>NC_133974.1:12773881-17573881 GCF_047716275.1 Strix uralensis
CTTCCCTATACATGTGACTTGTGCAGTTACCGCTTCCTTTTGTTATACAGCAAATGATCTAGGGATCATTTTCTTCATAATTTTATCTAGGGACTGCTTTTCTTGTAAAGAGGGTTTTTTTCTCCTTGTTGTTCTTTTGGCTCCACAACATCTTGTCTGCACAGTAACACGACTTCAGCTGTCCCCTGACTCAGCTGTTACACCAACATGATGGCAATAAAACCTGGGAGAGACTTCTTCAACCAGTGAGCTACGTGAACTCACTCAGACCACACATGTACAGGACTTCCATGGAATTTTTATCCCGTTCCAGGCTTTTACTCTACATAAGAGAGAAGGAAAAAAGGTAGGAAGTGTTCTTGCCCACTGGTGTACTTCATGGTGACATGGGCCATCCCACAGAAATCAGTGGTCCTCCTAGGACTACATCCTTGCTTTCACAGCATTATTTCTACAACAATATTTCTATGAATCTAGAAACTTAAATACAGCCCAAAGTATTCTGGCAATATGTAAAATGCACGTGCATGAGCCCAGAATAGATGAGAGCAAAGAAAACGACTGAGATGAACAATCACATAGAAATAAAGAACATTGCGTACATGTATAGAAAATGGAAACAAATAGCTGAAAACTGCCTGAAGGCAAGTACTATTGGCGATAACGCAGGGATAATGTTTTCACAGGGATTAACTGTTCTGGAGCACTTTTCCCACGTGTAAAGCACAACATACTTTTTATTCAGATAGGTTGATTTGGCAGCCTCTTTACTGCTAGCAAAAACTATTTATTGTGCCTGTGCAGGAAAAATTCCACCCTTGGATAGCCAGAATGCAGTTCTTTTATCACATGCTGACAATTGCCTGCTGGATAGAGCTCAAGAGCTAATTTCCCACCGATAGTCCACTTCTATAGGATGCCTGTTAGAAGTTTGTGTGCCGAATTAATAATTTTCAAAAATCTTCAATAAACTTGGGTATGTGTTAATGTAACTTTTATACTGAATGTGTTAAATTCATACTTTAGAAACAGATGTGATTTCTTTGGCAAAATGTCATTCTTACAGAGGTAACAAAGAGGTACATCACTTTAAAAGAAACTGCTAAGTACAAAGACCAGCATTTACCGTTTGTTAGAATTATTTTTTTATGCAGTTTTATTATCCTGGACCTGCTGCTGATTTTCTGTATAAGCAACTTAATTTTCTGAGAGTGAAAAGAGCGTTTCCTTACATGTTATTTTAGAGCATGTGCTCTTTTTCATGATTTTTCATGCTTCAAAGATACCCCAGGGTAGCTGATACAGGAAGCAGAAACTGTCCTTATTCTCCCCACTCTTGGCTGTACCTTAGAATAACCCCAGAATTTATGTCTCTGTGAAGATAACATCAGGACCATTAAACAACATTTTCCTGATATACAGAAAAACTCCAGGGAAAAGAATCTTAAAAATAAATGAGCAGACAATCTAATACACCATAGGGGCTAATTTGTGGCATGGAGTTTGCAATTCTAACACAAGGCCACTGATTTGTTGGGTTTCCCTTGTCATATACCGTATTTAACTGTAGCAATAACTAATTGATAGATAAATAATTACTTCTTCAAGCCCAGATTAATATAGCACCCTTACAATTAAATATGACTATTACTATTATAACTCCCATTTTCAGAATCCTATTTGATATACCAGTATTTCTTCCAACTCAAAAAAAATATAAAAGACACTAGATATGTTTTAAAGAGCTGTTCTAGACTTTAACCACAGTTTTCTTGATGGCTTTTTAAGAACCACCATATACTGGAACTCAGAAAATGTACCTTTCTCAGGCCAAGTGTTATGTGAAGTATACTTTCCTTTTAAAAACACCTGAACAACCAAACAAATGCCATGTATGGACATTATATTTTAAAAAGTCAAACACTGGGAACTATGACTTCCTAAAGTAATAAACGGAGTGGTAAGGCATCCCTTATTGTGCACAAATGAGCAACAGCCAAGATAAAATGAAAATTATGTGTGCAGTACCATTACTGTGAAGCTGATGCTCAGCTGTACCTTTCTGTGGCTTTAGATATACATGAAAGGGCATGACTGTATTCCTCTAAGAAAACTTTGGGATTTGGTGACCACTATGCAACTGTGAACTCAGAGTGGTGGATTACCACCTAAATGACTTGTCCTAATCAAGAAACCAGAAGTTTAATGTGTGTATATAATGTTTGTAGCAAGTTTACCAACATGTAATATATGACTCAATTTGCTGAGGATGCTTTGTATTGAAATGTAGTAATTGGACCCTGAGGAAAGAAGATGTGTTTTACTCCTGAATGAAGTCAGGAGTGTTAATGGAGTACAGGGGACAGCACCTGACCTGCCAAAGCATCTGTGAGAGGGAAAGCATCTGTGAGAGGGAAAGTGGGATGCAGTGATTTAGTGGAACAACTGCATCCTTTCCCGCTGGGGCTAAGGCATGTGTGTGGGGGCAGGGAGACTGTGAAGGGAACTAAGGACATCTGCATTTCACTGGGACCACATCCAAAGAGCATCACCTTCCAGCTACCTGTGTTTGGCAGCTGGCTGAAAATCAGTTGGCTAGAGTTTATTCTGATGAAAACAGATCCATGCTAGGACGGAGGACATCTCCTGAAGTCATCTGCAGGTTTTACCTGTAGAGTCCTGTAAGGCTTTCACAGCACAATTTCTTGTTGTAATTGGTCCATTCTTAGACAACTCCATCATTTCAGTTACACAGTTTAATTACATAATTATCTGCACTGACACATATTATAAAATTAGGCACTGTAATTGCTACATTAATAAACACCAACACAATTAAAAGTGTTTCCAGCACCAAAAAGGTATTTATAGAAGAGGGTCACAGATCTAGTCAACATGGACACAAGAAGCAGTGGTAGCTGTCTGCTCGTTTTAATCAATGCTTTTGTATTTGGTATTAGCACTAGGGACAGCAATCACACAGCCAAAACTCATGTATCTTGGAATAGGGCTTTAACTGTCTCCTAACCTGATCAGTTTGACAGGGAGGAGCAAATTAGTGAATATCTGTCAAAGCAAGCTGTGAAGAGTCATAAGTATGCACACAGGTGTGTAATTTCCTAGTAAGGGACAACGGCAATTCTGGGGTATATCCTTCCAAATGAAAGGGGACACAGGCATCTAGAAATAACTTTGTAACTGAATATACTTCTGCTGAAAGCTGCTGACAAGGTCCATACAAAATCTTATTTCAATTAATGACCTGAGAATTTTTATTTCCTTTTTTTTTTTAATAGCTTTGTTAACATCGAAAGAATCCCCAATTGACTTTGATACTCACTTTGAGGTGAACTGTAGTGTTGATTTACACTTCTGCTTATACTGTTGTTTCTCTGGACTACAGGGAGATTTTATTTAAAGCTGCGTATTCAGTTCTGGGCTATCCACGCAACCAGACAGCCAAACTTCGCAACTTCTTATACAGGTGGATTTTACACCAACGTCTTCTGAGAATGTTTCATATGTATTTCAGCAAAATGGCAAAATCTCCTCCAGTCTGAATTTCCTTGTGTTGATTACTTTATCTTCCAAACCATATGTTTTTCTCATTTTGTTTTGTTTGTGATTGAATATAAAATTATGATAGCTAGCTAATTCTCATGCCAAGTAATGGTAAGTCATTTCAATTCAGCAATCAATAGGTTTGTCAGTGCAAATAGTCTATTCCTATGAGCCTTAATTAAACATGAAAAGATGGAAATTTACTCTCATTGAAGAGAAAGAAAGTTGATATCCCAAGGTACTGGAAATGTTCAGACTATGATTAGTAGAAACCTGACTGGAATCTCAACTAAATAACTACATAACAAAAACTACATTTAACTTGGTAACTAAGCGAGCTCCCAAATGTCTCTCCATACCACAGAACCCTAAAAAAATCTGATGTTTCATTACCTGTATAGCTATAGCTACCCACAGCAGCATGCGTTGCAGTGGTAGTAGTGATGTGCCATCTCAAAGTACCACAAGTAGATGGAGCAGGCTGAGACGCAATGCATGGCTGTGAGAGCCGTAGTCCAGACTAATCAGACCCCTTTAATTTTTGCAGTATTCATACCCAGGTACAGTGACAGTCACAGCTGTCCATCTGGGAAGCTCTGGAAGTACGTATTACTAAAGTAATTTAATTTTCTGAAGAATTGATGAGTTCCCTGGGAGGAAAGGTGGAGGTGAACCTGAGACATGGAGTCAGAGACGTCGCATCAGGGTGAAGGGACTCAGTTCAGAGCACCAAGTTCTCATCCATGCCTTATGAAACAAGAATGCTGTTTTCAGGCCTTGTGTACAAATGAGATACTGGAAGCAGGATCTGATACTAGAGGAAAACACTTCAATGTTTTAAACGAAAATACTTTAAATCATATTAGTTTGTTCCAGTGCTGAAATGAAGTGCCCTAGTTTCAAAGGCTCCTTCTGGAACCCTGTAATACCAAACAGCTTTTTTTATATTTTAAACAAACAGAAATGTTTATAGTTCCAAGAAATGTGACAAGCTGAAGTCCCCGAAAGACCTTAGTTCACTTTGTCTCAAGTAACAACAACACATGCTTACTAGCCGTCAGTTTTAGGATGATCCAGTTTTCCAAATCAAAGCTACTGAAGACCTAAAATACAGGTTTCCACTAAGACACGGTCACAGTTTAACTGCAGAGTGCAGATCATGGTGTAAATCTAGAGCAGACATTTGATTAAAGTCTGGCCAGAAGTGCCATACTATAATGTGCATGTATGACCTCAGGAAGTCATTCCCAAGCCATTCCGTAGGAAATAAAAACCCTCACTCCAAAGAAATAAAATAAGGGCCATTTATATTTTGACCCCTGAAGTAATTTCAACCCTGGCCTTGCCAAAGACATCAAACAAGTGGTTTAACTTCTTTGTATCTCAACTCTCCATACATAATATAGAGACTTTATATGGTCCATTCATAGTTATTTTGTTTAGATTGCAAGAGAAGGGAATATCTCTGAAAAAAGTACAGTCAGTATCACCACTCCCTCTCTTCACTGCACATCCTCAAGGGTTTCATTGGTTTTGTGAAGATTCTTCCTTGTGATGAGAAGGAAAGCACTGAGACGGTATGAATGGAGCTAAGAAATAGGAATTTTCAGGACAAAAAATGTCCAAAACACTTGACTTTTGCAACAGTGCACCACTGAGCAGTCTTGACAACTGCTCTGAGGACTACTTAACAATGGTAAAATAAGCATTGTTACAACAAATAGTAGACCTGAATGCTGTAACAGCTATGGGACTTGGGTGCTGACAGTTTGTTGGTTTTTGTTTCTTTGAGGTCTTTGATACTTTGTGTTAACAATGGCGCTCTCCACCCAAGCTGCACCACTCCTCTATTACCCTTCAGGGAAATCATAATGAATTCAGTGTTTTGCTACAGAAATAATTACAGTATCCCAAATTCATCGGTTTGATTTCTCTGAGGAATCCAACACAGAGCAAAGGTAAGCTGCAAAGGAACAAGGTCTCTTATAAAAATACATGACAGTTTTTGGAACTGGTGAGCTTCCTTCAAAGTAAATGTAACCTGTATGTTATTGTTGGAAAATTTACTCAGACTGGATTCTTTTATTGGGCCATGTTGGAAACTAGGGCATGCATGTACGTGGTGAGATTTTTAAGCATTCCAGGCTGGATCGTCTTGCCCTGGCTGGACATCCTCTCTTCAATGCTTTGGACGTGATGTTAGAGTGCCTCCAGGAACCACATAGAACCACAGAATTACAGAACTATTCAATACTTAGTAATAATCAAAGGTTTGGACTAAACCTTCACATACCCACACATCTGCTGACTCTCTAAACCCTGGAGATGCCTTTGGACAGTTGGACTGCTTTATGGATTCATGTAACCATCATTCCTGCCTCTCACAAAGAGGTTATCAGCATATGTTACTGAATTGTTCAAGCATCAGGAAGATTCATCCCACTAGCCTGGACACTCCACAAGCTGCTATTTGGAGCAATTAAGATTTAGCTATTTAGATTTAATCTCTTAGAATTGTCTGACTTCCTCATTTTCTAGATTTAGAGTCTCCAGAGATCATCTGGAGGATATGGGCCATTATGCGCTCTGCAACAGAAGCAAAGAAAAATATATTTTAGCCTTTAAAATTAGCCATAGCCATAATGCTGCAAAAAGAAAAGGACTTGTCCTTCTTCGCCTCTGAAACTGTTTTTTACTAACTTCAGGACGCTTACTCTTACCATTCATCCATACAGACTTAGTTTTTAAGTAACTGCTGCCTTCAAACGACAACTAGCAATGCGTACATTCTGCACACATGACAAGAGAAGCTCTCCAGACTCTAGATCCAGCTTGTAGAACTAGACATTAATGGAGTTTGCACCAGACTTCACAGGACTTGGGTCTCATGATGATAAACAATTCTAAGAGCTCAGTGCAGTCCTAAGCACTTAAATATGGATCAGGAATGAGAACTCCCACTAGCTTCAGTGAGATTAGGATTTCAATCTAAACTGACTCCATTCTACATTGTTAAAGGCTCTTAGTATCCCGTGTTGTTATTTACAGCCATATTTTCAGAACAGTTCGCTACTCAGCATGCTGGTCCTCTTCTGAAAATTTCTGTTTTCATTTTACTTTGCAGCTTAGATGAGAAACCATGTTTATTTATTGTATTTTATTTTTCAGTATGGTTGCTGATCTTTAAAGCTGTTTACTAAAAACAGATCTTAAAAGATGTTCTGTAAAATGATATGAAGTCCAGCCATTATTTTTCTTGGGATTAGTGCAGAGACCGAAATGCAGCAGAAGGGCCTGTTACCAGTATCCTCCCCTTCCCCAGATCATTCGAAGTTAGCTTCAGAGTTAACACAGCCTTTGGGATTTGTTTGGTTTTGTATGTAAAAAGCATTCTGGCCCTTTGTTTTAAAATTCATGCAGCACAATCTCAGCTTCTGTTTGAAACATATAATAAGCCTCTTACGTGGTTTTCTAGTAGACCTGCATTTTGGCACAGCACCTGCCTATTCATCTTTAGAAGGAGCAGGAGGAGGAGGAATAATGGCAAAAGCAGTTTTGCATGGAAAACATCTAGGCAACAAGACCATGTCTTTTTTTTTTTGTTTTAACCAAGTCCTGTATGAAAAGCAATTGCAATCTCTTTTGTTTTAAAAGTTATCAGAACCCAATTTTAATACAGCTTTGGAGCACTAAACGTATACTTCGTCCTGAAAAGCATTCCCCTGTGATAATACTGGACCACAAACACATTTGCTTTTCAAAATACTGCCTTTTGGATTCTACTATATTAATTTTCCTTTCACAGGAACTTTCACTGCACTTCTGGTGAAAGGTTTTTTACTCTTCAGGAGCATTTGTTTCTAATGATTTTACTGTAATTGTCTCAAATGTGCAGATTTGTATTAAGTGCTTAAGGAATGCATTAACAATCTTTACCTCGTGGATTGTTCTACAAACACCCCCAAAGCTAAACTTCCACTGATGCCAATAATGCTACTGTTATTTCTGTCTAGCCTCTATTTGCCTGTCTACATATTTGCTACTTCTTACAGAGCCACCTTGTAATGCCCCTGGATCAGAGCTATTCGTTGCTTTACTTGTTTGCATCCAATGCTATTTCTCGTTGTCTCTAACATAACAATAATAGTTTTATTATTCTGTAACTGTTTTAAAAATTCAGTAACACAGCAGTACTATTAAAATTTTTTAGAATCATGTTTATAAATAAATACATATGATGTTTTCTGTGTTGCAGTTAAATTTAGGTGATGCATCCAGCAAACATACCGTCATATTATCCAGGAAGACTGCTAGCATCCCAGATGTGATCTTCGGGAAGGTAGAAACAGCATGGGCTAAAATCATTGTATGAGTAGATAGATCAGTATTTTTGATAATCTGCATGATTTCAAAACATGCTGTAGTTCGTTAGCAAGACAGGATTGGTGTAATATACCTAAATATATTAATTATATTAGGTATAATATACCTAACATTGGTATAATATACCTAAAAAGTACTCCAATTATAGGGAGAACTTAAGTGGTCAAATCACACTTGTAAAACCAGCACAGCTCCTCCAGTTAAAAGTGATGATACCAGGAAAATCAGTTTCTGCCAGTGCAACTGCATCTATGTTAGGGGCATCTGTAAACACAGCTGTGCTGTTCTGGAATCCCACTTCTTCACAGCCACTGAAAGCCTGAAACGCAGCTCTAACCTAACATTTTGAGGAGCTCTGTGCCATCTTTAGAAAGATGCAAGTCTGTCTTGAAAATCTGGATAGAGAAAAAGAGGCTGCAAATATATCCACTTAAAATTTCAATAGATTTTTGAGATTCTTTTGTTCTACACATATTAAAATGGAGGACTAGAAATCAATTCCCTTCAAGGCAGGAAATGTGAGATAGAAGCCAAAAATATGACAAACCATTTGACTGTAATTAATCAAATAGCACTACCATTTTTTTTTCATTTAAACGTTATCTATAAAACCCCAAAACATAGCTAAATAATATATGTGCAATACATTCACAAATTACTTTATTTAATGTTAGTATTATATCATGATCACTCCCAACCCCACCATTTCAGTTAAAGGACCATCAGTGCTTGTTTCTGTTATTAATCCAGAGGATATGCTTCTCATGTTCAGTGACCCAGTTCCAAGAAGTATCACAATATAGAAGCCTATTTTCCACTTAATAAACATGCATAATTCCTGTGAACATTAGCGCTGATTATGCACACTTACACACTCTAGGGCATATTCATCTAAACCCAGTGAATTCAAAAGATCTAAAGGAAAATGTATTTGGCCCTCTAGACTGCAAGAAACCCTAAAGAATGATAGGAACAGTCCAAAATGTTTTATTGGTATATTCTGTTTTAACAACAATTTTGTATATTAATTTCTTCAGCTCTCTGCCCACAATGCTAATGATGCTTTATGTAAGGTAAAAGAATGAAGGAATTTTTAGGATAGAAAAAAAGAAAATGAAGGAAGCAAGCAAGAATTAAGCTTAACGGTTAGGATATTCTCTCTGAAGGTGGAAATTGTAGGTTCCAGCCTGTCTGATGCTACTTATCACTATTTCCTGCAGAAAAAGAGATTAATTGGGATATTGCCAGCAGTCCAGAAGGTCATACTCCATCACAGGTACAGCAATGAGAGGGTGTGCAGTGCAGATTCAAACTCTTTACAGGGACATCATAATTGATTCAGAGTTTCCTACAGTTTGATGAGTACTTAAACTACTGTGGTAAAGATAAGGCATTCACATTACCTTCATTACTTATGAGAGAAAGAAAAAGGACTCCAGTCACTTGATTTTGCTTTGACTTCTAATGTCCTAGATAGTTCTCTGCAGGAGAGGTTTGAAAGATGCAACTCCCATATGAAAACAGATTCATATACCCTGGAGAAATGTAGAATTTAATATAAATTCCTGTCCTGAGCATTACCTTGTGGTTTTGCATTGGCACGTTTGTTTACAACACGCTGGCTTGAGTTTCAACTTCTTCAGGATGGTATCCACAAATTTCTCCCCCTCCCATGCTCTGTGCAGACTGTCAGGACAGCTAACTCAGTGTTTCAGCATTTAGGAGTCTCTGGCTCTGGGCTTACAGTATATGAACAATTCTTCAATAAACTATTTTAAAAACTCCTGGAACATTCACTTCACTCAGCACCATGGAGGAAAACATGAGCCCTAATAGCTTTCCACAGATTCTGGATCCCATGAAGAATCTATCCACCCAAAAATGTACCAACATCTTTAATGAACCTGTTAGATTGCATACAATGCTAATATACAACCTGCTTATTTCAAAAAGGTGTTCTGGATAAAATATTTTTATAGACACTTCCACTAAAAGTGCTGCAAATTATTTTTCTGTAGAGTCCGTTTGTGTAACTGCTATTTATTTTAAGCACTGCATGATTTGTATTCATAATGGAAACTTCAATAGCAAAAGCTTCCAAGCCAAGCTAGAGTAATTTCCCCTTTAGTCAATACAGTCTTCATCTACATCAGTAAACAGCACAGTACAATTGATGCAAATGCGTAGAGTGGAAGAGTTAGTGTTGAGGACCTGACATCCACATCACACATGTTCTGGATGTTTTATTTCAGGCCAACTCTAGTTTATTAGTAGGCATTAGATACAGAAATACATTAAGTGTGATCCCAGGACACATATTCTAGTTACGTTTCATCCGAAAAAGTGCAGTTTCTGTGCCCCAAGATTGTGCACCCCATTCTGTAACTATAATGGAAGAGAAGTAAGTGGACATAACCAGGAAATTCACCTCAAAATATTGCCCCCATATAATCTAAAATGTTTTTGCTCTTTAAGTTGAGGACATTTTCTACTGTGTGTGCGTGAAAGAAGAGCTTTCTTTGCATCTTAGATGACCAACACCCTTTTATCAATACACATGGAAGTGCACCAAACAACTCTCATGAACAAAGAAACGATGTCATCTTAAGAAAACGTAAACCTGAACTGAAGGTAAGTCTTGTATTTCTTTTCCAAATACATTGATTTATGGAAATCTTCTTCAATAAAATCCAGTTCAGACCAAGAGATAAATGTCATCCCTCCCAACTATAAGTTCACGCAGAGGAATTACTAATCAATACAAGCTTCATGCATTTTCACCCTGAATATGCAGTAAAGAAACTGAAATGCTGTAAATGTAATCATAATGATTTGGGTCTCCTGCTGGTGGCTCCTCCTGGAAAGCTCAAATTTCACATGTGGGGTTTTGTCTGCAGCCGGCAGCAGGGGCAGGCACAGAAGTTGCCACCATAGCCAACATTCCTCAAAGAGCCCAGGGTCGTGATTTTACAAGAATTTCTGTGACAGAAGGAGAAGTAAAGGTCTGGATTTACTACAGCTAATCGTATTTCTCCTCTGCAAAATTAGTATTTCACCCTGTATATAGGCATTATATACAGAATGACAATAAACTGGACTAAACATACGAGAGTATAGAGCAGATCTCAAAACCCGTAATTACCAAAGCAAGGGAGACAATCTTATTTGATGTGCATATCTAAAAATATGAGGCCATAAAACTAAAAGTCAGATAATGCAGCTTAGTAAGACTATAGAGCTGTTTCCAAATTTCAAGAGCAAAATACTGCTGTGCTCTTCATGTTATTTTTTGCACTACCATTTTTGTAAACATGATATTGAATTTACTCCCTGATATTTCTTCATGAGTAAAGTATCTTGTGAAGTATCTGTGAACACTTCAAACACCCCTTTGAAGGCAGGAAGTTCTAACAGTTTCAAGCTATTTTCAGAAGATATCTTTCCCCACAACATACAAAATCATAAAAGAAAATAAAATTTAATTCCTTTACTGCGATTTGCCAAAAAGAAAATAATGATGTTAAGCATTTGACATACTTTATTAGGAACCCATATTTTGTAAAGACCATTTACTTTCCTCAGAAACATGTATGAGAAATGATTAGATGTCTGGTCTTGCTGGATGTGCACTGTATACTGTTTAAAATGGAAGCTATAAATTATCAGTCAATAACAAGCACAAGACCTGAGGCAGTAAAAATTCTTTCATCTGAAAATAACAGTTATTACAAAGTCAGTTGTTTCTTAAAAAAAGGATGAAGGCATAAATATTAAAATATGAGGACAGAAGCTTACTGATGTAAGCTGGAGTTAGCAGTTTTGTTAGACCATTCATTAGAAGGAAAAAGGGGCTAGGTAATAATTTACAGAGTGATCTGGTTCAAGGCTGAAGAAATTTAGGAAAGGACTGTAGCATGCATTTAAGGGAAAAGACAGTCCCACTTGTCTGCAGAAACTGTCAGTGTGCTCAGTGTTAATTATTTACATTTGAAAGGCTTTTTTAATTTTTATTCAGCCTCACATTGTATTTATGAACTGTTCTGATCCTACTGTTCATCATCACCATCCAATATTTTTCCTAATTAAAATTACTTTGAAGTCTCTGACCTTTAGGCAGACACTCAATTCTGAATTAAAATATAATTATCTTTGTAACATGAATACACTTCTTATACTGCCCCCATGTTCTTCTTGTTACAGAATAAATACATAATAAATATAAGGAAAAGACTACATTGAACTTGATAAAATAATGAAAAATAAGAAGAAAATAAACCAAGCAGCCTGGTTTTCCTTTCCTATACAAGGGCAAAGAGACAGCAGGGAAAAAATAAAGGCAATACTTAAAATTTAAAGAAATCCTTTGTGCACAGCGCATAATTTATCTGCAGGACATACTGTCACGAAACTTCACCACTTTTTCTGAAACCAAAAGGAGGACAGAATTTTATATGATAGGTCCAGCAATCACATGGTTTATATTCCAGTGGTATTACATGGGTACAGCACCATTTATTGAACAGGAACACAACCGCTCGTTGAAGGTGAAAGAGGCACATAAATTAGAGTGCAGAGAATATATTTCTTGTGAGTAAATCACAGCTTTTTTATTAAACTTTTGGTTCAGCTCACTGTAGCTATATAAATCGCTGGTGTGATGAGGGTAGCACTTCCTATTTATCTCATTGTCTTCACCATTGCTTCTCATAGCAAAGGTATTTGTTAGTCTAAATGACTGACCATATGTTTCCTTTACATTACTTTGCAACCTTTTCTACGGTCAAATAGTAGGAACTTAAATAACTTACCTTTACGTAGAGCTGCTGAAACTCCTCAAGGTTCAGTCTACCACTTGGACAGTCCTTTAGAAATCCTTTGTACCACTGTTTTAGCTCGTGTTCATTGAACTCCGTGCTCTTCACCAGATCCTCCATCACCTCAGGGGCCAGCTTGCTATTCTGTTTCCCCATTCTGCCTTAAGAAGGAATAAATTAATAAAATTAGCCAAGTTGCTGTGAACATTTTAAATTCGAATTAGCGACAAAGCTTGAACACATCACTTGTTTTGTACACGCTGCTGCTTTTAGTCAAACTCAACTTCATGGATTCAGTAGTGAATAGGAACCTAAGCTATGCTTGAATATTATTAGATGCTTATAATGGCGAAAAAGAAAACATTCTTTCATTTAGGAGTCTTAAGGCCTGAAGACAGACTGCTCCTTTGCCTTCAAATTAGGTAATTTCTAGCTTTTCTTTACACTAAGGCTGAAAAACATGACTTTTGCTTTGAATTTAACAAAAATTTTCACAGATTCGGGGATGTTCACAGAATTCATCTTTGTCTTGAGAATCTTTTCTGATACCACACCCCTGTTAGCAGCTATTCCTCACAGGTACAAGGCTGTGGACAGACAGGCTTGTAACATCCAGCACTAGATGATCCACTGGGAGGGAGCAATGCAAGAGTCCACACACTTGGTTTCAAGAAATGACGAAACCAAACTGGAAAAACGAATGTAATTCTTATACAATCACACATATATGTGTATATATACACACATATGTATACATGTAAGTAGAAGTATATGTATATAGTTACTGCATAGCTGATAAACAATAGATGATTTATAGTTCATCACTGTTAACTCTGGAGATATCCACTACATTTGTTATATACATTTTGCATACACACTGATAAATATCAGATATAAACCATACAGAAATAAAAAATATGCATGTGTAAAATCAGTAATTTCAGTACTATTCATGTTGGCCCTTCGAGATATTTCCAGGTCCTTTGATGTGTAACCACAGATGTCCTTCGAGAGAACTTTTGAGAAATCTTTAACTTTTTCCAGTTCTACTACAGTTTGTTTAATGACAGATGTCTTTCAGTTATTTTTTAATCAGATGACAGACAGCACTTAACTTGTCCTGTACAGAATTGCAAAGTGATGAATAATTTCTTTCCTGAGCCTAGCTTAGCATTTCCATTTTTATCTCCCAGTATAGCATCTGTCTCTAATGACAGCACCATGGTGAATGCAGTGACTTCTAGTCCATATCAACACCCATTCCTGATATTAATCTATTGCTTTTAGCATCTTCCCCTATTTTGAAGGGGAAGTTTCTTTGTCCTCAGAAGGACATACTTTGCTCTGCTCCAACGAATCAAAGTATTTATGTAAGTTCCTTTATGGGAATCTTCCTTGAGCTGGCACAAAATTAACCATTCCTCCTGGTCTATGTGGCAAAAACATCCCCTAGCGCCATACCACCAGTGGCACCAGCTCTCTTCCTGAAACACCTCATGGCCCCTCTCCTCTTTGGTCATAGTCCTCCCTGGTCTGTTCCCACCCTCTTCCCCAGTCTCAAGCCCAGCAAGACAACCAGGGCTGACAGCAAACCTCTTTGCCAAGACAGCACATGACCTGGCCGCACAAACATCCCTGACACCAAGAAGGAAGGTGGCTTTTGTCAAAGCATTCAGCAGGTATAAAGTTGGGAAATTTGGTCATTGGAAGATACAAAATGCCACAAGCCATCAGGCTAGAAACTCCAGCCAGAAATGTCTCAACGCCTTGGTGACACGGCTGTTAGACAAGCGCACTGTGCTGTGCACAGATGTAACTGCAGATGGAAGTGGGCCACCATTTCTTGGGATGCTTCCAGCAAGCAGATCCCCCTTCCCCAGGCTCTGCACATCCTTCCTCTACCAACACTGCAAGATGCCGCAGTGCTTTCTTGCTCGAGGTCCTGCATCTCCTCTGAACTACAAGAACCTGCTGCAAGGACTCACACAGCTGTTTGTTAATTAAGGGCAGCACACTGCTTTCTCTAAATTTACTTACTTTGATGCTCTGCCAAGCTCCCATCCACACGTTTTAGTAAATTTAGCACAAATATGGGAGAGTTCAACCTTTCAGTTAATTGCCACAGGCCTAATTGTACACGCAGATGTCCAGAAATTAGCCATTTTGACTAAACGATGGGTTTGCAATTTATAGTATTTAGAACAATTGTCCCAGCCTTATCTTTGAAGTCCCCATCTTCTCATTTATGACATAGACCTAATTTGGCATAATCTCAATTTAAATCCCATGGAGACTAAGGTATACTAATAAAGTTATTTCTCTAGCTCCAACTCCGATGGCTTTTAAGTGAAACAATAGACTGGGGTTTTTTTAATCTTTAAGGGGCCTATTTATTTCCCCTTTTTTCTCCTTTAAACTGTGTTACCCTTTGCAGTCATAAGATGCTTTGCTTAGGACCCAGAGGACCCTTAAAGATTCTCAGCAATTATAGTAACTACTTTAGGTAGATTCATAAGGCATCTTCTGGCTCTCTTAATTTAGCCAAGTGTGCTTTTACGTGACTCTTTTCACCTGGATTCTTATGCCCATCAATATTTAACTCAACAACACTTACACACGAAAAAAAAGCATCTTCAATGGGCAAAAATCGGGTGGTTTTGACCAACAAATTTTCTGTAATAGTCATTTTTCTCTATTTATCGTGCTTGTACCTGACACTACACATAGGTGGAAGCAGACAGAACTGTGAATCTCAGCACTATCTTCCAAAGTTAGCTATGTTGTTTTCAGTAACGTGGACATAAAACACTACAGAAAATGGAGCGGGTCTTCACGTATATAAAAATACACAAATAAAGAGCTGGGTAAACATATCCACAAAAACCCTTTTCTATCATCAGATTCAGAGAAACAAGACACCAGTTTTCTGCCTGTATGACACAGGCCCCTAGTTGGTCAGCTGCTTGTTCTGCCATACGTTGTCCAGTAAGTTCCAAACACCTTCCAGCCATCCCTGATGTACCTCACCATATAACAGCATGAAAACCACAGCTGGCATCTTGATAAACACTTTCAGAAACTATTTTTTCAACAGAACCAAACCTGTATTTGAGGAAGGTATAATCTGGGACTGCTGGGTTCTACACTCTTATTTGCTGCTCCAGCACAGTACAGTGCATAATCCCCCAGGCTCTGTTTGAGACAAGGGACTGAACAAGCTGACCGAGCTGGTCACAATGCCTTCCTGGAATTAGAGGCACTCATTCCTTCTTCTTGTTTTAAAGTTCTTTTCTTATGGAATTGAATTACAATCTGCAAGAAAGCTCAAGAGTCTCATATAATTATCAAATATAAACTCACACTTCTGGCTCAGGGAGATCCAGCTTATTTGGGAATAAAAACTCAAATACATAGATTATCTAGTTAATCATATTCTAACATTTCTAGAGTTTCATTGAATCTCTTATTATTATTGAAAAAGTACAATCACCCATTAGCAATGAGTATGCCACTGCCAACACATTTAATTTTCTAAAATGAAAACTATTTTTAATTAACTTATAATCATGGTTTTCCAAACATGTTTTTTCCTTGTGAAAATCTATGAATATGCATTAGGAAAATACAGGAGAGAACAGCTGCACATTTACTAAGTTTTCATGAGGAGGAAAGGTCACTTCGCAAGCATTGCTTTGTTTAGTAAATTTTATTCTTTTAAACTATAAATTTGCTTCCAACTTCCATGCTTTCAACCATGCAGTGCGACAATCTAAGGACTGTTATTCATCTTCTGTTGTGTTTTCTGATTGACAAAAGTCATGAAAGGGAAAAAAAAAAACAAACAAAAAAGCAACATGCTTCAATTCCAAACCATCATAGGGGAATGGTTCACAATAAACAAGGAATCAGGTACATGGGTGGCACTTAGAACCAGCAAAGGTGTCAAGACTGTTCCCAATGAGATTACTCTGTCAGGAGAACACTTATTAACACTAGCAAGGGCAACACAATCCAAATTAGAGATCAAGAAAAACACTAAAGCTCTACTGTTGTGTCAAAGTAGCAACAGCAATGAAGGTTGAGTTCAAAAACAGATCCTCTTGGCTGAAATGCTGCAAAGAGGCCATCATCTACCCAGAGAAACAAACTTTTCAGAAATGCTTAGAATAGTAGTACTTCAGTACTTCATTAAGTAACACCTTAATTGATGCTTTTACAGGTCCACAGGAGGGTCACATTTAAAAGATGGAATTTTTTCAACCAACCAATCCCCAACCTGAAGTAGTCCAGGCTGTGCCAGCAGCAGGCAGGGTCAATATGAGGATGTACTTGCCTGCTCCTTGACCCGCTGGACCTCTGGAGGTCCACACCAGCCAGCTTGGGAAGCAGGAATGGGCTGCAGCAGCAGCTGGAAGTTACTCTAATATGACTCAGCAACATGGCTTAGCAAACTGATTTTATGATTTACTAGGGGCTTTGGAGGTAACAGTCACATGCAGGAAGAGGAAGAGGAAGACAGTTTCTCCCGTTTTTCTCTGTTTGCATCATTGGTTTGATATCTTTCCTGCAATGCTATCATGTGTCCCACACATGCCTGTGCTGTTTCAAAAGCTCCCTGCTCTCCACATGATCATCATCCAAACCTCCTGGCCAATGGCAAGCTTTTTTCCCTGGAATATTTTATAGCAATTCCTGCACAGGTTTATCAAGTTTGCCTCTCCCACTTGGCTTGCTAGTACTAAACTGACAGTGTGAGCACAGTTTTACAAACCAAAATTTTATTAAAGACCTAAGAAAAAAAAAAAAGTTCAATAGCAAAACATGACTTATGGAACCTTGTTTGATTTCAAAACACCTCCAAACTGTGGCTAACACAGCCTCATTCCCATTTGCTTCCTCTTTCCCCTCCTCTCTGTTCCTCTTTGGCCTCCTCGGCAAGTGTTCAATATTCAAAGGGACCAAGTGCAAACAAATACAACTCTGGCTGTTCCTAAGGAAAAGTAAACTGAGTGCTGCCGAAGATCTCATATTTATGCTGAAAAAGGACCTGAATTCCTTTGAGAAGACAGCACCAACAATGTCAAACCACGCTCCTAAAAACCCAGTTCTGTGTTGTTTTCTTGCTTTCCTTAAACCCAGTTATATAAAACCATTCAAGTTGAATTAGTGTTGCCAGCAGGTTGAGCAAGCTGATCCTTCCCCTCTGCTCGGCACTGGTGAGACACACATGGAGTGCTGGGTCCAGTGCTGGGCTCCCCATACCAGACAGACATGGCCTTACTGGACTGAGACCAGGGAAGGGCCACGAAGGCGATGAAGGGACTGGAGCATGTCATACAAGGAAAGGCTGAGAGAGCTGGGGCTGTTCAGCATGGAGAAGAAAAGGCTCAGGAGGTCTTATCAATGTGTGTCTAAATACCCAATGGGGGCAACAAAGATGGCAGAGTCAGCCTGCTCTCAGGGGTGCCCAGAGAGACAAGAGACAATGGGCACATACTGAAATTCAGGAAACTGAATGTAAGAAAACGCCTTTTTACTGTGCAGGTGATCAAACACTGGAACAGGTTACCCAGAAAAGTTGTGGAGTCTCCATCCTTGAAAATACTCAAAACACAACTGGACACAGCTCTGAGCAGTTGTCTGTAGCTGATCCTGCTTGAGCAGGAGGTTGGACAAGAGCATCTCTGGAGGCACCCTCCAATCTCAGTGACTGTGATTCTGTCAAACAGTTAGGGGTAAATGGGGCAGTCATACTGTTTAACTTTCAGTATTCACAGTAGCTGCCTTGTTTCATTGAATTCCCTCCATGGGTAGCTGAGAGAAAAAGGGCTCATCCAAAGGATCATTTGGAGATGTGCTGGTGACTGCAGTCACGTCCCTCCCCTCACTGACTCCAGGAGTGCAGGAAGATCTGCCTTATGTCCCTGGGCACACATACCTGACTAAATGGGGCTACCCCAACTTATCTCGGTATATTTTGGCTGCTTTGACACCTGCCCATGTTCATGCTCTTGTTTTCCCAGTAATCCTACCTGAAGGGGGTAGTCAACCAACATCTCTGCAGCCTCATGAGGTCTGTGCATTAAATGAGTTCCCTTGTATGAAGCATGTTTTTCTTGCTCTTTCCTGGCTCTGGGAAATGGAAATGAGTCGTGTGGACTATGCCAGAAGCAAATGACAACACTCACTTTGCCAGCTCAGCTGTGCTGGCAGGCACTCATTAGGTTGGAAGGAAAGCTGTGGTTCATCCCCACCCCTCTGCCCACTCCCAGCCCACAAGCTCCCACAGGAACATGCTGACTCCCGGGGACTACATGTGAAACCCAGGCACTGAGCAAGCAAGCGTGGTGGGTATCTTTGAAATTTTTGACACAATACAAATCTATAAACGGTACATTAAACCCTGTAGAGACTCCAACACACATACATATATAGGGGTAACAAAACCCCAAACAATTAAATGCTGGGGAAAGCAGAGAACTATGTCTATAATCTACAATAACAGAATAATTTTCTTGTTATTTTTGAGCAGGCTGTTTGTCAAATTTCCAGCTGTGTGCTGATAATAACTATAACTCCTGACACCTCCCAGCATTGTTCCTTTCTCCTCAGGCTACTTCTGACACTGCCTTTTCTCTACTAATGTCAGCATGAAGGATAGATAGAAGCAGGCTATCAAGCCACACAGATGCCTCATTCCTTCAAACACACTGTTTCACAGAAGAAATCTGGAGCCACAGCCTGTCTTTCACACACAGAAAAACCCCAACGATCTCATACCCAAAGCCCCATGGAAATAACTACCCAAGGAACTGTATGTGTGGAAAAGAAGAGGAATTTTCCCATCCCAACCATGAACAAAGGCTACACTAAGATGACCCTGTCTAATGGCATTGCTTCAATGGCAGATGACACCAAACTGAGTGATGCAGCTGATATGCTTGAGGGAAGGGATGCCATCCAGAGGGACCCTGACAGGCTTGAGGAGTGGGCCCATGCAAACCTCATGATTTCAACAAGGGCAAGTGCAAGGTCCTGCATCTGGGTTGGAGAAATGCCCAGTATTAATACAGATTGGGGGATGAATGGATTGAGAGCAGCCCTATGGAGATGGATTTGGGAGTACTGGTGGATGAAAAACTGGACATGAGCTGGCAAGGCATGCTTGCAGCCCAGAAAGCCAACTGTATCCTGGGCTGCATAAAAAGAAGCATGACCAGCAGAACGAGGAGGTGATTCTCCCCCTCTACTCTGCCCTCAAGAGACCCCACCTGGAGTACTGCATACAGCTCTGGAGTCCTCAGCACAGGAGAGACACAGACCTGTTGGAGCGAGTCCAGAGGAGGGCCACAAAAATGATCAGAGGGCTGGAGCACCTCCTTTATGAGGACAGGCTGAGAGAGCTGGGGTTGTTCAGCCTGGAGAAGAGAAGGCTCCAGGGAGACCTTATTGCAGCCTTTCAATATATAAAGGGGGCTTATAAGAAAGATGGAGAAAGACTTTCAATACTTAAAGAGCACTTACAAGAAAGACGGATAGAGGCTTTTTACCAGGGGCTGGCGTGACAGGACAAGGGGCAATGGTTTTAAACTGAAAGAGGTTAGATTTACATTGGACATAAGGAAGAAATTCTTTACAATAAGGGTGGTGAAACACTGCAACAAGTTCCCAGAGAAGTTGTGGATGTCCTACCATTGGAAGTATTCAAGGTCAGACTGGATAGGGCTTTGAGCAACCTGATCTAGTGAAAGAAGTCCCTGCCCTGGCAGGGGGGTTGGACTAGATGATCTTTAAGGTCCCTTCCAACCCAAACCATTCAATGATTCTGTTTCCTAGGCAACTTGTGAAGCACCTCCTCACTTCAGTTGTCAACACAATTTCTAAGCTTGCATGAAACAGGGATGACCCCAGGCCCTGTCCTATACCTTGCATAGTAAAACCACACTGGACAGGGAAAGGCCTTTTTTCCGCCAATACATGCAAAAGATGAAGATGTTTTATAGGAGAAGGTTCTGGTACTGTTGCATGATACCAGATCTTAATATGCTGACACCATGTAAGTACTTCACTACTATTAAACCTTTTGAAAAAGGGGTCAGTCAGCTTAGAAGGAACTAGTGGTGGCAGCAGTTGTCTTTCTCCCTTCACTGTCTCTCCTGTAAGCCAGCCAGCTGGATCCTCTTTGGTGACCAGGAGCCTCTACTTCATGACGGACACTGCATCCTATCGTGGCATCTGTGGCTCTCCAAAATCCCCATGGGTCAAAGACTCTCTCACTCGGCTTAGTCCAATCTTTCTACTCTTCTCTCAAAACCCATGAATCCAAACACACAGCAGCTCCAGGCCTGCACTTTGACAGCAAGGAAGAAGGCCTGCAACAACCTGTAGGAATGGAAGATGAAAACAATCCACCTCTTGGTGTTTACTGTCCGGGCAAAAAAGCCAGACAAGGAACATCACCCCAGACACTGGCAGAGGCACCAGGGGCAGAGAGTACCAGACATGTGAAAGCCAAATGGAGCCAGGCAATGCTGTGGACCTGCTCTAGCTGACCCTGCTCTGAGCTGGGTCACTATACGTTTTTTGGAGGTCCCTGCCAACCTCCGCAGTTCTGTGACTCAAGAACTGTGGACATCCTTTCAGTAGTAATCTTGGAAGAACATGATTGAGGTATACATAGAGTTAATATACTTTCATATTGGTATACTGCCCATCAGTGACCTCAGGAACATGTTCCCTGCACCCAGAAGCAAAACCCACCCTGAACTACCTGCTTTCTCCTTCACACAAAACTTAGGGCTCTATTCTGAATTTTTAACCAAACTTACGCTTTCCATCCCAAAATGATATGAAGTCCATCAGCGAAAAATTAATAATTTGTGTGTGTTTGTGTAACACCATACTGAAGTTAGCAGCAGTCATAATTCACTGCTGCTAACATATACCTCAAACTGAGGGTGAAACAAACAGGCTAGGTTCTGATTTATATTACACTACAGCAAAAACTGGAATAAATCCAGCGATTTCAGATTACTTTACTGGCTTTACCAAAGATCAGATTCAGGCCTGCAATCTCTCTGTGTAAAAGAAATGGGGACAAACAGGGAGTAATGACATTAAGGAATACAATCATTCAACTGAATTGAATAATAAATGGAGAAAAGAGGTTTAAGCAAAAGAGAGATATATTTTTAAATTTTATTTGAAATGAGATGGATATTCAATTAGATTCAAGCAATAAAAAACCATTTGAAAGGGTAAAAGCTGTGCAGGAGGATGCTCTAACATAACAACGACTGGTATGTAGGGCTTTTTTTCTCTAGGTGACTAGAAAGCAAGAATTGGATTTATGTCATTAAAAGCGTGGATTTGTCTTCTGTTGAGTCTGGAATAAATTTCAACATGAAAATCAAGGGCAATACCAGACTCACTAGTAACTCCACTGTTGATGCACCCCTGTGGGTCACACTAGGGCCCTATTCAAAGCCCAATGCTGAAGCTGGCAGCTTGTGTATAAACTAACCTGCAGATACGTGGTTTGAAGTACATCACAGGGTCTTATTTATGCCCTCTCTTCTCATTTGGATTGGGAAACTGGTTACAACATGCCATAGCTGGCTTTCCTTCTTTGCAAGTGGACACAGGAGAAGGTACGTAGCATAAGGCAGAGACTTATCTGAGGTGTTCAACAAGACATAAGTGCTAAGAAGAGCTTCCAGGCTCTACCACTTAGCTTTAAACTTAGAGAGACAGAGACAAAATCCCTCTTTTGCTTGCTCTCTCATCTCAGTCTCTTTTTAGACCACAAGGAAGAGAGCATCAGTATTTCTAGAGAAAGCTTAGGCTCTGGATGATCAGTGGTCCTTAATAAAATTTTTGCTTCCTCCTTAACTCTGTTATTTGGTTTTGTTGTATGCCATAACTCAAACTTGCTTGTTGGGGGTTTTTCTTCATGTCCACTTCTCCAGTATTTCAACAGAATTTGGTGACTTATATGCTGTGGAGAATTTAGTGATTAATTTCTGAAGAGAACAATATGCTTGTTAATGCTGAGTGTCAGACAAACACATAAGTACATCTGTTGCCATAGTTTCATTCTGCTATTGTCCCAGCTTCTATCAACTGTGGTGATCGGTAAGTAACAAGGAGGTGTGAGCTGAAGAAGCCTCATTTTTCAGCAGTGAAATGAGTATTTTCTTCACCAGTCTATTCTCTTCGATTTTCTCCTCATAAATAATAATCTTAAACTGCATGCAGAACTTTTACTGTACTTTTTTGGAATAACTCATATGCTGAATACCATTCCAATCACCTGATTATTCAGAAAGCTCCAACATCAGAGCCTTGATTGCTGTAACCAGTTTGTTATATACCTTATACCAAATATAACAGGTTTTGATTGCTTTCTCTGAGGTTTTATTCTAGAATATGGTTTCCAATAGGCTTTCCCTCATGAGATGCCTGATACGTTAACAGAGAAATCCGTAACCTCCTGGACATCACTAGTTCCGAGTGGCCACTGGAACAAGTTACATGTCAGCACTGATGATCACTTTTCAAGTCTTGAATTTCAAAAGACTGGCTTATACAATTTTACATATTTCAGAGATCTATCCACTATTCAGTATTCCACCTCTTCTGGGACAGTTGCTGCAAACATCTCTTTTTGGGGGAAAGACTGACAAGGCATGCCTGAATACTGTAGTTTCCTTGAGTAGGTTGCAGTTGTCTTCTGGAACCATGGGACAACATTTATGTAGACTGTAAACATCCATCTAGTTTTGTGATGCCAAACTATATCAACATTTCCTTTGCTTGAGATACTGAATTTTTGTCAAAATTCTGCTTTTGTTTGAGATAAACACTATTGATAGTTCATGCTTGGGGATAAGGGTGTTTAGACTTTAGCCACTGCCTTGACCACATTTACATATATGCACCATTTTTTTTCTTAGTTTTTGTTTGTTTTTAAATATTTATTCTGTTGTAATTGTCTGTAAAAAAGTAATACATGCTTTCTCTCCACTTGTACTACAGCAGGTCTTCTTCTTTGCTATGTTTGCTTTATTATTAGTTTGAAATGTTACTGTACTTTTATGTTTGATGTGCAAAGCCAAATTCTCTAAGTTGGTGTGCTTACCAAGAGGTACTTCTACTGCTCACCTTCCAGCCTCATTTTAATTTGAGTTTGAATCCATCACATGCCTTTTTAGGACCACATCTCTGATTCATAAATCACTGGGCTTTACTTAATGGTACAGGCTTCACTCTTCATTTATATCCATACTCCTCATCACAACTCTCAAAACAATACTGCCCTACTGTTCTGCAAAGATGGATTAATCGCATCTAACATTAGCTGTTTAAGAAGTCAGTTGTCTTTGGTCCCTCTGCAGTCAATGGAGATGGCCAGAAATTTCAATGATTCACCTCATGCCGAGAGAGATGTCTGAAAGAGGCAGGATGAATATATGCATGCTTATTTTAAGACAGAATGAATCACCTGCTACAAATGTCTCTGCTGCTTGTAGAGGCAGCCTTGTAAACTTGCTTAGATCTGAAAATGGATTTCTAAATGCTGAAAGTGAAGCAAGAAAAATCCTACCTCGCTCATTAATACTGGATAACCTAGAATCAAAACGCCATTCCTGATCTCACTAGGAAGCACATACGTTTGCCAAGGTTGACTGTTATTCCTATGTATCACAATCTTTATTCAGGTGTGATTAATGCCATTAGAAGTACAGCATGCTGGTGTACCAAATACAGGCAGTCTTTCCTGAACTGCTATTTACTTCCATCAAAGCAGTGGAAAAAATTAACTCCTTTCCACCCTTTTCCAGGCCTCCCCAAAACTAAAATAGTTTTAAGCAGCTCAACTGTAGAGATCAGGCTGCTCAAGACTGTTTCATTATGCTCTGGTCATTCCCTGCTTTTCCCTCACTATAGTTCTTAGCCAAGTAAAGTCCTGGCCTCAAAGAGTAAGAATATTTTTTATGATTATTAAATACAATATTCTTTTATAAGAAATTTCACTCTGACCATGTAAATGTTATATTAAAGTTCTTCTCCAACCCTTTTCTAATATCCAACTCTCTCTTTATCCAGCACAGCCTCTTTAGCAGCCGTGTCCAGCAGTGCAAGACACTGTCTTATTGCTCTGGATTCACAGGGAGAAGCGGGTATGGTGAGCACTGTACGGCCCTCATCCAGTCTCTGCTGGGATTAGCGGCAGCAAGATCAGTGCTTAGATTGTTTGCTCTCTGTTCCCAACTCACAAAGCAGTGATAGGGTCTCTTTTTTGTCTTGTTCATGCTCCTGTGTCCTATGATGACAACTATGACTGACAAAGGATGGAGAAAAACTCTGAGTAGTGATATCAGCCTATGGTCTATAAATAGTGTTGTGATAACTGAAATAAATATAAGCTAACACATACAGATACATCTTAAATCTTCTGCTTCCATTCAACTTCTGCACAAAAAAGGAACACTTAACATTCTGGAGTTAGCTCACTTTTGCACACACATCTATGATGGCTGTGAATGAGCTGATTTCAACTGATGATTTTGACCTATGTGCTAAACAACTACATTACTAGAAACCACAACTATATTATGACAGATATTAACAGAAGTGGTTAGCAGGAAAGCAGATTACAGCTTTTTTATTTTACTAAAAACCTTTCGAAGTCAAAACAAAGTGTTTACATCCACTGGTGTTAACGCTTGCCCCAAATTCATTATAAACGAATTGTCAGAACTATCCCTTGTGACTGCTTCAGATGGAGCATGATTAAATGCTGAGGAAATACATTACTGAGAAGATGAATCATAATTCTGCAGAGTGAAATCAATGGCTTTACACTTTTGAGTTGGACACTGAGGGGTGGTCAAAAATTTTACTCATACAAACAAGTGAGCAAATGAATCACGTAAACAGCTTGAACAGGAAAAATATACTTAAAATTTGACTGGCAGTAACACTGACTATCAAAGAAACAGAGAAGAAAAACTGAAAATGTTTTCTTAAAGTAGAATTTTCAAATAGAAGTTCCTTCATCGCACTACTATGAAATGCAGTTTTTCCATCACTTCGGATTTTCATAGTTTGGAATAAATACAATAATTTTACTTAGGGTGGTTTGATGGCTCATTTGAAGTAACATTTTAAGCTCCTTCAGTCTAGTTCTAAGCAGGCAGGTTGGTAACCATCTCACAGCAACGAGAGGACGAGATGCCCTTGTGAGTATCCATCCATATGACTTAAGCCACTCAGGTTAACTCAGCTGCCCTGACACAGGGTGTCTCGGTTCATCCCTGCGTTAGCATCTGCTATATCCATGTGGATATCTCAGACACCTTAGGGCCTTTCAGATGGCGTTAGACACCTCTGCTTAAGCAGCTGAATCAGTTGAATGAGATCTTGCCCGCCTAATTTAGACAGCTAACTTGAGCCTAACAAACCAGTTAAGTGTCAAAGCGCCCTGTTTTGGCAACTGAGAAAAGCCATCACAGAGAAACCCTGCTCACCCAAATTAATTCATCAAGCTTGTATCTATAGGCTCTCTCTCTGGAGTCCATGAAAAATGCCTGCCTTCCCTTACTCCCTACAGATGCTAGGAGGATGGCTTTGTTATGCACCTGAAGGTTAGGTGGGAAATAAGATGTTTCTGATCTAGCTTGACACGCTGATGTTGGTGTGCTATGCTGTGTTAACCAACAAGCTGTCAGCCTTCCTGTCCAGTCATGCGAGCACACACGTAACCGGCAAAGAGTGCATGTAGAGTCAGCTGTCACATCAGCAGTGCCTAAAGGAGAGATGCTAAGCTCACCTGTTGTTTCTGCCTGTCCATATATACCATCTCCTTTGCTATTTTATAGAATAATGCACAAGAGGTCCAAATCATAGTTGATCTCCAAGTCATTTTTTGGCCTTGACTAGTGTCCTTGATGGACACTGGAGCAAAAAGGTCAAGGCTGGGGAAGTGTGAAACTGAACAGGTCCCACCAGGACTGAATTTAGAAGTATTCATTGTGCTTCCTCCTTTAGGAATTTCACTTTCCAGAGCCTGCCAAACCAATTTCTGTCATAAAGCACACAATTAAAAATGTAAAAATGGCTTTAATGCAGATTGAGAACATGAGTTCTTCAGTACAGAGTATCTCTGTTACATGGGCAAACCCAGCATCAAAAAGCAATAATGCACACAACCATTACCCAGTATTTCCTCATTAATTAGCACACACTAGTAACACTGCTATTTGAAATCAGACTGACAGATAATATATATGAGTCTCACAAACCCTTCTTCCTGGAAAAATGTAAGTATTTTTACAGATGACAGAGCTCCTAGCAAGGTAATATATTGAGGGAAAGTAAGAATGCACTCTGACGTTAATATTGATAGAAACTGCAAAATGAGCAAAAAGGACAAAGCAAAAGGAAAGCTGTCTGTCTCTGAGGAGATTCTATGTCCCCAGTACAGGAACCTCATTATTATTTCATTACCTTAATGGCAAGCCTCTAAGCCTTGTGTATGTCCTTCATAACAAAAAATTAATTACAAATCCAAACCAGAAAATCTTGAATATGCAATAATTGAAAGCTGTTAGCTATTTCTTCTAGTTTTGACTTCATTTATACAGTACAATAGTTCTGAGAAACAGCAAGGTAAAACACAACTTTTCGTAAGTCCCAAATATGAATCACAACATATGGTCTTTCTGTTAAAAGATAAGCTAGAGGGAGGGAGGGAGAGAGAAAGCCTCTTGTGCTAAAGGACTGCACAATTTTATCTTTTCACACATTAAAAGTAATTGGAACAATTCCTTCCAACTGTTCTTCAATGAGAGTTCTACTAGAATAAATTTTTATAACAACTAGTTATTGTGGCTGTGCTAATAAAACTGATATACTTGCTCAGCTGAATATGTGTGTGTGCACACAGGGGGTTTTTTTGTGAAATAATAAAAGATAGACAAAAAATAACAGAGACACAGAGTCTAAATTTCAGTAGTATTTATCACTGCCAAGAACAATAAAATCTATACCGAGGAAAGAGAACAAAACAGAGGAGACCTATACAAGGCATCATATATTTGTACTACCACACCATCCGTGAGCACTTCAGTGTCTCAACCTGCAAAGGACAACACACAGGGTACAGTCTATTGGTTGGGTTTTTACTTTAAACAGATGCTTGCTTTTCAGAATTCTTTCTAAAATGCTGTTTTTCTAGGACACACAGTTCAGGAGTTTTGGTGATGACAGAAAAAGGTGAGCAAAAATAAATTCTAGCAACATTTTTGATTTGGACATCAGCGCATGTAGAATTCCTTCAGCAAAGCACATGGGAAATTGCTACAAAGGAACAGCTCTGGGACAGGCCATAGCAATACATTCAACACAACGGAAAAAGCAACGGTGATGCAGATAAAAATATGAAAGAAAACAAATGAAGGCTATATAAACATTTAAATTATTATGATTATGAAAATCACCAAAAATACTGTCTGAATTCCCTGAGTTTATCATCCACCAGGATAAAGCAGTTGATAGAGGTTGCTAAGCACAGACAAGCTGACTCAGAAATCTTTTCAAAGGTCTCAAAATTGCAAATCTAAAATATCAGTCTGCAGTTCCATTAAATTGTCTAAGGAAATAAAATTTTGTTCTGATTCATGGCCCACCTCTGGTAGATAAGGACCCCCTTGGAAAACTACTTTAGAAAATCTAGCAAGAAAAAGACATTATTATAGGCTATGAGGCTATGTCCAAAGAAGGGCAACGAAGCTGGTGAAGGGTCTGGAGCACATGTTGTACGAGGAGCGGCTGAGGGAACTGGGGTTGTTTAGTCTGGAGAAGAGGAGGCTGAGGGGAGACCTCATCGCCCTCTACAACTACCTGAAAGGAGGTTGCAGAGAGCTGGGGATGAGTCTCTTTAACCAAGTAATAAGCGATAGAACAAGAGGTAATGGCCTCAAGTTGTGCCAGGGAAGGTTTAGACTGGATATTAGGAAGTATTTCTTTACAGAACGGGTTGTTAGGTGTTGGAATGGGCTGCCCAGGGAGGTGGTGGAGTCCCCATCCCTGGAGGTGTTTAAGAGTAGGGTTGACATAGCGCTGAGGGATATGGTGTAGTTGGGAACTGTTAATGAAGTGTTAATGATGGTTGGACTGGATGATCTTCAAGGTCTTTTCCAACCTAGACAATTCTGTGATTCTGATTCTGTGAATCCTGGAAAGCATGACATATAACTCTAATCCTCAAGGGGCAGGATGGTTTTTCCTAATTTAGGACTGTTCATCGCTGAACTGTCCACGGGAATAGTTGAGGCCCATGGAACTGGACTACAAAGGTGCTGGACAGAAAAAGAAAAGTAACGATAAAGACAGTTCCATCTTAAAGCAGAGCTGCACTTGCTGAGACAACCTTGAGGGTCTTGCCGAAGTCAATCACAATCTCTCCAAGTCCAGGGGGAATTGTTGGAGGTAACAGGCAAGGATGAACAGCCTGGACAGCATTCACACAGCTGTGCCTTTCACAGTAACTGCTGCTTCCAGGTGACAGGAGACAGCAGTGGGTGAAATATTTTTATTCCCAACCATGATACTAAGCAGCTGCAACTGCACTGACAGCTACCCTGCACTATTTAAATCTGTAGAATCTGGAAAGCTAGAAATATCAAACACTGTCTTCCTTGGCATTACCTCATGATTACTTCACTCATCACTGGAGAATGTGGAGGTGAAAAGGTTTATGATAAAAAATGGTTGCTGCTCTGTCTAATGATTACAGAGGCTGGGGGTGACACTTTGAGGATTATATAATCTCTTTCATATTTTTTATACTTCTGCAAAAGGTACACAAATTAAACTGGTGCTAAGAAAAAACAAAAATATCTTGGATGACAAATAGAAAAATATTCTTTCTTTACAGTCAATGCTATCTTCACCATATAATTGCATCCACAGCTTTTTTAACTGCAAAAATGTGCCACAACTTTATGTAACATCTACAATGGGATTGAAATCACCTGGCTTTAATGCTCTTAAATTTTGGTGTCTACACTAAGATAGTCATTTAGGCCAACACAGTCATCTCCAGATAGCAATTCAGCAAGTTGATCTAAAACATTTCTCCTAGGATGTGATGAGTCATACTTCAGAGGTGCTGTTCTCTCTCCATTGACTCTCCAGACTATCATGTCTAATAATCACTGATTAAATTAACTTTCCTGAATTTGTCTGATCCCTTTTTGACCACATTTATATCTTTGGTCTCCACAACATCCTGTGGAAATCAGTTTCATAATTTAATTAAATGTTATACAATAATTTCATTGGTGACCCTATTTATTGTACTGTGAGAAAGAGTGACTATTTCTTATTCACCTGCTCCTCATCAGTCATGAAACAGCCAGACCCTGCCTAGCCTATGCTACATGTTCCTAACCAACTTTACTCCCTTTTTCTAGACTTTTTATGATTTTACTAACTCTTTATCATGCAAGTGACTGTAATTACAGATGGGATGCTTCACATGCTTATACAATAGAGTATTTTTCTACTTCTGTCCTAGTATTTCCCAGCTATTTTAACTGCTATTTGTCATGAACCAGTAATTTCAGAGATCTACTCTCAGTAATGCCCTGTTCCTCTCCTGATTTCTACTCGTTAATCTATAGTCATCAATATGTTTTGTCCCACAGACATTACCTTCCTCTTATTGCCAACAAATTCACCTGCTGTTTTACCTTCCCAATAGTCAATATTACTTAACCATGCTGCAGCACTTTATAGGTAGATTTAAATCTGACTGTTATGGGTAATCTCAAATCATACGCAAACATTCTCACTTCACTAAATTCCACAAGACATTTATGAATAGATTTAACTTTTTTTCCCACTCTCCATGAATTGTAAAAATGTGTGATAACTGTTTTTATGCCTACTTTTACCATATTATGCATATAAAAGTACTATACAAAACTAGATAGAAGATGGCTTAAACACATTGCTATCATTAAAGGCTAAAAACTTGATAAAATATTTCACAGATCCATGTATTTTAACAACCTAGGAAGAAGTGCTATGATTGTTTAGGACAAAAATAGAATTTCACATACAAATTCCTGGTTCATTTCCAATCTTTGTCACTGAACGAGAATACAGTTTTTAGATAGGCACCTTGTCTTGATTTAAAACTTTAAAACAACAGATAATCTACCAGGTTTATTGCTGGATCAGGCCCTGCTTATGGTAAATGCTACACTGGTAGAGCTGTTAACATTCTCTGGTGTGACAATACAGGGGAAAAGTTAAAGGAAATGAAGGAATAAGGTAAAGAGTGGAATAAAATAAAATAGTAACAAAAAATCCCCAAATCCCCAAAACCCAGCAGCAAGAAACAGACTAATCTTAAAAGCTATTGTGCCACTTGCCAGGAGCTTGGAACAGCTAGTAAATCAAATCAGAGGACGTAATAAAAAAACTGTTGGCTGCCAGAAGGCAAAGAATTGTTTGAGCTGGTTATAGTTGTAGCACTTTTTTTTCTTTCGTTTTTTTTTTTTTTTTCCTAAATTACTTCAAAAAGACTCAGTATAAAGAGAAACTATTACAGAATCCCCTCTGGAACTGAAGAAGACTCCAAATGATGGACTTTTGGTAGCAATATTTTTCAATCCCCAAGATAAAAGGGAATACAGAACAAACAATATTCAGGAAATCTGCCTGCTTTTTCATGGTGGAAAAAATCCCTTCATCTTTCCTGACCAGAGCAGCTCCGTTACTAAGGCCAAGCGAAAGAGGAGGGGAGCAAGCAAATATCAAGAAATAGATTCAGGGAAAAGGATCAAAAAATCTTTTTTCTCACTTATAAAAAACTGTATTATACTCTGTGGGAAAATGTGTGTATCTTGGAATGGAAAAATGTAGACTTCAAGGCAAGTGGTATAAGGAGCCAGATTTACACAGACATATAAGCACTTCTATGGGTCTGGACTACTGGCTAATGTAGATGCTGTTACCTAATTGCCTTGGTTCATTTCTATTCAAGTAAGTCAAGGTGACGTTCAGTATAAATGTATCAACCGTCCCTCTGGAAGCTTGAGTGCTCTTATGAAATCTCACCAAGTACCTAAATAGCTATGCAAATCTCATCTGAAGTATTTAGTTGCTGCATTCCCTGCTCAAAATGCAACTTAAACTCTGTCACCTCTACTTTCTAAGAATATGACACCAGCATACAAAGCAGACCAGGCACTGAACTTCATAATGCTACCCTATGCATCCATGCCTTGTTTTATGTGGTACCACTTCTTAGCATTTTGAAGGTCCCAATTTCTTACACACTGCCACTGTGAAACATTCAGGTTGGCATTTGATTCTTCATAAAAATCGTCAGGCATGTGAATAATCATATGTCATATTAATGTTAGTCTGGGGGAGCTGTAAGTCCCAAGCTGTGAGCACACATTAAGAGAATGGGGTAAGGAATGTGCCTGAATAGCCCAGTGAAATTACTGGCTATAAGGTTGCTGAGAAACACCAACACGTATATAGATGTACACACACAATAAATATAGGCTAAGCTGGTTTTATTATGCAGACATGCTTAGCGTTAAGAGTGTCTACACAGTATTACCATGGCTCTGCCGTCAGATGGTTAGGTAACAGTAAATTGATTGTGAATCTCAGCCCCAAGTTGTCCCTCTTCTTCTTCCTTGTCCAATCTCTTCCCTGTACTTTTGGCTCCCTGGCAGCATGCCTGCCAAGCCAGTCACACTAAATCTGTGCCTGCTCATCCTGACTCTTTCTCCCACTTTCCTTCTCTCCTTCCTTCCTACCTGGCTCTTATTCCCTACCCAACACAATTCTCATCACCCCTGGTGTTTTATCTTTACTTTCTCTTTTCCATTTTTGGCTTTCCATGAGCAAAAGCAGTGAGGGAAACCATGTTCATAGCATGGAAGGTATATGACTAAGTTAAAAAAAAAAAAAAAAGTGGTAGGTTTGCTTAAGCTGCCAAGCAATTCATCTGGGCAACATCTTATTGATGTTTAAACAATCTTGGCATCTCCAGGCACAAAGACAACACAACCACTCCTAAAGAGCAGAGAGGGATGGATGCCCAGGCTGCCAGCAGGGTTGTCAGCATTTTGCAGAGGCAGCCTCTGAACGGGAGGGACCAGGGGCAGGCCTCAGCATGTTTAAATGATGCTGCACACTATACAATATTTGAGAGCATTTTATGTTAAAAAACAGGTTGTAAAGCTAAGTGAATTTTGGAGCTTAGAATTACGCTGTGTAAAGCTTAAACAACCTAAGGCAGCCATCTGATTTACAGGCATGAGATGCAGCTGCGGGGAAGAAGGCAATACTGACACAAATGTCTGCCTCGCATGTGAGCAAACGTGCGGGGTTTGTACATGTATGTGTACTCCTCTGACTACCCAAAATCACCACAGACTGGGGCTGTCTGTGAGCAGGAAGAGCAGGAGAACCAGCACCATTCACTAGTAGTAACAGCAAGTGAGACATACAGCATGTTTTCAGATCCTAAAGGATCTTTGTGAATCTAACCACCTAAAAAGTGGTACAAAAGGAAGAAGTGTGGGAGGAGTTTAATTTTTATATCCTCAAATAGAAAAAGAGAATTCAAACTACCAGGGAGAGAGGTTGTTACATTTTCTACACGTTGTTCTACATTCCTTCTTCTCTCCTTACCCCAAACAAAGCAGTGGTGAGTGAACCTATTAGTTTGACACTTGTAAGCAGGAAACACAAATCACTGTCCACTCATCCCCTTGTCTAGGTTTCTAGGTGGAGGCTTGAACTGGGTTTGTTTGTTTTTCCCAGAACAAATGCAGAAATGAACTTGACTCTTGCTGCTGCCAGTCTGCCCCTGATAAAAGGATAAAACGGAAACAGAAAAGGCATTGGGATCAGAGATGTCACTGTCATTTGTACTTTCTCTTAAAAACTAGCTATACTTTTCAAAAAAACTTTTCAGAACATCTAGGAAAAACCTTTTTTAAAGTTAAGAGGAACAATCAAATTGTTCCTCTGCTCTGCTTGCCATATAGATCCATTGACAAAAAAAAAAAAAAGAGAAAAAAATCTGACAGGCATGGGAAAACCCTGAGGAGCTGCAATCCTCCAAACAACCAAACAATTACTGTCCTGAAGTTTCCATCAAATTAGTGCCTGCCACCAAATAAAGCCACTTGACAGACTGCTCCTTCTTCACTGATGTTATACTTCCACCCTATTCCAGTATCGGTGCTCCAAACTTTTTTAGAAACATTATTTTTCCCTAACTTGAAAGGACCTAGGTTGATTTATGACTTAAAGAACCTGGCCACAACCAGAAGGACATCAAACTGCCAGTCTGTAACTTAATCTGTTCCCTCAAGAAACTGAATGAAAATGGCTTTTTATTATTAATAATGAGAGTAAATAACAAAAATCAGTCACAATTTTTAAAACTTTTGTATGACGAGGGACAACAGAATACTGAGCAATTGTACTATTAACGCCAAACTATCTGAAATGGTTGCAGAGAAAACCAAAAGATGATTCTTTTTCTCTAACACAGCATCCACAATCATGCACAGAATAATAACAGGGAAGTTATTATATAGTCAGTAGCAGGGAACTTGATTAATCCAGGTTATTTCTACCTGGGTGGCAGCCATTAGAAGCTGGATAGCTAATCTAAACTAGTCATCAAGGCTCCAATGTGCAATGGAGAGAAAAGTATATATACAAGATAAGTGGGATTAATTGCTCTCTGGAGATGCCTACTCTTGTTTGACTAACAAGAAAGCCTACACAATTAGTTTAGACTAAACATTTAACTTCTAGACAGATAGAGCAGCATGAAAAAAGCCTCCATCCCTTGAGCTCAGACTGAGCTGACTCTCCCACTCGGGGACAACTGCAGAGCCTACAGTCAAATTGTGCTTCAGTCCTCATGACCCAAACCTAGGTACTACCTGGCTGGCAGTCAGTCCAGTGAGGAGGCAGTGGATCATGGCTGAACTTGTGAGACAAAGTATCAGCTCAATGTTACAGCAGCCCCTGCGCAGACTCTTCCCAAGAAATTGTCTTTCTACTAATACAGCCAGTTGCCAACCTGTTTCAAACAGGTTTTTTGGGGTCCAGATTTACCAACAAAAATCACACAGCTTTATGTTCTCTGATTTCTCTGGCCCTTGTATGGCCATTGTCATATGTTCATTCAGTTAATGAGCTTCTCTTGCATGAAAAATGGGCACTATGTTAACATAATTCTTTTTAAAGGTATTTTTAATAGTTTTGACAGGTTAGTACCATTGACTTGCTGACAGTTCTATGGGGAACGGCTTAGCACCAACTGGCTCCAATCCTTGGTAATTAATATATAGGAAAGAACACAAGCATTTCTACAGTACTAGATTTCCATAAATCTATAAACTCATTTTGTATGAATGCATCAGTAAAAAGTAACTTTAAAAAATAGCATCTATCTGGTGTTACATAAAGAACTAGTTGTAACAACCCCACTGCATCTACAATGCTTAGTTTCAAGCACCCAGAGATAGGTCTATATCCTGTAAGTCCTATTTCTCCAAACAGTACAGGTCATTTTGACATTTTAAGAGGACTAAGTTACTAGGTATCTAAGCACAGTGTAAATTAATTAAAGAGGCTGAAGCAAATCGAGTCACACCCAAGGGTCCCATTTCAGACACCGTGTAACTCTCTTTCCTTCCAGGTGTCCTGACAAGTTTCTCTAAATTCTTGCTTTTCTTAAAAGAATTGTCCTCTGAATACAGAAATGGTATGCAATCATCGTTAACCTCAGCCTTAGTTAAGCTTCTTTGATTTGCTTTCAACCATGACATATACTCACTTTGTCCTTGCTCTTGCTCTTTAAAGCAGTTTATAAAACTTGAAAAAATGACTGCTTTGTATCATATGGAAAATAACTGTGCTGTAAGGAACAATACCAAGGCTGAGAAGCCTAAAATTAGACCTGCAAACTTTGCTTTCATTGGCAGCGATGTGTGTGCATTCATATTGTCCCAATCCTACATTCTACCTCTTCTATTCTTGCAAAACACACTACTCTCTGAAAAACACTGAAGTTTAAAATTAGCAAACCTCTCTGATTCAAGGGTATACTGACCTTGGTGATTGGCTATTTTGATCACATTCACCTTTAGGCTTCAATAGTGAATTACAAGATCAGCTTATTTTCAAAAGCTGTAGCAAAGAAAAAGCATCTGCAGAACAAAAAGCTGAACATCTCTGAAATGGTGCCTGGAATAATACTGTAATTTCCAGGTTGGTTTGTTTTTTTTTTTTCCCCTCCTAAGAAAACTCAAAACCAAATCTAATAGCTGTATTTTTCTACCCTGAAAGCAAGCTAGTGAAGAGATATGCACTACATAAAGTGGCTGGTGCTGGGCAACATGGGACTAACAGGGATAATTTAGTCATAACAGGTTAGCATCTACAATATACCCATTCTCTTCTCAGCTACAACCACTCAGTTCCCACTGTAGTCAATAGGGGGAATAAATAAGAGCAAAATGTATCCAAAAGGTCAAACTTCATGGATTTTCAAATGAAGAAATCCACAGAGAGGCTAAAGTGAAACCGATGCTAGCTACTGCCTTCAAGATAATGCAAGCCGTTGCTAGTGTAGTGTTTATTTTGAGTGTCTCCTTGTGGAATTTCAGGATAAAATAGATTGGCATTGAGCCTGAAGGGGGTATAGTCAGAGCAGTCCAATTTCAACAGACTATCACGATGAACTGTTCGGAGTTATTTTACAGGTTTATGGCTATAGCTCACTCTGAAGCACAGTGTTATTAATATTTGTAGAACACTATGATTTAAATAGCAAAACTACATCCACCACCTAGATACCTGCTGTATGCTCTGGCAGAACACTTTTTAGATAATTAAATACCATTAAATGCACCACAAATGCTATATTTGAGTTAGGATATTAGACACAGATATAAGTAATGCAACAGCTATTTATCCATCAACAAACACTGATGTGGATCTCTAATGTAGCACTAACATTAACAGCCTTAGGCACTAAATCAGGGGGTGATTTTCTGTCAGAAGACAGAATTTAATTCTAGCACTGTTGAAGTGAACAAGGATCCAAATAGTTTCTTGGGAGTTAGGACCAGGGGAAGTCTAGACAATGCTAGTCCTGAACTGCATTCAGTGTTTCCCACTGGAAAATCTGTGGCCATAAAAAGTAATGTTTTCAAAGTAAGACAAAGACCAGCCGGAGAACACTATTTATTTCATCACACTGATTTTGTCAGTATTTCCTAATGTTTCCTACACCCTGGAAACTGTGTAGGCTGTCCTTCAAGCTTCACTTACCCAAGCAGCAAGCTCCACGGGTCACAGAGTGGCATTTCAGACAATGTTGAGCTTTTGGAAAAAGAACTGAGGTTGGTTGCATCACTGAGACAAAACACTGATATTAACCACCAACTGCCTCATGAGTGGGCTGTCACAGCATGGAAACCCTGAGAAAGGTAAATACATCTTTCTCAGAACCAGGAAGTTTTGTCCTAGTTCCAACCTCAGGATGAGGTAATTTCTTCCTGGGACAGCCCTTCTTTTGTGCCTGTTTAAGCCAGGTAATTACCTCCTGGATTTTGTGGGTAGGAACATGATGTGCATTAAGTCCATTTATGGAGCTGTGGTTTCAGTCTCAGGCTTAGCTTTCTATTCTTACATACAGAGAGTTGCTTTTACTGCCTTAGTAACTGCCATCTTTTAAGTTTCTGTAATTCTTTCAAACTCTTCTAATGATTCAATCACTACGGACATGCCTATACTTGAGTATTAGTTCAGCCTAAAATCAGTAGTGGATATGAACTACAAAAGCTATTCCTGAGAAATTCAAGGCAGTAACACTCTCATCCCTTTCTTATTCTTCAGAAAAGCATCTTATTAACATAGCTATGTTTCCAGAGAATAACAATTCTCTAGACTAGGAGTATCTATACATAGAATTATTTCAGAACAGCTTTTCCCAAAAAACATGAGGAACTGAAGAGCTCCTCTTTGCCATTCACTTTGCTACATAAATGTGATCTCTCATGTTACATAGAAGATATAAGATCCATGGACCTAGATACTTACAGAAAGAAATTTTACATTATTATTGATTATAATGGATAATCAATAGTAGAATTGATTCTACTACAGGATTTTATCAGAAGTGCATTGGAAGGAGAATTACCATATAAAAATACTCTAAATTGTTAAACACTCTGCAATGAGTTGTAGAATCCTTTTTGAAAGATTTAAATTAAATTTAAATTTAATGAAACCTATTTTAAGAGATTTCCCACAGATCCCCCCACAAGCTAAGCACACTGTTTCTGAATACTTTATAAACTTCTCATACTCCATACTATACTGTATAGAGATTCTGCACAGAGGCAGAAGGTAGCTTTGCAAATTTCTTCTTGAATAATGTAGAGAAAATTAAGTAAGGCTTTTCTGGAGCCAACTGGCAGAGCAGAGGTAATGGCACAGTATTCTGAGACTGTGTGTGAACTAGCTGAGTAAGGAACTCTTCCTCAAAGCTTCACACAGACCTTGGGGAAATGTGAGGTTAAACTTGTGACCTGGCATACCTGATGTGGGATGTTTATTTCATAGGAAAAATGGGTTATCATTCAAGCTGTCTATGGTGTCTTCAGGTCTTTATTCACTTGGAGTGTCTTCATGGCAAGTGCCAGCTATCATTAAACTGGTGGGTGCTGAGGTGAATTGTGCCCTGGACTGCCAGAGTGCCCCACCTCCTGGGTATGTCCCCGGGACGGCTCTCCCCAGCCCACCCGAGGCAGAGACCTGGTGCCAGCAGGCTGTGCCCATGCCACATGCAGAAGCAGGACCCCAGCAGCATCCTCTGTGCTTTACTCCATGCCATCCATTCCCCAGCCAAGGAATACTTACTTCACTCCAAAGCAGTCTAGACATGAGCTAATATATATACCACGCAGATGCACAGATTATTACCTGACACAAAATCAGAAGAAACCATCTGATAAACTTAAGAGAAAAAATTTAGACAGGTTGAGTAAGCTTCACGCTAGTAAATATATTCCTATCATAATCTTTTTGAACAGCTACTTCATCTGCTCACCACAGAAAGGACTGCCTGCTGCTTCCCACCAGCCGTATTCTGCCTTTCCACTACTTAAAGCTTATTTTTATTTTGGCTAAGTGGAAGGGAGATTTGGAGAAATCCTTGCAGGAATGGCAGAATGCAAGGAGCTGCCTTGCCTACTAATGGATAGATGCTGCCCAGGAAGAGAGGCAGGATGAGCACTGTTTCCTCCCTGCTTGTTCATCTGTCCCCCTGGGAACACGCAAAACCACTGTGACACATTAAGGTATGTGCTGTCAAAGTGCCTCAGGCAGAAAAATAAGCTAAGTATCAAGTGACAGAGCCCTTTCAGCTAGCCATGGGATGTACGGCTGTTCCAGCCAAAGCAAAGTCCCACTACAGCTAAACCATACCTTTAAATTTTTCATTTAGAGTGATAGAAGTCCCATAGAATGGTCTGAAGCTACAGGAACAGAATAAAACTGGCAAGCTCTTTTGCTGAAAAACAACCAGACTGTGGATTTCTACTTTCAGAATACACACCTAAGCTGAAAAGTTTGCTGTAAGAGCTCTGAAGTCCTGCTATGCTGAAGAAAAAAATTGTACAACCAAATCTTACATATGGCAAATTTTCATATTTAGTCTTCCATAACGTGGACTTGGCTGACATCACTTAAAATAGAGCCTGATGGAGTTGAATTGGCTTATAGCCAATGTGATTAGTGCTCAAATGACTCCACTTTTAAATATTCTGCCATAATAATAAATAGGAAGTAATGATCACCCTCAGTTGGCCAAAGAAACAGAGATTTTTCAAAGGAAAAACAGGGAACACAACTTCTGGACCATTCCACATGAAATACGTACCTTTCATTTTCTTCTGCTCTAGTACTTCTTAAAAAACTATTTTTACCAGGTCTCAGTCTTTACATTGTCACACCCACTCCCCTCTGAAACAAGCAAGAACAGGTAACAGCCGCTCCTGCCAACTCTTACTGTAGTGACAAATCTCAGGCACAACCCATAGCTTAGAAGAATGTAATTGGTTATGCCTGTTTACTGCTCTGTACTGAGACATGTTCACGTTCCAGTTTTTTCAGTCAAACTGATTTCTAGGTAATGCTTCCCATGTTCAAGGGGAAAAGCGACAAAGCCTGTCAAAAATGGAATTTGGCTATATATTATAGTAGAGCTCTACCATTTTAGAGTCTGCCATAAAGCATACAACTGAGAAGAGGTCAGCTGCATGCTTCTTAACTACAGGGTAACTTCAAATCCAAATGAGAAACTGATCTGGGACCTTATTTTTATACAGTACTTTGACAACCATGTGTGCATGAGCAATTTTCATATGTGTAGTGGAGTGCTGACACCTGTATTTTATTATGCAAAAACTTAAGATGAAAAAAATATGTCAAGGACTATGGCTAAACTGATAATTAAAACTGATATAATAATTGTATGTAAATGTAACATAGTGATGTAATTAATCCAATGTAATTAAAACCCAGAGATAACAGAGACATGCATCTCCTCACTACTTAAAGAGCCCAATCTGTGCTCTGCAGCCCACTTCCTCATGAGCTCTAGTCCAAGTGGATCACCACCATCACACCACCACCCGACAGATCCCAGCAGCAAAAGCACAGGAGCCTGGGACAGATGTAAATACCTGCTTATTTCCACTTTATAAATATTCCAAAATTAGACTGGTGGTGGCCTAATCATTTAAATTTAAGGTATACAATAATTATTACTTTTAGTTTATTAATACTTTTATTTCTAGCTCATCAACTACACACAAGCACTTGCTTCTGTAAGAATTTATAAGGATAGCCAATATTTCTAAACTGCACTGTTTAGCTTCATACTGAGTACCTCAGAAAACCAAGAGGAAAAACAAGCCTCAGGAACAGGTCACAGGCAGACAATAATAACAACTCTATTACTCCATGGGAGGATAACTGCATAGTGATTTTAATCTGACATAATCCAGTTCTGCTGCCAAAAAGGGTTATACCCTCCAAAGAAAACCTCTCTCATTTTTGGAAACAACTCTTTGCCTAATGTCTTGTGTGTATCCCAGGATTTGTATGGCCATGTACAAGGCAGGCTAAGAAAAAACTGGCCATGCCCCTTCACACCAAAGAGAAAAAAAAAGGTCATTTAGGGGTGCTAAACCACAAAGGAGTAGGTAGTAATAGGGAAACAAGGAAGTAGGGAAAGCTTCCCTTTCTAGCAGATGCATGTGATTCAGTGACCGTATCAACCCAGCCAGGAAAGGCTGGGTTGGGCTGGATGGAGAGCTCAGCCCAAACTGGTGCCACCATTCATCCTCCTGCTCTCAGGAACATAGAGCACGTGGTCCTCAGGTAACTGGACATCACATTTCACTCAGGACAGACCTGTGTCACACCAGAAGTCCAACGGGACACTGCTTACAACCAGATTTCTAGGTCTGCATCCTCATTCTTTTCAAACACCAAATGTCATCACCCCATCAGCAGCTCTTATATTACTCATGTCTGCCAGATGCAGAAGACAATCATCAATATGGGAATGATACCTGAACTGTACAGGCAACTCTTTTGAGGAAGAGATTGGACTTTACTGATGTATGGAACTGAAACACCTGTAGCTTGTTGGTGAAAAATTTACACAAATGCCAAACATTTTTCCACCTCGACTTGTAACAACTAGAAATAGGGTTTTTGAGGTTTTGCCCAACCTCTTTCAAATTAGCAGTGCAAACTGAGTTCCTCCCATGAAAGGAACTTCACTATAGCACTGTGATCAAGCAAATAGGTAAAACACGGTCTACAATTCACTGTGAGAATCAGGGTCCTGAACTCCATCCTCTGCTTTATTATCAACTTTCTAAAAGCTTTTGGACAAGTCACGTTTCTGCCTTCTGCTTCATCATGTAATACAATGTGAATGAAATCACATCAAATTCTATATATCTGCCAATACCGTAGGTGTCATATCCCATTCAAAACTGACATCAGTGGTGAAAAACTACATGGCACAAATACAAATGCAAAATAATGAGCAACTTGTCATCCGAATACTTCAAAATCAGGGCCCCAAACTAACAGGTTTTTACTGCAGAAAAGCAGGATTTTAAAAGCAGCAGTTCAGTCATAAGATCAATGAATCATATGATGAGAGAACATATAAAGTCTTATGCAAATGCTTCACATTTTATTTTTCAATCCTTCTCCCCACTTAGTTTCATGTCCCAAATGCCTCTAGACGAGCAAATTCCCCTGCACCCACACAGAACTCACTGCCAGACGGCGCCTGCACTGGGGGTGTTTTTCTGGTCATTTTTAGGACTTACGTGTATGTGACTTAAAACTATCTCAATTCCCCTTCTTCTTCCCCAACAGCTACATCTGTCACTCATCTCGCACATACGGATAAGCAAAGTTATCAAGGCTCAGCTAGCTGGCTATTGGCATCTCAGTAAAGCTTCCTCTAAGCACCTAACTCAGATGCTTTTGCCCTAGTACAGTTCTGATACAGCTTGGCTATCTACATCTGAAGAAGCAGTTCAGAGAAAAGTGGCAAGAATCAGCTGGATTTATCACTAAATTCAATGTTTCCTGGAAAATCAAGTTTTTCCTACAAAGTTTTCTCACAACACCTAAAAAAAATCATGAAAAGTGGTGAATCTGTTGGCAATTTTCTAATTAATCACCCTTTTTGGTGAGAGGCTCTCCACTCCTCGGTCTTTCCTAGATGCTGACATCTTTGCCTTCTGATATCTTCAAACACTATCCTACTCCTTTTCCTCACTTCCCCCTTCCTTTTGATTCATTTAAAATGTCTTCTCCCTAGCACTGAAATCCTCACAGATCTGATCCTGCCTACATCTCTGACATGATTCATGATCACACCTTCTCCTTTTCCCCAAGTCTCATCTCCTTCAGGCTATGAGCTTGCTGAACACTTACACCTACATTTCTAGTCAACTCTATGTGTTCAAATCAACAGATTTTCCCATGTATTTAAATCTAGTCACTCGCAGAAGTGTTTTGGTGGTTCACAATATACTTTGCACTATTCAAATCCATTCCTTGATCCAATTTTTCCTGTAGGGATCTCACAGATCAGCTCACAGAATGATTATACACTTACATTTTATATACAAATATAACATATTTGTATGGCCTCGGACTTTGGTCCAGCTACTTTGGGATGGGATTGATTCAGAGAAGAAGTTTCCAGTTCACATGGGAATGTGAAAATTCTATGGGAATTTTTAATATGGAAATTCTATGGGAATTTTTAATAATGAAGCACCATCAAGTCATCCTTCCATTTGCTCCTAAGTATTTCCAGATGTCTGTGCTTGTCAACAGTGCTGCTGATGCCACTGCCCACTGATGGCACAAATTTCCTTTCACTGTACAATCACATCTAAGTGACTTTTACTGCAATTTGGGGTTTTGCAGCATGGCCAAATATCATAGCACAGTTGACACATGGTGACTTAGCTCCTACAACTTGAATTTGATCCCTTATTTTTTTGTTTATTCTCCTAGATTCAACATTTATAGAAGAGTATGTCATTACTCGAGTGTCCAGAGTGATACCACTACCTTAGATCTTTCAGAACAAAAGAAAAACTGCTAATTTCTGCAGACTTCTTGAAGGCATTTTCAATGGGAAACAGAAGTACAAGACTGAAATGGCTACTACCTGCTGTGTAGGTCTCACTAGAATCGGCAATCTCATGAATTACTATTCTGAATGACAAAATGCAGCGTTGCAGAAATCAGGAATGTGTTAGTTGTCTCACACAGCTTCGGATGTTGAAGCCCTTCTGAATATATCAATGCTGACAACAGTAAATGGTTGGGTTTACTGGGCAACACTGAGAATTACAGTCTCCAGATATCTCTGTTACATATAATACCAGAACAACCTTGGACGTTTCATGAACTCTTTCTTTTATCTGGAGATGAGCTGACATTGATATATTGTTATTGGTCATCACTAATACACTCTTATTGGCAACAAGGAGATGCATACAGCTGAAATGAGTCACATACTGGAACACCTTACTATTTATATGGAAAAAGTGGAATTTTCAAGATATCTTTCTGTATCCTCCTCACTGGACTATGAAATATAAGACACCCACTAAAACTCAAGTCATAGTAAGACAGTTATTTTTCACATATTTGAAGCACATGAAGTTGTGGGATTTTTTTTTTTATTTTAAGCTATCTGTATTTCACCAACATTAAAACAGCACTACAAAGTAATGATAGGACTGTTTGATACTGAAAGACAAATGACTTTATTATTTTATATTATTTATATTAACTAGCAAACAGTTCTCTAGCTCATTCTTGTCTAAAGAAAGCAAACTGCTTTGTGACTGAAAAACTCATATTAATCGATTTTGTTATGCTAATTAACAACATAGATGTTATGGCATTAAGTGGTATGTACATACTGATAGGAGGACCATTAGAAATAAAAAATGCCAAGTATGTTATGCTAAATTATTGTAACATTTTCAGTGTCCTATACATCTTCCTAACCTGATATTACACAACCCAGAAAAAAAAAAAAAAAAAAAAAAAAAAAAGAAAAAGAAATGCATAGGCTGTGTTCCTACTGTGTAGATTTACAAGCTACATCATGGGCCTTGCACTAAGATACAGGGAGTTAGGGCACTGAAAAGCAGACAAACACACAGAAAGAACACAGCTGTATTCAACATCTGCTCACACTGTATTGTGACTGCTTACAGACTTCTTTGGAAATACCAGTCTAGAGATATTGGGATACTAACCCACTGTGTTCTAGAATGTATCGACATTGCAGCCCCTGCAGCTGGAGCAGAGTGTGTGCCTGAGCCAACTTTTAACTCACTGTCTTTGCCGCTGCAAACAGCCCCACTGGGGCAAAGCAGAACACAGTGCAGGCTGCATAACCTGCTCAAGGGCAAGATGAAGACCTGAGTACATAAGCCATGCTAAGCGCTGTACTGCTGTGTCTGGCTTGCTGTAGGTACATCATGTATTTGGTTTAGGACTAGTCTGTCAGCATATTTCATTCACAACTTGGTGACTGCAGAATAAATGTATCCTAACTAGCTTTGCCAGAGATGGACTCAGTCGCTGCTATCGGGCATGGATTGGTTCAAAGTCACTCGATGAAACCCCTGAACATGCACCTTATCATTCTGCACCGGTGGTAGTTACAGTATCTCTTACATGTTCTTAAAATTTAATAGAAACATTTACCCTCATAGCACTGTACATACAGCTGCACTTCCTAGAACATATAAAAAGGCCAGATCCTTGTTTTATAAAGCTCACAGTTCAAAAAACAAACACAAAACCAGAGTTAAAATGCAAGACAAAAGAGGCATCCACCGTGGTGAAACATGCACAGCCAGGTATCGTTAAGGAGAGGGAGACTCTTAGGCAACAGGAGACTGTTGGAGCAGAATCAAAGAGAGGAAGCGGAGCCAGAGAGGGAGGAAAAAAGGGATCAGTAAAAGCTGAAGGATGAGATAAGACATGAGGCAGTTAGTACCTGCTGACACTTCAGGATTACATTCTCACGTAACAGAGTGGGAAGCCTGAATGAGTAATGTTCACCTCTTAAACCATGTAGAAACTAGTATTACTTATTGATCTGTGTTCCAGTAGCACCTCTTTGTGGCAGACACTTGAGAAAAATGTAAAGCATCATAACACCTCCCAACCCTCGTATCTCCCCAGACAAGAATTAAAATAAATAATAGACACTGAACTAAACAGCTAAGCACTCACCCAATGTGTACCATAGCAAGAGACAGCTCTTGTAAACAAAACTTGTTAATGAAGAATCATAAAGGCTACTTTGTGATCTACTTACCATACCTGAGGAGGAAAATGAAGCCTTACAAGCTACTTCTCTTAAGCACTCTGGCATTTCAGTAATACAGCTGCATCATTAGAAATTCACTGACAGAAGAAGGCAGGCATATTTAACGTACTTATACGGGAAAAAGTTTGTGATTCTTCAACTCTCCTGATTTAAGAATGCATAATACAGAAGTTTTAACAAGGTAAAACATCTAACATTCTGATTTCAAGGCCAAAAAGCATGCTAACCTTCTACATTTACTCATTCTGCATGGATGCCAAGGACCAGATTCCAAGCCCACTGGAGCACACTGCAGAGAATCCTTTGACCTTACAATGGGGTTGATGTGATCAGATCCAAGAGTACTAACATATCCAAATTATGCAAAAAAAAACCCAGGTGAAAAATACAGGTCACACTTTGTTAGAGGGCACTTGAAGTCATGATCCTTTTGTAGAAATCAGTCCGGTTTGCAAAAACCGTTAGTATGATCTGATGTTTTATGCATCAAACTAAAATTCCTTTTCAGGCTTTCATACTTTCAAACTCAAAGCCTTTTATGCACTTCAAAACAGGTATTTCAAGCCCGTTCCTGAATGTTGGTACTCATTTCTATCATTTGAAAAAAAATATACATTTAAAATGAAAAATACAGTATAAATTCTGTTGTAACGAACAAACCAACTAAAGCGATATTGATTGGATACGTGCTGGATATTAGTAATACTTGCACAAGTAACTTCTTGCAGCATTACCTGTTATATAAGTTGATTTTATATTCAGTGCTAAGACCTTGTAAAAATGTTCACTAACTTTTCAAAATCACATTTTTTTCTATATATACCAATTTCTGTTAAAAAAAGCACGCATTTTAATTCAAACTACTAATATCCCAAATTTCATTTTCTAAGAGTCTTCAGTTACTTTGTGTTTCTAAATATAGCAGATAAGAGTACACAGAAATATGCTGTATTCTAAGAGCTTTTATAAACAAGATGTTCTAATTTTAGAGGACTCCATTCTGAATAAAGTCTAATTAAATACACAGATATTCTCAAATCCAGTCCACAAAAAGGATAATATTCACCTCTCCTCACTGCCATTTAATTCTATCTTATAGTGAATGATTTAATACCTACTTTTGCGTAAAAATGTTTCCTAGTAAGTGGAACACTAATCTTTTATTAAAAAAAAATAATTTCCAGTAACAGACTGCCTTTGTGAAATTATTTTTAGATATTAAAATCAAGTCATAGATACTCAAAGCACACCTGATTCAACAGCTGGCCTATTTAAGATTAATATTCTTGCAACTACTTCAGGGATTGATTGGCTTAAGAACTGGTAATGAAGTCCAGAATTAAGATGTGAGGTGTACATTTTAACGCTAAGGATAATTAATTATTAGAAAAGCTTAGGGATAACTGAGATAAATTTTTCATTATCTGTGGTCTTTAAATCAAGACTGATTTTTTTTTTCCCAAAAAATATGTATGTGTTTCATGAACAGGAGACTAGATAGAGGCATCACTGAGTCAAATGTTATGGACTCTGCTAGACACTTGGTTAAAATTCTCATTGTTCTCCCTTGTAGAGTTAAACATTTATTAATCTGAAAGCTTTCACCTCTAGAACACAACTTCCTATTTAGCTACAAGTTAAAACTAATTGAAGTAATTTTCATCAAAAGGTTTAGAGCCTTATATTTATTAGTCTAACAGCTCTGTAAATTACTGTCACAGCTTGTTTTCTTCCTGAGTATACATTTAGACTTGTACAGTGCTGACAGTATATTCTTCATCAAAGTTTGAACAACCAAGGTAATACCATTGGTTGTTATTATACTGGTTGATTGAACTCATTGGGAGTTAAACTAAATTCCACTATTTTCTTATGCTTAACTGTAGTATGAAAATACCTTGACAGGATATAAAAAAAGTAAAGTTAAATTTATAAGTCTTACCATTACGGATCTCAGTTTTTATGTCTTTTCATCAACAAACTTTGAGAAAGTCTAAGTTAGTGAACAATAAATAGGTAAAATTACGCTTTCTGGTATTTAGTAAACTATATAGTGGAGCTGCATAAAAACAATGATGCTTTTCTGAAATCATCAATTATTTAAAATTAAATCTGCTTTAAGTCAAAAGTGATTAAATGTCATTTTAATCAAAAAGTTTAGTGTCTCATATATATTAGTGTAAAAGCTATAAAAATGACCATTACAGCTTTTTTTCCTGCACATCAATTTAGACTCTTGTAATGCTGATTATACATTCTTTCTCAAATGGCTTTGTGATGATAAAGAAACTGATTTTTAAATTCTTTATCGTCCTAGTATGAAATTATTATAATTATCTTAAAAGATTCACTTGATTACCTGAAGTTATCACTTCTCATGACTTCAGAAATCATAGGCTGTTGACAAACTCAAGAATGTGGCAAACTCTTGCTCTTTGTAAACAGTGAAATTGGGTAAGCTATAATATGTTAAGTTTGTACAGTCTGGGATTGAAAATGTGTGTTTTGTGTGAAAATGTGTGTAATGGTGTTTGTTCCAGGCAGAAAATCTTCCATAATATCTGTAATATTTCTTTGTTTATCCTTTACATCAGAATTTCAGAATACATCGTGTTTAGGTCAACAAAAGATGCATTTGTCATCTCACTCCCAATGAACACTGTTTATTTCAATTAACTGTGGTTTTACAAGTTATTTTACAAAAAATATTCCGTTCCTTACCCTTCTCCGGGGAATAATCACAAAGAAAAACAGCTTGATATTTTTATTAACACATCAGCGAAACTGAGTATCAAGTGATTTCTATCTTTTCCTCTCCTTCAACTGCCTCCCTGAAACTACTCACTTTTTACAATTGTCAGCTATGAGACCATCTCTAATAATCTGACTTCATTTCCTACATGTGTATTATTGTCCTTTGGGTCATACTCATATCTAAATGCAGAAAAGCTCCTGAAAGCAGAAACCTCGTGCATAGCGTCAACACAAAGTTTAAACACCAATTGAAAAAATACATATATATCTCCTTAGCAACTTAATAACTTAAAAAGCAATATGGATTTGAAGCACTACCTGGAGATTTTGTATTCCATGAACAAGTATCCTTTTCATCATCTGTTTCATTATCTTTGTAAAGGATTATAGCTATTACTCTCAGAGCAATAGCGTAAAATTCAAGAGATAAGATTCTCTGTTTCTGTGAATAAAGACAAGAGTTGGAGCTGAGGTAAGAAAGCGCCTCCCTGTGATGGGAGCCCACCTGGATCCTTATATCTTACCACAGCACATATGCTCATAGCCTTCCCTATTCGTGCTGTATTCCCGTATCAGGCAATGCTTTCAGCGATGCCATGTAGCGAAGCTAGAGAGTAAGTCATGATCTTTCCCAAGGATTAAGGGAAATAAACCGTGAAGAAGATAATTGGTCAAAAGAAAAGCTATCCAAAGATGCAATTAAGGCACACAAAAATCAGAGAAGAAATGAAATTACACCCCAAAGGAAGAAAGAAACAGGCCAAGGATGTATAGAACGGCAAAAGGTATGCAAATGCAAGTAATGGGGGCCCACAGGAAAATGGGTACAGATGAAACTGTCTGGTCTCTTTATAGGGAAGTCAAAATTAGGCATGAGGAATAATTCAGGAAGACCACACAGTTGCTCTTCTCTATTAGTGTAAGACAAAATTAAAGGAAAGTGCAGAATCAATTGTCAATCAAAACAATTCTGAAACAAGTTTCTTTTTAGACCACTCTAATGACAACGGGTATTTAGCCCGAATCCACACTGGTAAAACAATATGCATTAAAAACAAAGGGATGAGGACCAGTGCTGAAAACGTTTGACGTCACAGACAAGAAGGACAGTTTCTCATGGTAAGTGCTATGTGTTTCAATTCCAAGTACTTTAAAAACAAATTTGCCTATCATATTTTAAATTTTCCAAGTTCAAGTAGTGTACACTACTGTTTAATTCACAATTAGAGGATGAGTCAGCATTACTTGCCCAGGTGACATAAACTTCTGGAAATCCATGGGAATCTGCAAAATTTACAGAATATAGAATATCTAAAATACGAGCGTGAGGCACAAACATAATACAAAAAATTCAGGAATGCACAGTGCAGTCAGATATAACTTTAGAATTCCAAAACAGAAAAACAGAATCAGAACTACAGTTTGAAAAGTACACAATTTTGGAAGCTCCCATAACAAAGTTCACTGTATTCATGTGTTTGTTAAAAGGATTCTATATTCTCCAGTTTAGATCCATCCTGCCTGCAGCTATATTGAGAGTACAGACAGAAAGAAAAGTCAAGAGGGCTATACCATCCCAATACACTGGAAAGAGAAGAAATAGAGCTGTGGGAGCTTGGTACTGCAGCCCATTCCCCACACCCTCAAGGGAGACTGTGCTGGAAAGCACGCCGGGATCCCCAGCGCACCCCCTGAGATGCTGCAGTCTGCAGATGTCGCACCCTGGGACACACACGGCGCCTTTTCCAAACAGCACCAAAGCCAGCTTCAGCGCATCGCTTCCATCCCACACAGCCAGCCTGATTTCTGCAAGCTGAACCAGCAGCCTTCTGTTCTGCTCTGCTCTGCCCTGTCCCACCCTACCCCACCACATCCCAGTTAGACTTTGCCTTACCATTCTGGCCAGAGCATAATTTTTCCTCTAGTTGGTTCTGTAGTGTGGTATCAGCTCTGACTCTTCTAGTGTATTACATCAGGGGAGTGCACACAGGGAACCGTACCACAGGACTGACGGCAGCGGGGACATCGCTGGCATTTGCTCTGCGGTTGTGAGGTTACGTAACGCTGTGATAGTCTGAAGTAGATGTCGCTCGACAACACAGCCGATGTGCTGTCAATAGCTGGACGTTACAGAACACGAGGCATGTTGAAAAATCGACGGTGTAATTCTATGCACAGGCTATGCATTTGTACGGGGCAAGAAGATAGGGCAACCTAAGAACTGCCATCTTTTATCAGTTTTCATGTCAGAAAAGTTTGTGGCTAAACTCCTTTTGAGCCCAACAAGATAACAATTCAGTCCTTAATTAAAAGGCAGGAATAATACAGAATGAAGATTAAGAGCATGTTTCCATATTTTTCCTTGACAGCAGCATTAGCCCAGACTACTTTGTGCTTTTTTGAATGGAGAAGCAAAATGTAATTAAAGTTTTAATTAAAATTGATCACAGTCCACAAACCTGAAATGGATAGTGCTGTTCTAACACTGTACTGGAAGAACTTTCAAGTAAACTCATGTTCTTAAATGAACTGTGTTATTTAAAAAAAAAAAAAAAAAAAAAAAAAGGCATTCTGTCAAGTAAAAGGGTAGTAGTGAAAACTAATGAAGCTGAAAATGTGTCATAGAAGCTAACTACTAGTAAGCATGTATTCTGTAAGGGCCAGTGAATATGTATTTTACAAAGACTGATCTTCCTCACATACTTAGTATTCTCTGAATGTGAGGAATCTGTTCCTTACCATATTCCAGTTAGTAGATATGTGCATCTTTTTCCTCCTCGTAAAGAGGTGATGGTAGCTCTGAGAACTGAACTTTCTAATATATGAAGGAAGAGAACACCTATCCACAGAAACGCTTGCTACAAAATATCGCTAAAAATATTTTGCCAGCAGAATTGTTGGGAGAAGTACCTGTATCTCAAACACATCTGTTACATTAACATCTTCTGTACAAGAACATGGAATTTATTCATACATTTGGCCTTTAGCTAATTGGCCAAGGCTCTGGTGTGCAAGTAATCACACTTCAATTTTAATGAAAAGGGCAGGTTTTTTAATCACCCTGTTATCTGCACGGTTTCTTTGTCAGCCGCGAAGCCTGGCCGTGCCGGTAATCGCCGCTCCCTCCCCCGGCCTCGCCGCACCGTGTGGGGCGATGCGGGAGAGGGGAGCGCGGTTCCCCCGGCGGTACCTCCGCAGCGGGCGGGAACTGCGGCCGCCCCGAGGGCTCCGCACGGCCGGGCTCGGGCTCCCCCTCCGCGCCCGCGGATGGCAGAGCGCCCTGTCCCACCTCCGGAAAGCCCCTGATCGGGCTCCTCCAGGAGCGGGGAGGGGGGGTCCTGCAGTTGCATAAGATCAGGCTCCCCTCCCCTTTCCCCCCCAATCTCCGACCGTTTCTCCCCACGTCGGAGGCCGGAGCAGCCAACCCGAGCTGGGGCAAAACAGGGGAGTGCCGGGAGGGGGGGGACACAGACACCCCAGCAGAGGCTCATGGGGCTGGGGACAGGATGCAGAGGCGGGGGGGGGGGGGGGGACCTTGCAGGTGGCTTAATGCAGGGAGGGGACCGCCGGCTTTGGGGGGTGGGGGCGTTCCTCAGTGGGGAGAGGGAGGGATTCCGGGGGGTGGGGACACCCCCGGTGGGGCGGGAGAAGCCTTGCCCCGGCGGAGCCGGCGGCACGGGCAGCCCTGCAGTGGGCAACGAGCAGCGGGGGCTGGCGGTGCGCGGGGGCTGGGCTGTGCGGGGGGAAGGCAGCGCGGGGGGGCCCTTCCAGCAGCCCCCGCCGGGCAGTCCGCACCGCCCCGCGCAGAGCCCCCGCGTCCCGGCGCGGCTCTGGGGAAGCGTTCCCGCCGCAGCGCGGTGCTCAGCGCGCTCCCCCGGCACCGCACGGCCGGGATCCGGCCCTCCCCGGCGGGGGCCGAAGAGCTCTTCGCGGGGGGGCTGGGAAAAGGAGGGAGAAGCAGCCCCCCGGGTCACCGGTAGGCATGCCTCCCCCTCGCCCCCCACGCACAGCACATCTCCACGGCGGCGGACAACTCATCTTCCAGCGGTGCTTGCGCGCAAAGTTGCGCCGGCCAGGCTGCCCCCCGCCCGCGCTCCTTCCCTCCCTCCCTGCGCGGCCGCGCACGCCCGCGGCCCCCGCACTCCTCTCCGCTCGGGTCAGCGCGGAAAACGCCTCGCTCTCCCCCCACGGCTGCTCACGATCTGCCTCAACCTGCTCCGCCTTTTGTTTTGATCTCTGGAAATGAAATTCTCTCTGCTGTCGTCTCCTTTCCCTCCTCCCTCCTCACGCCTTCGCGTGGGAAATGATTTGGATCGCACGCCGGCTTTTGTTACCTCCTCCCACCTCCATTTTCACCCCGACCGCTGCCCAAGTAAAGAGCCGGAGCGCGGCTCCGCCGCCCCGCACCTGCCCCGCACCTACCGCGGCGGCGGGGCGAGGCGAGCGCGCCCACCGGCAATGCAACCTCCTGCAAACACCTCGCGTGTTAAATAAGATAAAATAACAAAATAAAACATCTCTTACGGACAGTAAGAATACCACTAAAGCGATCGCAAGGATCGGGAGCACTTCTGCCTTCCCAGTGGGTGTGATGACCTTGCGAGGATTGCTCTTGCTCTTCGGTTTCGCACGGTCTTTCTTTTTTTTTTCCCCCCCTACTGGAAAAAAAGACCTTTTCGCTCTTTTCAAATGAACGAGATCGCCAAAGACTTCCACTTTCACCAAAACATTTCCAAGCGCAAACTGTTAAGCGACAGATCAGTGCTTCCTTTGGATGTTGTCGGTATTTATATCCGGATCGATGCGGGATTCGGTCTCTTATCTCGCATCAGTTCACGGCAAATCGCCGCGGGGACAATCTCCCTCCGTCTCGCCCGTAAAACAACAACTCCCGCACACGGAGCCGCCAAGACCCACCGCGCACAGCAACTTTGGCGGCGAGGACGCGCCCCGAGCGCCGAGGAGCGGCCGCGCTGACCGCACCGCCCCGCCGCCCCCGCCTCAGCCCCCGCCGCGCCTCCGTCCCGCCGCACTCGCCCGCAGCCCCGCCGCCCTCCCGGGAGGAAAAGCCCCGCGCCGGGCACCCCGACACAGCCCCGTCCCTCCCCACCTCGCCGCCCGGCTGGCCGCTCCGCCGCCGGCGCCTCGGCAAAGCTTCCCGCCCGCACCTCGCCCGGCCGGTGGGCGGCCGGGCGGGCGCCGACCCGCCCCCCCCCGCGCCGCCCCCGGTTCACCCCCCCGGGGCGCACTTACAGAGGGCGCCGAGAGCTGTCCGCGGTGCGGAGGAGGGCGCTGGGCCGCGGGGTCCCGCCGCGGTGCTGGGGCCGGAGCGAGGGACGGCGGCTCGGTGCGCGCCCGCCCGCCGCTCGCGCCGCAGCTCACTCCGCGCCGCCGCCGCGCGCGCCCCCGCTCCGCCCCGCGCGCCGCCCGCCCGCCCGCACTGCAGACCGCCGCCCCGCGCCGCCCCGCGCACGCGCCGCCCCGCGCCCCGAGCATGCGCGCGGCCGCCCGCCGCCGCGGGCGCGAGGGAGGGGCGGGGGGCAGGGCCCGGGAGGCGGTGGGCAGCGCGGGGAGGGGGGACAGTACCCCCCCCGCGGGGGGCGCTCCGGGGACTCGAGCGACACCGCCCGCGGCGCGCCCGCGCGCTCCCGCGGCCCGGCGTCGGCCGTGGCCATCGCGCTGCTGCGGGGACGCGGCCTCGCCTTGTGCGTCGCGCGCCCGTCGGCGGGCGGAGCCGTCGTCGGTGACCGCCGTACGTGCGGGGACCCCGCGGCGCGGTGCGAGCTGCGCCGGGGTGGTGGCACTTGGGTCCCGCGCGGGGAGCCACCTGCAGCCACTACCCACGTGCGGAGGCATCGCCTTGCCTCGCAAGCCGCGCTCTCAGCAGTGGCTCTTTTCCACAAGCTTCTCGGAATAGCGTGGAAGTTAATCTTAGATAGTTTAACTTGTGTAACGTGCAGCCCTTTGGTGTAAAACTCAACCGATCTTGCCCTTCAATATAAAATCCAGCTGATGCTGCCCGTCCCTCGCTGCTGTCACGGCTGTAGTAGTCGCTGTTCTGGCAGGAGTAAAAATCAGGGCTCTCCCTAGGCGTTGCACCGCATATAACTAACTGATCGGTAGGCCCCTTCTAAGGCAAAGACATACGTAAATGTTTACTTTCATGCATGGCAAGTTCTGTCACTGGCTGTTTACAATACATAAATGAAGCATATTTACCATGTCCTAAGTGTAACACTAGAGCAAGCAGATGTGTACAGCAAGGAGGTGAAAGGAGGGCAAAATAATGACATACATAAAAAAGAGTATCTAAATCAAGCCATGTCCATTTTTATCTTGCTCATTGTTTCAGAAAAAAAAATAAAAACACAAAGATTGTATAATACATGATAGATGGTAATAGCTTTTAGTTTATTGTTGAAATGCCCAAAGAATTAAATTATAACACAAACTGATGCATTAGGTATTGTACAAATGCACATGAAGATACAGTATATTCACTTTGCTAATGCAGACAATTGAATTAATTAGTTTTCTGTGTGATAAGCAAAAATCACTAATTTTACACCCAGATCTACTTATTTTTTTTTTTTTTTTTTTCCCCCATAAGACAATGATTGTATGATTTCATGCTTTTCTGGACTTTCCCAGAGCATTCCTCTTCCTCAGATCATATTTTGATTCTCTATAGTGCAAAAATGCAGCTGAAAATGCTAAAAATATAGGTTGATTCCAGACTTAGCACAAACAAACAGGAGGTGATTCACTTCACTGTCTCTGAAATTCCTGTTTTATTTGTTCTGATTAATTTAAATTATTTTGTGTCATCTTCACATTTTGCTACCTCATTGCTTGCTTGGCCTGCCAGATCATTAATAATCATTTTTAGCATAATGAAAGTTAGAGTGCTGTGGCATCTGCTTGGTAAGTTTTAACCACATTGTTTCCTCGTATTTTCTGTCTCGTTTGGCTCTTCATAAGTTTGTCTCTTACCACCCACAGTACAACATTAATTCTGTGTGACCTATTTTGATTGTGTCCATACTGCAGTTGCTGCGTGACTTCATCTCATCTTGGTAACTCTTCTAGTGGTAGCAGTGCAGCTACGGGAATGCAGAGCTCTGTGTTGGCTCTAAGACCAGGTATTCACTTGGTGTCTTAGTTGGATTTTGCTGCTGTTTCAGTTCTTTCACAGCTACGGAGGCAGCAATATTTCGGTCAGCTGTTTGAAAGCTGGCTTAGGGTTGGCTGCTGAGTGACTGGCCCTTATAGAAGACATGCCTTTCGATATTGTTGGGAGGCATGCTTTTCAAAAAGGTGCTAAGCATTTGCTTGTCCTCAAAAAGCAAAAATTGTAGGTTGAACTTTAAAACATTGTGGCTAAAGCACATTTACATAGGACTTTTCATATGTCGTACATCTTTTTCATTGAATTCAGTGACAAAATTATGATTAAAAAGTGTAGATTAAGCAGAAGATACTATGCAGTGTGTTTTCATGTGTGACCTTCCCTGCCCACATGTAGATAATTCTGTATAAAATGAGGCTACATAGACTGCATTTTCAAATGCATTTGAAAATATGATATTCATTCAAAAAAAGAAGTACTCTTGAGGTATTACCCTGTAAAACTTTGGCTCATTTTTTCATGTTACATCACTGTAACAATGCAATACAAAATCCCATTTGAAAAGTATATATATATATATATATAAAAAACTTCCCCGTTCGCAGTATTATTGCTTAGTCCAAAATGCCCACAGAGAAGCTTCATTTTGCTGTAAATCGTCAGTTTAATAAATGTTGGCTATTAACCATGCATAGGGTTATTGTTGAAAAGGTACTAATGACATTATCAACAATTGTGCTATTGTGACATGTCTTACACTGTGCTGTCCTACACTGTACACAATTACTGAAGGCTTTTGTAAGCTGGGTGTAAAAGTTTACCAGTTCAGACTGTGGCATTTTCAGCCACTTAACGTTAATATTGTGTTTTACACTGCGGAGAAATTAGATCCACTGCACTTATTTATCATATAGATAATCATAGGATTTTTCATTTTCTTGCTATGCAGTTCTTTGGATTTTGCAAATGAAACCAATTATTGCCATTTAGCAACTTTAAATGGTTTTTAAACCTAAAGAACAGATCGCTCATAATAGAGCTACAGCAATTTAAACAAAGTCAGGATCTGACCCAAAGTTTTATTTTAGCATCAGAATGAACAGTGTAAATATAAGAATTCTTAGCTTATGAACAAATAGCACAAAAATGTAGGTACATGTTCCTTTTACAGTCTGCCATGGCTTACATGGGTCTCCTTTAAACTTTGAATCCTAAACGGTCTGCTTGTGGCTTTGAAAGAAGCCAAGTGATGCCCTAAGCCTCTGATCTTGTCAAGGGACATAGATAGGCATCTCCAGAGGGAAATTCAAAATCTAATGAAATCGAGGATCTTCCTCTTCTTTTTTTCTCTCCCTTCTTTGCTCCAGAGTAGAGAATTCAATATTAAAAGACACAGTAGTCTCTGAGAGGAGTCACTATCTCAGCAGGTAGCTTACTGGTAATGAGATTTTTTAATATTTTTTTTACCACGCCCTCCTGGTTTAGAGACACCAATTTAATTGCAGAATACCATTTCAGGGGTTGCATTTCCCCCTCTCCCTTTTATGCTTAATACTTGCTAAGAATCTATTTGCGTATATATTTTACGAGAATCAACAACAGAGTAACTATAATCAGAAGGAATTTGAGTCTCTATCTACATCTATAGCTGTATACTTTATGTTCTGCCAGGCCTTTTGAAGGAATTATTTCCTTTCTCCCCTCTGTGTTCCCTTCATGCAGTTTCTGCACGCTGAAATACACTTGTCTGTTAGATGGAGAACTGCAAGCAGCAATGCGGCTGCAAGGATTGACAGAAGGGAGCTGCCTCAAGGCTCTATGATTAAATGTAGCTGCTGCAACATGCTGCAGTTGGAAAAGGGTGAGATTCTGGATACTCAGCAGCAAACAATGAGTGTGACTGAGATTATCAGTTTCAAAATGACTGTAGATTGTCTTGCTTCTTTAATGTGCTATATGTAATTATATGAAAATTACATTTTTATGTATATGTATTATCTTTCGCATTCATCTCTCATTCATTTTTAAATAATGCCACTAAGAATATAGATAAAACAAAATGTACTTTAGTAATAAATCCAATTTTTCTTATTTATGAAATGAAATGATTTTAAGTATACAGATCACCTTTGGGTGTGTCAAACCAATTTTTAATTCAGTCTTTTTATTAAGAGATTGTTTATTAGTCTTCAATTTCTCAGGCTCATGAAATGAAATGTAAAGAAAATACCATTTATGTAACATCATCTCTGATGTTGTAAAATACACTCACAACTGGGGAGTACACGCAATGCCTAACTTCAGATACCTAAATTTGATAGCTACATTATTTGCTTGTTTCCTTGCATTGCCTCTGGTGTCAATGAAAATAAAAAGAAGCCCTGACAGGGTGATTCAGACCGGGAACCTGGCTACCAAGAGTCAAGAAAAAATATATTTAAGTTTGAGCACCTAAATGAAGTGTCTAAAGCTAAATGGCATGAGCCCAAGTTTCGCTCCAGTAGGCTGTTTCCCACAGAAGCTGTTCCAGTTTGCTCAAGTGGAGATAAAAGGTTGACATTCTGGACCTGAGAAATATAAGCTTCAAGTAAATAATGGGTGTTTAGAAAGATAGGAATGACAAAACTTGGAAGCATTTCATTTTCTGCAAATGTCCTAAACATAGCATCATAGCTTTCCTCTGCCGTTTAGCTCAAGGCAGAAGTCTTACATATACAAAATAATTCCTGTGAAGTCAAAACAGTCATGCAGTCTTGAGGTGTTCCAAGAGGGCTTTCTATACTTATTTGATCCACGAGTGGTTGTCCTTAGCTAAAATATTGTAATGGTGACATATAAAGAAATTGGAATGCAGCTGTAGAAATAACAGTAAATAATAAAGGAAATAAAACTAAAGGAAAAGGCCACAAATTTCAGATAGCTTAGCAGATTTATTAATAATGAAATACTTAGTTTTACCAACATACATCAAAACAAACAAGATGCTACCTAACCTTTTTTTGGACATCAGATTAACTTACTTAGTTTGCTTGCATTTTTATCATTATTTTTATTATTGACATTCTGTATGATTAATAACACTTCTATGCTGTGATATGAATATACTTTCTACTAAAAAATGACAGGGAGGGTAGAGGAGAATAAACGTTGCAGCAGGACTGTTTACTTGCTTGTGAACAAAATGTACTCAAATCTTGGTGGACATGTAGGTAGTTATCATTTTATAATTAAACTGCACTGTGAGACAGGATGACTTCTCATAATAGTCTTTATTTCAGAAGTAATACTTTTTAATATAATTTAGTTTGAGAACATAGCAGTGAATCAGCACTCTTGGACCATAATCGCAAAAGCAGGATGTACTGCTAAGAGTGGAGATACGTCTCAGAAAGTAGGCTACTGGACACAAAATAGGTTCAAAACCAACAGACAGAAGTGCTCATCGGAGAAAAGATATGTTAAACAAAACACTGAAAAATTATTTCATAATTCCATTTGCAATGACGTTTTTTCCATCTGTAATACTAGGTCATCTTTTTCTATGTTAACATCTAAAATAAGTGCCAGTCCTCTACACATACCTTTCTAATTGTCAACATCTCTATTTGTCAAAATCATGCTGCTCCTTCTCTCCCCAAAATACATTGCACAGCATCTAGTCTGGTACCTGGTATCAGAGAGGTCAGCTTAAGAAAAGTGTATCAAAAGCAAAGCAGTTACACAACGTTTCTTTCACAAGAACACCTCCCTTTCTACTAGTTTCAAGTTTAGGAGCATGAAGAGCTGGAGTATACATTTGTATCAGGATACTTAACAAACACTGATGAGCTTCTTGGTCATGAATTTGCCATTATTAAGAAATTTAAATCTGTGTTTTCTGGAACTTCCTATTGCAATGAGTTCCACAGTTAACTATGCTTTAGATATGTGAAAAAATATTAACTCATACCATTAATACAGAATCCTTTTTTCACATTCAGTGGTGAAAAATGTAGTGCCACACTGAAAACAAGCTGTGCAATATAGTATATTAATTTGAAGTAACTTCTAAAATACAAATTTATAAATTTGTATATAAAATTTATATATAAATGTTTATATAAAAATACATACATATATAATATATATTTATATACCATTTAAATATATTTTTTTGTGTTTTAATATTTCTATATAAATTTTACACACTTTTTGTATAAATTTGTATATAAATTAAAATACATTATAGAAAAATGTTAAAAATATTAATACTGAGCTAACTGTACTGATTTTCATTCTTTTCCATCTGATAAAAATGAAAAAGAAAGAAAAACCAACCACTTTTTAGGCTTGTAAACAAGTATTCTGTAGCATATCCCATCACCATGTGTGCTTGCTGCAGAATTAAAGGGCCTTCCCCCAAAGCCAGACCTCAGGGAGCACCTGGGGTATGCACGTGCTGATGGATTGTTATATTTGATGGGGGAGGATGAAGAGGGGTGTTCTCAGAACCTGCCTCCTAGAACTCTAAGAGCTTGTAAATCCTTTACCAGTGAGGAGCATCCTACATGATTTAGCCCAACATCAAATACTATTCTGAAGTGTTTCTGCTTCCCTGAGCCTTCCTGAATAACCTTCACTCCCTTTTGAAGCCCTGTGGTTAGCCCTTGTTGTTAAATTTCCACCCGTTCTGTCTTCCCTCTCAGGTCTCTGTCTGACCATCCTGCGAAACTGTTTACTCCTTCATCCCTGGCATCTACTATGCTCTCTGCTGCATTGAAGAGCCTCTTCCAGAATGGCTGGAAACATGGATTTTTATTTTTTTTTAGCAATTTGGTAGTTTATTTCATGTTATATTGTACAATTAATCTTCCTCCAATTTTCAGATTCTTTACTGATCACGAGTTTTGTACCCATAAATATTTTCTACATGATGTCTAAATTGATGGTCATCATACTTCAAGTCTTTCCCAGGTGCTGTTTTGTTCAATAATGAGGCCATAAGTGCTTGTAATTTGGGAGGCGAACCAAAAATCACGGAGTAAGTTGAAATTAATTTAAAATCAACTCACTGCAAAAAAAAGATTGCCCGTAGCTCATTATTATATGACTCCAGGCTGCTGCTAACTGGGTAGTGTATTGTAATATAACACTGTACCACAGCATGAACAGCAAAGAAGTGAAAGCAATATTGAGTCGGATGAATTTTAATAAATCCAGAAACTAATAGAAGCCTTAGACTAGATATTTTAACTTACCATTATTTATAATATCTTTCCATCAGATGTAATAAGGTCTAGGGAAATGACGAGTATATTTTACTTCATGTAATCATAGAATCATAGAATGTTTTGGGTTGGAAGGGACCTTAAAGATCATCTGGTTCCGACCCCGCTGCCATGGACAGGGACACCTTCCACTAGACCAGGTTGCTCAAAGCCTCGTCCAACCTGGCCTTGAACACTGCCAGGGAGGGGGCAGCCACAACTTCTCTGGGCAACCTGTGCCAGTGTCTCACCACCTTCACAGGAAAGAACTTCTTCCTTACATCTAATCTAAATTTACCCTCTTCTACTTTAAAACCATTACCCCTCATCCTATCCCTACACTCCCTGATAAAGGGTCCCTCCCCACCTTTCCTGTAGCCCCCTTTAAGTACTGGAAGGCTGCTGTAAGGTCTCCCTGGAGCCTTCTCTTCTTCAGGCTGAACAACCCCAACTCTCTCAGCCTGTCCTCACAAGGAAGGTGCTCCAGCCCCCTGATCATCTTCATTGCCCTCCTCTGGAGTCGCTCCAACAGGTCCATGTCCTTCTTATGTTGGGGGCCCAGAGCTGAACACTATTCCTGATGGAGTGTCTGAGGACAGAGTACAGGGGCAGAATCACTTCCCTTGACCTGCTGGTCATGATTCTCTTGATGCAGCCCAGGATACGGTTGGCTTTCTGGGCTGCAAACACACATTGCTGGGTCATGTTGAGCTTCTCATCAGCCAGCACCCCCAAGTCCTTCTCAGTCCTTCTCTGCCCAGCCTCTATTTGTGCATGGGATTGCCCCAACCCATGTGCAGGACCTTGCATTTGGCCTTGTTGAACTTCATGAGATTTGTAAGGGCCCACCTCTCAAGCCTGTCAAGGTCCCTCTGGATGACATCCCTCCAACGTGTCGACTGCACCACACAGCTTGGTGTCGTCAGCAAACTTGCTGAGTGTGCACTCGATCCCACTGTCCATGTCACCAACAAAGATGTTAAACAGTGCCAGTCCCAACACTGACCCCTGAGGAACACCACTCACTCTCCACCTGGACATTGAGCTGTTGACCGTGACTCTTTGACTGTGACTATCGAGCCAGTTCCTTATCCACCAAGGGGTCCATCTGTCAAATCCATGTCTCTCCAGTTTAGAGACAAGAATGTCATGCAGGAGAGTGTCAAATGCTTCGCACAAGTTCAGGTAGATGATGTCAGTTGCTCTTCCCTTATCCACCAATACTGTAAGCCCATTGTAGAAGGCCACCAAATTCATGAGGCATGATTTGCCCTTAGTGAAGCCATATTGGCTGTCACCAATCACATCCTTATTTTCCATGTGCGCTAGCACAGTTTCCAGGAGGATCCTCTCCATCATCCTGCCAGGCACAGAGGTGAGACTGATGGGCCTGTAGTTCCCTGCATTGTCCTTTTTTCCCTTTTTAAAAATGGGGGTTATGTTTCCCCTTTTCCAGTCAGTGGGCACTTCACTGAACTGCCACGACCTGTCAAATATGATGGATAATGGCTTAGCCCCATCATCCGCCAATTCCTTCAGGGCTCGTGGATGCATCTCATCAGGTCCCATGGACTTCTGCACCTTCAGGTTCTTTAGACCCAACAGTCCTGAGTTTTTGAGAAGTAGTTTGTCTCTCCAGATCAGAAGTGTTAGACGAGTAGCTAAAAAATGTTTCTATAACATGCTTGTCATCTACTGCCTTGGGTAATTTTAAAAAGAATTTTATAAGGAAAATGGTTTGCTCTGGAGGCTGTTATAAGTCAAAAGAACTAATATCTTCCCAGCTAAAAATTTGTGAGCATAAATAATTTTCAAATAACTAAACAAGATCTGAGTAGGTCTATGAACACAGCAAACTTATGTAGACCTGTTCCATTTATTTTACTGTAGTTTGGCATACATTGTTACACAAAGATTCATCATAGCCTGTACACATATACTAGGATGTGTACATCTTTATGCGGTGTATATGGGTAAGATAGATCCTTTCTTCACATTTCTTCAGTACCTGAACCATGAGCTTTCCAGAAGCTGATTACAACATACAATTCCTGTGCTTTAACTAGTTTCTTATGAAGGGATGAGACAGAGGAGGGATGCAGTTCCTCATTCCTTTTGCTCTGAAGAGCTGTCTGCTAATGCCAAGCGTGTTCTTCTCTCTCATTTCCAAGTAGAGCAACTCTACAGGCATGCACAATCTAGAAACTCAAGAGAAAGCCCAGACAGCTCAGCCTAAATGTCTGTTGCAAACATCAGTCTCAGTGAATTTAATGTTTTTCCCCCTATGATCCTGCTGAGCTTGCCTAGTGGAAAAGTGACTGCTAACTATTGGTTAACTATTGGTTAACTATTGGTTAACAGTCAATAAAAGAATAGCGTTGGTCAAAAGACGTGTCTGTGCTTCATAATGCTATTCCAGATAGAGACACCGAATCCTGAATGAGTTTACTTAGATTCCAGCAATAGTCATGCTAATGCATCCCTGAGTGCAGATATATTTACCCCCTGCTCCAACTGCTTCCTATATGCAAAATTTTTTAAAGTTCGTAACATTGCGTTCTGCAGTGCAGCTCATTACACAATCTTTTGTCGCATTATTTTCTCTCCAGCCTTTTCTGAAGCAATACTTTACTAACTTCTCAAATGATTAGCGTCTAATTGCAAACACGTGGGCTAAGATTCACTGAAATGAATTTAGACATCAGAGTAGCCCTCTACATTTGCGTTAGCCACACTGATGCCAGTGTAGTTAGTTGAAACAAATAGGCATTTTTAATTGTTCATCTCTTCCTAAACATCTAAAATACTTGAGATTTAATGTCAGCCCAGAAGTGCCTATTTTTTCCCACTGTCTATAAAGGGAAACTTGAGTGGTTAGCTCAGATGCAGATGTCCTAAATTAGGTTACATGAAAAGCACCCTGTAGTTTTCAGACTGATAAGAAATATCACTAATTGTAAAAATGGCAGTCCTGGTGTTCAGATCTGTGGGATCTACAGTGCTGACCCAGTTGCTTCACTGTTTAATTTGCATTAATTTAGATTATATTTCTTCTGCTGCTGACATAATGTATTTTAGAAAACATAGGGAGGTCCAGTCGATGTGCCATATTTTGAGTCTAATAATCTGTTAATCAGTACTCTGGTTTTAATGTTATCTTTTAGATAAATTCTGTAAGAAATCGGTAATAGGTCAATTACAGACTTACCTCTTGGACCTACAGCATGTTGATCTTTCAGCAATTTAGATGGAAATAATCGTACTTAGTTTAATCTTTATTATAAAGAAATTGCTGTTAGTGCAAATCATTTTACACTTTCTCTGTAGTTGGGGAGATACCACTGCATGGCAGCACATCTTTTCTGTCTTAAGAGACTTAGATGAATCACCATCTAGATGAGTCTCCCACACTGCACATTTAACTTTTAAATTACAGAAGTGAGGTGATAATTAGCTGAAAGGGCCCAGAGTTTAGAGCTCATTTGTTTATTATCAGGATGATCCCTTTCAGGTGCAATATCCTAAGAAAGTAGTGGTTTAGGTTTTAATATTCTACATTTCTTGTCTTTGCAAAACAGCTAGTAATTCATGATCTTTCACTCTGATGCCATTTCAAACTAATGATAAATGTTTTGTCCCATTTAATTTAATGAGAACAATAGCCTAACTGAGATTCTGTTGTTGCTCTTGAGAAATTTATCTCATGGTCTGAGTTTTTTAAATGTGGATTATTACATACGTAATTTGTGTGTGTATATGCAACTACACACACACACACACACACACACACACACAATGTTAACTCTATATTGTTTATTGTCCAATCTCATATTTTAAATTATTTATTGCCTTCTTTACAAAATTAGTTTATAAAATTTTTACGCTGTTACTTACCTGTCTCTTGGTCATTTTTTAGGTGGCTGGGTAGTTTGATTTTTTTGTAGCGTTTCTACAGAATGGTCCCTTTTACCAATTTGTTGATGGTTAACAGGACATCTGAGCTATTTCATCATCTTTCTTTCCTCATTTTGATTCTATTCTAAAATTCTATCCATAGTTGAAATGGGGATTGAATGTAGGAACGTAACTGTCATTTTCAATGTATACCTGTGTCTACACATAAGGATGGATTTTATATAAAATTGTATAAACGTACATAATTATGGTATACAATAATAATTATTAATAATTTTATATAAGTATAAAAACTACATATATGTACTTGGTGTATCTTTTATGTGGGAACGATGCTGATCGTTTTACAAGATACTTTATAATAAAGAAATGTCTGCAGTTTTTCTTGTGTGATATGTTGATAGTCGACCATGTTTAAGATTGGGCCAAACAGGAGCTGGAAGCTATCTAATTTTGCAGTTGTTCAGCATGAAAGTCAAAAAGCTCCATGTTCTTAAAGAATTTTTTTTCCCCTAAGGCTTTTATTGAACACAACTTTCTGACTCATATTTTTGAAAAAGAACATTAAATTCTTTCTGGATTTATGGACCCAGTAGACATTGTTCAATTTTTTTTTCCTCCATCCATAATTTCCTTTTTTTTTTTTTCCTAAGGCTGTGAAAAATATTTAAAAGGGAGATTTTGATCCAAATAATTAACTGATTTCTATTCATACCATGAGTATTACTGAAATTCCATATCTCTTTCAAAGTAGCAACACCTGAATATATGAAAACAGATTAGAAAGAATAATTGCTGAATTTAAAAGCAATCTGCTTATTAAATCAACATGGTCTAGCAGTTGTTTTAGCAAGCAGTCCGTGTGGAAACCATTTACCAGTTGCTAGGATGTCTCATTTATAGGGTTGACCTTCAGCTATATCAAATCACTACATACTGTGAAACAGTGGAGAGGAATAGCCTACCTACCTGTATTCTATGCCTGATTCCTGGGGCTTGCTGAAGACAGATACAATGCTCTTGCAATTTACAGCAGTGTCAGGAAAGCCCAGGATCACAGAAAAATGTACTCCCATCCAGCCCACTCAACAGGATGGGCAGAACTGAGTGCCGATGAATGGACGTGTTATCCCCATGTTTGCCTACTTTATGTACTTTTCCTTCCTTCAAGTGTTTTTCTGTGTCTGTGAAGAAGATTTTCATAAATAAATATATGTGTATAAATTAAAACTGTAGCTACACTGTGACTTCATGGTATATGTCAGAAAGCATCTTATACATGAAACTACATGAACAAAGGGCCACTATTTTTTTCAAGGTAATGAGAAAAAGCCAGTGATTGTTATTGTAATGACTTGTTGTCTGTTGAAGATTTAAAGAACCAAAAAGGAAGAATTCAGTATTGGTTTATGTTGTAGAACCACTGCCTAATAGTGGCATTCTATCTGTTCCCTTCCTAAAAATAAAAATGCATTTTATTTATTTTGTGTTTATTTTTAACAGGTAAAGGATTGCTCATATTAATGTTCACATAACATTTTTTATCATCGCTCCCATTCTTTAACGTATCACAGTATTCATTTTTCCTAGACTTTGCTGTCTTACATGCTAACAAATTAAAATATACATCTTAATCTATGGTATTTTTTATATGTTGTTATAATTAGAGAATCTCATTCAGACTAAGATAACTTTAAAAGACACTAAGAGGAAAGTGTCATCCATTATGTTTTAAATTAATTTGGATAAAATATTTTAGGTTCACTCGCTTTCACTTTACAAATACTGGACAAAAGATGTCTAAGTGTTATTACTGAATATTCCAAATTCAACAGATAATTGTGAATTGTGCTTCCACAAGGAAAAATATTCAAATTTTTATTATTTAGCCATTTAGAGTATTTAATCATTATAACCTACAGTTTCCTCAAACACTAGCAACAGTATTCCTTTTGTGATTCTCGGTTGAGTTTCAGCTTCATCAATGTTGTTTACATAATTCACATTTTAGTCATGATTTTAAATATAGTAGATAATTTATTCACAATAAACAACTCCTAATGGTTCCATATTAAAGGCATGAAAAGACAGTTTTAAAATGCTCAGTTATACAAACGATGTCATAAAAAGTGAGGATTGAGTACATAAAATCAGCCCATTACTGTTGTGATGTAGTAGATATACCCCATATAGATGTCCTAGATGTGCCTCTCTCTTAGATGTTTTTCAGCCTAGAACCAAAAAAGCATAAGAATTTCAGTTTCCAAAGTACAAGGCTCATACAGATGTGATCTGTTAAACATAAAAATATTTTCACGTTGGTATGATGATAGTAAATTATATTTTGGGATGACAACCGAGACCTAAGAGAAGAGTTTTTTCTGTAGACCAGAAGTTTAATCTAGTCCAGTTTTTGGAAATCCAGGAATCAGCCTTGACCCACAGTATTTATATTAACAGTCATGACATCTGGAGACTTGACAAAATTAACAGGGAACACATAAGCTGCCCACATGTTCAGTGACACTTCAGCTACTTATTAGTTCTGTGTGCCTGCCAAAAGTGAACCCACGACAACTGCATTTTCACACTTGACTAAATGAGTGCGTTTTATGCCCACATTTACCGCCCACAACTAATACTATTTATTAGATCAGAATGGTGGGGGAGAATAAAAAAGAAAAATAATGCATCTATCAATTACAATGTTACAGTGTAAGCAATACATTTGATTTCTTGATATTTAAATCTTGCTTCATGGATGGCAAATGTGTTACAATCACAGTAAATTAAAGAATTCAGAAAATATTTATCATGGTTGATATATAGGAACAGCGTAACATATGTCTGGAGGAGAGCTTTAGTTATAGACTGTATATGTAAATAACTGGGAGTAGATACTTTGCTAAGAAATATGTCTTCAATTGCCATCCCATTATAGGAAAGAGCTTCTGATGTCCAGGTAAGACATTTTAATTTTCAAGAACTTATGGGATGTTAATGTGTAAGGAAAGCACCTTCTGAAACATTTGCCACGGAATAATGTGCTCTTCAAATTCCAGTCAATTGCTCTCAGAGTCAAAACCTTCTGTCATTAGAACAAAACATACTGTTACACTGTTCTGCCTGCTGAAAGATCAATGTATCTTCTTTTTTATCACTGGACAGATACACTTTTTGGAAATAGTTCAAACAGAAGTAATCAAAAACAAAAGGAAGAACTCATTCAAAAATCTTTAACAGATTTAAGAAGGGATGGTTATTCAACCTGCATAACTGGCATTGAGTTTGTAAGGCCAGTTGTTTATTATTTCATGAATATTTAGGTTTGATTACTTTTCATTAGTATCTCATTTCAGAATACAGTATCTTCCTGAAAATATAAAAATACAGCACATTTTTTAAGCATTAATAACAATCTGAAACACATATCTAATAAAAGAATGTAAAAATGGCCATACTGGGTCAGATATATATGTCTAATCTGTATACAGATGGCACAGTATATTGTCTCCAACATTGGCCAGTAGCTGATGCTTAGAGAACGTGTATAAGAAATGATGCAAATATAAAATAATCCTTCACTTAGTACCCTCTAGCTTCTGACAAACAACATTGTGCAATTTTCTGAATCTTAGTTTGCAATCAAGGCATTGTGCTTAATAGGTTATGGAGGTATCTCTCCTGAATTCTATCTTAATTAGTTTTGAAACCTTTTTATACCTTCGAGCCTCATCACTACATGCTACCATGAGTTCCACAATATAATTATATATGAAAAGTACTATATTTTGTTTGTGCTAAGCTTCTGGAACAGTAATTTTAGTGATACATCTCAGTTCTTGTTCTGCAAGGAATTTCTCATGCCCTATTTGACACATCCAAAAATGATCTGGAAAAGGAAATGCATAGCAAGGTGACGGAGTTTACTGGTGATATTGACTTATTTAGGGTAGTAAAAATGAGAACCACATGTGAAGAACTATAGAAGGACCTTGTGTGATGGAGCAATAAACTGGCAGTTGAAATTCAGTTTGGAGTGATGTAAACTGCTGCAGAGGGGGAAAAATTAGTCCTAGCTTCACATTTAAAATGATGGGCTCTGAAATGACCATTATTGCAGAGGAGCCAGCTCTTCAAGTTATGATAGATGGTTCAGTGAAAACGTCAGTGATCAGCAGCAGTCAAAAAACCAAGCTGAATGTTAAAAATTATTAGGAAAGGGATAAAACACAAACCAAAGAATATTAATATGCTGCTGGATAAATATGTGAAGCACCTGCAACTTGACTACTATATGCACTTCTGATCCCTCATCTTGTGGAGGATATGGTAGAATTACAAAAGGCTCAGAGAAGAGCACCAAGGATGATCAAAGGTATGGAATTGCTTCTGTAGTGGGATCAACCAAATAAGACTCTTCTTCGATCTCAAAAATAGATTCCTGATCAGGATGTGATAGAGGTCTGAGAAACATGAGTAGCATGGCAGGGGCATGCAGGGATTGAGTGTTCACTGTGTCCTTCAACACAAGAAAGGGAGGCATCAAAGCAGAGCACTGGTTCCAAATAAATAAAAAGGGATTGTTCTTAAAATTATTGAGGTTAAGCTGTGAAATTCTTTGTTCCCAAATTCTGTGGCTACTAAATGTTTATGTGGAATTAAAGGGAGACTGGAAAGAAATTTATTGAATATAGAAAAGAAATACATATAAATCCTGAATACATAGACTGTGACCAAACTAGATATGGTTGCAGACTGAGACTTCTTAGGAGATGCACATGTTTTATCCCATTCTTGTTCTCTTTACAATTTTTTTTTTTTTATGAATAGTCCTTTTCTTGTCTCTGTTTTATACTACCAATGACTTTATAGACTCATATTTTGTTCCCCACTAATCATCCCTTTTCTTCAGTTAAAGTCATATGAAAGTTGTTTCACATTGATGATCACTGCTGTTTTTCTACATTTTCCAGTTCTATTATTTTTTTTTATTTTTTTTTTTTTTTATCAGGTGGGATGACCAGAGTACCATTCACTATTAAAGATTTGGCCATACTGTGGAGTATAGAAATATAATTTTGGTAGTGTCTTCCCAACTCTTACTTTTTCTCCTTTTTTTCACTGCTGATGAACGTTGAATTACTGTTTTCAGAGACTGCCTGCAGATTCCCCATATCTTTATTTCTGAGTAGTAGTAGCTAGTAAGTATATACTAAATGTATATGCACAGTTAGGGTTATTTTTATTCTACATATTAGCTCCCATTTATCAATAATGAAATTTATCTACAGTTTTATTATGCAGTCATTTAGTATTGCAGAATGATTCTGGGATTCTTTGCAATCAACTATGAGTACCTCCAATAACTGTGATCTGTCTTACATAGTTTTCCAGGTAATTTATGAGTATGTCAAACAGCACAGGTTTTTCAGAAATAAAAAGAGAACAAATAAAGGCTTTGCCAAGCCCATCAGTTTGTTTTCATATGAAGTTTGATGGCTATGGGTGGACTGAATACATAGTACTCAAAAGTACACTTCAGTTTTTGATTTTCCACTTCAAAAGGCACTTTCATCTTGCACACTTAATTTTCATCTGTTCTTGCCAATGAAAAAGGCATTATATCTGAATAATTTTAAGAAGCTAGATGGGAAGTGGCTGAACAAGACTTCAGAATTCCCCTGATAAAAGAACTAGAAGAGTTCATTGTTTTCCTGCCTCTGATATAGCCCCAAATTATCATGAAATGGTACCTCATGCACTTTGCCAAATACCTCTGTGTGGAAGTCCAGGAACAAAAATCTGCACTGCTTTTGTTGCCTTAAGGCAGTAGAGTACCTATTTTAGTTGTCCTTTTGCTTATAGAGGAACTGAGGTGCCATCGATATAGGGAAAACTATCTTGTGAAACTTCTCAGTTGTCCCATAGATATTTTGTACTTTGATTATATGCTTTGGCAGAATCTTATGTGGGTGCAGCCCATGCTTAGCTTTTGTACTGTGGCCTTCCCAATATAAACTGTATTTCCTGTGAGTTTCTGCAATACTTCTTCACCTCTTAAATGGCTCCACTTGTCTGAGAAGCTGCCTGAGCAGCTAAACCCTGCAACTTCTACAACACACCCAGTTAGTAATGGCAAAAGGGCTGCTGAGTTTGTTGTTAACCAGGCTTATTTCCAAGGACATAAAAAACTACTGATAAGCAGATACGGCTAACACTTAGCTTTACTATGTGACTCTGAAACATAACTTCTTAGCTGTAAACAGTATTCAAGAGGGAAGCAGGAAGTGTAGATATTTTGTATCTTCATGATGTGTTTAAAGAAGAGTCAGTTATTTAAATGTAATCTGTTACGCTTAACTAGCTTTTTATGAGAAATAGATACTACTATAAGACTAAGTCAATCACTGTGCGCATTACTCGTGTATTACACGTGGTTTAGTTCGTCCACACGTGATAAGCATAGAGACTAAAAGAAGACAGCAACACTGGAAGATGGATTGCTTAAAATTTAGTGCTATAACTAACTTCTCATAGCAAGCACCAGGGCACTGGGGAATCTCCAACTTTAGAGACTCAAAACTTGACTAGAAAAGCCCCGAGCAGCCTGATCAAGAACTGAAGTTCGATGCAGCTTGAAAGCTGGCTCTGCTCTGAGCAGAGTGGTCCAGATGATCTTCAGAGGTCCCTTCCAACCCAAATTTTTGTGGCTCTATGAACAAGCCTGTATGTTCTATGCAGTATCTTGAGCAAAAGTGAATCAGGTTTAGGGATCATATGGACTGGGTTAATTGCCCTGCTAGCACAAAAAGGAGAACACAGCATTCTGAGTGCCTTTGGATATGTGTGACCTGAATTCAGCATCACTGCAGACTTTCAACAAAGAGGTTTTGAACTGTCTGGCAGGCAGAACTATTTTCACTGCCCTTTATGAAGAAGATGGATAGTGGCAGATAAAATTGGGTGAAGATCCTTTGTGTCTCTGTGTTTAGTGCTCTGTATACAAAATAACTTTTTTTCTACTTCTGTTTTGGAATTAAGCTGCAAACAAGGTACTTCAGATGGAAAATCAGAAGATCTTTGGGATTGTACAGGGAGTTAATATAATAGAGAATGATACGGTCATAGCAATGGAGTCGTATGATCACTACATCAGGTGATAGGAAGAGAATGTGTCCAAAATATCAAGTCCAATAAACAGCAGTTTTTATTCAAAGTGACAGCTGTCAAATATGTAGGACATGAGGCAGTCAAGCAGTAACTTCTTTGCAGCAGATAAAATAAAGGGGTCATAGAGGGGTACGATTCATCCTACAGTTAAATAGGAATGGCTTAAGTTCTTAAACGCTTCTTAAGCATGTTCTTTTCATATCCCTCCAGATGTAAAATAAGTCCCTTTGAAAGCGACAGAATAGTCTATTACCAGTGGAAATCAGAGCACCAAACCATCTTCAAAGAATTCAAATCGTCATCGTGGCAGTCAGGCAGTGGTGACAGACCAGTGTGGGGAGAAGATGATGTGTGTCAGATGCATTCCTTTTCCCAAGAGTTAAAGAGGGGAGGTTTGTCTCGCACTTCCATATTACTCTTAGCTTTAGATACAATGCCTTGTGGATCTCTCCCAGTGGATATTCACACACTTTGTTCCCCTTGTTTTACAGCAGTATTTTTCTTTCAGTTTAGCTCTGTATGAGGCTGCAAGAGAAAAAAATTTGGTTTTTGGAACAGCTTCCTTTCTTTATCAGGGCTACTTTGTGTCAATCATGAAAGAGTTGTCACCATTTATAATGGCAGAAACCAAAAGAAAAATAAAAATGGAGTACAAAAATGGGAGGAAATAAAAAATAATAGCATCTCAAGAAAGGCTACTGAGCAGTTACTAAACTTTTACTAAATAACTTCCAGGGACTCTGTGATTTTCAGAATGCTTTTATTCCAGGTCCAGCTTTGAAGGACTAACATCACTCTAGGGCTGTTTCTTGCATACACATGGAAGCTGATAGTAACATAGTGTACCTCCTGCGTGATGCTTTTTCTTTGTTAGTCAGTATGGACACTCTGCTGAGAATATGGAATTAATACATGCAATGCATACAGAGAGACATTATCTTCCTTACGATTTAAAGTACATTGGATAAAGTTGATGTTCTGTCTTTATTCTGACAAAGAACATTTAGCAAGCTTAACAGTATCGGTTGTAGGGGGCAATATGGATTAGCCTGGAATACAGGGGAGGACTGAAGTTTTTATTTAAGCTATTTCAAAATTACATGGATAGATAGGAAGTATGTGAGTTAGGGCTGCAGGTACAGCAGTTGTGATAGAAAGTATTTTCACACACCAACATTTTTATGAATATTTTTAATGATGAAGTGATTGTGTGACATGACAGTAAGATGGCAAAAAAAGGTAATTTGTAAAATACAATTTTAAGAATGTTGATGACCAATATCCTGTTCATAAGACAAGTAAGTATCAAAATAACCCTTTTCCTAGTAAAGCAGTAAATTCCCTTCGGAATCTTAATTACGACCTTTGATGAATCAGTGTTACAAGGTGAGCTACTTTCAGAGTGGAAATTTTTAGCATTACAGTTCATGATAGAAATATGATGGATTACAACAGTCCTTCAGTCTTGAAATTTCATGTTCTAAAAAGGCGGTTTACTTACAATGAATTGTAAGGACAAGGCTGCAATCATTAAGCTGGCCTATACAGCTAAATTGAGATAAAGGACTTGAGCCAAATGGCACTGTTTCACTTGACAAATCAAGATTATCAAATTTTAGTGTCTTATGGATCACATGGAGTAGTATAATTATTTTTGGTGCTGTCTTTGTTGATATTTAAGTTAATTTCCTAATATTTATTCCTGACCTTTATTTTTTAATATTTTGTAATGTTTTTCTTTTCTAGTTTTCAACAAAAAGAAAAAAAGAAAAAAAGAAAAAAGAATGAGAGCTACAAAACCTTTTGTAAGAGATTTAACTAATGGTTTAAAGTGAAGGAATATTTCTGAGAATTGGTTGGTGCATCAAAACCCAAAACTTCTTTGCTGACTTCATCAAGAAACTGCTCTACAACCCAATCTGTCAACTTGCAAACATAGTGTAATAATAGTTATATACCTGATACATGTGATAGAGATGTAACCAATTGACAGAAAGCAAAAGTTTGAAATTATCAAAATTCTACAACAAAAATGTTATTGAACCAAGTAGCATGGAAAGCAATTATGTCTTTTTTCCACTCCATTAGTAAAAATATGCTATATTCAATTTGTACTATCAGTAAACAAGTAGTATGAATAAATTTTCTTCATGAGTTGCAAACTGAAACGTACAGAGCATGCAGGAAATGCTTCAGTGGAAGTCTGTCTGCTTACGCTAGGTATCTAAGTTATATGCAACAAAGTCAGCCATAGATGTGAAACAACAGGATGGGGTTTAATAAACACTCTTGATTTATAGCTGTGTAGATGTAAGAAATGACAGTTTTCTTTATTTTTAATGAAATTCTGCTTATTTTCATTGTTCAAAGACATGAGTAATTTTAAACTGACTCCCATTTACTTGCAACCTACCATGCATACTAAGGGACTTCACACTGACAGGCAAGTGGGGGAATATTCTAATCAGAAGATGTTAGAAACAACTGTGAACACTACAGCATTTCCACTTCAGAAAAATACAGTAATTTGTCTTCCAGGAATGCTTCCTAGATGCTATTCCAATGCAGAGGAGTAACCAGTGTAAGTGTCATGGTGAATCTCTCTTACATGCCTTAAAATCCTATTTCTAGTTTATATTATGACCTTCATTCCATATGGTATTTTAAATATTTTAAAATGTGAATGTAATCTACTTGATTTCAGTCAGACTATTTGTTGCTTAACAATAGACAGTACCATATATTGTTAACTAAAGATTGATTCAATTAATAATATTTCTTATGTATTAGAAAACAGTTATTAGCCAATCTATTTACAAAAGCAGTTGAAATCTATTTTAAAGCTCAGTTCTACGCATCTCCTGTATGTAACATTTACTGTCAGGAACAATGGATCTGTTGGGCTTCAGTGGATTTGTTCACTGTAGTATGGACGATAAACCATAAAAAAAATATTTTTGCAGCAACAGGCCCTAAGGATGTTTCTATTTTTATTGCCCATCCTTCACGGTATTAAAGCAACCTGCTGGTTTAGCGCAAACTTTAAACAGTAACCTTTTGGAAATGAAATTTCAGCGGCTGCAGAGGAAGCACCTATTTCAAAAGCGCGAAGCTGAATGAATGCTTATTATTTTTGGAATAAAGTCCTTGGCTGAATCAACGCTTGCTACTGTGCAAAAAAAAAGGTAAGGGAATCGATGTCTTCCGTTGCTTGTTAATCAGAGAAGGATCGTGGGAAAGGGCTGTGGACATGAGCATTTGCACATGCAGGATCTTTTGGAATTAGGCGATTTGGAAAAATACATCCTGCTTGTAGAAATAATTGGCGGCTGCTTGCTTGGCTCTAGGCGGTGACCCTCATTGCTCAGGCACAAAAGAAAGAATGTGCCAACTAAACTGCAGTTTCTACAGCGTCTTGGCAGACACGCGCCTCAACCTGAAGCCTTTGGCGCATAAATCCCAACTGGTCTTTCTCGTTTGGTGCCCGGGGGCGAAGAGAAGCCACCGTCCTCTTTCCTTTCGGGCGGAGGGACACGCCGGCACTGGGACAGCGGCACACCTCGCCAGCGAAGGAGCGGAAAGTGCGGAAGGAGCGGGGCGGAGGGATTCTTTCCGCCTCCAGGGATTCTTCCCGCCTCCAGGGGCTCTTCCCGCCTTGGGGCGCCTGGAGCGGCGGGTCGGGCGGCCGCCGCTTTGGGTCGCCGCGCTCCGCTCCCCGGGAGTCCAGCTGAAACGGCCCGGTCCTGTGCTCAGAGGGCAGCCCGGGTGCTGGGCAGCCAGCGCCCTGGGAGGAGGCAGCCCCCGGAGAGGGCGGCTGAGGCGGGGCGGGCAGGTTGGCTGAGGGGGATCCCATCTCCCCTGAGGAATGCACCGAGGGAAGTACCTCAGGGCGGGGTCGGGGCGCTGAGAGAGAAGCGACCCTGCTGCAGGGAGGAGAAAAACAATCACTGTGGAAGAATTAGGAAAAAAAGCTTCCAGGAGGTTATATAAACCAGGAGGGAGAGACGGCTTCCCTCACAGTAAAACTCATTTAAAAGAGGAGGAAGTTGGGTGGCTGTCTACCGGAGAGGGAAACGACCTCAGGGACAGGAGAGAGGGGACCTGTCACCTTCAGCAAGGGGGAAGCCGCTTCAGGGAGGGGAGACAGAAGACTCGTGGAGGGAAGCAAAAAAGCCACAAGCTTGAGGATTCATTCACTCACTGCATTTCACAGGTATATCCCGCAATCGCAGAAATATTCCTTGCCAAAATGGATTTTCCTGTGCCATTAGAGAAGTAAACGTGTCAAATTAGGAATTCTGCGTGATTCTTGAATCATGCAGTCCTGGTTAAAAAATTAATCCTGTTAAATTATATACTTCATGAAACATTTTGAACGCCTTCCTGCTGGCTCCCTGAGGTCAGCTCTGCATGGTGACTAGATAGTTCAGCAATACCGGTGAACCAGTCTGTTGCAAGTATAATAAATTCCCTCGGTCAGTATATGAATTTTCATTCTGCTCAAATTATTTTCCACACACTAGGTAGATCACTTCTTAAATGAAGCTGCTGAGTGCATTTAACTTGAAGAGACACGCACTCAAACATCACAGGCACCAGCAGGCTTGTGCTTGCGACACCGCTGTTTCTTTGTATATGAACGTACAACCTGATACAGTGTTTTGTCATACCTGAGGACTTTTGATAAACTTGCCTACAGTTCCACATTGCAAATTATTCACACAGTGAAGACAAAACTGGCAATTTCTTCCAGCTTTTAAGAATTTTAAAGGGCCCACTCCCCAGATTCAGAAGAGGTCGGAGAAGTGGCCATTATTTTCTTGATGTTTGTTCTCAGTATTCATTTTTGACAAAAATACAGTGTGACAAATGCATGAAAAATGCAATTTAACTTGTTGACACAGTGAAATTATCACCTATTTTAATTCTGCATACATCTGCAACTTTAGATAATAACTCAGATTCAAGATTTTGGTTTTAAACGTTGTTCAGTGATTCTGCCTTTATCTCAGGCTTGTAATGTATATAGAACAAATATCAATGTGGTAACGTGTAGATGATAGAATTACTGATTTTGTGTCCTGTACATTTTGGAAATCATTAAAAGATTGTTTTTGCCTAATACTTTTATTATTTCTTTAACTTTCAGGATTCTATAGAACTTATTTTTGTGAGCATGGAAAGTACATGTTCTGAAAGATTTTCATCTGCATCATCAGATGACACTGAATGCTACTTATATCCAAAGCGAATTAAAATAGAAAGTAATAAAAAAACCATAGAGAAGGAGGAGCAGCAAAAGCTAGAACAAAGCGTACACTGTGTGAACAGATATAAAACATCACCACATGAACCTCTGTATTTATCAGAAAGACAAAACAACTGGGCATTAGGAAAACAAAGTTGTGATACAGCCAGAAAAACTTGTATGAGAGAGTTTTTCCATTTTCAAACCTGCAGTAATGAAAGAACACTGTGTAGAGTATCAGAAAATAAACTGTCCACCAAAAAATGGAGCCCTGAAAATGAAGACCAAAATAGTAAAGAAGATGGCATTTCACTGAATGTACATAGACAGCGTCTTCAAACAGAGTTGCTCTGTGTGGGGAGTGCTGCTAACACAGGTGAAAATCTACAGGTACTAAATCCACCCCCAGTGCAGCAGAACAACAATATAGAACAGAATAATAAAAGAAATGGCGATAATGAACTCAGACAAAATTCATCAGTTACCCCCTTAAACAGAGACTTGTTTTGGATGGAATTGTTAAGTCATGAGTCTGTCTCTGATAAAAAGTGGAAACAATACCAGCTTTTGCAAATTCCATTTTTATGTGGTACCAGTTCTGTGTTTTCACACACAGAAAATGAGAAAAATAATTTTCTGAAAAAAGTATGTCCTACAGAAGATAAAGATTATTCCAGCAGTGATAATGAAACTACTGCAGAAAGAGATAACAAAGAAAAAAAAAATTCAGCATATATAATTCCAACATTAAAACCTTTAAAAAGTATACAACCACTGGCAATCCCTAATTTTCGACTTCCTTGCATTTCAAATAAAATAAATAGTGAAGTGCCATCAACTAACTTAAAGGAGACAGACTGGAAGGATTTCAAAGGCCAACCATCTTTGATGCAATCTAAACAGATATATGGTGTGCAAAAAATGTCTGAGATAGGGAAACAAAAATTGCAAAATGATAAAAGCAGTGTAAAAGCTTCAACTGTTGGTTCTGAATTTAAAGAAAATAATTACCCATCAGTTAGCAAACAAGAGCACAGGGCTTTGGCAGAAGGAGGAAAAGTATCTGTAACGTATTTCAGAGGGAACAGCACTGACACTGAATGTAATCAAATATTTGCTGAAAATTATTTCAGAGATAAAATGCTGGAGAATTCAGATGGTGATGATGACCGAAAGTCAAAGATTCACATTTACATTAGTGCTAAAAACATTCAGAATGAGAAATATGTCAGAATGAGAAATGTGAAGAGAATGGGGAGGAAGAGCAGTAATGAGAATGCAGGAACATTTCATATACAGACAAGTATTCCAGTAACAACAGAAGCATTACAGAAAAATAAGTTAGACATGCACTGTGGTGTGCATAATTCCAACAGTGATATTAGTTTGTATGATGCAGAATCAAAACTCTCTACAAAACAAATACTTGATTTCAAAAGATATTTAACTAAGAAAATTGTATTTGAAAGTAATTGTCCTTGCATTGTTGTGCAGAATTTTCCAGATAAGAAAGTGAACTGCAATATATTTAGGGGAAAGGAAATGTTCAAATTAACGTTTTCACTTCAAAACATGTTGTTTGGATGGGTCGGGACATGGACTGAACGTCTATATAAAGATATGTCCACGTGTCAGGGTGACAGTGTTACACATTGGCTTCATTTTCAAGAAAGATTAAATGAGCAGTGTGATGCTCAAGAGTTAGTGAAGAGTCATATAAATAGGAACCACGACAATAAAATGTGCATTTGTTTGCTGGCTATTATTTCAAAGCATCTGAAGGTGGAACTACTAGAGACAATTCTTGCTTCCTTTTTCAATAGCACAAATACTTTATTGCCAACTGGAGGAAAGTCTGTGCAAGTGGAGAAGCACCATTTATGTGGCAGAGAGCAAGATCAGTTAAACTCATGCACAGCAAATATTTTGAGACAAAACTCAGGATTTCATAACAAAAATAAAACTTATTCAGGATTTGCAAGTTCTAAATTTGTGGAAAGCATGGTTTTGGAATTTCATAATGAATGCCAGAGAAGACATCTTTCTAGATCTTTAGGTGAAGAAGAGTCTACCTTCCTAAAAAGAGGAACCCTCTTTCATAACCAAAAAAGGGGATTATGTAAAGGAAGACATGTCAGAAAGCACCGCCTTGTATCCAGAGGGAGTGAAGGGGTTTGCACCTATCTGAGGTCAGTCAGTCACAAAAACAGTATGAAAAAGCAAATTTCATTTGCTAAATGCCTCATATTGCTGCAGGGCACTTTTGCTTGTTCTTCATTAGACAAGATGTATTGCTGCAATATCACAAAAACACAGCATCTGATAGGAGCAAATCTTATATCTTGGAGTTACTTTCCTGCCCATTCACAACTGAAACTTGAAAAGGTAAATAGTAAATGCACAAACTGGGACATATCGGTAACAACAGTAAAGCAGGATGAGAAGAAACCGAGTAAAATGTGTAATAGTTCTTTTCATGGAGAAAGATTTAAAACTTTCCCTTTTGTTTTATGTGAAAATAAGAAACACGAAACAACCAGATGTAGAAATTCTGTAACGTCTACAAATGAAGTCACAGATGAAGTCACATACACCATGAAAAAATATTTAGGTACTTCTAGCTATATAAATGCTAATAGAAAAGAATGTGTTAAGTCAAAGGAGTTGCAAATAAATTCTCATAATTTTCTTTCTAAAAAGTTTTTTTCTGTTTTTGACACGTATGAAAAAATTCCCCTTACTACTGATTCTGGAGACTTGGACCAGATCCCAGTTGCAAACCAAGACAATTCTGTCAAAAAAAAGTTGTCCGAAGAAAATGCAGTCACTCGTTCAAAAGAGATTCATAACTTGCCTGCTAAATCAAATGGTGGCTTAATTCTACCTGAACAGTCAAAAACAGCTATGGAAAAATGTAATTCTTTCTTGTTAAGAGATAGCCAAACAAACCAACCTGAATATTGCAAGAAAATAGATACATATAGCCCACATTTAGCAAATAAAGAAGAAAAAGTAGAAGACCAAAATACTTCTGTAAATTTTGAAAATTTGTTTCCTAGTTCCTCAAATGTTTATCAGTCTGTCACTTTGCCGTTAGAGAACAGCTCTTTTGTCAATAGAGTAGGAAGTCAAGGTGGACACTGCAGGACTTCCTCGAGTGCTGACAAACAAAGCCAAAGTGAACAAACGCATGCCACTATCCAACCCCCGTCCAGGGGAAGTCCCACCATGACAGATACATACTTGCAATTACAGGCTAAAGAAACAGTGCAGTTTTCTGTACAAGGGCACACACAGACACATAAGGCAGTCAGTTCAGAGCCAGCAACTTTGAAACAACATCTTGAATATGTAAAAGAACAGGGAGAGATAAATGATGAACAACTGCATGTAACTAATGAAAGTCAATGTGGGACTGTAATGAATGACTTGATTATGTCATATTCAGAAGATGAATCTAAAACATTCATTGCTGCAGAAGAGAAATTAAAAATGCATTTATCCATAATGAACAATGGATGTCTTGAAGATGTAAAAGATAAGTATTTACCTTTAGAAAATAAAATCACATATGAATTTGAACTGAAGAGAAAATTTGATTTAGTGCTAGAAGAGCTACATATGTTTCATGAAATTAGCAAGGGAGATGAAAATAATTTATCTAGTTTGGAAACAAACTCACACCACAATTATTGTGAATTAAATAATTCTGAGGGGATAGATGAGAATGTGACAAGTGTTTCTCAAAAGAAAATACATATTTCTTCTCCAATCTGTGGTACTATAGAAGGGCAAAACATAACTGAGAGTAATGAAAGTTCATTAAAGGAAAAGATATCAAATGAAAATGAAGACCAAAAAGTTTCTCATGAACATTGTATTTCAAGACTGTCAAGTGAAGCATTGCTGCATTCACCTATTGCAGAAGGTAAGCACATGGAATTATTGGCTATTATGTTAATAAGCAAGTTTAAATTTTAGGCAATGTTTGTTTTGCTTTAAAGGTGTGTTTCTCAACTGAAATAATTCCATAACAATGAGTTTTCTTTGAATTGTACAAGGTTTGTCAGACAAAAGGTACTTACCTGTGAGCAGCCAAATGCAAAAAACTTACTCTACTACTGCTACCTGCACACTGTGCCATAGCAGTTGTAGCTCAGTTTTCAGTCAGTCAGTTTCAGGCTTGCTCAAACCTGTCTTAATGCAAAGTCCATTACAGATTATTTCTTTTGTCTTGGATTTCATCATAATAAGCCCTAAAGTCCCTAAGAGTCAAAAACTCAGTAAGATGCACATTTATAGAGAGAAAAGGCTTAACTAAAATGATACAATAGTCACAAAGGAGACAACTGTTTCCTTACAACTGATGTCACAGAATCATAGAACAGTTTGAGTTGGAAGGGGCTTTTAAAGCTCATCTAATCCAACCCCCACTGCAATGAGCAGGGGCATCTTCAACTAGATCAGGTTGCTCAGAGCCCCGTCCAACCTGACCTGGAATATTTGTTTCCAGGGATGTGTTCTACTGAAAACTTTTGTAGTGTCATGAAAAACAACTTCATCTTTTCAAAACTAATTTTGCATAATATTCAGAAGACCATATTAATGAGGAGTCGAATAGTCACAAAAAATTCCTTTGGAGTTAGGTGATCAGTGGAGACAGTCACCTGTTAAATCTCTGGTTTGTTTAAGACCTGTAAGTGAACACAACAGCTAGTCTTGCAAGATTTACATGTTTTTGCATCTGACATGGATACTAATATCTTCTATCTAAAGAACATTAGTTTGGGAAGATAGGCAGGTTAACACAAGTTCATAATAGATTAATAAAGATATATATGAGTATGTTAATGAGTGGTAGGCATTACTCATCATGTGTGCTATCTGCATATTTCTCTAAAGTGTGTGCTAGTTATCTGTCCTCAGAAGTTAATTCTGAACCACATATACCCAGTAGGTGAGGGAAGTTTGCTGCACTGAGGATCTTAGCCTTGGGAAGCAGCAATAGGTTTCTGAACATACTCTGCACTTAGTATTTCCCATGGCGTTGCCCTGTGCAGTTCTTGCCTAAGTTCATTGCCTGTATCGCATCCTTGTTTGGATGACCTAACTTTTTCCATTCACTGTAATGGGACCATACGTACCTCATTGATGGTTCTGGCTTCCAGGCCAGACCCTCACAAAATTCGGCCCTCACAGAATTTAGGCAGTACTATGGTTATGTTTGTTTGAAGTTGAGATGCTGCCTTTTTTAAAAAATTATTTTATTTTTCCTTAAAGAAACAGAATCCCCTCTTCAAACAATATGTGGGAAATCCACTTTGTAAACTCTAACACTCCTACCCCATTTGCTGCAGAATCAAGAGGTATTTAATAAGTAAAGGAAGGAAACCAAGAAGAAAAGCAGTTGGATGTTGTACCTTCTTTTACAAATAGCTCCTATGTGATTTATGAATTATTCGGACACTTTTCAAACAGCACGTTTATCAGATTTTGTACCTGAAATTCAGTGCACAGAAGTGATGAGTTCTCACAGCTGCAAATAAAATCAATACAAGATATGCTTTGGTCGTTTTTGGTAAATTATCTGATAAAAATGCAGCTGTCTCACATTTGGGCTCTGAAATCAATTTCTCAGGGACTTGACTCTAAATTTATAAAGTGAAGATTGCAGGGGTTTTATGAAGGTAATTAGTGTTTGTGAAGCAATTAGGAAAGTGTCACAGGGAAGCCCTGGAGGGAATTCTCTTCAGTAGCATTTAACAATATAATGGTGCTGCAAGTTACACCTGAATGCCTTGCCCCAGAGAATGAAAATCTAACCGATACTGGAAAATTGCTCACTAAGTGATCACTTGTCTGCCTAAATCTGGAATAAGAAGATCCAAGTGGAGAAAATTATATGTCATCAGAGGATTAAAATCTGGATCACTGCATCTATGTAAAGGAGAACTTCATGAGGTGTATAGATAGCTTTTGACAAGTCTCTGAGTGAGACTTCATAGCTTCATTACTATAAGTAATGAACAGGTATTACTATCCTGTAATATGCACATATATGCTTTACTCACATCAAGGAGAACCACAATTAATAACTAGGTGAAACAAACTTAGTTATTTGATTATAAGAAAATAGTTAAAATCTTAAATGTTGTATTTATGCTTCTGTTTTAAGGCTATTTTGATGTAGCTTGTGAAAAGCCATACACATGGGGCCCAGCTTTTTTATCCTGCACACTTCTTACGGGACAAAACTATAATTTACAGAAAGAGGGAGGTAAGAGTAATATTATTCTGTTATTTATACCACAAATACCAGTGCTAATAAACTTATTTCTCAAACATTTGTATTTGTTTCTTCCCTTTTCATCTTTCTCTCTATAGCAATCACATTTTGTTTAATTATAGGTTACTAGAAAGCTGTCCTGTCTTTGGATTGGGTCACAGAGCAAGTCATGCAGATGAGTCTTTTTGTTCCTTGGCTAGAATAAAAGCACTCTAACAATGTGGGGTTTCCTTTTTTGCTTGTTTTGGAGCCATTTGGAACAAATGTCTTTGGGCCTTCGATCATTGTGATATAGCCAAGATGTACTACAAGGAGAATGTGATTTGATATACTTTTCTTGGAAGAGTTGCAGTTTTGGACACATTGCGGAAGGAAATTCAGAAGGATATTGCCAATCAACCCATTAGTATTTCAAAAAACATGCTTTTGCATTTTTTTCAATCACTTGGAAACATTTAGTAAAACAAGGCTATTGGTTCATTCTGAAATTAAGTACTAAAACATAGATAACTTCTGTTTCACTGAGTGAAATCATGCACAGATATTTTCACTTTTATTCCCCATTGCACCTCTTAAAACAAATGCTCACTTTGCTGTTCTCAGAATTCAGAAAGTTGTTTCCTTCATTGAGGCCATTCTGTGAAATAATGGGACTGAAAACCTTAAGCACTGACAGATGACCTCTGGTGTTCTTTTCACCTGGTTTTTAATTGAAGATATGTCATCTTTTGACGATATTTCATATACCAGATGCAGAATGTTACAGAGAATTCTACTGTACTTTTTTTACTGTTTATCACTGCTCTATAAGATGTTGGGTATGGGGGTTTTTTTTGGTGGCAGGTGGATTCTAGTTTCTGACTTTTGTAGTAGGTGTTGTTACTGCTTAGGGAAAATTCAAATTCCAGAATGCTGTTTACAGACATTTTCCCCATTGCTATTAGCAGTAACTATTCCCTTTACATTGCTTCCTAGTCTCTTTTAAGTTCCCATCTGAGCTTCTCCAGAAACGTTTGGAAGAAAACCTTAGCAATGAGTGACGACTTACTTTTTTTTTTTTCCCATCACTGCCCAGCAATGGTGCAGATTTCTAGGGCAATGGCAGATTTCTAAGGCATTCTGTACCTTACGTCCAGAGCTTTGTCAGTCAGTGAGAACCTAATATACTTCCAGTAGAAGAAGCTGAAAAACTGTAATGTTCCCCTCATCGTCATTCTCTGTTGATAGCAAATAGGGAACTGCTGAGTATCTTTGTTCCTTGAGGAGGTACATTGCTTCTGTGTTGCAATCTATGGTTGGCAGAGACAGTTCTCTTCCATTTACACTGACTGTTGCCTTAGAGAATACTCTGAAAGAAGGACTGTATCTGTTTTTGTCGGGGGAATACTGTATTTACTGTACTGATCAGAGTTAATGTCAGAAGTTTTGCTGATGTGGGGCTGTCTCCCTCTATTTTTCAGTAGGATTCTGAGCCATCACATGTGCTCTTACATGATTGGTGTTGGTTGTGTATCTTGGATATGATCACCTCTTTCTGCTATGGAATCCAGGCCTGTTAATTCAGCTGCCAAAACTCTGTGGTTTAATCCAACGTATTGCTCCCATAGTTAGAAGATTAGGAGGTACTTCGTACTTGCGGGTAACAATGAGTTCATTGTTTTACATCCCACTGTTTGGTCACATCAAGTGACAGTTGCCTCAGAAACTGTGACTGTTTTGGAAAGGAGATGCCTAGGTGGGACAAGAAGATTTATGCTTCAGCAGTTTTACAATTCAGCATGCTTAACTACCATGCTTTACTGGCTACACATAAACCCATAACACTTGACTGACTTTTAGTGCATGCAGTTCCTTTTCCAACCGACTCTTATGAGTCTTATAAAAGACATAGCAGCACTACTGTCTCATCATTGACTTAAGAATGGATCTTTGGGTTTTTTGTCATCCCATCATTTAAAATTTGTGTGAAAGGCTTAGGGAATTTTTCTTCTCCCTTTAGTAGGATTCCAGCTGAGTGCCTAAGGCTCCAATGGGCTCACTATTTGATAACCTAGCTAATTGCTCAGTGCTTCATCATTTTATAGAATAATAGAAAATAGAACTGGAAAAGATCTTGAGAAATTTGACACCTTCTTGTGTGATTATTATTTCTTCCGGATGACTCATGGCCCTAATCTGCAGTTTATAAGGTCATGGGCTTCCATTTTTCCCCAGTGAGTTTATTATTTTATGCAAAACAGAACAGCTTCTAAAGGATGACTAAATCATGCTCCAGATTACTAGATGGTATATACCTTACCTATTATGGAACAGAAAATCCCCATCCTCCTATCCTATTTTCTGTGAAATGAGTGGCACAAAACAAGGATCGTGATTATTATCACCATTAGAATGATGTCTAGCTCTGTAATTTGGACTCTATAATCTGGACCCGACAGACTAGTGGTAAGCATTAAAGCATACTCCTCTCAGCATGTCCCCTCTGTCCCAGAATGGTAATTTTTATCAAACTATACGCCTTTGCCTGTCTGTTAGGAAAGTTATGTAATGTTAGATTGAGGATCCTTCTAATTAGAAGGAATCTACATGTGACCCAGCTGTTAGCATTTCAATTTCAACCCCAAAAAATATTCTGTACAGCTGAACAAAATGGAGATGGGATAGGATGTAGTAAAGGACTGAGAAGCTGCAATTAATGTTCCTCTAATTTGTGTATCTTGGCAGTCTGTAATTCTAGTGTACATCATATGGAATTCTGGGTTTACTTTCACTCTTTTTTTTTTTTTTAATACAGGATACTTTCTGTCACATGAAGTTATAAGAGTACAGCCTCTTAAAACATGCAAGGGCCCCATCAGGATTGGTCTGTCAAGAAAAGCTCGGCCCAAACAGCTTCATCCTTATCTGAAATGACTTACTGGATTCTTTTACCAGTCTTCAAATAGAATCACTCTGCTTGAAAACAGTTGAAATATTTTTATGTTAAGTTTTTTTGTTGATAGTTGGATCTTTGTGGTTTAGGGTTTTTTAAGATATTAATATTGCAGTATTTGCTAGTGATTTATTTAGGAATACTCCTGTGAATATTTGATAGCAAAGGGATTTGTAATGTTTACTAGTAGAAGTTTTAATGGAAAGATGAGGCCCTTTTCAAGTTTATGTAATATTAATAAAATCTGACATGTATTTTTCATCTATTAAAATATACAGTTGAAATTTGCTGTTGTACTCAGACATTCTTAGAATCCTCCGTGTGTTTATATAGTTTTAAAAACTCAGTATCTTTAAAAGAATTTGTTACAAATGTTTAGAGAGGTGTAGAAGAGAATTTCAGGAAGCTAAATTTAAATTACTAAATAGGAAGATTATATTTTAGACTTCAGAGGTCATTTCCTCTGAGGTACTTTCAGTTCCGTGCACTTGTCCAGTTAGACAAAGAAAACTCTTGAATTTCAGCGCAGAGTTTGGAAGGAGGAAAAGTATAAATGCCACAGACAGAATGTCTTATTCTGAGGGTACTGATTCCATCCCATAGAACGTGGAGGCAAAATGCCAGTACATAAATTCTGGACACTATATATCTCAAAAATGGGAAAACTTGGGCTGATCTGAAGCATACAGATATTGATTAGGGACATGTGTTAATAATTGTTAATATACTGATATTTTTGTTATCTAATAAAGAATAGTAACAGTGTCAACTGAATAAGAGCACAGCAAGAAACAAACATGGGTGAAGTCTGAACAAAAAATCATGGAAGTGTCAGAACAAGAGCAGATATCAAGATATCTTGGTAACTTGATATCTTGATATCAAGAAGATAACACATGTCAAGAAGAAGGCTTCAAACCCTCTGTATGCAATTGCAAAAAGTTTTTTAGAAAGAGCATATTTTACATTGCAGAGGATGAGATTTTCAGTATAACAAGCATTACAGAATAGTGATGGAATGGTGAGAAACCCCAGTGCAAATAATAACACTTGGTTGCAGCTGACACAGGAAAGTGGAGCAAGCTGAATTGATGGGGAAATACATCTGTAGATAAATTATTCTATAGAAACTATAGCAACAGTTCAAAAGTTAAGTCACTGCACAGTTTATTTAGCATCAACCTTCAGAATATGTCATATATAATAGTAAATATATCAGTATGCTTATCCTATAGGGGTCTAAATAAGAAGAGGAAATTCAGTACACGATGTTAGAAATCAATGAGATAATAGTTTATAGTTTGGTTATAGTTTTGTTTACAATTTCTGTTATTCTCATATGAATTAGTAAAAATGTCAGATAGTAAATCTGACATTAGTAAAAATATCAGATGAACATTTGTTTCTAGGAACAGCTGGTTCTAAAACAAGGGTTTCTGAACTTATCTGTGGACCATAGATTGTCCAAAAGGTGTAGTAAGTGCTATGCACCTGGTTTAAAACTAATTTTAAATGGTAAAACCTACTAACTTGCCCATTAAAAAACTGATAATGCAAATATAAAACTGTCCATGCTAATGGAAAGCATATTTCTGGAGGTCACAGGACAGGAAATTATCCTTCCTTTATCAGTAGACCTAATCTATGTAAAAATTTAAACGGGCTAAGCAAATGGGCAACTAGAAAACAAATTTAGGAGCAGCTCTTAGGAGGGCAGGGCCATTAGTCAGCTCCCTTGGGAATGTGCAAATGAGCCTGAGTCCAGTCAGGCAGCTGAAGAGAGACAGGATGGACCAGACTCACCATCAGCAGCAGACATCTCTGTCTCAGAGAGGATAACTTGGCATTATGGATCTGGTGGCAGTGTGGAGGAGCTTGTGGACTTGTGGTTGGTAGCAACCCCTAAATGGCAACTGAGGGTCACTGCTTTGTCTTCCTCTTACTTCATTTCAGCCCTTTTAAGTGTGAGGTCTTTAGATTTTATCAATTGTGCACAGACAGTAAAAGAATGCTGATTTTTCAGTGCTTTGGAAGAAGTATCGGCTTAAGTGTCTCTGGATCCCAGTAAGTATCAACTGATCAAAATCCTTTAGCTAGGTGTTCTTTATTGTGTATCTGGCGCAGAGCAAGGAGAGCTGGTCTGTAGGTATCTGAGTGTCCCCCCTGGAGTTTTGTCCTCGCAGCTGGGCAGTTTCCTGAGTGCTGCCCACCATGAACTGGCTTTCAGGAATGATGTCTTAGCAATAGCTTCTCTATCTCATATTTGTAAAGGCTGATGTTTACAATAGGAGGATTTCTTACAGTTTGGGAGTGATACATCTGTATTTACAAGACATTCTCTGATCTCTTTGGAAAAGCCTCTCTCTGTGTCATGCCTCATCCTACACCTCTGGTAGGAAAAGATGTCTTTACTCCACAGAGCCATTTTCCCATATCCTCTTCCTGCATTGTCCTGTGATCATTAACAAAACTTGGGAATACAATGCAAACATTGCATTTATAATAAATGTGGGGCACCTCTGATGGCCATGGCTTGGAAATTTGCATGCCATTTCCATCCTAGCACAACTGGGCACTCCCAGTGTTCAGCGCATGGGGATACTGGGTGTCAACCACCTTAAGAAAGCCACTAACAGTAGAACTTTACAGACCAGTGCAAGGATGACAACCAGAGCACTTGTGTCCATCCCCAGCTTCCACACCACAGACCCATCAGAGTTTGTAACGTCCAGGCGTCAAGGCCTTAAATGTCTAGGATGGAGGCCTTGTTACTGATTCTTTGTTATTAGTGTCCAACACGGAGCCATGAAAATGGCCTTTGTCTTTCTGAAATCAATTACATCAATAAAAGTTGTGAAGTCATGTATGGGGATGATGTGACCCCACCAAAGGGTATGTGTAATGAATGTTCACATAGCTAACTCTGAAACTAAAGAATACACTGTTCCTTGAAATACCTAGGTAATTTTGTTCTGCCTTATAGTAGACTTCAGGATGCCTGGAAACTCAGATTATACTAAAATCTGCAGGAATCAATTCCAAGGAAAGATTCCATTAAATTACTTCATCATTGATTATCCGGCACTGAAGAACTTTGCTGTCTAGTACAAAGTTAAGATACAAAAAGCCTGATACAAGATAGGAAGTATCTTTAAAATATCCAAGAGTTAGGTGGTAACTGTCTATATTAGATACAGTTTTTCGAATTCAGAAACGTGTTTATTTTTAAATCAATCAACTCATCTGTTTTTAAAAACTCTCATTATCTGGTGCTTTTATATGAAAATACTACAGTGCTCTTGTGTGCAGAATACAGAGGTAAACAGGCTACTTTATCAGGACAAGAGGCAAAGTCTTATTTCACTGAATTTATACTCAGTGGCAAACTTCCTTGTGTTTAATGGTGCAAAGTCTGTGCAAGTATGTCTAAAAATATCCTGGAAAATATACTGGAAATACAAAATTGTATTCTCAAACTTAAAAAATACCCAACCACAAAGAACCAGACAATGAATCAAGTAAAAGAACAAAAAAATTGGACCATGCAGACAAGTAGAAAGAATAGTCCAGCTGAGACATTATGTAAAGTTTATGCTTCACTGATCATTCAGCTGCAGATAGCTGCTAACAACATGCCCTCATCTTAAATAACAGAGTCCGGGTTGGCACGGCAAATGCTAGACTGGCCTTCTGCCAGCATTAGCTTCCCCAGCCACTGTCAGCTGGAGAAGCTCAGGTACCTTCTTACACTGGAGAGAAGCACATGAGCATTCAGCTGTGTAAATCAGCTGTGCCATCAGCGTTCGGAGCCGTGCGGGTATATGCCAAGCAAAGATCCCGTCATATGTCTTTGCATATTTTATCGAAGCAATGTGTATAAATTTTGAACTTTCTCATTGCAGACACAGTATCTGGTGATATTTTTTGAGTTCGCTAAGCTTAGTAATGCTGACTCTTAACAGAAATGCAGATGTTAAGTGCCATTATACTTTAATAATTATGCAGAAAAGCTTAGATATAATTTCTGAATCATTTTTTATCAGCTGCTAGAACAATAGATATAGCAATGGCTTATTTAATACAAAAGAATTCAATTATAGCCTACTAAAGGCCTTGAATTCTGTTATATGTACAAATACATGTGATTTTTTAATAAATAGTAATTGAATGTATCTTTTTTGTCAGCCTTTCAGATGAATGGATGCAAAGCTAACACTGCTCTTCTCAGAGTATTTTGGATAAATGTGGGTGATTAATAAGTGAGCAAATGCAAGATTGTTAAAATCCAGCTTAATAACAGCACCTGTATAGTAGAAGTATAGCTATTGTCCCTTTCAGGGAATTGAATTGAAACAGGTGGTGAAGCCCTGTTACTCCTTCTACTGTTGGAAGACAGTTTCCAAACAAGAATAAATGACAAACACTTGAGGGAAGGCATCAGAGAAAGGGCTGGAATGACTCTATATAATAAAAGGTTCTTCATTAAGCAAGATGGTGCCAGGGCATTTTGTGAATATATGTTACCAAGAATCTTCATGTGGTGAAAGATGAGCTCACTTCTGCTCTTACAATTCACATCCAGTTTTGATCTTAACGCTCTGCTCCCAACACGGGCATCCCACTGTGTTATTCCCACACACTACTGGATAACATACCTGCTGTTCCCTAGACAAGCCGCTGAGGTCTCTTTACCTGCTGTGTTCCTGCTGAACTGTCAGTAGAGCATTTCTAGACAGAGTGTCAGGTAAGCTCAAAATACATTTTAAAATACCTGGGAAAATTAAAAGTTAATTTTTTTCAAAACTATTTCCATTAAGAATGATTCAGGTGAGAATGGCAATAAGGACAATGGTTTCAACATTTGTCCGTTGACGGTCTGGGTGATAGATGAAAGGCTGACAGCTGTCTATATAAATGTAGCAATTTAGCATTTACAAGTTATGATTAATTTAATAAGTAAAATTAGTTTATTGTGATTTGATAAGGTAACAAAAGTAAACAGTCATCTTATAAAATGTATACTATCATTTGACATTTAATCTGAGTCAATGCTGCAATAGATGAGACTAAGTGTTGATAGCTAAGAAGATGTGTATGTTCCATTTTGTTATTTAACATCTTTCCCCCACAAGGCCCCTTAAATTATCAAAATACTTTTAGCCAGGAGTCATAATGAAAATTCAATACAAATTATATTCAGTGTATGCACTAAGAAAGATGCCTAGACTAATTCTCTGTTAAAATACTTTCTGTCAGAGCTTTAGTATGCAAAAATATGCAGAGCTTACCAAAGAAACATGAAAAAGTGCATCAGCATGGAGATATATATGTATATGTATGTACATGTACAACCTACCATGTTTTAAAGTATAATCAAAATGTATTCTCATTAACAATGACATTTTTCAGCTTCTAATGCAGCGTATTGGCAATGATATATTTCACAACTTTGAATAGAGGTTATGGCTACACATGGGGAGATGGGAAACATTGAATTGACTTGGGAAACCCCGGTCAATACAATAAGACAGGCTCTAAGGTGACCTGAACTGCCTTTAGGACAGAACTGTCTCTCTCCGTTGATTGTTGAGGAAATTTAGGGAAAGCTTGTGCCAGAGTCAGTGTTTTCAACAGACTGCAAGAGTTGAAAAATCTTTTTTGTTTATCATTTGTAGCTAAGGGTGAAACAGATAACTGTTTAAAGTGTTTTCCAGCATTGAAATTCTGTTATTCTAAGGTTTGTATTCCAACAGCATCCAGGAACTTTGGTCATAAAGTTACTGCTTACTGCAAAATCTTGCAACAAAGATTTGATTCCTGTCCCAGAGATCTTACAATTCATTTTTTCAGTCTGTCAATGTACCTTTAATTCATTTATTGCTTATTACTATGACATTTAATGAAGTCAAAATGACAAAAAAAATCCCAAACTTTTCAAAGAGAACAATCTTCAATTTACTTCTACACTGTAGATAAAGGAATCTTTTCAATTTTAAAATAATTTTATTTGGAGGAGTATGTTGGATGTATGGATGAAGGGATGGGTTATACATACACAGCAGGCAGGGAACTGACCATGGGAAAAATAATGTCCTATTAATCTGAAGATGGAACTTGAGTTTTATTCTCATCCATGCCAAACATTCCCTTCCTTTTTGGAGCAGACCTTTCTTTGAGAAAATGAACAATGTTTTGTGTGCCATTGGAGCCAGCTCCTTGTGCCCCTTACCTTACATATCAACTCATTCTTCTTTCTGCCACACTTTCTTCCCTCTCCGTAGCTGCTTTTATCCCAGAATTTGTTGGAATACAAACCTTAGAATAACAGAATTGCCAGCACAGTGAAAAGCAACTAGAGCTGGACTTTCCTATGATCAGCCTAGCTACAGCAAAACTTGCCTGCTTGGGCTCACCAAAGTTCACCTGTTACATACTTGTGCCCCAGAAGTACACCATAATGACCAGCTGTGGTGAACTACTGGTCTTGTCCAATATTTTCACTGTGGGAGAGGTTCTTTGACAATGGACAGGTGCTCAGTTCTCTCAGTATGCCTCTCTGACCGCACTTCTGTAATTCTATGTTAATACTGGTTAAATATAGTTAACATGATTATGTTAACATGGTTAACATAACTAATTAGTTCTGAGTTGCCCAGCTTTGGAAAGGTTAGCAGGAATGGTATAAAAAACCAGTAGGGTTAGAAATCTTCAGTTTTCGGGAACCTGTGGAGTGTGATGGTCAAGGGAACTTGAACATGGCATTGATTTTAGAGCCAGTGCCATAAGGAGAGTGCCATGAGAATTAAAATATAGCTATGCTTTTGCTCCCTATGAAATAAGTATTTGTGGATAGTCCTATGCTCATTTTTTATATATCTTTCCATTTCACATGTATATTTTATTATTTGTTTTTTAAAAACCCTGTCATTAGCAATATATCTGTAAAAAAGCTTTTAGGATGGTGGAAAGTTGTAGAAAAAATGTTTTGACATGTTTTAGAAGATGATCTTTTTTAAAAGATAATGAAAGCTTGAATTATGCTTGTATACTACACTATACTACTCTTCTTTTGTCCCGTGTAGTTAGTATGTTATTGCTTGAAAATAATTATAGGTTACAAAGAATGGAGGTGTGAGAAAAAAGTATAGTTAATACTGAAAAAATATACAAGACTGTTCACAAAACTGAAGACACAGTGTAGGACGTGTTCATCCTTGTGAAAATTCTTCCTTTGTAAGTGCTGCCAAGGTCAATGTCAGCTTGAATTCTTTAATGCATACTGGAAGTGCTAGCCGTGCAGATTAGATCTGCCCAGAGCTATTCTTATTTGTTCATCCAGCTTTTAAAAATACATGTTTGTGCTCTTCTATTAAAAAAATTTCCATTAAATAAATCAGCAGTCTAAGCTTGTATCAAGTCTTTCATTATACTCATTCTCCACCTACTTTTCATTTTACCCCAAGAATATGTACAAACACATTTCCAGCTGCACACTGCTGAATGTATTTTCACATTCGATAACAAAGATATATTTCCTGCATTTCCCAGATAAGTTAATGAAATTAGATTTTATAGGGAATAAAAATAGTTCAATGTTAGGACTCATTATGGGAATCTTAACATTTACTAAGATGCTGAACATGGAATTGAATTTGTAATTGCTTTTATTTCTGGAATGAAGCTTTACTTGCATGAATTATGTCATTAATGTTACAAAATATTCCAAAGTATAGCAATATTTCATGAAGTCCCACTTATCCTATTAAGGCTCTTATTTTTCTGAAGCTTCCAAGGAAAGAGGGGGAAAACAGAGAATGAAATAAGTCTTTTTTTTTGACATCCTTTTTTTATTGTTAGGTCAAATGTGAAGTTGTTTGGCTATTGCCAGATCTTCTTAGTGCCAAATCTTGTATTTTTTTGCATCAACCTATTTTTCTCTGGCAAAGAAAATATTGGAAAAAAATCTAATTCTGCCTGATTCCTAGGTATGGTCCTTAAGGATTTATGGAGACACTTGTCTGTAAGACAGGGAGGTATGTGATACTTCCCGGGCAACCACAAGCAGGAGCAGTAGGAGTCTGTCAGCCTTTGCACCTAATATCTACGTAGAGAGTCATTTACAACTTTTCCCTTGACAGTCTTTTCCAAAGAGTTCAGGAATACCTCTGTAACAGCAGACACTTCTGGACAATACCAGGGTAGAAATCTGTCAGAAATACTAACCACTTGTTCAGGATAGTCCAGAGATGTGAAACCGGAGATTTTCTGTCATCAATTATTCTGGACTATCAAATGCACTCACTGTGTTTCAAGGAGGTGATATTGGGCTTCACAATTTGATAACAACTGGTATTGTTTCACTGGCACTGAGCCATCAGAAATTTAGGGAGGTGATGACCTTACAGATATCCCTGTTAATTCCCATGTTGCCATGCAACTCTGTCTCCTGGCTTTACTGCTCTGGAGAAAAACGTGTTTTTTAAAAGTTGAAACTACTATTTTCTTCTGTCTCTTGCTCACTCATCTATCATTGCTGTGCTTCCTGCTGCTGACGCTGGGCTGCTAATGGCTTTTCAAGCTGACCCTGCCATAGCCTGTTGACATTGCTAGGCTGTCTGTTGTGGTACTGACTTTGCATCCATGGCAAGACGTTGGGTCTGCTGTTGCCCTGCTTGTCCCACTCTATACTGTTGTAGTTCTTACTGTGCTCCTGTGAGTACTGGACAATTTATGTCATGCTCGTTCCTTATAAGAAGGGTGATCTCTCTTAAGACTGAACAATAGATTATTGTTTGTTTGGTGGCTGAGCCAGACATGAAAATAATGCCTGAATTGGAGTATTTTTTTTTTTAATTTTCTTTTTGGAGCAGATTTTTTTTTTTAAGTTTTTCTTATAGTAGAGAAGGCTGAAAAATATTCTGGATCAAAGAAACATTTAGTTCAATATCAGATAAAACATTTTTTTTCTAGTGTAGATACTTCTAACAAAAGTAAACAATAGAAATACAGCACTAAATTTTAAGCAGCAGTTAAAACACTGGCCAGGAGCATTGCCCTCAGTGAGCAGTCAGGACACTTATACAATATGTGGGAGGCTTAAGTTCAAATCCTCCTTTGAGAAACATGACTTCTTCACCTTTTGCCTGCCTGGTGCATGTTCTAGGTGTTGTACTGTGTGGGTGTACCTTTACTCAGTCGTTCAACTGCAGATATTCTACTTCGTGTAATAATTTTAACAGGAACTGACAGCTGCTTGTTCCACCTTCTCAATAATTGCGTGAGCGTTTAACCTGTTACATCATTCTCATCTCCTCCCTCATGAATATTTAAGTATTTGTACAAGATGGAAGAGATTCAGAAGAAGTTGAAACAATTTATGCTAGAATGCATTACAGTTGCAGTGGTTGTATACTCTGTTTTCAGATACTGTTCCTGAGATCCCTGTTCATAAATGCACACTGTAATAGCTGCTGTTGTTATCTTCACGTGGCCTTGTTGAACATAATTCCAAATGGGTTGCTTTGTACATAAAGAAGTTTTCTTATTGCCATGTCTCTGAGCTCTGAACTCTGCAGAGTGCAGTGACTCTTGGAGCGGGAGCTACGCATGTACCAAGAGAATTTGTTCACTGTCTTGATCTCAGGTTAGTATCAGTTCTTGAAGGTGGATTAGTCTTTGAGATGATGAGATTAGTAATGAGTTGTGATTTTTGAAGAACAAATTGACTTCTTACTGACTGTTTCATCACTTCAGTTCCTAGACTACTGTAAATGTTGTAGTATATGAAACTAAGTAATCAGTCTCAGTTTTACTGAAATCCACTCTACAGAGAAATCAAATCCAAGTATATCTGCTTAGAAAAGGTATGATTCTGATGTCATAATGATACATTACTTTTGGAAAGCTGGCAATAGATTCTTACCTAGCAGAGAGTCTCCAAAACTTTCTCCTTATTTCAGTCTGACAGTACAAAAATGAATAAAAGCTGTTAAGCTTAGATATAACTAAGCTGGGAATGTTCTTTGAGCCATCCTGTTTCTGCTAAGATCTTTGTTGCTTTTCAGTCATTTGCCCAAACTGTTTCTCTTGTCAACCCCAGCTGTGCGATAAATTTGCATCTGACCCACTGTCACGGGCAACACTTGTTCAGTGCTCAAACCACAGCTTTCTTCCAGCACCATCTCACCCAGCTAAATGGTTAGAGTAAGATGACTAATGGTCAGCTGAACAAATCCCATTATGAAGCATTACTATTCTCTTCCAGTGACAGAATAAACTTTTAATTTAGAAAAACAGCTTCAACTTCTTTCCTCCCATCCTTGTATTTCCTACTTCATATTATCATCTTTGTCCACAAGGACGTTATTTTTTCATTTCACTTTTATTGCAATATTTTTCAACTTTTTTTTCCTTTGCCTGTATCAAATACTTTTGTATCCACAGTTGAATTCAGTGCTGAATTTGTACTGGTCTTGTGGAAACTGCTAAAAGTATTGTAACTTGTTTATTATCAGATCATGCCTCAGACCATTCCTTTTATTATGAAGACTGGGATTAAACTGATTTGATTGTCAAGTTCCCTACTGTCAATCTTAGCAACCACTAGTAACCTCCTCTGTCATTTTCTCAATTTAGTAAACCAGTTCTAGGAGAGCTGCCAGATTATATTGCAACTGCAATTTCTGCAGCACTTCCTAGGCATGCAGACATGTCTATATAAGCACTCTCAGTCTGGATCCTTTTGTATCTTCCTTAGAAAATGAGGGAGATAAACCGTTTTGTTTATTTTCATTTATTTGTCATATAAAGCGTATACGAGTGCTAATTTTCCTGATTATTTATCTGGGTAGACTCTAAGACACTTCAGGAGAAAACATTCTTTTCTACGAAGATGAGCAATTAATGATGTCCATTTAATGATTCTGAAGTCATTGACAATGGCTTATCTGTGCTGATGTCCTCACTCTTTCTCACTGAAGCAGGCTAAGACTGACAATGCTCCTGAACCTGCGCTGCAGCACTGGGCACCTTCCAAGGCCCTGTTCAAAATGATGATAATCCTTCCTTGGGGAGAAACATAAGCAAATATGATTTGAAACCTTGCTTTTCACTGATAACCTTTACTTAACATTATCTCAGGAACCACACAAAGGTGCACTTTCAAAAGATGTGCTCTAACGTGTTTTCTCAAGCTGTTGAATTCTCTGTATTATTATCTGGTTCCTCATATTGGCTACAGGATTGCTGCCATGAATAATGACATTGTAGAAAAATTATGAGTAATGAGATGATAAGATTATACAATGTAGATCTGGGAATTGTACAAGCAATCTGAAAAAAAGAAGGGGAGCAAAATAAATATCAGGCAAAAAGGATTTAAAAAGACTGGCTTTTATTAATCTTTCCTGAAGAGTAAAGCTCAATGTATTTGCACAAACTTCTGAAAAATATGTATTTTTTGTGAGTGTACTAGTTGGTCAAAGAGAGCAGTGGAGCACTGTGTTTGTGCTGTCTCACTGGCAGGCAGTGCTTTCTGTGTGGGGACAGATGTGAATGCTGCTTACGCTGTTTGGAATATTTTTTGCATAACACTGAAACCCAGTAAAACAGAGGAATATTCTGGAATTGGTCATCTGTTCACAGATCTGCAATTTCACAGAAGTTAACAACATGAACCCCCATATTTATAATAAGAAAATAATGGTATTTAGCAAATGAAGGTAACTGGTGTCATCCAGCAGTTTATTTTACCAAAATTGTTTCACCTGAAATGTATCACTTGTCAAGTGTAATAAACTATTCTTGAATTTAAGATGAAAGTACTTTCTTTTTTTTTTTTCCCAATTTCATAATGATTCTGGGTGGCTTATATGTTAATTGACAGTGGGTTAAAAAGCCTGATTTTCTTTTCAGTTATAATACTCTAACACAGTCTACTTGATAACAAATTTGGTTTTGATCCTGCAAAGTAATATGAAGGTTGAGAACCTGAAATTTTTCTTAGAGGAGATGAGGATGTACAAACAAAGAAATGCCATGAAAAATGATGTTATTAGTACAGTCAATATAAATAATTATTCTCTCTGAAGACCCACCATTCTGCAACCACAAAGTTTCCGTTGTTTTTAAACATACAGAAATTTCAACACATTTCTTGTAAAATGGCTCTTAAATCTTACACTTTCTCTATGTAGCATTGGCAAATATATTCTAATTTTAAAGATTTTTTTCTAAAATTAACAAAATAAAATAATCAGAATGGTTTTGTCAGCACAGGAACGTGACTCATCAAAATCTATCAAATTCCTTGGCATTGTTCAACTTTTCTGCAACCATCTAAACATTTTTTAAACGCTATTTCTTGATTCAGCAACTGCTGTGGCTATTTGTTCAATTGTGATTGATGCTATTGATTGGCTTCTCAAAGGGTCACATTCAAAGCCTCTCCAAGTCAGTAGGACATCAATAATTTAGTCTGTATACTTTGGATCAGGCCCGATATGTAATCAGAATAACTGATGTTTTCTTCTAGGCTGCTCTTCACTGCCACTGATTTTGTAACAGACTGAAACCAGCATTAGCTGGGATTAAACGGTAAACTCTTGGTTCTTGTAATTAGAACATAAAGAATATATAATGAAAACATGATGAAAGTTATTAATGATAATTCCTACTTAAATAACAGTAACTGTAATCATCTAATAATACCTTGAGGGGAAAATTATTTTGGGGTACTATGATTTTGATTTTGTGAGTGAAAAAATGAAACTAATATTAAAAACTATGAAGATCACAGGAAACTATTTGTAAACCAAACGAAGTCTAATTGTGATTTGAATTAAATAATTTGAATCTCTCTTAAAAGAAGCATATTTCAACTTGAAGCTCCCAATTTAGCATGATCTGTAACAAAAATCTCATTATAATATGTTAATATTAAATTTACATTTGTGTTTTTACATTAGAATTTAGCACATAGGTTTATTTGGCAGCTAGGAAGTAGCTTTCCAGTGGCCAAAATATTGTGTTAAGTAAGTTTTTCTCATTACTTTTGTGCTGGAGATTCATTAATATTCATTCACTAAAATCTAGCAAAGGTCAGCCAAAAGGTAATTGTGTGAGGACTGAACACCTTTCTTTGGAACTTTCTGTACATTTTAAAACAAGTTTTTTTCTTCTACTTCTGTAAAACTAATTTTAAGGAGAACTTACTGGCTCTGTCAGATCGCTCTGTCTCCAGGACAGCCTTTTAGATGTCGTATCTGCTGCAGACACACAGACACACAGACCCATTCTCACAACAGTGCTGTGAATTTGCACTGGTGGGGAATTACCATCATCTCTGAAGAGCGGGTAGCTGTGAGCTGCAGTGCAGAGCACCACACAGCAGTTTGAGACAGCAAGTAATCACATCGCATCACACAGAAACTCCAGTTGAGTTAGGCAAAATCTTCCAAGCACCGGATTGGTGTTTGGCCAGGGCACTGCAGCAAAAACCTTAAAGAAGTAGTACTTGAACATTAAGAAATTAATGAATGAACATTAAGGAATAGAAGAGCTTTAAGGGATAGATGTGTGCTGACTTAACATTTCAGCCAAAAACTAAAATCTCTGAACACAAAGGGCATGTCAGCATTCTATAACAACTCAGGCTCTAATAGCATATTGTTATTTATTATAAACAGCCAGCTGGTTTTAGGCTTGTCTTAAAGGTTCAAGTTTAACCCTAGGGGACAATTACTGATTGAATTTATGCTGCTAACTCAAGCTGGTGCATCATCACTCCTTCAGCCCAAGAGGATTGGATAGTGTTTCACTTTTTGTTGGCATGTGTTCCTAGGTATAGTTTATGGTCTGGTCTGACATGACGGCAGTGTCTGGGCAGCAGGGGAGGCCCCAGCTTACCTTTCTGTGACTGTTGCCCTCAGGAGGAGCTCTCTAGACAGAGGTGAGATTACTCTTTCCTGGGGAGAAATTGAGTGTTCATGGAAGGGAGAAACTTCTGGAGCTGAGGGAGGAAGAGACAGAGACCACACCAGGAGCAATTCTGCTACAGGAGGAGAAGCTGGGAGATTCCTTAGAGGAGCAGGCATATGATCAGGCTTCAAGGTGATGGTGAGGAGACTTTCATAGGACTGTACAGAGCTTTTTCATGACAAATACACTGCAAACAAGGATAAGAAAGACAAAAAGAACAAGAGGAAAAGTTTGCTTTTATTTTAATCAGTCTCACTGAGCAGAGCTGTGTCCGGCGCCTAAAAAGTGATTTTGTGTTAGGTTTTTATTCAGATCAAATAGCATCTGAGATTCAGAGCTTTCTGATATCTTTGGTGATCACCTTAAGGAAAACATGAGGCGATTCTGTAAGTCTGGCTGACCTGAAGGTCACGAATCAACTTACTCATACTCATCCTTTTTCTGTAAGTTTTGTGAAAATGCTAACCAAACTTGTCAACTGCCAGGAGCTGCCTGACTGAACTTGCTTAAATTCCTGAAATCTCATTGTGCCACAGTGACACTGGGTGCTGCTGAGTCTCTTCTCCTTCTGTAAATCATAATGGAAGAAATTTAAGGCAGATAGGTAAATGTTTTTACAACTTAGCAGTTACAGAGAACCATCATGTTCTTTTGTCAAAGCTGGTTTTTGGGCCTGCAAAGGCCCTGGTCAAATGTTAAAACTCCCCCCAAAAGAGAGTAATTTAAACTTTCTTTCAAAGAAACTCTATTTCTAATTTCCTATCAGATGTTACATCAGAACAGACCCAAAACAGTTACGATGCTGAGCAAACCCACCTAGACACGGTGAGAAAAAGCTGACAAGGGCACTTTTTAGGTCTTGGTCCTCTTTTTTGGTCTCAGATATGTCACATGGGTTTGCATAGTACCTTTGTTATTTGTGCTGCACAGCCTGGGAAGAGGTGCTCACAATTTCTGTCTGGAAGCAACTGTGCAGGAAATATTTTATTTACAAGAAGGTAGTCAGCAGGGCTGAAGGATGAAAAGGTACAACTTGTGACTGCTGACATGATATGTTGACAAGACCCCAGAGACCAACTCTCACCTTCCTCCCAGCTCAATAAATGTACATCTGAATGTGGTCATACATACCTTTGCATATATACACTTACATAAATACAGAACTGAGATAATTAGAACATTTCAATTTGTTGCTTTGCCTCAGATATAAACCAACTTTTATTATCTTGCTTGAAAGTACCTTAACAGTGAGGGTGTCCCAGCCTTGAGGAGGCTATTTTTGTGTGTAGGAAGACAGATCCCTCACAGAGCTCAATGGACCAGAAAGGAAGGGTTTAAAAAGATTTTTTTTTTAATAATTTGACCAGTAGGCACTCAGCTGAAATGAACCCATCAATGGGTTTGGGTCTAATTTTTGTTCCTAGAATTGTTTTTATATTTAATAAGAAAATGTAGAAGTAGTTTTCTGGAAGTGGACCAGGACACAACTCTCTGCTCCCAAGTGAATCCCCTAATCATAATTTTACTTAATGTTATTGACACTGTGGTCTAAAGAAATTTGACCTAGTTTCTCGTAGTGAGACCGTTTCAGTGGGGAGGAGTAGATTATCATTCCTCCATCCTCATTCCACTTTCAAGAATAGCTACCTATTGTGTTTAGGGGATGGAGATTTGACCTTGTAAGGCTGAAAAGAGAATTCATCCTGCTTGACACAGAAATGGCAGGGTGGATAGTGCTGCCACAACTGTGTCCTGTAGGGTGTCTGCTTCTGTCAGCCTCGGATATGGTTTGAGCAACTTTGCAGGTCAAATCCCAGAGGCACCTCAGGGAGACATTTCTTCATTCTGGGACCTTGGGTCTAAGCTGATATCCACTTACTCACAGCAGGGTGGCTTGACATGCACAGAGGTACTTTTTTAGCACTTTAAACTGAAAAAAAAAAAAAAAAAAAAAGCTAGGTTTAGCCAGCTGCTTAAAGTGAATTTTGAAACCTGCGCTCTGCCCCATATATCTGACATGAGTCAGTTGCTACTTACATTGAGTGTGGCAGATTTCTGCAGTCAGTGAAGAGTTAGAAGTATCTGAACAAAAATAATGCATTCTGCATGGTCTACTGGAAAAGAAAATCAAAAGTATGTGTCTGCTCTGACAGAAAGAATTATAAAATTAAGCTGATCAGTCTGATTCGGTCTCACATACTGAGAAATAACATGTTTCCCATGTTGCTCATTTCTTCAAGGATAAACACCATCTAAAATGAAGACTGAATAAATGAAACTGTTCTTTTCAAGTTTAATTCAAGGTAAAGCAAGTGTCCAGCACAGGTATATGTAATACCTCTACCTAGTAAATTGATTTTGCTGGGTTTTTAAAAGTTACTTTGATATAGCTGCTATCAATGTTTTCCCTAATAGAAGATATGACTAGTTTCAGGAGGCCCCCAAGAAAATTCCTAAAACTGGGCCGATCATCCCAAAAGGCTAAAGGTGTTAACATTGAAAACAACAAACCTATTATAATGCACACACATCAGTAGGCATGGCTTATCATATTAAGAAACTGTTCCATGTGAAAATGGGAAAGAACAATGATGAAAACTGAAGCAACTACACTAAATACAATAAAGAAGAAAAAAAGTGTGTTTTCTGATATTAGTGATCACATAGACATTGTTCTTTCTGTATTTATGTATGTAGAAATGTTATGCCAAATATTTTACAGGGCGTGGATGACATTTCTGTAATTTATACTGGGAACTAAGGCAAACCAATCCACTAGCATCAGTTAAAATCAATACAATCTCCAGCAACAACTGCCTGCAATGCAGAGGATACAGGAGCAGGCATTTAAAGACAGTCAGAATGTGAAGAAGCTGACAATAAAGAAAATTATATACTGATGCCTGAATGCAGATTTAAAAAAACCCACCAAAAAGGTAAAACCCATGCAGACCAAAGCTGTCCTCAGAGAGTCAACATTTTTTATCTTGTAGCAGGTAACAGTGACCTAAGTGTCATTCCAGGAACAACAGTGACATAAGAATGAGGTGCTATTAGACAAGCTTTGGACAGGAACAAGTACTTCTACATGAAGTCATCAAGTTATCTTGTTTCTCCTCCAGCTAATGTATTAAGGGGTAATTTAAAATGAAGATCCCACTCTACCAGTCATAACAGAGTTTTATTTTATCTGTTTCACATTCTTGCTAGGGAGAATTAAAAATGAAACATGTACTAAATTCACATTTGTCTCAGGGCCCATCACTGCAGTGAGGAATACCTTCCCCTGTGAACTGAAATCCAGCGATTTAACATCATACATCATGTTGGCATAAGACAGACTCTTTTGGCTAGAGGACACTCTAATGATAAACTCTCTGTAGTTAAAGTTGCAAATTATTTCTGTTTGAGCCTGGATTTTAATCTTGCCATTTTAAATGGCCAAAATGAAATTGATCTTGCTGATATATGTTTGTTCTAGAAAATTAAAAGCTTGGTGAAAAGCTGATAAGCAAATTGCATTAGTAAGATATGACAGTTTTAATAAACTTCATTCTGTAAACTTCTGACTTCCTTTTTTAATGAACATTATGTTTCAAAACCTTCTGGGCTGTAGTGGCACCAAACACAGTTAATTTTTATTGATCTCAGAATTCAAAGTGGAACCTCTGCATACTTTAAGATTGTAAAGTGGTTAGTATTTAAATCATCCTAAATGCGTTTGGAGAACATAAATGAATTTTATGATGTATGGAATTTAAGTTACACTTTTTTAATGGAATCTGCACTTATTGTAACATATTATTCCTGACATGAAACAAGAGAGGCTGAACTAATGTACTTCTCATATAGTCCCAGCACTTATTAATGTTGTTATTAAGTATCCATGTCATGTTTAGGAATCCTCAAGTATTAATTTCCCAGGAACGCTGCCACAGAGATGGAGCCATTGTCCAAGGAAGGTTCCAGGTTACACCATGGTAAGGAAAATCAGATCTAGGCTGCACTGGAGTGGTAGAGTTGCCTACAGGTGATAGAACTCAGATAAAGTGATCTTAATCCTCACCATTCAGATGATGTCACTATTGACAAGTCTGAAAGAAAAAGCAATTAAAAATCAGGCCAATACCTTGATCTACCACTCCTGATTTATAATAAACTATGAGTGATAGCTCCCCACCTCTTCCCAGCAAAATTTTTATATTCTTACATATTTTTGAGACTTCCATTGATTACTTACAGACTAGAGACCTCCAGATGTATCTTGGAACTGCCAAGATTCAGAATGAATCTTCCAATATCTAACCTTATTTCTGGTATGATTAAGGTATATAATTTTTTTTTGTTATCTCAAAAATAGCCAGAAACTTCATTCTTCAGGCCAGGCAAACATCTTCATATCTGTCAAAGCACCTAAGCCACAGATTCCTTGGTACTGTATGCTTTCACTTCAGATTTGCTGAGATCTTTTATACTTTGTGTAGGTTATAAGATCTCACATGAATTAGACTGACTTCCTTTTCTTAAACTATTGCCATTCTTACAGATTTTGATTACTCTCCAAAATGCTAAGAGACAAAGATCATCATGCAGTAGAAAAACTTTGCTTAGTACAGAAAGTTAAACTGAAAATTTCTAATCTTTCCAGAAGTTACGATATGTAGATGTAGTTTGATTCTGACTTCAAATCCAAGCCAAGAACAAATGCAAATGTCTTTATGGAAATATAGGGCAATTCAGACCTATCTATTTGATGAGCATGGACAAGCATACAGAAATCCTTCTGCCCATATGTTAATTGAAAATTGAAAGTTGAAAAGGAAACTAATCCCATTTTACTAAATCTTTTTTTCTGCAAATTCAGAGATTCGGTAAGTCTACCTTGTAAAACTTCAGATTGATTTTGTAATTAATATTCTGATTGAGGTGGGCATTTTGGAGCTGTGGCTTTCAGCTACATGTATGGAAAGTGCTACCATGTACCAAAGCAATAGTAGTGTAGTAATGTGACAATGCTGAAGATCACAAATTATTTGGCATGCTATGTAAATGCAGTGATGTATTTCAGACACACATTATGTTATTTAACTGTTAGACTTGAAATGCCTGGCACTACAAGACTGCTGCAGGTAATGCCACAGGCAAGCATCTCCAGTTTGGCTACACTTAATAAGTGATCCAGAAGTCCCTTTAAAAAAGATATTTTAAGCCCATTTTAAATCTATTGACCTGTGGTGGTTTGACCTTGGCTAAATGCCAGGTACCCACCAAGTTGCTCTATCACTTCCCTCCCTTGCCCCTTTTCTTCTCAACAGGGCAAAAAGGGGAAAGAAAATAAGATAAGAAAAAAACCCAACCCTTGTGGGTAAAACAAAAGCAGTTTTAATGTAAGCAAAGCGAAGCAAAGGTCTGCGCGCAGAAGCAAAAAGAAAACAGATTTATTCTCTACTTCCCATGAACAGGCGATGTCGGGCCTTCTCAGGAAGCAGGGCTCCAATACACGTAGTGGTTGCCTCGGAGGACCAAGGGTGACCCCACCCCCTTCCTCCTTTCTCCCAGCTTTATACTGAGCAGACGTCATATGGTCTGGAATATCCCTTTGGTCAGTTCAGGTCAGCTGTCCTGGTTGTGTCCCCTCCCAAGATCTTGCCCACCCCGTCCCACTGTGGGGGGGAAATGTTGGAAAGAGCCTTGGTGCTGTGTAAGCACTACTCAGCAGTAGCCACAACACCAGTGTGCTATCGACACCCTGCCAGCTCCCAACATAAAACACAGCACCATGAGGGCTGCTACAGGGGAAAACCAACTCCAGCTCAGCCAGACCCAGTACAAGACCAAATGGCTGCTAGGATCACTACTGGCTTCATTGGTCTCAATCTTTGTATTGCTACCTTTCTGGTGCCAAAAAGATAAGTGGAATGACATTACTTCTTTTTTGTACTGGTCTGAAAGCTGAATCAGGGCAGTAGTGCCTCACTTTCCTCAGCTGATTACAGGAAAACTTGTTAATTTAGTTAATATAACTGAAATACTTTTGTAAATGCAAAAATTTTGTATAAACAATGACTGCTGCTCCTTTACTTTTTGCTTTGAGTATTTCTCCAGGTAAATCTGAAAGCAGTGCTCTGAGGGAGATAGGTGCACCTTTCACTCAGTGGCAAGCTGCTGGATCTGGGAGGGACTTATTACACACCTATTGCCAAGCTGTACATGTAGGATTTTTTATTCCATTCTTAAGAGAGCTACACATTTCACTGCCTGATTAAAAAAGAAGCTATTAGCACATGTCAAATTCCAACCAGGTGTAAGTCACCACAGAAAGGTTTAAGGAGTTACAGGTGGGAATGCATTAGAGGCATACTTTGGACAGAAGAAAGAGGCACGTAGCAAAAGGACCCCAAACCACTGCCATATCTAGCATTTAACAATGACTTTGTCCCTCTGCAAAGGTCAAGGTTCAAAAAATATTTCAATGGATGCTGTTCATAGCCTTTGAGGAAGTTTCTCTAGGATAGAGGAGAAGCACCAAGTCCATGGATCCCCTGGAAGTGTATGTTGCCTTTCTTCAGTATCTTCATTCTACAAGGTATGGTTTTAGCATGAGGAGCACAGAAAAACCTCCATCCATTAAAGAAGTGTATCTTCTCCCTTTTAGCTTAGATGTCCTCCCTATAGAGGGTAGAGAGGACAGTGTGTGAGGGAGTGGTGCAAGTTCCTGTCTGTGGGAGAGCAGTGTTCCAGGTCATCATGAAGAATGGACATACAGGCTTCACTCCAAGTGTACTAAAGCCAGAAGTATTACTTGCATAAACATTGGTGATCTTTCATAGAATGACTTGGGTTGAAAAGGACATTTAAAGGTCATCTAGTACAATGTCCCTGTCTTGGGCAGGGACATCTTCCAGTAGATCAGGTTGCTCAAAGTCCAATCCAAACTGACCTTGAACACTTCCAGGGATGGGGCATCCACAACTTGGGCAACTTATTCCAGTGTCTCACCACCCTCACAGTAAAGAATTTCTTCCTTCTCTCTTTCAGTTTAAAACTGTTACCCCCTGTACTGTCATTATAGGCCCTTGTAAAAAGTCTCTCTCTGTCTTTCTTATAAACTCCCTCTAGATATTGAAAGGCTGCAAAAAAGTGTCCCCAGAGCCTTCTCCAGACTGAGCCACCCCAACTGTCTCAGTCTTTCTTCACAGGAGAGGTGTTATAGCTCTCTGATCTTTTTCATGGCCCTCCTCTGGACCCACTCCAACAGGGATTATCTTTGCGTTGAGGCTGTTCTGTGGGCTGAAGCATAATACTTTGTATACAAGAACACGGTAAAGATAGTAGTCTCCTATCACCAAAAAAATGTATCTTCCTTCTTGTATAGGAAGTTACAAATGAAGATTTATGATTTTGTGAGGAGAGAGAATAAGCTGCTGGTCGCTCTCTTGCTGTGACAGCAAGGAAAGACTTTGAATTCCTCTCCCTCTCCCCTCCTTTATTATACATGGCTCATAAAGATATAGCAATAATTTTTAAAATCTCATCATGATATGTATCACAGATAGATTCCTTTTTTGTTGACCCAGTCAACTTCTTGAAAGTATTTAGAATGATTAAACTTCATTTTATGATGACTGGAAATGCTATCTTGCCACCAGGGACCTGCTTAGGTGTTGGCATTGTAAATATCAAAGTATGGATTAATTCTGACATTAAATTAAAGTTGGCTCAGGGGGATTAATTGCTCTCAGGTGTGCTCAGTTCTTCCACATTAGGGAAGCTTTAGTTCCAAACTGCAACTTCATCCATTAAACTCTCTGTTCTGAATTCAATCATGTCACCACCCTCCATTGGATTTTACAAGTGCCTTTACAATAGGCAGTGGTGTTTGGGATAGAACCAACACAGAGTTTCGTTGCCTCAGGACAATTTATCTTTCTATTGACAAATGTATAAACTATATATATATTTTTTTGAGCACACGTTCTAGCTGCTAGTGATCAGCCAACAGTCCCAAGGGGCACTTACACTGTACATTTCCCTGTGTTCAAGTAGGATGATATAACTTGACATGCACTTGCACAGATAGCATCCTAAGCTTGTAAAATGATGTCCCTTTATAGGCAGGGTGTTGAAACCATAACTGGATACAGCTGGAATCAGTGCTGGACTTCTGGTTTATTTCATTATGGCTTCAAACAGCTGGTTTATACTAATCTGTTTAACTTGCACTAGAGCAGAGAAGGAAAAGTGTTCATGCTGTCACACACCAGTGGTGACAGAGATGAGTCCTCTTGCCTCTCAGGAGTGACCTGCTAGCTGAGTTTTTCTTTTTCTCTCTTCTGCAGCTGAAACCTGTTTGAGTTTCCACTACTAGAATAAAGATATGTTTGCAGAACGAACTGTTGGATAGGATAACTATTGGTGCTGCTTCTCTACTGATACCACTGTGATTTTAATTTAAACTAATTGCACTTTAACAGAGAAAAAAAAAAAGAAAAAAAAGAAAAACTAGTCTCACATGGGAAATTAGGAGCTCACTTGAGAAATGTATCCCAATTTCGGCTCAGAGCCAAATCACACTCTGCCTTATGAGTGCTATGATACTGCTGCTTACAAGCACTCTTTTTGGTTCAGGCTCTTCTGCATAGTGTCACATTCTTGTCTTCAGAAATCAGTAAAGACTGAGCTGTGTGAGAGGATCATGTTTCTAGGATGAGGTGGCAACCGAGCTTATCTTGCATGAACACTCTAAGTACAATGATGTTGTTATAAAAAAAGACAGACTCCATCATTTTCTTTGGATTTTGTTTCCTTAAGTGGTCATACATGCATTTTTTGAGACCCTAAGTATTGAGCATATGTGTTATATATGCTCTAAATGACATAATCATATCTGCTGCACTACAGCAGAGCAGAGGAACATCAAATTCTAAATCAGCCCTGGGTGGGAAACAGGACTTGATTGGAGTACTGCAGTTCTGGATATGTGCAGAAGAACTGCAAAATAACTGTAACAAAAAAGGGAGATGTCTAGTATGTTTTGCCTCTGGGTTTGGGATAGGCTGCAGCTGACAAAGTCTGATAAAACATTTCAATTAAATACAATTTGTTTTGAATGCAAAATATGTTAGAAATATTACTCTCCCATTGAATTTTCTAGGCATAAAAATAATTTCTGTCTCTGGAATTAGCAGTCCAACAGTGAAATTGTATAGCTCTATTATTTGTATAAGTAGTTCAGGGACTGTTATGTCCTTGCAGGTTATTGTCTCAGCTATTAGCTGCTAATTTGTGCTAACTTTTTTTCTTTTTTTAAACTGTGACTCTTCCTTAGTTAGTCAGCAGAGTTTCTATTGAGCACCACAACTGACTCAGAGGGTTTGCTCATCCCGTTCAGAAACAACGAGGTGATTCAAGAACTGAGATACATGGACTCTAATCTTTCATTTATTTATTTCACCAACAAACTTGCCAATTAAGATATCAAACAGTCTCATAAATCCAGATCCATCCTACCTTACTTAGGCATTAAATCAGGAATGGGTCTCCAAAGGACAATTCAAAATGTAGTTGAGTTGATTTGTTTCCAATGATGTCCACCTGTCCCTGTTGACTTGAGGAGATACGTAAGGTGATCAAATTCCTAACTATAATGCTTTAAGTACCTACAGCGATCTGAGATTAATATAGCATCTAACTCATACATGTTAAAAATTATTTGGATTTCTTAGGCAATAGCAGTGTGCTACATAGCATGATGGGCACACATATTCATTGCCTATATCAAATAGTAGACGAGCTCTCTGAGAGAAGATCTATAGGGTTTAGTTGAAAACTTTGTAAGTGATGAGGTAATATTTATATGAATTAGGGTTTGGAAAGCTTTGCCATAGATGAAATGTTACTGTTAGGGTTTGAATGGAGAGCCTGCCTCGCTACCACTGATCATTATTCCCAGGAACAGAGCACAGCATGGAAGAAGTCAGGGGCAGAAGAAGCAACAAGAAAATAAAAACTGTAGGGCTACTGCCATTAGCTAAAGAACAAAATGGGTCAGAGAGAAAACAGCAAGAGAGGTTCTGTAGAGAAAGACAGTGGATACAATGGGATCTTAAATGAAGTTGAAATTGTTAGAGACAAAGATGATAGCAAATAGGTCAAAGGATTATTTTTAAGCATGGAAAAAGTCTGAATGCTGAGATGGAAAGTGGTTCACTAGTCATTAAATTTATGTCTTCACATTGTACACTTTAACTAAGTTGTGACAATTAAGCCTTCTCATTTTGCATAATCCCCTTGATATCCATACATAAACTTTTATCATTAATTTCATACCAAACAAGATATCATGGATATTAAAGGAATTACTTCAAAAATAGATTCTTGACTAGATCATTAATAATTTTTCCTTTTGAGAAATTAGTAAGTTTTTAGTTCTGAATGCTCTGGTTTCCGACACACAAACCTGCTTTTATTTCCAAAATAATATTCTGGAAGGGTAACTTAAAACTGAGGTAAAAAAACATCCAAATGATCACCAAAGAAAAGGTAACATGGCAATCCTGTATTCCTAGAAAAGCTCTGATGCCTCAGGTGACAGAAAGAAGCAGAATGTCCCGTTAGTGTATGTACAGTACAGCATTTCCCGTCTGGACAGGACTCAAAATTAAATTTCCTTAAAAGGTCACCAGAAGTAGGTGGGGGTATCACTATAAACCTCTTTCTAAAGGAAGAAGCCATTACTTTTACTTTTGTCCTTGGAGGTGAAAGAAAGTGGTGAGTCCATCTTGTGTTTGTGGATAAATGAAGTTCAAATGCTTGAAACAAAAGGAAAATTCCCAAGCATGCACTGCTGTCTTTTTCAGATTACATTAGCTGTGATTCATGCTGCTATCCTTCATTTTCCTGTACTGTACTCTTGGGACTGCTGGAAAATTGCAAAGAGATGAATGAACATTACTTTGACAAAAAGGTGAAAGGCATATCTATCATAACCTGTTTTTTTGATCAGATAATTTGTGAAGAGGGTGCAAAGCAGTAAATGTTCTAGGTAGATAGATTTTTTTTTTTTCTTTTGAAGCTAAGAACAACCTGTTTCTATGTAATTACATGTCAACGGCAAAAATACCAATTCATCTGAAAGAAAGGACACGCCATGTTAATGTGCAATGTAATGTAATCAGGTGGGCATTGAAAGAGGTCCTTAAGGGACAGACACATAAAAGCAGTACTTCTGCTGAAACTCTGTTTCCAAGAACTTCTCTGACATGCATTTCCATCCAATAAAGTAATCCTAGAATATAAGAAAAGACATGTCAAATGTCAGTGAGTCAGGCGAAAATTGTAACAAGGTTAATGTGTGCGTAGGTGGCAGAAGTCTTCTGGCTGTTTCCTCTGCTGGTTTCTGTTCAAATTGGTTTCTGTTCTGTTTCCCCTTCAGAGTTTTGGAGGAGAATTCTTCTAAAGAAAAGTAATGACTGTCAAAGAACACTCATTGGCATGGAAAAGTCATCCACTGGGATTTTATTTTCACCATCAACAGAGATCCCAAGAATGGTGGGGACCCAGAAGTTACATCTATGCAAACAAATCAAACAATGTCCTGGATCTGGGCACTGGTGTTGGGAAAATATTGTCTGTATTGCCTAATAATCATTACACGGTAATTGTTCATCCAATGCAGTAAATAAAATACACAGAAAAGATATATACTGATGCTTTTAGGATGAAAACTGAGCCCAAAATAAACCCATAGGCAGCACAGTTGCACATAAAGTTGGTCAAATCATTATTCAGATGTTTATCTACTATAATCACCTGAATTGTGGAAATCTAAAAATGGAAAATAAAAACTCTTGATTTAAGTTATTCTGCAAACATTTCTAACAATGTCATGGGTACTGAAATTCTGAAACTATGGTCCTAGTGCAAGTAACTTCCATGTTGTACTGGTGGAAATCTCTGCTATAAAGACGTAGGAAATATCTGTTCAGTATTTGTCTGTCTCAGGTGGAAAGTATACAACGTTCTCCATTTTACTGTGAGTATATGTAAAATGTAGACTCCAAGTCTAAAGCTTTTGTTCCCATGATACATTTTAAACCTTCACTAAGAAGGGAAATATCTCTGGAGTCAGCAAGAGCGATAAGTTCCCTATTAGCTTACTATCCTCTCTGGACAGTATACTACATGGTTGAAGGGAATGAAAAACTTGTCCTCCCCTGATACACATATTTTCCATATTGATATGTGTGTTTTCATAGTACCATTAATTTCCTCTTAAAAACTCTTCTTGTTGCTTACTGATCTCAGTGGAAAATAGTCTTGTAAAAACTTGGCATTTCAAAAAAAGAGTCCTGTTCTGAACTGTGATTAAATCAAGGTTATTTTCATACTTGAGTATGGGGAAAAAAGAGAGAGCATGCCAAAATTCTCTTTCACATAGACGTAACATCAGTTGACTTAAGGGAATCTAAGTGGATTTTCTCACATCTCCAAAAAGTGCCAAAAATCAAAATATAATTGATGGATAAGTTTTTACATTGTGAGCTCTGTAATTCAAATTTTTATTTGTGAAAATTGTCCCAATGAAATAATTGGGAAAGACCACACACTGAGAAAAAGTTTCAGTTCCAATAAACCAGTATTTTCTGGAAAAAAAAAAACAACAAACATTTAAAAACTGTTTTGTTATTCATTGTACCTTAAAATGCAAGAATAGCCATGTAATTTACTTACACACTTTGATATACAGTTTTTCCATGATGTGAGTTCATGTAATCACACCAATCTCTTCTAGTGTTTGAAGATCAAAAGCAAATTGAACTTTGGTGAGTTTTGGTGAAATTAGTTAAATTAGAGAAGGCTTTCATGTGGTCCTTTGTATTTGCTGAAATTTAATATTTCATGCAAAAATAAAATGTTACCTGTGACATTTAAAATTTGTCTTATAACAGTGGAAGGAACTCTTCTTAGTGTACGAGAAATTATTCCCTCAGTGTATAGAAATTAATGAGCCTGGCTTTCAGCTAACTCCAGGGAACTAGCACTAGTGCATGACCTGTGGTCCTCTAAAAAGAGAAAATAGAAGGGAAAAGTAGTAGAGCTGTGTGGGTAGACATTATTATTCCATGTTTTACAGAAGTAAATGAGGAGCTGGAATCACAGCCCCTGTCCATAGAAGTTTACAGTCTGGTAAGAGCGAACTGGGGAAAGACTGGTTCAGATAAATAAATGATGCTGATACATTCTGGTTATCTATATACTGGGATCCAGATTTGTCAAGCTATATGTAAATATTAGCTACTCCCTAAATGTCATGCATGCCTTTTTTGAAACAGATAAAAGATAAAGTGAGACAAAAGTTGAAATGTGTATTTTAATAATTAGTAATGTTTTCTTCCTGAAAGATTGCTATCTTCAGCTCCACTATTGCTTACAAGTTGCCTCCTGCCAAATTAACAGGAAAAGATGTCAAACCAGTCAGATTTTATAAAGGTATGTCTTACATGCATTCTTTACTTCTGTAGTGTCATTGTTTGACACTTCTGGAGTACATCACTCCATCACTCAGTTTTGCAGTAAGTAGTATTTTTCTGCTCTGGAACCTCAGTCCATACTCACCATATATTTGCACTTACATTAAACCAGAAATGATTTGTTGATCATTTTACATTAAAAAGTAAAAAACAAATCCAGGTGTTTGTTCCTTATCCATGGTGTGAACCTAAAAGAGGACATGCTGGTCCTGTCTCATCAAATACAGCATTTGCAAGAACTCTTCGAGTTCAACACCAGGGAAAGCACTGCGAATGTCAAAACTCTTCAGCTTATATAGTTTCTTGGATCCTTATTTACTGAAGGGATAATATTATCATTCAGGGGTTTTGTTTGCTTTTAAGGTTTTGTTAATTAGCACTTAGGAAGCCTGTAAAAGAGGCACAGTGTTGCTTATTTTGCATCTATGACTGTCTGAGATCCAGGTGCTCAGCATGTACAGTCCTTTGCCTGTTTTTTGCAACCCTCTTTTCTATTCCCTCTCCTCTCCCACCTCCCCCTTCCCATTTTCACTGTCCTGTGGCACAGCAAAAGGGTGAAGCAGGTTAACCTGCCAGCTTTATCTCTAGTTCTGATTATTTCTTGGAAATTGGTTTGCCCTCTCTATGCTAGCAGGATATGAAGCTCTCAGCTTTTTCCAATCATTTTTAATTTTTTTTTCCCCCACTGGAATTACAAAAAGATTACCAAGCAAGATTGGCATAGAAATGCAAGAGATGCAATGGTATTCCTTCTTTTTAACATTTATTTAAAATGGTCATAATTTATTCACAAGATTTTGCAAACTTTTTATTAGAGTAGATCATAGCAAGAAGCTGTTTACCTAGTATTTTATAGGTTTTTCAAACTTAGAGGAAGGAACTGGAGAAAATTTGTACCTGGCTAACAAAAATTCTTTTCTGTCTATCATTTGCCATTTCGGAGATGCAATCAATAGAAAGATTTTTATCTCTACCAATATCATGCCCTAATCCCAACATTAACATTCTAAAATGCAATTAATTTTTATTTTTAGTAAAAGAGGATGCAAAAAAACCCAAGTTAGCCTTCTGGATTGTTGTCTGACATTATTAACAGAAGAGAATGCTTCAGGAATCTCACTGTAGCTGTTGGGCTTTCAGTTGCTTATCAGCTCACCTGGAAAATCAGTAATTACAGAATAAACTTCACAGAGAATTAATAGAGACACTAGCGGTGATGGTGAAGTAGCTGCCAATTATTTAAATGAAACTATTATTGATAAGCAATTAATGTGCATAACTGGCAGCCAGTTTCTTAGATTTAAATAACTCAGTGTTTTTATTCTTAAAAGCAATATCTGTGTATGTGAAAGGTCTGAGATTGACAGGCACTAGAAAATGAAATCCTCTGTTTATCCACTGAACGTGCACTGCATGCCCGGGACAGCTCTGACTCTCCCATGCAGGAGCTGTCAAAGTGCCTCACTCCTTTCCTGGAAGACCTACTGTACCCCATAAAACACAAACCCTGTTGCATATAGTTGCAGGTGAAAGTGCTGATGAGTAATTACTGTCACGTTCCTGCTATGTGTCTGAGCTGAGTCCAAACATGCTTTTTTTAATTGTATCTATTATTATTCACCATTTCCCAAACTAATCAGTGGTCTGGCTCAGCCACACTTGGTTAGTGTGAAGATAGTTTGAGTCAGTATTGCAGGGTATCATCACAGCCCACTTTGGAGTACATTAACCACTATACTACAGTTGTTTTGCATCACTCAGAAAATACACAGATAATACAAAAACTGCTTGGTTTGTTCTTCCCTTTGTATGTGTAGGCAAAAACTCAAGGATGAGAAATCAGAAATATAAAGGACAACTGAGTGCCTTACAACAAGATGCAGGGCATGAGTACAGTGTGCAGGCTATACTCTGACTCTTGGGGTGGAGGAATTAATTGAGAAATAAATGAAGTTTCTCCCCTCTTGTCACAAAGGTTCAGTTCAACTCTCTGGGTTGCAGGTGTTGGTCTTGTTAGCGTCAATGGGAATCCACACAACTGGATTTTTAGTCTCTGGATTCACGTCTTAGAGACTAAAACAAGTACAAATATGTTTTGCTTTAATTACTTAAATATTTTAAATTTATTGAGTGGAATATACACAAAATAAGGAGAACAGACTCCTCTGTCACTGAAATTTTAGGTGGAGAAATTCAGACTTGGAAAAATGTACGCATATTTAACAGAGATTTTCTGTAAGTCACAACTAGGACCATCTGCTAAACCTTAGATTACCTTTTACCAGCAATATAAGTTTTTTCCTAAAGAATTTAAGAGCATAGTAGAGTTTAGATCACTGAAGTGCTATTGATTCTCTTTTGATGGAGAGAATGGTCTTTATTCCATGAAACTCCCTCATACAGCCTTTTAAACAGTTAGAAAATTTAAAAATACTGTTTGTAGTTGATTTAGGCTATATGTTATATTTTCTAATGTCCAGAAAATAACTAATCAGAAAAAAAACCCCATTAAAAATATTAGTGATTTCTTAGTACCAGAATACAAAAACTCATCTGTATTATTAATGCTGTCAATGCATATCGATATTATTATTTTATTCAAGAGAAATATATAAAGACTATAATAAGTTTTCAGATTTATCTTGTTCTATACAAGGTTTATCCACAATCTAATTAATTTGCTTGGTGTCTCAGATAGCATCCTTACTGAAGATAGCAATTGAGCTCACTTCCTTACGTTCATATTCATACTCATTCTACTTTTTTAAGAAATCTCACCACAGTATGGTGAGTCCAGGTCTCTAGCTCGTTTTAAACAGGTAAAACACATGTTGACAACTTTCAGGAGTGGTTTTGAAAGGAGGGTTTTAAAATGAAAATGAAATAACTAGCTAGCTAACTAGCTGTGGGGAGAGGAGAGGCAGACCTTGTCGCTGCGTCTGTACCAGGAATTTAAACAAGCATGGAACTATTCTGTAGCATAGAGTAGCCCGTTCTACTAATAGTAGCTGTACTATTAAATCCTTTTACCCTTAAAAGCATGAAGGCTGCATGTTGGAAGTACCTCACAGCCTCTGCTAACTTCTGAACGGTGCTCCAAATGATCAGGGAGCAGCCTAACAGTTTAACAGCATGGATGATCAAGTTCCCGTGCCCATGGCCCAGCTCTGTGTCTTTTATTAACAGAGACTTGCCTGTGGTTCTCAAAGAGGTGTTAGTGCTCTGCATCACAGCCAAATAATTTTGTATGTTGTCAAGGCAGTGTAGTCTGGTGAGATTCAACACAGTGAAACCCATGAGTTTAGCACATTAGTGGGGCATTTGTGATTTAATGACTACAGACCAAATCACTTTCACATTTTAGCAACAGTTAAAGCTGTTGCATCTAATGGAATAGGAATACATTGTGGCTACTGGAAATTAAAGAGTTTCCTTTACATGATCTAACACCAACACATGGTTAGTTTGTTTTGTTTTGTTTTTTTCTAGGTTATAAAACCCTAGTTGTTAAGTAACAACTATCAGTGATCACTAATCCCGTTCTCCAGCTCTGTGCTAGAGTGTGACATCCCAAAGTGACCCAAGCTCCAGCTAGATGTGACTGCCTTTTCACACACCCAATTACCCTCAGAGTTTGTAGCTGTAATCCAAATGTGGTTGAGGATACCTTGGCTACCAAATTTTTCCAGTGAGCTTGAAAGCCATATTTCTTTCTATGGTTATAGCTAATGGGAAAGGTGTGTACCCCTGGGTCTGGCCAGGTTAAGAGGGAAATACAATATCCTTCCAGACATTTCTGTTCATACCAGTTCTTGTTCTCTTTCTCCTTCTCCTCTTCAATACTACTTATTTTAAAATGTATCTAAGATTAGGCTGCTGAAATGAGGCAATTCCCATTTATACAGGAACAATTTTGGAATCAAATACCAAAAATGAGCACTGTCTTTTACACTGATAGACATAAATGCCTCTCAATAAGTAAATATAAGAGAAACAAGACAGCAGCTAAAGCGTCTCCTTTCAAACTGAGAGAAACAAATTCAACCAAAAAAGCATCTAAATATACTTTGAATGCTTTTATTTTAATTTAATTTAGAAGGGAAAGAGATAATCTTCAATATGAAAGTCTTTGAATACCAGAGGAATGTTTTTTTTTTCTTTCATATAAGGTTCAAACTTCATGTGAGCCTCTCATCAAATTTCAGTCTTGATTCTCACCTTAGCTCTGATCTGACTTTGATCTTACACCATGCATTGATGTAATCCAGAAGCAAAATTTATTTCTACAGGCCACCTCTATTCTCCATGAATATATGTAAATAAAAATATTTTCTGGGTTGATGTGTTTATAATAATAACACCGGTCTTACCTGTATTGTATAGCAATGAGCATGACCAGCAGCACTCGAAGGGCTGCCAAGGACCATGTTCATCTCTTTACTCATCTCCTTGAGAAGGAAGATTAACATTGATTTTCTGAATGAACAAATGAATGAAAGAATCCATCAGTGCAGAAGAAGCTTTCAGGAAGATGTGACACTTGAAGTTTGGTTATCAGCTATTCTGGGGTACCAAAGTAGATATTTCAGATTCAGTTTTCACAAAAGTATTCCTGAGCTATATACACAAATCTGCAATTATAAACCATGCAATTATATGCCATAGAATTCAAGACCATGTAACTCAATTATTTTAGTGATGACTCTTCTTCCAAATAACCCTAAAATAAAATCAAATATGAAAGCATACAGTTACAGAATAACACAAAATGCCATTTGAGATTTTTTACATTTTATTAATTTAATTGCTTAAACTGCTCTGAAATGCAAGGTAAAATAAAATGCTTTTAAACTACTGCGACACAGTGCTCTTGCTCACTGACTGTTTCTATATTAATTTTATTCATAATTGAAAAATGGAGACTTAGAAATTAATTTTAGCACTTTGTCTGTAAATTCCTTGAAGCAAGAAGCCCCTTTATCTTCTGTGTTATCTTTTGTTGTGACATTAGTGATACTTAGATAAAACGATCTTAATTGTCAAGAAAATTAGTCTGAAAGCAGCTGTTCTTCAAGACTCATCTCTAAATGGTATCATCAAAACATCATAGTATCCAAATATGTTTCCCCTGGTTAGCATTTATCACTGAACTCTATGAATATGTATTTTTCATCCGTGGTGTTATTATTTTAACAACAACCCCTAATTAAGGTTGACATTTCACTAGCCTTATTTCATAACTCAGTTCATTCTGACCTCAGACAAGTTATTTAAAGCTCTTGAGGTTCAATTTTTATCAAAAATGGTGTGCACATTCTTATTTTTCCATAGCAACTAACCCATTTGAAGTCTGTCTTCATTTACAGTATTACTGTCCTATTGAACTCTGTGTGTTAGGGCAGCATCTAGTATAAATGCCTCCATCGTAATAATACGCCAGGATCCCTGCAACAATCCACAAAAGGAATTTATAATGCTGATAGGCAGACCATGGCAGACTTTGACCAGTCACTGGCCCATGGTGATGTTTACTAAAAGCAAATCAATGATCTGGGGGAACGCCACTGCTGAAAAAGTGGGGTTGGCTCAGCTTGGAGAAGAGAAAGCTGACGGTGGATCTGTCCTTTTTGCCCACCACTGCTGATGCCCAAGAGACATTTCTGGGCTTGTAAGCAGCAGAGCTGGGAAGGGGACAGGTAGCAAGAAAATTGCCTCTATTTCAGCCTTACGTCCTATGTTCCATATTAAAAATATAGGAAGTATAGGAAAAAGTCCCATATTTTGTTAATGCATATGTTTCTGAAGTAAGGAAACCCCTTCTTGCATGAGGGGTGTAGCAGACCATGCAGTTAGAGAGATAGGAATTGTTTTCACTTAACTCTGTCATAATAGGGAGCCAGGTCATCCGGGGGTAAAAATACAAAGAGATTTTTCCAAATACCCATTTTTTGAGCCATACCATGTCCTGAGAGGGGACTGTGATTTCAGAGGGAGGATGCAGGAGAGAGAGACATACTCTGATGCTTATAGAAAAGTCCTATCTTCATCTACATGAGTCAAGAAAACAGGAGCAAAATCTGAAGAATGGGGTTGCTCAGGCTTGCATTTTGGCAGCAGAATTTCTTGATCTGGAATGATGAAAATTTTGCACTTCAAAAGAAAGCATCAAAATAATAAAACCCAGTAAATATAGATGTTTTTATTACATGGCTTTTATTATACAAAATAGTGTAATTCTGAAAGAACTAAATCTTTGTCATTCACATGGAAGGTAACAAAAACATGGAGGATTAGATGGAGTGGAAATGCTGACAGTAAATATGTTGTTTACAGTTCTGCCTTTCATTGTTGCACTGAGCTGTAGCAGCTTAAACAGCTTATGGACAAATATGTGCAAGGAAACTTCAAAGGTTAATTTAAACAGTTTAATGCTCTGGAAAGTGTAACAACTTATCTACAGTGAAAACATGGCACCTACAGTGTGTTCCTCAGGTCAGGGGTGATGCTTTTCCTGTTATGTCAGTGTGGCATAATGCATCACCCCACCTGGCAATTCTGTGAAAAAGAATTGTGCTGAAAATCTGTATTAAAATGATGATGTTCTTGTTTACTTCTCATGGTATTTGACAAACATATTTTTTGTATAAGTTTCAATGCTTGTACAGTTTCAATTCATAAATTTGATGCCAAATCAAAGGATTAGCTTTAGAAATTTGATTATTGTGGCTACTCTCTGTAGTAAAAAGTTAATTCTGTGGCAGAAGTATATAAAATTGAACATAAAAATGACCAATTGATGTTCTTTTCTGAAAAGGTTTCACACGTATCTGTTTGTGAGTCATAAATCCTCAGCTACAACTGTCTTTCTAACAAGACCCCAGCTGTTGTATAGCTCTTCTTGAGCACAAATACATTTTATTTTGCCTTCTTTCCCTGTCTGAATTTTTGGGTTTTTTTCCTCCTGTAATTTCTTAAGATAATGTTCAGATTTCTTGTGTCCTCTCCAGCACAGTCATATTTGAAAGAACAGAGTCTGTGTCCTTAGTCTTCAGGACAATCTCAGAGAGATTAATGGGAAAGAGCGAGATGTCTTCTGCTAGAAGAAGAAAGTATGGAAGGGATGAGTTTAGGATGGGAGGACTTCAGGAAACATTTTTGTCTGATTTTTCTTCCATTCCATGAAACCATACTTCTGTTTACCTCCATATTTTCTCCTTGCTTTGGAGGTAGCCACACTAATCATCTATCCCCTTGAGCACTTGTGTACATCTGCTGAGCTCCAGAAACTCTGACTTGAATCTGAGTTTTAGCAGGCAAAGCTTGTAGGAAGTCAATGCTTTATTAAAGCATTGGAAGCAGACTTCAGTCTGCTTCTTTCATATCTGTATGGCTTGTGTGCCTGAAAGCTTTTCTGCTTTTTCTAAGCATACCTGTTGGTCTAATAAAAACTATTAGCTCTGCTGATAATATTTATTTCACCCTGAAGCATCACAGATAGAGCAACACAACCTCTATATAATAGTTATACCATAGCTATCCACAAAAGCAGATGTGCACACTCACCAATGTATTATTTGCTCTTACACTGCGTATTTTTTCAGTATTTTTCTTTCTTGAATACAATGTTCCTTCATGGTTTATTTCTGCTTTTTATTTATTTCAGAAATATGGAAAGTTGAATAATTATATAGTAATCTATTAGTAATAATGCTTCATCATTCCCATTTTCCTGTATAATTCAGTGTGGCTCCATCACACAAAGGGATGCTGCATAATATAAACTTAATGTAGCACATTTTATGATCCCTAGTGCCCAAATTATATCTCCATTTTATCTCTCCACAAAGATAAAATGGACATCTTCTAAGTATTGCAAAATTGAGAACTAAAAAGGTGAAATAAATCAAGAATATTAGGCAGACCTTTTTACACTGATTAACTCTTTAGTCTGATCTAAACTGTATAATCTTTCAGTCCAAAAGACTGAGTTCCTTCTGGGATTAAACACATACAGAAAGAGATAGTAAACAGCCAATTCATCTCCAATGTCTCTATACTATGTATAGTTTGTGCATCTCTGTTATACTCTCCTAGGTAATCTCTTTTTCAGGTTTGAAGACCCCCCAGCCTACTCAACCATTCCACATATGGAAACTTCCACACCATTGATGATCCTTTTCTTCTCTTTCTAAATATTTTTGAGCTTGAATATGTGCTTTCTTAGACAAACAAACTAGAAATACACACACTGTTCCTGGATGTGGATTTGTATAGTGGTATTTGTTCTTAACAGTTGTAGGAGGTTTTTTTTGGTGGGTTTTGTTTGGATTCTTACTGAGTACTGGGCTGATGTTTTTAAGGAGCTATCTATCATGATCCCAAGGTTTCACTCCTGAGCATTACTGCTCAGCTCTGAGCCCATCATTTTTTATGAGAAACTAGGATTCATTTTCCCCATGTGCATTGCTTTATGTTTATGTACACTGAATTTCATTTGCCACTTAATTGCATAGGTACTGAATCTTGTGAAGTCCTGTGTAATTCTTCACAATTAGACCCTGTTCTTCCTAGCATCAATAACTTTGTAACATCATGAAAATTTTCATGGCACAGCTGACTTGCTTTTCCATTTCTTAAAATAAAACTATGAAGCAGCACAGCCCTCTATTACTGTCGAGTCCAGTATTAGGAAACCTTAACTGTTTCTTATGTTTTAGCCAATTATTTAGCCATATTAATTATCTAGAACATTTTCTCTTCTGCTAAAAAATGTTCACTTCTGTTGTGACTACTTTATTTCTTTAAAAGCTTTTGGTGAGAGACTTTATCAAAAGGATTGGGGAAATTCAGATAATTCATCTTTATCCATGTGCCAGCTCAGCTGGCTCATTCAAAGAACTGCAAGAGGTTTGCAAGGCAAGTGTTCTTTTTATAGGTGACTCTTCTCAGAGCTTATTTTTTGCATCTGTTTTTTTTTTATTATAGTTTCTACTGCTTTGTCTTGTTCAGCTCTCATCTTATATGCCTGTAGTTCTCCCGACCTTCCCAGAAATTTCTTCTAAAGATTGGTGTCATGTTTGCTTGCCTCCATTCTTCAGGTATCAAGGAAGTTTTAGGTGAGAGGTTACATACTGCTGTTAGTAGTTCAGCTGTTCCATCCTTCAGATCTTTCTGAAATCTTTGATGAATTCTCTGTGGTTTTGGTGAATTATTGGAGTTCATTTGGTCTACTTGTACCATATTAATCTCCTATGTTCCTTTGATTTCAGAGAAATTCTGCACAGTCCTTCCATCCCCCACAAGGGTTCTCATGTGGGAATTTACCCAATTTCTTCTACAGCAAAAATTGGTGCAAAAAATTCACTGGGTTGCTTTGCAGTGCTTTTATCATCTCTTCCTTTTATGCCTTGGATGTCAGCACTATTCAGTTAAACAAAGGAACTTGATCATGTTTAAACTGTTAGTGTCTGATTGGCTTTGACAGTCAGGCAACTACCAAGTCCCACAAATTCAGGCACCATTTGGGAAGTAACACAGGACAGGAACTATTCTCCGCAGTTTGGATGCAGTTACCCTGCTATAAATGGTAAGATATATATGGATATGATCATGCTATACTAGTAAGGTAAAGGATCAGGGAATGTGTCCCGGTGTAGCTTTGTTTAGCAGAAGAGACACAGACTAGTTCTGTTCTCCATGGTCCTATGTTAGTCAGAATAGATCTGCCCGGAGTTTGCATTTGATCTCCAACATTAAGCTTTTCTCCTTCATCTTCTTCTGAATAACTGATGCAAGACAACTGTCTCTAACTTTCACTTGGCAAAATGTTTTCTTCCCACCCACTTGATGTTACTGATGTGAAGGGCTTCCTAGTTTCAAAATTTTTAAGATAGAAATTAAATTAGGATAACAGAGATACAGCATTTTTTTCTAAAAGAAAATTAAAAAATTGCAACATGATTATACATATGGTTTAAAGAACATCACCCGGGGCAGGATACAGGTGCCTAGATGTTGGCATCTAGGGCTATCTATCTGAGATGCTTTATGGTATCTTACCTTGTCTCAACCTACCGCTTAAGGATAAAAGTGATGTCTTGTACATACCTTGTCATATCTGACAGCCTAATGACAATGTATCTCAGGTTCCTTAGAGCATCTAAAATAACACTCTGTACCTATGTTTTAGTCAACTGAATTAATCTTCTTGTTAGCTGAATTTCTTCACTGACTGTACTAATTCAATTCGTTGCCTATAATGGAAGTTTTGACACCTACCTCATACCTTCCCTCAGAAACATATTTATCAGCTTCTATGGCCAACAATAATTTGATTTAAATGTTATTGGAATAAGATGAATTGTGGAAACACTAGATGAAACAGAAAGAGAAAAGCAGCAGGTATTTATAGTGTGTTTAGGAAGTTTTCTGGTGAAAGGGAAAAGAGGGGCACTTGGAGAGGCAAGCATAGCAAAGTCTGTCAGAGTTGTCTTAAATATGTCAGTTCTGTGAAAAGGAATGCACTGATTAAAAACTAAAAGCTTGATTCACATTCACTCAGTGGTGCCTTTAATACCTCTGGCTATATGAAGGGACCTAAGGCCTGTATGATACCCCCACCTTATTGCAGCAATGTGAAAAGACCTCACTGTAGCTAAGAACTCAATCCCAGCTAGGTAACTGGCACTACTGACTTCATGTTTATTCTCTCTCAGGAGAAGTTACCTGGCAAAGAACAAAAAAACCAAACACGGAACCCTCAAGGTCCTTATAGCAGGCATTAATACAAGCTTCATCTGGGGTATATTATCTTGGATATGTATGAGCTTGTTCAATGTCATTGGTAATCAACATTTTGCAGAGTGATTTCTGCATGCCTGCCCTGCCTTGTGTAGCAGAAGAAATAATGAAGATCCTCATTAATGTCTCTTCTCAGACAATTTCTACACTGTCACCTCAATCAATATCTAAAGGTCAGCTTTTGCCTTTGATCTCACATATGTATGACAGTAAAAATATGAAGAAACAGACTTTCATTAAAGAAAATATATTGTCAACTTACAAACTGGAGATATGTGGAAGTAATTCTTCCATTAACAGTTGTTTTATTTAAGTTCAGCTCAGGGAAATAATATAGTTCATTTTGTTCCAAAGGGTTTGAAGCCTGCTGTGACTCTCTAGCCTTGTGGTTGTGCTGTATTTTCTCACATCTGACATTATTACCAGAAAATCCCACATGCAGCATAGAGTTTGGCCCCAGAGTTTGTGGTACTTAATTGTATCTATTTGACTTCCAAATGTGTTGTGATCAGAAGGACACTTGTGTGATTGGAGAAGCAGTTGGAGCAGAAGTAGAGGCTAAGAAGGGGTCAACACTTTAAAAGCATATGGCACAAACTTCTGATAGCTTCCTTATTAAGAACAATCTACAGCCATCACAAGCCTTTCTGCTATAATAACCTGAATCCATTGAACATTTTCTTCTAGCTACATTAAGCACCAACATATTCATTTCAGACCTTCTGGCTCTGACCTTTCTTAAGCTAACTTTGGTAAAATGCAACTTCATTCCCCTTGAGTTATTCCTGGATCACATGAAAGGAAATGGAAGGAGAAGCAAACACTGGATACTCACTTTGAATCCTCCATTTTAGTTCATAATATTTTCTTCCAAGTTCTAAAGTAAAGCTTTTAATGCATTAAAAATTGAGGTATAGCTTGAATGAAAGATTGTTCTTGATGCACTTAGAAAAAATGTAAAAATCTGGTATCCAAGAAAATAGAGGGAGGGAGGCAAACTGGAAAGATTTTAGTTTGATTCATAACTTTTGCAGGAGAAATTATTGACAGAATAGAGTTCTGCATGGGGATGAATGAGCACACAGTCAGGGTAGGGAGAAGCCTCCAGATCATGAACCCTCTTTCTCCCCTTCCTCTGTATCTGAATAGAGCATGGTCCCCATGGGCTGTTGTGCTGATAAAAACTGCGTGGCATCAGAGGGACATCTGCAACAAGCTGTAGCAACACAGAGGCTAAATGCTTTGAAAAGCCATTTTGGCTGTACATTGGCTTGTGCATTGTCTGTCTGTCCAGCGCTGTCTCAAAGTAAAATGTATTGCTGTTTCGTTCAGAGTAAGCAAACAAGGAAATTCTCAAAGTTTTGGGAATGTCTTCTGGAAAGTCACCAAAACTCAGTGCAAAGAGATTTTCAGAACCTGCTTACTAATGAGTATTTTCTTTTGAAATTATAGCGGTTGGGATTTCTTCTGAGGAAGGAACATTTCCTTGCTTCCACCTGGAAGCCAAATCAGCAAAGCTGCACGGCAGCATGGGCTCCTTGCTCTGAAGAAGCAGGGAGCAGTGCTTTTGTGTAGCGTCAGCTAAAATTGTTATGCAGTCCCATCTGTTATAGCTCATCACCAAGCTTGCTGGAAATTTTTTTTGTTTATTGGTATCTCGAAAGAACTGTTAGAGCAAGTATATTGAAATGCATGACTGTCTAGAACAGAGTACCAATATCTATACATTTCTAGCTCATCAGAGAAAACCTGATTTTTGTTGTATTGCTTTCTCAGGTGTTACTTACAGAAGACCATGACCAAGAGAAAACACATTCAGAGTTTTGAAAAAGAAGTTTTATTTGTGTTAAGAGAATGTATATCTCAGTATTACAGAACTACTCAGGTTTTGTCTTAGATTTGTTTTTTAATGGTATTCCCAGAGGCTCACATTTCAGCATGGCTCAGATTTTAGAACACAGCTTTTCTTGTTTATCAGAATCTCACAAACTGCATTTCCTTTATAGCCTTTTATAAAAGGCTACAGGGGACTTGAGTTCACAGTATGCCTGAAGATAAATCTGAAAAGGAACTTCAGCATTACGAAGCTCAGTGCTGAAATGCTTAACTCTTCAGTGTTCTGCTCTGTGGAAACCTTAATGTATAGCAACCAATGTCTGATATCTACAGGGAAAAGTCTGGGCAAAATAAAAGCAACAAAATGAGTGAAAATTTGCTTAGAATTGCTTAGTGCTGCTATTTAAAATTTTTCTGGAGTTCAATGTTCAAAGCAGGGAAAAAAGAAACCACAACAAAACCCACAAAAACAAACCTTCCCCCAAGCAAATTCTGTATACAGCTAGTGGTTAGGGAGTTCATGGGGGATGATAAGAGACCTCTGCATATTATGACCAGAATTTCTGGATAGCTGAAAAGAGTATATGTAAGGAAGTGCTGTAAGTGCAGGGATGCACAGCACTCAGTAACTCTATGCTTTGGGTATTTAATTAATCCATGGAACAGGGACTTGATCTGATTCTTTTTTCTCAGTTCTTGTAGTGCTTCTAGACCAAGAGTCTAAGAAGTTGACCTTTCTCTCTGGCTCTATCAGTAATTAAAGAAATTAAATGAAATAATATAAAAAGATCCAGGATAATTTTGTCAGAATAACAAGAATTTGGAGAATTAGAACATGTTCTGGTGCGCTTGGCCAAGTCTCTGCTGTGAAACCAGCAGGCATGATCTGAGGACTAACTCTTGTAGCATGGGTCAAAAGGAGAAGTGACAGGTGCCACCACAGTTTGCTATTCTCATATATGTACCCTTAAATTGCCACATTCCTCACACCTTGGTATTCAAGCTTAGACAAGAAGTGTCAAAGATATGTGTAACGTGCAAATCAAAGCCATATGCTACAAAAAAAGAACAAATATGTTATGCCAGGCCTGTACTTAAACGTCTGAGAGAATAAATGTGTCCAAAAGGATCTTCCCAACTCTGAAAATATCTGGTTAAAGGATGGGTAGTCGATGTGGCACAGAATGCAACTAATGCTCGTGCCGAGATGTCTTTATGGATTACTTAAGTAATATGGCCCAAATTAATCTCATCTAATGTCAGACATAGAAATGTGTTACTTAGACTAGAAGTGTAGTTATCTGTGTCTCCCTCTATAGTCAGTAGGAAGGAAAAAGCACTTCAAGATGACATTTCACACCACACAAGAGCTGATGACTTTGGAAATCTCTCTTTGCTGCATGTGCATTTTGATTAGGTGGAATAAACCCGGACATCTGCGTAGAAAAGTTTGTAGAGCATGAGGTGAGGAGACAGAGATCCTGAGAAAATCTGGGAACAGATCGCCAGCTTTTGCAGTGTCAGGGTTGTCCTTGCTGAACAAGGGTTTGGATTTCTGCTTTACAGAGGGAAAAAAAAAACCTTCAGACTTTCACCATGGGGTGGCAGGGTGGGGTGGACCATAGTGGAAAATAGACTGAAGCACAGAGACCAGGGAACTTTTGAGAAGATCTGGGTCTAGCCATAGCTAGACCACAGGGATTTTCCAAAGGCTGCAGAAGGGACTGTGTCAAATTTGTTGCAGCTCAGGAGGCCTCCAAAAATTGCTGGACTCAAAATAAGACAAGAGAAACAGACAAAACTTTCAAGGACATAGCAGACAGAGAAGAGGTTTCCAAACTTTTTTTTTTTTCCATTTCAGTCTGTCCCACTTTGGTTTTCTCTCTTTAAAAAGTCATAAATCATGACTGAGCAATTCATAGCTCTCTTGGTATTTTTGGTGTTCACTTAAAGAGAACAGCAAATCCCTTCAAAGCTCTGGCTGGTTTGAATGTCCTGGCTCCCCATGCTAGAGTGTTGAGTGCTTTTTCCTGGTTACAGAAATTAAAGCTTCTGAAGAAGACAGATGTTATCCTTCTCATTTGCCTCTGGGCTCCCAAATTTCACTCCACTGAACAAAGAATAAGATTGTTGTTACCCAGTTGTTTTACAGCAATGAATTCTCTTCTTAAGATCTTCTACAGCAAAGCTAAGGGATAGTTTGAGGAAACACCTTCCTCTCCTTCTTCCCCCTCCCGGCCCACCCCCAGACTCAGTTTTTAGCAGGTGGAGACACAGGGTCTCTCATACATGCTCTATGTTTGCTGCAGAAAAAAGAGTCTTTCTGAGTTGGAGTGGTTATATATTGCCTCTGAGCCCTGCAGTAATTCACAGCAGCCTTTGGGCTGCTCTTAGTTGTGTTATCAGCAACTAACTATATACCAGAGGGCACTGACATCCTTAGAGGCAATCCACCTGCTCAGACTAGCAGGAACTCAGTGTGGTGGAGACCAGGAATAGCCAGGTTTTATCTCTTTAACATATGACCTTGGTCATGAGAGAGAATCCAATGATAATTTAGAATGGTTTTAAAATCAGCTGAAGTTTCCATAAGCAGAATTCGTAGCCTGCCCCAGCACAGAAGGTATTATTCATTTTAGAATTCTGCAGGAACATATTTGCAGAGACTGTTTCATATCTACTGTTATTTAATGGCTGGGCCTTAAGGGAACAATATACAAGTAGCAACTGGCCTTGCTTAACTCTTTTTTCATGTTTTCTTTCATTGTCTGTTCTGTGGCTGACTTTTGAGAATGATTTCTAACACCATTTTTGTGGCTAATGCAACAAACATGCTGTTCATTTTGCAACATATTAATAAACATTTTATATTTTCATAAACCTCCTTTGAAAAGAGGTTAATTATTTCTTTTTTCCTAGAGACAGGCTGTGCAGAGGAAAAGTTTTTTCTTTTCCTTAGGTCTTCTGTGAAATGTAGGTTGTTCAAGTAGAATTATCTGCCAAGTAAATTTCAGTCATACACTTGCAAATGAATGTAGCCCCTGAATTGCAAATTAAGGCTGAGTTCAAGAGCTCTTTGAAAATATCTTTCTGAACTTTAAGGCATGGATTGCCTTCACTTAATTTTAGGCCCTTTGGGCCCTAGTCTGTAGTCATCTTCTCTCTCTCTCTCCAGTCGGTGGGAGAAACAGGTACCACGGGATGCACAGGAGGGTTTGTGCAGGCTGGCTTGGCCCCTTGAAGCACACGTCTCTGATGAGCGTGGGAGGCTGCTGGTGCTCCCAGAACTCTGCAGAGCTCTGACACCTCAGCTGGCTGAGATTGCAGAGAAGGAAAAATGTGGCATGCGGGAGGGAGGAGAAAAGGCTGCATTTATTTTATCTTTTCATTGGTTACATGAACTGGCTAAAACCTAAGGAGGGTGAAGATTCTGCTGCATAGCTTCCTTGGCTGTTTTCAGGCAGTCCAGTAAATAAGAGCCATCTCAAGATTTACCTGAGAGCTGTCCTTAAAAATGATCAGTGTTCTCTATCCTCGCATTAGTTGATACCAAACTCCAGAACTGTTTCCACTGTAATTCACAGAAGTGTTTGCAGAATAAGTAGCTGCTGACTAGAAATATCAGGAGTCCAAACAGAGCTTCTAGATGAAAAACCATCTGTGATATGGTAAAAACCACAAGCTCCTGAAGTGCATATATTTCTGCTTATCTTGAGAGAAGAAAAATCTTCAGTAGTTCTGATATTTAGTGAGTGACCTTTTGTGTTGGGACAGAGATCAAAGAGAACAAAAATCAAAGGGGACTGCAGCACACTGGCCACAATATCTCCCCTTTGTCCACTGGAACATTAAAAAACCAAATAAATAAATGTCAACCAGTTCTCAGATGACAGTTTTAGCAAGTTATGAGAAGCTTCATCATTCTTCCCCAAGTCCTAGGTAGATGGTAAAGAGGGTCAGAAGAAGACCACCAGAGAAGCATCATTCACTGAACAGCCACACCATCTTACAGTTACTACTTTGGTTTTGTTCAGCTTGAGCTTCATAGAGCTGTAGGATACACATTACTGAATAAGAACAGTTGGTCAAAGTAGAAACTGCAGCGTAGGAGGCAGAAGAGGAGATTAGATCAAGTAACATCTGCATAGCTATAAAAGTGCACACTATGGCTTTGTAAGGCTGAGCCAAAAGAATAAAACAGACTCAAAATATGGATATCATAGGAGAAAAAAACCCCCAAACAACCTCACAGCATTATGCTGATCCAAAAAGACTATCACTGAGCAGCATGTGAAACAGGATTTAAACCATGACAGAATTCCAGAGGGCACCTTCAGCAGCACAGGGCTTTCTAAAAGCATGCTGGAGCAAGCTGGCTTAGCACTGAGGAAAGCACATCTTCTTGCTCAATCTGTGGCAAGTTTTCTTGCAGAAAATGGGTTCCTCTTTTCTTTCACTGAAATGGCTGATTATGCCGTATGGCTTAGCTTGACTGAGGGGTTTTTTTGGTAGGCTAGTTCCTTTGCACAAAAAAAGGAATGGAGAGACATTCTAGCCATCTTGAGGATGTGCATCACCACATAAGAATGGACCAGAATGGCTGCATGTCTCACTATCTTTAATGTAGTTAACCTAAGTGATAGGAACCTAATGTTATTCTGATGTTTTAGAGGGGAACTTAATCCAACAAAGCCCATGGGCTGTATTCAAAAAGAGATGTAGGTGTTATTGCAGCAAAGTCTGCAGACTTTACGGCTAAGAGCTCTGGGAGCAGAATTCATACTGCTGAGGTAGGCACTGAAGCTAAAACAGCCAACAAGCATTGCAGGACTGAGGACTGTGGCCAGACACCCAGCTGTCTGCCAGGCTCGGACACCGACCGACAACCTGGCAGCAGGGGCATACGGGAAGGTGGGATTCACAGCTTGAACTTCCACAGATACCTGTAAGGTGGTGACAACCACCTAGGGGTTGTACAGCTTGCTGTTGAAAGCACTTACTGGAATGTGAGACCTCCGTTTTAAGCCTGTCAGAGATAGAGAACTTTGAGGAGTGAAATGCAAAGTGCTTATTTCAGAGAGGAGTATGCTAACCACCAGGATAAGAATGGGCTGTTCTCTCTCCATCTGGTGAAAGTAGGTCACAGGCAACCCAAATGCAAACTAATGTAAGCAACAGGAGCAGACTTCTCCAGTGAGATAGCCAGAACAAGTGAAGGAGAGAAAAGGGAAAGGAGAGATCCTAATGTTCAGGGAACGCCCACATATTTTGTGTTCTGAAGAGTATATGTGTCCAGCGATGCCTCTGAAGATACACATCTAGACATTGCTAAGCAGTAAGTGTAAGTTCCCCTGGTCAAACACACAAGCGCTGTTTTATTAGCCAGTAATTCAATGTAGCTTCTCATCATATTAGATATCTATTTTAACTGTAACGATTATATTAATAAGATATTAATCAGTACTCTCTGACACCCACAAAATACTGTGGAACTTATCTAACACAATTTGGGAAAAAAATATATAAAAACATCCATGGCAGTATTGATAATTTCTGCAAGATTTATCCTTTGTTTTTTTCTCCATATGCAATTGAAATAAGTTTTCACTACTTAAAAGAAAGAAAGCATGAAATTCCTAAAAAATTTAAAAGCCTTCAGTAATATCTCTGTATGTAATATTTTTTGTGAGTTGCCTAGGAAATTGTTTATCCACATGTAAGGGAGACACCATTTTTAGTTTAAGACACAGAACATTTATCACAGCTTTTAAAATATTTTCTGCAAGAAGGCAAGAAACAGGCTCTTTAATCTTATCTATCAAGATGCAAGTCAATGCATATCCAAAATGCAGTTGAAGTGTGGACTAGGCTGCATGCAAAAAGAACAGATCTGTTTTATATATGTAAATTGAAGTGACCAGATCTCACAGGACTAAAAAATACTCTCTGAATCCTCTGGGAAACTAATTTTCAAGATATTATTTTGGAAATAACAGGAAATGGCAATCTCTTCAGAAGAGTCATTCACTTTTCATTTAGGATTAGAATCTGCCAGGTAATTAAGCATGTTACAGAAATAGCAAAGCTGGGATGAATCTACTGTCCTTTCATAACTTACATAAGACAGGGAGACACTGCACATCCTGCAGCTGAGAACACAGTATTGCATCATCTCAGCCTCATGATTTTTTGGTGCGCTGAACAATGCAGGCAAAGGACATGGACCTGTGATGATACAGTCCCATTCAAGCCTGTTTTGTTTCTAAAGCTCTAGGATAAATAGTGATTCAGACATATATAGGGCATGGCAGGCCAAAAAAAAAAAAAGGTTCTGACTGTGTTTTGCACATAAGCTCTTCAGCAGAGCTGTTCAGCTGTTCAACAGAGCATAGAAACATAAGAGAGAGAGCATTACCTATAATGTGACTTCAGTGCTCCATCCCAAAAGTGGCTGTTGGAGATGCTGTTTGGGAAGAGAGCTTAAGCATCCCCACTCTCTACCGGCCATCACGCTTGCTGTCTCCCAAAATTAGGGGTGGTACATATATCTTTTGCAATCTCACTGTGCACCTATTGTCCATGAATTTCTCAGCTTTTTGAACGTGCATCAGCTTTCAGAACCTATCTCAACAGAAATTTTCATTACTGTGTGTAAAAAAGGACTCTCTTTTATCTGTTTTAAACTTATTGCCAATCAGTTTCAGTGCTCCCTATTTGTAATATTACAGACTTGGTAAATGCCAGTTCCACACTCACCTAATCTACAACCTTCTGAATCTGAAGTTGCCCTGCTTTGAGTAGGATGACTTCCTGAAGTCAGAAGATGACCTCATAAGGTCTTCTATATAGTTGATCTTCCAGCCTGAATTATTCTGCTCTTCATGGTATTTGTAAATCCTGACCATATCACTGTTCAGCCTTCCCCTTGGCAAATTGAAGTTTGAACATTTCTTGTCTCTCCTCATAAGGCAGTTGCTTAATCATTTTAGATGCCCTTCTGTAGTTTCTTTAACTCCACTCTGTCTTTCTTGAGATGTGGAAGTCAGAACTACACACCATAATAAAGATAGGGGCGTTCTGTACTTTTACACAGTACCTGTTTTCATCTCAGTATCCTTCATTACATTGCTCACTGTTCTGTTGTCTTATTTCAGCTGTTGCTGCACACAGATCCAGTGATTTCTGAGACTTCTCACTAATGACTCTAAGATCTCTTTTCCCAAGTTGTAAATGTTACACTCCCTAAAGTTATATGACATGGCTTTCTGTGGTTCATGCCCATATGACACAATCCAGGTTTTACATCTTGACTTTGACTAGTGTCCTTGATAAACTTCAGATTTCCTGCTTGACATTTGTAATACAGCACAGAGACAGAAATATGGTGTAACTGTGAAGATTTCATGTGTTTTTTGAAACAAAAAAGGTAAACAAAAAGAATGAATAAAGACAGCACCAGCTCCAGGGCTTGAAAATGATTGAACAATATGAAGCGGCAGCTTTGCTGTCTTCCAGTAATTGTAATGCTGTTGGATTGTAACACACATCTATTTATCTGATCAAATATTACACAATCTCTGTGATGTGTTTGTTATTATGGTGACCTTGCTTCTCCATATACAGGGTTGCCCTGATTTTTGATCCAAGAGCAGGATCCAATGTCTTCTCTATCCACATAGGGTGCAGTAATATCCTCCAAATTACTGCCCTTATTCTTTGAACACACAATAGATTTTTAGAGATTGTGTAAGTATGTTTGCTAATTAGCCCATGAATCAAATTTAAATAAAAATACCTACTTAAAATAGTCATGTACAAGACTCCTTTTATCTCAAATGATCTTGATAATTGGTGAACACGGGTTCTTCAAACATTCCTGAGTTTAAGTAATTAGTTTCAATTAAGATGCTTACAACTGTCATATACAATTGTTGTTACTGGTGAATAATAGATGAAACCAAGTCAGCAACTCAACATTTTCCAAGGTATGACCTGACATGTATATATGATCTCTTACATCATTCTGATATCAGATCTGGCACAAATGTTCATTATCCTTTCTCACCACTGCATTTGTATTCTGCATCTCTCATTTGAAGTGAATCCTCAGTGAAAGTTACTTCTTGAGTCAAGAATTCATATCAATACCAGTAAATCAACTTATTTCAGTGAAGCTGCGTCAGTTTTTTATCAACAGGTTTTCCCTTCCTGAACTAAAACACCTTTAGTCAATTTTCATCCTTCAGAGAACTAAAAGAACAATGAAATATTGGTGAGTTTGAAAGAGCAATCTGATATCATTAAGCAAATGGGTGATAAGGCATTCACAGCTTCTCCATGGAGAGATGTGCTGGTGAAGGACTGGATCTCACACGCTTTTGCCTGCAGAGTCAGAAGGATAGGATGCCACTTGGTGAGTGCTGATGCAGGTTACAGGAACAGATGGTTTTTCTAAGCTTGAGTCTCACCTGCTGCCAGCTATTACTTGCTGCTCAGGGTGGTCCTTGTACAGCATGTGCCATCGTCTTCTAAAAATAGTACGCTTCAAGGAACAAGATGAACACACATCCTATAGCATAACATATCATGTTACCAAGTTGTAGAAATAATTTCTTACAACTATCTATACTGTAAAGAGTTTAGAGACTGAGACAATAGCTCTAATATTTTAATTTTTAAGGAGTTACTTTTATCCATAGTTCTGCTGTTTCACTGTTATTCTTTCTGTGTCCCATTCTGATATCCTGGCTCTACAAACTTTCTTTCTGAATTCAGTGTAACTGCTTTGAGAACCTCAGCCAGAAAGCCATAGGACCTTGGATCAAACCAACAATAAAACAGTGCTCAGGATGAGGATGTATTAAACGAAAGCATACCATCACAGGTGAATGAGAAGGTCAATGGCAGGTTCTGCTAAGAATAAGTTTGGTAATTTATTAAATTGAAAGTAGTATCACCGTTGAAGTTTTCCAGCAGTTTATGACTGAGATTTAGCTGCACAGCTAAGAGGGAAAGAGATTGTTCTAACTGGTCAGTGGAGTGTTCTAACTGGAGTGGGCAATGTAATCATAATTAACAGTGTTCCCCTAATGACATGTGATTATGATGTAAGAAGTTACATCTTTCAGGCTGCAAGAACTGGTCAATTTTCTTTCTGGTGTGAGGAAAAAAATGATAATTAAACCAACAGGATACAGTAGTAATAAAAACATGAAATCTAAAAGGCTAACTCAGGGAGACTCCATGTTACTCCATGTAGTAGCGTCAGATTAGAAAAATGGTATTTTTGATTCACTCATCAGAATACAATTATATGGTCTAAAAATGTCTTCAGACCCAGTTCTTTACTGTTGTCCAGCTCAGAGTGTTGTACTTGTCTCCTGAAAGACTTTTCAGGCCACAATTAATCACCTGTGGAACTAATTCTCTAATCAGAAATGACTTAACTTGGGTCTTATGAATTTTTGACTTTGAAAAGATAAAAACTCTGAAGCGTCATACTTAGACAGAGAGATGTATTGCCTGGTATAGCCCATGTTGACCATGTCCTAATACATGGCGATTCTTCCACCCTATTCTTAACACAATTTCTACAATTTAACACGTAGCTTCTTCATGATAGAAGATAATAAAGGTTTTGTCATTGATGTAGAATACTGTCCCAGGTCCTGAATTTAAATAGTAAAGGCAAAATCCAGAGTGTCGTTTTGTTTTGTTTTACTTTTGCTTAAGCCTAGTCAAAACATTCACACTTGCAGCTGCTGTGCTAAATGACATATGTCCTCTCAGCAGATAATCTCACAGGTCAACTCAAGAGATATTTATATCACTGTAATGATGCAGAAGGATACCAATATATTGCTCAGAAATCAGTGGTAAAACAAGGGACAGTGTTCTGGAAGTTCCTCTCTCATAGGACTGTTTCCTCAAAACCTCCAACACCATCCGATTAAGTTTACTGTAGGAGTCTGGGCCGTGCTGGGGGGAAGTTAGTGCAGGCAGAAGAATGCAAGGATGAAGACAAGGCCAGCAAAATAAGGCTGGCAAAAACACACAAGATAGCAGGTAAGTGAGAAACACCTGTGGTCAGCAAAAGCACACAAGTCTGAGCAAAACAGGGTATGAGACAAGGGAGTTTTTGGCAAGTTTTGGGCTTTATGTGCTAATTGCAATTAACCAGTGCAAATGCTTGTAGAGGCGCATGAACAGTGCGTGTAGAAAACCTGTAGCCTATTAGAAGATAGATGAGTGCGTGTACGGAACTTAGTAGAATATAAATGTAACCAGGATGGAAAAATAAAGATGGACGATCTGATCATCACATTGGTGTTGTGTCGTTCCTGTTCCCACACGGAGAAATAAGGACCCCAGCTAATGGTGACCCCGACAGTTTACTATTTTTATCTTTATAAAATTGTTCATCCCCATTTCAGTCACGAGAACTCACTTTATTCTGTATGAAGTGAGACTCTGCAGGAATGGATGCTTCATTATGTTAGTCTAGTTGTGGTTTAGTGAATTTGCCTTTTAGTAAGTTAGTTTGAAGGCAGAGAATTATTTTGCCCCTTAGCGGCACTTCTCAACAAATTCAAGAAGCCTTGTTCAAAAAAGCTTTAAACATTGGCTTAAACACAACTGGTTGCACTGTGCTGCGAGTTTGTGCTATGGTATTACTTGGAGTGCTGGACATGTTCTCATGCAACTGGATCCTTCCTGGATGAACTCCTTCCGGCTAAGACAGTGAGCTTTCTTCCTGGAGAAAGGAAAGAATGTTGCAGCAGTTGGTAGTCAGGACTTACCCCAGCACAGACATGAATGGAAATATTTCAGAGTTTAGGCATAGCCATTTTGGAGCTATTTGCATCCTGGCACACAGTTCTTTGAACTGTTGTATGCTGTGTATTTAACCTGCTTCTGAAAGATTATTGTTTGGGAACAGGGCAGTCAGGAGTTCCAATAATCAGTATTTCCCAGGAGGAAATCAAAAGGAGTGGAAGAGCATCTGTGCTAAATGATGTTGCTCTCACTAGCATGAGATTGGACCTTCAGTCACTGCTTATTTCCTTTCAGCCTCCCAGAGGCTTTTATCTGCTCTTCCCACTTGCATCATGGAGGCAACTTATGAGATACTGTTTATTTTTTTTCACAATAAGCATGGAGTTGAGTTGAAACAGATGAAGCAGTGGGACCTGTCAGGTGGATCTGCACTCATATTCTTCATAGCACTTTTAAGGAACAGCATAATGTCATTGTGTAAGTAATGATATTTATGGGAAATTGTTGATGAATGAGTAGAGTTAATGAACTTTCTCTTCTGAGAAGAAATTCAGCTGGAGTTGACCTGGACGAGCTAGTTTAGCCTGGAATTTAATTAACTAGACTTGGCTATTCTTTGAAAGAACAAGCAGTTCCTATTGAGCCATTCAGGTCTCTCGGGCAAATACATAATAAAGCATTTTTCTAATATAGTTCATTATTTAGCTGAGAAATCAGAATGGTGGAAACAAATTAGTAAAAATTTATGTATTTTTTAAAGTCTTTTCCCTCTTATTACAGAAAAAACTACCCTAATTAAAATTTGTATTATCTACTTAGAGTTCAGAAAAGTGCATAATTTAGATATGCTAATAACTAGGCTATTTTTAAATTGCAATGTATTTAAAATATATATATGATGCAATTAATGTTTTTTAATGCACACTGTTTACCCCAAAGATTTAACAAGCTCCAAATATTTAAGGTAATTAGAGTACCACACAAATCTTCTGTGAGAAACTCTCTTGTCACCTCATCACCACCTGTAATGAGCATTGCATGGATGGTGTGAGAGTAAAACAGGTTCCTTGGCCTTGTACATGGGTGATGAAATGCATATTACTGATGATGATGAGTATGTGTCCATGCTTTGCTTAGCCTATATAGGTTCTTATAGTGTGGTTCAGCCCTACAGTATCTAAGCACTTCCTAGTACTATTTTAAAGGACTTCATTACCACCTGATATTCTTTCTTACGCTGTCCTCCAGGGAGCCATAGCCAATGGCAGCTGGTGAAAGCAAAGACTTGAGATGTTAAGCATGACAAATTTGAGCTTTTATACATGGTATAAGTGTTAACACTTTAGGGAGAAATTGTGCTAAGGACCAGCACTGAGCGCAGTGTAAATAAATGGGCTCTGGTAGCCTGCAGCTTGTGAGCTGTAGTGTGCAGCAAGGCAGGGAAATTAAGATGCCAGAGGAAAGTGGAAGAGACTGACATGCAGCTTAAGAGTCTGCCTAATTGGCTTTAGATTTACAGGAAAGTGAATGTTATCAGAGCTGTGCAATATGAACATACCTGGGAAAAAAGTAATTTAATAAAACAAACAAACAGTCTTCCAAATGCTGCAGAGAAATGGATGGAAAAGATTCCTATTCACTCTGGAGGAATTACATACATTTCTTTATGTGTAGGACTGAGCATAGTTATTACTCCCATATTTGTTTTTCAGTTTTCTACAAAATTGGTTCAATTAGCAGCAGCTGGATGATTCCGGTCAGGAATCATATATCCTTGTATGGAAAGAGAGAGATCCCTTGGTACAAACTTCCAGTGTGGTAGTTCAATGCTTGTGCAATAGCCCTCTTTCTCAGTGGGTTCTGAACACTGGCCGATTTTGCTACATGTCTGCTTTTCTGCAGGTCCATGAGGATTTCAGCAGCAGCTGCAGCTGGAGTGCCCACAGCACGCTGACACTCCTGCAGCAACAGCCACGGTGCAGCTTCAGGGCGTGTGGAAGCAGCACCCACATCAGCTGCATCTGTGTCTTCCTGAGATGTCCTTGCAACTGCTGGGGCCACGGGAGCGGAGGGTTCTGCATTTCCTTACAGCCACACAGATACTTGTGTCACTGTACTGGCAGGAAGAGTTTTAGAGAAATGTATAGATTAGAGCAGCTGTTGTTATCTGTTTCTGATTATTTTTCCTTTGCTATAGACCTGCTGTAAAGTAGTGGCACTTCTGGTGCTGTTAACTACCCTTGTTTTTTCACAATAGATATCAATCCTTTGTCTTTGAAGCAAAGATGAATATTTATATGGATGGCTAATTTACCAATACTGGGAGCTGTGATCTGAACCAGAATACTGAAGACAGGATATAAAGTGTATGAAATACCCCCTGAAGATAATTTTATGGGGAATTTGGAAATAATTAAAATTTCTAAAAGATCAAGGTTCTCTAAAACTGAATTTTGCATTCATGGCTAGTATCCACAGATATAATTACTATGATTTTTATTCCTCATAACAACTCTTGATCTGCTGTACTGAAAAACAAAAAGGGAAGCAATTATCATTCTTGCTGTGAAATTTCATAAGAAAATTATATTTATCATATATCAATGTTATATAGTACAAAACATAGCTGCAGTTAGGAGCAGCTATTGAGAAAGTTTCAGCTAAGTGGAGCTTCATGATTAAACAAATGTTATAGAAAGATCAACTAGAATAAAAAGCATTTATGACATTATATAGTCATTAAAATGTATTTGCAATGATGTAGCAAAGATAGACTGTTAAGCAGTGGCATATTACCATTCATGAAGACACATCAATCTGATTTAATTAAATGTAATTCTCTTTGTGCTACTATTTACTGTTTAAAATGAAAGGAGAAATGATTGTTCTTTACTTCCTCAACCTGTCACCTCAGAACTGAAGATTTGTGTCAATTTTTCTTACTTCATTTTTTTTTCCAACCAATAACTATGACAGGTGGGGACATGGGTTATGGTCCCTCACAAACAATAGAGAAGAGAGTGAAAAGGAGGTAAGGGTAGCCATGGTTAAGCTGCTACACTGGGCCGATTCCTCTGCTCTACTGGAAAAGTCCCATTGGGTTTATGGGATATTTTTAAAGAAACTTTTGTGGATCTAGGATTAAGTGTGACAGTACTTGGAATTACCATTCACTTCCCTGCACCATGTTGGAAATTCAAATATTCATGTTAAATGCCTGAAATCCATGTATGAAAAATAGATTTATGTAGGTACCCTGGGTGGGGATACATATCTGTAGAGCAGGAGGATATTTAAACCTGCAAACAGAAAATGAAAAAGGGAGGTGTTTCTGAAAGCCTTTCTCTCTCTCCTGCAATTCACGGGGGCTAAAGCACTAACCCAGGAAGTATGGAAACTGGGTTTTAGGTCTTCTCTCCAAAGTACTCAAACTCCTATATTTTTGTGTAGAAAAACAGAACCAGTGCCCTATATAGGGCCATAAGCAAAGCTATAGGTCTCTAGGCTAAACTGAAATACGAATGTTCTCTACGCGTACTGTGGAATCTGGGACTCTACCCTGAAGGGCAGGGAGAATGTGCAGAGGGCAAAGTGGAAAGTTATCTGACTTCACAGCCGATTGGAAGAAATAGCAGAGAGGTTTAGATATCGGAATATAATGGGATTTGCTAATTTAATCTAGACGGAAGCTGAAGTGCTTGGGGACAAATGATCAAAGAGAACTAAGACTGCGTCAACCCAAAACTCAGAAGAAATTAAGGATGTTTTAAACAACTAATTCACAAACAAGATCAAAAGTAGCAAAATACTGGAAAAAAATTTCCTTAGTATAAAAATATACTCATTCAATAAGGGTGAAACCTTTTAGCAGAGTGGCAAAACTTGTCTTCAAAACAGATCTGCTTGAAAAATGAGATCTTCACTACAAATGCAATGGGTGAAGCTTGCAGAAGCATTATTTAACCTTTGCTGAGCTTTGAATTAGGGATTGTAGGTAGAGAAAAGTGGGGTGGAATTTATATTGCAAGAACCCTTTTTGCAGATGTTATTTAGCCCTAGGCAGCCCAACAGCTGCTTCAGTTGTTTCCTGCTCTAACTTTAGATTGTCATTTGGGTATCTTAGATCGCTTTTACGTTTAAGCCAAGAGAAGTTACGCAAAAAGTTGCAAAATTATGAAAAAAAATCCACCTAAGTGTTTAATGAAACTCAACCCTCTACACACAATAATACAATTTTCAGAAGTATTAAATTATATTGGTGCCTTCCCCCTTTCCAGTGCATAGGTATTGTTTTTAGTGTTGTTCAATAGTTAGAGACATAAATATATATTTGGCATTTTTGCACAGATCTTGTACGTTCTGTGATGTTTCTCAGTGCCAGTAGTTCCAAAGTTATAGGAAAGGGTTCCAGCTGTTCCGTGGTTATAACCAAATCACTTCTACTTTTTATCCACAAATGGTGTAAATGAATAACCATGTGGGACTGAGCTTGACAAATGTTTGTGTGATGGTTGTTATCACTTAGATGTCACTTAGAGCAATTTACTGACTTGCTTCTTAAATAGATATTTGTTGAGGATAGAAGCATTCAAATTTGAATTGTAAATTATTCATTAATAATAAATAATAATAAACCCTATACCTATTTCCAGCACAGTAGTTTTCACCTTTAAATCTCAAAGTACTTCGCACAGGACAGTAATAGTTAAGTCTGTCTTTCTCTCATAGTCATAGTCTGGATGTGAAAAACTGGGTTACAAGGAGAGAAATGCCAGCAGGACAGTGGCAGAGCCAGGGCTTGGTCTGGGCGAGTTTCTATCACACATGTGAGGAGAAGCTGATAACTCTGGATGAACAAAAGTTTTCTTTCCTATATCCAGGTAGAATGTTCCCTGAAGTGACTTGTGCTGATTGTCTCTTTCTTGTCTTTCCCTGGACCCTCTCCAGTTTTTCCATGTCTCTTTGGAACCCAGGGGACCAAAGGTGTCACCTGACAAGTGCTAAATAAAGAGAGAGAATCACACCTCTCAAGCTGTTGGCTCTACTCTTGGTGATGCAGCCCAGGACACATTTTGCCTTTACTGCTGCTGCTGGGGCATACATCTGATTCGTGCTGAGTTTGCTGCTGCCCAGGACCCTGAGGGCCTTTGGAGCAGAACTGCTCCCCAAGCAGTCAGACCCCAACCTGATAATTCCATCTGGGGATTATTCTGTCCCAGATATAGGACTTTACATTTATCTTTGTTAAACTTCATGCCATCTTTTTGGCCCAATCTTCCAGTCAGCTGTATATTGCATACAGAATATAGCATACCTGTAATAGACTGCTGTTGTGGTTTAACCCCAGTCAGCAACTAAGCCCCAGACAGCTGCTCGCTCACTCCTCCCGCAGTGGGATGGGGGAGAGAATTGGAAGAGTAAAAGTGAGAAAACTCATTGGCTGAGGTAAAGACAGTTTAATAGGTGAAGTAAAATCTATGCACACAAGCAAAGCAGAACAAGGAATTAATTCACTACTTCCCATCAAAAGGCAGGTGTTCAGCCATCTCCAGGAAAGCAGGGCTCCATCACGCATAACAGTTACTTGGGAAGAAAAAACACTCTGAATGTCCCCCTTCCTTCTTCTTGCCCCATCTTTATACGATGAGCACGACGTCATATGATATGGGATATCCCTTTGGTCAGTTGGGGTCAATTGTTCCAGCTGTGTCCCCTCCCAACTTCTTGTGCACCCCAGCCTGCTCGCTGGTGGGGTGGTGTGAGAAACAGAAAAGGTCTTGACTCTGTGTAAGCACTGCTCAGCAATAACAAAAACATCCCTGTATTATTGGCATTGTTTTCAGCACAAATCCAAACCATAGCCCCATACTAGCTACGGTGAAGAAAATTAACTCTATCCCAGAAAAAACAGCACAGCTGCCTATCTTAATTCCAGTTTTCACACTAATGTGGACATTTCTTTTTTGGTTGTCCCTGCTCTGTACTTCAATGCATGTTGCAGATGGTTCCAGTCTAGCTGTGTGTATCTATTGCTAGTGCACTGCCACAAAGCTACACTAGACCTAGCTTCAAATTAGCTTGCTCAGATACCGTTCAGTGGATGCTGTCTGGCAGGCAGGTAAACACTGAGCTACACTACTGCCAGTACCTGAGCCATCTCCAGCACCATGAAAAAGTTTTGCAGTGCCAGAGCAAATGTGGTTGTTTTTGTGTTCCCATGCTTTGGCAGACAGCACTGACATCCACAAGGAAGGCTGTCTTAAAACATAGCAGTATCAATTTGACCTCCACTTGATGTTCTCTTGAGTACAGTGGCTTAGTGCCACCCACAGCAAGACTTTCCCTTGTGCAATAATTCAAATGTATTTCCGACTTAGTTTTAGCCAGTAACAGTACAACGGAAGAAATCATGTTATTTGTCAAGCATTCAAAAGCAGATTACCTTCATAGATGAGGAGTGAGGAAAAGAGGAAGATCCCCCAGTCAAGTTGATTCTGGAGTGATACAAACTTCTCCTAGTCAACAGCTTCCAAAGTGTTGGGATGTGTGCTGGGACTCTGCTGGACCCACAGGATCTGTGCACATTGGAGGACAGGAGAAAGGAGGTCTGAGAACTGGAAAAGCAAAACTTCCATGGTAGCTTCTTGATTTCTAAATAAAGTTTATTTCTCTTGTGATTTCTCTGGTGTGTTAAATTAGTCCCAGTTGCAATGGGGAGATTAAGAGAACCTTGCTGGTTCATTGTGAAAGGTAAAGGATTTGCTGCCAAAAGAAGAAAATAAAATAAGATGATGTGTGCTTAATTCTCAGTTCCAAAACTTGCTGATTTTCTCTGAAATGGGAGGGACTCCTTCCTGGTTTTACACAGCCTGTGGATATCATTAAGCTGTGTTCAATACATAATAAGTGAACCAAGGTTTTCCCATACATCTTGTCCTGTTATCTTCTTGCTAGAATGGTAATCACAGGTGTCTTTTTTTTTCTACCTTTCTTTCCAAATCTGTTGTTTGCACATTTTTGTTGTACTTTACACTGGCATACAGCTTGGCAGCCACTCAGATGTTGCTAGAGTTGTGTTCTCATGCGGTTTTGGCTATCTTACTCTACTTCCCAAGATACCTTTTTAATTGACTTAATTCTATTATTGAAAATTACTTTGAACATAATAGGCACAACCTTTAGAAATATTTGCTCACATTTGCCAAAGCTCTTTCATGACCCAAAGTAGTGCACCATAATTATGTATATGTGGCGTAGCTCGATTTTGTTTTTACAAATTCTTTTTTGCTCTGATTCTAAATTTTATGTATATAATATAGAAAGATCTTAGTATGTATAAACTGCTATGTATATGTGTATATATTTATGTATATATAGGATTAATAAAAATGGATATTTTTTAACAAAACAAAAATTGTATATTTGCCCCTAGTTGCAGAAAAAGTTGTCATTTTACTTGGGGCTGTTAGCACATTTTTGTGTAGTATTACGATCAAGAGTGCCAGATTCAAGAAACATGGACCCAGTTTCTAACTCTATCATGAGGTTTCTGCACAATCTTTTAATGTTGCTCCCTGACTCAGTTTTCCAACTGTAAAATTAAGATTGCATTATCACCTTTGCTTGTCTAGCTTGTTCATTTTCTAGACCTTTAGGGTGGAATAATCAGTTGATGTACATGTAAAGTGTATATCACAATGCGTTACGTCTTTTCTTGAATCTGACAACATGTCTGTACAGCCACTGAAATGGGGACCAAGGGAGAAGAATAGGGTTTACAAGTGTGTCCACTGGAGGCTTATTTTTTATATTTGGCTTTCTGAAATTAGAAAACGCTATTGATTTGTCTTCTGACTGTTTCTTGCTGGAAGCTTTCAAAAAAAGTGTGTGTTTTACATAAGTATTGTATTATTTATAATGAAATGGAAACGGTAGTTTGAGATTGATGAAACACAACTTATTTCTTTATTTTGAAGGGAAATTAATCATTAATTTACAGATCAGTGTAATACATTGTTTATCCCCCAATCTTTGTTGATGCAGCCTGACTAAACTTCATAAGTATGTAGAGCTGAATTAACAACTTTCTTCAAAGGGAAATGGGAAATCTACGGTCTTTGAACTTAAAAATCTATGGCTTTTGGAGTTTTTGCTCTAAATAAGGATGTGGGACCCAAGGGAACAAAAGTTCCTTTGTTTATCCAGCCCAAACTGCTACTTTAAACACTTGTGCAGAACACTTAAACCTTACTGTAGTTTTTAAAACCCATTTACAGTGGCTTCCTATTCTTGGCAGTGTTAAAAAAACTGCATGAAGCTTGACCTTAAACCTCAGCAGTTTCTCAAACCAGACCTGCTCTCACTCCACCTCTGGGGCTCTGTATAATAGGTATCTTCAGGCCCCAGCTGGCAAACAGCCATCCAAACTGGTTAAAATATGATTTTGGAGATTTTCTGGGTATGTGTCATGTTGGAAGTACAAGGATTGAAGGGCTGAGGCTTTGGGTTTGGGAAGCTGTGTTTTACATCCCTATGCTTGGACTTGAATTTTGTTTCACAAGCTGCTGCTACTGCACTGGTTTAAGAATGCCTTTCTTCCTGTTTTCATAAGAAGGGTCTGATTTAACTCAGGCTACTAACCCAGAAGATGATCAGTGGTTGAAGCACTCCACCTCAGCATAACATTCCTGTCTGACAAAAATTAAATCCTAGCACATACACTAGAAAACCAGCCCAGCTCTCTTCAGCAGCAGACTTTCAGCACAGCTTTAAAAGTGTATTTATTTTGTATTTCTCACACACTTCAAGAAAGGCTATGAATAAAACCTGCTGGGCTACTCTTTACTATAGCATCTGATTAAATCCTTCAACATTAATGGTACTACAGAGGACCGCAGAGGTTACCTCCAAAGACAGACACCAACTGGCTCACCTTCCAGACTTTCATATAAGCCAGGAAGGAGTCTGATCCCCATCCATGTCTGACTTGAAAGCCCAGGTCTTTAAAGTCATCTCCTGCTCTAACTGTTCTACCTCTAGCAGAGAGAAATGTCAAACACTTGCACTTGGGTTGTCTTCATCTTGTGACCTCAGAGGTTTCTGCTGCTGTGTAAAAATATTGTCTAAGTTGGCACGTTAAGCCCCCTTCTCAATTCTTCCTCTGGTATAAAGTTTTTTGGAAGAACTTGCAACTCCAACACGTCTGAGAATGTATCTGTGAGCATCACACTGATGCCCAGCTATATTACCTGAACCATGGCTCACACCATCATTTGGGTGGCAGCTGTACAACAGATAGGGCTGGAATTAAAGTCAAGTCCCAGTAATGTACATTCACACTTTAACTGCTGTCTTCAGAAAGTTCTGTCAAGCAGCTGTGTCTCATGATACAGAAGAATTGCAAACTTACTACTTTCTTCTACTTTCTCTTCCCACAAAAGTAAGGCAGAATCACTAATCCATTCATTGGGTAAAGATCACTTTTCCTAACAGACATTTTAAAAAGTAGCTTTAAGCACATATAAGTAAGGCAGATTAACATATGTATGTATGTACAAGACATTGTCAAACACTTCATGTTGCCCTTGTAATATGTTCTTTTGATTCTTTATCATCATCTATGATATATTTTATTTATATCTTTCTCAGTCTCTGCCAAGACCATGGGTTTTCTGAAGTAGTTTGGTCCCAGGCCATCTGACCACATGACAAGATTAAAGGCATGTGCGATTGAAACAGAAATTGGGAGTAACTCCTCATGACTGATTCCCTCTGGTGGAACAACAGACATCGATGCAACAACTTTCAAGTGCTAAAATGAATACACAAATACATGGTATATGATGAGTGATGGGTGGGATGTTAATCCTGATTTATTCATTAATGACATATAGATAATATACTACACCTTCTCCCATTTGCAGTACTTGTTGAAAAGTGGTTTGTCAGCTGGCAATTCATTTAAGGAGGAAGATGATCTCCTGGGAAGTTAATGAGGTTGCCATATTTTACATTATTTCTAATGTATTACACAAAATCACCAAACTTATGAATATTAAAAATACTAGGACTGGTAGCACAGCAGCTCTTCTACACCTCAATCCCACAATGTGTTGCTAGAAAAGTTAAATTGTTCCTCACAAACATAACAAAATGGGACTGTTGTTGAATGCACCAAAGCTCACAGATGTCCATGACCAATGTGAGTGTTTAACACATGCAACACTGTGCCCCAAGCAGACATGCCCCTACTTAACTTCCCATTCAGAGCAGAAAGAGCTGGTTTTGTGAGTCAAGAGACTGAAAATATGAGGTCAGAGCAGAATGAGGTCAGGAATGGAGAGGCAGCGAAACGGATATGAAAAGACCTAGTAAATTGAAGCTATTTTTAAAGAAGATTAAAGGAAAAACATATCATCTAGGAACATTTATTTAATATCTAGGAAATTTAAAGAAGTGATTTTTTTTTTAATAGTATGTCTGGAGATTTTATCTGTGAGATTCAACTTGAAGCTAATTTTATACTGATCAGCTCAACTCCAGTGGTAGGTGTGCCATAATGACTTTAGAAGAAAGATAGAAATTCTTTTTGCTTTCAGATGGATGAATATTTTGCTGTGTAGGAAATAAAGCCCGGTCTGCTCTTCAGCTTTACCTGTCAAAACAGTCATAAAGACTTCATATTTTAAGCCATGTAATCTATTCACTCCTTCTATCATGTTCATGATATTAATAGGTCATATTATTCTCTTTGTCTTTCTGTGTTTAGGATAGAAAATTTTCCCAGCCTCTCTCAAATCTGTAAATTGCCTTTCAAATAGGTGCATATGCTGTATTTTATAGGAAAATAAGAACGTGACTCTATTTTCTCACTGAAAGCTGAATTCTCACGCACTGCATAACAAGAGTAAGATTGAGTGAGAAAAGGCTAAAAACTGTAAGAAGAATTTGTGACAATCACAAAATGTATTAAGCAGACAGGTAGACTGTACCAGAACCAGGTTTAAAAGTTGAATTCCTATGCCCCAGGAAAGATTGGTATTAAAAAAAAGCCAGCAACACAACACTTCTTGACTTTGAACAAATGCCTTATATTTAGATATTTTTAATGTGACAAATTCTGGAAAGATCTGATTTTGAAAATAAACTATATCTTTGCTGTATGAATAGAGATTGATCTCATTCTGAAAGTATTTATTTCCACAGAGAGTTATAATGTTAACCTTGGTTTACTTTTTCAGATGTTCAAACCCACACTATAAGTCTGCTTCAAGCCCACATTATCTACAAGTGGGGTAGACAAATATCTGCCCAAGATAGTTAGCTTTGACTAGATGTTTAACTTCTAAAAAGCTAAAACTAGAAGAATTGAGTCCTCTTTAAAGTATCTTGATGTTATGACATGAAAAGGAGTATTGAAATACATCCACTGAAAACATCAGAATTTATAAGTCTAAAAAAAAATCTTTTATTTTTGCTAAACATATTTTTCAGTCTAAAATTTTTCTATTGATTTTTAACTAATATTAGTCTCTTTTAACATCGATAACCACTGTAAACAAGTTAATATAAAGGGAGACTTTCTATTAGTACTGTGTGGAAGCAGGTTTTTCTTTTTATATTTCAATTATGCAGTTGGATATTTAGAGAAGCTTCTCTCCAGCCATCCATTCCTTTAAGAATGAATTAAATATTGACTACAGAAAATTTTGCCTTTCCTTTCTGGACATTTTCTCTACAAAAAGGACAAGCAAACAAAAAAGTCGATGTAAGCATTTTGAAACATTCTCAATGAGTGACTTCAAAGTGAATTCTAATAATTTGTAAACAGTGAAATCCAAGTATCTGTAAGTACTATTCTAGTCCCCGAAAATAGCTTCCATTTTTTGCCACTTTAAAATTAATTTATTTTAGAAGTGTCCCTGTCCCTTTTTCTGGGGTGAAAGGTCTCCCACATCAACAGATGTTTGTTTCAGCAGTATAAATGACCGTGAGTATAGAGGAAGTGCTATGAAGTGGAGTATAAAAAAAATGTGAAAACAGAGAACAATTCTCTTTACTTTCAGTAATTCTATTCTAAGATTCTCCCCCCCCCCCCCCCCCCTCTAACAACTGACAGCTAATTGTGCTTTAGACTTTGGGGGCTATCACAAACCTCAAGAGATCATCTAGTCCAGCCTCCAGGATGGAGGAGTACTGAGGCTATTCTCACTGGATGTTTATCAAAACTCTACTTCAAAATTAACCATTATAATACTCCATAACCTGACTCATTAATCTATTCTGCATCTTAATTATGCTTAGCACCATCATAAATTGCAGATGAAATTTGGACCTTACTACTGAAGAAAAGGAAAGAACATTTATCCATGGTAACAATCTACATGCATTTAGGGACTGATATGATATTGGATAAGATGGGTATTGGATAAGTAGAAAAAAAATCTTTTCTTCCATTGAGACTGATGAGCTGCCAGGGTCCATAACAAAATACGGTGGAGAGCTACTTATACAACAAAATAGAGTGCAGCTGCATTGACCTGGCTTACGAAGCTGATGAAGAAAATAAGTATAAAGTTTTTACACAATTGTTTCAGCTAATTAATACAAGATATACTTTACAGGTCTATTTATTAGAACTGAGAAGAAATGAAAATGAACAACGAAACCTGCCTATATTGTAAATCTTTCTCTGCAAATTCATCTCTATTGAAACATCCAGGAAAATTTTTAGTAAAAATAAATTTCGGGAAAAAAAAAAAAATCAATTTTAGCCATCTGTTGTCTTACTGGAAAGCCTATGTGCAACTTGCAGTTATCTGTATTTAAACATGATGATTCAAATCATTTAACTCTTTAAACATCAGCAATTCTGTATTATTTTTTACTTCTGCAAAAATGTATAAAACCATAGGCCGAGCACTGTGTATCCTCTCCTTCCTTCAGTATTCTCTGCCCAGGGAGGCATGACACAAGCAGTTTGCCCTCGTAATGATGGGGATAGATTTTACCAGCTTGCGAGAGGTTGTCCTCCCAGCGTGACTGCTTACGCTGCACTGCCAACCCCACATTCTCACATTGGTGAGTCAGCACTTAAAGCAATTATAGCTGTTTTTTTAAAAAAAATCTTTAATATTTGTGCTTGCTTGTTTTTTAGTTAAAAGCATTCATTTTCTCTGCCTGTACAAGTCTTTTTGATTAACCCTTAGTGCTCTGGTTCTTAAAGCTAATTTTGGAAATAAACACTTAGATTTCTCTTGAGATCTAGTAGGGATCCAGGAGCTGGTTCTGTGAGAAACCTAACACATATAGTGACATGCACAAGACAGTCTTGTGAACGGTAACACTGTGTAGTGTGTTTTCCAGGGTTTTCAAATTTGATTTGTGGGTAGAATATTCTGGCTAACATTTCTCAGCTCGTTTCCTGATAGACAGACTACATTTTCCTTTCAACTTAATTATAGCCCCATGTATCACCCTAAGTAATCTTCTCAGTTGGTAACAATTTACATTTTACACACCTCTCCCTTTTAACTTCAGACTCCATTCAGTTCTGTGCCTGGAGTGACTACGATATCAAAGTCAGCCACATGTTCCACATTTTGAATGGAAAATAAATTAGCAATATCAAACCTGAAGGCAGCTTTGATTCTCTTTGCCACCACTGGTGCTTTTTGGCTTTACCACTTTGTTCCGGCACTGTACCCTTTACCCACTGTATGCTTTACCACACTGTACCCGCTCAGTTCCAGGGGTATCTTAGAGAAAAGAGAGGTTATAGAATCCAGACCTATTAAATAATTAAAAATGTGTTGTATGGGTAATTTTCATGGACACATGACACAGCCTTTAGAGAGGAAAACCAGTTCCTGTCTTCCTGGATCATGGAGCTCTGTTGGTCAGAAATGGGACCATAATAGAGACAGAAGGAAAGAGTTCATGATTATTGTTCTTTGAGAACTTTTACCACTGCCCATTTAAGCATCTTGAATATTTTTTTAAAAAAAAAATCTGACAGCAGCAGACTTTAGGGACCATCTGGCAATACCTGGTATCTCTCTTTCTGAGGAAAATTCTTGCTTGAGGCTTGGGGTTTTTTTGCTTGAGATTTCTTTAAAAAGTCTTTTATTTCTCACAGAAGAAACATATTTTTGAGGAGAAAGGTTATGTAAATTGTTCTATGGCTATGGACTCACTAGACTCCTTGGGACTTCAGCTGAATCTCCTGAAATAGGAAGCTGTTTAGCTAGAGGGGAATTTATGTGAATGCATGTGTATGAGGAACATGCAAAACTCACACAATACAGCTCCAGCTCATTGCTTTCCTGGGAAATAAAAATCTCAGGAAGTAGATCTTAATTTCTGGGAGTAGGTAAGATAGCTGTTTCTTTCTCCCCACAGTTACTGGCTGTGTCTTTATCCTTGCATCTCTTTTTATACCTATCTGAGAAAGATCTGGCATCTCTCTGACTCCATCCCAGCACTGCCACAATCCTAGATCCAAATCTACCTCTCCAATATAATTTGTGGAATTCCTAAAAAGCTTCAAGAATTGTTTGTCTTGCAATAACTCTACTCCCACAGGACCATCCCCATCTGCCACATTAGGGTCAGGCTGATTTCTTCATGAATAACCCATGCATCATTGTGGCTGTTCAAGCAGCAGGTAGAGATTTATGTGAACATGACTGCAGGATGAGCACGTTACAAACATTTCAATGTACTGAAATTTCTTGGCAAAAATTCAAGCCATGTCTTGGTCTAGTTATATGGCTTTGTGAGTGCTCACTTCTTGTACTTTTCTTCTCTTTACCAGAAGTATGTTTTTCTGTAGTACAACACACATTATGCACAGTACTATAGTGCAGAGAAAGGATCCATTAGTTTTATTCCTCTCAGCTTTTTACTGAAAGAAAAAGAAACACAGAAAGTAATTTCCTTCTAATACAGAAAAAGAAGCTACAAGAAAACAGTAAGATCTTTAGAGTTTCTTTCCCTGCTTTGCTACGGATCTTCTCCCTAGAACTTATTAGCTGCCCTGTAACCTGATTTCTTGCAGTGTTTCTGAGGAACTAGTACCTTTTATGGGGTTTATTGGGAAAATCCACAGGTAACATTAAAGATAAATGTACCTTAGTCCCTCCAGTGCTGTTTACAGAATCACAGAATCATCTAGGTTGGAAAGGACCTTGAAGATCATCTAGTCCAATCGTTAACCTAGCACTGACAGTTTCCAACTACACCAGATCCCTAAGTGCTATGTCGACCCTACTCTTAAACACCTCCAGGGATGGGGACTCCACCACCTCCCTGGGCAGCCCATTCCAACACCTAACAACCCGTTCTGTAAAGAAATACTTCCTAATATCTAGTTTAAACCTTCCCTGGCACAACTTGAGGCCATTACCTCTTGTCTTATCGCTTGTTACTTGGTTAAAGAGACTCATCCCCAGCTCTCTGCAACCTCCTTTCAGGTAGCTGTAAAGGGCGATGAGGTCTCCCCTCAGCCTCCTCTTCTCCAAACTAAACAACCCCAGTTCCCTCAGCCGCTCCTCATACAACATGTGCTCCAGACCCTGCACCAGCTTCATTGCCCTTCTCTGGACACGCTCGAGTAATTCAATGTCCTTTTTGTAGTGAGGGGCCCAAAACTGAACACAGTAATCGAGGTGCGGCCTCACCAGTGCTGAGTACAGGGGTAAGATCCCTTCCCTGTCCCTGCTGGCCACGCTATTTCTGATACAAGCCAGGATGCCATTGGCCTTCTTGGCCACCTGGGCACACTGCTGGCTCATGTTCAGCTGGCTGTCAATCACCACCCCCAGGTCCCTCTCTGACTGGCAGCTCTCCAGCCACTCCTCCCCAAGCCTGTAGCGCTGCTGGGGGTTGTTGTGGCCCAAGTGCAGCACCCGGCATTTGGCCTTATTGAAGCTCCTACAGTTGGCCTCAGCCCATCACTCCAGCCTGTCCAGGTGTCTCTGCAGAGCCTCCCTACCCTCGAGCAGATCAACACTCCCACCCAACTTGGTGTCATCTGCAAACTTACCGAGGGTGCACTCAGTCCCCTCGTCTAGATCATCAATAAAGATGTTAAACAGGAGTGGCCCTAAAACCGAGCCCTGGGGGACACCACTCGTGACCGGCCGCCAACTGGATTTAACTCCATTCACCACAACTCTCTGGGCCCGGCCATCCAGCCAGTTTTTTACCCAGCAAAGCGTGCGATCATCCAAGCCTCGAGCAGCCAGTTTTGCCAGGAGAATGCTGTGGGAAACGGTGTCAAAGGCCTTACTGAAGTCAGGGTAAACAATCCACAGCCTTTCCCTCATCCAATAAGCAGGTCACCCTGTCGTAGGAGGAGATCAGGTTTGTCAAGCAGGACCTGCCTTTCATAAACCCAATCTGACTGGGCCTGATCATCTGGTCGTCCCACATGTGTTGTAAGATGGTACTCTGGATGAGCTGCTCCATCAGCTTCCCAGGCACCGACGTCAAGCTGACAGGCCTGTAATTTCCCGTATCATCCCTCCTACCCTTCTTCTATATGGGCGTCACATTGGCTAGTTTCCAATCTGTCGGGACCTCCCCGGTCAGCCAGGACTGCTGGTAAATGATGGGAAGTGGCTTGGCCAGCACCCCAGCCAGCTCCTTCAGCACTCTTGGGTGTATCCCATCAGGTCCCATAGACTTGTGTGTGTCTATGTGATGCAGTAGCTCACTGACTGTCTCCTGGATTGCAGGGGGGTCGTTCTCCCAGTCTCTGTCCTCTGGCTGAGGAGGCTGGATTCCCTCAATACAACTAGTCTTGTTATTAAAGACTGAGGCAAAGAAGGCATTAAGCACCTCAGCCTTCTCCTCATCACTTCTTACCATGTTTCCTCCTGCATCTAGCAGGGGATGGATACTCTCCCTTGTCTTTCTTTTGCTACTGACATACTTATAGAAACATTTCTTGTTATCCTCGATTGCTGAAGCCAGGGTAAATTCCAGCTGGGCTTTAGACCTCCTGATTTCCACCCTGCATAGCTTCACAGCCTTTTGTAATCACTGTGAGTGGCTAGTCCCTTCTTCCAAAGGCTGTAAACATTCCTTTTCTCCCTGAGTTGCAGCCAAAGCTCCCTGTTCAGCCAGGGTGGTCTTCTCTGTTGCCGACTTCTCTTACAGCACCTGGGGACTGCCTGTTCCTGAGCCATTAACACTTCCTTCTTAAAGAGAGCCCAGCCTTCCTGGACCCCTATACCCTTCAGGATCGTCTCCCAAGGTATCCTTTCAAGCAGGTGCCTAAACAAGACAAAGTCAGCCCTTTGGAAGTCCAGGATGTCAGTTCTGCTTAGCCCTCTCCTGGCATCTCTAAGAATAGAGAACTCTATTATTCCATGATTTTATATTTAATTTCTGCTATTTAAAATTTCCCTTTGTTATTCAAGGAAAACCAAAGACATTTTTGTTATATCTGCATTTGATGCAGAGATCAGGGATTAAGGAAAAGTTCTACCAGTCATGCATTTTTTTATACGGTGGGCTTCAGACTACTTCACTGAAGCACCTAATGTATTCCTAATTCTAATATACCTGGCAAAATAATCCTTCCGAAGCACCTTACTTTCTTATGTAGACAGGGAAAATCTCTTCATGGGCAGCTAAACTTAAGCAAGAGAATCTTCCTCTATTACAAGAGAACAACTTCTCTTCATTGACTACCAGGGGACACTCACTTTAGGAAGATTGTTAAGAAGATATCTGACTCTGAAGTATAAGATATGGGCAGAGGGAATCCCATCTCCTGTGTTTCTCTGAAGGACTTCCAAAAGAATTCTCTTTGGGAATGTATCTGCCATAGGGAAATCTGGGTAAGCAGAACAAAAGAAAAAATAAACAATTTCCAAAATGAGATGAAGAATCCTACCTTAGGACATCATAGATGAAAAAGATGTAAAAGTGAGATTTTTATATGGAATTATAAAAATTTATTATGCATTATTAAAATTTCCCTATTCTTTATTATAAACACCTTCAAGACCTATAAAAGGGGAATAACTATTGAGTTTAGATCTTTTGAAAGGGAACAATCCTTTTTAGTCTATAATATAAAGGAAACCTTTTCAAAAGAGGCCTTGAGACAGGCAAAATAATGAAGATTAACAGTCATAAATTCAATTTAAGCATCACTACACTGCTATTCTCTTCAATTCATCATGATTAATCTATGTCCTCTTTCCAGGAACATAGAAACCACCCAATCTGGTTCTTACAAGGCAAGTTGTTGGTATTTTGAATGTCAATAGCATTTCAGTAACTCATTAATATTATTGCAGAGAAAACTGAAATCTGGACTGCTAGTGGTGCTTTTCCAAAATCCTTTTACCAAAGTTAAAGTCTTGTTAATGTAATGCTACAGAGTTAGCTCTGAGCTGTAATACCACTTCTTTGTATCCAGTTTTATAGCTTGTTCTTACTGTTGCGTTGCTGATGTTAGCTGATTTTGAAACGTTATTGGATTTTTCTTAGTAGAGGTGATAGGAGCACAGGCTGAGCAGGCTGGTTACTGCTGCTCCTAGTTCTGTGCTTGAAGAGCTTCATATGGCTCTCTGTGACCACAGTGATGACAGGGACACATCTCTTTCACTGGTTTGGTTTAAAATACTGGCTGCTGTTGACTGTAATTGAATAAGCAGCTCCATGGGATGCTCTTTGTATTCATGGGCTAAATATTCATTTGCTAATGCATATAAAACAGAGTTGTAATTGCTTTTGCCCTTGTGATAGAGAACCCTCCACCAGTGTCTTTAAGGGTAGTTTCAACCTTTTTTTATGCAATCCTTTTCCTCAGATGTTTTCTCAGTCCTTGGAGGGAGAAATAGGAACTGAAATTCCATTTTAAATGTGACCAAAAGTCAATAAAACAAAATGGAATGTGACAAGACAAAAGGAAGCTTATTTTACTTTTGAAAAAAAGCCTAAATATTTAAGAAAGTATCTCAAGTGACATCTGAGTGAATATTTATTGTATAATTGTAATATCTCATTCTTCAACTGGCAACATTATTACATGAAATTTTGAGTATTTATTTGATTTGCTAATATGCAAAGGCACATTTCTAATAACTTTAATAAGGACTGATGATTTGTTGTTAATGTATTTTTATAGCTACATTTTTTACTTTATCCCCACAGAAAGCAGATGTGCAGAGGTGGAAAATATGAGCAACAAATATCTCATTTCTATCCATATGGAAAATGATCTTAACAGAACTCAGTTTTCATGAGATTCCTATATGTGTACCTATATGACCTTCTTTATTCCTGAGGATGTCATGTTTGATCAGTTCTGGAAAGCATCTGTACTCATTTCAGAAAAAAAAAAAATCTTATTAATTGTCAACTCATACTTCTTAATTCAGTTATTTCTAGAGAAAATTCTTTCTCAAATGAAATTCAAGTGCATTAATTCAGAGCTACTTCTTTGTGTTGGGTTTGTGTGTGACAGGGTTTTTGGCAGTGGGGGAGCGGGCTACAGGAGTGACCCCTGGTGAGAAGCTTCTTGGAGCTCCCTCAGCTCCAAGCCAGACCCACCTCTGGCCAAGGCCAGGCCAATTAAAGACAGTGGTTGCACCTCTGTGATAGTATATTTAAGGGGAACATGGGAGGAGGAGGAGTTGTGAGGGAAATACTGTTACAGAGGCTCTCAAATAAACCACCAAAAATTAAAAATTTATTATTAACAGAATTAACTAGCTCTCCATAAGTTATAGGTTTGAATGTCTGTGAGAGGAGAGCAGAACAACTTCCTAGGGTTTAAGGGCAACCCAAAATGCATAACAAAGCACAACTCTATAGGGTTTAAGCAACCCAAAACACACAACAAAGCCCCACTCCCTAGGGTTTAACAGCTACCCAAAACGCTTTATCACTCACCTGACAAGTGAGGGCTCCCAACCTCAAGGATCTGCTCAGGGCAGCATCCCAACCCACACTGCCTCGAGGAGTTTCCTTGGACAGCACCCCAACCCAAGGGGAGAGTCCTTGACCACAGCATACTACTCCAGGGGATGAGCTCAAAATGGCTCCCCCAGGGGACTCCATTTATACCCAGGCCCAATCTGACTGTAGTCAATAGCAGCTCTTATTGGCCAAAGGCCCCAATTACCGCGTAGCCCTGAGAACGAAGGCAGTTAGGAGCTGCTGCACTTCAGCAGCCAAGAAGCTCTGCTTTCACTGGACAGATGCACCTGCCACAAATACCTATGCAAACATTAAGGTCGGTGGAAAAAAAGAAGGGAGTGGTGGGAGGTCCACTGGACCAGAGACCCCCCTGCAGCCCATGGGGAGAGGGCAGGCTGTCCCTCTGACACCCATGGAAGTCACCAGTGGAGCAGATGGCCACCTGCAGCCCGTTGAGGACCCCACACCAGAGCAGGTAGCTGTGCCCAAAGAAGGCATTGTTGAAACATTGTTGAAATTAGTGGTGTTGTCGTTAGTGTTTGAATTAAATTTATGTTCTTTTTCTTACCCTAATGAGTCTGTCTTTTGCCCATGACTGTACTGGGTGACTCATCCCTTTCTGTCCTTGTGTCTATGCCTAAGCCTTTTGTTTTATTTTCTTCTCCCCATCCTTGAGAGGGAAGGAGTGAATGACTGGCTGTGTGGTGCTGTTTCCCTCTGGGCTTAAACCATGATGTTCTTGAAGAATAACATTTCCTTGAGGAAGCTGATATGCAAGTAAAACTCTAAATAGCAGTAGAAGATGGATTGCATGAAATGTCAATTCACTTTATTAAATATGTGTAGTAGGTTACTTCCCCACAATTGTTCCCAAAGAGAGTCTTTCACATCATGTCTATGAGAAGCTGTTATTTCATATATGCTAACTGGATGTAAGATACCTTTGAAAAACAAACAGTTAATATATCTTCTATTTTTTAATATTGTATTTTTATTATTATATTATTCTATTTGTAGCTACCTGCTTTTCTATGTACAATCATTTTCTGAAGGAACTTGGGAAAGAAAAAAGCACAGAGGAAGGGATGGTAGCTAACAAGGTGGCAACTTTGTGGTTAGGGCAGTTGCTTGGAAAAAATGTGAATCTCATTTCTTTAAGGAGGGATTTGAATAAAAAACTCCCTTTATGTCTTGGTTGTCTACTGCATGCATTCAAATATTATATGGGAAAAATAAGAATCTTCTGTGGACTTGTTGAAAAAAAATATTTCAGCTGCAATAGCATTCTTGGAAATCCTCATGTGCCATGAACAGTGTTTATTTCATATGTCACATTGCTTTCTTCAGAGTGGTTCATTTTTTATCTCATTTGGATTTAGTAGTCCTAGACATGAGCAGGACTGAAACAATTGATGCTGAGGGACATTTCCAGTTAGACTGGGTTGTACCTGGTGAATTTAACTTCCCTCTAAATGATGCAAGAACTGAGCATGTGTTTTCTGGACCATGACTGTGGACAGAAGTAACCAAATTTTGTCTATGTCCTTTTTTTTTTTTTTTTGCTGCTGAACTTTTTTTTCACATCCAACCATTAAGTTCATGAAACATGTAATATCAAATACCTGAATTTAGAGGACATTAAGGTGGAAGATGAAGCTGCCTTTATGGTCAAGAGAAGTCTCTGGAAGACAAATCAGGGTGCCTAAATTTGGAAGTAGTTAGTTTTCTAATTTAGGAGCTCTAATTTCTGTGTGGAAGCACACACTTCTCTCTACTGACTGTAGAGGGAACCTGGGCACCAAAGGTAGGTGCTTGCAGAGGTGGTGTCAGTATTCTCCATTTTCTGTAGACTGTATGGAATGGCAATTAAAGTGTATGGTATATCTTTGTTTTCTGGGTTATTCTGAAGTGTGCAGCAGTAAGATCTTTCCTGTACCTTTTTCTGTCAGTTTACTTCAGAAGTAGAATTTGCATTACACACAAACAGGTACCCATGTGTGCTCATTGTTTGCAACTTTTAGAATGAAACATTCATCTTAGAAGCTAATTATTAAAATTATGTTTTAATATTATAAATTAGTGTAGCTTCTCTGTCTGCAGGTTTGTTTGGAAGGTTTGGCCCTTATTGTAAGTGGTAATAGAAAATGTATTTTTCTTAATTTATATTTCCAATACATGTGTACAGGCTAAAAATGTGCACAAATAAACTAAAAAAAAAAAAAAATAGTCTGACACTATTTATTTAGTGTTACAGCTACAAAAACTTTCCATGATATAGACATGTCATTAGTATGACTGTGGTCATATTAATCAGAGAAAGAATAACTTTTTCTTTTACCACTGAATAGGGAATTATTAAAAAGTAGCCTTTCCTCTAAAAATATTGCTTCCCTTTCATTTGCTGCATATGAACATGGATTTGCCTGGATTTTTGTTATAGATTTTTTTTTTTTAATTTACACATATTTCTTCCTATCTTCCACTTTTCTCTATGTACACAGCATTTCATGGAAATGGGTGAATCCAAGTCCCATTCCCCTAGATTTAGTTAGATTTGTGTCTTGAGGACAGATCTTGCCAGCTTATTCTCTTGGCTCCAGCAGTATTTTTCAGGTCAAAGTCAGCTTGCTGTGCTCATTTTTTGAGCCAACCAGAGTCTGTGAAGCAGCAATATTCTTGCACTGAACTGGAGCTAACAAATCCCATGTTTCAGCAGGATTTGTTTAGTCTGAGGGGTTTTACTCCCCACTAATGCAACTTCAGCCTTTGACTAGTCAGCAGGAGAGAACCAGAAAAAAAACAAGCCCATAAGCCTTAAGACATTCTTGCTGAATCTTGCTCAGCAACATGCAAGCTGATGTAGTGTCTTTGCCCCATGATTAGCTGAGTGGATCTCCCTCCTTAAAGAATTAAAAAGACTCTCTAGACATGATCCTGGGCAATTGGCTCTAGGTGACTGTGCTTGGGCAAGAAGGTTGGACAAGATGATCTCCAAAGGTCCCTTCCAACCTCAACCATTCTGTGAATATCATGTCAGTGCATTTTTTACTTTTTTTCATGGCATGAAAGATCTGTTTTCTTGATAGGTCAAGTGTAATAATAACGAAAAGGTGGCTTAATTATTTGCTAGGGGAATTAGTTATGCATGGTGTCTATATCTTGACCTTTGGTTTGAGCTACAGGAGCTTATACCTAGGGCAAAATGAAATTTACAGTTAACATCAAGAGTAACAGCCTTTGATAAAATGGAGAAGTAAGTCTTAATAATTAAGACCATGTACTTGTTTTGTTTTACTGTTACTTGTTCTTTCATAAATGTTAAAGAGTCATCTGAGAAACCTTCAGGTTCCCAGTTATCTCTAAATAACTGATGGAACACAAAATGATTTGAATAAGAACTGTCAAACTCAATTAATTGGACATGGCTAATATATAATGTAATACAACAGCAAAATATTTGCAGGCTATGCCAGATAGCTATCTAAAAGAGCCACTTACACAGAACTTCTTGGAGAAATGACAGTTTGGCCTTCCTCTTGTAAAGTCTTGCCAGTCTGCTTGGGTTTCAAAGCACACTTCTGAGTAGACCTGGATGTGACACCTTTGATGGGTAGAGCAAACATGCCTCCCAAACACCCAGAAAATGCAAGGATCTTTTGAATTTTAGTCACTCACAGAAAATGGTTTTGTGAAGGCCAGATGAAAGCCTTCATATTCAGAAGAGATTAGAAAGACCTGTGCTAATTTTCTGCAGATTCAAGACAGCAGCTAATGGACAAGGAGCAAGGAGTGTGTCAGAAATCAGGTAACTATCCAAGTGAGGTGGAGGGGTTGAGTGAGCAGTAATCTATAAGGGGATATACAGGTGCATCACAGTCTTTCTGTCATGTGCTTGCAGAACAGTTTGGGTGAGATTCAGTTCCTGATTCAGACAGCTAAATACAGGGGTCAACATGTAGGGGTTCACATCTAAGATGCTCATTCACCTGCAGTAGTAGGTGAATTTAATCTCGACTAGATCTCTGCTGACTGCAATGGCAGTTTAGGCACCAGTATGACCACAGATATTTACATTCAGCTCCAAACTTGAACTGAAATCTTGCCTTTTGTGTCTGAGATGCAGATGTCCCCAGCACTGGGAGAGGACAGCTGTATTTTGGTAGCTGTTATGGACTGCCCTTGTGCATCAGACATCTGTCAGTCATTACTCCCATAGCTACCTATGAAACCCGACATGGGGTGCTCAGTGTTGTCTGCAAGAGTCAATAGCAGCATCCTTCTTTGAAGAGCTTACTGCCATAGCTGTGAAGATTACACAACTTCTCAGTTTCTGACAACCCATCTCTTTTACTCTGGTTCATTGTGCTCCCGCTGGTGGCCTCTCTGCCAGCTCTGTTTCAGGGGAGTCTTCTGTCTGGCCCATGCTGTCCCCTTGGTTCTTTTTGCATTGGAACAGGAGGGAAAGGAGAGCATTGAGCAGTGGCCATGGGCCCCATAGTGACTTGGGGTTTCTTAAAATGCTGGTTTTCACTGGGAAGTTCAGCTCCAGCAAGGTGCCATCCTGCCTGTGAAGGAGAATGGCCTGGGGAACCTTGAGAGCAACTTGTGGGAGCTGGGAGCTGGCTGCAGCCCAAAGCCTGTGTATGACTCTCAGCACTGAAAAGGTTATTCCTGCTGTGGTTGGTTTGTAAAATGCTCTTGGAGATGATGGCTGCTATACAAATGGCAAGTAATAAAATACCGTTATAGTGTAATTAGCTATTATTACCTCAGATGGCTAAGATTTGCCTTCTTAATCCCTCCTGCCACAGCTTATTGTAGAATAGGAAAATACATGGAAGGAGAAAGTGGGAGACAACAACAGTGACAGAGCAGCATCACTGATAATATAATATTTCTAAAAAGAAGCAGGAGTTGAGGCAGCATCAAGACAGATACACCAGAAATGGCCAAGACTGTGCAGAAGAAACTTTGGGATTAAACTGTGAACAAACATATAATTTAATTGAGAACTTTCTATCCAATTCTTGAGAGGCCTTACTACCTCACTCAACTCATTCTGTAAAACGGTTGTATTTACTTCATTTTCTAGAAGAGTGACAACAACTTTATTTATTACAACAAGGAAGAAATCTAATGCAGCTTTGATTGATTTGTTCATGTGCTGTCTTTGGTCTACTAATTGTGACTGTACCAAGGAGGTGGGTACATGAGGCTCGCTGCTCCCTTTCTGAGGCCAGGACTGGAAGAAGGCACTTGTCTCATCGACATGTTTGTTCTTTGGCAGGCTTCTTTATTCTAGCAGCTTCAATCAGTGCTAGCTCACTGATTGGTGCTTTATATTGGGGCAATTTTTAAGCAGGTTACTATTAAAAGAATGGAGGATTATTTATTTGGCAGGTTCTTTGGAATAAGCACTATGTTATGGCCTGTTAATTTTCATTCTCTTCTCGTGCACATCAAATTGCAAAGTGCACTTGCAAGATGTAGTTCTCCTTCCATTGTTACTGAATCTAAAGATAAAAAATTTTCTGGCTTTGTTGGAAAAGATTGGGAACCATTCGAAATTTAACTCTACATACTATTATCATTCACAGGACAAGTTCCCGTTAGAGGTTATAGTCTGAGTGTGAAGATGAGTTCACCTGAAACTGAGTGTCTTACTGTATGCTATAAAATCTCTGAATATGGTGGGCAGCATGCATTTGAATATGTGGTTAAGTGCATAGAAAAAATGCCAGGTAGTAAGCAATCATAACTTGTTGTAGTTTTTGCTCCATGTGCCTAGATGATGCCCAGACTGATGCACAGCTCTATGTGCAGAGGCTAGAAGTCATCACAGTACTGAATACCTAGTATCTACCAGTATTTGGGGAACTTCCTTCGAGGAGAGCTGAATAGTGAACTTGTGCCATCTTTAGGGAAAGCTGAGGACAATCTGTGTAAAAGCAGTTTAAGAAAATGTTTCATGTTTTTCCCTTTGCCTCAGTTTCCCACTAAGGCTTGAGGGGAAGCAGATCTCCTTTTACTGTTCGCAAAGTTTAAATATTTACTTTCTAAAATGTGGCTGTGATGTTTCAGAGAGGTTGTAGCTGTCATTGTTGACCTCTTCAGGAGTTATTTCAAGGTGCACTAATTTGTGCCCTGACCATCCCTGGTGGTGTGCAGAAAGTGCATGTGGTGACCTAGCCAGGGTGTGTGAAAGGAATGTGCCTGAGCTAAACTTCACAGAGTCACCATAACAACTTCAGAGTTAACCTCATTCGATTTTCATTTCATTTTTCATTTTTAATTATTTTTTTTCTTTTCTTGAAAAGGTTGGTTGGAAAAGACCAGTAATTTAATGGAAAATTTTCAGCAGTCTCTGCTCAAACTCTCATGGTATCAGGCCTTAATTATTTCCAGTGCTATCTTTGCAGTGCCTTCTGAGTAACCAGATTTAATAAATTGCTATATTTTTAGGTGCATAATAACAGGTTACCTGTGATTCAACATCTGTGTGAATTATGTAAGTAAGAATAATACAAGTTAACCCAAGAACTCCATCTCATAGCCTGATCTTTCACAGACTACTTCTTTTTCCTAAAAAATCTTTGTTGTCTGGGAGCATTATCTACACAGTTTGACCTGACTATCTCTAGCTCATCCTGCCTTCACCAAGGTGTTGACTTTATGCTGATTACCTGATAATATGAACCAGGTGAAGACTAATTTTCTACTTTTAGTATTTTTAAAACAATATACATTAGCTGGTGCAGGTTGTAAACAAAATAACATAATAACATTGGTGTCCATCAGCAAAACAAAACTGATGGTCTAATGAAAAATTAAAAATAGAATCAATACAACAGAACATTTATTTATTCTTGCTTTTATTGCCTTTTATGTAAAAAGTATTGCTTAGCATACTATGGAATTAAAATATCAAAGTAGGAACACAATTTAAGGGATAGAAATTAAGATGTAGAGAAGAATGAAAATGGTTTTTTGAGGTTAGAAGAGAGCTAACAAATCAATGAACCTGTGAGATAAAGGAAAGTAGCTCCAAATGTCAGGAGCTACATTGACCTGTTTGAATGATGAATTGTAGCACAGAGACCGTTATGGCACAGGGCATGTAACAATATGCCAGTGCAAGAAAGGTTGCAGAAATGTCACCTGTCAACAAACCACATTACACACCTTTATTACTGGAGTCATCTAGTATCATGACCTTTTTGCATGCATTGTTAGCCACTGTGTTGAAAATACAAACTTAACATATGTGTTTTGGTTAATATTAATCTCTGAAAACATCATTTTAGCACAACAAATACAGTGACAAAAGTACAGAATGAATGATCATGAAGTGTCTGAGCAAACTGTGAGAGTGTGATATCGAAAAAAATCATGGTTTTGTTCGTGTGTTCTTCAAAATCTAAGAAAACTATCAACTTGGGAAAGTTTGAGTGTTGGGGTCCACTGGAAACATGTTTTTTTTAAATAATATTCTGATAATCTTAGCATTGCATGGTATTGCAAGTTAGCAGCATTTCGCCTGAGCGATGATGGAGCTTGTGCAGGTGTGACGCAGCCTAAGGAAAGCTTTGGGGCAGGTAACGTGTGTGGTACACACAGCTGCGTGTGTGTGGTCTTGATCTCTCTCCAGGAACCCATTTGCACAGGTATCCAGTGGTCACCAGCACAATCACAATCATAAATCACAGCTATTTTGAGAGGTGGTTTAAGTCCCACCAGGAAAAGTCTCAGGAGTCACACTGGAAAGCACATGCCAACTTTTCCAATTATTTTTGCCATGTAGCTGAACCAGAAAACCAGTAATAACCAATCTGCAGAAGAAAACAAAGTTAAATGAATTGTCAACTTTTCTTAGTTAAAGATTAATTTATCTGTACAATGTCATGGGACATGTTTTTTGTGATCAGACAAGCTCAAGGGCATCAGAGACTTCTGCTTCCTTTATTCTCTTCCCCTTTGACTGATTGTCGCCATTTCAAATCTTCTAGTAGATGTAGTCTGTGAGCAAGAACTGGGCTAGAAACATAAAGCTCTTGGCATCATCCTGCCAGCACTCCATTAGACAGCAGTAGTATGAGCAGTTGTGTCAGGAGATGACAGGGGAACAGCCACTTGGATGGCAGGGCATGGAGTGAACTGATGAGCAGTAATACTTCATGAAAGGCAGAGGGTGAACCCAGAAAATATCTGTTTACAGATGATGGTCTTACACCCGCCAGGGTTTTTATTTTATCACTTTACATTGAGTAGTCTCCTAGGGAATGGGAGTAAATAGTTCTATCCTGCTTCACTCATGGATGAAAATTCACAAATAAACAAACTTTGAAGCAAATTGCCTTCACAGTATGGTTCCCTTTTTCTGCCTAGCTTGCAGTTTCCCCAGTGCTCCTGTGGGTAATGTGGAACAATTCAGCCTCATTCTGCTAGGCGTGGAAGGTATCCACAAATATTACATGGAAAGACACACAAAATTTGATGAAAGAGCAAAAGCGTCTTGACCAATGTAAGACATGCAGACTAGATGTCTGAAAAGGCCAGTAACTTTCCTCTTCGCCCATAGCAGTTCTTAAACTGTCATCAATTTCCTTCTCCAGATAGCTGTTTATGTTATTCTTTAGATCCCTGTCTGAGGTGGAGCTCCTGAAAAGTAACAGATTAGAGAGTCTCGATGTCCTTAGGGACCATGGCGTTATTACTTACAGAGCTGCATAAGCTGGCAAGTGAATAAGGAAAGCTTTGCACTGCAGGTAGCTCTGCTGAACACTTTAAATATAGCCATGAGCATAAATCACACATGCTCAAGAATACTCCTGGGAAGCATAACTCAGACAATATGTGACATTATATGTAACACTATTTTTCTGTGAGTTCCTCCCTGCTTTCAAGGGGTGATGTTATATTTGCAATAGCAGAAAAATTGTTAAACAGCAATTCCCATCAAACATTTACTAAATTGCACTTGTCCAGCCTATCCTTACTTTCTGCTTTAGGGATCTGTTCCTGGCAAGCTGCAACAGGAATCAGAACAAAGATCCAGGTAACACATTTGAATGTGTAAGCAGCATGCTTGCTTCCCCATGTGGGCAGAGCAGCAGACCTCACAGGGATCAGGAGATCTCATTCTGACAAGCTAAGGCTTTCTCAGTAGTGAAAAGCAGCCAAACATCTGATCCAAAGTCCACAAAATCTTTTAGCTTATTTTTTCCTCTCCGAATCTCAGAAAAACAGGCTTACTTTGAGATGGAAGTTACATGCCTTGGAATAAAGAAAAATACTAAAAAATATTCTTGTCTTTCCATTTTCATTTTGCTAGAAAAAAAGGAGGTCTTGGTACATACTTGATATTCTTTCATTTCTCAGCTCTATCCTTTCCATCTCCACCTACCTCTGCTTAAGCTTTACTTCTTGATTTGAAAGAGAAATCATATTCAGAATGTGATAGCAGGGAAGTTATCTGTTGTGTTAAGACCTCTGCTTCTTCAGATTTGTTGGCTGTCATGCTCAGTAAGCTGTTATTCATTCCCAGCTTAGCCTGTACACTTTATTTGCAGTGTGTTAATTTGTCACTTGGTCAGAAGACACAGTTATCAGGTCCAGGCTTGTGAAAAAGAATAAATTTAAAGACCAAAGTGTAAGAAGGTGTTATTCTTTCAGAGCTCTTGTTTCCTAATCTGATCTGTGGATTCGCAAGTTTTTACAGGTATGCAATTGAAATCTTGGATAGTGAGGATAAAGAGAAAGAAGGCCAGATATTGTAAGTATTTAAAACATTGACTTCCCACTGAATTCAGTAGACATTATCTGCATTAAATTTTTGGACGTTTAGACCAGTGACTGCTGCAGAGATTCCCACTCAGTGTTTGTAAAGAAATGTCTGTTTCTGTAGATATGGAACTTGGGTCCCACAGGGGCAAGGCTGGTTTGGAAGTGAAAGTGAGCAGCTTTATTAGATGGAGGGAACAATTTTGTCCTTAAGTCCTGGGTTTCAGTTTGAGAAGAATTTGAACTTTCCATGACTCTTTAGTGTTTCCATGTACCATTTAAAAATGTTGACTAATTTCAAACCAAAGTCAATAAGATATGAAAACAATACCAAAATTTAATCCTTCATTAGACATGTGGCCTGGTAACCCAGCAGTCACTGGATCCCCACAGTGACTGGATAACCCCATAGGGAGTCGATACAACACCTCATCAAATTTGGGACCACTAGAAGCTTAACACAAAGCAACAAAAGTCAAACAATGTTCTATTTTTATTTTATTTAATTTTATCATCAATAAGATAGAGACTATGCAGCTTGGTGGCAGAAAAGCATCAAAACAAAAATGAGGATTTTATCTCTCAAGGAGTTCTATAAGAACAGGCATGCGGTTATGACCATGCATAATGTGAGAGTATGTGTGGGTTTTGTAAAGGACCCTGTATTGACACAGTATATTACTTCTAATAAGTATGAAGAGGAGTATTTTATATAAAGATCACCTTGTAACAGTGTTTTCAGTCGAAGTATCTGAAATAGCTGCATGTTATTTGAGCTACTTCTGGGTACTAACATTACAGTCTAGATGCTACTCTGAGCTTTCAGACCTGCAAGACAGGTAAAGAGACTATGAAAGCCCAGGGCTGCAAACAGATGAAGGTTTGCTAAGAAATCATTCACCTTTAAATATGATGCTGCAAACTCTGAGAGTCCTTGGAAGAAATGTAGCCGATGGAAGAAAAGGACAGCATGAGACAGGTCCAGTCTGCACAGTGACAGAAAACATGCAGTGTAGACATTTATATATTGAGACAAAGTTCCAAAGAATCTCCAAGAAGAGTGAAGGCTCTGTTTTCTAGAATTTGTACTTTACTTTTGTGAAGATATTTGGCTTGTTGATTCCTCAATATTGAAACTGCAGTGATAATGTCATATTTGCACATACCTACACTAAAACTATGTTTCAAGGGGTTGAATCCTGACTCTCCTGGCTAGGTAAGTGGTTTGGTAGCCATAGTTAGGAGAAACTTTAAGCTTACTGAAAATCAGTGCCCATTGTGTAATTTGACCATTCATAAAATTTATCTGGGCAAAATCCAACTTTCAGGCAACAGTTAGCCCAGTCTAGGTGAAGGTGTAAGGTGGGGATTTATCCACTGATGCAGCAAAGAAGAATGGTCAGGGGAAGAAAAATATTTGGATGAACACTGGAGTTTGGATGCATGCTCACCTGCTGGGTTTCCACAACAGTACAATCGTTTCTTGCTGCTGTAATGGAAGAGCAGAGTACTTGCCAGTCCCCAAGATAGAACTTCTGCTTTTCAGGACCTGCACCAGGTTACCTTCCCTTGCTTAAAGCTCATGTCATTCCTCTATCCGCCTCCTTTCTGACTTCCTGTCTTCTGTGGTAAGGCTGGAGACCTGGGACACCTCTATTTAGAAAATGCTGCTAATGCTTGTGGGCTCCTCTGTACATTACTGACCCGGATTCTGACATTCCCAAGGACTATTGCCAGACTGAGATAAGGGAACGTAATGTCCTTTCTCTAAGCAAGAATTTGCCCAACAATTTCACTATTGCTATTAACTCGAACTGAAGCTTTTTTAATAAAGAAAGTAAGGGACACCAGAAAAGGTTGTGGGAAATATATCTGCTGATTATTTTTTTTATCAGAATGAAAAGTGACTTGAGAAGAACCTTGCAAAAAGAAAGAAGAAAAGTTCATAACCGTCCTTTTTCCTTTATTCTGATACAGCTCCATGTTTGATACTAGGGGAAACCACCACTCTCTGTGATTTGTTTCTTACAGTTGTCGCATATGTGAGAAAAGATGATGACAGACATCTGAGGTGAGAAGAGCACAGCTCCTATAATTAGTGTTTGTGAAGACATCTCTGGTGTCTCTGATAAAGGGAGTCTTCTGTCCCAGACATATATCAGCATCCAAAACCCTGCAGAGCTAACATCTCATTTCTTTGCTACTACAGTTTGAGACCAAAAAAGTGGTATTATTGCTGCAATTCAAAGATTAGCTAATGATTTTTGTATTCTATCTATACCTTTTAGTAGAATATGATGTGTGTTTTTTTGATTGATGCTCATTCTGAATGCAGGCGAATCATCTGGCATAGAAAAAAATTACACAGTGACCTAATGTCCTGTCACTGATACACAACTAATTATATGAGCACTGATCCACATAACATCCGTTATGTGAATTTGAATGCCCATCTGTTCACTCCAGATTAATTGTGACACTGATAGTTCCACATTATGAAACTTATTTTTTTAAAACCTTCCACGAAAAGCAAAACCCCTTTCAATCCCCACAAATCCAACAAAACAAAACCCCAAACCCAAACAACCCTCCAAAATGACCCCTTCTCCAAAAAAATGCAGGTTCATAAGTTCAAATATTCTCTTCACTGCCAGATAAAGCACACCAGGACCCAAGGGAATAGGTCATAAAATAAAAGATGCCTAGCAGTTAGAATGAAGATATTATTCTTTACCCAACCTTTCGATCTTAAGTAAGGTTTAAAGAAACACTGAAAGATTCAATTCATCTTGTTTAACATTAGATATCAACAATTTAGATGCCTGTATCTGGGCTAATCACCCTTTCAGGGAATGATTCCTTTGACCTATTGTAGATGTCTACTTTAAGAAAAGACAGATTTCCTCCAGAAATGCTTATTTCTCTCTGCTTCTCCAGCTCTCTAAGGGAGCTTAGTAGTTGAGGTCTGATATAGATAGTACACTGCAGATGTCTATATTTGGTGAGATCAATTGCACTCTCAACTATTTGCAGGTAAATTGATTAATTTTGTATGCCATATCTCTTTTAACTGCATTTTCTCTTTGCTGCTACCTAATTCTCAGATATTTTGATTCTTTTATCTTTTGACAATTCCTCACAAATCTGTGTAATTACAATTTTTGCTAGCACTGTCCCTCTATTTGAGCCCGAGCAAATAATCCAAAGAATCAGAGTTAGTGTTTGTATCACTGTAAGTGATTTCACTTGCAACATATGTCCCAAGACCATTTTAGTGAACTCCACTAGCAATCTTCTCCCAGATCTTACAGATGTGCTCTTAAAAACATGTGGAATTTTTTTATATTTTACAGTGTATCTATTAATTTGTCGTGCACTTATTAAAATGGTGCCATTAATTTGTGTATATATGTAAATGTATATGTACTTGTGTTTTAATTGTCTTCCATCTAGCAAATTGAGCAACATATTTGGTCCATTTACCATCAGTTAGTGGCTTGTGTGAAGTCTATCAGTTGTATAGTAGCCACTGCACCAAAGTGAATGAATGAAGCCAATAAAGTCATATCAAGGACGCACCTTAGTTTTGATAAGAGCAAAACCTGAAACTGCACTGTTTCATATGAAGAATTCATAGTGCTATTTAATATTGGTATTATTTCAAATGATCCACAATGAACCTATTATTTAAACATATATTTAAATATTTAAATTATATATTTATCTATTTAAAATTAAATATTTATATATATATTTAAATATGTCTGATATATATATTTAAATATGTCTGTTCTCTGGACCATAATGCACAATTCATTATTTCCACACACAGTGTTTTTTTTATGGAGAGTAATGGGCAAACTTTAATTCTTGTTTTTTGCAAGGAAAAAAGTTGATAATATCTCACTTGGAGAAAGAGGTTGTGATAGCTGGACATGCACCTATGATACCATGCCTACAAAGAGGCTTACATTTTAGTTACACTTTCATACTCCAGCAATTTTCGGGTGCTCAATTGCATATTAAGGCTGGTATTTAATTTGCCTAATTTAAGAATTTTACCAAATTTTAGTATTCTTGGATTTATCCCACTCAATTCTAGATGTTTAAAATGCAGATTTTTTAACCTGGCCTAGTCATTCTGTAGTCCTTTATTGGCAATGGAGAGAAACAGGTAGTATTGTAGAACAATCTGTCTCATCCTGACTCAGACAGCAAGAACAGATGATATGTATCATTTACTGGTGTATTTATTTCTGCACAGACCATGATGGAGGTCCCACTCCTAATGAGTTGGTTTGCCAAAGGTAAGTACCTAATTCCTTGCATAGTTAACTGAGACAAATAGTTGTATTTGACAGTGCCTCAAGATCCGCAGAGGGAGAACTTAGCTGACTGTCGGTATACATCTGATGTAAATGTGCAGAAACTCCAGGAATACATGTAATACAGAAGACTGACTGCAAAGGAGCAGTCCATAGGATAAAGAGGTCTTACAGGACAGAAGAGAGATATTACTGTCTGGCCTTAAAATGGAGTCAAGTTTTGTATGCAAAACAACATTTATATATACATATAGGGCAAATACACAGTAAACATTTCAAAACTCCACTCATAATTATACTAAGGTGCCAGGTGCTATGGATGCAATTAATCTCATCTGTCATGTATAATATGTACAATGTTTAAAGATGAGCCATCAACTAGGTTGCCTTTATAATTAACCAAGAGAGGAAAGCACTTCTCTGCACACCTAAGCCTTCCTGCAGTTCATCTGATCTATTTAAATATCTATTTTAGCATGAAGTAAGCCATTGACTAGAAGCCCATTTTCTTCCTATGCAGCTCAGACATAGAGGTTTAAATTAGAGATATAAGATCCAGTGAATCCCACCCAATTCAACCCTAGAAGATGTCTCAGGCTATAAAGAATATACAATTTTACTTCTGTTCAAAAAATCTGAACCTCATTGAAGCTCACATGAAGTATGCTAGAGAAAGTCCGATAAAGCTTCATTGACTCCAGAACTGAGAAAAAAATTTGCCCCAACATATATTAGGGCACAGTATATCATTCCCTGCAGACCTACACATATTTTCATAGTGTAATCAGATTGATCACTCTATTCACAAAATTATTCCATTCACTGAAATCTGGTAAAATTTTGAAAATAGCTGGAAATCTTAGTACATAGCTTGTTTTTAGCCTAAATTACTGGAACAAATCTCAATTTGACTTTCATAGTTCGTGCAGACCATATGGTCTCATGACGTTGCCTGTCATATTTTTCTTTAAACATCTATATTCTTTGACATAGGGGAAATAATAGCAAATCTATATCCAAAATTAGATTATTTCACAGAGAAGAACCTGCATACCAATTTTTTGCATGATCAGGCACCGGAAAGACAAGTTATGACCATATCTTTTCAGAAAACTTGTATTATTGGAAAGCTTAATATTACTGCAATATTAAACCATAAATGTGTGTTTCCTTCTAGTTATACCTTATATAATTTTGAGTTTCTGTGATACAATGTATCTACACCATGGAGGTTTTTTTTCTGAGTATTGTTAGGACATTTTTGCTAGAGAAATAAACAGTATTTATACATAATAGGTATATTTGATTCAGTGAGGGTGCTTCTTAACAGCCATTGACATTAGCCATCTACTATTTCAAATTGTATGCAATAACTTGAAATAGTTATTGATACAAGAAATTAAATTGGGAGAATTAAAATAAGTATGTTTTTTTTACATAGTATTTTCTGTAAAAAACCAAAGAAGATAACAAAGTTGAGTTTTTCCCATGTTTATGACTCCATTAAATATAAGACAACCTATTTACTGCTGACAAACAGTTATACAGCATCATGTTCTTTCTTAATGGAATTCTATGTTCATAATTTATTATTGTAGAAAGTCATAGTGCTTAATTTCTTACAGAAATGAACTTTCATGTTTAATAGTGCTTCCTTTTCCCTGTTTGAAAGATTATTCAATTTACATATAGATAGAGCTCAACACTTCAGTGGGAAATCTTATTGTGGGAGCACAAATTAAAACAGCAATTTTAGGAAATTAGATAGGAAGTACACAAGCCAAGTAGTTTATGTTTTCATGTGTCATGTTGAAAGTTTAAGAGCTGTTTTGTAAATGAATTAAAAGCTGTAAGCATACTAAAAAGTATTTACACAACATTGTTTAAAATCACCCCTTATCGGTACTTTTTGGGAAAAGCAAGGAAACACCGCTATCAAAGCAAAGTGTAGTTTAAGTCCTAATATGATTTTGTCTTGAAATTTATATTTTGAAAAATGTAAATAATATTACTGATTAGAAGGCTTTTATTCTAAACAAAGTTGATGAGGAAAATTTTCACTTGAGTAAATTTTACAGACTTCATATCTAACATGAAAACCAGTTTAATTGCTAATAAAATCTGCGGCTCAAGCCACATCTTTGTAGATATACAAAGAACTAATGTACTGCAACTAATAAATCACAAATCTGTAAATGAAAAGCAGTATAAAAGACCTGTAATAAATGCTGTTATAACTATATCTTGGCTTTTCCAATAAAAATGGTGAATTTTTATTGTGATCATTATCTCAGCCAACCTGAAAAATAATGTCATTAAAACTTTGTGGAATGGCCTGCAGTCATCTTGTGTCTTGAACTGATTATTTTTATTATACTGTGCAGTATATTAGTTAAAGACAAAGCTGAAATTGTCATATAGAGGTGTATAAAGGTCAAAAGAAGAAAGCTGCCTTGCACAACAGACTTTCTGTATGGCTTTGGCAAGGAGTCTATCAACTGCTCACAAGAGATCAGATCAGTTAGACAGCAATGTAAGATTTATGTTCACTGATTTTAGATGAAATAGCAAATTTCAGCTCCAGAAATAAGAATTATATTTTAGTTTCAATTAAATATGTAACTAAAGAAATAGTAATTTAAAAAACTAGAAAGCATATTCTACCTAAGTTGGATTTGTCCTATACAGTAATTATTTGAACTAGACTAGTTTTAAGACTTCTTACTTTAAAAAAAAATTCAACACTTATTTTTTAATCAATACTTAACATAATGCCTCTGTTACAAAAGTAACAAATGTTCATCTTTTTGTGGTGGCATGAATAGCTTAACAAAATCTGACAACTTCCATTATTACTTCTGAATGATTTACTAATATTAGTTCATTCTGTGTGTAGGAGTTTATGAATAACCAAGTTGATGGAGAGCTAAAGTACAATATAGAATAAAATCATATAATGGAATCCTAATGCACCAATCAAATGAATGAGAATGACAATAATAAAAGAGAAATATTAAAAATATCCCTACCTGTTCAGAAAAAATTGACCCAAGGAAGTATTTCACAAGCTTTACTTATTATGGAAGGGACACAGTTATTCAGTGTTTTTTCAGGTGCTGTGGGTGCTTTGACATGGCCTCCAGCTGTCTCTCTAGGGAAGCACAGAGCTACTACAGGCTGTGTCCTCTCTGCAAGCCGTGTGGCGGCTATCCCGAGGGTGTCTCAAAAGTCAGCAGGATCTTACCTGTGGACAACTGGAGTGAGGCCGTTTTATCTAATAGGCTGAGATGAACGTCTGCCTACTTTTGTTAAATGTACTGTCTAGATCTCTGCAGAATGTAATGGGAGCTGGGATTGCTACTGCCCTGGCATATAACATAAATTTAGATGTTTTACATTTGAGCTGAATTCTGCTGTGTGTCTTATGTCATGTGCTGTATGTAGTGTAGGAGACAGGAGTGTAAATGCAGGTGTTAGTACCATCAAGGATACACTAGGGCGTGCATCTGGCTAAGAGAGAAACTGTGGGAGAGCTGTGCTCTTCTGGAGCAGAAGGTGACAGGTATGGGGGATGGCATTAGAGAGGAATCTGAATTTTTCCTGCAGACTGCAGAGTCTTCATCTCAAAGACAATCTCTGATTTTCTGTGTTCTCCGTGTTTAACACAATGGTACCCAGGTATTGAGTAGTTCACTGGTTCCCTTACACACTGTTGTCATGCAAACATATATTAAATATCCATTTTTCTATTTAAGAATGGGGCAGATTTTCTTAATCTCATGAAGCTAGGTAAGCAATATTCAAACATTTCAAAATTTGTTGTTGTTGTTTTTAAATGCAGAAGTATTGACAGGAAACAAAGATTATATATATAAAAAAATTGTCTCCTAAACCCTTCTAGAAAACTCTTCACCTATTGAAGCTCTGTGAATACCTCATCTGTCATATCTGTAGACCAAGAGGTATCATCTGTATTCACTAACATCCTGGGGAAAAAAGAAAGGAAACTTGTAGTCCTTAAAGATAGTACACTGTAGTGCCTAACACAGTATATCAACCAGTAAGATCATTCTGCAAAGAATAAATTGTATAATTTGTTTGATTTGAGTCTACCAAGTGATGGCAACTTGGATAATCTACTTGAGTTATATTGTTTACAAAACTATTAAGCTGCAAGTGCAATCATTGTTGTTTGATATACTTTTAGGTTGACAATAGAAAAATGCTTTTATCAGGAGAAAAAAATGACAGTGCTTGCTAGTGCTGATCACAACTTTTCCAATCAAATGTATTTCAGGGAGACAAATTCAGTTTTCCTGGATCCCTATACATACCAGGAGAAGGTGGAAAAGTGGGACAGAGTCAACAACTGAGGAACAGCAGTTTAGGGACCACCTAGAGAAGCTGTTTGTATTGTAATCCATGGGGCTGTAGGGGATTCCCCAAGGGTTCTGAAAGCACTGGCTGACATGATTGTGCAGCCTCTAACTATAATCTAAGCAAAATCACTGAGATTGAGGGAAGTCCCTTGAGGACTGTGAAATAGTCAAGGAAAGATTAGACTGTAGTGCTCCTTTTGACACACCCCTCCCACCACGGTATTGGGAAGGAATATCCAGGAAGTGGCTGGATTGATAGATAAATAGGTTTAAAACTGTCTGAACAGCTGTACCCAAAGGATATTAATCCATCACATGACATCTCTTTGAAAGTTGCTAACAAGAGGAGCATCCCAATGGTCTGTACTGGGGCTCATGTTGTTCAATAGCTTCATAAATGGCTTGGATGATGAGACAGAATATCCCTCAGCAGGTTACAGATGGTGGCTGGCACACCAGAGAGTAGATCTTCAGTTCAGAAGTTCATTGAGAAGCTTGAGGAGTGAGCTATAAAGTTCGACAGGGAGATGTATTCCTGTGGAGGAATAGTTGTATACATTAGGAACTGACTGGATGGGTGGCACCCTGCTGAAAAGCACCTGGAGCTTACAATGAAGCTCAGCATGAGCCAGCAGCGTGCTTTCACCAAAAACAAGTCAAACTACATATTGGGATTTATTAGGAAGATCATGGCAGGTAAGGCAGAAGAAGTTATTTTATGCCACAAAGTGTTGGTGAAGTCACACCTGAAAATCTATGTCCATTTTCTGGTCACCCCAGTTCAGGAGTGACTTGGAGAAAAAGGGAAGAGTCCAGGAAAGTGAGGTTGATCTGGGAGATGCAGTCTACTGGAATGCGACCTACAAGGCTGGGAGAGCTGCCCATGTCTAGTCAAGTGAAGATGAGGGTAAGGAAAGATCTAGTAGCAGCCAACAGCTACTTGAAGGGTACTTACTTCTTGGTAGTGGCAGGTGAAACAACATCCATTGAATCTAGTTAGCCTAAGACACCTAAATTTAGTGGTCTGAACCTGCCATTGAATGCCTTCATTGGAAAATGTATCAGTGAGCAATTGTTCTCATTCTCTGACTGTTCCAGTTTCCTTCTCACTTGGCTAAGATTGCTCTCTTGAGAGGAATTAATATGAAGTCAGTAAAGTTTAAACTAAAATTATGATATGCATTTTAACAATGACAGTAATTTTACAATGAGAATAAATAAACATTTGTACATCTCCCCAAAGGATGTAAACTTCATTTGAAATCATTATGATTCAATACCTGTCTATGAAAAAAATGCTCTAGTTTAATTAGAAGCAGCAGGTCCAATTCAGAGATTGCTTAACTGAAGTCTACGATTTTTTCTAGCCATGTTAAATGATCATCTTCATTCCAGCTGGCCCTAAAATGGAAGATTGATTCCCCTTTACAAAAAAGTCCTTTTGCAAAGTAATCTTAAAATGCAGGCATAAGGCTCTGAACATATGCAAATAGGCAGCATTTGTCAGCACATGTGGAAAATCAGCATTTTTAGGCTATTGAGTTTCAAATTTTTTTACAATATTCCAATCTGAGGTTCAATCTACAGCGTAGAAATTTCATAGTCTTCTGAGAAAGCAAAGAGTTTATCAGGAAATGTACAGTGTAAAAAAATAAGCAGAGACTTCAGAATAATATTTTATTTAGAAGAGAGAAAAAATATTAAGTAAAGCAAAACCAACCAACCAACCAACAAAACCCTAAAAAAAGTCAATGTAAATGATAGACAATTCAAAAACACCTACTCCCCTTGTGGTTAGTCTTCCAATGCTTTGAAGAATGATAAAGAATTGTTATGAGAAGTTTATTGTCTTCAGCCTGGAAAAAGGAAGTGGGAGGAAAATGCTGTCAAAGTAGATATAAGAAATATCTGGTAAATAAACAATGTCAAATATCTATATAGGTTGGAAAAAGCACATTGATTGGTTTCTTAAACACACTGTTCAGTGTAAACAGTCTGACTATGCAAAAATGTCATGGTGTCTGGCAGTGTCATGAACAAAGCAAGTCCCCAGGAAAAAACCCAGATGTCCTTCCCCAAAGGGTTCTCTGAATCTAAATGACACATGGGTGCAGGAGCGTTTCTTGGGGAATTCATAAAATGCTGCCACTCGTGCAGATGAGGGCATTTAAGTGACAAGGGATTCTGAGAACACAAACACATTAGTCAGCCCAGAGCAAACACCACCCCTGCAAACAAGTAGTTATGGGAATGACTAATGATGACATAAATATTTGGGACTACTGATAATCTCCAGAAATCACACTGTGAGTCTATAATTATACTATGTACTTATATGCACATCCAAACATATTTGTACCTAAGCATAGAATCAATCTGCAGCAAAAGTACTGCTGATCAAAATCTTTGTTGCATGAATACTATGACACTGTAATGGAGAAATAAGGGTTAATGTTTTGAGCAGTTAATTGTAAACTATTAGTATTTAAGTGATGTAGTTTGTTTTCTGAAATACAATTTAAAAAAGAGAACTTGAAGTTTTACAACAGTTACCTACTTCAGATGATGAAGTTAATCTCCGAAGTTTTACTTAAATATGTGAAAAATATGAAATGCTCCTAAAACTGTTTGCCAGAAAATGCAGACTGGTGTGTTCTGTCAGTGCAAACTAGGCAAAGCTAGGCAGACACTACCTTTCTGGGGTACATACCATGCTTTCAAAGCAACACATTTGGGAGTCACATAAGGATGCTGTGCAACTTTTCCTTGTTTTAAATATCTCACTGTAATTTTAGACAACATAGGTGGAAAGTGGAAATTACTATTAAATTACACCTTTTCTTTCCCTCTCCCACCTCAGGAAAGCATTGCCGTTTTGTTTGGTTTGGTTTGGTTTGGTGTTTTGGTTTCGTTTGGTTTGGTTTGGTTTGGTTTGGTTTGGTTTGTTTGTTATTGAGAGGAAGACAAGGCACTACAGAAAGGGCATAGGATGATTGGCAGAAAGCTTTCATACTGATACTTCCTCTAGGGCCTTACTCCAGACTCCAAGAATTAGGCCTCTTCCAAATTTCTTGTGTTCAAACAAAGAAATATAGTTCTTATATTTAATGAAGTTATGAATTTTCATCCTCAGAGAAGTGGATAGAAATAAGTTCTGGGTATGAAATTGAAACTGTAGACTCAATTGTGTGTTGTAATTTGTGAAGTAAGTTGACTAGAGAGCTTTTCACAAATGAGGTAGATCATCATAGATCCACATTTTGTGTGTATTTTCTGTGACTTCAGTTCTTAATAATTTTAATTCATCAAAACTTAGCTTTATTAGCAAATATCACAGATACTCATCATTATTGTCTGTGGTAAGAGCTTGTGAAGCCCGTTGCCTCCTTCTTCCTTCTCACTGCTAACAAGACTGTAAACCCTTAAGAATAAAAAACTTCTGCTGCACTTGCATAAAAGCCTGATACAATGATGTGTTTTAGAGCATGACTATACTGAATAATCCATTTAATTTAACTTTAAGTAGTTTAAATTAACCAGAATTGTTTATAGTGCATTGACTGGCTCAGATGATCTAAATCTGCATCTACTTGTCTCTTTTGCTCTGAAAAGAACTGGAAGCATTTCAAATAATAGAAAATAGATTTATAGAGCTTCTCTGACTTGCCTCATCATCTTAATTTATTGCACAACCTCCCCCCCCCACAAGCTTATTAACCATAGTTCGTATGAGACCTAATGAAAGGTGAATAAAATCAAGTGGTGGTTAGAGTCTGCAAAAGGTGGCATCTAACGGCAGAAATGACATGAAACATGGCTTGATTTACTAATTTGTTGACTATTTAAATGAGAATCTGCAGTGGCTCCCTTCATTACTAACATGAGCTTCTGATAAGAATGCACAATATGATTTCATTTTTCTCCTTTCCATTGTTCTTGAAAATTATACAAAAGCGCATGACAATGGTTAACCTGCCATTGTGCTGAGACTAAGGTCTGTCCCGCTGGTCAATATTGTCTCCTTGTTCTGTCTCAACTGCTTGTTTTCATCTGCTCTCAATTGCTGTTGGGGAAGAAGACAGATTTTTGTTCTGGGTTTGCAGAGTTTCTATCAGAATGCAGGCCTGCTATGCAGTCATGGCTCTTAGTTATAGAAATAATGCAAATTATCACCACAGCAAGAAGGAGGTTTTCCTCTTCCTCAGTGAATCATCACTAGATGCAGGAGAATGAATCTGTCTTGACATAGTTCAGTGTGTAAATGAAGATAATTGAGACAATCAGCATAGGAATTATGATAGTTGCCCTTAATCAATGTAAATAAGTCTGTAAGCAGATCCAGGGTGCATCTACATTAACATTGTCATTTGGGTCAGGAATGTGATTCTAAAGTGAATGTATTGATTATCATGCAAAGGCTGGAATCGTAGAGTGGTCTCAGAGGACAGGAACAGGATTTCTTTCAGGTGAAATTAAACTAGGAAAGGCACTCCAGGCGTAACTGTAGTCTGATATAAAACCCCCAAAACACATGTACTGTGGATGCTGAGTCCTTGCAACTATTTCACTCTGCAGACTTACTGCTATTAAACAGTAGTATTTTTTATTATATATGTAATTTCAGATAAAAAAACCTCGATAAACATCGGTGGAGGGAAAGGATGCCATTCAGAGGGACCTTGACAGACTTGAGAGGTGGGCCTGTGCAAACCTCAAGAAACTCAACAAGACAAGGTGCTGCACACGGGTCGAGGCAATCCCAAGCACAAATACAGGCTCAGTGAAGAGTGGATTGAGAGCAGCCTTAAAGAGAAGGACTTTGGGCTATTGGTGGATGGAAAACTGAATATGACCTAGCAATGTACACACACAGCCCAAAAATCCAACCGTATCCTGGGCTGCATCAAGAGAAGTGTGGCCAGCAGGTCAAGGGAGGGGATTCTCCCCATCTATTCTGCTCTCATGAGACCCCACCTGGAGTACTGTGTCCAGCTCTGGGGCCTCCAACATAAGAAGGACATAGACCCGCTCAAGCTCAAAGATGATCATGGAGCACTGCCCTTATGAGGACAGACTGAGAGAGTTGGGGTTGTTCAGCCTGAAGAAGAGAAGGCTCTGGGGAGACCTTATAGCAGCCTTCTAGTACTTAAAGGGGACCTACAGGAAAGATGGGGAGGGACCCTTTATCAGGGAGTGTAGGGATAGGATGAGGGGTAACATTTTTAAACTGAAAGAGGGTAGACTTAGATTAGATATAAGGAAGAAATTCTTCACTGTGAGGGTGACGAGGCACTGGAACAAGCTGTCCAGAGAGGTTGTTGATGTCCTCTCCCTGGCAGTGTTCAAGGCCAGGTTGGATGGGGCTTTGAGCAACCTGGTCTAGTGGAAAGTGTCCCTGCCCATGGCAGGGGGGTTGGAACTAGATGATCTTTAAGGTCGCTTCCAACCCAAACCATTCTATGACATATATGGACATGAAAAAATAGCTAGAGAAACTTCTAATCTTGCTATTGAGTAATTTAAAAGAAATAGGAATTGAATGTAGATTAAGTAAATTAGTCAATGATACTAAACTAGGAGGAGCTGTGGACTCCCTCAAGTGTAGAGAGCCTCCATGTGGATAGACTAGAGAGCTGATCAGTCACTAACTGTACGAAATTTAACAACAGCAAGTGCCAAATTCTCCACCTGAGATGGTTATCCTGGTTATACATACAAATTGGGGAATGAGTGGTTGGACACTAGCCCCACAGAAAGAGATCAGGGGGTTTGGGTTGATAGCAACTTGAATATGAGTCAACAGCGTGCTTTGGCAGCCAAAAGGACCAGTCGTGTCCTGGAATGCATCAAGCACAGCATAGCTAGCTGGTCGAAGGAGGTGATTGTCCCACTCTACACTGCTGGTGCGGTCCCACCTCAAGTACTGTGTGCAGATTTGTGTGCATCAGCATGAGAGGGACATCAAACTATTAGAGTGTGCCCTGAGGAGTGCAACTGAGATGGTGAAAGGCCTCGAGGGCAAGACTTACAAGGTCACTTGACTTGTTCATCCTGGAGAAGAGAAAGCTGAGAGCTGACCTCATCACAGTCTACAGCTTCCTCAAGGGGGGTAGTGGAGTGGGAAATGCTGATCTCCTCTCTCTGGTAACCAATGATGGGGCACAAGGAAATGGAATGAAGATGTGCCAGGAAAAGTTCAGACTAGACATTAGGAAAACGTTCTTCACTGGGAGGGTGGTCAGTCACCAGAACAGGCTCCCCAGGGGACTGGTGTAAGGAACTGAAGGAAGTAATGTCTCAAACATTCATCAACACAGAAAACCTCAAGGACAAGCTGTGGCCTTTGTGATTAGTCTAAGGAATGTCACCCAAGGAAGGGGTGTATCGAAGGATGCATCCCCCTCTCCCTTACAGTTGCATTGACAAACTCCTTAGATAAGCCTTAAAGGGAGAAACTGGACTGAGTGAAACCAAATGTTTGCCATCAAGCACAAGTACGGCTAATCACTGGCTCTCTTGTGAAAACCCGATACTTTGTGGCTCTATTGTGTAAATCAGACACCATGCTTGCCTTCCTAATAACTTCCCTGCCTTCGCCATTGAAGAAGTGACAAGAACTGATAAAAAGTGATCATTTCTGCCCAAGAGCGGGATGACTGCTCAAGAAGCATGAAGTCAGCAAAATTCTGGGGATTGAGAAAAAAACAAAGGTGAGCAGGGTGGGTACGACCACCGACTCAATTGGACAAGGGGTGGTGCACCCCATTTCCCCCTCAATGCATGTGCAAAACTCATGCTCCACCTTTTTCCTCATCTCTCATGGCAATAAGTTTGTGGAATATGTGCCCCTCCTCATCTAGTATGCTAATCAGCTGATAAAATGAATTTAAAAGACGACAGAAACTTTGCTGTGTCTGCACTCACCACCCAAGATTACTGGACCTGAGACAATGCTGGACCGAGGGGTGGTGATCTGGATTTCTTTGATGCCTTGCCTTGCTTTGCCTTGCCTTGCCTTGCCTTTGCCTTTGCCTTTGCCTTGCCTTGCCTTGCCTTGCCTTGCCTTTGCCTTTGCCTTGCCTTTGCCTTGCCTTTGCCTTTGCCTTTGCCTTGCCTTTGCCTTGCCTTGCCTTGCCCTGCCTTGCCTTTGCCTTTGCCTTGCCTTTGCCTTGCCTTTGCCTTTGCCTTTGCCTTGCCTTTGCCTTTGCATTTGCCTTGCCTTTGCCTTGCCTTTGCCTTTGCCTTGCCTTTGCCTTGCCTTTGCCTTTGCCTTTGCCTTGCCTTTGCCTTTGCCTTTGCCTTTGCCTTTGCCTTTGCCTTTGCCTTTGCCTTGCCTTTGCCTTTGCCTTTGCCTTGCCTTGCCTTGCCTTCCCTTGCCTTGCCTTGCCTTGCCTTGCCTTGCCTTGCCTTGCCTTGCCTTGCCTTGCCTTGCCTTGCCTTGCCTTGCCTTGCCTTGCCTTGCCTTGCCTTGCCTTGCCTTGCCTTGCCTTGCCTTGCCTTGCCTTGCCTTCCCTTCCCTTCCCTTCCCTTCCCTTCCCTTCCCTTCCCTTCCCTTCCCTTCGATTTTTTAAGAGACCTCATTGCTATTATCCTTTTCCAAGTTTAAATTGTTTCTTACCATAAGTAAAATATTTTAACCGGACATTTGGTGTCGTTTCATTTTAATTTAACCTGAGGAGATCACAGAACCGTTGCAATTCTCTGGGATTCTTATCCAGGTCATGACAAGCCTGTCAGAGTTCAAGGACTGTCTAGACGATGCTCTTAGTCATATGGTTTAGTTTTAGGTAGTCTTGTGAGGAGCAAGGAGTTGGAGTTGATGATCCTTATGGGTCCCTTCCAACTTAAGATAGTCTATGGTTCTATGATTCTATGATTTTGACCTAAACCATGCTGCTTCTTTTTGTCCTTATTCCTAGTCTGACAGTGTCATATGAATAGGGTAAGTCAGATATCTTCAGAAAACTGGTGTTTTTTTATTAATTCAGGTGATTTTGCAATATGTGCATAGCTTTAAAAATCAACTCCTTGCAAAAGGAAGGAGGGATAGGTTAATGCCAGAATTTAAGGATTTCTAACTTCTAACACCTACACTTTTTATTCAGTGTCATATCAATGAACAGAGATGCCCTCCCTTAGTTAAGTGTATTCTTGTCAGACTTCACCTTCTTTCCATCTATGCATTTATGTTAGGGTTTTTTGGTTTTTGGTTTTTTTTTCCCAGTATGATACTTTTGGTTCACCTATAGAACAGGTAGAACAGCATTAACAATACTTGAGCTTGCTGTATCTTAAATCTAATTTGGAAGGACTGACTTCAGAAGGATGAACATATTGTAAGGGCTGTATATAATTTTGATTCTTGGCATAAATCCTAATTTTGTAAGTATATATATTTATATGTGTCTCTATATAAGTCTTTCTAGGGATCAATATACATGTAAGTAGGAGGCCCTAGTCCCTAGTCCCTTTCTACTTTAAAACTGACCATCTGGGAGATCTTGTCCAGAGCAGATGCTGTGTCTCTTTTACATCAAAATTTTAATTACTGTGTGATCAAAGGACTGTCCTAGAACAAGAAATTTTGAAGTATTTCTAGCAGCATATTAATTATAATGTTGCTATACAGTAATGTTACTTTTTTATATACAACCATCCACTAGTCTATTGATTTTTATTCATAGTCCGTTCAGAAGGTTTTGTTGAACTTTTTATTGTCCTTTCAATGATCTATTCAAGATGAATTTGTTGTCCTCATCTTTTATCTCATTGATTGCTCTCTGCAAAGCGCTTCAAGAGAACAAGTCAAGAGGTTACAAAGAACTGCCCACAGTGCTTATTTGGGCCATGTGAATGCAATATCTTCTGTTCAATGGGTATTTTCTTTCCCCTGTAAAAGGAGACAAGAATGATAAGCTCCTTGTCCGAATAGGAAATTTTTGTGCTTACTGGAATACACATTCGACTAAAGTTCTGAAGCCATATACATTCAAAAACCCCCTTCCTGAAAGGGTGGCATAATTCTAGATTTAATATTTACTGCAGTGCAATATGTGTCTATAAACTTGCATGACCTTCTGAGCATGCTGAGCTCAGTTACCCTTACCTTGCATACAAATGCTTCCAGTGACAACTCTTTCCCAAGAAGGTCAGTTATCAGTCAGGGTAATTTGGAAATCTTACAGAAATCTGACCGGAAAGAACTTGCAAATTGGGTTATAGGCAGACTCAGTACAGGACTGCCAAGCAACAGTGATCAGAAACTAATTATCAGGCCCCCTTGACATAACCTTTACTCCTTCTGGATTTTGAACCTATGGGAAATGAATATTTACATTTTCTCCATGGCCATGATAGCTAAAAAAATGATGTACATGAAACATCTCTTTTTTTTTTTTTTTTTTTTTTTTTTTTTCATGTAAACTTGACCCAAGTACTGATCTGGAAAGAAAATACCAACTGCCCAAAAATTATGATTAAACTTTGACTGTTGAAAATAATAGTACAGGGATGAGGAAACTTCTACAGGGAGGTGATAAAGTCACAAAGAGGTTGCAATGTCACCGGCATCTATGGCAAGTATGGTAAGCACAGTGAAAAGAAGGTCAGACTGATTGAGAAGTGAGTAAAAGGATATAATAGCTCTTTCCTGTACATGTGCAACTCATAATAAGTCTCTGAGAGAGCTCCAACATGACATGGATGGACATGGATTGTCTGATCTCAAATATACCTAGCATCAAAGAGCTGAGTGACAAATACAAGGCAAGTATTTTAATAGAGGTGTTTGTCAAGAAATGTCCTGTATGTAAGAGAGGAGTGGATGATGGTTCTGTCCCCTTGGTGTGTGCTGCAGGAGTTGGAGAGCAAATCAGTCTAACTGTTGTGGTGTTGTCACTTTTGTATTGTATTTCCTTATTTGTCTGTAAAATTCCAGAGATAAATCCAGATGCACTAGTAACTTAAAAAATTAAAAAGGGTATTCGATAAGTGGGCAAGCTGAGGTCAGGATTTTCATCTTTTTTATACAGATGTGGTAAATAAAAAAGAATCTGTTCTGCCAAAAGGTCTTTTGTTGCAGCATTTCTGCATAAATGAACCTTTTTGAGTAAATGAAACATGCATAAATAAAAGGCTTTATAAACGCTTTTGCTGTCGCACTTAGATTTCCCAAACCCTCTGAGGGCAGAGATGTCCATTAACTTGGGGAAAGCCACTGGCTCTGCTGTTTTCCAGGAGCATACAGGAAACCTTCCCAGAGTGGCTGCTCTTCTCGTCATCTATGAAATGAAGAAATAGTCATTCTCTGTGAAGTCTGAAATGAAATCCTTTGGAAAGCATCCAAAAACTTTCTGGCCATTTCACTCTTCCTGGCTCCTGATTTTCAAGGTCTCTGGATACAATCCAATCTTTTCATCCTTAGATCCTACATAGTTCTTGTGTCCCTGTTATACTGAGTCAGGGATAAAGTCCAGGTGGAAGTCCTCCAAACCCTGTTATGTTGTTTATGCAGGCTGTTGCAGAAGGGATTTGTGGCTAAATGTCACTTCTGTTTAAAAGTACCAAGGGTTAAAGCTGGTATTATAAATGTCATTTTCAGGGGAAGCATGCCAGATAAATGCTAATCTGCTCCTTAAGCACTCTCCAGTGATTTTCATAAGCACTCTTCAAAGAGTAAAAATAAAAATATCATGGCACAATATAGGAATTACAGTGCAGGCACTCTTCAGCCAGTGTGATTGTAAACCTCCTGGCCTGAAGCTATAAAAACCAAGGGAGTTCCTGCCACCATCTATGGATAAACAGAAGAAAGAACAGATACTGAGAACTTTCTTTCTACCTAGAAATCCTCCAAGCAAAATTTTGAGAAGCTGGCAATTTTTACACAAGCTTGGAAATAGTAAGGTGTTGAATCTGAAGTGAGGCACAGAGAGAGAGAGAGAGAGAGAGAGATTTACCTAGGTAGAAAGGACTGTTCATTCCCTTTCACTGAGGACTTTGTAGAAATATGCTATAGAGAGATTTTGACTTGAAAGGGAGTTGTCACATGGCTCTTCGCTGAAGCTACAGATGGCAGCAATAGAAGTCAGGGATCTCAGATGAGGTCTCTGTCATAGCAGAGCCCCATGAGAGAGAAATTAAATGTGTAGCTGGTTTATGAGTGCAGTAAAAGTTGGATTTTTTCAGATTACAGCAGATAGTGTTTCCTACAAGGGAGTACACATTAACATTCAACTCTACCATAGGACTATGGCTCTCTATTGCTCACCAACAATTTCATGTTCAATTAAGTACTTGTTTGAAGTCCCTGTCTTGCTTTTCTCTGTGCAATATTTGTGGCCAACACATCAAAACAGCATAGAAAATTTGGTCAGTTGTACCTGTAAATAAAAGGAAACTTTGAGGGGCTCCTTGCATGCCACAGCTGTCTCAACACCCTGTACACACTCCCACTCCTCCCAATTTCTAAAGTGCTTTTGCTATTATAAATAAATACAATAAAAATGTAAGAGTTGGTGACAGGGTGCTGCTGAGGGGTCAGTGGACTATACCACAGCTGTGGTCCTTCATTTGTTGCACAGCCTAGGACAACCCTCCAAGTCACATCTGCATCTCCCACATGTCATCCCAGTGTCCTTCAAGAGCCCACATTACAATTATAGCAATCCAGCACACCAAGCAGTTGCGTGTGCCGCAAGACTTCTGAAGAGGATCAGAAACTACAATGCTTCTCAAGACCCAGGAACTAGCACTCTGGAGTCCAGTCTTGACTTGGCAAAGTCCTGCTAGAAAACAAACATTCTTTGATTTAAACCTTGTGCCTCAGAGACATATCTACAATATGAATGGATGCTCTGTCATATAACCTGATGTGAACACTCCCCTCATCATACAGTGAACCACTATATATCATTTCACAGTAGGTAGAAGAAGGATAAATACGACAAATGTTGAAAGGACACTTTGTAACTTCTGGTTCATATGAATAGACTCTGAGTACAGAGACTTTTGTCATTAAATAACATTGAATGTTATTCCCTCACTCATTGTGAAATAATTTGTGGTGTAGTAGCCAAAGTCACAGCTCTGATGGAGGGAAAGTGTTGCCTTGTCACGACTGCCTGACTTCTAGGTAAAGGTTTCTTCTGGAAGGGTCTGTGAATTTTCACGGATGCTTTAGCCATTTGAACTAAGTAATTGCCACAGATGAGATCATCTGCTTTCTGCAATAACAAGAGCAAGAAATCGTGGTTGAAGACAAACCCATAAATGATAAAATTTGCTGAACTGCCTGCCTACTTCTGTAACATCCATTAATCTAAATCTACTTTGAAGAAGATTGGATTTACCAGTCTGTTGTGATGTTACTTTCATTATGATATCAGATGCCTGGTTCTTTTCTCACCATGCCTGGGTGAGTCTTGACCTTGCCAGATCCCAAACCAAAGTTCTGATTTTGCATAGAAGAGCTGCAATAATCCATCAAATCATCAATATCCATCTTAGAAAACATAAATCCTTTGGCCATCAGCAGGATATTGTTCACCAACAGTTTTGCACCCCCATCAGTGCTACAGAAGTAATATCCAGAAGCACTTTAAGGTAAGGACAGCTGAAGGCCCACTTAGGAAAAGGTGACAAAATCTCACCTTTATAAAAGTTAGGTATCTAGTTAGATAAGGGTGATTGTCAAGACTTTCTGATTAACCAATATAAAAAAAGTAGATTTTTCAAGACAATTCAGCCTAACACAATCTGGGATGAGTCTTGCCCTAATGTAGATGCTACCTCTCCTCAAAGACAGAATTTAGACTTGACACCCAACTTTTAGACAAGTAACGACTTGCTCAATGTGACTGAAGAAGTTACGATTCACTGAGGTATACAATTCTTGCTTCTTTTTTCTTAACCACAGAATGTCTTATTGATAACATGCACATAAATGTCTTTTTTACTTCTATTTGCTTTATTTATCTGAAAATGTACCAATATTTTCTTAAATTAATTTACTGGTTTCAATAGCTGTCTATTTCTGTGACTAATTTGTCTTTTCAAAATTTTTTCTCATGGTTTTAGTAAGAATTGTAAGAATTTTCAAGGTTATAGAAAAATGTTCCTGTGCTGAAGTGAGATGAAAGATAAAATTCTCAAATGTGTTCAGTAGAGAAAACAGGAGAGTTTGAGTTGGTCAGTCAAAACATTTCAATTTGATTGTTTTGAACAATCCCATTTTGATTTTTAGCTTTTTCTTTTATTACTTCTTTGCACTATTTTAAATTGAAAAGTAATTTAAGAGCAAAATATCATAATTTTGATTTTGAAAGTGTAAATGCAGGCTGTTTGGTGCATTTAAAACTTCTAAAACATTTGATTTTCAACATTTTTCAGAATGTTGTTATGTCTGCTCATAGAAAACAGCTGTTATTAACAGTTTTGTTTTGATGAATCCCTCTTTTCCAATTAAAAATATTTTTACAAAGTTCATATTTAAGAGCAACTGTCAGCATAAAGTTTCTTTTTTGTATATACATCTTAAATTCACTTTGTAACTTTCTTTTTCATTTTTGAATATATATCAATCTTTCCATAAATGCCTTGATTCATAAATTAATACAGAAAAATACTCCTTAAAGGGGAAAACTTTAATTTTTATATTGAAATTGAACTATTGTTCTCTTTTAAAAATATTTTATTAATTTTAAACATTTGTTATATTCCAAAATATCTGTGGTAAGCAACAAAGTGTATTGCCATCATAAGCAGTATTAAAAAATGTCCAATTATCTTTGCAAAAAAAGTAAAGAAGAAAGAAAATTATAAAACAAATTAGAACAAGGGACATTTTAAAAAATATTAGCCTATTGTTTGTTAAAAGTACAAATAGCTCTTGGCAGTTTATTCATGGGTAAATATAAATTCCAGTATATTAAAAAAAATAATAATTAGAAGGTATAAAGGAAACCTCCACAAAGAAACATATTTAATTAATCTTTTAAAAGTTTACTGCTTATTCAAGAGTAACAATTAAAAATCTTGTCTTAAATTGAAAAATACCATAAATAATGACTGTAATTGAAAGAATATGAGCAAATAATATAATTTTATTGAAGATTTACATGCCATTTTTCCTAGGGTAGGCAAGACAAATGATCAGGTGAACAGGATGACCGAGCAGGTGAAGATGGGGTTTTTTTTACTAAAAGTAATATATTTCACAGAATATAAGGTTACTTTATTACCTTTTTATTATATTCTGGACATAATTCCATGGCTTCATACACTGGATAGTCATCTTCATGTAAGGAAACTTCAGTAGTGTGTTGCAGCTCCTCCTCAAGAGACAAGTGAGAACAGGAGGTAGATAATACAGGAACTCCTGCAGCTATGCCTGGAACCCTGCTAATGATAAATAATGATGATTAAATAGTAAGAGACTATTAAAAATGAGAAATGCTCCAAGGATCTGGTTTTTATGACCTGAAACATTGCATTAATCTCACCTAACTTTGGACTCAGGTAGTGTAACTACATTTAGTAGTACCTATGCTGCCTTTACAGTCAATGATAAATATGTCTATTTATGGCATAGTTCACCATACTTCTCCATTTCAGACATCTCGTCCAAGATGAGATGAAATCTTTGTTTGGAGAGTGTTTACTCTCCATTTAGGGAGCTAGGGACGACTAGCTCAGGTATAAAAGTCTTTGTTTGGTAAGATGAGTCCCATCGAAAACAGACGGTGACAAATTTTGAAAACATCAGCATCCATATAAATTTGTACTTTCATATAAAAGTTATGATTTTTGCATTTCAAGGAATATTCATGTACACAGACATTAGTCATGCACCTTCCAGTGCTCTGAGTCATTCTCTGGTGGCACTTACTGCATTTTTGGTCAGATTAGAAAAATTTTCTCAATCTGAGTGCTCTGATTTGCACTGTGGGTGACTGAGACAGGCTAAAGGAATTGGAGTGAGGTCTCATGAGTCCTCAGACTTACATCTATGTGCAATAGGTGAGATTTTGACAGAAACGGGCTCTTATTTCAGTTATATTTTCCTGTCTACTTTTTTACATGGGTGGGTGTAAATGAGATTAAGTACTAACCTAGGCTAGTGTCTGTAATTTATTTATTTGTGTAAGTCATGATAGGTAGTGATTTTCTTGTGTAAATCTGCTACTAAAAAAATATTATCAGTATTCTTCATTTATATCTCCACTGCAAACTAACAAAGAAGGATGAAGGTGGAAAAAAACAGACTGAGCTTACAATAACACAGGAAAAACAAACAGTTTGTGTGTAACCACAGGAAAAAGGATAGCAAGGGAGAAAAAAAGGGAACAAGGAAGAGATTACACTCAAAACTTTGCTGAATTCATAATATCCCCATTAAAAGCCAGAAGCAGAACCATGCAATCTGATACCTGTATAATAAATTAAAGAAACAGATGCAAAGCCTCCATAAAACATGGGCTCCCTACCCAACTGGAGACAACTGTAATTAGGGTGACCTCTTCCCTTTAGCTATTTCCTCTCACAGTTTCTTCAACATTTGTTTTTGTAAATATATTTACATACGTTGTGTCTTCTAATTTGTGAAACAGAGCACAGCAGACAGGAAAGTCTCATGGAATACCCTGATGTATCAATAATAATGAAAATAATATATGCAAATCAGACCTGCTAAGGCTGTTTTTTCTCCCACAGGGGGAAGCAGAGAGCTTCTGTTACTTTCCTGTTTTGGGGCTTGCACATACTCATCTTCCCGTCACTTTGGGAGCTCCCTTGTCATCTCTTTTCTCTTCCTTTTCTCTGTGTTTGGCTATTGACCATCTATATTGACTATTTCTGTAGTTAACTCTTTGAGACATATGTCTGCACATTTGCCTGTAAATGTTTAGCAAAATATGTCTCCTATAAATAAAATTTGCAATTTGTTCACTAAAAAGTAGGTCTGCTAGAGACTTCAGGAGATCAGCTGATCATATCTCCACTGTATGACTTGTTGCAATAATAAAGCATGAAAATAGCAACACAACAACAAAATGTTATCAGCAACTGTCTGCTTATGTATGTGTCTTTGTTGGCCCTGTTAAAACACATAAAACTTCTGTTTATTAATATTTACTTATGCATATGTATTTGTATATGCGTACATTATAAACACTATGTGCACATGGATAATGTGTGCCTAGTCAGTAGCTAATGCACTTATTTCTTTTCCATACAGCATCCATATACCAATCATTAAAAAAATCAAGTAATTCTGAGCAGTGAAAAAGCATCATAAAAACCTTCTTGGCTGCTATTATCAGTATAAAATCCAAAAAGTAGCAATCTAAATAAATGATGTGTAGCCCTTACTCTTTATGTAATCTCCATGCCTTATATCAGCACTGGTGTTGCCACCTACCTTTACCGTCCCTTTCCTTTACAAAGGAATTCTAATGACTAATTTCTCTATTCTCCTATGTGAAGCTTAAACTCTATTTTACTTCTCCAACCGTGATATTTTTTCAGAGAACCTTTCAAAACCTTCTTTTCAAAGTACAGGAGACCTTAAAAAACATGAGATATCACAAGCGTTTGGACTCTATGCTGCAGTCTCTGGGTCTGTATCTACTTAGCACTGTCCTTTACGAAATTTCTTGGAGAGTAAACAAAATACTGCATTGCAGCAAATCAAATTTAAAGAGACACGATAGGGCAGAGGTCTGGATAAGAAAGACTCAGTTTTGTTTGCCTCCTAGCAAAATATTAGAAGAAGCAAGAGACACAGAAAAGCAGTCTATTTGTTATTTATTCTCTTTCTTAGTTATCGACACTTAAATAGAGCCTGTTAGACGCATCATATATAACTGAGGAAGCCAGCATTATGCATTGTTGGAGGAATATCACAACACTGCCATTTAATATTGCTATAGTGAATACAGAAGGTATGAAAAACAGAGATGTATGTTAAAAAGGCAATAATTTATAACTGCTGCTTATAGGGTTTTTTTCTTAAAAGAAACAGAAGGTTTTAATACTTAAAAAGTAGGCAATATTCTCTACTCAAAAAAGAGCACTGGAAATTAGATGGATCATAGCTATCATATGAGAACTCTGGACAGATGTATAGCAAATACTTTAAAACTGAGGCTTTTATTGTGTTTTAGGTAATACTCAGAGGCACCACACACATTACTGAGGGAGTGAGAACACAAAAAAATTAAGTTAAATGAGAATTATCTCTACCTCAAGTTTACAACAGCTGTGGTCCAGTGGACAGGGGCATGATGGGGAAATAGGCCAGTGTTCTGCTTGTACAGAGGTTAGCTTTGTCTGCTTTTCTGCTTCTTTTGCATAGCAGCAGTGTGCAGAAAATGTAGTTTGGACTGACGGCTTCTCATACTGCTGTATACCATGATGGAGAAGATCTCCTCCTGAGACCTGATATTGTTATTAGGTCATGCAAGGCAAGGTTTGGGTCCAAGAAAGCACATCTTTTTCAAACTAACACAAGGACCAAAAGAGGTATCTCAAGCTATGTTTCTCCAACACACACTCAGAGAGCTTGGAGCAGCTGAGCCATTAGAGTCGCTAGTGACTCTCAATAGCAGTAAGACTTCCTTCATCCTGAAGTTTTTCTGCTTCTGTTAACCTCAACATAACATTGCATCGTGGTATCACAAAGGCACCAGTTTCCTTCAGAAGCACCTACAGACCCCATCTTCCAATGCACATCCTGAAAATGCCTGATTAGATGTGAGCTACTGCTGTTTCTCTAGCTTATTTGGAAGCCATTTGTGTTTTTAGCCCTCAGGATGAAAGTTTGATACCTTGTATGGTTCTTGTTCCTTATGAATTCACTTATATTTCCTTCCAAAAGCAACCGGCCTTTTCTGAATCCTGCCTCCTTCCGTCTCCTCTCCCATTCACATAGAAAATACACAAACGACCAGAGATAGTCTCTATTTTCACATTATTTTCCTCAGATTCTCACCACAGATAACACTATCGGATGAATCAAAAATACTCATTTGGGTCTGACCACTCTTGTCAGTACAAGGCAACACGAGGGCAGTCAGACAGACATTCTCATCCTTCTATGTTGCCCTGCGTGTTGAATATTCTGAGTTTTTTTTTCCAGTAACACAGAAATTGAACTGAAGCTTCTTAAAAGGAAGTTCTGCATATTGTACTTGAAATGGAAGTAGCGTTTACCCACATGCCATTCTGTTTGCATACCATGTACCTTCATTCCTGCACAGCTTAATGCATGTCTTTACATATCGGTTTCTTAATGACATGATTGCTTTTAAGGTTTTCTATTGCTTTTGGAGGCCAGACCTGCAGAGAGCTGAACCCTCACGTCCCACGGAAGTAGGTCTAGCACAATGGAAATTGCCTAATTTATTATCTTAGTATGTGGCAGTTATGTTTCTTGAAAAGCATGCTTTTGCACAGTTGATAAAAGGTTTAATCTAAACAGGTAGCAGGAATCCTGATCTGTAAATATAGCCTACACATTGTGGTGGCAGTTTTGTTGGTGTTTTGGTAGGGATTAAATAAAATTTTCTTTGGTGCTAGTATGTTGAATATCAGCCTTGCAGGCAGCCCAAATGTAAAAGCAATTAAACTCCTTTATGCAACTGAGGTTTATGAAACTATAAGAAAATCTGCCCAAAATACGAAGTGGAGTAGGAGTTAAGCCAAGTGTTGTCTCCAGAGTCTAAATCCAAATGACTGTTTATTTTTTGAGACCATAATACTTCCAAACTATATTTGCCTTAAAGTGAAGGATATGAAGTAATATGAAGTGAAGGATATATAGCATTTCACCACTTTGACTGGGGTGAATCTCCTCATCCACTAGGATGCAGATGGGGCCACTAGGCTTACGGCAGACCTGTGAGTATCAGGTATCAGCACAAAATCCAACCCCGTTTTAGCAGTCGGACTGTTTAATGATTATGACTTCCTCACATCAACCAGGCTTCTTTGTTTCCTGATAGAGCAGAGAAATATCTTTTTCGCTTCTCATACAGCTCTAGACATACACTCACATTATTTCTTTTCTGAAAAATTTCACATCCTAGAGTGATTTCTGTTTATGGGTAGGAATTTAGTATGATGTGCTCTGGATTTTTCTTACCTATTGTCACATACACAACCTCAGTACGAACCAATAGATAAGAAAATACTCTTCTGAAATCATGTGTAAAGCTTCTGCAACAGTGCAAAGATATGTCCAAACAAACATTTTCAATGGCAAATTGAAAAATTAATTGCAAAAGAGATGTATGAATTAGACATAGAAAAATGTACAAAATTTCTAATTACCTATTCTTACGATAAAAAAGTAACTGTCTCTTCAAATGGGCAATTCAGAATTTGAGGCCACTGAGATTCAATTTGTAGTTAGAAATATCTTGAGGTTTTCTATTAGATTGGGATTAGCTTTCTTGATTTTATGCTTGCTTTACACAGTCTTAACTGAGCTTTTGTGTATTGAATATTCTCACAATACTTGTTACAACTTTTTGATGTAATTCTTGTTACAGATGATTCAAAAGGCTTTTTAATATGCTTTGTAAATTGCAAATGATAAAAAATATTTTTAATTCCAGTGAAAAGGAGAAAAGGAAATTGGTTGAATGGAGATGATAACCTGGGTTGACTGAGACTAATAATTGCTTTCATTCTAAAGGGTAACAGCAGCAAGATTTGTAGTGAAAGACTTTTCTATAGTTCCTTTCTTGTCTCCTTTTGTTGTTGTTTTTTGTTTTCTATTATGAGTGCTTCAAAATTGTAATAATTTGTGCAGAGAGGAAAAGATAATGTGTCATAAGAGAAGCAGCAACTGAGGAGACAATGAGGGCCCAAAGATGAAGATGCTGTTTTGTGACTAAGACAACCCAAGACCACTTCCCTGTTCTGCAATAAATTCAGCGTACCGTGACCTTGAGCAAGACATTTCAGGCTATGTTCATAAAATAGCTTTTGGTGCCAATGATTGTTGCTTAAGTCCAAAATATTGATCCTCAAAATCCTGCTGCTGTCTAACTGCAGAGCCACCTGGATTTTCTTGGTCCCTGTAAATTATATTAGTGATGTTCCAAAGGCAACCACTTTCCTCTGGTCTCTGATCTACACTATGTTGAATATTGAAATAATCTTCGAGGCAGATGGTGAGCAGGAGACTGATTTTGCAGTCTGATGGTTATAGCGCTCAACAGAGGATTTAAAGAGACCTTGATTCTAGTCTCCATAGTCAGTTTAGTATTTACATGAACTAGAACAGTGTCAATAGCAAACTGAGGGAGTTACTCTTTCTCACCAATAAGATTTTGTGGTCTGAAGGTAGGAAAAGTCATGTGGGAGATGAGGAAGAAAGGGATTTAAAGTGTTTTCGCAGACCCAGCTGGTGTGCAAGTAATGTGCTTATCATGAGAACTGAAGGGAACAGAAGAGACTGTGTTTTGTGACCTATCTGCAGAGGGGACAAATTGATCCCTAGCAGTTCCAGCTTCACTTTCCAACTAAAAAAAGACCTAAGTTTTGGATGGTTACATTAAGTAACTCAACCCCTTTTCCTCAGTCTAGAAAACAGTATGCTTTTTGGGCTGCACACTAAGATATGCAATTTCTCACTGTGAGGACTATGTATTCCAGACCTTGTCCACTTTTAACAAAAGCATCAATGGGTTTCATATAAATTTATGTCAAACCTTGTGTCTCCTATATTCTGCCTTTTTATTCTACAGTGACAGTACAACTAAGTCTTCACACTCCTTGTATAGGACTCAGCCTATCTAAACTAGGGTTGTGGATTCCACAAGTTGGCTAGATAATTAGAAGTTTGCTGCTTCAATGCTAAATGTGTGCATCTAGATCCCTGGTTTTTAATCTGTGAAATGTGAGTAGTTACATTCCTCCAAAGGATGCTGTGACTTATGGGTAAATATTTTCATGACTGTGAGGCACTCCTGTATTAGGACAATGACAGTCACATGAATATCTTTAGAATAGAATTGCTACTGAATCAGTACACTAGCTTTTATTATTTTGCAGAAATATTTATATATTCTTAGAGCACTCCCTATCGCACTCTATTATTTATTCTCGCATAAAATATGCATTAAAATATAGAACGTTTCCATTTTGACTTTGAAAGCAGAAAATTTACCTTGAAGCAGAAAGCAAATAAAGTAACATGTCTCAGAAAGTCCAGTTAGACTACAGTGTCAATAGGTAATGGTCTGTTTTACTCTTAAAATGCTTTTGAAGTGAACTGTTTGAGGCTGAAAGATCTTACACAGACATTCCAAAAAAAGAAATTCAGCTTTTTACTGTTTTTTTTTCTAAAGTTCTGATCTGCCATGAAATTACTGTTGAGTGGGATATTCAATAAATTTGTTCAGATTTATGTTTAAATGAGAAGTTTTATGTTGAAAAATACCGGGCCATTAAAAACATGCTGACTCCAGTCTAGGATGGATTTTAAACCTTGATTTGTATTTGTTAAGATGAAATAGTAATAAAAGAACACAAAGCCTATTTGACATTCATTAAAGTTACTCAGTTGTCTCACATGTTTGAGAGATGCATGTGAGACTTCTGTGGACTCCAATCCTGATTTCTATGAGAAGAAAATTTTAAGGTTCAGTTTTATATATAGACAAGGTCAAATTGTACTGTCAGTGTTACTGCTTTCATAGTGTCAGGTAGAACCGCAGTCTAAGGTGTTTAAGCTAGAATGGGTTGTCTCCACAAAATCTATTATCAATCTCAATACACACATTTTGCCATATCTTATTGCTCCTCTTCCAACAGGGTAGCTGTTGGTATGCTTACTGGTATGCTTTCTAGTGTGGGAAGTTAAAGTGTGGAAGACAGGATATTCTGAGCAGTTTGTAATGGCAGCAGTAAAATTGCTCACTGAACAGTAAGTGTCATACAGGAATCCTCACTAGAATGTCTGTGTCTCACAGAAATCAAAGGAAACAGGACTGGAAGGGGCTCAGAGAGCCCTGCTACATTCCTCTGTCCCAGTGAGTTGCACCCTGACATGTTTGACTCACTGAAAGGCAAGGGCATTTCCATCCTATCCCAATGGGTACCGAGAACATTTCATAATTTTCCCCTTTCTAGCAACATTTGATATGTTTGTATGTTCTCCTATCATCTCCTTATCTTTCCTTTTCATATGGCTTTCACACTGTAATGTTTTCCAGATCTCTTCTCACTTTGTTTCTTTTTTCTGGATACCCCTGTGTCTGATTAGTTGTTCCCTGCTATGCATTCATGTTTTTAATCATTCCTCTGCTATTTCATTCAATTGCCTTGAATTGCACCATAATTTTTTACATTTTCCAGCTTAGTAAAATGATTGTGAAATGTAATTCTGCCTTCTGAAGTAGTGGCTTTCTCTCCATACTCAAAATGTCAGTATCATGAAGCCCATTAAGTAAAATACTACATAGTACTGGATCTAGGACAGACCCATGTCAAATCCTTCTTGCTACCTTCTTCCATTTTGTCAATAAACAAATGATATCTTCTTGTCAAGTAGCATTTTCAAGCCAGCTGCACACTGACCTTAAGCTGTCTCACCCATACTCTAGCGCTTTTGTTCTATTATGCAAATATCATGTCAGACAGTGTCAAAAGCCTTATTAAAGTCACGATATGTGACATCCACTGCTCTTCTACTATCCTCGAGGCCTGTTACCTTGTCATAGAAAGAGATTAGGTTGTTTTGATATGGTTTGTTTCTGACAGTTCCATGTTAGTTTTTAGCAGGTCCTTACAAATAGGCTGATTACTCCGTAGAGACATCCAGACTGCACGAATAAACTTTAATCAAGGAGATGAGGAAAAAGAAGACAGCCATTTACCTCTCACAGAGGCTATCCCATCCAGACTTTGTGTAACAACGAGGTAGTATTGCTTTGTGGCCCTGAACTTTACATCTCTTGTCACTCTCAGAAATAGATAGGAAGAATACAAGTTGAGGCTTTCCCTGTGTTGTTATCTTCTTTATCACATCCCTCTGAGCACCTCAGAAAAACAGACAGCACAGTGATAGAAGTGATTTCTGGACTAACTTGAGGATAACTAGAAAAGGACTGTTTTGCTAAGAGCTAAGAATTGTGCATCTGACCTAGCCTAAACGATATACTTATTTTTATTTCTCTTTCTTTTCAACTGTCTGTTCTAGATTCTTTGAGGGCAGAGTCTTATTTAGTACATATTTGACAGCTGCTGTTCCAGTGCATACTCAGCCCTGTAGCTAGATATTCTTTCCCTTCTTCACAGAGAACTGTCAGTATTAAGAACTCTAAACATCTTTCAAAATTAAGAGAGGCATTTACAATTTGTGGGATTTATATATATATATATAGACACAGTATTGTTTGGGGTTTTTTTCAACTTTTAATGTTCTTTAACAATAAGGACGTTGACTTACTTTATTTCTTAGTTAAGCAAAGGCTGAAAGAATTATTTTCAAGTCCTGGAGGTTGTATGGAAGATTCTGTGTGTGAATAAACCGTAAGAGCTGTTGATACTATGTTGAGGTGCTGCAGTAAGAATGGTTTTGCTCTTAAATATGACATTTATGTTCACAAAGCATCTAAAAATAGATATATTTTAAGTCATTAATGATTTTTTTTTTTTTTTTTCATATATGCACACAGGATTTTGGATGGCTGACCTTGAAGCACAAACTGCTGGTTTTGGGATCCAGAGTACAGATGAAAAAACATGAGGAAAATATTTATTTCATGCATATTGCAATAGATTTTAGTGTCTTCCCAAATGTAAGTGAATATTTATGGCATCTACATCTGTTCACAAACCCATATTTCTACCTGGTGAACTGGGAATGATGTCTGGTTAAGATGTTAGAAACTGGAAACTTTCATCTCCTGCTTTTACAACTGAGTATATTTGACTCCTTCCTCTGATGTGAAGATATACTGGACTTTATAAAATAGAATAACAAAAGTGAGAATAAATCTTATGATGTAATTATTCCAGGAGGAGGAGCAAACAAATAAATTCAGTAACTACTGAGATGTAATGACAGAAATGTGAAGGTTTTGACCTGTGCTTTGGAAAGCTCTTCTCTTACTGTTGCCAAGCAAGTGGAGGACAGAGTAAATGCCCCTTCAAATATCTCTTAAAAATGGGATATCAGCTTATAAACTGACCCTTCCTAAGAAAAAGAAAATACTCTAAAAGAGACCTGCTGTTTTAGAAATGTTTTACCAAAAAAATATTGGCTCCCTTTTCAGTGTCATTAAATCCTTTTTGCTGAGCCTTAGAGCTGCACTGTCCTGCGTACACAACATTGTCCCTTCCTAGAAACCCGAAGGCCTTAGAAAGTAAAAAAGATAGCAAACATTTCTCGTGAGTGCAGCCAGTGAGGATCAGGAAACTGCCCTGCCCTGTCTTAAATATCCACCTATTTTTACACAGGCATCTGCAGATTTCAGAGGAAAAACAATTCTTGTGCTTCCACTTCAAAAAAAAAAAAAAAAACCCAAAGCAAAACAAGACAAACAAAACCCTATTACCTTATACTGAATCTCCACTAGTCTTGAAATGTTTACCCTCTCTCTTCTGCAGAAACAAGATTTTAGGTTTTCAGCTGAACAGCATCAAGACAATATCTGAAACTCTTGAAGCTCTTCATGTTTTATAGAAAGGATAAAAATGTCATTAATCTCATTATCCCCGTCCCTAAAAACTTGATCCTGAAAAATCCATGACATGCCCTAAAACCCAAAATTATTATGCCTCCAAAGCTGTGCAACAAATTATCTTTAGCAGAGATGTGTCTATACATTCCCTACACAGCAATTTAATAAAATATGTCACAATTAAACACACATGTTTGAGGAAATAATCCTGTCTCAAAACAAACACTGAAAGAGAAACATGAGGAGATTTGAGTTTGTGGATTACTAGATCTGTATTTAGTTGAATAGAAAATAGGTTCATCTGAGTCCTTTTGGAGGAGGCTTGCAAATATACTTCAGATGTTTTTTATCTCTTATGGGAGTATAGACAACTTTGTAGTTCTAACAAAGAAGTCTGGAAATACAGTATATCAGATTTTATGATCTTGGCCTTGTAATTGCAGAAACAACAAATGAGGGATGAGACTAAACAGTGAAAACCACCACAACTCCATGTTCTCCCTGGTCCTGCAGCAGATGCTGAACCTTGCTGAACACTTGCCTTTAGATGGATCCTGCTTAGAGCTGAAGTGTCAGGTTAAATACATGATGCATGATTGTGGTTTTTCAGATATGATTTAGGTGAATTACCTACATGCTGTTTTTGTGGATTCAATCTGACTAATTTCCAAAGCCACATTGAATAGACTTTTTTAATCAAACTACTGTGCTGATTAAGTGCAACAACCCTTTCCAGAACCAAGTAAATTTCAGGCAGATACAACTCCATGATTCCTGGAGACAAAATAGCTAAACTTATCATGCATTGCAGAGGCCATTTCTTCAGACTTTTCAAAAAAATAAAGAGGTACAAAAGGACATAAAGCTTGTCTGTGCTCAACAAAGGGAGTTAAAGATTGCACTGCAAAGCCAGGCAAACTGGGACATTCATTCTTTTTATGCCCCTTGAACTGGGACATTGTGTTTCAACTAAGGATTTGTCACCAATGGTGGTCAACAAGTTTTCTAATGTATGACATCTATATTTAAGAAAGAGGTTGGAATAAAGGTTACTTGTTTGTTTTATATCTGAAAATATGAGAGCAGCCAAACTGCATTAAAAAATATAGACAATAAATAGATAAAATAATACATTAGAGCTTCACTGATCACGAGTTTATGAACTTTTAATAGATGCTGCATATAGACTGCTTGATAGCTTGGTGGTACAATCCTAGAACTATATTATAACACTTGATAGTATATATTATCTCTACTGCTGTGTGAAGAATCTCCTATGCTGTATAATACGTGTGTAACAAACTTGAGATCCATATCAGGACTTACAAACTTGTTATCCATTATTCTTGTAAAACTTAATATGAAACGCAACTGCAAATTTGTCATTAAAATAGGAGATGGGGCGTACATACAAAGTTGGGGGAATGGAGTGGGACGCTGAAGCTAGACTACCTGAAGATGTTCTGTCATGAATTTCTACCACTATAAATTATATGAAATATTTCTGGAAAAAAAAAAAAAGAAGTGCAGTATTTTTGGGGCTGTGAAAGATTTTGCAGATGAAAAGAAATTTTATGTTCTATTTCCCCAGAATGTTGAATTTACGTTTATTGCAAGCATATTGGATGGCCTAGGGCTACCCAAAACTGAAAGGTAAGTTTTGTTACCCAGCAAGATAGAGGGACAGAACCAGAAATGCATTGTTTATGTCTGTTACAAATATATAGAAGCAAACCAGGGCTGGTGATGAAGCAAAGTGGCATCATACACAAAACTGAGAGGTGGTCTGAGAAGTGAACATTTGTGGCAGGTGCACCCACCCAATTAAATTAGAGCTTCTTAGCTGCTGACGTGTAGCCGCTCCTGATTGCCTTAATTCTTGGGGCTTCACGGTAGTTGGGGCCTTTGTCCAATTGCAGCCGTTATTGAGCACAGATCAGATTTGGCCTGGGTATCAATGGAGTCCCCTGGGGGAGCCATTTTGAGCTTGTACCCTGGAGCAGTACGCTGCAGTCAAGGACTCTCCCCTTGGGTCGGGATGCCACCCAAGGAAACTCCTTGAGGTGGCTTGGGTCAGGACGCTGCCCTGAGCAGGTCCTTGAGGTTGAGAGCCCTCACTTTTTAGGTGAGTGATAGAGCATTTTGGGTTGTCATTAAACCCTGGGAAGTGGTGCTTTGTTCTGCGTTTTGGGTTGTTCTTAAACCCTAGGAAGTTGTTCTGTTCTCCTCTCACAGGCATTTGAATTTGTAATTTGCAGAGGGCTAGTTAGTTGTGTTGACAATAAATTTTTAATTTTTGGTGGTTGGTTGTTTTTTTGAGAGCCTCCGTAACAACATTGCATAGCACGTAGTGAACAGAAAAGCTCTGCCAAGAGATTGCCATCTGGGTGGGAGACAACGTGGGAGAAGAAATGTACCAGAACCCCAGTGGGAGATTCTGGGGCAACTACAACTTGCAGAAGTTGCTGTGTAAAGGGCAACACGTTCTTCTTCATGAACAGGAGGGCTAGAGAGGAATTTTGTGAATCATCTTCCGTACACCCATGTTCATAGTTCTCTGCAAGAGCTGTCATACTATGTTTCTGACAGCTAGTGGGATAAAACTGGTGTAAAAGTTGTCCCAGTAGGACTGCTTTTATTCCACTGTGGTCAGGTTGTTCAGCCCTGAGGACAGAGACAAGAAAGTAGTCCTCATGCTTGCAGATCTTCAGTCTGAGTGTTGAAGTTCAGACACTAACGGTGTTAAGAAACAAATTTAGGCAGCACATTGATAAAAGCTGTGTGGAAGGGAGGTTTGAGAGGAAAGAAAGGCTTGGTGACCAGTTCTGGAGGATCCAAGAGCTCTGTTCCTAACATTCTTCTCCATCCCATCAAGTTAAAAACTTTCATTCATTCTCTGAATTCCAGGAGACTGCTAGCAAAGAGAGTGAGAGGAATTCACAGCTGACAGTATGCAGACTGTGGAGTCCTGTGAGCAAAGACCAAAGCTTTTTTCATGAGACATGTTCTGAAAGGGAACAGAGGTCTCTTTCAATTGGTTATTTATGTTTCTGCTTTTTATATTGAAGAAAAGCATCTTTTTTTTTTTTTTTTTCCTAAGCTGCTGTCTGGGGGAGGGGAACTAAGCTGCAGTTATTTATTTGTGTCTTTGCTATGGTGGGAAAATGTCTTTTGTACCAAGTGCAAGCATTTCCTCTAGTCTCCAGAGAAGTTCAAAGCTAATTTGTTTTCTACATTACCAGAATTCATCAGGCAAGAGGAGGAGGGAGCAGGTTATAATACTTTCTACAAAATAATGTATGTTTGATCTACATCTACCTACGGTTTAAGACTATAGCTACAAATTTCAGTCAGATTATAGGAAAAGAAATAGTCTAACTGTTCTCTGCATCTGACACATCCTGGGTAGAAAAGCAGATAGGAGGCTCTGGCAGTGGTACACTTGGGAGCATTTTTATAGGGGTCCTGGAGGAAATCTCTCTCAAAGCCTTTCTGGGACCATCAATGCAGGCTGTAATCATGAATGCTCAATACTGCCTTTGTTTCTTCAGCTTCTCTATGATGTAGCTACCGTTACTGCTCTGCTTTGAGAGGATAGGAAGAGAAAGTGCAACAGTGGGTATTCTTTATGCTTTTATCCACTTCTTGGCCTTATGGACTATGGAGCATCATGCTATTGGCAGCTTTTCTCTGGACTGTAAAAGCATAAATATAGTTTCAGTGGAGGTGCTTTCTCAAGGTCAGCTGTATCAGGGAGATCTGAGACTCTGGAAATGGCAAACTCAGAACGGTGACTAGCAATAGCTGTAATTGTTTACAAGCAGAGGACAATATTTTTGCTTACAAGTAGGTTGCATGGTTTCCCAAAAAGCTCTTTGTCTGTGGTGGTCTGGTGAGAAACAAAATAGAATCTATGTGGTGTTTGACTTCGGTACAATTAAAGCTGTGATGAAATGTAACTGTGTAAAGGTGTAATGAAATGTAACTGCGGACATGCGTGAGAGAGAGTTCTTGGCAGCAAACCATGACCTGTACCCATGAGGGCATGCCATTCCTTTCACTTCGGGCGATGGGTAGAACAAGAGGAAAATACAATATATCACTTGTGACTTTAATAATTCTTAGGGGACATCATTGCAGTTTTTAAAGCTCATTCCTGACCAAATGGGCAAAAGCAGCCTGGGACAGTAATTCCTGCTCTGAGAAGATTGACTCTGACAATGGTGGTGAGCACCATGCTGCCATCATTCCTCATTGATATGTTCCCTTATGTTGACCTGATTTCAGTAGCTGATACGGAAGAGAGGGCAATTCTGGATTTTGGGAAAGGTATTCAGGAACATCTGGGACTTGCTTTTATGTTTTATATGCCAGTGGCTATACATGGCACTTACAAAATGCCTATATGGGATAGGGACAGTGTCTAAAAATGTCTTCAAACCTCTGCTCTTCAAGATTTGGACACTAATACTAGATTAAGCAGTCACAGGGAGTTTTTTCAGTGCTTTTTCAACCTGGCAAGGAAGCATACATTTCTGGGAACTTATTGCTGTCTTTTCTTATTTATTCCAGGTCAGTTCATTTATATTTACAAATTGTCATACTTAGCCTCTTGATGACTGTGTCTGTCTGATGGTGAAATTAGTTTGCAGAACTGGTTGGCTCAAGGCAAACTGAATTAATTAAAAAAAAAAAAATCTTGTTTCTGGAAACTTTCGCTATTGATAATTATTTTCTGTAGCTCTACTATGTTTAACACTCATTTAGAAACACATGATAAATGAGACCACATAAATTTTTACAGTTGTTATCTGGTAAAGAGACACTGAGACAGAACTATTGCATTCTAGACTCTGCAGAAACATTGGCCAGAGTTATGCACTAAACCTTGCAATGTTGTGTATAAAATATACATAAATAGATGTTAATTATTCTCAGTCAACTTTCTAAGATACAGCACCATACAATTTCTGAGTAAAACAAATATGTGATGCATGCAAAACTGAAGTAGTACTTAGAACTCTATGAATAGCTTTTAAACAAAAAACAATCACTTGAAATTTGCTAGTGTACCTTATGCAGATTTTCTCACACTGTTGCTGTTAATATATAATACAAACATCACATTTCAGCATAAGTACCCTCATTTTAGTATGTATTTATTAAGACTTACCCCTTAATTTTCTCACAGAAATGATCTGTCAGTGTGACTGCAATACCCAGTTCATGCTTTTGACCTCTCTAGAACATGATCAGTAATTTCTTTTCCCCAGGATTTCCATGACTTCTGTCAATGAAGAACTAAATGTTCCCCATAACTACCAATGGTTCAATCTTTGATAGTGGACTGATTTCAGGACCTGGCAACATGCATGCTCTGCAAACTATATCCAGACTGAATCCCAGTCTGTGGAGTAAGCATTTATTTAGGCCCTGGGTTTTGTAATGGTCTTCAGTTATACAATAAGCGCTTGCTGGAATGAAGAATTGTTTCAAAGCATCATTTTCCCTGTGCAAGAGGCACCTCTCTGGCTAAAAATAAATACACAAACCAGGAATTTTTAAATAGCTTGAAAATAACACTCTTCCATTTCTTCCAAGCAGAAAAATTATGTAAGAGCATTGCAACTGATGTAAGGTAGTGGTATCATGTAACAGCGGCCTGGAAGGTAGTCAGATGTCACAGTGATAAAGGCCATGCAAGAATAAAAATAGAACATTATAGAGACTGCTCTAAAGCTCTGGAAGAAGTGTTCCCTAGCTTCAGAGGATTTGAAAATGGCAAGACGCTGAACTAGCAGTAGGGGCACACTTCCGTTAAACTTTTCATTACACTTTCCAATTAGCCAGGAAAATTAGCCTAGAGATTTGTAATGTAAAAACTATTCCACAAATAGTGATTGGTCATAGCTGTGTGACTGATTTAACATGTCAAAATTAATAAAATATATACTTTAATACAGAGGGAAGATATCTTTTAAGAAACCATAAAAAGAAAATTCTGTGGTCTCCAGAAAGAAACTTTGTTGGCTTAGAAATGAAAATTATATCTTTGGAAATGATAAACCTGAGTTAAAACCAGCTTTCTTTTCTGCTACAAAATCTGATGTATTCTGTGATCTTCATATTAACTGCTGCATCCACACCCATCAGTTTTTCTGATCTCAAATATTGCTTTCGAAAAGACTTTATCACAGTTTGTTTGTATCATAGCAATATCAGGACATAAACCAAATCTCACAGCTTCCACTTCAGGTCTAATGCACCCCAATTCACTTTTTAAATGTTCCTGTAAGCAAACAAGGATGTGATGTGTCTTCTGTATGTTCCTATCTGTAAACTCTTTTTCTGTTGTCTCCCAGCTTGCAGCAGAGATTCAACACAGTTCTCACAAATTTTGCTGTCATATTCCTTGCCTGACATCCACATGGAGCTCAAGGCTTTAATTAACTCATAAAACTTAAATTGCTTGTGATGCCATCTTACTTCGTTGTGCTGTGCTCTCATCCAAACTGAGTATTTGCCTTGTAATTAGAAGTTAAACTGTTAAAAACACCAAAATGCTAGAGTAGGTGCACTGCACACGGCGGTAAGTAGATGCCTATGTTTTATTTCTCCTGAAAATAAATCTTACAAATGGCTTCAACATTTCACTTAAAATATTCAGTCAAGGCCCTATTTTATTTTCAATGTCTGTCTGATTAGCACTTTGACAGTGTCAAGAACAGAAAACTGAAGTGAAGTATGCACAATATTACAAACTACCTGATGCAATTCAGTTTATATACATTCTTTATTCTGTTTATTTTCTTCTACTTAAATTCCTTGAAAGGATTTAAATGGTACTTTAAATGGCTTCCTGCTTTTTTGCCAAGTGCCATATTAAGTCAGCTATATCGTAACAAATCTGTGTATCAGATGTGAAGCATGCAGCAGCTTTCCTGTGCATACTATAATATTTCTTCACAAGAAGTTCTAGTTAAATGACAGTTTACTGATTAATACAGTTTATCATTAAAATTCCCTTTCCTCATATGCCTCACTGCAGAGAATGGATAAATGTTTTAAGACATTTTCCTGTATCCACATTGATTCAGTTGATGTAGGAGTATTTAAATATGGATAGCCTACATTAATAAGTATCAATATATATCAGGCATTTTCTTTATAATCAACTGATTCTTTTCCAAGATATTGTAAAAAAGGTACTTCTTACCAAAGATGAGATAGCAGAGGTAAGAGGATAGAAAGAGACAAAGACAGATAGCAGATATTTAAGACATAGCAATGATTTAAAAGAAATATAACTAGGTGCCACTGATAATTCCATAAACAAATTTCATCCCTCTCCTTGTTTGAGTAAATGTCAAAGGGAAGAACTTTTTGAAAGGGAAAATACATAACAATTCCACACAGTCATTATTCACAAGTGCCTGCCAAAATCATAGGTAAACTTTGACATTTTCCTTGGTTAAGTTAACTTCATGATAATATCTGATTTTCCTTCAGTATTGCAGAAATAATATCTCCTGTGAATAATGCTGTTCTGCCCTTCTCACCCAAACATTTTTATGAAAGTAGGAAGGGCAAAATTATTTCATTTGCTGTTTTGATGAGAAGCAGTCTTCTGTCCTCAGGAAAAAAAAAAAAAAAAAGGAAAATAACAAGGAAATTCTGAGCTTTTTAGTAAGATGTCATCTGGCTGTTTTCAGAACAGTACAATTTTATCTTCAATAGGATTTAGAAATTTTTTTGTCTATGATTTTTAATGGACTCTATGGTTTCAAGAAATTTATAATCAGTAGGCCGGGTAGTAAGTGGCTTTTTGTTCCTTTCTATTTTTTCTTAAAGATCTTCCTTTTGTTCCACTCTCTTTGGCAGTGTCCTTGCATGACCTCACAGAGAAAGGAAGATATATCTGTCTTTTAGATCTGCCTACTCACAGTTGTGCTGTCAATGCACATCTCAAGTTCCTCCAGCCACAGTTTGATTTTTCCTTTTTCTGCATTAGCTACTGAGTTTTCATTGGCACTCTGACTCTGCACAGCTTGAGTGACTTATGTATTCTTTTCTCCTCTAAGCTTTTTTTCACCTGTGCCTTCTTGTATTAATTACCAGGATTGTGTTTTCATGCTCCAATTACCTTTTTTTCTTTCCCCAGAACCTTTCATCTTCTTTCTTTTGCTATCAAATTTCTTCCTCGTGGCATTCATTTGTACATTTTTCACAAGCTAAAGCACTAATGACAGAGTTAGTTCACTTTCCCCATCACAACTGATATATTGTTGATCTTTTTATTTTATTTTTAATGTCTGTGTTCTTAGAGACTGTCTTTTCCTACATTTGGTTGCATTGGAGATACCTAACAGACCACAATCTGTTTTTCAGTCTTTAAAAAGCTGCTTACCATAAATAGTAAATAACTGCTAGTAATAAAATTGTTACTCTTGAGACAGCTATTCAAGTTTTCTCGTAACACCCTATTTCTAGTCTCAGACTTACCTGGTGAAGAACCACTGCCTTTCCCCATCACTGGAATCCAAATGCCAGTGAGACATTTCCTTTCCTGGGTCTTCAGTTGCAAGCCACAGACTACATGATCACACTGAGCAGACTGCCCGCAGACCTTTCAGGCTCATGAGTCACAACGTCAGCTATATTCTATACTGGAGAATTATTATGTGGGAACCCATAACTCAGACTTATTGTTGATGGCTCTTGGACTCTTGACTGAGCAGGTCTGGTGGCAACACTTCTGCAGAAAGACTTTAACATGTTCATTGCAGAAGGCTAGCATAATGCTCATCTGATCTTTCAGTCTTAACACAACATTACGTAGAAATACTGATGATGGGCAGATATACCTTAAATGAGGCTATTCTTCAGGCATAGGTTTTTCCAGGCTGGTCAGAAAATAAGCTAACTTGAATACCCAATGACAAACTCCCCACCCTGTTGCTGGCCAACATCCCTGGATGATGAGGACTTTCTGGGCAGGTAGCTTATCGCAGCTCAGCATCAACACCCAAATGTCACTAGGTTAGTAAAGAGTCTCAACCTGGATGGTTTTGCCATGTGTTGTTGGCAAGATAAGGGAAGACACCTCCAAAATGTTAAGCAATAATGACTAATAAAGCAGCTGCTTCTGGACTCCTGAAAAAGCTGTTAAAATCCTTCAAGCACAGTAGTTCTGAAAGGCACCCAGTTTACACAGATGAGCAAAGCTGCATTCATATTCCTGCTAGCAGTGTGAATGGTGATTATTCTATTTCCTCTTGCTACTTTTAAAATCCACCTCCTCAGCTGTGGTATTACTTGTCTTGTGATTAGCACTATAATATTACAAAAACATGGATGTCCTAATTCCCTGGCACCAAACCAAACAATATTGATGGCATTTCTGAAATTCAGTGACTCTAGACTACTGCTTTCCATTATATATAACCACTTGCATGTTACCTTACAGTCTTTAAATAATAGGTAATCTCAAAATAAATGTGTAGTTTGCCATAATATTCCTTTGCTCAAATCTTTTAAGAAACTGTTGTAAAGACATATTTTTATAATGTCTCTGATTGTAAAGAAACAATGTAGTTCAGGAAAGTGGAAAACTTCTAAGAAATTAAAAATTACTACAGAAATTATCAGGGTATTGAGGTTCTGCAAACATTTTATTAAACATCACAAATATGAGGCTACTGCAAAGATAAACACAGTGATGTGTAACGACAGGAACAGAGTGACCCAAGAGCATGCTCACCTGTGTGAAGTGGGGCTATATCTACAAAATGATGTATTTATCCTGGAAAAAGAATGTTTCTAACTCAGACACCATAGTGAAGAAACAAGTCAACCAGAAACTCCTATTGCACCCCTCAGGCACTAGTGGAATAAACCCTTATTATGTAATGAATAATTATTCAGTATAAATGGGATTCAGGAAGTATAGTATTTCCTTTCTCCATAGTTTTGCTAATGTCTCGTGTTCTTACTAAGGAAAAAAAAAAAAAAAAATAGAGGGCAAGCAGAAGAATGAAACACAATTTTAGGTAGGTCTGAGAAAATACCTTATCAGAAGACTTAAAGACCTGGATCTATTTAATTTATCTGAAATAAGATTGAGATGGGAGCTGACTACATTAGATATTTATGGGAGAAAATAGCAAACATAATGCTCTGTTGTCTCTTGAAAACAATTGTAAATGAGAAATAAGTGGTATAGAGTCCATTTTTAGCACTGAAACTAAGTGGCAGAGTGTGGACAAGCCCATGCTATTAAACTCTTTAGGCTTTCATTATAGAAGGATCGCACCCAAACTGCCTGTTGTGAAAATACCTGGATTGTGCCTGGAAACTGCATGGTCATTGGTAGATTTAGTGAGAACTAACTAACACTCTGCCATTCTAACAAGTTAACCATGCAGGTGATGAAATTTCAGAACATGTATTCAGGTAGTAGCATCATTTAATTCACTAGTAAAGACAACTTTTTTCCCCAAAATTTGAACCCAAATGTATTTTGACTGTTTCTTGGGACTTAAAATATACTATCTTTTTTTTTATACTTACATATCTTGGTTTGGTGTTATTAAATACAGTCTCACCTCTTAATTGACAAGTCATATTGAAACTTTCAGGAGAACAAGTTTTCTGTAATTCTTGGTTTTAACCAGACTGAGGAAATATAACAGCGCTTTCATAAGCCTAAACTGGTACTTAGGAATCCATGAAATCATTTCATCCCCCTTTCCACTCAGGGAGCTCTTCCTGGGCACCAATAAAAAAGAGAAGAAACAGCATACCAGTCCTCCTATGGGAGTAATTTTGGATCATTTATAGCCTTCAAATATACCCACTATGTATTTGGTTAAAAAATGCAATTTATTTGGAAAGCGTTTTTAACCTGCAGACAAGGTCCTATGTGACTGCATCAGCTACTGGCTGTTGCTGAGTAACAGAGCAAGGAAAGCAGCTCACACTTCACTGCAGGATCCTGCATGGCACTGCTGAGCTATTTGCACTTCTGAGTTCAACGGGTCTAGAATACAATGTAAGTCTCTAGTGTACAAAGTCCAGTTTGTGTGTGTAAGGTAAAATGGAAAAGCTTTAGGGGTGTAAATAGTGTAGCTGCACTCCACAGTCCTTGATGATGATGCTGTGCTGCTCACAAGTGCAGCTTGCACTGGATTTGCACCAATATGGGTATTGTGGTGTTTGATATCTCGCTGTGTCTCATTAGTAAAGAGGCCGTTAAGAGAGAACAGGGACTGTTCTGCCAAGTGGCTCCAAAGCTGACAGATTTGCTTTATTCACTAAGTAGGAAAAATTACCTTTACTGTTCAGAGAATTAGAAAGGTAGAAATGAGGCTTCTTGCAGTTAGAGATGAGACACTTCTGTATTACAGTGTCCACTAAAGGCAAGGAAGAAAGTACTTAATGCAAAGCAGAGGTGCAGGGTTTTTGGCTACAGGGCATAAGTATGTGTTAAACATGAGAGACAGTCGACTTAAAAGAACAGGCAGAAATGCTAAAACAGAGGGAAAAGAAGGAACAACATCTAGAGGTGTTGAGAAAAAGAGACTGCAGCCACTTATCAGGGAAAGAGTTAAAAGTGAACCCATGGAGGGGAATGAACAATATATCATTTCTGAAACTTAGAAGTGTTGCTCAGTGCTTTAGGTGCCTTCACCTTTGTAATGCTAAGGCACTTTTAGCTGCAGTTCTGTAGCCTGCCTTTTCTTGAAGCTCTGCAATGTTTCACCCAGGCTGTTGTGGCAGTGATTTTCCCTTGTTATTCTCATGTTATTATCACAGAATCACAGAATCATCTGGGTTGGAAAGGACCTTGAAGATCATCTAGTCCAACCGTTAACCTAGCACTGACAGTTTCCAACTACACCATAGCACCTTAGTGTTATGTCGACCCTAATCTTGAACACCTCCAGGGATGGGGACTCCACCACCTCCCTGGGCAGCCCATTCCAACACCTAACAACCCGTTCTGTAAAGAAATACTTCCTAATATCCAGTCTAAACCTTCCCTGGTGCAACTTGAGGCCATTACCTCTTGTCCTATCGCTTATTACTTGGTTAAAGAGACTCATCCCCAGCTCTCTGCACCCTCCTTTCAGGTAGCTGTAGAGGGTGATGAGGTCTCCCCTCAGCCTCCTCTTCTCCAGACTAAACAACCCCAGTTCCCTCAGCCGCTCCTCGTACGACATGTGCTCCAGACCCTTCACCAGCTTCGTTGCCCTTCTCTGGACACGCTCGAGTAATTCAGTGTCCTTTTTGTAGTGAGGGGCCCAAAACTGAACACAGTAATCAAGGTGCGGCCTCACCAGTGCCGAGTACAGGGGTAAAATCCCTTCCCTGTCCCTGCTGGCCACGCTATTTCTGATACAAGCCAGGATGCCATTGGCCTTCTTGGCCACCTGGGCACACTGCTGGCTCATGTTCAGCTGGCTGTTGATCACCACCCCCAGGTCCCTCTCTGACTGGCAGCTCTCCAGCCACTCCTCCCCAAGCCTGTAGCGCTGCTGGGGGTTGTTGTGGTCCAAGTGCAGCACCCGGCATTTGGCCTTATTGAAGCTCATACAGTTGGCCTTAGCCCATCGCTCCAGCCTGTCCAGATCCCTCTGCAGAGCCTCCCTACCCTCGAGCAGATCAACACTCCCACCCAACTTGGTGTCATCTGTAAATATACTGGGGGTGCAGTGGATCCCCTCATTTAGATCATCAATAAAGATGTTAAACAGGAGTGGCCCCAAAACCGAGCCCTGGAGGACACCACTCATGACTGGCTGCCAACTGGATTTAACTCCGTTCACCACAACTCTTTGGGCCTGGCCATCGAGCCAGTTTTTTACCCAGCAAAGCGTGCGATCATCCAAGCCTCGAGCAGCCAGTTTTGCCAGGAGAATGCTGTGGGAAAGGGTGTCAAAGGCCTTACTGAAGTCAAGATAAACTACATTCACAGCCTTTCCCTCATTATTCTCAAGGCCTTACTCCTGCAAACCCTGACAGCACTCTTATGGTGGGTTCTCTTGGGAAACCAGTTGCTCCTAGAATAAGAATCACCCTTTTCCCTGCCCTTCGGCTGTAGCTTTTGTGTTATGTTATGGGTACCTAATAACATGCAAGGACATACCTTATCAATGTCCTAGTCTGCAGCACCAGCCCCAGGTGAAAGTGTGCTCCAGCCAGCACTAACAGCACCAGAAGCAAAAAACAATTGGAAGGTTGAGTGGGTCCTGATGAAAATTATATAGTCCCTATGGAAAGGTGTTGCGGGCGTTTGCCTGATGCACTGGAAAGGAGCCCAAGGGAGATGATCATTAGAGATGCCAATTGCTTCTCTTCCCAGATGGCCAGTGAGGAAAGTTTTCTTTTTCTTGTTTTCTTTATCTCTCCCCCTTAGTTTTTACTTTTCCCTGAAACTAACCTTATTATAGAGTTGATGTATGCCATCAGCTAAGGACCTGACTAATAAATCTTTGTGCACGAAAGCCTGTCTCACAACACAAGGCAAACATATATTTAACAAAGCTTTTCAAAGGAAAACAGCCCTGCTGTATTTTTAAAGAAGGTAAAGCCCAAGATGTTTCAAACACCATTTAAAGTCTCTCTCAACAGGAACCTCTTCTAGCAAGGCAAACAAAAGAGTCTTTCAAACCTGATACCTTTAGCAATATTAGAGTTTGCATCTAGCTTAAATACCTATGTTGAGTGGTACAGGCTTCTAGGAAACCTGAGGTTGGAAATGAATATTATGATGGCCATCCAGTCCCTGGTGGGGAAGATGGATCTGCTACATGTAAATAATGGGCTAGGAAAGCTTCCTGAAAAAAACAGAATCTAGCAGATGTAATTGGCTGTGGAATAAGATGCAACATCGTTAATGGAAGTGCTTATGAATAAGGAGCAACCACCAGGGAGGAAAGCTGCCTTCAGGAGTTCTTATAGCTTCTGCTAAATAACCTACTTGAGAAATGTGGAGTAGTTGGCATGGTACTGAGCTGTATTGCCCCTGAGATCTCAGATGAACACTAGGAGCTTGTTAATGATGAGAGGTTGATGATTGGATGATGTGGGGCCCTGTCCCACCTCCACATAGAGACTACTCTCTGTGAAACATTGAGGGGAGGAAGAAGTCCTGGAAGGTTCCTCTTGAGTCTTCCCTCTTCCTACTCTTCTTCCAGCCTTTTGTAGGCCCTGTCTGAGAAGCACGTCAAGAGGTATGGGCCCACATGTATTGGTAAAGGCATTCTGGAGTCCTGTGCTTAGTAAGACCATAGCTCCCTCAAGGGAGAAGCCCCCTGACAAAAACACTAGGGCAAGGAGTAGGAAATCTTCAGTAATATCTAGCCACCTGGTGCACTATAGGCACAGGTCTGGACAGCTACTGCTGGTACTGTTTCCAAGAAAGCCTATCATGTATGTATTCACAAAGGTGCCGTTTTGAAAGTGTCATTTATGGCAGTTGATCTGGCTAGGATGAAGATGCCAAAAAGTGAGGGCCAGGTCTGTGTCCATGCTTGGACATTAATGCAAAGGTGCTTGCAAAGCTGCTGTCAGCTTTGGGACCATTCAACATCTATCTGAATTTTGCCTTGCGCTTCCCTCATTTGCTGCTATCTTGGGAGCTGCTGTCTCACCAGTAGAATTAAACCAAGACCTGGCACATTTCTCATGCTTATGCAGAGTTGTTTTCAGTCACAGCATTTAAAAAATATTCTATAACAAAACTAACATTACGATGTCACTTATTGAAGTAATTTGGGTTTAGACCTGAATTCAACAAAATTCGATTCTTACTCAGCAATGTATGTCTAGGATAAATCACTATATATAAAGAAGCTTGTAAAAATCTCTCTTCTTTTTCACAGTCATTTCTCTGAGGAAGGCCAGACTGACCCTGCTTTCTGAAGAGGGACAGACCAAGCGTCCCTTCTGAGATTCTTCCTAGTTCCAGTTTCTGATTCTCATATTCAGCTCTCATGTTCAAAAGTTGAGGTCATGGTAAATAGTCTGAGTTGAGTCCCAGAGTTGAGGTCATGGTAAATAATCTGAGTTTTCAACATTTCTCCTAAAATCAAAACTCTGTGTTTTGTTTTGGTAAGAGTCTCATGCTATTCTAGAAGCCAGGTTGTCAAGAAAATAGTGGAAAAATTTCCTCCCTTTGGAACCTTGCATACACTATTTTCTATCGTTCACTTAAAACAAAGTATATTAAACTGCCAGCATCGACAGCAGCCTCATATTTTTTCTATATATGAATAAAATATGAAGAAGTGAAAAATAATATTTCCCATCATACTGTTGAAGGGCAAGAAGTGAAAAACCTGGCAAATGCTGAAGAGTTTTATAAAGTTATTGAATAACTGCTGAACAATAGGTCTGGAAAACAAAGGTAAATAGGTGCAATCATGTAAGATAGAGCTACATAAAATGAAGACTAAATAATATGCATTTCTTCTATCATGTGAGAAGTATTTTTAGTGACAAAAGTAAGCAGAACCATCAAACTGCAGTAGAATGACATACAATTATACTTCAAGACATACTTTCAGCAATGGAGAAAGAAGCCATTTTACAGCAAGAATTTCAATTTTTTATATTTTTTCTCTTTTGTAGAGGATCTTAACCTTACATTTGTTGTGCATTCCTATGAATCCTTTCCCTCTTATGAACTTCAGCAGCAGCTGGTGAAAACTGATGGTCCAGCACATCTTTCAGCTTTTTTACCAGCCAGTGTAGTCAGTCCCAATCTCTTTATTGACAGCGAATTAAAGAACTATTGTAGAAGAATAATAGCTTTGTGTCTGATGTCTGGGACAGCCTGCTCATAATCTGACTTTCTCACATTAGTGAGTTGTTGCTTCTGTCTGTGCTGTACCTCCCTGACAAATGGAGGAAAACATGTACTGGCTCTGATGCCGGATTTATTCTTCCTAGGTGTCTATAAAGCATAGGGATGAAAAACACTGCCCATATACAAAAAATGAGCTCAGAATAAATTTTCAATTGTTAATATGGACCCTGTTTTTCTCAGTTTTACTGCTCTGATGACAATGAAATTCATGTGAAAGTATATACAGGAGCAGCAGGAACATGTCAGTTCATTTAGTAGACTGAAAAAAACAAATCATGTTTTTCCCTGCTGTTTCTACAAACCATTTTAGGTTTTATTTTGATGACAGTACAACTGCATATGGCCAGATGGGATTCCATTTGTGGTTTGTCAATACACTTTAAAGTGAGAAGTTGAGGGCTAATTCAGTGCTTGTAAAAGGGGAATTCACATGTCTATAACAACTTTTATCAAAGAGCTTGTCATCATGGGACAGTTAATAAAGATCACTTAAAGGCTGGATGATCTTCAAGGTCTTTTCCAACCTAGACAATTTTGTGATTCTGTGATTCTGTGACTCTTCACATGACCCCTTTGAGACTGACATATTAATATGATAAGCCTTTGACAGATGAGGCAAGTAGGATGATAAAATTCATACATGCTGTGCAAAACCAGAGGTTCTGAAAGATTCAGTTTTATATTCTGTGTTCTCAAAACTGACTTAAACCAACTGACAAATGTGTTAATCTAGAACACTTTAGTGAGGAGTAGGTTTTGGCAACATCGCCTCTGGTACCATCTTTAAAAAATTCCTTTACCTCCATTCAGTCAGCTAATAAGTTGAAAAGTAATAAATCACAGCAGCTGAGGTGACATTCCTAAAAGTTACCACCTCTCTGCATATCAACTTCCCACTACATTCTCCAGGCTTCATATCTACAGGTATTAGTGAAAATAAAATCTTATGGATGGAGAGTGAGTATTCATTACATTTTCAGCTCTGAAAATGAAATGTCAGAGAGAGTTCTGTGGAAATGTCAAAAACACATGAGAAAAATTTAAGTGTGTTAAGAATTTGCATTCATTTGTCTTAGTTTATTTGAATAGTTCCATTTGATTGCTGTGCCCAGAACCCAGACCCTGTTGTAGCTGATGGGGATAGTGGAATTTCTATGGTAAAACCCTTAATACCCTGAACACAAGCCTGGGAATAGCCACACTGAAGCCAGTGTTTCTCCTACAAGTGTGCACTGGGGATGCTTGATCAGTATTTGAACACATGCCAAAACCCAGTGTTAATCTTTACAAAATTCTTTAAAATAGGCTTTAAATCAGGCAGAAGTATCTCAAAGGTTTAACTATTTTAGTGATATACCATAATTTTAAAAAATTCTGAAAGAAGGCAATCTGCCAATCAATGCACTTGACATCCATCCAGGAACCTGAAAGGATTTTGAATGCCTGTAATGGTGAAGTAATACAAACATAACTATGTGTACAGAAGGAGTCATAACTAAAAGAAAATGAAAAAGAACAACCACAGAACCCTGGTTGCACAATTTTGGCTTGCAGAGAGTGAAAAACACCTTAAAAACTGCTATTGTTAATAAGACAGAGTAAGTAATGAGTGAGTGTGCCATTATTATACTAGTAAATGGAAATGACTTCTCACCTAGCAGAAAAAAAGTCACAGAACACATTGATTCCTACACAACAGTTGTAAAAAAGGGAAAAGGCTTTAGAGAAATGAGGATCGTTTTCATGGTTATCAGGTGAGTTGCCTCTTAAATTTCTTTTTCTCCAGGGGTGCATTCTTCAGGCCAGGGATCAAAGTTCTTGCATTTTCTTCTCAGTGTTCAGATCCAGATGATCTAACCAACCTATATCTAACTTGGTGGATACAAGAGCACATCCTGAGTACTGATTCCACCTAAAGGAGATATGGAAGCATGACCCAGCCCCTTTCTGCCACATGCTCAATTTTATGGACAGGAATATGATGCCCAGCTGAGATCCAAAGTGTCTAGTAGATAAGTGGACCAAGAATCTCAGCTAAGATCTAGCATGTATGCAGCTCAGATAAGACAAAGGTTTGACTCCTGGTCTCAGGCCTCCCAACATATGTAAATATTGAACAGCCAGTACTCCCCAAATTAATTTACTCACAAGACTTTGCAGTGACAAAAACATTTTAAAAATAAAGGTTAATTATCCTCAGATTTATAGTTTTATAGCACACACAGGAAAGAAACACTAGAATAAAAATACTAAGTACCTGTTTACTAAATACTCTTGGTCTAGTCTGTAGAACATGTGTAAGATCCTGTTTGCCAAACTAGCTAGAATTTCTGGCTTCAGAAAGTAGATTTTAATATCCAGAAAAAGCTCTGGTTTAGTGTTTATTTGAACTGCACACTTTTTAACTTCCTGAGTACCAACACTTCTCTCCAGCATGAGACTCAATGTCACCCTCATCTTGTTTTTCATAAGCCTGAAAACTTAAATTGTATTAGCTTGGTGGGACTCGAGCTGGGACTTTTCCCAGCTAATGGTTCCTCTGTTTTGTTCCCTAAGAAAACTGTGTCATTGGTTTGCCTTTCCCACCAGTCACCTCTAACAAGTTCTTGGTTCAGGCAGTACACTAGAACATGAGTATCAGGAGAGTTTAACAGAAATTCTCTCCTTCCTTTCAAGGACAGATAAATGTTTTGCCTTGGAGATAATCTTAACTGTCCCATGCAAGCATCACAAGCTGTGATAAAGGACATAACTTAATATGGACATTGGAGCTGTGTGATTAGGAGAAGAGAGAAACAACATGTCTATTTATGGTGCAGTGTAGCAGTCAAGTGATAGACTTTATATGAAGAAGAAAGAACCACTAACGCAAAAAATATTCAGAGTTTTCCAAAGGAAAGTGCCAACCAGTGACATGGGAGCGAAGCAAACAGAAATGTTTACAGAAACAAAATTTGCTTGAACCCTGAATGGGGCTATTTCAGTTATACCACTGATGCTCTGAGATCCAGTCTTTGAGGAAGAACAGGCAGACAGTTGATCTTGGGCAGCCAATTACAACCAATAGGCTGAGAGCAAAAAATCAGATAAGAGGATGAGATTTTATACTCATTCGTTATACACTTACAAAAGAACCTATTCTAAGCCTAGCAAAAGGAAATGGAACTCTTTACAATGATTGTAATTTTGTTTATGTCCTCAGGCTTCAGTTCAGCAAAATATTTAAACACATGCCTAACTGCCCTTAACATCAGTTGAGACTGGCAGGTTTTAAAGTCAGTAAGCTTAAGAATAGATTGAAGCAGCTCACTGAGACAAAGCTTAAACTCACTGACTCCAAGAGTGCAGAAGACTAGTGTTTTTGTCTACCTCTTACACATTCCCACTTATAATTTAATACTTCTGTTATCTACAAATACTTGATCTCACGCCATGCAGTTCAGATCACAATCTTCTGAAGCCCAAAATATAGGACTAATAAACTAGATTCAGTGCTCTGTTATAAACTATTTGCAATTCTAAGGCAAATTAGGGCAATGAGGTGGGAGTGAATTCAGCTCCCCTCCATTTTATTAAAGATTCTTTTTTTTTGTTTTGAAGTGCAGAAAGAATCCCAGAAAAGTCCATTGAATTGACTGTCTGTTAACAATTGCATTAGATTGCTTATCTGTTTTGATTTCCTAATTTTATGGGAAGAGCTTTGGACTTAATTTGCCCAAGGTACTTAAGAAAAAGGTCAGTGATACTGAGTTAGAAAAAGTTTTAAAAATTAGATATTAATTTGTACAAGTTTTCTCTTGGGTCATCATTACTCACCCCTCTCAGCTTGTGACTTTTTTATTTGTCCTGGGCTCTGAACAGCTGATGTTTCTTATGTTTTAGCTTTCTCTAGCCTGGGAGGTCAAGCAGAGCAGCATTTAACCTGAGCACTGAGGTGCAAGCTCCTTGTAATAAGATCTCTCCCCTTCAACTTTAAGTTGCACTGCTCTAGAGGTTTTACACTTTTTTTGTAGAAGTGACGGAGTTTCCATCTCCGTTGCTTCCACAAGAACACTTCTGAGCAGATCTAGTGCAATATGTGCATCCACAGCAATAAACATGGGAGAAGACTAGAGGTGATTGGAGAGAGTCCGAGAAGAGCTAGGAATATTTTTTCTTGGCTCTGAAAATAGATGCTCTGTCTTGGGTAGAATAACGGTGGTACAATCCTTGTCTGGGCGAGGCTGTCACTTGTCCAGATCTATTTTAAGGATCATTTGGTCCTTAAGGTCTGTTTGCTTGCTTTTTCCCCTTAGGTATGGTATAATTAGATATAATCTGACCTCTTCTGAAACCTCATTCCTTAATGTATTGATAAGCAGCCTCATTAATATGCTGCATTTAAATGTCTTGAAAAATTTGTCATCATGTTTTACCAACATAATCAGTAGAGAAGGAACAAACTAACAATATTTAGACAGATATTTCCTGCTCAGCTTCAATGGGAAAACTCTTTTAACTGTTGTTTTAGAAGGATATTAAAAGTTTTTTCTCACTTTTCACTTTTTATTCTCTTTCATCTTTTCTGTTACCCATGTTACTGCTTCTAAGCTTTTGTTAATCGCTGTACAAGGAAAAAAAAACAAACAAGGAAATAATCTGTTAACACCCTGGTTCTCATTTTAGAGGATTTGCTGCCCAGTGAGTCAGCAACAGAAACAGCTGTGTTCATTCGTCTTTCCTTTGTAAGTGTAATTTCTCCCTCCCACCCCAGTATGGCTTAGGTGTTTGTTCCAGACTGTTGGCCCTTCAAAGAAGATTTTGATGTAAGAACACAGAAATATCTGCAACAAAAGGAAATGAGAAGATGCTACCAGCATTTAGTGATCAGCCAAAAAAATATATATATATATCCTCAGAGAATTCAGTGGTCTTATACTGCACTCCAAATATCCTTCCTGACCACAAAATAAATACATGGTGAGAAAAGGAAAAAGAAGCTAGAAGGCAAGTGCATTGACCTTGTCATCAGGGCAGCTGAAATTACTATAAATAACCAAAATACCCATCTGGGGATTAGAAGACTAATGGATAGCTCTTGCCATTAGTAACAGTCTTCTATATACATTCAGATCATCTCACTGCACTTTTAAATTTTTATCGAATATCTAATTTATTTTTCTTTGGCACTTAGATCCACAGTCAACATTACAGATAATACTCAGGTACCTGAAACACATTTTTTTTTGAGTAAAAAACACAAGGTAGAAATGAATTCCAAAAAGTAGTACCAAAACCCCCACATTATTTTCACCTAAGGAAATGAATAAGTAGGTAACCAGCCAGCCCGCTTGCCTGTATGCGTATTTTTCTAAAGTTCTAGCCATTCAGTGGACAAAGAGGGAAACTGTCAAAAAGACCATATAGATGTGCAAGCTATGATGTGTTTATCCAGTCATTTTCTCCATGGAATGCTGATATTATTCTATCTTTTCATGTTTCTGGAAAAAACTTGCTCAGTTGAAAAAGAATAAGGAAAGGTTTTGTCTGTTGTCAACATCTGTATATCAACTAACAATCTGCACCATGTAGGAAATTAGCACCTTTCACAGTACTAAATCATGAAGAAAATAATAGTATTTGCTATATTTGTTCAATGGTAAATTTTTAGTGGGCATCATCTCTCTGCTCCTTCCTCCTCACTGTTCCCCTGCTCCAGTGTGGGGTCCCTTCCAGAGGATATGGTATTACAAGACCTTCCATAGCACAGGTCATTTGCACAGGGTGCAGTCCTTGATGAACAGACTGCTCCAGTGTGGGTCCTGCCAGGAGCCTGCTCCAGCATGGGCTTCCCACAGGGTCACAGCCTCCTTTGGGCATCCACCTGCTCCAGCATGGGGTCCTCCCTGAGCTGCAGGTGGGGATCTGCTCCACCGTTAACCTCCATGGGTGCAGGGCACAGCTGCCTCACCATGGGCTGCACCACAGGCTGCAGGGGAATCTCTGCTCCAGTGTCTGGGACACCTCCTCCCCCTCCTTCTTCACTGACCTTGGTGGTTGCAGAGTTGTTTCTTTCACATATTCTCAATCCTCTCTCCCAGCTATCACACAACAATTTTTACCCTTTCTTAAATATGTTATCACAGAGGTGATACCAATATTGCTGATTGGCTCAGCTTTGGGCAGTGTCAGGTTGGAATTGTCTCTGTCAGACACAGGAACATCTTCTAGCATCTTCTCACAGAAGCCACCTCTACAGCAACCCTGCTACCAAAGTCTTGCCACATAAACTCAATACAAATGGTCATGGACATATGGCTGACTGCTAAACACCACAGCAGGAGGTTCATCAGAGCACTATGGTTTAGTGCATATGCAGCCTCACCTCTTGCTGTGCTGTCCCCTGGCTTTGCCTGCTCTACTCTTCTCAGTGTCTCATGAGTCCTTTTGGAACATAACTGACTTGCTCCTTTCCAGCCTGTACCTTTTCACATCACCCTTTGCATATGCATCTTTTCAAAATATATCCCTTCTGTAATGGTGTCTGTGTTTCCCTGCTTTCTATTGGTGTAATACCTGATGTCTGATTAACCCTTAATGGGTGAAATTTGTCAGGTGAAACCATTTCTTTAGGCAAAATACTCATTTGGGTTGACTGAAACAGCCTCTCAGTTCATCTAAGTGTTTGAATGGGAAAAATTGTTTTCATGTCAAAACACGTTAGTTGAAAAAAATTTTTTTTTTTTCTTGGAAAAGATACTTCAATATTAAATGTACATAAATTAATTTTAATAAAGGCTACAAAATAATAACTTGTACTGCTTTAATAGAAACTATTCTATGCAAGCAATTCCAACAGTCTTTTCTTTCGAATATCTAGACCAAACAAAAATAATTTTGGATCGGTCTGAGTATTTTCATTCTGTCATGTGACCATTAAAAACCAAACATATTACAGTTCTCTAATTTCAATGGGCCAAATGTCTTGTTACTGGTAGCACAGAAAATGCTTACTATAGTATTGTGCTCTAAAACATAATAGCAGCAAGAGGTCTGTTTTGACAAAGGAAAACTTTCATTACTGTCATGAGCCATATTAACAATGAAGACTCTGCCTTATGTGCTTCATCATATAGATGTAAGACAAGGAGGGAGCATCACCATGTCCAAGGTCTCTGCTGTTCCAGTCATCATGTAGTCATCAGTTCAGGAGTATCCATCCCATCACCACCAATACACACAGACACGCATTCCACAAGATGCAGTTTCCTGATATCCCTTAAGAGACAACATCATTAACAAAGTCTACAATACCTTGCTGGAAGACAGAAGTTAAGGCAAATACCCTTCAAAGAGATCTGTTATCTTGTTTGCAAGTCAGTCCTCTTCCATGAATTTTTAAAAAGCCATAACTAGTATAATCAAGGTCCCTGTAGGTAAATATGAACAGCCTTGATAACCCACTCTTCTGCATAGAAACTGCAGGAAAAGTTTTCTGAATGCAGCCTTAACACTTTCTTCAATATGTGCAAAGCTCCCTCTTTTGCACACAGTGGTGATCATGCTTAGATCAACAAATCTTGTCTGTTCTGCAGGTAAGAATAATATGCCATTCATTAAACTAATGGAATCTTTCACCCACAAATTTAAATGACAGTAGACCATAAAGATAGTCGTAAGTGTGTTTGACTGTTTATGTGTTTATATAGTAGAAGCATTCACCAAAATTGTGTATTAGCTCATGGTCCTTTGCATAATTATTTTTGTCCGTTATATCTGTCTTCCTCACTTTCTGTTGTTTGTCTATAGTGCCTTCACCCACATAGATATAGGTGACATCACAATGCTGTAATAAAGATGTGGTTGCTGTTACCATTACTATTCTATTCGCATTCAAAAACATCTTTGTACCTGTTTTATGCATTCCAAGACATCACTGAGGTATTTAACAAAGAAAAGACATTCTTGTGTCTTCATAAAACCAGTTTGTTGATAACAAACAGATTTTAACTAACATTTGGATGATCCATGATTTCAAAAAAACAGATGGAATCAATAACTGTTACACAGCACACATAGCTGTTTGCTGTGTAACAGAATATGTCTAACATAACAAATATGCCCAGAGTGTAAAACAAGAAGAGAAAGAATTCAGAGAATGAACTTGAATGAATCAGATAATAATGTTTACATACCACTATGTGCTTATCTTAGTCCTTGTATTCAATAAGAACATTTCCATGAGAAAAGAATTCCATGTAAATAAGATAAACTAATTCTCAAAGTCAGCTAAAGAGAAGAATCATGATAACACATGCATATGATACTTTATAAGTAAGCATCTGTGGATCCCTCTTTGTTCAACTTAAAACAAACAAAAAACCTACCACAAAAAACCCCCACCCTACTTTTGTGCACAATCTCTTAGTTTTAAAGGCCAGTCAACAAGTTTACAACATCAATTCCTCAGCTTTGAATCTTTATTCAGGCTTCTTATTATATTTTGGTACGCTTGTTGGTAAGGTGATCATATCCTCTAGACCAGTCTACATATTTGGAATAGCTGAACCCTCTGGAATCTGGTTTCAGTGTTGAAGGAACTCTTGACTTTGACTTTTTACCATAAGAGGGTGAAATTCAATTACATGGATCTGAACTCCTCCCAGCAATTGCAAGCACTTGGAATGAAGTGTTCTGATTTCACCAACATGTACTAACACATCTAATTGTTACAGGGACTTCTTTTATAGCTACTCATATAAATGAATGTTTCACAAGAAGTATATATTCAAGAACTTAATTTTTGCTTGTTGATGAATTCCTAGAAGCAATATAAAAAAGTTATTAAGTTTTTATAAAAGTACCTTTTCTATAGGCAGAGTTGGTATGTCTACAGCTTAATGTAACACCTCTGCAGCTTAATGTGTACTCTGAGACAAGCAATGACAATGCAGCATGAAATACATTTTTCTGGTGTTCAGTCTTTCAGGTGTAAGAAATCATAGTTGCTTCTTACTGGTTATGGTAAGCAGAAAGAAACTGAAAATGAACATTCAAAGCCACTGAAAGTGGCTTTTAATGGCTTGATTTTGAAGGAATGTTAACATTCAATATCTAGAAAGAAAGAGGTTGGTTTTTTATGATGCATTTCTCCACTACAAGTAGTTTCTATTAGCACAATCTTCTAGTGAAAAAAAGAGTATTTAAAATAATGAATGCATAATATTTTTAAAGATTTGGAAATGCATATATTTTAAATTTAAGGTAGCTTTTAGATTGTAGAGATAGAATATAGCTGAATTCAATTTTTACTTTCAGATTTAAGTAACTGCTCATCTCAAGTATCGAAGTTTGCCATTACTTTCTAGCAGAGAGTAAAATAGGAAAATCCCAGAGGCCTGTTTCTTTCACTTTTCTATGTTCCCTTAACAATTTCAGGTATAAATAATTAACATATGTATGAGGATTAAAATAGTTTAAAAAAAATCAGGGCTGAATCCATTCCTATAATAATTGCATACAATAATTTGTAGTACTACTTAATTTGTAGTACTATTCATACAAAAATCTAGTCAGATTTGTCACAGGCCAATTTTCTTTGCTCCCCAGCATTTTAAGAACTCCTGCATCTTCTCGGCCTAGGGGAGAACAAATTCGCATTTACTCTCTGTCTTTAAAAGAGTAATATCTTTTGCCATTTTCAAAATTAAATGCAGTACATATCAAAGTATGTAGGATTAAAGTATTAGAAACAATCTGATGAAACTTGATTTTTTTAGAGCATATTTTATACAGTGTACTACTGAAAAGCTGCATCCCTCCTTTCTTTCTAGGCACCAGAATTCCTTTTCTTGATGTTTTCTGTTCAGGGAAATAGGAACACATGTTTTCTATTTAGGCACTTCATTTACTGATCAACATTTAGGCACATTCTATTTAGGCACATCAATTACTGATGTCTGGAAAAAATTTCCAAACCATCAATTATCTCCTTGAGATACTGGACTCATCAGTGTTGCAGTCAGTGTCTGGGCTAAAAGCAACAGGTGAGCTTTAAAACTGCACAGCTGAAACACAGACCTGAGTCTAGCTTAGTGGAACAGGAACAGAACCCTCACCTGAATACTAGACATGATGTGGGATGAACCTTATGATCTCGAGAGGATCCTTGGTAGCTCTTGCATACTGCTGCTATGGCACCAGCCGAGTGGTTACATGTTTAACCAAGACAGCCCTTAACAATCTCCATTTTTAAGAGCTCAGCTTCATTTTTTTAAGAACCAGGGGTTTAAATAAAACAGTGTGCTAAGGCAGACCAAGGGAATGACACTTTTTTTTTTGGTTTTGAAGTTAAGCATGTATTTGAATATACTGAGGGACTGAAGGCTAATGAGAGACAGTCTCTCCCCATTTCAGATTGGTGGAAAAAGGTATCTTCTAGATTTCCTATTTCTTTTTCAGTATCTCCAAAACTGTATTACTGGTCTATGTAAAGAATTTTGGTATTTAGAAGGATGAGGGAAGCTACACGAAATAATACTGTAGGGATTTTTACCTGGTTTTTTTTTTTTTTTTCCTTTCTGTCCTTAACAGAGACCCAAAGAACACTGATTTTTAATTATTTTTTTTTTAAATTTTAAATCTTCATTAAACTGCAGTAAGACTTTTTTCAATTTAAACCTGAGATTACTAAAACTGACCTTTGATTTTTTTCGCTCAGTTTTATGACACTAAAAATCCATACAAAAGACTCTAAGGTTATGCTTATTTATCAGGTACCTCTCTTGATAGTCTTAATTATGTTATTTTCCTATGCCAATGTAATATTTTAAGCTTCCATAACATTAAAAAATGTTAAGCGACTATTTTCAGATGTCACTATGACCTTTAAAAATACCTAATCTAGCTATTTAGAAGCTTTATAACTCATGGACCTATTTTAAAAGGAGTGTGGGAGGATAATCAAAGAAAGTAATTTTGTACTGAGTAAAAAGAGAAGTGCACTAATTCTACATTAGTAAGCACACTTCTTATAGAAAGTTGTCCTTCAGTACAATTGAATACCACTGAATATTGTGGTACCACAATACCACTTCAGTGTCCTTCAAGGTGGCTTTATTTGAGGTTAGTCATCCATTTTAAACTTCCTTCCCATCAGATTTTTTTTTTTTTGAGTTATTTTTATGATCCACACACAGGCTTCCATCTGCAGTCTTTTTTTTTTTTCTGATTATGTGAAATATATGACTGGTCTCAGTAGCTTTTTCTGCATGTATATAGTAAAAGATACCCAAATGTTTTGACAATGTACATTGCCCGAACACACACATTTGTGTGTTATATTGGTGGGACCTATATAGCCGTGTGCCACTCACAGACACACACAGAATCAGATCAGAATTGGAAGTTTATTGATCTGTTAATAACATAATTTACTGGCAATTATTGAAACATGCATGCAGGATCCATTTTGGTTGTAAAATGGATAAACTGCCACACTACAGACACAAGATGAGAACAAACAGCTGCAGACTTTGAAATACCTGCTGTAACTAATCCTCACTAATTTTAATCACACACACATCCTTGCACAGGCTGCATGGCTTTCAGTCACATGCATCTCTCCAGGGAGTACATTCCATAGTTGCACCCCTGTGCTGGGTTTGTGTGTGTGGTGGGGTTTTGGTAGGGGGGGAGGGGGCTACAATGGTGGCCCCTGTGAGAAAATTCTTGAAGGTCCAAGTCAGACCCACCTCTTGCCAAGGCTGAGCCAATTAGTGATGGTGTCTGCACCTCTGTGATAACGTAGTTAAGAAGGGGAACCTAGGAGGAAGAGTTGGAGTTGTGAGGAAGAGTTGTGAAGAGGACACCTGTGTGAACACTGAGGTGAGTGGAAGAAAGGAGGAGGAAGGAGGGGAAGGTGAGCCAGTGCAGAGCCCCTCTGCAGCCCGTGGTGAGAGGACAGGCTGTCCCCCTGCCACCATGGAGGCCACTGATGGAGCAGATGCCCACCTGCAGCCTACAGAGGACCCCACACTGGAGCAGGCGGCTGTGCCTGAAGAAGGCCGTGACTCTGTGGGAAGAAGCCCCCGCTGTTGTAGTTCAGCTCTGGGAGGGTTGTAACACATGGGGCTGACCTATGCCAGAGCAGCTAGGGAAATGCTGCAGCCCATGGGAAGGACTCACATCGGAGAAAGATTGTGGAGGACTGTCACCTGAGAGTGGAATTATGCTGGAGCAGGGGAAGAATATGAGGAGAACCTCCCCACCCCAAGAGGAAGAAGCAGCAGGACTGACTGCACCCCCCCATCCCTGCCCCCTGCGCCACTGACAGGGAGGAAGAGGTACAGATATCAGCAGCAAAGCTGAGCCCAGGAAGAAGGGAGGGGTGGGGGGAAGACGTTTTTCAAGATGTGGTAATACTTCTCACTGTCCTACTCTGTCTGTTAAGTGTTGTTGTTAGTGTCTGAATTAAATTTATGTTCTTTCTCTGCTCCTAACAAGTTGTGGTGGTGCAGTGCCTCCTTGCCCCTCTCCTTGCTGGGCCGCTCAGTGCTTGATGTGATTCCAACCTCCCTCCTGGGCCACATACCAAACTGGGGAGGTAAGAATTGCTAATGGAAGTAAACAGAGTGTTAAGGCACCCCCTTGATGAGCCTGTCTCCTGCTCTCCTTGTCACTTGGGAAAGGTTGTAATAGCCCATAACCTCCTGACAGCCTGGTACACCCATACCTGGGATGTGGTTGAGGGAGAACAATAACAGAATTGCACATCCATCAAGTTCTTGTACAACTGGTAGAAGACACCAGAATACTTCATTGTTCGAGCTGGGCTGGAGTGAAAAGTCCCTGACAAAAGTCAATTATCTTGGACCCTATAAATAATGACCCCAAGTGAGACCCTTTGAGCTCTCCCGGATCACAGTGGGCCTGTGACCAGCACCTCCCTTGAGCTGGGATGCCTCTCAGGTACCAGAAAACCTTAAGTTATCATCTGCTGTTAGAGCTGATGGGAGGTAAGGGCAAAGTCGACCCACTCAAGTCTCAGTTACCACCCATTGAGGAATGCTGATGCATTGTATTTACTCTAAACTTGAGAAGACAGAAATTTTAACTTTGACTTAGCTTCTCTTTCACCCACTCTCTCTCTGCTTACCGATATGTTTGGGTATACACAGTTACTTTCGTGAGTATGAGTACATACATATTCCACTGGTTCTGAATACTTTTGTCTGTCTGTGTGTTTGTACATCTTGTGTTTGTGAATGCACATGTATATATGTATTGATTTAAGGTACCATATAGTAAATTAGAGTGAGTCTTGTCATTTTTTAATTGGTAGTTAAATTGCTGGTTTAATTATGTTTTACTGAATTATTTTGTAAATCTTTAAATGGGTTAATGATTAAGTGCTGCTAGTCATTAATAAATCTTGATTTGTTGCTAAATCGTTACCATGTTAATACTTTCATCTGTGACACAAGTCTGTCTTTTTGCCTGTGACTATAATGGGTGAATCATCTCTCCCTGTCCTTATCTTTATTCCTAAACCTTTTGCTTTATTTTCTCCTTCTTATTCCTGAGGACAAGAGGTGAGTGAGTGGCTGCATGGTGCTTAGTTGCCCTCTGATCTCAAACCACGACAACCCCCCTCCGGTGGGAGACACTGGTACTCCAGTGCTAGGTGTGGCCACTATGCTGCCAGCCACCTTTCAGACACATGCAGGGGAGAAACCACCCTTGAGGTCACACCTGGGGGGTCCCTCCTGCTCCCCCAGTTGTCATTCACTGGGTGCCTACTCCCTGCAGCACCCCAGGGAAGGATGCTCAAACCAGCCTGGGCAAGGTGTTGTGAATTTTCATGCTTTTATCCACCTGTCACTGGAAGTTTTCACTTCCAATTACATGTCTAAAGTCCAATTAAGAGCCATTGTAGAACGTTTCCACTGAGTATCAAATCTATCTATCATGTGCAGATTCACAAAGTGTGAGAACAAAAGGAGTCCAGTGAAGCTTAAATATTGGAAGCTGTTAGGTTTTACCTAATTACTGCCTCTACAGATCGATGATTTCAGTATGAAAAAAAAGTATCACCTCAAGAAATATCTGACCTTGCTGTGAAGACATCATGGGGTCGAAAACTGTCATCTCTTCAGAAGTTTGTTTCCACCAGTAGGTTCATTATACATATAATAAATAAAACGTATATGATACATACACAAATATATATACAAAGACATATATATTCATAAGTATATATATGCATTCCTCCCCATAAAACAGCATGTGCTTCGTTTCTAACTACTCAGCATCCAGCATTAAGTGGTATATTCTTCAGTACTTGAATGTTTTAGCATTACAAAAGCACTCATCAGTGGTAAACTGAGCTCTTTAAGTCTCACGCTAGGAGGCACTTTCTTCTATCATCCAATCATTTTCACACTCTTTTTCTGCATCCTTTCCTAGTTTTGTTTTTATCAATGCTATAAAAAGAAATAAAAATATTACCTCCTGGATCTTATATAGTTTTCTGCTGATTTTGTGTGATTGCACTATACCTTTGAATCACAAAAGTGCACTGCAAGCTCATGCTGAATTGTCCACTAACCATACAAATCCTTTTCCTAATAGCTGTTTTCCAAACTGTCACAGTTAAGACAGAGTAAGTTACCACGTGAAGTGGATCTAGATGCTGGAGTTTGTTTAGAACTAACAAGATGAAAGCTTTTATCCTACTTTATTTCAAGTATTCAATCATTCCCACAGCACTATGCTCATAGGTCTTGACTTCTCTCCCCAGCAGGGAGATAACTGTTGGTCCTGGAAGGTTGGACAGAAAGTCATGCTGCTTCCTGCTGTGCAGCTCCTCACAGTTACCTATTTGAGGTGTTATTGGCCAAAATCCCTGGGCTTCCCCAGCATTTGACTCCATACATCTTCATGACCTGTCCTCGAGATGGCATCTTCACCTTCTTTCCAGGCACCCTTCTGCTTTCTAAGACTACCTCTTCTCTTCAGAAACCTTTCTTTCCAACACTGCCTCTTCCTTTCAGATCCCAAGACCCCAGTTTCCCCAGTTTAAATAGAAAAACTTTGCAGAAGCAAATGTCTGATCTGCCTCATAATTAATTGGTAGTTTGGTCCCATACCTCTTCATTAACTGGAAGATTTGGGATGTGTAAGTTACATTTAGTCCAGGTGTTACAAAAATTTACAGCCAGTCCCTACCAGTTGTACCTAGTAAGTAGCAGGCCTGGGCCTGAGTGTTCAAAAGTTTGGTTTCGGACATTCATCTAGCTACACACATATACCCAACTATAGGCTGCCTAGTAGCATTCACTATTGAAGTTATTTTTTCAGTGACAAAAAGCAGTGCTTATGCTCACCACACAATATATATGGCCGATGTTCCTCACTCTCAGGGTTCTAAATTTCTTATTGGTTGCCTTTCAACTTCATTTTGTTTAAATACGTGAGTTTCCCAAAGCAATCCAATTCATTTTATGTGATCCATCTCACCTAGTTTTAGCCATTTAAAAAGGCACTGACAGGGTTCACACTGAGACTTCACCTTCTTGTCCCTATATATGTGTCTATAGGTAAACCACATGTCTAAACTGCCATTATAATTTATAGAGATCTAGTTAATAAAGTCAGTGGGGACCAGGCAAATATTGACCCAAACCACTGTTGACTTGGTCAGTTGAATTTGCTTGTCAGTTGAATTCACTTGGTCAGTTGAATTTGCTCTAGACTGTTGTGTCTATGTTTATTATAACTTCATTGACTGTAATGTGAGCCTAGACAGCTTTTATGCTTCTGGACAAGCTAAATTTAGTCTGGCAAGTTAATTTATGTTGACATCTAAATTTAAATGTCCTGAATTGAAACCTGTCCCATAGCCTAGTCTATGTTTATTGTTTGTCTATGTCTTGTTCTTCTCTAGTCTGGATAAGAAGAGGTGCCTCCAGAAGGTGATATATTCCACTTGTTTGAGGATGAAGACACCATTCCCTCTCCCTTTAATTGCAGAGAATCTGAAATAATTATCTGAAGCTATATAGTCAGTTCTTAGATAACTGAAATTAGGTGAGATGGTTCCTCTCTGTTCTGAAAGCACTGTCCTCCTAATCATTTACTAATTTCTCATTTGTTGCATAATTATCAAATTAGTTGGCCATAATTTGTATATATATATATGTATGTGCATTTGTGTATTTTTAAAATTTTATATTTCCAATATATTTTTTTCTTATTCAGTTATTTCTGCTAGTAAAAATTTTTATTTGTAGGCAGACACGTAAGTTACATAGGCTTGGAAGACTTTCTAATGCAAACACACTCATCCTGCAGATTATTTATACTCTTGACAAGCGTATGTTGCCCAAGGGGATTTTATCAGGGAATCTGCAAATAGTTACAGTACAAATTCATAGCAATGCTGGTTTTCGATGTTGTGTGATATCCTGATACTAGGAGCCATTTGGATTGTAATTCACAGAACTGGTGAAATGTATGCTTGAAAATGTCCCTCATATAAATCTTGCATTACATGGAACAAAACTGTACTAATTATGCCATTTTTGATTGTTCTAGTTTTAGTTTGTTCTTAAGGCTAATAACTAAGGACATTAAGTCTGACATTTTTTACTGTATCTCTTTTCTTAATAGACTTCCCTGTGGTCAACTTTGTTATTTAGAGGAACTCTCATACTAAAACAAGATATAGATGAGAAATAAAGCCAAATATTAAACTGCCAAAGAAGGTGAACAATCGTCCCTAAATAGACACCTCTAAAATGAGAGAGTTTGTGTCTTTAAATTCAGGCTGAAATTTAGTTTGACTGCTGTTCTTAAAGAAGTAAGCAATGTCATCTTAGTTTCTGCTTCACATTTGTCTAGGACCCAAGTTGACATATTTCATTTTAATTAGGCATTCTATATCTGCTCTTCTTAAAGAAACATCAGTCCTCTACATATCCAAACAATTTCTTCATGTTACCTTGAGGTCAGCACCATAAATATAGTGACCATGACCTACATACAGAGCTGGCTCACTGCTGTCAGCACTGCAAGCAAAACTGAATCTTGCTGCTTCAGGGTTGAGGATCCAGGGCCTGATCAGAGCTGGGTCTTCCTCCCTCACAGGCTAAAGAGGAGGCGTGATACAGAAAGGGGGAGGAATAGGGCTGAGGGAGGAAGAAGGTCCTGGGGAGCCTTATTTCTTTCTGTTCGTGGGTAGACTGAGAGTTAGAGACAGTAACTATTTCTGTGGCATGACACTGGCTCTTACCCCAGCTCTAGAGAGCAACAGTTAGCTTGAGCTTGGACATGCTGCAGCCCTATTTCTTTGGTGTACATCATAGCCTGCTGATCAAGATAACTGTTAGCTCCACATGTGTCTGGAGCTGGCCCTATCAGCATCTGCATAGCAAGCAGCTATCATGAGGGCTAAACCACATACATTTCACAAACTACAAGCAATCTTTTCCTTTTTTAATTTCATTTATACAATACCACATTGGTTTGTATTGTAAGAATGAAAATTTAAAGCAAAATCTTTCCTGAGGAGATGATTATGTTCTTTCAGTGGCAGGTTCTAGTTAGGATGAAACAAGTCTTTCAGTTTTCCATGCTCGTAGCTTTAAAAGTGGCCATAACTGGATTTGAAACCCAAAGTAAAAAAAACAGTCTACTGTTTTGTGACATAATGCCTAGAATGAAAAATTAATAAACTTATTAAATGTTTTCTAGAAATTAAATATTCAGAAATACAGAATTACCATTGGTCTTTTGAAATTATCCAGTCTGTAGCAAATAAACTCTTATTACATTGAACAGTGAAGAAAAAAGGTTATGCTGTGAGTCAAAACCATATAATATAGTTTCAGGGCTAGACACCAACTGGAGATCAAGAAACTGAGCATAAGTTGAACAAGGAGAGGTTCATAATTTAAAAGTAAATTAAAAAGTGAAAACTTTTTGCCCTGGAGGAAAGCCAAGCAGTGGAGCAAGTTGTCCAGAAAGGTTATGGCATCCCCACGTTTGGCGTGGGGATGAAACCTGGAGCAACCTGGTCTGACCCCATAGCTGACCCTGCTTTGAGCAGGTGGTTGGACTATAGACCTCCCAAGGTCCTTGCCCACCTGTGAGATCTCATGATCCTATGAACTCATGGCTATGTTTTACAGCATATGTTAAAGTCGGTGTGGCTATAGCTGAACAGTTATGATTACCCTTCTAATTTAAGTATGTTTGTATCTATGGTGCAATGTATCCAAATCTCTAATAAATACGGAGTTGGAAGAGTGGGTGAAACTCTACGCTTATTTTTATGATAATTTTCACTTTTTCTGACCCAAAGGACCTGAGTTATGTATAAAATCTAGTCCAGATTTTCCAAATATAAATAAGGATAGAGATTCCAACAGTTTGCATGTGTTCTAGAGGAGCTGCAGTAATTTCCTGGAAGAGAAATCCATTGGGTTTACTAAATGCATAGAAACTACCTCCATTTTTTAAAATTCTTGTGCTGTAAAGCAGAGACTGGGAAAATGTTACAGAAAAGTACCCTGTGTTCTTGCTTTGTGTTTGTAATCAACATGAGTCTTCTTTAGTCAACTTTTGGAATCAGGATAGACCTTTAGTCTGAATCAGGCCATTCTAATAATCATGTTCTAAATAATGAGTCACAATCCTAAAGGAATCTCAGGTTTTGCAACACACAGGCTGAAAGATACCAGTAGAAGTGGCACTGTGACTCAACATTAATTCTCTTTGAGCTTTCTTACTTTTATTCTGAATATATTATAGACAGAATCCAAATCAGAGTATTCAGTGTTCCCAGCTTGATTATTTGAAATTCAAAACTGAGGGCATACTTGCTCAAATTCTAAAATATTTGGACTTAATTCATTATAGTCAATTAAAACTAATCAAGCCCTATGGCATGCAAGAATATCAAAGTTAAATTTCATATGCGGAAAAATGTTGGTGAAATATGGGGAGCAGGAAAATTAAGAAGTCAACCTTCTTAAACAAAGTTCTTCTGGTTTTAGCCTGGCAGCTGCCAAGAAAAACTTCACCCAAAGGGAAAAGTTTGTTACATCCTCTGTCACTAATACTCTAAGGATAAACTGCAGAGTGTTCGGATGTCATTGGATTATTTGGATTGTGATGGTTCGCAAACTGATCATCATGACAGGAGAATAAAAGGAAAAGAGATTCCCAACACAGACTGTACAAGTGGTAAAGAGAACTATAGAATTAATAGTACATAATAATGAGACAAATACTCCAAAGCAGACTTTGCTGGAGATAGGTTTATACTGAATATGTCAACTAGCTTTTATCTGTGAAGATGCTATAGGACATAAACAAAGCTTTCTTTTCATTAGATACTGCTTTCACTTCTGTCTTTCTAATGTGCACTGATTTTCTTAAAGGCTTTGACTCAAAACCCATTCTTTTATTCGTGAAATATTTTACATAATTACTTGGGAACAATGTTAATGAGGCTCATGGACCTATTTTAAGGCATCAGCAGTGCAGCTAGCTTTCCAGTACTGCAATGCAGAAATCCAGCCAGCAATGGACTGAATGATAGTCTCTGATTAATTAGTAACAATTTTTAAATAACCTTATCAGCAAGATATGTACAGTTCAGACCTTCAAGAGAAGGGTTTTTTCGTTTGGTTAGTTGATTTTATTTGTGGTGTTTGTTTTTTTTTTCCTTCCAGACTATTCCTCTGAAGTATATACAAAGTATTAAACAGTTAAGAATAAGTTTCTTGCTTGATGTATATCCCTCTAGGCTCTTTTCACTTCACTATGGAGACATGTAGCTTCTTCAGGCTGGAAATGTAAATCAGATTTTTGCTGTGACACTTGCATCCCAAATATGGATTGTACATGGTTTTCTCTTAAGGTAACTTACTCAAATGTCTGTATTTTTCAGCCGCAACTGTAAGCATGTGCTGAATATGTTGAAGGTATGTCCTTTATAGGGGTTGTTCCATGAAATTCTGCTAGCTATCTTAATCCTTGGATTATTGAGAAAGTAACTTTACACATATGTGTATTGGAAGTGGAAGTTGGTTTGTTTAAATTCATATAGATTTCTTAGACCAGGAGGACCTAAAAACACTATGCAAATGGTCTCTTAGTTGAGGAACTAAACCTAACTCCAAAGCCTTATTCTGTCTGAGGAGTTGATTCCAGTCAGAGACCAATTTTGCTGTTATGCTCATGGTCTTACTGCTCATAAACCTGCATAACAAACCTCAAAATATCATACTGTATGTCTTCACAAACCTGAATGTTAATTTTCAAATTATGTACATAAATTCTATACCAGCTGACAAATGCATACTGTGCTTATGATTTGTTTGGCTAATCAAATGGAGGCAGGGATCACTGCAGGGTGTCACCATCTTTGAACTTGGAAATTCAGGGACATCAATTTGTTGAATATGTACAGTGCCATAAAAGCACGGTAGGACTCATGGTACATGATGGTCTTTTTGGACATCTATTCAGCAATTATTCCTGTCTTTCTCAAAATAGGGAGTGGACAACTAAGAACCCCTTCTGCAGCTCTCATAGCAGATGATTCACTGTATGCAGAGATGATTCATTTGAGCTAAAGACCTACACAGTACCAGTAAGGGTTGTAGAATCAGGCCTGAAAAAGTTCATTTTGCTCAGCAGGGAAATGAATAGTGAGTCTTGTCTGCAACTCTTGGGACACTTATATTTCAGTGCCACAAATACCTTCATTAAAGATGAATCATATCTTGTAGCAAAACTGCAGATCTCTGGCTCTTATCACTGGAGAATTTCCCAGTGGCATTAAAGGAAATTGTGCTGTAAATGTATGCATAATCTCTAGGAGACATTCTTCAAGTCCTTTCAGTTATTTTACTTCTTGACATTTTCAGCCTAAAGCTGATTTGTCTCTTTTATGTACAAACATCCTTATGCCTTTAAATTTCTGGAGACAAGTGAAGTCATTTAGTATAAAGCAACTTAATAAGAAAGAGAGTATGTACACACTGGAAATGATCCAACTCTACCTATACTGTTTTATTTACAATATTAGCTATATCCTTCCTGAATCTACTGAGGTCAGTGGAATGAATGTTGTTGCCCCCAGAGGACTGCAACCAAAGAAATACAGAATAATGCAGAAGAAGCTACTGTTAAACATACTCAAATCCTTTGAATCATGTAAAAGGACTTCTCAGTAAAGAACTCCACAAAAGGCAAAATCTCCAAATGAGTCACCTTCACCTTCAAAATGTGAAGATGCTTTATTTGGATACCCCTGCCTCCCCATGTTTATAGCTTTCCATCTGCTTTAATCTGCTACTCTATTTCATAATATTGATTCTGCAAGTACATAGTTGCTCTAGTTGTCACAGTACTGCCTATATTATTGTAAGATAGCCAATAGTGACTGTGAGTGGTGGGCAAGAGGTTACTGAGCAGTTTTGGAAGGTACATGTCTAAGTCAGATCATCCAATTTACATACCTCAAACTGGTTTTACCCCTCAGGAGTGTGCAGTTGGCTCTAGAAGATTGTTTCAGCACACCTGAGCTCTACAGGAAAGAGAAGGTTCTCCTGAAGAGCAGATTGCAACACCTACCTTTTTGCATTGACTGAGTATGGACACTGGCACCTATTGATTTTGGGGGGTTACATAATACTTGGAAATTAACAGTATGAGTTGTTCTGAAGACTTAAACAGGTGGATTACTTTAATTTTATTATATCTGTATTTCAGATGTCAGTAATATTACTACCGGATGCTTAAAGATACAGCCCAAGAACCTCTGTGGTTCAGTGCCCTGTTGTAATGAGCAATACATGTTGCAAGGAACTCTGGAGCACACAACTCACTGCTGAGACATTGTATTGCAATAGACTCCAAGGTGTCTTGATATACATAGGGTTAAATTAAGTACAGAGTGATATTATTTGCTTTATATAATATTTTTCAATATTACTGTATGAGTAATGTTTACAACAAGGCACAATCCTATTTGAACCTTCACTAACTAATAACTTGGGAGTCATTAAATATTTTAATGAGACATAATCAACTGCTATCTGCAGAATGGACACAGATGGCAATGCAGTAAGAAGAAGTATGGAAGAAGTATTATTGTGTAGCCATGGAAACAATGTCTCTCTGTTTCTTCCTTCCTTCTCCCTTTTAGGTTCAGCAACGCTGCACATCATTAGGGTGTCTGCCTCTCCTGACAATGGCAACTTTGCAGTGTCAGTCAGTAAATCTTTGCATCCATTCATACTGTCAGCACTAAGTGATAGAAAGCCTGGGGAAGATGTGAGATGCATACCAAACAGCTTTCCGCAATGTGACAGTCTAGTCACGTATTCTTATGCAACTGCCAATTTTGTGGCTCAATTCAATAAAGAGCAAAATGGAACAGGCCTGGCTAGACTTTGTTCTGTTAGTGTTGCTTCTAAAGTTAATTTCAGTGCTCATGCAAGTTAAAAAGCTGAGAAATGAGACTTGACTGTGTAGGAACATAAGCGAGCACAATGCACAAATGAAATAAGGCCATGGCTGAGCTCTGGTTAGAATCAGTTTTGTTAATCCACTGCAGTCAGACCTCAGAACAGGTGTTTAATTGTGCTAAACTGGATGGCGATATGCTTTTGAACTGGTAGCAAGGAACAAAATGTTAAAACACTTGAATGTCAGTTATTCTCACACACAGTTGTTCCCATGTGTGCTAAGAGCTTTTATTTATGTCTTGCAAAAAGCCCCATAATTATAAGAAGCTGAAGCAGAAACAAAAAGGATGAGTAAAAATAGAATAGATATTCAGTTTAAAAGCACTAGAAAAAAAATTCAGCAGGAGCTCTATCCTTAACCTTTTTCCCTCCATTTCAGCAGTAATTATACTAATTCTAAGTGCCTTATTTAACTCATTTGTGGTTAGAGATTCCAGGAGGGGGGGGAAAGACATGAATTTATGGATCTTCCAAGTAGAAAGGAATATATGGCATACTTATTACCACAGATTTTTGTTTCTTAAACTTTTTAGCCCCCAAAAAGTATGAGACACAAATGGTGGCATCATAAGAGACAAATATCAACTAGAGTAGTTACCAGCTATTCTAAAGAAGAAAAGGAATGACTTGTGGCTTAATTTACGCAGGCAAATGCAGAAATACATCCCTTCCTTGGACTGTATATACTACTCACGTTCGTTGTGTATGGGGGGAAACATGCTTTCTGTAGAACTTGTCTCTACATCTTCCTCTCTGGATAGGAGACAGTCTCCATAGGAATGGATGCACTCCTGAGGGGAGAGTTTCTCCCACCTCAGACCCAGGAGGATGCTGATGAGACAGTGTCTGAGTCTCTGTCTGCTTCCTGGTCACCTCTTGGGTCAGCACAGAAACACACAACTTAACAACGACACAAGCACTGATTTCTCCTAAACCATAAACCTAAATAAAGCACAGGACACTTCTCATAGATCAGACTACCCTACATTTCTGACCTGATGAGCCGCAGGTCAGTATCTTCTCCTGGCCAAGGACCAGTGGGAATAGTACATCTGGGGATCTTCAAGGACAAGCCATGATCCAGGAGCAGCTCCCATCAGGCAATGACAGCAAGCAACTCCACAGGTATGGAGTGCAGGCTGGTGCTGGCCTTGACATGTTGTGTATTCTGGTACTATCCGTGATGTTCGCCTTAGCGATCCCTGCTGACTTTTCCCTAGGGATTTGGATTACGAAACAGGAGGGCAACCCACATGGAGCTGCACTTTGGGATGCTTGCTCAAAAAGAACATTTAAGGGGACATCATGCAGCTCACAAGGGGATCTCTGCATCTAGACTTTACTGCAGGGCTCTGAGATTGGGTTGAGAAATGGGAACTACCACACAAATTATCTGTGAGGATGCCTTCCATCCAAAGGGACTGTTTTTGTTCTCCTGATCTAAAAAAAAATTCAGTCTCCCATAGAAACTTCTAGTCAACCTATAGATTAACACCTGTGCATTTTCCTTAGTACATTTGTTAAAGTAGAAGACAAAAGAATCCACAGAATTTAAAAAAAGATGGCTGTTATGTGCTTAGTTTACATGAGTACACATCATTCCAACTTATTTTCATTCCTCAAACACTCCAATCAGTTGTCTTTGGGAAACACATTTTTCTCTGCTATGCTTGTGTCAATTACAAAAGGTTTTGTATGCCTAGAATGCCCTATGTTCATGCCTGCTTTTAATTCAAGATGCTTCACTTAGTTATCTAAACATAATTCAATTGGTAAATTGTTTTGACAATTGAAATTAAAATTCTAGGTATTACACTTTTATTTCCCCAATTGTACCTCCTCTTTTATAATTCTGAGCTCGGGAGCTATATCCCATGTGCCTTTTCTCATCTGGCTGGGGAAACTTTGAGAAATGGCAAACAGCAGGGCATATGAAAGCTGGTCAAACTGCAATTTCCATTGCAATGTTAATGTAAGCCTCCAAAGTCAAACCTGCTGCATGAATGTCTCTATTTGCCTATAACATTAAATGTATTTTGATAGAGCCATTAAAGCAAAAATAATTTAAAACAGATAGATTAAAAGTAGTCAGTGTTCAGAAACTGCAATTTAAAGTTCCAGATTGAAAGATCCAGGGCTTTTTTTATAAAAAACTATCTACAAGTTTTTGAGTTTTTGGCAAAACTGAAATGTTGACTGGTTGGACAAAAAACCTTGTAAACTGAGTAAAAATATATTGTTTCCATTTTTCAGTTGAAATATTATGTGTTGGGGTTTTTCGGGGGTTTTTTGTTTTTTGTTTTGAGTTTTTTTTTCTGAAACATGATGTTTGTGAAGATTAGTTTTGGATCATCAAAAAAAAAAAGAAAAACCTAAAAAAGTATTTTGAAAATGAATATTTCAAATGTAAATACCTCCTGTGAAGGCTCAGCAGTACTTCACATGAAAAATTAAAATTACTTCTAATCTAAACACAATGACCTTGCAAGGCAGTCACCATGTCAGGAAGGAAGGACAGCCTTGTGATTAAAGCATTAGACCGAGACTTAGAGAAATGGGTTCAACTCTTGAAACTATTGGAGTCTTTCTTCTTAATTTGTTTCTCTTAAGGAAGATTACACAGGCTGGGTCTGTGCAGAATAACAAGGCAAAAACTATGGGTGAGCCTGGCACGCTAACAATTTTTAAGTATGTGGAAACCTTCAGTAAAGAGGAGGTCAGTAATTTGTTTTCCATGTGCATGGTGGAAAGAAGTAACAGATTTAAGTATGGGAATGACTCAGTTTAGAGATTACAAAAAACCGGGACAATAACAGAGAACAGGAATAAAACAAGCCCATGGAAGCTGTAGAGCTTTTAGGAATATATTAAACACTCTGCCAGAAATTACCAAGATTTAGCTGATCCTACTCTAAAAGAAGGAATGGCTTATACAATGCCTTGGGTGATTCCAGAATCTGCTCTGGATATGTCTACAGTAGGAACTGCTTTGCTACAGTAGGAGCAGATCAGAAGAGTGAGGCAGCTGGACCCTACATGTACACTGTATGTGGTTGGGGGATTTAATTCAGAAGTAATTTAATCAGAAACAAACATTCTCACCATGGATGTGGATGAGAGCTGACTCAGCTTGCCTACCATTAGTTCAAATACTTATGTTTCTTTTGGGATTTAGACCATATTTGACACATAATTGAAGTAGAGTCTCTGGTATGGTTGCCTTTGAAATGAACCTAGTTTGAATATATCAGAACTGCTCTGCTAACTGAATTAATATGAAATCAGGGTGATTGGCTTCCTGACCTTGCTACTACCCCAAACAAAAATGCTGATGCATTTACAGCCTCAGTTATCTGGAAGAGGATTATCTGGATGGTACATTAGCCAGGTGTTGCCTTCACTCAATGCCCTGGGTAAGGCACAGTGCCAGAGAGGGAGTGTTGCAAGCCACATGCTTCTCACATCAGGGCTGGCTGTGCACAGTGCTCTTTAAAGGCTTCTACAAAACCTCTTTCTATTTTTTCAAGAGTGAATATACTAAATAGATGCTTACAGCATAATATGCATATGAATTAACAATATTTTTGCCTTTATCTGAGTTATCTCCTCTTTTAAAAATTGAAAGTTAACTACTTCTGCCATCTGTAAAATGATGATAACGATAACTCTTTGCTCTGTATTCAATATTGAGACTATACAATCTTCAGAATTTATTTTTACATTTATGCAAGCATAGGATAGGCCACATGGAGAAATTGACTGAGATTTCTGGGTCCTCATATGCACATAATCGACAATAATATTTGATGAGTTAAGGTGCATCTTACCTAACCCCCACTCTATAAAATGCAGTTGTGTACAATTAAATTAGTCCTCTGGATAACCTTTTTAGACACTTGAGACCAATGTCTTGAAGGCATGATTCACTGCATCTTATGGTAGCCATCTAAAGCGGGTGAGATGAAAGCAGGACATGCCAGTGTCTCCACTGGCTGCAGAAAGAATCTCGACTTTTAGCTTAAACTAAGATGACAAGATTCTAGCCAGTGGTGGAGTGTGCAGGGAGTCGGTCTGTCTTTCTGGATGGTCATGGGGCTCATAGGTTTGAATGAATATTCTTAGGTATGCTTAACTCTCCTACCTTATATCTATTTTTAACATCACATTAGTTAAAGCACCAGTACGTAATTTTTCTGTTAATAAATTAAATTCCCAAGCACACATGCTTAATCAGTTATACATATAGAGAAATTATATTGATTTTATCTTTTATTTTTACTTTTCCAAATTTACTTTCAATATTGGAAGTTTACATAAATTCCTAATATTATTTTCTCACCTCTATTCCTCTTTATATAATTTCTGATTTTTCTTTAAAATGGTCATTTTGTATCATTCAAAATAACAAAATTGTCCAGTTCATTTTCCTCAAGGATATTCTTATAGCTTCATCTGTCAGAGATATTACTACACAAAGCATAAAACGAATGATAACCAACTTGAATATTGTGCATGGAAATGGAATTGTTTTGATTTCTCTTTCACTAATTAACACTTAAGCTGCTTATATTAGTCAACACACCATTCATTCACCAGATACAAAAATGTCTAGATGACCTCGTGTTATGCCCAGGATCTCTAAGCTAAATACATAGAACTCAGAGAAATAAAATGCCAGCATTTTTTATATAGCCCTTCCCTTTCATTTCTGGATTAGGGACATTGCCATCCTGGAAATTCAGGGTGTCACAGTACAAATATCACCTTTGGTGTCACCAGTGGTCCCCAGAAGATATTTCTCCATTTATTGACCCATGTGATTTTTCCATTTTTCAACAGGTCTATGCAGCTCACACTGCATCCTTTGTATCCTTTGGGCACTCTTTAGTTGTTTCAGTAGATGATGGACTGCGAAGATGTCCCAGAGCCTCAATTTATAGAGCTGCTATGGCTCTATATACATTAGGTGGGAAATACCTTCTTGTCCAGAAAATTTGAATTATATTTAATTTAAAATAGCTTAAGAAAATTAGAAGATAAGCTATAGTGTCCAAAACTGATAAAACAGATCTGAAATGAAACAAAGCCAACATCTAATATGATTATGCTCAAGTAAAGAAGAGAAGAAAGACCCCTCCTCTCTTCACTTCATTCTTCTGCGTAGCTGTCTCCTGACACAGTGGTAGATGGGGTCTGTGATTTGTGCTTACCTTAATCTTCAGGTTACACCTATCTGAAGGTTTTGTCACAGAACATACCTATAAGACAGAACTCCATTAGACACTGCTTATCAGCAAAGACCTCAAAGTACGCTTCCAGATTTGCTCAGGTCTCACATTGCCAATCTTTTTTATTCTTTCTTGTTATCAGACATTAGCTTTTAGAAAGCTTTTTAGAAAGATTTTAACTAATCTTTCCTTTGAAACATTTCAAAAGATCTAGAGAAGCTTATATTTTTCAACATGAAATTCATTCTATTCCCTCTCTAAGCTGAAAACCGTCCAGCCCTCTTAAATTTTTAAAAAAAAGAAGTTTCTTTTTTAAAATGTTTCAGTCTCTTTCTGCAAGACCAGCAGTCATGTCCTCTGCTTTGGTGTCTCAAGTACTGTTGACATTATGGAAAAAAATCAAACTCTAAAATGATTCTAAAATGAAAAATGGAGGGATTATATTCCAGAAAATGTCAAAATGGAATCCATGAATAATAAGAACACTTAATGGAATGTTTTCTCTAAGTTAAATGCCATCTAATTTTTTTTTTTTTTTTTTTTGGTATAAACTTTCAGCTTTGAAAGTGTAGCAATTTCTTTTGGAAAGTTGCAAGATAAGAGCCTTTAAATGAAAGAGAGTGTTCTTGCACAACTAGAAGACTGGCTCAGGTCACATCATATTTTTTCCTGTCATATTTATTTTCTTTGGGTTTTTTTAGCTGCATAAAACAATACTTTTATTCGCTAATGCAATTTCACAGGATCAGATTCTGCTGGTGGCTTGCAGCTCGTATGAAGCAATTACGTGCTGTGTAAAGAAGCCCTGGGGAGCTTAGGGATGAATCCTTTCGAATAATGAGACAGAGCAGGATGTGTGGCAATAGATTCAGCTTTTACAAAGCTGCTGTGATACGCACAGGTCAAAATTTGTCTTGTATGAATGCATTACAGATTTATAATTTATTTAGCTCCCTAACATACAAAAAAAGATGCTTCAAGGATTTTTCAAAAGAGCTAAGCATTCAGTTCAGATCAAAAATATAAGGGCTGAAATAAAACATTCCCAAGAGAAAAACACCTCCTGATTCTCAGTGTTATCATCATGATAATCACTGAGTTTCCAGAAAAGGATTCATATATACGTTTTAGGGAGGTGGGTTCCTTGTATGTTTTCTGGAGGACAGATATGCTGTCATCCTAAATGCACCACAGAGCATAGAGCACTGGGATACTAAAGCCATTAAAGAACAAGTGTCAGAAGAGGCAGGTGTGCCATAAATTATGTCCTAATCTTAAACTGAGGCATCACCGGCTCTCCAGAGCAGTTTTCTTGCTGATGATGATGACTAGAGCTTCCTCCGGAGTTGTGGGAACAGTGTGTTCAAATCTGCCCAAGATGTCAGGTCAGTCTTAGGTTTTATGTTAAATGCTCTTAAAACCATAACTTTTTTGCAAAGAATACATTCCTCCTTGAGTAGTCTGAGGGATTAATTTGAGCCAGTTTGGGCTGGGTTGAGATTTGAGTTCCTCAGACACAAGGGTCTGAGTCCTAAAGAGCATTAAAAAACCAAATGGTTGCTGAGGTCTTCAGCTAAACATTGTAAGGAAGCTTGCCAGGCATATCAGCAATACACTTAGAAATTTTCCTTGAAAACATAATTGTGCATAATAGGTTATGCACAGTTTTTGCTTGCTTTCCTGAATTGTAACTCAAAATACATTGAACTGGTTTGTTATTACTCATCGTTTTCTGATTCCTCAAATTTCTTTTTCATGCTTGATTTGTTGCTAATGTTTCTTAGCTGCCCTTATAATTGATCCCCTGGCTCCTGTCTTGCAGACTGCTATAGTCATATGTCATTGGAAAAGATGGGGAGTAATTGTCCAACCTGTAATGAGAATGGGAAAAGGAATGAAGTTCTTTTGCCACATCTACCATGTTTAGGCCTGCACCTAAGTGGATTAAGTAATTTGACCATCAGTTTCAACACATAATTATATGTATAAAGGCAGCAGTTTTCTGAAATGCACAAAATCTGGATGTGATGAGAACATCAGAACTATGAACATTTCCCCATATCATGAAGCTACAATAGTGAGGTTAAAGGGAGGAGAAGGGACATGACAGTAAAGCACAGTATGAGCTGGATTATTGAAGCCACTAAATGACATTAGCAATACATCTGGCCAAATCTTCCAGAGGTGTGCTTGGACAGAGCAGAGAGCATCAGCAGCCTCTATGTCTAGAAAAATTTCAGTTACTTTATTTTTCTCTTTTAAGCACTACTAATGTAGATTTTCTCTAAGATGGAGTTCAGTGCCTATCATCTTTGTCAGTCAATTACTGTTAATTTGATTTCAAATGTTTTGAGACAAGAAATAAAATCAAGTCCTTCAGGAGAGCTAAGAAAAGGCAGTAGCCTGTCAACTTTACTGATTTCTTCCTAGTAGATAAAGAAATGCCATTACTATAGAAAAAAGACAAAGCAACCATGCTGGAAATGGAGGAATGAATCTGCAGTCTAGAAATATCACTATAAATCCATTGGAAAGAGTTACAGACACTAACACCTAACACAGTTAGTGTATTGCCATTAGATTCTGCAGCAAATCTTGGTAGGTATCCAAAATCTTGGGTAGGCTACAACACAGTACATGGAGTCTTGAATGCATCATCCTCCAGTGGCAACACCGAGGAGCTCTTATGTTTCTTTATGGTTAAAAGCATTCTATAACTTATGTCTAATATCATTTTAAATTTAAACTGCTGGTCATCTGACAAATTATAAGTTTTTCTCTATTTTTATGTAGGAGTTCTTTTCTGTGATAACATGTTAGTAATTACCATATTCAATAATAATAATTTAAAAGTCTAGGAAACTTGTAATTGTATGTTCAATATTCTAAATAAAATATTTAGTTTTAATCACACCACATTCTATAATAACATGATGCAAACAGCATATAAAATGAGGCAAAACCTTTGGCCTTAGATCAAAGTAAAATTTCAAGAAACTTCTTAAAGTGAAATAGCATTGTTTTAATAGAAATAAGTTCTTCTGGAATATATTTGTTTCTTAAAAAAATTATGTTTTCTGTTTTTCTTCAAGATCCAACCGAAATCATGATTTTAGAGCTGAGAATTTCCCTAAAGATATGCTCTGCTTTTGGAGAATTATAATTCATGAGTGTTAGCTTTTTCTGATCAGAGGAAGCTTTTTTGATTTCTTCATGTAATAATGGTAAACATTAGGTTACCGAGGCAAATCTTATTTTGCAAGTTCAAATTCTTCAATATTTTATCTTTTCTGTAGAAAAGTGCTTATAAGCTTTTTTCTGTCTTCTGCTTTCCAGAAAGTGGAACAAAAAAGAGATGTGACCAAAGGGATAGTAAATCCATCTTTTTACTCACATGAAAATATATAAAATTCTGAAGTTATTAGTAAGATAAATTTCAGTTTTCTGTTGGAATTCTGCATTTTAGGTACAGACTTACATATTTATCAGATAAGAAGTATGAGAAAAAAATAAAACTTCAGAACAAATTTCTGGTCTACAGGCTCTAAGCTATTCCTTGGTGACAAACAGGCATACCTGAAATCTTATGTTTTTCTGCATGAAATAAGGATTCTTTTTTTATAATTCTAGAAACTTTCACTGGATAGGAAAGCTGGTTTGTACATAGTTTTGGTATGTTTAAATGCTCAGAATAAAACAACACCAAAGTAAGATTCACCACAGAAAATAAGCAGAAACATCTTTGCAGAATCACCCTAGTTCATTGAGACTTAGCCAATAAATGACAAAACCTTGTCCAATTTCCTTCTGATTTGTCATATTACACTATCACTTTTCCCTAAAGCAATATTTTCTTTGAGAGGTGAGATGGGAAAATGAAATATCTTCTGAGAAACAAATATGCTCTGTTCTGAGGTGTACCTGTCAAACCACAGGTGATCGCAGGATGAGATGTCCCCAGGATATCTGATGCATGATCATTTCAGTGCTTCTTGTTTCTACACAGTTCGTGAATCAGTCACCTCTACTACATTGTATATTTATCCTTTGTCATCTTCCTCAAGAACTTGTTCTCAATATTAGCAAACTAAATTTCTGAGTACGAAGCAGTTCATGCTTATGTGTGTCTGGTGGGGAGCTGCTTAGGGAATGTGAATGGATCTTAGAAAAACAGTGCTTTTGCAGGATAATATTTCACACAATTTCACAGAATCATCTAGGTTGGAAAGGGCCTTGAAGATCATCTAGTCCAACCGTTAACCTAACACTGACAGTTCCCATCTACACCATATCCCTAAGCACTATGTCAACCCTACTCTTAAACACCTCCAGGGATGGGGACTCCACCACCTCCCTGGGCAGCCCATTCCAATGCCTAACAACATGTTCTGTAAAGAAATGCTTCCTAATATCTAGTCTAAACCTTCCCTGGTGCAAACTGAGGCCATTACCTCTTGTCCTATCGCTTATTACTTGGTTAAAGAGACTCATCCCCAGCTCTCTGCAACCTCCTTTCAGGTAGTTGTAGAGGGCGATGAGTCTCCCCTCAGCCTCCTCTTCTCCAGACTAAACATATGATGTGGTGATAATGTGAAGTGAAAAGCTGAAAGAGAAATAATGTTTGAAAGGGTTCTGACTGTGGAAGACTGCCTGTCAGTGCAAAGGGCGCAATTCTGTGGATGGAGCCAATAGCCCAGAAGAGTTTAAATTAGTGGTAACCAGGAATGGAGGGATGAAGTAGGAGAGGGAGGTACAGGGAGGAAGGAATAAAGTCATTTGAAGAAAGTACTGCACCTGGATATTGTAGTTTTATGAGAATGAAAACAAGGGATACCAGCTACTAACAATTTTGTGGTCAGCATCAGCATATAATTGGGCTCATGTAAGAGAGCTGAGAAGTACACGCTTCAGAGCCAGCATCAACTTACAGGAATCGTGGGATGTCACTCAGCCAAGATGCCCTAAGCTCTCCTGCTTTGTTACCTGTCTCACTTCTCAGGCTGTTTCTGTCTGCCAAAAGAAGGAGAGAACCTGCTGTTGCTAATGCACCTTTGCAGTTGCACTGGATTTATACAGTCAGTATGTAAACAATGACAAAGAACGATGGACGCCACATTCCCAGCTCTCAATGAAAATGTAGCCCGGAGTATCATTATCATCTCAAGGTTCTCTGTGTTCTGGGGCTGAGAGGTGCATGAATGTTTCACTTATGAATACAAATTAATAGCATTAGGTGGGTGAGTCAAACAACAATTCATAAATCTGTATGCTGCTAAATGACATTGTAATTCATCAAATCAAGGGCAAATGGAAAATAACCAGCGTTTGAGTTCCAGCTCACTGCATCTCCACCAAGGGTGAGACTGTCTCCTAAGGCTTCTGATATCTTATACATACATATTTGTATTTAGGACAGCACCTTTATTCTCTAATACTATTGATGAGTGGGCAGCACAAACTGAGGTTATCCTCTCATCTAAAAAAAACATTGGGGATTTAAAAATCAATGCAGAATGCACACTGTGGCTTTCCTGAATACTGCTTGATTTCTCATCCTTCTAACAACAAAGACAGAGATTGACTGAGCACTTGCACAAGGTTGATACACAATCAGCCTAGGGTGTCTCTCAGGTTGGTGCTGCTCAGTAATGCACTGCAGACTGTGGAGAACAAGGAGCATAGCTGTTTGTACCGTGGCATGTGGTCCAATCTAAACTGCCTTTCCAGCATAGCTCCTGAATTGCTCATAAGACATGTTACCATACAGAGTAATTGAAGGGTTGACTACTCAAACAAGGGGTCGGGAAACAAATTAGGTTAGCTAGTGTGAAGCTACTAGCACACCAATACCCCGTGGCAGCTGCAAGACAGCTCATGTTCTAATAGTATGAGGAAAACTAATTCATATTGATTGTGGGGCAGAAGTGGGTACAGCAGCAGTCATGGCTTAGAAGAAAGTTACAGTCTTTCAAAGGCAGTTAGATCTAGATTTTCCTCAATCTGTAAGGATCCTGCAGTGTGTTTTAAGGTTTAGGAACCTTAGGAACTTTAGTCTTGAACTGACTGCAGGATGCAGCCCTACATTCACTGGTTACCTTTAGCTGTGATGCTTAGGATTTTTAGTTTTTCACAAGCTATTAGGTGAATAAATGAATGTGGACCCTCTAAGATTTCTGAAAGAGTTAAAAATATTGTACTACACAGAAATCAAAATTCAGACTGTATTAGGTGAAGGATAACAGATATTCTGTTACACTGCTGTAATTCCAGAGAGATTAAACTGAATTCAGTAGAGCCACAAAAAATTTGCCCTGGAGACAATGACAGAAAAATTGTATGCTAGTAACTACAGTAGTAGAAAAGATTACTTTATTTGCCTCCAGTTTGAATGTGAGTCATTTATAGTATTTGTTGGCTAGTTTTTCAATGTCCCTGTGGAATAACATGAAATTGCATTTGTGAAACAAGAGCTTTCTGGCAAACAATGCACAATCTTGCAAAAGAGGGCAAAAAATAGCACTGAGAATGCTACACTTGCAAAGGTGTACAATAAATATACCCAGTAGAAAACTGATGAGAAAGTGTTTCTTATAAGGGGATTGATTAGTAAAAGTCATGGCATTGCTATGCTGAAATAAACTCCTTTTTCTTTTCCTAGCACTCAGGAGTAATTGAGAAACAAACAAACTATAAATTGAAAAGGACATCAAGACATGATCAAATTTTTATTAATCCCAATGGACAATAAATATGAACAGCTTGACTTTCTGAATTCCCCTTTACATGTTACAAACCAGAAAACAAATAGTATTTTACTCTAAAATTTCAGCCCAAACGGAAAGTCCCTGAGCTAGACAATAGAAGCTATAGTTCGTTCTCTCATCTTGATTTTCTACCGCTTTTCTTTCAGTTTTGTTTCTTCTATTTTAGATATCATACTCGCTTACCTAACTTTGCCTGACTGAAAATGATTAAATAACCTGTTTACTTCAGGCTGATGGTCTGTTCACCTTCTCCTGAAATATTGTTCAGTGTTTTCATAAGAAATTCATCCAATCCAGAGATGCTGTTATCATCCTCTCCACCCCTGCTGTGTATGTTATGCTGGCTCCTGCAAAGTGTTGTAGTCCACTGGGTTCTTGCAGCTTTTTCCAATGGCAGGAATCAAACTGAGTTGTGATATCTGCTGTTGTTTTCAAACTGACAGTGAATCTATTTACTTTTCAGCCTCAAATCCTTCACTGTAAAGTTATGGATATTTCATAACATCCATAGTGTCAGACAATTGCATTTTGCTTTTGAGCATCACTTGTTGATTTCTCTGCTAGATAAGTTCTAATTGTTTTGTTAAGGGTATAGTCTGTGTCTTTAAGTAGTTTGTTTTTAAGTGCTCTTTCCAAAACTCAGTTACAATATTTTCATTAAGAAGTCTGTTCTGAAATATGACTGGAGAATTCTAGTTAAAAGAGAAAGCCATTATCATCCTAAATGAACCACTGCAATGCTTGTTCCTTCATTACATGCTCTTTCCTCTAATGATTGTTATTTTATCTATTTTTAAAGACTCAGTTACTTGCCTCAGTGCTAACAATCATAACAATCAGTGGCTCAGTAAGTCCTCCCAAACTGCAAAATTTATAATATTATAAGCATTTTAATCTAAGACCTTTCATGATCTTTTCTATCTTCTCTTTTTTTTTTATCCTTCTGAAAAAAAGAGGGAACCATTTTGCCCACAACTGTTATACTCACTTGTAGACAACCACTGTTCAAATATCTCTAATACCATTTCAAAATCATCTTCTGAATTAACAAAAAGAAATGGAAATCAACTGAATATTTAAGAAAGTTTTTTCACTCTTCTTATTGATGATCATTATTTACAGTTATGGAATGAAGTACAAATTTAACTTTGACTATTTCCTCACATTTTCAAAGAAATGATTTACTGTATTCTTCTCTTGAGAGTACTGGTGTAATTCATTTTACATTTAGTGCCATGTGCTCTTCAGAAATCAGTCAGAAAGTGGTTAGTCTTCGTCTGTGTAATAACTTTTAGTTATTGCACACTGTGAAATCCTGCAAATCCTAGTAACTTCATGCAAAAGACCTGTAAAGTACCCTCCTAAAGAAATACTTCCCTAACCCCAAGGACTTAAAAAAAAATTTAGGAATAGTGAGAAAAGAAAGAGAACATGGACAATACTGATCTGAGAGGGTTTAGTCCAGGCACAGTCCCCTTCTCAGGATGCAGTCCTTGTGTCCTGACTGTCCCGCACAAGCCATGCCAGCAAGTCTCAGAACCAGACAATTGTCTCAATCTTATTTTGTGGGATAGCTAGTGAAGCTGGAAAACTGACTACCATGGCACAGCACTTAACCCAAACAACTGGCTTCATAATGCCCACAGTAACATCCAAAATTACTATTTTTTCATGGTTTCTGACAGAAAGTGAAAATGTTATTGAAATCTATTTGAAGATGTGCTAAAGGTCATCACAAGTTCTTCACATGACTGACAGATTTAGGCCAAAAAAATATTTTGGAGCATGAAGTCCTTTGGAATGAATGTGAAAACTCCTAATGATAAGGCAGCTATTTGGATATTAACCTTTTTCTAGCTATACTCTGAAAGTACCTCGAAAATATTTTCATTATAATGATATTTCTCTCACCAGAACTTTTTCTTTCTCTGTTTTTTCTCTCTTTTGTTTTAATTTCTTCAGTTGTTACTGTCATCATGGTATCTGGCCACTTTTGTTATAAAAAAGTGAAATTGACATTTTTTCCCATATTATTCATTTTTTGATTCCCTTCTTCAACTATGCCTTTTGAAAACACAAAAATGTTGTCTTCTTATGAGCTGGGTTATTTTAAATTGCACAATTTCACTTAAAATAGACAATGGTGAGATTTTTCCTGTGGGAAATCATTTTAAGATCTGGGGCCAGTCTCAGAGAGATTTCTCATGGAGGGTCAGATTTTGGTTCAGAAGTAAGAACTCAAGACATTGATAATTATTGTCGAGGGCTCCAGAATTTGAATATATCATATCTTTTCTGTAATTTACTTTTTATTTTATTTTTAAGCTGCTTTGACATCTTTTAATACCAAGGGTTCAGAGGGAATAGTTATAGGATATATGTGGAAAGGGGGGTTGTTAACTGCCCAGGACTGTAAAGTTTTGTTCATACACTGGAGATTCTTCTGAGTCATCATACTCAAATTGTTGCTATTACTACCACTGCCAGAGCTACAAACTGATATTTTGTCACTAATAATTATGTTTATTTACAGGTTTTGAGTGTGAGATTCCACTTGGTTTTACTTTATCACATTATTCTCAAGCTTGTAGATGCTGATCAAGTTCTTATTTATTCAGAAAAATAGAGCATATGGTAAAAGGAAGACCCTGTCTAATTAGCTCAATCTCCATTAGTTTCTGATTTGGCAGATTCCAGGGGATAAGTGTTTCCATGACATTTCTGGAAGATTCAAATAAAAAAGTGGAGATTTCCCCCCAGTACAATAGAAATGACTCCTCCTTTCTTTCTCTGTGTTCCCAGTCTTAGAGAGAAAGTATTCGCAAAGTCACATTTTAAATGAGCTATTTCACATCAAAAGTTTTCAACATTTTAAAGGCAGGTGAATAAAACTGTTTTGAATTCCAACACTTATGAATTCTAAAGATGTCCAGCTCAGCAGGGAGCTGAGCTGAATGTCTATATATCAAAAAGCAGTAACAGAGCAGTCTCATTCCTATCTTGCCATGTATTTAAAACAGTCCTATGAGACATACAGGTTTAATCTTGGAGGCCAAATGTGATTAACCATGGTACATTTATGGTTATAAATGTACTGACATTTGTGCTACAAAACATTTTTAGGTGCAGCTGATGAACTCATCATTATGAATTGAAATTCAGGTGCATAAAGTCCTTTCACAGATTTTATATGGTATTTATCTTATTAAATTTGAGTTAATCACTGTTTTCCATACAGTTTTAATTAGCATCAAAACTGTTGTTCATTCATTCCTTTATTAGGTCTTCTGGGTGTTGGGCCCACCAAAAACTACATCCTTATTTATTTATGTTTATATACAGAAATTGACTAGTAGCCTATGTTACAAACCAGACTACCGTTCAGTTAGCCTATATTCAAATACAGTTTGAAAAGATAATTTCTATCTCAAAGACAAGGCAACTGAAAGCACCAGCACACAGTACTTGAAATCAGAGTTTGTAAGAAATCTCTCACCTCAGGGTTGGTGCTACATGATTTCTAAATGGTGAGTATAGTGTATTTCAGTAAAAGTGAGAAGAAATGATTCAGTTTTCTTCAACTGGTTTCTCCACATGTTGTTACCTTCTGACAAGATTTTAAAACTTGATGCTCCATGCAGACCAAAAAGTTATAGGACTTCATCCTAATTCATACAGCTATGGGAATTTTAGTTTTAGCTTTATTTTTGTTGAGTCATGCCTGTCAGACCAAATATGGGGATGACAGAACATGTTGACCGAACATGCTGGGTGCTTAAGAGTGGAGAACTTCTGATGACTGTGATGATGTGAAGTGGGACTCAATTGTGGAAGATCAGTCAATGACAAAAACAGAACAACATTTGGAGGCTGTTGTTGGAGAATCCTTTCTGTAAGCACAATTAAAACAGCACAGATGTTGGGAGAAATATGGGTGCTTCTGCTATTCAGGAAAGTGGCTTTATTTTGGGTTTTGTTGCTGAGGTTTATGAATGCATTCAAATCTGAGGTGACAAAGAACAAATTCTATTGTCATCATATTGCATTGCAGACTTGATCTAGATATATAAAACAAGGCAGGTCATGATAAATTATAGATAGGGGATCATAAGGAAACAAACTATTATAATTAGCATGAGAAAGGGTGAGCTAAATGTACTTGCATCTTGTTGCAATCAAACTTTTTGGAAGTATAAGAAAGCAGAGGCATTTAGGCAATATGTGTATAGATTTTATGGTGAGTTAGAAGTTCAACCTGAACATGAAGACTACCCTGAAAAACATGGAAAAGCTTGCTTGAAAATTCAGTAAGTAGGGGCTGTTGATGTGTGTGCTGGGTTTGTGTGTGTGGCAGGGGTTTTTGGTAGGGGGTACAATGGTGGCCCCTGTGAGAAGCTTCTCAAAGCTCCCACGGCTCCAAGTTGGACCCACCTCTGTGCCAAGGCCAAGCCAATTAATGATGGTGGCTGTGCCTCTGTGATAACATATTTAAGAAGGGGAACCTGGGAGGAGTGGTAGGAGTTGTGAGGAGGAGTTGCAAGGAGAACACCAAGGTCAGTGGAAGAAAGGAGAAGTGTGTGCTGGAGCAGAGACTCCCCTGCAGCTGGTGGTGAGAGGACAGGCTGTGCCCCTGCCACCATGGAGGTCCACTGTGAGCAGATGCCCACCTGCAGCCTGTGGAGGACCCCACTCCAGAGCAGGTGACTGTGCCCAAAGAAGGCCAGGACTCTGTGGAAAGAAGAAGCCCTCCCTGTTGTAGTTCAGCATTGGGAGGATGGAAACATGTGGGAGGGATCCACACCGGAGCAGCTTGGGAAGGGCTGCAGCCTGTGGAGGACTGTTTCCCATGAGAGGGACACCACGCTGGTGCAAGGGAAGAATGCAAGGAGTTCCCTCCTACTTTGAGAAAGAAGAAGCAGTGGGACTGACCAAACCTCCCATCCCCTGCCCCCTGCAGTGCTGGTGAGGAGGAGGTAGAGAAATCAGGAGCAAAGCTGAACCTGGGAGGAAAGGACGGGTGAGGGAAAGGTGTTTTTAAGATGTGGTAATGTTTCTCACTGTCCTACTCTGTTAAGTGGTGTTGTTGTTGTTAGTGTCTGAATAAAATTTATGTTCTTTTTCTTACCCTAAAAAGTCTGTCTTTTGCCTATGACCTTAATGGGTGAGTCATCTCTCTCTGTCCTCATCTTGATTCCCCTGCCTTTTGCTTTATTTTCTCCTTCCCATTCTTTAGGAAGAAGGAGTGAGTGAGCAGGTGCATGGTGCTCAGTTTCCCTCTGAGCTCAAACCATGACAACTTGAAGAGCACAGTGCAGATTTGATAAGAGCTTGAGAAAAGTTAACTGTCTAATTAAAAGAACAAGTTATGCTCATGTAATGTAAACCCAGCATGAGTTCTTATATTATAAGTCACTAGGCAAAGGTGTGAAGTTATCCTAGTTTTCTAGTTCTGTGTTTCTGGAGAAACAAAGAGGAGAATGCATGCATGTATACAATGTTGATTAAGTTATTAGATAATTAAAAAATTAACTATTTTTGCTGATTATGACTTTTACGACTGTTATGTTACACAGTAGCAAGAGATTCCTGTTATCAGCACAGACTGCCCAAGAGGTCTAAAGCGGGAAATTTTGTAAAAGTAAGATTTGTTCAGTGGTGTAAATTTCACCAACGATCTTAGACCTAGAGATTTTCTGCTGTAGAGGTGAACCACAATGTTTGTATTGAATACTAAATCTTCCAGTTATGGAAAACCATAATTAGGGTTGTGCCTGAGTTAAAGCAAATGCAAAACTACCCTGATTAAAAAAAAAAATAAAACCATGCAGGAAGAAAATGAACTGGGTTTTTTTGTTTCTCTCAACACCGACAGTATCTGACAGCATTTGTATCTTATTTCGTTTTTTTAGAAAGGGCCATCCAGTGGAAAACATCACAGGAGAACATGATATAAGCTTCTAATCTAGCAATACATCCTGGGTGTTTCTGATGTCCAGCCAAGCATTTTCTACCTAATTCCAGAAAAGGAACAACCACCACAATGAAGATCAAAAGTCATGGATCAGAAGTTCAAATTCTTTATTGTTATTTCAGCTTCAAGGAAGTGACAACTTTTTGCCTCATTTTTTAATATTTAATCTGTGTATAAGTGTGAGGGTTTACAGGGACAGCACATTTAATAGCTTCTTGTTTACTTTGAGAAATCTGTCTTCATGTTAGGTAGTTGATTCTTCTGGGCTAAAGTATTATTCAGAAATTGCTATTTTGTGTGAGTGAAACCTTCCCATCTGTGTTTAGTCAGTGTAGTGAATCTGTGTTATTAAGTGAAGAGAGCAAACAAGAACACCAAACTAATAATGTATGATAACAATAAGATTTAGAGATGAAACATTTAAGTGGATTTGCTGTAGGTACTCAGATTGTTCTGCTTCCTGTAGGTAAGTCAGGCAGTGATTATCGCCTGTTTGGGTGATTTAGCTTCACTAGCTAAATCAGCAGATTGGTGATTTGTGTTGTTCTGTGTTTCATTAGGTAAACAGGACTACTACAGAAATAGGGAGTGTGCTTGGCTAAGTACATGTTTCATCATAGTTATGCACATCTTTACCTCTTCATTTGAACTAAGAAAATGAGCTCCAAGGATACTACATTTTCTTATTATACTGAAAGGATCCCTAATGTGGAATACAAGTCTCAGGTACAAGTGTCACTGCCACCAGGAATTCTTGCAGAGCAAGGTGCTAAAGAATGCAGATGAAATGCTTCAGCACTTAGGCTACATTTTCTTACTCCTGGACAAATATGCATTAACTGAGAAAGGACTTTCCTAAGCATTTCTCATCAATTAAAATGCTAGGATTTTTTAATGTAAATGTATTTTATCAAGTGTATTTGAGTAACAAATTTTTTCCCCAGGGACTCTGGGATGTAGCAAATGTTAGCCTCCATGCACTCTGAGGAGGTTTGTCCAAGTTCACAGGTGACAGTTTTATATAGGGACTTTTGAAATCAAAGCTATACTTTAAATGACTGAAATTTTAACTTGTTGTCAGGTTCTGAAGTACAAGAAGGTTCCCAGACAAAACAGAAAACCTAGTGGAAATGTGAGAAGTCATGACTATAGTGACACTGAAATGTCATTGTCATTATAGACATTGTACAGTGTGTTACTTGCCTTTCAAACAGTTTTTTATATAAAGTGAGAGAACTTATATGACTTTACGAAAGGTGTTTCTGAACCTTAATCAAATACACATACTAGTTTGCAAACCTTTAACGTGAATAGATAAGGTAGGTTTGGAAATATCAATACTACATAGTCAATTTTGGGGCATCATTGTTTTTTTTTCTTTTACTTTAAACACATAGAGGAGGAATTTTTTATGTAAGTACTTTTAATTACTTAAAAAGTAAGTACTTTAAGTATTTTTTTGCTTTTTCATTAAGTTCAAGGATAAAGGAATTTTGTAAACCTGGCTTCTTTTAGGCCTGAATGCAAGAAAAACATATGCGACAGGTTTATAATTGAAAAATGTGTATTAGTGATGTTCAGAAGCAGTTAGGCCTTGAAGAGGAGGGAAGGAAAGCAAAAGCACTGGTTTTGCAGCTCAATAAATTTTTCATCTAGAAAAAATACTGTCCTTGCTCTTTATATTGAATGTTTTTGTTTTCAGGTCAGTTTAAATATGTAAACTAAGTTATTAGCAAGGGTAGCTGATTTTCTTTGAATGCAAGACTAATCCCTTCAGACTGCTCATTTGTGTTCTAATTAGCTGATTAGAAATGCAGGCATTAGCTCCTCAGTTTGGAAGCCTTGGAGGTCAGGAGGAGTTCATGTCCACACTGCCCACTTGGCTCCATTCTTAAGTTTTAGAAATGAAGGCAGAAAAGATGGACTCAGAGGAATCAATGAGCAGAGATTATTTGTTGTTGTATTTTCAGATGAAATCCTCCTGGTTTTGCTTTTGGCTAGTTATGCTTTAAGTATCATAACCAGGACTTCTAAACTATATCTATGTTAGTAAATTAAACAGGGCATGTACACAGGTTCGAGCATTGGTAGAGGTCATCTGAGCTATAAGATGGTCAGCATGGTTCTTAATATGATTTTAACCTCTGTCAGACATGGTTCAAGCCCATGGGGATAGCATGGACCATGGGCCATTCCCACAAAGTAATTTGGATGTAATTATTCTGGTCAGGGGGTGAGGTGAGAAAGTTAAGCTGCAGAGAGGCAAGCAGTGTTGAGTTGAAATGGGTTAGAACTATTTTTAAAATACATGCTGGAGACTAAGAAACCTTAGAAGTCTTCTTTTTATTCCACTTCTCCCAGACTTAAGTCATATTTGGTCTTTCTTAGATATATATGACACCTCAGATGTCCTTCATTCCATATTTTATTAGGAAAATATTAAAATGGGGATTTTAACATTTATTAATAGGAAAACAAGAAATGGGTGATAACTGGTTAGATAACATTAGAAAAGTGGTTTTTGAGTGTGATATTATGAAGAGTAAATGTAGACAATTATATCTGTTTTATTTTGTTTAGTTTTCCCTTTTAAAATGAAGAAATAGAACAGAAAGTATCCAGCTGATATATATTATCATAGAAAAACTCATTCTGAAAAGGACCTCTAAAGGTTATCTGGTCCAAGCCTTTGATGAGGGCAGTGCCAAATTTGCAGTTAGACCAAGCTTTAAAGTGGAATCAGGTTCCCCAGGGAATTGTGAAACTAAGTTTTGAATATCACTAAGGATGGGGATTCCTACAAAAACTTTACATAGCTGATTCTCTTTTTTCCTCTAGAACAGATATTCAAGAAGTTCCTAGAGTTATACTGGATTATATTCAGCTTCTGAAGAAAAGGCTACAGTCTTTTGTGGTATTGGCCTTGGCAATGTTCACTTGGGTTATTGCTATTGAGGTCAAGACAGTTGCTGCCTGAAGAGGACTATTATGATATTCTGATACTACTAGACAAAGTATTACTTGTCTTGTAATAGTCGCATTGTAACTGATAGACAAAGAATACAGGAGAGGGAAGGCTTGCACAAAGAGGTGGTGTAGTAGATCACCTGATGAGCCTGGTGTATGTGGGGGAAATGAAACAAAAAAGAATTTGCAAACCCCAAAATCTTTCTTCTAGTTTTGCTGAACTCAAAAACCCCCAATTTCACTGGCATGGGAATATGTCAGCCAATAACTTTTTCTGGTAAAATTTGAAGACATAGAAAAATAACCTAATTGTGAATGTCTCATATAAAAAGCAGTTAGTTAAAAATAAGAGGAGATAAAATTTAAATAAAATAAACCCAAACCAAAGTAGTCCCAATTTCAATATCTTATAACCTAGAAAAGTGTGTGAACTTCATCATGTAAGAAGCCTCCATATTTAGAAATGTGGAAATGTCCCAGCGTACCTTTGTTGACCTACCAGGAACACCCTTCAGAAACAAGACCATCTGAAATGCAAATATATCTTGGCACAGCAAAAATGATTGATGTCCTTTGCATTTTCAATTTTTGAATAGTTAAAGAGTGAATTTATACTGTATAGAAAAAAACTGAATGATTCATCACTTATGAAAATGTCACATGAACTCCTGTAGAGCTCTATGAAGGACTCAGTAGAGAGTGAACTGGATTTTACAAATCTGTTATATTCCAGTTTTTGTTTTTTTTTTTTTTTTTTTTGATGTGTCCTAATGTCATCTATATGCATCAATTAGAAAATCTGTCTTCATATAGTATGTTCGGTTAAAATGAATGTATTTCTGTTTACCTGCAAATATGTTTCTTTATTTCTAAGACATTTTTGAGCTTTGTTCCTACTCATAATCTCTTTTTCAAATGGACAAGCCACTTGAAATCAAGTCTAACTGGCAGCTTTGATGATAACGTCAACAGGAAAACAGGGATGTAACTAAAATTTACAACTGAGACTGCTCAGTCAATAGGCTCTAGTCATCAATGTTAACCTGCAGTCTTACCCACAGTAGTCTTCAGTAACAAATTCCAGTTGGTTCAGTTAAGCTTGAAGACTAACTAAATGGTATATTTTACTTAGCCGTTTGCTTATTTCTTTTATGCTTTTTTCATCTGCCCCTGTATTGAGAAGCAAAACTAATTTGAGTTCTTTTTCCCCAATGTCACTCAATACCTACTTCTCTCCTTTGGTAGGCTTTTCTCATAAAACATAATTCAACCCAAAATTTATATTTGGATCCCAATGGGTGAATTCTAGTTCATGCAATTTAAATGAGATCTGTCTTGACTTTCTGTTTTGTTGAAATTAGGCAGAATTCTGAGTCACAAACTTCAAGTGATGGAAGCTTTACTTTAAACCCTTAAAATCTCAAAATATGCAACATCCCATGAGAGAGGTATAGTTGCAGTTAGAAATTAGAGACATATTCATAGAATCATAGAATGATTTGGGTTGGAAGAGACCTTAAAGATCATCTAGTTCCAACCCCCTGCCATGGGCAGAGACACCTTCCACTAGACCAGGTTGCTCAAAGCCCCGTCCAACCTGGGCTTGAACACTGCCAGGGAGGGGGCATCCACAACTTCTCTGGGCAACCTGTTCTAGTGTCTCACCACCCTCACAGGAAAGAATTTCTTCTTTATATCTAATCTAAATCTGCCTTCTTTCAGTTTAAAACCATTACCCCTTGTCCTATCACTATGCTCGCTGATAAAGAGTCCCTCCACATCTTTCCTGTAGGGCCCCTTTATTTATTGGAATGTCACTAGAAGGTCTCCCTAGAGCCTTCTCTTCTTCAGGCTGAACAACCCCAACTCTCTCAGCCTGTTCTCATAAGGGAGGTGCTCCAGCCTCCTGATCATCTTTGTGGCCTCCTCTGGACCCACTTGGGCAGGTCCATGTCTGTCTTATGTTGGGGGCCCCAGAGCTGAACACAGGACTCCAGGTGGGGTCTCATGAGAGCAGAGAAGAGGGGGAGAATCCCCTCCCTTGACCTGCTGGCCACACTTCTCTTGATGCAGACCAGGATATGGTTGGTATTCTCCAAATGTGGCAGAATGATCCACAACAAGCTGCCAGCAGGCTACGCTCCTAAGAACCTAGAGGTACCTTGGTTTTGCTGATGAAGTTACTCATACCCTTGCAATTCCATTACCAGGCAGCAGTACTGTCAACTGAAGTATCTCAGCTCTTGTCTCATATCTACTGACAAATGAGATGTACAAAACAGGAAAACTTCAGCTGAACCTCCCCATTCTAGTAGATATGTTACTTATCACATCAGACAGCATCAGATTCCCTCGTCAGAGCTACTTCCATTAACCAGCCAACCAAACTACACCAGAGATGCGGAGGTGGTTGCACAGGAGGAAGGACATTTGAGCTCCCTGATTTATTCAATATAAGGTGGGCTAATGGTGTATATCTTCCTTATGGGAGCCCTCACTGCCTAAGCAGTAGGCAATATTTCCTAGCCCTGTGGTTGATGCTGTGCCAGCATATAGGGAAGAAGGCAATGTTTGCTGGACAAAGGGGGACCAGGCACCTGTGACACTGTTTGGAGCTGCAGATTCTCCTTGGAACTCTGGGGCAGGTGGAAGAAAGGCCTGGGTTTTCTGTTAGGGGTTTCATAATTTGGATAAAGGGCTTGTTGGATAAAACAAATTAACATTAAAAAAGAGGCCAGGTCTTGACCATACAACTTTCCCATTTATGTTTACCCCTCTGTTTAGCCTGCTTTCTTCCTGGGAAGCCTGTATCCTTTCTCCACCTAGACAGTAGGGGAAAATGAACAAGGAAATATTCATTTGGAGTTTTTTAATGTCATTAGTTTTATAATGTCACATTTATGCAGACAATCTCCATCTGTGTTTCAAGCCTATTGTGCTGGGGAGTGCACAACCTAAGGAAAAGCTACAGCTCATAACTCAGATAAAGCTGACTAATTAAAAAGCAGAAACAGATTAACTTTTTGAATGAGACAAGCAGTCTGAGAAATATAAAACTATATAAAATGTTTTCTGACTTCACTGTCTTACCAGTGTATCCTTCCTTGTCACTACCTATTTCAAAGTTAATTATTTTTAATACAGCTCCTAAAAATTCTGTGTAACTGAAAAAACTAACATACCTGAGAACCACCAGTTATAAATCTATTTTAGTAGAGAGCAATTGAAAGCAAAATGTTTTAAAGTCATTGCTCCTTATTTGAAGATTTAATTCTGTAGAATGTACATTACATTTTTAGCAAGTATGTGTGTAATAATGGTAGGAATTCCTACATATATATTACATTTTTTTCAAAAATTAAATTAATAAATTGAGTCCTTGTTTGTTCTGAGAGGGAATAAAAAAACACAGTTTAGAAATTCAATAGCTATCAAACTAAATCTGGAAATTATGCATTAGTTGTATCCTGATGATAATGATATCATGCTGTCACAAGAAAAAAAAATTAGAGTCACTAACAGCTTTTAAAATGTTAATCTAATTCCTTCCAAAAAACCTGAATTTGTGAGCAGTCTCCAATGCAATATTTGCTGCATTTCTGCAGGCTGACTTTGCACTAGAACAACCAAATGTGCTTGAAAAAAGTAGGACAGGTGAAATCATTACTTTTTTGGCTGTAATGTTGTCCTTCTGTCATCTTTAAAAAATAATAAAAAAAAATAAAACCAAACCAAATTCTGTCTCCTTTAAAAGAAAAGTGAATGGTATTTTACTTTCACTACTTTTCTTGATTGTCAGTTGTATTTTAAAAGACACAGCATAGTGATAAAATTTATGTGTATAATTCCTAAGCAAATCTCTTGTCACTGGATAACTCCCCTTGTCTGAATGGTGGTATAGCTTTGGAGTGACAGTGCTGCTCAGTGTTGTGAAGTCACTGTGCCATGTTTGAGAGTGAAAAGTAATTTCAAGGGATACTTCCAAAGATTGAGAGGAGAATAAGCCTCCAGTGTTCTTTTGCTGTTGGGAAATTAGTTAGTTATGGTAGGAGTAGACTATCAGCTAGACAGCTAACTCGAGATATTCACAATGTAGATGTCCATATTAGAGGTAGTCCTGTTAGTCTGCAGGGGAGATCTTCATCTGATCCGGTCTAGATGTCTACCTTTTAAAGTGATGAACTGTATTTTGAAGTGCCCATCTCTTTGAAATGGCTGTAAAGAGAGCCACATTAAATAGCTTACAAATAGACAACTACACTGTAGAGCCAGGTGGATCCTGAACTCATCTACCTGTTCGAACTTGACTATAACTTGGAGTTCACTAACAGACAATGAGCCACACAAAGCCAGTGTGACACTTACAACTAACAAAGTGGTGGTGGTGGTGCAGAAAGTAAATGTGCCAGTGCCACACACCCTCGATATTATTTAGTAGCACCTGCCCTACATTGTGACAGTTACAAGGAGGAAATGAGGACAAACTCTTCTGTTTAATAACTCTTCTCTCAGCAATCCAACAATGTACTACTTCAAGCCTGCCAGCATCAACCAGAAATCAATGCTGTTGCTATTTACAGTATTAACATCTTAAAAAAATCACAGCTTAATGGAGTCAATGGGGCAATGCCAATATATTGCAGATGGGTATTTGGCCATGAGAAGCCAACATTATTTTTCCTTCTCCTCTTGAAAAACTCATAAAAGCTCATAAAGGTTCATAAGAAAACTATTTTTTAAGGTGTTAAAAAACAGGGAAATCTTTAATCTACATACAGTCTGATGGAAAAAAATACAACTTTGCCACATTTTTGCCTCAATTATTTAGAAAGATATACGCTATCTTTGGTATTGTAGAAAAAAATATGTAGTAAAGAGTGTAATAAAAAATTGTTAGAATACTAATGCTGGATAGCCTAAACTTATATAATACCTCTAATAAGGGGATCAAGCAATGAGGTAAGATCTAGATACTGCAAACTAGGTTAAAAGAGTAGAGAGGACTATATTTTCAAAGAGCTATTAAAAGGTAAAGAGAATAAAGCAATGTTAAACAAAGATAACTTTTGGTAAATGTACAGTAATGCATACTGAGAGGGAAATTAAATTACCTCTGTCAAATATATAGGCAATAGATAAGGGAGAGTGTTGTCTTACAGTTTCATAAGATCCAACAGTTTCCTATGATTCTTTTTTTTTTTTTTAACCAATTAAAATCACCTCCACAGGGTCATTTGTTCCATGCTAAGAAATGTCTAAGATTGGGTAGTACCACAGGAGTAATTATACCAGATCGGCCTAAAGGCATGACCTAGATACCCTCACATTTGAGTCACCGGAGATTATCCAAGAAATCTACATGAACATGGAGGGTACTATGCAGTTCATATAAGAAACCACTGTCTGATGTCTTGAAAGATATCAAATGTCAATGGAGTCTTCTGTATTAGTTGCTGAATTGAGCTCTGAAGGTCTAGCCGCTGTTCTGTCTCCAACTTTGTCCAGAAGTGGATGCCTAGGGATGAGCATATGCCAGTCTTCCTTCTCAAATTCTCCCAGGCTCCATTTTTTCAGGTCAGGAACTTCTGGAGCTGGTTGTAGTTTCTTTACTCATTGAGGATGCATTCCTAAAAGGTGTAACTGTTAACGATTTGTCACACAGCAACACTTTTTTTTTTTCCTCATAAAGATTAATTCATTTGGAGGGAGATGTATGTAGGGGCTACAGAAATACACCCAGTTTAAATACATGAGGACAATCTATATGACATGGAAGACAGAGAAACATGTAAAGGACCATCAGGATCACCAACTGTAGGAATGGCTGGCATTGTGCAGATGGCTTTTTGGAGGCTGGAGTGCTGATTGTCTTTTAAAATAAAAATTAATACATGACTGATTGCTGGCTTCAGATTTTGATTGGTAGATTACTTGTATCAGACAAGATCAAATGATGCCAACATTTTACCATCCTTGCTGCCTCTTTCTGTACAGTTACTTTTTCAGTATTGTCATTATCTTTGTTAGATGCCTGCTACTCATCAAAGTTAATCAAGTCAACCATGGGTGAAGGAAGGAAGGAAAAGTGGAGTAATCATAGAGTCATAGAAACATCGAATACATGGTTGGAAGGGGCCTCAAGGATCATCTGATCCAATATTTTCAGCAAAAACATGGTCTAGACAAGATGGCCCAGCACTCTGTCCAGCTGGATATTAAAAGTGTCCAATGTTGAGGAATCCACCACTTCCCTGGGCAGATTATTCCAACAGCTGATTGTTCTCATTGTGAAAAATTTTACTCTTGTGTCCAATTAGAGTCTCCCAGCAGTAAGTTGTACCCATTACCCCTCATCTTTTCCATATGACTCCTTGTAAAAAAGGAGTCTCCATCTTTCTTGAAGCCACCCTTTAAATACTGGAACATGGTGATAAGGTCTCCCCTAAGCCTTCTCTCCTCAAAGCTGAACAGACCCAATTCTCTCAGCCTTTCCTGATAGGGCAGGCTTCCCAGTCCTTTATTTTGTGGCCCTTCTCTGGACCCTCTCCAGCCTGTCCACATCTTTTTTGTATAGCAGGGACCAAAACTGTACACAGTATTCCAGGTGTGGCCTGACAAGTGCTGAGTAGAGTGGGACAATGACTTCTTTATCTCTGCTTGTTGATGCAACCCAGCATCCTGTTGGCTTTCTTTGCCACAGCAGCACACTGTTCACTCATGTTGAGCTTGTTTTCCACCAGGAGCCCCAGGTCCCTTTCCACAGAGCTGCTCTCCAGCCAGGTAGATCCCAGTCTGTGCTGAACTCCTGGATTATGTTTTCCCAGATGCAAGACCTTACACTATTCCTTGTTGAACTTCCTAAGGCTCTTGTTAGCTCACTCTTCCAGTCTATCTAGCTCTTCCTGGAGGGTGTCTCTCCCTTCTGAAGCATCTGCTTCCCCACTCAGTAATGATGATGGTTGTCCGAGCAGGGTGTTAAATGATCAGCAATAGAAATCTGAAATCATGTCTAGAGATGCGATGAGATGTTACTGTATTCAGTAACCTGGATTTATTTCCTTCCTTAGCTTTTCTCCTTTTGCTTTCTCAATAGCAGAATATTTATTGTTTTCAGCACCCATTGACAAAGGTCTCCACAGTTTAATCACAATTGTGAAAAGCCACAACTTTTTGTACACTGGATATCTCTCTTCAGGTGATTCATTTAATGCCCCTTGTTCCTGCAATGGAACAGTGAGTATTCTCTCTATACTGCTCACAATTACATATCACCATTCGGGGTCTCCTTTCCAGGCTGAAGAGTCCTGTCTTAAATATTCATTTCCTAAATAGAAGACAACCTGTACTTTTGATTACCCTAGCTACTCTTTCCTGAACTTTTGCCAATTATACCTAACCTTTTTAGAGGTGGAGCAGTCAGAACTGCCCACAATATTCAAGGTACAGAAAAAGCCTGGGTGGAACACTGATATAATGAAGTTCTGTATTGTTCTAACTTCAAACTACTCATAAAAATTACTTTTTATTGGGCACTGAGCTGATTTTTCATGGGTCTGTCATACCTACTAGTTTATTCAGAGCACAGCATTTTGCATGGGAAATTAGATTTTTTTTTCCACCATGTGTATTTCTATATTCCTTAAATATATTTCCCAGTTTGTGAGCTTCAGAAGATCCTTTTGCAGTTTTCTACAGCTGGTTCTCAATTTAAGTATACTGATTCATTTAGTATTATTAGAAAAATGTTGTCTTTTCCCTGTTCAATGTTTTCTTAATCATAAGTAAATGCATTAAAAGCACAGGTCTCAGCAATGGTTTCTCAGGAACTCCACTGAAAGAACTCACCATATGCTCCTATCCTCTGTTTCATGTCCTCTAACTGATTATTTATCTTTATAAGGAACTTCTCTTGTATCTCAGTTTTGCTTCTTTAAACATGGTTCGGTGAGATAAGCTGTCCTTTCTTTGTGACTATTCTGTTTTGGTTACAGATGGAATAGACAACTATATAAAACTATGGACCTAATATTCAGGCAAATAAAATCAAGTAAAAGTAATCCCATCTTTAAATCATAGAATTAAACTATACAGGTGTATACAAAGGATTCTGGTATTATTGTTGTGGTCATGTCAGTAAGAACCTGAGTGCAATGCTTTTCTCTGGTTGAAAGATAAAAGAATGTGGTACTGTGAAAATTATTAAAATTATCGGTATATCTGTCTTTATCAATAATTAGAGAGATTTTCTACAGATCATTTCAAGAAAGATTAGGTAGAATTAAAGACAACTCAAGGAAGGATGTAATGTACAAGGATATGGAAGACTTTCTAATGTGGAGAGAATGAAAAGTTTAGAATTTTTTGTGTTAGAATATGTAGGACATACAAAGTCCTAATAATAATTATAATAACAATATAATAGTGTGTTGGAGAAATAAATTATCTTTCCATTTCTCAGGATAGAATGCAAAGAGAACTTTCAATGACATTAAAAGTGTAAATGTTCATGCAATTCTCCACACAACATGTAATGTGGCTGCCTAGCTCTTTGAGATGGGAGTTTATTGAGGTCAAGGTTTTAGTAGCCTTGGGAAAGGCTGTAATGGCTTTTAATCTGAATCTGTCTCTAGACTGCACTAGGTTTGATCTGTCTGCTTGTACATAGGGATGTACTACCATTAGAGACAGTCCTGGGTACCAACCTCAGCTCCAACGATCTCTCCAAAAAGGTAGCAGACCTATTGTCTGTGTTGTATCTGCTACCCATGAAAAGATCTCTTCAGTCTTGTATGACTGTGTGAATAACAAATAGCAGTAGACCTCTGTATGTAAACAATTGAATCAAGTCCGTTGAGTAGGAATGTGATCTCGTTAACTAAACACATGTCTCCAGGAGGTTTTGTAATATCTAGTGTAATCTACCCTGCCTCCAGCTTCCATTTGGGAATCACATGGATATCTTGAGACATTAAAGTGCTGGAGTACATCAAAGAAGAGCAATAAAGCTGGTGGAGGGTCTAGAGAACATGTTTTATGAGGAGTGGCTGAGGGAACTGGGATTGTTTAGTCTGGAGAAAAGGAGGCTGATGGGAAACCTTATTGTTCTCTATGGCTACCTGAAAGGAGGTTGTAGAGAGGTGGGTGTCAGTCTCTTCTCCCAAGTAGCAAGTGATAGGACAAGAGGAAGTGGTCTCAAGTTGTGCCAGGGGAGGTTTAGATGGGATATAAGGAAAAATTTCTTCACAGAAAGTGTTGTCAAGCATTGGAACAGGCTGCCCAGAGAAGTGGTTGAGTCACCATCCCTGGAGATATTTTAAAAAAATGTAGACATGGTGTTTAGGGACATGGTTCATTGGTGGACTTGGTAGTATTAAGTTAATGGTTGGACTCAATGATCTCAAGGGTCTTTCCCAACTTAAATTATTCTATGATTCTATGATTCTTAAAAGTGTTTTGTCAAACATGCCACCCTTCTGTGGACATTGTGGTGTATATTCCAAGTAAGTCAATCCATGAAGTAAAACAAACATCATTTATTTCATAAACTTTTTTTCATTTTTCTCATAACTTTCCAAAGGGATATTGCTGTAGAGTATCAGCCAATACACACATTTTATGGGTAAGCCCTTCATTTCCTTTGGCTGTTATAACAGGGTTTTATAAATTTACTGTGCTTAACTGAGTTTAATTGTCCTTGTGTCACTTGGAACAGGGTTTCCTAAAAATTAAGAGTGTACTGAATAGACTATTTAATTTGGAAGGGACCTATGATCATCTAGTCCAACTGCCTGACCACTCCAGGGCTGACCAAAAGTTAAATCATGTTATTAAAGGCATAGTCCAAATGCCCCTTAAACACAGGCTTGGGGCATCAACTGTCTCTTTAGGAAGCCTGTTGCAGTGTTTGACCACCCTCTTGGAAGAGAAACGCTTCCTAATGTTCAGTCTAAACCTCCCCTGGTGAAGCTTTGAACCATTCCCATGCATCCTATCACTGGGTACCAGGGAGAAGAGATCAGCATCTCCCTCCCCACTTCCCATCGTCAGGAAGCTGTAGAGAGCGATGAGGTCAACCCTCAGCCTCCTTTTCTCCAAACTAGGCAAACCCAGAGTCCCTTAGCCACTCCTCATAGAACATGTCTTCCAGCCCTTTCACCAGCTTTGTTGCCCTCCTCTGGACACATTCAAAGACCTTCACATCCATCTTAAACTGTGGGGCCCAGAACTGCACACAGTACTCAAGGTGAAGATGCACCAAAGCTGAATACAGTGGGATAATTACCTCTTGTGACCGGCTGGTTATGTTGTGTTTGGTGCACCCCGGGATGCAGTTTGCCCTCTTGGCTGCCAGGGAACACTCATATTGACTCATATTGAGCTGTTGTTGAACAGCACCCCCAGATCTGTTTTTGTAGGGTTGCTCTCCAGCCACTCCTCTTCCAGTTTGTACTTGTACCCAGCATTACTCTATCCTAGGTGCAGAATTTGGCATTTTGACTTGTTAAATTTCATCCCATAAATCATAACCCAATGTTCCAATCTGTCTGGATCCATCCACAAGGCCTCTTGTCCCTCAGGAGAATCAACAACACCTCCCAGTTTGGTATCATCAGCAGACTTGCTAATGGTATATTCAATTCCTGCATCCAGATCATTGATAAATATATTGAACAGAACTAGCCCTAGAACTGAGCCCTGAGGAACACCACTGGTGACCATTTGCCAGCCAGATGTAGCCCCATTCACTGCAACCCTTTGAGTTCTGCCCTTCAGCCAGTTCTTCACCCAGTGCGCTGTGAACCTGTTCATCCCACAGTTGGACAATTTGTGCAGAAGGATACTGTGAGGGACAGTATTAAAAGCCTTACTAAAACACAGAAAAACTACATCCACTACTTTCCCTTCATCCACTAGGTGGGTGACCTTTTCATAGAAGGATATAAAATTAGTTAGACAGGAATTTCCCTTTGTGAACCCATGTTGACTGTGTCTGATGATTTCATTATTCTTTAAATGTCTTTCAATAGTACTCAGTATAATCTTCATTACTTTTCCAGGAACTGAGGTCTGTAGTTTCCTGGGTCTTCCCTCACACCCTTTTTGTAGGGGCTTTTAGATATCAACCTGCATTATACTTCATCGTGATCCATGCAGAAGAGATTTTTCTTACACCACATCAGGTCAATAGTATTTGAATTTGTCAATAAAGATTTACTAAGCACAAAATGTTTTTCAGAAATCTGATTACCAGCTTTGACTTATCTGCTGCCTATTGATGGATGGGTAGCTGTGTACCTGTCTGTATTATCACTGAAAGGACAGGATTAGAAAACTTGTTTTTTACATAGAAAACAAGATACACTCTCTTCAGTAAGCAAGCCAGCATGGAACCTTTGCACATCTTGAGAAACAGCATTTGTTTGACTAACTGCACTATACTGCAGCACCGTTAGCCTCTGTCATCATTTTAGACACCGTCAGTCAACAGTTCAGTGTATTATAGCCAAATGAATCCTTCAAAGCTGCCATGCATGTACAAGACTTTCTCAGGTGTAGAGAGGTTAACAGGCAGCTGACAAAGGATTCTGGTCATTCTAGACACCTTTGTGATTTTTACAAAGCTAGCATAGGCTGTAGACATCAAGTAGTTATGTGTTTTAACCTTTATATTGACAGTATGTCGTGACAAGGGGTAGAAAAAACGTCATGGTCTTGGTGACCTCCTTGCTGTGTGAAAGCCCCAGAAAACCTGGGTTGCTGTGCCAGGTGGGGAGTGCGGATTTCACAGGAATCAACTTTTGCTACAGGTATAAATAATTTCTCAGAAGCAATAATTACTATTTACACTCCTCTCACTGTAAAAAAAGTCCAGCCTTCATCCTCGGGGCAGCAAAATTCAATTTTCCTTGTAGAGTTGAGAAAACAGAGCTGGTTCAGGACAATTTGTACAATAGAAAGGTAAGTAAAATAACTCCTTTTCTCTTAACACACTTTGTGCTATCTCAGCTGTAGTTGTCTACGTGAATCAGTCTGTTCTGTGGGAAAGTGCAGAGTGGAAATAAGTATATGGGAAATAGGCACGATAGTACCAAAACCCAAAATGAAGTGAAAAGTTCACTACACTGAGTGATATTTTTTTCCCATTGTTTTGCCTTATCAAGAAAGGAATTATTTTGCTGCTGAAGTTATTTCACCTCCTTAGCAGGTTGTCAGAGAAACTAAAATTTTAAGGGACATAGTATTGTAGTGATGTATTTTCCAATAAAAATGGTGTGGAAGATTGTTGGGGGTTTTTTCATTATAGTTACATGTTATAAACTAAATATTTCAGGGTATATAGAAGAGTTGTGAAAGCTTGTCTATGAAAATGATTCATAAATCCTGTGATAAAACAGCTTCTTGGAATATTTCAACTCCACAATAATATTTTTGGTGAGATTGTTTAGAAAACCAGTGTTTCCCCATATGATTTAGTTTTCTAATTTTATGAAACCTAGATTTAGTTTTATGAAACTATTTTTCCAAGAAATTGCACATCTGCTTTAAAATGCTCAGAAGCATCATCTCCAAGGAAGACAATCTTGTGAGATGGCCAGTTCCCAGAACAGTCCCATTAGTGTAGGCAGTCACAACTCTAGCTCTGCTTACATGTCAAGATAGGGGCAAGCAAACCAACTGCAGTCCCAAATCTCCTTTAGTGTAGGAACTTAAACCCCATTTTTTTTAGCTAAAGCAGAGTAAAGAAGAAAAAAGTCTTCCAGATGAGAACTGTCTTGTGTTCCATGAGCTGGGACATGGATATAACTGGTGCACTTTTATAGATGATCAAGCAGACCACTACAGAGCCACTCTGAAGATAATAATGAGAACATGAATAACTTCTGGCTATTGTTCCTCTGCACTCTGAAATGGAAGGAACCAATAAAGTGTATTTCCTCTCTCATCACCTGCCTAGTGATGTCTTCAAAGCAAGCCTTCCATGTTGACACAGAAAATCTGCTATAGAAATTTATGGTCTGTGATACACATGGAGTTAGAATAGATATCAAATGTCCTCATCATTGTCAAACTCTGGCTGAGTATGTATTTATTTCACTTATTTTTAGTTGACAGACCTTCAGTGTAAGTCTCCTAAGCTATATGATAAAATCAGCAGATGATTTCTTGAGTCACCCTCTGCACATACCTGTGTCTGTCTACTGAGGACATTGAGGTCTGGCTAGCAAGAGAACTAACAGAAACTGGTTTAACTGAAAAAACAACAAAAGAAAGGAAAATTACCTTTAATGTATATTTTTTATGGAAAGGAATTCTATCTGTTGATCGCAGAAGGTACTACTGAAAGACCAGGTCTCTATTTTTTCCCATGCAACTAAATTTTGAATTCAGTATGCAAGTGAAGCTTTCCTAGAAATTAAGGTAGGGTTTGTGAAAAACATTGCAAATGTTTTGATGTTATTTCTTCGTTATGAAACACTATCTCAATTGTGTTATAAATACTATAGATAGTAGTGTATCTAGTAGTAGGAAGGAGCTACAGGAATAGACATGGACATCTGTAACTGATTCTGCAGGACCATAGCAGGAGCACAGTTCTGCATTCGAATCTGTGCTACAATCTGCCATGAGGCAATTCAGTTTTAAATACAATCTTGTAAGAGTACTCAACCATTTTGAAACTTCTGTGAAATTCTAGGTAAGCAGTATTCAACCCTGATTCAATGTCAAATGCCGGTTTCTGTTACAAGCAGAGGAACTACATAGCAATGCTCTCCTCTTCTGTAACTAAAGGATGTGGTGAAGTCAGTGAATCTCCCATTAAAGAAAGAAGCTGTGGACCTAGGCTGTATAGTAAGAAAGGGATTTTCTTCACCCCTATCCAGATTATTAATATGCTCATTAGAATTCAGAAGTCTCCAATTCCTGTTTAAATGAAGACTCTTTACACTTGCTATAGGAATGGCAGAACTGACTTTGGATAAAGGGATCTATGGTAACATGCAGAAAAGATGCTAGAAGGTTGAGATTCATTTCACTTAAGATAAGATATCTAAAGGTTTTACATTTACTCGAAGCCCTCAGCTCTTTCTGTCATCAGTGGAAAGAGCTAGGGGCTCCAGAGAATTATTCATCTCAGCTGTCCTAGACATATGTCATGATGAGATGAACCACACTCTGAAGATGCCCATTCTCTCCTGTGACTATAAATGAATCACAATGTGACTAAATCAGGCTTAAAAACTTGGACTTAAAACTAATTTTCTGATACTTAACTGGGAGTAGATGAATCCCACTTCAAGTGTCTTTTTGTCTTAAACTTTTTTCAATGTAAAGAAAATAAACTATGTCAATATAACATTTCAAGAACACAACTGTCATCAAAATGAAATGGAGCAATGATTACCGCTAGAACAATTCTTATAGATCTTTATTTGCATCTTTAGCCTGGAGGTAAATACTTTTTTGGTATAATGGAAAGTGTATACAAAGAATAAATCTTATAAGTGATTAATAGCTGTGAATTTTCAGCATAATGTACCGTAATTTATTTCCTGCTGTGCTCATGATTAGCTTCATCACACATAATTTCACCAAAACCAAAAGTTATCTGCCTAAAAGTTGGAAACCTGTAAGTTAAACACTTAAACCATTTATGTAGACCCTAGTGAGAGTTACTGTTGAAATAACAGTACTTTCAGGAGACTTATCATCCCATTTTAACATATATATCCATAATAGGCAGAATAAATTGTCATTTCTAATGACTAAAAACTAGATTAGGATGAATAATCAGGAAGAGGAGGTAGCTGGAGCCTTTTTTAGGCAGCTGGAGAAAGCCTCATAACCACAGACCTTGGTAGCCATGGACAACTTTAATCACACCAATACCTGCTGGAAAAGCAATATGTCTGAGCATAAACAATCCAGAAGATATTTGAAATATATTAATACAATTTCTTGATCCAGGTGATCAATAAATTGAATAGAGAAGTTACTCTGTTACACGTGCTACTCACAAACAAGGAAGAACTGGCTGAAGATATGAAAGTCAAGGGCAGCATTAGTTGCAGTGACTATGAGATTGTGGATTTTAAGATCCTAAGAGAACTGAGCAAACAAAGAGCTGAACTGTGAGCTTGGACTTCAGAAAAGCACATTTTGGTCCGTTCAAGGATGTACTTGGTAGGATTTCCATGCGAAATATAGGCCATGGATTTATTGCCCCCCAGTTCTGTTTCACTTGTGATCAGTATCAGGAATTTACTCCTTTGTGCTCTCTCTAGAATGATTGCTTTTCTTAAAACCCTTTAGCTGTACCTTTAGAAATGTGTCTTTAATGCAAGTCCTCATAAGAACTACTGTGTCTTCCTTTCTGCTCAGGACCCTGTCCAGTTGGGTTTTGAGTGTCTCCAAGGATGGAGCCTCCATAGCCTCTCAAACAATGCTCACAGTAAGTTTTTTATGTGTAAATGGAATTTCCTGTGTTTCAGTTTGTGCCCACTGCCTGCTGTCCTCTCAGTGGGCACCGGTGAGAAGTCTAGGCTCCATCTTCTTCATTCCCTCCCATCAAGTATGTATACAGATGGATCAAGATTCTCTCTGAGTCTTCTCTTCTACAGCTGGGAGCTGTGACCTTATGTGACAGATGGTCCAATTTGTTGATCACTTTCATGGCTCTTAGCTGTACTCACTTCAGTATGTCTGTGTCACTCTTGTACTGGGGAGACCAGAACTGGACCCAGCACTCTAGATGTGTCTCACCAATGATGAGCAGAGGGGAAGGATGACCTCTTTTAACCTGCTGATGACACTCTACCTAAGATGCTGTTTTCAAGAAGGTTGATCCCTAGCTTGTAGATGTACATGGGGTTATACCTGCCCAGGTGCAGGACTTTGCATTGCCCTTTATTGAATTTCATGAGGTTCCTTTCACCTTGTTTCTCCAATCTGTTGAGGCATGTCCACATAGCTGTGCAATCATCTGGTGCATCAACCATACCTCCCAGTTTTCTATCAACAGCAAAATTGCTGAGGGTGCACTTTGTTCCAGATGTCTACTTCCTCAGTTTGTCTATGAGAGAGACAGCCTTGAAAGCCTTACTAAAGTTGAGATAAACAATATCTACTGCTCTCCCCTAACCCACCAAGTCAGTCATCTCATCACAGAAGGCTATCAGGTTGTTCAAGCATGATTTCCCCTTTGTGAATCCATGCTGACTACTCCCAGTCACCTTCTTGTCTGTCCTTCATATATTTTGAAACTGTTTCCAGGATGATTTACTCCATCAGTTTCCAAGGACTGCCTCCCTTCAGCCTTGCTTTATGGTTTTTAAGCATTTTCTTGCCAGCCTGGTCCACTACTTCCTCACCTGACTTTGGGTCATCATATCTCTTTTCCATTGTTCCTAGTTTAAAACTGTCTTTACCAGGTTGGTCACCCTTTGAATAAAGATGCTTTTGGCCTGTGTGGTAAAATGGTTCCCACTGCTTCCTAGCAGTCCTCAACCCTCAAAGAGGATCTCATGGTTGTAAAACCTGAATTCCTATTGTCAGCACTAGTAGTGCAAACAGCTCTAATTAATAATACAGTTTCAACTAATTTATAGATTTTTCATCTATCCTACACAGTTATCGTATTAATCTGAGGATTAGCTTCCTTTCTAAGAGGACACTTCACAGTAAAAAAGGTATAAAGATGAGGGGGTGTTATTCTTATAACTGGCAGTTGACATTAGCTGTGGAATATTTCTTGGAAATTCATGAGACTCTCCCAGAGGTCAATGCGCCTTTAATACAAAAAGAAGAGAAAGAGAAAAAAAAAGTCTAAAAGGCAAACTAACAAGTGTGTGCTTCCCACTGGGCTTGTGAATACCTTGCTTGCTGTACCTTGTTAAATGTAAATTTAAAGTAAGTCAGGTAGCTACCTGCTGAGAAACATGTAGCTTCACTGTTTAACTGGGTCATACCCCAAATCTGCCACAAAGGGCATGAGTGCTAAGCAATCTAAAAATGGTGTTCATGATCAGTCCTCTTTTTACAAGCAGACTGCTCTGCCCCTAAACTTCCCAGCACAGCCCCACATAAGGGCTTTGAAGTCTTCAGAATGTCTGAGTTCAACCTTTATAATGAAGGGGGTTTATCTCTGATGATGGGATTTATCTCACCTAAATTTAGAGGTAGGACTCAGCTGAAGGTTAAGACACCTGCATTTCAATACCTGTATGTAGTTGTCTTTATGGGATTATAGGTATCTAAACTCTTTGCCATAGGAAACCATAGTCGTACCATCAGTGGATTTTAGGAGATGATTCAGCCAACCAGAAGCTTGATACATGATTCAGTTGCCTTAGGTCAGACAGGTACCTAACCAGCTCAGGGCTGCCTAACCAGAGGTACCAAATGCAAAAAGCTGGCAGTTACGGCACAGCAAATACGCAAGACCTGTGTCCTTCTGCAATGGCAGCTGGAAGCTGGGACTGCCCCATACGGGTGTCCTGTGAGTATGACAGGTTAAGGAGAGGAGCTAGGTAATTTTCCTGCCTAAACTTGTGTAGGGTGAATAGTTCCCAGAACATGGTTTCACTGATGACATGTTATTTCTTTCTTCCACAATTTTCATTTCTATAGGACAAAGCAGGCACCTGCAATGATCCAGCCTTTCTTTGTCATAATGGCAGAAAGTGCCCTGCAAGAACCAGCACTAATGAGATACCTACAGGCTTCTCCTCAACTCTTGTAAATCTTCCTTTGCTGAGCATGCATGAATGGATAAAAGCAGGGCTCAGCATTTCATTTTGTACTGATAGCTTTCAAGCACTATGAACCTCAATCTATTGTTAAGGATGTTAATTACTATATAGTGTATATCAATATTATCACCAAAGGTACATTCAGATATTTCCATTACCTAGGCATTGCATTATGAAAATTATTGGATTTATTCTCAGGAGTGCACAACAAACCAAATTACAGTTCTTTGTTAAATATGCTCTGCTTCAGCAGTCTTTATTGACAGACCTAAAAGGAATGCTTACTGAAGTCGTAATTGAAAGAAGACAATATATCTATTTATATATGAAAATTAGTTATTACAATGACTTTCCTTGTGTAAAATCATGATCAAGCAAAATATTTCTATCTATTCAAGCAATGTGAAATTTCAGATAACGGCAATTCTTACATTTTTTCACCACTTCCCATCAGCTGTCTTAAGTAAGCCTTGCTCTCTATTGTGTGGAATTCTAATAATACCATTATTCAGTTAATGAAACTGAGGAAGAAATTATATAATTTGCCACAGCTACAAATGGAGTTACTTTAAAACCAGGAGTTCCTGTAGAGCTGAATAATTAATTATATGAATGTGAAAGTAGAGCAACTGTAATGTTTACCAGTGGGTATGTACGCCAAATACTCCTAATACACTTTAGTTTTCATTAAAATGTATTTTTAAAAAGTTTTCTGAAGTACTAAAATTTGACTTTATTTTTACAAGTATGCAAAGTGCTCAGGGCACCTACACATTTATTTTGGTTTTGTGTGATTTTTTTTTTTTTTCTAAATTCCATCAGTCCATGGAATTTTTCCTTCATTCCTGTTAACTGAGAATGAAAGACTGAGGTAATATAGGGAGTGTCTATCTTTCAAGTGGCTGATTAGGACAACACAAATGCCTTCGGTGTTCTGTCCTGCACCAAACACATAAACCTCTACTGTTCACAGAGGCAGAATTGGTGACTTTAGCAGTCACGTACATACAGTGTTAAAACATAGTTTTCTTAAAACCAGAGAGATGTGTTTGATAAATCAACAGTTTTCAACATGTCGCTGTAGTTCTTCATTCCTACTTATGTGTTATATTTTGCATTTTCCTTCCTGTCTGGTGAACTGCTCCTGTCTGCTCAAAGGAAAAATAGACATACTTGGAGTTACTAAATAATAAATAAGAGTCATCTAGTTTTGTAATGTGGAACATTGAACAGCTTATGAGTGCTATTCTTCCCCCACCAAGGTATAACTATAGGCTGGTGTTTAAGTGATGGGTTATTATACACTTGTTTGAAATGTAAAACCGGTTCCAGGTCAAACCCTTGAGAATTGCTAGTAACAAAAAATGGGAGTGCCTGGCACCTCACCTGAGGCTGGGCCTCCACTTTTCCAGATTTACTAAGCTCCCTGGACATGGCTTGGGTTCTCTAGGATGTGTCAAATGGCAGTAGTGTCCTTTGTTGGACACCTGAGTCTGTTCTCATGTCTGGTGGGTTTAATCCCTCTCTGGACACCTCTGACTACATGCACTCAATGTCAGTTGACTGCACTGGACATTTAAAAACATATATCACTAAATGTCTTTGTCTTTTTCTTGAGGTGAATCTTATTTCCTTCACACTCACCGATTAAGGTATAAAAAGACTAGAGAAATATGGTTGTAAGGAATTATATTTTGTACACATCTAAGTGAGATGACTCTCAGGGATAGTGTGGGCAATAAAGGTCCCTCAGAAGAACTGCAGCAAAGTGAGGCCAAGCAGTATGTCATCATCATAGGCAACCCGAGACAACAGGATGTCCTTGCAGTCTCAACATAAAGCATTCACCACAAAGACATCCGTTTTCTCAAATGAAAACACAAGTTATAAGCATAATTAGCAAAGGAAAAATTTGCTGTGTTGAAAGATATGGAAAGTTGTTACCCATCTATTTTCAAGTAACAGTGGGAAGGGGCTGGGGGATGTCTTCCTGGCAGTTGATATCATGCAAGCATATTCTTCTCCATCTGACAAGCTGAGCATGAAAATCAGTCCCTGAAAACTGAGCAAATGGCAGCAACTCAGAAAAGATTTTTTTTTGTTCCACAGGTAGTTGTTTCTGGTGTGGCTGTAGCTACAGTATATCACAGGAACTTCCATGCATCCCCTTTTCAAGCAAAACAATACATTTGTATAATTTGACATGAATTCTAATGATATCTAATATGAAAGAGAAAGGAAAATGTTTGTTTTCAATCAGTAATTTAGGGAATATATACCAAATATTTAAGTTAAAACTAGGCTTCTTTTATGCTATCATAAACAAAATAAAAGCCTATATTGGCAGAATATTAAGCCTGTTTGCAAAACACAAATCAGGTGAATGATCTTTACCGTTCTTTGCATTTTACTTGAATGCAGGCTTTTCTTGGTGATCCTGTCATTTTCTTACCAGAAGACATATAAGAAAATGTCACCCATAGAAACATTTATGTTGTTCTATGTTTTGTCATTATACGTTGTCCATTGTTGTATATTCTGAGCTCAAATTATGTTGTCTAACTGAAATAATTTTTAACTTCATTTTGATTTCAGGTTTTCAAACTCTGTTGTTTTGCTCATAAATTCGATATTCTTGTATCCAAGGCAACAAGAAGATGTGCATACTCTGTTTTAAATATTATCTCACTAAAAAGTCAAACACTTGAAATGGAAAGTACTTTGCATATCAGAACTTTACCGTATTTCGGATAGACAATTATGAACAAGAAATCAAATGTGTAGTGACTTTACTGCTGGATGTACTGTAATTACATCTCCACAATGTACTTCTATGGCTCAAGGTTCTTCAAAATGAAAAACAAAGTGCTACATCTTTATTTATTAAATGTTAATGCATTCTTAAAAGGAAGACTTAACTCTACAAATGTTTAACAATTATGCAGAATGCAATAAAGTGCTCTCAGCTTAATCAGTTTGTTTTCATCTTTTTTATTTTAATTTTCACTGGAATTCAACAGCAAGAGATTGGTCTTAACAAAAATACAGGGATAGAAATCACCACATTTTTTAAAACTCCATCTTACCTCCAAGTTTTGGTGAGACAGAACAGTAAAGACCAGTATAGGCAGTGAAGAGAACATAAAACTACTCCTTCAATGTGATCTTCCCACCCAAAATAAGTCCCTAAGTTTAGTTATGCAAAATCATATTAGGGATAAGATGTATCCCCAGTAATTACAAACAAACTTAGGAACTTTCTTTATGAGAACTGGTTTCCCAGGACCCTAAAATGTGCTTGGAAGATAGGTGCAAAAAATAAAACTATTAGAGCCAAGGTTGGACTCCAAACAGGCACAACTTCCAGGGTAGATCAGAGAGGCCAATTTTATATCAGTTGTTTATGTCCAAATACCTTTAAGAAGAGTTAGGACAGTCACTTAGTCATCAAATTTCAAAATCTCCATGTTTGAAAGTACCACTCTCATTATTCTTTCTTATGTAGCAGTAATAGAACAGAGAATAAATCATCATTTGTGAATTACTTTTTAAAAGACTGGCCAGAATTATTGTTGTAAAACACAAACAAGCAGATTCTGAGATGAAGGAGTTTGAACACTGCAGGGAAATGTCTGTATTGAATTTTTAAGGGGAAATGCAGGAAAACATGTAGCAATTAGAGTTTGTTGCATATCATAAACCCTGTTTTGAGAGCATACAGTTCTTCAGCATTGTTTCTATCTGAATAAACAAACTGCAAAATGTGAATAAATTTTTCATATCTTTTTTTTTCTGATGATGTATTAAAATAAAGCTACGTCTTGGGTTCATATGACTGTACCTTAAGCCAGCATATCAGTTTGGAGTTGCAGTTCTGCTTTCCTTGATGCACTTGAGGACCACCACTTCACATTGACTGTACTATACCTCAGTCTGAAAATAAATTTTCATGTTCAAACAAGCAATTGCTCCTCAGTTTGAAGAAACTTTGGGGAGGTTTGAAGGAACCTGTGTTGGAAATCCTTTATTCTGTGTGAGTCTAGGGGAAAAAAACAGGAGAGGCTGGCATTGCAATTTCTTTTCCATGTTTATGTTTCCTGAGATGACAGCTCTCAGATGGAGAGAGACAGAAACATTTAGAGCAGCTCATTGTTAATGAGATTTCTCTCTTAACAAGTGTCTTATTTCTCTTCTGTTTTTCTCTTTAGTCTCATTTCTGTTCTATTCTTCTACTATTCTTCACTTTAGGTGTTTGGGGTTTTTATGTTTAATGTGCATGTAAAGCACAAATTGAATGCCAGGTTAAGGTCAACAGTTCCAAATGATGTCTGCAAGAGTATCTTTAATTTAGTTTTATCTTCATGCTTTACCTACAGATCAATTCTGACTTTCGCAGATGCTGACTGCTCACAACTTCCACTAGCTTGTTTAAAATTGCTATGGACTCAGTTTTTAAAAAAAAACCCTAACAACTCAAAGGCCTCTTGAGTTTGTATTGCCATCTAAAAGAAATCCCAGCAATCTGACACTCAGTCGATAAATAATTTTGATTACCTTCATCTTCTGACATTAAAATTGTAAAAATAAATTTTCAGGAAAAGAAAATTTCACACAACCCATTTTTCTGGATCTGACTTGGACATTCAAGGTCACGAATTGCTTCTGAAATTCTTATGTTCAGCTCCCAAAAGCAGAGGAGCACAAAATCAAGGACTGAAACTTTCCATTCCCTAACAGACTAGTCATGATTATACCTTGCACCTAATAATACAGAACGTTATTTTAAACTCTTCAGGTTAGTGTTTTCAGGAAGACCATCTTCAAACAGTAAATACAGGGTGTTGATCTAAACCTAGGACTCCTATGTGCCACAACAAACACAAAAAAATTATAAGAAATACTTTCCACATGTTTACATAGAAATATAGGGTATATCTAGATTGTTCCAACTTCTTCTAACTTTCCCATTTTTCCCTACTCTTCCTAGTTACAGATTTTTAAAAAGAAGATAAATTAACAGAGGAAAATTTCAATAATAGACATACCAGTTGACTGTTCTGTAGTGTAGCTTTCCTATGCTCATAGGACAGATTGCAAATTTCTACAGGCAAGGACAGTCAATATTTAGAATTTCGAAATTAGCTCTTAGATTACCTCATAAAAGCTGTTGCAGAAGAGCTTGGTGCTGCTTATGTACAGCAACATTAAAAAAAAAAACATTGTAATATTCTCTTTCCCTTTTGCCCTTCTCCCCTGTTCTAACAATAATCTCTTGCTGTCATGTTGCTTTTTCTGTATTTTTCTCAGTTCAGAGTATTTTATTATCAACTTAAATCCACAGTTCTGGCAATATAATTATAATTCTAAACAACCACTATAGAAATCAATTGAACTAATAAGGTTTCATAAATCTTCTTAATTGACTAAGAAAACTTCCACCAAAACTCAGGGCTTCAATAAGCATCAGCTTTGACACGTACACTGTCCATTACTTGACTAGAGCATTGTGTGCATATTGATGTGAAATTTGCTTTGTTTTGTCTTCTGGTTGAAGTGAGACTCTCAAGACCTAATATCTTATAAGTAATTTTCCCCTTATATTGCTTGCTTGAATCTTGGCTCTGAATGAAGGACAGCATCTAGAAAATTAATTCTTGGTTCTTGTACCTTTAAAAATGGTTTTCCCACTGGAAGCTTAAACTGAAGTGAAAACTCATCCCACCTGTTGTTTATTCCTTTCTCTAACACCCTTTGAAGCATCACTGCAGCTGTTTTAATTGCTCCTTGACCTAAAATTCCCACCCTGACTATGTCCTCTAGATTAACTTGCTTATTCAATTATTTGATGTAGCCCTGTGACGATTTTTCTAAAAAACAAAATTCCTTTGCCTTTAAGACCTTGATGTCACAGCTTGAAGGTAAGATGTCCCTTCCAAAGATCTTTTCCAGTCCCTGAGTCATACTCTTTTCAAAAGATAAGGCCATGGCTCCACACCTTTTTGGAGTCATGTTCTGTTCTAGTGCTGCTCTGAAGCAGGTTGACACCTAGAAAAAATTATATACTCAGTTTGACACTGCAAGTGGTGGAAAGTAGAAAAAAAAAAAAAAAAAAAAGGTGGGCAGATGGAAGGACAGCCACACTGACTTCCAGAATTCACTCCTGCAGAAACTCTTTCATATTTTGTGGAGTTTGTGCTTTCTGCTTAAAAATATTTTGGTTTTTTCCCTCTATTTTTGAGAGTACTATGAGATGGTTTTAAAAAGTTACCATTTATCCTCTTCTATGCAAATACCAATACTTTACAAAAATCAAAACCCAGAAGAAAAGCCGGAAGCAGACAAGGGATTTGGAAACTTATTTGGGAAGAGAAGAAAAAGTCCCTGCTCCCTGGACTTTTTTTGTATTTTGCTCTGGTGATCTGATAAAAATGCATATATAGCTTGAGGAAAAGGTGTGAAAGGAAGGTTCTGCCTCACCCAGATAGACATTATCTAAATAACCAGGGACAGAGATCTGAAATGTAGGTACACCTGCATCTAACAAAAATTAAATCAAGGCCCATACTTCTAGCCTTGGGACAAAAAGTGCAGGTATATTGAGGAATTGGATCATTACATAATAGCTATTAGACTTTCTAGTTTGTGTTGGGATATTTTACCAAGATGATCAGAGGGCTGGAACACCTCTCCTATGAGGACAGGCTGAGAGAGTGGGTTTGTTCAGCCTGGAAAAAAGAAGGCTCTGGGGAGACCTCATAGTGGCCTTCCAGTACCTGAAGGATGCCTACAAGAAGGCTGGGGAGGGACTTTTTACAAGGGACTGTAAAGATAGGACAAGATGTAATGGGTGGAAGCTGAGGGAGAGGAGGTTTAGATTAAATATAAGGAAAAAGATTTTTACTGTGAGGGTGGTGAGGCACTGGAACAGGTTGCCCAAGGAAGTTCTGGATGCTCCATCCCTGGAAGTGCTCAGAGCCAGGTTAGATGGACCCTTGAGCAACCTGATCTAGTGGGAGGTGTCCCTGTCATAGCAGGGAGGTTGGAACTAGACGATTGTTGAAGTCCCTTCTAACCCAAACCATTCTATGATTTGATTCTATGATTTTGTACCTTAGCTGTTTTGATTTCTTAACACCCCTATAATATTATATTTGTTAGCAAGGAAGCCATTGGAAATATATATTGCATTACGCATATCTGCATTTTTATGCAGATATTGTGCATTTAACTGTGAGTAAGAAGTAAAATACAGACATTTCTCAGTTCTCCACACCTGGGAGTAAGAGATATTTCTTTCTTTTTTTTCCCTTTGTTTTCCCTTTTTTTTGGGGGGGGGTGTGGGGGGGGAGGTATGTGTGGTGTGATGGTAGTGTGGTGTTTCTCCCACAGTACTTCCTACTTCCCAATAGCAATATTCTCACTTGTCTTCTGGAATATATGAATTTACTGAAGCTACAGATCCCTGTCTGCATATGACTGATAGAAGCAGTGTATTGCATTGTAATGCTGATATCCAGTTCCCTTTGGGATCTCACACATTCTTCACACAGAATTTGTATCTCTTTATGGCCTTTTTCCTGATGCATAAGCTAACTGAAAGAATTATAGAACTCAGACTGAAATTCAGTTTGAGTGCAAATATTCCCATTATTATGTGGATTATTATATTATTCTTGTCTGTAACCAGTTGTAATACTGTTTATAGTATAAAACATTGGCTTACAAATGCAAAGGTAAAGCATTAATTTTAGCAATGGCATGGGTTAATCTCGTCTGAAATTAATATCTGAGATTTTTGTGTTTGTTGGGGTTTATTTGGTTATATAGATTCAGCCTTTCTCATCCAAATCCAACCGATGTCTAGTAAATACCAAGTATATTCTAGTTTCTCAAATACATCAAATTAAGTCTAATTTAAATACAAATAAACCCAGCTACCTCAGTAGTAATGATTAGGAATAAGAAAAAAAAAATCAATTCAAATTAATGATATGGTTTTAATGGCTATCACTAATTAGTTAAAAAAACCAACAACACAGAAATGGATGTTATTGATTATTGAAAGAATCGAAAATCAAATTGTATTATAAGAGAGCTTTTTTGCAGCCCCTTACTTTGGCCACAGATTTTTTGAATGGCATTTAGGGAATGGAGGAAAGTATTCAGCAGAAAGATAGGATTCATCTCTCATTTTACACACCTGAAAGCTTAAGTTCTGATCCAAGCTAATCATCCAGATTCTCTGAAGTCAGTGAAGAGGGACAGGCATCTCCTTTGGATGTGTAGAGATGGCTAGAGACAATGTAGGCACTTCTCTTTGAATGAGCTAAATTGTTCCCTTAATAATGATTCTGAAACTAGATGATTAACTTCAGGTTGTTTCTTACCAGTGTGTTAAAAAAAATGGGATATCTTCAAAAATCTCTAGTTTTAACAGACTTTCAAAGTGTTCACTGTTAGGGAAGTAGCTCACAGACTCCACAGAGGTCTGACCCATGACCTGTGCTGTTCAACATATTTATGAATATTAATAATGAGGTGACAAAATTTGCTTATGAGACTTGATTAATTTGAATAATAAAGATTATGGCTAATGGTGGAGAACTGCAGATGTTTGCAATATTGAATCACTAGGCAGTGGATTGCTGACAAATCTCAAATGTATTATGTCACACAGTAAAAATAAAAGTAATTTTTTTTTATTTGCAGGGATAAGTTCTGAGTTAACTATTGCCACACATAGATGAGATCTTTGAGTCACAAATCATCATTGCATAGAAAAATAATCTCAGTACTCATCAACAGTCAAAAAGCAAATGAAACCAGGAATTCACAGGAAAGGAATAGACAGCATGTCAAAAAGCATCATTATAGTGGTGTATATCTCCATGGTGCACCTGCATTTGGAGGCAGGTATGTTCCCTACTTCTCAGAAGAAACACATCCTGACTGGAAAGATGACATGGAGCATCAAAAGTGTGGATGGATCTTTGACTGAGTAACCACTTAATGGACTAGGACACTTCAGCAAGGATGAGACAACTGAGTAGTCATTTGATAAATAAACAGCAGAAAGATGAATAAGGATTGATTATTCACTGTTCTTTCAAAAAAAAAATGTAGAATAAACCAAATAAAACTGCCAGCATACAGACTCAAAACAAGCAGGAAACACTTCTCACAGTCATGGTTACATTACAAAACTTCCCTTGGATATGCAGATGTTAAAAGCTCAATGTAAGTTCAAAACATGTTTTTTCAAATCATGGAGGGAAAAGACATCAGAAGGCATTAAATAAAAGGCGGTAGCTGTGGATTAGGCAGATCTTGAGGCACAGTCTGCTGCATGATGAGAGAATGTACTAGGAAGTCTCACGTTGTGCTTTCTTGGTTGTAATCCTCAGCATCTGTTACTTGTCCAGTGCCAGGGACAAGATACTTTTCTACATGGTCTGTTGATCCTATTATTTTGGCTACTCCTATATTCTTTACTACACACTCATTTCCCTACCACCATCAGCAAGAGTGTATTCTGAGTCTTGCAAGTTTTCATAGAGTTTCATTAAATATAACTTTTGAGATTTCAAAAAAAAGAGGTTTTTTAGCTGAAAAATCCATTCTCCTCTCATTTTACCTCTCTTTGCTGTTTCACACCCAGTTTTATATAAATTTTACAGCATACTGAGTTTAGAGGGTTAAACTGCTGCAAGTTTACTGTTCATGATGAAGTTAGTGATCAACTATGGAATGAAGTTTAACTTTCTGAAGTTCTCCACATACAGTACTTGTGCAGGATTCTGTACACAAGCAAATTTATTGGACTTCAGAAAGCTGACTAATGTATTTAATTATTTTTTTAATTAGAAGTGGACTATCAGGTTATGTTGATGATGTTGAAGTCACTAGAAAGGAGAAAAAAATTCATATTTTATGCCTTTACAATACTTCATTTAATATTTTGTCTGGTACAAAATTATCTTTGTCCGGGTTTGTTTATATACGGTTTGCTATTCAATTGCTTCTGTTATTGGCCCAACAGTACTTTGGGCCGATTGTAGTATTTCCCACATTTTTCTGAGTTTACGGTGAATTAGAAACACTTTATTTAGGTATTTTTTTTACCTTGCCTTCCTTTAAATTCAGGACCATGCATATATCCAAATATCTCACATTAGAACTTTCTCCTACAGATATATTAGAAGAACATTCAAGAGATAAATTATTCATTTCTTATACAAAACAAGCAACAGATTTTGTGCCTGCTTTAAACAGTGCAATATACTTTTTATATGTTTGCCTGAGTTTGCCATATCCACGCAGTTAATGAAGAAATTTTAGAAACAATTAGGGTCACATTTAGGTAACTATTTGTAGTTGAAACCAATCCCCATCACCTGCACAACCTGTAATACGGTAGCTTCTGAATTTTATTTCTTGAATTAAAAGTAGAGATTAGCATAGATGGAACAATAGGAATTGAGTGATACTGTACCAAATATTCTTCTAATTTTTACCTCATAATGACATTTTAAATTCAGTTTCACACTGAATTTCCACTTGAATTCAGTGAACCAAGTCTCTAACTCTCTCTCTCTCTAGCTCTCATTATCTGTAAATTCTGCTTAATCATCATCCTTTATTGTAGAAAATAAATTAACTCCACCAATAATCCCTCAGGATCTCTGAGTTTCTAAAGAAATCCTCTCTACTTGTCCATGTATTGTTCTCCCATCTGTTCGTTCACCCCTTTGCACACTAATAACAGTCATACTTGCAGGAAACAAGCATAATCCTTCAGTGTGAAACATATAATGGAAGCTACACAGACAAATCCCTACTGAAGTGTACGATGTCCTATTTAGAAACATTGTCAGGCTTTGTGGGAATAAATGAAGGAATTTTATTGCAGTAACTTCTTTTGGGGAGTGCATGAGCAAAACAAAGTTAATAAAAGCCTTCTGTCTTTAGAGCTGTTCATATTCTCTCCCTTCTGGCTCATTGCCCTACCTGCTAAGCTGTGTCCGCAGTTTCTTATTTGCTTTCCCTCTGTGCTATGACTCTTGCATTCTTGGTTGCAGAGTTAGTCTCGCAGGCTCAGGGAGAAGGGTGAAGAATAACTTTCCTGATCCTTCCACCTTTATATAGTAAGCTTTGAAGAATGGGTGAACAGGGATTTGAATTTCTTTTGATTGCAGATATATTTTATCCATAGCGAATGAGTGGGGTTGGCCTTGAGCTCTTTCACAAGCTGTTCTACTGCTCCCTGTCTGCGTATGCACGTGCTTTTTGAAGAGGACCTGACACTTTGAATCCCCAGTGGAAGGAGGCAAACTGTTACATGGCCATTTTTTGCTCCTGCTAAAGGAAGCAAGTGATCTGACACATTGTTATATATCTCACTGGCCAGCTTTAAGCACTGTTCTTAAAGTTCAAGATCATCAGTCTGAAACTCTCCAATGAGTGTGAAACTTAAGTGGTCATTTAGGTAATTCACTCCAAATCACCCTGCTAGCTCCAGGTACCTATTTTCGGTTCACTGTGTCACCCAAGTTGGTTAACTGAAGAAGGTGGTCTGACTCTCCCCTGTGGTCTCTGTGCTTGCTGCACTCACATCATAGTGCTATAATATGACACTTTAATTCTATTGAAGTGTCCTGTAGCTGAAAGGCTCACACTATTTAGTGAGCAGTTGAGCATCTGTGAAAAGTTGAAAATACTCATGTTGAGAGTTATTCTAAATTAACCACTCTTCTAATGCCTTCCCTTTGTGCAAAATTGCATCTCCTATTCTATCACATGCCTCTGTTGAATGTCATTGAATCCTCAACTGTATTGCAAGCTTAAAGCTTCACTTAATGTATGTAAACAAAAATAATTGCTTCATTGAATTACTTCATTCTGGTAACTTATTTTTAGTATTTCGCTTTTAGAGTACAAACTAGTTGGAACTAATGCAGGGGGTTGTGTTTTTCTTTTGTAAAGCAATGGAAGTGATTATATTCTCAGTAAAGAAACAATCTATCATCTTTTACCATAGTGTTATTGTAATCAGAGTCAGTATATTCCATAACTTAACAAAACAGAGTCATTCATTATGTTTGTAAATCATTTACATTTAGACAGTACAACAGACTGGTGGGTTTTCCACGCTGTGAAATAACAACTTAGCATCATTTGGGGGCAAGAACTATTTTGCATGCCGTGCCATCAGAAAACTCATTGCAATGGTTCATTTGAGGGCATGATATGAATAATATAAATCTCAAAACTGCTCTGTGTCTTCAGTGGATTCTTTCTGCCAAAATTGTTTATCTGATCCATTTAGTGTACTAATTTCTGTAATGTCTCCAGATACTTTATTCATTAACAATTAACACCTCTAAATTGTACTCTAAAAAGAATATTAGAAACCTTTTCCATAGATATACATAGAGAGAATTGTGTTGGGATTTAAAATAAATGTCAAGAAAATTGCAGTCAAGTGAAAATTACTCTTACTGCATTGCAGATCCTAAGCAACTACTTCATGAAAAACAACAGACTGCAATAAGCAGCATAGAAACAGGCAGCATCCAAACATTAACCAGCGTACTGTTAAATTAGATTTCATAAATGATCCCTGCCTGCTACTTTCTGTGTGTTCTACATACAGGCCACTATGCATCTTCATCTATTTTAGGATTTCTGTGTGCAAATATTCAAAGAAGATCATCCAAGGAAAACCACTAGATGTATGGAATGATAATTGAAGTAAATCAAATGAAGAAAGTAACAATGAGAGATGTTGGTGCTTGAAGGAAATATATCTGGTTGCTCAAACTGAAAAGAATATTATGTTCAAATGGCACAATCAACAAGGAAAAGACTTAAAGAATATATTTAAATGAAAAATATAAGAATGGATGTTTCTTTCTTATTGAACAAGTTAGAAAGATATGTCTGGGATGTTCCACTGGAATTAGCTGGACTTTCATCTCTGTGACCTATTATTTAACTAAAAAATCGACCTTATGCTCCAAAATTATCTAAAATTATGATATCTCATTTTACAGAGATGGAAAAATTTCTATTTCATTCACATTTCAGATGGTAGAAATTTTACATTGTACCCTCAGAATGCAGCTCTTATTCAGTACTGGAGTTCTTTTGTAACATTAGAGCAAACTTACCAGTGACAAGTAATGTTATTAAAGTTACAGTAACAAACCAATATCTAATTGTGAGTGGATGCTATTTCTTTTACAGCTATTTCCAGAATCGCTCATCACTCATCACAGGAATTTCCCTCATGTACTAACATGGAAGGTGCCAGAGGCGAGATGAGAAGCTGTGGTGACAGATTTACAGACTGTATTAGGTCACCTGGGTCTTAGTGGATGCAAGTCCCCTGTGAGATGGGAAAGGACTTCTTATTCTGGGGTCAGGATCCAGTGAGCCACCCCACCCCTACTGCAGTCCTGGCAGAGGACCTGTTACCATCCCTTGCACTCCTTGGAATTAAGCCCTTCTGGAACCCAGAGCAGCAAGTGGGGCGTTCTGTGTTCTTGGTCAATCTTCAGTGAATATTAGCACAGTGTATTATTTATTCTAAGAACCTTTAGGTGTTACTGTAACTCAGTTAAGGACTCTGCAAGTGCGAGGACAGTGTATATGGAACAGAACCAGTGGAGCCTAAATGTGATGATGGGTGCAGGGTGCAAACCAAATCTGATATAGTGCAAAAAACATCATAGGCCTCTACCTGATCAATAGTGAGAGTTTCAGGTGCCAAAACATAGTTTATCATTACCCGAAATGCTCTAGGATAACTCCCTGGCACTCACTCTGTCTTCAGAAGGCAGATGTCTCCTGCAGGTTTTGTGGCAAGCCCCATGAAAATGTTTCAAATAGCCTAGGTCACCTCAAAAAAAAAGGACTGCCACACTTAGGTTGCAAAATCCTATTCATGGTGTTATTCTTGGTTCTAGCAATGTCTATGAATATGATAGAAGTTTTTATGTGGAAAGGGTGAGTAAGAAGCAAAAGCAGAAAGTGAGAGGCTGAGAATTTTCCATCTTTGCAGAGTAAAGGTCGGATGTTGATGTTTCATCCCTCTAATTGAAATGTCAGAGGTACATGATCCGTCATAGAAATGGCATATCATATCTGGAAAAGTGAATTAAGTCTCATTTTTTGAATAACCACTGAATAATCTGGACAAGTCGAAGTGACAGGAGCTGGCAGGTGTGATAGGAAATGAAGTAGCCAGAGAGATTGTTTTTCAATACAGTTGTTCTTTGTGAACTGTAGAAATTCACTTGTTTGATTAACAAAAGACAGATACAACTCACCAGAGTTTCACAGCTATAATTACCTTTGTGCTGATATGTTTGAGAGCCTCAGCATAGACAAACTGAAAACAATCAGTGAAAACAATCTTTATGGCTTTGCAAGTCTGCTAAAAGAAAACACGCTCAACAAGTCCCCTTATGTCTTCCTGCTCCATTGGGAGAAATTGAACCATTTTACAGCAAGGGACATTGATTCCACACAAATCTTGCACTTGCTGAGGAACAGGCAGTGGGAAAATAAATTGAAATAATGTTTCAGATCTTGGTATTCCTAGGGATTAAAGGGAAGCATCCATAATCATAAAACTTTGGTATACTGTTGATCCAAAGAAAAGTGTAAATGGCTTGTTGGGAGATTTTTATTCATATGGGATGAGTGTTTTGTTTACACCTAGGAAGGTCACTTCCCCAAAGTACTGATTCTGTGGAAGGGAAAATCTATGTTAACTTTGACAGTTCAAGACTGACTGGTGTTGTAACATTATCAGCAACATTTTCTTAGAGAAAGCAACATTTCTGGTAATTTGATCCAGTTGTATAGATCTGCCAATCAAACCCTAAACAAAGAAAATTCCCTGTGTCATGATTTTAAATGGAATTTACACCTGACTATCAGCTGATAGAGGCCAGGCACATTTCAGAAACATTTATATGGATAGTTCAAGTCCCAAATGGGCCTTCATATATCTGTGAGTTCATGATCATCACTGTTGGCTGTCAAACTGATTGAAACACAGTAATTCATCTTTCTAACTCTAGATGTCTACATCTGAGAAAGTCATCTGTTCTCTCTTGATAATCAAGGCACAAGAATTTTCAGTATCTCTAATGAGATAGTTATGCCCTAAGAAATGTCTGTTGATGATTATAACAAGTTTCCAACTCAGAATAGTTCAATGATAGTGTATATGTATAGCTACATATATCTACAGTGTAAATGTATAGTACAACAGAATACCTTTTAAAACACAGCATAAATTGGACTCTTGGTCCCGTCCACATAGAATTCATTCAGAGTGCATAAAAAGAGAGTCTGGGATTATGTTAAGGCACCAGTATAGAGTCTGAGGGTTTCCTCTGTTGCTGCTCCAGAATTTGCCTATTCCCAGTAAACCTGTGTATTGGGTTTACATGCAAAGTTTTGGTAGTGGTGGCAGGGATTGCAGGAGTAGCCCCTGGGAGAAGACACCAGGGGATGCCCCTAGGTCGGACAGAGTCAGTTCCAGCTGGATTTTCCCATGGAGAACCATGCTGGAGCAGGTATCTACACTGCAGCCCGTGGAGGACTCCACACTGGAGCAGGTGAATATGCCCTGAAGGCGGCTGCAGCCCTTGGAGAGCCCACGCTGGAGCAGGCTCCTGGCAGGAGCCATGGCCTGTGGAGAGGAGCCCATGCAGGAACAGTTTTTTCAGCAGGACCTGCGGCCCACTGAGGACCCACACTGGAGCAGTCTGTTCCTGATGGACTGTACCCCGTGAAAAGGACCCATGCTGGAGCAGTTCCTGAAGTACCACAGCCCATGGGAAGCATCCACATTGCAGAAGTTTGAAAAAGACTGTACCTTGTGGGGGCACCCAATGATAGAACAGGGGAACAGTGTGAGAAGGAAGGAACAACAGACACAAAGTGTTATGGACTGACCACAACCCCCATTCCCCAGTTGCTTGAGCTGCTCAGAGGGAAGGAGGTAAAAGAGTTAAGAGGAAAGTAGAGCCAGGGAAGGAGGTGTTGTGGGGAGAAGTTTTTTTTAGTTTAATGCTAGTTTTTAGTTTTGGCCAAAAAGTCTAGAATGCAGGTGTGATATCTAACATGTATGTAGTGATTATTGTTTATAGTTATCATGGTTCTTTACACAGAATGTTTGTACTGTTATGTTTATTTGTAAAGCAAAAAATGAGATGATATATGGAAAGGTCACTGCAGTAGCAGATCCAGGAGTGAGACTCAAATGTCCTCACTTCCTTTGTTTTATCTTCAAGTTTGTTTATGCATAGTGAAAAACATTAATGCTATTAAAAATTACAGTAAAGGTTATTCATCAATAATGTAAAGAGGTTATCTTCAGTCTAAAAGCTGTGATACTGTAAAGGATTAGCATGATTAAAAATTCACTTTACACTAAACCTGGCAAGCAGGACTAGAAGTTAGACATGAATAGGAAAAGCACAGAGAGATATGGAAGTGATTTTGGATTCCTTTTGACAGACACTAGTTCATTCACCCTCATCAGAAATAACGGGAGAAGCACAAAGGAAATGATGAGTCATTTTATCATAAGATTTTTATAGGCAGAGTCCGCCCATGTTCAGCATGCCTCTCAGCTCTTGCACAACATGAACATACTGCAGTGCAGGTCAGGAGAGAGCTCACAGTGGTGTTGCATGCCATTACACATATTAGAAAACTAAACCAAAATGAGTTTAAAGCAGAGGCAAAAGATCCAAAATATTCAATGGGAAAATGTACATTTTTATTTATTTTTCATGAGCCATTTCAGAAGAGAACTTGTAACTACTTAACTTAGGTGTTTAATTGTACCATTAGAGCCAAAAGGAAACTCCAGGAGGGAAAAGAAAGATCCAGTGTGGAGTTACAAGACACCTTACACTGAAAGTAATTGTGTTTTTTCTTCCTGCAGATTTAGCAGTCTAGAAGCAAGTCAGATAATAACGTTAGACTGAGTTATATTCTTTGCAGTCCTCAGTAATCACAACAACTACGATCTCTGTAGGATTTAATGTTTATTTAGTATCTTGCAGTATCAAACAATGCCCTTAAACCAGCTTTTTATTTATTTTAAGCGATGTATATTCAAAAATAAAGTTGAGATTTTTTTTTTTTTTCCAAGGAAATTACTACTTCTTTTGGCCAGGAAATGGCACTTCTTTTTGAAAGTAGAACTCGTTACAGCAATGTATTAATTACTGTAAGCCATCTGTGGTGGCAGAGTGATTTAGTTCAGGACAAAATGCCTCGGGTTTACAGTAATTTCCATTTCTTTCCTTGTAAGGTCAGAAGAAAATTCCTGTTGAATACAATAACTGTAAGAATAGATTTATTCAGTAATGACAATAATGGGTCTGCTTAAAACTTTTGTCAAAAAAGTGAGGTGGTTTGACACATGCAACACTGGAGGAAATACATCATGTTATTCAGATACTTAAGCTTTAAAGAAGCATAAAGGCAGTTTTCTGTAAAAATAACCTCTTTCTTTTCCTTTGAAGAAGAGCTCTTATAAATGGTACAACAAGAACTTGCCATAGGAGGCAACCTAAAGAAAATACACCTTTTGTGCCCTTAAAGAGTCCTTTACATTAATGACTTTGTAAGCTGGAAAGCCAGACATAAAAATTAAGGGAAATACGGAACCCTTTATGCTCATTTACATTAAAGAATTTCTTTGATCTCTTTGTCTAAGCTTTGATAGCTTCCCCACAGAACAGATCATTGTGTAACATGCACAGCATTCAAAATTAATAAATTAGTGTGAAAGATAAGCTACTAGCATCAAACATGTCTATAGCTTTGATCCTGGATTTGTGTTGCTAAGGACCTTGCTGGAGTTTTGCTAATCGTTTTCCTTTTTCTTTTTTCTTTTTTTTTTTCAACAGAACATGTTATTTTTCCATTACCAAGAGAGAAACAACTTCATCCTCCAAATCTGAAATGCTGGAAAACTTTGGAGGGGCTTTAATCCCAAACTGAGATCTAGGATGCTACTTGTGCTTGGTTCCCTTCTGCCTCACTGGCTGATCTACTGGCTAGTTGATAAACTGATAAACATAATCGGAGATTCACCTTTCAGACCAATCTCTAAATTCAAATAGATGGACTGTTATATCCACTTTGTAGCATTTAGATCTCAGTTTTACCTACTTAACAGTTCTTCACTTTCCAAAAATCACTGGACTAATTCTGTGCATAAGCACAGATTAACCGTGGAAATTTGAAATTCCTGCTCCTGTTCATGCCAAGTAATTTTAATTGCATTAATATTTGTAGGGAGTGAAATAGGGTACAAGGAAGACCACAGTAACTTGCACTTAATCTGAAATGAGGAGGGACTCTTCAGTGAGGTGTTCATCTTTCGGTGACTGTTTTTTGATCCAAACATCAACGTTGTGGAAAAGTTGGTCTTGAAATACTGTCCTTGCAGATCAAGCTTAAACTATATTACCTACATTTTTACAACCTATAATTAATCACATGCATAAATATTAATAATTTTAATTCATAACAAAAGATGAATGTATTCTATCCCTATCATCTCTTCTGTTTGTTTGATGATACACATCTTAAGATAGCACTGAAAGATCCTCCTGTTCTGTATCATTTGGGGTAGGGCTTTTCTCATGTAACTTTAGCCATTTAATCCCAACTGACCAATGAGGCTCCCTCTAAGAGCAACAGGAAGAGGTTGGACCAGCTTTGAGAGCAGGTATCTAAAATAAGTGGAAGAAGTTACTATGTAGATGTTCAGTTGTCTGCAGAAGGGTGTCTTGTGAGATCTGAGATACCCTGGGATTTACAAGACATCCACATGTGTCCTCAGTATCTGGAAGCATTCACCTGGGTCAGCCCAGTCATGATGTCCTAAGACACGCCAGTGATATTAGATATCTATATTTAAGCAACCAAATGGATTCTTATTTCTACATTTCTACACACTATGTCAGTGGGGCCCAGGTGACGGACTTTGATGAAATGCTTAAACTTTTACAGTTAGAAAAAGCTAATTCCATGTTTTTGGCCTAAATCTATATTCCACATCCTCACACTCACAACAAGGGACTATACAATCTTGAATACTTCTTGCTTTTAATGAAACATCAAAATTAATCTCTGTACACTTTGAAGAACAACTGTTGTTTCACAAGTGGTACTTACCTGTTACATGTCACAGAACCACCTAATGTAGTCACATTTAATGAGACGTGACAAACTCAGCAGTCATTACTGATGACACAGGTAACATACCTGTCTTCGATATTCTCAAAATAACCTTTTTTCCCATGAAGCTGACTTCTTTGATTATAAGAATTAAAAATATTTTAGTACATGTTATAGCTGTAATATTGACTGTGAGGAAGTTCTGATTCTCATCTCATATTTCCATCAAATTTTTAACTTCCTAAATAATTTTTCATTTGAACTTCACTACTGACCTCTTTCTGAGCCATCTGCTCACCCAAGTGGCACAGAGTTCTTTCTGCAGGATAGTTACAGCTCCCGAGTAAATTCACTCCAGGTAAAAAAAAAAAAAAAAAAAGGAATATTCTTTTACAGTAATACAATGAGTAGGGAAATGTATTTGTCAGATTGGCTTTAGGTCTGATTTTTCTGCTTAGCTGCTCTATGTAGTTTTTTAAATAATAAAAAAATATGCTGAACATGTTTTTGAGTAAATTATAAATCAATAGGGGAAAAACACACATGCGTAACAAAAGTGTACATCTGTAAGCGATATTTACAATGATCAGCAAAGCAGCAAGTCTTAACATCATTGAAGGTTATAAATTTGCAGAATGGTTTACAGTTTATTCTGTCCCTTTAGATGTATGTATACCATGCTGGTAATTACAAGTTAACATTTGCAAACGTTGACTAGTACTGATTGGCTGATTTGGCACTGGTAACCAGATTTACGTTAAAGAAACCACCACTAGACTATTTCAGGGAGGTTTTGACCTGACCAAAGGTGCAGTGCTTGTATAAACTGATTAGTTGCTAAAACATTGCTAATTTTATAAACTGAAATGTAGTGGTCAGATTAATGTTTTCCACCATGACTGAAATTACAATTTATGATTTAAACATCTTGAATATCACTGAAATGGATTTCTGAAAATGAAATCTTTGCTTCTTACATAAAATGAGAGGTTTCCTGCAGCCACAAAGCCACTTGGGCGAACCTCAGATAAGCTAAATTTTTGCTATGGAGTCCTTTGCAAGGATGGGTAATTAAAAATAAGGCATCTCTTAAGCTGTCAACCTAAGCTTTCTCTGTAGTCTGTGGGAGAGAGGCATCTTCAATGAGTAACTCATCCCTCCATCTTGAGAATTCTGTCATCAGATATCAAGAATTGTCCCGCAGGAGATGTTCATTGATGCAGAACAGCTGATTGCCAAAGACTTGAGTCTGGTGATTAGGTGGAGGCCACTTTTCTAACACTGAAAATTGCTGAGTGTCACTGGGAGTGTTGTGGTACCAATGGGACAGAGCCATGGTCTAAGACAAGGTAGCAAAAATTCAGTTTTGCTTGGGTAAGATCTGAAGACTCTTCTCTGACTTCTGATCAAGACTAACACAGTAGTTGCCATGTAAAAGCCTATATCAGCCCACAGGTGCCACATGTCTATTCTTGGCTAAAGATTGTGTTATTGAAAACATCGGTGAGTGATGAATGCAGTTAAAGTTTGATGTTTCAAGATGACTGTCTTACATTATCCTATGAAAAAGCCTTCTCAAATGTTAATAGGATTAAATTTTATGTATTCCTTCTTTTGCAAACTTTTTGGTAGTTATCTGGTAAACAACCACTTTTAGAAAAGCTTGTCTTATCTTCATGAAGTTTCATGTAAAAAAACCACTAAACTTAAGTTATGTTATATTTTTGTTTGATTTTCACATTATTTAACACCGTTTAATTTTTTGTTTCCTCTCTTTTCATTTAGGCTATTATAACATGAAAAATAACATCTCAGAATGAGGAATAAGAATTCACATAATGAAATTAAATTGCTGCTCTTTTCAATATCACTTTTCCTCTAATTTTAAAATCTAATTTTGTAAATAGATTTTGCTTACTTGAAATAATATTTTCCAGGCATTTTCTCTCTATTGAAAATGTTGATGGCTCTGATGTACTTTGTGGACCTTTAAGGACCACTGCATGACTTAGAAGATTGTGAAACATTTTAAGATAGGCTGATGGTGGAGGGATCAATAGAAATGCAAAATATTACAATCATTATTTTATATAACAACTTTAGTTAATATAATTATGAGATAACCATTAAAGGATAAATTAAATGATGAAATCAATGTTAAGGTAAGTGACAGAGTATAAGTTAGTCAATGACAGAGCTGGTTAAATAGCACTCCATGAATAATATATATTGCTTGAACTCTCTTGAAAACATAATAGAGGGAATATTCTATTGAATTATTTATCCTGACAGAAAACATGTATATGTACCAAATTTACAGCAGTTCTCTGAAGGAGTGAGACTCCTGAGGTATGAAGTGATTTCTTACTGGAGAAGCAGAGAGTGGCCAATCAAAGTTGATGTGCTGAGGTGATTTAGGAGACAAAGTTTTGTATAAGCACCACCGGAGGTAAAACTTGAGAATAATAACCTAAGAGATAATATAAGGGAAGGTGTCCTCCTATCCATTAGAATGTGTACTTGTGATAGAGCCCACATAACTTAATACTGCCTTCAAGTATCAGAGGAAAATCTTCTGCAGTGAGATCTGTTTCAATATTGAAGTATTAAAAAAATACATATAAAACTGACTTCCTTTTACAATGTGAATAAGGACATCTGACAAGCTTCAAAAAAATATAAACTTATATTTAGCTTGAAATGTTTCAAAAAATATGTTGTAATTTAGACACCCAAATCACTTCAAATTCTGGTGGGATTTGGATGCTTCAATCCCTTCCCCTTTTTAGAATTTTTTTTTTTTTTTTTCCCAAATTAACATTAGTTTCCATTAGGTATCTGAAAAATGGCATGATTCTTTGAAGTCCCAGCTCCAGAGTGATTTCATTAGGCACTGCTGAATGTTTGGTTACTATTGCAGATGTCGGAAAGCTGATGAGATTTGGGGTCTACTGTCCAGGTCCCATTTGGAAAATCCACCTGCGGTACAGTTTTAGTTTACTTTCTAGCACGTGTCCCTCCTACCTAGGAAAATATAGAAAGATAATTAATGATCAGAAGAATAATCACTTCACTATACTAAGACTGGTTGAAAGACATAAAACAATGTTTGTGTAAACTGCCTCAAGGTTTAATCTATGAAGCTAAGCCCAAATCTGGTCCAGTAACTAAAAAGGCAAAAGCTGTATCAAAGTGCCTGGGAAGGATAGCGGGAAAGCCGTCATTCTTGCATGGCAATGTAACAAAAGCTAATTAAATATTGCCTCTTACTTGGAAGACTAACTTTCAGTTGAACACAGCTTTTCACATGCAAAAACATTCTCAGCACTTTGGACTGTTCACAGTTGTTTGAATATAAAAACTTTTAACATGAGATCAGAAATACTGCCATCTTCATCAATTTATTGCTGAATAAAAATCTTTCATTATAAAGTGAAATGATTTAAAATTTCATTTACTTCAGGATGTTCTTAGGTAAAAATAACCACAGTTATAGAAAGGCTATTGTGCGTTAGACCCTCCTGAGAACAGAAGAATTCTGACTTAAAACTCTGGATGTTAATTACATTTTGCAATAACTGAAGGAAAATTTAAATGCAGCTGCTCCGGTTCAGCTCTGCTTCCACTGCTTTTAGTTTGCTAGGAGAATGACAATACAATGAAAAACATTTAATACATAATTAAAAATGATCTGTTTAAATCTTAAAGCCAGCTCATGGAATTGAGGGACATATTCCTGTGATATCTTTGCATTACTGGTCTCATGGCAGAAAGGTTTGGGTTTGATTTATACTGCAAAGACTATCCACCAAACTAAATCAAGTGACTAGAAGAAGTGTCATTGGCCATTCCTGAGATAACAATTGCATCACAAAATAAATCATCTAATTGAAACCCAGTATGGTGTTGGGAACATCAGAAACACTTGGGGTTTGGTTTTGGCACTGGAATGGTTTTTAGTATGCCTGCTAGAACTTCAAATTCCACAGTGAAAAATGTCTCTACATCATCTCTTGGAAAAGCCTGTACATTCAGTTATGTTTTCCTCCTCACATTATCTTCCTAATGGTTATAAAGAAAGCTGGTAAACTTCAAAATTGCCCCATTGTTCTTCCCCAAGTATTACAGAGTTACATTTTTAACAGCTGATACAGTGATTCTTATTGATTTTAGGGATTCTTGGGATTTAGATTTGCCACGGGAGGACTGTAGAAATAGAATAGAGTTTGCTAAGTATTGCATAAATTACCTTTATGACAGGTGTTTTACTTTTTCATCATATCTTCTGTGTGGGTGTGTGTATAGTAAAAAAAATCTGTAAGAAATTGCTTCTGCTTTCTGTCTATTAATTTACCTTTTTCAGGACTCTAAGCAGTTTAAAAACCCCTTTAATTTATATCTGACAGACAATTGAAAGTCTAAGGCTCACATTTCAATGTGTTAGGGATTTTTATACCATTGCAAAGGGAAGGTTGGTGGCTTTCCAAAGAAAAAATACATCACCTGCTTCAGCTCTGTGAGTGCTTGCTCAGAACAACATTTGGTTTTGCTTGCAAAATACAAGAATTATTCCCAGTGGTGCCTACTGCAACATAAACAAATAGATTTAGGAGCCTGAGTTGCCAAATGGAATCTGGAAAACTATTAGACTCATTGCACTGACTTATTCAGTCCTTGCAGAATTGTTCTTTGTGGTGTTCCTGAATTTTGTCCAGCATTTCCCTTTCATCCAACTTATGACTATTGAGAAAAGGAACTGACACAGAGAAGAAGCCCTGAAAAGGGCCCAGATTATGGCTCTACTATTTTGTTTTATTGAGGTGAGGTAGGGTTTGGATTTCTGGGATGTTACTTTCTCTGTAGTAACTGACTATGTAAGTACCCTTGCTTAGCAACAAATGCAAGAGGATTTACTTAACTTTTGCTAAACGACCCTCCAGTTGGCATAGTTTAATAACATGACTTTGAACTGACATGCGCTTGGATATGATGTCATTCAGTAGTATAGGGTTAGATATACCCCAAAAGATTAATTGATATAATCTGATGCAGGATGAAGACTGGGAAATACATTAGAGGGGGTGAAATAAACATTTTAGGGCAACACCTTGTTTTTTAATATATTTTCCTGAAAAAATTGAACAGCTATGATTTAGTTCATTTCAGAGGAAGTTGCTAATAGAGCACCTCTTAATATCATTAAATAGTCAGCCTGAGAGAAATCTGTCGGAACTATATATTTCAAGGTGTTTCACATTCTACAAATGCCCCTTTTTTATCTTGGTATCACAGAGAACAAAAAATGGGAATTGAGATTGTTGTGGGAGTGATGGGAAGAATCAGAAGACAATGAAAACTTGCTTATAAATTTATGAGAAGAAACTATTAAAATAAAACATTAATATAATAAGAACACTGTAACCTTTTCTCAAGCTAACTATAAGCTGAGTTTATTTGCTTAGCACATAAAAGTTTTCATTAAGATTTTGTACAATAAACTCAGCTTCTAAGCCTGTATCACCAGTACCTTTTCCCCGTGAAGTCAGTGCCATTCCGCAGTAGCCAAAAGCACAGCCTCCAGAACAAGCATGACTATAACATGTGCTACCTGTCTGGTGGTGAATCCTCAATGGGGAAACACCTCAAGACTCTCCCTGTCTTAGTGAGTCAGTCTAGGAAGGAGTCATGCTTTTATTTCTCATTAATGCTAGGCAAAAGAAGACAAGGGTACAATACCAGTTTTTATGACTTGAAGAATCATCTTTGATGTAAACATCATTGCGGAAAGGTATTTTTTTCTTCATTTTCTTTTCTGTACAAAAGTAAAATGTGCCCAGTAAATGTTAAAATGAAATGTCAGTTGAGTTGAGGCTGTTCCTCACATTCATTTCTCATTTTTGATTATGGTTTGTTATTTTTTAAATTAGAAGGAAAATCAAGGAGGAAGACATTTATAAAAGATTCCAGAACTTTGGGGTAAGTAAGTTTTCTAGTTTCCAGTTTTTGAGTCTGGGCATAGATGGTGTTCTTCTGCTCCATTTCACTTGATCACCAACACAACATGTGTGTCTACATCACTGATTGTTGTGGCACAGAGGTGGGAGGAAAGGGCTTCAGTTTGTTGTGATACATTCTGGTATCTTCATAAAGGACATATCTTTGTCAGTAGTGAAGTTCTTTCCAGTCCTCAGAGAAAGGTAACAGTTTACAGGGGGTTGCATTCCCATTGCAGATGGGAAGCTCATGATGGTACCTCCATGCATGAGTTCATCTGTGGTTACACCATGAGGGAAACTGCATACCACAAGACTGAGTATGGATAAGGCAAAGTCACACCTAAACCCAACACTTCCAGGGCACCAACTGAGAAATATAGGCACACCTAAGGTTTCTTGGAAAAGTGCCATTCTGAATTGCTATGAAATGCTTTTTCATTATGTTTGTTAGACCAATTGAGCATGCTATAGAAATATTTAAAAAGTCTCCAAAAGTCATACCAGGATACAGTAATTATGCTCAAACTTAGATATACTAGAATTGGTCTTTTTAGACTCTGTGGCTTATCTACAGCTGATTCTTACCTAAGTCCTTGCTACCTATTTGCATAGTAACAGTTACTGTATGGATAATGGAGCTTTTGATGGACACAGTTAAGAAGTTGTGAGACAATTTTGCAGAATGATTTAAAGACAAAACATTGTTTGGGGGAAAACTTGGAGCAGCACAAGTGGTGACTTAATTTCCTCTGAAGAAAACACATATTCTTTCATAAACCAGCATGCCCAGCAGGGTCAGAATAGGTTGCTAGGGAACATGATGCTGTAGTGAAATTAAGTAGGCTATTCAAACTAATTAGGCTAGGGAGAATGTGTGATTTTTAAAATTCATAAGATGGCAGTTACAAATAAAAAGATGACAGCCAATTATGTTTAAAAAGATCATTAATGTTCAGAGAGGTGGGTCAGATTCTCTCCAGAAAAAATGGGGTGTGAAGGGAATTCAAACTGAAAATGAGTTGAATTCCTTTGGAGGAGAATTAAAAAGGTAAATTTGTCTCACTTAACTTTAGCAATTAAGTTAGAATCCAAACATAAGTTAGCTGTTCCTTGTATAGTCTGTGGAGACAGACAGATGTCTTCAGAGGATGATTCATTCCATTCTATCTTAATAATTTCTTTGAAGATGCCAGCATCTCTTGCTAGAGTTAGGTGATGGGAATACTTCTTACATCTGCAGAGGAAGTTTTCTAAGAAGAAAGATGCTTCCATACCTACCTGTAAAACTTCTGCAGTTTTATTCTTTGTCACTTATGGGTATGCTACTGCTGTTTTGCTTGGGAAATCCAGAAATAAATATTTCACCTTCTATCTTTCCTTTCATAGATTCATCACTTTTTCTGAACTGTGAAGACAGTAAGTTTTTCTTGCTTTATCTGGTGTTATTCCTGGGTATCAGAAAAGACAGAGCTTTACTCCTTTGGGCTAGCTTCTGTCTTCCTATCTGCTGAAATTCATCTAGTCTGTTAGACTGAATTGTCTTCGTGTAGGCAGACCATGTTCATGAAGCAGTCACCATAAAGTGCACAGAAAAATTGATGGGGCTTGGGTAGATGTGCACTAACAATAAATACTAATTGTTTCAGAAGACCCTAAGAATAGCACTTGTGAGATGCAGATGTTGAGTTGATGACTCCAATGAAATGTGGATCCTCAGTGGAGAGTTTTCATTCCCTTCACCAAGAATGTTTTAGTTGATCTGTCATACAAACAATAAAATCTTTAAGGTATTAATATGATTCTTATTGTGCATAAACTAAATGGCAAATACATAAGAAATTAAGCCAAAGAAGGGAAATAACAGTCCCATGATATTTTGTGCTGTCATTTAATGTTTGCATCTGTCTGTCTTGGGATAATAATAACAACATATTTTAAGTAAACTGTATGTTTTGGTGAGATAAAACAATACTGACACTATGAAAAGAAATGGAAATTTAAAAAAATAGAGGAATATGTGTAAATAAGCATGGGGTAGACATTTCATTTTTAAGAAGGATATTTTTATTAAATGCTTCATCACATATGCCATTAACATTTTCACTCTTTCCCTCTGCAGTCTGCTGTGTAAGGTAAACCACTGGTAATTCTTGGTTTTTACCTGGAGCTCAGATATATTTTTCTCTATTTGTGCTGCTGCTGTCTGTCATTAGCTTGGCAGGTTGTGCTTTAGTGCCCTTTTCTCTTCCTGTTCTGCCTCTGACAGCAGCTGCAGAAAAGAGTTAAACTTGGCATCTGCCCATTCCAGAAGCTAAATTCTTGTATGTATATCTCAGTAGTAGTTTTTGTTTTTAAAACTGGCCCCACATGCAGGTCAACTTCTCTGCAAAGTAGCTATGGAGGTCAGATTAGTACCTATGAAACTGTAAAATTTTACCTTTTGAGTAGTTACACTTGAAAATGGATATTCTATGACTGCTCTCCAGTACCTGTGAATTACTTCACAGTACAGAAGACCTGAAAGTAAATATAGCTGTTTGTCAAGGAAAATGTGAGAGTCCACGTCCAGACAAAACGAGTTCGCTTCCAGATAAAACTAAAAAGTTTTAAGGAAAATTTCAGAGATAGTAATAATTATTAGAGTTCTCCCTTTGAAACTAGTGAGAGCAGCTATTAGTGAGAGCAGACTACACTAAACAATGCATGCAATAAAGAAAATGAACTTAGCATACTTTGTTATCCTTTGTCAGAAAAAACACTTACAAAACATGAGAAGAAGCTGCAGAAGTAATGATATAACTGTTGCTGCTGAGTATCACTGAGGATAACAGCCTAACAGAATGGTTATTGCATTTACACTGGTAATGACCACATGCACAGTTAAAATAGAAAGGCCCTTATTGCAAAGAAATCAAAACCTTTGTGCTTTGGAGAATTAATCTATACTGATTAATAGGAAACTTGCCTTTGGACAGATTATTCTATAAGTACTATGACTATTCTTTCATCTCATTCTTGCACTGGATTTTGTCTTCTGTCTGGATATCAGATCATTTGTGAACCAGTCTACCAGTTCCTATGTGAATGACCCCCAGATGAATTTTACAGTTGCTGTCCCTTGTTAGCACTAGGAATAATGTTTTCCTTTTTTTGGAAGGAAATGTCTGTCATATACATTCCTTTATATACCTCATATATGTGAAAATCTTCAGAACAGACTATGTTACTAGGTAAGAATAGCTTCAGTTTTCTTTTGATAAATACATTTTCTCTTTATTTCCTACCATATACTTTCTTGTAAGTTTCTTTTTGGACTATGAACCAATGTTCCTGAAACTGATTTTTGACCATTAACTGTAGCTGTCTTCAAATGAAAATAAGGATATATAATGGAGAAAAAAATAGAAAAATATGAATATTTTAAATGACAGGTACAAATCCTGTCTGAAAGTCTTGCTCAGATTATCACCAGATAATAGCAGATAATACCCCAGAACTGGGGTATCTACTGGGATATAGGGTCATTGTGCATGACTGATGACCAGTGAATTTTTTAGCTTGTTTATTAACCCCAGTGTTGTTCTATATGTCTGTTTCTGTACTGTGGACACACCTAGGCACATTCAGTTACACAATGAACATATATCTTGGACAATAGAGAAGCATGATGACAGAAAGCAGCCTGTTCTTTTCTATGTTATACTTCCCCAAAACTTTATTTATAAAGATAACAGTTAAGGAATGTTGACAGATTATATAGATAAAGATAAACAATAAAAATACAAATATAGATAAAGGTAGACAATAACATGTAGCTGAACACAAGCCTGAAAACAGGATCTGTAGTGGAAAGTAGATCAAATTCTTTCGAAGTGAGAGTGTAAGAAATGTAACAGGTAAATTTTCAATATGATGATAATAACTTGTAAAAATTCAATAACGCAGTAGCAAAACTGAACATCTAAATAACTGATTGTTATGAAATGTGACCGAATAATTATAATAATTACTCTCAAATCACAATCTGTGAACTCAGACAAGACCCTCTGACCCGTATTTGAAATCATCTGAAATGAAAAAGAAAGGGCGGTGGGGGGCTGTGAGAACAATCTTGGAATCTCATTTAGGGGAAAAGTCAAACAGTACAAACAGGTAAAGCAGCAGAGTTGGGGGATTTTTCTCAGTAGGCAGGTGAGGACAAATACAAAGGCTGAGTCTGGAATCTGAGGAAACACATTCAGAGGAAGCTGCCCTATAAATAAAACCATTCCATTACAATTTCACAGTTTATATAAACTTAATTTGCTTTTTGGTTGGTTGTTTGTATATTTTGAGGCAGGGAAAAGTCCTAAAAAAGTTATTCTTCTATTTCCTACTCGGATTATGATACACTTTGTCTTCAAGGACTCACTGCTTCTTCTGTACTCCTACATTAAGTGATACTGGAGACCACTCTTTGGTCCTGGAACCAAATGGCAAATGTCATCATGCTTATGCTGTTAAACGTTTGTAGTCTCCAAAAGAAGGTAACTGCATCCAAGGTGCTTACTGTGAATTGTCCTTCGGCCATGTCAGCTGCCGAGCTGTGTCAGGAACTGCTCAGGGCAGTATGTGCCAGCCTCTGCCACAGCATTGGGGACAGAACTGAAACGCTCCTTGGCCCGGTTTAATTCACTGTAGACTCACCCACAACAGTGCACAACATGTTACAGTCACCCACCAGTGAGCGTGCTACCAGACAGAACTGAAGCAGAGACACTTGCCTCCAAAATTACAGCTACAGTCTTGCATAATAAAAAACCACAACAAGCTGTTGTGTGCCTCATGGGAACTGCATCCTGAGGGGTGAAAACCACATTCAGTGGACTTTTTTTCAGATAACAAGGGGTTACTGGAAGTGTTGCTTTTTCTTGAATAGGGCTGCTTTGTATTTTTATTGAGACAAACACGAAGACACCCAGGTATAGGTTTCTAACTTTTTTTGAAGAAAATGCATACTTATAAAGTGTGTCCTCACTTGATGACTGAGATGCCAGTCAGGAAGGATGAACAAGCTGTTGAAAAAAAAGTGTCAGAGAATGAGGACTACGTTGGCACTTTGCTTAAAATTTTTTCTATAAGATGCTCAGTTTGGTCCTTCATTTTAGAAACAAGGAAAACACAGAAACCTTTGTGATTTAAATTTAATTTTATTCATGAAACACAACATAAGAGAAAAATATCATAAAACCTTGATGTTACAATACAACTATTCCACTTTTTATTTTATTTTAGTGGTGGTGGGGTGCTACGTGGTTCACAGATTAATAATTTAGGGATCCTGAAGAAGGAAGAGGATAAGATAGAAAGAGTGAAGGGAAAGGTATCTCAGCTCTGTGAGAGCTGGATGAGTTACAGGATGGGTAGAATCATGAATCAGAAAAATCTGTGTGTTCACTGATGTTACCACAAAGGTTTAGAAATCCCTGTTACTGAAAACAACATCATCACTGGAAAATAAAACTATCTCTGCTTTGTCATTGTCCTGAAGCTATAAAGGACATTTTTTGGTAAAGAAAAGAGTGGCTTTCAGATGCACAAAGTGGAAGGAGTGTAGCCAACAGCTCCAGGAAGGTGAGTCTTCCCCTCTATTTGGCAGTGCTGAGATCTTATCTGGAGTGCTGCATTTACATTTGGGCTCTCCAGTACAAGAAAGATATTTATATTCTGCAAAGATTCCAGTGAGGCCACCACGCTGACCAGGGAACTGGATGGAGTACACAGCGTATAGGGAGAGTCTGAAAGAGCTGGGTCAGTTCATCCTGGAAAAGAGAAAGCTCAGAGGAGACCTTAGTGCTCTCTGCAACTACCTGCTGGGAGAACACAAAGACAGAAACAGATTATTTTCTGGTTAGAGGGAAGGACAAAAAATTTTACTATAAATGGGTCAAATTCTGGACCACGGTGCCTAGAGAGGCTGTGTAGGGAACTACCCTGGGACATGTTCAAGGCTCAATGAGACACAGCCCTGAAAAAACTGCCCTGTTTTGAGCAGTGGGTTGGATGAGGTGACCTTTGGAGGTCCCTCTCAACCTAAATTATTCTATGGCTGTATTATAAGTAAAGTCAGAGTGCTCCTGCTAGCAATGCAAGGTTGTACCCACAGTGGCAAGGCAGACAAACAGTACTCAAAGTGGGAGAAGTAAAGCAAGAAGCATGTGAGAACTGGGAACTCCTGCCTTACAAAGGGACAAGCTGCCCCATGCAAAATAGTAGCTTCCTCCCATTTACAGAACTGAGTGAGATTTGGGTGCTGTTGCCTCATACAGGAGGAAATGGAGCCAATATTCCTTAGAAAGGATCAGCTCCCATCTTTTGCTGCCTGTCACAACAACAAGCATCTCGCTGCATGAGAGCAACAGCTGCTGAGCCAGTCTGCTCTGCAGTACCCACTGGATGTAAGAGCTGCCTCCCTCAGGGAAACCCATGGCTTTTTTACAAGGCAGCAGCTTTTGCTGAGTAATACACCCACAGGTCACCAAAATGTGTCACTCTGATAACAGACAATGGCATATATGTTATAAAGTGTCAGCTGGCTTTGTATACACCATCTCAGACAGCTGTAAAGTGGGGATTCATGTAATCTTAGAAAACATAAGGTACCCATCTAGAGCTTAGTTAATGACCTGAATACCTTTTATATTCAATGAGAAGAAATGGGGTGGGGGCGGGGGGGGGGGGGGGGGTGTGTTATTTCTATTGTACAGTTTTGCTCACTGATTTTAATATAGGCTTCATTGTAGAATGGATTTCCCATTCTGGTGTTTATTTCTCTCCACTGATCTGGTGACTTAGTCAGCTGTCGGCCTCTGTACTGTAGCTCTCCAGATATGATCAGACAAATCTCACCTAAAATTCTATAAAATCCACACATTTCTACCAGAATGGCTGGGAGTTATTGGTGTCCAACACCCCCAACAATCACAGTTTAAAGTGTCACAAGAGGGCATAGATATGGATTGGACAACTTACACCACAGCAAATAAGAAACATGTATTACAGCAAGAATGTGTACGTCTGCGTGCATAAATGCATGAGAGATATCTGGACTCTGTGTGCCACGTTTGCCATTTCTGTGCTCCTCACTTGTATGGGAGAAGTGCTAGACAAATTTGTACTATACTTACAAAGTACATGGGGTATTTAGAGGATATTTTCTTCTGTTTGATTTTAAACTACGTATTTTTATCCTACAACAGTATGGCACAGGAAATCATGCTACAGAGGACTGAATGAGGTCTACATCCCACTCCTATTGCTTCACAGAACTAAAACTTTCCCTGTGATTCTGATAGCTCTGGAGATTGGTGCAGTGCTCTCTGTGGACAGTATCTAAAACACTGCTGCAAAAAAAGTCTCTCCAGTAAGAAAGAGTGTCTTTTAATGGGTGCGGCAAAGGTGTTCACACTAACTGCACTGCTCCTTTACTATCTCTGGTATAAGCTGAACATGTGTCTAAGAGGCTGTTTAAGCCTATAGGTTTCAAAAAGCTTTAAAGCACCGTGTCCTTGAAAAGTCTTGTCTCTCTAATGGAAAACATACAACTCTTATGAAAGCAGTTAGCGATGTAGCACATCTGCAGATAAACATCTAGGCTGGTTGTCAGCCAACAGTCTGCACTAGCAAGGTGCTGGGTGTCCTTTGATCCCATTTAGTTTCTATAGGAACTGAAGGTACTTAGTTCATTGCAAGATGCACCCGGAACCATTCAAGATAAGAGTATATGATTCTTAATTGTAAATTCTTACTTTTTCACAGCTGGTGCAAGAAGTGCCAGAAATGGTTCCTTTCCTTTTGCTTGAAGATGGAATCTCATGCAAGATTAGAGTTAAAAAATAAAGAAGCTGGATGTTATTTTAGGATCTGTTTTTCTTATACCCCATCATGATTCCAAATCAAAGAGAATTGTCACAACTAACTTTAGTCTTGAACCATGGGCTGGGTACTTTTGTGGAAGATGATAACAATTAACCCTTATGATCCTGAAACAATACAAGTCTTTTGATGCATTTCAACAGGACTGGACAATATTTACAAAAAAACCAACAACCAAGCCAACAAAAAAACAGTCTGCTGTTATGAAGTTATCTCAACTACCAAGGCATTAAATGCCAATGTAACACCCAGCGGAAAACTTTCAATAACAAACCCAGAACTCTATTAGAAAAGGACAAGCCAGTTTAGAGTAGCGTAAGAACACTCACTTTATTGTCTTCCCATACTGTAAAAAAACTTCAACATGCAAGGTTTTTTCTGAAAATTAAGCATGTTGGGTATCTGGGAAAGTCAAAACATTTATTAATAACTAGTGACAGTCCCACAGAATGATGTGCAATTCACATATTCCAAAATGACAGTCCCTTCTTATTTGAACTTCGGGAAATTCAGTGTTGCTTGATCGCATTATAGCGATTTTGGACTGTTTCTTTGCTTTCCAAAAGTGGAAGTGGCACATTCTTCTGTGCACACAACCTCTCACAAACAATGTTTTGATAAAGCTTGTTCTGGCTTTATTTTTGGCCAGAAAATTTGGCCCCCCAAAATGACATTTCTTCCTGACGGAGATACTAAACTGTATAAGGAATGTTACAGGAAAAAATGTTCTTTAGTCTAATGCTTGCCTTAAGAGATTTAGTGTGAATGTTAAGGTCTGATTTTCATTAGTGAGCTCTTTTCAGAATTTTGTATTCAAAACTTACTGCTTCATAAAGAACCCAATAGAAATGGAAGCACAGACAGGAGCTATTAGTCAGGTATGGAAATTCAATTCCTTTGGGTGTGATCCTCCAGCTTAAATCAAATAATCGCAGACATTGTGAAACTGCAGAAGAGGCAATTTCCAGATATGCCCTTTTCTACAGGGTGAGCTGCCAAATAATTTCAAGAGGGAATTACAGTAGCTGCAAGAATTAACTGCAGAGTCATGCAGGCTGCTAAGCGGGGTGCAGTAGGCTGAGATGGAAACAGATTCTTACATAATTTAAATGCAGCAAAGGAGTGAGAAATGCAGACGATGAAGCTTTTCCCACATTATCACCACACTGCGGGTGTTTTCTCCTTATCAGAGCTGTCACAGCAACACAATTCAAGAACTTAAATCCATTTTTCTATTAAAAGGATTCTGTTTCATGTAATTGCTAGTAATAAAAAACAATGAAAAAGTTAAATGAAGGCATTTTGAGCATGTTCACTACATTTTGTGAGAGAAAAAAATTTTAAGGGGCTTGTGGCAGGTTCCCTGGTGCACAAGTCTTGTGGTCAGTTGAGGAATGCTGGACCAGAGGAAGCCAGAACAACACCTCCCAGCTGATCAAAGCAGAAGGGTTGATCCATGTTTACCACTTCAAATAGGCCATGCCACACACGACACCAATGTCTTGAAAAAAGGAAAAAGGAAAGATAAAGGCAAATGTGGGTGTTTGGTGCTGTTTTCCACTCTTTGTGGAAAGAAAATAACAGAAATGTATCCAAATCAAATATCTCAGCCACTCTGAAGGTGCTTGTAGTTAATTTGATCTGTGGATGATGTCCCTTGTTGTGTGACAAATATTTTTTCACCATGTAGAAGTGGCTGCACTTTCAGCTGCACTCCCAGGTGTCACAACTTTGTCATATTCCTGAAAACTGAATGTAACAAACACATGGGTTACAGTTGGAGTCTCTCACCTGAATATAAGGTCTGAAGTTATCTTCAGGGACAGCTGTAGGTAATTAGACAACAAGGAGCATCTTCAGATGCCCTGCAACCTAGAAAAGTGTCAAATTATTTCAGAAAAATACGTGCTTCAAAAAGGGTGCAGCCACAGTCCCAAATAGCTCCATTAGTTCTTCTCCCGCTTCTTGTAGACTGGATGTCAGAACATTAATTTTGGAAAATATTTGTCGTTTTGTGAGATTCCGGATCTAGATTTAAACAAAAGGGAGACAGTGGTAATATTCAAAAGTATATGGATGAAATTCTATTTCCTCATACTGTAATGTTTCCCCCTGTAATTTCATATATAAGATGACATTAAGGACCTCATATACAGGACTCCCTGGGGAGTGCAAACAGCAGTTTGACATTGTCACCTGCAAAATCATGAACCTTATATAAGGGCAAAAAGCATAAAAATCTTCCAAGAGTCTTTTCCTAGAGCTAGTCTTTTCCTGTTTATGAAGCACACTTGTACAAAACATAGCTAACAGAATTTGTTATAAAGCTGCTGGCAAAAACTGTCTCCTTGATATTGTGTCTAAAAGATTTACATGACATTTTTGTAAGTTAAGGTTAATGTTGCCATGTTCGTAAAGTTAGTGTTGCCATGCTCCTTATCTTCTAAGGACACACGGAGCAAATATCATCAATATGACCTTTCCTATAAGTGTCCCCCTTAAGGGTATCACTTAGTAACTAGCAATTGTAGTAATAAGGTTCACTCTCTGTAGAAAGGGGAGGTGGCAGCAGTGAAGGACAGTGACCCACCAGCAAGCTCATCTGCTCAAGAGCAGATGAAGGTGACACTGCCACTTTTATCACCACCTCTCAGTTCCCAGCTTTCTAACAGTTCCTGGCACAGGGATATGAATGCCTGCTCTTCTCCTACTACTTCCTCAGCAATATGCTGCATGATATTTTTAGGGTGGATGTGAATGAACTGTATCCACCCTACTCTGAATATCAGCATATGTTCAAGCTGCCTTTCACTAGGCACAATCTGACTTTTGTGTGATACTGCAGTCTCGCTGTTTCTTGCATTTCTTCGTTTTGAGAACCATTTTCACACATGGTACATTAGATAATTCCCTAGGCAGCAGCAGCACAATTTTGTTTTGTTTCCATTTGTTCCTTTTTAGGAAGCCCTCCATGTAGATGAAGGGTTATATCTTATAGTTATGTCTGTAAGTAATCCCTCTCTGCACACTGTGGCTTTTTAGGAGTGAAAGGAAGTCAAGTGGCAGTGAATCCACACAACAAATGCTGTTTCCAAGTCCTGTATATTTCAGAGCACAAACCCACATCATTTAATGTTGTTAGATATCTTGGCTGTGGGTGTTAGGTACCATTCAACAGAAAAAAAGATTACATTCCTGCATACAGCAACATGTTCCTGTCTCAATTCCTGACTTTTGGAGGTTCTTGAGTGATAGAGTGGGGTATGATCTGGTCTATTTCAAAATCTTGTCATCTTCCTGTCAGTCAAGCAGTGGACCTGTGTTTTAGCATGTTTAGGGTATTTTTCACTAACACTTTTTCTTTTTTTCCTATTAAATTTTCCTTGAGGAGCTTGAAGGTCCCTCTTTTGTTTATTAAGTGCATTCTTTTATCTCTGTTGCCACAAGCAGCCCACACAGATATTGGCCAAAAGTTACAATGACAATAATGCCTGTGCTAACATCTTTGAAAAACAGCTTCGGAAATGACCCAGCTCCTAGTTAATGGGAATCCATATAAGGATAATCAAGCCCATTAATGAACATGGTGTTCATCAGTTTTAGCATGTAAAGCAAGGACATGAAATATGAACAACTCATGAAGGCTGTAAATGGTTTACTGATGAAGGGCAGATGACCTCTGGAGAACCAGCCTGAAAGGAAACTGCAGCACTGGTCATCGGTCTGATAGAAAACATATCACAGGGCCCAGATAAAACTATTTTTAAAATGCAGTTTGATTCATTTTTGTGGTATTACCAAAATTTCCATGTCATCAAATTATGTCGGAAAGAACTGTGGTGAAGACTAAAAGGTTGATGTGTATGTGAATCATGGATTGGGCCTGTAATCTCTTAAGAAATCTATTTTTGTAATTTTTTTAGTATTCCTTAATTGCACGTATTCCCAAGAGATGGAAAAGAAAAATTTAGAAGACATTGTCAGAAGCATTCTCGAGGTTTTGATAACTTATTAAGGTGGATTTTAATCTATTTTACTTCATATTATAGGCACATTTCTCATCTTCTAAGTGGGGAGGAGGGAAAATCCTCATTTTTATTTAATTTCCTAAAGGTCAGAAGAAAAGGTTGGGCTTCAGAAGATGAATCTTTCAGATGGGAAAAATATGAAAGAGAAGCAGAAGAGGATGTGACATAAGGTTACTTTAACAATTATTTTATAATTTATTTATTCTATTTTACTACGAGAGAATGTTGTTCTTTTAAAATACTAGCAACCTTAGAAATCAGCATCAGTTAACTACAAAAAAGACTGTGGCAGAGCAAGCCTTTCTAGTACATGATGATACATCTCCTACACGACCCTTCAAATGACTGGTTTATTTACTAATTTCTTCCCATGTGAAAAAAAATGAAGTCAGCATGCTATAGCCTACTAACAGAGGCTACAAAACTGTCCACAGGTTTTTTTCAAACTAAATGCTTAGTTGAGACAAGATGAAATTTCTGTAGTACATGTCTATCTCTACCACTTTGTTCTTAATTAGTATTCTGCAGATGGACCCCTGGCTTGCTTGTTCAATGTGGCAGTTATTACGAAGTGCAGAAAGTCGATTAAACTGCATTTATGAAACTGGACAATATGAGAAGACATATCACTAGCATTCTGAACACACTCAAAATGATAATGTTTCAATTCTGAAATGAGATGACATAGATATTAACATCAGAAATACTGAGCTGCAGCTGCCAAGGGGAGAATGGAGAGCCAGCTACACAGAGTTCTCATGGCAGAGTTAAAGTCACTCACATGAGAATAAACTACAATACCGAAATAAAAAAAAAATCCCACCATTGCCCAACTCCTTAGTGAGTCATTTTACAAATTCATTAATGACAGTAGAGTTATAATAAAAAAGAAAAAAACTGACTCAGAAGAAGTGGTCAAACAGAGACAAGAATGGGGCGATTACTCATGAATAAGCAAAACAATATAAAATGGTAAAAAAATAATTTCCCCTAATACATTTTTAACCTGTGGAACTCACTGCCCTGAGATCCTGTTCAGATAAGAAAAAAACTTACCAGTCTACTACTGAAAAGAAGATAGCACAACAGATGAGACTTTAAGAATTGGGAAATTAAACACTCCCAGTCACAACTACCAGCAAGAACAACATAAATTAGAATCATAGAATCATAGAATCATAGAATGGTTTGGATTGGAAGGGACCTTAAAGATCGTCTAGATCAACCCCCCCCTGCCATGGGCAGGGACATTTTCCACTATATCAGGTTGCTCATAGAATATCATTAGATATTCCAAAACATTTGCCTAGCCTTCCTGTACTATATACGTGTGGCTGCAATTGTTTGGGTGCCTTAAAGTGATGTGCCTAGGGCAATTTATTCTGAAGAAATCTAAAGCAGTGGATAAGTCACTGGTTAGGTGTGCCCTGTTTGATTCTAGATGGAGACAATGTTGGCATAACGTTTCATGTTTTTCACCTGGATATCCCTCTTTTCAGGCACTAATGTTGCTCTACTCTCTTCAACTTGTCTCTCCTTTTATCAATCTTTCTCACTATCTTTCTCATATATTACATCTCTCTACTAATAATGAATAAATCAGAAATAAATGGGGCAAGTATAAGTGATGAATTAGACAGATGTCTCCCACCTTCCTGTATTTAGTTTCTTACTCTTGAGTCTCTCTGGGGAATATAGGCTTCTCTAAGCACCTGATTCAAGGGGATTTTTATCTTGACAGCAGTCTGTGAGATACCCCACAATACAACTGTATTTCAAGAAGTAGCTAACACCTCTGTGAAGAGTTCTGGTATCATTCTCAGGCACACTTCTCTGGGAAAATTATCTCAATTTGTAAAAGGAATAATTACAGAGAGAGGCTACATAGCTGCCAGTTTTATTAACTCAGTATAGTGCTGGGATAGTACTTCTTTATGGTCCTCCTTTCCTTTCCAAGGAGAACTACATGCAGATAAAATATGCTGTCCTCTAACAAGGTTTTAATACTGGCAGGCCTGTATGCTATCCAAATCCCACCTCAGAAGATGTTTGTCCCACTTATTTTATCCTTCTGTGCTTAACCTGTCAGAAGCAACTATCAAAATAAATCCAAAGCACTCTTTTGAGATCAATATGTAAATAACACATTTGCTCCCAGGTAAGCTTCACTTGGTCTGACAGAGTTAGACCAAAGAGGATTCAGTCTTTCTCTGTCCATTTAAATCAAGTGATAAAATTTATAGTCAGATGCTTGAAGCTGTAAAACAACATCTAGTTTTCAAAAACTTCCCAGAACTTCCTTTTTTTCAGCTTGCATACATAACTTCAGAAATTTAGGTCATGAAAGTTCACAGGATGACTCTTAAAGTAGCCCACAGAACTTAGGGGCAAGTAGTTCCATTGACTTCACTGAGATTTGTGTTTCTTTGTCTTGATATTTTTTGGATAATACCTAACAAAAGATACTTGTTTAGTCTTACAGACATGGTACACTTTGTGTTTCTAATCTCATCACCATTTAATTTTCCATCCATATAAAAAAACTGTGTAAGTTAGGTGATGCAATGGCTAGATTCATTTGTGGTCTAGAAGAGGGAGAAGGAAGGACATCTCTATGGCACATAGCCTGGAGAATACACACCCTGGGAATGAGCAGGCAACAGCCCCTGTTACCTTCTCCTGGGAAAAAAGGACCTGTCAACACTGCTGCATTGCTTTGAGACATTCCATACTTCTCACATAGCTTCCTCAACATCCTGAAGAAATTATTCTCCTTAAGCCCATTTAAACAGGTGCTCTTCACTGCTGTGGAATCAAACCTGCCTGCCAGCTCATGAAGAATGCATTGCTTGGTAAATAAAAGTCTACAATCAATTACAGATTCTATCACCACCATTTCAATCTGTTCTGCTTGTCTTAGAAACTTAAAGGATTACATCTGAACAGCTGCAATTATTTCTCTGCAAAATCTATCACAAAAATTTTTTTAGTCTAACTTTACTCCCTGGCATATTAATTAAACTGTCATTGCGAAGATCTTTAGTGACATTTTTTTGTCAGGTTGAAACTGGCATGAGTTCATTTTTAGTTTTTTTAAGACTGGCTTGTGATAATGCTGATTTAATTGAGTCTGTTATCTGGTGAGCTTCCGCTACTGTTGTTAATACTTGTCACTTCGGATGCAGAAAAAGGTCCAGTCTGAATCCATTTGAGTTCTGTATGTCCAATAAGGGATCTCAGGACTTTGTTCTAGCCTTATATCCTTTTATTTCCTACATGTCATTTGGCTCAGAAAATTTCAGTAACTACTTTTTTAAAAAAAGAAATAGATTCTTTTTAAGGGCGCAAAATTTCTTGAGCCAAAACATGCATTAACACTAGCTTAAGTTTCATTTCTAGGTTTCATTTCTGCTCAGGAAAGTTAACTTCTGCTCAGCTTTACTTTCCACTGGCACAAACACAGAGGATATAGTCTGTAAAGCTATGCCTCTTGGGAAATGTAAATGGCCAAATGGTTTAAAGAAAGTCAAGTGAATACCTCTTGTGCTCATGGAACTGTGCTAAATTCCAGCCTGAGCTCTCCCATTGTGTTGGACTCATCTTTTCTTTCTGTGGTTATGATAAAACCCTAGGCTGTTGAGAGACATCTGCCTGCATCTTTTCCTTATAAAAAGCAAAAGTGATAAAAACACATTCTGACAACAAAACTAAGTTTTATTAAAACAAGGTAAATTTCAAATAGAAAAAATTCAGATTTTCTGAGTGAGAGAATACGTCTGGTCTTAAAAAATACTTCGTGCTTCCCTGCTAGGTGCACCTTCCTCTCTTGAGTCTCACCCCCTTTAGGTCACCACAAAGTTTGCCTATTTATTTCTGGATTCAAGTAAAATATTCTTCTTTACACAGATTTGGCTGTTTTAGCTGGTTATCATCAGATCTGTTCATCTCAAGCATTTCACAGTGTCTTCTCGTGCACCAGGTTCCCTGTTTGCTCTAATTCTCTCTCTGCACTGCAGGAGCACCCTTGTCTTCTTCCCCAGATTTTTCTCCTGGAAGATACAATCTACACCTCCCTCTGCAGGGTCTGCATGGCACAGTGAAACAGCCAGAACAAGGTGTCTCCTTGCTACCTGGTCAACCTTTCAGCAAAACTAAATGCAGAGCTGCATTCAGCATATGTTGAACAAAACAACAAAACTAATTCCAGGCACAACAGTTATGAACACCCCCTATAACAACCTAGGATACATTTTGAGGAGAAAACCTTGCTAGGGATCATAGTCAGAATTAGTTCTTTCTAACATTCCATAAACCTTCCTTCACAGGCAGCTTCAACGTTGACCATAATATGGAATGGGTTCCAGTGTCCTGGAATATATTGGGGGGAAAAAAAAAAAAAAAAAGGTAAGAGTAAAAAGTGCCGTAGCAGAACATCACTGATAAAAAACAGTTCTTTTTTATTAACTTTCCACCTTGACTAAGTGTCCCAATGTAAGACAAGGATTCCAACTTTAGCCCATCATAATGAGAATTTTCTGGTTCCTTCTAAAATACTAAGCTTTGATAATACACCTATTATTTTGAACTCTACTCATTTCAACGACCAGTGTCTTTGCTTTCATATGCCTTGTGTTAACCTCATGAAAGAGCTACACATTCCATATTTTCCTTACCAAATGGTGGATTCACTGTGCATATGCAATGACAGGTTTCAAGAACTGTAATGTAGGCCTATGACTTTCACAGATGCTGTGGGCTTAATGTATGTATAAGGCAGAACTCCAGGCCAAGCCTTGTGCACCCAGTGTCCTCAAGAAGTAGATTTACAGTGCCTGCTCAGCATTCAAGTAACATAGAGAAAATCTGGTGTGCAGAAGTGACAGATTTCCTTCCCACAGCCAGATTGATACATTCTTCTCATGTTTGTGTTGGGTGCGGGAAGAAAAGGTCACCAAGGAGGAATAGGGCATAAAAGAGATGCTGCTGTTCTTAAGGTATCTCCTCTGGACTATATTTCACAGCCATTTCTGTGTTGCATCCAGAGAGAAGATTGCCAGGTCAGGACAATAGGTGATGTGTACTGTGTGCAGGTGTTGGACTGCAGGCTCAGACTCTCTATCCTAAACTATCTGACAAGAAAAGTCACCCTAAGCTGTTGGAACATCTCTTTTTTTCTGCAATTTTTGGATGAAACTTGATGGAAATGCTTCAGTAGTAATAGTGCCAGATGCAATAACAGAAGCTGCAATAATGGCCCATTTTTTTCCCTTGAAAAAAATTCCAAGTACTCAAAAGAATGTGAAAATGAACCTCATAGCAGTAATAACTGAGATGTGCCACCATACCAACAACAACTCTGACAAGCAATCACTCTACATTATATTCAGTAAAATTCCAACCTCCAACAGCTTTCTATTCAGATAGAAAGAGCCACATAAATGACTACAGAAGTCAGAAGAAAACAGGATAAGATGGATAGATATCTAGGAGTTCCTCAGTATTCCTTCAAACTGATATGAATACCACTAATCAGATTAAACCAATTTGTTATATGTTACGTTTAGTTGGGCCAGGGTACAGAGCTCTTCTTCACTGTCAAGTTTGTCATTCTAACGTATTTCTCTAAAATTTGGAGATCGAACGTTGTATGCTGGATAAAATTTTCATTTCAATTTTTCTAATTGCATTTCTCTGGTTTTGCTAGCTCAGACTATTTCCTGTCACTCCCTGTTTTTTTTCCCTCAAGACAATGTATGTAAAAACTAAGTTGGGTGTTCTCTTGGACTTGGATTCAGAAAATAAGCTACAAAACTGCAAAGTATGAAAATAGTAAGCCAAACTCATAATTTCGTATCTACATTGGGTTTGAAAATTCATTAAACATTATGGGATATGACTAGTTGATGTGACAGAATGTTGGAATGATTTCATCAAAGTACTTCCAATAGAAATGGTCTTTGAACCTGCATGAAACAAAACACCTAAAGTATTTTTAGAATATAAAGCTCAGTAAGAAAGTTTCAAGTGAAAGTCTGTTTTTGTCAGGTTCTTTTTATTTTTAAGAATGTAGTGGTGGGTTAATTTTGTAAGCTGAACATTCTGAGTCCTGAAAACTATTTCTTGTTTTTGACAAATGCTTAAGATCCTTATTCACTTCACTGGATTTTTAAAAAATGTTAACACATCTTTCACTGATTTTTAACAATATGCTACATTATGTTCATTGGGAGTCTAGAAATAAACAAAAAAAAATGTTTTGAGCCTTTCTTGAGAAATTAATTGTAGCCACAACGAGTTTTCTTATACAAACTAGTGTAAATTACCTATAAATAATAAGTGTCTGTGCTGAACACAACAGGAAAAAAAGATAAATATAAGCTAAAAGTTTGTAGTAATAAATTATTCTTCTTAAAACAAACTATAATGCTCTTATGCATTTATTATTTGGTTTTTGCCAAGAGAAGGAGAGAAAGAGAAGGGAGGGAGGGAGGGAGGGAGGGAGGAAGGAAGGAAGGAAGGAAGGAAGGAAGGAAGGAAGGAAGGAAGGAAGGAAGGAAGGAAGGAAGGAAGGAAGGAAGGAAGGAAGGAAGGAAGGAAGGAAGGAAGGAAGGAAGGAAGGAAGGAAGGAAGGAAGGAAGGAAGGAAGGAGAAAGAAAGAGAGAAAGAGAGAAAGAGAGAAAGAGAGAAAGAGAGAGAGAAAGAGAGAAAGAGAGAAAGAGAGAAAGAGAGAAAGAGAGAAAGAGAGAAAGAGAGAAAGAGAGAGAGAAAGAGAGAAAGAGAGAAAGAGAGAAAGAGAGAAAGAGAGAAAGAGAGAAAGAGAGAAAGAAAGAAAGAAAGAAAGAAAGAAAGAAAGAAAGAAAGAAAGAAAGAAAGAAAGAAAGAAAGAAAGAAAGAAAGAAAGAAAGAAAGAAAGAAAGAAAGAAAGAAAGAAAGAAAGAAAGAAAGAAAGAAAGAAAGAAAGAAAGAAAGAAAGAAAGAAAGAAAGAAAGAAAGAAAGAAAGAAAGAAAGAAAAAGAAAATGAGGGAGGAAGGAAGGAAGGAAGGAAGGAAGGAAGGAAGGAAGGAAGGAAGGAAGGAAGGAAGGAAGGAAGGAAGGAAGGAAGGAAGGAAGGAAGGAAGGAAGGAAGGAAGGAAGGAAGGAAGGAAGGAAGGAAGGAAGGAAGGAAGGAAGGAAGACTAATAGGATTTTTACAGTATTTGATTGCATAAACATCACCAGATCACATCACACTGAACTCCCTTGGAAACTATAAGCTATGCCTCTTCATTCTGATGTTAATTTCTGACCAGCTGGTTCTTGGTAATTTTTTACTGAAGTCTGTGGCATCCGTCCTGTGCTGGAGGGAAGATATTAACAAGATCACTCTCTTCATATGGCCAGAGATGTCAAAGGCAATAAGAAAAGCTTCTACAGTTACATCAGTGATGAATGGAAGACTAGAGAAAATGTGGGCCCTCTCCAGAAGGAAACAGAAGACTTGGTATATGGAGAAGGATGAGGTACTTGTGAGATACAACTTGTAAAAGTAAGTCCTGAAAGAAACAGGCCTGCAAGAAACAAAGACTGAGAAAAACAGCCTGAGAAAAAGATAAAGGATAGCGGGGGGACCGGAGGCCCTCCGAGCTAAGGAATGTCTCAAACACTCACAAGTAATAAAACTATAGTCACGGGGTGGATAGTGCGGAGGTCAAAGCTGATAAGGCTGCCCAAATGACACAGGATGCAGCTGGAGGGGAGAGCCCTGTGGACACAGGACGGTTCTGCTCTGGTGGACGTGGACAAATTTCAAAGGCCATCTGTTCAGTGAATGACCTCTGCTTCATTATCCATGAAATGCATATTAAAGTTAAGACCCCTCAATATGCTAATGAAGACTAACAAAATCATGCTAATTACATCATTCCATGAAACACCTTACCCCTCCCTGTACATGCAATATGTGGGTATGTGGGTAGACCTAAGAGATGGACCCAAGGAAAGTGTATAAATCAGGGGGGGCAGGGGAGGGGGGCTCAGAGAGTGAAGTGAAGCAAAGAGGACGGATACCTCCATGAACCCTCACTGGCAGGATCAATGCAGGAACCCAAACCAGTGATCTCTATTCTCTATTCTCTCCATCTCCTTCCTTTCCTTTTTCCCCTTTTTCTTCACTAACATTAAGCAATGCAGCATACTGTATTGCTTGCCATAACTCATTATATACTTAGCCAATTATTGTGTATCCAATTAGTACATTGTGGGAAGTTAATAAATGTCTGGACTTTGAGACTTGTCTCACTGTTGTCCACTCCATTGGGGATTTGTGAATCTGAGCCACTTGTCTCCCTTGTCTGAGCAGGACTTGACAGTACTCAACAACATTTTTGCCTCAGTCTTCACCAGCAACTGCACCAGCCACACAGCCCAAGTCACAGAAGGAAACAGCAGGGACTGGGAGAATGAAGAACCACCCACTGTAAGAGAAGATCAGGTCTTCCACCATGGGACCTGATGAGGTACATCTGTGAGTCCTGAGGGAACTGGCAGATGATGTGGCTAAGCCACTCTCCATCATATTTGAGAAGTCATGGCAGTCTGGTGAAGTTCCCTCTGATTGGAAAAGGGGAAATATAGCACCCATTTTTAAAAGGGGAAAAAAGGAAGACCAGAGAACTACAGGTTAGTCAGTCTCATCTCTGTGCCTGGCAAAATCATGGAGCTGATCTTCCTGGAAACTATGCCAGGGCACATGGAAAAAATAAGGAGGTGGTTGGTGACAGCCAACATGGGTTCACTAAGGGCAAATCATCCCTGACAAATTTGGTGGCTTTCTACAATGGGCTTATAGTGTTGGTGGAAAAAGGAAGAGCAACTGACGTCATCTCCCTGGATTGTGCAAAGCATTTGACACCGTCAAACATGACATCCTTGTCTCTAAACTGTAGAGACATGGATTTGACTGATGGACCCCTCTGTGGATAAGGAATTGGCTGGATGGTCATGCTTAAAGTGTTGGGGTCAACAGCTTGATATTTAATGTGGAGACCAGTGCTGAGTGATGTTCCTCAACGATCGGTGTTGGGATCAGCACTGTTTAACATCTTTGTTGGGGACAGGGACAGTGGGATCGAGTGCACCCTCAGCAAGTTTGCTAACACCAACCTGTATGGTACAGTCAACACGCTGGAAGGAAAAGATGTCATCCAGAGGGACCTTGACAGGCTTGAGAGGTGGTCCTGTGTGAACCTCATGAAGTTCAACAAGGCCAAGTGCAAGGTCCTGCACATGGGTTGGGGCAATCCCAAGCACAAACACAAGCTCAGTGAAGAGTGGATTGAGAGCAACCCTGCAGAGAAAGATGTGGGGGTGTTGGTAGATGGAAAACTGACTATGAGCTAGCAATGTGCACTCGTGGCCCAGATAGCTGATTATCCTCAGCTGTATCAAGAGAAACATGACCAGCAGGTGGAGGAAGGCTATTCTACCCCTCTACCTTGCTCTCATGAGACTCCACCTGCAGTACTGTGTCCAGCTCTGAGGTCCCCAGTATAAGGACATGGACCTGTTTAAGTGAGTCCAGAGGAGGGCTATGAATATGATCAAGGGGTTGCATCACCTCCCTTATGAGGACAGACTGAGACAGTTGGGGTTGCCTGGAGAAGAGAAGGCTCCAGGGAGACTTTATAGCAGCCTTCCAGTACCTAAAGGGGACCTGCAGGAAAGATGGAGAGGGACTCTTCATCAGGGAGTGCAGTGATAGAACAAGGGGTAATGGTTTCAAACTGAAAGAGGGTAAATTTAGATTAGATATAAGGAAGAAATTCTTTCCTGTGAGGGTGGTGAGACACTGGAACAGGTTGCCCAGAGAGGTTGTGGTTGTCCCCTCCCTGGAAGTGTTCAAGGCCAAGTTGGACGGGGCTTTGAGCAACCTGGTCTAGTGAAAGGTGTCCCTGCCCATGGCAGGGGGGTTAGAACTAGATGGTATTTAATGTCCCTTCCAACCCAAACCATTATATGATTCTATGATATATCCTTAACTTATAGGTTAAGGAGACAACACTGCAATTTTCTAATTTTTCACCTTGTATTTTTTTTTTAAACTGCCATATATTTTTAGGGAGTGATGAATCTGACAGCCTATAGACATGAGGCTCCATACTCCCAGGTTTAACCAGCAGTGAAGGTGATCTTGTATTCCCAAAAAGCACACATAAGAATACATGTATACAACACATATATACATACGTATACATACACAGATCTATATGTAGAGAAATACTCTTTCAAACACAGATGGCACCTGTGACCTTATCCACTGGTCATTAGTCAGCCTCCTATGACAGCCATTGTTATTAGGATTGTCCTACTCGTCATTTTTTCTCTGTGCATCTTCGTGTTTGTGGAGATAAGTTTTCAGTCACTAACCCAGACTCATATCTTTAAAGAAAACCCTGGTTAAAACATTTTGAGTGGTAGAGAATCCACTGTAGAAGTTGTTAAAAAACAGTGTGTATGTCATTTATACTCACAGATAACATGGACATGTTCTTTCTATCTTAAACCTATCTAGTAGTTTCTATATTAAACCTATCTAGTTTGAATTTCCAGCCACTGGATATATTATATTGCTGAATTATACAATAGAAACTTTTGCCTTCAGATGACCCGTCCACAAACAACTACTTACAAAGACAACAAGCTATTTCATATTTTTGCTTCTCTAAATACACTGAATATGTTTTTATTGAGATGAAGTGCTGTTTTGAAGGAAATCTCCTTTCATCCCCGCTTATGACTCCTTGCTTCTCCTCATGACACAGCCTTGAATTTCACAGACTAGACTCTAGATGAACCTAAATCTGGGTAAGTACATGCTTCAGGAGACTTTTTTATGTGATCCTGTCCCTTCTGAGTATGCAAACAACAGGACCAGACTAGAAGTAGTATCAGATAAAACTTTCATCCATTTTTAATGTGGACATTTGGCATCTAGCACTAACTGTATTATGCTGCAAACTCATTTCTAATTTTCACTGCCCATGAAATGAGTATGATCATTTTTCTCAGTGACATTCACATAAAGTAAAATGACTTATGTTTAACAAGGAGCTCACTGTCTCTTTCAGTCAAAAATGTTGTCCTAACTGATAATAAACAAATCCTGGTTCCCTGGACTTTTAAATTGTTCTCTAAGATCTTTCTTTCCAAAATAGTTTTCCATCCTTTAAAAATAAATGGTTTTAGAGATGACCAGTTTAAAATAAATATCTTATATGCTTATATTAAGTAAAGCATTCCATTTAGCTGTTGATCCCAATGTGTTGCTCCTTCAGTAATCCATCGTCTTCATTGCTTATTAAAGCTTTAACCTATGTGTCATCTCCAACTTTACCAAAAGTACTTTTCCATTCTAATCCAAGTCACTGATAGAGACAACAAGTAATATAGAATGAAGAATTGACTGCTAGAGAACACTATTAGAAAGATATTTTAAAAAAAAGATCCCTCTCCCCCTTATAATGTACTATTAATTAATCATTTGGTATTCATTGTGTACTATGCTTGTACAGTTTTGTTCTGGTATTTAAATTTAAATGGCATGTGGTACCAATCTAGATGTCTCACAGAAGTCTCTGTTAATAGTGCTATTGCCTGTATGGTCAATGATATACACTTTGCCTTCTCTGTTAGGCTAAGTGCCTTATGCAAAGTGTCCTGTCTCCTGACTGAGATGTTTCACAGTAAAAGTTTGTTAAGTTGTGATCTTTCCATCCCATCCTCTTCATCATGGCTGAAAAACTGAAAAAACTGCAGCTGCTTAGCAGAGTAGGAATAAAACTTAGGGGTTTATGAATTGAACACTAGGCAATGCTATTTTTCCAGTCTTACGTGAATTGTTAACACAAGAGAGCTTTTTAACTGTTATAAAGAGACATCTCTGGCTGTAACATTTGTGTCTGTGTTTCGGTGTAGAGTTATCTGCAGGACTACTTTATGGGACAGACAGTGGTGTATCCTTCCTGTGGGTTCTTATTTTGTAAGAGTAATGATGCTTTGCACTGGTTTGTTAGAAAGGGTTTTGAGTTCCCTAGGATCTCAATCACAGAATCACAGAATCACAGAATGGTCTAGGTTGGAAAAGACCTTGAAGATCATCTAGTCCAATCATTAACTTAGCACTGACAGTTCCCAACTACACCAGATCCCTAAGCGCTATGTCAACCCTACTCTTAAACACCTCCAGGGATGGGGACTCCATCACCTCCCTGGGCAGCCCATTCCAACACCTAACAACCCGTTCTGTAAAGAAATACTTCCTAATATCTAGTCTAAACCTTCCCTGGCATAACTTGAGGCCATTCCCTCTTGTCCTATCGCTTATTACTTGGTTAAAGAGACTCATCCCCAGTTCTCTGCAACCTCATTTCAGGTAGCTGTAAAGGGCGATGAGGTCTCCCTTCAGCCTCCTCTTCTCCAGACTAAACAACCCCAGTTCCCTCAGCCGCTCCTCGTACGACATGTGCTCCAGACCCTTCACCAGCTTCGTTGCCTTTCTCTGGACATGCTTGAGTCATTCAATGTGTTTTTTGTAGTGAGGGGCCCAAAACTGAACACAGTTATCGAGGTGCAGCCTCACCAGTGCTGAGTACAGGGGTAAGATCCCTTCCCTGTCCCTGCTGGCCACGCTATTTCTGATACAGGACAGGATGCCATTGGCCTTCTTGGCCACTTGGGCACACTGCTGGCTCATGTTCAGCCGGCTGTCAATCACCACCCCCAGGTCCCTCTCTGACTGGCAGCTCTCCAGCCACTGGTCCCCAAGCCTGTAGCGCTGCTGGGGGTTGTTGTGGCTGAAGTGCAGCACCTGGCATTTGGCCTTATTAAAACTCATGCAGTTGGCCTTAGCCCATCGCTCCAGCCTGTCCAGGTGTCTCTGCAGAGCCTCCCTACCCTCGAGCAGATCAACACTCCCACCCAACTTGGTGTCATCTGCAAACTTACCGAGGGTAAGTTTACTCTCCTCATCCAGATCATCAATAAAGACGTTAAACAGGAGTGGCCCCAAACACAAGCCCTGGGGGACACCACTTGTGACCGGCCTCCAACTGGATTTAACTCCGTTCACCACAACTCTTTGGGCCCGGCCATCCAGTCAGTTTTTTACCCAGCAAAGCGTGCGATCATCCAAGCCTCGAGCAGCCAGTTTTGCCAGGAGAATGCTGTGGGAAACGGTGTCAAAGGCCTTACTGAAGTCAAGGTAAACTACATCCGCAGCCTTTCCCTCATCTAGTAAGCAGGTCGCCCTGTTGTAGAAGGAGATCAGGTTTGTCAAGCAGGACCTGCCTTTCATAAACCCATGCTGACTGGGCCTGATCATCTGGTTGTCCCACATGTGTTGTTTGATGGTACTCAAGATGAGCTACTCCATCAGCTTCCCGGGCACCGAAGTCAAGTCAAGTCAATCCTTTCATGTCAAGCTTGTTATTTAAAGTTTGCAGCAATCTAAAAGGTTTTCTAGTAAAAAATTGTCTTAACTAGCTTGTAAAATCCAAACAAGATATTAGGAAGTTAATAATTTGTTTGTTTGTTAGAAATTATTTGCCATTATTGTGAGAGCATTGTATGTGTATGTATTTTTTTTCCTTCAGGGCTCAATAGCACACCAACCTGCAAAATTATCTGACAGAAGGAATGTGAGCTGTTGCTTAGTTACAGCTGGTCCATGATGGTATGGGATCATTTCTGTTCTGCGGTTATGTATCTCACCACCACCACCTCCCACTGAATCTAATAGGAAGGTGAATCTACCTTTCAGTTAGATGCCATGTCAAAAGCCACACTTGGGATCAGAAATAAACTGAATAGAAAACAATTAAGGAATTTTCCACTCCTCCTTTTCTGGGTCTAGTAAGATTTAGTCAAACTGAAAATATTTTGTACTAGGTACAGAAATAACTCAATATTTAGGTCTGGTTTTTTTAAGCTTTGAAAAAATTAATTGCAAAACGGGTCTAAATTATGAAGGACCAGATCCATCCTACTACATTTTCTATCAGTGTGTTGCTGTAGGAACTTGGGAATATGACCCCTTGGCATAATAATTATGTCCTATCCATATAAAACATGTCATTGCTGCTTGGTTTCTATGACCATTCAGGAAGGTAAAACAAATATTGGTGGAGACCGAACACAAAAACCCAGACGTCACGAAATTCAAGCAAAGAGCTTTATATGACTTATATAATTTGTTTTATTTTTCATTCATGACTGTTCTTCAAACATACCAAAACTTAACTGCAGAGACTGAAGGAAAGGCTGAGGTTTCAAAACATAAGCACAGAAATATTCACTTGGCTTTCTGTCACGTTGAGTGAAAGTGAAATTCATTTCACCTAATTTCAGTGATCTAAAAGACATACTGTGTAAGTGATCTAGCAGATCAGCAAAGAGTGAGAAGAACATTCGAAGGCAATTCATCCCACTCTTAAGATATGTATCCAAGACAGATGGGATGAATCATCCTCTGGTATAGCCTTTTTTCCCCACTGACTTTAGTGGGAGCCTCAATGGCTAATTGGATATTTATCTTGGCTTAAATTAGGTGAGGTGAATTCCACCCCAATTTACCAAACAGTTCTGGTGCAGAAGTATATTTTCAAGCTGTGTATGTAAAAATAAGTTCAATCTATAACGTGGTGATATGAAAAGTTTGCAATTCTGGCAATCCATGCATGTATAACACTGCAGAAGTTGCAGTTGACCACCTAAGACGAGAGAAATAAGACTTTATTCCCAGTTCCTATCATTTTCCCTAGGGATATAGAGCCCCTCATAAAAGCTCTCCCAGAGGTATGAGTAAGAAATACAGGAGTTAGAAATCTTTTACATTTAAGCTTCTTCATTTGCTTAGTAAAACCAGAAGGATTTTAATGTGGATGTACTTACAACCAATCTGATTTGTCCAGTTTTTCATTGAAAAGGCCATGCTTGACTCTGGATATTTGGTGTGACCACACTATCTCTAACAGTGTGGATACAACAATCAGTAAATAATTTTACTAACTTTTAGTTCAGGCATGACTGTATTAATACCAGGAGATTATCCAGGTTGAAATGGGAGAAGGGAAATAATTAGTAATACCAGTATATTCAATGAAGCAATGAAGTAAATTGGGATTAAGCACACATCCACATAGGAAAGAGGGTGACATTTTATTACATGGGAAATAACACACTCATAATCAATTTATATCTGTACTTTGTTTTCAAGTCTGTTACTCTGAAGATATTATACAAGGACAGTAGAAGTGAGTAACAACTAGTAATTTTCTTATATAACCAAGTTAAAACAATGTCAGAAAACTTGAAGAAAGTACATGTTTAGGCACAGACTGATCAATGATCCTGGTTTAGTTGAAGAAGTTTTCACTGTTGTTACTTGTGCTATGCTTTTATTCTGTTGATGAATAAAACAGTTATCTTAATCTCACTTATTCGGTGAATACTAACTTCATAAGAAAATATTTTAAAACCTCACTTAAAGAGACATTTTACAAAATAGTATTTACATCTTTTCTATCAGGTTATATGTGGGAGACAGACAAATCAACATCGGCCTGTAAGCTCTGCGCAGCCCCTGAGAAGCAGCTAGGCTTTGATGAAAACCAGGTCCTGGAGAAAGATAAGAAACTGCCGAGTTGTGCCAAGGTGGCAGGGAAAAACAACGGACAGCTGCAACACTGAACTGTGGAAAAGTACTGAACTGTGAGAAGTTACCGCTGTGTGAACAGCGCGTGAACAAGAAGGTCATTGGTCTGCACAGTGTGTGTTAGAGTGGTCTTATGTTGATAGGAGAAAAGGTAGATAGCTGTTTAATTGCTGATTTGCTAATTATGAAATAAGATCTTTAACCATAGTATAAGTACGTACTATTGTAATAATAAAAAGGGTCTTTCCTTCTGCACTTCAGTGGAGCTTCCATGACTCAATTGCCACAGTTATAAGACTAATTCTATTTGCATGAAATAAAGATAATTTTCGAGAATGATAATGATGAAACTAGAGAAAAGATGGCAGGGCCCTAGAAAGATTGGCATTTTGCATTAAACCATGTGAGAGAAGAGACTGGCAGGGGAATAGATGCAGACTATGGCATTTCAAAGTACTGACACATGCAAAATATCCCTTCTGCTCAGTTAATCAATCATATTCTGCTAGATGAACATATTATCCTTCCAAGGAAAGAATGCAAATAACAGATGCCAAGAAGAAGGCTGAAATGCTTACTACAATATTTTTCTGTGATCTTCTCTCTCACTCACTCCGTCTATATATACAGACACACATGTTAAAATACTGGCAGAACACTTTGTGTAATAATTCCTTAGAAAACTAAAAGGAGAAGGGAGTGGTCGTGATAAAGGAAAGTGAAGGCAAAGCATAGGCATAAGAGCATCACTATGAACAACATCGAACAAAGTAAATTGTGCAGCTATAAGGAATGACCTTATTTCGACTAAAATTCTGTGAGAAGCTACTGTAATACAGGAAAGAACTGTCTAAAGCAGTTCACTAATTGTCAGACATTTTCAGAAATACATGGGGAAAGATATTCAGTAGAATGTTCAGTAGTTATTTGTAAGGAAAAGGAATAGAGAAATAATGGTAGTGTTGGAGTCCCATTAGTTCACTAGGAATAACAGAGTTCATATAATTAGTCCCAAGATAATTATACAGCAGTACATTTAAATGCAATACCTTCTAACAGAGTAGAGAGCTTTTGTGCATATTAAGGAAAATAAGAAATTAGTAATATAAAGCTAACATTTGAAATTATTATGACTCAGTCAAAGCCAACTTAGCTTTGGTAAAAACATTGCTCTTTCCATTTTTATGGATGAAAAATTCCTCTGAAAAGATTAGGAAGTGTGAGTACACAAGGAGCGTAGGACTGATCTCTGACAATTATTTTCTATGTGAAAGCTAATGAAGATTGGATGTTAAAATAAACCAAAATCCTGAGTATGAAATTATCATGGTTCATAATTAACATAACTAAGTCTTTCAAGTTTAGACTTTTAAAAATCAGTACTAAAAATTTCCTCCAATTTTTCAATGATAATATTGGTAACAATTGTGTGAGCTGATATGAAGTCAAAAGAGACAATAAATACTCATCAGATTAGTCTTGTAAACCTCAATGCGTAATAGAAATGGTAGAAAATGAAACTCAGTGAAGGGAAAGAGTTTTACACAAGGAACAGCTCTACTCAGCTGTTTTCCACATCAGCCTCATTTCTATATATGTATACGCAGATTTCATTCTTATTCATAATTTTGGGCTATTTTTCTAAGACTAAGCAATGTTGCAAAAACTTACAAGCATTTTGTAAAATAATCTTTACAGTATAGATGTGAAAAACACATAACGGTGAAGCAGAAAACTATGCTTTCACGGTCAATTAAGTTTTAACATTTGTCAAATGGTTTAACATTTATCAACAATCAATGTCCGGAAAAAAAACTGCAATTTCCCACATTTTCCTGAGCTTTTCCTTTTAGATCTAGAATATAAAATCAGATGTGTTTCTCATGGTGAAACCAGATAATTGTACATGTCTGTGGATATTTCAATTTACTTAGATTACCATCTGAATTATTTAAGTTTACTGATATTACTTACTACTTCAGTTGCTATTGAACAATATGTATACTGAACTTAAGTAACAGCAAAGCAAGCAGAGTGGAAATCCTCCAGAACCATTGTTAGTTTGAGAATTTGGGAGTGCTATGACGATGCTGGCCAGGATATTTGACCAGACAGCTGTGTTAGCTTGTAGGAGGATTGTAACAACAGTGTTACTGTCTGGGCCTGATCTCCCACTTGCTTGTGACAGCCCTACCTAGGGCATCCAGCAGGTTTTTTTTCTCATTGTTAGGACCTATCACCATTAACCAGTCACTGACATGTATACACAAACAAAATCAGAAAGGACAGACAGCTCCCAAGAATAGCTTCTTGGGAAACCATATGTCTTGGTGGATCCCTTGAATAAGACAATGAAATGACTGCTCTAATTAGTCAGTGCTCATTGATAGTGCTGAAATTCAGTTCTACAACATGTAAATGAGAGAACGGAAATGTACATCTGTGGTCGATATTTGATGAACTAATAGATGCAATCAGGCATATAGGCTTTTTATGCTTTTACATTTTCCAGTTGAGCACCTTCCTCTAGCAGAGTTTGATATAAGTTCTTAATACCACTGGTTAATGCTGCTTTTTAATTAAAATGTTGGAATTTTAGTTCCATCTCATATATTGACCTTTCCTCATGACACTTGTGCATGTTATAATATCAAATGCCTGACAAAATAGTAGAGAAGAAATGTAGCCAAAATTCCTCCACAGTAAAGTAATTGTTGGTATTTGTTATCCTTGTAAAGGTAGAAATTTAAAAACATCACTGGTTATTCTTACCCCGTCACCTCTGTTGAATGGGGGTCCCATTCTAACCTTTCTGTTGCTGGCTATGGACAACTTAGCATTAGCAGACTCCCCTCGGTAAATTTCCTGCATGTTTGCCTAGTCAGGCACGACATTTAAGAAAGTAGAACCTAAAAGTTGTGGCAAGACAAGCACAAATGCAAGCAATTTCTCAGATGAAGCATGAATGGTTAAGTATCCCCATCATCTTGGTAGGCTTTCCCCTGCTGAGTACAGTGATGTAGTTTGTTACTGCTGGGCTTAGAGGCTTAACACAAGAAAAGTGCATAGAAACGTAGTGTAACAGTGAAAAAAATGACAGTGTTTACTAAAGAGGAGGAATGATTTATCAAGTCTGCATTTCTCACAAAAATGACAACACTCACATAAGTAGAATTCAATTCCACAACACAAGAAATAGTTAGGTTTGGCTCTAGCTTGCTGGGTTGAGTCCCACCAAACAAAATGAGAGGTATCCCTTGGCATCCCTAGTGGAATAACTTTTACTATTGTGACTTGCCAACAAATGTTCATGAAATACAAATATGACAGCTTCATTCATTCTGCTGTGCAGATCAAGAATAGCCAAGATTCCCTTGATCAGTGGTTTATAAACCTTCAAAAGATAATAAATGTTCAGATTTTTGCATACCTCCTTTCAGATGAGGCTAAATTTCAGGATGAAACGGACTTCCACTACTGCAGCCCTGGTCACTAGGAGGGACTGCATAGGAACCCTGTAATTTCTTCCTATGCGACAGATGCACAGCATCCCTAAAGGCCAGCTCTAGAGCAAACTCTTTTTAAAATTTGTATTTGCATTCTGTATCACAGTCATTCTTGGTATAAATCTGATTCATAACAGTAATGATACTGTCTTAATTAGATCTTTCCAGTATACCCCCACCCCCAATTTTTTATGTAAGTACAGTGCATATGTACAGCACTTTGAAAACAAGAATAAAGACTAAATCTCCTACACATGTAGGAGATGTGAAGGTGGTGTGATTCACGGTAGGTTTCCAGTGCTAACCTCAGTTGCTGCAGAGGCTCTGTAAAGTAATGGGAAAAGGTAAAAACTTAACCACAGTATCTTTGTTTCACATATTTTCTCAGACCATCATGCTACAACAACCACACAACTTTATAAGAAATTAGATTGTTTTCTTAAATTTTTCTGGGAAGGTAAATAAAGAACTTCATATATTTTCATCTGGTATCTGATCTTTCCTTGAGAGGAGGTCTGATTATCTCTCTCTTTTGCTACAGGTGAATTTTTGCTGGGGGTTTCTGTTTTATCAAGCTCACTTCTGTATTTATCTCTCACAGACTCGGCTTCTATGCAGCTGCCAAAAATGATTTGTTACAAAATTTCAACTTCTGCAAATGTCTGCAGCAAGGCTAATATACTACGCAAAGAATACCTTACATCTTCCCTTTCATCATTTTTATTTCTTAGGTATTAAAAAGAAGGTTGGTTTTTCAGACCTTTTGCTGAACTATTGGTCTCTTCCTAACCTGATATTCTAATATGCATTTTTCAATGAAATTTTTTATGTCTACTACTGAGTTTCAACAAAGTCTTCAGTGACCATACTAATAATATATCATTTGATTCCTCCTTTTTACAGATGATTCATTTAGATAAGTTAGTGTGCTGCTTCAAGAATGGTTTCTGCTGACTGATCATAGTGATATGCATCAGTGTGGCAAAGGGATTTAAACTGGTTAATCTGTCTATCTATATAGCAGAGCAGAACTAATTGCCTTCAGTTTGGAAATTCAGAATGCTTTTATTGCCTGCGAAAGCCACTGAAGCCAAAATATAGCTTTTGGGGGGGCCTGTAGTCAGCAAATTTTGGAAGTGAAATGAGAATTGAGGGCACTGTGGAGCTTACTGTTGTAGGAAAATGGTTCTGTTTTGTAAATTATGGTGATTGACCGAGCAAATGAAAGTAATGCAACCTTCCTCTCGAAGGTGAAACTGCAGTCTATTTTCAGACTGGGTGAAATGTAAAAGAGGAAATAAAATGCTACCTCATAAACATCATGTCTGATAATATTTCCAGTCTGAAGAACTAAGATAAATGTAGTAAAAGAAATACAAGAATTTAGATATGACAGGGACATAGAACATAATTTTTTACTAATTAGAAAGCACATATCTTGAACCTTGAGTTTAAAAATAAATACTAGAGTTGCATCAGCCACTGAATGGCATCTTGTGACTTTTCATGAATGACGTAATTACTGCCTTTTTCAAAGTACTAAGATTTTTTGTAGATGGTCGAAGATGAAGATATTCAACAAGAATTTAACACATGGAGCAAATGTACTTTTGTCAGAAAATATAAGGCAATAGTAAATTCCAGTAGCTGTCACCTGAGAGTATTTTAAGGAAGGATTAAATATGTTTAGATCTGTCAACAACATCTGTGTTTACACTGCTCAAAAATCTCTAAAGTCTATACACTTTTTTTTTTTTTTTTCCAGAACACTGTTCCAGAGTATTTTTCATGGGGCTAAGAAGAAATATCCCCACAGAGGATCTACTGAACAATTTCTTATTATGGGAGTTCCTCATTTGCCTGAGTTAAAGATTGGGTGACCAGATTCAGTATCAGAATTACGTGTTTCATTTATTTTCATGCCTATTTGTTCCTAGTTTTCCCAGAATTCTCCTAGCCATGGCTTCATATGCGATATTTTATATCACATATGCAATGTTAGTGCATTACTGCAGCATATTACCTACATCTTTTCTGGACTTTCAGACTCTTTTCCTCTTGTACCTTATATAACCTTGCTATGGCTGTTCTTCCTCATCTTACTGAAGTGTATTTTCTCTGCACGGCATGGGAAACCACCAAGCTTTCTCATGATGCATGAAGAGAACACATTGCAGTCCTATTGCATTCTCTGAAAAATCTTCTTACTTACTCTTCTCTTATCAGTCTGTGAACAGCTATGTTTTGTATTGAGGAATATCTGCTAGTCACATATGATTGCCCTAGATACACTAGAGAATTTCAAATTGTTCTAGCTGCCTTTGAGTAGGGTTTTAGATGGCTGTAGTAAAAGGGATTAAGATGCCAAATGACTTGTGTTCAAAGTGAACAGTCTATAATCACCAATCATCTGAAAAGTAATTGATGACACCAGGCAAGGTTTAGCAGGGGAAGAGAGGGAGCTGCAGGGGTGACCTCTGGGAGGAGGTCAGCTCTCTGAAGAGGTCAGCTGTCCAGGCATCCAGCTGTAAGGGATCTACTGCAGGGCAAATCTGAGCCCATCAGTGAAGTTCATGTGGCCTCTGTGAACACATGTTTAAGAAAGGGCAAAAACCAGTGGATAGAGAAAAGAGGAGGTGGGGAAAGGGTGAGAAACAACAGAGGAAACACTGAGATCAGAGAAGGAGAAGTGCTCCAGGCACTGGAGGAGAAATTCTCTGTAGCCCATGGAGAACCCATGCTGGAGCAGATTTCCTGCTGGACTGCAGCCTGTGGAGAGCCTGTGCCAGAGCAGGGGAAGCGACAAAGAGAAACCACTATGAACTGACCACAGTCTCTCCTTCATCCCCTCTGTGCCCTCTGGGGTAGAAATAGAGGAATCTGGAGTGAAGGAATGAAGTTCAGCCTGGCAGAGGGGGGAGAAAACATGTTCCTTTAATGTTTATCTTTTTGTTTCTCACTACTTGAAACTAATTTAATTAACAGTAAATTAAGTTAATTTTCCCCAAGTCTGGTTTGCTAGTGACAGTAATTGTTAAACACTCTCTCTGTCTTTATCTTAACCCACAAACTGTTTTTTCCTATTGTCTCCCCCTGTTCTGATAAGGACGGTGAGTTAGTGAGCGGCTGGGTGGGAGTCTGACTGTTAGACCCACCACAGAAACATATAATTTGTACAAAGACAGAATGAAAATGTAAAGGGTGCTTATTTCATATAGTCTGGGATAAAGATGAGGAAAAAAGGATCTATAAGAAGTTTGAATTATTTGATGTTATATTCACTTATTTTCATAATTAAAGAAACCCAAACAAAAACAAATACAGATTCAATAACACTGACAGGAATATTTAAAGCCATAAGAAGAATATGCTTCCTAACAGTGCCCAATCAACTTCTGGAACTCATTGCTATGAATGCTAATGAGCCTAAGACTAAAGCAGAAAGATTTAGGAAAACTTAAGGATTTGCATAGATGATGAGAATGTCCACATTTCAGTTGGAAAGGATTAAAAGAATATTAGAAGAGGATGGCTGAAAGGATATAACTGTTGATGCTCCATGTCTCTATCTAAGGCTAAGGAGACAGTCCCAAAGTATATGTCTTCATGCCAACCTCCTGCAAGATTTCTTGCACTGTCTTTTGAAGAATTTTATACTGGTGTCTGTATGTGACAGGCTAATATCTCTGTCAATGCTCTGGTTTGCTCTGGTTGTTTCTGTATTCCTAGTTGTTTGGCAAATAGTTAAAAATTCATTTACAATAAAAGGATTAAGTTCCAAATGGCTCACCAGGCTGATTACCTAATGAGGACAATTATTCTTTAATCAACATGATGCAGTTATAAGTGTGAGTCTTTGGAAAAGCAAGTCTGGAAAAGGAATTTGAAAGAATTTGGCAGAAATCTGTTGCTGATGGTGACAACTGCTTCACAGAATCATAGCAAAGGATGGTTAAAAAGGCTCAAAAAATATCATTCTCATTTATTTAGGACCAAATCAGTCCAGAGAGACATCTGACCTGTTCCTTGTATAACCTGTTTGTGTGTTTCACTACCCTAACCATGTCTAACGACAGTACCTCCTATAGTGTCCTAATATCTAACCTAATTTCTTCATGTCCTGCCTTCAGTGAGTGAGGAGAAAAAGTGTTCATTAGCCTCTACCTAATGATGTTTCATGAATTGCAAGTTATCTCAACCTGTTCTCTTATAGTCTATAAAGGCCAGTCCCTTCAGCATTTTCTCATGGGTTGTGTCTTCTGTATCCATTATTCTTGTGCTCCCCTGAACTCTTTCTGATTTGCCTGAATTTTATTTAAAAGTTCAGTGTCCAGACTGAGCAGATTTTTTCGGATGAGGCTTCTACTAGAGAAAAGTACAATGGAAAACATGACCTCTTCTATCATATATATAATGTTCATTAATATTCCAAATTAGGCTAAGTTAAGATATATTAATTTTTTTTACAATTCACTGCCGTGGTAGAACAGAGTTTGAGAAAATGAAGGACATTTCCATTTGCAGTGCAGTTTTCACATATTTAGTAATCAATTTTAAACTTTCTTTTTTTAAAGAATGCCACCTTGCCCTTGGTCAGCAACACTCACTTTGAAGGCTATTAGCTTTGTGTGTCTAAACCTAACATGGTTGAGTTTCAGAACGTGATTTCAAAAAAAAGGATATATAATCAGATTTTTGATTGAAGGCTCTAGTTAGATGAAAATATTTACTAATATACTAAGAAAATATATTTATGAAAGGAAAATTATTTAAAGCTTTCAGGATCCCCCAGTTTCCTATATTTTTAAACAAATATGATGCAACATATTTAATTCTGTTAAATATATGTATCCCAACATGACCCTTTCTGAAATTTAAAAAAGAAGCTAATTTTTAACACTTTTTTGAAAACTGTAAATTCCCTGCTTAATAAAAATCTCTACTTTCTCTTTCAGTTTCCTCTTTGTCTCACAGGGTTCAGAAGTGGGAAGAGGTGAAATTTGTGGCCCACAGTGATGATTTGTTATTATCTGTGTTACAGTTCTTTCCTCTGTCTCTCACATCGGTGGAAGCAGTGGTTGTTTTAAATTTCAACAATCAAAATAAAAAACCCCACAAGATTTTATGCCTACATATTTATCCAATACAGTCACTGTACAATAGCTGGCAAGAACATGGATACATGTGAAAATATCAGGGGATGTCCTTATTCAGACAGAACACGACCATGAATCAAGAAAAGTTTTCTGCCTTCCTGCAGATTCTAGCTGTAATAGGAATATTTCTGTACAGTTGTCTTATGTCGAGATCATCATAAGCATGTACAACAGAGAATCGAGCCTATTCTACCATTTAGTGTAACAATGTAGCCTTCATGTTTATTTCTATTTTGAGATTGATTTCCTAGATAAAGAAAGTTTATACAATCATGCTGACTGTGTATATATTTGTGTCCTAGATAATTTCTAAACCTCTTAGCCAGTGCCAAAAAAACTTAACACAGATCTCAGAACAGTTCATTTCCTACAATTTCTGGGAAATGGGTAGCTGGGAAGAAGACAGAGACCTCATAAACACCACCTGTAATGAAAAGGCTGCAGCATGAGCTGGGAAGATTACTGACAGATTAAGTTATCAAATCAATAACTAAACTGCCTTGATCCTTCCTCTGTGCTACAGCCTAGCTCTGGGTCTGCACTTATCGTGCATGGCAGCATGAGGGAAAAGGACAGAAATCTTCCATGTCTAATGACAGGGATTTCTTTTACAGCTGTGCAGCACCCTAAATGTGTTTTGGTGAAGATTAGTGCAACAGGCTTTTGTGACTTGATTAGGACATACCTAGCACAGCCAGCCTCTTGCCTGTCTTTGGAAGATATAGATCATTTCTCACGGAGAGGCTCCTGATGGTCTCATATCCTACTGTGCTACTTAATGGATTATCCGCTATCCTACATAGGAGAGCATTGATTTCCTGCTATTCAGCCTACAATAAATTAGGTAGTAATTAGCTTTATAAGGAACTTGCTGAATGAGTGATGTGAGAAGAGGAAATATTATACATTTTAAAGGGTTTATCCATTGTTCCTAGCTTTAACAACCTCATACTGGATGTATTTTTTTTTTCAGGTATCTCATTAAAAAAATATGTCATTTTAACTTTTATTTTTTATCAGTGAAGTTCTCTATCCTGTTTTCCATTTTCAGTGAGAAAAAAATGCTAAATAATTTAAATGTTAAAGATAAAGCAATGAGAGGTGACAAAAAAGTGATCACCTTATTAAATATGAAGACTTTTTTCTGCTGTATATTGTATTGTTGTTTGTTTGGAAATGCCCTTGTCTTTGAAGTATCAGCTATAAAGATAAGATTAAAATGTCGTTTGTGTCAATCATTGAGGTAGTGACTCTTTTACTCTGGCAACTGTAATTGCAAATGTTTTTAGAAGAAAACATAATATGATTTGCATTCTTGAGGATGTAATACTGCAAGATAATGGCACATAGAAGTACCCAGAAATATCTGCAGATGTTTGAAATATTAAATGAAAACTGGTCAGAGATTATAAGCATTAAATTTATAGAACATATTAATGTTATAAAACATAGCTGAAAGGAGAAAGAATGACCTCACTTGAGGAAAAAAAACAGGTCTTAAATGCATGGAGAAACTATTTACAGAGTCACTGCTCTGGCTTGTGTAACAAGGTGAACATACTAATTAATTTCCTCTTAGCACATTGTATTGGTACTTCTGCATTATCAGTTAGATAAGGAATATACAGTATGCTACAGACAATGCTTACAATGTGCCACAGTGCTGTGAAACAAGGTAATATTTTACATGGAGAAACAGTACACAGATTAAACTACTTATCTTAATGTAACAGTCAGTGATACAGATGAGAACAAACAAACAACAAGATAATTCCTGACTCCAGCTCCTAGGCAGTAATTACTAGGTAAAATGAATCCCCAGCTTTATAAAACTGTGATGAAATTATGTAGCACCTTTGTAACCAAATTATTTCACTATCCATATTTCCCTAATGAAATTTCAGACCCAGGGAACCTCCCGATTTGTGAGCATGATTTATACCATCTTCTGTCATCTTTAGAAATACATACTATATTTTCATATTAGTTCCATGGGAAATATAGTAAAGACCTTTAGATATGAAAGTGAGAAATTCCTAACTGTCAAAAGAGCTGCTCTAGCAACAAAAAAGAATATGAAGGACATCAAATGGGGGAAAAGTGATTGCATGAAAATATAAATAAAACTACATAGGTCGTGTGTATTTTTGTATTCATCAGTTATGTCCTCAGTATGTTCCATGATAGGAATTGCCAGTGCAAGTTCTGTAATGGTTTTCATGAAAATTTAGTAAACCCATAGAGAGCAAAATACAAAGCTATACAAGCACAATGCAAAGCTACAGCACAGGTTTTTCTGTCCTGCAAGATGTAAAAAATCATACAGGATCTCAAAATACAAATAAACAACTGAAAAGAACCAGTCCTCATGAGGATTCTTAGTGGATCCTTTTTGGTTTCTAAATACTCTGGATTACGATATACAGTTGTTTCCTTCAGGAACAGCAGAAAGAAATTTTTCTAATTACATTGTTATGCTGCAACTCCTCTATGTTAGGGCTGAGTATGTTCTTACTCCACCTTCTTTTTTTTTCACATTTTCAATTACAGGACTTCTTTTTCGCCTTAGGTAGGAATGGGAAGAATGTTTTAAATCTTTACATTGTTTACAGAAAGAAAAATAAAAATAAAATAAACCACCAAGTTTTGTTCCTTCCATCAAGACACTATATTGCTATTTCCACTTCTTCACAATAAGATAACCTTAATGCAATAATATAGTAATGTACGATTTCCTTACTTTCACATTTCAGGTCTGCTTGTGTGACACAATGCAAAGAAGTGCAGATAACTGAAGCAGCTCTAACCAGCTATCTCATGTTCTCACTGAGTTATTCAGTCAAGGTGGATGGACATGCCAATGCTGCTAATAAGGTCCAAACCAGTTCTGAGCATCAGCTGATGTACCAGAACTACCCTGTATCCAGCTTTACATTATTACTTTGTTACAACAGAAACATATTCTTTCATGATCTCCTCAAATACTGCTGCTAATTGAATGTAGTCTGTTAAAAATAATGCCTTTTATTCCTATAGCTATAGTTATAACATCAAAAATGTAAACACAGCTTGAAAGTCCCTATGGGACTCTGTTTTCTTGCCTGTTGTCAAATACTTTTGCCAGGATCAGACACCCCGTCATCCATTTTAAGAATCTATCATACTAATTTCATCACTTGGCAATATTTCCCTTTTTCCATGGTTATAATTATGAGAGAACCATTCATAAATTTAATATCACCTTACCAATGACAACTGTTATAAATTCTGTTCCATTAAGTTTTTCAAAGTAATTTCTTTCAAATGTCTGATTTCTTTGAATAGATTAAAAATAAATGGCAAGTGGCAACAGAACTCATTTCTCAACCATGTCAGATATTTTAATTATTTAAGCAGCTTCTCTCTGAAGACTTCCTGTCATAAGTGTACTGTGTTTTTGTACGCAGATCTCTCTCTACTCTAGGATTTGTGAAAGACAGAATTCTGTATACTGTGTGTCTCACAGAAATTTCATCCTGGCACAGTCAATAAAAAGAAATAAATAAGAAACTAATGAAAACTACTCCGGATATTTCTATTGCCAAATATCTTTTTTCTTTCCTCATCATTATGGCAATGCCGCCACTTCTAATGCAAATACTGATTTTGTTTCCTTTCATGTTTCCTCTGTTTCTGATGGTTTTATGGCAACTTGTGAAGAAGGTACAGAATCTCTCTGAATATAGCTAGGGACAGTAAGTAATGTTTCTGTCTATTCCCCTAGGCTCAGTTAAAAAACAAATCCTGGATTCAGCATTCACAGAAACAAGACAGAGAGATCTGGACAGGCTGGATTGCTGGGCTAAGGTCAAATGTATGATTTTCAATAAGGCCAAATGCCAGGTTCTGCACTTCTGTCACAACAACCCCCAGCAGCGCTACAGGCTTGGGGACCAGTGGCTGGAGAGCTGCCAGTCAGAGAGGGACCTGGGGGTGGTGATTGACAGCCGGCTGAACATGAGCCAGCAGTGTGCCCAGGTGGCCAAGAAGGCCAATGGCATCCTGTCCTGTATCAGAAATAGCGTGGCCAGCAGGGACAGGGAAGGGATCTTACCCCTGTACTCGGCACTGGTGAGGCCGCACCTCGATAACTGTGTTCAGTTTTGGGCCCCTCACTACAAAAAACACATTGAATGACTCGAGCGTGTCCAGAGAAGGGCAACGAAGCTGGTGAAGGGTCTGGAGCACATGTCGTACGAGGAGCGGCTGAGGGAACTGGGGTTGTTTAGTCTGGAGAAGAGGAGGCTGAGGGGAGACCTCATCGCCCTCTACAACTACCTGAAAGGAGGTTGCAGAGAACTGGGGATGAGTCTCTTTAACCAAGTAATAAGCGATAGGACAAGAGGTAATGGCCTCAAGTTGCACCAGGGAAGGTTTAGACTAGATATTAGGAAGTATTTCTTTACAGAACAGGTGGTTAGGTGTTGGAATGGACTGCCCAGGGAGGTGGTGGAGTCCCCATCCCTGGATGTGTTTAAGAGTTGACATAGCGCTTAGGGATATGGTGTAGTTGGGAACTGTCATTGTTAGGTTAATGGTTGGACTAGATGATCTTCAAGGTCTTTTCCAACCTTGATGATTCTGTGATTCTGTGAAGACTCACCCATGAGGGAGTCCTACATGACCACCTATCCCCAGTGCCTCCATAGTCACACACAAGTAGCAACTTCCTCCCCTTGTCTCCCACAACAGAGGGAGAGCCTCTTGCACAACTCCCCTTCCCATGAATAAACCCCAGGACAGATCAAATCTTTAGGCTGGGAGAAGCTCCAGTGCACTGGCTTCACTGAGCAACAACAACTCCTATTTCAGCCCTCTAAGGTGTGTGTGATATGGTTTCAAATGCATTAAATTTCTTCACAAAGCAAAATCCAGTATCTCCCTTTAAGAAATCATCTGCATGTGGTAACACTTGAAAGGCTCTAAGAGCCTTACTCTATGTGGGAGAAGAAATTTTCAAAAATAACCTTCCAAAAGTCTCCTGTTTTGACATAGACTATGGTGCATAAAAAACGATTACCATTTCTGAAGCTTGTCATTTTATTAGCCTCCATTGCCCTTTACCCTGGGGAGTAAAGATAGTTAATTTTCAAGCTACAGTCCCTGTGAAAATCTTTAGCAGAGCTTGATACCTCATGTCAATACAAGCAGTACAGGATCCATGTTCAGAAATGATGACACCAATCAAGACAGTGAATTTATGAAATGAAATATTTCTGAAGAAGCAGTTGAACAAAGATAAAGCTTAAGGGAAACTCTCTTGTAACATTTTTCAAGGGAATCCTTGTAGTTCAGCATGGGTTTAAAATACAACTATTGAAATACAGCACTGTATCCCATAAAAGGCCAGACTGTCAAACTTGGGCACAAAACTTGTCACTAATGACCCTGAATGTAGGGAAAATGATGGATCTGATTGGAGTCTTTGTAACTGCTTGGTGCAAGGGCACATAGATATGAATGTGAATCAGTCATTAATAGATTCAGTCTTTTGTCCATGATACACTGGGAACTCACTCATTTACAGTTAGTGTCAATCATTTTTTTTCAGAAAAGAGCCAAAGCAACATCTGGGGATAGGAGTGCTTCTGCTTAGCTGAGGTCCTGTGTTGCAGATTCATTTTCTTTTTTCACAGGACATCAAAGAAAGAAAAGAAAGGATGAGAGAAGGGTGGATTTCCAATTCATATAAAGACTGCCATGCATCCCCTTTAGATGATTTTATACCAGTAATTGAAAGCCTACATAGATGTTTATTTAGAAATCATATTTGATCAACAACAGGAATTCATTCATCCATTGAGTCTGAAAATAAAAATATTTCAGGCCACCTGGAGGAACTCCAGTCAAACAGGAGGATTCAACATGGAAGGGAGAGGTTAATTGAGATATTCTGAAATTTTCAATACAGATCCCAGGAAACATCATTAGAAATGCTCTCTCTTCAGTTTCAGCTTTCAGTAGTGTCCAGTAGTCCAGTAGTGTATCAGTTTTGAGACCGAAAGTATTAAGATCAGAGGATGAAAAAAATAATTCACTCTTTTCTGTTTCTCTTGAAAAGATCAAAATCCCTGTGAGTTATTGTGAATATACTGTGAGTTGTCATGAATATACATGGTCAACTTCAAGCATTATTTTCTTATCTTTTGTAAATTATCAACATGTATTTTTAAATTGTACAATATTTTCTAAATATCTCAGTGATTTTTTTCACATTAACTGAGATTTAAGTAAAGCCTGTTTTTGACATAGATGTCATTACATTTGAATAAGTGGAGATGGACAAAATTTTTTGACAAAATCATCCAGCAATCTGGTAACAAACATGGGAAGCTAGGAGCTGGGACACTTGCTCTCCCTCCTAGGGTATTCTAAGTATAAGAAAAAATAAAATACAGTCTTACAAGCAGTCTATGATCCTTTCTGTTCCTGAGAAGGATCAAAATTAATGAAAGGGATCTTTTCTTGTTTTGTTTGCTTTGAGAGTTGGGTTAGCCCTAAAGAAAAGCGATCCAACTAGCCAAGGTCAAACCACCACAGTATAGTAACATCTGTTTTTATTTGCTCAAGATTGTAGCACAAGTACATTCTGCTATGGAGATGGTCTTTGAGATTTTCTGTGGGGAGAATAGTAATCCCCATTTCCCATTGAACTGGGATCCCTATTAAACTGGTCCTACCTGGCAATATTCCTTATTTAATGTAAACAAATCCAGACTTCATTTTAAAGTCTCCTAAATCCTCCTGACTTTTGTGGTAGGATTCAACATTAACTTCAGTAGGACCCAATTTTGACACATTCAGTCCATCAAAGGCAAGTTCAGCTGGACCACTGCTGTATAGTATAGAAATGCTCATCAAGTATTGGTGTATTTTTGTTCATTTTCCTTAAAGAAAGTTGTCCAGTTGGCACAACATTGCAGAGAAGTTTTGTGTGTGAATCTGAGATCCTCAAGAAATCCTGAGTTCTCTGAGCTCAAGAAGGTAATGTTGGTTTTGCACTGCAGCAATAAAAATCTAAATACAACTCTTTGGGGATTTTTCCTTGTTTTCTTTTGTCAAAACTTAATGAAAACCATTAACTAGTGGATGCAACTTTTCTTGTCACAAATAAGACACCTATTTAGGCAAATGATGGAATTATTTGATTGTATGAGATTTGTATCTCACTGGATGAACGTGCTCATGAAATATTGTTGGATGTGAGACAAATTTTTTTTCCCTTGGTTCTCAGGTACTCTACTAATTTTTTACATAGTCTCCATGTGACACTGAAAACTATAAACAGAGTTTTGTTTGGTTAGCTGTTTGTTTTTAACAGCAAGGCTTTTATGCATTTAAAAAATCAAATCTGATAGCACACTTTACTTCAACCAGAAGAAGAATGTTTTACAGTGCCTTATTTTTTCCTTGCTTGTTAGTTATACTTCTTATATTTAAGAAACTTTCATTACATTTAAGTAACACTGTACTTTCCTAGATGTCAGAACGAGAGAACATAATATTAAGAATTCTATGTTTGATCTTACTGTTTTTAATTAATTTCTCTCTGTCAAAGTGAAGCTTGTTGCATCTAGCCTGCTTATCCTGACAGACCGGAACATTGGCATGTTCCTTCTCTGTGACTGGAATATAGGTTTGCTCATATTTCACAGAATCACAGAATCACCTAGGTTGGAAAGGACCTTGAAGATCATCCAGTCCAACCGTTAACCTAACACTGACAGTTCCCAACTACACCATATCCCTCAGCGCTAAGTCGACCCTACTCTTAAACAACTCCAGGGAGAGTGGCAGAGTCCAAACAGAAGTCCTTTCATAAACAGATATATTCCTGACATACATTATCCAGAGGCGGGCTATGAAAATACACAATTATTTAAAATTACTGTTACCATGAAAGAATTTTGTGAGATGAATTCACTAAAAAGATACTAACTGAATTCTGTGGCTTTTATTCTTGTGAATGATGCTTTGAAAAAGCAAAACATTCTATTTCCATTGCCTGCATATTTGGACTAGCTTACAATTAGCCAAATATTTAAGGATGATATGTACAGTAAAAAGACATTTTTTGAAATATAGAAAGAGTAAACTCCAGTATGATAAAGATTTAATAATGATTGTAAAAATGTCAATTACAAGGACAATATTGACTAAATATATCTGTTTTCTTCTTGGAAAAGAGTAGGTTTATGCCATTGTATCATTCAAAAATGAGGAAACTTCTTAATTACTGATTGTAGACAGTTTGTTAAGTAACAACTATCAAAGTTTAAAAAAATACCATTTGAGCTGACAGATTGAAAAGTCAGCAGACCAACTTTTCCAAGACTAAAGAATGCCTTCTCTAATGAAAAAAGCATATCACATGGTTAGAATGTTAAAGCAGAAATTGTGCCTTATCTTTGTGACCTCTCTGTCTTGTGTCTATTTTTAGTCTGAGCATTTGGTGAGCAGTAAACAGAACAATTACTTACTGGAACAACTTGTTGGTCACCTCATTGGAATAAGTATCATGAGATACAGCAGATTCTCCATCACTTGAAGACTTTCAATCAAAATATTTTTCTAAAATATTAAATTTTATTAAATATTAAATTTTATTAAATATTGTTTTAACAGGTTCCTCCCTCAAATTGCAGTATTATGGCTTTGGGTATGCTTGAATTTACTTGAGATGATCACAGTACCTCTGAACGTTTTTCAAGATTTCATGATAAATATTACATGAACAAATGAACACATGAAGCAATATGGCTTAACTTCCATATGAAAATAACTGTGGGTTGCAAATAAAATAAATTCCATTCAACTAACATGTGTAAAATTAGCTGTTCATGAGTCAGCACTACTGTCTCTTTTCACTTGATATGAGAAGTTTTTAGTTTTCAGGCTAGTTTTATCAATAAATATTGAACATAATGTCATCAAAGGATAAGTTGGCATTTTATGTGGTAAATCAAAGCAAATTTGACAATAGTCACGTAAACATGACAGGGTGGTAGCAACAATACTGTTTTCAGTATAGCAGTCCTTTAAGGCATTTTTTTCTGCTGTAGAATTAGAGAAATGGTCCCAAACTCATAATCTTCAAATTTCCTATTTCAAATGTCTTCAAAATATTCATACTTCTAAAAAAAAAAAAAAAAAAATAAAAATTAAGTGTATCTTGTTTTTAACCCCAGGGAATTATGAATTACCATCTGCATCTAGCACAAAACTTCCATTACAGGACTGCCTTCAAAATTATTCAGAAAGTCAGAAGTTGGATCCTGAACTTTGTCAAATACCTTTGAATGTAGGGAGAGCAACCAGCATCTCTTCCTGGGGAAATTTGGTTTTACTGTGGGTTCTGTCAGTCGTGTGATCACTGAGCCTATTCACCTCTGTGCACTGGTTATCTTAGCATTTTAAAATATATGTTCCTAACAGCACAAATTTCTTCTCGTGGTACCTGACAATGTGCAAGCATATGCTCATCTAAAGAAGAATTGTATTTTATCTGACATATTTCAAATATTTCACCTCTATTCCTTGCTTTAGTTTTCTGGATTAAATACCTTGGAAAAGGTAAACTGATGACACCAAAAAACCCCAAAATATTTAAAAAGTAGAAGGAAAAAACCTTGTCTGAAGATAACACCTTTAAAAATATTGGCAATGAGAATCCCAAGAGTAATTGATTTTACTTTTCAAGAGAAAGTTTACCTTTACAATGTCACACATCCAAGAAGTCTTCCCTCAAACAAAATAGTTCAAAAGAGCCAGACAAGCTGGTAACAGCACGTGCATTCCCAAGTGCTATTTCCTACCCTCCTTTCAAAGACATCTGAGAGATTGAGTGTGTTCCTTTCTCTCTCTCCTTTAAGATCAATGTCATCAATCACACCAACATGGAAACAAACTTAGAAATCCAAGTATTCGAGCTGTCTCCCAGCAAATACCCAACATTTTTTTAAACTGACCAGAAATGAGTTGGCAGAAATTGTCAATTAACTCTAGGGAAGTGAAAGAGCAGGAGGTTTGTTAAGAATTAATGAATTCCATGTCCTTTTGGAAAGGTGGAGCACAAAAATCTCTCAGATGAAGGTGTAAAATTGAAAAATATGTACTGCCAAAAGCCTGGAAAAATTCTTGCACATTCTATGCCACTGTTCAAGGTATTTATTAGTCAGTAGTAATGATCATCTCCACTTTGTAAGTTAAAAATTATGTGTTTTCCTAGAATTCATGATAAATATTCCATAAACAAATGAACACATCATGAACTTACATAATTAGTTTCCCTTAATTATTTTACTTTTCATTGGTAATCTAGTTCCCATTACTTCAAAAAATAAACATTATTTCTGTTTTATAATTGGAATATTAAGGAGTTCTTGGCTGGAGATGGAAGAAGTGCTGAATGAGCTGAAATCAGCTGATAAGGAAATCCCAGTAAGGCTGGAAAATGGAAAGCTGAGTCACATCTACAAACTGTTCCACTGTATGCAGGGGAATCATTTCGTGTAACTGTAGGCAACTAAAAGTCTGTTCTCTAGGTCTGAGCTAATTATCCCAAACCCCATTCTGAAGTTAGAGGAGAAAAAGAAGAATCTCTGAAATTTGCTCTGCTGACCTGTTTTGGATGCCCCTTTTAACAAGGCTACAGTGTGAGACAAGTTTATTCAGATTAGGTAGTGGCTTTCTAGATGAATCCTGCTCCGTGTGTGCATTACAATTCACTAAAGCATCACACAGTTATCATGGCCAAGATCAGAATGAAAACTGAGACTTTTCAGTATGTAGCATTTCCTGTACTCTGCCAAAAATGGCAGTATGTATTTACAGTACATTACAGTATGTCATTGCATTACATTACATGTAATGACATCCGATTTGTTATACCATCTGCCACTGAAACTTTTTGACCCATCTTTGTGTCGTAGAGCTCCCAGGAGCCCAGAGAGGTTTAGTGATATTTCATTTAATAAAAAACACTGAAGAATTAAGATGTTCATGGAAGTTTGCCTTGGGAAAACACTTTTCTGGGCTCTATACTATACCTGAGCCCCAAGGAGAAATGCAACAAGGATACAGTGAGAGGTGTCTGCCACAAGTGATTACCAGGAAACACACCCAAATAAAAGGAAAAAATAAAATCCTGTTAGTTGCTCTTGATGGTCAGGACTAGAAATTTTAGGTCAGCTAAGACGTATGAAGAATAGAGAAGAAGATACAGGAATGAAGGAAGAGGTGTGACCGAGGCCTCAAATGCTCCAAGTGGCTGGGGAAGCTTGATCCAGCTTTATTCCTCATCCTGCTTTAATCAGGTGGGGATCAGTACCTTCTGAAAAAATAAATTTGGAAGTAAAGGAGAGATATATTTCTCAAATTTCAAAATATACATTTTGAAGTGATTGCTTAAAATCTTGGTTATCAACTAAGAAAATATACTAAGCAGGGAGATTTAAATCTCAGATTTTGCTTCTATACAGAATTTTGAGTAACTGTTGCATTTACTTCTTTGACATAATTGAGATGATTTTTAGGTAGTAGCTGCTTCACTTCTATGCACAAATTGATTTCTGTCAGGAACGTCTAGCTATATAAATGAGAAAACAAATTCTGTTTAGTTTTTCAAAGCTTGTAATCCCCATAGGACTAGATTAATGTTTTGATATAGAGTTCATTTTGATCAACACTTTAATACATTATGAGAGATCGCATGTAGCAAAATCTCTTCATGTGTTCTCTGAATTTCCTATTTGTGCAGCAGAAAATGTTCCAAAGGTCAGGGCTTTTCAACTTTTATGTGGTGTTTATTTATTTTATTCCCACTTATAACTAACATAAATTAAAAAAAGTGGCTCATGGATTTTATATGCCCTTCCATTTAAAGGTATATGAACATAAATTGATAACATTTCTGATTCAAACCTCATTGAAAACATTTTGTTTTGAATGAACATGGACAGGGCAGAATAGGTTGTTCAATCATTATAATAAACAATTATTTGTATAGCAAGTGGGGGAAGCAACAACAGCTATCACAGGTTATCCCAACTCACTAGCTTTAAAGGAAGCCCACAGAGATAGAGGTTGACCTGATGTAAATTGCTAATGTAGATAGTTTCAGGCTATAAAACATTCTTAGCTGTCCTTTAGTTAAAGCTTTTTTTGGCTTTCAACCCATCAAACTGATAAACCCAGTTAAAATCTGCCCAGGACATCCAGAATGCTGAGGTTAGCTGCCATGCCAGGTTTTTATGGTGAGATTGAAAAAGTGATTCATTTCTGTGTACTGTACCTGTATCAGCAGCATCAGTACAGTGAGAATATCCAGGAGAATTTGGAATAGCATGGCCATGAATAAAAGCATGCACAGAGCAGGTGGTTCCTCTGTTTCTACCTTGGCTAGTACGAAGAACTGTGCTCCAAGGTCTAAGTACACTCTCAGGAGCTAGTGGAAAGTTGCCTCTGTGACCTACATGAGTAGACAAAAGTAATGCTACTGTCAAAGGGATCAAGCATTGTGGCTTTTATTTCCACAAATAATTCTGACTCTCTGGATTGATTTGACTTTGCCCATTTGTCCAGTTCAGGACATAGATGCAGTCATGACAACACACAAACCTCATGGGAACACAGAGGACGGAGAGGTGTAAGGGGACGGTCTCTTCTCCCCCTGTTCAGAGTGGACATGCAGATGCTACCACAGGGATACTTTATGAACTGGTGTGACAAGAGATCTTCAGGCACTGAATTACCAACCAGTACCATGCACACCTGACTTCAAGCATGCAGATAACTTTGAGTCACCTGTAGATGCAATAAGCTGTTGGATTTATGGTATTTCATATCAGCATAAGTAAATTATGATGATTAAAAAAACCAATTTACCCTTTTTCACACTACTACAGTATTGTTATATCCCTTCATCAATCTGGTAAAGGGCAATTTTTCTTGTCTTTTTTAGTGCAAAAACTTGATTACATTAACCTCTTAGATAGAAGATCTGCCACAATGTTCATTGCCTGTGACTCTGCATTTTCCTCTTAGTACTGGAACAATATTTCTGTCTTTTACACAAAGTTCTTAATGCAACAGCAAATCTCTGATTTGATGGAAAGACTCTGAAATGTTGTGTCAAGACCTCACTTTTAACTGTCATTTGGAATGAAACCTGACTATTGGTCTAGTATTTGAGCAGTTGTTTCAGGAAGGTTGTTGTAAATGAAAGCCATTTGTTTACTGGCTCTGCTTTCACACATATATGTGAGACTCAAGTAAACTAACTCGCTTTATTATCAAGGCAACATCAAGATTTATGAGATTTGAAAAGATATCCCACCAGACTAAAATTTAATGAATAAAATGTGACAAAAAGTTTCCATTTTCTTTATTTAATAATTAAACTGTGAAACAAATTCAAAGTGATTTCTGTTTCTTAAAGTCAGTAACCATAAAGAAGACTGATTTCAAAAGGCGAGTGTTTCTCCCCATCCTTTTCTATATTTCATTCACCTGATACATTGTGCGGACTATTTACACTCCTCTTTTTGAAAAATGTTATATTTCTTAGTTTCAGGTCCCTAAAACTAATAATTTACAAAATTATATTTTTCCCCAAAGTAGGAAAACTTCCAAATCTTCACAGTAAAACATAAAAAAAAAAAAAAAAAAAAAAAAAAAAATTACTTTTTCATTATATTTTTCATACTCCTATTTTTCTTTTTTGGACAAAATAGTAAAAGCAAATAAGTGTATGAAGGAGGAAGAAAACAAAGAATATTTTGATTGATTTCTTCAAGCCTCTGGTTGATTATAATAGGGGAAGGAGGAAGATTTTTTTCCTCCTACAAAATAGAACCTGTTATTCTTCATATACTTTGAGTGAAGGACCTTAGTCTTCTTCCTTTGTTTTCTCTTTAATGCCATTAGTTTTTGACAAAGAGAGAGAAACAGAGAACTTGTATACACACACAGTGTCCCTGTAAAGTTAATGAATTTTCTAGTATTGAATATATCATTATTGCTTAGATGATTAAACTCTCCATTTGAGATGCCCTTCACAGAGTGCTGTTGATCTCATGAACAGATTAAAAATTAAATGAATTATTTCACCCTGATATCTACCAATATTCTTTGCCTGCTGTCTACATCTCTTCAGTTAGCATTTTTGCACTATTTATTCTCCTGCAGGCAACACCAAAAAATGGTACCTATAAATATCTTTCTCTCATGCAACACAGTGTCTGAATTTTTATTGTATGTGCTAAACTTCAGAAAACTGGGAACCTGTTTATCCTTGTGGAACAGTTATTTTTGAATGGCTCTGCAGACCTGAGTGTATAAAAAGAGCTTTGTCGCACTTCAGGGATGACATCCTGTACTGCTTCTCCGTATGACCTGTACTAAATCAGCTTTCCTAGAAAGGGACAGACAAAGTAGCATTCAAACATCAGTTTAGTCCTCTGTCTCCTGTATTATTCTCAAATCTTGTTAATTCCTACAATACTTTGAGCTAAATGGACCTTCTCAAAACAACAGGCTGCCTTATGAGTTGCTTGGAAACTACAATAATCTGCCCTGCAACCTGCCTGACCCCAATCAACAGGCTCCCTGTTCTGGGAGTTGGGAGTTAACGTTAAGAATCAACTTTATCTCCTGCAGTTTTTACTCAGAATAGGTCTTGCCCCAGAGACACAAAGTTCTTAAAACACTTTGTTTAAAAAAAAGAAAATTAAACACATGATACAAAGAGAAAATAAATAATCATGCACAGTGAATAAGACACAAAGAACACACACATGTAATTCTTTTGGCCATTAAAAGATACATTTCTTTAAAGGGAAGTCTCCATCCTATCTTCTGAAAATAAGGGACAAGCGAGCATATTTACTAGGAGAGAAAACTTTCCTAATTTACAGATAAGCTCATTTCAGTTGGTCTTGCATAGACATCCTCTACGTACTGTACCTGATGTCCTGTTGCTCTTCTAGAATACCTCAGCTCTTCATCAAGTCCTATGATACATCTCTTAGCAGCTTGTGAATACTTCTGGCCATCTCAAATTATCTGGATACCTGTATGTGGGCAGATGAATGGAACCCTGCAAGTGGGATCCAACTCTGGACAAAGTTTAAACAAATGTGTTCAGGTGGTAGGGATCTAAGCAGCAGTCAGTTGGGTCTAGAAAGCAATTAGCTGACCTGCTGCTAGAGGTTTGAATCCTAAATGTAGGTGCCCAGTGCCATATGTCATGCTCTTTCACATCTGAAAAATTTGTGCAAAGCTGATAGATGTGACATAGGACCAACAAGAGGCCAGTATCTTTCCAGAACAGTAGATGGAAATCACACACAATGTGCTTATGTGTTTCATAAGGCACTAAACATCTGAACTGAGCCCTGTGTTGTCTACAGTACATTGAATCTTCCTCCAGCTTCGATTGACTGCATTGGCTTAATTGCCTCAGTAATACAATTTATACACTTAGATCACATGTAAACTCAAATATATCTTAATGTGGACCTACATCCCACTGTAGACATTCTGTCAAAGTCTTCTAGCTTCTGCAAAGGGAAAGGTAAACATAAGTTTAATGGAAAGAATATTTCCATTCTTTCAATACATTATTTTACATCTTATGTCTATTTGTTATAGTACACAAGTCTGTTTTCCTGCCTCAACCACTGGGAAGTCTTAGTTCACTTCTTGTTTCTGATGTCTAATTGCTCTACGGTTTTTTTCTTTTGTTTTACTTCTTGCCAGCCTGACTTTGTCCACATGATGAGAAAATCAAGTCTGTGTGGACTAGAATTCTATTCTTTACAAATTCCTTTGTGCAAAATCAGTGCATACAGTAAAAATTTTAAGACTAGCTTGAAACTTGTAAAGTATATTTCTTTCAAAAGAAAGAAAGAGTTATTTCTGACAACTCGAGGATGCCACGCCCTGGAGCACCCACTAAGAAGACTTCCAGAAAGAGATAACCTTTTGGACGCTTCAGAACATAAAGTTACTCATAGCTTAATATTCACAGATTCTGTTGAACCCTGAAAAAAGACTAAGGACCAGTGCACTGAAAAAGGTGACAGAAGATGAAGAAATCGCTGGGTTTCCTAACAGGACTTGTTGTGAGGATCATTTCAAGCAAAACAGTAAGATGACAATTTTTATGTTCCAAAATTTTAGATAGGCAATCTCATCAAATCCATGAGCAAAACTCTATCATCTGTACCATATTCCCAACTCAATGTCACTGGAGGCAAGACTTAGTCAATAAGAAAATATGGAATAAAACTTTTCCCTTGCATAAGTCTTCTTATTAACAGTTAAATATGGCCAGTTAAATGTCTTTTCAGCAGGTCTGTCCAGAGCATGTATTTGTTAGAAATATAATTGACAGTTTACAGATACATATTTCTTTTTTTCTTTTTTTTTTTTTTTAATTGGCTGCAACAGTTTACTGGAGTCATGATCATCATCTTGAATTACATTATGGAAGGTAATTGCCATATTGTCATTGATATACTCCATATCAATTGCCATTGATATACTCCATTCTATAATCAACTATTCGATGAGTTCAATAAGAAAAGCTAATTAATGGCTTTGAATAAAGAGAAGTAAACATAACAAAACACAGGTGTTGGTCTTCTTTTTTCTCTAATAGTGTTAAAACTGATAGGAAAAGTACAGCTAAGCACAATATGGGTGTATTTCACAGGGCAATAGTTGCACAACAGTACTGCTTACGCTGCTGGTTTGCTGTGCCTGCAAACCATTCTCCTATACTTGAAGAATCTTGTTTCAGAAGATGTAGAAATATTTATTTTTCTGTTTGCCGTTGTCTTCCTTAAAAGAACAAGAGATACTAAACAGAAAGAGTACTTGTATACTGACAGATATGTACAGGAGGAGACAAGAGAAGAGCCAGATGTGGATTAATGTAAATGGATATGTTTTCTCTTAAATATTTCAATTTAATCCTATTGGTAGTTTTCTTTTTCACTAAGCAATAGCTTCCTTTCAGTTTTATTCCACTTTTGTTAATTACAGAGTGGTTTGTTATGCAATGTTATTAAAATATGTCATGGTAGATCAAACCTTTACCAGTTAGTCTTACAGGTAAGTATTGAGCTTCCTGGGGGAGATCCAGGCTTGAGAAACTTCCTTTCTGTTATCATCAGTTCTAAAGAGAGAGTTAGCAGGAACAATTTAAGAAATAAAGTACTGTTTTTTACTAGAGATAAGTACAAGATTGTCATCTGAGCCTCTTCGGGGGTACTGAGAGTAACCACTGCAGCTGGCACTGAGGCAATTTCCACTGCAAAAAGGAAGGGCAAGAGCAAGATGAATGCTGTGGAAAACCGTGTTCAGGAATGTTCACCATGATAAAAATAGTCTTGCCTATTCTTGTTGATAGGATGCTTATAGCTTATTTTAATTTACAAATATGGAAAATATTCTAAGGAGCTAAATTAATTATCACTGAGTATTTCCTTACAAAGTATTGTGTGACTCTGTTAAATTTCTTCTCGGAAATCTTTCGTTGTCATTTCAGATTATGTTTTGCATCTATGAATCTCGGATTCATTTTCTTGTACAAGCTGGCAGTTTGCGTGCAAGCAGGTAAATTTAAGCTGATGGCATCATCAATGTATAACATACATGCTTAAGGAAATGAATGATATGGAAAGAAAACGGGCTACAGATTTCTAAGAAAGGATTTGTGAGAAACATATCTTCTAATACAAGATACTGAGAAAATCAGAATGTGAATCAATGTATCTAAAAGCAATAAAAAGGAAATTTTTGACATTTTGGGTCATCTCCAAGGAATCTGTGTTCATTTACAGTTTGATGCAGCTGATTTTAAAGTTTTCCTTTTGATCCCTATTAGTGTTGATTCTCAGATTACTGTGCAACATGTACTTTAGTTGTCTTCTTCCTGACAGCAAGGAAAAAGTTTAAGGATATCAGAAACATCTGTATTCTGATCAACAAAGGAAATCAGGAAGGACTGGCTTGTTGCACATATGAAAAGATGTAAAACAACATAGGTATATTTCATGTGTTGAAAAAATAATTCTAAACAAGTGGTTATCAGGGGAAACCACTCTCCACTGTGAAAAAAAGTCAGGAAAGTTTTGAACAGAAATAAAAGCAACCAAAATTGAACAGGAAACAATAATCTTTTTGTCCTGTTGTTTGACATGAGAAAAACATACCTCGCACTACTGTGGGATTAAAAGAATTTGTCTTGTTAGATCAACAACTGGAGTACTGAAGTGTGATAGAGAAGCATGAGCTGTAAATCTCAAATTCCTTTTTTGTCTTCTAACTTGAAGTAATTTACTGTAAAGGCCAAATGGTCTTTAACAGTGGTTTGGAACTTGGAATTTGCCTCCCAGATCTGCCTATGGTATGCTGGAAGCCTCTGAGAAATTCATTCCTCACTTTCTTACCCCTGGGTCTTGGACCACCCATTCTGTAATCTGGGGATTTTCATAATATACAAATAGTGTTTACTATGTCTTTTATGAAACACTTCTACTGTTAATACATGAAAGTACACTATTTTTGAAATTTTAATACCAAGAAGTGTTAGGAATTGGAATCAGTTAATATAACAAGACTATGTGAAGCGCAATTATATACTTACACAAAATACATTTAAATTCAGTTTTGAAGTACTGAATATGGAATGGCAAAGCCTGCACTTAATACTAGGCAACAAACAACTTAAAAGAACCCATTAACCTTTTAAATAGTAAAAAAGCGTTTTCCTTCAATCATCATTTCATTGAATACTTTTACTATTTCTATTTTATTTTCTGTCTCTCTTTTTTCCTGTTTTATTTCTCCATTGTAATAAGAACACAGAATAAGGAGTTTGGTCTTGACTTGCAAATCTACAATATTAAGTAGGTTCAAAATCAAGCAGCACAATTACGCCCACCCCTCCTTGAAGTGATCATATTGTGCAAGTATTAACATTACTGTAGTGACGGATTTATCTTGTGTGTCATTCTCTTCAGTTTGGTGGACGATCGCTGGTCAAGTCTTGCAAAGAGTGACTTCCCTTTTACCCAGTGTGTGACAATCATGGCCCAAATGTGACTTTGTATTTCACTGAAAAATACACTCCAATCTCAATGTTTCTAAGACTTGTTTTGGTTTTAATTTGCAAGTATTCTGAAAAGCTAATCTGAAAAACGCCTTACTGATAATTCTTGCTTTCATAAAGGAGTATGCTTTTTGGTTGTTGGATCTGATTAAGATCATCAGAAACTAGACAAGTCAGAACTAAAAACCAACATATTAATGCGGTGAAGGCTTAAATTCTTGACTGTAAAGTAAGAAACTGATGTAAGAAACGGACACAAAAAAGAGACTGTATATTTCAGTGTCTGAATTGAATCTCTGCAACCTGTCATTTCAGATGTTTCTTAGAAGTAGCTTTCCAGAGCTGATTTAGTCTTAGCAACCATTATTCTAACTATTGTTGAGGACTATTAGAGTGTCATTATATACTAATTAATGTTTAAGGCATTCCTGTTCCTTCTCGTTTTTCTTTCTTCCTTACTAGACTAAACTAAAATTTGAAGTTTTAGTAGTTTGTATTTACAATCCTGTAAAAAAAAGCCCTACTGAAATATGCACACAGCATCTGTGATGTTTTCATACATCAGGATCTACTTCCTGGCAGAGAAAGCTTGAAATCTGCACTTGAAATCTGTCTGACTGCCCTATTTCCAGACAGTTTGTCTTAATCTACAAACCTGTTTGAGGCTTTCCGTAACTGGGAATTGTAATATTACAAAAAATTTATACTATATATAATTTTCATGCTTTCATAAATCAAAATATTTTCATTTCTAGAGAGATCCCATGAAGTATAATGATACAAATGAGAACTTTACTGCCAGCTAAAGTGCCTCACAGTCCTTCATTTGGGATTTCAAGAAGTTAAGGCTCTCAAATGTTCCCTCTGATACCATGCAGCACTTCTTGTTCACACTATTCCATAAAGCCCTGATTTGTTTTCAAGTCCACTCGGCTCTAAGCTGTTTACACTACTTCTTTGTGCCATCCAAGACATTGACGACATATTCTTCACTTTGTAAACTCTAGTTCAGCAAACTTGAATTAGTGGTTTTATTTTTCTATAAACATTTCAGTAGAGAACATAGCTAAACAAGCAAAACTTCTATTGCCTGATCCCTACAATAGCATTATGTGACAAAACCTGTTGCTTGCAAAAGATTAACATTTTTCACAGAATCACAGAATGGTTTGGGTTGGAAGGGACCCTAGAGATCATCCAGTTCCAATCCCCCTGACATGGGCAGGGACACCTTCCACTAGATCAGGTTGCTCAAATCCTCATCCAACCTGTCCTTAAATTTTTGCTAAAAGCAGAGAAAAGAATGCAAAAACCTCATCCTATTTTTTTCTTTATTTCCTTCCCTGTTAGAATAATCCTTTCTAAAACTGCTGTTTGATGCATTGATGCAAAATTAAAATATGCTGTCAAAATTGAATGAGCTTCTTTCACCTGTTCAATTTGTTCACCATGCTTATTTCTTGCTGTTTGTTTTTTGGGTTTTTTTAAAGGCAGAATTTCCCATTTTTATAATGACAGTTACAATGTTGCTGAAACTTGGGGTAATAGTATGCCAATCTTGTTAATAAAATGCTAGTCTTAGATACTGGTCAGTTAATAGTGGCATCACCTGTAGGAGAGCATGTTGTGTTCCCTGGCACTTCCTCTCCAGTTATACCCTTAAGACAACTGCTTTACCTGCTCCTGGTTGGCATTTTCATACATTTAACAATGAGACTCATCTCTTTCAATGTTCTATGAAAAAATTTTCATGGCTCTTCTGTGGTCTTCCCAGATATTGCTTAATATAGAAATACTGAATGTAGGCAGGAGTCTACATTAATTTGATGAATCTCTGGAAAATATTTCCTGTATTAATTAGTAGAAAATGTAAGAAGCTGAATTGGAAAAAGTTCTGTACTTGTCCTGGACCCTCTCTTTTCTTCTGCATTATGACTCGAGGGGATCTTGCAGTATCTCTTGGTCAAATCCAAGGTGTGATATATGTAACACACTAAGTAAAGCACAAGATCTATCTTTGCACAATCTTGCAGTGTTTTCCAGATGTCTTGTATTCAATTCTTTTCTCCTAGGTGTAGAGCCAACACTTAAGCATAGATAAAGTCAGGTGAGCTAAATCTTCTTTTTAGTTGCCACAGGCCTGATGCTCTATTGACTCAGGGATGTTTAGAAGATGAGACTTGCTTTGCAGAGCTTCACATCATTGCAAAAAACTTTATCTATGCAACCTTGATAGTTTCAGTGTCCAAGATTTGTGGCTATTTTTCTATAAAACACCATGTACTATGTACATCAATCCAAACTCAATGATTAGGAAAGTACAGGTTTCTCCTCTTGACTGTTATCACAGTTGCCCCTAATTAAACCCACACTGTTTGAACCTACTGAGCACTGTCCTCTATCATTTGATCACATAGACATTTGTGTCTTTTTATTTGTGGTCACCTGCTTTCCTGATCTGCTGCTCCTCTTAACCTTTCCCAGTTTAAAGGTAGGCTAAAAGATGCAAAGATAGCTACTTTAGGTCCCAATTAAGTCTAGCTTCCTTCAGTTCCTGTGGAGTAGTGATCCCTCATTAATCTCTCTTTCATCTTAACCTTTATACCTCCCTTAGATGTTGACCCAGAAAAGAGATCTTTGGGCAGAGATGCTTAGACCCATATGAATTCTGCAGTGAAAGGGAGCAAATACTGTTTCACTGGAGCTATAATGCTAGCAGAATATAGAATGCACACATACTTGCTGAGAGACTAAAATAATAATGGAGATATTGTTTTCTTAAGGAAAAGAAATGGTGGGAAGAAAGTTAATCAGGCAGCATAGAAGAAAATGTTCTTTAAGGTGATTTTTTTCATCTGTGGCCATATGTTGTTTTAAAAAGTCTTAGATACTCCATAATTCTGTACCATATTATGCGTGAAATCATGTATCATCTGCCATAGAAATCATTCTATACCATATATCTATAGCATTTAATATCTGTGTGAAATGAATAGTAAAAATACATGGAATCGTTTCTACTATGAAATAAAGATTGCTGAGCCAACTTGGGTCAGGGCACTATTCTGAAAATGTTCATCATCATTGACTCAGACTTAATGAGATTGTGTGCCAAGCCTCGGCAGTTTGGATTTAACATTGAAAGGACGTGTTGAAAGCAGCATAGTGTACCTCTTTTTAAGCCAGATATGCTCCAGAAAACACTAAACTTTCTGGATATGCTAAAATAGCTGCTGATGTCTGATATCTTTTCAATATGATTCGGCATCAATTGATTCCTCAGCAATGATTCCAAAACTTTGTATGTGCATTTTTTGACAAAACATCAAAATAATTGGATAAACTAGACATTTCCTGAGAGGAAATGGGCTTCTCAGAAAAGTCAATTTGCAGTCATACTCAGCTTTTGACAAGTAATTACCAGGAATAATATGGGAATTAAAAACATATAGTGAGAGCATTATAGCACTAACATATGCCAATAACTCCGAATTATTTTTGATCTGAAATTCACATACTGTTGTTTAAATATTAGCCTTAATGACAGGGAAGAGTTTTGTCTGATGGTGAACATGGGATGATGTACAGTGTTACTAATTAAATAACTTTAAGTATTTTAAAATTTAATTACAAATTTCAAAGGCAAGACACCTGAGATAAGAAACTAATGTGTGGTTACACAGAGGAGCTTAAACTGGATCTGATCACAGACACTTTATAAATTATGTAACTCTGGAATTAAAAATCATTATACAGTGAGTTTGGAGTGTTGCAATAGGTACATCTAATATTATCTACATTAGTATTCAGAATATGATTACTGTCTCTAGTTGATAAACACTAAGCAACAATAAAGATGACCAACTAATAAATATTAGTTGTAATGAATGTGATACATTTTTCTGTCAACCTCTCATTTCAATTTTAATTTCATATCCTAAACTGTGTTTCAAATTGTTTATCTTACTCAAAGTTAAGGAAGTTTATCACACTAATCCCTCAGTTTCAGATGGCAGTGCTACTTGCCAGAAATCAAACAACTTTTTCAGTTTTCAGTGTCTTATTAATTTTCAGGTAACATTACTAAGGTTTGTGGCATCTGATTTCATGATCTGAGTCTGGAGTTAAGATTACTAAACTGTATTTTTAGAAATAGCATAATCCTAAAGCCTTTGTTCATGGAGACTGGAAAAAGGATGCTATCCACTGCCAACAAAAAATGGGTTACATTTTTCTGGTTAGGTGAAAATGATCTTAAAAAAGAATGAAACAGTCTAGTCCAGTACATTATAATACAAGATATGGGGTTAAGAAAGAACTCTTTACTCACATAGGATAATGCACATAAAAATGAAGTGTACCATAAGCTAGAAAGGTTCACAACACCCTGTTATATTCAGGAAAAGGAAAAATAGTGAATAACTGCAGTTTATCTCTTTCAGGTAGAATCAAGTACTATTTGGATGATAATTTCTTGATTATGGAATCATTTAGCATATTACAGGTGTAGGTGGACCTAGACCTACTGTTCTATAATAATTTCAATAAACTCATTGGGAAATATTTAACTGCTATATAAATCTGAAAAAAATATGCATGATTAGATTAACAATGGGTAGGCTGATGAATAAGAAACAAACTGGAATTGAAGTGTTTAATCACTTTTGAAAATTTGTTGTAACACCTATTTTTCTTGATGTCTACATTTTTGTTTACTACTAACAAATATCCCCCTATACATCTGAACGTTCTATGATATGATTAAGAAAGGTATTGTCCATCAGTTTTACCAGACAGTACGTAATTTCAAAAGGCAGTTCAGTTGGTTTAAAAAAAACTGTTTTGAATGTAAATCCAACTGTCTTAAAAGTTCTAAACAGATTGAAGGCTATATTGAGAGCATTTTATTGTAAAAATTTTGACATTCATCAGAGATTCTAGAATCTTGAGATCTTCTTGACAGACTCAGAAAGTTCTAAAATGAATACAACTCATTCTCTATATCTTGCTACCTGAAAATTAAACTTCATGTTTAACCAATTAAAAGTAGATGGGAGTTAATAAATCTGCCTTTTCTGGAGTCATACAAGACTCAAAGTCAGAAGTAGGAACAGTTCAGCCACTTCTATTAATTACTAGTTGGTAGTGCTTTTATTAACCAAAAATCATAATGATTCAGTGTCTAATGAGATCCAAAGTTATTATTGACAGTACTAGACAAATATTCACCCAGAAAAAAAAAGATATATTCCTTACTGATGTGACTATAGTTTAAATATATCAAATATGTATTTTAATGGTTAACTGTGAAATGCTTCAGGTCAGGATTCACCTTTTCTCTCAACCAGAAGTTTACTGCCTGTCATTCACTGACTCTTTGATCTCCCTTTGTTTATTCATTCTTCATGTTAAAAACTCTGATTATCTGAGCCCACTGAGCCTCTTATTCTTGCAATACCACGCATGTCTGGTGTAACCTTCACTAGCTTGACTGAATATTATAGTTTCATGTTATTATCAAGCTGTTAATTTGCGATTTTCTCAAAGTATTCTATACCCAAGTTACACCATTGTAACAGTGGACTTCTGTGTCCTTGGGACTTGCGTGATTTTCTTGAACATCCAGGTGGAGTTGTCTAGGTTTCTTTCACTGGTTCTTATTGAAAGGCTTCTAGCTCAATGAAGTAGAGAAATATTTTCTTTGGTGGTCGGATATAATGCATATATTCCTATGACATCGCATAGGTTACTAAGATTCTTTCTGTGAGCAGCTGGTTACCAGAACAACTTAGATGTTTGATGTAACTTTTCTAGATCTATTGACCTTGTCTACAATACAAAGAATTTAGCTGTTTAATTGTTGGTCTGTTGGCAAATCTTCTATATTGCTTCCATGAAGATTTGTAAGAACCTTCATTTTACTACAATAAGTGGATATTGTTTCCTTTAATGGAAGAAATATATTGATTCAGTAGTAATTTGGATACTCACTAAATAGCCTGGAATTTGTAAGTTACTTTCAGGTTCTGTATTTGTAATGACACTGTCACACAAATAGCTTTAATTTCATAGAAGGATTTCAGCTTCTAACTGGTTAGCCACAGAGCTCAGACTATTCTAATACTTTTATTTCATCTCTCTCCTGATTTTATTTCTTGCCTCACTAATATAATTTGACCTCTAAGACACTGAGAAAGTAAACAATATTGTTTTTGTTAAGTAATCAGAAGAGCTACTGCAGTTCTTCTGGTTTTCATGTCTCCCAATTAAAGACTTTCTGAAGATGCTAACCGAGTAGACTGCAGATAAGATCACAATTATACACCACCCTGATCATTCTCATAGTCCCTGCATTCCTGCACAAACATAAGATAGTAACTTGACTGGATTTAGATAAACTTTGTCTATATTTGGTGTACAATGATTCTGATTGCACAAGCAAGACATTTTCCATGGTCTTCCACTTGAAAATACCAATGATTTAGAAAACGCTGAACTCTATTTGGGCTTAAATATAGCTGTGATCACAACACATTACACAACACATAGGCAACTACTCATAGTTTGCCCAGCATAGGAAAATAACAATGACAACATTGAGACAAGAGCTTGTCACCTTATTATGCACCTGAAACAGGCAGGAAGAAAAGTGAAAGAAGCAGAATGGTGATTGTTGTTGAAGTGTATGCAGGATAAAGAAAGCGTAAAAGCATTCTGAGGAGTAATAATGCAGCTTTTAGGAAGACTTTTAAGCTGATTCCTGTTAGCAGAAACCTCCTAAATCCTCAGTAAAATGTGAACTTTTCAGAGCATATGGGAAAAAAAAAAAAAAAGAAAGAAAAGAAAAAAAACAGAACTGATTTCAAAAGCTCCATAAACTGATTTTAAAAGCTGCCTTGAGAATAAGGACATATTTTATCAAAAAAAATAAAATGCTTGTAAGAAAAAATACAACTGTATAACTGACTATTATCAGAAACTGGGAAAAGAACTGAGGAGAACTAAACAAGAAATTATCATTCTCTTTTGCTTTACTACCCACCAGTCACTGCTAGAGTTCATTTATTATGGCTCCTACAATTGTTTTTAGAATTTTGTTTAACAGAGTTTTGAAAAAAAGTGTTTTGAGAGAAAATGGTTTGTAATCTACTAAATCAACTGAACTAAAAATGTAAATATTCTTTTATTAAACTGGAAAATATAATCAGTTTAATTATTTTCACCTGAAAAGCATTGACTTTGGGTGTCTACCAATGACAGTCACATTAAAGATGTCAAAGAAAAAGCATAAACAGTCCCTGACACGAATTTCTTACTTGTCTATATTTGTTGAAGAGATTATGAGAAGACAAGAAAAGTACATTCAGGACATGGTTTAAATACTTGGTTTCATCAAGCTAAGCAATCATGAAGAGTAACATTATTGTAGGGCTGAATACAGAGATGTATATGTATATGTGTATGTTCCTTACATGCATCTAAATAACACTACTTATAAACTGTGATAATTGTAATTTGACATCTAACAAAATCAGCAAAGTATTTTAATAGACACCATTTCAATATTAATAATCCATGCGTCCATTGATTATACAGACTACTGGGGCATTTGCTTGCAAGGATTAGTCTACAAATAGCTTACCTAAAGGAGAGACTGAAGTCTGTCTTACCTTTCAGGTAGCATTAATTGGTTTACCATTGCTACTAGGTATTTACAGCTTGATTGACATGCACGGCCTTGAAGTCAGAGAGTATGTGGTCTGTCCTCATCAGGACACGACGCCCTTCATTGTGTCTAACTTAGAGCCCAGTGTTAACAGCTTTGCCTAGAGAGATCATCTAGATAAAATTCTGAAAAGAAATCTGCTCTCAGGTCATAGAATACCAGAAACATGATTACTTCACATTTCTGTTAATATTCATTTATATATCTAAAATAAAATAATTGGGTTTTTATATGCTATCTCTACTACATTGTACAAAACACTATTCAGTGTGTGAGACAGGTCCAGGTCATCCTTTAAAAAGTACAACTGCAGTATTTGCATCACTTTAGTTCAGAGAGTTAGTGGCCTTGTAGCTGTGATCTGCTGGAACTTCTGATCAAAGAGCATGTACTCATAGGATCTTTGTGGAAAGGGTTGTCTCCATATCGGCAGTTAATCCAGGGAATAATAATGACAAAAAATAAATCCTAGTGTAATCAATAGATTTACGCCACAGATGAATTTAGCATTGTGAGATTTCTTGTAGTTTGTATAAGTGTAGTGGGTAAATTTCTTTCTAGAATGACATGGCCTCTTCACAATTCATGTCAAACATAAATGAACCTACTTGGGTTTGAGTCACTCTCATTAAGCTTCTCTGCAAGGTTTTCATTATTAATTACCATGCATAATCATTCAGGTTTTCATGTCTTCTTGATACATCATATTTTTTCTGCCAGAAATTCACGTGTGCAATGTGGGCATTTATTTAGCTACAGGCAGAACATATATCATTCAGGAATGGAAAAATTCTGAATTATGCGATCTGTTAGTCAATATGCCTATCCAGCCTTTTATTGTCTGTACATCTTAATTCAGGATTTTAAAAAAACATGTAGTCTCAAATGCTTCCTTGTATCTCTCTGCCAGGGATCCTACTGTCTCACTGTTGGGGGCCTACATATCCTCATATCTAATGGACCAAAGTGATTTACAACAGTATTCCCTTAACTAGCAGCCTGAAAAGTGGCACACCTGCTCTGTTGGAGAACTGCCAGTAAACAGAGGCCCTGTTATGCATTTCAGTGACACTGAACACGGTCGTAGCAGCACATATAGTCTGTTCTCACAAGTAAAACAGGTGTTGTCTACAAGTTTAGCCACCATCATCAACAAATGTGAACTGATGTTTTACTGGCATAAATGTCATGACTTTTATTATCATTGATCAAAACAAGCCCTGGTCTTGATTTGTTATGATGGTTGAGGGCTCACCCAATGTTTGCTGGCAGGCAGCCCATCTCTGCAATTATGAGAGAGATGTGGGTGTACAAGAAATACAATATTAGCCCAGAAATAAGTAACGTAAATACAGGGCTGAATTTTACAGGGTTGATTTTAAGCACAGCTCATGTTAAATAAGAAATTATTTAACTGAAATAGTCATTTTACAATCCAAACAAATACATAAGAGGACAAGACCTGAGCCCTAAAACTAAGTTTTCAGAGCTCTGCTCACATAGTCCACCAGATGTGCTCAGTATAGATACTGTGCTTTATATGACATTTACAGGGAAGCCCTGGGTGACGCAAACTGCTTTCTCTCCTGGGCTCCCAGACTATGTGTCTGTAAGAAATTGGAGGAAATAATGCCTCAAACATTCATCGACACAGAAAACCTCAAGGACAAGCTGTGGCCTTTTTCCTCGTCTCTGATGGAAATGAGTTTGTGGAATACCTGACCCTCCTCATCTAGTATGCTAATCAGCTGATAAGATGAACTTAAAAGGAGACAGAAAACTTTGCTGTGTGTGCACCCACTGCCCAAGATTACCAGACCTGAGACAATGCTGGATCCTCAGATGGTGATCCGGATTTCTTTGACTCTCTTTCTCTCCTTTCTTTTCTTTCCTTTCTTTTCTTTCTTATAGATTTATAAGGGACCACACTGCTTATTATCCTTTTCCAAGTTTAAGTTGTTTCTACCCAAAGTAAAACATTTTAACTGGTCGTTTGGTGTCGTTTCACCTTAACTTAACCCAAGGGGATCACAGAACCTTTACGACTCCCTGGGCACCCCATCCAGGTTGTGACAGTGTCCCAGGACTTCAAGTATTGGGAAACAAAAAAGATGAAGTCTGGTCTATGTAGGCATTCAAGTGGCTGACCATATGTATGATGTGATATATGCACATCAGAGCATGGTATGCATCTGTCTGCACAGGCTGGGCAGCAAAAGATATTGCTGCGCTCCAGGCACAGCACTGAATTTGTGATGGGGTGCACTGGCTGACATAAAAGACAGAGCCCAGGACATAACTTTGTTTAATAAATATATCCTCCACAGTGCTACTCTGCAGAATCCCTCTCTGAAGGTGTCTCATGGGTGAAGCCCTCTCCATCCTTCCCTTGCACCTCGGTTACTAGCAGCTGATCTGTGTCATGCCCAGAGATCTAAGGGACACACAGCAAATGATCCTTCAACTGATCACACATGGTGCAGGCAGCTGGGGTGTGGCACCAGGTGCTACAAGGAATGATTGCTGGGAAACAGGAATTTGGAAATCGGGACAAATCAGGTTTGGAGTTGAAAGGAACTGGGGACCCTTAGAGATCCTTCAAGGCCAATACTACGAATGCAGAAAGGGTGCTCCTGTATGGATAGTCCTGCCCCACAGAGCAGGATAAAGCTGGTCATTGATATCATGTTCAGAGCAACTTGAGTTATGCAAATGAGACTAAAGAAGTATTAATTTTAATGTCTTTTCAGACTTTTACAGTGGTGCAAAGCACTTATTTCTCAGACAGAAATACTGTGATAGTGGAAAATGACATTGCAGCCTGACTTCAGAATACAAAAGATGCACTATATTATCCTGATTAATCATGAGGAAAAAAAAAAAAAATATCTTGATTTTATTCGTGTTTTTTTTAAAAAAAAAAATCACATTTAACAAGTTTATAAAATGCCCTCTTTTACAATTCCTCACACCTAAGAGCTTTTCTAGCAACTTTGATTGCTCAGAAGTTACCATTTTACACAGTGTGTATTAAAAACATTAAGAGCTAACTATAAATTAATTTTGAACATACAATTTTAAAGTTTCTGACCTGTGTGATAAGTGATTAGCAAGGCTTTTCAAATGTTTTATCAAGTATGAAAAGGGGTATCCAACTCAAAGCCGAGATTTCATTCAGTGTAGAAGGCTGAAAACTCTCTAATTTAAGGAAATGTGATGTAAAACTAATTATAACGAATAGAAAAATGAAGAGGGACACAAAGAGCTTCTCAATAGATAGAAGGAAAAATACTGTTTGAGAAAGAATAATGTAACAGTCAGAAAGGAATTAATGAATAGGACAGGTATATACATGCCTAGAAATAGCTATTAATACCACAGAATTATGCACTACTCAGTCATTAACATCACATTGCACCTGGCAGTTTAACAGGCAGATTTTAGTTCTCTGAGAAAAGAAATTAAGGGCTCAATTATGGATCTGAGCCATGCTGAGAAAGGAGAAAGATAAATACTGTTTCATGGTGTGCTGGGAAGCCACATGCCTGTGGAAGGTACAGAAAAATGGTCTGTCACCACTGCACCTGCAATACACAAACCATGCTGGTGGACCAGCCCATTCACAGAAAAATATGTTCTCCAGACAAACTCATTAAACCTCACTCTGCATGTAAGGAAACAATCTTAGATGTAAGGGAAGTTATTCTTGCCTGTCTTCTGATGACCACTCGGAGACAATCCTGCTCTACAAGAAGTAATGATAGTTCTGAGTGTTTTCAGTGTGAATTACATGAGATTAGGAACTGACGATTCAGGTGGGCATTCCTGGAGCCCTGTAGGAGGCCGATCTATGTCTGGGTTTTGTCCAGTGGTGTCTGAGCTGGACATTTGGAGGTATTGTTTTGCCTGAAAGGATTGTTTTCAAAACAGGAAGCTTTGGTGATTTTATTAGACTACATGATTCTGTTATCTTCAGATAATCTTAGGCTGGTCACACTGAAAATACATCCCTGATTCCAGTGACTAAGACCACACCGTATATTCTGTATCTGAGCTTTGTACTCATGCATCTAGATATGAATTTTGGAGACCTGCCCTGTGAGTTACAAGCAATTCCTGGTATACCTTTAATGTCCTTTCTTTTTGTAGTGTAAAATGTATTTATCTGACCCAATGACGATCCACACTGACGATCCACTGTATCACTTATCCATGTATATTAACTTCTCTGTTCTCAAATTTATTTTTCAGATTATTTCATAAATATACTTGTAGTGATACCATCACCTACATTCTGAATCATTAGAATGCTTTTTGTTTCTTCATTAAATAATTACAGATATTATGTATGCAATGAAGCATTATTTAAGCAGTTCGGTATTATCTTTGTCATTTAATTTTTTCCTCCTACTCTTTTGTTCATGTTTCCAGCTTTGTGAGATCTGTCTTTCTGAAGTACTGAGAACACATGTATTGATTCACAAACCATATTTTTTCACATCATAAATGCAATTTTATCATGATCACATACAACCACAGAATTATTATCATTAGAATGACCAGTTGGTTTTCTCTCTTGGAAATGTATCTTTAATAAGTAAAATACTTCTAAGATATCAAATCTTTCTATTTGAATGCTACTATCTATCTGTTTTGTGCTTTTAATTCTTTTATTTTTAAGAAAGTCAGGGATGTTTTAGTAGTGATGAAAGAGGACTTCAGAATAAATTTTATGCTTTGGAAAGAGCTACTCCTGTTGTTCCTTCCTTGTGAGTGATCCATATTAGTCACCTGTGCCTTAACTTGTCTGTCAGAAAATCAATCCCTGAACATTCCAAGACCTAGCTTTCTAAAATATCAATAACTCAGAGAAGCTATGGCATTTTTTTCAGGTGGACTACAGCTTCCCCATTTCCAAGGTAGGGAATGTCCATAACATAACAGTATTGTGAGTAAGTTTGTCAAATTATGGCTGATATCTAAACCTAATTATTACTTTTCCTGATCAATAAATATGTCAGGAATATGGCAATCCCTGGGCTAAGTCAAAACAATGACTTTCATACTTATTCCAGAATTATAAATGTGCAACCATTTCTCTTCTTTGGATATATATGCAAACTCTTTCCACTATCAAGCCCTCTATAGTCTTAGTTCTAGCATGACACTGATTTTCAGTTGTGCTTCAACACATTATTTCCAAATGAGTGCCTTTTCCCTGATAGAAAGCAAGACATAGAAGCTTCATCCTCACAGACCTTCAGACTTTCCCATGAGTTTGTCAACCCATCCCTACAGGTGTCAGAGTCCAAAATTTATATCCTCAGAACCCCAATTCAATAGTCATATAACTCTGGATATTCCCTCAAAAATATTAACAGAGGTCTGTAAACTTTCAATATTTGATTTTTGGCATGCTGAAAACTGCTCAGATCTGGACAGTATTAAGCAGCAAGATATGCCAAGCATTCACTTGCACAGGCCTTTACCTGACTGGCATCCTGGGACACAGCCACCAGATCAGCTCCTGTGCAGAGGACACCTGTATCCACATACTTTTAATCCAGAAATTCCATGTTTTGAGCATTTGTCTATGATATGAAGACCCATTTTTCTCTCCTGCCCTTAAAAAAGACAGGCTCCATCTCTCACTTCTCACATGGATGTTATTTAACATAGGGACAGCTGTTTTGCAGTTGTGTAGATTTCAGATCTGGCATTCACTAACTTGTTTTTAACACTGCTCCCCTTTATGAAAAATACATGTATATTCTTGAGCCAGGGGAAGAGGGACATGAGTCTATAACCTAGTTGGTATCACACTTAACCTGGAATATCCACATCTAGTTTCTGTTGCCAACAAAGATTTATATCTGGAGCTTCTAAATGATGGCTGTGCTGTGCTAGGGGTTAAGAGAAAGATGTTATTCTTATTTCTTCCCTTTTCTAAGAAAAAATTACTTGGACATTTAGCTGCAGAGGAAGATTCTGGATGTTGAATACAGATTGGAAATAAAGTACTTCCTATTTTTTTCCATGAAACAGACACTGAAGTCACAGCAATGGTGCATTTTATCCAAAGTTTTGCTTCAGCATTTTCTATCAGCTAGCTTATATCATCCTCTAGTTGTTTTGGTGATTTATTGTCCATATACACTGCCTACAAAATGAAAAGCATTATGTTTTTAGGAGTATTCAAGTATCTCCATATGTAAAGGTTTGTCTGTACAAGATTCTAAGTACTACCTCAATCTTCCCTATAGCAGTGCAGCCATTCTATATGGTGTTGTATTCAGGCAAACTAATCACATTTACACCACCTTCAGTTTTGGAGCTTGAACAGCGTTGCACTGCAAGGGAAAACCCTAAATCACATTATATATCATTCACAGAATGCAGGAACCTAATGAGACCTAAAGCTTGCATCGGGCAAAAAACTATCTAAAAAGTCTCCACAGCAATTTTGAAAGATTAAGGTAGCTTTGTCCTTCTACAGGTCTTGCTTCAAGCTGTCTGAAGAGTGGCGGGTGAAACTGTTTGAAACATAATTGAGGTGGGTGGGAAGCTGGAAAAAGAAGGCTGTTTTTCTCTCAAAGAGTTCAAAACACAGCCTTAGACATCAAACTAAACTGCAGGGATCACAATTGGCAAAGTCTTAATGGAGAAAAAAATCTTTCTGAGAATCTAAATAACAAGTGTTTAATAGATATATAATTTAAAATTTTCACTGGAGTTTGTAAATTCTAACAAAAAAATCCTAAATCTTGCAAAAAGATTTTGGTTACTCAGGACTTCAGTCCTAGCTACCAAAGATTCTGATAATAGTGCTTCTTTGAGGTTATTTCAAGATTCTTTTTTAATAAATTACTATAACTATGATGCAAAAACTTTTGTAAGAGTCAGTTAAATGAAATAAGTGAATTCATAGTCTACAGAGGATAGATACTGTTTTTCAATTCAAATATTAGGAAATGCCTAAAAGCATTAGAGACAGTGATTTCAATGGCTGAATGCCATTAACAATTAACAATTGCCATTAATGCAATTAACTTGTTGAGAGGATATCCTGTTTCTCAATGGTAAAAGAATACTTTACGTTGGACTCTTGTCCCCAGACATTCGTTGTATGAAAATTTATCATTTAGGCTAAACTAATTGTCTGTTTTCCTTCTCTAGGGAATGAAGAGAGAAAGTTAAACCCGTGGGATGATTTATCTTTTCCTAAAATAATGTTCCAGGAAGGTGCATCGTCCCCTGTAGGATGCTGTCATGGTTTAACCCCAGCCAGCAACTAAATGCAATACAGCTGCTCACTGCCCTCCCCAGCAGGATGGAGGAAAAGAGAATTAGAAGGGTGAACGTGAGAAAACTCATGTATTGAGATAAGAACAGTTTAATAATTGAAATAAAAAAATAATAGTAATGATAATAATAATAAAAATTGCAATGAAAAGGAAAATAGCAAAAACAAAAGAGAGAAATAAAACTCAAGAAAGACAACTGATGCAGATGAAAAACTATTGCTCACCACCAACCATCTGATACCCAGTCAGTCCCTGAGCAGCAGTCACCAGCCAACTTTCCCCCTAGTTTATATTGCTGAGCATGACATCACATGGTATGTGATATCCCTTTGGTCAGTTGGGATCAGCTGTCCCAGCTGTGCCCTCTTCCAACTTCTTGTGCAACCCCAGCCTACTCACTGGTGGGGTGGTGTGAGGAGCAGAAAAGACCTTGATGCTGTGTAAGCACTGCTCAGCAATAAGTGAAACATCCCTGAATTATCAACTCTGTTTCCAGAAGAAATCCAAAACATAGCACCATACTAGCTACTATGAAGAAAAGTAACTCTACCCCAACCAAAACTGACACAGGTGTATTTTTATTTTTTGACTATAACAGGTGGAGGTGTGAGGTCTAAAAGTAATACTTCAGTCATAGATTTGTCTTCAGTGGTTAAGCCAACTGCATACAGAACATCTCTGTGGTTTCTTAAGTAATTTCTCTGGTCTATTATTTTGTTTCCTTTTCTAGTCCATCCCACACACTGTATAGGGAGCTGAGGTGCCTATTGTGGACTTTTGCTGTGCTGTGGATTGCAGCATCCACCTTTTGATGTTATTCAGTGGTAAGCATGATGCTGAAAAAACAGTACTTTAATACGTACTGGCATTTGGTCTGCCTGAACATTTTGCTGTGAACGTGATTTAATTTTGTCACCTTTACCACTTGCTTAAAAGTATCTGAAGCCCTGCCATGAAAGCTAAGGCAATTAGTCATAGTTACAGCATCCCTAAGCTACTGAAGCATAAAATTAATGATAAATTAAATATATAATTAATACAAAATAATAAAATATTAAAAATATTAATTAATTAATTAATTAAACATAAACACATTATTTGATTGGTCCAATCTTAGTCCACATGTCATGAATGGGAAAATCAGTAACACTGTGAATAAATATTCCACTGACATGATCAGCAAATCTATGACTGAGATGTCAAAAGATCTTAAAAGACCTGTTTTGACTGGAGCATCTTTACTTTCTGAGCTTCATTTGAGCCAAAATTAAGTGGACCTACATGCCCTATCTTCAACTGTCAGATGCACTAGTTCATTTATTTGGTAAGTGATCTCATTCCGTGGTTAAAAATGTTACCCCCATGACAGAATTAAAGAAGTGTAATGTACTGAAAACAGCATCAAGTGCACAGGAGGCAGGCATTTTTTGTGCTAATTTTTTTTCTAGTCTGGTCAGCTTCTACACACAGGCATAATTCAACAGGGGTGCATTCATATGAAGGAATTTCCAATATTAGCTGAGTTAAGAGCTCACCTTTAAGGTTCATCTAAGAAACAAATACTCATTAATTTCAAATACCCTTTTCCTAGGAACCATTTTGTCCAATGGCACCATCCATCTCTATCTGATTGGCATTTGCAGAGGTTGCATGCAGTTGGTGAAATGATTGATCATAGGTATTCTGTAGTATCTGCTACAGTCTACCAAATCAGTTCTACATTTAAAAAAAAAAAAAAAAAATAATCAAATGAGCATGTCCCAAGGCTGATATTACTATTTATTTCTAGCCATGACCTAGTGTCAAACCCAGAATATGGAAAAAGGTAAGCTTTCCTACCTAACTAGATCACCTACCTCTTATCTTAATCACTGTGCTTGGGAACAAGCTTGTGAATTAGTTATTACAAGTTACTATTAAGCATGGATGAAGCTCAGATCCTTTCTGTTACCTACCTGTGAATGTACTCTAGCCCTTCAGTAAGTGCATGGTAGCTCATTCCTTAGTGAAAAGAGACAAGTTATTTCAGAGTTGCTGAGGAACAAGTGTTTGAACACTGGAAGTTACCAGGGGAACCGACTTACTGAAAGCTTTCAGCTTAGTTGATAGTACATTAACTTGCCTTACTATTTCTTGAACAATAATAAAAATAATAGCATATTCTTCAGTTTAGCTCCTTTCTTGCTTCTGGCAAATTTCTCTTCATATTTCTGCTCTGACTCTTGTTTTCTCGTAGGATCAGTACTATATTGCTCTCTTCACCTTTGATCTTACTGACACTTCAGCAGGGTATACAATTCCAATTGCACAGAAAAAGGAAATTTAGATTCAGACAAAAAGGATTTTTATTTCTTTTTCCTCTCATAATCTGTTTACACAGGAACATCAAATAGAGGCTTTTTGCTACAATCTGTCTAATTTCTCTGTGGTTGGGCCATTCAGCCAGCAGATGGGAGCCCCTGATTTCAACCCCAGAGGCAACTTTAAGTAGTATACTATCAACAAGACATTACCCACAAAGCTTAAGATGTGTTTTTCCCAATAGTTTTCTTTACTGGAGATTTTGTTAACAAAAAACCCACTTTTCCTCCAGTCTCCAACTCACTTTCCCTGACTTAAACCTGCCTTCAGTTGATCTAGTCCAACTTAGTAGCAAAATAAGTAGAGATCAGACCAATTCTTCCCCAATTGCTTTCAGCATTATGTTCCTTGCTTCTCTAGGGAAGGGAGACAAGGACAAAAATCTGTGCTACTTCTCCATAAACAATATCCTGTTCAAATAAATGAATGTCTTTTTACTTAATCTATTTCCTGATGTCTCATTCTTAGTGAGGAAAATATCCATCCTAGGATGTCACTTTCCATGCCTTTATAGTCTATTTTCTACATTATTTAATTGTTTCTTGAGTTTTCACACCTCCAAATTGTATTGAACCACTATGTCAATGGAGAAAAATAAAATGCTGCTCTGAAATGTCTTCTTTTATGCTTTGTTAGATTTCACTATTCAAATCTTTTTCTATTCAAATATACTCCAGCTATGAAAGAAACATGATAGCGCTTCTGCAATGGAATATGTGGTTATTGCCATAACCCACCTGGTATTCTATTCAAATTCTTCAGCTATGAGAATTTGCTACTGCAAATATACTTCACTCAAAATCTCTGTGTAAAAGCATTTAATGTTCTCATTTGATGCTCTTGAGTCTTTGTACTTCAGCATGTTCACTGTAAGGCTGCTGGCTTTTGTACCCATCTCTGCTTCATCTCTTTTGTTACTAACACTTGCTTTCTTCTTCAAGCTTTCATCCTAGGCACCACAGTGAATCGTAAAAAGCACCCTGCAAAATAGCTCCACCCCTGTAGCTAAGAATAAATTGTGCTCAGAAGACTAGCTAAGCAGCTGACAGGTCTTGACCATTGCTTTTCATGCTATTTAAGAATTGTCCGTCATGTTCTGCTCCTCATCTGATATCTATTTCTGCTTTTGTATACTGAGTTTCAGGCCTTGGGGTCAGGGACCACTTTTCATTATGCGTGACAGCGCTTAGCAGAATAGGGTATGAGTGAGATTATGTATTGCAAGTAAACAGCACCTTGATGGGAGTGTGGATAGCAGAGCATTAGCTCCTCCTGTTATGAAAGCTGCTGCTGTGGCCCTCATTTACTCACACAGATCACAAGCTGCTTGCTTTGGAAGCAGTCCCCTCTCAAGTGTTTTATTTAAAGGCAGAGATCTAGAGCTGAACTCAGTGCAGCAAAAAACCATTTTATTATCCCATTTATTGTCTTTAAAAGACCAGGACAGAAGCATAAGTACCATTTCTGTGCTCTTTTCACAGGGAAAAGGAGCTCATTTGTTCTGAAAAATGGGGCCCCTGATGTTTTTGTCTTTGTTTCTGGCAAGCGGAGACCTTTCAGCCTATCAGTCGTAGGATGCTCTCTGGCAGTTGTTGCCAGTTCACAGGCTCTGATAGGGCTTCTCTCCTAGATTTATTGGCTGGGAGAGCTATGTGCAACATTTTCTGTAAAATATAGAAAAGTCTTGTTTTCTTGGACATGTGTAGGAAGATGAATCCCAATCTACGTTTCACACTTCTGTTGGTCTTAAGATCTTGTGCAGCTGTTCTGTTAATGGACCCATTTAACATCATATATTATAGTGGTTAAAGTTTTTCTAGCAGTACTTATTATGTATGAACAAATATAAGGCTCATCTACATAGTATAGTCTGATAAATACACACATTATAATGGAAAACTTAATCACTGTTGGGCTATAAAGTTAAACAATGAAAAACTAGTCATTTTTTTTTCCAGTAAGTTTGAAGGATCAAAGAATTCTAAGTGTGTAATAATACATGAAGTCTGTTATCACCTGCTATTTCAAGACTCCTAAATATGTCAATGAATGTCAAGCAAAGTTAACAGATTCAAAAAAGAATTATGGCAGTAGAGAACAGAACAATACAAAAATATTATCTTTACCCACTTTATCTCAGTTTTAGAACAAGGCTTACTTCATTAGATTTATCAGTATTTCCTCTACCATTTCCTTTCATGAATACATGGATTAGTTTATACATCAGAATCTCTCTCTTGATTTTTCTCTTTGGAAAGGTGAAGAGACCGCATAGCTGAGAGGAGAAAGAAACTGTTGACTGAATAACTTGGGAGCATTTAGCATTCATTGTAAGATACATGTGAATGTATTCCACATTGCTGTATTACCTTCCCTGACAGGAAGGATTCTGCGATAGCATGGAGTGGCTCTGGAAGAAGTCCTACTTCATGGATGGTTTGTAATCTGCAACCAACCATAACTGAATGGAGTATGTGTTACAGTAGCGGTCACCTCTTAGTGTTCATATGTTTCTTTCAGGAAGACCTCCAGGTTGTGATCTCAGGAAGATGCTGTTTTAATGACATATTTGGAAGTGACTGGGTTTTTTAGGGGTTCCTCCCCACTACACTTCCAGAAAGAAGATTGTAGAGGATTGAGCTAGGTTAAACTCATTTCTTCACTTGGTTCAGACTAGGGGTTTGAACCTGGGTGTCCCATGGTCCTGGGTACAGCCAAGACACAAGACCACTTTTCTTAAAATCAATCCTTACTCCCCCACAAATATATTAATGTTAAAATTACACTGAACATTCAAAATTTGAATACTCCCCTCTCAAAAGTTTCACTGGAATGGTGTCTGCCTTTCACAGTGTACTGTGATTTGCACCTTATCAACAAAATTTCCAGTTTAGTTTCTAAACCCCTCTTTTCACAGCTTTTCTCTTCAGTACTTTCTCTTAGTTCCATGTTCCTAATGTCAATACTTTTTTTTTTTCCTTTTTCACTTTTTTTGCTCAGTTTTCCTACTCATTTTCTTACTGTATTTAATACTGGTTTAAATAACCCCTGTCTTGCCACTACTACTCTCCAGGGTCCTGCTGTGCAAATTGGCACTTTAAGTGGAGGCACTTCATGTAAGTGACTAACAGCCACCCCTGGTGAGATACTTAAAGAAACAATTGCACTAAACTGTACCTCTTACTTTGAAGAAAAATTAGATAGAGGGGAAAGAACTCCAGCTAATGGGAGATTATAATTCAAGTTTCATAGAAGGTACGAAACTATGTAAAGCCTTTAAGACCTGTACAACTGCAAGAGACTTTTCACAGTTAAAGAGAAAGATTAAATCTTTACCTGGTAACCAGGGATCAAAGTCAGTGAAACCCAACAGTGTTATTAAAATTTTACAACTCCTAAGACGTCTGCCTTGCCATCGTCAAAGATACTCTGTACTCATCGATTTATTATCCTGTTCTATTTTACTTAGAGTAGCCCTTAAAGTCAACTTAATTTTGATATTTTTATACCTTTATCCACCAGGATAGACAACAAAACTGTTCTTTTGTTCATTCATTCTCATTCATTCATGGTTGACTGGGACCTTTTTGAAAAAACAGTTTTTCATTGGCAGAGATCAGTTTGACACACTTCAGACTGATGTTTTTTTCAGAAATATTTTTAATTTCATTTCCATTAAGACAAGGTTCTTGGGGAAACTTTATTTTTTCAGGTCAAAATGAGGAAGTATCCTGTAGGTCAGTATATGCGATCATTGCCCACAATGTTCAGTGGTTGATCGTCAAATCCATAATCTGAAACCAACACTGGATTAATTGTTGCTTTGTGATGGCCCAGTGCCTGATTTTATAGAATCATATCATAGACTCATTGAATGGGTTGGGTTGGAAGGGACATTAAATATCATCTAGTTCCAACCCCTCTGCCATAGGCAGGGACACCTTCCACTAGATCAGGTTGCTCAAAGCCCCATCCAACCTGGCCTTGCACACTTCCAGGGAGGGGGCATCCACAACTTCTCTGGGCAACCTGTTCCAGTGTCTCACCACCCTCACAGGAAAGAATTTCCTCCTTATATCTAATGTAAATCTACCCTCTCTAAGGTCTGCCTGGAGTCTTCTCTTCTCTAGGCTGAACAACCCCAACTCTCTCAGCCTGTCCTCATAGGGGAGGTGCTTCAGCCCCTGATCATCTTTGTGGCCCTCCTCTGGACTTGCTCAAGCAGCTCCATGTCCTTCTTATGTTGGGGGTTCCATAGCTGGACACAATACTCCAGGTGGGGTCTCACAAGAGTGGAGTTGAGGGGCAGAATCACCTCCCTCGACCTGCTGGCCACACTTCTCTTGATGCAGCCTAAGTTTTGTTCATTTCAGGTTGATTTTTTTTTTTTTTTTTTTTCTGAATACCCTTAAATTTCCCTGCTGTGGAATTAGATAATGTTCTTTTTGTATAGCTCAGAAATTAAAGTACTTTGCTAACTTAATTCCATTCTCCCATTTTATCTAGTGATTCCTAATGGAAAATGCACACACCATCCCCACAGCAAAAGCACAAGTATGAGTGGGCTCCCAGGGAAGACAATCAGATATTACTGTGCTGAAAGAAGATCCCCTTTTTTCTCAGATGTTATTAAGTGCTCCATTCTTTCTTCCCATTCTTACCTGGTATTTGGGACCCTTAGTAGATGGAAGTGCAGACTTCTCAGCTTGAGATATTTCCTTAAGGTAGACAGAGTATAGCCATTGTTTTCTTTAGTGTTTAAAGATACAAGGATAGCTATTTCTTCTTATGTATTTGAAGTTGTACACATTAAGAGTCCAAGTGTAATGCTATTGAACCATCAAGTTCTTAAGGTTAATTCACTTATTTAATTAAAGCCATCCAGTCAGGATGAAAATTAGGTTTTCCTCCTCTGAAGTAAAATCCTGGTTCCATTGAAATCTGTGGAAAAAGCTCATACAGACTTCAGCAGAGCTATGATTTCACATCTAATTAGAAAGTGCCATTTTAAAACTGTATATTAGGAGGTTTTGGGGTGGCAAAATGTAGGAACTTTCCCTGAGCAGAATTACTATCCAGTAGTCAAATCAACAAACTGGAGAAATAGTTATCTTTTTTCTTGATTAGTTTATATTTTTGTATAATATTATATATATTATATATAATATGAAAATAAAATTTGTTTTTTACCCTAGATTGTTCAAAACAATGGAATAAATATTTTTCTCTACAGCTTTGTGTGCCAATTAATCATCAATTGATAACCTGTTTACAATGTTTTCTGCCAATATGAATATTTAGTTGATATCATTTTTCCATTTCATTCTTAGCATAAAAAATAAGGAAAAAATACAGCAATAAAAAGAATATTAAGGAGAAGAAGACAGCATAAAAAAGATTTATACTAATTTTGAACAGTTTGTTAACAATATAGCGAATAATAGTCTCTGATTTATGTGGCTGAAGGTAAGATACACTTTCAATATTTCTCATAGTATTATGAGGATGATGGATGATCTGATTTGCTGTTGCGATTTTAGTAATTGCACAGAGCTAGGGTAAAATGCATTCCTCCAACTCACTCTGGAGATAAAAGCATGAATAACTGTGGCCATTTTGACATCACAGAAGAAGTACTGTTTTCTTTCTTTATGAACATGAACCCAAACTCATTTTTGATCAGAGCCACCTGTTTTCCGTATAAACTAACCCAACATTCTACACAACTTCCAAAATTAACATAGAGTAGCACATAGTAGATAGGCCACAACACATGAGGAAAGTAGGTAGTTTTCATATTTTACTTTATTTATACGACAATAGCAATATTTCATTATAAGCTTGGAGGTGGCTTTCAAAGGAGAGGAAACAGGATTTATTTAAGCCATATTGTTTTATGCTGAACTGCTTGCTTATTTTTAAGGTTTGTTGATCTGAAGTTGAAAAACAGAATAATAATATGCTGTCCATTCTTTATAATAAAAATACATTTATTAGAATACAAATTTTGGGGGAAAATCCAATAATGGCTTAAAGATTAAGTCATATTAAAATCTGCAAGTTATTTTCTAGTGTTTGACTGACATAAATGAGCTCAGAGGAAGAAAAATGTGTAACTAGAGAAAATCAAGGAAAATAAGCATGCCACAATTATTTGTGATAGTGACATTAAAATAGTGATAAGGAAGAAACTTGGTCAATATTTCAAGTTTTGTTGCATATTAAATTAAAGATGAAAATCTTGATTTTATAAGAACAATAAAATAATATTCTAAAGAAGATGATGCAAGTACCAATATTCACTAAAAAGATTTATTCTTAAATTTCTTCTTAAAAATTGATTTGGCAAAACTGAATAAAACCCTTGTGAAACTAGGATGTGACTAAAGTAATAAAATATTTACCTCAGATTGTTTTAAATTTGCTACTGGTCAAAAAGGGTCAAAAAGGAGAGTATCAGAACACAGGTGACTTTGAAGGTAGATTGGGGGAGCACTGAGGACCAAGACCAACTCAGAATTATTGGTTGCAGCATGGGGTATGTTGTCTGCCACCTTCATCAGTTGGCATCTGTATTGTTAATGTGTGTGCCGTGTATGCAGCTTTTAAATACTTATTGCATTTGGGGGGTAGTGGGCAAATTGCTCATAGTCCATATTCTGTGTAAATATGTACATGTGATTTTCCTCTGAGGTGGGTGTTTGTACAATGTCAATTCTAATTACAGGTATTTTTAAAGTTTTCTACCTGCTTAGCATGGTCTGTAGCTTAGAAGCAGCCAATGTTAGACAATTTGTCAGAATCAGTTCATCTTTAACAGAGGATTAAGAGAGTCATAGGTATCCTTGCCTGGTGTAAAGGTTCATTGATTGTGTACTCTGATTTCTACTGCTTTTCATCCTAAATTTCATTTTCTTCCAAAAAAAATCTAAACTGTTCCATTAGCCTAAATGATATGGATGTTTACTGGATTAAATTGCAGATGAAGACAGAATGAAAAGCAGTGAAAAGGAGAAAGAATCAGCAAAGAAATACAGCGATGGAACTTCCCAGTCAGGTCAGATACAAAAGGAAGAATGGGTGTCATTTTCTTCTATAGCCAGGAAACAAACATAATTAAATGAATTAAATTGATCCTGCAGGATTATTTTGTTTCTTTCAATCAGAAGTGTGTACTTATTAATTTACTCCTACTACCTGTTTTCTATTGCAGGCAGTACACTGCAGGTACTACAACTGAAAATATGGGAACCACAGTCCCTTTATTAGGACTGAGTGATGTGTCCTGTTCTTCAGGTGGTGGGGAAACATGAAGGGAAAAAAAAAGGGTAAAAAGAGAGAGAGAATGAGAGAGAGAGAGAGAGAGAGATAATAGATATGTAACATAAGCATATATACATATCTATTTATATATATATGTAAATATATTCAGATAGCTGAAGAGTTAATGGTAGAACAATTTCTTTTAACTGTGGATTTCTTTATATTTGAGCTCTAAAAGCCCCTGGAAATTGAGCTTCCTTGTTATCTATTTCATTGCAAGAAAAATAGAAAAATATACTTTCTTTAAAGAATATATAATATACGCTACTGAGAAAAATCCCTCTGAAGTAAATATGACTTTTTTGTAGTTCAGTTGCAAACAGAGAGGATCAAGTCCCAGTCAAGTTAAGTGCAGATCAGTAAACTACAACGGAGCATGACTAATTTTTTTTTTTTTTTTGTAGATGGAAATAATTTGTTGGATAATAATAATTACAAATAGATTTGTGTTTAACAGCTTCATTAAGGAACTATCAATCCTCTCAATTCCTCTCTTATGTAGTGTGTAAGTACTGGTGGCAGGCTACAGTTTAGAAAAAATGAGACAGAGAGCAGTGGATAACTAAGCCATGGCAGCACAGAATTTTAGCATAAGGATTAAAACTGAAGGTGTCTCGGCTTTGGGTTCTTGGCCAATTCTGATTTCTTATTCCCTGAGTATGGAATTTGTAAACAGCAGTTGTTAGCTAAAATGCAACAGGATGTAAACATCTTCAACAGTGGCCTGGATGTGGGTCTAAGTTCTCTATAACATGTATGGCAGGACATAATGACCTAAAAATATCATATATGACAGCCAACACAAGTGGTTAGTGTCAGAAGTCTGCTAAGAGACAGAAACAATGGTAAAATAAGCCATATTCAAACAGACTCTTTTCTCTCTCTTTTAGGTGCTGTGGCCCCGTCTTTCAAAACCCTATATTTCCAGTTAGTGAGAAGAAGAGATAATGATGACTGTCACTTTATCTAGTGGCTCAGGAGTTAAAAGGTGCACAGGGTTAAAGTATGTTTTCATGTAAGAATATAAAATGAATACCACAATATCTAGGGGGGACAGCACAGGAATTGCTGATATTCTGTTTGTTATTTCTAGCTATGCTCAAAAGCCATTGATCATCAGCTTGCTCTCTTCATCTTAGTTGTCGATGTTTAAATAGATGAGATTTTCCAAAGAACCTGCTTTTCACTATAGACTATATAGGCATTTTAGGCATTTGCTTTAAAGAGATGCATACATTAGGAGTCTAAAAAGTAAGCATATCCTGGTTTCCCAGAAATTTTACCTTGTCTAGAATAGGCAACAGCCAATCAGATTTTACAAGAGAAAGAGTTTTAACCCTAAGCTCCTAAAGTGAGTGGGAAAAAAAGGCAGTTTTGCACTGTCTTGTATAAATGGATGGAGCTGACATTTTTAGCACTTATTTCAAAGACCTGTCTAAAGTTCTGCACTCCACGCCAGTTGCAGACATAACTGAGAGGAACTGAACAGAGCTGGAAGTGATTTCAGTGATGGTAATTGCCTTACAGTCAAAGCAGTTTTCCTTCAGTTACTTAAATGCCTGCTCCAATATTAAATTTCAGTGGGAATTAGAGAAAATATTAGGTTCACAATGTGATTCTAACCTAGAACCCTCCACTTTGATTATTTCTTTTCCATAGTAAGTAATAGAACTTTCTGCTTTTTGCCTTTGTGCTATATCTTTCTTCCAGTCTGTTCATCAAAAGTCTGTATCCATTTTCTCAGATGCTGACCATGAATTACAGATGACCAGAACTGACTGTATCAGTGGGCTTTACGTGAGTTTATTCCTTCACAAAACCCACAGAAAAACTATGGACCAAAGGTTTCCCAAACCACTAATTCTACAGGGTTCAACATCCATGAATATGAGAAAGTAACATAGAACTGACCCTAAGAATAAGTTAAATACTTGTTTTTCTCTTTCTAAAACTTTCCAAAGTAAAAGGTTTCAAAACTAAAAGATTTCAAAAATATCTTGGACTAGGATCTCAAAGGAAAGATGTTACTTTTACAGTCATGAGTTCCACACACTGTATCACTCTGAAATGACTCTCACAGCATCTGCTGTCCTGGCACAGGCTGTGAATCAGATGCTTTCAGTCAAGCATATGCTGATAGAGAAACCCACACCTGCAAGAAGACACTCATGATTACATTAAGTTAACCACAGGGACACTGAAAGAGGTGTTGAACTCTAGGCAAGTATTAGCAAAGTCTTTCTAACTATCACCTAGAGCTGGAGTAATGTTCTTTATTCCTAAAAATACAGCTTGACAAGTTTTCCTCTATATTTTAGTTAATTTCAGGACTGCAATGGGAGCTCCTTAATGTCAACTAAGAAAGCAAAATAGTAAAAACCCCCCATGTTTAATAGCAAAGTACTTTTTTAATAATGCAAGCAACTTCTGCCTGAAGACCTAATCTAACTGGACTGTGTGTAAGAGAATGGTAAATATTCAAGAGCTCCAAAAATTGTTCCTTGTTTTGTGGACTGTGAAACAAATTACAGGAAATTGAAGCAAAAAGAATCTTCCTGATGGAAAACAAACAAACAAAGAAAAAAATCACAGGAATATTCAAACGGATTCATTGTTCATGAATATGAATAATTTGAAAGACTCAAGGTTTTGAATCAACATGTCCTAGAGAGATTCAGGTTTCTGTCTTTGATCTATGTTGGGCATTTCATAGTTTCACTGTTGCAGACATTCACTTTTCTGTATGTACAGTTTACACAGTCACTTCTATGGTATATACATTTTACAGTAAATGTACATTCAAATTTCACTTTTGCAGGGTCATAACTTCTATTTTTGTTATAGTTTTAATTGGTTGCTTATATTCTTGTCTGAATAGTGCTGCATTTTGCAGGACTCAATTTTAGCAAGTCTTGACAGTATTACTTACCAAAATTTAAGGAATTTTCTCCTATTCTGGCAATAAATTTAGGTCTAAATTCTGAAACTTTAGCTCATTTTACTCCTCTAACTGACCCCTTTTGACTATTCTCAGCCACCTTGAAGACCCAAAGATTCAGGGATAAATATATATTGTTTCCATATTTGGCAAAACACTGTGAAAGATGAGGCAAAGTCTGATTTCCACCAGTAATACAGCTTTACAGTGTATTTTTGTCTTAAATTTAGCATAAGAATACTATCGGGTGCTAGGGCTTCAACATTGTATTGAAATTTTTGTGATACTGACCAGGCAGCTCCCTCCTACATATCAGCATGACATGCTGAATTGTGCTAAGAAGTTGGTTTTAGCCTGATACTTCAAATTAATTTTCCTTTCTTTCCTGTTACACCTCAAAATCAGGACTTTGCAGTTAAAGTTCTAGCTTTTTACTTAGTATCAAAATATACTTTGGCTTGTACCAGTACCCCTCAAAGAACTTCTTATATTTATTTAATGACAACGCAGTAATGGGCACAATTGCCCTGTAGTTCAGAGTAGCACCCCAAGGGCTCATGCTGCTGACTCACAGTGAAGTCCAGAACACATCAACCAAACTGTTGTTCACAATCCAAACAAGCAAGCAAGGTGTAGCATACTGTGCTGCAAACACATAGTTTGTATGCATTCCACTGTCATCTCCTACTGAAAATTAACTCAACTATTAATAAGCTTGCCATAACTCTTCTGTCCAGTCTCCTTGCAATGGAGAGCAAGGAATTTTAACCAGGAACTCTTAAATCTAAGAAAAATAAGAGCTTCTGGCAGGATCCTCTCCACAAAATTCCTCTTGCTTTAACATTTGTTTCAAAATTTTCTCTGAAATAACTCTACTTTTCATGCTAATTGCAGCTTGCAGCTCATTATTTTCAGGGGCATTTAAAACAGGCTGCTGTTACATAAAAGGGTCATTTTGAAGGAGGAGCCATCTTCTGTGCTCTCTGCCTCACTACTCCCAATTATTTTGTTGTCATTCTAATTGGTTATTACTCAGAGAGAAAATTTGTTACTGTTTGACCTTTTGCTTGTTTGAGTTTATTCTAGTGTTTCAGGTGCTCTGAAAATGGTTGAAAACATCTAGAGATCAGGAGAGACATCCTGTTCTGTCTGTTGTTGCTTGCAGCTGTACAAAGCACAGGCAATCACCTCCCAGGTTCGGAGACCACTTGTGCCTCCTCCAACATGGCAATAGCTGTCATTGCTCTCCAATTCACTATATCTGCTCAGGACTGGATTTTGACTCTCTTCCAGCTGCCTCGATGAAGATATGAGGAGAAAAATCTTTTTACTTTATTCAGTTACCACCTAAACTCTGTGTGCAGGATTATAGAATGCTGTACGCTCCTTCATTCTCTGCCTTCCATGAGTGGCAGAGCAGCAAAAATGGATGGGTATTTAGTGTCAACAAAGAGAATGAGCTGAGCATGGAGTAGCTACTACAACATTATAATCCTGAATTTTCTGACTGAGATAACTGCTTAAAACAGGACATCAAATTTCAAAGCTGCCTTAACTGAGAAATGGCCTACACTCCTAGGCAGTTTTTTATGTCATTAAAGTGTGCATGGGCAGCAGGAGTATGAGGGTGGTGAGCAGTATGAAGCAGAAATGGGAGGAACTATACAGCTTAGTAGAGAGGGAGCTGCAAGATAGTGCTTATTGACAAGGCATTATGGGACTAAGTCTTGCAGCCCTCCCATGGACATAAGTGGACCTGGCTGATGGTAGCCAGTAATAAATGAACCTATTAAGACAGCATGTGAGTGGACCACCTGCATGTCTTTTGTGTGGCACAGTGCTGACAAAGTTAAGGCTTCAAATATAAATTGGTAACTCATTCTATAAAATTAGCTATATTATCCTCCATTGGGAAAGAAAATGGGGTCTTGTGGGGAAGGTAAGAAGACAGGTTTTTTAAGAGGAAAATGTTGTGGGAAATGCATAACAGAATCAGAGTCTTGGATCAGGCAAAAGGATAGAGAAATCTGTGGTGGATCCTGTTCTCTTCAATGTGGAGAATGTGGAAGGAAGGAGTAGGAGTATCCAATGCCTTTTCTGAACAAAACCATCCAACCAACCCTCCTTTCTGAGTGAGGATCACTCAGGACCATTGATCTAACAGTCAAACCTCCAAAACTGATTAAACACTGGTAGAACTGATCAATCTTTCAGAAGATTTAGTGAGGTTATTTCAAACAATGTAACTGGGAACATACAATAGTTGTTTGTGAAAAAAACAATATAAAAGAAAAAGCATTACAAAGGTTTGACTGGCATCATGTTAAACTGTAGCAATTCAATAGGCATTTTCTTATTTCCTTAGGTCAGAGAGCTGCTGGTGTGCAAAATTTCATGAAAATGCTGTGTCTTTACTCCTATCTCTAACTGCTAACAAGTTTCTAGGTAGCCAAGAGCACTATTGACATTTTTCATGTCTCTGAAAAATTATTTGATTTAGAACTGGGTAATTCTTATGAAAATGTAATAATAGCAATAGCACAAAAATATAGTATCAGCTACCCTGAAATGGATAGTGACTTTATGTCAAGCTGCTTTTGTGACTGTATTCCTGAAACTATAGAAGAAAGCAAGAGTCTGCCTTTTGAATACCACTGCTTTTGAACAGCTCCACTGTGTCCTGCTTTGCTCCATCTAAAGAGATGTGAATTCACTTCTGACACTTTCCACAGATATTCTGTGTTAGTTTAATCATTATTTGAACACAGTTTGTGGGCAAAGATCTGCACTGGAGCCTCCTGATCTGAACTGGAGCCTCCTACCCATTGAGCAAATGCTCTAGTCACCACAGCATGGTTTATGTTGCGGTTTGTGTTCTTGGCTGCAATTCCTTCACACTTGTTGTTGAATGTTTCTCACTGCATGCTATTCCTCTGTCTGAGCAGTTAAGACTCCGGACTTGCAGCTTAAACACTTTCAATGCCTTCTCTAGACAATGAAGTGTCTTTAGGTAAATCAGAACACCAAGAAAAGGTGCTAGACCATTAAGTGTTCGGTAGGAGACCTTGATTCCTTTTCCTCAGGCAGACATGGAATTTTAGCTAGGACTCCCGATACAACTGCTTTAGGCCCTAAGCTTTGTCAGCTTCATTCTTGGTGAAGCTAGCCCCTTCAGTCCTGTCTTCTGTTTAACTATGAGTCAATTGACACCTTCCATTCACAAAATGCTATTTTGGAATTTAATTTCATAAACAACTAAAAACTCTATTCTGGCTAAACAAAAGGACTTTTTTTTGTTTGCATGTTTTGTTTCACTTCTGGGCTGCCTGATTCCTCCTAACGAATGAACACCAAAAAACAACTAACATTTTTCCTGCAGTCTTTGTCATAACCATTTTCTTTTAGTCACAGTACATCCTCAGGTCTGTATACGTCATATCCAGGCTGAACTGCTCCAAGATGATGTAGCTGCAGTATAACAGATAAAATCTAGAAAACATTGACTGATGAAGAACGGATTAATTTGCTTACATTTAGGTAGCTCATGGTAGCATTAGAAGGTGAATTGACCTCTCACTCATTGCAGCTTGGTGCATCCTGTAGCTTCATCCCAGCTCATCTGTCTATACTAAGAACTGCTCTTGCCCTAGTGACATTAATATAAAGTCTTTCTACTAATGTTTCTGGGATCTGGCATTACAAAGAATAACACTTTAAGAATCCCTTCTAGCAGTCACGCATATTGTACTACAAATGAGAGGGTTTAGAAATATATCCATATTCTCAGACCAACACTTGATCACAGGAAACAGAGAAAGAACCCAAACCTATTGAAAAAGATCTTCTGTAGCTATATAAGTCACTGACTTTTATTAGTAAGGAAACAGTTCCTGTGATCATCTCCATATAACTGTGCAGTTGAACCACCATGGTCCTGCCAAATAACCTGTGCAATGCAAAGGGCCTTCCTCTATTTGTAGCTCTGTCATCTGCCTTGTGCTCGCAGATTCATAGCTTTTTACTTCAGCAGTGATTTCCAAAGGCCTCAGGGGCAGTATTTCCCCCTTGTTTCATGCTGTTCTCACATTCGTATTTCTCACTGCTTTGCACATATAAGTCCAGATATCTTTGCTTCAACAAGCCTTCAGAAGAAGAAATTAACACCAATGTCAGAATCACCCTTTCTCCATGTCCACCTCATCTTGTAGCTTTTAGTTTGTTAAAAAAAGTCTAAACATAGTGTATAACAAAATAGATAGTATCCTTCAAATAATTATTAAATATTACCCAATAATATACATGCACAAAAGCTCAGCAACCAGTCAGCATGCAATGCCCGTGCCTGATTAAGCATACTTCAGTCAGTATTAATAACATTGTAAATGGGAACAACTAACAGGGAATTTGAACAGGTCAGGGGGACAGTATGTATTGCTAGGGGAAAAGCATGGCAAAAATGATCATTGTAGTCATCAGCTTCTTCACCTGCTGCAATGGAAGTGCCTTGTTCAGAGGAGAATGCTTCTCTGCAGAACCCACCGCTGCTTTTTCTGTCTGGCCTTTCCTTCCACTACCCACCTCTTTGTTTATCCCCTAAGGTAGCTTGTGCAACAGTCCTACTAATGAAAATTCTTAATTTTGTCAAGAGGCCATCAGCTATGGGAAGCTTGTTGCTGTAGTAAGCTAATGTCTGTAACCACAGCTTTGTGCTTGTACTGCCTCTGGGTATATTGAGTCTCAAAAGAGGCAGTTTAAGCTGGAGGTGAGAATATATTGAAACAAAGTATCACCAAAGAAGGGAAGGTGGGGAGTGAAAAGAAGAAAGAAAAAGGGTTTTTTCCAAGTAACTAATTGACTGCATTTCATGTAATACTCATTTTATGTTTTGGCATCAATCTCATTGTTTTAAAGAACATGAATTCCAAATACTCTAGGATGTCTCAGATGACACTAGATTATTTAGGTACTTTATCTTGAGTAGCTCAGTACTTCAGCTAGGAACATGGATTGCTCTAACAGCCCCACCAGCTGTACTGACTGCAATGTGAATGCAAGCTCTCAACATGTTTTTAGATACCTTCATATAGAAACTTTAAGGAGGTTTAAGTGTGAACTGAATCCCACTGGTAGTACAGTATTCAATTACTTAAAGACAGACATCTAGTGCCTCTGAGGCACAACCAGGAATCTGAAAAACCTGCCTGGAGTGACAATTAGGACACAGTGCAGAAGGGATGGCTGAAAGACACGTGGGAGCCTCACACAATTATCATGAGGTGCCTACATTTAAGCAACCAAAAAGATTCTGCATTGTTTATTCTTAAAACCAGGATTCAGCTTCATCTATGATACGCTGGCCACTTTCTACCTGGTCGATTTGCCTGTCACTGGTTTCCATCAATCTATCCCTTCCTAACCTCCTGTATATTTCCATTATCTTTTTATTAGTATGTCCCATAAACAACCCTTCATATCCCTCCACCAGTTCCCTGTAGGGTACCCCAGTACTTAGCCAATGGAGATTTTTTCCTCCATGCGGTATCCTGTTACTATCTCATTTGTAAATAAAAATAATTTGCTATTACTTATGCAAACAACTCACAGTTGTCTCTCAGTACCCTATAAGTGTCCTTCTGCTCAAACTAAAATTGTAATGTCTTTGATGTTTTCTTATCGTGTAGCTAGGAGCTCAGATTCACAAACATTTGTTTCTTATTCCAAGCTTTCTCCTGCCACGTTTTCTTAAAAGTGTACTAGTTACCACACTGAGTGATTATGCAGCACAGTCATTTGAGCATCCTATTCAGCTCTGAATTTAATGTTTCTGGATGCAAACTGTTTGAATTTTGCATATTTTCTATACAAAAAAATTTCTTGGATACAGTTTTTCATCTCTGTCTATGCATACATCTATACATACTCTCACAGTTTATTAGAACAGCCTTTTCTCTGAACTTAGCAGATGCTATAGTGTGGCTACAGGCACCCTTCTCATACCCAGCTCATTTGAGCTTGTTATCCCTTTCTTTAAATGACTATATCTCTCTCACACTTGACATATGATTTCAGAAACTGCCTTTTCAAGGTATACCTTTCACACCCATCATCTCCTAATCACAATCGGAAAGTGGACTCTTGCCTCTGGTAGGTCTGTGGTATCAGGCTCCCCTGCCCATGCTTTACATTTTCAGACAGGTGTCATCAGACTTTTTATCACTTTCACAGCTGGGATGATTTCTCTGTATCAACAGAGCTAGCTACCTTCAGAGATGTGTTTGAAAAACCATCCATTACTGTGATGCCTACAAAAGTATACAACAGTAAGAGGTTGCTGTGGTGCCTCTGCCAGGGCTGGCTATGCCTACTGGTATTATGTCATGGTTTCTTTGTGCTCCTCATATGTGTCTGTGCTTGCTTAGGAATGTAAGCTCTTTACAGAAGGCACTATCCCTTTGCATTCTGCAACAAGTCAAGTCATGTTCTATGCTAACCCTATGCTTATGCAAATAATAATTATAATACATGAATCTCTGTACCTTAGAGACATTCCAAATCTCCCTCCATGTTGAACTGTAGCAGATTGTAATGTGTTTCCCTACTGCGAGGTAGTGGTAGTTGTGCTGGCATATGAGTAAAATGCTATTTAGAAGATCTCTGTTTCACCCAGGGATCTAGCAATGAAATGCTATCCAGGCAATTATTTTAATTGGAGATAATCACTTGGGAAATGGATGGATGAATTAATCAATTCCAGTTAATTGGGATAATGACATTATTTATGCTGGTCACCTTTTTTTACCACCATCTGTAGGAAGCTTTCCAACTGCAAGACCAAATTCTTCTATGATACAGACCCACTGAGGCTACTGCAATTAAAACAGGAATGAATCTGGTGCATTGTAAGTATAGAATAAATTGCCTCACTTACTTATTTTTGGAGAAACCATGTGTGCAGCTGACCTGGGAATACTACAAATTACTCTCTTTATTCCACTGTTGCTATCCTGTCATTAGTAGTGTTGCAACAGGAGGTGTTCTTGGCACTTGTTCCAACAGAAATATATAACTTTTGTTTTGTTTGCATACTTATGCAGCTCATTACTATGTGAAAAACAATCTGCAGCTTAGTATTTGTTAATGGGATGTGGAACAAGGAAACAGCAGATGGAGTACTGGGATACTGAATGCATAATAAGTTTGATCCTGAAAGTCCTTGTATGATTTTTCAGCTCAGGATGGTTGTTAAATCCTACAGCAAAGCTGTGTTCAAGAAGTGAAGACACAGTCCTCCTGTTTAGACTGAAGGGTCAAGCATTCCCTGCACCTGCTCACCTCTTAAAGGGAAGCAAAAGACAAGATTTTGCTTTGTGATTAATTCTTTGATTTCTTTTACTGTTCAGAGAGGAGCTCTGAATATAGGATGGCTCACCCTCCTTCAAGTGATTGAAGATAACCTTTGCTGTGATACTGTCCTACCTATTTCTGTCTTCATCTGAAGAGAAATAGAGTTCTGAATGTCATCCTCTGCTCACCTGTATGTCTAATGCTGACTGGTGCCAGCATTGTGCTAAGATGCATCTTCATTTAATGTGTTATAGCACCTTTGCACCTCTCAGAATAAGATCTTGGGGCAAAATGATTCCTGTATAATCCATTTGTCCACCCTCATCTCCATGTCAGACTGAGTGGCTCTTCAAGTCTGAGGGAATAAACCTCAATCTTTTGTCTAGCAAAGATAAAGATCAAATCAGTCTGTGACACTCAGATCAAGATACATTAAGTCATGGGTACATCTGTGACTGCAGCATGGAATAGACATATCTGCCAGGTTGCAGTAAGCTTGCCCAAATTTTTAGAGCCTTTTCTGCAGCAGAATGACTCTTCAACTCATTTAACACAGACTTGTTTAATAAATCATAATTTTTCAAACTTCTGGAAAATGGCAAGGTGTGGCAAACAAGAGTTAACAGTCTTAGGATCATTACAGCCAAACCACAAGTAACTACTGCTACTTAGTTTACTTAGTTTACTGCAAATACTACGTGAGACAAGAACATGACAGACAAGAAATCTTCATGTTTTCAACAGCAAGTGAAAGTATTGGTCCAGAAAACTGCGATGATTTTTTTTTTTTTTTGGGGGGGGGGGGGGGGGTGGTGGTGGGAAAGAGATTGAGAAATGTTAGGGCAGGCATCAAACCTAGGATTTCTCACAGGCTTTTGATTCCTTCATTGTAGGAGCCCCCTGAATTCAAGCATGCTGTCTTGTGTCTCCACAAAAAGGAAAAGCATTGTTTGTGAAAAGTCAGTGCCTTGGGGTTCCTTTGTTTTTGCACCAGGCTGCCAATTCTCCTGCCTCCCTCAGAGACCTTCCAGCAAAGACAACACCTGTGACCCATGGCATAAGCAGCTCTGAAGGGAGATAATGTTTTCAGTTAAACGGGACCCAACAGGCTCCTGTGTGCGTGACTTTTGTTTCCACATTCATCCTGATCCTCCATCCAGCAGGGTACAGGGACAGGTCACTGAAAGAGGCCACCTGTGTCACTGCACACAGGCCCTAACCTCTGTGCTACTAGACAGCTAACAGCTAGGTCAGGGGTACCACACAACATTATCCCACATATCTGCAAATGCCATGGGCCAGGAAATGCTTCCTGACACCTACCAAAAGACTGTGTCATGCCACAGGAAGAAAGCAGGAGGGAGAGTATTACCTGCATACCAGATTCCAGAACCTTTGTCAATAAAACTTGCAGGTTACAATGCTCCAGCCTACAAAAAAAAGGGAATTTTGTCTCTGCCAAAAATCTTGCTAATTAGGAGAAAAAAATTCCTCTGGACTCCATATCTGATCATTGATTTAACACATGTTAAGCTGGGTGAGCAGCTGAACACCTGCAGGTATTTAACACTACTAAGATTTAAGTAGAATTAAGTCCTACAAATGGTTTTAGTTTTGAAATTATTTAAAGTAATTGAAGTTTTTATTTATAAAGAATCAGTATCTCTCATCTAAACCTTTGCTTGACCGAACTAAATAAATCAAGATCATTCAGTGTCTCATAATACATTTCCAAAATCATTTTATCACTCTGTTGACGTCTTTTTCCAGTTTTAGTTCATTTTAGTATTGGTCACTAGAACAGTCTGAACTATTTGAAATGAAGTTTTATCAGTATTTTCTATTACAGTACTAAAAGTTTCCTGATTTTGGTAAAAAGTACCTTAAAGAAGCCAAGGTATATTTTTAACCCTGGCTTTAATGAGGTAAGGATTTCCCTTCTGCATTTGTAAAAATACTTTTTTTTACCTACCTCTGATATATGAAGCGCATCTTAGAGTTTAACGCCAAAGCTTTTCTCCTATAAGCACCTTGTTCCAACAAGTGTTGTGCAATGAGGTATGGTTTGGATACCACAACCAAACAGAAAACTGAATACCTGCTTCTTGAAATAAGATACATTTCCATTGGCTTTTCCTCCTCTCAGCTCATTAGTCTCGATGAAGCAAACATGTACATTCAAATGTAAAGAATAATTACTGAAAAATTTAATCCTAATAGAACATACAATAATTTTCAAACATTTCAAACACCATTCTGTGATTGAGAAACTAATTCACAAGTAAAAGTGCTTACATAAACCATTCACGTCCTGATATTCCACAAAGTATTATTTTTATTCTGAATGCAGAAAAGTGAATGAGTTAAAGTCATCTCATGCTAATGAAGACAGTATTTTTTTGATTTTTAGATCTAGAAATAAACAAATCTGAAATGCAAATAAAGCCCAAACTCAAAAAATAGGATCTCAATATAGGGCTTTCAAGTTTCCTCAAACATCACTGGAATATTGTGAAATTTGTGTGCAATGTTTATACATTTGTTTGTTTCTCTGTTGTGTAGTTTACAGAATTTTAAATTTTCTTTAGGAAATCATCATCTAAATTCTAGAAACACGAGATTTCTAAAGAAATCGTTGTGCCCTCCATCAGCCGCACAAATAAACACGGTACCCGTGGAAGGGCTGTAACATGCATCTCAGCCGCTGGCTGCTGCGTTCAGCTATGCCTGTTTCCATGGAAACATTTCAGCAGACGCGGTACCTACTGGCAACCGAACAAAGATTTTCCTATTGCTCTGCAGAAGAGGCAAAATGCAAGCCGCAGTGAATATAACATCTTTCCTTGACCCTGGATCTGTAAGCATTGGCAGGCGAGAGACATCAGGTCTTTCTTTCACCGCCCCCCCCGCCCTGAAAAACAAGCAGGCATTGGGGAGAAAGGGGATTGATAGTTTTTTAACAAAAAATAAGTATTTACAGTAGGATGCAAAATCTCAAAGTCAAATTCAAAGTCACAGCTCTTCTTTTAGAGGAACAAAGAGAAGCCTTCAAATCAGCCACTCACAGAGCTCAGAGAAGAGTGCTTTAAATTGCAATGGTGTGCTTGCTGAAATTAAGATTGTAAAAGAAAGAAATAAGAATAGTGAATATATCATTGTACGAAAGAACAGTAACCTCCACTTTCATTCAGCTACTTTGAGATGAATAATTTTATAGCCAAGGACAAGTCTTTTTCCAACATTAAAGTGACAGGCGTGGTTAGTGGTTTTGAATAGAGTGTTCAGTTAGAGATAGCATTGAGCTGCATTAGAAGAGTAGGAAAAAACAATCTGTCGGATCAGGAAAAATATAGCAAGAAAGAGGCCAGCCAAAATATTCTTGTCTTTTATACCAAGTTACAAACCAAAGAAGTCAGACTTAAAGCATACGTTTAGCCTTTGGGATGACTCCTTTAGGGACTTGCAAGTTTGAATAAGATTAAACTAATTAGTAACTGGGATTTTCTGCACATTCCTTTCAAAGCCCTGTACTGGTCACATGGGATGGAACATTAATTCTCCTTTTTCTGTATCTTCTACTCACATATGAAAAGCATATGCAATCGCAAGAGGAATTCAAAATTTACACTGCTAAGTGAGACAGAGACAAATATCTCTGCCTTCTTTTCAGTTTCTGAGTACCATTTGAATAGGGAAATGATGACAAAATAAAAATTTCCACAGTGCTCTCATCCTTCTGTATAGGAAGGATATCAATATCATCTGTATTCTGATATAGATTCGAGTAGTTTGACTACTGTGCTACCTTTATGCTTTCACTAACACAAAATAAACCTTTCTAAGCTGCAAGGACAAATCATTAGTTTGATTACCACTGCAACCTCTGCATATAAAAAAACATCCTGCAATTAAATTTTTCAAGTATGACAGAACATGTTTTATTTATTTTTTTAAATAATTATCACACTGATATTGTCAGCTTTGTTTACCACAACATTGGTATTTTAGCAATTTATGATGATTATAGTTTCTTCTAATTGTAATAGAGATTTTATTTAAAGTGCTCTGCTCAAATGATTTAGAGCAAAAGTTGATGAATATTGCAGCTGATGTTAGACTGTTCTCACCTACAAACTTAAAACAATAGTGCTGATACTATTTCTGAAGAACTCGTGTTTTGTTATTTTTTCTTAGGGGACCAGAACAATTTCAGACATCCAGAACTAAATGATTATAATGGATGTGTGATAACAATATCTGGGTGTGCCTGTGCTGCCTCCTGGTCAGGCAGGAGCCAGGTCAGAGTTGCACTGGTGGTGGTGGTACAGCTTGAACTTGTCGAGTCCTGCTGAAAGCTTCTTACTCACAACTTAATGCCACAGATGTTGTGACTTTGATCAAACCTGTGTCCCATGTCTGGTCATTTCAGGCGACACGGATTTGTGAGCATCTGCTTGCAGAAGAGCATGAGGATAGAGCTGGGTACAAGAGCACGGTCAGCTGCTTCACATACCTAAGCAGGAGAAGGAAACCCTTTAAAATTCAAATTCAAGGCATGTTTTCTTAGTATGTCTCACCTTACCTTGAGATCCTGATGAAAATGAGATTTGTCTAAGGCCAGAATTTAGTGAGGATGCTCACATTTGGTTTTTAAGAAGAATTAGTGATAATGTTCAGCTTTATAATGTCAAAAGATGCAATCTTTTAATAAAAGACTTCCAGATGTGTTTAGCTATATCTCTGTTAGGAAGGCATTTCCTTCAAGAATGACTTCGTTGTGTTTCCTGACCTCATGGTGGATTTGCTGCTGCCTTTACGACCTGGAAAATACATTGAGTTAACTCCCTTGACCAAACAGAATGTAGTTTCTACCTTCTATAGACCATGAAAGGCAGAAGTTAATAAGAAATCCTGCTGTGTAAAGTGATCTTGAAAACAACAACTGTGGAGTATAATACTTATTTCTAAGAGTAAGATAACCATTTTCATTAATATTGCATGAATTTTCCTTCTTGTGACTACAAAACAGTTACCAATTATTTGTTTCTTTGTTATCTTCCCCCAAATTTGGTTTAATTCTTAAAAATCTGTTGTTACCACCATATGAATAATTTTAGATACCTATATTTTGTTGCAATCCAGTGGATAGAAAGCGAGGAAAAAAGGATTCCCCTCCTGTCACTTTTGGAACTCCCAAAGAAAACCAAAATATTTGCCTTCTTTTCTGAAAAAGAAAATTATCTTCAAGGCATTTAAAACACTGTCAAAAAGGGGACGTACTTGCAAAATACGTATCTGAAGGAAAGGGGAAAAAAAAGCATTTAAAATTCTTTACTATTGAATGGTTAATATTGAAATTTGAAAATTAATTTCTCAGTAATATTCCAGACAGTTTATCACAGGCGTAAGAAGACTTCTTTTGAAAAATTTAGCTTCCATTTCAATGAGCAGTAATATTGTGAAAAAAACATAATTTTTCTTTTGTTTTTGAAAAAAAATGTGCTTTTTTTTTTCCATAGAACAAAAATAACTAACAAGACAAAGTGCAGGGAAGAGTAAAAAATTGAAAGCAAAGTGGAACTATAAATCAAAATAACAGAAAATATAAGTATGTTTATTTGAAACATCTGTATGTTACTGATTTTATTTTGCCAATTAAATTTAGTGTGACAAAATTAAGTTTAATATTTTCTTTTCAAACACATTGATTTTTATAGAAATACCTTTTTATAGAAAACTTTTAAAATAAAAATTCTTTCACAATTACTAATTCTTCTGGAGTTTACCACATCCTGATATAAGGAGAAAAAAACTTAAGTAGAATTAAAAACTATTGAGTAGCCCTTTTTTTAAATAAAAAGTTTATTCATATCATTTCAGAATATTTTCCCTCCAAAACTCGCTAAAGTAGAAATGTCCTTTTTATAGACCATAGAAGATGTTCATTAGTTAAAATTTACATGAATCTACTTAACTCATTACTCTTTGCTGACCATATTTTTTTTAAATTGTCATTATTTATTTAATCTTAGAAGTATGCAGTTTGCTTGATAGTCACATAGACATCTAGAGAACAGGAGAGAAGATTTTAAATGCTGTTCTTCTAAACAAAGACACTCACCCAACAACACTAAGTTATTTTAAATAATTAACTGCTATTCCTTATTAAGAAACTCCAAAACTTTAAAATAACGAGCAACCTAATGGTCAAACAGTAAGAAGCACAGCCTTGAACTTCCACAAAGACACAATGATTTTTTTAAGGTTCATATTATAACTTTTGAACAGAAAGAAGAAAAAACTGTCTTCAGATTCAGGCTGTTTCACAAAATTAACATGTGTCCTTTTTCAAGTCTTCCTAAATCCTTACAGAGGCGAGAGTCTTGGATTATGAATTTTCTAAGATTTCTTAAAAATAAACCATAAAGCCGTAGGTTTCTCCCTGTGCTATGGAAAGGCTGTTACTTCTTTTATTTCCCTCATTTTTTATCTTGCTTTGCCGACAACAAGAACAACTAGTATTTCTACAATTATACACAGTAATTTCCAGTCTTCATCTACGTACTCATCTCTTCACCTCGCCTGTGTCATTTTCTTCCTGACTGAATTCTTTGGGAGTCTTTCTTGAGTGCAGGATAAGATTCTTAAATTTGGAAGCTTATTCCCAAGTTATTTAAAAACAAACAAACAAACAAACAAACAAAAAAACCAAACCAGAAACCAAAAGCTCTTCTTCACTCTATCAAGTCCATTTTTATTTAACTTAGATAACTACTCACTACTCTGCAACACTCATACTCTATTTCAGCTCAAGACAAAAAAATGTTTAAGGGCAGAATTGATTTAATATTTTTTTAAAATTATTTTACACTGAAGTGATTCATCTTCTGGGGAAATTGTGTGATATTTCCCCAAGATTTATATGTGGTATTGATCAGAAAGTGAAAATTCTACTACATGTATAATGTATTAAATATTTTTTGGATTCCAATGCATATATATACATAACAAATATAAATAAATAGAGAACATCCTATTTATTTGAAGGTCTTCAGCAGGGCAGAGAAAGCTCTTTTCTGGCCCTTAACTGTACATGATGCTATGATTTTGTTGTCCTGCAAATCTATTTAGCCACCTACCACAAACACTGCTATTATTTTTGGATTTGCACTAACTCTTAATGACAAACAATTTTTCGTATGCAAACATTCTACATATACAAGCCTAACTGGCTGATTATAGTGTCATCATCAATTTATGGGGGATTATGACACAATTGTGAGAAAGATGATTTGGAAAAGGTGCATGAGGAGTTACTGGCTGATGGGAAGCTAGGTTATATATGAATATTGCATATGATACTTTAAACAATGTTGAAGTACCTAAAGTAGTTTTGAAGCATTTTTCTGAAAATGTATCAAACAGAAAATGATTAATTGATGCAATATGTTTCAAAGATGCTGTACCTGAGTTCGGAGACAAAGGTTGGTCTAGATTCAAGTAACCCGGTAGAACTCAACTGACTTCCAGAACACCTTGGCTACATATTTTAGGGTTCTGTAAGGTTTTAAATGTTTCTCTTCAACAGTGGAAAAATACCACCTTTCCATATACCACTGAGCCATTATAACACCATGGAAAACCTCAGTGTTCAAAAAGTATTTGCTAATAAAGATGGAAGTTTTTATCTGCTAGTAACCTGAAATTTAAGTTAACTAAAAATATTTCACAATTTTTTTTTTTGTTTTTGAGGCTATAGTTATTTAGTTCTGAAGTACACCAAAATTTAATTTCCTCTTCCATTCCCTATTTTAGAATTTCTTTTGAAATGAAGCTTGGTACATTTTATCTTTTCATCTACATCCTGAGCTGAAGTAATTTGAGGCAGAATTGAGCACTATCCTAAAATAAACAAGTGTTCTTAAGGTCTCTTTGGTTCTCTGTCTCTTGTTTTCACTAAACCTGGAAACAATCATGAGTGGATGAGAGACTCTAATGAACCTGTACGTTTTAGTACTCTGAATTAAAAAGAAAGGAAAAATACTAGTTAAGACAGTCTTTAGTCCAGAATTGAGATTGAGACATGCACTGCAAATAAGTAAAGACTGTAGAGTCTTTGCTCTGCTGATTAATTTCAAGAATACTTTGGTTAAATCCCAGAACTATTTTCTGGAAATTCTTTCATGACATAATCCACACCTGTTATCTGAGCAGTTATTGCTTTTTTTTTCTCTTCTGACCGATCATTCTGATAAGAATTTGCAGTTGAGTTGATCCTGGATTGTCTAACTTAACCTTTATCAAATGGAGCCACCTTCAGGAAGGCCTGCATTCTGTGAATATTTGTCATTCCGCATGTCCAGTGAAGCAACCTGGCATCTTCTGTTGTGAGAAACATTCAGGGACTTAAGACAAAAGAAAACAAATGAGACACAGTAGTTAATCCATAATCATATTTCAGCATTTCATATATCATAAGTCTGTGTTTATATGTATTACAGGAATTTTAAATTAAAATTCCACACACTTTGTTATTCCTTATTATCCAGGCTTTACTTGTACAAGCATAAGTATGAATTCTTGAAGGAAATGAGATATAATACTAGACTTATTCAAAAGGAAATTAAAAAATGTAAATTTTAAATGAGATGTCAGGATTGTTTTTGCAGTAAGAGCTTTTATGTTTTTACAGACAGAAATAGTGAAATAGCATTCCACTTCTGTATAAATAATATACAGAAAATATTATGTTGATGGAAACACAATTATTAATTATTTAATAGATTAATTTCTTCATACAGTCCAGCTGTTCCTGTGTTTCACAAAACAATCTCAATATTTAGATAGATGTTGCCTAGAAGAGTAGTTGTAATTAGCTCTTCCTTAACAGTTAGCTGTGAATGGCTTCTTGTGCTACTGAGTATCATCATTGGTAGTGACTAAGGTCTATTTCTCATGTAAAAACTTGCCCTGTTCACATCTGATTTGCTTGGAATAAGTGACTACTTCATGAAAACTTTTCATGTTTGTCTTTCCAAGTAAACATAATTAAAACTAGGAAAAAGATTTTTTCACCAAGGAGCTGAGAGGCACTGATGGGATAATACAGGGTACATTTCCTTAGCTACAAGAATTTAATTCTTTTCTATAGTTAAAGAAAAATAACTTTTTCTTTATTTTTACTCAAAAAAGGACTGTGACTGCCTTCCTACAGCTCTAGATTTGTAAATGTGGCAAACAATAGGATTAGTGGAAGACTTACAGCAATCCTGTAAAATAAAGACCATCAATATAATCTGATTTCTTGCAACTCCAGGGAAATAGAGGAAGCAACTTGATCATCATGAATCTGTCAGTACTGTAAAACTGATGGAATTAAGAATACAGGAATATGGAGAAAAGATGTCTTGGTTTAGCAGAATGCAGACCAGGGAATAGAGATAAAGTTTTGAGTGATTTCCTGAAAATGATGGCCAGAAGGAATATCTGGTTGATATTCTCTGCTGTTCATTGTATTTCTGTTGTTTTATAGGGATGCCACAATAGACAAGACCTCATTGTGTTAATCCCTATAGAAAGAGAACAAAAAGATGTTCCATATGTCTGAGTGCTTACAAACAAAATTTAGCTGAAAAACAAAAAGTACAAGCAGAAGGAAAATGAGTCCAGTGAAATACTGAAACAAAGTTAATCAGAAATAAACAACAAAAAGGACAGTGACCTCTGGCAGGGTGTGGACTGCCTGTTGCTGTATGACCCAGACACACATTTTCTGCAGAGCTATACTGCATGAAATCTCATACTAGGACCTTTAGCAATCATTTCCAGTGGAGGTGGTCAAACTCAAAGGAAGGACCGTTAATGTCAGCACTGTCTGGCTTCCATATGATTAAAAGTAACTAAAAAGGGAGAGAATAATTTCTCAAAATGTTCTTTAATTGATCAAAGAACAACAGATAGGTCTAAAAGTAACACTTCCTTGTAGAGACAAGAGGATATGAGGAAACAGAATAAAACTCAGCAGATGGGACCAACAGTGCCATCAGTACCAGAATGAGAGAAGTATAACCAAAACATTTCATGAGTATTTTGCTATTAGACTGAAATGATCATACAGTGCCGATTGAAGAGATGGATATCATATCTGAAACAACTACAAATATAAATGCAGATTTAATACTGAAGTACTTCAGAAAGTTATTACTTGTCTGTACAAAAATTGATCAGAAATTTGGTGTCATCTCTTTGTCATGCAGTGTGAAAAATATTTCAAAGGATTATGGAATAAGGACCAATAAGTCTCATCATTCTTTAAAAATGTTATTGTTCTTACACTTCCTTCCATGTCAAATATTTTCATTTCATTATAATTCTATGTTTCATACAGATAGATCTCTTGAAAACATTATGAGCTGTATTGCAGGTTTTAATGACTCATTTCCATACCTGTTTCCATTACCTGAGAAAAGAAGTAATAGCAAGTGTTCCACACCTGTTCCTTCATATACAAGAAACCTTTCAACAGAGGTCATGATGATAAATTCAACACAGATGTAATCCAATCCAGGACATAAGAAAAATAAATTCATGACACTAAGTGTCCCAAATATCAGTCTGAAATGGACAGTGAATTAGTTTGTCTTGTGTGTCTGCTGTGCCTTGTTAAGAATTTAATTTTGCATTATGTTGCTATTTAGCTTTCTTCCTGAGATATGCTATCAAATTATTTTATTCTGTTGGCAGAACATGATTTTACCCTGTTATTTCCACTTGAAAAGTATGAGTAGCTTAATTAACCTCTTGCTAAGTAAAGATGCTTTTCTTTCCTGATCAAGATTTCATTTCTCTTCTACCCACAACAGAAAAAGGAAAACTCTGGCTTTAAAAATTGATGGTCTGATTATTGCTAACCAAAAAAAACCCTTTAAAATAATTGAAATTTTTTTTCAGTTCAGCCTATTTTGCATGCTTTCTTCTTTATATCTTCCAACGTGCCTTTGAAGGATGCTTTCATGGTATAAGACATACAACATAAGACATAAGTAATAAGTCATAGGAAATTTCATACCAGAACTTCATACAACTACTTCATAAAACTACCAGAATTTCATACAACACATTTCACAACACATATTGACACTATAGTTATTCTAATGTTTCCTTTTGAGCAAGTGTCTTGCCCATGGATGGTGACTCACTGAAGAGAAAACAGACAGATGAAAACAAAACAACATCTAATGAGAAATTAATTGAACAGAATTCATTCAAGAAAGACCTTCAGAAAAAATAACACCTATAATGCCATAACTTACGTCACACATTATATTCCAAAAGATCACATTGTACATTACTGGAGTCTGAAGTGTTACATAGAAAGAATGAATTCCCACCAACTCTTTACTCCACTAGAAAGTAAATCTGTGCATGCATCACATTGACTAGAGATTTAAGCCTGGTTTATTAGCAGAATTCTGTTTATCTGCCTCACCTAGTATGGGCCAATGTATCAAGCTCATCTTCTGCAATATGGTCTCTAGATTTCCATCCTACCAGACTGAGATCACAGGGTTGGGTCTGTTGTGGTTTGAGCTCAGAGGGCAACTGAGCACCACACAGCCACTCACTCATCTTCCCCCACTTGGAGGATGGGGTGAAGGGAGACTCATAGGTTGAGGTAAAAAGTTTAATAGAACAACAAAAATAACAGAAAGTATAACCAGGTGTGGTGGTTTGACCTTGGCTAAATGCCAGGTACCCACCAAGTTGCTTTATCACTTCCCTCCCCCCCTTCCCTTTTTTTCCTCAACAGGGCAAAGAGGGGAAAGAAAATAAGATAGGGAAAAAAAACCCCAACTCTTGTGGGTAAAACAAAAGCAGTTTTAATATAAGCAAAGCAAAACAAAGGTCCGCGAGCGGAAGCAAAAGAAGAAAACAGATTTATTCTCTACTTCCCATGAACAGGCGATGCCAGGCCTTCTCAGGAAGCAGGGCTCCAGTACGTGTAGTGGTTGCCTCGGAGGACCAAGGGTGACCCCACCCCCTTCCTCCTTTCTCCCAGCTTTATACTGAGCAGACGTCATATGGTCTGGAATATCTCTTTGGTCAGTTCGGGTCAGCTGTCCTGGTTGTGTCCCCTCCCAAGATCTTGCCCACCCCGTCCCACTGTGGGGGGGAAATGTCAGAAAGAGCCTTGGTGCTGTGTAAGCACTACTCAGCAGTAGCCACAACACCAGTGTGCTATCGACACCCTGCCAGCTCCCAACATAAAACACAGCACCATGAGGGCTGCTATAGGGGAAAACCAATTCCGGCTCAGTCAGACCCAGTACAACAGGTAATGTACAATGTGATTGCTCACCATCCACTGACCAATACCCAGCCTGTTCTCAGCTAGTGACCCCCAAATACCAAGATCCAGCAATAGCAATCCCAGAAGCAAGAGAGAACCTCCTCCTTCCTGGCTGCCCCTCCTTTATATACTGAGCATGACATTACTTGATATGGAATATATCATTGGCCAATTTGGATCCGGTGCTTTGACTCATCTCCCTCCCAGCTTCTTGTACACCTGCGCACAGACCAAGACACGGGGAGTTAGAGAGTCCTTGATCTCCTAGCAACAACTGTAAACATCAGTGTATTATCAAGATTCTTCTCATACCAAATCCCTTACTGAATCCAAAACACAACACTATCCTAGCTACTAAGAAGAATAATTAACTCTATCCCACCCAAAACCAGGACAGGGTCCACACATTACACATAAATAAATTAAAGACCTCTGAAGTTTCATAGGTTCTTTAAAATATTAACAGTTCTTCCCTGTCACCCTCACAGACAACTTTGCAGAGGGTTATGTTCAAAAGAGTCATGAACAGGAGCAAACTGAGTCATTTAGTACATCTTGTACTGTGCCCTAGTGAAAGTGAATATATTTGCTAAGGTTTCTGCTGTCAAGATGGGTGGAAGTATTCCACTTAAAGGCACTTTGTACTTTTCAACCTTCAGCTTTTTGCAGATGATATTGAGATATATTAAGAGGACTTATTCAGTGAATTTCCAGGTGCCTTTTTTCCTCCACATCCCTTCTCCAAGCTCCAGAGTATTACCATTCAAGAGCAAGTGAACCTCAGTTGGCTTAAGTTAATTACTTTAGGTCTGAGACACAGAAATGTACATAAAGTCTGGAAGAGGCTCTCGTAGCGTCCTGAGTTTGGCTTAGATACCCACATTCTGGCCAATTAACAGTTCAGCACCAAAATGGTTTTGTGCATCTGGTCCATGTGTGCTTTTTGATAGAGCTGTCAGTGCTTCAGCTGGAAGGCAACTGGAATTTTGAGATGACTGACGATGTGATAAAATGAATTTTGAGGTTTGGAAGCTCAGAAATTCATCGATTTCCTGAAAAAAAAAAAAAAAAAAAAAAAAAAAAACCACATAATTTTCGATGTTTCACTTGCAGTTAAATAGTAAATGTAGATGTTATGGAAAACTGGCCATCTGAAAATTGTATAAACAATATTAAATGTTAGCCTTGCTGCTTTCAAAACAAAGGTAACTGCTCGCCTTGACTGGGTAACCTGTAAATAAGTTAGTAAGGTGAACCACAATGGGCTCAAGACAACAAGTAAAGTAGCATCCTCCTTTACGGATGATAGAAATTGCTTGTCCAGTTAAGAACACACAGTGCCTACCTCCTATTTCCATGCGTTTCTGTCCTTGTTGGTAATGAGGGACTTAAGAAAGGGAAGGGTATAGAGAAAACTGATTTATCAGATGCCTAATTTGGGCAGACTAGATCTGTTCCTTGGTCACACCTGAGATTTTGAGCTAAATCCTGAGGGTTAATTAAATAGTAAGTCTAAATAACTGGTTTGTTCCTTAGTTAAATTCTTTGGGGGATGTCATGAGAATTCTGGAGATTTGGTCTTTTAATTACAAAAGCTTAGAAACAATGTAACATACAGTTCTCACAGAATCACTATTTGAAATGAGGTATCTGCCTTATTTTCTCCAAGATATTGGTCATATTCCCTGAGTTTTTTCACAGAATCATTGAATGGTTTGGGTTGAAAGGGACCTTAAAAATCATCTAGTTCCAACTCCCCTGCCATGGGCAGGGACACCTCCCACTAAACCAGGTTGCTCAAAGCCCTGTCCAACCTGGCCTTGAACGCTTTCAGGGAGGGGACATCCACAACCTCTCTGGGCAACCTGTTCCAGTGTCTCACCACCCTCACAGGAAAGAATTTCTTCCTTATATCTGATCTAAATCTACCCTCTTTCAGTTTAAAACTGTTACCCCTCATCCTATCACTACACTCCCTGATAAAGAGTCCTTCCCATCTTTCCTGTAGACCCTCTTTAAGACCCCCTTTTCACCTGAACCCTTCATAAAATGTGATGTTCTTTCCTGCACACCTACACTTGCTGTTCCTCAGCTTTAGACACATCACGTCCTTCATCTCTCTCTCTGCATGTATATTTACCTTACATCAATCAATCAAAGAATCAAGTAATAACATCTTTCATATAACCCCAGAATATCAGTACAAAAGGCCACCAAAAAAACTCACTAGACAAAATGAGTGGGTGTAATTTCTCTATCTGACAAGCTATTTAGCTAGCCTGACCTTTATTAGAATTAAATGATCATAACAACTAGAGGAAGCCTGAAAAAAATGTAATTAAAAAATCGAGTATGTAAGAAAGTAACAGGTGAACACCATCTCTGTGGAAGTCATCAGCACTTCTAAACACTTTTTTTCCTTTGTAAACAATCTGAAATGAAGGTGTACAGGAAAATGCACTATTCAGCAGGTAATAAATGATTAAAACAGTCACAAAAGTTCAGCATTTTATAATTCTGTATGTTTTAGATTATGGCAAGGAGAAGGCCCATCTTAACCCTGAGTACAATAGCAATCGTGTTTCTTACCATAAACCTCATATAATCTTGGCGTAGGGAAGGATGCTGGTGGTGATCCGGAATCAGACATTACATAAACCTGAATATTTTTTTACTATTCATTCAAAAATACACATGAAAGAAAGTTAAGAACTATGTAGAACACCAAACATTTTTCTATTTGTTTTCTTCCACACAAAATGGAGTGGCTATCCATAGGCTTGCCATTATTGACTCTTCTAATTGGAATGGGGAGAGATTCTTTATTAGGGACTGTAGTGATAGGACGAGGATAACAGTTTTAAACTGAAAGAGGGTAGATTTAGATTAGATATAAAGAAGAAATTCTTCACTATGAGAGTGGTGAGGCATTGAAACAGATTGCCCAGAGAAGTTGTGGCTGCCCCTCCCTGGAAGTGTTCAAGGCCAGGTTGGACGGGGCTTTGAGCAACCTGGTCTAGTGGAAGGTGTCCGTGTCCATGGCAGGCGGGTCGGAACTAGATGATCTTTAAGGTCCCTTTCAACCCAAACGATTCTATGATTCTGTTATTTGATTGATGGATAAAGATAGGTTTTATTACATTAGCTTTATTTCCCTTGCTGCTTCAGTTTGAGCTATTTTAGGCTAGAAGAGGCTGATAAAAGGAAGCTATGTAAATTTGCAAATCAAAATATGACAATGCTCTATGACTAAAGATTGGAGGGAAAATCTCTAAAGAGAAAACTCATTAACAACCCATAATCTTTGCAGAAGTGAAAGTTTTTTTCTGAAAAATAAGTACCAGTTAAACCTTCAGTTTAACTATTGAGTTAAGTGCAGATACACTTAATGTGTAATGAATGAATGGCTCTTTTCACATAAGCAACTACATTAGACTATAATTTTTTTCCGTCTCCTCTAGTCCATATGCTACAAATACACTTTCTCTTAGAAAATGGATCAAAGTTTTTATGTAAGTCAAAGGCATTCTTCCTTTCTACGGAGCATTTCTCTGAGTAGTTATGAAGAATAGGTGAAAGATATGAGGAAATCAAATGACAGACGTAACAAAATAAATATCTCATTACAAGGGCTGGAAGTAAGGTCTGTCACAATAACAGTGAAATAGCTAAATTGCGTACTTCAAAAAGAATTAACTGAAGTTATCTGGTCACAATGTAGGTGGAGTCCATCAAAAGTAGATTTTCTCATTTATATTTCCTCCTTTTTCTTTCTTTAGAGAAGGACAAAAGGTCCAGTAAAACTTTATTTTCTAACTACCAAAGATCATGGTTCTGTTAATTTTGAAAAGAAAAATTAGAAATAATACAAGCATATTTTGCTAATATTGACACTAGAATCTAGTTTTATTCCCATAAAGAAGGAAGTTTTTAAGTTCATAGGAAGACAATTATTTTTAATAAAGGAACAAAAAATTTTAAATTTAAAGTTCTATGTGATTAACTGGGGAAAGAGGTTTTCTGGGTAGTAAATGTGAAAGCAGATCAAACCCTGCATAACCAAGTAGAATCTTGTACACACACATACATACACACATGTATACACAAATATATATATATACATCTTTATATATACATATTTCCCACATAATCACAAAATAGTTGAGGTTGGAATGGAGGCTGTCTTTTTCAACCCTCCTTCTCAAGCAGGTCCTCCCAGAGCCAGTTGATCAGGACCATGTCCAGATGGCTTTTGAATACCTCCAGGAATGGAGATTCCACCACCTCCATGGACAACTTGTGTCAGTGCTTGGTCAACCCCACAGTGAAGAAGTGTTTCTGATGTTCATACAGAACCTCCTGGTTTTCAGTTTGTATCCATTGCCTGTCCTGTCATTGGGCACCACTGAAAAGAGCCTGGCTCCATTTCCTTTGCATCCTTCCTTCAGGTATTTATATACATTGATAAGATCCCCCCTGAGCCTTCTCTTCTCCAGGCTGAACACAGCCTTTCCTCATAGGAGAGATGTTCCATCCCTTAACCATATTTGCAGTCCTTCATTGGACTCCCTCCAGTATGTCCATGTCTCTTCTTGTACTGAGGAACTCAAAACTGGACACAATACTCCAGGTGTGGCCTCACCGGTGCTGAGTAGAGGGGAAGGATCACCTCCTTCAACCTGCTGGCAATACTATGTCTGATGCAGCCCAGGATACAATTTACCTTCTTTACTGCAAGGACACATTGCTGCCTCATGTATGTATATGCATACTTATATACATATGTCCTAATTTATCCTGTTCTTGATAGAAAAGAAATAAAAAGGATTTAAAAAATTTCAATCTTGCATGGAATAATGTGCATTATTTTTCTCTTCTTGTGGTACTGGATTGTTTGGTATGTCCTTACTGTTTTCAAAGCGCAAGTTCTTGTACAGATATACATATAACCTGAGTTTTTTTCACCAAATTTTTACTCACTGATAATATGAAGTTTAATAGCAGTTTTAATATTCAGTTTCCATAAAACAGGCTAAAATATCCTTTGGGGAATGGAAACCTAAAGGGAATAGTATGTAACTATCAAATTTTCAACCTTGCTGGAACTTGGAACTCAGCCCAGATCTACAGTGATTAATTCCCTGAATCTAAAAGTGCTTAAATTTCACTTTAAATAAAATTAAGGGTTCACATTCTCAATGGCACTTAGGAGCTTGCATCCAGTTTAAATTAAACCTAAATGGGAGTTAGGAGCCTAAGTGACTCTGTGAACTTGTGTGTAGGTACATAATGTAGAGACCAAGAAGATGAAAACCCTGCCTACCTGTCTAAATGACCCAGAGCCAAAGATGCTATACTTATATTAGAAAACTTAGCAGACTGAAGTTCTATTACACCTTATATTTTGAGACATGTCAGCACCTTAGTTTATTCAAGGTTTAAAAACCTGCGTGTGTTTCTATCAAAATTTCCCACTTAGACTACCCCTGTGCAAGTTCTCAGTGCAAAGCCTCTCGAAGTCTGGTGAGTGAAACATGGACCAAGCATCAAAAGACCTAAATTTTAGACTCTTATCAGCAGGAGAGCCTTTGAACCCTGATCTTTTGCTCCCTGGGAAAGTTTACCAGGACTACATCTAGAGAGAGGTTAATAAGAAAAAACAAAGCTTGATTCAGAGATGATGTCATAAGAGAAGGTTTTTTATTTTTTACATAATGATTGAATAGAGGAGTCTGCAGAGCAGGGGGCCTGGATTTTAAACTTCTTTCATACACTTGGACTTTTCACACCCTCTCCCCCTAGGAGCCAATATACTGTCCAAACTCACCCGTTAGTCTTGTATGGGACCTCTGCAGCCCCATCAGGTCACCCATGCAGAAAGGAATGAAAGACACCTGGGGACAGGGAATGACTAGGCAAGGGTTGGCCTGATGGAACAAGCAAAGGGGGGTAGTACATTTTCTCTTGCAGCCCTGGGTTACAATCTCTCTTTAAGCAAGAGAACCTAAGACTTTCTCACCGCCAACAACCCCTTAGTAACTGCAACTGGACTTAACATCAGACTTTTCCCTTCAAGGAGAGTAATCTCACAGTTTGTGCTAAGTGGTAGCCTCCTGACAGAAAATGTTCTAATCCTAGATTTTCTGGAAGTCTGATAGTCGATGCTATGATGAACTTCATGTCTGTATAGTGAAGTTGTAGATTCACAAAATCCCAGGCTGACGTGAGTCTAGATCTCACTTCTGCTTTTTGCAAGGGTATCGTAACCAGAGGAATTTTACATAAATGATAGAGCCTGCTGCTGAAATTACACACACAACTAAGTTCTAAGGTGATTTCAAACCAACTTATTTCATAGATGTGTTTCACTACATCTCAGATAAACACCCAGGTGGGTTTCTAGATCCTCCCATCTATTCTTATTCCACACCTATCTACTTAATATATAGATCTTATTCATCCTCTTCAATAAATATTTAACTTTCCCCACTGACTATGGACGACTTGAAAACCTGACAGAAATATTTTAATATCAGTCAAAAAGCCAAATGTTTCATTTTCAGCTGTGGTAATACTCGATGGGTGAAAATCTGAACTGAAAAACTTTTACTATATGTAGAAACTTTCTCATATGTGACATGAGATGATGATCTTAGCTCAGTTCCTGGAAATTACACCTGCTCAAAGTAACATAACATTTGTTTCCCCTTTCTTCATAACTCTGAAAGAAAGGCCTGTTCATTTTGCAAGTCTCACAGGAAGATCAAGGGTGGATTGGATTTATGGGATGTTTTTCAGATGAGGAGATAAGACTTATGGAAAACAAGAAGCTAATATTTTCAGACTGGAACCATTCACAAACAGTAAACTTCCTTATTAACTCCCTTTGTGGTTCAGGTTTGTGTTTAATTCAGTTGAATGCAAGGCTAATGGTTTTGTGGTTTTTTTTCTTTTGACCTTTACGGTTTTAATAAATTCAGATCTGTCATGTGTTCTTCTAGCCAAATACAGTGCCCACAGTGTAGAGGAGTATAATTTAATTAGCTGCCAGTGTTTAAAGTCAAGTGAGCCTAAATATCTGTTTTGTTTCTATTTGCCATACTACAAAGTATTCACAAAGTGACCAGCCATACGTCATGTCAGAAGTTTCTTTCAAGTGACCTTACGGAGTTTGCCCTTTGTGGAGAGCGTGATGAAGGAAGGACACAGAATCTGGGTGGTTGCAGTAGAGCCGGAAACAATGCCCATGGCTGTCCACATAGAATTGACTGAACTAAATGGATAAAACCAATTTGCAAATTTTTGTCCCACTTCTGGCTGAAAACTGTAATATGTAGATTTCCCACAGGATGGATATGCTGATTTTTATCTATTCCAAGGTACATCTTCAATGAGAATTTATTGAAGCAACCCAAGCTGAAGTAAACTGGGTAGTCAGAGAGAAAATCCCACTAGGCTGCACACAGCACATTACAACACACAAGTGTGGAAGATACATGAATTCCAGCATCACAGACTGTTGCTAATATTTAGCTGAAGCCCTGTATTCCCTAGTGTCTTTGTGTACAATATGTATTTTGCAAGACAGAAAACATGTCAGATCTCTCTCTGACATCATTATTATCTTCTTGCAGCTATGGGCAGGGAAAAAAAAGCCTCTTGAATAATGTTACTTTTTCAAGATACAAGGTGGGGGAGCCTCAAAAGCTCAGTGGGACAATCCAGCCTAGTTTAGTGCTCCTAAGTATCTGAATTCTTGTAGATAGAAACTGGAAATGAATGCAGAGACCTCAAAAATAATCTCTTTATTCAGTTATTAAATAAGGTGTAGGTGTTTCAAGGTCTGAAATACCCTTAGTGAGTCATAGGAGTAAATCTACTCACAGGCAATTGTGTAGCCGGAGTAACTAAAGCAGCAACAGTGAAATAGCAGCAGACTGCCAGAGATGCAGAGTAACATGTTTCCCAGGATCTTTTGTGCCAGCGCTGGCATCCTGGAAAGCATGGCTCTGCTGTTGTAAAGGGACAATATAGACCTGTGGCTACCTCTGAACTTTGACCAGTCCATAAATGGAATTCAGTTTCCATCCCACAGTTCTGTAATAACATTAAGTCTTGGTCACTTCTTTAGCTTTTCCCCTTCCCTCCACACAGACAGCTCAGTCCCGTCTAGGCTCTTGCTCTTGATCTTTAGAATGGCAAAATTCAGCTTGGTTTGCAGTGCTGAGAAGATTAAAATGCCGGTGAGCCCTTTCTATTTTCATCCTAATTGAGTCTAATAGGTCTTTTATTCACTGCACAACACTTTTCTCTCTCTCTTTTTCTTTTTTCCTTTTCTTTTTTCGTCATAAAACATAACATCTTTGACAACTACATAATATTTCTAAGTGTTTACAAGTGCTCATTACAGAATTCCTTTGGAATTGCCAAGTTTTTTTTTTACTAGTCACTTAATGCCTTTAAACATTCATTATCTTTTGATGAAAAGGGAGTCTTTGAGGTAATGGGGGAAAAAAAAATCTCTCCAGCTTTCTTTGCAGCTTTCTCTAATTCATCAAGACACCATCACAACTTTTCACTTCAAATGTTTAAAATTAGTTCTTTCTGCCATCAGATATTTAAAAAAAAAGGATTCATATTACTAAACTTTACTAATATGATCAAGAGTTCCACAACAGGACCTTTATTTTTAAACCAAGATAAGGACACTTAGAAGAACCATCTTCTTATACATCCTGTGCTTCTCCTCCCAAGCATTTTAATGGCCCTTTGCTGGACTCTGCAGTTTCTCAGTATGTCTTTTGTACTCAGAGAGGAGAGGACCAAGCTGGACACTTTTCCAGGTGCAACCCTATGGTTGTAAAATAAATGGGAAAATTCGACCATTTGTACCTATGCATTTGGTAGTTTAGCTCACTACATGTTTAGCCTTTACTGCTGCCTGGGCACACCACTGAGTCACATCTACCAGGTCACCAGGTTCTTTTTTGCAGATTTTACACTGAGCCAGTCTCAGAGTACAAGGTGGTCCCAGCCCAGGTGCAGGACTTTGCCTCTGGCACTGTTGAACTTTATGTAGTTTTTGCTGGCCATTCCTCCAGCGTGCTGAGGTTCCTCTGTATGGCACCCATGTCCTCCAGTGTATCACTTGTTGACCCAGGAAGGTTTCTTACTTACTTGAAAAAGACTAGGTTTTTAATATTGAGAGCCGAAGGTACTCTGTCTGTATAGGCAGGTCTTGTCTTACAGGATGATTAATAGATAGCTTAATTAAGTAAGTCTTCTTATTTGTGATTTGTTCATGCACTGTTTTTGTAAAATTCAGAAGTAGGGACTGTTAAGAGCAGTCAAATCAACAGACTTTAATACCCTCCCCAGTTGGCACACTGGATGTGAGGCAGGTGCTTTTCCCCACTCCCAGGTGCAGTCAACAGTGATACTGAACACATATTTCAAGGATGTAAATATGTCTTAGAAAGCTTTACCCAAAGACTGACCGGGCTATGCCTTTCAGTGGATGTCAGAGTAGAGATTTGAAGAACTAGCTGGTACATTTGCAGAAGCACAGCACTGTGCATGGAGTCCTAAGAGCATCAGCTTCCCAGCAAAGGCTAGTGAAGTATAGGGGCATTGGTAAAACAACTGTTGCTATTTCTACAGTGATGGATATACACAGCTAGTTAAAGGACCCTTATGTACTACCTACCATATTGTGCATATTGCCTTACATTGTCTGCTTGCTTACATCTACTAGAACTGTCAAGCATTCATTCCTGCAGCAAGATTTTGTGCCAAATATTTAACTATTAACTCTTATAAACCTACTATTTAAAATGTTTTAGAATATACAGTTCTTTAAAATGTCCCACTGAAAATAAATGGGTCATTGTCATGCTTGAAGTAACCTCAGTGAAAGCAGTGACACCAGGACATAACTTTAGCCAGGATTTCAGTTGCTCTCTGAAGTAAAAGAAATAATAGTCTCTCACCTGCAGGCATAATTGAAATGACATATCATCCCGGCTTAAATGTTGCTGAATGTCTTTAAGAAGCACACTCTTTGTAACAGAGCTTTACTATTTAGATCATCTAGGATACATAAAATTTATGCAGATTAAATGGAATTTTAAAACTTTATTTATAATCTTTTCAATGATACACTTTTATGTAATTCTAATAATTTTATCTTGTGATACAGATAAAAGCATAATTTACTAGAACAATAGTAGTAATGATTGTTATTATCACCTGAATATATCAGAAGTCAGCTTAGATTCATATAAACATGAAAATTGTCTCTATTTTCATTGGAGTACCATGTCCCAAAATAACAGCTCTGGTAAAATTACAAATGATCACTAGAAATAACTGTGTGAGTAGTATGGATGGTTTTGGCCATCACACTGAAGTTAGTAGAAAACTGTTGGCACAGCTGGGTGGTTGCTGTGTTTCTTGGAATAGTAGCAGGAGGAATGATGTGCCTTTGACACAAAATAAGTCATTTTTCATTAATTAGGTAACGAGCAAAAAGTTATTGTGCTGTGTCAATTTATAGCACTATTGACTTTGTTCAAAGAAATGTGATGATGTTTTGACGCTGTGATGAGCATGTCTCTTTTTAGCTCAGTTGCTGAGCAGAGGGGCTCCGAAGCAGAGGATAGTGGCGGGGGACCCTTCTGAAAGTGTAAAAAACCTGCAGCAAAACCGCAAGCTGAGAAGGCCCGGGGAAGAGGGAGTGCCTCAAGCTACCTCCCCCCTAACTGGGAAGAGTGAGCTGCTAACTAGGGCAGCGGGGACTCAGAGTGGGCGGAGACTGGAGTGACGACGAACAATGCCCCTCACGTACAAGAGTATTTCCCAGGGAGTGCGAGCGACCAGGACAGGCAAACAGGGCATGGCACGTCAGAAGGTCGTGGCACATCAGTTTGCGTGTCAGTTCCTGCAGGTAAGGCGTGTGGACAGGGCATAGTCCCTCTCCTGGCTCTAGACCTTATTTTAGCTAGCTTTTATCTCATTGTCCTCCACGAGTAGACTGAGCTATGGTCTCCACTCGGGTCAAAACCACCACCAGAAAGAATGTGGTGACCCAGACGGAGCTGCCACACAAACATGCAGCGGACCAGGTCCCAGGCTACAGGGAGTGCCTGAGCCTGTCAGTCCTGCCGGAGGGCAGCAGTGATAACACCTGTGTGCGCTGCAATCAGCTGGGTGACCTGCTCAGTTTGGTGGTTGAGCTCAAAGAAGAGATTGAAAGATTAAGAAGTATTAGGGAGTGCGAAAGGGAAATTGATGGGTGGAGTAACACCTTAGCACCCCTGAAGCAAAAGGAGCAAATGGAGGCTCCAAAAGACACAGGCGATCCCTCACCCTCTTGCTGCCAGGCAGAAGAAGGGGACCTAAGAGATGGGGGAGACTGGAAACAGGTCCCTGCTCAGGGAGGCAGGAAAATCCCCTCCTGACCTCCCTCACCCTCCATGGTGTCCCTTCACAACAGATATAGGGCCCTGGAACTTGTGAGTGAAGCAGAGAAAGATGAAGAAAATGAGTCAAACAAGGAGGAAGATGAACGCCCACCAAGGCTGGGTCGCTCTAGACCAGGTATTAAAACCAATTCTAAAAAGAACCCCAGAAGGGTCATTGTAGTGGGTGACTCCATTCTGAGGGGTGTCAAAGGCCCAATATACAGACCAGACCTGCTTCATAGGGAAGTTTGCTGCCTTCCTGGGGCCCAGGTAAAGGACCTCACAGTAAAACTCCCCACCCTAGTGAGACCTAAGGACTACTACCCTTTCTTGGCTTTTCAGGTAGGTAGTGATAATATTACCAGGAGCAGTACAAAATCAATGAAGAGAGATTTCAGGGCCTTGGGGAAAGTGGTTAAGGGATCGGGGGCACAAATAGTGTTCTCCTCTATCCCTTCAGTTGCAGGGATGGATAAGGAAGATTACAGGAGAACTCAACAGATGAACTTGTAGATCCAAGACTGGTGTTACTGTCAGGGCTTTGGATTTTTCAGTCATGGGTTAGTATACAGGATGCCAGAACTTTTGGCAACAGATGGGATGCACCTGTCCCAGAGGGGGGAAGGATCTTGGGGCAGGAGTTAGCTGGGCTTATTGAAAGAGCTTTAAACTAGATTTGAAGGGGGAAGGGGACAAAACTGGAACTCCCGGATATAAGCCCCAGGGTAGATTACCAGAGTTTGTGGGCTGTTGTGCCAGCGATGACCCTCACCCTGCCATCTCAGTGGAGGCAAAGGACAGAGACATGCAGCACAACAAGATGCAAGGGATATTGATGGATCAGTAACCATGGTAACACATGTGAAAGATCAGGTCGGATATAGGGCCTCTAAATGCAAAAAGGTGCTGGGGACATCAGTCCATTTGAAGTGCATCTACACCAATGCAGACAGCATGGGTAACAAACAGGAGGAGCTTGAAGCCATGATGCAACAGGAAAATTAAGATGTAGTGGCTATCACAGAAACATGGTGGGATGTCTCCCATAACTGGAGTGCACCAGTTGATGGCTACAAGCTCTTTAGGAGGGATAGACAAGGAAGGAGAGGCGGTGGGGTGGCGCTGTGTGTTAGGGATTGTTATGATTGCTTCGAGCACAAGTATAGTGAAGACAGGGTGGAGTGTCTTTGTGTTAGAATCAGGGGGAAAGACAACAGGGCAGATGTCATAGTGGGAGTCTATTATAGGCCACCCAACCAGGACAGAGAGGTGGATGAAATATTTTATAGGCATTTAGGAGAAATCTCACAATTGCTTGCCCTTGTTCTTGAGGGAGACTTTAACTTCCCAGACATCTACTGGAAATACAACACAGCAGAGCAGGACCAGTCCCAGAGATTCCTTGAATGTGTGGGAGATAACTTCCTTACACAGCTGGTGAGTGAACCAACCAGAGAAGGTGCCCTGCTGGACCTCCTCTTTGTGAACAGAGAAGGTGGATGATGTGGCAGTTGGAGGCCAACTAGGACACAATGATCATGAAATAATAGAGTTCTCTGTTCTCAGAGAGGCCAGGAGAGGGGGCGGCAGAACTGACATCCTGGACTTCCAAAGGGCTGACTCTGACTTCTTTAGGCAACTGCCTGACAGGATCCCTTGGGAGACAGTCCTGAAAAGTATAGGGGTCCAGGAAGGCTGGACACTCTTCAAGAAGGAAGTCTTTATGGCACAGGAACAGGCTGTCCCCAGGTGCTGTAAGAGAAGCCGACGGCAGAGAAGACCACCCTGGCTGAACAGGAAGGTTTGGCTGCAACTCAGGGAGAAAAGGAGAGTTTATGGCCTTTGGAAGACAGAACTAGCCACTCACAATGATTACAGAGATGCTATGAGGCTATGCAGGGTGGAAATCAGGAGGTCTACAGCCCAGCTAGAAATTAATCTGGCTTCAGCAGTCAAGGATAACAAGAAATGTTTCTATAAGTACGTCAACAGCAAAAGAAAGACCAGAGAGACCCTCCGTCCCCTGCTAGATGCAGGAGGAAACATGGTAGCAAGTGATGAGGAAAGGGCTGAGGTGCTTAATTTCTTCTTAGCCTCAGTCTTTAATAGCAAGACTAGTTGTATTGAGGGAATCCAGCCTCCTCAACCAGCAGACAGAGATTGGGAGAACGACCCCCCCGCAATCCAGGAGGAGATAATCAGTGACCTACTGCATCACATAGACATACACAAGTCTATGGGACCAGACGGGATACACCCGAGGGTGCTGAAGGAGCTGGCTGGGGTGCTTGCCAAGCCGCTTTCCATCATTTACCAGCAGTTCTGGCTGACCGGGGAGGTCGCGAGAGATTGGAAATTGGCCAATGTGACGCCCATTTATAAGAAGGGTCGGAAGGATGATCCGGGAAATTACAGGCCTGTCAGCTTGACTTCGGTGTTCAGGAAGCTGATGGAGCAGCTCATCCTGAGTACCATCACACAACACATGTGGGACAACCAGATGATCAGGCCCAGTCAGCATGGGTTTATGAAAGGCAGGTCCTGCTTGACAAACCTGATCTCCTTCTACGACAGGGTGACCTGCTTATTGGATGAGGGAAAGGCTGCGGATGTTGTCTACCTTGACTTCAGTAAGGCCTTTGACAATGTTTCCCACAGCATTCTCCTGGTAAAACTGGCTGCTCATGGCTTGGATGGGCACACGCTTTGCTGGGTAAAAAACTGGCTGGATGGCCTGGCCCAAAGAGTTGTAGTGAATGGAGTTAAATCTGATTGGAAGCCGGTCATGAGTGGTGACCCCCAGGGCTTGGTTTTGGGGCCACTCCTGTTGAACATCTTTATTGATGATCTAGACTAGGGGACTGAGTGCACCCTCGGTAAGTTTGCAGATGACACCAAGTTGGGTGGGAGTGTTGATCTGCTCGAGGGTAGGGAGGCTCTGCAGAGACACCTGGACAGGCTGGAGCGATGGGTTAAGGCCAACTGCATGAGTTTTAATAAGGCCAAATGCCAGGTGCTGCACTTCAGCCACAACAACCCCCAGCAGCGCTACAGGCTTGGGGAGGAGTGGCTGGAGACCTGTCAGTCAGAGAGGGACCTGGGGGTGTTGACTGACAGCCGGCTGAACTTGAGCCAGTAGTGTGCCCAGGTGGTCAAGAAGGCCAATGGCATCCTGGCTTGTATCAGAAATAGCGTGGCCAGCAGGGACAGGGAAGGGATCTTACCCCTGTACTCGGCACTGGTGAGGCCGCACCTCGATTACTGTGTTCAGTTTTGGGCCCCTCACTACAAAAAGGACATTGAATTACTTGAGCGTGTCCAGAGAAGGGCAACGAAGCTGGTGAAGGGTCTGGAGCACATGTCGTACGAGGAGCGGCTGAGGGAACTGGGGGTGTTTAGTCTGGAGAAGAGGAGGCTGAGGGGAGACCTCATCGCCCTCTACAACTACCTGAAAGGAGGGTGCAGAGAACTGGAGATGAGTCTCTTTAACCAAGTAAAAAGCGACAAGACAAGAGGTAATGGCCTCAAGTTGCACCAGGGAAGGTTTAGAATGGATATTAGGAAGTATTTCTTTACAGAACGGGTTGTTGGGCGTTGGAATGGGCTGCCCAGGGAGGTGGTGGAGTCCCCATCCCTGGAGGTGTTTAAGAGTTGGGTAGGCATAGCGCTTAGGGATATGGTGGAGTTGAGAAAGGTCATTGTTAGGTTAATGGTTGGACTAGATGATTTTCAAGGTCTTTTCCAACCTAGATGATTCTGTGATTCAATACAGCATATATCAAGGATCGGTGATGATACCAGTCATGATCAGTTAAGTCACTGTGACCCTAAAAGGCTTTTATAAAATATTTGCAAAGTCATTGTGACCCTTTTGATATTTTAAATACATGAAAATAGAAGGTAATTGAAGTTTAAGGAGACAAAAAGGTAAACAAATTGTATTGCATAGCATGTAAACATGCACAGAATGTATAAATGCATGCATTAGAGGTCTTGTAATATCAAAAGGAATTTATGACAAATGGGTGTTTAATATTTTTAGCAGATACTTTGCCAATACTTACATTTAATACCTGATAGTCATTTTAATTTGCTGTCTTAATATGTGTGTAAAACAGAAAATAAATAGACAGTAAGGGTTTTCTTTTCAGGAGCTATGGAAATAATTATCTTTTCCACCGATTCAGTGAAATTAATCTTGCAGCTTGGATTCATGAATACTCTTCCCAGTAACCAAAGAGAAATGGGCCTCATGAAGCTTAGTAAAATGTAGAAAATGCTTTTCTTTCATTAGGTTGTTTCTGTTCATACTGATTAATTATCAAAATTTTGCTAGTAGAGTCTACTTGAGTTATCTGAGTAAAACCCCTAGTTCTCTAGCAAAACACTTCAAAAAATAATGAAATAATTGAAACCCTTAATAACTCAACAGTACTCAGATTAATAGAATAGGGGTTTCCACATGTAAAAATAGCTTTAACATGGCATCTTAACACACCTCTTAACAGTAAACATTGTTGCCACAATCTAGTTCTTCAGGGACCATGCAACAGTGATCAAAGTACCCTGACAGTGAACAGCCTTCACAGAGTTATTTTTTAGGAATTATACAGGGTAAAGTACAATCAACAGTTTTATCTATACTGGCACTTAATAAAATACAGGTTTATTTCAAGCTCCATTTTCTGCAGTACAGCTTGTCAGTCATGTTAGATTACGGTACTCTTGAAAATGTCAAACAGAAATTTGAATATGCTTGAGGCATGTCACATGCTAAAAGGTTTTCATCATGAGCCTTTCATAATAGCTGGGTTTTTTTCTTAGAACAAAATTTAACTATTACTTTAAGACTTCAAAATGCCCTTTATAATCCTGAAATTATAGATAGTCAGATGTGCCATAGCTGCACATTCCGTCCCACCTAGTGAGGATTAAAACAAACATATATTGTATAAATAATTACCTATTTCTATGAAAATACTATGCATTTCTTAATGTGAAATGGAGTGCAAGCATCAGTTTGTATTGTCACTTCAGATTATCTCACATTCATTGACTCATTATAATCTGATGAACTGTGGTGTACGATATCCACCATCTGCGAAGTTATTGCACTTATTTTAAGCTGCCTGCTTTTCTCTTTCATCCAGAAAATATATTCCTCCTATTGTCAGTACATCTTGACAGTTGTACAAATAAATCAGATGAGTTTTGGGAACTTTTTGTTCAATCACTTTGCTTTTTCAGAATATTTGAAACCTCTTGGGTATCCAGATTTTAGGAGCCAAACTTCTTGGCTGGATTTAGAAGAAGAAAGCTTAGCTATTGCCATAACCAGCTGGAATTCCCATGCTCTCACAGGTTCATGACTGCAGGTGCTTAGATCCAATTTATTAGAGCTAAGAGAGTTTAAAACAGCTCTCAGAGCATCTGGTAAAAAGTACGTAGCAATGTGCACTTCCTGACAGTGTTGTCACTCCTAGGAGTTGTGTCACCAAGACTAGCACATGCTTCTCCAAGTTCACTGGTGGTCTCTCTGTATCCACTCTTTCAGAAGTGGTTGGCTGTTTTCCAGAGCAGCCGAGCAGCAACTCAACCAACCGGGACAAGGAAAGCCTTTCTTACTGAGTAAATATCAAAGTAAGAGACAGAATTGCTATGTTATAATTTAACATACTAATTAAGAAGATATTTAACAGTTAGTACGTGATGAATCCTGAGGGTTTCAGTGTAGTTTCCTAAATGGGAATGTTATCACTTAACTCTTTGGAGCTCTTGCTTGTTTAAACTTTTGTTTTCTTGTTACTTTCTAGTCATTGACAAATTATTAGTCACAGTAAGTGTATAAGCATCAAATGTTGATTGTCATTGTGATGAGCAGATGTTACCTTTATCAATGGTGTTGTACACCTGCATTTTAAAGCAAAATCTCTTGTCAAGTTCCTAGATGAGGCAGTGTCTACTAATCTATTCATTGCAATTAAATTATTCCTCATTTTTTTCCACATTTTTGCGTTACCTTGTTGCTCTTGCTATCCCTTGCACATCTTGACTCTAGCTGAGCTTTGGCTTTTGTTGGTACATTCACCCTTGAGATGAATTAAACACATGTTTCTGTTTAAATATAAAAAATGTTAATAAACAATGCATTGGACAGAGTCCTACAGCCATAAGTGGTTCTACAAGGAGTCTGCAAAGATGCCTCACGAGCCGATTTCTTATGCACACTTACACCTGCACCAATAGTGTGAGCATCAGCCAGCATCTGGCACCTCAACCCAGTGTTGGGTCCATCTCTGAGCCCAGTTCTGCTGCCCAAAGGTAGCCTCTGAGTGCTTGTATTCCAGAATTGCTACAAAACAATGCCTTGGCTGTTTCTTATCTCATCACTAGGGAAAATAACTCCTTTACATGAATTTGTTCTGGCATTCCTGCTTCCAGACAGTTTAGCCTCTTCTGTAGTTGGGCTTTCTTGCCCTCCATGCCACATCATTCCTTGGTCACAAATTACCACTGCTGAGCAGTTCTAATTTGAATTTCCCCTTCACTTTCCTAACAATTCCTCTCCAGCCTTCTTCAGCCTGGAGAAGAGACATCTGGTGGGTGGGGTCTTAATGGCAGCCTTCCAATATCTATAAGGATGTTATCAGGAAGATGGAGCCAGGCTCTTCACAGCAGTGCATCATAGGAGGATGAGTGACAAAGAGCATAAATAGAAAGAAGAGAGGTTCAGACTGGATGTAAGGAAAAGCCCATGAGGTCAGGCAAATAATGAAACAGGTTGCCCAAAAAGGTTTTTCAGTCTCCATCATTGGAGATTTTCAAGATCTGACAGGATAAAAACTTAAGCAACCTTGTCTGATATCATAGCTGACAGTGCTGTGAGCAGGAAATTGGACTAGAGACCTCCAGAGGTCCCTTTCAGTATGAAATATGGTATGATGCCATGATCCTATGTAAAAATAAAGATAGAATCTGGACATGATCATTATTTTTGTTCTTTCAGAATACAGGAGAATCCCAAATGTGGGATATTTGTGTTCCAGGGTGTAGTAGCGGACTTCCAAAGGACTTTAATGGAACATTATACCTGAGATACATATTTGAGAATATACTATATCCCTGAAGTCTTGAAATTAAACCCTCCTTTCATTCAAGGTCTTACTTTTTTTTTTATTACCCAGTGGCCACTTCTGACCTACATTTTTGCTGCTTCTAGAGGAATACTGTACCTGCTCTCACCCACTTTCCAAGATTTCTTTTTCTGCTACAGAAATTTATAAGAAAAAAAAAAAAAAAAAAACAAAACAACAAATCAACTAGAATCTTTTCATCCCTGAACATTTAGCTAGTAAAAAAGAAATTGTGTCTTTATATATGCCTCCTATTAAAGAAGTGCTTAAAATACTTCAAACACTGTGTATTCAGTTTGATCTTTCAGAGGAGTATTATGACAAGAAAATCTACACTGTTGACAATGTTCATTAATTTTCTTAACATTTTGCTTAAATTCCCTCTCTGGGTAACGAGTAAATAGCCAGTGAGTGTTCTGGTCTACACATGAATCCAGCAGCTGCTGACAAAGAGGAAAGAGGATGTTTTGGAAAGACTGAAATTGGTGTGCACTGCCTCTGGAAGCCTCAGGATTATTCCCAGATAAGTATGGACAAAATGTTGTCTCAACCTAAAAAGACCTTTTTAATGACAGTCATTTTATATATCTTTATGACATTTAATCAGTTTATTTATCTTTTGATTGTATAAAGAACTGTAATTGTTCTCTACTCTGCAGAACATCATTCCTTCTTTTCCTATTGCTATACAAAGATAACCTCGTTGTCACAGTATTTCTATGCTATACATTCCTAGACCCTTTTTTGTTTCTTCTTTCACATCACTGCAATGAACAGTATGAAGGCTAGTCTTTATTTTCATGCACCCCAACGTGAAAACAAGTCTTTATTTTCTTCATGTTTTTCACTCAGAATTAACTTATTTTTGTCACATTTATTTTTTCATGCTTTATTCATGGAGGAAAACATCTCTTTCAAAACTGAAATATGTCTTGGTCACTGTTCTGATGCTTAAGTCAACAGCTTAAAAAGAGATAGTCTTTTGGTAGGAAGGTTAAATTTACAGAGTCAGCCTGAATGAAGGTAAAGAAAAATATGTTTGTGTAACTGTTCAATTCGTGTGATAGTATAACTCTGACCATACCAGGATTTTTGGTTTTTTTTAGAAATAAGGTAGAGGGGGGAAAAAAATTTAGTTAAAGAGGCAAATATCCAGGGAGGCTCTACTCCCAAATCTAATTATGAGCATGGAAAGACTAACTTCATCTTAAAAATAAAATAAAACAATAGATTATTCACTTCATTATAGCATTTGAACATGTCACTGCAGGAAAAGAAGACAAAAGTAAAATATGGCACTTGAGGTCCTGTATTTCAAAAGTCTTTACTAAAAATACATTTATCTAAGGTGGGGGTGTGAGGGGGATGGCACAAATACAGTCTTGATGCTCTGGAAGAAATGGGTGATATCATGGTATGACTGAAAGGTATTTGGAAAACAATTTGATTTAAGACGATTGTCTCATTTTCACAAAGGACTGAGCTCAGTGTACTACACATAAAAACAAATATTAATATTTATTTTCCCCTTGGTGGAAATGAAAATTTCAAAACACTTCTAACAGTTAATATCTTTTAAGTCTTTAATATCTCAGCAAGACTATTAAGTAAGCTGATAGATTAAAATATCAATCAGTAATGTAAAATGTTCTGGTTTCATTTTGTTCTTTCTCAGATAACAACTGCATATTCATTTCTTAAAGCTTCTCCATGTTTAATATTAAGCACCATCAGACCATGGACTTTCATTCTTCCCCCTGCACTGCTTTACCATATAAAATTCTAAAGCAAACTAGATCCAGGAAAGAGTGTAGATCTCTCAGAAAGCTCCTGGTGGATTTCATGCTTCATAACTCACATTTGAGCTAGTTAGATGCCTTCTTGCACCTGAGGTTGGTGTCCTTGGACTCTGAAGATTTTGTAATGTAGAGAACAGCATCCAGGGTACAGACTGCAGCATCTTATCATACAGTAGATAAAGATTTTGAAAGTGCTGTTCTTCAGAAATTGTAACTACATATTAATACAGGTTTGTCAAACAAGTAAGATGAATCATCTTCTTGTTCCTATTTGCCCTCATTGACTGTAGAAAGGGCATGAATGACTTAAAGGAGAGGCCTATTTTTAAGATTGGATACAATAAATCCAACCTTTTACCCTGTCTTTATCCAAGAAGCAAGATACTCAGCTCCTAACTTGAATCCCACTTTCATCTACAAACTAGGTAGAGCAGTGTGGGTTTTTTTAAATATGCTAAGATCCTTGGATGAAAGGTATTACAGAAGTGCAAAGCTATTATCATCCTTGACTACATGTCTGAAGCTCCTTATAACATATTTGCTATGTTATTATTTCTAATGTCATTGCTCTTTTGGTCTCAGATGACATCTTTGATGCTATCGTGATTTACTGTCTAATGTTATTTTATTGAATATGCATGTCTCTGTGCTACCTTTTAAAAATAACTGATTGATTTCATGGTGTTCTTTGATCAGTGTTCTTTTGTCAATAGTTAAAGTATTAAATTTCTCAAACTGATTAATTTTATAAGAAATAGCTTTCTAAACTCTTTCTTCATGCCTGTCTGTGTTGACCTATTAAGACAATCTACATTACCATCAAAGTATATTCTGAAAAGTCTGTCAGGACTTCAGGCTAGATAGGGACAGGGGTTGCAGTGAGCAGAAACAGTCTTTCACTATATCTTCAACTAGATATTTCAACTTGTTTTGAAACGGAATTTATGCCAGATAAGGAAAAGGGCTAAAAACATTGAAATGCTTTCAATGCACAAAGAATGCTCTGTAAAGACAGAGTACTCACTTCAATATTTTGCCCCGATGTTCATTCCTCACAGCATTTATTGGTTTTTATGCCACTTTTAAAATATTCTCATTGTAACTGATATTTGAAAGCTAAAAGAAAAACATTTTTATCTAAACATATCCGTAATTTTCAATATTTTTAATATATGGGGTGCGAGCTATTTTCAGAGACTCCACATACACAGGAATATATATAGCATATATTAATTTATTTTCCTTTTGATAACAGTTCTGAAGCCCATAAAAATATTTCACAAAGTGTCAGGGATATATAAATCCAGATCTGTAAATGATTAAGTTGTATTTATGATTGCTAAGAATTTGACAATATGTGTCATTGCCCAGTAGTGGATAGAAATTTTTTAGAGAACTACTTAAGAGTTAAGTAAGAACTTCTTAAAGTATTTACTTTAGCCTTGACAAGGATGCTACAGTACTGCCATTTAATATATTGTACTTTAGCACATATTGCTAGAGTTTGCTACAATATAGAATTTCTATTCTTCAGAATAATTGGATTTTATTTTTAATGACCTGTGTCCTCCAAATTGGGACAAAAGATCAAATTAAATTAAAAAAAAAAAAAAAAAGACATAAAGAGAATTCCAGTTCTGAAAATGTAATTATTTTTTTTAGCTTGAACTCTTCTGCCAGCTTCCCATCCTTCAGGTACTTGGGAAAGCAGGCAGCCTGGGGACGTGAGTGTCTGAGGTGCCAGGAAACTCCCAAGCGAGTTCCTGCACATTATTTTATTTCCAAAGGGCTGGAAAGCTAGTCAGTGTTGTAGGCACCTGTGAGGAGATGTTTCCAAGGAAAAACAGCAGAAGGTCAATCAACCAGCTAACCTGTTTTCAACCAAGATTCAGAAATATACATACATCCCTGCGGGACCCTTTAATTCTATCATACTGTTATTAGGCTACAAGGGGATATGTTCAATGAGTACTGGGTTTTGATCTTTGAAAGCTGGAGACCTTTATGATTTCTGAAGCAAGAGGGACAGGTTTCATCCTTTTTCAACTATGAAAAATATAAAGTTCTTTACCAGTCATGGAGACATGAGAATACTTACCATTCACATAGCTGTCTAACCCTTAGGTTATTACCAAGGTCAAGATCCAAACCTAACCTGAAGATACATTACTCACATTTTGCATGTGGAAGGAACAAGATAGAGCAATGGAACCTGGTAATGCCTCAGTTGCAGCATTTATTGTCCTTTCAGATGAAATAGTTACCTATATACCATGATTCGACAAGTGAGTGCTGAAATCTCTTGGCTATATTTGAGCATCTGTTGAGCTCCAGAATGAGTAAGTAAGATTCATTGTCCAAAAAAACCCCGCCAGCATCCAATACAGAAAGATTGTCTCCATGAAAAACAGCAACTAAGCAAAATGAAAATGCAATGTTTTGTGTACTGCTTATGTCCTAAAATAATGCAGTGCCCAATATTTTACCTTCAGTAACGCGAGTCAGGAGCTTGATAAGCCAATGAGCAATCTTTCATTCAAACTGACTTTGATTCTCCAGGTTTCTGACAAGGTCAAACATGCTCACTTGCCCAGGTTTTCAAGAACACTGAATGGTGGTAGACACATTCTTATGGTGGACATATTCATTGACATCTTTTCAGTGTGGAAAGAGCCACATGCAGCTCTGATTATGAAATGCTGTATCAATCTATAAAGACTTTGGGACCTGGAGGCACAGCAGGAAGTAGCAAGGAGGAAAAAAGTCTTCAGGACATTTGCAGAACAGTATGGCAGTCTCTTCAGCTTGATAGTATTTTGAGAAAATATATGAGAGAAAGATACTGCACAGTTTGGAAATAGTGTAATGCAAAGCCAATGGCTTAGGTCTTTAAATTTAGACTTGATAATTAATTTCCAAGCATCAGAACCTGGTTCCAACCCATCTAAATTTACATTTTTTAAAATATTGCCTAAATAAATATCATAATTTCTTATAGGTTACCACTAAACCCAGTGGGAAATAGGGAAACATTTCAGATGTCATCTGGATATTACCAGCCTGTTTCTCTGACCGCAGCATAAGCATAGGATCATCCTAGTTTAGGATGCTAATTGAGGCTTCTCATACAAGAGTGCAAGTAACACTGGGTAGACTAATCCAGATTTTATGGGTTTCATATTTACATGTCACATAGCTACTTATGTTTCATATACAGCACACAGGAAGAGATTATGTCTCAGAAGGTCAGGTCAAAAATATCAGAGGTTATGGGAGGAACTGCCAAACAACAATGAAGGCACATATAGCCACACTAGAGGAGATGGCAATGGTGCCACCACAACACAAAGACGAGAGGTCATGTCTGTGTTCCCAGCTTGAGAAGACTCAAGCCCATATCCTCTGCTTCCTGGCAGAACGTCCCAACCATCAGGGTGCAGAAAGGGCAGGGACGTTGTGGAAAGAGGGCTTAACCCAGGTTCTCATGGTGTGGAGTTAACAGAGAACCAAGCCAGGAAAAGATTGATGCCAGCAGAGGAAAAACAAACCAGGGACTCTGTAGCTTAGTAATAGCACTGCAGCTCCATCAGAGGTCACTTACAAAAGAGGATGAAAACTGATGAGTGGGAAAGGGTTTCTGCTTTCTCCAACTGTCCTCCAGAATTTTGCATAATTGTATTAATTAAACCAGAGTCAAAAACAAAGACCCTGCAATGCAGAATTATGCTAATAGCATAGGGACACAGGGACCTCCTCCTAATTTTGGTATGCAGCAGCCATTTATCAGTGCTCTCAAACCACAGTGTGCTGAGTTATGAGGAAATGAATATTGGCAGAATTTGCCAACACTGTGCCTTAAGTTTGATTTCCATTCCCTTCACTTCAGAAATAAAGGGAATTTAACAGTTATAAATGGTGACAATGTATCAAGGTCTGATTTTTTCTGGAATTCCCTTTGTTCTGTAGAATATTGTCAGAAAAGCTGCAATTATACAGGTTTTAAGCCTTGCCTGCAGTGAACAGCCTTTTTGAATATTAATGAGAACACACGCACAAAATAAAATTTCAGGAAGAAGTTATGATTGAACTAAAATGAAAGAAAATAATTCTTTTTCTACAAACAATGAATAAGCTAACCATCTTCCATGGCTTATAATAAATAAATCAAATAAGCAAATGTAATAGATGACTGATTTAAAAAATTTTATTTAGGAATAAGTAGAAAACCCAGGTAAATAAGTTTATATTATATAAAGTAAAATATTGCTCCTACTAACAAAATGAATCATGGGAAAGATTTTACTGCAAAAATCATGTTCATATGTTAAGAAGCATCATGACATTGAAGCAGGACAGCAGTGGCAAACTTGCTTGTAGTACTGTCACAGGTTAGGGCAGCTATACAAGCTACACCAGTTTATTTAGTCCGTTTGCTTTACCTACAGCTATAAAACCTCAGATTCTGGGTGACTATATGGTGAAACTACCAAGAATATAAATTTCATGGAGCAACTGCAGAGAGCCCTGGGATTACATTTCTGGAATTACTTTTTTGTGAAATTTCATACATTGTTATTTCAGTCTGGTTTGGACTAGACAGGTAGTCCTGTTTTTTGGCCAGCTATAACCTGGAATGGCACTTTGGAATACATCAATATTTTCTTTGTTTTTTACTAATACAGGCAACATAGAGTTTTAAAGTATATGAAGGATGATGTAGATTAAAGAGATTATTCCCATTCCATTTCTTGAATAATATCCTGTACAAAGGCTTGATTTATTATAGAGATACTGTGCAGTCTTATTCATTTATTTTATTTATACCATTTTGTTAATCTTTGGCTACTGTGGATGAATACAAAAGATAGTCTGGGCATCTGTATTTTAATGTTGACATGATTACATGTGACTACAGTGAGTGAAGTCAAGGGAAAAATGTTGTTGATATTAAACAAAAAAGAAATTCCTCTAGCAACATCTGGGATAAAGTGAAGATTGCATAACTTAGAGCTGCCCACAGTCACAGTGAATTTTCATTATGTCTGCTGAAAACACTTGATGACCCTGTAGTGAACTTTGTGAATCTTGTTGGTCTCTGTAGGGTGGCTACAGAAATATTTAGACATTTGTCGTCATGCTCAATGGAGCCCAAGATCTAACTCCAACAGAGCTGTCCCCACCATGATTACCATCTTCTGCAACTCACTATAATACAGACAACCAGATATTTTTTGTTACTTCACATTGCTTTAACAATGCTGATGCAGTTTCATGTGGTATATCCCTTCAGATGTTGATAGCTGCACTGAAACTTAGTTTTCTAGAGAACACTTATTTATATTTTGCAATATTAAGAGTACTGCCTTGGCTTTGGCCCAATAAATTGTGTTTCTGTAGGGAAAATCTCATTTTCCTACATTTTTTTTTTCCACTTTGGTACCATTTTATGAAAGTACACCATTTCTGAAAATAGTAGTGTGTCATGAAATTAAAAGAAAAGGAAAAGTATCATGGAAGGAAAAATAAATATTTTATACCCTGAAAACATATGAAGTTTTGAATAAAGATATTTTGCTTTGAAAAAAAACCCTGAAAATAAATCTGAGACAACTATTTTGTAGTTTAAAACCAAGCATTTTATTGGTGCTATTAAAATAATTTTTCCATGGTCCTTGGTTGAAGAGTGAATTTGTTCATTTTTAGGGAACAACGAGCAATGGGGTAGAAAGGAAGGATGGAGAGCGACAAAATTCAGTGATGCAAGGCATTCTGTGCATAATGCTTTATATTTTGGTGGGTTGTGTAGATTGTTAGCTTACAGTATGACAGCAAAACTGAATTCCTCAATGGACACTGAGGAGAGTCTGCTCCTTTTATATATTTTAGAAAAGCATTTTGAAAAAAAACCTCAGAGGTACTCCAAGGACCACTGAAGTTAATCACGAGAACTGTATGAACAGTCAGTCTGTTCCAACCAATCTGCTCCAGGTCCACTCTTAAACCTTTTGGCCTCACTGTCAGGAAAAAGCAGATATATCCCACTCCTGCGTGACAGCTGAGGACTGCATGAAGGCAGGGCCTCACATTGTTATTCTTTCCCTTACATCAGTGAAGAGGAGATGGAGAGCCTTTGAGCTGATAAAGGTGCAAAGAGGCATCAGATTTACATGTTGACAAAGGACAGAAGTCCCAGGAGGGTTGCTGGGTGGTTTTACTTATGGAGTGGTTTTACTTACTCTAACATGAGATTTGGATGGTCAAGGCTTGAGGTGCTTCTGCAAAGCAGGTTTGTATTGAAAGGACAAGAAAGACTAGCAATTCTAGACAGTAACATAACATAGTTGACTCGGTTCTCTCGACATTTCTCATAAAACATGTCAAAATTAACTTTTTTTGTGAAAAATTCAAACCTGTTGAACTCTAGTTATATATTCTAACCCTGGGACTGGGAAACATTCAATAATGAACAGGTTAGAGGTAAACTAACAAGAAAAGAAAGTTTCCTTAATAACATGTTGCCTCAGTGCTTGATTTCTTCAGCAGTTATTCATAGTCAAGGGGTCAGATTTCTGCAGTGTCTGATCAGCGATATGCAGACATAAGTCTTACACATTACATGGGAACCCGTTTCTCACTGGTCTTAAATGTACAATACTCTTAGGTACCCTTCTACGAAAGGCTACAAAAGGAGGATTAGAAGCAGGAGTGATAAATCTCATTACTCTCTTAAGATGGAAGTGAAAGAGATTAGAGTCAAGCTTGCTGAGAAAGGAGATCTGCTAACCTACATGCTGTCTCAGGGGCTCTGGAGCCCCTGAAATGGGCCTTGGTGCCTTCATGTGGAATCAGCCTCCTCTCCAGACACTTGTTACCTTTGTAAACACCAACATTTAGACACCTCTATCTAGCTGTATTAAACCAAACTCCTACTTCAACATAGGAGCTTAATGCCATTGTAAGTATTTGACAGCATCGCTCCAGGTCTTCAGCAGACTCCCAGCAGGATTCAGGCCCTCCACACATCCAGCCTCAGGAAAGTGACTATGTTACAGCTGTTGAATTGAGCCTCTTGCAGCTAGTTGGCTGAAATACTCGCTGACACCATTAGCTTCCTTGACCATTGACTGGTCACTTGTGAACACTGACATCTTTTTCTAGTTGTCCACACACACATCTGTAATGCCACGTGAAATGTCCTACGATGTGAGAGCTATCTGGATGGGACTGGCATATATGACACAGGACTTGTGGGAAATCAGCTGGAAGCCAGGTGAGCTACCTGATGCAGAGCAAGTGACACAAAGCAACTGTGTATGGGCTGCTGAATCATGCTTTCAGGGGGCTTCATGGGGAGCTAAATCCCATAAGACTTTGGAAGGAAGAAAACAATGACATTATTATTCAAATATCTTTTGGTGTCCTTTCATGCCTATTGGAAAATTAGATTTTGATCAGCAGTCTCTGAAAGCATCCTCATTTTAGATGCATAATTTGGTACAAAAGATTGGTATCTCTGAGTAGCAAAGAATTTTTTGTAAGGAACTACATGATCTTTATTTGAAATTTTTAGTCTACATCAATATTAACATGAAGGGATTGTGATTAAAAATCTATTTCAAAGTTTCTAGTGTGGTTTATTCAGAATGGCAAAATTGAAATGAAAATTAGTAATTTTTCTTTTTGAGTAGGAGTTCGAGGAAGTCTTTGACTTACTCTTTTTGTATATGTCAAGCTCACCAGAAAGCAGAAAAGCCTTTGGTCAAAAACTCTGGGTCACAACTCAGAGTGTTACATAAAAAGGTAATGCCCACTATTCAATCTTTCTTCTGTAGTTCACCTAACATTTGCCTGAAGGCCTAATCTCAAATTGTTTGGTTCTTTACTTTCTGAATCTGTATCTAGATGAATCTATTATGATTTTTTTTTTGAACTAGCATGCATTGTTCAGTTAAATTGAGTTGCTTTCCTGCTTAAGATTTATTTTTTTAAATTTTTTTTTTTTTAATCCTCTCAAAGCCCTCTAGGCACTGGAACAAATTGATGAAAAGTAAATTATTAACGTACATTCAGACAGGCATATCTAATCAGCCCAATTTAAAGTCATTATGTCTTATATAAACAAGTACTGTATATGTTTGAATATTTATCATAACAGTTTATGGAGTGACTAGGATACAGAATACCCAGTCTGTTTTAAAGAGTATCTGAAATGGTGTATACAGCTCCAGCAGGTATCAGGTCAAGGTCTCTAGAAAGGGAACAATGAATAGGTGAGGAACAGATTTATTTATGGTAAATTGGTTTGTGGTGGCTCAAAAAGGTCATAATGATCTGCTGTGATGATGAGGTTTAAATGTCCTGAGAGGAGCAAGCTTTTTATTTCTAATTTGAACCTTATCAAACACTTTTTCCAAAATGTACTTAATGACTGGATGAGAAGCTAGAGAGCATGTAGGGTTTCTTCCTCATTTGTTAAAGTTTACCGTGACTAATACTGTGTCAAATAAATGGAAAGAAATTAACTGTGTGACAGGATTGTGGAAAGATGCTTATATTTTATAATTTGGCAAAAGTTTCTGATTGATATGTTCTAGGAAAACATACCAGTGCCAACATTTTGTCCTTAGAAAGATATTAAAAGGAAACATCAATAAAGATAAAACTACGAATACTTTCTTTGAGGTCTTCTTCAGAAACCATACTTTTTTTTCCACAAGAAGAGGTTTAAACCTGTAGTAGAACAGTTCAACGGTTGGACTAGATGATCTTCAAGGTCCTTTCCAACCTAGATGATTCTGTGATTAGAGAGGATTTTATGTCAATAAGATCTTCCAAGGAAGGAAACCAAAGGTAACAGAAGTTATAACAAGTCAGTGCTGGAATCCCCTTGAATTTCTCTTTGTGAAATTCACTACTTGAAAAATATTTTTGAAACTGCTGGTTAAATTTTAATTTTCATATATCAGCTTCACAACTGAAATAAAAACAAAAAATATGTTTCATTTGTTGTTTGGGAGAATCCCTCCTGGATTCCTCTTTTTCCCAATTCCATTTATGTCTCTCTTTTCTTACCTTTATTTTCTCCTAACCAGGGCATGAAAATTTTTTTTAAAAAAGAAAATTTATAGTAAACTTTTTTTATAATTTTAAAACTGATAATCATACTTCTCTTGCAATATCTGAGAGCTTACCATTATTTAAATATTCCTAACTCAAAAACGAACACTAAAACAGAATGAGAAATTATTATTAAAAATAAATGCGCTTACTGGTCTCAAAATGAAGCTTATAAACCTCTTTGAAAAGAGTCTATAAACCTGAGAAAGATATATATTCATGGAATATTGCTAATATCTCTGCAGCCATAAGTTTTACACATGGTGTAAATCAAGATATCAAAAGATTTTATGCTAAAATATAAAATAGTAAAAAGGGATGTGAACCTTCAGATTTATGAGAGATTACTAACATGAAGGAACTGAAAAGCTGGCAAAACATCAACAGCTATCCTTTTCCTTCCAAGTGCTATGAAAAAGATAGAGCAAATGAGATGCCTAAATAAATCCAGCAGACACCAGAAGGAAGACCTCTACCACTTAGGATATGATTATGTTTTGCATTGGATGACTTTGCTCAGTCAATACGGAAAAAGCTTTTCATGCTGAAATGTGACAGCGGCTAATCAAAATATTGGCAAGCTCTCAGACTGAAGTATCAGCTTCATATACAAATTGTAGGAGAGTATAATTATTAAAAGACATTTTTTTAAGATACTAGTGAAATAGAATAATCTTACATCTGTTCTTCTCATTGATGGGACATGACATACATTTCTTCAACTCTCTTCAGGGTTTAGTTGGGATTGTATGATTAAACCTGCAGGTTCTAACTCTAATACTTTCTCTTCCCTGTATTTTCATATCCAGATACTTAATTTTAACATTTAAGTACTCTATTTGTATTATAAGTAATTATTGATTAAAAATAAAAATATTGGTAACTAGTATCCCAAGAAAATAGTTTTGTAATTTTTTATTCTAAGACAACATTGGCAAATCACTCAAGTGTTTGAAGTTCTAAATTCCTTTCCATGCTCATCTTTGTACCATTTTCCTGTAAAAAAAGAATAAAACGTTTGACACTTTCAACATAACACCTGTTAATTTAGTTTATGTACCACAACATATAGAAGCAGTAATATTTTAGACTTATACCATATAAGCAGTAGACTTATACCATAGAAGAAAAGAAACTGACTTTGGATTTCATGTTATGAGAAAGCAAATATACATTCTAGAGATTTTACAGTGGTTGGTAAAGACTCTTCTCACCTGAAAACTCTGTCTAAGAATTATTTTTCTAGGATAATAAGGCCTTTCATATGGCACGTTGAGAAATGGATGTAGCTGTGGAGTGAGATTCATGCCACTTGCCTTAGCTACCTGTTTAATCTTCCTCTTGAAATGTCCATTGTCCTCCTATAGAAAGTTCCCAAATGATGTGGCTTAGACTTGGTTAGCTGAAATTATTTTATTTACTGCTTTTCATTTTTATGATATTTTGGTAGTTTATTTTAAACAAGAACTGAGTAAAGATGGTTATGAGATATAAAGATGGCAGTGCCTTTTCTTTTGCAAAATAAATTAGCGTCATTACTAAGATTTAGCCCATATTGGGAAGAAAATGGCTGTAGTGACTGGCAGTTTATGGAATTGAAAGGGATTTCTAAACACCACTTATTTGTATGTTTTTTGGTGGATGCTTTTCTGAATTCTAAATTTACGTCTGACTCTGTTTTAAATTAATGCTTCAGTGATGATAAAAATCCTGTTGTGAAATTTATAGAACAATGGTTGGCTGTGAAGAGGTTAATGAAATTTTCGTTGGCCGAGAGAAGTTAAGAAACTCTTTTCTGTTCTGCCACACCTACAAGAGATTTGAGACTTGAAAGGTGATACTTGGAAGGGGAAATATCAATTGTTTCTGAAACCAGACTAGGTAACAGGAAAGATAAATGGAGACAATTTTTGGAGATGTCTTTGAAGTATTATAATGCTAAAATTTCCTTATTAACCTAGAAAGTTCAACTTGAGAAAGCAAACAGCTACTCTGAAAGCTTTCAAAGATGAACAAATCTCTCAATCAGACTTTAAACAATTCTTTCAAGAGAACTATTTTACTAGGCATCAAAAGCTTACATAAATATTAGAGATCTGTCGAAGATGACTGGGTCCTACCTGTAATTTCCTTCAAACTCAACAAGTGTTACAAACCACCCAGAAATCACAGATCAGAAGCAAAATAAGTGCTAGGTTTCTTTGTTCTCCAAATGAGGTACCTGAGAGACAGATATAATGTAAGGCTTGACACTAAACATTTCAGAGTGAATAAGTCATTTCTGCTAGACCACGAAGGCTGTGTGCCTGTGGAATAATAAGAAGTGCTGTAGTTTCTCTCCTCATATTTCTGGCTCTTGTTTATTAAAGAAACATGAGAAAGAATTAAACATTGGATTGGCAAAACTGAGTTTCTAATTGCCTTGAGAGTTTGTGCATCAATCTTTTACCAAAAGAATTATTATAATCTCAGTCAATCCTTTCAGGTTGCGTGGACAGAGCATTCAATGTCTTAAAACAAGTCTCTCTAACAAGCACTGACAAATTAAAATCCACACAAATATGAGTAACACTGCTGAGGGGAAAAATGTAATTTCATAATTTCAAATTTAAAGCTACATTTCATTCCCTTAGAAAAAGACAGGTTTGTGGGTCCTTAACGGGTGAAACAAACAACAAGAAAAAGCTGATGTTACAAATCCTTTGGAAGGCTAAAGGCCAGTTTAGATTAAGCCCAAAAGCTTTATTGTTTAGGCAGGGTCCCAAGAAAATATGATCCATATAAGTCTCACTTTAAGAATGCACTCCTTATCATATTTTCTCTCCCAGAACAAAAAATTAAACTTACTCTTGTAACTCAACTACTGGGAGCCCACCTGCTGAAAATATTTGAGCAAATCTTACAGGAGAGGTAAGAAAGGTTTTTTACCTGTGGGTTGCATTACTTCCCTCTGCATTACTGAAAGGAGTTTTTGGAGGTTTCTGCCCTGGAAGATTAGAAAACTGACAGTGGAAGTAGAGGCAGTGCATTCATTACCATATTTTTGTAAGGTTGTTTGCTCTTGTATTCTTCCTGTGGTTTTTGAGATGCACAGGTGAAACACTGATATGATTCTCTGTTCATCCATACCTTTTTGCAGTGCCAGCCCTAGAGGAATATGCAAAAAAACCTTTCACAGCCCTTGTACATATCAGGTTGCGGTAGCTTTTTTTCTTGCAGTAGTTCTTACAGTAGTAGTTCTTCCATCTATAAGAAGAAAATACCAGACAATCCAATACCCGGGCTCTGAAAGAATTACATGTAAGTTTTATACATTTAACTTGAGAACTGCTAACAGTTTTTAGACCCAAAAGACTTTTAGTTATTAGAGTTGAATAAAATGTACTAACATTTGGTCTCACTCCAAGTTATTTGGAAAGTGGTTACTTGTCTAATAGCTTCAGCTGAGGTACGGACTAGCAGATCACAGCTTGTGCTATTAAAGTAGGCTGGATGAACTCAGGGTATTTCCTAAGGGGGCTGATTGGTTGTTTCTAGTGAGCCAAAGGACAGATCCTAAAGGAGACTTGGAGCATGTTGTGTTCCTTTATTTGTTATAGAGACTGAGGGTCCACAGCCTCCAGCTAAACAGGAGAGACTTTATGCAGAAACGACATGGGACCTTATGCTGTGCCAGCTCGTATTAATGTGATAGTTTGCTTTACCCAGAAAATTTGTAGCTCACTTTTCCAGTGCACCAGATCTGAATTTTAAAAATTCATTTTAGAGGGTCAGTTCCACTGGGTCTCTGGCAAGGTCCCAGTGCAGAACAGCAGATCGCAAACAGCTCGGTCAGAGCTAACACTTCCCTGGCAGGAAGGGGGAATTGTTGCCAAAGAGAAAACTAATAAGTACTAAATAGTGAATGCTTGAAGACCATAAGCTTCTCTACACAAGATTGTGAACTAATATCAATGGCCTCTCCCTCCTCCTGCACACCTGGTATTTCCCCTAGAACAGCTGTCTTATATTGCTGCAGACAAAATTTTCTAAATAAAAGAGAAATTGTTAGCAAATTATCTGAAAGATATATTTCCTTATTTTTGTTTTCTTTTTGCTTTTTCTTATATTTTCAGACAACTATTCCCTAATTGTATTCCCTTCTCTAAATACCTGAATACCTGCACTTATAGCAGGACTTGTGTGGTATTAGTTGAAGGAAAAACAATCATTCAACCAGTCCTTGCTGATTCTAACACAGGGGCATTTGCATCATCCACCGACAAAGATGGTTATAACCTCCAAACCCATAAGTTGAGACAAATTTCTCCCTATTTTTTCTATCATAGTCACAAAACTTCCCAAATTTGGTATACCCTATTAATAGTTTTCTTTTAATTAAAAAGGGCTACATAAAATGTTCTTTACTTGCTGTGGAAGCTTTGTCCAATGATAACTGGTGAGGAAACAATCAACCAAAAATTAATCACTAGAAGAAATAGATTAGTGGAGGCAAATTAAATGAAAACAACTTCCCTTTTGAGTGAAGAAAACTACTGAAAATGCAGCTTTTCAGGCAGAACAAGAAACATTAGTATTTGGCAAAGAGGATTCTCATTTTAAGATAATGTATTTTGTAAAATGTTTGAGAAGCCTAGCAATTATTTTTTTCTGTATTAACATGGCAACATATGCTACAGGTTGTAATGCAAGGGTAATGCCTAGGTAATCTATAATCAGTGTCAGAATTTGGTATAAATGTGAATATTAGAGCATTGTCTCCCTTGCAGTTATTATTATGACAAGGTTTCCATACAAAAGTTCTATATATAATTGGAAAAATACGTACTAATTCTGCTTCCTAGATGCAATTATTTTCAAGGATTTTTATCTTTCCTGAACACCTTGCAAGATAGTTATTGGTTTTCTGATGAGACATAGAGGACTTCAACATTTAAAACAAATACTTTTAGATTTAGTTTATATAAATACCTTCTTAGAATCCAATAGACAAATGGACACCTTATAAATACTAATTCATGCTAAAAAATTGTAACATACATCTCTATGGTGAATAAAAAGAGGAAGCTGATTTTTATTTTCTTTAAATTCCCTGTTACCCCTCCTGGGTGATCTAGGAGATGTGATAAGTTTTAAGATACGTTTTCAGGCTGTCCTTAAAGCATTCTATGCTTTTTTTTTTTTTCCTCAGTCTTTAATAATACTGATAGACTGTGAGCTGCTCAGTCCTCTGAGTTGGAGGACCACAACTACGGGTACAATGACTTTTCATTTGTGGACAGTGAAATTGTAAGGGACAGGTTGTATCTGTTAAAAGCTCCTAAGTCCATGGGGCCTGATGGGATTCATCACAGAGTACTGAAGTAGCTAGCAGAAGTTACAGCAGAACCCCTCTCAATCATCTGACAAAGGTCATGGGAGTCTGGTGAGGTCTGCAGCTGCATTCTAGGGTGCATTAACCAGCTGGTAAAGAGAGGTGATTGTCTGGCTGTATTTAGTGTTGATGTGACCTCACCTTGAGTACTGTGTTCAGTTCTGGGCCCTACAACTTAAGAAGATTGTGAAGGTACTTGAACACATCCAGAGAAGGGCAACAAAGCTGGTGAAAGGTCTGGAGGGCATGTCCTATGAGGAGCTGTTAAGGACTCTGGGTTTATCTAGTTTGGAGAAAAGGAGGCTAAGGGGTGACCTCATCACTCTCTACAGCTTCTTGGGGATGGGATGTGAAGAGGGAGGTGCTGATCTCTTCTCCCTGGTATCCAGTGATAGGATGCGTGGGAATGGTTCAAAGCTGCACCAGGGGAGGTTTAGACTGGACATTAGAAAGCTAATGAGCGGGTGGTCAAACAATTCAACAGGCTTCCTAGAGAGGTGGTTGATACCCCAGGCCTGTCTGTGTTTAAGAGGCATTTGGACAATGCCCTTAATAACATGATTTAACTTTTGGTGAGCCCTGGAGTGGTCAGGTAGTTGGACTAGATGATTGTTGTGGGTTCCTTCCAAATTAAATATTCTACTCTATTCTACTCTGCTCTGCTTTTTCACTCACATTTTTTAATTGGTCTTTGCCAGAAACAAGCTGATTGTAAAAATTCTTTCTGGGAACATGGACACTTCTAATTAGACACTATTGCCAGAAAAGAAGGATCTTCAGTGTTTAGGATAGAGTTATGTTATTAGACATGCAGTTCTGATATATGCTGAGTTACAGAAGCTGTGGGATATGTAATTTTAGGGAAAGATTAAGGTTGCCTGTCTGCCTCATCTCAGAAAAAGACCATATTATGTCATTACAGAAACTGTAGTTTATCAATACATACAAACCATGCAGGCACTAAAAATGATCTTGCTCTTGGTAATATCAAAAAGTACAAAGCTGTAGAGAAAGCCAGGTACATATCTACAGTATCGCTTTGGTTTGTCTCACGCTCCAGAATGTGTATTATCCCGTGTTAAGACCTTGGTTCTCTACAATAGATTTTAGATCCAGCCAAATAAGCCCCAGTATGTGTCATGAGGCAAAGCTTGAAGGTTTCTCTTGGAATCAATGGCAGAATACTCTGGGTTTAGAATCAGCTGCCTGAGGCAATATGATTTCTGTTGCTACAGATGTATATAGTGTTTATGTGTATACATCAAGCTATAGGGTGTATATGGTTTGTTAAGGTTTTAAATCAACAATACGAAGTCATAGGCAGTTCTTAGATAAGAAAAGCAGCATGAAAAGTTAATTATTCATGCATGCTAATAAGTTCATAAATTGGTGGAAAACAGTGCTTCCTTTGTGCAGTATTAGAAAACTATTTTTTCCAGAAACATTTTATCTGTAGAAACTCCAAGACCCAAGAAGCAGAACTTCAAAGATAATTAGGTACTTAATCAGCCAGTCAGCTGCCTGGGAGAGGCAGAAGCTCTTAATATCTTTCTCTCACTGGAAGTTAAGTGTCTACATGTTAGCATCTAGTTTAAGCAAACCATGATGTGGCTTTCCATTTGCAATGGAAGTAATGAGACACCCCTGGAGCACTGTTCATCTTACCTGTTGGACAGATCTTTCAGTATGGGAAGAATCTTCTTGTGGAGTCTTTTATTTATTTTTTCCTCTTCACTGACTATAAAGGAAAATTTTTAGCAGATAGATTAATTCACTCAAACCTTGAAGCAGCCAGGTCTCACCAAATTAAATGTTTTGCCCAACCCCCAGATGTCTTGGAAAAAAACAGATTCCTCCACTTTCATGTTGGTAATGCAAGCAGTGTGTAGAAATAATTAACTGCAAATGAGAAGTTTTCTCAGAGAGAGACACAGGTGTTGCCAATACAAACCAGGAATTAAATGAAGAGTAAAATGATACAACTTTGGGAAATATGCAACTAGTGGGGTCTGAAATTTTACCCTTTCTTTTGATCTCGGCTCACAATATTTTGTTTTTTGTCAATGCCCCAATGAGTGTAAGACCCATGTTCAACGCTCTCCTCTAAAGAAGGAACAACAAAGCTGTTATCATGACTCTTGTCAAGATAGCTGTAAAGGATGCATACAGTTCTGGCAAGACCTATGCATAGCTGGAAGATTAAGTCCACAGTTTCACATTTTGCCAGGTAATTGATTAATTACCTTGTATTTCATCAGTATTTTGGAAAACTAAACAGTTATTTCTTACTCTCCTAGTTTTCCTCCCTGTGATCTCAGATTTTGTTAAGAAGGACCAATTTAATCAAAAACTAATCTCTCAAAGAAGTAGATAAGATGAAGCAAATAAGAAGTATGTCAAATATATTCAAGACCTGAGAATTTTACTGAAATTAAATTTTTTCTGAACAGCAAGAGATCTCTTCATGAAATCACATTTTTTGTCATACTTAGAAATAATCCATGCATAAATTGGTCTGTATTACATTCAGAAAAAAATGCATCTTGTTACATCTTTAATAAGATTCTTGCTGATTTTCACAATATCACATTATTGCAAGCAGCAGAGAAATGTAATTCAGCTTATGTAACTTTCAAGAAATATCAATATCAGATTGAACAAATATGTTATAAAGAGATCTGGCTTCTAATTAATGAAAATGAATATAGTGTTTAGAGCTATTTGAAAACATGTATCTTTTCAAATATTTGGTATTGTTAATGATCTTTTTATTAGTAGTACTGGTAGTTTGAGAATATATTTATTTCTGTGTGATAATTATAAAAAGTTGCTGTGGGTTAACCCTGGTGGGCAGCTGAGCTGCTCCCTCACTTCCCCCCACCAGCCCAAATGAAATAGAGGGAGAGAAAAGGAAGAAGAAAAGCAAGAAAACTTGGGGGTCAGGATGGGGGGAAAAAAAAAAAAAAAAAAAGAATAAGTGGAATAAGAGACAAGAAAACAAAACAAAACAAGTGATGCAAAGGCAATCACTCACCATCTCCTACGGGTTGACCGATGTGCAGCCCGTTCCTGAGCAAAAGATGGTTAACCCTCCTAAAACCTCCTCTTTTCTCTTTCATTGCTGATCATGCTGTTATATGATATGGAATATCTCTTTGGTTAGTTAGGGTTATCTGCCTGGTTGTACCTCCTCCCAAGCTATTGTGCAGCCCCCAGTCTATTCACTGGGGCTGGCAGAGTGAGAAAATAAGAAGAAGGACTTGATGCTGTGCAAACACTGTTGCAAAAGCTAGAACATTTGTGTGTTACCAGTACTGTTCTGATCAAAAATCTAAAACACAGCACCATATGAGGTGCTATGAAGAAATGAGCTCTATCCAGGCTAGGACAACAGTCAAACTGTCAACATCTCTTCTTAAATATATGTACTTAGGGTTTTGGACTACTGTATAGCATAGTGACTTTGAAACAAAAAAAACTACAATACTGGAATATGTCCAGAAATTGCTTCAATATGAGGATATCACTATTTGTGATCTGCTTGACAATATGCAAACTGATTCCCAAAGCATTGATATGAACAGGTCAATTTAAATGATATTACAAAATTAACATTACAAAGACCTGGTTTTTATGTCAAGTATCTGTTATGGAAGATCTTATAACCAGTCAAAAACACTACTTTAACTTGCCACTTCGAAATTAGAATTATAAAAAAGTGGATGTTTAATCTTAAAAATATAACTGTTCTTTGAAGGATGAAAAGATCAACTGTGTGAAAGACACACCAATTTGTTTAAGTGTAACAGTGATCTGTGTTTGACAGCATTTAGACCAAACCATAACTATGAAGAAAATTTGGCAAGTTTTTAGAGCATCTATAAGATTTCTGTGACATCAAGTAAAAGTTTTGTGTTTGTGTTTCACAACAGAAACAGACTGTTTAAAACATGACAAAAATTGCCAAGACGAACATGTTCTTTCCCATATGTAAAATTCCCCTATGGTTCCTATAACAGAGCTGAAGAACTACATAGCCCTGGTATCATCAAAACAAGTGGTTCAATGTTTGCTGGAGCAAAGAAATCCATGTCTGTGTTGGATGCGTGCCTCACAGTTGATTGCTGTTGAATTGTGAGCTTACCACTGAAGTTTCCAATGTCTGAGGCATTCAGAAAGTATCTCTTCAAGGACCTCTGTGGAATATCTGATGTCTATGTAGGAATGAACTCACGCTGGAGACACCCTACAAAGAGCTGGGATTTCCTGAGGGCCTTGACCCTTTTCACTAAATCTTACTTGAGACACCTACTCCTGCAGCACATGTGGAATAAATTGGCCCACAGGGTAACAGATTTACTAGGAAAATTGACTCCATTCCAGCCAAACCTAGTAGACCTAATGAAGGAAGAAACAGGCAAACTCATGTACAATATGATCCTTAAGCTAAGCTAAATATTGTTTTGACTGGCTAGGTTCAGAATGAGATGTCTAAAATTTCTTAAAGTCTAAACCTTTCACTAGCATTATATAAACTACACCAAGTGCTAAACACCCATCCAGGAGAAAATGGGTTTATCTGTCCTAATTTATGCATCTAAAGGTTACACTTATACATCTGCACTAGCTATTTAAGCTTCCTCTGTAGTCAGTAGAGAAAAATAAATATGTCCAGATGGAAACTTATTTTATCAAAAGATAAGTATCTGTGATAGATCTAAAATCAGCAGAGAAAAAAATCCCTCTGGATTCAATTATCTTTGGCTCTGATACTAAAATATAGATTAAAATTATTTTTGACCCAGAATGGAGAGAAATAAATTTGTCTTGTTACCTTGGGAATTTTCATTGCCATACAGTTATTTGACCTGTAAATGCAAAGAAACAATACAAAAATTTTGCAGATGTATATACAGAACAAAGAATGTATTCAAGCACAAAATGGGAATCAGTGAGAATGCTTTCCTGATACTCTAGAAGCTTGGCTTTTAGGGAACTGAAGACAACAGGTTGATTAACACAGTGCTTGTAACTATCACAATAACGTATTACATATCCTGCAAATTTTTAATACCTGAAAGTACAAAGAGTGTTACACTGGATGACAAAAGCAACGAGATATCTCTGTTGGGATTTATCAACTATAAAACAGATAAAATTTATTTTTTCCATCCTTCAGTAAAGGTTCTGTAGTTTGAAAAAGTGTAATGTTTTGACTTTTGTATTAAAATCTAAAAGGTGACCCTGTGACTAAGGACGTTGAATAGCCAACCTGACAGGAATGTAATAAGCCTCTTGTTTTTGTCAGGTTGGGAAAAGTACAATTTATAATCTCAGCAAAGATACGAACACAAGGTCTATCATTCATCTTCAGTAAAAAGGTGACAGATATAACAGGGGCTATGATCAATGTACTAAAATAATAATTATTTCCTTATGTTAAAGCTAACCCAATTGATCATATTATTTTATTTTACACAACTGTAACTGATAAGGCAAGTCATAGGATTTGGAAGTGTAATTTCAGATTTGGCAGTAAAATGACTAGCAATTAAGAATGAAGTATGTAGGTTATGAATAACTTCATAATACTTATTATGAAAGATTCAGATTGAACAGGAGTAAAATATTCTACATTGTTAGGTACATCTCTCGTCAAACACTGGAAAATTTGTCATGGAAGTCTCAGGATTATCAGAACAGAATGTGAGACATAAAAAAACTTATATTTAAACAGGTACGACATATGGCAATAGACAAAACTGGTTACCAACTTCTTAATTGTCTCCATGCATAACACTATCTAGCAAAGTAGATGTCCTAGTATCAATAAACACTACCTCAGGGAATGCAGCAGGCATATCTCCTTCTTATGTATCTTTTGCATCTTATATTACCTACTTTATGTATTTATTTATTTGAAAGTTCCCAGTCTAGATTTATTTAACTAATTAGAGCACTGAATACTTATATCCTGTATTGGGGGGGTTGGACTAGATGATCTCTAGAGGTCCCTTCCCACCCAAACTATTCTATGATTCTATTTTAGCCCGACTTATTTATCAACTTACTGCATCTTTAATGCTCTGTAAGAGATGCGACATAACCTTGCAAGTGACCTTGTTTTACAAAACTAAAAGTGTTTCTAGAAAAAGACCCCAACTTACTAAATTGATTAATATTTCTTTTCTAGCCACCACAATTTTTCTCTAAGGCAAGAATTTGACTTCAAAGATCTGCATACCCATACATTAATCTATTTGTGTCAAGAAAACTTTTCCTCCTTCTTTTACAAAACTGAATTGTCAAAAGCATTAACAATAGCAGAATCATTGTATGACATCTTTGCATGTTTTGCCAAAGGTAATTAAACTGTCCTGCTTCAGCTTGTATTTCCTAGTGACAGTGTTTCACTTATTTTCCACAGAAAACTGTATCTGACAAACTGCCTATAGAGGGAGCATTCCCTTAGGTGTAACACCCATCTCTGTCCTCTATATGAAGAGGTTTTCTGCAGGAAAAACAGCAGACGACCCGAGGACTCTGGAGATGCATCTGGACATTTATTCTACAGATTATATGTGCTGATGGTCTCCCCAAAAAATTCAAGTGACCCCCTACTTTTTAGGTATGGATCTCCAGTCTAAATCAGAAATCCTCCAGGTTTGCCCTTGACCACTGAGTATGGAAGCAGAAACATCTAAATGAAGAAAGGTTCTATTTTCTCATATCTTTGTGTTTTTTTTGATGATTATAACACATATTAAAATCAAGAAGCTCATTTGATTTCCTATTTTAGATAGCATGTTCTGATGTTGACATTCCCCACTTATTCATGTGCTGTTAACAGAGAAAAGCAATTTACTGAACATTAAAAACTACAAAATGAGAAAACAAACCTATGAAGAAAAGGGTAAATGAAGGTCTCATCCTGGAATTTTTATCCTTACAAGCTATCTTTTCTTATCTTTATAGTCCTTTTGAGATGAAGACAGAGTTTTCTAAGACCTTATGAAAGACAATGAGTTGGACAAAGTGGAAGAGACAGCAGAAGGGGTTTTTTTGCACTACCTAGGAAATGATACTTGATGACTGGATCTTTTCATCTTGGTCTAGACAAAAGTCAAGCTGTCCAGGTGTGTAACAGACAGGGCAATATTCTATATTATGTCTGAAATTTAATAAACAATGTTCACAGTCTGCTGATGAAATGAAACTGCTGACAGTTATTAAAATCCAGGAGAGACAAAGGTCTCACAAATACCCAAATTCAAATACAGGGGTGCATGCTAATTTATAGTGCTTACACACTGGTTAAGGTTAAAAATTAGCACTTAAACTTCCAACTGTTTTTACATATGTGGATGAAAACTATAGCTACATATATAAACTATTAATACATATAAACACATATATAAAATATACATACATGTACAACTAGAATTACAGAATTCACAAACTCATGCTAGTGCTGTCATTTTGTTGCTGGACTGGATTTGCAGTATCCTTCCCTAATGGTGAAAAATGACATTGTTAACAGAGTAGACCTTAGTTTTGAGGATCACATCACTGGACTTTGTCGCAAATCCTGTAACACTCTATTTTGATTATTTGACTTCATGTGCATCAAGGCCTGACTAACTGAGGGTGTGAGATGAAGCCTGTTGCAGGATAAGAGGAGGAGGATAAAATAATCCTCAAGGGTGGTCCTAACTATTGCACCATCTTTACACAATTATAAGTGGAGTAAGAGACTATTATGAAATATTGGCCTGCCTTCTGGCTGGCAAATGATTCTTTTTGAATGATCCAATAATTAAATTAATTGTTTGAGTGCACTGGGTATCATAGATATTTTTATTAGCTACATGGCTGTCAGACAATAAATAAAACATGAAAATATATTGATTAAATAATTTGACATACTTCTAGGGGTTTAGTTATCCTTCCTTTCCCCTTTCTTTCAGACTGACTCATGTGAGTGCAAGTAGTGTTGGAATTGGAGCTGCAGTACTATTTGCTAGTATTCCTTTAGTAGATGCTGTTCCCTTTAAGACCGTGTTTGTTAATTACCAGTGTTAAATGGAAATGTGCTGTCATCCCAGAAGTTGCAACTATGCAGCAGAAGGACAGCAGACTCTTTGGAAGACTTGCAAAATAAAGAACTTGGCAACTTTAAACCCTATTTGTCCCATGACATTTTCCCAAGCAAAGAGAGGCCTTGGCTTCATTGTCCAGCTGAACTGCAAACATATAATGAGATTTGGCCTAATTACAATTCCTCTATAGCCACAGTCTGCCATGTACAGCAACATCTTTGTCTGCAATGTATAAAAATAGCAAAGTATTTAGCTTTATAATCTGTTATTTTGCATAAACATCAGGACAGATGTTTCTTTAGTAAGGGAAACACTGGCTGTGTTTAAGATGTTGTCAATATTCCTTTTTAATTCAACAGCAATTTTCCGGTTTATTGGAATAAAGGTGGATAACGGAAGAGCAACTGACATCATCTACCTGACCTTGTGCAAAGCATTTGACAGTGTCCTGCATGACATCCTTGTCACTCAATTGTAGAGGCATGTATTTGATGGATGGACCACTCGGTGGATAAGGAATTGGCTGCATGGTCACATTCAAAGTGTTGCTTTGAGTCCAAGTGGAGAACAGTGACAAGTGTCTTTCCTCAGGGGTCAGCACTGGGACTGGTGCTGTTTAATATCTTTGTTGGCAACAGGGACACTGAGATTGAGTGCACCCTCAGCAAGTTTGCTGATGACACCAAGCTGTGTGGAGCTGTTGACACGCTGGAGGGAAGAGATGCCATCCAGAGGGACCTGTACAAGCTTGAAGGTGGGCCCATGTGAACCTCATGAAGTTTGACAAGGCCAAGTACAACATCCTGCACCTGGTTCAAGGCAATCCGAAGCACAAATACAAGCTGGGCAATGAGTGGATTGAGAGCAACCCTGTGGAGAAGGACTTCGGGTATTAGTGGATGGAAAACTGACTATGAGTCAGCAATGTGCACTCACAGCTGAGAAAGCCAACTGTATCCTGGGCTGCATCAAGAGAAGTGTGGCCAGCAGGTTGAGGGAGGTGATTCTCCCCCTCTTCTCTGCTTTCGTGAGACCCCACCTGGAGTGCTGTGTCCAGCTCTGGGGCCTCCAACATAAGAAGGACATAGACCTGCTTGAGGAAGTCCAGAGGAGGCCACAAAGATGATCAGGGGGCTGGAGCACTGCCCTTATGAGGGCAGGCTGAGAGACTTGGGGTTGTTCAGCCTGGAGAAGAGAAGGCTCTAGAGAGACCTTATAGCAGCTTTCCAGTACTTAAAGGGGACTTAACAGGAAAGATGGGGAGGGACTCTATCAGCAAGTGTAGTGATAAGACAAAGGGTAACAGTTTTAAAGTGAAAGAGGGCAGATTTAAATTAGATATGAGGAAGAAGTTCTTCACAGTGAGGGTGGTGAGACACTGGAACAGGTTTCCCAGAGAGGTTGTGGATGTCCCCTCCCTGGAAGTGTTCAAGGCCAGGTTGGACGGGGCTTTGAGCAACCTGACCTAGTGGAAAGTGTCCCTGCCCATGGTAGGGGGGTTGGAACTAGATGATCTTTAAGGTCCCTTCCAACGCAAACCATTCTATGATTCTATTGTATGGCCCCCAGTTCAATATATTTTCCCTTCAGGAAAATTAGGCATGTGGTCAAGTACAGCCAACTTTGGCATAGTTAAAAGCATTGAAACACTGTTCATAGATATATTTATATTGAAGCTGTACACAGAAGACAGTCTGGGAGAAATGCACATTGTGGTAAATTATTGCATCCACAGTATGTGCAGATAATAAAATCTGCACTGACTTCAAACAAAACAAGTGCATATACTATAAAACATTTGAAGTAAACTCTAAGCAGGCAGACTACATAGCAATAAGGCATCAACACTTGACATTAATTACACCTACTTGAGTTTTGTTTTGAATACTTTCACCTTCCCCTTTCCCAGGCTCCACCAAAAGAGTGCTTGAATTTTGTTCATTAACTTGATGTTTAGAAAAAAATGTAGTTTCCTTAGTGCTTTTTGTATAACAAAACAGGAATTTTCCACTCATGTTTGCAAAGGGCATAGTGTTAGATGAGCACAACATAAATTCATATTTCTCAGTGGTTCTTGATATAGTTTATAGGCAATATGTTCTCTGCAAGATTCTCCAACACCACCAGAAGCCAATGGAAGCTGTTGCTGGTAAAGTTGAAATATGTTTAGGCAGAGCAAGGTCAGATGTTACTGGCAGCACATTTCTTCCCAAATACTGGTGCTAGCAAGCTAGAAAAAGTTGGACACCATTGACTGAAATAGAAAACTAATCTCTATTATAAATGTAAGCTCCTCTGCTTCAGTACCAAAGTACGTTCAAGGTCTCAAACCCAAATTATGAGACCAGTCTTCTGCTGATTAAATGTGATCCAGTTTCGTCATCTTAACCTAGACACATATTTGTTATCTAGTAGTTTAGAAGTACAGTCAGAACATTATAGAATTAATGACTGAAGGATGTTTGATGAAATTCAAGATAATGATACACAGCTAGAATTTGGCAGTTAGTTATTTTGTTCTGTCTGATCATGTATAATATACTGCATGCAGAGGTAAAAGAACCCCCAAACTTTACATTTTTAAGACATTTTACTGATATTTGTTGTACTGCACATTAATTTGAGCCCGCAACACAAATTCACTCAAAAATAAAATGCAGTCTTTATCTTTCCTCCTTCACAGAATGACCATACATTTGCTACTTGACAGGCAAATTAAGAAAAATATCTCATTTATATGCTTTATCAAAGGTATGTAAGCCTCTGGGCTGTCTCAGAATAACAAGAAATAGAAACTTGACTGCTGTGATCACAGTAGAAAAACAACTGGTTGAAGTCTGGTCTAATGTCATAGTACCAGGAAATATTAAATTCCATAAAGTTTAAACACCTGGGTTGCTGTAGGGTACTATTAAAGCCTTTTTATTACTGCTGACTGCATTCAGCAAACTTTCAAGTGTCTGTAGATCACCTTATTAAAATGCAGACCAGGACTACAGACCTTTGAGATGGATAAAGGGGAGACAAAGGTTTTTTTTTTAAAAAAAAAGTGATCGATTATATGGTTGACACAAGTATAATAGTAGCAGCTGAAGAGAACAGAAACTCATTTGAAGTAAAAATATGTTACTTCTTTCAGTATTGTGAACAACTATACAAAAGAGCAGAAATTCTTTCGGGTTTGGGTTTTTTTCATTTTGGTTTTTTTTTTTGTTTGTTTATTTGTTTTTGTTTTTGTTTTTTTTTTTTAATAAAACAGATATCTTCCTTCCATCTTAATAAAGAAAATTCACTATGCAGATGCATCCAAAGGTGGATTTAGGTAATTACAGCTTTAGAAAGGCTGCTATCTTGTTTGCACATATAGTTAACCTATACTAGGATTTTACATGGGATGCACAATTATACATATAAAAAATTAAGACAATCTTAGTCTTCACTAAGATATCATTAACACAGTTACTGAAATAGTTGTGTTCAGCTTTCCGTCCTGTTGGCTATTTGCATGCCATATACAGAGAGCGCTCTGCCCTGTCCTTCGCCAGACAAAACTGCTGTGACCCACTGTATGAACTTCTGTGCAAGCGTGCTGTGCTTGTCACTTTTTTTCTATCTTGAAAAGTCAAACGAACAGAAAAGAGAAAGCTATTGTTATCCTACACAGGAGGTAAACTGAAGCACAGAAATATCAAGTAGCTGATGTAAGATTGCACAAGAAAACTTTGGCTGGCAGGAACTAAATACAGGTCATGAGACCCTGATAACCAGGCTCCTCTGCAGGACCATTCTCTCTGCCAGTCCCCATAAGTTCTAAGATGCTTTGATGTGCTGCTCTTGCTAAGGGAAATAATGAAACAACATTAATATACATTGAATAGTTTTTTCCTGGGTTCAGTAGAGTTCAGGCATGAAATAAACTTTCACAGCTGTTCATATCTGAATCCAATAAGGCTTTTATGCAACGTTATAAGGACCACCAAGAAACAAAATAAAGGCTTTTAATACTAGAATAACTGGCCTTTTCAGGATTTTTTTCTACTTTCATTGCTTCCCAAAAGTGGTATAATGAGGCCTCTGATCAAAGTAATTAAGGCTTTTAATTAATAGGGAAAAATCACATTTACATATGGTATCACTCCCAAATTCAATTAATTGCTCTAGACAAAAATTTATTCCAAATTCTCTTCCTGACAAGCTGCAAAAGTCTTTACTAATTAGTCATGTTTTTCAAACATGATATCATGACAGAAAAAGAGAATTGGTATTATTCTAGCACTAGACAGCCACCAAAGTTTAAAGGAAAGAATGTGCACATGAGAAATCTTTCACATCTGTGAGTGAGTTTAGCTATCAGTAACAATTTTGTCACTTTTCAGATAATTTTTGAACTGAGAACCTGGATCTGCTCCTAGAAATCACAGTGTTTTTCCTGGTGATTTAAAACAGAAATTGAATTATTTGTACTTATATAGTTACCTATATCATCACACTTGTTTACTTACCATGAGGTCCCTGGAAACATTCTAAAACCATTTCCCATCAAAATAGGATCAGTTCTCTGCACCTGTAGACAAGCTGTCTTTACAGGAAGTTGTTTGTAAATAAGACATGCTCATAGTTTGAGAGATCATTCTTTCTGCTTAACAAAATGAACATGTGACATGCGGAGATGAATTTGTTATTCGGTTTGGTTCTTTTTTCATCTAGAAAACTGAAGTTAACCCCCCACTAATCATAAATGCCCTTGCATATTCAGGCAATCCTTATTCATGAATGGAATTTCACTGGGATGCAGACCAATGTAATAAATACTCTTTTCTGGCGCTGCTTATTCAAGACTAAAAGATTCATTCACATAACTTAGGTTCTGGGCTTGCAATTAACCGTATTTGATTGAAGTCCCATTGTTTCCTAGCTGTGCAGTTTCTCAAAGAAAAACTGATTAATGGTGGTCTGTGATTACTTCTGATTCATGTTCAGCCCAGGATAAAATTCACTAGAAGCTGTTACTAAGCAATAGGTGTAGAAGACTCAGTAAAAGTTAAGGATCTGTCTGCTTTTAAAACCCTCACAAAGCATCCATCACATCTCTGACACCTGAATATTCTTTGACGATATGCCCCTGAGCATGTAAGTCGTCCCTGATTAACAGACTACAACTAGCTTTCTGATCTAAGACGATCACTCTAAATCACCCTAAATTGCACCACAGGCAGTGGTGAGAACAGGATATCACCTAAAATGAGATTAATCTACCACTGCCCTATTTAGATTAAGGGAGGCTCATGTGGTCAGTTTAGGCTTTGGCCTTTAAATCACATAAGATAAATTTTTATTTGAGACTACATCTGTTCCACTACTGTATCCGTAAACTAAATAGTGCTAACCATCTGGACTGTTTAATTACTACAACAGTCCCTGGCACAGCATCGTCCCTGGGCAAATCACACTTTCCCAAATGGTTTCTGGAAAGATTCTGGGCTACAATGGGCCAGGAACCATCCTTAATAGAAATTCTGCATGCAGCATATCTTGTTTTGGAGGGTAAAAGAATTTAGTAGTGTGGATGTAGCCTGCCTATATCAGCTGGCCCAGGGAAGGGTCCCAGCACTGCTCAGCTCACTGGCCTACAGGCCAGTTCTAAAGAAGGACTTAAACAACACCCCAGGCTGAGTACCACAATGATAAACTCCCTTGGCCTGCTCATGAAACTCTTCCTCATGCAGCCCTAGATGCTGTGACCTTCTTTGCCACAAAATTACACTGCTGGCTCTTAGTCACCATCTTGTCAATCACAATCCCTTTTCTGCAAAGCTGTTTTCCAACTGGTTGGCCCCCAACCTGTCCCAGCACCTGGGGTTATTCCTTCCTAGGTACAGGACTTTGGACTTCCCTTTATTTCATGAGATTCCAGTTTGTCTAATTCTCCAGCCTGTCAAGGTCCCTCTGAATGGCAGCAAAACCCTCTGGTGTATCAACAACTCCTCCAAGTTTTGTATCATTTGTAAAATTGCTGAGTTGTATTCAGTTCTGCCCTCCAAGTCATTAACAAAGATGTTAAATAGTGCCGGCCCCAGTACTCACCCCTCAGGTGCACCACTAGGGACTAGACTGCAGCTGAGCTTTATGCTGTTGATCACAACCCTTTGAGCCCAGCAGTTCAGTCTACCTCACTGTCTACTTAGCTAGTCTGCGCTTCACCAGTTTACAGGAAACAGTGTCCAGAGCCTTAACAGAGTCAAGCAAAACATCAGCTTCTCCTCTCCTCCACCAAGTCAGTCACCTCATCATAGAGGGCTATCAGTCTGACTAAACATGATTTCCCTTTCATATATCTATGCTGACTAGTGCCAATCACCTCCTAGTCCCTTGTATATCTGGTCCATCATCTTCCCAGGAATCAATTTGGGGTTGACCAGCCTGTAGTCCCTGGATAGCATTCAAAAAACTTTGCTTCTGAATGAACACCCATCCTCCAAAAAGGGGCCTTCCACTTGGCCCTTTCCAAACAGTGCCATCCATCTATCTGCCTACTCAAACTTTTACAGTAATTTTTGTCACAGCTGACAAAAGGGTAGTAATACACACCATATTAAGTTATTACAAAGTTGTATGGAAATCAGCTCTGTTAATATGTTTGTTTAAAGAATTGCTACTGAGGCTGGCAGAACCTGACCCAATTAGTAAGGGCCTTGTCATTCTAAACTAAGACATATACCAAATAACAGCAGGCAGCAAGCTAGAGAAGGCAGCCAGCAGGTAAGGGGGAAACAGGTTTATTATGAGCAAAAAATGTAGGAAGGATTTTGTCATTAGAACTACAGAGGAGTTTGGGTTATGGCAGTGAGAAACAGAGGGTACATTAAGGCACAATTCCCACACATATAGGCCATCAAGCACCATTAGCTCTTCTTCTCATAGAAGAAATCATTCTGATAAAAATGGATACTGCTGAAGTGTTTGTGCTGCAGTGAATGTTAGCACTTGCCCAGTACAGACCCTTCAGCAGACAAAGGCCTCACACTCACACTGCGTAATTTCTCAGTCTCAGTTGGTTTGCTGCCTTACTACAGAGCTGGGTGGCTTTGAGCATTGCTAGATGTAAAACTAGGTATGAAAACTGGGCTTTCAACTTTAACTGTGCGAGGTTGAGAGTTCACGTGCACCCAAGTTTAGGAATTCACATTAAAAAAAAGTTCATGGAATACAACTTTAGGCATAGAAGTATAACATTCACTTAAGTTTTACTGCATAAGGCTTTTTTTTTTTTTTTTTTTTAATCTCACCTCAATATCAATCACAAAAGATTGATACTTTAAGTAAAAATGTCTAATAAATAGATTTGGAAGTGGACTTCATAAACCTCATACCACTGACATCAAGTTTTAAATTATTTAAAGCAAAAGAGCCGGACTAAAACCATTAAATTAGAAAAATATATTGCAGTAGGCAAGAAAGAAATTTGAAAAGCTTTGCTTTCCTTTCATAAAGGTATACAAAAGTTAAAGCACAACTTTAAAAATAGTAATTTAGTTCTAGTTGTTCATTAGGTAAAATTCAATTGGTGACTACATCAGACAGTTTAATGCCTTTTAATTTTTCAATATCTCTTGCAAGGGATGAGATCTCCTACCCTCCCTTCAAAGCAAACAGTTTATCTTATATCCATTTGCAAATACACTTCCTAAAACAGGGAGGTCAGAGCTGCATAATGCCACACTACAAGCCACTTAGGGATAATCGGTTAGTACAGATGGTTCAAGGGACTGTATCATATCTACGTATCTTCTAATATATCTACTAAGTATCTACTTTCTCACCATCTTGTACAGTTCTGTTTCTATACTGGAAATTTCCAACATGCAAAACTGCTGCTACAATCCAAGAAAGTTCTGCTTATGGAAAGCCTTATGAGACCCTGCACACAAGTATAATAACATGCTACATACATAACAGTAGTATTATACTAACAGTAACTAACTCAGACCATATTTATAACAGTCTCTGAAACCAGGATTAAAGTGCAATTTTGATAGCAGCCAAGCTCTAGGCATGCAGTTCCATGGTACTTTGGAACTATCAAGCTCACATATAATCAATAATTTTAAATTTATAGCACTTACTTTCTTTGGTGTCCAGAATTTTGAGAAAAAGAGGAGAAAGAAAACAACCCTTACTTTTCTCTTCAACAATTCTCTCTTCTCTCTTCCTTCTTTTATTTCATACATTCTTCCTGGCCTTTTAGACCTGGTTCACTGCACCTGACAGTGTTCCTCAGGATGATGCTGTCAGCTGGAAGAAAAAGAGAGGCTAGGAGGTGAATGCAAACAAATCACATTTGTTTGCATGGCTTGTAAAATGTGAATGACCTTCTTTTCCTTGTCTTACTTGTCTGGCTTGGAAATCAAAAGCAAAGACATGAATGTGGCAATGTGAAAGAGGAAAAATATTGTAGGTACAGGTGTAACTGATCAAAGAGCCTGTCTGTTGCTGACACCAGCTGGCAATAAGTGCAGAAATACTGTTTAAAGCACTAAAGATTCTGAAATAATTATGCAGGTATACAGGTTAGTTCTTAGTATTTGGAGAATATTTGTGATGCAGAACAAGAGTTTATTCCTAAACAATGCTGCAATAACTAAGGGATGCCAGGAGACAACCTGACCCAGTAGAGGGTATGAAAATGTCTCTGTGTAAGGGTGTGGTCTTGTGACCAGAGGTAAATAATAGCCTGTTATCAGAGGATGCAGAACAGGTTATCTTAAGCCACAGGATTTTTAAATCAATTATATTAGAACATCTGTCCTAGGATTTATTTCTTCCCAGATTGTCTGTAAATGGGGATGTGTTTTGTCCAGCAACAGGAAATACCATCTCTTATATTTGTTTGACACTGTTTAACTAAAGTAATTGGAAAATATTATCCACCATATGCTACTTCATTTCAGTGAATTATAAAATGTACAGAAGCACAGGCATAGCAATGATTAATAGTTAGCCTTGTTTCAATGAACACAGATCCTGGCATGCTGGAATAGAATGATATCAATGCTGCCTGGATAGGATTCCTTACATCATTAACACCAGTGGAGGAGTAGGATGTTATTAACACTTCAGAAGAGGAACTAGATTTCTCCTTTGGTAGTAGAGGCAATCCTGAAATAACATCTCATTATTTACCAACATATTTAAAAATAATTCTTTATCTTATATTATACCCTTGGCCTTTGTTTCACACTGAAGTTTAATGATTATCTACCATGCCCTCTTTACTGTGTTTCTGTAACCTGCTCCTTTATTTTAATGTGAGTATTCTGAGGCATTTGACTGTGACTAGCTTACAACTGATAAAGCATGTCTTTATGTCTGTGGCTCTTCACATGATGACTCAGTGGCCCAACAGGCTTTGTCCTGTCTTTATTGGGCATTGTCCTGTGCTCCCTTTCAATTCATTTGTAAAAAGAGACTTGGCCAGCAAATAATCCCTATACTGACTTTGGGAAGCACACAATATGGATGTAGAGGAATTTCATTCCCATCATATTTTGAGCTCTAGTAATTAGCCAGTTATTTACCAGTTTAAGATTTATACGTCTACTTTCACATGATGCTAATCTAAGTTGAATGTTGTGTATCTAGCAGAAGTGCAGGTCTCACCACCTCCATTCGTCCCATTTGCCTGGTGGGTACATTGTTCATGCAAAATTTGTTTTGTTAATGAAGTCAACAAAAACAAATACTTATTTAGGAAGGATATGAAACAGCACTTACATCTAAACATAATTGGAAAGTATAGATTAAACCTTCAAAAGAAAAGTTCTGTTTATCTGTAGAAAAATAATGATAGTCCATCATTTACCCAACCACAACTGGAACTTGGAGCATCTGGCACCTATTTATAATCTGATCAAGAAAACAGAAGTGAAGGCATAATCACAGAATCATCATCACAGAATCATAGATGATTTGGGTTGGAAGTGACCTTAAAGATCATCTAGATCAAGCCCCCTGCCATGAGCAGGGACACCTTCCAATAGACCGGGTTGCTCAAAGCCCCGTCCAACCTGGCCTTGAACACTTCCATGGAGGAGGCATCCACAACTCTGGGCAACATATTCAAGTGTCTCATCATCCCCACAGTGAAGAATTTATTCCTTATATATAATCTAAATCTATGCTCTTTCATTTTAAAACCATTACTCCTCCCCATCTTTCCCGTAGGCCCCCTTTAAGTACTAGAAGGCTGCTATAAGTTTTCCCCAGAGCCTTCTCTTCTCCAGGCTGAACAACCCCAACTCTCTCAGCCTGTCCTCATAAAGCAGGTGCTCCAGCCCCCTGATCATCTTTGTGGCCTCCTCTGGACCCGCTCAAGCAGGTCCATGTCCTTCTTATATTTGGAGTCCCAGAGCTGGACACAGCACTGCATGTGGGGTCTCATGAATGCGAAGAAGGGAGAATCCCCTCCCTTGACCTGCTGGCCACACTTCTCTTGATGCAGCCCAGGATACAGTTGGCTTTCTTGGCTATGAGTGCACATTGCTGGCTCATAGTCAGTTTTCCATCCAATAATGTAATTGTATTGTCAAATATATATTTTGGCCCTACATATAAAGAGTGTATATTTGTGTATTTCTATATAATATGTATAATTTTTAAAACTTGTGTAGTGTCCTTTTCATAAATACTGGTCTACAAAGTTGTATGTGGAAACTGAAGTGCTAAGGCTTGGACAATAAGCCCAAGCCAGAGTTGACCTATAGATGAATCCTGTATGTTTTATAATTGACAAGCATTGTATCAATAGGTATTGTACTAAAATTATAACAGACCACCTGTCCGGATGTAACAGGTGGGAATATTGAAACCTGAACAATAGGTCTTGAACCAAAATTGCTAACTCTGTATGTAGTCATTAGTGAGATATGTATAGAAAATGTAACTTAAACATCATAAAACATGTATCCTTCTTTGTGTGTGTAAACAAGGTAACAAGGCCACAATAACAGGGCCACAGAGACAATTGTCTGGCCCTGTGACCTGGTGTGTGACCTTGCTCATAAATCACCTAGATAAGCTGGGAAAACTCCCTTAGTTTTTTCCCTGAGCCCCGGCCAGGCTCTGGGAAAATCTAACGTGAGACTGACTTCAGATATTTCCGCTTAAAACAAAAGGTGCCAGCTATTCTGGCTTACTGATTTCAGGTATATAAGGCTGGGCCCGCTCACAGCGACTTTGGAAGCCTCACCTACGGGTGGACGCACCGCGTAGGATTTCCCACTTGCCGGGACAGGCTCTCCAAATCCTCGCTGTAACCGGGGCTCCCCAGCGACTGCGGATCTGGATGATGGTAACGTATGCAAGTGGTGATGTATCTTTCTTAATCACTATTCTCTCTCTCTTGTAGTAATGATTTGATGCATTACCCTGTATTTTCCTATTTGTTTAAGCACGCTACTTTGTCTTTTCTTACTGTATGTTTTCTATATTATTCTGTTATATTATTTAGTTATTTCTAGTAAATATGCCTGCTCTTTTCACTCTGGTGTCTGAGTTTAATTGATATCCCTGATCAGCAAAACAGAAACACATCTGCCACATAGGTATTTTTGAAAACATTTTTATTTTTCTTCCCAGATTCTTCAGAACAAAAAACAGAACAGATCTTTCTGATGTTTTGAGCCCTTTCCTACTATCCATTTCAAGTTAGATATGTTATTTACCCTTTCTGTAAGAAGCCTTTACAACCTTGTCTCCCTTAATAAAGCAAAACAAAAGAGTTTACCAGAGTGAACTGGAAAGACTGAGCAGTGTGGATGGCATCTGGTCACTGTCTAATTTTCATGTGGCTATACCAGCAATTTTTTCTGTCACAGTTGACATATTTTTTGTGTTAGGTTGCAGGGAAAAGCTAGCAGAAGAAAGGTCAGAGATGAAAGATGGGTAACAGCCAGACCAAATAAAGGAAAAACAGTTCCATTCCTCAAGATTCAAACAAGTAAAACCCTTCTATCCAGACTTAAAACATGAAAATTGGAACAGGGACCTTACTCATTCCTCTTTTATAGAACTACAAACCAATATGCTCTTCTGTAATTGCCTTAAAAAAATTCTTTGCTATCTGTTAGTTTGAGAGAATAAACTGCTTTAGAGGTCTCTGCCCTCTTCCTTTTTTCGTTTGTTCTTTTATTTTTTCACCTATGACCGCAAACTTCAAGTGATGTGAAATATGTGACCCTGAAAGTGACAGGGGAATAATTTCTTTGGTGATTGGCTTAAGAGAAAAAAAAAATGAGAGCACTGAGAGTCAAGGCTAGCTCCTTGTTTCAGGGGACTACTTTTCCCTGTAGTACAAGCAGTATATCTATGAGCTTTATTTCTTTTCCAAGAGAGTACAAGGGGTCAGCAGAAACCAGTAGCTAATGTTAAATTGCATTTCAAAACCTTAAACTTCCTATGCTAAAGATTCATCATTTCTGTGGAAAATTTGGTTCCCTCTGGCAACACTATACATCACTCTGGCTAACACTGCAGCAAACTGCCAAAGGTACTGAACAAATGCAGCATTAAGGGTGCTGTATATTCACACCTTTTGCTACAGGGAAAATCAATGCTGACAACTCTTCTTTCAGAGGCCAGAAATTCCCCTGAAAATGCTTTCAGTGCACGTCTCCAAAGACCATGCAATTGCTTATATCTTTGGTAAATTTGAGAGCGATGCATATACCTATTAGTGGGGCAGGAGAGGAAGCAATGCTGTATTTTCTAAGGTAACTGGTAACAGTGTACTGATTGCTTCTGATCACATGAGGAGACACAAGACCCAATCTGTGACACTATTTAGCAACAAACAAAAAGAAATGACTTTGTATTGCCAGAACAGTAAAGCCTTTAACTCTCCCCCCACAAAAATGCACTCACCTCCCATATTGCAACTATAGAGCTCTGGGAAAAAGCAATGATTAACATGAGCACAGGAGGTAGGAGTCCTCAGACTGATCCTGACTCACATTTTCACAGTATGAGCATCGGGTAAACAACAGCAAAGCTGGACTTGGATGTCAGAGAGTTCAGCTTCACAGGCAGAGTGATGGAGTCATGACCACCCCTCCAGCTTCAGGTTTCTTCTGCCACACAAAGTTCTTTCCACACAAAAACACTAGGACTGGAAGTATGAGTTAAAACGAGAAAACATCTCATCATCATTCCTTGCACGCCCAAACATCTGTTCAGGGACTTGCCATTTTATATCACACCTTCGTATCTGAGTAGCTCAAACTAATCCATATTTTTGAGGCAGGAGTACAGTCCCCTGTGACTAGTTCGGGTGATTGTGTATTTCAGATGATCATTTGCTGTCTTGTGATTTCTAAGTAACATTTATCTTGATATCCCTTTGGCAATCCTGCTCTTTCTATCCAGTATGATTTTACGCGGGCTTGTATAAGCATATGGTCTTCTACATCTGATCTCTGATGATTAACCATGCCTTCATTTGCATTTTACTTGTATCAGGATGATGTGTGAATTTCTACTTTGTCCAGATAAGATTATGAAATCGTTCAGTACCAGAGAGACAATGTAGTTATATCAATGATGTGTGTGTGCTGGGAGTGGGGAGGGGTTTCAGATAATTATCCCTATGGAAAAGGGATCATAATGGTGAGGCTTCTTGTTCTCTGATTTTTTTTCTTGTCTCCCTTTGCTAGACTAGAGATGGCAAAAGGCAAATTCAGAAACATCAAACATTTATTATCCTCTTGCAGTTTCTGGTTGAAATTGGCAAATTTACAAGTGATAAATCACCTTATTTTGGTATTCCACTGGAGAATTAGACTATTAAACAGGCCTTTTACTACTGAGAGAACTTCTATTCTTGAAACAGCAAAAATTGGAGGAAACAATACAAGGATATAAATATATATGTGTACATGTGCACATATAAACATATGGTGTATGTATTTTATATATATTTAAAAAAAAAAAAAAATGTTGGTTCTGGTTCAGATCCTGGTCCTTTCTGTTTCAGTTGGCCAGGAAGATGTCAGTAATACTGCATATTGTTATAGATTTTATGGGAAAACAGCCTGGTTTAAGCAGATACTGTTGTTTTCAATAGTACAAGCATCTATTATTCCACGAATAAACTCTATTTCTCAGGTCATTATCACCATCTCTTCTTAATTACTGAGACTTGGGTCAGTCCTGCTAATTGCCCATGTGCATGTTCTTCATAAAAGGCAAATCCAATGTTATCAAATGTCCTTGGGATTTTGGCAGCTCTCTCTTCTGTTCCCTTTCAGTCACACTCAGCTATGAAGGATGTAAATGATCTTAGCAGACACAGGTTCCCCATCAGTGGCATCAATTATTGACCTATTGTACTCCCTGGAGTTACATTTGCTTTTTTGCTGACTGACAGAAGAGTCTTGGCTTGCTTTAGCCACTTGATTCCTTGATCATCAATCTGAGCATTCAAGGCATCATGGCCCTGTACCTTGTTATTAGAGATACACAGTAGTGACATCTGTAAGAACATATATTCACCTAACAAGACTGAACACACACAGAACTGCACAAACAGATGCAAGGAGTAATCTGAAGAATCTTCCAGTAGTTGGTTATAGCTGTCTTATTCTTTCTCTCCTCCCACTCTAACAGCATGAAATATAAGTTTATTCATGTTCCAGGTAAGTAACAAAAATTGTGAAAATAACTCAAATGGAAGAGACCTTTTGGTTTTTGTTGATTTTTTTTTTAATTAAGGGTGTTGTAAAGCTCCTTTTGCATAGAAATCACTTGTAATATTGCTATGTGTGCATATTATTTACAGCACATTTGTTTCAAGTAAAAAGTTTATATTGCTCTGTAAGTACATTCTAAGACACTGTGTACTATTTGTCACAAATATGTGCTGTCAAGAAAGGCATCTCAACACAAAGAAATGGGAGCAGTTGTTCTAAATCTTTTGTGGTATGTGTACATCTTGTCATTTATTATGGAGAAATAATAACGGCACAAAAGTGCAACTCTAGCAGACAGCAATGAACTGTCAGGGCTGGAGACGCTGTGAATGAATGAACTCCTACTTGTTTTCTGGAGTTACTTTCTGTGTATGCTGTTATATTAGTTTGGCTGAACAAGTCTGACATAAAGATTGATGTAATTTACTGTCTGCAGAGCCCCTCTGAAAAGCTGTTCTCAGTCACTTTCAGGAGGAAGCTTGCATTCCAGTGAATTGCTCCATATATTTAGAGAGGTGTAACATATACTTTACCGAGGTCCGATATACGTCTGCATGTTTCTCCTGGTTCATTCCTTCAACACCTTATTTCAGAATGACTTCATTTTATTTGCCATTCAAAATCCTAGAGAAGATTAAAGAAATGTAAAGGCTGGTTCTTCAAGCATATACTCTGTGAGAAACGCTCAGTTGCCAATTATCCATAGCTCAGACAGGATGCGGTGTGAAGCACTCTTTATTACGTTCTTGCAAGACCGGGCGCCCCCATCAAGTGGACGCACCTACCAGCCATCATGCAATGGTTTATATCCCTTTCTCCCAACCGCCAGTTCCCTCCCCTGATTCCTCATTGGCTGACTACTACAGGGTGTACAGACTTCCCGAACCGCCTACCGATATGCCCCTTCATGTATGTGTTCATACGTCGCATGTTCATGGAAATGAACCTTGGCTTTCTCCAGGGCGGAGAAGTTAATATGCATGAGCTCATCACGCAAGCGTACTAAGATGGAAAAGTTTGCCCCAAGTCTTTCGGTATCTGCATCCATCTAAAGCCTGTTCCAAGTACTGGGTCATCACAGTTGACAAAAAGACCACTTGCCTTCTAGCCCTAGGCCAGGGATTTCAATGGTTGTGAATTGCTCTTGTTGATTGCTTTGGTGAATCGCTCCTGCCCTTCCCATCAGGCTTATTATGCGAAAACAACATTCTTTCCCTTACATACTCCTTTTAAGAATGAGAATCATTTCCTTTGCCTTCAGTGGTGCTATTCACATATCTAATGTTAAATGTACTCTTGCTCATCTGGACATTTTTGTGAAAATTCCTGTCCTGATCCAATGTTGGGGGAGGTTTCAATATGATCCCAAGAGCGAGATGAAGACACAAATGAGGTTTTTATTATTAAAACGTGAAGAGGGGTAGCGATAGGACAGAATGGAAGGAAAAAACAGAAATAAAGGAAGGATGCGGGATAGGGCTGAAGAACAGTCACCACCATGGATCCAGCGGCGTCCCATTGGTCCTCAGTCTTCAGTTCTTTGGTGGTGGGTGCACACGGAGCAAAGTTTTCTGTTGCCTTTTTAAGTTCATCGTGTCCGCTGATTAGCATATCTGCCCACCTTTAGGGGTTTTTTTCTCTGGTCCTACAGGTTTTTGTTGCATCCGGCTTCTGGAAGCAGAAAGGCTTGCCTCTTATCGGTTCATTAGCAATGCATGCATGGTGTCTGGGTACAGAATAGAGCCACAAATGGCTACTCCATGGGGCTGGCTCAGCACACCTCTGTCCCTTTGAGGCTTATCTAAAGAGTTTGACAATGCAACTGCAAAGGAAGTGGGGGGGTGCATCCTTCAATACACTCCAGCTTCCCTGGGCGACATTGCCCAGACCAATTCACAGGCTGCAGCAGCTTGTCCTTGAGGTTTGCACAGACACAAGCAAGCTTTGAGACAGTCATATGACATTTCAGTCTCTCACAATTCCTCAATTTTCAGTGAAGTTAGTGTGAACTTTTATGTTACATTTGATAAAGCTTTGGATAAAGCCTCACATATACATACAAGGAAATTAATATCTATTAATTGCAAAGAGGTTCATAGTGCTCTTACAACTGATCTACTTTGAGTTAATGATCAGTCTCAGTAAATTTATGTTAAAAGCTTGGTACAAATTATGAGTCAAACAATAGGATTTTTACCTGAGGAAAGAATGTGGAATTAAGTCCAAATTTAGACTCCCCAACTCTGAGAGAAAGAATTCAAATGTATGTCTCAAATTGCCTGAAAAGCTGGAGAAGTTTAAACTGTGTCTCATTTGTTAAATGCGAAAAGAGATGAAATCTTATTAAGTTTTGATTGATATTACAGTAGCCAGTTCATCTTAGATTAGTTTTGCTGAGTTAGAAAACTCACATTTTGTAACTTGATTTTATTATCAGTGTAACACCACAGGGCAGGCATCTTTTATACTGACATCATTTAAAAATGGAATGTGATGAAATATGTACTGAACATTATGATTAGAAATTTTTTAAAGCCATTTTTATTGTTTTGTTAAATAAATCAACCATAGTTCAGACATCTGCATGCAATAAAAATTTTCAAATGATGGCAGATAACTATACAAATTAGCTCAATACTATAGGTTTTCAGACCAAATTTTCGTTAACGAGAACCTGGAAAACATTGCTTTTGGATTCTAGTATGTACTTTGCAGGCTAAACTGAAGTCCTGATACAAATAAAAAAATCATAGGATCATAGAATCATAGAATGGTTTGTGTTGGGAGGGACCTTAAAGATCATTTAGTTCCAACCCCCGCTGACACAAGCAGGGACATCTTCCGCTAGACCAGTTGGCATCCACAACCTCTCTGGGCAACCTGTTCCAGTGTCTCACCACCCTCACGGTAAAGTATTTCTTCCTTACATCTAATCTAAATCTACCTTCTTTCATTTTAAAGACATTACCACTTGTCCTATCACTACATGTCCTAGTAAAAAGTCCTTCTCCATCTTTCCTGTAGTCCCCTTTAAGTCTGGAAGGTTGCTATAAGGTCTCCCTGGAGTCTTCTCTTCTTCAGGCTGAACAACCCCAACTCTCTCAGCCTGTCCTCATAGGAGAGGTTGCTTCAGTCCTCTGATCATCTTCGTGGCCTCCTCTGGAACAGCTTGAGCAGGTCCATGTCCTTCTCACAGTTGGGGGCCCCAGAGCTGAACACAGCACTCTAGGTTGTGTCTTATGAGAGTGGGGTAGAGGAGGAAGATCACCTCCCTTGACCTGCTGGCCACACTTCTCTTGATGCAGCCCAGGATACAGTTGGCTTTCTTGGCTGCAAACACACATTGCTGGCTCATAGTCAGTTTTTCACCCACAAATACCCCCAAGTCCTTCTCCACAGGGCTGCTCTCAATCCACTCATCACCCAGCCTATATTTGTCCTTGGGATTGCTCTGACCCATGTGCAGGACCTTGCACTTGACCTCGTTGAACTTAATGAATTTTGTAAGGGCCCACCTCTTAAAACTGTCAAGGCCTCTCTGGATGACATCCCTTCCATCCAGCATGTTGACTGCACTACACAGCTTGGTGTCATCAGCAAACTTGATGAGGGTGCACTCAATCCCAGTGTCCATGTTGTCAACAAAGATGTTAAATAGCACTGGTTCCAACACCAACCCTTGAGGAACGCCACTCGTCACTGCTCTCTACTGGGATATCAAGCCATTGACCACAACTCTTTGAGTGCAACCATACAACCAATTCCTTATCCACCAAGTGATCCATCTGTCAAATCCGTGTCTCTCCAATTTACAGACAAGGATGTCATATGGGACACTGTCAAATGCTTTGCACAAGCCCAAGTAGATGACATCAGTTGCTCTTCCCCATCATAGAAGGCTGTCAAATATGTCAGGCATGATTTGCCTTTAGTGAAGCCATGTTACCTGTCACCAGTCACCTCCTTATTTTCCATGTGCCCTAGCATAATTTCCAGGAGGACCTGCTCCATGATCTTGCCAGACACAGAGGTGAGTTTGACTGGCCTGTAGTTCCCCGGGTTTTCCTTTTTTCCCTTTTTAAAATGGAGGTTATATTTCCCCTGTTCCAGTCAGCAGGAACTTCACTGAACTTCCACGACTTCTCAAATATGATGGACAGTGGCTTAGCCACTTCAACCGCCAGTTTTCTCAGGGCCCACAGATGCATCTCATCAGGTTCCATGGACTTGTGCACCTTCAGGTTCTTTAGATGGTCTCGAACCTGACCTTCTCCTATGGTGGGTGCTTCTTCATTCTCCCAGTCCCTGCCATTGCCTTCTGCGAATTGGGTGGTGTGGCTGAGGCACCTGCTGGTGAAGACTGAGGGAAAAAAGTCATTGAGTACCCCGGCTTTCTCCATATCCGAGGTGAACAAGCCTCCCATTTCCTCTGGAGAGGGCCCACATTTTCCCTAGACTTTCTTTTATCACTAACATACCTATAGAAGCTTTTCTTGTTGTCCTTAATGTGCCTGGCCAGATTTAATTCTATAAGGGTTTTAGCTTTCCTAACCTCATCCCTGGCTGCTCTGACAATTTTTCTGTATCCCTCCCAGGCTACCTGTCTTTGATTCCACCCTCTGTAGGCTTCCTTTTTGTGTTTAAGCTTGTCCAGGAACTCCTTGTTCATCCATGCAGGCCTCCTGGTGTTCTTACCTGACTTCCTCTTTATTGGGATGCCTCACTTCTGAGCTTGGAGGAGGTGATCCTTGAATATTAACCAACTTTCTTGTGCCTCTCTTCCCTCCAGGGCTTTATCCCATGGTACTCTAACAAGCAGATCCCTGAAGAAGCTAAAGTCTGCTCTCCTGAAGTCCAGGGTAGCGAGCTTGCTGTGCACCCTCTTTGCTGCCCTAAGGATCTTGAACTCCACCATTTCATGGTCACTGCAGCCAAGACTGCTCTTGAGCTTTACATTCCCCACCAGCTCCTCTTTGTTGGTGAGAACAAGGTCCAACATAGCACCTCTCCTCATTGGCTCCTCTGTCACTTGGAGGAGGAAGTTATCATCAATACATTCCAGGAACCTCAGCAGTTTGCTTATGCCTTGCTGTCTTGTACTTCCAGCAGGTATAAGCGTAGTTGAAGTCCCCCATGAGGACCAGGGCTTGTGGATGTGAGGCTGCTCCTCTCTGTCTATAGAGGGCCTCATCTGCTTGCTCTTCCTGGTCGGGTGGCCTGTAGCAGACTCCACTATGTCACCTGTCCCTGACTTCCCTTTAATCCTGACCCATAAACTCTTGGTCGGCTCCTCATCCATCCACAGGCAGAGCTCTGTGCACTCCAGCTGGTCATTGGCATAGAGGGTGACACCCCTTCCTCATCTTCATGTAACAAAAATGTTCTTGATTCATTGAGAGTTATTTTACTTGTAAAGAATTAGATGAGGACTTTTCTGTACATCTCCCAGGGAAACAAATTTTCTATTTTAGCTGAAATTAACGTTTCATTTCAAGTTTTGAGATATAACATAAATAACATAAATAAATTAACAATAAAGTAACAATTATTTTTCTTTTGAAATGTATATAGTAATTATATATTTTTACTAGTTTGACTTTTTAATTTATAGCATCTTGGAAAAATCTTACTTTTCCATAGAAATTATTTGTCTAAGCTGTACAGCACACTGGATATCTCTTAAAAAGTTGTCTTGCAGTATTGTGTTTCTGCATTTGGTCTCTGTACCACCTGAGGAAGCTAGAATTTATATATACTATCACTGTGAAAAATAAGGCTGTTACAACATATTTATTACAATTCTTCTATCAAAAACCATAATAATAAATATTTTTTCTTTAGATTTAAAATGATAAGGCTACTAACTTTTTTTTAATATTTACAAATGTCGTTAGCATATTTCTGTTTGACTTCAGGAATTGTGAAATTGTAATTACTTTGATTTATTTGAATCTGTTTATTTAGACCTAGCTATCTACTTGTGGAATTCTATATCAGTCAGGTACATGAACACAGAAATATACAGAAAATATTGAGATAAATAATTGATAAGATAAAAAACCAAAAGAAATCTGAAAAGGAGACTTGACAAATATATATCTATTGCAACAGCTTAGAGTTGCTTATACCTTGAAAAAGCCTTATGTAAAAGCTAAGGTTCCCAGTTGTTTGAAGAGATATAAGAGAAACCTGCTAATTTATGAAAACCTGCTACAGGCTTTTCCTAATATTATATTAAATACATGACAAGGAGACAATAACTTGTTGAAATAAGCAAGCTAGCCCTATGTAAGGGGAGCCAGCAAAGGATTAGCTAGAAAAAAGCAAACAATCTCAGACATTCCATAGTAGGAAAATACTGTATGGTGATCTGTGTTTACTGACTAAAACCCAGTTATTTTGACTTCACAACATGTTTGGAAACAGAACTACTGCAAGTCAGAAGCTCTTTTAATAAAGTTAACTTATTTTAGCAACATATTCTGTTCACTGAATCTAAAATTGTTTTCAATCATGAAAGAACCATTTTATTGATATTATTGTTGTGAAATTTTAATATTTAGGCAGTAACAGTGAAATGTAGGCACTTGCTATTATAGGCATTTAATGTTTTGTCTCAGCAATTTTAGACATATGCATGCTGTTCCTTCTTAAAATTATCAGTAAAGAATTAAAAATTATTTTTAATATTGATAGAAAGTCTGACAGGTTTTTCTGAATTTTCATACAGGTTTTTTTACAGAATCAAACCAAGTAGGTTTTTAGCTGGAATAACTGCAGAATTTCTCCATAGCTTTCTTAATGGCATGAAATAAAAATTGAGATGAATGACTACAAGCATAAGAGGCACCAATATGGAACTCTGTGTGTGTGAATCATTGCCCATGAAATGTTGCATCACCTGGTCGATATCTTTTGTCTTTTTTCTAACAGTTTGAATCTTCTGGAAGCGTGAATTTAGCTTTCAGTAACGTGGTCTTTCTATGAAGATTTAGGTAGCTATGTCCAACAGTGTTCATGCCACCAACAAATTGTTTGTCATTAATCAGGCATGGTTTATTTATTCTAAAAGACATGGTTACAGCTTAAATATCATCAAACAGATCTCAGATCCCCTTGGGGTTAATTTAGATACTTGATCAAGTACATGCACTGGGCAGTACATGTAGCTCCCAGCAGATTAACAAAGGTGCAGCTTTTCCCAAATTCCTTCTCCCACAGATTTTTGCACTCACAAATTAATTTTCCTTTAATGAGCAAAAGACTGATTGGGAGAGGAGGAGAAATTAAGATTATGTCTAGTTAGAGACATTTGTTAGATATATTCCTTTAGTTTTTCATTTGATGCCTTTGAACTACGTTTAGAAAATATAAGGAATAGTCTAAACTTCATGCTATAATAGTGTCTTTGGAAATACCTTGCATCATATAAAATATAACTCTAACAATCTTGAAAAAAAGCAAGATGAAAGTTATAAATGGAAAATCTACAGTGTTGCTCCAACAAAATGTTGTCTTTCATCTTTTTGAACTATTTCCCATTTTACTCTTCAATAAAAAAAAATAAAATATCAAAGACATAAAAACTGATGCTATAGTCTAGTTCAGATAGTAATGTACTTCAAGACATGTTTAACGTTAGTCACATATCCTTAAGTTCTAGTGAAGTTTAAGCTAATGCTTAAAATTCCACATACACCTAAATGGTTTTCTAAATCTAGGGACAGACATGCAAACCATAAAATTTCTGTGGTTCTTAGTGGAAATTCTTATGCCTACTTGTATCTTTACTTCTTGCAATGTTGTACCATATGTAAGTATTATATTGTAACAGTCTTGATTTTTTGGGGGAATTGATCAGTTCTTATTTATTTCAACCGTTTGTTTCTTCAAGCTGTCTTGTAGCAGAAATGAGATAGGTAAATAATAAATTATAATCCTCCTTTCTGCAGGGACTTTCAATTTACATTACTTAGGTGCTTCTGAAAATCACACTGATTGTCTCATATTAAAACTGATCATTGGTGTAAAACATATATTACACAAGATCTTTTAAAAAACAAGACACCTGACATATATCTTTAAAAGTATCCGGATCTGATTACAGAAGTTCAAAATCAGCATGCCCCTTTTAAAGCATCTTGAAAATTTCATCACAACTACTTTCCAGTGGTTTTTTTTAAATCATTACTGCTGAGCAATTCTGCATGCTTGACATAATGGCAAACATAAGCATTTTGAATCAAGCAACTTTTTCTCTCAAAAAATTCCAAACTCCACTATACTTGTGAAGCCCTGGTTGAAAGACGCATATTTCTGCTTTTGCAGATGAAGCTTTTAGGCCTCACCATCTAATCTAATTTCTGCAAGAATCCCTGTACCTGAATTGAGCTCCGGTTATTTTTGAGAGTCTTATGCAGACATCCATTTATTCTTATGAGAAATTTTCTTCAGTACACCGGATTATTAAACAGAAAGAAACGCATATATTTTCTTTACGAGCTTCATGATTTGGGTGTCACGTTAGTCACATGGTGTCACTTTAGTCTGTCATATGCTAGTCTTTCTTTACACTCGTGTATAAATACATATGTAAGAGGTTATGTATTTGAAGAAAGATGTAAATGTCAGGAAAAAATTGGCTAATTCTTCCTCGAGAATATCAGTGCAACACAGAGGCAATGAGCAATCCCCTTACATGCCACATTTTGCCCTTCAGAGTAAGCAGAGGGTCCATAAAGCTCCTTTGTCACTGGCCTGTTCTTCAGTCAGTGTTTACTGTTGAAAGGAGCACAAACTGCAAATGCCTTTGTATTTCTTATGACACCAGTGACACGTTTTCTGAATGTTACACCTCAGATAAGCATCTAATCTCAATATAAGGACTTGTGAAAAGTATAATGATTTCAATTTGAGGCACAACCTTCAATAAGCTTTTTAATATGGTAAGACATATGTTCATCAGAAAAATTGGATGTTTCATGCACCAAGGTATTTGGAGTATTATGGTAATGGAAATGGAATAAATATGTAAACCTTAGACAGAAACTTAAATTTTTGCTTTATTTCAATGGTCTAAATAGTTATAATCAGAGAATAGAAACATACTAAAATAAATTTGATCTGATAATAAACATCTGTTGTGATGTTTATATGCAGGATTTTAATATTTTGGCTCCACAGAGTGGCTCAAAAAAGCTACATATGTCAGGTGAGCTGTGATAAATTTACACCTGACTGTGTAACTCCAGATATATATTTTATTAGGCTTACAAGCTGTTTGTTGAAATGTCTTGACTAGTGAACCAGATGATAGTTTTATAATTGCCTTGATTTTTTTCAGTATTCTGCTGTTTGGGGTCAGCTCCAGGGCCATCTCTTAACAGCTGGTTTACCTTCTGATATTCTATCTTAATGAAATGTTTTGTGGTTTCTGTACAAACTGTGTGAGCTCTTATTGCACAGACATCACCCTATTATCGTAGTGTGGAAAACTTGGAACACAACAATGAGTAGGTTCAAATTTTACATCTAAGTATTTAAAAAAAAGCTAACTTCTAGACAGTGAGTTAAAATAGACTGCTGTTTGTAAAAACATTTTATATGCCTTGTTTGTTACAATGTACCAGAGAAATGGCCTAGTCAGCATATTTAATTTCTTACAAACATAATGCATATGAATAAGCTTTGACTGATAAGTAGATCCCATAAAATAGAATAATTAATTCCTCTACACATTGAAGGTTTTATAAAATGCTTATTTATATCATTAAAATAGGGTAACCAGTCTTGTAGGGCCTGAAGGCTCTCACAAATGTCCTCATAAAGATGTAAAAGAGTCAGTCTGAGGGAAAGGCAGTAAAGAAGCATGAGCCTACTGAGACTGGAGAAGATGGATGTGACAATCAAAAGATGTATTATTATGTGAAGTGAGTGACATACAATAGCCATTTTTTATAGCAGACATCATAATTAGATCATATATTCCAGGAGAGAAAATCATATGATAGCAAGAAAATAAGAAAATTATCAATTGATTAGACAAATATTAAACAGAGGAAAAAAGTTTTAAAACTGACAAAATATAAGATTTCTGGAAAATATAACTCAGACCTGAAAAATAATGGAGACAAAAAATTGAATTTCTCAAGCTCAGTGTAGAAAACACAGATGTAATAGGGGAAAAGAAGTCACCAAATTATGAATCAGAAGATGCAGCCTAAAAAGTTAATATAAGTAATAGAAACATCAAAACCTTCATAGATGTCAAGGCAAATGATCATTGCCATCAAAAGAAATAGGAGAATATACTTACACTGGTGATTAATACATATAATGAGTATTTTTTCAAGATATTCCGAATAAATCAGGATTATCTTTATGGATATTGCATTGCTCCCCAAATTTTTGTATCTGCAAAGAATTATGCACTACAAAGAAAGCTGCAAATGCTACTAGGAAGCTGCATTAAGCTCCTATTAATAAAGTGTAACAAACTTCTAAAGGTGACCAAAATATGCCTATATTATTTCTGAAACAACGCTTGAAAAGAAGAGAAAGTAGTAACTACAGTGCTTTTAATTGTCTAACTGCTGAAGAAAAAACACTTGTCAAACTGCAATTACTGTCACAGCACAACTTTATTGACAGTACCAAAGAATTCTTAGCTGGATTATTGTCTACAGTGGAAGAAACCAAAGACAAGAAACAAAAATTAAAATTATGACATTTCAGAGGAGGAAGATTATGTATTTTGATTCCTCTAGAAAACTTGAGAATAAATTGCTAGTCATCATTAACTGTACTTATGTTGATGCTTTGATGCTTTTCACCAGAGGACTTTATGGAAGGATAATGGACAACTACAGAAGAAAGTACTTAATTTTTTAGTAATATAAAAGACAGCAGAATGCTCACATGTTATATTTGTTATTCCATGAATGGTATTCTAAAATTTTCCAAATAAATTTTAGTGGCTTAAAAAAGCAACAGAAAACAAGTAGTAATGTTAAGTGCTACTCTTGTTAGATTGACTCACAGAAGTGGAGAAACTATGGAAAGCTCAAAGATTTGTGGAATGTGTAGATCCTCCCTCAGTTGCTGTATGTAATATATAGACAAAACCCTAAAAAAAAAGACCAGTTATCTCCAATGAAAAGGCATGAAAGGTTTCAAATTAAAAAGACCCTTAAAAAAAACCCAAACAAATATCATACTTGTTAGTAAAGCTAAACCAAAGCATATGCTGAAGAATTTGTTTGTAGCCATGGTGTTTAAGAAAGAAGAGTTTGCAGGAAAAGGTATTAGATTGTATAAATGACAATAATTGATACAACTGAAAAAAGTTAACAAGCAATGGCACAAAAGGCTTTGTTCAGGTCAATTTAACTATACGGTATCTCTACCATTGCGCCATGATAGAACTATAGAAATAGAATAACATCATGAATAGGAAAACAACAGGAAATGGACATTATTTTTGTTTAAATCTTAAGTTTTTAAAATTTGACAATAAGTACAGAAGTAAAACCATGTAACTTCATCCAACACTATGAATTGCACAAAAGAACAACAAAACTAGATGCTTATGTTATGTACTGTTGGCCAAAAATTTTGAGCAATAAAATTTGCTGGTGAACGAACTGAGTGCTGGAAAGGGAGCTAGTCCCATTTATTCCACCAAGGATTCCAGAACAAAGCATGAACTAATGATGATAAAGACCAACTAAATTATGACAACACAACTTTAGAAAAGTTGTGAGAATATGGGTGATTATCTCATAAAAGCAGAAGAATGTTGGATGAGATGATGATATTTTTGGAAAATCATCCTATGCCCCAGGATTCAGGAATAAAAGAAGAAAAAAGAAAGGTGAGGCCAACTTCCATATAGACAGTCCTTACAATGTCATGGCATAGTTCAAGGCCTAATCTCAGACCCTAAGGCTACATCCTGCTCAAGGTTGAGTTTCATCTTGACATAGTTTGCTGCAGAATGTGGAACAGGAACTGCTGAAGCATGAAAACTGACATTTAATTCCTTTATTGTAAATGGCTCTTGCCTGCAAGCCATCTGCAAAGGAGTCATGAAGCACAAACATGATAAAGAGGGTGTATGAGCCGACACAGGCAGGACACATGAACAACCACAAACCACAGATGAAATGCAGAGAGTAAATTTATTCTCATTACCTCTCAACCCAGGGGATCTCTGCAGCAACATCCGGGCAGAGGCACACAAGCAGTGACACAGGCACTGTGGAGCTGGGTGCTAGCTAGCTAGAAAGAAGCGAAGAAGGAGAAAGATCTATAACCTGCTGCTTTCCTCTGTATATATCGGGGATTTTTGCAGGTGTTCTCTTCCACTGTGCTTGATCTTTCCCACAGCAGGACAGGAATCTCAAAGATGTTTGATAGGGTGCCTCTGAGTCTCTCACAGGCCTATGTTATCTAAATGCAGACATTCTACCCATCAAGCACACAGAGCTAAGCAACAATTTGTGTGATATATGTGTTTTTCAGCACCCCAGCTGTAAGTCACTTGAGTGTGTTTACAATCCTCCTTGCCAATCTTTTGTTATATTCCCACACAGGGAAAGATCAGTTTGCCTTCCAAATGGCAATTTTACAAGCCAAATAAACAGACCAAGGAAAGTAAGAAGATATGAAAAATAGGCAATATACCTAACTGTTTATTAGAATAATGGTTTATCATTATGTACCATGATATATCATGACACACCTTTAAACATACATCACATAGATGTTCACAAGCCCAAAAACCACTGAAGAGCATTGAAACAATGAACAGGTAGACAAGGCTGTCAAAATTGAAGTGGCTCATGTGGGCCTGGCCTGGGAGTGTAGGAGTGAGCTGTCTGTAGCTTGATGGGCCCACAAAACATTGGGACATCTAGGGAGAGATGCAACATACTGATGGGCTGGTGGACCTGACTATGGAGGTCATCACACAGGTCACCAATGAATGTGAAACAAGTGCCATGATCAAGTGACACACATGAGCAAAGTTGCCCTGAAATAAACAGTAGTGGCTGGATTTTTGATATGGTAAGACCTGGCAAATTGACTGCATCGGACCACTGCCATAAACACACCAAGGCAAGCACTACACACTCACTATGGCGGAAGTAACTACCGGGCAGTTAGAAACATCCTGTAAGTCATGCCACTGCCCAAAACACCATCTTGGGCCTTGAAAAGCAAATTGAAAAGCAAAAAAAACAAAAAAAGATTGCTTTAATTTAAGCACATTTTAATCTAATTTAAACACTAACAAGACCAACATTTAACAGACAGAATGGGACACTGAGAAGCGTTACCATATCTTAAAACACCTCCCCCCACTTCTCCCTTCTTCCCTGGGCCCAGCTTTTGTTCCCAATATTTCTACCTCATCCCCCAGACACACAGGGGCAGGGGATGGGGTGCAGTCAGTCCACCACTCCTTCTTCCAAGGAGGGAGGGAGCACGCTTCTGCCTTCTTTCCACTGCTCCACATGGCATCCCTCTCAGCAGACACAGTCCTCTACAAATTCTCTTCGCCATGAGACCTCCCTACAAGATACATCCTTCTCGAGACGCTCTGGTGTGGGTCACCTCCACGTGTTTCAGTCCTTCCAGTGCCGAACTACAACAGCAGGGGTTTCTTCTTTCCATAGGGTCCCAGCCTAGTGCAGCCACCTGCTCCAGCGTGGGGTCCTCCACAGGCTGCAAGCAAATCTCTGCTCCTTTGGTGACCTCCATGGGTGGCAGGGGGGGGTGGCCCTGCTGTCTCAGCAAGGGATACTGTGGGGCTCCCTGCTCTGGTGCACCTTCCCCACTTCCTCCTCCTTCCTTCCACTGACCTTTACGTTCACATAGGTGTCCTTCTCATAACTCCTCCTCAAAGTCCCAACCCCCTCTCAGATTTCCCTTCTTAAATCCACTATCAGAGGCGTAGCCACCATCGTTAGTTGACTTGGCCTTGGCCAGAGGCGGGTCCGACTTGGAGCCGGGGGAGCTTTGAGAAGCTTCTCATGGGGGGCCACCACTGTAGCCCCCTCCCCCGCTACCAAAACCCCCATCACACACAAACCCAACACAGGTACCCGTGAAAGAATTGAGTCAGACAGTGAGACTCATTTCCAAAATAACCTCATAACCTCCTGGGCCAAGAAACATGGCATTGGCTGGGTGTATCATATCCCTTATCACCCACAAACCTCTGGAAAAATTGAGAGATATAATGGACTGTTAAAGACTATGTTGAAAACATTGGGCAATGGGGCATGGAAGCACTGGGATATAAATTTAGCAGAAGCCACTTGGCTGGTTAACACCAGAGGATCTGCTAACCACCCTGGTCCCGTCCAAACAAAACCCTTACATATTATGGGAGGATATAACGTCCCCATAGTGCTGACATAGTTTAACCCCAGTCGGCAGATAAGAACCACACAGCCATTCATTCATTCATTCCCCTCTGGTGGGAGAGAGAATCAGACAGATAAAAGTGAGAAAACTTGTGAGTTGAGGTAAAGGCAGTTTAATAGGTAAAGCAAAATCTGCCTGCACAAGCAAAGCCAAGTTAGGAATTCATCCACTATTTCCCATTGGCAGGCAGATGCTCAGCCATGTCCAGGAAAGCAGGGCTCCATCACATGTAACAGTTACTTGGGAAGACAAATGCCATCACTCCAAACATCTTCCCCTTCCTTCTTCTTCCCCCAGCTTTATAAACTGAGTATGATGCCATATGGTATGGAATATCCCTTTGGTCAGTTGGGGTCAGCTGTCCCACCTGTGTCCCCTTCCAACTTCTTGTGCACCCCCAGCCCACTTGCTGGTGGGGTGGTGTGAGGAGCAAAAAAGACTTGACGCTGTGTAAGCACTGCTCAGCAATAACTAAAATGTCATTTGTCAAATTCAAAACATAGCCCCATACTAGCCACCATGAAGAGCATTAACTCTATCCCAGCCAAAATCAGCACAAGTGCATGCACATAAGGAAGTGGCTGGGGAAGGCAGGGTGGATTGCTCCTCACTTGAGAAAAGTCAAATCCATTCATGGATCGTCTTTGCTCAAGGACCCGGGTGTACTTGGTGACTAATTCAGAAGAATGGGGAGATCTGATATGTGTCTCAGGGAAATTTAACCTTGGAGGAAAAATAGTCTGTGATGTGAGTTGTATGTTGTAGAAAGTAATGTAGCAGGAAGGACCTGAACCAATGCAGAGTGAGCTTCGCAAGGAACTGGGCAAGTGGTCCCAAACCGAGATGATATTGGAACTCAACACTTGAACATGCTGCTTCTTCTGTGCTAAGCACCTATTTTGACAGATGGGACCCAAGTCATCACCTACTCTTATAAACATTTGGGGAAGTGATGGAAGACCATGGAATGGAACAATAATATCTATCTGTTAAGGGACAGGGGATAGTAGTTAAGGAGAATGTGTAAATATTTATGTTGCATATAAAGATGCCTTAAGTATGTAATACAAGTTGTAGGTGTTGGTAAGAAGGGACTTCAGTTATGAGAAATAGATACAATGGTATGTATCCCATTGCATGTTCTTCATGTCCGACACATTGGGCTCCACAAAGGACTGTTTCCTTCAATTCCAGGAATTGAACCTCGGGCCACAGCGGTGAGAGCACCGAATCCTAACCACTAGACCACCAGGGAACATGATTTGATTAAATTAGATTAGATTAAATTAGATTAGATTAGATTAGATTAGATTAGATTAGATTAGAGTACTGGTTTATGGTAAATTTCACCTAAATTTAGCTATTTAAAATTTGTATAGTTTGGGGATTTGAGTTCCCTCAATAACCTCTGAAAAGAGAAAGGGAATTCCTCCCAGCCTTCTAAAATACATATCTTCAAATGGTATGATTGTCCCACCTGAGTCCCCTGTTTCTCTACCAACTACAGTCTAGGTGAACAGGTTATCTAAATGCCGAGAGGTACATTAATCTTACTCTTGGGGTTGATTTAATAAAAATGGACATCTAATGCTACGTACGTCACTTCTGTCAGACTAGGAGGGGTTTGGAGGGGCCTGGGAAAATCCTTTCGGGAGTCTAGGAGATTAAATTGTACTGAATGCCTATGTTCAGGTGACTGAATACCGTAATGGTAGTAGAATACTCATGATGCAAAATGCGTCTTAACTGGAGCGCTGCAGTGGATGGCAATAAACTCTTCAGAAGGGATAGGCAAAGAATGAGGGACAGTGGGGCAACCCTGTATGTTGAGTGTTTTGATTGTCTAGAGCTTTATGATGGTGGTGATAGGATTGAGTGTTTATGGCTAAGAATCAGGGGAAAGGCCAACAAGGCAGATATCATGGTGGGAGTCTGTTATAGGTGACCCAACCAGGATGAAGAGGCAGACAAAATATTCTATAAGCAGCTGGGAGAAGTCTCACGAGCCCTTGTTCTCATAGGGGAGTTCAATTTACCAGATGTCTGCTGGAAATACAATACATCAGAGAAGAAACAGTCTAGGAGGTTCCTGGAGTGTGTGAAAGATAACTTCCTGACACAGCTGCTGACTAAGTCAACTAGGGAAGACACCCTGTTGGACCTGTTGTTCGTGAACAGAGAAAGACTTGTGGGTGATGTGGTTGGAGGCCATCTCGGGCATAGCAATCACAAAATGATAGTTTCGATTCTCAGAGAAGTAAGGAGAGGGGTCAGCAGAACTGCTACCTTGGACTTCTGGAGGGCAGACTTTGGCCTGTTTAGGAGACTGGTTGACAGAGTCCCTTGGGAGGCAGTCCTGAAGGGCAAAGGAGTCCAGAAAGGTTGGACATTCTTCAAGAAGGAAATCTTAAAGGCACAGGAGAAGGCCTTCCCTCCATCTTCTGAAAGATGAGCCAGTGGGGAAGAAGACCAGCCTGGATGAACTGAGAGCTTTGACTGAAACTCAGGAAAAAATGAAGAGTTTATGACCTTTGGAAGAAGGGGCAGGCAACTCAGGAGGACTACAAGGGTGTCGTGAGGTTATGGAGGGAGAAAATTAGAAGGGACAAAGCCCAACTAGAACTTAATCTGGTTACTGCTATAAAAGACAATGAAAAACTTTTCTATAAATACATTAGCAACAAAGGGAGGGTTAAAGACAATCTCCATCCTTTATTGGATGTGTGCAGAAATATAGTGACAAAGGCTGAGGAAAAGGCTGAAGTACTTAAAGCCTTCTTTGCCTCAGTCTTTAATAGTAAGACCAGTTGTTCTGTGGGTACCCAGCACCCTGAGCTGGAAAACAGGGACAGGGAACAGAATGAAGCCCCCATAATCCAAGGGGAAATGGTTAGCAACCTGCTACACCACTTAGACACACACACATCTACAGGGCCAGATGGGATCCACCCAAGGGTACTGAGAGAGCTGGCAGGAGTGCTCACGAAGCCACTTTCCATCATTTGTCAGCAGTCCTGGCTAACTGTGGAAGTTCCAGTTGACTGGAAGTTAGCAAATGTGACTCCCATCTACAAGAAGGGCCAGAAGGATGATCCAGGGAACTACAGGCCTGTCAGTCTGACCTTGGTGCTGTGGAAGGTTATAGAGCAGATCATCTTGAGTGCCATCACACAGCACATACAGGACAACCAGGTGATCAGGCCCAGTCAGCATGGGTTTATGAAAGGCAGGTCCTGCTTGACTAACCTGATCTCCTTCTATGACAAGGTGACCTGCTTAGTGGATGAGGGAAAGGCTGTGGATGTTGTCTACCTAGACTTTAGTAAAGCCTTTGCCACCATTTCCCACAGCATTCTCCTGGAGAAACTGACTGTTCATGGTTTGGATGGATGCACTCTTTGCTGGGTAAGAAACTGGCTGGATGTTCAGGCCCAAAGAGCTATGATGAATGGAGTTAGATTCAGTTGGCAGCTGGTCACAAGTGGTGTTCCCCAGGGCTCAGTACTGGGGCCAGTTCTGTTTCATATCTTTATCAATGATCTGGACAAGGAGAACGAGTGCATCCTCAGTAAGTTTGCAGAGGACACCAAGTTGGGTGGGAGTATTGATCTGCTTGAGGGTAGTAAGGCTCTACAGAGGGATATGGACAGGCTGGATGGACTGAGGCCAATTGTATGAGGCTCAGCAAAGTTAAGTGCCAGGTCCTGCACTTGGGTCACAACAACCCCATGCAACCCTACAGGCTTGGGGAAGAGTGGCTGGAAAGCTGCCTGGCAGAAAAGGGCCTGGGCATGGTGGTTGACAACTGTCTGTATACGAGCCAGCAGTGTGCCCAGGTGACCAAGAAGGCCAATAGCATCCTGGCTTGACCAGAAATAGTGTGGTCAGCAGGACTAGGGAAGTGATCGTCCCCCTTGTCACGTCCCTCTCAGACGAGGGAGACAAGTGACTCAGATTAGCAAATCCCCAACAGAGCGGACAACAAGTCTCCAAGTGCAAACACTTATTAACTACCCACAATGTACTAATCAAACACATGATAATTGGCTAGGTATATAGCAAGTTGTGGCAAGTAATACAATATGCCTTGCATTTCTTAATGGAAAAAGGAAAAGAGGGAGATAGAGGGAATAGGAAAATACAGATCACCGGTCCGGGTTTCTGCGCCGATCCTGCCAGTGAGGGTTCCAGGAGGCATCCATCTTCTTCGCTTGCATCAGTCTTCTTCACTTCACTGCACTCTCCAGGCCCCCCCTTTCTTTCCCCCGCCTTGATTTATACCCACTTTCCTTGGGTCCGTCCCCTAGGTCGACCCACATACCTACGTATCCCATGTACAGGGAGGGGTAAGGTGTTTCACAGGATGATGTAATTAGCATGATCACGTTAGCCTTCATTAGCATATTGAGGGGTGTTAACTTTAATATGCATTTTGTGGATAATGAAACAAAGGTCATTCACCGGACAAATGGCCCTTGAAATTTGTCCAGGTGCACCAGAGCAGAGCCGTCCTGTCTTCACAGGGCTCCCTCCTCCAGCTGCATCTTGTGTTATTCAGGCAGCCTTATCAGCTTCAACCTCCGCACTATCCACCCTGTGACTCATAGTTTTGTCTTGCGAGTGTTTGAGGCATTCCTTCGATCAGCCTCAACTTTTTCTTTCTCAGGCTGTTTTTCTTAGTTTCTCACAGGCCTAGTTTCTCACACCCCTGTACATGGCACTGGTGAGGCCACCTCGAATGCTGTGTTCAGTTTTGGACCCCTCACTACAAGGAAGACACTGAGGTGCTGGAGTGTGTCCAGAGAAGGGCAACAATGGTGGTGAAGGGTCTAGAGCACAAGTCTTATGAGGAGCAGCTGAGGGAACTGGGGTTGTTTAGCCTGGAGAAAAGGAGGCTCAGGGGAGACCTTATGTCTCTCTACAACTACTGGAAAGGAGGTTGTAGTGAGGTCGGGTGTCAGTCTCTTCTCCCAAGTAACAAGTAATAGGACACGAGGAAACAGCCTCAAGTTGTGCCAGGGTTGGCCTAGATTGGATATTAGGAAGAATTTCTTCACTGAAGGGTTGTCAAACATTGGAACAGGCTGCCCAGGGAAGTGGTGGAGTCACCACCCCTGGAGGTATTTAAAAGGTGTGTAGATGTGGACTTAGGAACATGGTTTAGTGGTGGACTTGGTAGTGCTAGGTTAACAGTTAGACTTGGTGATCTTAAAGGTCTTTTACAACCTAAACTATTCTATGATTCTACGGTCTCTTTATTTCATAGTGTTAACATTTATTTTTTTTTAATTTTATCTGTGGCTTGTCTACATTTTTTGATCCTTAGCAAAACCAAACCCAGGTGAATTATGACCCAATGTATACCAGGCATTCTGACATATTTCAGTGGAAGCTGAATCAAAACAGCTCTTGGGTTTTTTTGAGATATCAGTCCAGGCCTTCATACAGAATCTGTATGGTTCTAAAGGAGCTATCTTCTTTGGAGTGCTTCACCTGTCATAACTCAAGTGGTAAACTTCTAAGAGGAATCTTTTCAGTCTCTCTGTGCCTTTTAAAATATATCTACATTTGCAATATATATTTATGACAAACCAGGAGCCATGCGGAACTCTTGATTCTCTTTCTACGTACATTTGTGCCAATGAACAATCAAAGATATTATTCTCTTCCCTTCTGAATTTTATGAAGTAGTACAGGAGTGTTGATTGTAAAAAATAGTTAACCAATGTTTTCCCTCCCTCCTATCAGTCAACATGCTCTCTTCCAGAATGAGTTTTACCAGTCATTGAATATATTTTCTCAAATGGAGCACTTTGTCTATTTCTACAATGCTGATTAAAGAAAATTAGAAACGCTTTGCATCTAACACTAATGCCATACAGATTTGTTTGAGATGTATTTTGATAATTTAGTCTTAGTTTAATAAATGTGTAACCATTAGTATATTATAAAGGTCACCAATATATCATTCATGCACTGAGTGATTTAAGTTCTTTCTCTCTTTTCTACATTATGCCATAGATACAAAACTTTTTTTGCCTTGAGAAACTGCTTCTGTATACAGAATTGTTCATTCATATTTTTTTTCAGTATGATTCTAGCAAGTATTGGGCTGCAAGAGGGAAAAACGGCTAAAAAGACTAAAACTCATGCTATGTCAATCATTAATCTGTGAAGAATTAAAAGCTAGTTTCATTTTAGAAAAAAAGCTAATAGTCTTAGGAAAACCCCATCTATTCAAGTTCTTGTGTGTCCTTCATATAAAACAATGGGCATAGTTCCAAGATATGCAAACAGGTATATGTAGTCCATTTGAAGTTTCCTTAAGATTCTTTTTCCTAACTAGCATGCGAACTTAAATTAGAAAAGTTATTTGTCTTTAATTCTTCAGTGCCAAATATGTAAATACTATTCAGAATATTTTTTATAAAAAGATAGTTCAACATATTGGAATGAATCAATTTTGCAAGTATAAAAAAAAGGAAGAATAGTTTATAGATGGAAATGTACTTTGAAGATCTCAATAGGGAATAATGTTGCACTGATCTGGGGAGGGAAAATAGTGCTAAATGGTTTCTCCAGTGTTTAATTTCTGTGACATAGAAATAATAAACCAAACTATATGATAAAGTTGATCTATCTACAAAAGAAAACTTGGGGCAGATACAAGAAAAATTATTTATAATGTTCAGTATTGACTACTAAAAAAACCTCACTAATTTACAGAATCTGTAAGGGAAGAGGCATCTAAGTACAAAGCCCAGAGTCCAGCACTGGAATTAGGGAACTATCTCAACTGGGTTCAACAGATATTTAGCAAGATAAGTGCTAGTTTTTAAGTATCATTTTAGGAAGCAGTGGTTAGTGATTTCTCAGAAATGTGTGATGGGGGTTTGACTCCCAATAGACTCAAGACAGGACTGAAGTAGGATCTCTGACATTCTTTTAATCATTGAGTATATTGGACAAAATAGGTCACCTTCAATCCAATCATGTGTGTGGAGCCTGTTAGCCATGAATTCTCTGAGAACCTTTCTGCACTGAGTCTGTTAGCAGATTTGGGCAGAAAAAATACTGATGCTTGCAATTTTGAAGAGGTAGGCATGAAGCTGATGTACACAATAAAAAGCAAGGGGTTTATGTGACTTCCATCTAATATTTTGGAAACTGGAGACCTTGTGCTGCTTCTAGAATTGAATGGTAGCTGAAAAGGATTTTGTGAATCTCAGTTATAGATACAGGAATCTAAACTGGCAGCTGAAAAACTCAAGAGAACTTTGTGAATCTAGTTTCACAAACAGTAGATTTGATGGTGAGCCGTAATTGTATTGAATTCCATTATTTGTATACAATCCAAGATACCAAAAATAAATGGATGCAGTATGACCAGACCACATTATAGAAAGTCCTGTAAGAAGAGCTCGCTGCATTACTCACTGTAATCAGTGAGGGATTCAATTCAGAAATTGGAGAACTAAATGTAGATCTCAACACATCACTGTCTACAGACATGGCAACCACTGCAGTCAAAAGAGATCTGAGGCTTTGTTCAGCTGCCCACACATGAATGTTTAGTGGAATTTGAGGTGCTCTAAGGCATACTGTCTGTCAGCTGCTGATCCCAAAGGATACAAGTGTCCTGTACTAGATCCACCAGCCTCACAAGGATGACTTTGGTTGTTCTAGAGCCTGTTATACAGAATTAAGTGTGTCTATGTGGGCAACTGAATTTAAGACCTAGGTATTTACTTTAGGGTCAACTTCACCAGAGTTCTAAATTACACTGATTGTAGTAATCATATATTCATTGATTTCTTGGGGATTTAGATATGTGGCATACCTACAGGTACCTATACATACAGAGCTAAATTTAGACACTTTAATTTTGAAATGAATTCTGCCATTGAAGTCTGACACTGAACATAAATGTAAAGCACATCATTTAGATATTACCTTGTAGACAAAATATTTTCTTTTTAAGAAGAATGTTGCTATAACCGTTTTTTTTCCTAAACCTCTAAAGACTGTACCTATCCAGTGGGAACCACAATGGTTGTATCAGACAAAAATATTAAGCATGAAATTCAAAAGATGTGTCTATGAAAAGAAGGAAATAGTTTTTAAAATGCCTGTGTTCATTTATATCTGATGTAAAAATAAAAAGGAATACCTAATGAAGTGATGATTCAGCTAAATTTAGGCAACTTTGTTTATGCCATCTTAAATTCTAGAGTTTTCATTGACCTAAATGCATGTGAGCATATCAGTTATTCACTGGGGAGCACACTGCAGTCTTTTTTCTGTTTCTGAATCCTGAAGCTATGCATAAATTAAGAAAACATGTGCAGAAGGATTTTTGAATTAAGACTCTCTTAAAAACAAGTTGACTGATTTGTCAGGCTTGCAAGATAAAAAGATTGCCTTTCTATCCTAACCAAAGTTTGCTGTTATTGCATAATCGGTGTGTAAGGGAAAGAGAGCTTCAAGATTATCTACAGTAGTCACGAAAAGAGTGTTTTGATATATGGCAGTCATTTGTGATGCTATCTTCTGCTTGAGTCTCTAAATTCATACCTTATTCCACCCTTTACATGTTGAACTTCTGCAGTCACAGTCTTGTATTTGCATTGTATTTCAGCAGAATTATGAAAAATTTTAGAAGAGGCATGAACAATTTTATTTTTTGTAATTTTTTGAAGTAACTAATTTTGATTCTATCATTCTACCATGTTCTTTGGCGCACAGAAGATAAGTATTTTACAGATATAGATGCATTTTATCTGCATTGTGATTATAAAAACAACTAATTCATATAGGAGATTGTATTGATAAATAAAACTAATATAAATTAAACTCAAAACTGAAAATACATGAGTTTTGTAATTGTTGTTTCTGAAGATTTTGTAGAGGCCAGGAATAAAAATAGTGATTATCAGAATATCTCTACACTGACAAAGACTTTCACATGAACAAGATTTTCAAAATGTCTTGAATGTGTTAAGACAAAGAGTTCTTGGAAAATTGTGCATGAAAAGTAGTAAACAGAATGCTTCTCATATTGATAACAGTTTATTTTCATTCCTTGTAAGAATATCATATATATATTGCATATTTCATTATATTTGTGTGATGACAGATGAGACTACCTCTTTTTATTAGGTTATGTGATTAAAAAGCTAATCACAGTGAAAACAGACTCAGCAAGCATCCAAGGAACTATGACAGGCCAAGGCACTCAACAAGTAACCTGATCAATGAGTATGGAGCACACCAAGTCATCTACTCTTAAGATTGTCAAAGAACAACAATTAGATCATTGTCTCTTGTCCCACCTGACAGTATGACTCAAGGAAAGAAGTGTCTTCCTGGAATGCCATACAAACTAAGGGGGATTATTTTCCAAAGAGGTACAGGATTTATTTTGGGATGCAGGCAGAAGAGGATTTTGAGGTGGAGCAGAGGGAATTTGAAGATGGTATAAAACTACAGGGTGTCTTCAGGTGAGAATGTGCAAAACATTTAGGGGAAGGATCAAAAGTAGGGGAAGGGAGGGATCAAGTTGGGTCAGGGAGAAAAAGGGGAATAAAAAGGGCAAGTAGGCAAAAGCCTGTCAAATCTGGTGGTTGGTTACCACAGCCTGTCATAACTTCTTATTAAATCCATTCTAACTCTTTTCTGTGTGGGTCACTCCCTGAGACTGTGTGTGCAAATTGCTCATGAACTTCAGGTTGGACCAGCCAGAGTGGGAAGAGATACATATAGGGAAACACCCAAAGCCTCAGTCTGTGCGTGGGAATGGACCACGGATAATGTATGGGTTTAAAATCTGTGTTAGTATTCAAGGAACCCACAGATGTGTGTTTGTGAATCAAGAGTGAGGGCATGCATATATCCTGACTCCAATCCCAACCACCCTGGGAGGAGGAACAGGATGAGGCCGTCTGCGATGTTGTTGTCTGTGTGAGTGCTGTGGGTGTTTATGTGAGTGCTGGTGTGTTTGGCCATGTGTGCGTGTGTGCGTGTGCGTGTGTGTGCATATGCACCAGCTGAGAATACATGCTCAGCCTCACTGCTGGCACACAGAGAGCACAGACTCACTGCAGCCTCCCTTCTATCACACTGGAATGAGAGGGAGCCTGGGAGGATTCATATAACTATATGATTACAATATATGACTATTACCATATATTATTAGTCTGCTTCTACAAGGTGCTCTATAGCCTCAGCTCCACTGGCTTAATCTTAAATACAATATTTAACTCCACCTAACAAGGAAATGCTAAGCAGTTATAGGTAGGGAAGTCATAGCAACTGAAAGCTAGCTCACCTCAAACTGAAGGTATTATTCCTTTCTGATTCTAAGAGCATGATTAAAAAAGTTAGCAAAACAGTACATTTCATTGCTAAGGATGTTGGCAATGAACAGGTATCGAAACAATGAGAAGATAGTCACGTGATTCTAATGGTCACCCAGGACTTGACCATGTGTTGGTTACTTAGATGAATAGCACAAGTTGTTGCAGAGCAAAGGACCTAAGAGGCAACCTGTGTGAGGGAACTTGAGCCTCTGCAGATATTTCTTGTGAAGGCTCTCCATTTTATTTTTAAAGTCATGGTGCTTTTTCATGCTTCAAAGAAGGTAGGGATTAAACAAATGAGGGTGTCTCCATCATTGCATCCTTGAAACAAGATTACAGAGGGATATTTTATGCACAGATTGACCAGGCAGAATAAACCCTGCTATTTCATTGCACATCTGTTACTGACTCCAAAAAAGGAATATCATCTAAGCAGCTCACACCACTGTGCTAAAGAATCTAAATTCTTTATAAAAGTGTGTCTTCAAAGTATTGTTTTATACCACTCCTGTTTAAATGGGGGGACCAGATGGGATCATATGTTTCAGATGTTCCTGGCATGTGCAGTGCTGCCAGAATTAACAAGTGTGTGCCATTTTTGCTGTTATACTGTTGACAGAAAACTGACACTTGCTAGCGACATTGCGGAAAGTGATCTTGGAATTAACTTATTGACAGATATCTATCAACTAAAAACAGTAACAGAAAGTGATGTGCTGCTGACAGTCTATTACTTGAGCTTTAATTGAGAGAAGAACTCCATATAGCTTTGTACATATTTAGCAGGTTAGAGGGACCCATGTAAAGCAATCCTCTTCCTTTGATTTACTTATCTACTTGCACGCTTTTGTTGTCTGGGAGGAGTTGCTGAGTTTGGTGTAAATTTCTTCTAATTCATCACTCAAAATTAAAGGCCACATGTTACTTACTCTCTGTTCCTCTCCTCAGAATTCATTTGTTCTACATTTTACCCTGAGTTTTAATGCATCTTCTGCAAAGTTATCACTGTTGATCACTCTGAGTTAGTAGATTTTAGGATGGGTTATTAAACATCTACCACATTATTTTTCCCTCAAACTTCAACACTCCATCAGATTTTTTCATCATCATTTCCCACTTCACGAAATTAAGATTCTGAAACTCTTGGAAATTATATCATCAGACCTCTAATAACCCAGACCGATTTGTCCATATATCTGCTTTCTTTCCCAATTTATCTTATCTGCAGTTTTCTTCTCTTCTTTCAAAAATGGTGTGGCTATTAGTATAGTAAAATTATAGAGACTAATTCAAAAGACACAGTTACATATTCTCTAGGATCAAATTAGCACGGTGAAAACCTCAGTAGCTCACATTACTTGCCCTTAGGATAATGTTTTGGGACAGGACTAAGCAAGGTGCAAGGGAAAGTAACGTGCGTTATATAGAATCAGGAATGTTGCTTATGTGCAGGAAATACCAGTGGTAGACTACAGGTTTGTTGTCTGAATACAGTCACAGAATAGAGAGGTCATAAAAGTTGGAGTAATGTGCAAGTAGGGTCACAGTTCCTTCAAGCCCCTAATCCCTGTTCATGGAGCACAAAGCAGCTGCAAGGCATGCTACACTGGAAATATAAAGCAGGTCCATCACTACACTATAGACAGAGGCAGGATTCCTTTTTCTTTCATTTCCATGTATCTCTTGATTATGTGGGCTGCCAACACAAACATTTATGTGCCCAGTTTCAGATATCCAAGCAGTCTTATGCAATGCAAAGTTACTGAATAAAAGTTTTTCTGAAAGCAAGGCAAAAGTCATGATTGAGAATACAGCACAGTACAAGCACCTAAGAACGAGGAATAGAAAGGGAAGATGAAGGAAAAATACCTTATAATGCTCACATGCATTCAAGGTATTTCAAAATAAACGAGAATTAAAAGCTGCACAGTAATTCACCCTGACCAGATGAAAGATTTACATTTAAAATGTAGGTTCATAATGCTCTCTGCAATAACTCCATGCCTCAGCATTTAACCTTGGCAATATACTCTCTTCCCAACTTAATAGCACATAAATAATTTCCTACAGTTGTTAGCAGCAAAATTACTTGTTATTCTCTCAGGTTGGTGGGAGTTTCAACACTTTTGCGTAAACCTAAATCAGAACCTCAAAAGTTCATGAAGGGCAAATTTGGTGCATCAGTGAGATCATTTATTGGTTGTTATAAGAAAAAGCTCTGAACAAGGAAGAAATAAGGTTAAAGTTAAATAAAAAATACTCTTTCTGTTGCTAAAACATGAATCCTGTTAGAATTCTGCATTATCTTGAATTGTAAATTACCAGGATTAGATAAAGAACCCTATCCACCAGGAATTTAAAAGGTAGAATATTAGACTTAATGAAATTGAAAAAGATATGCTCTTAATTCTTCATTATTATAAACAAAAACTAGGACAAACCTTTCAATTTTCTGACTTGGAAGACAGACAAAGAATATCACTCCATCAAATATCCTTCACCTTCCCAATGCATCCCACAGACACAGTTATTTACTGACTTCAAATTAAGTAATATTAAGGTATTATTTACCTATCCATGAATACATGCAGGAGAATCTTGAATTCACAATGAGACACATTGTGGATACACTAGATATTGCAAAACTGCTTTGCATTCTATAAAAGTACACCCTGTATTTCACTAACCGGGTTTTACTGACATTATAGTGAGCTTTACTAAATCTGGAACAGATTGAACTCATCAAGATATTTAGTTGTGTGCATGTATAACTCAAATTAGCTGTTGATCAGGAAGGTGGAGCGGGGAGCAATCAAGTATCGATAGCTGTTAAAAGACACTCCACCCTCAGAACATGAAGTCAAGGAGTGTGGTGAATCACTGTCTTGGTATGCTAGAATCTTGGTAACCAAGTCGTGGCTCATAAACAGTCCTTGTCCTCATCTCCCACAGAGATCGCCTGGGTTTTCAAGCAGTTTTCACTACAGTAAGAGACAGAAAGTGAGAAGTCAGACCTCTCTAGAGGGAAGAAAACACTGAAACAGATCTAACCAAATGTAGTGCTTTTTTTCGCTTCCACTCTGAGGATATGCAAGACAGCTAAAACCTTTATCAACCTATATTGATGTTGCCAACTCTAAGGTAGGATTTATAGCAGGTAATAATTCTGAAAGCCAAAATCTGTATCAGAATTAAGCTTTGCTGAAAAGTTCAATTTTCTGGAATAAAGCACACTTTCACCTACATTTCTTCTGCCTAGAGAGTATAAGAGAAAAATATGTGGCAAACAGTAGTTAGGTTGCTTGAAGAAGGACTGGCAGGAACTTAGATGCTATGATGGTGACTGCAGAACAAGAGGTGATACAGAAACGGCAACAAAACTAATCTTCAGTACATGGCCTACCAGTGACAGGAGAGGGGGAAAAAAGGGTACTGTATTAGTGAAAAGTAATTGCATTATTAATGGGACTCAGTATCCATTTTGCTTTTGGTCTAGTTGTGTTGATTAATGTTATCAAATCTTTCTGTTCAAACACTGTGGTTGGATTCTCCCTGTGCACAGTTAAATCATGAAAAGGTCCATGCTCACTTTAATCCTTGTATCTTGCCAGCATAGTATAAACAACAGTGAAAATGGCACTATAGGTTGTTTTATTGATATTTTAATTGCAGTAATATACTTATGCTGTCATAAAATTTTAGATAGAATTTAAACTTGGTGGAGCAGTGAGATATAAACTGGGTGAAGGGGGAGATTTATAAGTAAATTCAGCAGCGAACTGGTAGATTAATGAAAAACGCAGCATTGTGGTTGCTACATTAATCTCAGAAATAGCATTAATAATGTTTTAGAGGAAAAAATTGTATTTTATATTATAATCAAAATTTCATTAGCATTCCAATAAACTGAAAGTCAGTGCTTTGAACTCCAGCAAAACTAATCACTTATAAGGTCCACAAAAGGTCTGCAGGCTATTTGATTCATTTATTCTATATGTGCATTTTAATGTTTCATTTTGCCTTCGGAAAAACAACAATTTTGAAAATTTTAAGATTAATCTTTGCAATTTGAGGGTGCTATAAATACAAAGAAAAGTAGAATGACTTAAAATATCCTTCTCCCTCCTCCCTGACCCCTCCATTAGCTACTACACTTGAAAGCACGACCCTGATCTTTTTTTGTTGTTTGTTTTAAGGTAAAGTACCTGTGCATATTTGAGAGCAAAGAGTAAAGGACTCCTGACTGATAAATCACTGAAATCAGGGTCCAGCATTACTGGGTTATGTTTTTCTGTTTGTAGTGGGTTGACCCTGGCTGGACGCCAGGTGCCCACCAAAGCTGCTCTGTCAATTCCCCTTCTCAGCTGGACAGGGGAAAGAAAATATAATAAAAGGATTGTGGGTCAAGATAAGGACAGGGAGAGATCATTCACCAGTTACATTCATGGGCAAAACAGACTCAACCTGGGGAAATTAGTTTAATTTATTACCAATAATATCAGAGTAGGATAATGAGAAATAAAACCTAAATCTTAAAAACACCTTCTCCCCATCCCTCTCTTCTTCCTGGACTCAACTTTACTCCTGATGTCTCTACCTCTTCTACCACCAGTGGCACAGAGGGATGGGGAATGGGGTTGCGGTCACTTCATCACACATTATCTCTGCTGCTCCTTCCTCCTCAGGGGAAGGACTCCTCACACTCTTCTCCTGCTCCAGCCTGGGGTCTCTCCCACAGGAGACAGTCCTCAACGAACTTCACCAACATGAGTCTTTCCCATGGGCTGCAGCTCTTCATGAACTGCCCCAGTGTGGGTCCCTCCCATGGGGTGCAGTCCTTCAGGAACAGGCTGCTCCAGCGTGGGTCCCCCACGGGGTCACAAGTCCTGTCAGCAAACCTGCTCCAGCGTGGGCTCCTCTCTCCACGGGGCCACAGGTCCTGCCAGGAGCCTGCTCCAGCACAGGTTTCCTATGGGGTCACAGCCTCCTTTAGGCATCCACCTGCTCTGGCGAGGGGTCCTCCCTGGGCTGCAGGTGGAGATCTGCTCCACCGTGAACCTCCATGGGTGCAGGGCACAGCTGCCTCACAATGGGCTGCACCACGGGCTGCAGGGGAATCTGCTCTGGTGCCTGAAGCACCTCCTCCCCCTCTTTCTTCACTGACCTGGGTGTCTGCACAGTTGTTTCTCTCACATATTCTCACTCCTCTCTCTTCTGACTGTAGTTGTTGTTATGCAAGCAGCTTTTTCCCCCTTCTCACAGAGGTGCTACCGCCGTCACTAATGGGCTCGGCCTTGGCCAGTGGCGGGTCTGTCTGGGAGCTGGCTGACATTGGCTCTATCAGACATGGGAAAGGCTTCTAGCAGCTTCTCCCAGTAGCCATCCCTGTAGCCCCTGTGCTACCAAAACCTTGCCGAGCAATCCCAATACACCTCAATTTGAGTTTAACTCAATTTGATTTACCCTTTTCAGTCCTCAAATCACCAGTTAACCCATAAAAACCAAAAAAAGCCCTATCAACAAATAAACATCTGCTATTGCATATTGAAGTCCAAACAGATTTATCTATAAAGTCAGTGGAGAGAAACCATTTCTGATGGTGATTCATCTAATCTAGCAGATGTCTGAAGTTTAGATGAGAGGCAACTCATTCCTGGAACCATACCATGTAATTTGAGACACCGCAGTGTTGATGACCATATGTGAGGAAGTCCTCTTCAAAAGGTGATTTCTGACCCTGAGATAATCATGTTTGCTCTCTCAGCTGGCTGAAGTTATCCACATTATAGAGCCTTAATTTGGATAGATAATTGTCCTCCCTTATGACTCCCTGAAAAGCATCTTGCATAAATGACCCTGTATGTTCCTCTGTGCTTCTGTTTTATACTTTGTTAGTGCAGAGGGCCCTTAGGCACACACAAGTGCTTTCCAACAGCATAACAGCCCAAAGGGACATACTGATGCACCATTTGGGGAAACAAGGCCAGCATACAACCGCCACGCATGCTTGATTGAGAAAGGCTTACCAGGGCTCCATCCAGGTAATATCCCTAATCAGGAAATCATTGAAGGACATGATCTGAGTCAGAGGCCTGAATACATACTGAATATTCATCAAATTAAGGCCAGCATGTCTGACACTATTTTCTTCTAGATTAAATGTACATTATGGAAAGAGTGAAAGTGGTGTGGATCAGGAAACTATTTACAGAGCAGGATGCATTTAGAAGGATACCTCTTGTCTCCAGCATGATCAGAGAGGATTACACTGAAAGACGCCTCTATCAATCAGCCATGTAAGAAATCCTCCTCTTCCCACTCCTTTCTTCTGTATTTTATTTTTCATATATTCCATAACACCTATTATTATACAAAAAAATATGAAGAGTTCTAAAAATCTTTGTATGCATTCTTTCTGTTTCTTTCCTGCTTCTCCCTTTGCCTGCATTACATTGTCTGTTAACCTGGTTCATGTTTCTCCTATGTTTTCTGTGTTTGAATTGTGTGTTGTTTCCCCCAAGCCAGAGAAGTTACAAGGTGACAGGGATGAAATCAGTCCTGTTTGATTTATGTGGAAGAAATAAAAATTGCACTTCCATAACTGTAATTTTTCTCTTGCAGCTCTGTGAACCCCTGGAGAGTCACATCATTCAAGTTACTAGTTTTTAGTAAACAAGTGGCTGGATATTGTTGTACTTATTCCTTCCTGATAATTCTGTAACATCTAATATAATGATGTAGAAGAAAAATAAAATCTTGTGTATTCTCAAAATCATTTAATTCTTTAGTAAAAATTAATATATATTTTTCCTATGGATTTTAAGATGGAGCATATTGCTAACATGAAATCTCATGTAAGAGAGCTCTGAGACTATAGCATTATGCTTAGTGCCAGTTTTATCATATCATCCAGGATTTAGTTATGGAAATATCCACATTATTTATAGAAAATAATCCTGATTTACAAAAGCAGAACTGGTGGACACTGCATGTTTTCACACAGGTAATTTGCAATGAAGAAATATTTTTTTCTGGGAATTTTTTTTGGCAAAACCAAATTATTTTTTAAATTTCTTACTCTGTGTAAAAAACAAAAAAAAAAGGTGAAGAAGGGAAATAAAAGTTCTCATGTGTCTGAACCATGCTTCATACAAGAGACTTCAGGCTTAGAGGAGTGAGTCCATGAGAATGTCTGCCAGGGGAAGACCCCCAAATAGTCCCAGCAGCTTGACAAGTTACTGTCTTCACTCAGACCCTGTAGAAGTCACCTTCTCCTGATACTATGAATGGTTCCTACACTGCTGCAGTCAAAATAAGATGAGCTAGCAAAGAACTGTTTCTTTTTTAAGCCTCTTCTGACTGAAACACTGAAAGGCATACTGATAAAACAGTTCAGCTCTCGGGCTGGCAGAGGTAGCAAGAGGAGGCAAAGAGGGCAGTGAGGAGGAGGAGAGGGCAACAACAATTAGCAGGGGAAGGCTGGAGTTTGCAACTTCTGATGATGGCAATGAGCAATGTGAGTTTACTCTTAAGAGAAGTAGTCACCTCTAAACATCTGCTCCCTCGTGTCACTAGAAATCCAACTAGTAGTCTTGCACTATGCACTTTTCTGCAGCTAACCAAAGCTGTATAAATTAATATTAATCAGTTACCTTCTACTTTCTACTCAAGAGGCATGTAAAGCTAAAGGTTGTTTGTCTTCTCATTAAATTGAAGTCCAAAATTATGTACTCTGCTGCTAGAGTTATAAAACTACTTTCTTCCCTCAAAAATAAATGTGGTAACCAAAAATACCTTTAATTATCACACCCACTGACCTCTAATTGCTATCTTCATGAATTTATGATTAAGCAAACATTTAATTTAATTTAATGGTGAGGTGCACACTTACTTCAGAAATGTGAATATATTATAGGTTGCCAGATGATAAATTTGATAACACAGCTGCTGTGTTCTGCTCAAATGAAAGAAGAAAACTGCCGTGAGGGTTTTCACTATCTGATCTCTCCCAGTGTCAGATGGGTCTGTAGAAACAAATTTCATTTCAGTTGCACAAAGAATTTATTTGATCTAGTCTATTAATAAAAATTGCAAATAATCTTTCTTCTTATTTCTGTCTTTAGTCAGGCCGCATTTCACTCCATTGGCAGATTTAAATTTTCACTAAACCTAGTTCTGTAATGCTCCATTATATTCTTAACACTTTTGATCTACTGTGCTTTTCAGATTTTTCTGTTTTACACTTGGAAAATATCTGAAGAGATTCATTGTATCTGAAAAACTGGATATATGTTCACAAAGAAGTAAATGCATACCCAGCCACAGCCTGCAGGATGACAGCTTAAGTTGCTAAGAGGTATTTTCTAAAATTGTATCTTATTTTTAAGGAGGGATAAGCTCTGAGTTGGTACCTCCATCTTTTGCATCAACCTCTGATTATCTTGTAAACCCAGGCCTTTTCACAGCTCTCCTCAGGAACTTGTGACACCAGGTGATGAGATGCAGGATTTCAGTATTGCTCACTCTTTGGAACAGGATGTTCTGACTTTCGTGTGCAGACCGGGCTAGGGCAGGGTGATGTGATCATGTTTGTGAGCTCAGTCTATGTTAATAAAGAGCAACATGTTAAGAGCAGATTGAACATATGAACAGCCAACGTATACAGTCAACATATATGAACATATACAGTCAACAAGACTCTACTGGCACTGCGCTTGGCCACAGGAATAACACGGGAGGGATAATAAGGTATTTGTTTGATATTGCAACACCTGAGTAAAGACACTGTAGCCCTGCTCTCTGTTACAAGTTGTGTCTACGCTGTGTGTGGTAGAGATCATGCTGAAAGTCACAGCCATCGGTGCATGCCATGGGCCTGCAGCTCCCTGGGGCTGGGAGCCATGAGAGCTCCCGTGGCACCCCAAGGCATGGCAGCCAGGGCCCATCCCAGCCCCAGGCAGGAGTGGGGCACTGGTGGCAGCCCCAGTCCTGGGCATCAGGCACCTCCCTGGGGATGGGATGAGGCTGGGCCAGGACATGGGCCTGCCTGTGGGCTTGGCTTAGCAGGGCCCATGGCCAGGCAGGACAGAGCTGTGTGGAGCTGGAGACCGTCCCAGCTGTGGCATTGATGGGGCAGGGGCTGACGGCCCCTGGAGCTGACATCGGGTCCTGGGCTGTGGGCAAGGTGGGGGCTCCAGGGTAGCCGATTCAAGCAGTTGCTATTTCAGTGAATATTCCTGCATGAGCAGGTGTTAGTGATCTGTATTTTTCCATTTTGATTTAAAACTTCTTCTGATGATTCTTTGATTTGGGATATGGTTTTCCTGCTGTGTAAATGAAGAGTCCTGTGCGGGAATCTCTGTAACTTCCTATGAATGCAGGCAATAAAAATCAGTACTCTTTTTTAGATATATATATAAAAATGCATCTCTGTGGCTGAGTTGTTTTTTGGAAGTAAATTATGTTATTGCATACACATTATTAACATTTTTGCTAATGAGGCAATAACTTTTTTTCACTTTGTTTTAGATTTTACTAATTACATTTTGGTTTAATACTTGAACTGTTTATTAGCATAGACTATATACACTTACAGCAAATGTATAGTCTGTATCACCATGCAAGAGCTACACTTTTTAAAATTGTTATATGAAATATAATTAAGAAAATACATAGCTCTAATTAGAGAAAACTACAACGAAATGCCTAAGGAGTACAGATTGTATTGAAGTCATATGAGAATTGCTTCTTACCATTATGAAATTATTTTTGGGTGATTTAGGGTAAATTATACTTTGCTCAGAGACTGCAGAACTAGTTCTGATTTATTTACTTTCTCTCAGTTTCCTTGACTGGAGCTCTAACTTCGATGTTCATAATTCATTTCTCTTTTTAGCATGAGTTTCTGCATTTGTTGCATCTTGAAGAAAATTGCTCATGCCCTAAAGAAGGTGACTATCTAGACAGACTCTGACACTAGTTTTATAGCTTGTAAACTAAATGTACAGGCTATAATTTTTCCTGAGTTTTGTGTAAATATCCCAGTTTTTGAGAACTCATCCTAAACAGTCTATGAACCCTTTGACATCAATTGACCTTCTGACCATGCATTTGACTAAAATCTGTTGAATAATTTACCATAAGTAGTATTCAGTGTGAGTCTTGACATTCTATTGCAGTAGACATATCCCAAAGAATTATATTATTGGACATTTTAATAGTTAATCTAGAGCTTTGACTTTTACTTTTCATTCAATTCTTTGGCTGGTGTGGCGGAGGGATGTTCCTCCTGCTATATGAGATTATGACAAGTTCTATTGTGTGTCATGACTGAAGGGCCGGTTGCAACTCCATCTTTTCCTGGATAATTGATTACATTCACTGAGGGCTCTGTCTTTGTCAGTACAATTATTCTATATCAAAATAATGCATGGATCAGAGAGACTCCCTTAGAAAATTTGAATGTAGAAAAAGCTGATAATAATACGTATTGTCTTTTATTGCACCTTAAGCTTAAACTACCTCCTCCATGGATCACAGCTAACTGTTCCCAGTCCCTCAGCTCTGGGTGTTTATTTGATATTAAACTCAATTTATATTACTTGTAGTGTAAGACAGCTTAGGTATTTCAGTAGAGAAACTCCAGTTCCATAGGAAACAGTTGAGGCTTTTATTCCCTGAAAGGCCCTAGAGGTGATCTTTTTTAATAATACTGTGTAAATTGTTATTAATATCCATAGACAGATGAGGATTCTGATATCGGGAATTTTTGTACTCGGCAAAGAAAGAGGTTTTACTATAAATCAAAGGACAGGAAAAAAAAAACATATTATTTTGGATCCCTAGATTTTTGCCTATGACAACTAGTTCTCCTAGCATCTCCTCCTAACAAATGAATACATGATTCTGGAGTTTCTTCCCAATGTTTAGCTGAGACAATGCTAGTTCTCAGTGCTAGATAGTCAGAACATAGAAAGTTAACATTCTGACAGATTGTACAAACTTTCTTCTTTTAATCTTTCTTCTCTTTACTTTTCTTTCTCAGCTACTGCAAAGTGCCTTGTTAATAATTACCACTGCTATCCTTGTAGTCAGCATAACTGTCCCCAAAATGAGGACCGAATAATCACTAGTGTCCTGAAGATTGGATAACTCTCTGCTTTTTTTCCAGGTAATAAAATGAAATCATCTCTCTGATACTGCTGTTCCTTTGAACAGTTTCTGTAACCTGCACAGATGCTATCACATCACAAGTGGGAATCAGAAGGGGGTTACTGAAGAGGCGGCACATACTGAAGTTGTTACAGAATCCTAGTGTTTCAGAGTTTTAAGTGAAAATTATGTTCTGAAATACATTTATATAACAACATAAAAATAATCAACAATTATGAAGGAAATTGCAGGGACATGTAACAATATTGTGTCCAGTTAGTTTGTTTGTTGTCTATCACCATGAAAGATTAAAATATTATCTATAGAAGCTATTCTTTTCTAAGCAATGTTAGCGTTAGAACAGTATTGTTTGCACTTATGAGAAAAGCTCAGGGGTAAAAAAAATTGGTTATGGTTCCTTCCGGACTACAAGACTTATCCAAAAAATCATCTAGTGACACCTGTGGAGAACTGGCTAAACAGTATGACTGGGCAAGGGCTTTGACCTGGATGAGGCATGAAAAATAATAATAAAAGTTAATTGTTAGTAATTGGAGAAGAGCTGGTTTTGCAAAATCCTAATGAATATAAACATAATTAAGGCTCTTAAGATAGCACTACTGACTGCAAATATCTAGTAATTATAAACATAATAAAGCCTCTTTAGATAGCATCATTCCTAACAGTGTTAGTCACTATGTCTCATGTGAATAGCAAGGATATCAGGAACATTTGCGCAGAAAAGATTGGTCATATAGCCAGTTATAAAGTCAGTTAGGATCACAAAATGTGGTTGGAGTAATGGTTTATTCGTCAAAACTGAAGTGGAACTTGAAGCTTATTGAATGAGAACTCGTGGATGATTTAAAACCCATAACTTAAAATGACAAGGTCTGAGTTCTGTTCACCAATTCTATAATGAGTTCTCCATACCTTATTCTCCTAATTTTGGGTGGTGGTGATGGGGGAGTAATACTATTGTATCTTATGCATCCTATAGCACTACAAAATTAGAACATGTGGATCAGTGTAATTGAATTTCTTAAGAATCTTAAATGGAAGACACTAAGGTCATTGTAAAGACAGGGGTCAAGATTATATTTGTGTTTTATGAGTAGGAACTTGTGTACGTTCTTAAGGGAGAATAGGAATTTAGGACCTAGGTTCACAAAAAGATGTTATTTTGAATTTATATTCTCACATGTTAAAATCAAGACAACACCAACATTTTAGAATTTTGAAATATAATTCAATAAAGTTCAGAACAAGGACAGTATTTTCACTGTATTTGCTGCTGTGCATCTGTACGGTGAAAGAAATGTTCCTAAGTTAAGCATAACCTTTGAGCTGGAAACTCATTTATTTTTATTTTTCCATAAGGAAATAATATGTCCTTCATGATCTTTAAGAAGTACAAAATATAAAAAATGAAGAAAAATCAGCTTTATATAAACTTTCCATTCTTAATGGGACATAGTGAATTGGTTTTAATTTATGATTGATGTAGTTGAAGGGAGATGAGCAGTTTATACCATTACAGTTTTAACTAGATCTGAGCATTTAAATGAGCTAGATGCTGAGATATAAATGAGCATTTATTTGGTGCAGCATTTCTTCAATCAGAATACAGTCCTGCCAGATTTCAGAGAGAATGTGTTTTGATAGAATATTTTTATTTCAATATTTGACAAGAAAACAAAAGTTACAAATTTTTGTCTCTTGTTTAGCTTTGAAACCCATGTTTGTCTTTTTTTGAGGTGAACAAAGGACATCTTGATTTATTTTTTATATAACATATACTATTTATATATCTCAGTGATGTAAATTTTAATTCAAAATGGTAAAGTCAAAATATGCTTTCTAAATTAAGCAATACAAATCAGTGGGAGCAGAATTCTTTTTCTAAAGGAGATCTTAAGAGTCTTCCTCAACTGTGTGACCCATCTCATTGTCTGTTGGGTTTACCAAGTGCAGGACACCAGTGCTCACTCTGTAGGTAGCACAGGAATATGTAGGCAGACCTAGCCTATGTGTAGACTCTCTGTGTAAAGTACTTGATGGCTGGCAGATTAGCTACAAATTGCTGCTCTGTCTATTCTAGAGCTCCGAAGACTGTCAAGGTCATGTTTACTTTGTCTAGGAGATAAAATGCATAGGGAGTTTTTCCACATCAAAACAAGTTTTAATTGTTCTCTTTAACTTCCAAATAAATACATAATTAAAAAGATATTAGGTATTTTTCATTTAAAAAAAGAAAACATTAGCAGCTACTTAAACTCAGTTTTGACTTCTCTGAAGACAAAAATCATATGTCTTCCTTAGAAATTATTTGTGTGCATATTTTACCACAGCGTTGAGTCCTTTTGGAACTGATAAATTGAGTATAGACAGACTTGAAATAAATTTAGCAAGGAACTATCTATGTGTTTATTACTACAAAGATTACTTGCTGCCAGTAAGTGAGGTTTTAGATAAAAGAGCTTCCAGTGAGGGTTAAAACTAATTGGGTTTGTTTGTTTGTTTGTTTTTTCATTGTAAATCCTTAGGAAGCTTGAAAAGATTGCTTTAGTCAATTTGCTGAAGCAGGTTTTCATTAGAGATACACTGAGCAGTGCTTTAATCAGTACACGAATCCACCAATTTCAGGTAATTGGTGCTAATCATCATTTCCCAACATAAAAGGACTTGAGCAATGATTTTTGTCAACCGCATAATACGTGAAGGCACAAGGCCTTACAGGCATGATGCTGAAGTGCTAAGGCTTGGACAACAGGCCCAAGCCTCAGTTGACCTATAGATGAATCCTGTATATTTTATAACTGATAACCATTGTGCTAGTAGGTATTGTACTAAGTTATAACAACCTACTTATGCTGGTGTAAAAAGTGCTAAAGTATTGAAATACTGCAGCCTGAACAACAGGCCCCAAGCTGAAGCTGCTAACTTAGCATGTAGTCATTAGTAAAATATGTAAACTTGCTAGTGAAAGACAAAATATAATCAGTAGAGAGGAGAGAATGTATCCGACTTTCCTTTCGCAGCCTTCTTCAGGGCTGAGAACCTAAGTATTTGGCCTTGTTAGAAACCCCCTTGGTCTCCCTCCCCGAGTCCTGGCCAAGCTTTGGGTGGAATCCAACAGGAGAATGAAACCAGAAACTTTCCGGTCAAAACAAAGGTGCCAGCTATTCTGGCTTGTCGATCTCTGGTATATAAGGCTGGACCCGCTCACAGAGACTTTGGATGCCTCACCTATGGGTGGACGCACCGCGTAGGATTTCCCACTTGCCGGGACTGGCTCTCCAAATCCTCGCTGTAACCGGGGCTGCCCAGCGACTGCGGATCTGGATGATGATGATTATATATGCAAGTGGTGATGTATTTCTCTTAATTACTATTCTCTCTCTCTCTCGTGTAGTAATGATTTGATGCATTACTCTGTTTGTTGCTTTAAGTGCACTATTCTGCTTCTTCTTACCGCATGTTCTCTGTATTACGCTGTTACATTACTTGGTTATCACTAGTAAAGTACGCCTACTCTTTTCACTCTGGTGTCCGAGTTTAGTTGGTATCCTTAATCAGCAAAACAGATGCAAGCTCATCCTCACTCGTGGAACCTACCTGTTCACTGAGTTGAACTCGTGCTAGATGTACCAAAAGACATAGACTAATAAAAATTGCACAGCTGGAATTCTGAATTTTAGCCACCTTGAAAGAAATCTGTTGCGAGAAGTAGTCACCCATCTGTATTTCTATAACAAGAAAATAGGACAGGGAGCACCTATTTATCCCTTCATCTAACTGACACAGAATGGCAGTTATGCTTACTTTTTCCTTATCAGAACAGGTTAGCTGCATCCAGTCTGCTTTTTTGGATGCTCCTTGGTCCCTCCTCACCCCTGAGCTGTGACAAAACATTGTCTGGAAGCATATGAGTTCAGACAGGCCACAGTTGTGCCATGGACTCTGCTAGCAATTCAGCAGTATGTTTTGTGTTCTTACACAGATGTGTCCACAAGCTCCCTTTTCATAAATGCTGAGAGGCCTCCAAAACACTATCAAAGATACTCCAGCCATTAAAAAACCCTGGAAACTGTGAGAAACTGAAAACTGTTCTTTTCTGTCATGTAGTAATAAGGCATAAGGACTAGAAAGTCCTTGTTGGTTTAAGTGTTGGCTATCTTATTTGAAGATATACTAATTATTTCTTAGAGGATTTGCTTGAAAAGAAAAATGATGAGCGCAATACCTTTGTTAGCCCTGAGAAAACTGAAATGCACAGCTGTGCCTCTTTTAAAGGGTAAGCTTCCCTCGGGTCATTCTGGAATGAAAAAACAGAGAGGGTTATCCTGCCTCAAAATGGTCAGTTGTACAGCAAAAAGAATTACTCATATGTGTGACACAAGAAAAACAATGTGTTGCTGCACCATGGGATATTAAGATTGCAATAGGGCAGCTGTGAATTAACCAACTGTTCTTGAATACAGCCTTACCCCCTGCTCATACTGCAGACCTAAAGCCAGAACGGGCGACTCCAAGCACACCTTATGCCTTGTTGCAGACCTTGTTCGTAAGGTTTGAGCTATAACCCTGTCTAAATGGTTCTGCCAGTGTCCTCACCTGACCCAAACAATAGGATTTTGGTGAGGATTGTTACCAGTGACTGAAGTATTCTGGGTCTGAATCCCTTCAAGGCTGAAGAGGGAATTGGATCTGTCTCTTTTCTTTAGGGTAAGTGCTTTAAACCATAGTTTATGATATAAAAAGTGGGAGCAGTATACTTATGTTGCTTTAAAATTAGATCCCTGCAGTCCATTTTGCAGTCAGCTTAATCATATGCAAGTTTGCTAACATTTTCTACAATCTCTTTATTGAAGAGGTCTCAGCAGACTTGGGTAAATAAATGCCTGGTAACTAGACATGTCTAGTCCAGGAAGCTGGGTTATTGAGAGCAAGTCTTAAAAACAAATATGCTGAAGTTTAAAATGCAAATAATTTTTCACATATTTGAGATTTAAATTATTTTAGTCTGGTTTTGTACCTCTGTTTCTATGAGATACAGATGGTATTAGTCTAACAATAATGTATAGGACATAGCCTCCCTTGTTAAGTTCTTTCAAAAAATTCCAGTTACAGAATCCAAAGATTGACAAATGTTACCTCAAAATGTTTCTTGATGCTGCTCCACAGGACATGAAGCATTCTTCACCCACATGTCTGATCTTAAGGCATTTTTTAGTTAAGGACATAAGAATTGCCTTCCTGGATCAGATCAGTAATTCATGCTGTCTGCCAGGGAGGAGTGTTAGATGCATAATGTTGCATCTGACAAATCAATGCAAAATCATTATCAATGCAAAATCATGCAGATTTTGACTATATAGTAATCTCTCTAAAATAGTATTATTCTTGGTGTTTAAAATCCTGGATATTTGAAGTTTCATATTCCTTTTCTATATAGTCTTATACATGCTTTATTTTTAATTATCCACTTTATAAAATATAAACCAAAAGTCTCCAAGCAAAATACCATCCTCCCCAGAATCAGCTTTCCTTCTGCAAGGTGAAGTAATCATCTCTCCACTGCAAAAATGGCTGAAATGCTGTGGCCAGGAAAGAGTTGGGGTCAGAATAGACAGCCACTGTAGTGTTTTCTGTTTTACAGTCTATGATACATAATACCATGCATTGTATGATCCTAAACTACCTGAAATCCATGCGGGCTTAGCTTTACACTGTATGTTGCCTTTCATTTTGCAAAGTTCAGCTGGCCAAATACAACAGGATGAATTTAAGGCTTTATTAGGCATATCTGAATGGAGAGAACATTACATTTTTGAAGTAGAATGTGGAGCTTTAGCCACCTGTCTCCAATTATACTCAGTGTGACGGCAAGATTAAAATGCCATCTAGCTCACTGTGAAAATATGTCCCATAGCATCTCCTTTTAGCTCAGGAGCACTAATGTTAATAACAGCCCAACAGAGAATCAATTTTATTTTGATACTTTCAGTGATTAAATATTTTATATAGAGCTCTGGCAAGATTGTTAAAAACTCTTAAACACAAAATTGGAGTTGAAAACATGCACTGGCACTGAGAAAAACTGCATGTAAAACAGTATGTGTTAATTTAATAACTAGCACAAATGGTAGCCAAGAGAACTACATTCACCTGACAAATTCAAATGAAGCAGAATTTGAAATCAAAGCTGTGAAATAACTATGCTGACATGTATTGAATTTAAGTTAGCAGACTGCAATTTTTTTGTTGTTATTATTAAGTACATTGCATGTTTTAAATGTCTTTTGACCTTCAAAAAATCTGTGCAAAACCAGCCAATACTTTGATAAATACTACACATAAGCTTTTGTAAATGGTATGATGTCAGACTTATTTTCTAGACTTCCTCCATTCTTATTCTGAGTTACAAGGCTCCAAAGGTGTAACACACTTAACAAATCAAGTGCAAATCATAACCAAAGTTATTCAGTCTTTCCAGTTGACAGTTAGGTATTATTTCTGCAAGCTCACACCTTGAAAGTTAAAAGATTAGCAACACTGGACCATCTTGAGAGAAATTTTAGCTAAGGAGACACCGCTGAAGATTATTATTATTATATTTAGAGTGTTTAAATTCGAATTCCCATTTTAAGTGCCAGGTGTTTCATTCCAATGCACAAACAAGTCCCTTTTTCGTTAAATATAGCTGACTAAGACTTCCTGTGTTGTTTCACAAGTGGTCCTGTTTAAGTTCCTTTCTAGAAAAAAGGCCTAAGTAGACTCTGAAAGAGGAGTAATGTGATTGTAGAGAAGTCACCATTGGATCAGACTCAGGAATTTTTACCTTATGTTTTTCGTCCAAGATTCTGATCTTAAATAGGGCAGTTAGAACTGTATTTCCTCTATGGTGGTGCAACTCCTCCCCTCTCTTGGGCTGCTCGGTGCTTGGTGCAGTTTCCCCCGCTGGGCCACATGACAGCCCAAGATGCATCAGGAAAGGTAGCGGACCAGAACATTAAGGCACTCCCTTGGCACACGTGGTTCCTATATCCCCTATCACTTGGGAACGGACCACATACCAACTCAAAATGGATTGGGAAAGGCAGTGGACCAGAGTGTTAAGGCACCCTCTTAGCACACCTGGTTTCTGCCCCCTCACCTATTGCTTAACAACCAGTGACTCGTGACAGCCTAATATATCCATACTTGGGTTATGGCCCAAAGGGGGTCATTACTAGAGCTCCAAGATCTAGCAAGTTCTGGGCCTGCTCAACTGGTAGAAAGTACAAGAATATTCCATCATCGGAGTCGGATTGAAATGGAAAAGTACCTGACGAATGTCAGTTACCTCAGACCCTATAAATAGAGCCTCTAAGCGAGACCCTTTGACCTCTCCTGGATTGCAGAGGACTGTGGCCAGCATCTCCTCTGAGTTGGGATTCCTCTCAGGCACAGACTCCTTGAGGTTTAAAGATCGTCTGCCCACAAAGCTGATGAAAGGTGAAGGTAAAATCAGACTTTTCAAGACTCAATTATCATCCGTTGATGAATGCTGATGTATTGTGAGTATTTGAGAAGAGGGAAATTTTAATTATAGGCTAATCTCTTCCATCCACCTCTCTACCTATCTATGTGCTTGAATATGCATATTTGCCTTCATGAGTGTGGATGTCTATATATTTCACTGGATATCCAAATATTTCCACACTCTGTGTGTGTGTATGTTTTGTGTTTATACATATGTATATACTATGATTTAGAATACCTCATAATAAATTAATGTGAATATTGTCATTCTCAAATCTGTAATTAAGTCACAATTTTAACTATAACATATTCTACCAAATCGCCTTGTTAATTTTTAAATTCATCAATCATTAAGTGCTGCTAAAATTCAACCTTTTGATCCACCTCACACCATTAATAAATCTTGAATTGCTGTTAAATCATAACCATGTCAAATACTTTCATCCACGACAGCCTCAGATGAAAATACACTTAATTCTGAGGAATGTTAACAAGACAAGAATTAGACTTTTTCATAGCAGAGATCTTTGAATTATCTATCTTTACATCAATGTACATTTTTTTCAGATAATAACACTTGACAATCAATACATGGAAGAAATCTACCAGTCTGCATTTGGTATACAAATTGTTAGAGGTATTAATTGTATAGAAGCATGTATATTAGAAAAACGTAATTGTATTTTGGTTACTTGTAATTTCTGTTCCTTAATGTTTAAGTATTTAATCAGTTATTGCATTTGGAAAAGTAACATCTCCCATTTTCAAATGGGGAAAATCAGACATGCAGAACTGAATCCCTGAGTGTCTAAGTACAAATTCAACTTTAGATCTTGAAATACCCTGCTCGAGTTCTGGAAACAGCAAAGAGGACCATAAATTACATGATATGTTGTTGTTGAGAATTTTAATATGTAACCTCCCTGGGTGGTGCGGAAAGACTGTGACAGAGATAGAAACAGACCTCATGTGTCTTCTATATCTTTACATCATGCTTCATCCTTCAGCACTATATTCTGAATAAAAGATTAAACTTCACTAGGAAAGATGAATGGTCTATTTGCATTACCATCATTCTGTGGAACAACACAACCCTGATGCCATTCCCTGTTGAAAACAAAGGGTCTTATCTATGCCAGGACATTATTCGAACAAATGGATCCAAAAGTGTATCGTGTGTATAAAATATAATTCAATGTACCAGAGTCACTGAAAACAACAAAATATAGAGGACCCTGTACCGATGTCTAGCATGGCTGTGCTTTCCACCCTGATGACGCAAGGAGCTTTTCCATATCTTCTAATTGTTAATGGGGCTGTAGAATTGCTCTTAGTGTATGCATCAGCATTTCCGTTTAATCCACCTTTGTGCTGGTTGGACTTCTTGTATTGCTAATCCACTGCCATCTCCTCTGCTCACTCAGCCAGCCTTACTCTTATCGCTCATCACCCGAATTTTGTGCAGAATCATCAGTCCTGGAGAGTTTCTGAGATTGCTGTTGAGACGTAGCAAAGGGACTTTTTCTTCTTGTGCACCTGCTGCACGTTGTTTTGCTTTCCTTACAGAGGTTTTATATTAACTCTAGGGGATACTGACACACTCCAGTTAAACTACATGACTTTTTTTCAGAAAACTTTCCATTGTTGTGATGGGTTGTGAGGTTTTATTATTATCTTTTCAATACCAAGTGCTCAAGCAACAGAGGAAAAACTTTTGCTGTGATCTTCTCTCTTATATTCTTTAGCATTGAGCTATTATATCATTTGTGAAAACGAATGAGATTCCCCTGCCATCTATACAACTCTTGTACTTGAAAATGCAGATAATAATCCTGAGTTTGGCCTAATGTAGTATGGCCATGCTCAAGTCACTTCACTTCTGCTTCCTCTCCTGTAAAACTTGGAGAGGAACATGTTTCTCCATTAATTCTTTTGATATACAGGAGTACAGTAGCGTAGCTCAGTAGTAGAGTGCCACAGATGCTGAACAATGTCTATGTCATTACGCTCTTACTGGAACAAAACCAGCAAATGTTATTGATACTGACAGTTCCTATACAATAAACAGATATGCTATTCATCATCCTTCAGCTCACATCGTTCTCTTGTGCCCCTTTTCAGCTCCATCTTAATCTCATATGCTATTTCTCATTGTACTTTTGAACAAACAATGGGAACCAAAACTTCAGATCATGTCTGCTTTAAATATTTATTAGTTACTATAATATAAGGCTTTATTTAGCATGAAGCACAGAGAAAGGCAGCCTTTAAGTAAAACTCAAAGCCAAATTTAGATGACAGTCCATATTGTTGGCATCTTTGCAGTATGTCAAATCTATCAGTTGTAGGGACTCATCTGGAACTGATAGGTTTTGCCCAATGCTTTAGATTGCAGTCATGGACATGTTTACCTGCAACATGTTTGGGCTTCCAGATATTTGGGAAGTAGCTGGCTCACACACTTCCAAAAAAAAATGTTTCCTTTACAGTGATGTCATGCCACCACAGTCAGGCAGAGAAGCTGTACAGGTTCCGTCACTTAATGGTCTCTCTTCTGCTCCAGGAAAAGATGGGGTCTGTAGACACTCTGAGCTCAAACAGCCTGCAAGGGCAATGACTGTGTGTATAAACTCATGTCTGGCAGCGCTAACCTGTTAGAGAAGAATACACGGTAGCTTTTTAATTTGAGGTTTTTTACTAGAATATTAAAGCGTACAGTATAATACATGTGTCCGGCTTGCCAAGAAACAGGAACAAAAAGCATTAAACATTTCATGTTTTGCTTTTCTTTTTTCCTGGACTTACTCTTGCTTTAAATTTCAACCAACTTTAACATTTACCTGGAAAAATCTTGGAAAAAGCATGGATTTATATTTAACATTTAAGACTTTCCAGTTTTTAAAGGGGGAAACAACCAATCTAAAAACTGTGTGACAGGCTCTCACTGTTATCTTCAGACTTCAGCAGTCACTGAGGCCACCTCTGGTCATGTAGTCTTGGCTGCAGACACCGCAGAAATGTGTACAGTCCAGAGACTTCAAGAGAGTTTCAGTAGAGCTGGTTCTGAGAAATAGAAACAAAGCAGTTGTATCAGCATGGTGTTACACCCAAGGAAAAATTGTAAAACCTGCTTCCTGCACCACGGAACTGTGTGAATGTCAAAGCATGGTTGGTTTGATCTTGTTGGACCAGCACTCCATTGTGCAATATCGACATATTTCATTCTGAGTAGCAATATAAAAAAAGCAGTCTGACCATTTTTTACCTTAGATTAGGGGAAATTACAGGACCGCAGAGAAAATATTGGGTTTTTTATCTTCTTCAATATTATACATTTTCAGAGCCCTCCTATTTTAATAAAAATAGCTCCCTATTGGTAGCATCTATGACCAGCCATTCAGAGTATTTTCACACAAGGAAAACAGATGAAAAAATAGTAAACTTTTCAGTAACAGAGATGGCACTCTCACTCAGGTTATTTCTGGCAATACCAAAACCCTAATGGATTTAAGTCTTATTTAGACATATATATAAAATCAAATAACAAATAGTTTAACGTCTGGAGAATATATCAGCTGTTCAATGGATATTTATAAAATAGATAGTCAATGAATGTCAAAATCTCTGCCAATTTTTTTTTTCTGAATTTCTGGGCTTTTAGCCATTTGCAGCTTGCTGTTTTCCTTGCTTGTTGCTGTGAAGTTATATGTGTCTCACAGGCAGGAAGGACTGGAAGGTGCACTTACAATTACTGTGTCTGCTAGTTTTGAACCTGTAATTAAAATAGCAGCTTTTTTCTTCCTCAGCGAGTACAATACCAGTAACAATACAAGTGTCTTATCAGATCTAAAGGTAAGAAAGAAAAATGTCAAATCTTACTGTTTTAAGTTTGGTGAGAATAAACCCCCATCTAATTAAAGAAAAAACTACTGCTGCAGAGGTCAACATTAATAACTGTCAAGTAAATTCACATATAAAAGGAAACTGTCAGGTCAGAGTTCGCCATGGTGTGTGTGGAGGAGGATCACTAGACATGCTGACAACAGAATAAGAACCGTTCTTTTTTTATCCTTAATACAACCTGACTTACATCAATATATCCAGGTGTATTGATAAGACTTAGTGTTCTGTTGCTTCAAAATGATGAATATCGTGCTTCATGAAACATCTCATATATTATTATGTTTAGAGATTTATTTAGTTTCTAGGTTCAGTCACCAGACCCAGGCCAGAATTACGAAATGGCTTATATCATCTGTATGTCAAGGGGTCGGCAACATCAAAATCCAGGGTCATCTACTCTCTTTATTTTTCTCCAAAAATGAAAGAGAGGTACAAAATAATACAAAATTTAGAGACAAAATTAGGTGAAAATAGCCACCATAAGCAAATATATGTCATAATAAAATGCACAAACCACTTAAATACAGAGGTAGATTACTTGAATTCCAGGTAGATGGAAAACTGCTCCATCCCCTGTTGGTTGTTGTTCTTGGTCTGACACTCACATGTGAATAAAGAATGACTGGATCCTTTAATTTTATCTAGGCATTTTCTGATTTGCATATAGGCTCTTCTTCCATGTTTAGCGGATGATCCGCACTAGTACCTTGGCAAGTAATGTCTTGCTGTTGTTATATTCTATATTCTACTTTATATTCTTTTGTCAAGAATAATTTATGATTTGTAATATGTTTACATTTTTGAAAAAACAATGTAATTCAGTAATTAACTGAAAATAGTTTAAAATGTAGACGTGGTACTTAAACACTGATTCTGAAACACAAATAATTCTCACAGTGACCAATTTGCCATCTACACTGAAAATTTGAAAAAGGAAGTTTAAATAGAAAAATAAGGGCCAATTTTATGACAGCACAATGAGTAACAAACGTAAAACTCTGCTGCAGCAGGATACCTTGCAATACGTAACTGAGCTAGATGTGTAGACACACTAGAGTCTATATACATAGGATTTTCAGCCTCCTCAGAAAAATGGGCAGGTTTTGCTGCATTGTATTTTCAAGTTCTATAGCTTGCAAAATGAAGAGGACCTTCAGATGTGGAATTGAAAATTAATGTTGCTGAATGAAAGAGTTAACATAGCAACTTGGCAAGCAGAGATTTGTAATACTTTAGTTAATACTCCAATGGAAAAAGCTATAGTAATCTAATGTTTGAAAAATGAAGCTGACATAATTCAGATTAATATTGAAACATAAACATTTAATCAAGGATAATTAATTTCAAAAACTAGCCCTACACCATTTGTTGTAGTTTTAAATCAAGACTGAATGTCTTTCAAAAGTCTGTGATGTAGATCCTATTGAAATCAGATGCCTGAGACTGATATTCATCACAGTTCTGCCTTAAGAAATCTAAGAAACAGCCCCTAGTACCTACACTGTTTTATAATTTAAGTAGTAAAAACTGCCACCAGTATTTTGATTGATGGGGCAGCAAACACTCCATTAATAAAGTAACATAGTTACATATGCAAGTGTTCAAAGTTACAAAATGTCAAAACTCAGTTTGCCAATACAGACATTTATAAATTGGACAAATCCAGCTATATTTTTGTGTCAGCAGTCAATCACACATACCTAACAATAACCGACACAGCAGAATATTACATAGTTTTTCCTAAAGAAAACATTGAGGATTTATTAAAAACGTCTCGACAGATATTTATTTTTTTAATATGGAGAAAGGAATATAATTTTGTAAATTTCATTTTAGGCATGTTAATAATTTCTTGGTTGAAACGTCAAAAATATTCTTGGAAAGTTTCAGCTTACATCATTAAGGTGAACAAAGTCAGAAACAGTTGAAAATGCTTTCTTACAGTGTAAAATCTTGATCAGACTTATCTTTAGATAACCTCAGCTGCATGGTCTTGCTATGTAATGTCTATAGAAATTAGCCTTAATAAATACTGAAAAAAGACTGTATCTCAGCCCTTGCTGTTTGTCCATTTAGAGAAAGCATTCATCTTACCCACCATCAGCTCTCAAATAGCTAGGCATCTAGTCTAAGCAAGTCATGTAACCACCCTCAACAGTCAGTGATAAGATATAAGTGTCTCCAGTGAGTGATTTTTTCCACTGAAGTCTAGAGATCAGGATGACATGTATATAGCTTCTAGAAGTGCTTCTCCCTGGTTGACTGTAAAAGCAGTGCTGGTGATGAGCTTAAATTAAACTTTCAGCTTTTAAATTGCTAAAGTGAGATGTGAAACCCCAATCATTTATGATCTCTCTTAAGAAATATCTTGTAGATCATAAGCCAGTTCCACATGTGTTTATGTGAAGAAATCCTAATTCATGCAAACACTAATGTACATGAACGTTGGCAATGGAGCTGATTCCTTCAGTAGTGGAATGACCCTGGTGAATGGCAGAGCTGAGACTGTAGCACCAACTAGTGCTAGTCTGTCCTCTCAGTAATCAGACGCAACTGCAAGTCCTCTGATATAGATCAGTGTCTTATATTAACAGCTTAATATTTTATGTGCATGCTTCTCTATGAAATAAAGTGGTAAAACAGCACTGAGTCTGTTTTATAGCAAGTTCAATAATAATTATCAACATTGGTTACACAGTGGATTGGTTGGTTTGCTTTTAGCATATTGAGCCAGATGTCCTTCTGAAGTCAAAGCAATTAATTTTACAGTGTTTTCAATATACCTGTGCTGCTTTGAGTTATCCTGCAATTTTGTCGATAAAATAAGCATTTGTGTTCCCTAATTAGATTGGAAAAATAATTTATGGAGTCCTTGGTTTATTATACTAGCAGCTGCACATACAAATGTGCATTTGTGTAAGATGTCCTCCAAACTTGTTATCGCACTAAATATATACTAATTGTCATCTAAATTCCCCATTGACAGCTGCTTTATAGTGCTAGTTCACCTATTAGTATCCTCAATTATGCATAAACAGAATAACAGGCATAACATTGTAAATGTTAATTTAGGAAATTTCTCAAATGTTTTGTAAATGGCAAACACTGTTATGATAGAAGCCATTCACTGATTAGATACTGAGGGAAAAGGTGAGAGACATGTTAGCTTTGGTACCACAAAAGAATTATTTCCCTACTGAAGGTGAGTCCAAGATATATATAAAAACCTGTCCCCACTGAAAGCAATGGCAAAGCTGTCATATTTTAATGGGAACATGAATTCACTCTATTTGTATCAAATATCTGTCAGTAAATCAACTAAAAATGATAATTCAAATCAATCAGCAAAGTACAGAAAAGTAAAGGAGTAACGTACAAATTTTTCAATAAGATTAGAACAGGAATTACCACACTGAAATTTAGTCAACTACAAATTTAAGATTTAATTCAGTCATCTAGTTTATCTCTCTAATCAATGAAAGGAGATACACATTTGCAAAGATCAAGTCACCTACCTTAATAGAAGAGAAGAGATGCTTCTCTCCCTACACTGACTTGAAGAGTCTAACTTAAACTGAATACCTATCTTTGAGATGCCTACTTCATTTCCTCAGCATCAGGATTTATTCCTACTGATGGGACAGGATCTGTCAACCATATATAACAGATGGTCTGAATTTCTCATCACTCTTCTGAATTTAGATCTCATCATAACTACTAAAGTTTTAGGTGCCCCAAGGAATATGGTCTAACTTCTGATCAGGGTCAGTACTCTCATGCAAAATTCAGCCCAGCCTGATGTGCAGAGAAGGTGTTTGCTGTGGATAACCTGCTGGAGGGTTGGCTCTGGCAGGCAGTCTCAGGGCTTGCTGCACCACACCGAACCACAGAGGAATACAGTACCTGCTCCTTCTCTCCAAACACTGCCTCTTCTCTGTGCTAAACGCCAGGTAACTCGAAACCTCTCAGGAAGTAATGGCAATAACTGTGGGGTTTTGTTTGAGATTAAACGCTGTGATTTTTCTTGTACGTGTGTGAGCGCTTTGATTTCTTGCTCAGCATTAAATAGAGTATCTATTGGTACTCCTAGAAGCTCTGAAACTGAAGTGTGACTACCTTTCCTCTGCTAGCACATTTTGGTAGCTACTAAATGAACCTTATTTTTTTACTTAAACCTTATCTTTAAAGTTTATTTTAACTCTGTAAATGAGTTTTGCTGTCATAAATTCCAAAAGCCTGTGAATCCACCCACCTCAGACAGTTGTCCAGAAGGTGATAAAAACTCAAAGTATGTGCTGTCTTCACAGCACCAGATGAAAATAAGAAATATCATCTGTGATCATTCCTGGGCCCTTGTCATTAAGCTGTAGGTCTGACAGGCTACCCTGTGAGTGACTGATTCTCTGTTGTGATGTTCCCCCAGGGAAGACCAAAGAATATGCTATTTCCTTTTCATCTGTATTAAACTTAGTGAAGAGCACTTATACTACAAATGCATCTGCAATTCATGTAGGTATACACCATAACCTGTACCAAATACCATTTTTTTTCCTGGAGATAATTGTTGGAATTTATTTTCTCAAAAATTTATTTCAAGATGAGATGATGCATGAGTGATCACACAAAGGGAGATACTGAGATTTGAAGCAGCAAGTGTATATTTGGCAACAAAATAATTCAGAATAAGAACATTTTACTGTATCCTGTGTTGTGAGTGAGGGATTTACAGAAGTAGATTCAGGGGATGAAAAAATAAGGGAGGGAGTGATTTGTATTTATTTAGGTGGGATGATGAAAGGAATAATGTGCATTACCTTGATAGACTGGCAGTCGCCTTAGCAGATCTGATGAGTCATCTGTGTGGTACCACGTTGAGTCACTGTGTATCATTAGCTGCCACTTCAATCACAGAAAGACTCACTGAAAAGAAGTAGAATATGTAAGAAAAGTAACTAAATCCCCATTAGAATTCTGTCTGAAACAGAGTAAATTCAGCTTCTGTGTTCAACATTTGGAAAAGTCATGCGTAACTGACAGCCTAGGTGTATAATGCAATATTCAGGGTACCTCAGGGCTTCCCTGTTGGGGATAAAACTGTTGTAGAGAGCTCAGTTGCTCTGTGTCACGTAGCGTGAAGTGCAAGTTGGCTAGCACTATCGGAGCAGTGAAAGTTGCCCTCTTGGAAATCCACTCTGCTCTATATACATACAGCACAGCAGAGTCACAAGAAGGAATGGTGTTCACTTGTAACAGTGAGCAAACAAAATACAGCAAACAGGACAATTTATGGTGTGTGTTATAACCCAGTCTAATGCACTAAATTGTCTACTGAAAAAAGCAAGCACAGTTATTCTTTTGTTTATCATTAAAGGTGGATTATGGTTAAATGAAATGTTGGCATGGAGTCCAGTGGCTGAATTTCTATGAATTTTCAGTGGGAACAGAGTCCAGAGGAAAACAAGTAAAATGAAAACCGTGAGAATACCCGCAGCCTTTCATTCCAGGAAATCAATGATTCCTGTTGAATTTGAATGTTTTTATTAATATCCTTTGAGCAAAGATTTCACACAGGATTAGGTAGATTTTTAGGTGATGACTCAATTTCTATGAGGGTAAATTTGCATTGTGACAGTGAAGTCAATATTGTCAATATAATTTACCTGATCTCAGGAGAAGACCCCCAGTCAATACTAAATTTAAGACTCCCAGTCAACATTAAATTCAAGACCCTTTGTTTGGATAAAGCAATAAATTATTTCAGTGGAAGCAGCACCTGATTCTTGAATGAAACCTCAGGCTAACAGTATGAGATTTTTCTATTCTTTAGTTACAAAATAACTTTGCACAGGCTCCCAGAATAAAATCTTTAAAATCCTAATCATAATTCAGTGAGAACAGAAATCAAAAGGAACTTTGTCTGAGTTAGAATTTAGGATATTGGCTTTAACATATATGCTTGCCCCCTATCTTTTTTAGGTATTGACTCCCTGTTACTTGTCTGTTGAACAAAACTACCCTAAAGGTTTTGCACATTGGGAAAAATTAATTAGATTATTCTGGCTTCTCTACTCAGTGAGTTTAGTTGTTATGACAACCAAACTTTTACCACTTTCTTCACATCAGTCCTTTCGATTTCTGCAGTTATATTTAAAAAATCCATTTAAACTGTGAAAAAAAAAAAAAAAAGATCTAAAATTTCCAATATTTAGAGCCATATAGTTCACCTTCAGCAATAATGACCCTGCTCAGTAACTTTCTTTAAGTCTTCTAAAAGTCAAAGTGTTCTTCCAAGGGCTACTGAAGGCTCAGTGAGGAAAGTATCTGCATCTCACCACTGGTCCTACATGTTCACTGATCAAGGAATCCGTCAGAGATTACAGTTAAAATAAATAATTACTGTAGTTCTGAAGTCAGAAGCTGGCATGCAGTAGAATCCAGTTTGGCAAAGAGGAGGGTTTTATTATTATTTTGATTGCACTCAGGAACTACAGGTAATGAGGCATTTGTTCATGCTTTTCTGCATAGCTTTTCTTGGCTGGGAAACATTCAGTTTGCTTCCAGCTCTTTAATTTTCTTGACATTATTGCAAAAAAGAGTTTTACTTGCTAAGTATTTGAAGCATCCTCCTTTGTGCTGGTTTTGGCTGGGATAGAGTTATTTTTCTTCACAGTAGCTAACATGGAGCTATGTTTTGGATTTGTGTTGAAAACAGTGTTGATAATACAGAGACATTTTCTTTATTGCTGAGCAGTGTTTATACAGAGTCAAGGCCTTTTCTGCTCTCACACCACCCCACCAGCAAGTGGGCTGGGGTTGCACAAGAAGTTGGAAGGGGACACAGGTGGGACAGCTGACCCCAACTGACTGAAGGGATATCCCATATCATACAGTGTTATGCTCAGCATATAAAGCTAGGGGAAAGAAGAAGGAATGGGGGACGTTCAGAGAGATGGTGTTTGTTTTTCAAAGTAACCATTACACATGATGGCGCCCTGCTTTCCTGGGGATGGCTGAGTACCTGCCTGCCAATGGGAAGTGGTGAATGAATTCCTTGTTTTGCTTTGCTTGCACAGGCGACTTTTGCTTTACCTATTCAACTGTCTTTACCTCAACCCACAAGCTTTCTCAGTTTTACCCTTCTGATTCTCTCCCCCTATCCCACCAGGGGGGAGTGAGTGAGTGGCTGTGTGGTGCTTAGCTGCTGACTGGGGTTAAGCCATGACATCCTTTTAGGAATAATGTATCGTACAATTTTTCATTGAAAGTAGATATAACTTTTTATGTGATAAAGGCTAGAAGACTGGCTAGAAGACAGAGGAATGTATCAGTGAAGTTCTGTGTAAGATTTTGTAGATCTGTTAGCTCCAGATAAAGTCAAAAATTTAGACTGGACATCTTTCTACTCACCTCCAGTAACCCTATGATTTTTAAAGTTTGATAATTCCATGCCTGCATTCCCTGATTATGGTCTGGGGAGAATTAGATAGTTCAAAGTACAGCTACATTGAAACACATAAAATGATAGAATCATAGAATCATCAAATTGTTCAGGTTGGAAAAGACCTTTAAGATGACCAAGTCCAACTGTTAATCTAGCACTGCCAAGTCCACCACTAAACCATGTCCCTAAGCAGCACATCTACACATCTTTTAAATACTTCCAAGGATGGTGACTCAACCACTTCCCTGGGCAGCTTGTTCCAATGCTTGACAACCATTTTGGTGAAGAAATTTTTCCTAATATCCAATCTAAAACTCCCCTGGCACAACTTAAGGCCATTTCCTCTTGTCCTATTGCTTGTCACTTGGGACAAGAGACCAACACTCACCTCGCTACAACCTCCTTTCAGGTAGTTATAGATAGTGATTAGGTCTCCTCTGAGCCTCCTTTTCTCCAGGCTAAACAACCCCAGTTCCCTCAGCCACTCCTCATAAGACTTGTGCTCTATACCCTTCACCACCTTTGCTGCCCTTCTCTGGACACACTCCAGCACCTCAATGTCTTTCTTGTAGTGAGGGTCCCAAAAGGGAACACAGTATTCAAGGTGTGGCCTCACCAGTGCCATGTACAGGGGGATGATCACTTCCCTAGTCCTGCTGGCCACACTGTTTCTGATACATGGAAAGAGCTGATAAAAATGGTCAACACAAAGGTATTTCTGAGAATCACCTCCCTGTGAACTTTTGTACCTAAAATGAATGGGAAACTAAGGAAGCTATCTGCCCACAGGGATTGAAAGCTCTCTGCTACAAAAAGATTCATACAAGATGTCTTTTTTTAAAAAAAGTAACTTTGATTCTTGTTTTGAATTGCAGTAGACACTGACACCTGCCTTTACTGTAGTGACCCAAAGGGTGGAGATCTAGCAGAAATGGGAGAGCTGTTTTTAATGTCTATTCAGTTCTCTTTCTGGAGGAGATGGAAGCATTTCAGAAGGAACTTCATGCAAGCAGCTCCTGTAATTTTTTAATTGTATTGCACTAGACTGGATTCAAGTCTAGAGCTACACTAAATGACGCAAGGACACAGGCTCAAACAAAAACATACGACTGTTCACATTGCTTAATTTTCACCCAGCTTCTGTCACAGCTCTGTCCTACGGCTGCTGGCACTCACACTCAGTTGTACTCATCTGTGAAGCCTGATAGATGTAAAATGACTGAAAGTGTGTTTGTATATTGTAATGAGTATGTAGCTTTAAAGGTTTAAAGATATATTGACCTTTATTGCTGATGATTTAATAATCAATCCAATTTTTAAACTGTAAACCATACCGTTCTGGTACAAAAGCACAGTATGTATATATCTCTATATGCAGGAACTCTGTGTTGGTCATTGGTGATAGCAGGCAGGCATAAGCATCTTTCATAAATTTTTGTGATGATGTCTTTATAATAATGTGAATGTAGTACAGTTTAAAACTTGCTTTGACTTTTAAACTTCACAAAACACACAAACCAAGGTTGAACAAACCAATTTCAATAACTTAAAGTCAGCATTGTGAACTTCTTTATTAGTTTGTATCAATACAAACTCAGAGAAATTTATTGCTTGTATAGAAACAAGAAAAGGATATTACAAAAAAGAAGTGATTCAACAAGTATAATGAAGACTTACGTGGAAAGCCTGTTGAAAATAACAGATATCCAAATAACAATCACTCCCTTTGGAGTTTCAATGTTCCTGTTTCTTCTTGATTAGTTTATCATACTAGACTTTGAATAATAAAGAAAATCTGAAAAAAAAATGGAACTTAAGTGAAAGCACTGTCAGAAGCCACAATCTCTCAAACACTTCTCTAGAGGTAGTGAGGGCCAGGTCATACATGAAAGACTATGAGACCGGACCTGGAAAGGGGATGACAAATGTAAATTTGGCTACATGACACTCCCTGCACAGAAAGTATGAGCATGATAAAAACACAAGACTTGTGTGGGTGGCTAAAGACAAGGGGGACGGAGCCAGGAAAAAGCATAACAAAAAATTTCCAGTCTGATTTCTTCCGTTCATGTTTACTGGGATTCTACCTGTCATTCCCCAAACCTTTCCTGTCTAAAGTCATAAATTCCTTTGCCTAATAAATAAGAAATCCTGGTGGGAGAAGGATGCCATCCACAGGGAACTGCAGGATTCCCCCATGCTTTTGCTGTTGTATTTACATCATGGTTTGCGTCAATGTGTTCTGGGTCATGATCAATAAGCTGAAAGACGGTTATTGACAGGGCACTGTGTATATGCCTGTTAAAAATGTTTGCTGTTAACTGTTTGAGAACTGAAAACTATACTTAGTGTCCAGCTGTTGGAGAGAGTATCTTGTGTGTACTGTGTGACAGGGATTTTTCATTCTCACTGGAGACCTCTTGAGAGCTTGCATTTCTGTACCTAGTACAGCCCACCTCTGTCTAGTAACAATGGAAAATCTCATGAGAAGAGAATGAATTTTTATTACAAGGAAAATGGATCCCAAGGATAGTTTTCTCAGGCAGCAGCAGCTGTCTGTGAGCAGCACCACTGTATTTGCAGGTTCAAGGAAATGCCTGCTTCAGCTTTCTCTTCCTCACACTCTATCGTGTATATTTAAGTCCATCATGCATACCACCACTCTCATGCATTCTGCCTTGGGTCTGCTATCTTATCTTGAGAAAATGCAGATCTCAGACCTGGATGGATTGCTGCATTAAGTACTGTAGGAAGAGCATGCTGGGAAGTTGGGTACTACTGCTCCATGTAGCAGGGAGCTACCCCAGTTGTCTGATCAACTCTATCTGCCCATTCAACATCTTCCTCAGGGCTGGTAGCTGTGTTCAGTCCCTGGCACAGTTAATTGTCTCTACATAAGAACTCTGAAAGGGTGCTCAAGTCTCATTTTAGGTGCCTGTGAATTTATGCTTTATGTCTGGGAGCCTGGTTCAGTTCCCAAATTAGCCAGTGAGTATGTTATAGTTTTGCATTAATTGTTTGTTTTCTGTTTTCCTTCATGACCCCGTGTATGAACAAGGAGTGTTCAGGGGAAACACCCAATGAGGTGTTTGAGAGAAAATTGTAGTTTTGTACTCAGTGACAACAGTCATTCCATTTTTAATTTGGCATCACACACATGCCAGGGCATAACAAGAGCTATGGAGGAATCCCACAGAATCGTCCTCTGAGTTACAGCTTTCCTGCTACAGTGTGGTCAGCAAATTGAAACACTGTTCTATTATCCACATAAGTTTTCCAAGCCATGCACAAAAGTTCAGCTGCATGACTTACGTATGGGATCAAATTCATTTTTTCAGTGCTGACCTGGTGGGTACTGAATGATAAAGATATGACCAGATGATTTTGCAGTCATTATAGGCACTTACACATCTTTTCCTCCATTTTTTTTAATATGGGGAAAGATAAAGATATATATTTTTTTAAACATTAACTGATCGAAGATGTGATGACGTAATTGAAAATAGACTAAGGCAGGATATGTAGAGTCCCTGCTGAATATATTTTGTATACAGGTTGAAAACAATTAGGCTTTTTAACAGTTTCTAAATATGCTAAGAAATTCCTCAGAATCTGCTGCCAGTTTGTTGACTACAACCACTTGGTCAAACACACAGACAAATGGATAGGCTTTGTAATACCTTCAATAAGCATTCCATGATGATTCCCACCAAGAATAGGAAAAAGAATCATACTTGAAATAGTTTAACATTTTATGGTTTCATTCTGCTTCTCACAGTGCTGGCAGCACCAGGATGAAGGAAAAAAGTTTCTTGACAGTGCCTTTGTCTATCAGTCTTGACTCTCTTGTCTATTCATTGAACTTTGAATGGTTTCCTCTATCGTGTTTTAATCAGCATGCACGGAGAACATAGTTGCTTCTTCTTTTCACTCATCCTTCATGTTATCTTCTTTTAGCCTCCTGTACCTGGTTTCTAAGGCTAAAGGCTGTGCTATTTAGTCAACAACCTCACTCATTTGCTAACAGACAGCTCAGACTCACTGCAGTCTTTCCAAATGCACTGCTTCTTCATTTGTATGCACCACAGCCATCCCTTTCTCTGCAGACCTGATCAATCTCAGTATTAGGGAGATTATATTGCTGTCAGTAAGCCTTCATCTTTTTCCTCACATTGCTGTAGCACATGGCTACATATTGAAGACTAGATGAGCTTGACATTTCATTTCACCCATTCAATATACCAAAAAGGAATTTTGCTTGAAGAAAAAGTGATTCCGATAGAACATTATGTAGTTTATAGGAAACAGTCCCTCTTCTTTGTGATCTAAAGACAAAGGTTCTCCTTAAGCATAGATGTCAACAACCAAGAACTCATTTAATGTTTAGCCAAAATCAGCCTGTAAATATTATAAAGACCTGTGGGCAACATTTAGTAGAACAATGGAAAAAATAGGGAAATAGAGTCAAGTTTTCTGAGTTCTGATCCTAGCTATGGCTCACTGTATGGTGATGACTTAATCTCTCACAAATATTTCTTTCTCTTCACCTCTAAAATGGGTGAGAACCTTGCAAGCCTTTTATTGATTTTTGATGAAATTTTGCCAGATATTTTGAGATCAATGATGTTTTACAAAATAAAAAACTATATGAACTTACCTAATTTGTCTTCCTGGCAAAGCTGCAGAAACACTTCCAGCTTTGAGTATTCTGCTGCACAAAATTTGGATTAGATGACACAAAATATAAATTTCAAAAGCAACTTCAGATTTTAAAAAATTTTTAAAAATTTTTCAAAATAAACCTCACATTTATTCAAGAGCTACATATTAGATAGCAGTGTAGTTCAGTGGCTTAGTGGTTGCTGGATTTTATTTTGTTTAATCTAATGTAAATCTTCCACCCCCAGGAAAAAAAAAATCTAAACAGTAGTAGTCTCAACTATGTATTTAGGGAAAAAAAAAAAAAAAAGAGAGAGAGAAAGAGCAGTGAGAAGATTTGCCCAAGGTAATACATAGACTGGATGATTTCCAGAATCATTAAAGAATCCAGGATGTGATCAGAAGTGAGAATTTACAGATATTCTCTCTGTAAGGTGAGATTCTTCCATCTATCACTTTCTCGCAGCATTCTTAATGTCTTAATTGCTCATTTTATGGCTTTACCATTATGTACTTTTTTTTAAAAGTATCAGTTAGAAAGAAAAAGTTACATGCCTACAGCTTCTCAGAGCATTTCTGGCTACACCTCTTGAAGTTGTATGTAATCTTTGTTTATGGGAGTGGCACAATTTCTGCTTTCAATGTGCCCATTTGGATGTGTAAGAATTGCCAAAGTGGATTCCAGATCCAGGATCTGAAACTTAATTTTGCATGCTCACTTACTTTGGGTGACTGTGCATGGACATGAAATACATGCAGAAATGTGGGGCAAATCACAGTGGCCTGTGGGCTGCAGAGAGTATATGTACAGTTATAATTGTCCTAAAAGTCAGAGGATACCAATGAGATGTTAATGAAAGATTGTGATGGACAGAGTCTCTAGACTTACGTAACTGATGTTGCTGTTTGGCAGCTTGCTTCTTTATATTGTGATTAATATTATTAAATATTTTTACATTTCTCATCAGGTGTTACTAGGCAGAGGGAGCATATATCTCCATTCAGATTCACGGTGAGGAATATTGTCTTTTGTTGTGGGCTGTTTTGAGGTTTTTTTCCCTTCTATCTTTTTCATTCTGTTTCTCAGCTTTTGTTAGTCCTGTCTCCCCCCAGCACTTCCTTCTCTAAAACAATTCTCTACCCATTTGGATATTTCTTCTGTTTCTTGTTGATCTGTATAAGGGCAACCTTTGTAATGGTTGATAGTGACATTCATTATAAAGATTATAACCGAGGCCACAGAAATACGTGGGCCAGATGTTTGACCTCCAGAGCAACTGTCATGTGAAGTATTTGAGGTTTTATTGCTTTGTTCTGCAGCAGTAGAAAGATTTTAATTTGTGAGTAAAGTGCTGAAGGAAATGGGAAAATTTAATCCCATCTTCCCCAGGGGAATTGTTGGCAAATATGAATGGGAGTAGAACCCTGTGATAACAAGAAAGTTACTATGTTTCTGTGACTGTCCACATCTGAGAATGAAATACGCAATGAAGAAGAGTAGTAACCACCAAGGAGGTTCAGGGACAGCCCTGGGAAGACTGTTTTAGCACATGAAGACAAAGTGGAGGCTGTTCCTTTTGGCACAGCTGCAGGCCAAACTGGTCACAGTAGCAAACCCCAAACCATATGTATGAGTACAAAGCAAGAAGCATGTTTAAGTGGAGACTGGGTTGGGTTGCCAGAGCGATGAGCTCTCTTCCCATGCACTTGGGACTTGCTGGGTCACCCTAGGCAAGACTCATCACTTTCTTGTGCTTCTCATCCTATTGATGGCATGTAATAAGATTATCTTTAGAAATATTTGCAGAATTATGTGGGTTTTAATTATGGAAATCTGCATATTTGTTACTATTTTTGAAATTATCTTTAGTTTGTGCATGGAAATAACTGCTTGTTCTTCCACTATTCTTTCCTCAATGTTTATGATATATAAATAGATTAAATACTCCAGTTAGCTAATGAAAGAGAAAAAATCATGCAAACACGAAGCTGTAGACATCAGGAAATACAGTTTGTGAGAAAATTTTGGAAATTTTGGTTTCTGTGACATCTTTGCTTTTTCTGCTTGTTTTTATAGATTAAAATTTGATCTAAGAACAGCTGACTGGGCGCCAGGTACTTATTTTTTAATTAAACACACCTATTTTCTTGAAGATAATATCTTCTTGATGCTCATTCAACAGCTTACATTTGCCATTTCCCATTTTTTCCAGCAAGAAATTCACAAAAACATTCAACACAGTCATATATGTCTTCCAAATCTGCAGCATTTTGCAAGAACCCAGCTTCTCTGTCAGGGATTTGAGATGAATTCTCAATTCACAGCCCTGAGCTGGAATGTCAGAGATTCTAAACCAGAATTTGCTCTTTAGATTGTTGATTATGACTGGCTGGAGGAAACTGGGGAAATCTGACCAGATATTGTCTGAATTTAATTACTTCCATGTGTGCTGAGCTCTGACAGCTAGAGGAGGACTTTTTTATTGCAACTTTTTTTTTATATTGACATTTTGACCCATGATAATAAAGCTACTCTTAACAGATAGAAAAAGATGTCAGAAAGAAAGCAAAAAAAAAAAAATTTAGAAGAATAATAGTAAGTTAAGAAGACCTCTGAGTTAATGTGTTGCTTTTTCAGACAGGTCTAACTGTGAATAATGGGAGATCATTGGTTATTTTCCACAGTACACAGTTGCAACAATGATGTGAAAATAGAGAAAGGTCATTCTGTTGAACTTTTACTCACATTGGTGACTTCTTATTTGTGTGAGAGTTCCCATCCAAATGAACAGGAAACATCATGAGTTACCTGTTGCCGTTATTTAATAATAGTGCTTGATATCTGACCTGAGCTTTGCTTTTACTTCTTTCCACAAGTATTCAACTCTTACTTGGATTTTGCTCAGGGCATGATCCTTTGAAACTAGTGATGCTGAATGCATTATCTTGTTCCACTTTTAAGCCACAGCTACAGGGTACATGAGTATTTGCCTAAGCTATTACACAAATACAACTAGAACATTTTCAATTTAAGTGTACATAAAACATTTGGTTTATATCAGCCATTTCAAATAAACCAGAAGAATTGATGGAGTTGCAATTGTCAATAAAGCCGTTAGCTTCAGGGGAATTACTCACTGAAGCGAGATGTGTTTTGGATTCCACTGACGTTTTCAAAGAGGAGATATGAGCAGCTTGTCTTTCACTGAAAAAGCCCTCCTGATACTCACTAGTCCCTAAGCTGCACATATTAAACTTGTGTTTTGAAGTACTTCAAAGCTGAAGGACTACTTTGAGGAAAGCATATACTGGGTATCAATAAGTTCTGCTATAGTTATTAATGTGATTTAAGTTTTGAACATATACCAGAAATACGAAATCATACAAAATCTTTTTTAAAATTGCAGACTGTGCTCATGCAGCTATGCACAGCATTCCTTGCCTTTGGTCCACACGCAGCTGATTTTGTTAATTTCTCTACATAATTAAGCACTAGTCAGTATAAGAAAAGTTCACAGATTTGAGTCCGATGGTTTTGTAGAGGAGGACAAAATCTTCACTTGTCTTACTTGCAAATGAAAGAAGATTCATATCCAGAAGCCCATCCTATTTCCTTCTTCAGCTTTGGTTTGTTTATATTATCTTACAGGTCATCCCTAAGTGGGTTTGTAATGTGAGGAGCTATTGCAAATCTTGTTCCTCTACTGCATTCTACCCTGTGCTGATGGATCTGACTGCCACAGAAGACATTGCGGCCTGACCATGGACCATATTATGTCTATTCATGAAATACTACATACATCAAGGCTGAAAACATTATTCTTGTGCCAAATCACCACAGTTCACATCTGTAGATGTGAAAGAATGCAAAATTCACTTCCCTGCACAAGACAGAGCTTTTGAACACATGTAAGCTGAAGATATTTTTTACCTTTAGAATATGCATTCTCTCTTCACACAAAAACCATTTTTAATTGCATGACTGTACTGGGTCTGGCTGAGCTGAAAATGGTTTTCTCCTGTAGCAGCCCTCATGGTGCTGTGTTTTATGTTGGGAGCTGGCAGGGTGTCGATAGCACACTGGTGTTGTGGCTACTGCTGAGTAGTGCTTACACAGCACCAAGGCTCTTTCCAACATTCCCCCCCCCCACAGTGGGACTGGGTGGGCAAGATCTTGGGAGGGGACACAACCAGGACAGCTGACCCGAACTGACCAAAGGGATATTCCATACCATATGACGTCTGCTCAGTATAAAGCTGGGAGAAAGGAGGAAGGGGGTGGGGTCAGCCTTGGTCCTCCGAGGCAACCACTACGCGTATTGGAGCCCTGCTTCCTGAGAAGGCCCGACATCGCCTGTTCATGGGAAGTAGAGAATAAATCTGTTTTCTTTTTTTGCTTCTGCACGTGGACCTTTGCTTCGCTTTGCTTATATTAAAACTGCTTTTGTTTTACCCACAAGGGTTGGTTTTTTTTTTTTTCTATCTTATTTTCTTTCCCCTCTTTGCCCTGTTGAGAAAAAAAGAGGAAGGGGGGGAAGTGATAGAGCGACTTGGTGGGTACCTGGCATTTAGCCAAGGTCAAACCACCACAATGACACAAAGACCTCGATTTAACTGGTTAAACATGGGCGACTGAAATACTAGAGTGTCCTATCTGGCCTGCTGTGGAAAGATACAGGTCTCCCATACAGCCATTTCAAGCAGATATCCCACATGCCTGATGGCATGTCACATGGCAGTCAATATCTATGCTTTGTGAATTTGAAACAAGCCTGTAGATTCTGCTGCAAATATCATCTTTTCCCTGATAATTTTAAATTTGAAATGAATAGAGATTAGATTACTAAAAGCGGGGTAACTTTTTTGCCACAGATCGACTCAGAAGCTGGCTGCTCCAATTATACCTGGATATGAAGTGCAATTTATGCTAATAAATAATACATATCTAAAGATGTATTATTGTCTTCGTATCTAGGAAAACAAATTATTTCTGACTCCTAGTTTTGTATCTCATCTCTAAAATATGAAAAAAGTTTCCACATGAAAACTGGAAAACATCAACAAAGGTTAGCCAAAAAGGAGACTTCTCTTCATGTACTGATATTAACAGTATTAAACCTCAAGTAAATTCTTGAACGCTGATGTGCAACACATCCTGACTCCTGAGATTCCAAACCTTGCTCTGAAGAAGGTGACAGCAAGGATTTGTTTGCGCTTGCAAAATTGTCTCGCTGAGTTCACAGTAAAGTGAGGGAAAAACGCAGCGCATTTACCAATGTGCTTTTTTAGAATTGTTCAGTGATTGAAGAGACTTTTAAAAAGAACATTTTCATTCTAGTAAGATAAAGCAGTCTTCAGTTCCTCATTAAAAATTGGAGAGAAAGTTGCTAAAGACACTGTTGAGGCTCTTTTGCTTGTCAGCTAACACAGTGAAGCTAGCAACTGGTTCTTCCTCAGACTGTGGACTAATATCTGAGGAAATGAAAGAGAAGCATACAGAGCTTACGTGGTGAGAAGGTGTTGTGATATTTCAGTATTCATGTACCAATAAAAGTATACACATATCAAAATCAATCTCTCACCACTAGTTGTTCATGGACCATGACATGAACGACAAAGTTGTCACGTAGAATGAGGGGTTTTTCTCCATGTACTTTCTTAGCTTGAGTGCTTATCCTGTCAAAGATGCCACTGATTTTGGCTTAGAGCTAAAATATACTATGAAAGTAGACACTGCTATTTGCCTCAGCAGTTCTTGCTGTAAATTACTAAACTCAGTCTTCCGTTAATTAGCTCCCTAAAAATCAGTGTGGTAGCTGTGCTTGTGTTACTAAAGTTAAACACTTTCATAATGCTTACAGAGAAAACAAAATTAAATTAAAATAAACATGTAGAGAGAGTGGAGTTATGAGAAAGAGAGGTCAGCTCACATCCATGTAGACATGAAGTAAAAATTTAGACGCAGAAAACAGACAAAAAGAAAGTTGTGATAATTATCCAGTGCCTGTTTCTCAGAGTTCCTGAGCACACTGGGAGTTCACAGTATGTTTAGTCCATTCATAGAAAGAGTAGTTCCTCCAGGTCTGGCACTGAGCAGAGCTCAGGAGAGGTGACATCCATTCCCTTTTTCCATAGAAAGGAGATTTCTCCTTTTATGGGGAAAACATTCTCCAGCTCTGCCTCCCTTGCCCTGGAGAAAGCAGGTTCAGCACAGCAGCGGCAGGTTTCCATACTTCCTGTGCTCTTTTCCTTTCCCAGTTCATGAACCTTCTCTCCCCCACTTTTCAGAGTGATACACAAATTGGAAACTTCCCATGTACCTTCCACAATAATGACTGTGACACCTCTGACAAGGACATATTCAAAGACCAGTGGCACTTTGGTGTAAACTCCAGGAGAGGATAAAACAGAGCTGCCCCACTCAGGATCAGATCAAGAAAAAAAATGTGGGTTTGATCGCTGTTTGATTCCTGATTTTTATGGGTTTTTTTCCCTAAAAGTCAGGGTGTAGGATGTGGCTCACCTCAGACTTCCATGTAGAACAAGATGGATGCTGACCAGTACTAGCCATGTTGTGCAGAAGTCAGACTGAGAGCACTGCTGACGTTATTTGAGATTTATCAAGTAGTATTTTGGAGATGGCTGTAAAGCTGCATGTTCTCATTAAACTTCTTCCTGTGATACAGCATCAGACAACAAGTATGTTTGCATTGTGATAGTTTAGTGGTGAACTTCACCATGTCACAACATAAGGCTGTTAAGATGCACTGACAAATTCTCAAGCATATACCTATAAATACTCAAACTATATTAGTTGCAACACAGCTCCTCCTAGGCAGGAGCAGAGCAATTGTATGTTCAGGGCCAGATGGATTACGATCTCCAGAACCTTCCAGTAATGTGAAGGGAAAAGGGAGGTTTGTCAAGATGAAAAAAAAAAAAAAAAAAAAAAAAACCACCAACATCCAACTTGTTATTATTGCTGCTATGGAAACTGAACAAAGAACAATAACTACTTGCCAATTTCTTCTGGCTCCCACAGTGAACAAGCCTAAAATGCTGAGATTTCAAGGACAAGAATTGCTGTCAATAACTAAATATTTTGCTATTCTGGGATTTACCAGCACTGGAGTTGTTCAGTTTCTAAATCTTTGTGAAATTTTTTTTCTGAAGGGCAATGCATTACAAGTACATGAAACATGCTGTTATGAAAAGGCAATTAATTTTACATGGGGAAATCAATTAAACAGTCGATCTGATCCTGAAATTAGAAATGTATTAACTGCCTTTTACTTATATCTATAAAGGACAATGCTTTTATAAAAAGAAGAAACATGTTAAATTTACAGGTGTGCCTAGATCTGCGCAGCACCTGGGAGCTTATAAGGAATAAAATGTCATTGTTTAGATGTTTATTGCCATGCAGTTACAATATGCTCATTGCAGTTGTATCTGTGTAAGAGGCTATTGCTGAGACTCCCTTGCTTCTGACTCACACATGTTTTATCTCTAAAAGCGAGAAGCAGCCAATGTATTTCTACCCACTAATAACTTAGATCATGCAATACTTTTTCAATAACCTGCACTTTGGACTTCATCTGGAAATGAAGGTGCAGATATTTTAGGGAATAGAGTATGATTTTCAGTATGGTTTCATCATGTTTTCCCACTCAGAAAACAGTAACTGATTCCTAAGGTTACTGGAATGAGATGGCAGCATTCATCACTCAGTTTGGAACAATTTGTTAGTTGTTAAAATTTAGAACAGCGTAGGCAAAATTAACCACAGGGAAGCTTGCATCTGTGGGGGAAAAAATATCTAGAGTCTTCTGGCAACTAAAAGATGAGAGAAGTCACTTCTGTTCCTCTTTGCCTGGATTTACAGTGGGTGTTCTTGTTGAAAAATATCTACCTCTTCAGTAAGAGATGGACATCTTTCCTTATTCAAGTTCCTCAAAATGTTCTCTACTGTCAGTCAGCATCATCTTCATTTACCCTGTCTGTGTTTAAGGCATATTGTATTCTTCCAAGTAATTCTCCCTGCCAGATGTTAACTTGACTATCCTCCTATGTGCAAAAAAAAAAGATATATACTTTAAATATCTCTCAGCTATAATTTGTTTTACAACATCTCAGTGACATGAATGTTCTCTCTGTGAGTTGGAGAAGGAAAGAAAAGTGAGGGGGTAGAATAGGTGCTGAAGGTCTTTTAAACCTGAAGGACCCCTTAATTATGAACTCTAAGACATATTAAATAGCTGTCCAATAGCATTTTTTAGGATCTCTTCAAGCAGAATAGATAAAAAAAAAAAAATCAAGGTCTGAATTCTGAACAACTTGAATAAAAAATAATCATGGAAATCACAGATTATATAGGAGGCAACTCACCATCAACAATGTTCCCTAGAAAGAGTTGGTGATTTTCCTACAGTATCATTTCTAAATTGTCTTGCAAGTGCACCTCTGCCATGACAAGTGTGATAATCTGAAGGAGAAGATGCTATCATTCAAAATAGTAACAGCTATAAATACCAAACCCCTCAAAATTAACACCTAAATTCCCAAGCATTTCCAATCCAATTAAGCTCTTTCCTACTAGTCTCATAAATTCATTTCAGCCTGTCATTCACAGGAGCCTCTGTAGTTTCTAATACAACCTTTAATGCAAAGCTTCCCTGAATATAATATAAATGCAATACAGTATCACAAGTTGTTACTCTGTGCTTTTGTTACATACTTATTTTTAAAACAGACAACCCAGGTATTTTCCTGTCAAGAGTGCATAATTCTGGAAATCCCTTGCTGCTACAGCATATAGCATGAGAAGTCTGTGCTTTGAATTAAAAGGAGCTTCCAAATGTAATTTTCTTCATCATTTTCCCAGTATAGCAGTGAATGCAAATGACATATCTGGCTGGGTTTTTTCACTTTGCAATCCAGTAACGACACAAAACTGTCTGTCGTTTGTCACTCTATGTCCATAGACAGTAGTCAGTCAGTCAAATGTGAAGTTCTAAATTATCTATAAAATCATATAATTGTAGCATTTCAGAACTGCAGGAGTAGGTGGATACAACCATGAGCTCCAAAATAACAAGTTAATTAGCTTATTTTACTATACCTGCAAAGACCATACAGTATCTCTCTGCCCTATATAAAGTTATATTTTAAGCACGTTCACTCATATATCTTGTCTTTTCTTTGTTTTCTATTTCTTAGCAAATTTAGTTCATTCTATTTTGACACGATAGCAATAGAATACGCTAATATTGTATCTGTAATTAATGACAGATATATGGAACATATGGGGTCAGGCCAAACAAGCGGTATGATTTACTGATACTAGTAGTAGTGGATATGCACTAAATAAAGATTTTTTCTTGGCTCTACTTGAATAAGTAGGGCTACTCTTAAAATACCCAATCTTGTATTTGTGAGGTAAGTAGAGAGAGTGAAGGGGGGAAACTCTGTATTCAGCAGAGATATTTGCAACCCAAATCAGCTTAGTTTTGCCATCCTGTGAGTGGAGGGGAATTGATAAACTCTGCAGTCCTAAACATAGTTTCACTAAATTTGTCTATGATTCTATCAAGATTAATCAGAATTTTGTCTACTACAGAACATGTTCATCGCATGGCAGCAGCTCACTCTGACACTTAGAAAATTGCAGGTGGGTTTTTGGTTGTATGAAGCTGAACGGTGAAATGCTTATTTTTAGAGAAGCCAAGATTACACCCTGCATTTTTAGATGTTTGCAGAATAAAGACGTCAGGAATGTTGGTCTGCAGGAAGTGATTTCCCTTAGGCCAGATTTCCTTTAAAAGCATATCATAGCTTGAAGTGTAGTCACAGCTTACACTGGCAAAGTTATGTTTTTGAAGGTATCATTAGTACCAGACTTCCTGATTGAAATGACCTATTAAATTTAGGCTCCTTGGTATAAAAACTAATAAGAAAGTGAAAGAAAAGATGAAGTGATATTTTATCCTAAAAGGGGGGAAAAAAAAAAAAAGTATTTTCTTAAAATATCTGTATTAATTTTTGTTTTTGTAAGTATTTATAGCATTATTGCATTATCTTAATCATCTTTACATTCTTTTTCTAGCTATTAACTAACTTGGTCTGTGTCTAACAGTGTTTGAGTTGTTTGTATCTTCAAGTTTTATGTTTAATGAATGTTATTTCTAGGGACTGGATAATATATTTGTCAACTAGTAATTAGGAGCAGGATTTTGTTTGATGTTAAACTACAACTGGGTGTTTGCATGTCAATGTGTACAGATGAGGGATGTTCTTTTGTAGCAGCTGGATGCTATGTGAGATCTAAAGTCAAAATGTAAGAGCAGATTAAGCCATTCCATGAGTATTCCTCATTCTAGTGCACCATGAGCAAAGCTGTAAAATGGGTTTAGGATTATGCCAACATACTGCAAAAGTTGATGTCAGCAGTTTTGCATGAAACACTGTGTGTGTTTGAAATGTGATGCATTTCCTACACAAAAAAAAAAAGATTCATACACAGTATTAACCTAGAACTTGCATTCCTTCCCCCAAAGCCAAAAGTAATCTGAAATGAAGCAATGATGACTCTTTCAATTAGAAGTGTTCAATAATTAGTTTAAATGTCACCCCTATTTGCTGGATGACCCATCCTTCCCTCTATAGCAGACATAGTGGAACCATGGAGGAACACATTGATGAAGAGTTCTTAAAAGGGTTAATAAAAATTTAGCCAAATCATTTTCCAATAAAAAATGGGAGATTTTGAATGAACGTTTCTATTTTGCTTATATCTTCTACAGAGAACAGGCAATACAAAACAGTCTAGTTTTGTTCTAACATGAAACATATTTGACCTTGTTGTTTCTTGACTTTTCCATTCTGACATTTCAAACTTCTTTCAAATGAAATGTTTGATAAATGTGAATCACTTTTTTCCCATTTTTCTTGTCCTAACCAAGTTAGATTCTTTAATTTTTTCTTCCCTTTAAGGACAAAAATTTCAAAATTCTGGTGCTTGCTATAGAAAGAAGATTCCACTTAAACAAACGTTCTTTAAATCTGTGGATCTGATGTTCAACAGTACCACAACGTATGTGGAACTGTCTTTACAAAAAAAGGATGCTGGCACTTCCAACTCTTCTCCATGTCTATGTCTACACTAGTAAACTGAACAGGGAATGGGCCTGAGCTCTGCCATGTAATCATCCATACTCTTGAATTGCTATGGTCTATGGCATGATTTTGCCTCCAGCTTACTAATGCTACCTCAGACAATGCCTGGGCATGCATCAGGGTTAGCACCTGCCAGAAGTGTGAGCAACAGAAAGTTTGCATTTGAACCCTCTGGTTTATGGGAATAAGGAAGACCAGCTGTAAGGACACAGACTGTGTCATGATCAAGAATGTGCCTGATCTATTTTATTTGCACAGATAGCAAATGAGGAGAAGGAAAACCTGCTCTTGGAAATGTCTTTGTAGAAGAATAATGTTCACTAGACAAAAATTGTACTTCTGTTGCAAGACTTGCAAATATTTCATTGACAGCAGTCTAACTTTTTATAAGATGAAACTGAATAGCACTACAGCAGCTTCTGCTCTCATGTCACATTCCCTTTTTGGGGACTGAAAGAACTGGAGAATTTCTGAGCTACTTGTTAGTGGGATCAGAAGATGACATTTGTTCTTCTGGGTGTATGTGAAGCCAAAAAACCAAAATGGTATGAGGGGTATGTGTCCTGTTAGAGGACTGACTTGTCATGTCAAACAGGTAAGAAAAAAAAGTGGAGTCAAGATAATAAATGATATTGTTGTGTTTTAAGTAATTATCTTGTGTTGTGTTTTTTTTTCTTTTAGTTCTTCCTGGGTACTAATCCTCCAGCTATATTTTCTATTTTCCTGTTGATTTCACCTTTATCTTTTGGAGGGAAGTTATGAAATAGTTAGTCTCTTATTGGCAAGCATGAAAGCTCCGTACTTTTTCATCAATATTCACTACATTATTCAGATAAGAATTCATTTTGAATATAACCCTGTGTGAGGAGATTTATTTCAAATTACTGCTCTCTGCACAAGGCTACAAATGCCAATAAGATACTGAGGGCTCAGAGATAATGCTCAGCACTCCGCAGCCAACATGTAAGGGTCAGTTAGATAAGTGAAAGGCAGATTGTTTTCCATCACACTGATAATTTCCATTTCATTTGGCATTTTGTCCCTGCTGAATTATATACTTCCTCTAAATCAAGTAGAATCTGAGAAACATTTTCATTAAGTTTTTTGCATCTAAATAAAAAATAATTAAGATAATTTCTATGCAAAAGAGTGGAAAATTTTTAGTTTGTATTGAACATCATGCTAATGCAAGTAACAACAGTGAAGAGATCTCTCTAAATTGTCTTTTCTTCCTCTCAAAGTGCAAGCAGTCACAATGTCAGCACATTTTACTTGCAGATTCCTCACTCAGATCTTACTGCTTAGTATTCAGCTCCAAAAAGGATCAAAGTACTGCATCACCATCCATTTCCTTTCACTAGGTTACTCAAGGTTGCTGTTGTATAAGATCTGCTTCCCCTAACTCCCCTTTGCCCCGGTAAGTCCAACCTACATACATCATATATACAATCAAATGACAGTGTGGAGTGTAAATAGATTTGCATACTAGAGCACTTAAATCACAGATATATGCAGTTTTATTAATTACATGACTTCCTTGTGCTATGGTGGAGATGGTGCAGTGAGGGAGAGGAGTCAGCTGAATTAACACAGAGGCTCCTACACAACCTTCTTGTTCCACGTGAGAGATGGTGCAGTCCTGAAGGGAAGCTTGGCGGTGAGTGTAGTGGTTCCTGCAGAGTTCTGGTGCAGGGTTGTGAGGCTTCCCTGGGCTCTTCTCTGCTCCATGTGTTCACCAGAGGATGAAGAGATGTTCCTGGATCCTGGTGCATGGCTGTGGGACTTCCCTCCCTGAAATAATTTTTCAGCCACTTTTGGTTATCCCAATACTCTTCAGTGTCCTTAGCTCTAGGGCTGGCTAAAGAACACCTTGCTGATGATTGGAATGTTTGGTTTTTGATTTGCTGTTGGTTTCTGGTTTGCTTCACTATTGTTGGCGCTCATGATCTGCTTGTTCTGGACACTTCTGGACACTTTGGGTGGGTCTTCTTGATGATCTACAAGTTGTTTTTGTAATTTGGCTATTTCCTTGATCACACCAAAACTATCCTGTTGTCTGAGGCAGGAGGTTGATCATGTTTTCATCTATTTCTGCTATAGCAAGTTGATTAAACTGTATATTGGAACAAACATTACAAGTTGGACCCACTGGGAACAGTAGTGACTCCTAGATCTCAAGGAAAGAACATCTGAAAACATTCAGATCATCCAAAAAGGCAGAAAACCTTGGCAGCTCTGTTTCTGTATTGTCATACCTTAATCTTAATGAAAATGTTTAGACCCCTGATTTGTGAAGAATAAGAATCTCACTGACCAGAATTCAACACATAAATATATTTCACCCTGGTCTAGAAGGAGATTCAGAAATTCAGCCTGGACTATACATTTTTACTCTGTGCTTGAGTTTGAAATTCTAATGCCTTAAGTAGAGAGATTTGTAACCAAGGAAACATGAAGTGGTATTTCTCTTATTATTCAGTAAATTTGACATAAACTACAGAAAGCATCTATCCATTAGCACTCTAAAGCTAAAATGTTGTCCTACTTCCTTTCCTATAATTTCTCTCTGTCTTTGATAAATGACTTATAGCTTCAATGTCAGATATCATGGATATACAAGCCATGGTAGAAGAAATATTTTTTTAAAAAGCAATTATTTTCCTTGGTATGTATGAAGGAAGATTTATGATTTCTGTTTCCTCCATAGATTAAATGTTTCTTGCAGAAATATAGTATATTAACCAGCAGATCCCTCAGCAAATGGTCATAATGGGGGGTCAAAGATTCCAGAATGTTATAATTAACTCTGGTTTTAATTATTAATAGTTTTGACAGCTTTCAGACATAGCTAATTCTAAGAAAGTGCTGATAAGAATAGTGATGATGTTCTGATTAATGCATATAATCAGGACTAAGAAGACCAAAGTTAATCCTATAGGATGGGTGTGGAATTCTCTGTTCTGTTTAAAGTGATGTTCAAGATTTCTTAAGGTTAGTTAGACCCCTGCCAGGCTGAGTATTGAAGAGAGTATGAACATGACTTTTTACTGAAGGAGATAAGGTGATTAGAAATAAATAATTAATGCCAAATGAACTATTTGGATTCCACTACAGAAGCAAAAATAACATTCTGCATGACTTACAGACATAACACTGAATTTTCCAGTGTTTGGGGTTACGTTTTGTGTTTTTTTTTACTTTCTCTGTCCACAGCCATCTGAAGTGTACCACATAAACTATTCTGCACAAACTAGAAGGGTTATCCATGTTGCTGTTGATGATGTGCATGCAGTTTGGGTTGCAGACAAGAGTCATCCAACTGCCACTTGCAATTAAGCCTTTCTGTGAAATTTGTTAACAATTTGAGAATAAAATCAAGGTGTTAAATTGTGAAGGTGCAAACAGCAATCAAGTTATTCAACACCTCTTACTACAAGTATATGATTTATTATCTGTCATAGTATGAAAGCAATTGGTGATTAGTGGTAAAAGGAAGAAGCTAGACTTGGTGAACATAGAAATTCAGATTAGGTCAAAGCCTTCTGGTATAACTATACCAGATTGGCAATATGATATGATTTATGAACAGTTAATTAAATCTCCCTTCTCTGTGTCAGATTAAATATATGAGTACAAATATCTTTATCTACATTGATAGCAGATAGCCAAGTCATCACTTATCTTATGACTGTACACGGCATACTGATGAAAAACTAGACTCAAACAACTAAACACTTTGTAAATATGACAATAAAAGACTATCACAAGCAGAATAAATTCCCCCTTGTCAGCTATCCTTAAAAAAATCTGAGCATAAGACTGAAAAATAGTCCTTACATTTTCTGTAATCATGTAATGAAAATACTTTTATAATTATATTTGAAGTACTTTATTAAGGTAGAACCACCTATGGTAATTGCTAGAATAATACGAATGTCTTGATTCTAACAGGCTGCTAAAATTGCCAAGATAAATTTGTTACTTGCTAATAATTTGAGAAGTATAAAATAGCTAATTTTTATTACTGTATTATGATTGATCTTATGGCTATGATGTATAAAATATGGGAATTAGTTTTGCCCAGCAAATAAAAGCTGTATCTGTGAGATCCAATTCTATGCATTGTAATATAAGCAATCTATTTTATAAAATGAGTTGTGTGAGGATGCTTATCTCATCACTTGATCCATAAAAGAAAACAACTTTCATCATGTGTTGTGATCTTTGTTCTTTGAGCTCCAGCAGCTCCAGATAGATAGAAATTCAGTACTGTTGCAACAAATTCTGTATTTTCCTCTACATAGTCTCATCATCTGGTCCATAACTTCTATTATACATAACATCATTAGACTTCATTACAAGAAGGAGGAAAATAGAGCAGTGGAATATTTTAACAGTTAATATGCAAAAGAATATTATAAACAGATTTTTGTGCTTCTGTAAATACACACTAAATCTTGATTTTCTTATTTGCTTGAGTAATTCAATTTTAATCTTTATGACAGTTCAGATAGCTAAGGTGACTTCTTTTTGCTGTACTATTTGCATAGCACCTCTCCTCTAAAAGGGCAATTACATGTGATAGCTAAGTATTGTTTGCATTCTGTCTTTTCTTTCCTTTACCCTTCAACCACACCATCTTGGTCTCTATTTCTATTGTCTACTATGCAACATCCTATTCAGAATTATGAAGAGCCTAATGCTGATGACATTGCAATTGTACTATTTATAAACAGAGAATAATAGTGAAAAGGGAATAAATGACAGAAAATGGGACAGGTGAAATTTAGAGAAGCATTCTACATTTCCAGTATTACTGCCATATTTCTGTGATAGAAACTGAAAATAGTATACTTAGCAATATTCACTGGTTGTCATCCTATCACAATTTCTTTTGTAGTAAAGGACAAGTTATCACCCCAAAGTATTCAGATAATTACTTCTGGAAAAGGGATACAGGACGGAATGTAGAGTTCTCATCTCTGTTACAAAACTTCTACCACATCTGCACAACGTTGCCATCCATTACATCAATTTCACTTGATTCTGTGTGCTTTTGATTGGGTTTATTTTGCCTGACTTGAATCTCTTGCTTTCTAGCCAAGACAGAGAGCCAACAGACTTAATTCAGTTGTCTGAACATGAGCATTCGTGTCTATTTGAGATAGCCTAGAGAAACCTCCAGCTGCTGCTACAGAAGGGTGCAAGTCTCTGTCAAGTCATGTGTTGTATTTGTCAACCCCACGCAGATATTTAGACAGAGTAGGACATCCCAGATGATACTAGACATCCTGTGTTTAGGCATCTGAATTGAGACCACAGGTATACACATTTTCAGAATATAAATCATCCCATTTTTTTCAACCATGTAACTCACAAAGATGAAACACATTGAGAGGAGATACCCTTTCTCTGCATTTAGTAGAGAGAGTCTAGGGACTCCACCCAGTTCACTTTTGTGGCTATGCTTACCATTAAATATGTGTTCATCATAACAGACAAAAATGGAAAACTTTATTCAGACAGTAATATTTCATAACACGGACTTTGAAAACTGAACTCAAACCAGAAGCCTCCCCACTGTCCACCCTCCTCAAAAGTGTTAGTAGAGGTTAAGGTTATCTTCCCATAGTAAAACCTGGATCTTCAACTAGGAAAAAGCCATTGAAGAAAAATTAGGAACCATGAGGTCTCATCATCTATGGGATAGTCTTTAAGAACAGGACAGGAATACTTTCTGAATTGTTATTACTATTACCAGATATGCTAACACAGAAGAAGATAATGCACTCTGGGGAAGAAACCTCTACTGGATAATTTTCTAATATATTCAAAAAGTTATTCGGCATGAAAGACTGTGGCACTGAAGTCCCAGCTTCATCCTTCCTGAAATCACCTAAACTCCTTTGATGTGTTCCTTTCTTGTGGAACACAACATAAAATTGCCAAAGTCCTGAAACCTGTCTGTGGCAGGTGCATCCGCCCAATAAAAGCAGAGCTTCTTGGCTGCTGAAGTGCAGTAGCTCCTGACTGCTATTTGTTCTCAGGGCTCTGTGGTAATAGGGCCTTTGGCCAATGGGAGCCGCTGTTGACTACAGGTCAGATTGGGCCTGGGTATAAATGGAGTCCCCTGGGGGAGCCATTTTGAGCTCATCCCCTTCAGCAGCATGATGCAGTCCAGGAGTCTCCCCTTGGGCCAGGACGCTGCCCAAGGAAACTCCTCGAGGTGCCTTGGGTCGGGATGCTGCCTTGAGCAGGTCCTCGAGGTTGAGAGCCCTCACTTATTAGGTGGATGATAAAGCATTTTGGGTTGTCGTTAAGCCCTAGGGAGTGGTGCTTTGTTCTGCATTTTGGGTTGCCATTAAACCCTATGGAGTTCTTTGTTATGTGTTTTGGGTTGCCGTTAAACCTTAAAAAGTTGTTCTTTCTCCTCTCACAGACATTCGAACCTGTAATTTATGGAGAGCTAGTTAACTGTGTTAATAATTAATTTTTTATTTTTAGTGGTTGGTTGTTTATTTGAGAGCATCTGTAACACTGTCTCATGATGAGGCCATTACTGGAATGTCAAGAATTACATTTTACCCTAATGCCTCATGAAGTACTTGACCCAGTGGACATGCACAGATCAGTCAGGATTCAGTCTGAGTTAAACCACCTAAATTTAGATGTCTACTACACTTCTGTTCTTGTTACAGAGGTGTAGTCAGTACAGACAGAGGAGCTTGGAGGACAGTATAGTAACAGCCAAGATGGAGCTATTGTCTGCACAGCCAGAAAGAGCTCATCAGTAGCACAGTCATGTTATGTCATCTGAGATGCCCCGGGGTATCTAAGGCTGTCTGTTTTAGAAGAGCTGAAGTCCTGCATAGGCTCCACTGAGTGTATTTCTGTAGATCTCCATCGGGTGTAATAGGAAGTCAGACATCTCCAGCTCAATCCAACAGTTCATGAATAGATGTCTAGGGCATTTGAGGTGTCTTAGGAAGACCACAGGGTGCCTGCAAGAGGCTAACAGATATGGCACAGGACCTGTAGAAGACACATGCCTTTCCTTCTGGCGTTGCAGCTACAGACCTTACAGGACAGCCCTAGCCATCTGAAACGGGACTAGGTAACTGTATAAGTAACTGAATTCCACTTACAATATTCACCCAATAAATGTAGTGATACTTTCCCTTCCCTTTTCTCACTACAGCAACTCAAAAGTTAGAAAATTAACTAGAGTTTAATTTCCACCTCCAGTATAGAAATTGTTTTTCAATTTGCAATAATATCTTGGCCACTAGGATACAGCATACTCTTAGTCTTTCCTGACTGATCTGTTCAGGTTTGTATAAATGTGCTTTAATAGTCTCTGGAGCATGGATTAGAAAACTGGTGTGATTTCTCAGGAGACTGTCCTGACCTCCAGAGTCAGTCTGACACCCTGTCTCAGACTGTGGCTGGCTTCCACAGCAGCTCCAGAATAAGGCAAGGCTCCAGTAAAATCATTGCAGATAAATGCTATAATAATTCACCTTTTAGGTAGTATGAGAGGAACACAAATACTCTTTTTGATGGTTTTGGAAGGAAGATTCTGTCTATGAATATTAAAACCTATGAATATTAAATACGATGAATCCTAAAGAAAGTTTGTTTCAGTACAAACCACATTTTTAAAACAGCACACGTACTCATAGAAATGCTGCATCTTTTCAAAATATTTTCCCACTTTACCTTCCTTGCACAGACATTTGCTATGATCTTTGGATGGAAAAGCAAACACAAAGCAGTAGGTCTTGAATAGGACATGTGAATTCTGTAGGAATACCTGTTATTTCTTTGTTATATCTAGACTCTCAAACCTTGCTATTGGAGAATAATTTTAAAATCCATTATCTCAAATTTTATAATCTGTTATTACATATTTATAATAAGGAGTATTCATGAAAAAATGCAAAATATTTTTGAAAATTCATCATATCAGAGGATCATTATGCTGAATCCAAAGTAATTACTCAAACAGCTAATAATCCATTGCTTATTAGTACAACATGTTTTTTTCAAGCATCTGGATGTGGGTGTTAAATCCCTAACAGCTGTTAGTGATTCCCTGCTGTATTCCTGTATTTTTATTATTGTAATCCATGTATCTCTCGAATATTAGAAACATTTTAATACGTAGAGTTACCAAGCAACTGCTCAAGACAGCTTTATTATATGCATGTTTTTTGCATGCTTCCTGAGACTCTGTGAACAGATTTATCAAAGCATGAGAACAGAAAGTAAGCTGGAGAAGAGACAGCTAAAGGAGACAGCAATTTTAGAGGAGTAATTCTATGAAATTCACTGTAATAAGCCTCTAAGACTTAAAGAGTGTAGAGGCTGTTAACTTTCTACAGCTCCAGGCTTCACACTTTGCCATGTGAGGTTAGCTACAAACTTCTACCACAAAAAAGTTTTTCAAGGATTTCTGTCCTTCTGTCTTGGCCCTAAATTTATATTTGTGTGGAGCATGTTCTCAAACATACAACCTTAAGTACAAACCTAATGACCCTAACATAAAAAGCAGCTTAAAATGACAGAATTTGTGTGTGGTGGTAGTACTCCTCATAAAATGTGCTGTGAGTATTCGTCATTTTATTTAGTCTAGTTTTTGCACCCTTTAGGTGCAACTCAGCATATTTTTAGGCCTTTTCTCCAATAGCAAGAGAGCTCAGAACTTACATCTTTTATAAAATCCAGATATTTCCTGTAATCACATGATTTCTCAAAGCTGCAGGGCTTGGTGGGAAGAAACTACATATATGTTTGGTATATATTGGTCAGCATACTTTGATTATGTTAGTTCCTAAGAAACTGTCATGACATGGTGTTTTTACAAATCTGCAATTTATCTGCACACTAATGCTGGAACTGTAACAAAATACAATTTAATAAGAGATTTGCAGAGAAGATGGGAGATTATATTTCCTTCTGGAAGACAAAGTGTTTCTGGGAATGATGATACCAAACAGGACTACAGCGTAAAAAAGTGAATGTATGAGACATGAAACTTTGTTCATTGAAAGGATTTTGGTTTTAAGGCTAAATACTTTTTAAGAAAACATTATTTTGTTCAGTCTAGAAAATACAAACTGTGTTTCTTTGCTTTTGTACTTCTAACTCCATATGCGTTATAACATTGTAGAATGAATCTGTAAATCTTTTTTTTTCTAGAAATAACACCCACAAGAGGATCTGCAGGAGTTAGCACATCTCCTGCAGAGCTTGTGTTCAGGCAAAATTAATAAATCTTTCTGGATAGGAGCTGACATGGAATAGAGCCACGTGCCTTTTCCCTGGAGCCTTGAGAACTCCAGCTTTCAGGAACACAGCTCACTGCTATGATAACAGGTCTGGTACCCACAGGCAGTTGTCTCGGGCTTTGCTAAGTGGTTACACTGCTAGCCTTGAAAGAAATATAAATGCATTCATATGCTACTATGCTTGGACTCATACCTAATAGTCCAAGTGGAGCAAGGGCCAGTATCTAATCTGCAAGCTGGATAAACTCTTTCTGGATAAATGAGAGTTTGTCATTTATAAATGCTACAGTATGCTTTCACGTAGTTAATCATATGGGATGTAAACATGCTGAAAAGCTGTAACATCCATATTTCCTATTAAAGTGATGCTCACCTTAAAGAAAGTGAAAATCTCTACAGGATAGCTTGAAACAATAGCTGTATGGTATTAGCACGACAAATCTAATAGTTTTTCCAAAGTATAGTTCAGGATTAAATTTATTTCACATTATCTGGATTGTGAACTCATATCAAAAACCATGGAAATCCTTTCTTGAGCAACTCGGATCCAAAAGTGGTTGTCATAAATTGCCACCAGGGAGGAGGACTGAAGAAAAGACAGGATGTCTTTCTCCATCCCATTTAAACCACTGTGAGAATCAAAGCAACAGCTGAGCATGAGACTACAGCATGTTTCATATGACATAAAGAACATAATAGACCAGGTGGACTCATACTGGGAGCTTTTAATTTCTAAGTGGTTTATCACAACATGCAAAGCCTAGTTTTAAGTTGCAAGGACACAAAGAGTATTTGCTTATGGAGTTGTTTATATGATCCATTAGTAACTGGCCACACAATTTCAGACATTAACATCCTACTTTTCTACTGCCAAGCAGCTCTAACATTCCACCTGCACTTGTGGCTCATAAAGCATTAACCCTTCAGGCATTATCTGAAAGGCTCATCTTTGTTAATAAAAAAGTCCACTGATTTTTGAAGATAGGGCAGCACTAGAAGAGTACAAAGCATTATAATGATCATGAAGTTGCAGACATCTTCTCTGAAATTACACTTACCGGCCTTTCCCCAGCCCCCTGAGGAATTATGCAGGATAATAAAGATGATCTGGACTTAATTTCTTAAGGCTACTCCATTTTATCTGGAGAAGGAACACAGCACTGTAGATAGAATATGCTTCTACTAAACTGGTTTTTGTGCAATATCTAGAAAAAGAAAACAGATTTGTGTTTCCCTTTCCATAATACATTAACACCCTGTCACACTCAGACTCAACCTCCTGTCAGATTCCATTTGTATTTCTATTTAATGTTTTCTTCCCCCTTTTTCAGCACACTGATACTCTGCTTTTTTATTGGCTTCTTGTCTACACATGAAATTAATTCAGCAGCTCCTTCTGAATATTCCTGGTTTGAAATAAAAGTATCTTATTTGCATTTAGGTTGATTTGATTTCTGGACTAATCTGAATAAGTGATAAAATGTTCTAATGAAGATTTCTAAGTACATTGGTAGTCAGGAATAACTACTGCAGATTAGAATCATTCTCTACCTTAATCCAAAGTAATTTTTTAGCTCTACTCTTCAAATAAAGTCTATTGCTATTAAGACTCATCCTAGTGAAGTGAGACTATACTTGATGCTGAACTTATAATTAAATCAAATTATAATATAATACAATATAAATAATATAATATAATGTAATGTAATAAATAAATGCTAACATAGACCTACCATAGTGATCTTTTTTAATGCTACTTTAATCGTATTTGATATAATTCCCAGAAGCTATGAATGATCCTGGGAACAGAAGACTTCTCATCTGATAGATTTCCTACTTTTTGCATGGATGGAATGAACATTGCAATAAAGAAGTGTCCAAAGAACTTTTACAGTGAATACTTTTGATTTGATTAATATGATCTATTTGATTAATTTTGTTTAATCTATTCATTGCACCCCTGGTCACTTTGAGCCACTAACATAAGGGTCCTCACATTATTCCGTTGAATATGGATGGAGTCTGGAGGGTTTGAGTCAGGAGAAATTGTCTCAATCTCTGCCCTTTTTTATCATGCAGGCAGGCTGCTGCATTCGTACACCTTCTTAGCTCTCATTATTGGGATACTGGATCCACAGCTACCTCCTCCTTCTCCATGTGCCTTTGTATGTCTGCACTGCAGAATGAGGCACGTCCTGGGAGGGACACTGAGCACTGGGATCCTTTTCCCACACTACAGCACTGTTCATTTCCCTGCCTCTTTCTGGAAATCTCCAACAATATCTCTCCAAGATAAATCCAAGCTTGGGGGCAGTTTACCTCCTAGGAAGAAATATCATTAAATCTACCCCAAGTTTGGTTCCCTCTGTCCCACCCACTTCCCTATCTGCAAGCATCCCTTACTCTCACTCATGCTGGGGCAGAAGGCAGGCTGCCCCATACCCGCCATTCCTGGTCATGCTGTAGGCACTCCAAACCAGAACAAAAACTCCACAAATAATGGTGTCTCTGAGCCACAGATGGCCTAGTGCTATGCTATATAGTTGTGTGCAGTCTGTCATAGAGGGAGCTAGGTCAGGACCATGGAGTTTTTGTTAAATAAATGAGTTTAATTTACTCTTTATTCTTATTCCTTCAATACCACTCCTCTAAAAAAAGAAAAAATATTATTATGCACTCCTACCAGTGAAACATTTCTCAGAAATGTCCTTTAAGAGACAGCAGATTACCTCAGTGCAGTATTATATAAATTGTTGATGTCATTCCTGAAAATCTTAACATTTCTTTTTGTTCGAAAACTACATATATATATGTATACATATATTACAACTGAGAAAAGCTACTGCTTAGCAAATAAAAGCATATTGTCAATGACAAACTTGTCAAAATCCCAGTTTTCTACAGGCTTTCATGATGGCACATTTTTCTACCAGGTTTTATGTGCCACCAGTGCATTTGCTGAGAGTAGACAGATTTTGGGGGTTTACACAGGTTAATTTACTTTATGACATTGTATGACTGCTTTGGAACACAGCAATATATCTACCATACCCAGTGCTTAGGTTCTAGGCACTAGCAACATTATTTAAAGCAAGGAGCTGTCATAAGGATTCTGCACTTGCTCTTAGCCCTATATAAGGCAGGAGGATCAATACAGCTGTCTCTAACTTCAGAGGATTTTTATTTAGCAAAAGAAAGAAAAAGAAGTAACTTCTTTATTCTACACTTTTAATCCTGTTTCTGCTATTTACATATCAATCTTTGAGTTAGGATACAGACCAGAATAAAGATTTTTTACCTTTCAAATGTAGTGAGATATAAGATTAACCTGATTTCTGAAGGAAATCAGTAGTTATTGATTTATTATTAGTAACTTCAGGCATCTGCCTCTGATGTCTCCCTGGGCCTGGGATGATAACCATTATTTTCTGTGTTGATTGAGGAGGAAAAGGAAAAAAGGAACAAATGTCAACACAGTGATGTCTTTAAAAGGTCAGAATAAAATATGAAGTTAGATCCTCCATGGGAGAGGAGAGCAGTGCACTAGAAGAGGAATGACCATCCCTGGGGAAGTGTCCTGGTATTTCTGTACCAGGGCAACAGTAAGTAGGTTTTATTGTGTTTCCCAGCAAGGACACAGCTTCTGACATGGTGTGTTCAGAGACAATGAAAAGCCAGTCTGTGTCCTCTACATGGACTCTGCAGCACTGCCTGGCTGCTATAGGCCCTGCACTGCTATAGGCCCAGACATGGAGATGTGACAGGTCCAGCCTCCTAAAAAACTGCTAGGCAGTTTCCAAGTCACTGTCACATTCCTTTGACAACAGACCTCAAGGGTCTTTTTTCTTCTACAAAGACAAAACAAATATCTGAGATTTATCCGGCTTTGCTTTATAATATCTAATTTGGCAGGGAAGCAAGTCACTTGCAACTATGGACAACATTTGACTTATTTTTAATAATTTTTTCTAACCAATATCCCAAGGCATATTCTAAGGATTTTTGTTAATACTGACTTCAAGCATTTAAAAGGTGTGACTCTTATGCCAAATATTATTTAATGTAGTATGTAGTCTGTACTAGAACTAGATCTCTAAAGGATGTGCAGAATTTCTCTTTTAAAATCTGGTGCATTTCCACAGCAGTTAACTGTCATTTCTACTTACATTATGATGGACTCTGGTTCATAGGAATCTCAAAGCAGTCTCAATCACACAGGATGCCATTAAGGAGCCTGCAGATCTGTCAACAGCTAATCAACACCACCTCACCTATCCACCACCTAAATCTCATTATGATCACTTGTGGATGACATTGTAATATTAGCTGAAGGGTGATAAATTACAAAAGAAGAAAAAAAAAAAAAAAAAGACACCAAAATATCTGTTAGGCACAGGAAAATATAAACCAAAAAAAAAAATGTTTTCCTTGCTTCTTCCTTTTTTTTCTTTTTTTTAAAATTTCTTTTTGTTAGTACTGAGCACCATCTGCTGGATGGTGCCAGCTTGCACTAGTGCCCATCCCCGGGGTGAAGAACAAGTTACACACACTGAGTGCTGACTGAGGCAGGGGTTGCCCTCACATACAAAGACAACAGGTGTTTTATATAAATATCCTCTCAATCCTCATAAAACGCATTTATTTCTAAACGCATGAGAGACTCTCAGTATGTCAACAGATTGCATACTGTGGTTGAAGTGTTAAATCTGCTCTTACCACCAGGCAAGCACTGTCCAGAATATGCCTGTGGAAGGACAAGCTCTAATCCTAATTATCAGCCTCCTATTTACTTGGTGTTAGAAGGCGTAGATATAAAAAAAAAAAGGTTTTTAACCTTCCACATTTGTTTTAAGCTTATTACTCTGCCTTGTAATGTAGCAGCCATAGTCTGAAATATTTGCTCCTTAGGAAATCTCAACTGAATTTCTCCAAAAGGTCTGGTTTCATTGACTCTGATACTTCCCCATTAGAGACTATTAGACTTGTATGAGAAAAACACAATCTCATCTCATCTTGTAATCCCCAAAAAAACTACTTTAGATGTCTTACCAACTATGTGCATGTAAACTGTGACATTAAAGTGTCAACACTGGTCTTTATTAGCTTCTTAAATTTTTTTTACATTAATTTTGTAAAGATTAGTTTTATGACATGCATTTCATGCAAATCATCGGAGGAAAATGGCAATGTATTTTTATTATCTGTGCTGAGTCACTAATGTACGTTTATTATCTGCGTGGAGCTGAGATGGTTATGATGAGAACTGCACTAAATGTTTTTGAGCACAAAAGTAGCCTTGAGAAGCTACACCTTGAAGAGGAAATAAGATAAGGAACAAAAGCTCTCTTCCAGAATTGCCTTTTTTTTTTGTCACAAAACCCCTGATTTCTCCCTGCATATTGAGGCAAAATGGAGGTGTTGCTGAGGGCAAAGGTAAGATGTAAGTTGTGCAGAGGGAGGGAGCAAAAGTGGAGCCTGTCTAGAACTTCATTTGAGAGTGGTTCTCAAATTCCTTCTACTTCGGATTTTATTGTGAATATATCAAGAACATAGGACTGTGGATAATAGCATGTATCTGCAAAGGGTGAAGCAAGAGACATCATTATGAATATCAAAATATTTTTGTCCTAAAATATCATCTTAATTTCCTTAGAGGATTTGCTTTCTGGAATGAAAAAAAAATGCGATTTTTTTTTTTTTCTCAGTCCTAGTGTGACTATTCTAGCATTCCAAGTGATAATATTAAGGATTTTATAAGCAAAGAAATATATCACTGGGGACAGAACAAAAAAGTGGGAAATCATTTTATGCCATTGATATTCAAAAAATGAAATCAGCAGCACTAGAGTTATTAGTGTATTCCAGACAGCACAGAGCTATTGCCACTGTGCTCCAATAGAAGTGGAAATAAAAATATTAAGATTGATGGAAAGATGGAAGGAGCCAATGCTCTTACTGCCTGAAAAGAATGTTCTTGTAATTTCTGTTAACATTAAAAAACATTTACTGAGACAGAATCGGAGAGCTATGGCATAATTTAGGTTGAAATGGACCTTCAGAAGTCATGTGGTCCAACTCCTCACTCAAAGTAGAGCCAATCGCAAAATTGAATCCGACTTTGAAACCATGAAGTTCCTCGGGGCTTTGACAAGCCAAACTTTGTATCTAAGGATGGACATCCCACAGCATCTCTGGGCAACCCATTCCAGTGTTTCATCACCCTTGTTATAGTTATTGGCTTCTTCCTGATAATTAACTGGAATTTTAACTCTGCAGCTTGAGCACATTGCCCCTAACACTGGAAGCTGTGCACCTCAAAGAGGAATCTGGCTCCATTTTCTCTACAAACACCCACTAAATAGTTGAAAAAAGCAATCTGTTTGCTCTTCTTCAGGCTGAACAAACCCAGCTCTCTACAGCTGTCTTCATGTCATGTGCACCAACACCCTGATCATCTTGATGGCCCTCTGCCGTACTCATTTCAATTAATCGCTGTCTTATTTGTACTGGGGAGCACAAAATTGGACATAGTAGTTTAGATGCAGTCTTACAGGTGCTACAATGGATAGACAGCAGTAATCACATCCTTCCTGCTGGCTGTGGTCTTACTAATACAGTCCAGTACATTCTTAGGCTTCACTGCAATACATACAAATCAGTTGCATATGAACCAAACGCCGGTGGGTACTTTGTTGCTGTAATAAAATTCTAATGTTGTTGTGTAGGATTGTAACTGAACTTCCAGAGGAAAACTGTAGTTAACTGTAGTTATTATTTAATTAATAATCATATCATGTAAGGCATGTTATTTATTCTTCAAACAATATCTTTATGAAATTCTATAAGCTGGAGAGTCCTTCCTATGAGCTGTACAGCAAAATAGCAGATGTGGGCAGATGCGTAGCAAATGTAACTGCAGTAGAAGCACACACCACTTTGCACTTCTGGAGTTAGTTTTATCCAACACTAATGAAGCTTTGTAGAGCTCCTACAGAGAAGGTAATTATTACATCCATTATGCAGAGAGAAGGAATTGAAGCATAAATAAGCAACAGAACTAATTTTAAAGTCCGCAGTGATGGCCTAAATGACCTCTTACTGAGTGGGAGTTTTAGGAATGAATTAATTAGAGGAGAACTAGGTCAAGGCCAAGTGCTTTTTTAAATGTTACTCTACCTTTCCTAACTCAAGGTCAAGCAGAGAACAGAAGTCAAGAGAAGGCCCTCCTAATCCTCTCATTTACTTTGAGTGCATATCATACTGATAAACAGTGAATCCTCCTCCTCAGGTGCTAATATACCCATTAGGAGCAACACTGACTGAAAAAGGGGAAAATCGGTTAGTTCCACAGTTCTGGGGGGAAAAAGTAGCCAGCTAGATAGATGGATGTAATAGTAGGTAGATTCTTGAAACCATTTCAGTAATTCAGATATTCAGTGCTTTGTCTACAGTATGTTGGTGTCCAGGACACTCTTCATCCATTTCAAAAAGACTTTTTTCCATGAACCCCATTTTCATAAGGGCAACTTATCAATCTACCCTTTTAACAACATATTTTCATAGCATGATTAGACAGTTTGCTTACTTTCAAATGCTGAAATGTCTTTTCGAAGAAGTATGGCTTTTTTCTTTTCATTTAACAGTTTGAAATATTTTGTCGAAAGTGAAATGAAAGATCTCAAAAATGCTCCTGGGGGAAATTTTGTTTGTTTTCTTGGACAACATTTTGAGAATAATCTTGAAGACCTTAAAATTAGGGATACTTATTATATCACAACAAAAATTAACACTCGAAAATGTTGACTATGAAGTAATATTAATATAACTGAAAAATCAGGAAATAACTATACAACTGTAGAGTGCCACAAGATGGCACTGTTTTATGCCACCTGATTTATTCGACGTGTCCTAAAAAATAAATAGGTTAATGGGGATTATAAAAACAGTAAAGGATGCATATATAGGCTTATACAAGTAAAATTAATTGTAATAAATGAACAGGAAATGAAAAAAAGTTAGCTAAATAGAAGATTCAGTAGAAAAAGGGTAGAATTTATTCAGCAATGACACATTTGCCCCAATGTTATCAGGAGGCAGAGAGGGGCTGGATGTAAAAACAGCTGGTCTGGTTAAGATTAAGCAAGAACTCCTTGATACGATTACCTAGTATTTAAACTTTCATTGTAAATCTTTAGGTTCAGGAAATAATATTTAACTGTCCTCACAGAATTTCTCATCTTTTTTCTTTTCTTTGAAAGATTAAACTCATCTACACTGATTTTTGTGGTCAGAAAAAATATTTTGCCATAGAAAAGAGTTCCATAGCATGGACATTTACACATTTGTGCAAAATTGATGTATTAACATTATTCGCAGCCCTAAGAATGATTTTATCCAAGCTTCCCAGAACAACATCATGACACAAAGTACCGTGTTTTGATCCTGGGGAACAGGAATTTTTTTCATGTTAGAAGAAAGGAGGATCAAAAGAGCTTCTCAGGCACACCCAATACACTCAGTTTGGTATTGCTGGTTGAAACTTAAGTCAGTTGATGCTTATTCAGACCTAAAAAGTTGTGGCTCTTCTATTAGTGGGTTGCTCCATAAAGGTCAAGTAGCTTTCTTCTCCACGTTCCTGCATGAATGTCAAGATCAATTTTACCTGGGAGGGCATGTCCTACACCTTCTCTGCATTCCTCAGGGAACAGGTTATTCCCAAAGACATATGGAGGAAGGCATTCATTCCCACTGACTTAATCAGGAAAATGTAGGCCATTAAATCTTTGTCTGATTGACAGTCTTAAATTCAACATAAAAGTCCTGCTGTGGAGCATGTCACACAGTTAAAATACAGCCTGTCTTTATATCAGTACAGGTGAGGGGAAACTTTCTCACTTGTGGGAAAATGTCTAACTATAATATTTTTTCAGGCATATCTTTGAAAGACAGGCCCAGGACATTTGTATCTGAGTTTTGGGTTGCCACTCATCACAAGTAGAACTGTGTCTTCACATACAGCCAAAGATAATAGGAAAGTCCATGATGAATTTCAAGGAACCTCTGAAATTCATCACTTTTTGGATTATTTAATTATTATCATTATTTTTTCTATTTCTGTATTTGGGACATGCAAGAAAAGAAAATGTTTAGATACAAAGTGTACATCTGCATGTACAATAATATTACCTCAATAAAGAAACATCAAACTTGATAATCATTGCAAGATGATACTTTCTAAAAAGTATTAATTTGATCATTTGAAACATTTTTCATCCTCTTCTTAATAGAATCATAGACTCATAGGATCATTTAGGTTAGGAAAAACCTTTAAGATCATTGAGTCCAACCGTTAGCCTAACACTGGCAAGTCCCACTAAACCATGTCCCTAAGCACCACATGTACACATCTTTTAAATACCTCCAGGGATGGTGACTCCATCACTTCCCTGGGCAGCCTGTTCCAATGCTTGACAACCCTTTCAATGAAGAAATTTTTCCTGATATCAAATCTAAACCTCCACTGGCACAACATGAGGCTGTTTCCTCTAGTCCTATCACTTGTTGGGAAGAGATTGACACCCCCCACACCACCACCCACTGTGGTGAACTGCATTGGGATATTCAGTCTTAAAAAACTATTACTTCATTGAAGTTCCATGAAGACAGCCATTATTTTGGCAGCCTTCATGGAACAGGAAAGCAGAAAAAAAAGGGGAGTTGGATGAGGGATTTAGGGTATTTTAATCTCTTCAAGTCAGGAAATTAATAAAGGTGAATCTTGGCAAAGGGTTTCTCAGCTCAGATTTTTTAGTGTTTGCTGGGAAGGGAGGAGAGACAGGAGGGGGGGAAAAACAGACATAGTGTTTGGAAGACTCTCTCAGGACCCTGAAATATGTGTTTGTAGTGAGTTCCTATTCTGCAGATAGTCCAGTCTTGTCATGTCTCTAAGCAACAAGATCTATAATATGCACTTGCACTAACACAGAGTAAATTGCCTCAAATGTGCATAAATTTTAAGCCAGATCCGAATCTTTATTTAGTGATTGCTTTATTATCACAGTAAGTAGGGGAGTAAATGTTGTAATGGGTTTCAGACCCTCAGAATAGTTATTATTTCTCATATTCACATGAGAATAATATCTAGGAATTATTTATATTCAGAGTTCTGACTAATGCTCGAAATTACTGTGTGGGCAAGGTCTTCACCTGTAATATTCACCTCTCAATATTTTTCAGAGGTCCGTGATGACAGAATGTAGAAATCTCTGAATAATGGGGTATTCAGTTGTGTTATACTTTTATTTAAAATATGCATTTTTCTGATGCTTGTGATGCGTATGACACTAAAGTTTATATAAAATATTAATAAATGCATGGCTTTCAAGCATAAACTAAATCTAGAAATAACTTGGGTTGAATTATGCAAAAATATCTTTTATTCCATTAGAAGCAGACTTCTGCTTGAAGTATGTTACCTGTATTCCAGCTGTTATAAAACATGTCATAAATTAAATTAAAATCTTTCTGGTAATTCATGACATTCATCAAAAAATGTACAGGCAACATGAGATAAATAATTCCCATTAAACTGGGAAATCAATGTTCTGGAGATTAGAAACCAAAGAGTATTCATGGGACTTGAAAATTAGACTTTTTTGCATTTTTAAACTCTGCATTAAGGTCATTAGAAGCATTTCAAAATGAGTAAGTCTACTATAAATGACCAAATTTTACAGCGCAGAAACAACATTCTATAACACAAACAATAAAAAGAGGATAGTAACGGGCCAAATGCCACATTAAAAAGGTGTGAATTTGGCCATCATAATAAAGTTGACGCTATTGAAGATATGGGAGATTCATTTATTCATTAAACGTGCCACAGGGGTATAGCAACAACATTCTGACCTGGTAACATTTGAGGTCAATGTGTAACTGATACAAATTGATATATAAACTTATATACAGAATGAGACAAATTGATTATTTTGGACAGGAACCTGGAGAAGGTTCAGTCCAATTACTTTACTTGACAAAGTCTCTTTCATTGACACTCTTCTCTGAACTGGATAGTCTTGTTGAATAATTCTAAAAATGAACTTTACTTTAGATGATTACTTAGACTTTATAAAATAGTATTTCTCCTTTACAGTTACAATATAGGAGTGGAATTCAAATTCATATTTGGACATCCTCAGCTCAATTCAATCATTCCAAAAATTGCCATCTGCTGCTATTTAAGAAATTACATAGGACTTGTGGAAGACTTGTGTTTTTGTAGTGGTTGCTGGGGGCGAGATATGATGCTCTGGGCCATCTCGTACACCTACCTATATGCAGGGGAAAATCAAGCTTTAAGGTTTTTTGACTGTAACAAGATCTTTAGACACCAAGCACACATACAGATTCTTGCAGGTAGAAACCTAAGTAGAGGTGTCTCTATCTGGAGCTGAATCCCACCCTAGATATCTTTTTACAAAGACAGTAGAGAGCTGGTGTGGTAGCCCACACATTGGCATCTAGGATTGTTTGATACATCTTAGTGTTTGACCTGGCCTCTCCCTGGCACTCCAAAATCCAAAATCACCTATATTGTATTTGACAAACCTCTTAAATTCTTTCAAATACCCAATGCATCTCAAAAAGCAGAGGATGCTTATGTGTGAGCAAGTGAACGGAAGGTTATTTTCTGTTTAAGAATCCCTTTACAACACAGAAATGTCTCAGCAAGCACCCGACACCTATAATTTTTCCTGGCACTGAGCAGCTTTAAAATCCAATACTTTTTTGCTTTTTCCTTCCTTTGTGGAATGTCTTACATAGTCTAGTCTCTGCTTTCAGATAGTTTAAATGGCATTCATCTGACCTACTTTAGACATCTTCATCTGGTCAGGTCTCATAGACTAATTTTATAATCAAGGAGACTACAACATGTTTCTAGACTGCAATTAAATTCACTCTAAAGTATGTGGTTAAAATAGGTCAGATGAATCACATGCCCATTTCTCTTCATTGTCTATAAAGTATGGCTAGCTAAGGTGTAGACATCTAAAGTTAGGTCAGATGAATCATGTAATATGGTTTCCCTCAAGGACAGGGTTGGAGGGAGGAGTTACATGCCTTCTAAAGTGACTTGTTACCACAGTGTCTGAGGTTGTCAGAAGTCAGAAAGATTAATTCTACTTACATATTGTATAAAGTATGATTGTCATTTCACATGTTCTTGTTATTTATAAGTCTCAACATCTGAAGAGTTTCACACTGAGAAAATAGGTATATGATTATCAATACTTGACTGAGCAATTTTTGATCACTCAAGAATTTTAAACTGGTTTGGATTAAAAACAGGCAGATAATCATGCTTTCAGAGTTAGTCTTAAACATATGACACAAAATTTGCGTTGGCTTTATGTCTTTCTGCCACCTTTATGCTGAATATGGGAGAACAGCAAGCATTTGATGCAGCATAGGGTGGATCAGATAGACAATGACTTAGTATGCATAAAACCTACCACTGCAAGTTCCATGCCTCACATAAATTAATCATTAAAAGAGACTTGAACTTATACATCTGGTTTATACTAGAATAACTATTATTATCCTGTGTTCATTATACTTTGATCTGGTGCTAGCAGTCCTAAACCTAAATTTACTATATCCTCTAAACAAAGACTGAGAGTTGAATAAGGCCTTGCTGGGATGAGTATTTTACTAAATGCGTGGTTCAGCATGGAAGAATCTCCTTCACTTTTGACTCAATTAATCAGATTTTCAGTTGTGCAAAATTCTTTGTGAAACTGAATTGTAAGCAGGTCAGTGCAATTATGGGAGTTAAAAATAACTGGCACAGTTTGAATGTCCATCAAACAAGAGGAGAAGAAGGAGTAGAAAGCAGGAATGAGGAGGATGAGTAGGCTTCATTGTCAAACTGGCTTCAGTGTCAAGAAAATGTCATATGTTTACTACCAGGCAGCTAATAACTGCATATGGCCATGACAAAAGCACATCATGTTTCTAAAACTCAAAGGACTGAACAACCATGTAATTACTGGAAAGTCGAACACCTTCCTGATGGAATTGAGGACCAAGAAATCCGTAAAGAAGGAGAAGACGTGCAGGACTGAATCTGAATATCTTTCAAAGGCAGTTCTAAAGAACTGTACCAGAGTTCAGTACCAGCTCTTGTGCAGCCTGAAGATTTAATACTGAAGGAGGCATATACATATCGTTAGCCAGAGGACTGTGAAGCATCTATAAGTTAGTCAGATAAAGGATGAGAGAAACCTCAATCTAAATATTACATAAATATACGTGTTCCTATATTTACATTAAAACTGTGTTTTATAAGCCTTTATGGTAGTATTATTTATCTTTGTTCATATGCCTTCATAATGAGAAAACTGCTCTCTTTGGCAGTTCCCAGGTGGGTGACCTGTTTCTGTTCCCCATCCCCTAAGCCTGGAACTTGCAACAGCTGGACATCATAGTAATGGATCAAAGTTTAGGTATATTTAACACCTTGCTATTTCCCATTAATTGAAAACAGAAAGACCCAGAAAATTAAGTTTCATAGAAAGGAAAGAAAGTGAGATAGAGAAGATAACCTGCATTTTGTAGTAGTCAGGGAGGTGTGAATCCTTATTAAAAGTGATTTTATGTGGCTTAGGACTTTTTTTTGGCTCTGCGTTTAAAGCACATTAGTGATTATTGTAACATGGGGGTTTTTGTTGTAGTTCCATCCATTCTGTATCATCTATAACTATTGTATCTTTGGGAAAGTTATGAATATTGAAATTTTTTTACTCTCTTGAATTTTGCACCCTAGATTTTCAACAAAAAAACATGGGAACAAAGAAAAAAATTTAAACAAGTATTCCAATGAAAGATGGTCTCTATAAAAAAGATCAACTTGAAATAATCCAGTAGACTTCCCAGGAATGTTCTTTTACAAATATTGTCATTGTTGGAATGAATACCTCCTGCAGCCTAAACCTGCTACCATAACTTGTCTGAGTTTGTTACAAGACATCCCAGTAGAAAAAAAAAAAAAAAAAAAGGGGACATTTTTAAAGACATGTGATGACTCTTAAGGGTTATACTCATTGACTATGACACAAACTTCTAATGTTCCTAGTTTCACTTCCTACAATCAGCACTCTAGTATGTGCAGTAATTTTTTTTTTAAGATCTTATTTCATTAGCTCTTTTATTATATTTTATAGGGGTTTTTAGAACTGGTTACACAGAAGCTGCCAAGACCCATATTTGCCAGTTCTTTGAACAGTTAAGCCTTCTCTCAAGTGACCTCTCTGGTCACAGTTGGGACACCAGTCCTATAATTTGTTACTTTTCTTTTAGCATACTTATAAACAAAAGGTAACTGAAAGTGTATAACTCTAAAGAAGAAAAGCCATACAAGGCTTGATAGAGAACCGTTCTGGATGTTTACAAATGTATACAAACCTTTGACTTGTGATAGATACCATCTTGCAACTGAACGTCTGTAGTGCCACGTACAGATTTCTCAGGCAAAAAGCAATGAAATGCCCCAACAGATGTTGCAGGGCTGCCAGAAATGCCAGCCTCTGATGAAGATTCAGAACAGACCTGTACTAAAAAAGATCATTGGATTTTTAAATAACTATCAAGAAAAATGATTACTATTTTCTGACATAACCTGTGAGAAGACAGAATTTAAGAACTTTGCTTCTCTTAGAAAACTTTTTGCTCAAGCCTCGAATACTCAAGTTTTCATTAAAATTCATATTTATGACAGAAGTAGAGTTGTAAATTAATTATAACAGGACTGAATTTTGCAGGCCTTGGCCCTGCTGCATCATGGCAGGGGCCATGACTGACCCTGGTCCCCCACCCCAGGCTCTGGCACTGGGGAGCTGTGTAGGGGGAATGAGAGTACCCTTAGCTCTTCACACTTCTGCCCCTGCCCAGCACTCTGCTGTTCCCTGACACATCATTTAAAACACAGAAATTCCCAGCCCTTCCCAAGGCGTCTTCTGCAGAAAATGAATGGGAGCAGCTCAGTACTCCATATCCTTGGCATAGGACCTCTAAGGGCAGCTTCAATCAGAAGGAGCAGCCAGGCTGGCAGGCAGAGCTTTGCTCTTGGCCCTTGCCCTCAGTGTGCATCAGGAATGTGTTGACAGTTTGTGCCCCTCACATGGCTGAAGCAAAGTAACTATTTCTGCTTCCTAGAATGGGCTTAATTTGTGAAATAAGAGTGTAGATGCTTGCTCTAAAATGGCAGCCATCTTAAGCAAAGGCCCAAATCAAGGCAGTAGGAAACACTACTGATGAAATGTTGAGGTATCTGTAAAATAAAGGGATTTTGAGAACTGCTTTCCAGATTAAGCCATCAAATTTCAGCCTCAGCCCCAATTACGACAGCTTGCATTCATCACTACAGGCATCACCTATATGTTTTGAAATGACAGCTGCTATGGAAAGGTAAACTTCTATAATCATGTTACAGTTCTGTCAAATACATTGTAAGGCTTTTTATTCCTCTTTCCTTCTTAACATGCGTCATTGCTATAGCTATATGTCAATATTCCCAGCCCATTACTGCTGTTCTTAGCAACTTATCCAGGCCACCATATCCATTATGCCTTACTGAAGTGCACACAGCACAGCACAGTCCTAATGTATCCAGCTGTGAATGGGAAAACAAGGATGAAGAGTCACATTTTTCCTTAGTGCATGCAGGTCGTCTCTCTGTAATTAAAGCTGAGATTTTCTTCATCAGATTCTCCCTTAGCTCCCTGAAGTTCCACTCCCAAATGTCATTAAAACTCAATCTGTGCAATGTTTTTCTGTGCAAGGTATATAAAGTCTCCCTTGAGAACAATTGTTTCTGAAGTGATGGGTTTTTGTTGTGCTGTAAAATAGTCCTAATATTTCTGTATATACATGAACACAGGTTACTCTACACAGGCAAGTACTTTACAAGCAGTTTGAGCTATATCAGCTTATGCTAACATAAACTGGCCCTTGACAGCTATAGGACTATGTAGATACAGTATTATAAACCTTGTAAGACTTCAAAGATGAATTCTCATTATTAGAGATTTTTTCAGTTCTATTATATGCACAAGAAAAGGCTTCAGCCTGAAAGAAGGGAAACAGAATGCTCAGGTTTATTTCAGAAAATCTAATAAATATCACTGTTCATTTTCAGCTCTTACTTTACAACTTCATGCTTCATGTTTTCTATATAAAACTCCTCTTGGAATGTTTGTGACTTCTCAAAAACATTTCAGTCTAGAAGTTCAGTGCCAGCTAACTTTGCCTTCTATCATATTTTTCAATGACAAGAACGTGCACACATGTGTTTCCTGCTTGAGGTGAGGTTCATATTTACAGGATATGGAAAGTTAGCATGACAAAAGTAATGACTGTGTAGAAGGAAATTCACTTTCGTTAACAGGCATCCTATTTACTCTACTGTCACCTCGCATGATATGCCACATACCATTTCAGATACCAAAGTTCTCTCAGCGAAAACTTCCTGCACAGAAAATGGAAACTTTGACAAAAAACAACAATAACAAAAAAATATGGCTGACTTTATACCCTGGAAAAAGTATATCAGTTAGATCCTTTCCTCAGATACACCCACCTAGCTCCCATTGAGTCCACTGGTCACACATGAAATTGATTCCAGAAGATGATATTGAATTATTTTGTTTAATAAAAAATTGTTGGGAAAAAAAAAACTTTTTTTTTTTTTTACCCACTGCATTCCACTCACTGAGAGGCCTTCAAAAACATTTTCTAAAACCTTTTGAGTAAAGCTTAATTCTTCTGGTAGTGGCTGAAGGATTCCTAGTCAGCAGAAAAACATCCAGGGAGATTGAACAATGATCCTCAGCAGCTATCTATAGGATTACTGTGGGATGAAGAAGGAAAGGAGTAAATTTGCATTCATACATCCTCAAAAAATGGACCCAGAGACCCAGTCACTGACTTAGAAATACCACATCCAAGACAATGGCTGGATTCGCAATGATGAGGGAACTGCAGGGCTGAATGATACTCTGTCTACAGGTGGGCACCACCAGGCCGAGTCAATTAAAGGAAATAATTTTCCATGCACTTAACTACTACAAGCCCTCTGCACTTAAAAACTGGGCTCCACATGATTGGAACTCAAAGCACTGAAATTAGTATAAAACCAGGAGAAATTCCCATGAATTGGTGCAAAGATTTTTTTTTAAGTTTTTTTTCGAGTTTCTATAACAATAATGGAGAAAAAAATGTTTGAGTGGTGCCAGAAATGGCATACTTTGCATTTTTGTTTTAAAAATGAAATATTTTTGATGCCGATTTCACTCAAGTTTATAATCACCTGCAACAGTTCTTCTGCAAAGGTTATAACACTAAAATTTAAAAGGACAGAATTTACCCACATGAGAAATTATATCCTGTGAAGCAAGATTTGATCATAAGTCAGTTTATATGAATGATTGAATTGAGAGTCATGGAATAATATTCTTCTCTGCTCTGTGATGCATGAATTTAATTTTGCACAGTGATATGGATCACTGAAAATGACCATTTCCAGGGTTGTGGAAGAGCTTACCGCTGATTAGAAATCATAGAGTGCAACTGAATTTAGGTACAAAAAGCCTGCGAATCAGTTTAAAGATCTGAAGTTTTAGCTTTTGAGAAAAAATGTGTGAATGGTTCACTAGTTACTAAAATAGACCAAGTGTTACAACAGCAAGAGCATGTAGACGTTACTTGTGCAATAAAAATATGGGTGGTAACAAATTATATTGCTGTGAAGAGCAGATGAGAAGAGACGCCTACTGAAACCTGATGCTGCCTTTGAACTTTAAAATTTTGACTTAATAAGCTCTGCACTGGTGCTGCTTAGCAAAGAGCTGTCACGAAGGGCAGATTTGTTTCACACCAGAGTTGCTTTATTAAAAATCCTCAGCATTTCCATAAAGTCCTGATTCAGAAACAGAAGGAGGAGTTACACTGAACTTGACTGCTGACCTGACAATGAGAATGGAGCTATTGTACCCCGGACTGAATATGCATATCTGTGCTTCTTCTCGCTGAGCTTCACACAGCAGTTACCCCCGGAGAGAGGAACCCTTTAGAGATCTGAAAGTTGCTGACTGCCAGACACTGAAACTCTGAACCAGAGCCTAAAGTCAGTAGGTTTCATAGCTGTTAAGGGGTTAAAATGCAACTTTTAACCTTCTCCCTTTTTTTCTCCATTTGCTGTAGGGTGATCAAGGGACTGCAAGCCATGTGCAGCAGCATGGTCCATGTCGTCATCTTTGTGCTATTCAGCAAACTGCAAGCTAGATGCGCTCAATTAATAGTAAAGATTGTCAGGGAAGCAGAGCTGGAAAGGCTTATTTGGTACTGCATGAATTGAACCTGCTTGTTTGAATAAAACACTAATTACCTCACTGACTCTTTTGCATTAAGCCTCCTCTTTATACTGTGCTTTACTTGGTGGGAAGGAGTCAGTACAGTTCGGTACAAAATGTAATAGAAACTAATGCTTGGGAAGGAAAAACTCTAATGGCACATAATGCGTTGTTCACTGCATGGCTTTCCCTGTTACTGCTGAACTTTCAAGATAAAGAAAATATCAACTGTAACCATTGGTCACACAAGTAAAACACACAGAAGGGAAATTCATTCCCTCATTTTGAACCTCAGCAAAAGGCAGAGCTCCTTTCTGTTCTGCATGTAGTATTAGGAAGGCCAGCATCCACCCAAGTCACACTTTTTTCAGATTTTAACTGAATTTCAAACTCGGTGATGAAGATTGATCTGCTTATGATTTATTCTAGTAATAATGGCAAGAAAAGGTATTTTAGTTGTTTTCTCCTCTGCCATCTTTGAGATATAGAGGCTGTCTTACCCAGGATATTCTGTAATGCTTTTTCAATCTTCGTCTATGGTTTTCTTCTCTCTTCATCCTGATGGAAACTGTAGCGCAGTTAGACATTTTCTTGTTAAGGCTGCACTGAGACACAGCTCTCAGTTCAGTCCTACAGCTCCTTTTAAAAGTGATACCAGCAGCAGTAAGCCATTTCTCGCAAACAAAGAAATGTAGAAAATGCACTGAAAGACTTAAAGCAGAGAATATTCTTCATTCCTGTTATGAGATCTATAAGGAGCTGGCAAAAAGATTTTTATGAGTTTCATTTGTTTTATGCAAAATTACTTGTTATATAATTCAATGCTCAGTTGTTCCTTCTAACAACTGAATGAACATAATTTTTGTCAATGAAGAAATTGGTTTCTGTTGCCACCTATTAATGAGCTAGAAAAGACTGTTTGCAAATCATGTTGTCAGAGAAATACTTTGTTTTGCACCACAGTGATAAAGTTGAAATAACTGTATAAAGAAGAACTGCAGGATATCTAACTAGAACTGTTGCAAGAAGTAATGCCAATGCAACAAGACACTCTTTCTGATTCCTAGAAACTCCTTGTCACTACTGGTAAGTAAGGAGCTCTTCTCCCTAGAATAAAAACTCAAGGCAGCATCATGATGGAAGTTGTCTTTGGGGGCTTTGGGGTGAATGAATCCCAAAAGACGTAACAGGGAAGGGGACCGGGGATAAGGAGAGGTGTCATTATTGAGTAAACAGAAGAAAGTGAGATGGAATATGATACTTATTTCCTATTCATAGCAACTGATGGGAAAAATGAGACAAAGATTTACTGTCTATTGTATATTACTATTAGGGGGGAACTAACAGCAGTTTTCTAATGCCCATGAGAAGGTTATCAAAAAGATAGGCTCTTCAGAGTGATGTATGGCAGAAGGAGGAGATACGATGCATGCACATTGAAAAAAAGGGAGGTTCAGACTGGATGTAAGGAAAAGGTTTTTCAGCACAAGGACAGTCAGCCGTAGAACAGCTTGCCCAGAGGGGCTGTGCAGTTTGCATTCTTGGGGGTTTTCAAGACCTGACTGGATAAACACTGGAGTAACATGGTCTGATCTCACAGCTGACCCTGATTTGAGCAGAAGGTTGGACTAGAAACTGCCTGAGGTCCCTTCCAACATGAAATATTTTATGATCCTGTGATCCTGTGATTGTTCAATTTATTGTGGAAACAGGTCTTTTTCCACCCATATAAATGAACTTTCCATTTATCCTTATAATTGACTTGGCATTATCTACTGTTTGTTATAAACATCTGCTTGACTGCTGACTTTTCATAATTATTACTGTATTTATCTTTCAGATTAGTAATATTTTAGTTCATTTACACATAGACTCAATGCTTACAAGAAGAGATGTAAGGTTATTTAGAGAACTCAGGTGAATGCGTTTATTTTTCCTAGTTTAGATGACAGAAAAGGCCCAGACAGTTTCCTAATAATAAGTACATTTACCTTTTTTTAAGTAGTTTTAACATCATTTAGCAGGAGGATGGCATATGGGCTACAATTATTTTAATTGATAAAACAGAAAAATAATAATGAGCTTTTGGGAAGTGAAGAAAGCATTATCTGAACGTTCCTAACACTTCTATTGCTATGCTGTTTGTATTACAAGCTAGACAACAGATAGTCTAAGCTTGGAATGCCTAGATTGCAGAGGACTTAAATTGTTTTCATGTTGGCACCATCTCAAATGGAGTCTTTAACAGTGCTATTACACTTAAATTTTCTTTTAACTTTTGATTAAAAGAGAGAAGCACTCATTTTTAAAGAGGTACCATTCTTGATTTTTGAGATTTAAGGTGAAAAAAAAATTAATGGAATGTGTATTTTTTTGTCAGATGACTAAAACATGTAAGACAATTTTATTTATTCACCTTGTTCTCAAATAGAAATGGAAAATAAAACAGAGAGAAGCCAGTCTTCTACTGCCTTGCATGTAGTATAGGTCCTATACAGTTTGTGAAACATGGATAAAGAGAAATAGAACCGGGAAGAAAAAATTCATTAGATTTACACCTAGTGATTTTTATATATCCTGAGATTTGTTCTGGCACAGCGAACAACAGAAGAATCCAAGTGACTTTAGTAAAACTCATAGCATGTACTTTAAGGTTTTTTGCTGTAGTGGAAAAGCCAAATAATTGCAGAAAAGAGAATTCAGTTTTGAATTCCTTAAGTTCGCTGGGTGCTAAGCAGATGTGCACACCAGGAATAACCTGCCCATCCCTCTCCATGTTGTGCTGGAAGTTGTCACATTTACTCATGTCTTCTTGCAGAGTTGACAGGGTGATTGTATCATAATACAGTTCAGTCAAAACAAGGTCACCCAGGAAGGACCTACTACTTGAACTGTTTAACCTAACCTGTCTCATTTTGACTATATTAGCAAATCATCCCAGCAAATCTTTGGAGACAATAAACATGAGAAAGAAGTTGACAAACAGCTGTGAGTGGTAATGTCCTTTACCAATACAGTGGAACTGAGAAGATAACATCCACTTGCAAATTAATGCTCCTACAAAGGAGAGCCTGGATCCTGCAAATCCTTTCCAAATACTCTATGCAAGACAGGGTATTAGATCTGATTTGGTTTGTTGTATTCCTTAAACAATTGTGCTGCATACATAAAGCATGTGCGAAATACTGTATTTAAAGCTGCAAAGTTAAGATTTCAAGAATTAGGAAATATCAGAATCAAGACTTTAATATACCTTTCCTGTAGTCCAGTTGGTCAGCTACCCTGCTTCCCGGCTGAGTCAGAGGCTACGTGTGTTGGTTTATAAACAGCGGACATACATGTATATGGAGTTCGCAAAAATTTCATAATGTATATGTATTGGGATCCACACTGAGATTGTATGGGCAATTCAAACCCTGGCTTTTCCTATTACAAAAGCTAAGAATCTAATTTAGCAACACAACCATTACTTTACCACACTTGTGTAATTTCCTGTAACAACTGCTCATCACCAAACTGGAGTCCTGACCTTTTAACTAACAAAGTTTCCAGTCAAAATTAAGTTCACTGACTGCCATGTAGCAATGGGGCAAAATTAGATGGCTGAAATTTCCATTTTCATCAGCTATGTCTTCCTCTCTGACAGACCCTGTTGTACTCAAGGAAGGCTCTCCTGGTTATCTCATGAAGCACGTTCTGAATATTGTGCTGGTAGGTACCATGAACGAAGATAAATCAAAAAAGCGGTCCTAGGCCACCTGAAAACTTTAGTGGCTCAGGACTTGCTTCAGAAACTGTTCAACCGCTCTTGCTTGTACACTTAACTCTGATACAAGGACAGGAAAAGTGACTGAGGAGAATTTCAGTTGTCCAATTTGAATTTATTCTGGGTATAACTGAATCCTACTGGTCAGCAGTGGAAGATTATTGCCTTAGAGTGGAACAACAATAGTTATCATGTTCACTGAAGACTAGCTGGTAGGGTTCTGGTTCAGTCTACCAGCTATGCTGCTACAGAAAGCTTTATTTATAACTGTTGCTTTAGAACTGACTATATAGGCCTGGCTGTACTCAGGTTCAGTGGTTTTGATCCAGGCTGAAAGCTCCCGAAGAACACAAGTTAAAAGAGGAATTAATTACTTTTGTAAACGTTCTGTGCTTATGAGGGTATTATATGCAGTCCATTTCTATAAACGGAGCTTTCTCCCAGCTGACCTCCTTAGATCTTCTCAAAACAAACAAAAAAGGTTTTGATAATAATAGAATATACTGATGATACATAGGTTTCTGTAAACTTTCTTCTATAGCAAATGCAAACAAATCATTCACACATACCCACCAAAATCAGAAGACAGCTTTCTAAAAAATGTCCTTCCAATGACATTCACACAATATAATAGAAACCCCATATATATCACTCAAACTTAGTGTTTACTGTAGATAGGGTGTTAGCTTATCAAGTTATCAAGTCAGCATGCATAGATGTGGTCAGTGTTTGGAGCCTCTGCTCTTCCACTTCCCTCCCTAAGTTCTATGCGAGTTAATAAAGCAGAAGCAGGGCTGTGGTGTGGGAGATAATCATTACTTCACAGGACACAGCTTGGGTTGCTACTGCTTTCCATTTTGGAGTACAAGTATGTGAATCATGTCAGATAAACATTTTAGCTGGGTAAATACATTGAAGCAAATGTTTACTAGATTATTTTAAAAAAATAAAATATGACTCATATAGATTCCTAGTCATCTATCTATAGCTCTGAATGATGGAAGTTATCCATCTTGAATTCTCATGATTCTTGCAGTATTGGTTACTTCATTTGCATAAAATGAATAGAATAGATTGTTACGAATCCAAAAATATACGGTTGCCAGGATACATCTTGCTAGATGCAAATGAAAATGGGTTTGTGCCGACCAGCTTAAAATAGTTTGGTACTTAGACATTTTCTTATTAACATTAATAGTGATAAATGAAACATTACATATCCAGTGATCTATTAAAATCTTACTATTTGTTTTGCAATAGAACTAGTATTTCAAGCAAATCTGAACTAATATTTGTACAATGTAATTCCACTAAAATATCCTGCAATTTCATTACAGAAACAGCATACAGAATGAATAAATATTCCATGTTTGCTTCTTGATAAACTTTTGAATTCAAAAGATATGTTTCCTGTCAATTGTTGTTATGATTTTCAGTGTTACAGCATTAACAACAAACATCTATCAGCATATAGGAACACTATTATTATGCTTTGTCCATGTACATGTGGATAAGGCAGTTACAGTTGAGAACCATACCCAAAGCAAGTCCTAGGGTCTAACCACATTCCTATACAATTACATAGCCAAAGTCCTGTTATTTAATGTGTATTATTCCGACTTGCTAAAAAATGACAAAAATATATATTTTTTTATTTTAAGCAATATATATTGTAAATCTGGACTGTTTTTAAGCTGTATGCATGCATACTGATACCTTTAAAAGCCTGTACCAGAAGCTTAATCATATCACTTTCCTCAGTAGCTTAATTTGGTAAGATTGACAATGAAAATGAGTCTGCATTGAATGCCTAATGAAGATAATTAATATATAAAATAAATACATTTTTATTGTGTGCCATTCAAGGTGTGTACATGTATTTTAAAGGGGATTATATTTCCTATATATTGACTTCCAAACAGGTGGATATACACAGGTCAGATTTCCAGCTGTATTCAGTGGAGACTCCTGTATTTTTGGTGAGCAGAGTCGCTGCTCTAATCTGCCATGGTTGGGCCCTTGTCAGCAAAGGGCTGGCTGCCCATGCTTCTTCCAACATCATGCATCAGCTGATACAAGAAATAAACTGGGGGTTTACTGCAATAAAGGCTGAGAAGGAATGCTCTTCAAGCTGAAGATATCTATAACAGTTGAGATGCAGAAGTTTTCTCTGACCCCTTACTAACGGTTGGTTCTTTGAGAGGAGAGAAAAATAATGACAAAACCACAGCAGCACAGTTCTCTCATAGGAAACAACTTCAGACACAATTCAGAGTTGTAAAATGATAGATTGCCTCCCTCCCCTCCTCTTTGGTTTTGTTGTGTCTCAAAAGTTACTGGCTTTACTCCTAATTTTAAGTGGCATAACTGAGAAGAAAATTATGTCCCTAAATTCCAAAACAGGACTGAGGTCCATCTTCACAAGTGATGAACAGCTACAATTCCAAACAATATCAGTGGTACTGTGAATTATGCAAGTGATGACAGGATCATACTGAATATTCATATAATTTACTTCATAGAATATATTAGCATTATCCTTTTTTTCCATGTTAACCACAAAAATAAAGTACTTCCAGACTGAGGAGATGATTAAGGGGCTGATTCAACCGCCACTGAAATTGAAGACACTTTCCTTTGAATTTGGTAATCTCTGAACTGGGCTCTAAACCTTTCTTTTCCTGAGAATGCTCTTTGTACTAACCTTCATCATTTCAGTCTGCACGGAGCTAAAATGAGCATTAAGAAAGATGTCCTTTTATTCCACAAATCAACTCCTACATGTAATACTTGAGAAAACTGCTAGATAAATACATTAGTTCTGCTTAGCAAGTTAAACATCAAAAGCTGAAAACTCATGTTCCCATCTGTTCTGAGATCACTGGATGCTTCCAGATGATTGTTAGTGCAATTCTGCATAAAGCTATGAGTTTCAAGAGTTGCAAGACACCTTACTCTACAAAAGACTAGACAACACTGTTCCAGGTAGATAAAAATTCAAGTATTTACCAATATTGTAGATGACTTTATGAATCATTCCTGTTAAAACGAAAACCTCTACATCACCATTCAAATTACAGCAGATGTTATAAGGCCAGCATCTAAAAAAAATTGGGACACTGCTGCTGCGCTGCTATGTCCCAGCTGAGCCATAGCAACTGGTTGTGTATACATTGTCATAACTGTGAAATAAAACGTGTTAAATTCCCCTGAGATTTGTGATTGCAAATCGATTTGGATGGGATTCAGTGTGAAAGTCAGACTCCTAAATTTTAGATGTCTGTATGCAGGTGTCTAAGTTTCCACTGCAGTGAAGACAGATTCACTCGTGTAACAATGGGCATTCTGAGCTTTACCTGAGCTAACTCTATGGGTCACAGGACTGCTCTGGAAGAGCAGTAGAAAACAAGGCAAGATACCCAAGGGCATCTTAAAAAGCCCTGAATGTTCCTGCTTATCTCACCCATGGATCAGGACCTGGGCCAACAGAGCCTGGGTAGTTTTGAGCTGTGATACCACAGACTCTTAGTGGCTGGTCCATCGTGTTGTTTCTTGTGATGTGTGAGACAACATATGAAAGCACCAGACCTGGACCCTACTACTGACTGTACTGGGAGGTTAGACACCTAATTAATGTCTAAGAACATGCAGGTGTCTGTATACATAAATTCAGAAGCACAATTTACCTGTGTAAATGCAAGCACATCCTTTCATATGAGAAAGTTTATGGTGTTTGAGGTACTGGGATGGGGGCTGGTAGAGATGAGACAGAACTTTATAGGAATCCTGCACCTCCTCAAAGCAAAAGCTGGGCACTATGTGAGATCCCTCACAGAGTCCAAGTGATAAGAGATAACTTTACTGAGGAATCTGAATGCTACTGATGTGCCTCAAACTGAATTCGTCTCACACCAGCACTGGGATAACAGTTTCGCAGAGACAGTTACTGTGGCTTGGCTAATACACAAGTAGCTGGTTAAACAATTATTTGCTGGTCTCTAACGTCATTGTCCAAAGCTGGGAATCTGAAATCTATCACTCCCCTGCCATTCCCCCTACAGGCTGTTCAACTTCAGCCTTATGGTAGTCTGTGACGCTAAAGCTACGTAGATGTTCTACAGTTCATTTCATCAATACATAACAGTCCCTTTGTTTTGACAGGATTTAAAAGTTGGGCTTTTCTAACTCTTAAATACTACCCATATCCAGAATCAAAATATTCTTCTGGCTAAGTCCCTGACACATTCAGTGCAGACAATCTAAGAGCATGCATAACATGCACTAATAGAGTCAGAATATTTCCAAATGATGGGTGACAGCTGCCTCTCCTTTTGTAAAAGCATCCAGTTAAAGACACGTCCGTTACTCAGCAGTCAGAAAGCATGCCCCAGAAAAATAAGTAAAAGGGGACATTAAGCTGCCAGCTGGGAATCTGAGGTTCAGTTCTCTCTCCTGGTTCAAGTTTTCCATGTGACTGTTCTTCCCACTTGAAAGTGGAGCAATGCTATTTAGTTCTTTTGAAAGGTACTTTGAGACTTGTGGATAAAAAATGCAAGCCAGCAGCTTAGTGTTCTACTAAGCTGGGTGCTGTAACGGTAGCTATATTAAATATGTGCTACAGTAACAGACACCAAGCCTTTTAATAGACTAAGTATGTCACTCGAATTACTTTCTAACTAGAAAATTTGGAATTTTCAGACCAAAGAAGAACATTTCAAGGACATCTGGATACAGCCTGGGTAAAGGCAAGAAGTTAAATCGTGTAACTGATGCTGCCCTGGGACACTTGCTCAGTGGGAGTGACAGGCCAGAGGGTCAAGTCAGCAGCAGAACCCACGTGCTCACAGTTGTACCAAACCACTTGGCTTCACAGCGCTTCAAAACTTGCCATATTCATGAGAATCACACCTCTCGGTGTGCACAGGCCCTATCTTCGAGGCGTCTGCCCCAGGCAGAACGCGGCTGTGAACTCTCAGGTTCACTGGCACAGTGCTGTCATGGCTTTGTGGTCAGCATCATGGCTTCTCACATCTAAAAAGCTCAGCAAGCAAAACCCTGGTATGAACAAATAACCAGATATTTCTAAGCTGTACTTCCAATATTGTTACTTGTAGGCTTCTTTCTTTCTTTCCTTTTCTTTCTTTCTTTCTTTCCTTTTCTTTCTTTCTTTCTTTCCTTTTCTTTCTTTCCTTCTTTCCTTTTCTTTCTTTCCTTCTTTCCTTTTCTTTCTTTCCTTCTTTCCTTTTCTTTCTTTCCTTCTTTCCTTTTCTTTCTTTCCTTCTTTCCTTTTCTTTCTTTCCTTCTTTCCTTTTCTTTCTTTCCTTCTTTCCTTTTCTTTCTTTCCTTCTTTCCTTCTTTCTTTCTTTCTTTCCTTCTTTCTTTCTTTCTTTCCTTCTTTCTTTCTTTCTTTCTTTCTTTCTTTCTTTCTTTCTTTCTTTCTTTCTTTCTTTCTTTCCTTCTTTCTTTCTTTCTTTCTTTCTTTCTTTCTTTCTTTCTTTCTTTCTTTCTGCAAATGACTCATAGACTGGCTTTTGGGGAAGGGGGAAACCAAGCCTCGGATAGCCACTCTTGCAACTTTAACCTTATTTAACCCTCGAAACAGCAAGAGGAAGTACAAAGTATTTTCACGAGCTGTGAATGGGCTCAGATCTGGTCTTGACGTCTTGAGGAAGTGCTGCCTTCTGCACAGCCAGAAACGCAAAAAATTTATTTCCAGTCCCGCCGAACTCAAGCATGTACACACACACAGTCCCGTCCCCCCTCCGCCCAGAAAAGAGCCCACCGGCTGGGCGGTGAGGGCTTGGGGGCGAACCGGGGGGATTTGGGTCAGAGCCGATGTCCCCGGGAGGGGGTGCAGCACGGGTTACAGCCACACGTTTCCCTGCCCTTATTTCTAAGCAGACACCCCAGATCCCTCCCCCCGCCCACCGGGCTGGGGAGCCCGAGAGTCCCCGCGCAGGGTCTGTGCGGAGGTGGGGACCCCCCTCCCCCGCCGCCTCTTCTCCCGTGCCCCTCGTCCACAGCCGCCGCCTCCCCCCCCCCTCCCCGCCACCGTCCCGGGGACCCCTCTTGCCCCCCCTGCCGCCCCCAGCCGGCAGCGGCGGCGGGAGGCGGGTCCGAGGGAGCCGCGCCCGCCCGCCCGCCCGGGGCCGGCCGCCGCCGGGAGCCGCACGCAGCCACCGCGGGGCGGGCCTGGGAGCGTCGCGCTGGGCCGGGCCGGGCTGGGCCGCGCCGCGCAGCGCCGGCGGCTGTCTCGGAGGCGCAGGGCATGGACGAGGGTCCCTGCAGCGGCGACCGGCGGCTGAGGTAAATGGGGCGGGGGAAGGCGCGGCGGGGCCGGGCGCTGCCGGGGGTTGCGCGGGGGCGGGCGGGCTGAGCCGCCTCTGCCTCTCGTTCCCGCAGCGCCCGCCGCATCTGCGGGGCGGGGACGGGGCTCTGCAGCCCGCGGGCTTTCTCCAGCCGCGGGGCTCCGCTCGCCCCCCTGCCCTCTCCGCCGCGCCGACCCCCGCGGCCGCCTTTGTGCCCGCTCCTTGGCCCGGGGTCACCCCTCCCCGGCCGGCCCGGGCCCCCGGCGCGGCTGCCCCTGCCCCTGGCACCGCCGCCGCGGGGGCGGGCGGGGACGCAGCCAACTGTTGCCTGGGGAAGCGGCGGCCGCGGAGCGTTGCCAGCTCCTGTGGCAGCGGGGCGGGGAGCGCTGGCAGAGCTCTCGCTTCGCCTCGGCTACCGGCTGCCTTTGGAAGGGCATCGGTTGCGGTGCGAGCCCCCGCGGAGATTCCCCGGTTGGCCTCGCCCCAGCCGGGGGAGAGGCTTCCCCGGGCACAGGCCCTGCGGGTGGAAGTCCCCGGGTGCTCGTTGCCAGGCGGTGAACGCCGGAGCCGCCCGGCTGCGGGGGAGAGCAGCGGCGGTGCGGGGACCTGCCTGTGCCCGCTCCCGGGCCCAGGGAAGCCTGGCTTAACTCTTAGCGCTGGCCGAGGATCTCAGCCAAACAACACGTCGTAGTGCCGTGCTGGAGTAAGTACGCCTGTGCTGTAGTCGGGGGAGAAAAGGGGATTAAGCTCACAACTTTGATCATACCGAAAACTTTCTATTCCAGGTGCTGGTGGTTGTTGAGTGCAGGGCGCTATAAACGCCCAGAGGGATGTACCTAGGCGTGAGATGAAAAACACGATCTGTAATACTGCATTAATCTCGGTGTTTGAATCTCTGTCCGTGTTGATATGCGTTACAGTGAACAGATATCACGCTTGCATCTATTCTTCCCATTATTATTTTTTTCCCTAATTTAATTTCAAGACCATTTAGCTTTAATTTTATTTATCTGGGTTTTATTATGCTAAGGTCTTGGTAATACAGGACGCCACTGTGTAGAATCAAATGCTGCATAATTCACTGGCAGCACAGCAAGACTTTTGCTAATAACTTGCCGAGGGTGGTGATGTGCGTTGGTTTCCAGCCTGTTCCTGGTAGTCTTTCGTTGCCATACAGCCCATCTATGCACTCTGGTTTTGTTTATCAGCTCCTAAAGGCGGTTTATATGTGTATGGAGAAAGAGTCAGTTAAGAGGGCCAGTGATGTTTTTGCTTTGCTTCTCCGTCTCTCACCATCTGAAAGGTCAGGAAAAAAGGAAAACGACTAGCTGTGAACTCTTAGGTGGGGAGATCTGGAACAAAATGCTGTCGTGACATGAGGTTGCCTTCTGGGCAAAGAATTTCACATGCTCAGCACTGCTCAGCAAAAATACCCCAACTCATATTACATAGGGAAGAACCAAGCTGATACTTCCCTTTTCTCTGTTATGCTAATTTTTACATTTTTATAACATGTAAGGAAGAGTTATACATCAGCAATGTACTTCTTTATTTTTTTAAGGAATAAACTTTGTAATTTCCCATGTTTAATTCTCCTTTCTACTCTCCTGTAATACCCCTACCCTCCCACCTCACTGGGCCCAAATTAAAAATGAATGCTAAAGCTCTACTACTCATGAATTTAGCTTTCCTAGGGTAGACTTTAAAAAATGTTTTAATGAAATGAAATTACAGATTATGGGAATAGCATGAAGGGTTTGACTTAAATTCATAAAAAGCATAAAGCAACTACGCATAGCAACTCAGAATAAAATTCTTCAAGTTCAATTTGAACCAGTATAGTATAGTCTATCTGGTCTTTAATGTTGCACTTAAATGTAAACTATGGCAAGTATAAGCGAGGTTCTCTGGGTTCTTTATATGGTTTCTTAATGAGTGCCCAATATTTTATTGTATCCTGCTCTGTACTTTTTCACTACTCTCCTGTGCTGTTTTTGCAGTGAGGCTTCATTTTTGCTGTGAACTTCTGCTCTTTACTAAAACTAGAAAATAAACAAATAGCAAGTAATTAAAAAGACACTGTATGCCAGTAATTAAAATAAAAAATACTCAGCTAATTCACCAAGTAAAAATGATGATCATCTTGGATACTACTGCGTAGTTACCATCAGCAGATGTCATTTTGCCATAATAGTGAGTCTGTTAGTGAATTTTACAGTGTTGGGAAGATAATTCATTGTTAGTGTGCTTAGCTTGTTCTCATGACATCATTTTTTGACACTGTTTTGTCAGGCTGAAATATCTTGTCCTCAGCGGTATGGTAGTCTCACAAAGACATTAAGGATTTGCATGTGCAGTATGTTGCGGATTTCCACATGTTACGTGTTATACAAAATGAGAGCTTAAAATGTGTGTCAAAAATACTAGATGTTATTTAGGTGAATAACTATTTCCATGGTTTAACAAGTAATATTTTATATGTGTACAGATACTATAAATAAGACGTCTTTAATCAATCATATTTATATGTATTTCCAAATACCCTTTTAATTAGAGTTTTTAGAGAAACTGTAAAAGAGTTTTGTAGAATCACTGTCATTCTTTAGCACTAGGTGCATAATGCATGCAGTAGCACATAAACTTGATCATTCACTTAACACTTACAAAATGGAAAAATACTATTCTATAACCAAAACCTGTATGTAATCCAGATGTGATTAGGTCTCCTATTAAATCTCTGGAGACAAACTGAGTATGCCAATGTGACCTGTAACATCAGCGGACAGGGGAATATGCATCCTAATAATATATATGTTGATTCAAAGGAGCCAAAACCTCTTAGTGTTTCCTCCATGCTGAATTCAGTATGTATTTGGATCAGTTTCAGTGTTATCAATCATTCTTTTAGCAACACTTTCTCCTCATGTTATCTAGGAATGCAAAACAGTAACATTAAATCAGAGAAAACAGTTTGAGAGGCATGAATTAAAATATTTAATATATGGGGCAGCTTGAGAGTTGCAAAAAACTCAGTCATAAATTTGAATTTTGTTGTTTAAATTAAAATTTTAATAGAAGCTGCTATGCACTTGTGTGAATGATGTGAGATGTACAGGTCCTAATTCTTGTGTAGTACTGAATTACCATTCTTCTACTTTCACAGAATTCCAATTCACACTTCCAATTAAAATGAAAAATGTGTCTTTTTTTTCTGTCTTCATATACTGCTTGATACAAGTTCTTGATTTAAACTAGTAGCAATAGTTGCTTCTACAGGAAAAATAACAATAATAGATATAGGACAAATACCTTTTAGGACAGATATGATGCAGTGCAACCCTGACACACAGGTACTTGAAAGATTTTTATTTAATATTGTGAATTTTAAATGTTTAGAAATAATTTCATGCTTGGTATTTTCATGTTTGCATTAAGTTAAATGTCAGTCTTAATTCAGAGACGGTTACTTTTGCATGCTAACAGATGAAATATTCTTGTCTAATTTATGATCTTGTCAATAGACTACAAAACCGGTGCTCTATGGGACTTCTTTGTGCATTTTATCCTGTTCTTCCTGTCCATGATAATACTTTTGTAGGGCTGTTTGTAGTGGCAGTGGACAGGTTGACTTTTAACATCATGGTTTGGATGACCAACAGTGCAAAAGCTGAAGCTAATGCACAAGTCTGAGGCTTATTTTTGAGTAAATATGTGTAAGGAATTTGTGAAGTTTGTAAAAGGTGAAAAGTTCATTTTGAAGGTTTCTGTGGCAGTGCAACTTGTAGTGCTATGTGTGCCCATCTCAAATGCTAGTCTGGTTTGGTTAAAGTCTTAAGTTAATAAACGCGATTCATGAATGTCCCTCGAACCTGTTGAAGAGCATCGATATGTCATGGGAGTTGTCATGTCTAGAATATGGCATGGAGCATACTGGGATCTGGAGTTCGGTCCCCTGCTTGCCTGTGGTGAGCTCTGGATGACTGAGTCATATATGGGTACTGGAGTTCACACAATTTAATAACGCTATGGAGGTGGTTTGGTGTTTTTAAGGGGATGTGTAGGCTTACACTGACATTTTAGATAAAAGCCATTCTGTACTCTCTTACAGCTCTCTGATACGCATAGACTGAAAATCTAAGTTAGAAGCTTTTTTTTTATATATAATTTATGGGATTTTGGGGGGGAAGTCCTTCCCCTTGTTGTATTACAGCCTGAATTCATAAATTATTTTACAATTAGATGCCTCAAAGCTAAGGTTGATGTTCTTAAAACTCATGTCTGAAAGCACACAGTTGTCTGTATTTTTTACTGTGAAGAAAATGAGATGCACAGAGCTTCATTTCTGCATCCATCCAGAGCTGTTACCACCGTGACTGTTCTGGAGAGTGGCATCTCTCTCCTGCCTAACTGCTTTTGGCATCCTGAGATAGGGATGTTCCCTCAGGATTTGAAAAGCTTGTTTTGCTAAGAAATAAGTAAGTAAGCTATTTACAAACTCGAGGAAGAAGCATTTGCAGTGATGTTTATCTCTCCCTCTTCTTATATTTGATGGTGCATTAGTTATGTCCCTTACTCCTGAAGTGTGAAGCTTGGTTCTCGTGTCCCCTCTTTAGCTTGAAGTAACTTGAGCTCATATGTCCTTCTTCCCAGGAGAGTGCAACAAGCAGCTGTCCTTTATTTCACCTGCAACTGTGTTAATTCCAAAAAAAAGAATTAGACCAGAGGGAGAGTGACTTCTGCTCTGTGATTAAGGCATTCAGGTGAGGGAAATCTGGTTTCTATGGGTGTTTCATTCTTTCGTCCAGTAAATATTTCTTCATTTCATAGCTTCAGCAGGAGTAGTCTAGGACACACTATAGTCTGTGGGTTAGGGCACTACCCTGATGTGCAGAGATGTGGTTGTGAACCAGCTTCTCAGCCTGGAAAGAGCCTACCACCCACTTTTACTTCCTCTGTGGTTGCTTTCCTGATGCTTTTAAATTGCTCGATAGTGCTTGGGGGCATGCTCCTGCCTTCTCATCTGAAACTTCAAAATTGCATGACTTCTTTCCTCATCAGCTTGTGAAAGGGATGACTTTGTATCTTGCTCCTGGGGAGGCCTGAGGGTTTTACAACCCTTTTTAATAACATAGGTACTACTTGAGCTTCCAGGATAGGTGATGTTTAAGGTACACCCTTCACAACTTTGTTTCCTATTAGGTTAGATGGCTTCCTGCTTACTATCCCAGTTATCTTAATTTCCATTATATAACCAAATTTATTGTAGCCAGGCTCAAAGTTCTCCTGGGAGTCCATTTTATGCTTCTGGTTTCATATGGACAAGTAAATCTAAGAAAAGTGTAGATTTTGAGGGAATGAAGGTGAGAATTTGGCAAGACTGAGGTTCCCTTCAGAAGAAAGTCTTTATTTTGTGATGAGAACACAGTTTGAGCCTAGTTTGATTCAGTTGTCCAGCACAGGCATCTTGTCTTTGCTGAGATGCTTTATGACATTGTCTGCATCTATGCTTGGCTAGCAGATGCAAGATGGCCAGAAGACCCTTGTTCTGCTTGAACTAGCACCTACTGGGAAGGCGGGATATTTTAAGATAGCTCCGTACTATTTGCCTCAGCAACTGAACTGAGCCCAGTAGTGTCCTAAGACTGTTGTTGTCTAGGCTGAATGTGGTTAGACTGAAAAGCAGGAGGAAGGTGGTGTTTTCTTGGTTTTCAAAGACATTTTAAGGAAAACCTGCTGTTTTATTTTCTTTACTGTGAGTGTATTTGGTACCTAGCCTGATCATTATAATTTTCATTTTGCAGCTGCCCCAGATTAAGTCTGGAAGGTTAACTTGAGTTAATGGCTTTCTGAGAAGAGAGGGAGAAAGTTCGTCTTCTGGTTTCTGTCATGCATATTAATAGGGGTGTGGAGCTGTGGGGCAAAAATTCATTACTGTTTGTTGTTAGCTGGTATGGAAATGCAGAGTGATGGTGCCACTTAGAGAGTTGAATTGGCTTTGGAGAAGAAGGAAAATTCTCTCTGGTAACTGATCCATATGATCCTATCTCCGGCAAATTGATTCCAGGATTGTGTTTAAATAGCCTTCATGAGAGATGTGCAGTGGTATTTATTTGGTACAGATGATTTGCTGGTCCTAATTTTTCGGAGAGAGTTCATTTAATGCTGTGAAAATTGGGGGAGGGAGACAATGGTGAGGGGAAAATTTTATAATACTATTCCTCAGAGCTGTTCAAACTTGTTTAGATTTTAGAAAGCTGGATTGTTAATTTGCTATATTTCCAGAAATAATCTAATTTTGTCTCAGTTATACTTTCTCCCACCCACATATACATGTTCTGACTCCTTGTGCTGAATTGCACAGTGTTTTGCTTCAAGGATCATCTGTAGACTGTTGGTGACTCCTTCAGATAAAGATTCCATGACCGACGTTGACATCTTTAGAAGCTTCTGGAAATAAGTCTGTAATCATCTCCCTAATAACTGATGGCAGCAGAGGAAATGGGAGCTGATATTCTGTAACCGTTTTTCCTATGTTTTTATTATTAAAGCATAAATGCCCTGTAGGACTGGAGGACTTCCTTCACCCTCTCCCAAGGCTGTGCTGCAGCAGAGCTCTGTAATACCAATTACTGCAGGGACAGTTTGCAGTTCCAAATGAGATCATGATGGGGATGCTGGAAAATGAGTCTCTCAAAATGTGTTTCATGCTCTGAATACTTGAGAGATTTTGTTAGAGTGAGATACTTAGGTCTACGGGGTTTATGGTTTTAATTAGAGGAGGTGTTAAAAAATCCACTTACTATTTTGCATCAACATCTCTTGTATTCAAGAGGAAAACAGAAGATATTTCCTGATCTTGAAGTATTCTTGGAATGTGTTGCCTGTAGAACTGATTTGTATTTCTGCAACTAGATAATCTTACTACTTTATTTTATTTTTTCCCCAAAGACAGGGAGAGAGCATACATATTAGATGCCTTAGAAGTATAGATAATCTGCTTGTCCATTTTTATACTGTGAGACAAAAAATGATTGGTGTCTGACTACTTACGCCTTTGTTTTACTGAGGTTTTGATTCATTATGGCACAGACAGTATCATGTTGTCCTTTACTGAACTAAAAGTAAATCCGCCAAAAAAAATCCCCTTTTGTTCTGCTGCTGAGGAACACTGTGGGCTGCCAAATCCTGGCAGTCTGAGTCACCACAATTGTAATAAAGTGTTTGTACTTTTGCGGTTGCTGTTACTCAGTGTCTTCTAATTTATTCGTAAGGCAAAGGGACACCTACAGGTTAAAATACTACTTTTTAAAGAAATATTCCATGTTTATTTGTCAAAAGAGAATACACACTGGTAACGCTTCAAAGATTCCAAGGAGCAAATGTTAATCAATTAATTAACAATAAGAAATACATATATTTAACAAATTTCATTTTCTTTGTAAGGGCAATGTTAGACTTCAAAAAGTAATGGGATTATTTTAAACTCCTTACTGAACTCTGCTGTTTTGGCCATCTGATCTCACCTGATAATGGTCTGATAACCAGGGATACTGTTTCCTTCCTTAAAAAAAGTAAAATAATGTTTTAGGGACAGAGACTCTGACCCTGGAAATGCTTATCTGTATTTTAGCTTTGATGCGTGGGCTGTGACCCAGCAAGCATAACTCATGTAGTTGAATTCAGGATCACTCCCAAACAAAGCAGTCAAATATTAAGTTGCAATATTCAAATAAAACTCAGAATGACTGCACATAAACAGCTGAGGGAAAGCAAGGTGATTCTGAATCAAGGATGGGTACTGGTAAGGCTGACAAATACGTTCCCTGATGCCACAGAAGATGTGCACAGTGTCCTGCAGGTGGCTGCCCCTACGCTGGGGTGGTCTGGCTGGTGTGCCCTGTCACTTGTGCTTGGGCAGGAGATGGGAGTTCCTACAGATTCTTGATCCCATCAACTGTGCATGGAGAGGAGATGGGTTTCCTTATAATTTCTCAATTCTTTAGCTATTTATGGGTAGGAGTCCTCATGATTTAGGCTTTTAACTCTAATATCAGTTATTGAGACAGAAACAATTATTTCTTTCTTTCTATTGATAAAAGAACAACAAGGCTTTTATTACTTTTTTGCCTGATACTTAGGGAATTCTGTATGTCATTTACCTTTCTCTAGTGTTGAGCTACTGAAATTTCCATGGTTCTCTCAAAAAAAAAAAAAAAAAAAAAAGACAACTTCAGATTATTAGTAACTTTCCCTGACTCTGTCTTATAGAGCTGCTGAAGAAAAGGAAGGTGGACTGAGCTGGGTGTGGGTGGTGGGCACTGAAGTGGTGTGGGACATGTATGTAAATTCATGTGGCAGAAAGTAATTTTAATAGCTGCTCTGCATCATACTATGACTACAGCTGTTTCCCAAATAAGAGGTTCACATGCTATTGACAGGACATTCACACAAAGAAAGGAGATGGTAGATAAGCAAATGCAAATATATTACATGCCCTTTATCCTTTAGTTTTAATACATTCTCATGACAAGTTCAGCGTGAAACACTTGGTGACATGTAATTATATATGCATTAAGTAAATGGCACTTGATTCATGGTATCCCTCTCTCGGGGTATATATTAATGCACAGGGGTAGGGATGAGTGAGTAGTAGTACAGCTCTGAGCTTCTTGATTCATGTGGCAATGCAGGCCTGCTCCGGGTGCTGACTTCCTTTCTCCTTTTTTTTTTTGCCCATAAAAGGAGAAAAGTACTACCATATGACTGCTTTAGAGAAGGATCGGGGGGAGGGGGTTATTCAGGTAGCTTTGTTTCTTGTAGGCAGTGCAAGACATTCTGCTTTCTGTGTTTAAGGTGATATTACCAGCAGGGTACGTGGTAGTGTTTCCTTCAACTGACGTTGAAGTAAAACACTTCATTCTTCTAATGTTTGGGGGTTTTTTTCTGTATGGATGAGAGATTCTGAAGGGAGGTTGGATATAAATGAGTTTGGAAAGAAGATGAAAATCCTATTCTTGGGGATTAGGCTGTCCTCCAAACCTGCAGACACTTTCCTGCTGGTGCTTAAAGAATGACTGTGTGTGGTATTCACCCATCTTGTGCCAGTGACTGTAGGTAGGCATGCTTAAGTTTATTGCTTAATTTTGCACTGTTAAAAAGTTACATCTCCGGTTTTCCAGAAAACTTACTATTAAGATAATTCCCTGAAGACTTGCCCATAAATCAAATCTGGACATCTCAGTGCCTTTCTGCAACTGGAGAAGTCCATGAGCCCACTTGCTCTGCAGTCTTACAGTGACTGTCAGCATACAGTAAAGCAAGAGTTGCCTGACTTCCTTTGACATATTCTGACAAAAAGCATAGCCCTCCCACTGATGAGGGTCACATTTTCTCCATAGAGCGAAGCCAATTAACAGCTCTAAATAAGTTCCACCCAGCTTCTGTCATGGGCTACTAGGTGGTCTTCAGTGGGCTCCTGATTTGGCATCAAGTGCGTGCAGCCAGCAGCAGGATGGTCGTGAACTAGGCAGCTTCAAGCGTGCTGCCTGCTGATGTCCTGCATGTGCGTTCAAAGCTATCTCTGAGTCAATGATTCACAGTATTGATCAGCTTGGGTTTAGTCACATTTGTATGTTCCCTTTACTTACTGCTGAAACAATTTGACATGGGGGCATGTAAATCAGTTGCCTCTCTTCTTGCTCAGACCAACACAAAATATTTTAGAAATCACAGCAGGATGGATCTACCTGTGGAAACCAGACTTTTGTCTTTGACAGCTGTAAAAAGTGGAGATCTTTGACCCAAACACTTTCTTATGAAATGAAACATTCTGTCAAGGACTCTGAAGGGAGCTGAAGAAAATTAAGATTTTAGTAATGAGCCATTTCCTAGCATTATCCTTTTCTAGTGTCTCGGCAGGTATCCTGGGAACAGAACAAAAGGACCATACTAATTCTGGATCTAAAGTAACTTTTTCTTTCAAGCTGGTTTATTAATTTTTTTTCCACATCAGAATTAGGATGTAGGCCAAGATCTGTGAGAAACAGATGTCTGTCTCATGCCAACAGTGTTATCATCGCTGGGATTTAATAAATTTATTACTTCACTTATGTGGGAGGGTTTTTTGTTGTGTTGTAGGTTTTTGTTTGTTTTTCTTGGAAGATCTGATAGTGAATTTTCTGGTTAATTGGAGTGATGGTCTTCAGTTGAGTGTTGATGACACCATTGGGGTAGATGTGTCATCTTTTTATCTTTTTGAAAGACAGAAGTTGTAACTGTAGTTCAAGGCTCTATGATTAAAGGTAAACTGAGGTGTGAGAGTTCATAATCTGGGATTATTAGTTTGGTGCAGAAGGTTATTAGGTGGACTCACTAGACCAGATGGCAGCCAATACTCCAACAGTTATAAATGGTTTGTCAAGGTTTTACAGAATAATATGCAGTTTTGTCAGTACTGTGGTGGGTTGACCTTGGCTGGATGCCTGGGCCCACCAAAACTGGTCTGTCACTCCTCAGCTGGTCAGGGCAGAGAAAATATAATGAGATGCTCATGGATCGAGATAAGGACAGGGACATCACTCAGCAGTTATCATCATGGGCAAAACAGACTCGACTTGGGGAAATTAATTTAATTTATTGCCAGAGTAGGATAATGAGAAATAGGAACAAATCTTACAACACCTTACCCCCCACCCCTCCCTTCTTCCCAGGCTCAACTTCACTCCCAATTTCTCTACCTCCTCCCCCAAATGGCACAGGTGGGTGGGGAATGGGGGTTGCAGTCAGTTCATCAACCGTTGTCTCTGTGGCTCCTTCCTCCTCAGGGGAAAGACTCCTCACACTCTTCCCCTGCTCCAGTGTTGGGTCCCTCCCACAGGAGACAGTCCAGCACAGGGTCCTCTACGGGCTGCAGGTGAATATCTGCTCCAGTGCCTGGAGCACCTCCTCACCATCCTCTTTCACTGACCTTGCTGTCTGCACAATTGTTTCTCTCACATGTTCTCGCTCCTCTCTCCCAGCAACTGTTGTGCAGCTGGGTTTTCCCCCTTCTTTAATATGTCATCACAGAGGTGCTACCACCATGGCTGATGGGCTCGGCCTTGGCCAGTGGCAGGACCATCATGGCCCTGGCTGGCATTGGCTCTGTCAGAGACAGAGGAAGCTTCTGGCAGCTTTTCACAGAAGCCACACCTGGGGCCCCCAGTACCCAAACCTTGCCATGCAAATCCAATAACAATACCATTACATTTTTAAGTCTACTTCAAGGTAGGCAGAGTTGGGAATGAAGAAGCATGTAGTGAGATGATCTGTAGGTAAGCAGTTGTGAAGGGGGTGTATGCTTTTGTACTGTCTGTAATTTTTCAGTACTCTGTGACACTGCACAATTACTTATATCTATACAAAGTTTTAAACACAGTAAATCTTGCTAGGTATAATATTTACATCGAAATTTGCACCATGGTAGTTGTGTTTTACTTTGGAAAATTTTGATATGCCTCTGTTGTGCTTACAAAGAGTTCTTGCTTGTGTTTCTTTTTGTCCAAAATAAGGGTAAATGGTTTTGATTCAGGTTTGCACAACATTTTTTTAAAGTACTAAGTTGGGATTTCTGACTTAGAAGAAGCAAATTTGTGAAGGCATATAAGTTTCTGAATTATTGAAAAAAGTACATATTTGTTCCTGAAATGCTAATCTTGTGAATTTCTTCCTTGCCCACCACCATGATGTGGGTAAAATTTGGAGAAGCAGTCTCAGCTGTTGTGCATTGGGATGTGATCAGTAGAGCTATGCCTGCTCTATACCAGCTGACAGGACCAGTGTTCTACTGGCAGCAGTCCAGACTTGCTGAAATTAAAAAGTCAGATGCTTATCTTCAGTCTGTCTGAACACATTCAAAAACTTCAAAACTTAGTGCAAATTTTCACGTGTGCTGCATATAACACATGCGAGAACACAAACACTTAACTGTTTGACATTCATTTGGTTCTGTTCTCTTGGTTTGAAAGCAACAACCACCTAGGTAAGGATGTGATATTAAAGCCAGAAGCTATAATGCCTGAAAGAGGTGACCTGTTAATTCTGAAATGTATTGGCTACTTATAACTTCTAAAAATGATGTTCTCCAGAAGCGACTGGGTACTATAATCGTGATGCATGTTCATAGTAGGAACGAAATAAGAAATGGATATGGCATGCAACTGTTCTGTTATATTTTAGTACTGTTCGTGACACAGTTTCGTCCTGTGCCAACTAACACTCTCCCAGATAATGCCCAAAGCATAGTTCTGGGGTTAGGAGAGACGATGGACCATTTCCAGAAGGCTGTTTGGATCTGGCTAGGCTGTTTTGAAGGGATAGGATTTTAGTTGTACAGCCACGAGCTGTACCACGCTCACTGGTTCCAGGCCCAGAGCGTGGCTTTGTGCCCTGCTCTGTTTTATTTTCTGACATATGCATGGCCACAGATCCTGCTTTCCAAGAAGCTGGGATTCAGCAACTTCTTTGGGAAGGCAACAGCAAGATTGTCTTTGTGTACTTAGAAGGGTAGGAGAAAAAATTCTATCAAACCTGTAAGTGAGAAGCTGTATCTGTAAAGCTGGAAAAATAATCCCAAGCAATTTAAAATCATGGAATAATTGAGTTTCATATTGTTTTTATAAGAAAATCCCCAGGGAATACACAGGTGTAATTAGCCATTTTGAAAGTGCTAGTTAAAAAAAAAAAAAAAAATGAAGAATTATGGCCTGGCATTTTAAAACAAAATAAACAAATTAAATGTAAGTAGATGGCATCTACAGTATCCTCAACCAGTATATCCTGGCAGTAGTGTAAAATTTATCCCTGTCCTAAGCTTTGCCTTCTGTTAACTAAAGGAGCAGTAGCAACCTGCTAGCGCAGACCTGAGCTGGCATGATCTTTAGGTTTTCCCTGGGAAATTCCTGTCTCAAGCAGATGTTTCAGGCCTCTTCTAATTGTCTGATTGCCTCCTGTCAAGGAGGTGCAAGTCTAACTTTATATTTAGCAAAAACTGTAGGGTGCAGGAAGTTTTTTGTTGGTTGTTTTGGTTTTGGGTTTTTTTTCTTTTTTGTTAAGCAGTGTTAAAGCTATTAGCATCCTAATGACAGAGTCTGGTCCAACAGACAATTTATGGGTTGACTCTAGTCCATGGAGCGCTTCCATGTGTCTAACAGCCTCTCTTCTACAGGAGATGAGGAATAACTGTTGGGATGGCGTAGGCTGTCTAGTGAACTGGCCACACATCCTTCCACCTGGAAGTGGTCCATTGATCTGAAATTGAACTCCTGGTCCCAGCGTGGACAGTGATGGGCCAAGTGCCATTCCTGGGCTGGGAATTCCTGTGCGGTTTGTGGTTCGAGGGTTGTGTGGGGAGAGAATCGAAGCTCAGGTCAGGGTTCTCTAAGGATGAACTGCCCTGATTTGCGTGTATTACCAACATCTCTTGCATCTTCTGCATAATATTTAAATAGTACCAGCTTGGTAGTAAAGGCTTTTATGAGCCTGTTCTTTTTCAGTACATACATTGATAACTGTGTTCTGCTGCTGCTGCTCCTTATTTCTTTATAGCTTAAATCGAAATACAGATTTGTCACTTCATTTTGGAACATGTACTTTCTACTTTTTAAGTAAAGGACTTCTAAAACATGAAATAATATTGTGATTGAATAGTTAAGATTCAGAGTCTATGCTCTGATGCACACTTCATCTTATTTAACTCTTCTGTTTTGCCTTTGAACTACAACATTATCTAGTCCATTCTGTGATGCAGCTTCACTTAACTCTTTATTTGAAGTAGAATTAATTTAGCTTCTTTGCTATTTATGGTTTGTTGAATACTGATCATACAGCCTTAATTATTTCTTACACAGCAGGAAACTTTCAAAGTAGCAGCTGTGTTTTGCCTTAAGTCAAATTGGTTGTGGACTATGACTGCTCAAATCCCTGGGTGGATAATAAGCTTTACTCCCAGCAGGTCCCCCAGACTAATATGCTGAGGATACCGAATTGACTTCTGTGTTTCATTGTATAAATGCATTTTAACTAGAGATAAATTGACTTACTGGATGTTACCAAAACAGTAGAGGAGAATTTTTCTCTTCTGCATTAGTATGTGATGGTTTGCCTCCTTGTGGACATCCCTCCCTTAAAGCAGCATTAAGGTTTTTGCTAAGGTTTCAGAGTGTCTATTTATTTCTGTCCCATTTTTATCTTACTGGTGTTTTAAGGAATGATCACTTTCTTCCCAAATCACGAATTCTCCTAAGGAGAAAAGCGGTTGCTCATAAACATGTTTCATCACCCCATGTTTAGGTCAGAGTGTTATAAGGAGTATCTTGATATTTATTTATTTTATAAACATGTTAAAGTGTTGTCCCTCCTCATTCCCAATGGCTTTCCTATGGAACACTCTGATATCAATCTTGGACTGTTTATCTCCACTTTTAAAGGAATATTCTATTTTAAAGACCCAAAACTGGAAATTTGAAACTCTTTCAGAAAGTGAGAGTAGTTTATCCTCTTTCCCTCCCATGGCACTTGCTTTCCCATTCGATGACATCTCTCAGTCCAAATGAACTTGTCTTGCAGCCTGTTCCTCGTAGTTACTGCTTGCGGGAAAAAAAAGTGCTTCCTGACATCTGTTCGTAGTCTTTTTTTAATGCCCATTTTGTACCCGTTCATCGTATTAACTCTATGAATTGGACTGACATTGTTTTTGTATCCCATCTGAGATTGTTTTAGTTTGATTTTGGTTTAGACTGAAAGAAATCGGGATATCTGGGATAAATTTTAGAAAAGGTTAAAGAGCAGACTTCAAGAATGTAATGTGTATTTTGTTAAAACTCTAATTCAGTGCTAGCTACTACTTAAGTTGTGCTTAGGATAGCTATTCTGTATAATTTGCAAAGTTTTTGTAATTTCATGATTCAGCTGAACGGGAGATACTCCTTGACAGCTCCTGTTTTTTTGTTTCCAAAATTTAGTTTTTCTATATAAAAATATGTTTGGACTGCCAAACTAATTGTGCTACAGTCTGCTTCCCAGCCAGAGTCTGTAAACTTTTTGTGGGTATGTTTTGCACCTGCTACATGAGAGCTTATTGTTGCCAGCACTGTTAATTTTTTCCAAATAAGCAAAGTTGTGTAACAGAACAAATTGGGCTAACACAAAAATATGGAAATTACAAATATAATTCAAGAAAATTCTCATTTACCTTTCTTTTGGTCTATGTTACATCTCAAGAGTTTTAATTAGTTCACTAGTTTATGTGCTCTGATGAATATATATTTTTTTAAAACAATCCAATTGTCTCATTTTGCAATATACAAATTCTAAAGTTTCTATCAAATATATTTTATCTTCTGTTCTTGCATCTACTTTATGCTATTTCAGTACTTACAGCAATCTTTTATTTTTATTCCATAGAGTTTTAGCCTGGATTTTTTTCTGTCCCACTTGCAATCAGTTTAAAGGTTTCTGGGAATTTTTTACTGTAATTAAACTTGTAAGTCTTGTTCTACAATTAATTAATTTTCCTGAAAAACATTTCTGTTCATATACTTCTGTAGAATTACTGAGATATGTCCTGTGCATTTGAAGGGAATGAAGTAGTAGTTCACTCTCAAATTATGATCTTTGTAGTTATATTTCCATTTAATACTTCCAGAAAGAAGTGGAAATTTAGTACCTTTTTTCCCTTACTAAGTTCTTTTTACTTCTGTTTTCTTTCTTGTGATGATGGGTCATGAATTCAATTAAACTGTGTTGCCTGTGGCTTCAATGACTAAAAAATGATCTTTTCGTATTGAAGAACTCCTTCTGGAGTGGATCAAATAAACAGATCAGGTCATGGCTCAAATAAATACAGTTCTGCAGGTATCTGCTTTTGTATGAGATATTTAATTGACTAATTTAAGGTATTTATCTAAGAAATACTTTCTTCCCCTTTATCAAACTGACATAGGGTCTTTTTTTCATGTCATAACATTCCTCCAAAGCCAGTTCATGTTATATCAACATAGTCTGTGCTAGACTTGCCATTTCAAAGCTAAATTCCACCTTTTTTATTTCTGATGATCATCTAAATTTTGCAGTCCTCTTTCTTTACCTGCAGTGTTTCTTTCTGTTCTTTCCAGTCTCTTCTTCCCACCTGTAATCCTTTCTCATCGTTTCAATCCATTCTGTTCTACCACTTTCACTTTCTCATTCCTGGTAGTAAATCTGCTTTGCTTTCTGTTTAACATGAGTCTTGCTGTGTTGCTTAACCACTCTCTCCAGTTAACTTTAATTACATGACACTTGAAAGATACCTAAATGCTTAGTAGCTTGGGAGTTAACATGGTCCGATTTGAAACTTTCTAACAGATGCTCATTTAATTAGTGCTGGCATTCCTGAGTCCTCTAGACTTGTCATTTTGTTGTTGTTGTTGGGTCAAGAGGGAAGGGGTCATGTTTTCATGTATCTTCAACCAGTAAATTCTGTAGAAAATGATGTATCTAGAGCTCGTTTCTGCAACCCAGTAAGGCTGGAGGGTCAGCAGTTTTGTCGTACGTCACCACTCTGTAGGAAATGGTGATTTCCTGGGTTCTGTAAGGTGCCTCCAGTCCCCTCGCTGTCCTGAGGTGTTTGTGCTTTGCCCGCTCTCTGATGCCTCCTTCCCGGCTTCTTTCCCACGTAAGCTGCATAACTCTCCAGAGTTAAATAAGCGTCCTAAACACAGTGACAGTAGTCCACTATCCTGATGTGCTGTAGTATGAGATTAATTGACCTTTTGCTCTGGGTGTAACACACAGTAGAAGATACCTTGCAGCAGTACCTGTTGCTTTAAAAGAAGAAAGGAAATTAATACGTTTTGAAGGAATTTAAGTCACTTTACTGATTTTTACTTAGCAATTAAAACAGTTTCATTAATAACAATTCTTTTAAACAAATTTTAAAATCCACAGATTGCAGCCTCTATCTAATTAGTGGGAAGGCTCTGGATCATCTTCAGCAAGGTAAGAGTCATCTCTGGTACTTTGTCTTGCACTGAACAGCTGTCTAGCAGATTCGAACATCATAAATGACAAATGAATATTCATTCTCCCTTGAATAACATCCTGTTATGTAGTTTTTACTGTTAACACCTAACTGACGCTTTCAAAATGCTATCTGGGTGTAATATTTTCACCTTGAGGTTTTTATTTGTTTGCTTTTCTTATTATAGAACAACAACTGAGAATTCTTCTTCCTATGTACTTTTTTCATTCACTCCACTGTTTTGAATCATTTCACTGTTGTTATTCTGGTTTATGTAAACCCTTGGGATAGAATTGGCTTAGGCAGAGAACAGGATTTGTTCTCATCCCTTTTGAAGTCCTAATTCTGTGATTTTATTGGGTTTTGGCCTTCTACTGCCTTTTTTTTTTTTTTTTTATTTTACAACTCTTGACCAGGTTCCCATCAAACTTTCTGAAATATAAGTTCTAAATACCCTCTGTTGCTACAGAACTGGAGAGAATTTGCAGCCAGCAGCAAAATAAAGCAATGCTGAAAATAGACTTTTTTCCCCTAGAGAAAGGGAGTTCCCTGACTTGACCAGCTACTAATTGGTACAAAGGTTTGTTTACACAGAGGAGCTATTCCTAATTAGTTCCCTATGTGGGTACTCTACTTGGGAAATTAGTGTTGCATTCTGATTTAATTTAATCTGCTTTTATAATGAATTGTTATAATTTGCACTAAGGAATGTATTTTTAGAAGGAAAAAAAAAATCTGCACTGCACCGCCCCCGAGTTTCAAAAGATAATTCCTCTTTAGGCAGCAATCAAGCACTCCTACTCTTTTGAAATTAAATGAATAAAAATCCATCATTAGATTAGAACCAGTTTTAGTCATATCTTCATAAATATAGCTGCAGAAACACAACCATGTGTTTTTCAAAGCCAAAACTTAATTCAGCTGATTTATAGACCTGCTGACTTGACCTTTGTTTTTCCATAGTTGTGAGGATAGTGAACCAGAATATTTGGGAAGAGTTTTTGTGGACTTATATTAGCATCGTTGAGGTTATGGCTGAAATGAAAGTTCAGTTCCAAGCTTTTCTGTAGCGGATTTCTTTTTCTTAAGTTGACTTCATCTTTGCTCTGGGAGCAAGCTTGCATCTCTGTAAGTTATTTTATTTAGAGTTGAAAAAATAAATTAAGAATAGCTGCCCCTATAGATCCTTATGAAGGACCAGATCCCCTTGGTTTTCTCTCAGCCTTCCCCTTCAACACTTGCAGAATGAAATGATCACTGTTAGGCATTTTAATTACATCTTTTATTTCAGTAGTTTCAAAAGATTGGAAAATTCATTTCTGAACTTAGAGCTGCTTTAACCAGACTTCTTCCAGTGTAAATACTGTTTTAGATAAATATAGTCTTTATAATGAACTGTTAAATGTTTTGGAAATATATTTGCATTTTCTTTAGCTCATTATTCCTTTTAATTCTTAATATAATGCTTACCAGTATCAGTGGACATTATTTTCCTTTGGCTGTACCAGTCTTTGCAACAGCTCATTATAAAATCCAGAATAAATTGAATGTGTTCTGCAGAATTATATAGGATAAAATTTAGTTTAAGTATATCATCATTTCAACCCAGCAGCATTTTTGAATGGTATTGCTTCAAAAATTTTTGGATTTTACAAATTTCACTTTGAAAATAGTAATTTTTGTTTTCTGTGGATATTTCCTTTTTAAGCTAGAAAGTTTCGTCTGAAAATTGAGAGGGAAAAGCACAGTGATACCAAGTGTAATCTTGAATGTTTTTCATGACAGACGGACGTTGAATGTTTAGCATCACCTCTTTGGATTTTTGAATGTGAATTGGAACCACTGTATTTCTAGGTAAGACATAACCAAGTGTTTGTGTTAAGTACCCCCTTTCTTTTATACATGAATTATGAGAAAACTAAAGAGTGCAATATGCTGGACTTTGTACAGAGTGTTTATGTCCTGTTGAATACATCCAATGTTACTTGAGGTTTTAAATAAAAACAGTTCAGTTGTACTAAATTTTTACATTCCCTGAGAGAAACCACACCAGCAACTTTGCATGGTCTATCTACGTATGGGATGTAATTTTATAATCAGGTTCGTAGTTGTTTGATTAACTTGTTGCCATTCAAAGTGGTAATTCACTTCTGTCTGCCCCTTCTCTTGCATCAACATTTGTACTCATCCGGAATGTGCTGGTTTAGGAAATCTGCTGCTGAAAATCTACAGGATTGCAAAGACACGTTGGAGGATTAATTTTCTGTCAGTTTAGACCTCTGCATCAGCACACTGTGGATGCAAGCAAGTCGACACAAGGAAATCAGTTGCCAGTACTTGCAGCAACAAATTGTTTTATTAGCTTTAAATTTCTCGCTTCTCTGCTCCAAGATAAGGTTTGATACAGGAGGAATACTAACGAAGGGGTTGTGAACAGCCACAGACTTCAACATCTGAGGTGGAAGCAGAGGGTGACAGAGAAGAGCTAGAAGGTTTTGATCTGTAGATATAATTACAAGAGAATTTGTCACTAAAGATTACCACCTTCTTCTTAGTGAAATACTAGAGGTCGTGCCAGTTTGGCTACTGGTGTTTACTGCTTAGGTTATATGGAACAGAAGGGAGATGTCAGTGCTACACCTCACATGCATCAAAGTTGGGGTCAGCACTGCACCAGGGCTCCGGGGCTACAAGTCTCAGGCGCTGGTTCTGACCCAAACAAGCTGCTGTTTGCCAGCTCTTTCTGGACTGCTGGGAAAGGTAAAACAGACATGACATTTGAGCTGGGCAATTGCAGCATGTAACACTTAAAATCTGAAAGGGAATAATATCTTACTTTACTGTGGGAAGTAAGGCTGGGCGAGATGGTACCTTTCATCCGGTGGTTTCTCAGAGAGATGGAAACCATTGAGTATGGAGAAGACTCTTTAAGCTAACACTACTTTAGTAACAGTGAGTGTTGTCATTAATTCAGCTGCCGTGAGAGGCATCCAACAGGTAATGCTATGGGCAAATGACCACAGAAAGTTCAATTTGTTTCAGGTAAAAACAAGGCCAACATGACAGCAGCCTGACTGGCTTTCTATCAGAGCAGGTTTGCAGTACCCAAGTGAAGCCAGGGATCTCAGTGGCAGTCTGTCAAAGTGAAGGTGTTTGCTAATCATGTGGAGGTTTGTTCAAAAGCAATAAAGCTGCCTGCAGAGGAGTTTGGAAAGTGTAGAGATTCATTAATTGAAGGTGACAAAGGATTCTGGTGAAAGTGGAACTGGTGTAGTTGAAAGACAGCAATATTCCCATTTCGTTTCACTTGGATGGCTGAACAAAACCCGGTCCAAGGGAGGAGGTTGGATGTGAGGGGTGGAAGGAAAGACTTATTAAGATTAAAGGCTATAATCATAGCTTTGACAATTTCTGCAGTGTAGAAAATTATTCTTCTCTACCTTGTAAACTAATGATGTGATATTTGTAAGGACTGTGTACTTAACCAGTGAAACTGCTTTGTGTATTCTATTTTTACACTTTTTCTCCTTTGAAAGGCCTTCCAGCCTTCTATTTTGTTACAATCATATGGAATTTAGAATAGGAATTATGTATATGACATACCTATTAAATTTTATCAAGATAGCATTTCAACTAAAATTTAAGGCCCATTCTACTTTTTAAATGAAGGATGATCTTTCTGAGCTGGAGAGCAGAGGATCTCAAAAAGGAGTGCTCTGCATGGGCTTATCCACTCTAGGGGGGGGACTGAGATGAGTTGAAGGGAGATCTTAGAGACAGGACAAATAGAATGAAAAGGATGAATAAAAGCAAAAATGGGAGGAATGGAGGTGAAGACCCTAACATGTCAAAAGAAATAGGAAATGAGGAGAAACAAGGAGTGTGAAATGGGGAAATAGAGATTTGCTCAATTATGGATTCTTTTAAATTTATCCATGGAAAGTTAATATTACTACAATGTAGTTCACAGCTTTTATTAATTCCATTGGTAGGAAATAATAAACTGGTAGAAACTACAACTGTTAGGAAAATTTTTTAGTAATTTTTTTTACCTGATAAATTTTTGAAGTCCTGTTTGCTATTAGAGGCCTTTTACAGATTATTTTTTCAAAATGAAGCCCTTAAATATGCCTTTAATGACCTTAAAGATTGACTCTTTCAGAAGACTATGACAAAATATGGATATAGAAGCATCTAAACAACTTTTTTCTAAAAGAAAAGGTTCTGAAAATCAAATCTTAATATGACAGTGACAAGCCAATAATAATTTCTAAATACTAATTCAGCGGAAGCAATTCTTTGTGCTCATAGCTGTGAGCTGTTTGAGCTGTGCTGAAAGTTTTCCATTTCTCTTAGGGCAAAGAGAAAGATAGAAACTTGCTGGCTGTTTTTAAAATTACCAGTATGCCTTACAACTGGTTTGAAAAGTATGACATGAAATATTGTTTTAATTCTCCAGAATTTGAATTTTCTTGACAGATTAAATATTTGTGTTACTGTTTGCAGAAATGGTTTTGTGTGTACATATGCATGTATATGGTGATCTATTAATGTTGGTTTTTAAATGACCTTAGGGCGCAGGAGAACGTAGGGTGGGAAGAGAGTAAACTAGTTTCCATTTTCAATTTCCCGTTTTCTAATAATGCATAGGAAAGTTTCTTAACTAAATAATACAATGTAAATGTAAGATGAAAGATGAACTATGATGATATTATTCAGGTCTTCAGATGGTAAGTATATTCTTAAAATAGTAACTGGTTGACAAGGATTAGGTATAATTTTCTACCAAAACTAGTGTGAGTTGTTAGTATGAGGTTAGCAATGCAGGGAGAGAAATATCAAACATTTAACCTATTGTTAAATTGCCTAGAGTACATGTGGGCAGCTTCACTAACTGCATAAGGAGTTTGGATTGATGCTGAGGTGCCAGGATTAGTATCTAAAGCTGAATCTCTGGAGTGAATTTGTACTTCACACGTAAATGTATCCTTAGTTATCACCTCAGCCATGATAACTTTTACTAATTTCTCTGCTAACTTGATAAAATGAGGAGCAGCGTGGTCGTAGAACTTCAGAATGCATTTTAGACATTTTTTAAAAAATAACTCAAAGTTCAGAAACAAGATGATAATATTTCATGTCTGTTACTGGGCAGTCTTTGAGAGATTGTTCTTTTTTGTGCTCTCAGAGTATCTTGTACAGGGTGTTCTGTACTGTCACGAGGAGTACCATGTAATGACGTTTTCAACACAGATTACTAGTTAGTTCATTGCCAGGTGTTTAACAGATACAATGCATAAAAGTGTTTAAGGGAGAAATGTGAAGAAAGGTACTGTGGTAACTGTAGTTGGTTACCTTGTGTTGTTGGCCAGATGTGTTTTCCAAAGAAGTGGGCACACTCGCAATCTGCAGTTCAGCTTTTGGCCTGATTTTGGTCTGTAGTGGTAGACTGTGACTCAGAGCCTAAAATTAAAATGTTTTTCCTGAATTTTACATCCTTATAGGAGGATGGATTCCTGGCGGGTGTTAATGATGAGGTGTTTGCCAATTTACAGCAGTGAGACTTCATGAAGTTCTTGAAATTAAGGGTAGAATTTTTCAAAAGTAGTAAAAGGCACAGACTCTATTGACCTCACCTGAAAAAAAGGCTCTAATTTTTCACCAACAGCAATGCCGTTGCACCAATATGGTGCAATATGCAAATGCACCAATAGTTTTGTATTATCTTTTTTTTAATAAAAAACTCTTTCAAAGAGATTTTTCTTTCATAAAAAAATTTGCAAACTTTTTTTTTTGCAATGTTCACCTTCGTTAGCACAACTTGCTGACTTCCTTCCTCAGCTGCAGTTCTTCCTACACTCAGAGGTCAGAAAAGAGCAAGATCAACAAGCCACACATCTGGCTGTCTCTCTTTCCAACTGGAACAAAGAAACAATTTTTTTAATGGCTTTTTGAGTTAATTGTAAACAATTTGGTTTTGGAGTCGCTGACATGCAGCAAATGTTTGTCGTAGGCGGATGTAGGGAAAAAGGACTATGTCCTAATGCAATTCCTCTGTGGCCAGCAAAGGGAAAAAAATCACTTAAAAAAGGGAATGTCTTGATCCTTGTAGCATTGAAGTATGCTCAGAATTTTGAATGCATTTCAGAAGCTTAAAATATATGCTTTGATGAGACAAAGACAAATGTAGTTGCTCATGAAATTTTCCTATACTCTTGTATACAGTAATAATTATTTTTTCCCCTTTATTTTCAGTAGCCATTTACGTACAAACAAACGGACAGTGATAAAAGACCAGAGATAAACAATAGGAGTAAGAGGGGGAAAAAACTATTTTAAAATGAGAATCCTGTTCTAATACTTTTTTCTTGTATTTATACTGTTCCTAAATGCTTTTCTCCAGTAAACGTTTCTCAAAAAAACTATATTTACAGTCATTAATCCTTAAGTAACATTTTGAAAACTAATCCTTAAATAATTAGTGAAACATAGTACTTATTTTCCCAATTATTGTAACTTTTTTAATACCCTCTAGCATCAGGTAGCATCAGTTTATCTAATATATTGTTTTTTAAAAAAAATAATAAAAGTAAGCATCAAGTGTGACTTTTGGTACTTTCCCACTTCACAACACGAAATATTAGAATTGTTGATATACAGCACTTCTGAAACCCCAGCTACTTTTAAAATGCTTTATTATACCTTTTTGTGTCTAATTTGAGTTTGCATCATGCCAATATTTTGGTTACTTTGTTTAATATATCTGTCATGATGGTTTTATTTCTAACCTAACCATCCTGCTAAATATCTGCAAATGTCTTGATGTGAAAAGTAAATTGGTAATGCTGGCTTACTAATACATTTGACTATTTGGAGTGATATCTGAATTTGTGACAAACCTGAATAAAATGGCTCATCCAAAGAAAGTGTTTTCCATCAATTTGTTTGTAGGAGGTAAAATGATTATTTTTTTGTCAAATTTAGGTGTTTGAGTTGATAATGCCACTTAGTGGATAACAGCCTTAACTGCAGCCTTTTTTCAAAACCAAATCAGGTGGCAGATATCTTGATTTATATCAGAGCTTTCCTCCTGCCTAGAGTATGCTGATCATAGCAGGTTTTTAAAGAACCTTTTTTTATCAACCATGTTTTAGGAAGTCTATGATAGCAAATTCAGTTTCTGAATGAAGTGTATTAAAATATAGGAATAATTTATTACAGAATTTTAAACTTCTTATAGGAAAATAAGGATCTTTTTTGCATGTTTAATTTGATTGGAAAGATAAAACAACAGCCTTGGTCGTCTTGAACTGGTTCTTTAGGTTAATGAAATTTAATAGTTAGTATGATGATGATTTTGGTGGTTTAGGTAATGCTTCGTTTTAGCCCTTATGGTTGGAAGATTGGTGTCTGGAGAAACTGACCTAGAACAAGCCGATTCTTCAAGAATTGAATTGAAGAGGACCTGAGTGAAAGTAGTGCCTTTTCATGGAAGACAGTGTGAAGGGGCATATGCAAAATGGGAGGATAGGACTGGGCTGGGTCCTGCTTTAGTTGGACTTTTGTAGACTTCAAATAATTCTGCTTTGGAAGATCAGAAAGGTGAGATTAGACGCCAGATATCTTTTCTGTCACTGTCATTTACAATTATTACTTTTAAATATATTCTTTTCATAAAGACTCTTCTTTGCTAAGTAGTTTGGATGGTAGTATTAATAACTTGGTGTATTTGATATACAATTTAAATACTTAAAAAATCAAACTTCTTAATCTGAGACCAATGTATATATACATGTATAGAATTTATATTGTGTATATATGTATATTTTTTCGAATATCAGTGTGTTAAAAAAAATCCATTCTGTAATGAAAGAATACTATCCTCTGCAATTTAGTGGCTTTTTTATGGAAAATATTTTTTGCACTGTTGGAGCATATATTGATTTAGGTCTTTCCATTCCTTTTCAGTCTTTTACACTGTGTTCTTTGAACTTTTTTTTTCCCTAAGTAAATTTCCATTATTTCCCATCAACCCTGATAATCTTCAATCACTGTGCATTTTTTTACTTAATCTCTCAGGCTTTTCTGAAATTTTCCGTTATGCTGGTTTTATTAGTAAGTCAGCTGAATAAATTACAACTAAAATAATGATTGGCTCAGAGGAGAAGGAAGAAAACGTAATTCAATTTCCAGGCATGTTTCAGTGCTGGATTACAGTCTGGTTGCATTAATGATGAAGATTGAAAGACAATACAAAGACTTTTGTTGGTTTAACTAACAATATTTTTCAGATAATCTCTATCTTCCATTTGTTTATCATGAAATTGGGAATAATTGAGGGTTTTTTCTGCCTTACCCCATCCTTCAGAGAACTCACATCATCTAAATCATGAGCTAAGAGGAACCCAGGTTTTATGATTCCATTCGTGCTGAAATCAAGCAGGCGTTCTTCCTCCCTGTATCTCTGTACACAGTGCTGTTGTACAACTGCTTTTGTCTTGGAATAGCTGGACTAGATGGCTTTGAGTGAGCAAACAGAAAGCTTTGATTAAAGAAATTATGTAATCTCGATTTTGTTACAGTTTTAATGTTGATGTATCTTTTTTTTTCCTGTAACGAGCAACTAATTCTCAGTTCTCAGCTAAACGTGCTCATTAGCAACTCTCTGTGTACGTGTTGCCTTTACAAGGGTGCATTTCTTTTACATGTGGCTTATGTCACCTCTAAGTGTGAATGGAGAGTTAGTTACAATTGAAAATGAAACAAGGTTCTTAGATTGTTTTTATGCAAAAAAAAGCCTTCCGTCTTTTCTATAGTTCCCATTTCTCTAAAAGGCACGATTTACCTTTCAAACAGGAGTATGCAGCAAAGGCAATTAGAAATTCTTGGATGTAACTAGCTACCTCCATTTTGGATTGCCGATAACTGGCATTTTAAAATTAGCGTATCTCATCCCATGTATCTGGTTTTTAGTCAGAGACTTAAAAAGAAAAAGCCAGATTTCTTCTTTCTCAACTTTTCTCTGCTTCTTAACTTCAAAAGAAGTAACGCTAATCGAAACTTCTTGAATAAGTATAGATAAAAATGGTATTTCTGTTCACATGGAGAAAACAGGACTGCTGCCAGGGGCTGATGTAGCATGTGTTAGATGCTGGGCTGGGATGCCCTGCTAAGAACACTCACCAGCCTTGGGGCTTCACTCCCTGCTAAGCCTGATCACCCATATGCTGTTTAACATTCAAGTTGAAATGACAGTTTTCATAATTTTAGATGCAGTCACAGTTACTTTAGATTAAAATTCTGAGTTTCAGTGGGAAGAAAGGGAAAACAATATATTTTTTTTTTAATATTGGTACTTGTTCTGCAACATGGTTATTAAAATATTACCTAGATTAGTTTGGGTTTAGTTTGAAAAGTGAGAGTAGAGGAGAAAGTCATCCACTGATACAGGAGCTGCAGTCCCTGCAGAAATTCAGTTTGATGTATACATCTCCTGCAGAAGTAAGTTAGCACTGATAACTGAGTGCACATACAAGCTAACGATGAGATCTAGCCGTGGCCTTTTACTGAGGCGTAAAGGTAGTGAGCATCTCAGGTGCATTAAGCAGTTTTTATCGGGAGCACTTTTTCCTCTGCTTTGTGCCAGAAGGTCTGGCTTGCTCTTTGGTGGCCCAGCGGCGGTGCCCAGGGCCAGTGTGGCAGCCTCGCCCTGCCCCAGCCGTGCGGAGTGCACACACGTCTGAGGGCTGCTCTGCCAGATTGACGTGTCTCCCTCAAAGGAAATCCACCCAGCAGCATTGTAGGGTTGACAAAACAACTGTACATTGTCCACTTCTGTGCATATGTTTAACTTTGCTCACATGGTTGAACAAAGCGCTGTTTTCTTTGTATAATGGGCCTCTATAGGCTTGTGCATCTTGTACTGGGGGAGGGAGCAAACTGTGTCATAAATGGGCTTCTGATTAATCACTATCCAAATTTCTCAATTAGCTAAAATAGATTTTATAGCAAAGTAGGAGCAGGATATAAAGTTACTACTATGCATCGATTTTATTGTCTTAATAAAAAGTTATTGTGCAGATTTCATTGCTAAATTAGGAATAGCTTCCAGTAGTGATTTGAATTAATTACTGCAGAGCCTGTCAGGGTCAGTATGTTATTTTAATTTTCATTTACACTTACAAGAAATCTAATTTTTAATGAAAAGCATGGTTTTAGTTCAGGACCATCCACAGTACTCTTTCCTTATTTGTCATCTTGGGCAAATAGCAGACTTGTTAATATACCAAAAAAAGTTGCAGTGGTTTTTAGCAGCTCATGTTGGGGCACAAAAGCTTGTTTGGCGTTCTGTGTAAGTAAAAGACATTATTTGAAAATAGATTTACTAGGGAATGTGCTTTTTAAAGTATTAGGCACAATGCAAAATTAAGAATCTCTTTATGTTTACATAATTAAGAGGGCCAGTGTGCTTGCCTGTTAATTAAATGCAATTTTCAAGGCAGACTATTTTGCAGAAAAATGCCATGGACCAAATCTGCCCCTGTATGTTTTAAAGAATTGAGTGTCTAATGTGAAAGAATAGGAGTTAATAGTATCAGAACGGATTGAAAAATGACACTGAGCTAATTAAGAAAAAAGGAAGAGTTTTATTGGAATTGATACTTTTCTGTAACTCCTGCATAATTACAGATTAGACTAGACTTTTGGAGAGTCTAGTTGTTCTTGTTCAACATTTAGTTTCCTCGTCCCTTAACTTGACTATGAGAGCAATCTTTGAAGAATTCTGGAGTTTAGAAACTTTTTTACCCACTTCACGTTTTATTCATAGTTCAGGATAATGATTACTTTTTTTTTCCTGTTTACTTTCTGATTAACAGTCAATCTGCATTTGTGGGATTGATTTGGTTTTTTGCCTTGAGTATTTTACATTTGTATTTACTGAATTTCTTCTGGATAGTATCTCCAGTTTATCAAAGTGATTTTGAATTATGATCCTATTTTTCAGAATATTTTAATTCCCTTCTAGCTTAGTGCATGTTTTAAAAGGGTATTTTCTTCTTCTCTGTCAGTCACTAATTAAAAGTATTGAAGAAAACCAGATCCATACAACAGATACCAGATACCATTTCAAACTACCATCCTCTTTTTTGCCAGTAAACCACTGACGAATACTTTTTCGGATTTTCAGTGTTGCACCAAATTTATGGTATTTTCTCTTTTCTCATCTCCAGTCATTTGTCAAAGCTCCATCCTTTATATATTTCTTTATTTCCTTCAGTTCTTCCATATGCTTATACAGACATATTGATTTCCAAGTCTCCCATTTTTGTCTATTTTGTCCACTGGAATAAACTGTTTATTTTCTTACCTGTTAAGTTTCCTGCAATCCCTTACCCCTTAAATCAACTTTCCAAGAGACCTATTCTTCCAGATATCTGAGATTACTGAAACTGCTTTTTTGAAATCACGGTCTTTAGTTTCTGTTTTCTCCTTGTTTTTAGTAACCTCTGTTGTTTTTCATTAATTTCTCTTGTATTTCTATCCTTATATTCAGTTAATTTTCCCCATACATATCCAACAAATCTAAAATAGCTATTCCTCTGGCAAACTCCTCTGTGTTCTAGACAGAACATTTATCACTCCAGGAGCTTGTACAGATACATGGTTAATGAACCCTCCTGAAGCTTCTTGCCTCCATAGTTCAGCAAAACCTTCTTTACAGTTCAGCAAAACCTTCTTGCCTTTCTTGGCATTAGGTGGTCTCTCAGAATGCTGTCTTGGGATGATACCTGTTTTTTCCTCCTTTATTCTCACCCAGAGACTGATAGGAAGTTTTTCTTTTATCTTTTTCTGAAATTTTAAATTTTAAAAAAAAGTATATATTATCCTTCAGTCTATTTACAGTGGTTTTTTGAATCATTTTCTTTTCCTAGTGAAACTCTTGCTATTTCCATAAACAGCATCATAACACAAATTGGTCAGCAAGTTTTCTTGTTTTGTGTAATGAGATATTAAATAAGACCACTATTGCACAAATGGAAATATTAAACTAATAGCAACTAATCCCTACAAAGATCTACATTTCATCTTTAATTCCTCAAATCTTGAGCTATTGATACATATAGTAAGCCACAGCTATCTTAACTCCAATAATGTCAATGTTTCTTTGATCAGGATTAATTGTCTGCTTAGTATTTTAGGATATTGTTTGACTTCTCTCCCCTCTTCCAGATAAGAATACTTGTAAAGATTGCTTCAGATCCATATCTTATTGATTATTGCTCTCCAAATCAGAAATACAAATTTAGTTGGCAAGATTCACTATGTCCTACATACTGACACTTTCAGAGCAGATCACTAGCAAATATGCAATGAGAAATCTAGACACTGTAGGATTTATGTCTGGCTTGACTGAGATTACATGTGCTGTTTTGGCACTTATGTATTTAAAAAAGTAGTAAAATAGATAAAGAACAAAGTTAACATGTAAAGACTTATTCCCATTATCAGCTGGCACAAGAAATACTTTGAAAACAAAATCACTCTGAGGAAAGTCTTTACCATAGTTGCATGAAGAACTAGAATATGAGTTTTCATCTTGTTTTATGCAGACACTTGTACTGGATTTTCTATGAGCATAGTCCAAAATATTCTGTATGGCATAGTCAGAAGTCTGAATAATGGACAGTTATCAACAGACAGAAAGGAGCAGCAACATTTTCTTCTGTTTCTGGTTTTTCATCTGAGAGTCCTGTTTCTGATTCTGTATAGAAAAATGTATATGATCAATAATAGATTTTTCTCTCATCATATCCAAAAACATTGAAAGCAGATACCTTTTCAAATGTCCAAATCCTTAGATTTCCAAAACTGAGTGTGTTGTAAGGTGGTTTATTTCCTTTTCCATTATGATTTTGGTGAGAGAAGGCAAGGAGAAGGAGATTTTAAGCATAATAGGACAATGTGGCTGCTCTTCAAGTTTGGAAGAACTAAGCCATACTCCACCTGGAAGAAAATGAAGTGGTTTTGTTTTGAAGGAAGAAACACTTGAACTAGCCAAGCCTGTTCTGTTTCTGTTAAAGGCATCTTTCTCCTCTCTCAGTTTGGTAAACATTAGTATCCTGCTTTGCTTACCTGACAGTGTCAGTTGACAGAGGCTCCGTTTATTGTGTACGGGGAATTGTGTCCCTGTTTTGTGTATGAGCATCTGTGCATGCGATGCTGTATTCAAACTAGGCTACTGTAGTTACTATACACTCAGGTGGAAGGATCAAAGTGCAACAGTGTTTTCTTCATTTCAGATATAATTTTATTCTAATTACTTAACTGGCTTCCATTCTACATTTTCTGCTGGGGTTTGGGTTTTGGGTTTTTTTATTATGACCTATGAATCAGAATCCAGATAATTTGGTTGCCTGGTTTCCATCCTTTCATGATGGCTCTTCTAACATTATGTACTTTGAAAAAATACAGGAGTTCTGTTCAAAGTATGTTCAGGTGTGAGAGTTGGCATATAGAAAAATCCCTCCCTTGAGTAAGTTACAAGTTCATCTGAGGTAATCCTTTTTTTTTTTTTTTTTCCCCCCTTTTGATTTTAGTGAAACTACAAGCCAAGCTCTTTAATCCTTGGGGCTACGGGTACAAATACTGTTGGCTAGCTCTTTTAACATTTTATGTTTAGTGAAAAATGTATTTGTCATTACAAACCATTTATTAACTCCCTTTGACTTGCCTCACCTTTTTTTATGGTTTAAATTGTGTCCTGCAATCTGCATATCAGTTAACAGCAAAACCTCTTGGCTTGAAGTGTTGCTTATCTAGGAATTGTAATAAAATAATTGTTCAAAGCAGGAATGATTCTTTTATCTTAGGTTACTTTCACCTTGAGCAACTTTCTTCTCTTATTCCACCTTCACGTTTTTACATCTGGGTTTTGGGTTTGAGTTTTGATGGGGGGGGGGGGGTTATCTGTTTATGCTTCACCTGTGTAAGGAATGTATGGCACTGTTTTTTCTTTGCTTGTGTGTGTAGGTTGCTTCTTGGTGCATCTTGTTATGTGAGTATGTTACTTACATTGTGAAAATCTTATAAATACAGTATTTAGAGGCCAACACTGAGGATCATTTGATTATTTTTTTCTGGAAAATGAATATAACTATCCCTCTGAAAAGAACTTCAGTGTGTTTTACCCTTATCTGTGCCTTGCTAGAGAATACTGTAGGTACTTTACTGTGAAATATCTTTGGGGTTTTTTTGCAGTTAGCATCTCATACACAAATGTATGACTATTTTTATGTGGGTTTTTTCTTTAATATAACAATACGGTCTTATGCTTATTTCTAAAGTAAAGTTCATAGAGGAATAATACCACTTTTCAAAATTAACATGTATCTGCACAACTGAGACTATTAAACATAAGTTGTTACATTTCTCTTCATCAGTGCAACTATGGTTTATAAAATTTAAACATTTACCAGTAGAACAACTGAAGATAATGATACCATGTCCATTAAAATATTCTTAACTGTAATAAAATTGGAGAGATGATTAAAAAAAACCCCTACTGTGGAGTTTGATGGGGATAACTGTAAGGTGTTGTATAGAAACAAGACTAATGAATTGCCAAAATGCAGGAAAGAAAGCAATGTGTAAAATGAAACTATGCAAATAACATTTGAGGGATGTGTAAAGCACAGTTTTCTGCAAGACACAATTCCTTCGTGATATTTGGCACCATGCTGGGATGCATTTGGAGCACTATACCTAGAGTTGAGTCACCCACTGGAATTTAGTCCCCTTGGAGAGATTTCTGAGAAGGGCAGTGACACTGGTCAGTTACAATAAAAGATGAACTATAATGATTGAGCTTAAAGAGCTTTTTGAAGAGCTTTAAGAATAGTTTAGACAAACATCTCTGCAGAGTGACAGAGCTGCTGCCATTCCTGGTTTGGGATCTGAATAACCCCACCCCTAACTCCCAATGATTTTACAGCATTGCAGTCAACATAAATCAAAATGCTTCCTTGACTATTCCTGAGTCCAGCACTGTGCTTTTCACAGCAATAATATTCCCAGTTTCTAACTTATGATAAAGTCTGTTCTGTTGCCTGAGCCTTGCAGAAGTCCGTTCAGGTGCTGATGGTGAAAGGGAGAAGTAGGGACATGCGTGTGGGGCACCCATGTGCAAGAGTACCTTCACTTTGTGTGTGACTCCAAGCACTGCAACATTACCGTTTTCTTGGATCTAATTTTACACAAGTATTTCCAGAGATTAGGTGGTTTTAATATGTTTATTGGACAGAAAATATAAAAATATGGATAGTAGAGTTGGCAAATGCAATTAAAAGTGATCTTTTATATCTTCCTTACTCTCCCAAACAAAAAACAGTGAGCAATACAGGGTTTCCTTCAGAAGGCAGACTAGATTATCGTTCTTAAGCAACTTCTGCAGTTCCTTAATAGAATAAAACCATTTTCTGAGTCTTGCCCTTCTGCTATTTCCTTACAAGCACTCAGCAAGCTTTATAGGTGAATATCACAATGATTTGGAATCATGCTTTTGATCTGAGAGGTCTTGAGTTCAGATGCTGGTGTTTTTTGAAACAACAGTTAATTATTCATGCAGTAAGGTCAGTACCACTGCTTTAATGACACTAACATGCTTAGTACAGTACACTTCCTTCAGACTGCAGACTGGATGCCTGTCTCTACCCATGTAGATATGCTATTAGGAGTTATCTTTCCTAATCATTCATCACAACTCTGCCGGAACTTGGGAGCCTCTGTTTCTCCTGAAACTCCCGATGGAGCTGCCCATGAGAACACTCCCAGCCCACTTCGTTATGATCATCTGAATTAATTTAAGCAATAGGTATTTGCTGATCCAGCTCATTCTGACAAAAGCCTTTTAGACTATGTTTATGTTAGCAGGCAAATTTAGGAAGTAGTATCTGACAAAGGAGCACTGATGAGCAGCAAAGGGTTGATTGAGGTGGTGGATGCCTCCTTTTTCACTAACATGAGTTTTAAATGCTTTGTCTGTTTGTTATACCTTCAGTGTTGCTACAGTGCTGCTGATGGTTTTGAGTTAGTCCTGTAAAGGAAGAAGAAATAAATTAGCACTTCTCTAGCAGTTTATATAGTACTGTAGCTATCATTTTAAAATAATACGAAACCCCACACTTCAAAGTTATGTAATTGCTTAAAACAGTGTGTAAACAAAGATTTTTAACGAAGAGTTAAATAACATGATACTTAGCTTTGGGCATGCAGTATTTAGTTGATAATACTCAGTTTGTGAATATTTACTAAATTTTCAAAACTGGATTTCAGCATATAATAAATATATATTTCAGTATATTTTCAGTATACGTATATAAAATCCATGGCAGATTTGAAGGGTTGCATTTTGATATGTTTGGGGGAGTAATATTTTGTTTATCACAATTCAAAAATAAACTGATTGGTTTAATGGGGGAGAAGGAATTTACTTTCCCATCCTAGGTAATGCCTCTAGAATGTCAAAACTAAATTAATGAAATTTTAGGAACAAAGTGATATGTTAAAAAACCAGCATGTGTTATTTTGTTCAAAGCTCAACATTTTAATATATGGCACTGGATAATGGTTTAAAACTGCAAAATGCTAAATGTACCTTCTTGTTCATATATATGTCTGTGTGCCACTAATTAAATGTTGAGCATCAAAAATGAGCTTTAAACTGTCAACAGTAGCTTAGAACATATTTTCTATATGCTTATGTAATATCTTAGGATAAGCTTTAATGGTTCAGAAAACAGTAGAGAACACGAAAATGCAAACATCATTGTCATGTCAACATATTTATACAGCATACTGTTAAAAGTTGGAATTTTAAGAGATTTGGACCTAAAGAGAAGCTGCTATCATTTAGGAGTGCTGCAACAGCAGTATTTTTATATATGCATTGAGTCTCATTTCAACATTTAAACTGATTTTACAGTAAGTAAAATGCTTTCCAGTTTAATGAAATGGAATTTTATGCTCTTAAGTTAAACCTTTCTGATTTGCTTCTGTGCATCAGCTGTTTATTTGCATTTCTGTTGCAACCACAGTATATATACTGACCTGTTCAGAATTTATGTAATTAGTTACTTTGAAGTCTCATTTAAAATTATCCTAGAAGTGACTTGCATTTCCTGAGGTTTGGAATACATTGTTAGAGTTTTCAGTGAAAGACAGTTTGGAAAATCTGGGAAGCAGCAAGCTATACAAAATAAAATAATTCAGTTTGGGGCAAGGAATTATGTTTATTAGTACTTCCATTAAGGGGAAGGTTGCCCTTCTAATACGGAGTTAAAATCTTAGCGTTGAATGATAAGTTATAGTTTAAAATGAAAGTTTCTTGGAACTAGATCTTGCTTTTAGTTTTGGTTTTTGGGAAACCATAAAGAAATTGTTTCAAATCATGAAGAAGTAAAGCATGTGTAGAAGCTGCCTGAAACATATCTTCTAGATGTTGATGTTCAGTATCACTATTTTTTGTGTTGATGTACATTGGAAATAGATGGTGTCAAACCAGTGCCTTCAAGATCGTTGGAAGATGCAGACTGACCATGAAAATGGGTATGAAGTTTGTGCAAGGCTCTTGTTTCATACTTGTGACCTAAATAGCTGAATCAGTTTTCACACAGGGATTGAAGGAGAAGTGAATAAAATGAAAAACAAGCTAGGAAACATAGTAAAAGTTCATGAAAAATACTCAGAAATCTCCAGAGCCATGATGTGCTATACTTCTGTAAGAGGGATCAGAAACCAGAGCTTGGGCACATGGGCTTAAGCTACTCAGTTCAAATGAGGGAGCATATCCTCAGGTCTTGGCAAAAAGGCTTCCTCTCTGTTTGAAGCATGCTGTCAGCTAAACCAGTCTCTGGATGCAGTGCTAACTTTGGCAGTAGAAGAAATGGTTGGATACTCTCTGAAGATTGAAGGCAATGAGGTAAGATACAGCTTAAAAAGTGAAGAATCCAAACTGAGTCAGTAATATAGATTGTGATAGTATTTCATAATAATATAAACTGTTTCTTTCAAGGTTATGAAAAGGAAAATAAGTGTATGCACGTTATCTTGTCCCTCTTACCTGATGCTGATTAAATGTATTATACCAGTGTGATAAAAATGTTAAATTGTTGAAGATGGAAGTTTTAATGCTGTATAAAATCTATTTTGTTCTGTTTACATGTTTTTCCCCTTCATAGTCTACTCGGAAAGTCAGACTCAGGTCATACAGTGCAGATCTTGTTCTGAAAGCAAAACTGTAAATTTTTTCCCTGCATACAAGTGGGTGTAACTTTATGAATAACGGAGAACGTTTCTTCATGTTGCGATATTGTATATGCAAGATGTTGTTAATTGTAAAGGGCTTGACAGTCTGCTCACTGGATTTGTTCTGGAGAGAAAATTTTGAAGAAGTATTTAATGCAAAACAAAGCCATTTGTCTAACACAAAGCTGGTTTACATGAAGCTGCGTGCTCAGAACAGATTATTGATTAAATTTATATCATTTTGTGGAATGACTATGGCTGCTTTGGAATCTCCAAGCCTTCCATTACCTTCCTAGGTTTTCCTGCTATAGAAATACATCGCTTATATGCATATAGAAATTAGGGTTGATAGTACTTTTTTTTCTGTAATGCTGAAAAAAACTTTGTGTCCTCATGTGGAATGTCAGCCATGTACATGCTTAGAATAATTGGTGGTCTGATTTCTTAAGTGGGAAAAGAGTTAAACTGAAAAATAGATGAGCATCAGATGTGAGCCCCAAGAGCTGTGGTTTAGAGTACTGAGAATATTTATCTTTGAGGCAAAAATCAGTTATCAATCTGAGTTTTAAATCAAAATTACATTTTTCTACATCCCTCCAGGCAGACCTCTTTATCCTTATATGCGCTTTTCATGGTTTCCTCAGAAGAGAGAAAAAGTAAAAGTTTGAAGTTTGCCCAAGAAAGCTATACTTTTACATAAGTTTTAGAATAATGTATCTTCTTAAGGACTTTACAGGCAAAAAACTTTTCTTCAAATCTCCTTCCTTCTTCTCTTCCATAGAGACTTGCTTTTTTGAGAATTGTTCACTTTTCCTTTTGGAAGTTTTTCATAACTTGAAATGCAAAGGCTTCCAAGATGATAAAAGATAGGAATAACGGATAAAAAGATAGAGTTTGAACTGCTGATGCTTTTTTTTTCCCAAAAATGCATATATACATTTTTAAAAATTAAAAAGAGTAAGCATTTTAGCTTTTCTTTATGATAGATTTTTATAGTAATATTTTGTAAAACCTTACTGATTAGAAACAATTTTTTTTCCTTAAGAGTTATTTTCATGAAATAACATGGATTTATGCTAAAGAATCCAAACCAAGGTTTAAGACCTCATTTTTAACTCTGGAATAGTATTTAGTAATCTTGAGTCCAGCAATTTAGAGGATTTACAAATACAGATATAGTTCTGAGTTTGTTTCTCTTGTTAAGTAAATTCATAAATACCTGTTTGTACTCTGTGATGTTATACTGATGTTTAAACTCTGATTTGTTGAATACAGTTATTTGTGTATTTATCCAAGGTCTTACTCTCTCTGACCCCACGCCTAAATATCACAGAATTGACCATCAAAATGTTTCTCATGGTCCAGAACTCGCAAAAATGTTTAATATATGATGTAGACTGTGTCAAGCCCTTAGTTGTAGTATTCTAAGTTTACGTATATAACTGTTTATGATTTTGTTGCATTTACTAGGTTTGCTGGGATGGGTAATCTTCTTAAGGTCCTTACCAGGGAAATTGAAAACTATCCACATTTTTTCCTGGATTTTGAAAGTAAGTTCAAACAATTACAAGACAATGAGAGAATCTTTTCCCTGACTTAACAACGATCTGAGGAAAAACTTTTAAAATCTGATTGCTTGCAGTGTGTATTTTCCAGCACAACCAATCTGTCCAAGTCCTTATCTCTAAAATAATTTGTTCACTCAGGACTCCTTTTCTCTTCCTTTTCTATTTTTCAGGAACCAAATGGGAAATCTTTTAAAAGTTCTCACTTGCACAGAGCTTGATCAGGGGCCAAATTTTTTCCTTGACTTTGAAAGTGAGCAAAGCTTCTTGCCTGGCTTGCCTTCTTTGCTTATTATTTCCTAATAAACTGCATGCGCTTACGCATCATAAAGCAATTGAAAAGGGATTTGCAAACAAATCAAATTACACTTGAGTTGAATATTGCTTTTTGATAATTATAAAGATATACAAAATTACTTAAATTCATTCTGAGCGGAAAAGGGGGGCAGAAAGATAGATATGTAAGTAAAACCTTACCTTGAATTAGTTTCAAAACATTTATGAGCCATTATTAAATTTGCATGTGAATGAACTTGACCTCAGATTTCTTTAACAAATCAGGGTTAAACAAAATTTCTTTATTTCTTTGCTTCCTTGAATGGAAATATGTATTGGAAATAAACTGAAAAAATATAAGCAGTGGAGGTGGCACTATTTTTGCCTTGTTCAATGACAATTTAACTGGGATTATTTCTAAAAAGTAGTGAAGTGGTCAAAGTGTATGTGCTTGATTGCATCTCTCTTAATTGCATGGTTATCAGTTTGCAAAAAAGTGTTTCGCATTCTAATTTCCTTGTCACATCTATATCTGATTCAAAGCTACTTCACTTTTGCTGGTTACAGTTTCCCTGCATGTACTTCTAGACATTATCTTGAAAACTGGTCATCAAATCCTTAAATATGGGTTTAATCTTACTTCACTACTTACATGAAATGCTTTTTATTTAAAATGCTAACAGCGTGTGATGTTTTGTTTCTTAATATCTTTATTCTAAAAAAGAAAAACAACAGTTTTGAGATAAGCCAGTGTTTTTAAAATAACTTTGTTTTCAAGCATGGTTTAAGAGAGAATTTCAGGTGATTAGACACACATTTGATCACCTTGAAATAGTTTTCTTGAATCACTTATTCCTGAAAAAAAGTTACTGACATGATATGAGACTGTACGTGTGTATGCACTCTGAAGCCCTGGTTCAACAAGTCATTTAAAGACATACTTAAATCTCATGAAATTGTTCAAACATGCTTTCTTGGATGAGAACTAGAGTGTATGACTAACTTTGCACCTACCTTAATCTTCTCATCTAGATTTTATTTACCTTATTATGAAGAGTCAGTTTTCAATGATGAAAAGAAGTTAATTGGGTAGTTTGGATTTAGGAGAAGGTACTGTGAGCCATGTATCCCTTTTTGTCTTCTATCTATATCATTTGTGAATTTTATTGTAAACCCAGGATGTCAAACCTTTATCCAAACCACCACATAATTTTTTTCTATCAGACTTTTGAAGGCGCTCTGTGTGGCTTTGCCAAGCTATTACAAAGGTTTTCAGCTGCTCTGAGCTTTCAGGTTTAATCAGCCCCATCATGTCCTGGATGGTAAGAAAGTACTCCTGTCCCAGGCTGCAGCCATGGCAGGAAACAGGTGGCCTGGCAGTGGGAAGCCTTGGTGGAGCAGAGGTGGTGGTGAGAGGGGAAAATATCTGTTCTATTGCCTTTGCAGCAAAGGTGGGTTTTTTCATCAAAGTGCAGAGACAAGAACTGAACAGGGTGAAGCACCCTCTCCCATGGGAGGTAACCAGTGGTTAGTGCAAGCACATGGGCATGCTAGTCAGGCACACCTACCTGAGAGGAACAAAACTGTCATCTCCAAATTTCAGTGAGTTTGATGCTCCTGAGCAAAAAGTTAAAATGTTTTACTTGTAAAATAGTCCTGGAGGTTTTTATGGCACAAAATCTGTTTTGTGTCAAAGGGATGTGACTGAAGATGTCTGTAGTTGCATGCTTTGGTCTCCTTTAATTAGCCATCATACAGTGTAAAAGGACACTCTTAATGGATGTAGATAAGAGCCTGCTTGCGTGCTTGCTCTGGATGTGTGACTTTCTGTGGCCTGAGTTTTCAGTTTGAGTTCATGGACGAAAATGGTCACTGCAGTTGGCCATTCAGAGGATAAGGGGTGTGTTGAGGTGATGTGTTTACTGTATTTCATTATTTGCATCAGTATATTGCTTTCTAGTTTTTGTGCCGTTTTCATTAGCCATAAGCTGAAATCTCAAAGTAAATCTGTCAGCACTAACTTCTGAAATGTTTTGGATACTCCTGCCCTCATATTTTTTTTGCTGCTCTTCATTTGGTATGTATTGTACCTGAAAGGAGAGTGCTGTGACATACTTCTTCCTGCTACATGTACAATGTACCAAGACAAATATTGCTTGAAAAAACAAACAGCCTTTTTCTTCATATGCAGGAGTAGAACAGATGCAATCTGTTATCCTGCCTCAAAAACTGGAAGCTTTATGGACTGATGTTGATCAAAAGTAATACAAGTGTTTATATAAAGTGGGAAAAGAACATTGAGGTGTTAACTTCATTTGACCGTTGATTTAATCTGTGCTGCTCCAAAGGGGTCGTCCCATGGGTGATGCTTTGCCACATAGTCTCATATCCTTCTGCTAGAGTTAAAATGTACCAAACGCATGATTGCACCCATTGTGAATGATAGCTCTGTGGCAGAATGAACTTGCTAAGAACTACCTGTTCAAAGAAAACCCACCAAAACACCACCTTACCTCTCTTCCCTGCCTAGTGAGTACTCTTCCAGACAGGTCAGGGTGATGTAGATGATGGCATGGTTGGAAGAGCATCAGCAGTGGCACATGAATGGGAACAGAAATGCAGGAGATGATGGCAAGCATTTGTACAGATTTAGGTATCTTAGGTTAGTCGTGAAGCTACAAAGTAAGGTCAGCGTAACAGGTTTTTATTTCATTGTTTTCCCTTATTATCCTTAATTAATACATATTTTATAGGCAATGTGTTATAAGGATGTTCTGTGCAACAAAAATGAGTTTATTTTCTTGTGAATTGTTCTCTAGGGCAGAATTATGTTTTGATGAAAAATTTGATGAGGACGATCTTGTGTTGCATCTTTTGAAAAATTCCGTTATGGGTTTTTGTTTGGTTTTGAGTATACTTAATTACAAGCTGCTTTTTAGCAGTTGCATGCTCACTTTTCCCTTACATATTTTTCACCAACCTGATTTTTTCATTTTTAGCCTTAGTCCGTCCAGTGCATCTCTTCCATGCAATTTTTGAGGTCTGGAAAAATGGGCAGGTAGAAACAGGAACACTTAGAAAAATTAAGTTTTCTCACCTACTTCAAAGTTGTGGGTTTTTTCAAATTATGCCTTGTGCTATATCTGAAAGTGGGAAAGAATCATGAAAGAAGTGGGTTTCAAAATTTCACCTTCCAGCTGTTTTTTTTAATAGCTAATTTAATTTTTTCCCTTTTCCCCCCCTTTCTTGCAGCTGTCTGTATCATCAGTTGCAATTCTTATGACACTTTACTGGCATTGTTCTTCGTTCCAAACTGGGAACCAATTTTCAGAACTTGATGGTCATACTTGAAAAAACTTGAATCCAGCATTAATTTCAGTTAATGTTGTATAGCAAAAGCAGTTCTGTATGCTCTCTGGCAATCGTTTTAGAGTTAGGCAGTTACTCTGGATCTGTGCGAGGAGAAGCACTTTGAAGATCCATTCAGTCCAGCCTTGAAAGCAAACAGGGACAGATGGGAACTGTGGTATCTTCAGCGAGTGATATGGAAAAGAGTGTTCTGTGCAGGTGAAAAAGCCATTTCTTTGAGGTGAAATGCAAACTATATGCACTCAGCCAAATTGCTTTTTTAAGGTCTATTGAAAGGTTTAAGTAAAGGAAAATAATCTCTTCATTCCCAGAAAAGTGAACTGTATTGATGTTTTACACACTTGTATCTCAGTGTGGGTATTCTTAATCAAACTGCCATGTATTGGATTTGATTATATACCTCTTACTTACCTTAATTCCTTCTTAGCTCTCAACTCGAAAATAATACTAGGAAGAGTGAGTGCATGGCAAGTCTTGAGAGTCTGTGGATTTCAGGATTTTATGACCCTATAGGGTGAATTTTCTTGAAACGGATTTTGTCAGTTCAAGAACCGTTCTGTTCTTTAGATGTTGACCTTGTTTAAATTACCCACAGGTAAATGAATTCTGGGTATTTGAGGCTCTCTCCATAGCAGCTTACGGTGCTCTTTTTTGCAGAAAATCTATTGTCAAATTACTGCTGCCCATAGAGGGCCTTTTTCAGGTAAAGTAACCAAATAACTCCACATGAATTCTTTGAAATAATTTGAAAGTTGAGGTAACAACAATGTGTTTTGAACCTAAAGGACTAAAGTTTATAGATTATTGGGAGGAGATGTCCTTAAGTGATACTTTCAGTCCCATCCTCTCCTCAGATACAAATACCTTTTAGAACACCAAACTCTCTAACCTTAACCAGGTTCCTTTTTTTCCTAGATGTTAGCTAGGTGGGCACATTACTGATCTTAATTTAATTCGCCTCATCCCCTAAAGAATAAAGGACACTTACTTTCTAGGATTGTCCCCATCCCCAAAAGATTAATGGAATTTTCACTTATCATTGTTCAGGTATGATTAAAAGTGTCTGTTATTAGAACATGTCTGGCACCAGAGCAACTGCCCACTTTTTGTGTAATAGGATATTAATTAATACCCTCACTCCACAGGCAGCGAGGCTGGAGATGTAATCTGTATCCAGCCTGAGGGAGGTTAAACTCTTGTCCCCCACGCGCTGCAGGGAGTGCCCTAAGCAAGAAGCTGCGGCTCAGTCAGCGAGAGGCTGTCGGCTCCATGTCCACCACAGAGCTGAAGCCTGGCACTGAGATCCCTGGCATAGCACCATGCCCATAGCAAGTATTAAAAACTTAGGGAGCTTCACTTTGTTCTAGCTGGTTTAGAAAGGATGAAATTCAAAAGCCAGTGTGGACTGGATAGGGTACTGTTTCTACCTAACACTGTTCTTTTTAATGTATGGGGTATAGCAGGTTCTGATACCCTCTAAAAAGCATTATTCATTGCAGTTGTAATGCCTTTTCTCTTTTCTAAGGACACAAACTAGCTTTTCATCTAATTTTGTCCCAGATTAGAATGGGAAAAATCATTGTCATGGTGACAAACCTGAAATAGGACTTCAGCATTATACAGTAAAATACATGTACTGCTCTCTTTTTCCACCAGTCACAAAAGCAGAGCCTGTAAGACATCTTGTTTTACACACTATTCTTTTGCTAGGCTGTTGAGGCCAGGAGATCATGATGGTTTTTTGACAAGTATGATTCCACATTCACTGAAATGCAAGCACTAACCAGCTTCAGTGGGAATCTTCTTACCCTGCAACCAGTTTGACTGAGGGTGGAATAAAGTTCTGTGCTTTTGGTCTGCATTTCAGGTACAGAAAGGGTACGTGGGTTGGAAACACTTCTTTTAGTACTGTCTTGTTATCTCTTCATGAAAATTAATTACTGGATATTGTTATACTTGATTTTGTATTGGTAAAGGCTTCACATCTATTCTTTTTATATTTAATCTTGTTCTGTGAGTACTAACGTCTTACCTACATAGCAGTTTCTGTGGTTTTTTCTAATGCACACTTTGTGAAGAATGAGGTAGATACCTTGTGCTGTTAAGATGGGGGTTTTTTTAAACAAATTTTTCTAAGAACAGAGTGATGATTCCACCTTCCCACCCTGCCATGCACCTGAAATATAATGCATCCACAAATGGATTGTAGTGGGTCCAGCTTCCCCCCCCCCCCCTTTTTTTTTTATGAAGTCTGAAGCCTCATCTGAAGCATGGAATAGACCCTGTGTAAAGATGAAAGAGAGCATTTGTTCATGAAATAGTTGAATTACCATGTCCTGGTTATTTCTGATGAAACCAATGAAATTGCATTTCTCTCCATAAATCTAAAATTTTTGCTTTCTAAATGAAAATTTGCTGGTACAATCTATATATGGAAGAGTCAAGCCTGGTCTGACTCTTGAATTAATTTGATAGAGGGTTCATTTAGTTGTCAGTTTTAGGGATCACATTAGAAACATTTGGGCAAAGGGAGGTGAAAGGGTTTCATAGTTTGTCTTATTAAAGATGCTAGCGATGAGTGCTCTAAAAACTCAGACTTGAAATGCAGTAAGTCTGGTGATTATGGTAACATTATTGAGAGGGCTTGCATTCAGTGTGTAATAGTCAGTGGCTATGGTTTTATTTATAAATGGGCTCAAATTGCTTCAGCACCTGCTGGTTCTCTGGTGGTATGGGGATAAGAGGTGAGCACTGCCAAGCAGTGGTTTCACACTGTGATTCAGGAATGGCATTTTTTTTACTCAGAACAGAGAAAATAGCTTTGGTATTGTTGGAATAGAAAACCAAGTTTAAAAGCCAAAATCTGTCCTGAAGAAGTCTGTGTTCCTTTTAGTTATTGTTGCTATTATTGTTGTTGACAGCAAGATGAAATGTTTCAAAGTGATCAATTACAGGTATTTAGCTGACCATTTTTTTCAAGATTGTCATGTAAAATCCCTTTTGAAACATGGCCATGGTTTTATCAGAACATCTGTTTGCATAACATATATATTTCATAAAATGCATGGTTTTTTAAAAAAAGCCTGAATCATCCTCCCTACCTTTATTTTCAAGCTAAACACTTTCAGCATAAATATAAACTGCTTCTGCAAATGCAAGCTAAGCCTGTTGCTCTGTAGCCTTTGCAGCTCTCTTCCTCTCCCTTCCCTTTCTTTCTCTCTTCCACCTACCTACCTTCCTTCTACTCCTACTTCCCCAGGTGCTGGGATACTACAGAAAGCTCAATGAGTTTCAAATATTCAACCTTCCCCCAACTTCCAAAAGATGAATTGGAAAAAATCTGAAAAAGACTAATGATAAAGGGTGTTACTAAAGGCCACTTTTAGGTCCTAAAGTGCTGAGCAGCCCATAGTGTTTACATTTCTATTAGGGGCTAATATTTTCTTAAAGCAAGTAAATTGTAAAAAGTAATATAGAAATACCTTGTTAACCAACCCATGCTTCAGGTGACCTGAACATGCAAATTTTACACTCATGAACTGTGCTAATAAATTACTTACTCTCTTCTGTGTCTTAATATTCACTGAAAATGTTATTTTAATTAACTCTTATTTAACTATTAAAATATAGATATGGATTTATAGGTGACTCCTACCTTCCTCCTACTCTGTTGTTCTATGGTATGTAACTGTTTAGCAAGATTACCACTTCCTTCATTAAACTTAGAAGCGTTTACTGTTGTTTCTTTATCACAAGATGACAGACCCCTCACACAGTATATACCTGAAATTTCTTGCAGCTTGGGGAAAGAACCAGTCAGGAACACTATAAAATTAATGTGATTAATAGGTCAGTTCAACAGCTGTGTCCCAGATGGAATTTTCCTGTTTGGGATAGTCTTTCCCTTCAGTGCTTAGTGGAATTTTTTAGTTACATGAAATATTTTGGATTTAAAACCCAGCTGAGTAAGCCCAGTTTATTTTTACTTTCACTTGTTCTGTCTTTTAAACAAGATTAGGGAAAACTTCCAGAATAAAAGGAAAGTCAAATCAGTATTGTTTCATGTGCCCAGTCTCATGGGACTCATGGTGACATAGGAATATAGGAAAGATTTTAAGTATTAGTTGCTTCAGAGCCACAGACATGTAAATCTCAGCTATTTGTGCCTTGTTCCTGCAAGGTCCATAGATAACTTGACACATTTAAACAAATTGTCCTAACCTGAAACGTCATGGAGAGAATGCCTACTCTTTCCATACTCTCCAAGGTGAACTGGTTCATTCATTTTTAGTGCGGGGTGGGTAAATGAATCCCATACTGATACATGGGTGGAGAGTGAGAAGACTAAATAGAAAAAGTATTTTTAATAGTTCTTGTCTATTAATAGAGAGATGTGTACAGTAGCTCTTCCTAATCAGTGAGTTTTGAACTGAAGGTACCTTATTGCTTTTAATTCAAACAAGTAGTCCTTAAGTCCTAAGGTTCACCTCTGAAGTACTTTTTTTTTGTCCATAAAAATTAAAATGCTATCTTTACAAGCTAATACAAATTTAAGAAGGAATAAAAACCAAGCAAACAAAAGCAACAACAAAAGTTATGTTTCTGTAGAAATCTGCTGGGACAATGTGATTGTTTCTACAAATACTGACTACAATTCTATATATAGGTCATCCAGTCTTTAGTCAGTGCTGGTCGTCTTTATGTTTTAAAGCAAAAGGAGGCAGAAGATCTCTACCTTGTCTAATGTGTTGATGACCTCCCTGGTGTCACACTGCTGTGAAAATCCCATCGGATGGGATTTGAATGGGAAAATTGATCTACTTCCAAATGTCATTTCTCTGAACAATAAAGGTCTACAGGTCACTCCCACCGTGAAAACTGATCAGTGACAGAGCTGGATTTATTTTAGTAGCAGGAATGATCTGACATACATAAGAAAAATGTTTATTTTTAACAGTACTGTATCTGTGTTTTACAAAAGGAGAAATAAATTACTCTGGTTAGGAAGCCTGGAGGAAAGTCAAAGTGGCATAATCTCCTACTGCTCCATCCACTGAAAGGCCTGATTTTATCCCCAAGCTGCAAGAAAAGAGAGCAATTCTTTGTAATCAAGCTGTGGAGCTCATGAAAGAGAGGGACATTTTTACTGAAGGACTGATGCATTATCCTATTTTCTAATAACATTGCTTTATGATACTGCTTCACTTTAAAATGATGCATTTTGAGTAGAGGCATTATGAGCCATAGATAGAAAAACTGTACTGTTTTTCCTTCCTCGCTAGAAAGCAGAAACTTGGATGTTAGCAGAATGGCAGTGCAGTATAATTGTATATTTTAAAAAAACACATCAGAATGGAGTTACTCATAGTCAAGCTGGAGATAATGTTGTTAAGTAGAACTGAGTAATCTTGGCATTTGTACTGCAGCTACCTTTTGACTTTGTGCATTTTGCTTTTCTGTTTCTTAGATGCACAGCCCACAGATGGAGAACGGGAGGTATGGAATCAGATCAGTGCAGTTTTACAGGATTCAGAAAGTATGCTTGCAGACCTTCAGGCTTACAAAGGAGCTGGACAAGAAATTAGAGATGTATGTTTAAGTTAATGGCAGTTCTTTGGAAGCAAAATCAAGCAAAACTCAATGTGTTCCTTCCTTCTGTTATGTATCCAAACACATTCTATGAAATTATACGAAAATCTTAATTAAAATTGTATTTAGAAAATACATTACAGATTATATGTAACACTGAATATAAAGCCCTACTGTGAAATCATTAAATTATGGCTGTTTGAACTTCTTTCAGGTTTACTATTAGTAATTAGTAATTACTTTTCACTTTTAAGAAACACGGTTTCATATACCTCATTTCATATATCTTATGGTAGAAGTCAAAGTTAAGGACATGGAGGAAGTAATACTCAGATGTCAGAAGTACACTGTGAAAAAAAGTTGAAAATAATTGTTCTTCTGTGTAAGTGAAATAATGAACCACAGTAAATTATAACTGTACATCCACTTATAAGACATCTTTTTCCATGAAACTGGTCCCAAAGCACAATTTTAGCGTGAGCTGTTGGTTGCTTAAGAACCTGAATGTGTTGAAGATTTCAAAAACATCAAAACCTTTAAAAAAAAGGCAATTTCTGCAAACAGTATTCATATAAAAGGTCTTACCTAATGCTTCTACAATAGTTTTGCTCCCCAAAGAATATGTTAAAATGTATTTCTGTATGTCAGTGGTGCATTGGAATGAAGAATTTTAAATCAGTATGTTACAGGGGGAGAGGGAAGGTGGAAAACATGGTATTTTTTGGATTTGCTAATTTCCTGTTCTGGTGATGTATAATTTCTTGTAATTGTTCTATGTTTTATAATACTTACTTTCTAAAATAATGTAGTAGAAAAATTTAAAACCACCTTTTGCTTGTTGTTCATATATTACAGTTCTTTACAGCAATGATTTCATTTCAGGCAATACAAAATCCCAATGATATCCAGTTGCAAGAAAAAGCATGGAATTCAGTATGTCCTCTGGTTGTAAGGCTGAAGCGCTTTTATGAGTTTTCACTCAGATTAGGTGAGCCCTGTTTTAGTATGTCTGTTTATTAGGCTACTTTATAAACATATAAAGAAACAGGAAGTTTCTTTTTCCACAGTCTGTGAAAGGGTTATTATTCTTTCTGTTTAATATCAACAGACATTTAACTCCAGTTACATTTATCAAGGCGTATTTTTAATCTTCATTTCAAAATTATCAAAGTTTGTTAGTCTGTCACGTAACATAAATCTGTGTTATCTAAATAGACTACAACCAAAGAACGTGATAAAACCCTATAAATTTTTTCTCTGGTGCATGCCACTCTTCTGGACTTCATGGTCCATATTGTACTAATGCCATTTATTTTTTGTAATTTGGATCCTTCAGGGTTTTAAAAGGAATGTAAACCAATAATATTTTGAGACGACTTAAAAACAGGGATAACAGGGAGAAGAGTGTCAATAAACTCTTGCAGGGTGAAAAGCCAAAGTTGGGCATGTTTTATGCTCGCTATCATCCCTGCAAAAATGATGTAATTACTCCTTGAATTAGGACTCTGGAAGAGAACCAGTGTGCAAAAAATGTGTATATGAAGTAGGAGAGCTCGCAGTGCAAGGGAATTCTTATGCAACATCCTGCTTAATAAGTCTTTCACTTTTTGAGTTATGCTAGTAATTATAGCTGCGGGAGCTGAATTGCATTGCTATCAGTGCCTAAGAGTACACTTCTAGTAACAGAGATGCCAGAATAATCTCTATACTGAGCTGATGGCTAATTGGGGAAGATGAAAGAGTTCAATATCTGAATGCAAGAAAAATGCTTTCTCTAGAATTTTCGATAGGGAGCCCAGATAAAGGGTAATAAAAAGGGAAGAGAGCTCAGTGATACAAAATGAAGAGGAAAATGTCAGAGAGCCTGAAGAGGCAGGTATCTTTGACTAATGTTTCTCGTGGTAGAATAGTAAGAAAAAGCATTTCTGTTAGGGCTCTGCATGTTCAGAGGGTTCTGTCCCTTCAAACAAAGTATATTTAGATACTTACTTAAAACTTTGTCATAATGTGGACTGAATATAATTTGTGCTTCTGATTTTTGTTCAGAGAAAGCCCTGCAGAGCTTACTGGAGTCCTTGACGTGCCCACCTTACACTCCAACTCAGCACCTGGAACGGGAACAGGCTCTAGCGAAAGAATTTGCAGAAATCTTACATTTTACTCTTCGTTTTGATGAACTTAAGGTTAATAAAGTTTTTTAATACAATCTGATTTTTCCCATGTATTTTGAACTGAAACTGATTATTTCCTATTGGTCTTCCTTGAAGATGAGAAACCCAGCAATCCAGAATGACTTCAGTTATTATAGGCGGACAATAAGTCGCAACAGAATAAACAACATGCATGTAAGTAAATAAAATCTGATCTCCTGTTCACACTGAGGTGTTTATCAGTATGCATTTATACCATTTGTGGTAATGTTTTTTCTTTTGATTCTCTAGCTGTCATGCTTTCTCCTTCACACCGCGAGTTAATCAGCAGTCCAGATGAAGTGTTTAGAGTAGAACTATTCATGCGACAATCTTCTTGCTGACATGAGCATGTACTGTATCTTTTTCTTGCTGCTGACAAGTTTTTAAAGAGTTTTACTGACTGTTTTTTCTCATGTTTTCATCAGCTAGACATTGAGAATGAAGTAAACAATGAAATGGCAAATAGGATGTCCCTGTTTTATGCAGAAGCCACACCAATGCTGAAAACACTCAGTAATGCAACTACACATTTTGTATCAGAAGTAAGTAACAAGGGAGAAAAGGTCTAACGCAGACATTATTTTAATTGTACAAGATGGTTTACTGAACATTGGCTGTTTTTAACCCTTCTAGAACAAAACGTTACCAATTGAAAATACAACGGACTGTCTAAGTACTATGGCTAGTGTATGTAAAGTCATGTTGGAAACACCGTAAGTTTACCTTAAATCTTGTTTTTTCTTGCGTGAGAGAATTTGTATTTTATTTTAAATAGCCACCTGGGGTAAACATAGTTTTTTCCAAATTAATTCCTGTATGTGTGCCTTGGTTGTTACGCCTTTTATATACAAAGGATGATCTGGTATTAGAAAGCCTTGCCTCCTGTTTTAACCACCTTAAGATTTTTTTTCAGCATTGAGTTTTGTTACGGAGAGTTAACAAAGGTTAAAAAACAAGTGTAATCTTATGCACTCATAGGCGTCTATGTCTTGTCTAACCAGGGCCACAACTACTCTCTTGATTGCCCATGCAGCTCAGTTATTAGCACACTTAAGAGTCAAGGTTTTGGCTCCTCCAAGTAGTGCTTTGGGAAATGATACACAGGCACTATTTTGAGGATAATTTGAATAGAACTTTTTTGGATGCAGCCATCTTATTCTGGGTATGAGAAAGTTCAGCTGTATAGGAACTGTACAATTTCATTCGTATCTACTAGCAGAGATATAGCCAGTGGGGCTGCTATTGTTTACCTATGCATTTAGTTGAGTATTTTTTAGGTTAGAGGTCTTTTTGAGTGGAAGACACATGCAAGGTAGAGTCAAGGTATTCTTCCTGTCTTTGAATTACTTGTTCATGTAAAGGGTAGAACTCTTGAGGTCATTGTGATTGTTTATGAAAATTCTGGAGAAGTATATATAGGAGGTGGGATTCATCTCACAATCTGGGACATCACAGAAGTAGTAATTGAAAAGTAACTTTGTGTCAGCTCATTGTTTGGCAAAAGTGGAGAAACAAAGTTGTGAGTCATCTACTAGAAGATTATGTGATACTTAGTTCTAATTGTGGCATAATCAAGCATTTTCACATCAAACTGTAACCTTTAAATCTGTTCATGTTATGATGCTGTATAAGAATAGAAATTCAAGTTATTGTAAACTAAGAGATAGTACAGTACAGATTTTAGTATTTTTAATGTTTAAGTGAAAAAACCCAAGTTTTATATTGAAAGTCAATGAATGATAGTAGACTAATCTGTGTATTATCTACTCAAAATAATATTTATAAGAAAAATTGTTATAATTTTTGTTTTTCAGGATTTCTGTTTTTCTCTGCTGTAGTTCATTTTTCATTTCCTGATGATGGTTTCGGGGATTAGAGCCGATAACGACTGTCTTAACTGTGCCATGCATATTCTTATTTTGGAATTGAAAAATCAAAGAAAGGGTCTTTGGAATTAGTTCAGTCCAGTCCTATCTAGTGGGTCTCCACATTTCAGATGCTCAGTGAACCTGGGTTTTTGAAGTTGCCTATGGACTTAAAAGAGAGAGAGCAAGCAATGACTATGATCCACCTAGATGAAGCTCTGAACTTACCAGCTGCTGAAATTAGATCCCACTTAAATGTTAACTATTTCAAAGTAGGAATTCAAGCAAAAAGAGTAGCTTTCCTTTGAGGTCCTGATATGCTGTGTTTCTAAGGTTAAACAGAAGTGCAGTCAGTTTCCATCATATTTCACGAATTGTGGAAGTCTTCTGTGAAGTCATAATCATAGACATTTTTCTGAAGTGAGGATCTGAACTGTGAATTGGGTATTGGAAGGGGTTTACATATCCATTTGCTTTCTAACCATTCTTCTACATTGACAAGGACTTACGCATTTCAGAGATCTTTACAATTTTACTAAGATGCATCTTCAACCTTAAAATACAATTTTAGTTCAGATTTCATGCACTCATAGTCTAGTTTGCCTAGTAAAAAGTCGAGACTTTATATCTTTTGTTCTGTTTTCCAGAGAGTACAGGAGTAGATTCACCAGTGAAGAGACCCTTATGTTCTGCATGCGAGTAATGGTGGGAGTTATTATTCTGTATGATCACGTTCATCCTGTGGGAGCTTTCTCAAAGACATCAAAGATTGATGTAAGAGTGACTTTTTTTTAATACTCTGTAGGTTTGAAAATACTAGTCTGCAGCTTTTTTTCAGCACAAGCTTATGATTTTGTATAGAACATTTTAATTATTTTTGAATGGCAAAATTTAGAATTTGTCTTCACCTGCATACTTTAATATATCAGCTTATTTGAAATTAAAATAAGGATCAGTCATCTTTTCTTTGTATTTTCTTCCAGACACAGATACTCATTTGTCTTAGTTTGCTTTCCTGCCAGCTGTATGGTTACACTAAAAAAATTTTGTATTACACCTACCCTGGAATATGTTCTATGGTCATAATTTTTTATTTATCATGTAATTTGTTTATGCTAAAATGTTAATCTTTGGAATAGTTCCGTTGTAAATAAGCAGATATTCAATATTGTCTCTGCTTTGTCTGAGATCTGAAATAGCAGAACTGAAATGTTATTGTAATGTTGATAATGAGCCTTCAGTTACAGCTTTGGCATGACCAGTCACAGTGAAATCAACCTTATTTTTTCATCTGAAATACTGCAAGCACACAGAAAAAAGTACTCTTATTTTTGCTACGTGTTTTTACAAACCTAAATGTTATGTGCCACGTCTTTCAGCAGAAATAATCTGTAATTCATGAAAAAAGATGCTAAGTCTCTCCCTTTATAAGAGAGCCTTCTTCGAAAGGAAAGAAATATATATATATTATTGCACTCCATGACACTGAGCCTTCATTAGCATTTTTCGTCTGCAGATATCAGTATTTTACCACATCTCATCTTTGACTTTGTTTTACAGAGGGAAAGATATGTTGCAAAGAGGTGAATTGATTTGCTCAAGGTCATGCAGCAAATAGAGCCCAGAAATTGAATGCAGACTTCCTGACTGCTAATTCAGTCTCTTGCCTACAGAGGCAACACAAGTAAAATTTTGATAAGATCAAATATAATGTGTGTGCTTTGTTTCTCACATTTATCCTGAAGCCCCATAATCTTACAGGAAGGTTAGCTAGATATAAATGGGAGACAGGAGATGTATGACTCAGTTTTTAAAAATGAGTACATAGTCCCGAATCTTAATTTGCCTGATTAGTTTAGTGATTCTTTTCTAATAAAAAAAAAAAAAAGTTTTCTAATATTTCATATTATGAGTATGTTTTGCTGTGAAAAACAATTATTTTCTCCAAACTAGTCACTCTTGGGAACCATTTCAAGATAATCTTCAGGGACCGTGGAACAAACCTTTCCTTACTCATTAAAGACCAGAGATGGTATTGCAAGCTGTTAATTACAGGCTTCTATCTTAGGCATCCTAACAGCTTCTCTTTTTTGACTGTTTTAGAGATTCTGTTTCTAACAAAAATAGAAAAGAATGTTTTGAATTTGTGTCCCCTTTGAATTTGTCTGACCTGATCTGATGGGACATGTAAACCTGTACTGAATGATGTGAATAGAGTCTTGAGTTTCTTTAGTTCAGAAAAAGTAACTGTGTCACTTGAAAACATGTGCTGCTGCACTGAGAATTTAATCTGATCTGCTGTTTGCAAAGATAGTTTTATCTTCCAGGTAGAAGTGAGTCAACTGATCAGTGATCAGTGGCAGTTAGGCTGGTCATTGTGCAGGAGGCTGATCAACATTTTCCAAATAATTTTTATTGGCAAATACACGGACCCTAACTTCAGTTAAGTATTTCATCATCCACTTCCATAATAAGGCAGAGTTGCTCTTTAGCAGCAGAGAAAATACTGGCATGTAGATTTAGCACTGTAATGTGACTTGGAAAATCAGAAGTTTCAAATCTTGACGCTGCCATGCCTTTATCTGACATTTTAAATAAGATGGAATTAATCTAGACTAATTTCTGGGTAGCTATTAGATATTTTCATAGCAATGGGAAGAAATAGGTACTTCTGGAACATGACTCATTACATATGAAAGTATATTCTGAACAAGTTAGAGGAATTTCTTAGTTTGCTCTATTGACTATATAGGGAGTCTGTATAGTGGATCAAATGAGTTCTACCTCTGCTTTCTCTGCTTCACTTCCCCTTTTGTAAATTTGGACAGAGTTTCAGCCTGGTTTTTACAATCTCCATGAAGATGTTCGTTCAATGTGGTGTTTAAAATCAACATCATGGACTTCCTGTCTCAGATAAAATTTGTAGCCACTAGTTATGACACAAATCATAATTTATCACTGATTAGGCTTACAACTAAAAACTGAATACTGAGAATTACTTCCTTGTGTGCAGGCATAAAAATAAAAGTCAAAGTTGAAACGTCTCTTCTGATAGTTGCTGACAGCAATGATGCAGAACTTTCTTCCAAAACCTCTTTTTTTATTTCAGCTTATCTCAACTGTTCTTGATATTTTTTTTGTTGGAATTGGAGAAATCATGTGCAAGTTAAAATATATACACTTTACATATAATGTACTATCTACAAATGCTTATTAAAGTAGAGGTTGTTTTCTCAAAAGTTAGATTTTTAAATTAAGATAATTTGTAATAAGGTACAATGCTTTATTGTATCATATAAAGCAACACTAACAGTAGGAAAAAACCCTATCTATGGTGAAATTTTTCCTTGTTTTCAGCTAGTACAATTCATATATTATTGTTCAATAGTGGCATGCTTCTGTTCCCAGATGAAGGGATGCATAAAAGTTTTAAAGGAACAACCACCTGACACTGTGGAAGGACTTCTGAATGCTCTCAGGTATGTGTGGAATAATTGTTTGATTCAGCCTTAACAAATTCCTCTTTGTTTTTCTTCCAATCTCTTCACATTTAAGACTTTCCACCTTAGAAGCTTGAATTAAGAAAATTGTCCATTAGGTTTGCATTCATCACCTGGGGTTTTCTTAAGTAATATTAATTTCTTTCAAATCTATTTCACTTTGATAAACAATGGCTATTAATATTGGAAGTCATAATGTCCTTCTTCAGAGACCCTTAAGGTTCATTTTATCGCCTAAAACTTAGCCATCTAAAAGGTAAACAATACATCAAAGGTAAACAGTGTATCTAAGCTAAGATTTGTTATATAAAATACCCCAGCAATTAGAACATTTTAGAAGCGAAGAGTAGAATTACTGGGTTTTAAACCCTTGATACTTCCCTTCTCTCTTCCCTCTTAAGATGAGGTTTTTTGTGGTTTTTTTAATTTTGCTAAATGATACAGCTTCAAGAAAATAGCAACCTAAATCCCAATTCTGTAACTAAGTGTTTAAGGTGCTGTCTTGGGAAACAAGGCACATTGGTCTGACACTGCTCTGAAGCTGAGAAGGGAGTCTTAGTACCAAGTTTTTCAGAGTGGTATTGAATTCTCTAGCTGTTGAATGCTTGGATAGAGTGAGAACTACAGCCATAACCACCTTCATATTTGCTTATCATGTCTTTTGAATTAAAATTGATGTGGAGTTAAATCCTACAGGTTTCAGGTGTGTTTTGAGCTTATGTGATAATTGATCTCCCTACAAACATAAGCAGTGGAGAATGTTTGGGCTTAAATGGAAAAAACCTCTCTAAAGCTCTTCAGTCCTCCCAGGACATTTAAGAAAGCTGTTTAAAATTAGTCTTATAGATTATGCCAAAATTCAATCTAGATTCCTAAATCCCTTTAGTATTTACCCTGTTTCTTATGTCTTTCCATGATTTTACTTATTTTGAGGCTTTTAACTGGAAAAAGAGAGATCATTTTGACCCAAAATTATGACAGTGTCATAGATGGATGGCAAATAGGATTTAGCCACAATTCCCCACCTATTAACAGGGAATAACTTACTGCAAGGGGTATTTAGAAGATAAAGAGCACCAGACTATCACAGTTAAATTCCAGTGATCACTGACTAAAGGAACATAGGTGTTCCTCCTTTGTGTAATAAAACTGCACTGTTTTAATAACAGGCAGTGCAGTTTTCAGACTTTTCTAATCCCTGTTCATTTTATAAAATACTGTTTTACCTTGTAATTTCTAGGTTCACTACAAAACACCTGAATGATGAATCCACTTCAAAGCAAATTCGAGCTATGCTGCAGTAGTATCCTGAGACAAGTAGATGTTTGTATTGATCACAGAAGATGTGTATGTTTACATAATTTAATACAGTTTGATGTTAATACTTGTGTGTATTTACGTAACCGTTTTCTTCACATTGCTAAAATACATGAATCTGTTCATAACCTGACTGACTTTATATAGTGCAGCCTAAGTTTTTATGCTAGCCTTTATCTTTTGACTTTTAAAATACTTTTTTACTTAAAAACTTCAGCTACAACAGTTTATCTGTGCATTTTAATCCTTAAACACCTTCTCTATCAGAGAAGTAAGTAGTAGTGAAGACAAAAGAAATCAAATAAACTGAAATGTCAAAGATACCACAGAAAAGGAACTTTAAAGAAGAAGGAAGTTAATATAAGAGAAAATAAAATTCATTGGATATGTTTTAAGAACACGTGCTGTTTTTTTCAGTTAGTTAGGATCTCATCAAATTTGTATGAATATGAGAATACCTGAATGTTCATCACTCCCATAAAATATGTTGTCTTCCCTGTAATAAGTGGAGATCCACCTAATTTTAAGGATTGTGTGCTGGCTGACATCCAAAAATGTATTGCAAAGAGGTAATTTTACCTTTTTTTATAAAGTATAACCTGTACCTTTCAACAATTGAGGAAGTTAATATCCTTTTTCAGATTCAATATAAATAAATAGAAAATGTGTTTTAAGACCATTGCTATATTTTGAAAATTCTGTATAATTTTATTAGACTTAGAAAGGAAAGGGAAAATACTAATGCTTTGACTTAACTAGAATAGGTTTGTCATTGTAAATATATTGTGATGAACATTATCTCTCAGACAGCTCTACCTGGTAAGTAATATTTTTTTCTGATATAAACTGGTATAAAGCAAAACACTCTTCAGTAACAGCAAACTTCCCTAGTGTCAAATTGGCTTCATCGAACTAGGGATAATGTGTTAAGAGCTGAGTTGTTCTTAGGCACTCCATCAAGTTCCTTGATAGTGTTATTCATTAGATGATTCAACACAAAAATATATATCAGCTGACTGCTCTTCCTTGGTTTTTGAGATGTGATTGATGCTTCAAGGAGTTACGTTCCTTGCTGAGTTGTTTGTTCTTACTTTCTAGTAATTTTTCCAGTAAACGGAATAGAAATACTTTGCCAAAAGCAGCAAAGTGCTCATGCTCTGTTAAGTGTGTCTTCTGGGTGGTCTGCAGTTGCTGTACATATTCTTGCAGAAGGTCATGTTCTGAAAACGTGTTCTATTTTATGTACTTTGCTTGCATGCATGTGTGAAAACTCCAGTGCTTGTGCACAGATTCAGATTTGTATTTGCTTATTCCCATGTATGTAAATCAGGGTTTGTGTGCTCACTGGAATTTTCACGCGTATCACTTCTAAAACCGTAAGGCTTTGAAGATGCATTAGGTCTGTTGAAACTCTGCTGCGTTGTGACGAATTGAGTCATTGAACTCAATCCTTAAACAGTATTAATATCATAAGTTCTTTGGAGTAGGGATCGCCTTAGAGTTTATTTCTGAGCAGAACGACCACTATGAAGTTTCTCAAGTCTGATCAGAACCCATAGGTGCCAATGTTATATGTGTTGTGATACTGGACAACACCGCAACTCCAGCATTCATGTCACACATCTCCAGTTCTAGCAGCAGATAACTATGTTGTTGTCAGGATCAGAATTAGAAATCACGCTAGGTTTTTTTCTTTCTCTGGAAGCAGTGATCACACTGCTTTTTCACAGTAGTAAATCCACTGTTTACCAGCTCCATTTTTAATGGGGGGACATTTAAAAATGTATATTAGGGAAAATTCTGCTTTGTTCATAGCCACTTCCAGTTAGGTAAATCTAGATTGATGACGGGTCATTCTGTTGAGCTTTGGTAACTGAAGTTAATACATGCTTACCTGCAATTATTTGTCAGTGAAGTCTTATCTTTAAGTAGCCCAGAGGAAAGCTATTTGTCACTTGTATAATAAAAATGTAAACCTTAAAGCATTCTGTGAGTTGTCATGTGCTGTTTGCCTGTCACTGAATTTCTTTGCCTGCTTTGATGTTTTTGTACAGAAGTTTGTTTGAAATAATAAAAAGTTTGGTACAGTAAGCATTGGGACTGTCTGTATTTAGAGACAACATAAACAGGTTGAGAAATATCTCATTTAAAGTTTTGGATCTGAAATGTAGTAGGCTCACCTTTATGTATCCAGCTTATAGTTCATTCAAAAAGCATTTAAAATCTTTCACATGTATGCCCCAACAGTATAACCTCATGTCACTTAAACAATAACTGGGGTTTTTTTGATGATTTTTGGCACTTGTCTGTCATCTTGACCAGGGGAAGTTGTTGATACTGCTTTACGGAAGTAAAGCATGAATCCCTTCTATGACTTTTGTATCTTCACATTAGTCATCTTAGGCTGTGGTGGCCATTTCAGGTTCCACTTATAATCAATAAGGTCATCAGAGGATAATTCATTTAATCTTAAGGTAAGTGCAAATTAATTGCTCTCCAAAGAAGAGCTATATAGACTAATGGTCAAAGTTATTGATCTCCATTTTGTCAGTGTTTCTTCTTATTTTGACTTATCATTATGTAAGAATATATGTTTGTAGTATGATAAATATTTAAGCCTCATAATGACAGCATTTCAGAATGTGCATAAATGAGTGTGGCTAGGTTGGGTCAGAGCAGCCCTAAAAAGTTTGCTTGTTTTGTGTTGAAAGAAGGTATTATTTTAGGGTGGTATGAATTTCAAAGACTAGAATTTGCTCCTGCAAATGAATGGGTTTGAAAGATAATTTGACTTCTGCGCTTCCTGCTGCTGCTAAGTGGTTGTCACGAAGGATAGTTACTAAAATTATATTTACTGGTATGTGATAGACCACATCACTCAGGTAAATTATCTAACGTTTTCCATGTCTACTAAAATTTACAGAGCAACAAAAAGTCTTCTCTGTGTTGCTTTCTGTGTTGTATTTCAGCTAAATTTAAACTGGAAGTAAGACATAAGTAGTATATAAGATGGCCTTGCATTCTTACGAAGTAGGGCATAAATTCTTCGTTTCCACCATTTACTACTTGAGAAGTTTAATGAAATCAATATATTCCTTCAAAAATACAGTGCCAATTAGGTGGATGCACATTTGGGAAATACTGCATCATTTTTTCAGGCCACATCTTGTTTTGGCCAAAACCAGTACAGATTCTTGTCCTGTCCAATTCTCAGTCTGTCAGGGTCCCTCTGAAGAGCAGCAACAACCATCTGGTGTATCAACAACTCCTCCCAGTTTTGTATCATCTGCAAAATTCCCGAGGGTGCATTCTGTCCCACCTTCTGGGTCATTAATGAAGATGTTAAACAGTATCAGCCATGGAGGGGGCAGTGTGGGTGGGGGGGGTATGCCACTAGCAACTGGCCCCTAGATAGATTTTGTGCTGCTAATCACAGTCCCTTTGAGCCTGGCAGTTCAGCCAGTTCTCAGTATACCTGAGAGTATACAGTATACCTGTTTATCTCATCCATATTTCATCAGTTTGTCTATGAGGGTGTTATGGGAGGCAGTGTGAAAAGCCTTGATAAAGTTGAGATAAACAAGCCTTCAGTGACATCAGCCAGAGCTCTCAGCATTTGTGCTGCATCCCATCAGGTCCGATAGACTCGTGTATGTCCAGCTTGTTTAAATGTTCCCTAACCTGATCCTTCCCTACCAAGAGTAAATCTTCCTTGCTCCAGACTTTCTGTCTGGTCTCAGGGGCCTGGGATTCCGGAAGCCAAATCCTACGATTAAAGACTAGAGCAAAGGCGGCACTAAGTTCCTTGACCTTTCCTGCATTGTCACCAGGTCCCATACCCCATTTAGCAGCAGGCACACATTTTCCATAGCTTTCCTGTGGCTGTTGATATACCTGTAGAAGCCTTTTTTGTTGACCTTCACATCCTTCACCAGATTTAACTTCAGAACAGCTTTGGCTTTCCTAACCCCAACCATGCATGCTTAGACAGTGTGTAAAGACACTTCCTATTCTAAAGACACTTCCTATTCTTCCTAGGTCTCTTGTCCCTGCTCCGACTTCCTGCATGCTGCCTATTTATGTTTGAGTTTAATCAGGAGCTCTGTGTTCATCCATGGCTTCCTGCCATCTTTTCTTGGTTTTGTGCTGTTCTTGAGCTTGGAGGAGGTGATCCTTGAAAATAAGCCAGCTCTCCTGGCTTCTCTTCTCTCCAGGGCTGTCCCCCATGCAATTCTTCCAACCAGATCCCTCAACAAGCCAATTTAAAATTCCCAAATTAAATCTTTCCTGTAAATCATCTTGCTGGCTGTATAGTCAGGAATATGCTATTAAAATTGCATATGTTCTAGGACTATTAGACGTGCATGATTCTATGAACATCAAAAGTCAAGAAATATGAAAACTTGCATATCCAGAAGTTTGCTAAGAGTTGCAAATAGTTGGATGAAGTGGGGTTTTTTGTTGTTTTTTTTTTCTTTAAAAAGTAGGACACTAATTACTGTTCTCTTACCTCAGATGAATTCTCTAATGCAAAATTACAGAATCTGTTAATTCATACTGTGAAGCAGATTAGATAACACAACAGAAGCCAATGAGCTGAAACAGTGACACAAATTTGATTTGCCAATAAGAGAATAAAACCCCTTTTAGCTAAAAAGCCAGTATAGCAGATCTAGTATTTTAACTTAGTAGTCTGTAATGCTTCCTTCTACAGACTAGTAAAGGTGAATTCCTGACTGCTATATAATCCAAATTCTGCAAACACAGAATTCTCTTTCACACTAATTTGAGACAAACATAATTTATTTCAATAGAGCTGTTTCTGATTGACACGGATGTAAACAATACCCTTTGTCTTTTCTCAGTCGTGGCCTTTGACCTAAGTTGCTTATTGCTGAACAAACTTGAGTCTTCTGCTAGTGCAGATCAATGATGTAACATGATAATCTTGCAGAGGCCTCTTCCACTTGACTACTTTGAAATTAAAATGAACAGTGCAGTAGGTGTTCTAGAAAGTTAGGAAGTATATAGTTAAAAAGGAGACCAACCAAGTGCTAATCCCCAGTTTAAGAGGAAAATATATCATGATTTTTCAACAGATCTTAATTTGGAGTCCAGCTGGAATTAATATAACTTTCTTGTCTTGGATATTTGCACTGTTGACAATTATGTAGATTTGGGTATTAGGAACTTGACAAACCTCTTGACATTTTAAAATTGCTAACAGAACTTAAAAATTAGAATATTTCTATGTGGCTTGGATCAAAATTGTTATTACAGCTTGTGATTGTTCTCATTCTTGTTCTGCATCCACTTCAGTGAAACCCTAGGGTTAAAGGAATTTTCCCTGGATTTTAGTGATGTGTCAAAGAACTACTCTTACTGCCTTTAGAATTGTGGAAGAGTTTGTCTGTCTTCTCTAGGCACACAAGAGAAGTTGGAAGAGGACACTGGAAGATGATCAACCTCAACTGGTTTAGATCTTCCATAATGAAAAGAGAACAAAGCATGAGACTTGACATGGATGCAGTCACTATGCAGTTCAGAAACTACCCTGTCCTGTGGATTGTGTGACATGGCAATGTCTGAAGGTCAGATCATGTCAGATGGAAAGTGAACTTCGTGAAGAGCTTTGACCAAGAAGGGATTCTACCCAAAGTGAAGAAACTTGTCTCTTTACAGACACCGTTTTAGAATACCATGGTAGGAGGAAGCTTAAGGGCTCTACTAACCTTACCTCCCTTTCTGTGGCAGCAGCACGGCACTGTGCAGAGCCTCAGCTTCCACTCCAGTTGCTGCCCGAGGACCCACCTCAGTCTGTAACCTCTGCTCTTTGATGCTTGGCTTTATCGAGTAACGTAAAGCAGCGTGTGAGGGAATGCGAGGTGGCTCACCTTGCCTCACCTGTATGCAGCCTCCTTCTGCTCTTGTAAATGGAGTCTTCCCAGGGAATTCAGAGACATGGGAACTGAACCTCATTTTGGTAACATTTTTGAGAAGGTTACTGAAAAAAGTGATTTTATACTGTTTTTTCAACAGTATTAATATTTGACAATTTTGGATATATCTGTAAATCTAATACCATGGGTTTATATAATTTTAATTTTTTCCACTGAAATTTTCTATTTGTGTCTTTATAAACTCATAATAAAGAAATGTCTGATGGTGAAATATGGTTGTTCCATGACCTTTTGTGTTTGATTTAGTTTAGGGTGGCTGGGGAAAAAAAAAATGTTAAAATCCATTTCATGTCTTTTTTTTCATATTGCACACAATGCTGTGGTTAATTATAGGCACTTTAAGTATTAAGCTCAGACTTAAATAGCATGCAGCATCAGAGCTCAAAGGCTCTTTATTAGAAACCTTCCCAAACACGATTACTTACAGTGGACTTGAATTAGGTTTCTTAGATGAACTTAACTGAACTGGATACATGGTCTTAGTTACTGAGGCACTGAATATATCAATATATTGATATAAAATAATCTGAAAATTTTTAATTCCGAGAAAGAAAAGTTGTATTATCTAGCCAACCTAATTAAAGGATTTTGTGGAGATTTTGATGTGTGTCAGATGAAATGTACATATTTGTTCTTCTGATTAATTTTGGATTACACGTACTCAGCTATACATTCATAATAATATCTGTGATATTTATACAAAGAAAGATTATTTGTAACCACTGACTTAGCCAATTCTTTGCAGCTGTGTTTTAAAACTACAGGGTGAATGCCACATTTGTTTTACACAGCCTGTCAAAGTGACATTTGCTTTATTAAATTTGGAAGCTTAAAAGGCTAATGAGGATTCCTTTTGTTCAGTGGTTTCACATTCGCATTGAGACCCGCTATTCTGATTATATGTTGTACAACTGTAATTACTTTAATTGAGATATGCAAATAAGACCAATTTTTTTTTCTTTTTGTCATTCATGATATAATTGACCAGATTTTTAAATAATACAATCCAGTGTAGGTTAAATCAAGTTAGCAAAAGCACTCAAATGCATGCTATCTGAAAATTAGTTTAAATTATTTTGTTGAAAAATATTATTTCTGAGACAAGATTATTTTTCAAACAAGTATCAGTAGTCCTCCTTGTTATATATATTTTCCAAATAGAAACTGGGGGGTTTACTGCTGCAGATATTGCCTGAGCTTGCAAGTAGTTTGAATCAAGAGTCATCATGTAACTGAGCTGAGAAAAGGCAGAACAGTTTTGGTAGAGTGTGACACAGGTGCCCAAGCCACTGATTACTGTTCATGTTGGAAAATTTGAGATACCTCAGTTCTTTCATACTTCTGAAATTTAAAAAAAAAAAATGTCCTCTTTGACCCCATGAACAATTGAAATGCCATACTTAATAAAAATCAGCCAATAAAGACTAACAAGCAAACATTTGTGGGTTTTAGCCACAAAGTACGGGTAGTGGTGGGGCCATTTCTGTGTAAAACAAAAAGCCTGTGAAGTAGCAGGATTTTGACCTCATGTGAAGAGTCAGTCTGGGATTTTGTGTGTATTTGGAAAGTTCATTTCTCCTCGGGTGTTTATTCAATTGTATCACAACTGTATTAGAAACTTCTGCTGGAAGAATTCCCTGAGACATCTTTTATCGGCTTCATGGGTCAAGAAGCATAAAAACGAAAGATAGCATTCTAGACTTTGCAGCGATGGGTCATTTACCTCCCTGATCTTGAAAGCAGAATGAAAATAATTCATGGTCAGAGTACTGGCATTGGAGCAGCTAAAAGGACATCCTCTCACCTTCTTTTTAATGTCATTAATTTTAGGGTTTTTTAATCATCTCTTTTCAAAATTAGAAAATATATTTTTTGCCTCCATTTGAAACAGGTTAATTCTTCCACAGCTTTGTTCATCTTGAGCTAATGTGCTGTTTGAAACATAGACTTTTGAGTCCTGCCTGCCACAGACATCTTGAAAATACAGATGGCAGGTGTTACAACCTTAATTTTCATTTGACACCACTTGCAACAGCTATGGGCTTTGCCTGAGACAGCAAATTATGTCCTATGCGCAGTCCTCCAAAGGGTGTGGAGAGACAGACCTCTAACGACCCTTCTTCAACTCTTATGTTAGGGTGGACTGAAATGCCTCAGTGTCTCCACTGTGGACTGTGGACATCCTGGATTATTACCTTGGACAAAATGTCAGCTCTTACACTGACCCTCAGGAGAGGCAACTAAGCATCTAAGTGTTCCCAGTATCTGAAAGTTTTTGCTTTGAGCAGTGTCTAGTGCTGTCCTGTGCTGGGATTTCTGCAACAGCAAAAAAGAGGCAACACAAGCAGCAATATAAAATAAATGACTTAGGTTTCATTTTCATTTAGTTTATCTTTGAGGATCTGATTCAAAGCTTGTTCAAGTCATTAGCCTTCAAATTGCCAAGCTGAAAACAAACAAAAAAAACCCCTGAACTAAACCTCTTCGTTCTTACAAGTTGTAACTTTTTTTTCATGTGTGCTAATAAATCATCTTCTCTGTGTAGTAGCACTCAGCTACCTGATGGCATCACCAGCAGTGCTCATTTCCACAACAGGGTTCAGCAGTTCAACCTTACTGGGTTACTAGGAACTCCTTTTTACTTTCTCTGGCCTCTTCCATCTGTATGCACTTTGAATAAACATCCTCTAAATATCATGTTTTAAGACACGTTACCTTACATTTGTGAAAACACGAGTTTCATGCTCTGCTACAGTAGTGGCAAGTTACCTAGAATTTTCTTAGTAACATCTGGGTGTGAATCTGCAAACTCATTGTACATTGTAATTACAAGAATCTTCATAGTTATCTTTTATTACTATAAATAGCTGTTCAATTAGAAATAGTCAATAGATACTCAAAGCATTTACATCAGCAACAGTATGCAACAACTGATAAAATCACAGCTGTTTTTATCACATAGATTCTAATAAAGTCTCTACTTAGAAAACTTCAGCATTTACTAAAACTAAAGAATAAATAAACACTAATATATATATTATTATATTCAGGGGAGTTGCATTTTAAAATAAATGTCTTCACCATTTTATGCCCATTATTGTGTTTGCTTTCTTTGAGATATAAGGAGTGTTTGCTGATAGGATGGCATCTAAGTGTGGATTCTAGAGCACACAGAGGAAAGATCTGCTCCTGAAACCACTCCAAAAGTTTTGCTCATCCAAGCAAAGAGTAATAAACATTCCCCTCAGCTGGAGATCTCAGCATCAGAACAAAGCATTGTTCAATAACAACTTTCAAAGACATCTTGATATTTTTCATTTGAATCCATTGAAGAAAATTACAAAAATTACTGATGGGCAAACAACTAATACAAAAGAATTCAAATTTGAGCTTCAACTTGAACTGCATTCAGTAGAAAGACTGCATGAATCTTGGCTGACGGGGCCAGGTTTAAACTGACTTTTAATGATTATTTTGAAGACAGGTCAAAAGCAAGTAAAGTTATAGCTCTTTCTAATTTAAAGTTTATTGTGATGATATGAGTGGAAATTTGAGTGAAGTGGAGAGACTGGGTCATTTACCAAGACTGAATTTGGTTTAATTGTTTGTATTTTTCCCTGAGTTAGACTTGGTTACTATAAATTCTTTTGACCTGCAAACTTTCTGACAACCATGGGTAAAAAAGTTTTTATTGGCATAACCCTGCTAATATAGGCGTCCTAGACATAAAAAGTAGCTTTTTATCACAGATACAGTATGTTGCATAAGGCAGAAGTCTGTAATGTGCTATTTATACATCATGAAATCCAAGACAGCATAGGAAAGGACAGAATTTGGCCCTTAATCTTATTAGGCATCTTATTTTTTCTTGGAATTTTCTCCTTTATTACCAGTGTTACTCTGGCAACTTTTTTTTCCCATACTTGTATTTCATAGAATCTTTTTTACTTCTGGTCAGATCTGCTTTTGTCTTACAGGGAAAGAAAATTAAAAGACCAGTCTGTTATCTCACATTTCAGTTAAGTCTAACATATATTTGCTTAGGGGTAAAAGAGGTTGAAGAAAAAAGGGAAATGTCAAAAATGAATAATAAATGGCGTATAAACAGAAGCAGACTTTCTGTGATATGTTCCCCCTGATAAACTTGATAATGTTTCCCAAATGTGTTGCCTTGGTTCAGATCCAAATCTACTGGTCAGGTTTTATGTGCTATTTTTAATTTTACTGCTTAGAAAACTTTACATCATCTTGTAGGAATTCCCTCCTACTGCATAGCTGAATCTAGTTATTTGTAGGTTAAAATTCATCTTAATATAGATTCATATAAAACATGTGTTACCACAGAGGCAGCAAAAAGATGGTTCTGGGTGGGTAAAACAAGCCGGATTTGCAAGGAAATTCTTTTTTCTTTTTAATGAAATATGTTTTCCTTTGAGGTCACTCCACTGTTTGATATTGTAGACTCCAAGGTCTTTCCATTCAGTAAACTTTCCTTGCCCTTTAAACAGTGAAATCAGAATGTAAGAGGCGAATACAAACAACTAGGGACAGGGGGACCTGGAAATGTTTAGGATTGACAAAAAGCCTCTAGAACTAAGCAATGAAATCAAGAGATATTGCAAAGCAATTCCGCTCTTTGGAATACTTAAAACCAGAAATTGTCTCCTGTAGGTATTGTTGCACTGACTTAGTGCAGTTACTCTACTCTAGATTGGTAATAGTGGAGATATTTTTAGAGAAAAAATCTTTCTCAACATAAAATATTAAAGATGTGGAAACATTAAAATGGACTCAGAAAAGAAAGGAATGATGCTTCCAATGGCACACATGACAATACTGATATGAGAAAACAACCCTAGTAACGGAAAAACTTTGTAGTATTACTTGCTGATCCGTCCGTTAGCTAGCATTTTTTCACCATTATCCCATGGCAAGTAGTAGATATGCTGCAAGTCCTTAAATATGGAGTCCATGCTTCAGTGCCCCAGCCTTAGCTAAATTCAATATTTTGGAGCAGGTTGGGCCTGATGGACTTCATCATAAGGTATTTGATGAATTGGTTTAAGGTATTTGATGAACTGGCTTAAGGTATTTGATGAACTGGCTTAGAACAGACTAGCTATATATGGTTACTTCTAAAGGGGAGGTGAGACAAGTGCCTGCTCTTAAAAATCAGGAATGGGTGTGAAAATAAGCCCAGTTATCTAACGGGCCATGTCAGACCACGTCAAAGCAGTGTAGTTTCCTCAATAGAGAGGAAGAAGTAGCAGAGGAGAAGCAGCAATATCATTTGCCTCTGTGAGGCTTTTGATACTACCCCACACTCATTGCCTGTAAGCAGCTAAAGAATGTGGTTTAGATAAATCGGTTACAGGGTGAATAAAAGACATTCCTGAACACAGACACTCCAGCTGTGCAACTGTATGGGGCTAGGGCACGACTGTGAGCCTCGGTGCCTGGAATGCTTCAGTCCCACCCCATACCCCAGTACCCAAGAAAATCCACCTGAAGCTCAAGCCTTTGCTCTGTCAGTTGTGACAATGCTGTTTTGGAGGCAGAGAAAGAATAAGGATATGGTTGTAACCAGGTTATGCCAGTTAGCCCACCAGCCAGGTACTAGACCCGTTAATTCATTAGTAGCGATGTCGCCTTTTTATGTAGACACTTCGAATCTTACTCCAGAAAACTGTGGTTCAGGGAGACAGAGGTGTTGGGTGGGGGGAAAAAATGGTTCATCAGACTTTTTTTGGTACTACATTGTAACTTTTGTGTAGCTATTCCTCTAAACAAACACCAAAATATGTTCATTTGTATTAAAGAAAATATTCACTTTTATGAAGTGGTATTATATAAAACTGTAGCCAGCTGATGAAATACCAACTCCAACATGCAGTCTAAAATAGGGACTTACATGTCATCTCTCATCGCCTGCTGAAACACCATAATTTATTTCAAATGTAAGAATTTATCCTGACTGAAGTTTGTGAACATTAAGACAAAATACTAACATTCTAACACTAATATTTTTAAGCTTCAATGGAAATTAATTGATCAGATAGCCTTGCATTGGGTCTCGCTAGGAAAGCCACCTTTTTGCTTTTGTTTACCAGTTCATGTAAGAGGGATAATTATACAAGGCTAGATCATTCAATCAGTGGGTTGCATGAGTACACTGGAGTCAGAGATTGCATTTGTTTTTTTTCCTTATTTGAGTGCCCTTTAAGAGTGGTTTGCTAAAGCCATGAATTATAATTAATATGAGAAAGGTGAAGTGTAGCAAAATTGAATAAGAGTAAAATGTCACTCTCGCTCTCTTATTCCTGCTACATAATTATTATCAGCAGATAGTCAAAATAAGTATGAAAAGAACAACAGAAAATATAATAGTTACAATGATGGATTTAATAACCATGAGTGCTAAACAACAGCTGAATTTGGTGAACTATTCTTTAGCTCAGTTCCATCACCCCTTGATCTTACCTGGGGAAGAAAAGACCCTTCTCTCTTTTCAGCATAAGTGGTTGAGCACAATGTTTTGGAAGCAAACTTAAATCCAGTATTACATGTTTTGTGTTTTCATTGGTCTTTTTTTTTATATGCCTGTAGAGTAAAACCAGGGGGGTGTGAATTATTGCTGACATAGGCTAAATGCTGAGCCATGGACTTCCCCACGCTGTGGTTCACTTGGCTGTCAGAAGCTGAGGGTCTTGGGATCTGTTAGAGCAGCTCCCGGTCCCTGGCCAGGGGTGACATAAAGGTGTGTTCCTGCAGGCTGTGGGCTGGTTTCAGAGAGAGATACTGTTTGTGGGCCAAGTGGTGTGAGTCCAACCTCTGCTACATCCTGCAAAGAGGCCAAAGAAGGAAGCAGAACACAGCAGCAGTAAGCATAAAAAGAGAAAAATGGGCTGTGTATAGGATTGGGGGGAAAAAAAGGCAGCAAAAGCTATGAGTAAGTTGGAAGAAGGAGCAATACAGCTTTATACAAACCACACTTCATGGAGAATGATGTGTGCGTGGCTCAGAAAAAGGGTTTCCTCACTCAGATGCCTATGTAAACATGGCTTAGGAGCCTGAGTCTCTTCTGCGTATTGTTTATATTCTAGTGTAATTCCATTAGTTCAAATTATATCAGAATGTAATTCTTAAAGAAAAAAAAAAAAAAAGCTTTCCTTTAGGTGTGAGGAAAATAAATTATTATCCCTCTGGTAAAAGCCTAAGAAAGAAATCTCACATGTTAGATATACATAATATTGCTCCATTCATAGTGGGAAGGTAGTGAGGGCGATATAGAAACTATATAGGCCTTGTACCCTGTTGAAGTATAGAAGGGCACAGGTACATTTTTGGGATGCCTGTCTATAAAAGCAAATTAATATAAAGCCTAAATATAAGAGAGAATGATATCCAGAATAAGGCAGCTGAGATCTCTGGTGAGCTGAACCCTTCCACAAGATTTCCACCTGAGTAAGGACTACTTGAAGACTGAGGAAAGACCTCAGTGTTGGATTTAACTGTGGATATACAACATGAGAGACATGAAGCTGCCTAACCATATTATTTAGGTTGTGATTTTCACTTGTGAGAGCAGATTTTTTTGTTTGTTTTGTCTCCTGCCTTGTTTGAAAAGGCAGAAACTGGAGGCTGTAGGTGAAACATTTGTAGGACACAAGGATTCCTGCAGATGTTATCTGCAGTAATCATTGGCAGCAGGTTGAGTATCAGCTCACTGACTTGTTGAACAGCTTTCTCTCTGGTTTGCCCTAATACTTAATCATAACCAAACTGGAAAGGCAACCCAAAATTCGCATAGGTAGCAGAGGCACAGGATCAACATGGTGCACTCAGAAATCAGTGTGGAAATAAATTTCAAAGGGGGAACTGCAATATTGTAATCCACCTACAATGGCCATTTATATTACTTAAGTACAGTACTTTGCTCCTATCCTATTTAATCCTATTTTCAGTGAGTTTCCCATTTGTCAAGACTATTTTGAACTTTATTTCTGGCCTTAAGTGTATTATTTGGGTGCAACTGCAGGGTCCCTTTACAATGTCTGTGGCTGAAAAGGGCATCTCCTCCACCTGCCCCCAGCTCTGTTTACTCATTCCCACCCCATTCCTTGTTCTGAGACATGTCACTCCTCAGTCTACAATATGCAGTTGAAAACTAACCCTTTTGGAGGTTTTTGGTCACATTAGTTACAATTGCTATGTGAATGTGTCTGAGGGAAAGAATGGCCTGGGGAGAGGGGACCATTTTTCAGTGGCAAGCTGTACCTGAGTCTTTTTGTTGCATTCTCAGTCCTTCCCACATTGGTACTATCTACAAATCTAATGAAAGTATTCTGTAGCCCATTGTCCATGACTTTTATAAATATGTTGAAGAACACTGAGCATTAGAACAGGCCTTTGCAAATCTTTTTATACATACCTTCCTTCTGGCAATGAACTACTCATGACTCTTAAGTATGTTCTTCCTTTTTGAGATTCATTTAAGTGAATTATTTTGTATTAACCTGGATTTTAGGTGGATTTTTTTTAGTTTTTATAAGCAGGTTTGTCTATACAACCATGTTCATGCTAAGTTGATAGTCTGTAAGGTCTCTACTAGACAATTGGATTTAAATAAATACTTCCCTCTGAACTTCCAGACGTTACACTAAAGAGGTAGTTCTTAAGCCTTCACTCCTATCTGGAATTAATGCTCCTGATATGGACAGGTATTGCATGTGCAATTTTAGAGTGTCCATGGACAGGAGTTTTATAGATGCAGAGATTTTAAATCAAGAAATTGTACCGAATACGAGGCATATATTCATCAGTCTTCAAGGATGCTGTGTCTAATTTTTAGGAACTCTTTCTTCACATCACATCAAACCATTTCCTGAAATGGCACAAATCAGAGTAGCTCTATTTAATGAACAACTCTATTTTATCCAGGTAGAGGATGACCTTACCAAGCACTGCATTCTGAGGCAAAATACTATCAGTTTATACCTGAACCCTGTTTAACTGTGTTGTCTATGTAGAAAGACAGAATCCTATTTTTGGTGTTCTGTTACAAAACAAATTAACAAAAATGTCAAAAATAGCAGAAGACAGAGAAGATTTCAGTGTGAGCTGAGGATAAAAGGCAATTTTTGCCTAATAGAGAGCCCACAGCACCTACAGAAATGCCAACACAAGAAGCAATGATGACTGGGACCCCTGGGCATCAGCAGCATCTTCATCGGTGCCAGGAAAGGAAAGCAATTTGCCAATTACACAGAATCTGCAGGATGGGCTTGAGTTGTATTAGTTTTGTGCAAAGCATGGAGGATTTCAGATGCACTGGTCTCTGAGGTCAAGTGTTAGGTGCTGCAAACTTAAGGTGTGCTCACACCCTCTGTGGTCTGGTCCTCAGAGTAAGAATGGTAAAATAAGGGATGGGTGCACTGCACTGAGTTCCCAAACAGGAATATCATTTAATCATTATGTCCTATTCCACCAGTCTTTGCCAGGGTGTACAACAGGGCTCTTCTGCTTCTGGAAGTTTTGTCATTCTGATTACAAAGAACTGCAATAGCACGTTCGTGCCACTCTTTTGAAGAGAGAAGGAAGAGAAGGAATTTATCTGGCTGTGATGGAATTTTTTGTTCAATTCTCAAATTAAAAACGTTAGAGTAAACAAAAAAAATAGCAGGAGGTGGATGAGAGAGATGCACAGCAACTTCACTACAAGAAAACAAGGCTTTTACCTGAGGAGACCCTGGTTTTGAAGGGAAGAGAGCTTACGTGTATGGGTGTGAGCCAAACTATGATCTTTGACATGTTTTATTTTCAAGCACAGACATAGCCTGAGGTCATCAGACACACACTTCCCACTTCCCTAATATCCAATCTGCAGATAAAGTCGAGGAAATGTGAGTTGCATTTACCACCCCTTCTCTTGGAAATGAGATGTATGTGTGGTGGGGGCAGGACGGTCGTGGCTTTTTTTTCTGGATCTAAGATGAGGGTGAGTTGATGGCAAAGTTTGCATCCATATTTCACCAGGCCCCATGGTAATAATTAAACTATATATTTGGGTGTGTCTGCATTAATTTTTTAATTTAGATCAGGGGAATGGAGTTTTTGAAGCAATTCTCTCACCCATGTGGTGGAGCTGTCTTGGAGCACACGAAGTGACTCCTTTCCCCTGACACTAAACCAGGAGATGTGCTCCAGAAGTTCATTTCACAGCTCTAGGTGCAGATGAGCATTCAGTCCATGACACCAGAATAGATCTGGCCTTAAGTAAAACCTCCAAAATACACATATGGGGGGCATCACGTCCTCAGCACCAACAGTTTTGCTCTATAGATCCATTTCACAACTTCTTAAATTTGACATAACCCAAGGATGATCGGTTAATAATTTTTTTTACTTCAGCTTTGGCTCTGTTTAGTACAGACATTATGACTAGGAAAGGGTCAAATTCATTGTTACTTAATTATTAATTAATTGTCAGAGCTTTAGTATAAACTTCCTTATTGTAATGCTGTTTACCACAGTGAGCAGGACATGGTGGTAAAAGGTTTCCCAGCAATCACAAGAAGATGCAACTTGCATCAATAGTGACCTTAAGAAAACATTTGTCTCAAGCTGACCAGAGTTGTAGCATCTCAAACAGGAACCAGCAAAAAAGAAGACTTGCAGAAAACTAAACCAAAAACTGGCAAAGCCCATCTTCCCTCCAACAAACTGAACTCCTGTCTGTGAACATCAGTTAGTATAGCACACTGGTGTGTAGCACCTTACTTCAAAAATAACATGAGAAAAATAATCTTCCCTTTTAAAACCCTACTGTTCCAGTGTTGCATAATAAAACATAATCCAGATGTCCCATAAAAATTAGAATTCTAGAAAACCAAACAGAATTTTTAGATGTGTGTTGAGAGGTGCTCCATTGGAGGCGATTTCATCCGTGTAACTGAGTTGGGATCCAGTTCAGGATGATCATCCCAAGGTACCAAGAGTAACTGGAGAAAAGAAGTTTCTCTCTCTACTTTTTCCCATGTTCATTTTCTTTGTTGCTTGTAATAATTTCCAAGTGTGGAAGCCTGATAGGGTGAAACAATTGAGAAGTTTTTTGCTGTCAGCAGCAACCTGAACTACTGCTTTATTAGCATTATGCAGGATAATTTCTTGCAGAATTGTGTAGGCTTTATTAAGAATATTTCTGACAAAACCTGCTGGAAATTGGTTTCATCATGAGATAAAGCTCTTTTCCAAATTCTGTACTGTATGTTCTCTGTCAGAAATATTTAACAGAGAATTATAATCTCATTAGGCAATCTCAGTAAACAAAAACTAATATCTGTGTATAGAAATTGCCCATAGCAATGTTTTTCATTAGTGAGAACGGTAGGGAACAAGTTGAAGTTTCAACACATGGACAGGGACTATATATAGAAAGATCAGATACTGTAATTTATGGAAACATCAGGACAATTTAAAATAAATATTGTGACACAGCTAACTTTTATCACTGCAGACAGCCAAACATTAATGGCACAATTTTATATAATACAGTAGCATTCCTTGGAAAATGGGATAAATGTTGCACGATTCCCCTGTGTGAATAGTTTCATTAAAATCATCAGAAACACATGTATAATAAAGCAAGCAGCCTTTTAATTTTAATTTAAGATTTTGACTATGCCCAGCAGTGCCTCTCCGAGTCACAGTGAGGAGAGGTATTCCCAGGATCTCTGTTCAGCTTTATTCACCCATCCAAGCCAAATTCTCTGGACTGAATCCAGCAGCTTTACACAAATGGAAGTTACGCCTGCTGGAAATGTCAAGATCACCTGTGATTTCAAAGCAAAACTTATGTGCTTGCAAAGAGTTGTGCTCCACCACCCCTACAGCCTTCTTAAAGCAGGTCTCAGGAATGCAGAAATCACAGCACCAGAAAGTGAGCAAGTTAAAGGGGGGTGCAGGAGGGAATCTGTGAGGTAACAGAGAACTTTGCCTGGGTCTCAAAACGATCTCTATTCACTAATCACAGTAAAATAAAAAATGTTTAAACCATTCATTAATTAGATTAGAACCACTCCTACTTTCTGCAAAGTATCACAGAAAAATTTTCATAAATACCACCAGGTCGTACCTTAAACTGAGCAGAAAGAGTGTTTGCATCAACCAAATCCATCTAACAGCATGGTGGAAATGCCAGCAATGGTTTGAGAACAGGCACAAACCTCACTGGCAATCTGAAGTCATCTATTGCAAGTTATAGAAATAAAAGAATTGGGGTTTTGGGGTTTTTTTGTGGGTTTTTTTCTTAGTGAAATCCATATGGCTTGCAGCTGGATTATTCAGTGAGTAACATTTGGTACACAATGCCAACCAGAGCTTGAATTTTTTGAAGGTCTCTCTAACATTGTATCAAATCCAAATTTTTGTAATTTAAAATAGTAGCATCGCTGCCCAAAATGGCTTTACTGCACTGCTTTTTTAAATTACCTGTTTATGTGCTGAGAAAATCTAAATAAAATCCGTTCATCAGCAATATGAAGAGCTTCATGAAATTAGTATGAACAGGTCTGTGTGTTTTGTGTGGTTAGGAAATTGCCAGTCTTAAGAAGCAAAACAATCCAAAAGCTGATAATCAGGTTTACTTTTTTACCTCCAAAAGCTGCAGCAGTTCACCTCAACTTTCTATCTTGTTGCTTTTCCAGTCCATCTAGCTGTCATTTATATTAATGCTTTATTGTTCAGCATTATAGTATTATTATTCAGCTTAATGGCATTGCTCCTGAAGTCTGAATTTATAAAACTGTCAACTGTATAACACTGTGTACTCAAAGGCCTCTATGTTAATCAGTTTTGATGCATTTCGCTAAAATATTAGCTTTTGTGTATTGACTAGCAGCATAGGGAGTACTGGACACATCAATCAAGGTCTATCAGGAGCAAGCTCAGATGGTTTCTCATTGCTTCCCCAAGCTCCTTTTTATGTCTCTGAATCATCACCTACAGGTGCAACGACTCCACATTAAAGACAAATATTTAGTCCTCTCTGTGATTTATCCCTGAAGCACAAAAAAACCCCCAAAATTAGCTGTGCTCAATAACTGAATTTGCAGGGAAAGCACACCCTTATGCTGATGCATAAAAAAGCTCAGGGATGTGACATTTCTATCCTGTGTTAATGATGACAGATATAAATATTCTAAATTTTGGACATATAACCCACCCTCCATTAAATTCAGCTCTTTTTAAAGATCACTCATTCTTACTCCCTTCCAAGCCCAATTAATTACATTATTATCTCTTTTACAATATTTGTACTTAGTCCTTCAGGATCTTTCTTGTCTTGTTATGCAAAATATAATAGAAAGTGAGTGAAAAAATTGAGATTAAACTGCAGGGAATTTTCTGCTTTCTAATCAGAGATCTTTTTTTAGCTGACAAAGTGGCACCACTGCTGTGCTACCAGTTTTAAAGATTTTTTTCTTAGCTCGTAAGTATGAGCTTGACGCACATATCCAAGAGGGCTTTAGATACTTTAGAGCATCTTAGACTTCAGACAATTTTGAGGGAAGTGACTGAATGACAGAGTTAAATGTTTGTATCATTGGAGAGTTAAACAAGCTGCTGTAAAGGTGCTTAATGGGTATTTCCTCATACAGAAGCCACTAGACTGAAAAGTCTTGATCTGCCAAGCACGTTGGATAGTTTTTATCTTTTTCGACAAGCACCATGTGCACAGGCTAAAATCCTCCTGAGCGGAGACTTGCGAGGGGTTGAATTCAGCTGTCCGGTGAGGGTTGGAGCGGGAGGAATCCGCCTCCTGTGCTCCTGTTCCTCTCTAAATGTCTCCCTCTGGGAGCATTGAGGGATATATTCCATAACGTTTGTGCCATGGTCACATCTGATGGCAATTATGGCCACAAAGCACAGAGAACCTAAAGTGATAGAGGACTGAGTAAGGCATTCAGTGCCTTCGGTGGCTAAAAGCGTGATGGGGTGATGGCAGCAGAGACCCAGGAACATGGATCACTGAAAGGTCCGCTGGTTTGAGTGCCCTCGCCACACACCACAGAGCACCCTGATACCCAGGCAGCAATGTCACACCCACGCCGCAGTGTCACACACGCACAGCCATGCCACGCAATGTCACACAATGTCACGCATGGCAATATCACACACACACAACGATGCCACGCACACACAGCAACGGCACACACACAGTGTCACACGTCCACGGCAATGTCACACACACAGAGCAATGCCACACATGCACAGCAATGCCACAAACATAATGTCACACACACAGAGCAATGCCATGCACGCACAGCAGTCACACACGCACACAGCAATGCCACGAACACCCAGCAATGTCACACACACAGCGCAATGCCACACATGCACAGCAGTCACACACCTCACACAGAGCAATGTCATACACACAATATCACACCCAGCAATGTCACATACGCACAGCAATGTCACAGACACAGCGCAATGCCATGCATGCACAGCAACGTCACACAATGTCACACATCCACGGCAATGTCACACAGAGCAATGCCACACACGCACAGCAATGTCACACACACACACAATGTCACATACATAATGTCACACACAGAGAGCAATGTCTCACACACACACACAATGTCACAATGTCACACGTGCACAGCAATGTCACACCCCCACAGAGCAATGTCTCACACACACAGCAGTGTGACACACACACCAATGTCACACGCACACAATGTCACACACATAATGTCACACACACACACGTCACAATGTCACATGTGCAATGTCACACACCCACAGAGCAATGTCTCACACACACAGTGTGACACACACACCCCAATGTCACACACACAGAGCAATGTCACACACACACAATGTCACACACCCACAGAGCAATGTCTCACACACACAGCAGTGTGACACACACACCAATGTCACACACCCACAGAGCAATGTCACACACGCATGGCAATGTCACACACACAATGTCACACACAATATCACAGTCACACACAATGTCACACACAATGTCACACATGCACACAATGTCACATGTGCACAGCAACAGAGCAATGTCACACACACGCACGGCAATGTCACACACACACAGATCAATGTCACACACACAATGTCACTCACAATATCACACACTGTCACACACAATGTCACACATGCACACAATGTCACACATGCACAGCAATGTCACACACCCACAGAGCAATGTCTCACACACACAGCAGTGTGACACACACACTAATGTCACACACACAATGTCACACACCCACTGAGCAATGTCACACACACGCATGGCAATGTCACACACACACACACACACACACACACACACAGAGCAACGTCACAGACCCACAGAGCAATATCATACATGCACAGCAATGTCACACACACCAATGTCTCTCACACACAGCAGTGTCACACACGCACACCAGTCATACACACAATGTCACACGCACACACACAATGTCACACAGACGGCAATGTCACACACCCCCCCAGCAATGTCTCACACACACAGCAGTGTCACACACGCACACGACGTCACACACGCACGGCAGTGCCACACACGCTCGCACAGCAATGCCACGCTCGCACAGCAGTGCGGTGAGTAGCACTGCGACAATCGGCGGTCGCGGTGTCACCCGCGCAGCGGCACCCCCCGGCCGGCGGACGGCTCAGGCCGTGGCGCGGCGGCGGCTCCGTCTGTCCCCTCCCAGGCTCCAGCGGGCGCCGAGCGCTGCCGCCCGCGGGCGCGTCCCCCCGCTCCGGCCGCAGGTGGAGCGGCAGCCCCGGGGGCCGCGGGCGCGGAGCGGCGCCGCGCAGGGCAGTGCGCAGCCCCCGCCGGGCGCCTCCCGGCTCCGGGCCCGTGTAGGGCCGCGGCCGGGGCCCGAGGAGGGGCGGGGGGGGGAGCGACGGGAGCGGCGGCCCCGGGGCAGAGGCGGGCCGGGGAGGGCGGGGGGCGCGGGGCGGGATAATGGGCGCAGTGTGTCGGGCCACAAACCGCGCAGTGTTGGGGAGGACGTGGGGAAGTCGTGTCGGGTTCTGCTCATCCATCACCTGTCAGGGCTCTGCTCCGGCAGCCCCGAGATGAAAGCGCCCGGCTTTGTCTATTGTCTCTCTCGCCGGTCAGCCTGGAACCGTTCCCGCGCCGGAGCCTTGATGTTAATCCCAGTGAACCGGGGGGGCTGTCAGGCCAACGCGCCGGCAATTTAGTAAAAAAATCATTTTGGGGTAGACGCTCCGCTGAGTTATCTTCCCTATCATGTTGCTCCGCGTCTTTGCGAGCCGCGCTAATCTTTTTCCCATCAGCGACAGGGCTCCGGGGACTCGCTCACATGCGCCCGCAGCCCTCCACCCCTCCGTGGGATCACTGAACTTATGGACTGTGAAAAACTACACATAACTTCCTGCAAGGTTAGGAGAGGGCAACTTTTATGTCTCTAACGGTCCCTTTCTGAGCAGGCATAGCTGAGCAATGAATGTCGTGTCCTCACTACACGACCCATGTAGTTTCCCTCTTTATTATTTTTCTCTTTACATTTATTACTTTTACCAAACACTTTTATCATGCTTATTTTAAAAAAGAAAAACCCACTCTGCCTCACAGCATCTTTTTTTTCCTAGGGCATGCAATTTTCCTCCTTACCTGATGTTTTACACTAAAAGCTGGGCAACTTTACCTTGGGAATCTTAATTAAAAAATAGAAATAATCTCTCAACCTTGGCGAACCAAAGCTCAGTGTTATGGAGAAGCTGTATTTGTATAAATGCTAACCTCTGCCTTGGGAACCAGTTTAAGGCTCTTTCTTGTCTCTTAACATCTTAGCAGATGAAGGCATTTACCATAGCTACATTACAACTAAATACCAATGTGCTAGTTTTTTTGTTACCTGTCAAGCAGATAATAAACTTGAAAATGATGTGTTAGACATACACTACTGCGGTAGCTGTAGCTGAACAATGAAGTTCAGTTAGACCTGAGTCTGTCAGAGGCATCTTTGATTCTTCAGGAACATCTTGTCCCGGTTGCAATTTGAACACAGCCAACATCTTTTAGAAACACCAAAAGCAGTCATGAGTGGTGTCCCTCACGGGTCTGTGTTTGGACCAGTCCTATTTAATATCTTCATGACCAACACAGTGGGATTGAGTGCACCTGTGGCAAATCTGAAAATGACACCAAGATGACATGGACCTGTTGGAGCGGGTCCAGAGGAGGCCATGAAGATGATGGGGGCTGGAGTACCTTTCCTATGAGGACAGGCTGAGAGAGTTGGGGTTGTTCAGCCTGGAGAAGAGAAGGCTCTGGGGAGACCTTATTGCAGCTTTTCAATACTTAAAGTAGGCTTATTAGAAAGATGGGGACAGACTTTTTAGTAGGGCCTGTACCAATAGGACAAGGGGTAATGGTTTTAAACTAAAAGAGGGTTGATTCAGACTAGATATAAGGAAGACATTTTTTTACAATAAGGGTGGTGTAATAATGAAACAAGTTGCCCAGAGAGGTGGTAGATGCCCCATCCCTGGAAACATTCAAGGTCAGGTTGGACGGGGCTCTGAGCAACCTGATCTAGTTGAAGATGTCCCTGCTCCTTGCAGGGAGGGATTGGACTAGATGAACTTCAAAGGTCCCTTCCAAACCAAACTGTTCTGATTCTAAGAGCTTGGTACTGGACATGGTCAGCCCATGACAGTTGACCTAAGAGCCCAAGGAATGGACTTTGCCATGGTTTAATGTCTAAGTGTAGACACCCTCTAGTGCAAAAGAGAAAAAAAAAAAAAAAAGTGGGGGGGTGGGGGCACAGGATTTTAGGCCCTCTGATCTCAGGAATCCTGTGCATTTCTATTCCCTATGTAGTTCACGGAGGGAGCTAGACATTCCTGACAAGATGTAAGGGTGGTGAACATGACACTGTGTGCTGTGTAGATCAGTGTTTCTGCCTAGAAGCAGCCACTAGAGACAGGTCCTCAAAACTGCCTGTCAGGTGTGACCATTGTGCAACCATTGCAGGGCTCCTTTGTGCTCCTGGGATCCATGGCTCCAAGGAACGCACAAGAGCAGGGGACAGAAAGTGAGTCTGCAAAAAGTCCTTTGATATAACAATGTACAGAAAGTGAAGGCTATTTGCAAAAATCATGCCTTCATATAAGGTCTTGAGCTATCTTAAATGGAAAGGCATAAAGTTCTCAGAGGGCTAAGAGTTCTGGAAATAAAATAAAATCATGTTTTTAATAGATATTACTCCTGCATATCATCAGTGTGGTATGCTAAGAGAACTGGAATTTAAATGGTACGAAAAGAAGCAAATGTATTTTTCACATTGATATTAGCCTCTCAATATTATTTCTTCAACAGTCAAAACAGAGTGGTTCTGTCTCACTTAGTGAAGTCATTTTGCAGTAACGGTAGCAAAGGAGTTCTTGCTTAGTGATTCTTTGGATTGATTTTTGTTGTTGTTCTGAAAAGTATTATTTAAAAGCTAAACTGTGCTGCATACTGAATAGGAGAGGACCAGGTTGAGATATCTTAGTGAGATGGACCTGCACTGGTCTGCAAACCATCTCTTCATCCTCTTGTCAAGACCATGGTGGCCATGCAAAGGAGTTCTGGTGAGAAACAAGGTCTTTTGGGGTGAGGTACAAGCTGCTAGGGTGGAGGGAGAGTTTAACACAGCCACTGTATAGTCAAAGTCAAAGTAGTGCTCAGCTTATCACCGCAGCTATTCTCCTGACAGTTGAAGGATGTCTTTTTTAAGTCAGAAGATATTTGCTACTGCTTTTTCTACTGTACTGACATTTGACATGGCATTTCAGAAGTGCATGAGTAACTTCGATGAACCTGGCTGCTGATTTCCCTATGTCCCCTGTGACCATAATTTCATGATTTGCCACATCAGCTGAGTGGCAGTATCTGGCTCTGTGTGTGTGCTTTTAGTTTACAGCAAATGTAGATAAAATGAGTGACACCAGACCTCAATGAAAAAGGTAAAATTTTTATGTTATCCTGGCCAGTAGCTATGGGCTACGATTTAAGTATGCAGGAGCTGCTGTGGTTCATCTGATGCATGGTAACTCATTAATATTCCATAACTTGATCATGTGTCAGACCCCTCAGTTTTCTTTAGCTCCTTTAAAAAGTCTTAGGCAGGGATTGTGCCTTGGGAAGGCCCTTCCACCTTGAACAGGTATGATTTTCCCAGCAGTTTAAACCTGTAGCAGCTGGGGGATGTTCTGCCCTTGAGACTCTGTTGTGAATCACATCTAAGTAAGAAAAAAATTCAAATCCTACCCTGGCCCCTGGCTGGTACAGTAAATCTGTAAAAATCACTCATGCTGAGAGGTATGGATCCACATAGACCTATGCAGAATGTAAATTACATAATCCTGAGAGAACTGCCTGGGCCACATAGGAGAGAAACTGTAGCATGCACAGAATACATAAGAGGGACATGTGCAAAGGCAGACTCTTTCCCCCACAGGTGATTTGTGAGAGTTAACATTTGGTTCGTGGGAGATTTAACCGCTGCCTTCTCCCCCCTCAGACTGATAACAGCTGAAGAGGAAGATGCAAGCTGCTATTTGTACATAAAAGAACAACAGAGCTGGGTGGCCCAGGCAAAAGTAAGTTTTACGAAGGATATTTTAAAAAGTAGGCATTTAAAACCAGGGTATTGTACCACTTCTGTCAGCTAAAGTGGCTTTTTATGGATATCAGCTCATGGGCCTTGACTGAAGGTATGCCAGGAATGCCAGATAGGTCATCTGGGTGCTGAACTGACATGTCCTAAAGGAGTGCAACATGATCCAAGAGCAATGCCAACATTATAACATGTGTTAGGCTGTATCAGGACAGAAAATGATCAATACCTACTACTTTTAATAGTCCTCAGTTCTACGCAGCAGCAGTGAGCAGTCCATGGGATGTTTTATTAATGACACCATGGGCTCTGAGACAAACTCCATGGATAAAGATTTTTAGGTTTGCTTTATGGCCTTTCCAATAAGGAGTAATCTTTTTTTCAATAAGATAAGAATTATCGACAACACTTTAAATTATAACAAATGCCTGAAATATACCTTAGCTAATTTGGCTTTAATAGGAAAGTAATTACAAAGCCAATACGTACCTATTGATTGCTACAACTACGTTTACTGGACTTCATCATCTACCTACTGTTACATACACACAGTCTGCGAAATCTTTCAATTCATATTTTAAAGTCTTAGAGGGGGACCTGTATGTTATTAAGGTTAAACGCACTGCTGCATACAGGAATCCATTTTCAGTTGTTTAGAATTTCCCCTATTTTCTGGGCTGTTTTTTTTAAGCCAAGCACCTGCTCAATGTGGAATTCTGTGCATGTGCATAGAAAATTTTGTCCAAAATTCTTCAGCTGCTTCAGAAAGCTAATAGATCAGTTTTAAGAAAAGTATATGCTTTTGTTGATGTTACAGAGGTGATTTACTTTAAGTAATCCAATTACCCACATGCCATGAGGCTTTAAATTTGGCAGAGAGAGGTTGTGCCTTCTACAGCATCTCAGTCCTTGTCTTCCTGCAGCAGCACATGTCACCCCACTCTTTCTGTAAAGTCATTCCTTTTTCTCATTTCATTGTCTGCACTTTTATCAACCCACCAGTCCTCAGGCAAAATTTTCTTTTTGTGCCCAAGCATAAGGTTTGGCCAGAGACCTCCCAAAGCCCGCCCCCCCCAGACAGCTGGTTTGACCTCTGATTCTCCATCCAGCCTCAGCTCCTTGCCAGCACTGCTCTTCACATCCTGCTCACATTTTCCTTTCAGTCTCCTGCCTGTTTTGGTTTTGGTTTGTTTTCTTTTTCTCAGAAGCCCAGTGTCAAGTTCAAACCCTCATTTCATATTTCTAAAGCTTTGCTGTTTCTGAACTTTACTGTGAATTCCTTTTCCCTACATTTTTTTTCTTGTTTATCCTGGGATCTTATCCTTCCTTTTCTCAAGCACATTTAACCCTGTCTGAATGCTTCTAAATTCCTGTAGTACCACACTAAAAATACAGCCTTTTTCCTACAGGGGGTCAAAAAGATTACACAGACTGAAGAAGCTCCTTGCAACTTCACCCACACACCTGCACAAGGGTGAGGCTCTGTTTGCTTCCTTGAGGCTCACTCCTCACGACCTCATTCAAAATCCTGACTCAGATAAAACTCTCCTTGAAATCAATGGCTATATAGACTAATTAAGAACTTCTGAACTGGAACCAAACATCTTTTTGGAAGCCTAATTAGGGATGATTATAAACTGATTGTCTACAGTAAATAAAATAGGGCTTCCTAGATTTTCTTTTCTGCTTTTAGAAAGTTGAGAGTGACTGCAGGAAAACTGTTTGTATTGATGTGTTTTGTGCACGTCTGTTTGTAGGTAGCCACTCTCTGTGGGTGTTCAACACTGTACAAATCTCCTTTAAAAAAAAAACCAAACAAAAACAAAAAAAAGTGCTAAAATTCAGAACATTTTTAAACAAATGTGCCTGAGCTTATTTCTCAGGAGACAGAGTAGAAACACGATTGCTTTACCCAGTTGTAACTTTGACAGGAGTGGTAAGAAAATTATTATATGAATCCTCCATGAGATTGTAAGTCTGGTCATATGCTTCATTTTCATTACTTTTTCAGTTCTTTGAATTCTGTAACAGACTGTTGGCTTGAACTTCCCAATGGGATCTGACCAAGCGACAGTCCAAACATCACCGAAGTAACACTGAAAATCTCATAGGGAATTTCAATGATGGTTGAAACAGCTAATGGATATTGTGATTTTTGTTAGATTTTGGAAAATAAGATTTAATTGTGAGTTAAAAAATGGCAACATAAACAGCCATATGTAAAAAATTCAATAATAAATGTGTACAGTATGGTATAGTTCCTACAGGCACAGGAATTCTGTATCTAGTGCTGGGATTATTATTTATTATGGTACTTTATTTGCTGAGGTGTTCCTCAGTAACAACAAATGAAACTAGTTTGTACTTAGGCTGATGTTGTAGAGGCCTGACTGCTGATGCCAGGCAAGCTAGCTTGAGTATTTACACTACAAGCTGAAATATATAGATTGTGCGACAAATTTTCAATGAACTATACTAAATGCTACGAATTGTAATTTGTAACTTTATTTTCTTCCTCCATGACCTATAGACTTTCATTCATACTGATATTCATGGAGAGCAGTTTTCCAAAAATAAGCACAGAATAGTGGGGTTTTGTGCAAAATATTTTAGATGTGGTAATCTTTCTCTGACTCCATTTCTTTCCTTGACCAGGTGGGGGTGTTCTTGGCATAACATTTCTCAAGAATAAGATCCACAAATATATGGCAATTGTCTGCTGACATCTGGGAAGGGTTGGTTTTAGTCTATGTTCCAGCTCTGACAGCAAGCAGATGGGATCACCATTTTGACTGGATCATAGAAATGGTCTTATTCTGAAAGTCGTATTACCCCAAAATCCACAGCAATGAATCTGGGCCAATGGTTCCGGAGCAATGCGTTATAATTAATATTACCATCGGACACAGTGTGGAGTAATTGCCCTAATAAAAGTGTTCTCGTTACTGTTTAAAATCTCTAGCTGGGGGAAGATTGGGGGGGGGGGGGGGGGGGAAGAAGTTTGGGTTTTTTTGTTTTTGTTAAAATTATGGAATAATTATGGAGTAAAATAAGAATTCTGCAAATAGTTTTCTATAGTCTACAAAAAGCCTTTTTTTCTGAATTCAGTTGTTTATCCTGTCTCTTTGAGTCACTAAGTAGCTCTGAAACTATATTAATCTTAATTTAATGTTTATATGGATGTATATAGACTTTTATGCTTTAGTACCTTTATACCTAAAAAGAGGAAGGAGTAGTAGTTTACAATGACCCTGTTAGACAGTGAAAAATTTTACAGCGTGATGGTACAAAATATCAAGCCACATAGAAAGGCTGTGACCAAGCCAGGAAATGAAGCCAGGATAGTGATAAATATAAGACCATCTTTCCTATTTTATTGTCACTCTTAAAGTTTACTAAAAATAGGAGTTAAGTAAGTAGCTCAGAGAACTGGTCCACTTGTTCCAGTGCCAAGAAGAACTAAGTGTCAAGAAAAATCCATTCAAGTTTTGCAGACCTTTACATTAGAGCTGTGGACTTTCTGTTGAAGGTGACTTCTGCTTCTTAAAAATGAAAGTGCAGTCACCAGAAATAGCTGCTCCCTGGTCACACAAGTGGGATACCCAACATTCAACAATTATCACCATCATCGTAAAAGGTGAGCGTTCCTCAGCTTAAGGGATATCAGTCCATGAAAATGTGATGTGAAATTAATAGAGGATAACAGTGTGGATGTAAGGGATCGCTCTTTTCCTCTTACAAAGCTGAAGCTGCTTTTCCAAATAAAGCATAAAGTTAGATTTCATGTTTCCTTTGTCCCACACAGTGATCCGTCCACTAGCCTGTACTGATCCTTGTTAAGCCGAGAGGCATGTGTCTTCAGAACATTTCTGTACTCACTGTTGTCGTAGTAAACATCAACACCTTGACAGAAGACATGTTTCAGCTTTTATTATTTAAATCACAAGCCAGCATTACCCAAGAGATAATATCATAGGTCCATATACACACATTCACAGCATATGATTGCAGAGTGAGCAATATGAGATTAAACTATGTTTGTGCATATGCAGGAATCTATGCACATAGGTCTGCCTTCATGTCCATCTACATCCCAGTAATTCTGAATCACTTAACTAGTTTCAACCCAGTATAACAGAAGTTAGCAGGAATTAAATATCCAATTTTGTAGGAATAGGTGGCTGAGCAGGAAAGAGAGATGTCATTAGTGGTCTAATCAAGTCAGACCTCTGATCACAAGGTTGCAGCATGCTCTCCATCCACTGGAGAATTCACACAGAAGACAACTATTATGGCTGCCCCAACAACAGGAAAAGTTTTAATTGGTACTCACACCAGAGAATCCAACCACAAGACACAAATCCATAAAAAACCCAAGCTTCATTAGCTCTGCTGCAGATGGAGCTGCTTGTCTCTCCAGGAACCATTCTTTATTTTATTTGTGGCAATTTCACCAGACTTTTCATCTTCCATTTCATTTGAGCTAATCTCTCTCCATCACAGCTGGCCTGCTGAGCTCTGAGGAACAGATGTATGAAGTCCCTGACTGCTGCCTGGTGAACTCGGCTTGTGCCATTTCAGTGCTAGTGCTGTGATGTGTGATTGCTCCACATCCACTCCCTTTCCAGTCTCTCAGTTCTTTGAGCTATCACAATGCAGCTGTGGATCAGTGAAGATTTTGCAGAGAGCCTTCTTACATTTACGAGGGGAAAAAAATGTCTGCAGCTCCTTTATTTGTCGCCTTTTTCCAAAAAGACCACCTCCAGTTTTCCAGTGTTAGCTAATGGAGCCAGTGAGTTGTTTTTGGAACAAACACGTTTCATCCCTAAACTAACTCCACTTATCTGAACAAGATTGGTACAACCTCCTTTTATCAGTAAAGTGTTTTTTCCTGTCTCTATAAACCCCAGATTTTCCTGTCTTTGTGAATGACCTAGAGGACCACCCTCTACAGAGAAAGGCAGGCATCTCTGAAGAGAGATGTTCACGCTAGCTATTTTTTAGGATGTTTTACAGGCACTCTTTGGCAGTGCCTATACATTTTACCAATACAGGGTGGGTCTAGATAAGTATATTCAATTAGATATCTAAACTTGAACGTGGTTGAAAATGTGTTTCAAAATTGTATTCAAAATATATGGACTATAACCTGTCATGAACATAACATAAAGCAGAACACAATATCCAGTTGAGAAAGGAGATTTGGAAGTTAAGTGATTTTTTGACAGCCCAATCCTCATTTGAAATAAACCGGCATCAGCAGCCATCAAAATCAATAAGATCATGTTAACAAAACACCAGTGAAGGATGTAGACTTAAAATAACATCCTTTTATTTTCACTAAAAAGAAAATACTAGGAAGGCAGTTGTGCTCTTGAGAAGAGACAAGCAAGTTGCCATACTTTCTCTATGCCCATCTCCTCTACCAGCAGGGAAAGAAATGCTGACACACAGAAGTCATGTGAAGCTTAGCATACTAGAAAGGAAAAAAAAAATTCTAAAATAAAAATCTCTGTTTTGTTGATTAAGGGCTGTTCTAACCCCAATTCAAACAGATGAGATGCCAGTGAAGTAAGGCTGTTTCCACCCTGGATGGGAACTCCACATTCTCTTTGCCAAGAGTGGGCAACAAGATACAGTCCCACATGATGACCATGGGTTTACAGAGATGTTAGCTGACCCTTCACATTTAATTTGTAGTGCTCTTTACCTGTGGAAGAAGGGAAACCTTTAAGCTGTCATCCTTAGGTTCCAATCAGATACTTTAACTGGAAGATTCTTAAAATCCTCCAAATGCTCAGGCACTTTACATAAGTTACAAGGAAATGGAAACACAACGGTTAATGTTTTTTCAAAATTATATCTTACTCTTATGGGATCTGATCAATCCTTTACATCTCTAATTATATAAATCTATTTTATATTAACTTATAAGGCTTTTTGATTCAGATTACTCTTCTAATTATTATAATAATTATGGACTTCTTTGTCCATCTTTAATATAAAATTCTGCAGTATATTACAAGTGCATGACAGTACCACTCTAGATTTTGAAGCAGGATATAGGAGAAAAGCTATAACATACTGAGATTGCTGAGAAATTTCAAAAGACTGCCCATCCCCAAACAAGTTTGGCTGCAGATTAATATCCTTCTGCTTTTGAAAATATGTCTTGGAATATGCAAAGGCCTTGGTCACATTTTTGTGTGTCACCCAAGGCCAACAGGATGGTGGGCTTTAACACAGTTTAGGGAAAGCATCATCAGACTTTTCTGAAAGATTTCTAGGTACAGTTCTCAAAGTCCTTGATTTAATTTATAGATATGACAGGATTGGTGAATATAGTGGAACATATTCCATTGTGTATGATGCATTTTCTTCTTTCATAAAATCAGCTAAATGGAAAGATGGAACCACACTAGCCTACCAGGAATCCTTCATGAGCTATCCAGGGAGATACCTATTATCTTTCAATTTTCTGAAAATCTCAGAATGCCAGAATTTCTCCTTTTAACATCTTCATGTGAATGTCAAGAAGGAAAGGACCACTACTGACAGATAAATGATAATATTTTTCTACCTCTGATGACTGCTTGTGTACCTCCCCAAATCATGTGCAATGGTCTTGGCAATATGCCAGGCATTTCTGTTCTGTTACATTGCAGTGCTGGCAAAAAGCCAAACAATCAGCAGTTTTAGTTTCCATGAGGAAAAAATTCTTCCCAGAGAGTTTGGATGTGATGGGATTTTAATGTGATCCAGGATGTTTCTTAGGTCAGTGGGTCTTTTCTAGGTGGTGAAAGAAAGCGTTACAAAGAGGAAGGCCCTAAAACCTGGCATTCAGGGTGTTTTTCGAGGTAACTCTACCCCTGCTCTTGGCATGCTGCCCCTCACTTCATGCAGGGAAATTGTATTCGGTTAGTGATATCCATAACTGAGGACTTCATAGAGTTGTGACAAATGCGGCTGATCGATTGGTTCTCTCAGGCTTTGCTTGCTCTGTTTTTCAAGTGCATACCAGCTGCTGGAAAACAGTGTATCAATGCTTGGTGTAAGCCACAGCCCTTAGTACTGAGGTGCTATTTCAGCCTTTTCTGAGAACATCAGTTCCCCCAAACTGGAACCACAGACACTGTATGGGGGCATTTGATTCATTTTCCTTTTGTATTTTAAGCAGTATCTGTTAACATCCAAATTATTCTCTGCTTCCTACAATGCTCCCTAAGATAAGAGTGGTTCAAGAATGTACGTTTGTGGTAATGAAACCATCACGAAACTTTCAGTGACAGAAAATATATGGTTCTCCACTTTTTTTTCCCCTTCTTTTTCCCCTCTTGCCAGCCACTTGTCTATTTATAGAAATATACCTCACCATTTACTTCAAGGGCAGTGACATGGAGAAGCAGATATTTAGAGGAAGTCCATTTGCTTGACAAAAACATCCATTACCTTTATCACCAGTGGAGACCAAAAAAGAATCAATTACAATACTTCACTTGGGAATGACTAATTGAATTGTGAAATATACTGACACTCTGAAGTCATTGTGGTAAGCTAAATGCCAGCACTTGTAAAAGGCAGGAAATGTTGTAGATAAGATGCTGATTCACATGACTTGAGACTAGAATGCATTTTCAGTTTGTGTTGATGCTCTAAGCTTGTCTAATTTCTACCAAGTGTTATTAACCAAGGGTCAGGGAATTAGCTCAAAAGTGAGAACTGCAGAGAATTTGCACTTGCTTGGTTCAACTATGAAATTAGCACTGAGTGCTATATATCCCATCCTACAGTCAGAGATCAGTTGTCAAGTACTTACTCAATCATAGAACCACTTAAATTAGTCATTTGACTGGCTTTAGTGGTGCGCCTATCATAGGTACTCTGTTCTCCTCCTCCACGTGTGCTAGCACCTTCAAATCCTGCAGGTGATGGCAGAGATTACCAGAGGCAAGGGTATTGCCGGTTGGCCTCACTGGGAGTGTGCTTTCAGTCCTCATCCTGCAGCTGTTCAAAAGTGTCATATGTACATTGAGTAGCTCCACTGAACATACCCAGGGGCTGGAACTTCATCATCTGTGCTGTTAAATCATTAGGAAGATACTTGATACGTCTTTAGCTGGGGCCAACCTCCCTATCCCAAATGCCTCAGAAGTGGTTCAGAAGCTATCACTGGGTGAATACCATTTCCTGTGGGCACTTCAGGTGAGTGTCCTCCATTTGGGTGTTCACACTGAATGCAGTGTTCTCGATGCAGGTTTTACTGTGTCATTTGACTTCAATAACAGAACGATATGGCCCACATTTAATTTACTGGTGCAGACACTGTTTCCGTGTTGCAACAAATATCTGTTCAGCATAAAATACTGGAACTCAGGAAGTCTAGCCCAAGAGATTGAAGTTTTATATATATACTGCAAAATTAATCAAATAATATGTTAATACTATTCAGTTAATTCAGATATAAAAAGCTGCACACAGATATCATTATTACGCTTACTTAGCAACAAGCATGTGGTTCATTACTGAAGGAGACTTGCATGTGCTCAGGAATCCTCTTTTTCACATTCCCCCTGAGCTCCAAGAAGGAAGAAGGGGTGACCTTCCTGCCCTGGTGGAATTCACCCTACAGACACATCCAAATCAAAAGGTAGCTTTTGTTTCTAGAGCTTTCTGAAAAGCTTCTGAAGACAAAAACACTTTGGTGTTTGCAATGGCCTAGGGGCCTGATCCAAGCACTTTGCAAGCAAAGAGAATTGCTGAGCTTGCTACAGAAATTGAAATCTCAGTGCCACTGAAATAAATGCCACCATCCCCTTGATCCGCTGAAGTTAGGATTTCAGTCCAAAATCTACCTCCATATCTCTCAGCTTTAACTCTTTGAAATAACAATAGTTCAACAACACACTTCAGTGGTAATGTACTCAATGCTTTTTTTTTTCCCACAAAAGAAATAAAAGCACATTCTACAGGTATACTTAATTGAAACTGGTTACTAATTGGTTTCTAATATATTTTATTTAAATGCTAAAAAGGCTGGCTTGTTTACAAAATGAAACCAACTATTAGATTCTCTGGATTCTCCCCCCTAAATTGACTCAGTCTCATTTGTATCTAAGTGCTTTGTGATTCATCATGGTGTCAGGAAGGAATGTCCCTGTTAGAACTTGTCGGGTTATTCACTATAGCAGAAGAAAAAAAAAATCAGGAAAGAAATGTGTCTTTATGAGCTGTGATCTGAAGAAGAGAAGGTTTGAGGAGTAGAAAGTAAGAGACTGTTTCTACTACTAAGGTCAAGGTGGAGGCGGAGGGAATGGAGGAAGAGGAGGAGAGGTAAAAAGGGTAATTTGCTGCATATTTTTAGTCCATATTTACATTGCTAGATGCTTTGATGCTGGACATCTCATGAAAAATGGTATTTTAGGCACTATATTATCAGTGTGAATAACTGGCACAAGTACCTTTCCTCTTTCAGGCAGGATCAAGGTGTAATTTTACATACTGAACATTAAATAGCACGTACATGACCCGCTGGATGTCATGATGCTATTGAGTGGAACTCGGCACTGATTCTGTGTCAAACACTGCTGAAGAGAGTAGTGTCCGTAATTTAGATGGACAAATAAGAGGGGAAGAAACAGCTGAAGCTGTTTGTCTATGGGCAGACAACAGCAAATTGACAGGACTTGGGATTAAATCTGTTTTTCTGATTATTGATCCCATGTTCTCGTTGTCCAGTGATAATGGGCAAAAGTGTAAAATGAAACAAAATTGCAATAAACCTCTATATCTCTCTTTTCCCTCCTCTTTTCATTTTCTTGCCTCCCTATTGGCTTAAGGTAGTTTTACCTAAAAAATTACTTTCTACACAAACTGATTCCTTAAACGTCATTATAATAAGATTTGAATCAACCATGACATGATTTCATGTTAGATAATTTATTCTGAGGAGTTATTTCTGCTTGTGTATAAGCTGCAATGTATTTATTGATACATGAACAAAGCTAAGAGGACAAAATATAACTTCAGAAAAATAACTTAAAGAATACAGACTTGTTAGAGATGCCAGATTATTTGTATATACAAATGCAGGGGACATAGCAACTCTGTATTTTAGCAAAAGTTTTTCATATACGGTTTGGATGCCTAAATACATGTGTCTTAAGGCTCCTGAAATTCAGCAAGTTTAGAAAACTTTGATGTCAACCTGAAAAATCAGGTTTTTTTACAAGTTCTCAAAGTATATACAAGAACAAATACACATTTTTTCAGGCATCACACACAAAAAATGACACAGTCTCCAATCTCATTTCCAAGGGTTTGCACCACATATTTTCAGTGCACCTGTTATGCAAATAAAACTGCACTTCCAACTGAAATTTTATCTGACCATGTCTGCATTCTGTAGTAAAAGTTGGCTTGCTACTGAGAAGTCAAATCCTACAACCGGATGGTACTGAAGAAATGCTAACACAGATCCTCACTTTTCCCATATTTTCAATTAATTAGATGATGAGCTTCTCAGATGAACATAATTTTGTACAAAAAGGCAGTCATGAATATAGATGCATAGTGGGAAAGTGAGTCTGACCAATGAACTGGAATGAGATGTCCAGGAATGCAAACTGTAATTCCTGCAAACTCCTTTGGCAACATCTAGTTATAAGTTTATCACAAGACAAGAATGATATTTGACACAGGAAAGTCCATTTGTTTGTGTTCTCTTCCTGTAAATATGCTAGCATCAATTTGCAGCACTTCCATTTCCTGAAAAATTACCTTTAGTAATCTCATCTGGGAATTATACCCATGTTGCTGTCAATATATTTTATATTGTCCATAAGTGATGGCAAATGTGCAATGTGCAGAGACCCTAACAACTGCTTAGAGCCTTGACAACTGCAAAACAAAGATGTTCTGTGCTGGCCTAAGTTTGCAAGAATGAGAGAAGTGCAGGAGCCAACTGCATACTTTGGGAGTTTTCCAACTCTGGCAGAAAAACCTTTTCTTTTTTTTTTTTTTTTTCTTTTTTGGTAACAAATGGCACTAATGAGAACAATGAATTTCAGTAATTCGGTTAAGAGGCTTAAACAAACAACCTAACTAGAACAATGAAAGATGAATATAGTTTATTGTAAACTTATTGTCATTGTAGACTGGTAACATTATTGTAATTCATTTCATCACAAGCTTCATTCCAGAGTTGCCCATTTCTTTATCTGCTGTTCAGATTTAGAAGCAAATAAACTGTATAACAGAACTGGAAGAAAGTGAATCTGAGAGCTGCTGGGGGGTGAACTGACTGCAGAGGAAGTAAATTCCTGGTTCAGTCAAAGAACAGCTGTAGTTTTAACAGAAAGGGAGCTCAGTGCACGAGTTAATGTCTCTCAGCTTTTGGAGAACATCATTCAAATCCCTGCTCCGCTGCACATTTTGTGTATGATCTTGAACAATTCACTTGAACCTCAGTTTTCCATTAGCTAAAAACTACAGTAAAAGACAGAAAAAATTCTGTCTTGCAGGAGTGTTGCAAAGCTTATGACATGCTCATATAAGAGGTAATGAGTTCGTTTAAATATCTTACGAACCACTGTAATATTTTGCAAATTACCCTACTACTTGGCTTCAGCTGAAACCTGAAGCATTCTCAGTGGAAAGCCTGCCTTTGCATGCAGGCTGGTGTTTTTGATGAGGAATCAGGTTTTTCTTACTCTGGTGACACTTGTTCAATGGTTCTTTACATGTGAAGTTGCTATACCTTTTCCAAATTGGCCCTTTTTTTGCTGTATAGTCAGTCATAGCAAACATGTTTGCAAAGAGATTTCATTTTTAGAACAATAAGTAGAGAAACTAGGAGGGACACTTCCACTAAGTGGGGACAACTTCATTTCATTCTTCAGGACAGAGACTGCTGTGATCATAAAAGTCAGCTTTGTTGATAAATTTCTTCAGTGCTAAGTGGAGCTTCTTGTTCTGCTTTCAAGCTTCCACAGCAGTGTAACAGTGTGGGTTAAGGGATGGATAAAGGTAAGAGTGATGTTGTACTGGAAATGTGCTGCTTAAAGATTATTGATTGCAATTTGTCTATATTTAAGTGAGAAAACAGAAGGTACATCTCAAATTTAATTATTTTGTATTTATTAATTACTTCAAAGTGTCTTCAGAAGGGTTCAATTTACTAAGGCAAAAAGAATTTGGAGAACCTGATGGAGAGGAGGGATTAGACAGGAAATTTAGACTGATAATGGGTTTTGCTTTAACATGTATTTGCTACATACCTAAACCTTCCAATAACTCACACCCAAGTCTCTAAATTGTTTATTAAAAAAATAGCCTGGTTACATTGAGAAGTAAGGTGACAGTTAGGGAAAAAACCCCACAATGATATACAATATGTAGAAATACCTATGCATGTAACTTGGAGGTAAAAAAAATACTGAGAAGAGGATGTGAGAAACTAGAAGTATTGAGGAAAAATGTTAGCATGATAAAATGTATTTTTTTAATATATATTGGAAGAAGAGTATATCTTAACATAGAATTGTCCCAATGTTGGAAACAAATCATCAAATTCTTATTAGAAGACATAGAATAGTTAAAATTCATAAAATAGCTGTATCCCTAGAAACAAAATACATTCTACCATGTAAGATCAGCAAATTTGTTTCTGACTTGTCATGGTCTGAGGGAAATATAAAGCAACTTTAAGTAGAATTAAACAGTTTTAATTCAGTGGACACAGGTGGTTTGCACACAAATTGCTCTAGGAAATCTTTAATCCTCACTTTTAATAAATTTTGAAATGCCAGGAAAATTCCAGAAGTTTGAAAGTGAATTTACAGTGTGCCAATATTCAAAAAGTCTGACAAGATGACTGGAGTAAGTGTAGGTCAATTAATCTGATATCTGTTCCAGAAAATATAACAGAAAAGCTGGGAAGAGAATCAGCTGAGGAATAATTAAAGGATAGAAACAAAATTAATTCCAGACAACATGGTTTTATGAAAAGCAGATCATGTCAAAGAAATCTTACTTTATTCTTTGATGAAATTGCAAGCTTGTTTGAGTAATCTGATTTTTTGTAAAATATTTGAATTTAGCAGCACAGGATGTTCTGATTTAAACATTGGCATCATATACTATTAATAAAGCAAATGTTTTATGAATTAAGAACCGGTTAAGTGATAGATCTTAAAAAGAGATTGTCTCCAGGAAATTATCAACAGCTGAACATACTTATAATGGAGTTTCATGGGGATCAGTAGCAGACCTGATACCATTCAACGACTTCACTGATTATTTTTGAAAGTAAATAATAAATTACTTATGATAACATTTGTAATTAAAACAGAAAAAAAAACCAACTTGGCAAAATAGTAAATAAGGATAAGTCAATGATGCAAGATGATCTGGATCTTTTCATAAACAGAACTCTGAAAAAAACCTAGGGATCAAAGTGAAGGAGCAACCTAATGTGAGGTCTCAGCATGGTAAAAGTGCTAATCATTAGCTCTAATTGTAACCTGCCTGCAAAAGCAACTGTGCTGTTCTCTGGATTCAGGCTCTTGAGCGTGCAATCAGCTCTGGTGTTTCTGTGCTGCACTTCTCTATGCTTTCTCTTCTGCTGGTTAGTATAAACTGAGACAGCTCAGATACCTTAGATGCCTCTGCCAGCATGGTGTAGTTTTACCCTTGATCACAATCACAGTACTTTCACAGGGAGAACATAATGGGTATTAAATAACCCATCAATCTAGGAGGAAGGAAGTAACAAGAACCAATGTCTGAAAGTTAAAGACATGCACATTTGGATTAAAATGTATTATAGTTAGTATATGCACATCACTGTAAGAAATTATCGAAGGAATGGCCAGCTTTAGTTATGTCTGTGCCTTTGGAAGCATATAATTTTGTGAAAGAGGGTGGCAATTTCCATAAAACCTAGGTGAAAAACACCATATAAATTTTTCATTATTGCTTGTAAGAACAGTGAGCTGGTAGCAATTTTTGTTTACTGCTCAGAACAATCAGCTTGCTAACAATGATTTTTAGACTGGAAGAAATTGAAATCTCATACTCATGGGCAGAAGAATATAATATGTACAGAAGCATTTGTAAAGCAAGAAAAAGTTCATAATAGAAAGTACTAACAAGTAAAATCTGAAACTCTGCTCTCAGGCAACAAGCCTGCCAGTTGAAAAAACAAGTCCTAGAATGGCCCATGGTTAATGCTTTTCAGATGACAGAAAGGGTGTGACCTTGAGAGGTCATCTGCTATCTTAAGTCAAGATCAACTCCACTGAAGGCTGATTAAGAGAAAAATGAAATGCCAGTAATGTTAAGCTCACAGGTATAAAAAAAATGTCCTTGCTTCAACAACGTAAATGGTTTCTAATCCAACTGAATGCCCCCCTAACCCAGGCATCTCAGAGAAATAATAGCAGCTTCTCATACAACCTGTGAATATGTGACCCTTCTAGAAGAATCCTTAAAATTCCCCAAATGTGCTGTTTTCTCAGAGACAGAAGACTACAAAACCAGAAGGAACTTCAGCTAAATCTGAGTGTCTGTAAGCTAGTTTGGGTCAAGGATTAAAGAGTGTCCTGACCCTGATTCAGCCCAGCTTTTGTGGAAGTGCTGAACAGGTTGTATTTCAAGAGCAGAAGAACAATGAGATCAACTACAAGTGACTGAACTTTTCAACATAGACAAGGCTCCTCATTCGGGAATATGCTCTTTTAAATTCAGATTTATAGGAGGATTCTGTAGTCAGTACTCTAACCTGCCTATAACCCTCCTTCTGCCCACTGCTAAAACAATAAATCTTCTGGACTCCAGTTCCTGTATAATCTCTTATCCTGCCCAACAACAGTGTACTTGAGGATCTTTAAATTAAAGGTTATTGATTTGGAAAACCACAGTAGTTTGCAGTTAAAGAGTGACATTGAAATATTTTTTTAGTAAAATGACCTTAAAAATCCCATTTTTCACTACCTTTTAGTTGGTGTATGTTAGTACTATATACATCTTCAGTACAATTTCATTTAGGGAATATTGCCGTAAGTTGGGATAACTAGAGAAGCATGCCGAAGGCAGTGTTCATTTTTCATTACGAATTTTTTTGGGATGTAGACTAACGCTCTTCCATTAATGATTTGAATATAAGAAATATTGAAAGAGATATCCTCCATCTTTCTAGACAAAATAATTTAAGAATTAAAAGAGTTCTCATACAGCTGCTTTGGGAAGTATCTGAACTGTTAGTTGTGTAAGACAGTGATTTACGCAGTCTACTCAAATTATATCTTACAAACCACAGCCAAAGACCCAGAAATTGCACAAGCTAAAGAAATGTAGAATTTGACTGCATTAGATCAATTTAAATAAGCAAGACTTGACCTAAAAATAGTAATACCATAGGCCCTTTCTGCTCCCTTGTGCTATCAACCATAGTGGTGTCAGTCAGAAATAATGTATTTGGCTGCATGGGTTCAAATTTGCAAAGACTAAGAAACTGAAATTACTTTTTTACATTTTATATTTCTTGAGAGAATGAATTCTGAAACAAGGAATGTAGGTTACATCATAAAGTTGCTTGCACTGGTTTGAGGGATTAGATGGGAAGAAGTATTTGGGATAGGGAGAGGGCAGGATTAGCCCGTCAACACAAGGGTAGATTAGCTTAAAGCAGCTGTGAATCCTCACCTGAAGACTCTCTTGTCAGCTTAGTCTGCACTAGAGCCCAAACTCCCTTATGGCCTGGCTCTTGTCCCCAGCAAGCAGGGCAGGTTTCTGGGCAGGGGCCCTGTCTTATGTAGGAGCTCTAGCCACATGTATGGTATAGGTACAGTTGGCTCAGGCCCAGGCTTGATCTCAAACTGCTCCAGCAAGCAGTGGAGACATCACAGTGCTTCATGAACACTCTTCTTATGCCGTGTGTGATGCAAACGTGCAATGAAAAGATTGTGCCTGACCCAGTTTTAAGATCTTAAAAGACAAGTCTTAAAGTGAAAGACAGGAGGTGGCAGAAACCAACAGATGAAGCACAAACAGTGAGATGCATGGGAATTGCCACAGGAACACTGGATCACTCGTCCCTCCATTAAAAACTATTTATACACAGGGTGAGACTCTAGCTTTAACAGTTAACATACAGCATGCAAATCACTTTTCAAACAGCTCACACAGATGATGTTGTCATTTTCTCCCAAAACCGAAGACAGTACAGCCACAGTTTGTGTCTCTGTAGTGCTTCCTCTAATGGACATCACAAGCATACTCCTGTGGGATAACATCCTCGTCTCCTACTGTTTCCTTTGTAGTTCCAACCCCACTAATGGCACTCAATAAACAACTGTGTGTCAACAGGCTGGAAGCAGTTTGTAATAATCTATGGGCACTGCTTAATGAGAAATGTTAATCCAAATTCCATAGCTAGATGACCAGGATAGACAGCAGCCAAAATAGCCGCTCCCCAGGAACTGTGGTGGATTCCTTCAGCTCCTTTGTGGGCTCACCAGACTGTCTTCCCCAGGATAATAAACACAGGTGGAGGAGATTAAATTGATAAAGATGGAGGAGAGGAATTTAAACAGTCTCTCTGAAGGGAGACATGCATTGCTTTTGCTCAAGTAAAGTAAAACCTTGAGCCTAATATGTCAGAAGAGAGGAATATGCAAAAGACTTCATGTAGAAGATAGAGGCATTCTTGTAGACTTATGTTAACCCTTTCCCTTGTTACACTGTGTTACTCACATGGAGATTAAATTACTCTGCTTTAAGAAAACTGTGTTGCTCATTGGTGACAGGCCATGAAGGGAAGCCTTTAAGCTGACTTGGGACATGTTCAGTAAATGTATTTCTCAGTCCTCTGCAGCGTGGATTGAATTTACTGCTCTGCTCCTCTTCACAGAGCTTACCTAAAATATAGTCCTTAATAATTCTGTTGGAACACTACTCATGTTTTACTATAAGCATAAATTTATATTGCTGTAACTTTCTGAGGAGTTATTCTGGCAAAAGCTAACATACAGATTCAGTTACACAAGTGCACGATGTCAGCATATTGTATCTACACTAGCTATCCTCATCTAAACATCTCTATACCTGCACTTCTTCATTGCCTTGAGTTGTACTCATACTGTGCTGAATACAACACTGCTATGCTGCTGTCTTTCTTGCCCGAGGCAAGAATTAACCCTGAATTTTTAACTTGAACCGTTAAAAGCCAGAGGTGGTGAAACTGCAGAATGACAGCTTTTCCTCTATTCCTCCAACTGTCTGCATCACACTTAGCATTATAGAAGTTTCTGAATTTATGAGTTCCCTTTGGTGTAATGCTCAAGTAAAAAGAGAAGAGGCTTCAGCTGTGAGTTTTCTTACATCTGCAGACTTAAACAGTCCTGAATGTTTAAACTTTACTGAAATTTATGCTGTTGGTTCACTTACCAAGTATTTAAGCACTGTGGTAATGTCATAGAACATTTGCATTTTCAGTGTAGGCTTAGGGCTTTGGTACTCAGATGTAACCATTGCAAAACCAAAAGATAACTACCAGCTCCGAAGATGAAGGAATGGGCACCAAGTGAAAGGCCTTGGCCAGCAGAGCATGAGAAAAGAATTAACACATTTTGAGAGGAGAGCTGCTGGCCTCTGGGGGATGATGCACAGTTTAGTGTTTCTGTCACTGCTCCAACTGGCTGACCTACAGATTGGCTCCAGACTTTGGAACAGCTTGCCCAGTTACCAGCCCAGAAATGAATGCTTCAGCAACTGAGCATGTGAAATAGAGAAGGAAGAAAGAAATGTGCTAATGGGGTTTTATATAGAATTTTGAGAGTGGAATATAGAAATAATGAAATAACGCATTGAAAGTGGTAGGACCTGGGAGGAGAAAAAAAGAAAATTTTGGCTGGGTTTGGAAAGTGCTAAAGTTAAGAATTTAGAAAGTAGCAGTCATTAAATAAATAAATAATGAGGCCTACATAAATTTGTGGTCCAAGAAATGAAAAAATAATAAAGTTTCCAGACTTACATCATCAAGGGTACTAAAATGAGTGTTAGTAATTATTAAATATACCTGCTGATTAATTGATGGCCTGTTTAGATCTGTTTATTTGGGAAATGCAGAGCCTCATTCTAAATCTGAATAAGGTGGTGTATGCACTTGTGGAATGTGCCGCCCATGTAGAGGGGTTGCCTTGGTCTGCAGCTGTATAATTACATCAGTTCGTGATCTAGCTAAGCAAATTAGATCCTCATGGGAGGTGTAATTAGCCAGTGAATAGAGGTGGAACATCAGTTCATGCATTGTGTACTCAAAGACTGAGAGAATAGGCACATAGTCTTGCTTATTTCTACATATTGTATGTAAATCTTTATTAGTTACGTAAAAATGCATGGAAGTTCTTTTTTCCTCTATTGCCCAAGTCACTGAAAAATAAAATTTTGAGAAGTACAATAATGCAGAAAGTTTCCCAGCTATTTGGAGAAGGGAAGAACCCAGGAGAAAAGTGGAGCGTAGACTCATGAATTAATAATGCTGAAAGGCAGAATATGCCAGGACTATATGAAAGGTAGAATACGTCAGTTCTGTTGACACAGGAAGAACTAAACACAGGTTTCCTCGGTGAGTGGAGGGTGCTGCAGTAGATGTCTCACAAATGTAGGTTGGCCATTGCTACATCTTCAGGGCTGCATTCAGTAGTAACCTGCAGCATTGATGTGCTCAGTAAATGGATCCTGGATGATGCTTTCCTCAGCCTTTTGGGTTCTGCGTTAGTGTCTTCAGGACTTCTTTTTTGTCACCCCAGCTTCTCCTGGAGTTATGACAGCATTTGCTGCCTTAAGTGCTGTGGTTAACTCTACCATGGCCTGGACTGGTATCCAGTGAGTCCTAGTTAGAGGACTGAGCATAAACTTGCTTTATCTGTGAATAATGACACAACAGGCCAAGCCACATACCCAGGATAGCAGAGCAAGAAGTTGGATTGCATGTTTGGGACTTTATTCTCCTCTCTTCCCTTCATTTAGAGTAGAGTCTCAGCTTTAGAGTGAGGGAATCACTAGCTTGGCTTTAGGCAGTCTTTTTTCTCTGGGTTTCTGCAATACCACAATAAAAGTAGACAGGAATAAGGAGAAAGAAATATGAAACTTTTAAGCACATCCAGAAACAAAATGATTCTTGCAGGATGCATCAAATATGAATGTGTGAGCAAAGTGAAAGAATTCAAACACCTGCAGTGACAAAGACTCTTTCACAAAAATACTTTTCAATATTTAAATAGTCATTTCTGGTAGCCTTTGGGGTAACAATACAGCTTGATTGCTAGCTGCTCCCTACAATGAAAGTTAAGGGGCATCCAGTATAGTTTTACTGTAATAAATAGAATCTGAAAAAAACAAACTGTAAGGCTGCAAAAGTATACTGTTTTCCTGAACTGCTTTGCCCTCTGAAATATTTTGATGGCGTGACATACAATGTTTATTGTTTTACATGTCTTTATAGCCTTCAGCCTCTCTCTCTGTCAACACATTACTCTTCAGCTTCGTTGTGCTCTTGTCTCTCCTCTGGTGCCGTGGGAACATAAAGCAAATGATTCTACTGTTCTCAGCTAGAAATTGTTTTTCATTATAATTTCAAGAGGGGCTTTGAAGTATCTACTTAGGCTCTCACAGCTAATAAGAGACAAGGCAGTTGCTATGCTACTTGTTGATTAAATGAAAAACAGACCTGATAACATGTGAAATCTTCCTGAGGGAGGTGTTTCTCTTATGGAGATGAGTACCAAGCAGTTAAGACCTTTGCAAAGTTGTGTCTAAGGTTAAATGCCTAAATGATCACTTTAAGTTCCCAAAGCAATGAGCTGGCTATCTAGAGCCAGAGTGTCAGCTGGTGTAAATCATCATTGCCACTATCTAAGCACTTGGGCACTGGGGGGCTTTGCAGCCAAAATGTCTGTTTTTTATTCCAATCATTAGAAATCCTCAATTTTCAGTTGAGAACTAAATGAAAAAAAATATTTTTCTGAGGTGCAATGTGACAGAAAATTCTGAGAGCCAGGAGAAGAGAAGACCCTCTGCCAAAACCAGGATAGTATATTTAAGGTCATAAATAACATGTAGTTTCATACCTATAAGTCACAGTTTGAAAATTAATTTCTAGGGAAAGCTCCAAAATACCATTTATGTTTCCAAAAAAGAATGTAGAACTCTAAATTGAGGACAGCAGTCTAATCTAAAGCCCTGAATCTGTTTAGGCACTGGAAGTCTCTTAAGTATGTTGTACTCCTTAAGTCAGACTTAACACATTCTACGAGCATGGAGTTCAGAATAAAATATAAACCACAGTGACTTCCACTGTGAAACACAACAAAAAGGGGTGTCAGAGCAGTTTATTCATTAACAATTTTGCACAGGGAATAAAATATGTATCATTTGAATTTTCATACTGAAAACTGCAGCTCTATTTTTGCCCCTTGCTCTTGAAAATGGGCAACTCTGCAGCAAAGGATATAAGAGCCATGAGACCAGAGAAATAACAGGTAAGGGAAGGCACAATTTTGTAGTTCAGTGATTTAGACACTGTTGGGAGTTCCTTTTATGTGTGTTTGTCTATTTAAATAGAAATGCAGAAGCAATCCGCAGCAGCAAAACAGAAAATGCTATTACACCTTGTCTTTCTGTATTTTTGGTTCTACACTTGTTAGCTGGACTGTAGTTACCATGTGAAATCCTTGAGGAGTGGTGAATGTATATATAAGCTTATGATTATCATCTTAGAGTAGAAGAGACCTGAGTTTAGTTCCCTTAAGCTAAGAAGGGCTTTCTTCTGTTCCAGTTACCAGCATCAAAACACCTGATTTTGTAGCTGTTCACAAATCAACAGAGAGAGCAAGGGTCTGCATTCTGGCTTAACTGAGGAGCAAACATCAACTATACATATACATTGGATGTCAAAACTCAAGACAGAGAGAGATGTACATTTTTCAGACACATTTCTATCTCCAGCTGGAAGAACAAGGCGGCTGCGGTCAACATCCTTCTCTCCTGTGTGTGAGTGGCTGATGTGTTTTCCACCCCAACTCCAAGGAGCCTAGATTTTAGGTGACACATTACTGTCTGTTCTTTGAATGGGGATCTATGCAGAGTTCATCGGGATGTATTATCTACCATACTTATTTCATGCATATGGTGTGTTAACATTTTAGTGATTGCCTTAATAATATATATTAGGTGAGGAAGTAACAGCTCATTATCAATGTGTCTTTAGACAGTAACACTGGACTTTTTCTGAGTATACCAGTTTCTGAAAGCACAGATACTTAAGATGTTAGAATAATAGGAAACTTACTCCATTGATTCATGCTTTCTGGAGAGGAGGTGAAAGTAGGAAGATTTCCCTAGGGCAGCAGTGTCCACGGATATTTTCCATTTCATACCTTCATTTCACCTTTCTTTTCATTTTCTACTTTTTATTATGATGTGGGGTGGTTGTTGGGTTTTTTGGGGGGTGGCTTGGGTTTTTTTTTGCTTTGAATATCTTCCTTTTTTAAAAACTTGCGCATCCTTTAACAGATACAGAGAAATAGATCAGTAATTTCAAGCTCATAAAAGGAAATTATGTGGAGGGATAATTTTTTTATTGTTTCAGATTTTCTTTATCGTACTTGGCAATTTCATCCAATCCATGCACTGAAAAAAGAACTCCTGTATTTCCGAAACAGACAAAAAATGCAGTTGCATGGTAACCAGCCCATATACTAAGCCCTAGAAATATCAGATCCAGAGGGCTCAGGACTTTGCCAAAGAATCAAAATGCTTTTAACTGATTTCTTCATATGATAATAACTGTAACAGGGATTTTAACCACTACACTATACAAAATGATCCTGTAGCCAAATTCTTTGCTGTCACTGAAGTCAAAGGTGTTACACCATTGGAGAAGGGGATTCTAGCTCTTCCTGAACAGTTTATCCTTGTGCAGCCTGCAGAGGGGAGTTTGCCTCCATCAGAGAGGGTAAGTCTCACCAGGCAACATGCTCTTTCTGTCAAAAAGGAACTTTACTTTAAAGACACTGTGGACTTTAGATCCACAGAGTAAGAGGGCATAAGAATGAAGGGCATGGAGGGAGCCAGGAAGGCCCCTCAATGTTTGCCATCCTTCTAATGTTACAGAAGAAAAAAGGCAGACACAGCTGCACGATTTTGCTCTGAGCATTTAACATTGACCTGATAGTTTCAAAGCTTGTAGTTACTTTGGCTTCCCTGATGATGTGGATCCACTGAAGATATATTTCAGGAAGCTAGAAGCAAGTCCTGAAACTTCTATAAATGCCTTGCTAAGGATTACAGTATAGGGAACTATGATCAGAAATATCTTCGCTGCTCTCTTGAGCAAAGAGAAAAGAAGGTCCCAAAACAAAAATTTCTTCACAGTTCAGTGTGTAACGCGCTTTCATGAATAACAAGCTAACAAAGTTTCTCATTCATAGCTCCACAATCATGAACTTAAGCAAAAGTGAGCTGATGTCAAAGTAGTCATTGGGATTTTCTTGATTTTCTGCCTAATGCTGAATGCACTGCAGACGGTGACTTTCACCTCAATGTTTCATCCAATTATAGATTTTGATTCACTTAAATCCTCAACCTTTAATCTATAGACAATGGCTAGTAGGACACTGGAGTAATAAGAGTAGTATCTTGGCAATGTAGATATTGTTCATTGAAATCAGTATTGTGTGTTCAACAGATGCAGCTGGAAATACCTGCCATAATACAAAATTTCAAATAAGGTCAAATCATTATCATTGCTGAATTCATGTTTGAGTGGGAAGGGAACACCTGACTTTCACTGCCAAAGTTTCAAGACTGTTTTGATTCCAAAGTTGTTTCATTTTGAACAATGGAGTCAAAGCAGCATTTTTCAGCTGTGTTCTCAGCCTGAAAACACACACAGTATTCAAGGGGTATGTTTTTTCACAAGTGTATGAACTCCAGAAGAGAACTGTTAATCTTTGGGAGGACTGGCAATTCAGTAGACTGACAGTGGTGAATCTTTGCTGAAATGAGCCATATTTCATTCAGGCGTGTTGGTTTCTCTCTGCAAACCCTGGGTTCTGTGAGCAACACTCAGTCCTCAGATTTGCCACAGTTCAGTCTGATGCAGCTGCTTGTTGCAGCCCAGCCATGTGGTGTTTCTTATTGCCCCTCCACCTCTCCTTCCTGTGCCAAGTCCTCTACTCATTGTATTTTTGACTCTGTGGATGTGACAGAAAACATTTCTTTTCACATCTTCAGGTCTCTAGATTTGTCTCTTGATTTAGGTGTCCTCTCTCTTGCTAGCCACAAAAAGACCAACCAGCCCTAGTCCCAGTAATACAGCTAGGCTTGCCCAGTCTGTCTGGACCCAATTCTGGATGGCACAAGGGCAATTGTCTCTTGCACTGTGGTTGCCACTGAAGGATCTATCCTACCTGTGCTTTCCAGGGTAGACTGTCAGACTTCTAATGGTCTAGTTTCACTTGGCATGGTTGCTTGACCTGAAAAATTAATGGATGAAACACAGAGTCTTTGATCTAAGTATGGTACTCTTGGAGCAGACCTGCTGCTGGAATGAGACAGGATTCAAGAGAAGCAGCTGGAGTCTGGTATGTAGGATTTTCTGGACTAAAGCCAAGGAGCTTAGTTAATAATTCAGCAAGACAGACTGCTCCATCTTCTAGTTGGCTGACAACTTCAGGCCCTAAGTGCCCAGTTATTCGTACAGGGACCCACACAACTGGAAAAGATCTGTATTGGCTACAGCCTTCATAGTTGGTTTATTCTGTCAAAAGTGGTCGAATTAATCTGTCTCTTTGCAGACAAAACACAGGTTGCAAGTGGCTTGTGGGCTGCAGAACCTCTGAATCAAACCATGCATTTGTCTCAGTCTGAACAGCTCCATCTTTATAAACAGTCGGTGTGAAGTTCTCTGTTACTTTCTCAAGATAATATCAGACTTGAGGTCCAGGAAACCTACAACCTTCTGAATTGTCTATCTTTAAACTTGAGTTGGAGATAAAACAGCATATGTGATACTAGGCAAGAATATTATGTTCCACAAAAGTGTCTATACTCTTAGTAGTTGTGACTGACCAACTCATCGCAATGGGTAACTGTATCTGATTATAAGGGGTCTTTCTCTAAGACTTCTTTTACTTGAGCCTTTGCCTTTGATCATTTTGTTTCAGAATTATGGTCAGAGATAAACCTCATTTAAAGCCAACAGCCTATAAAATCTGTTAGGTAATATGAAATTAAACACTTTGCAACCAGATGTCCAAATCTGTAGAAAACCTCCTGCACAGTACATGCATCAAAACCAATGCCCTTGTGATGTTCATGTTGACAAAGGCTTTGGGGGAATGCTGCCTTAGGAGAGATGTATGTATGTGCAGGGCACCGAGGTGGGAAAAACAACACTGAGGAAAGAAACACTAGTCACTCTCCAAACAAGTGTTGAGAGCCTGACCTTCAAAACAAACAAACAAACAGAGCTTATCAGGAATGATTTTTTGGGGGTAAAGTGCTGGCTGAAAGAGGCATGAAACTGTTCTAACAGGAAGAAGTCTCCTCTTGTTTGCTTCCTCCTAACTTCAGTTAAAGAGGCTTTGTATAGTCTTTGTAAATAAAAGAGATTGGCAAAACACCTGATTTTAGCACTCATATCTCCTCCAAACTGAAACTTCAAGGGTCATTTGTTTTGCTAACCAGGAAGGTCAAAAGAGGCACTGTAAAAAGTCCATTATGGAAGTGAATTGAGAAGAGACATAAAATCCTTGCATGTCAAACAGAAAAGGATATATCTGAATTACCTCTGTGGAAAATTCTGGCACTAGGGAACAGAGCAATGAAAGAGCAGGAAAGCCACTGAGGCATGGGAGGACAGGCAGAAAATGTCTGCAGCTGTATATGAAATTACATGGAAAATAAGGAAAAAAGGGAGGTTGTGGTAGTCTAGAACAGAAATTATGCCAAACAGGCAATATGTCTGGGCAGTAGGGATGGTGAGGAAAAGACTAATTTTGTAAGTATTGTGGAGAAGGAAGCAGCAGGATATTAGAGTGGGAGAAGGGGTGAAAGAAATGAAAGGTGACATGAAGGTTGAGAGCCTGAAAAGAGAAATAAAATGTTTCAACTTTCAAAGATCCAACTGTAATTATGCAGGTGTCAACCCTGCCCCTTTAATTAAGTAATTGGTTAATTAAAATAAAGCACTTAATCTCTCCATTTACATATTATGCCCCCCTCCTAACCAGTGCTGACTGCAGGGCCCTCATCAAAAAGCTCCTTCCTATTTGAATTCATGTTGGTTCCCAAACATATTACTTTGTAAATAGGAAATGACAACATTGGCTCAGTGCCCCAGTATCGTCGCAACATTGCCATATGTCAGTATCATGCTAAACATAGTAAGCAGAAGACCCAACAATATAATTATTGAGGACATCTGTCAGCAGCACAAGCTACATCTGGGATTAGTAGCAATAATACTGGAAAGACCTATAAGAAGCAAAGAGGAAAGTCCTCTTGTGTTGGCTTGGATTTTCAAGAATAGGAGCCAGATCCTCAGCTGGTGTAAATTTAAGCCATTTGAAGAAGCTAATGAATCCAGCATCAGCTGATACTAGCTAAGAATCTGATACTGAAAATGAGGCCAATGTCATTAAGTACAAGATTTAATATTTTCTGTGTAAAGATAGAATGCCTCGAAACAATTCAAGTTTACAACATGGAAGATCATTTATTAGTGGAGCCAGCAGGTACAGACTGTCTTTTATCTCAGATCTGAAGGATTGTGCACAAGTTCAGTAAGCTCCTGAAGATCATTAAAAATTCTCTTTAATGTTCTTTGTACATCAAGCATGCAGTAGTGTAATTTTATATTTCAAATAAATTATAGGTAGAAAAAATGAATCTTCTGAGCACATTTAACACTCACTAAAGATTCTTCATCCACAGCAGAGGTTATCTTGTAGTCTGCACAGGCAGACTGTCCAGTGAAACCAGTGACACATACAGATTATAGCTATTTATTAATCTGAGGGCAAGCTCCTGTTGGGAAGCCAAGTGAATTAGTGAAATGCTGCATCTGAGTTAATATCCCCTGTAGAAATCATATAACCATGTTTGTGCCATGCTGTGCTCATTCTAACATAACATAGCTCTCAGCAAGACTTAATATTTCAAACACCAGGTTGCTCTGATATTGGTTATATGGCATCTGGGCTGGAGGTTATCAACGTTTAAATACATGGCAGAAAGGCTTCACTCCATGTGTCTGTATACAAGCCCTGAGGATTTCCAGTCAGTTCACAGCCCTGTTGTTTAAGCACCAAGTATACAATGAGGAGTTGCATCTCCGTCTTCCGCAGAGAAACCAAAGGGATTATGGCTAAGAAGTGTTGACAAGCAGATTTTGAGCAATAACAAGAAAAGTTGCTTTCCAAAGAAAGTGCTTTGTGATGTATTAGATGAGAAATAAAGGAGAACAAAGGTTAATCTCCCCTGATAAAAGCTTTTCCTGCATGTCACATAAAAAGTTTCACTTATTTACACTGCAGATTAACAAACAAGGGCATCTTTGCCCCCAGTCAGGTTTGTAGTCAAGAGAAAATGAGCTTGTATACTGATCTCTCTCCCCAATTTTTTAAAGTTTTTGCTTTGAAAGATTTGTTTGAGCCCTAAATCCACAATCTATATGATACAAAAGATTACAGTAAATGCAGTAGATTACAGAATTGACAGAATTTAGATAATTTTTTTCCTAAAACTGAGGAAAAAAACGTCCTAATGTCAATACACTGAGAGTTTTGGGGGATCTAAGAGAGGTATGCCTCTTAAACTCACTCATTCAGCAGGAGGTTCACTGAGACACTTATGCTTATGGGTGTGTATATGTGTGCCTATATATGAGCTAAGTGTTTAAACTCTTCCTGTAGTCAGTGAAGATACGGTCCATAAAGCCTGTAGGTCTAGAGAGTGATTCAGCTGAGTAAAGGGTCTACTTTAACTTTGATGCTTTGAATTGCCTTCCTGAGGTGTTTATTGCTCTCCCCTGACTGTAGAGGAAGCATATGGAGCCTAACCTCCTAACTGAATGCCTCTATACATTCCCGTTTGCCCCCAACAACATACCCTTTACAGGCTGGCAAACAAGGTAGCCAATTAACTGAGGTTAAAAATATCGGTTATTATGATGAGAGATGAAAAAGTGAATTCAGAAGAAAAATAATCTGATATTATGACTGCACCCAAACCATCAAAATATTTTCATTTACATAACATGTAAAGAGCATTTCTCTCCAAGATTCAGTTGTGCCATTTCTTGACAGGACAGGAGGGAAAAGAAGCATGAGCACTAAAATGAAGAGGAGCAGAACTCAATGTACATTTGCAGTGTCTTGCTGCTGTTGGTGCTCTTCAGTGGGCTGAACACTGTTTGAACCTTGTGCGAGTGTGATGGATGAAAGCACATGATTATTCATTGACTGCATGCACTCTTCTGTCAAAGACAGGGTCTGAATGATCAGTTGTTTTGTTTAATTCCATTTTCTTAACAAAACAGAAAAAAAGTCCTCTAAAATTGTTTCAGGCCTCCAGCCTCACATCAATTCATCCTCTCCTCTTCAAATGACAGAGGAGCTAAGAAAATTTTCTCTCAGGTTGAAAAACAATGAAAAAAACCCCAAACCTGACACATTATTTAAATAGCAATGGAAAATTTCAAAAATTAAAAATGGAAATTTCATATTGTTTCATTTTCAGGATTTTTTTTCCTCAGATAACTGAGGATAGCTTGTTTTATTTTGGTATTAAAATACAAAACAATATAGATGGCTCAAGCCAATGGCCTGACCCTGAAAACAAATTTATCTGCATCAGTAAACCTGTCCACCTCACTGACATTACTTACATTTGGAAAATCTCCCTCTTGAATAATAGTTTGTAGGATTTGTTTCCAAGTGGGGCTGAAGTGAGACTCAGATACACACCCTTAGCCTGGGGGTAGATTTCATTATTACTGTTGAGGGAAAACATCCAGTTCAGAAAACTATGCTAATTCTAAAAATAAAAGACAGTTTAAGAAACACAGACATACAGCATGTATAAGTTATTCTTGGCTGATTGCAGCTCTGTAGTGAATTTTGATGGTCGAGCTGAAAATAGTGCTTGGATGAAAAGGAGTCTATAATGGAAACCATGCAGGAACTTTAACACTACCAGCAGTGCCAGTGAGTTAGTGCTCTACCCAGAGAGCTCATAAGAATATCAGTCATATGGGGAACTATGCACCTATTGGACTTGTTCACCAAGAGGTTAACTTCAAAATCTATAGCCTCGACTTCATGAGTTTAACTATGCTTGAATGATCTGTGAATTTTAGGGTAATATATATTTAACATTCATCTCTATAGGAACTATTGGACCCATACAGCTTGTCTTTATTTGCAATGCTGTAGACCTTATGAGCATTCACCTAGGTGTAGCGTATTTAATTTTTTAATGGGCTAATGCTTGTTCTTTCAGGAGTGTTTTTCTATATACAAAGCAATTACTTAAACCAGTGCTTGTTTAGCTCACCTAACCAGAGCAGTCACGTAATCTTTAGGCCTTTTCATATCTTGCCAGCATTTTTATTAATGGAATAGAGTTGTTCCTGTCTTAAATATTATTTTGCAAATGTTTCCAGGCAGAATAAGAATGTGAATAACCTAGTGTTCGGCAACGAGTTTTGAATAGATTCTTATTCTCCTGTCTGATTTTTGATAAGGGAAGTATAGTAGCCATCACATAGACCACGTTTATACCATTGCATTTGATTTTTGTTTAAGACAGTTAGCTAATATGTATGTTCTTGCAGGGAGGAATGGAGGGAGAAATGGAGGATGAAGCCAGGAGTTTTCTTTGTTCACATTTCCAAAGCACTCCCCAAAGATTATTCTTATTTTTCCTTTGGGATCATACTGCAAGGCCTGGCTGAAATTTTGACTTCCGTCTTATTTTCTCAATGTCCTACTATAATGTTTTGCTGCTTGGATTTCTTTCTATCTTCCCCTTTATGAGGACACATGCACGCACATCCATTTACACATCTATATCAAACAACAAAGAGCAGTTAGATTCAAACCTTTGTTAAACTCCAAAATGTACATCCTAATTGATGTTTAGAATCTCACATGCAACAGCTGCTTTTCAGCTACCAGTTTCACAAAGGCATTTCATGACTCCTTATGACAGTTCTTTCTTTACAGTATTAATTCAGTTTCACACAACCCTCAGGATAATGGCATTTACTAAAAATAAACGAATAAATAGCATCATTATTCTATTTCTGTATTTGTAAAAACCAGGGACTGACTCTCATTTCGGTCAAGCCTGTCTAAAATCATAACAATTCTCCTGACATCAAAGGAACTACCTTCATGTCAAAGTGTTGTTAGCTAATAAGGAATTTGGCCAGACCGATTCATATTGTACGGGAAACATGTTATTTGTGATTAAGCTTGTAAAAATGAAGCAGTCACAACCCCTTTTCTGCTGTACATTCAGTAATCAGACTCACTCCTGCTGCATCTAAGTCCCTGCCAGGACGCACTAGGACATGACTAACATCTATTATATATTTGTTTATTCCTCTCCTTCCCAGGCAATAATCATGTGCAATGACCAATGGAGTATTTAGAATACACCCTATATACTTAAACTAGTCAAGGTAAGGTCAAAGATGTGAAGATTGCTTTTGCAGCAGGAGGTGGTGAGGTTTGTTGTAACTATTCGTTCCCGTGGGAATTTATTTCCCACTTTGGGTCAACTCTGAGGGAACTCTGTCTCTTGCACTGACACACTTATAAATGTTTTACCAAAGCAGCTGCTCTGGCTGGGAAAATATTAATGTGCTGGTTTTATGTGTGGTCTCTTCTCAGGATGCTACCAGTGGACTTGCTTTGCCTTTACTTTTTCCTCCTTCACACAAAATGACGTCTTGCTTAATTTTGCACTTCCCACTTCTAAAGTAAACTTATATCCTTCAAGTTATATCAGTGGAAATGCCTTTATTTAATACTGCACTATACTGAAAGCAGCCCCCCAAAGTACTGCTGTTTTCTGCTTCATTAGTAGAGATGATATTCTCAGAAAGCACCACTTGGAGTTTTACAATTGTTGTAAACTAACCATCCAAAGGCATTAAATGCAGAGGAACATAAAAATATTTCACAGCAGGAAAGCAGGAAGAAGGAAAGCAAACAATGCAGAAAAGCTAAATATATAGGGGAAATTCATCATAATGGAAGAAACACACAGAAAAAAAGGGTACTTAAAAATAGAAGAACATTCCGCATTTGAAAAGTACAGCAATTGTGATAAAAGCTCATAAAAAGTAAAATATAATTACAAGGTACAGAATTTGAACAAAAGAGATGTTTGAATGGTTAACATGCTGGCTTTGCTCGCTGCTAGTATTGTTATTTCAAAGTGGTGTTGAACAGGGCTACAGTCAAGTCTAGGAGGATGATTACAAACTGTTAGAGCACTACCTGTGACACAGAACACTATTTGCCAGCAGATTGGTTCCAGGCTCTGATTTTAAAAAGAGCATTTGCATAGCTGTGAACATGCTTAATTTTTATAGCAACACATTGCCTTCAAATTGGATTAATTATTGCAGTGTTTTATGTTAAAAACTTGTGATCTGATTCTGCAATTAAAAAAAAATTATATGTTGCTGCTTTAGGTACAGCAGATTCCTTTCATTTTCTTCTACAATGAAGCACTTCAGTACAATGGGCTCTGAAAACAATTTTTAATGCTGACTCCTCTGCATTCTAGCTTCATTTGTGGAAGTACACAAGCAGCCATAATAACAGCCTCAAACATAACTTTCAAAACACACTGCTTTTGTACTTCAAAAGAGATATGTCCCCATTTCTTTCTTATATGTCTCTTCTCAAGTCTTTTATTCTTTACAAAGAAATACAGAGCTGACCTGACAAAAACACTTTTCTTGACAGAATAATCAAAATTATCCTGCCTGAGTAAATCTGAGAGCTCTTTCCCTGATAGTGCTACCTGGGAGCATAAAGGCATATAATTTGTTTGTATCTCTTGGAAAAAATGTGGACTAGGGTGTAAAAGAAGATAATTATATATAGACCTAGAGTCTTACCAGTCCTCTGATCTTCAAGACAGATAGCTCTCATCTCAGATGCAGACCCATTGAATTCATTGAATGTACATAAGGGCCTTGAGGTCTATAATTGTGATGGGGACCTAAATGCTCACCTGTTTCACCCAAAACATCCCAACACCTGCTACCCAGGAAGGCAATGCACTCCCTGGCTTTTGGCACCCTCCAGGTGTCCATACCGCTTGAAGGTTCAAAGCTGGTAAGTGTGCTGAACTTATTTCCCAGAAAGAAAGAAAACTTGATATAGCTCTTTTTTTCACTTATTCACCCAGAATGAAGAACATGCTCTGTGATGTAAAGGGCTCACTCTCATCTGGTTTATTGCATTCCTGTTACTAGATAAAGGCATAAAAAGCAGTTCTTTAGAATGGCCTCTTTACTCCAGCCCACAACTTAAGAAAGTGGAACTCAGAACAAGAGGGGTAAATAGACATTTCTGAAGGAATGTAACTACTACAAGTCTTTATACTAAAAAAAACCTAAACCCCAACCAAGTAAAATCCCCCTTACCAATAAAAGCAGCTCACTTGTCTTTGCAGCACCTTGTCAGAATTTATGTTGCACCCTTACCCCTCATCCTGGTCCTCTGTTCATGCATATGATGCTCAGGTCATCCAAACCTGTCTGAAATGGCATACTTGTGTTTTCTTTGCATGGAAACCAAGGATGAGAGGCAAGACCAATCAAGTTTCGGCAAGGCCAAGACACACACTTGAGATGGGTATCAGACAAAGTCTAGACAGATTCCTTAACTGTTTTTTTAAAATTCTTTAATATTAACCATTTGGTCTTTATAAAACATTTAAAAAGTTGTATGTATTAATATTCTTTTAGTGAAGCATAAATAAAATCTCTGCTTCGGAGTCTGCTGTTCTGTTCTGAGTCTGTTACTGTATATATACTACATTTCCTGTTTCTTATATTATTTAAATACCAACATTAAAAACATTCAGAAAGACTAATTGGAAAAACACATGTCTGAAAAAATGTTTTTAACCCATTTGAAGGAGGACTGAGAGGAATGCTATGTGTACTTATTTAGAAAACTTCAGTAAATGAAGGCCTTTCAGATGGTGACTCTCTCACAACCTTCATTGCCTTGTATAAACTATCTTGCACTTTAGGAGGGACAGAAGTTCCCAGCGCTGGACCCACGTAGTATGATGGAAGTCTCTGTGCCATACACAACCACTGCTGGCCACCTTCCCTGCGCAAGTCAGATGATAGCCCCACAGTAATGTGGAAAGCAGTAAAGCTGATCAGTAGAACTTTGGTCAGCTGGTTTAAAAATGCTGCCTTTAAATCCAGTATTATTAAACTAGTTAAAAAGGCTCTATGAAGACAAGCCTGAAAGATAATGGCTTGGATAATGAGTCAATAGTTTCAGAGATTTTGAGACACATAAGTCTAAGTTTGGAATTTATACATGTTCTTGGTATTTTCCCACCTCAATGGCACAGTAAAGCTGCTTAAATAAAATGGAGTGAGAGAAATCAGCCATACCAGATGATTCATGTATGCTTCTGCCTCCACTCAACTCGTATTTCAAACAACTTCTCATTGAAGTTTATAATCAAATGCTTATATATTTTTCTTTATGGTATTGGTAAGCAATGGTCCCTTTGTCTACAGTCGGTCCCATAAAGTCAACTGTTATTTCAAGTGGTATTAGATCTAGGTATAGAAGACCTTTGTTAACCTAAATAGTTTAAAATTCTCCTAGTTATTACTAATTTTCTTAGAACCCTGCAGTTAAATTTACATTGGCAAGTTCATAGATTGCTCTGTGCCAAGAGAAAACTTGTATGGAAAAAGATGCTTCACATCCACATAGCTGATGAATATGTCTGATAAAAAAAGCGATTGAATAATAAGTTATCTTTAAAATATGTATGGTTTTATTCTGAGTGATAGTAAAGTTTAGGTAGCTTTAGCAGCAAGCCTCCTTAGGAAATTGGATGTGCAGAATCAAAATGTTTTCTATTGTCATTCATTCATTATTCTTGTCCTCTCTTCGAACAACCTGGATACCAAAATGCAGCTGTCTTGGTCTTTGTTCTCTTTTGAATTTTCCAACTTAAAACATATCACACTTATCACAATCATTGTGCTTTTCATTTGGGAAAACTGATTTTCCTTACCCTTTTTATATTTTGTAGAATCATGCAGAACTGTGTGATTGTGGAAATTATATTATTGTAGAAATTCAAAAGGATACATATGAGACACTTCAATGAACACCCCACATACACATATAGAAAACAGCAATAATTAAGGACACTCAGTTTAATCCTTGCCGAGCCCCAGGTGAGAGCTAGGAGTAGTCATACCATCATTCTCTATGTGGATATTTTCTTTTTATTCAGGTCTTATGAAAAAATAGAAGAACCAATAGAAGAATTGCCCAGAGGGCTTCATACTATAAAAGACAGAAAGATGCAGATCTAGTAGACATTCTGAATCTCTAGTTTTTAAAAGGTTTCTTTACAGCTGAAGTGTAGGTGAGAAGCAAACATGATTCAAAAATGGGATCTGAAAACAATTGTAAACTTGTAACATGATGAGGGACCTCATTTGGAGACAATCTCAGACAGACTGTACACAGGATGTCTGGCATAGATATGATGAGCCCACCTTGCTGGACACTTGCAACATCTGTTGTACATTTGAGCCCAGCAAACTCAACTTACCAAACACAGCACACTGACCAGTGATCCACAGGGTGACTACATTTTGTGCTTTCAATAGGCTGGGCAACCACCAACAGAACACATGAGATGACCACCTCTGCGACTTTTGAATGTCAGTCCAATCAGAGACATTACTTTGAGTGGTGCATCAAGTATTTATCTTGAACAAATATATTTCATCTAGCAGGAATGGTAAGAGGCTAACATACCATTAGTCCCTACAGTAAATCAGGCTGTAGACTGATGTGTCCCAGTCTTCAGGTGGAGATGGCTCCGAATTTCAAGCGCTTTGACTTTCATTCTCAGACTTCTTCCATGTATCATTCCACAAAGACTTGCTATGAAAGTAGGGCACTTGCCACATAATCAGGGATTTCATCAAATACATCTCATTGTTAAGTTTTTCTTGATATCACCCTCTTGAATTTTTCCAGTTTTATCTCCATGTAGATACAGAAATAGCTCTGCATCTTCTTTGATATTTACATTTTAATGTTATTTGTGAACTATAGAACTACCATTGTTCAAATACATATAATTTAATCAACATTTCAATGGGCTCATTGTTTCCACAGAACAAGCATTACTTTTTACAGTCAAATATAATACTGACAGAAATTGTTCAAATATCAGTGACTAATTCCATCATCAGTTCACATTCTGGCAAAAAACACTATAAAGTTTATTTACATATACTTGTTTTTCAGTCAGTTCTTGCAGACCAGATATGACGGTCCTTTGTTAGTTACGACCTGGCCAGAGTATAAATTTTTCTTTTTAAACACTTTTCATGAGAGGATTCCTTTGGTCCCTTTGAGATATATTAGAGGACATTAGAAATGTGCATAATAGTTATACACACTACTATGCCTGAGTAACTGAAGGTACTGTCAATTCTCCTGTTAAAATATTCACAGCTTTAACTGAAATGCAGTTTGTATAACAGACACAGATCACTTACCCACCTCAGTCAACTGTTTGCAGTATACTTTTGTAATTTCTCATTAGCTAGCATGTCTGCCTTCTGCCACAAACTGACATACATTCCTCCCATCTGTTACAAATCCAATTTAATTATCAGCTACGATTATTAACACAACAACTACTTTTATGCATGGAGAGTCTGTCCTTTTCCCCATTGTCAGAATTTTTGTGAGGTAATATTTTCAAGTAAAGTTTTCATAACAGATTATTTCAAAAGGTCTATTTCTTTATACATCATGTTTTTATTAGTGTTAGATTCTAGATCCACTAAGACCAGTCAGTAATTCAAATGAAACTATATTTTCATACAGATTTATCTGATTAACTCTTTATTTGACTGTTTGCAAAATGGAACATTTCTTTGGACTATTTCTACAACTGTAGTTAAGTTAGAGATTTTGAAGTTAATCAATACTGATATATTGCATACATCACAGCATTGTCAGTTATGAGAACTATCATCTGAACTAGAAAAGCAAGTAGAAATGAGAGATCATTAAAAAGTTAATTATTATTAGACTAAAAGGAAATTAACTAAACAAGACATAATGGAAAAATAGAACATTTAAACAAAATTTTAAAGTACATGAAAAACTGAAGAATCATATTTAGTGGGAAAAGAAATAATCTCAAATGGAATTCTAATCTCTGTTAACTGATTACCACTCCTAAAAATCGAGAAAAAAAATCTGAGCTGTGTAGAAAGAATCCTCATAGTTCATTTGTAATCAATTTATACGATAATAGTGTTTAAAATTATTTTTACATATACTAGCAACAATTTACAAAACAACAAAAAAGCGCCTTTTTCCCATTTTAAATTGGAAATTTTGAAATCAGCTGTGAAAATATTAAAACTGTTTTAAAATTGTCAGGCTTTTTTTGTGAACATCTGATGCTGGTTGGCTAGCCAAATTAATTTTCTTTTTTTCACATCTCAACCTATACTGTTTGCATTGGGTTTATGTGCTAAGGTAGTGGGGAGGTGGCTGCAGTGGTGTTTTCTCACAGAAGACACTAGAAGCTACCCTCATGATGGACAGAACCACTTCCAGCCAGCTCAGAGATGAACCCACTGCTGCCCAAAGCTGAACCCGTCAGTGATTTTGGTAACACCTCTGTGCTAACATATTTAAGAAAAGGTAGAAAAAACTGCACAGCAGTTGTAAGAGGAGTGAGAAAAAGTGAAACAACTCTGCAGACACCAAGGTCGGTGAAGAAGTAGAGGAAAGAGGTGCTCCAGGTGCAGAGATTCCCCTGCAGCCCTTGGAGAAGACCGTGGTGAAGCAGGTTGTCCCTCTGTAGCCCAGGGAGGACCATGCCAGAGAAAATATGTACACTACAACCCATAGAGGACCCCATGCTGAAGCTGGCTCCTGGTAGGAGCTGCAACCCATGGAGAGGACCCCATGAAAGAGCAGATTTTCTAGCAGGAAGTGTGGCCCATGGGGAACTCACACTGGAGTTATCTGTTTCTGAAGGACTCTACCCTGTGGAGAGGACCCATGGTAGAGCAGTTCTTGAATAATTGCAGCCCATGGGAAGAACTCATGTTGGAGAAGGTTGTGAAGGATTGTACTCTATGGGAGGGACCCCATGGTGGAGAAGAGCATGAAGAGGAAGGAGCGGCAGAGATGAAGCATTATGGACTGACCACAACCCCCATTTCTCATCCCACTGTGCTGCTTGGGGAGAGGAGGTAGAAGAGTTAGAGGGACGTTGAGCTTGGGAAGAAGGGAGGGGTGGGGAGAAGGTGGTTTTAGTTTTGTTCTTATTTCTTACTATCTTACTCTGTTATTAACTGGCAATAAATTAAATTAATTTCCCTAAGTTGAGTCTGTTTTGCCTGTGATCGTAATTGCTAAATGATCTGCCTGTCCTCATCTTGACCCACAACCTTTTCCATTGTATTTTCTCCTCCTGTCCTGTTGAGAAGAATGATAGAGCAGCTTGATGGGCATCTGGCAGCACCAAGGTGAATGCACCACACTACACCTGAATAGTATTTTCTGAAAATAATTCCCATAACTGATTTGAGTGTATGCTTAATTTCATAAAATGCATCTTTATTTGTTTGCTATTACTGAGAACAAAGTCCTTCAATCTTACTTCCTCAAACTGTTCTTAATATACAGCAGGACTTCAGTGACATCCCTAATTGATAAAGTTGTCTGACGTAATCTTTTAGACCCTGCTTTGCTTTATCATTTGACCCAAATTCTTTTGGTGTGGGATGTCCCATGTTAGTTGTCTTTATACAATCACTCTTTTCTTTCTGGAAAATTTCACTAATATGGTCCAAACTTTGGCCAGGCAAATGTATTGTCTTGACCTTGTTCAACATTCTGGCAGCCCTTCCTCTGCAATGTTCATAACGCTGTATTTTGGGGTCCCTGACCTGGATCAGATGTGAGCACTAGCAATGATTGTAGGGTATCATGTGACATGTTGGACAGAAACTGAAAGAAGGAGGTAGATGAACTCATTATAAGGATGGAAGAAGGAGCTTAGAGAATGTGACTGGATATCAGTGTTTGAGGGAAGAGAGAACCAGATCAGATGGGGAGCCAGGAATGGTGCTAGGATAACGGGAGGCAGAAGTAGCTAGACAGGGCTAGGGACGATGACCGTTTTGCAGGAGTTTGCTAATGGCTAAGCAAGAGGCCTGGGGCTGAAGGTTGTTGTGGGATGCATCTGTGTATTTTAGTTTGGATATTGGTACTAGCAACCAGTTTAGCACTGGATCAAGAGTGTACTTCTGAAAGAAATCTCCTGATGATCCCTGCTACTGTGTTCTGGCTCATATGGTACAACACACATCATAGATTCCTTTCAGATTAAACGGGGAAATGCGCTACAGAACTTCAGTTACTGTACTTCTACCTATGCACTGCTAAGACTTTTGGCCCAGTAGGCCATCTGCGGCCTTCAAGCCTAAGGAGCAAGGTGGCTTGCATTCATGTTCTTAGACTTGGCCTGAAGACTGTGTACTCACTATGCATAACACTTGGCCTGGATCATCACTGGACTCCGGGTGACTTTAAGTCCTAGTAATTACTTTTGGGTGAGAGCATGAAATCATATGAAAGTTTGCCAGAATGTTTTTATAGCATCCCTGTGAGAATGTGTGACGCATATGCTAAGTTATGGCACTGGGAGGCACTTGAGACAGAAGGGCCTGCAGAGGTAGGAGGATTGTCCTGGGCAGAGGAAGCTAAACCTGATGTAATTAATGTTCATATTATCTGGCTGGAACATGCTTTGCTGTGCACTTCTCTAACACTTGTGGCTGGGTTTCCTCCGGGAGAAAGCTGGTTGGATCATTTCAGCAAAAGACAGGAGAAATGAGCTGGCACATATCCAGTGTAGATAAATGGGGGACCAGATCTGGGAGCAGTTGCCAGACCTGGAAGATAACTATCTGACAAATGCAGGTGCATTCCAAAGCCAGGATGTGAAGAGACTGGATACATGACAGGGGACCAAGAAGGACGGCGAGGGAGTGAGGGCATTTGAGAGGACTGGGACAGCATCTGTAATGAATGGACAAGGAAGAGGCAACCACTTTTTGCAGAAAAGGCAGAGTATCTGAAACATTAATAAAGTTTTCTTAATGCCTTTCTCAATTTTAATGTTATTTTATTATTCCCCCTCTAATTTATTTGCCTTCTTTGTGACCTGAACTACTGCAGCCCTTTCAGTTTCTCTGTCTATGAAGGTTTTCCAGATCCCTTTGTTTAAACATGCTCAAACACCACAGACACATGAATGGGTTAGTCTGAAGAAAGTCTATTTGGCTTGCTACTAAATGATTTTGCATCACCTCCAAAAGTCAAATCTATCCCTGGATTTTCAGTGCTCACCTTTCAAAGCAAAAGCTTTCCATCTTCTCTGTTTTAAAATGCAAAGTCTAATTATTTTTCTTCCCTTTTGAAGCGACTTGTCCATGTTTATGCCTGAGGCTTCACCTCTCCCTTCATTTATTGACAACCTCATCTTTCAATATTTTAGATTGACTTTACTGGCAAGCTCAAAAGAGGAACAAAAAAGACTTGGAGTCCACTGAGAATGAACTGCTTCCCTACCTCTGATCCAGAGTAGGGCAAAAACACACTAGTGGTGTGCTTGCTGCTATGAAAAGGTTAATCCACCTAGGACATCCCCAGATAAGTCTGTCAGAATATAAGCCTTAATAGCAACTGATTCTTGATCAAAACTTCAGTTGAAAGAAACACTTCTATGATCAGCATTTCAGCAAATAATACCCTTTAAGCTACATCTGATGTGATGCTGAGATTTGCAAACTCATCTCTCATCACTGTTTGAATGAGTAGAGAAAGACACGATTTAAACTTCTTTATGAAAGTCAAGGAAGAGAACAAGGAAGCGGGATATTAAAAAGCAGCTCAAGGTACTGAGGTGATCAGACTTCAATTGTCAATATTAGAGCTTCTTTTGAGGCATTCAAAAATCCAATGAAATTCCTACATGTGATTAGTCAAACTCTTCTAGAAAGTAGAGATGGAAAGCGCACCTCTTCTTTTTGAGAGAAAATGCTTTTCTTTTGTATAGGTCTTGTCTGACCTGATTTCTATATTTGACAACTGTTTGTTTTTTGGCTCTGAGGGGGTTGCATTTTGAAAGGAGAGAGGTGTACAACTTTATGGCTCTGTCTCAACTGTAGGGTTAGATTTTAGCTACCTTAGCTATCACTCTGGCAAATCTACATTTCATCCAGAGCTTCCACTGAGAACCATGATTGGATTTTCTAATATAGGCCTTGAAATGTCTATGTGTTGCATCATGTGGCCTTTATTTGTGGGTTTGTGTAATAAAATGCTTTTAAAGACCACAAAGTACAACTATAATTACTCATTTTAATTTTTTTTTTTTTAATTTTAAACTTTAGTAGAAATCAATTTCTTTAGGCTTAAATAGCTTTTTGGCGCAACTGTAGTATTTCTGTAACTGATGACATTGCATGTTGCAAACTGTCTGTGCAGTGCTGACACCGGCAAGTCCAAATGCCAGCCAATAGTATGCACAGTAGTAGCCCTAGGACAAGGATAGCAAATGAGTATGTATCTAATTAAAGTTCTCTAATAGGATTAATCAGTTGACATTTTGCCACATAAATCAATAGTTGGATTTTCCTCCCATCACAAAGCCTCCTTTTTGCTGAAGAAGCTATTCACTCTTAGCTAGAAAGTCAATGTTTTAGGCAGATGATTGATTTGCCCTACATTTTATGCATTCGGATTCAAAATGAAAACAACAGATGGCTTTCTCTACAGTCCTAAACCTAGATTTGATTGGTGTAATCCACTCAACACTGCTGGAATTCAAACCCTGTAAACCTAGAATGACCTATGGATCTCTCTTCTGCCCCATCTCAAACATATCCTGTCCAATTTAGCAGGTACAATATCAACTGATTTAGACCTCCAGGAGGAGTATGGTAAGACAAGGACTATTCTGTCACTCTTAATAGCTGCCACGACACTGAAGCAATGGGCAAAGTAACCTCACACTGGGTAGAATCTCATTAAGAATGACCAGAAGAAACCAGGCCACTCTCCAGATTACAGCCTTCATCAGCTGGACCCTCCAATTAGTGCACGTTACTCGGAGCTGTTACTTGTTTGAATGGAAACTCTTGGGCTGGGCCTGAGAGGATTTGGCTTTTAATTAGGTAATTATAAATCCCTAATTGTAGGCTGATAATCTTTCCAATATCTCTTCTTAACTTTGGCGCCAACTAGACCAGATGACTCGGATTTATCCTCATCCTTGAGAAGAATGAGATTTTTCTTCCAGAGATAAGAGTTGTTGTCTGTAGATCATGAGTGATTGGGTGTAAAGATTACTAGTATTTCTTAAGCTGCTTAGACAAGGCATTAAAGTTCGTTTTTTCTTAACTGTAAATAGTGAACATATTATAATGTGTTTTCTATAGGTGAATCTGAATCTGTACAACTGCAATACCAAAATTTGTAGAAACATTAGTATCCATGTATAGTAACTGTTACATTAAACAACATGATTTTTCCATGTAGAATATATAATTTCACAAAATGCAATAAAAATCTATTCTAAACAAGAGGAAAATTGTACACTTTATATATATAATTGAAATATCCTGCTGTTTCTTTAGTGAAATCTGGCACTAGTGAAAGATAACAGACTGTTACACTTACTCAGGGAAACTGCTCACAGGAGTGAGCTTCAGGAGTCAGTAAATTCAGAACATCATCATAGAAAATTAAAAAAACACCAATTTCACCTCAAAATTGAGTTTAAGGAATATCAAACCTACTTAAGAATCAGCAAAATTCAGGGAATAATCATGGAAATAAAAAGGAGAGGTAAGAGTGATTTTGCAAATAATATTAAGGATTACTGCTTAGAAAAAGTGACATAAAGAGAACTCATATTGAACAATTGGGCTAAATAAACCTAAAAGTAAATGAAATGTTTATTTTTTGGTCACATGAACTATATTTGTTTGCATAAAAACTATAAATATTTGTTTGGTTTTGAAAAGCCTTTTGCGTTTTTTCCTGTTCAGTTTTTTTCTTCAACCAATAGCTGAAAACCTCATGATTTGGCTTGGTGAATACTTTCTGATGCAAACCTGATGTTGTTGCTGCTGTAGCATACAGTAACTTTAGATTTATACAAATTTATAGGACATAGATCTTATATGCAAGGCCTCTGTGTCAATCTCTATGGCTAATCTGAGGACTTGACCAATTTCAGCATAAATACACCCCAACAGATTATGCTTTTTAATTGTTCTCTCAAATACACAAAAAAAGTGCTTTCAAATGCTGAGGAGCCTAATAGGAAAAAAGATTTTACAGTCATCTCCAGATGAAAGCTGGAGTAGGGAATGTGAACATCATAAACTGTACATGAAGAAAAGAAAAGGCATAAACAAGAGAGAAGATAGAAGTGTATGTGGAATTTACTTCCTCTAAATCAGTTGTGTACCTTGAAATTGGGAAATCCAGCTCCTAAAAGATATTACAGTTTTACAACCATTTTTGAACTATGGGATGAAAATGCAGAGTTAAGGTCAGTAAACAAAATAAAAAATATTGCAGAATTAATTCACATACACTGTGGGTGTTATTTCATGTTTATGACCTCTCTTTGGAAGCTCATCCAAATCACCAGGAAATCATTCAAATGAGGGAGTCAAATTTTTCATAGCAGCTCCCTTTGGATTTAATTGAATGTATGGGAATGAATTTGAAGGCAAAGTCTGGTTATAAAAACTGCATTGCATTGGTGTATGCAGATATAATTCTTATTAATATGGATAGAAAGCTATAGTTGTTTCATAGACAACCTAAAAAAATTCACAGGTCCCCAGAATGAATCAATTTTGGGAATAAGAATTTTTAAATGGTTAAGATTCTTTTATTAGTTAGGCTTGAGCTAGGTTTCTGGGTGCCTGAATTCACCAAAACTCACTATCTAAGTGCCATGTATATGACTTTTTAAAACCATCTGTAAAGAAATGTTATGAACAGAAAGGTAAACAGAAGATACCTTTTCACACTTGGAAGAATCTACACAGAATGCTTTGGGTTGGAAGGGACTTTTAAAGGTCATCTAGTCCAAACATCACAAGGTACATAAGGGGTCACCAGTTAAAAGTTTACATTACATTTGTAATATCTACTTTTTTCATACCTCTTCATGCACTGTTTTAGATTAGCATTTTATTCTGCAGAATTCTTAGAAGAACTAGAACATAAAATAACGACTGGATAGGTGCAGTCTACATGCCTCATTTTTTGTAATTATGTTCATTGACCGATTCTTCTGTATAAAACCTTTTCTTTCTGAAAATAGAAAATAGTTTTAAATAGGTGGGAAAGATTATGAAGTGCTAAATTCTTTTGTAACTCTTTTGATATCCACCCTGATAGCCAGCTTACAGTAGCCAAGAAGCTGGCCCATAATTAAGAAGATGCAAAATCTACAACAGTTCTCACCAAATTATTAAATGTGTTATGTGCAAGGTTGTTTCCTGATCATTTCAGAAGCTTTATTTTATTCTTTTTCTTTTTTTTTTTTTTTTTTAATCAGTTTTGGACACAATTTCCTCTGGTTAACCTGCCTCTTAGTAGAATGAAAAAGGCATTGTCCTCTGCTGGAAGAATTATGTGATGAGGAAACCACTTCTGCAGGAGACAAGCTTGTGGTCAATTTTCTCCCTGTGTACAGAGCAAAGAAAAAGCTTTCTGTAAAGAAGAATTTAAAATAGGGCTTTCATGAATCATTGTTTGCTGGACATGCCAGGGAAATCTAAATTAAGGAAGACATCCTTTCACTTAGTTAGGGAAAACCACAGTTCATAATTCTTTCAGAAACATACAATGGCAAACTTTGTACTATTTAGATACTGAAAGCCAAACCAGATTAGATTAAAAACTGGCTAGCTATATTTTATAATTCTCCAGGAAGTGCTTTTTATGAGAATTGGAGGGGAAAAAACTTAACTGCAGTAGAACTTATCAGGAATTTTTGACTACATGGATTTTCATTGGAAAAGATTAATGTTCAAAACCTAACTTTTTATAGAAAAGGGAAGGTTTGGAAGGAATTACTTTTGGAAAGCTTCACGGTGTCAAAAAGAGATTTCAGGCTTTATTACAATTAGACAAAAACTGCAGAGATCAAGAGCCTGGATGATGTCCCATAGTCCTGAGGCACGGGAAAACAGACTTACAGTGTAAAACATGTATGGCATGAAACATGAACACAGATCTGCTATATTCCAGGTGAATGTCCTACTAAAAGGGTACATATTCTATGTTTTGTTTGCTCAAACAATGTTATTTTTACAGTAGTAGTTCCCTGATCTGAGAAGGCCAGAACAGTAACTTTCTCTCTGCTGTTTCATAAAAAGAGAGGAAAGTAACCTAATTAATCAAATCATCATCATTATTAACTATTAGTAATAGTATAGCTGAAGTTGTTAACTATGTCCAAGGCTTCTCTAAACTGTAATACTTCACTAGCTTACATCTTCCTACAATTAACTGGTCTTTCACCATTCCTGCCACTTTAACCTGGGAAATTATTTATTTCTTTGTTTATGCTGTGAAGTTTGAAATGCAAGAAAGATGAACATAGTTGTCTGAGGGAAAGATGTTTACCAATATTAGCCCAAAATAAAACCAAGATCCGAAGGAATACATCATGAGAATTTACATCTAGATCTGGAACCAAACTTTACAGAGGCTCCTGGAGGAACAAATTATAAAGCTCTTGATTAATTAGAAGTCCTCAAACTAGAGTTGTTTTAAATTTGAATCAATATTATAGCAATGCAATCATAAGTCTTAGAAATTTTTGAAACATAATAAAACCATGAAATAAAGTTAAACTTTTTTTTTTATTGATAGTCTTCAAATTTATTATTATTTTACTTACATTTGAACTTCATAGTCTGAATCAGAAACAAGTATTCAGAAAGGACTGGCAGGACATGAAAAAGACATATGTATCCCATTATTAAATTTTGATGATTCATTATAATTTTTTATTAGCTCATCCATCCCTTAACTCCAACCTTTAGTATTGTTCTCTGAATTGGCATAAAATTCTGCAAAACTTGGAAATATTACTAGATTTTTACTTAAAGGCAGGCAAACTTTGGAACGCATTTTATTTTCATTGCATATGTTGAGTTCATTCATGGCTATGACTAAAATTTTGATAAGATGCAAGTCCATATGGATGAGAAACTAAGGGGTCAGATACTTGCAATTTCATTACTCAGCTTTAAAAATACTATACATCTCTAATTACTTTCCTTTGAACATTCTTGCTTGGCAAACAGTCCCCTACACAGAATGAGTCAAGTATAAGAATTGTATTATTACATCCACAGTAGTATTAGGGTGTAAGAGAAAAAACGTTTGCAGAGAAAATTAATTGAACTGTTGCTACAGAGGGGAAAAATGAGGGCTTTGAGCAAGCTCTTTTTTAATGCTCACATAGAAGCAAGTTAAATATGTTCTAAGAATAATAACATCTCTATTTTAAACTTAACTGTGGTAGTCAATTAGCCAGTTGGAGAGAAAAGGGCAGTTATTATCAGCAGGAATATCAGCAGAAAGATAGTGATAAAAGCTGTCAGCTCTGTGAGTTACAGATGGTGACATAAGAGTTCTCTCTTGCAGAACTACAATGCAGGGAACATAAAAATGTTTGCATATGCCATGAAAATAACATCTCTTTTTTAGTCCATAATTTTTAGAGACATCACAAGCATTAATGCCAAAAGCCATCTTTTGTAGATGTTTTAAGTATTAAGAGGTTAAAGAAAGACTAGTTATTTTGGAAAGGTTTTCTTCCATGGTCCTTCACTAACTGTCTTTGTGAGCTTATTTAAATGTTAGCTGTAGTTTCACACATGATTTTAGATGTATTAGCTGATGGATGTTACATTCTGGTATGCACAGGTTTAAGTTTGCTGGATTTAAATAGTTCTTTCAGTGCTGGGGGCATTTTTTTGGTGTCTATAGACAGGTAATGGTAGGATTTGCTAATACAGAAACTAAGAAATGATCCTGAGAGATCATAAGGTAAGACTGTCATCACGCAGATTGAGCTCTTTACTAGGAAATCGTGAGTTTCCAAATTCTTTTAGTCATTATGGTAAGCATTGGATTTCTCTGTGGAAACACTCAACAGCCAAACCACAGAAGCTTTCCTTAAATTCCACCAAAGCCAGTTCACAGTACTGAATCAGGTCTCAAATTGGACCTAGATATAATCATCATAATTAAAAGCTGAATTCATAAACAAGGGACAGAACATAACAAATAAAGGCCAGAGAAACCATGATGAAGCAATAGAAAAGTGTGTTCTCAGTGCAGCAGTCCTGTTTCTGACATGCTTTTCCTACTGGTTTATATCATCCAGCTCCTGGGAAATCAGGTGCTTCCTGCCAATTGAAGATCATTAACACTCTGAAAACAAACACATGGTTTTCTGTAGATTCTTGTTAGCATATTAAGGCTCTTGCTGTATGGGAATACATTTTGATCTAACCACAGGCAGGCACTTCAATGTGTCTTTTTAGCTTGAAAGAGACAAATGCTTAGTTTATATCAGATTGTAAAGAATCGGAATAACATGGAAAAGAAGAAGAGGGACAATAATGAAATTAATCTGATATAGCTTTGGACATCTGTAGTAGGTGATGTCTATATATAAGCTAATATCCTCCATGAATCCTTTTATCATAAATGAAGAGGAAATAGGCACTTTTGGTACTCTAAACAGTTAGCTCAGATGTCAATTCTTACAGTGTAAATGTTTACATTTATTCAGGTGAATCCAACTCTGACATTATAACATGTAACCTTTAAATTATGATGTCATGCTGTTAAGTCTGAGCTGATTTCTAGAGCTTCAAATCAGTAATGTACTTAAGCAATAGCCTAATTTTAAGCATATGAATAGTCCTATTGAAGTTGGTGGGATATTCACATATTAAAGATACACTTCAGCACTTTGCTGAATCAAGGCCTATGTGAGTAATGTGCCACATGTGGTTTTTCTTGCAGTAACTCTGTTACATCACTTTACCTTTAGGCAGTAATTTCACTGTACAGTGGAATGAATGTTTTCAGAAAGCTCTCTTAAATTTTTAAGATTTTGGCATTTTTAGAGCAGATGCTAGTAAATTAGTAAGACTTGTATTCTTTCTTATGCTTCATAATAGCACTAAAATCTAATAAAATATAATTCAATGTTTTGGCTACCGCATTAATTGAACACTAAAGCTGTTTCCATCTCTTAGTAAGGGCTCAAAATATCATTAGAGACATGCTAACTTTTTTTTCCATGTTTCATGTAAAAATACCAAAGTAATAAAGATCTTTTCAACCATTTTGACAGCTCAACATACCCATCACTCATCTATGTCATTGCTAATCCTTGAAACCGTAGATGGCCCTAACAAGTCCCAAGTGTATCTAAATTTTTCAATGGTTTTGTAACTGTCCTTCACATACAATTTATACAATCTCATTGAAGAGACCCTAAAACTGGAGTGTATCTTAAACTGCAGATTTTTTACCTGGATCAGTCTCCCGGCTCAGCTGAAAGGCGTGCTTGGTTATAGTGAACTGCAACCTGAAGTCAGAAACTGCAAAGAAGGAAATCCTGCCGCTGAGGTGTTTGATTCTCTGTTTTGATCTCAGTGGACATCTGAGCAGAACAGAATATTCTGGGCTCAGCAGCATACCTGGCCCCTTGGATCAGGATGGAGGAGCACTACCAAGAACAGGTCATCCTAGCCCCACTGCTGCAAGGGAGGTGCAGGCTGTTCAGCCAGACACAAATGAAACGCAAGCCTTAGATTTCTGACAAATTCCCAACATGGCCTTTGATAGGGTAAAACCTTGGCCTCTTCTCCAGCAGGTAAGAAACACTGTTTTGGTTGTAGTTAACATCAATATCAGTCAGCTGCCCAGTATATTAAGATCTTCTCAAACAGGCCTCACTGTGAACTATTTTTATACCAGGTATCCTGTAGCAGTCTTTATAAAAATAAATGAACTAGTGACATTAAGCTGAAAGGTAAGCAAAGGTGCTGAGTGTTAAACATATTAAGAGGGGAAAAAAATCTGTTAATCGTTTTATTAATGTTTTCTTTTCTGCAGAAATCCTTGAAAATGCTTGTAATTCTTTGCAGCTGACAGGCTGTTGATTTTGCAGAAAGAAGAGCTTTTTGAGTCCCTTAACTCCAAGTCACAGTTGTTCCTTGTTTTGACTGTTGGAGAATTAGTTCAATAACCTCCCAAATAGTAAGTGCCTATGCTCTTATAATTACATAAGAAGGTCTGCATCTGAGAAAAATTACAGTCAAACAACTACTACATTGAAACACAAGCTTAATGAGTTACACTGAAGCTGTGTAAGGGACTGTCAAATTCATTTTGCTGCCATATGAATTTTTACAATGCTGTTACTTCACTTGTTTCAATAGATTTAGTCCCTATTTGAAGGATTCACCTCTTTCACACACTAAGTGGCACTCAAGCATTCCCAGGCTCATGGGAAGTGGCAGCCATGGGTGAGGCTTTGGGTCTGTGATCTACTCTGTCCTTTTACTGTGTCCACAACAAAGTCTATGAGGCCCAGTCCCCAACTGTCCACTTGGTCTAGCACTAGTGCTGTCTTGAGGACTGTCATGGTGGTACCTTTTTGAAACTCTGGTGGGGAACTTCCAACTTCTATGCATGCCTCTGATGCTCATCTCCAAGCAGACTGGATATTCTCTACTTTGGGTGTGTACCTACCAACCACAGACTCCTGGTCCCCAAGTCCACCAAACGTGTCACGGACCAGCAGCTTTTTGAGTTAAGCCTGCCTGTTCCTGTGCCCTTGCTCACTCTTCAGAGCACATGGGGCGCCAGGATGTCTCACCCAACCCTACTGCCTACACCACAACATGACACCTGCTAGGGGAAATACAAGCTCTCAGGGAAGAGATGTGTTTCAGACCACAGGTGGAAACAGGAGCACATTCCCTCTGCAATAATGAATAGAAAGTTATCCAGGGACACCATTCCTACCAAATTCCTGAGGCTTTTTGGCTTTCCTAAACAGTGTGTGGAAACACCTGATGCTCCTGCTCTTGCCAGACACCAAGACTGGGCTTAACTAGCAGTTGGCTTCATGTGATCTGCAAGTAACAAGAGCCAGTCACCATTTTGCATGGTCGACCAGCTCCCCACCACTGAGTCTTTTCCCCTTGCTCTGATGATTTTATCTTCTCCTTTCTCTTCACCTTCCAAGGCAGTGAAAGGTGTACTGACAGCTCAAAAGTGAGTAAGAGAATTTATCTTTCCCTTCCCACCAAGAGTCATTGCTTGGCAGAACAGGCAATTGCATCTAATATTCTCACAGTAAAAATGAATGTGATAAATTTAGGTTATATTTTTAAATACTTTCAATCTTGTTCTTGTTGTCTTTACATTTATATCTTACTAAATACATCTCCAAATTTTGGCATGAGTGTTTTTGTTGAAGTGCTAGACAGGCTGAGGTTCCTGTATGAAAACACCTATGACATTTTTCACCGGTTTATGTTGACAGAATCATTGGCAGCTTTTTTTCTGTGGACCAACTTCTTCTAGAGACACTGAAAGAACAGACTCCAGGGTTTCAGGTTACAGAGGTCATATCACACAAACAGCTTTCATACGTGTCCTAGGTTGTCTGAAAAGCAGTGGCCCTTAACATACTGCTCTTGAATGAAAAAGGCTAGATAAGCCTCAGCCTTCCTGGTGATAAAACAAACAAACAAAATTTAAAAAGCACCATCAAATCATGTTTATTGTGCAGTGTGAGTGTGCTTTTTGTGTTTATCTGAAGACAATGTTAAACTTCCATAGTGAATTGTGTTAAGAAAACTTTTTAAAGGTAAGCTATCCCCATAAGGTCAAGTAGTTAGAAAAATCAGATATGTTATTTTATCCTCTAATTTCTATGAACCACATACAATAGTCAATCTTTCAAATGTACTATGGTCTTACATGCATTTTCCTTGGCTCTGTCCTCATTCTTGTTATCTGATCATTATATTATTCTGTGAATCAGCTGTGGATAGGCCCTATTATCAGAGGCCATGATCTTGACTTGATGAAATAAATTATGAAAAGGATGATAAGATTGAAACAGACTTGTACGATCATGAAATTCAACAAGGCCAAGTGCAAGGTCCTACACATGGGTTGGGGAAATCCTATGCACAAATACAGGCTGGGTGATGAGTGGATTGAGAGCACCCCTGCAGAGAAGGACTTGGGGGCATTTGTGGATGGAGGATTGACTATGACCCAGCAATGTGCACTCGCAGACCAGAAAGACAACCATATCCTGGGCTGCATCAAGAGAAATGTGGCCAGCAGGTCGAGGGAGGTGATTCTCCCCCTCTACTCTGCTCTCGTAAGACCTCACCTGCAGTACTGTGTCCAGCTCTGGGGCCCTCAGTTTAACAAGGACATGAACCTGTTGGAGCGAGTCCAGAGAAGGCCACAAAGACAATCATGAGGCTGCAGCATCTCCCTTATGAGGACAGGCTGAGAGAGTTGGGGTTCTTCAGCCTGGAGAAGACAAGGCTCCAGGGAGACCTTATAGCAGCCTTCCGGTACTTAAAGGGGGCTACAGAAAAGGTGGGGAGGGACTCTTTATCAGCGAATGTAGGGATAGGACAAGGGGTAATGATTTTAAACTGAAAGAGGGCAGATTTAAATTAGATGTAAGGAAGAAATTCTTTCCTATGAGGGTGGTGAGACACTGGAACAGGTTGCCCAGAGAAGTTGTGGATGTCCCGTCTCTGGAAGTGTTCAAGGTCAGGTTGGACGGGGCTTTGAGCAACCTGATCTAGTGGAAGGTGTCTCTGCCTATGGCACAGGGGTTGGAACTAGATGATGTTTAAGGTCCCTCCCAACTCAAACCGTTGTATGATTCTGTTCTATGTTTCTATGATCTTTCTTTTTTCTATTTCCCTAACTTTTCTACTGTAGATCCTTTTTATTTGTTCTGAATTGAGCATCATTATGTATTATTCAGTCTCAGTTAAAAATATACATTATACCAGAAGAAAAGTATTTTCAAAAAATCCTTCTTTTGCTACTTAAAGTATAATTACCTGGTCAGTCTTAAATCCTATATTCACCATAATCTCTTCTACACTCCCAAATTTCAGAGAAATTATTGGGTTAATTCAGGTCACTGCCTTTATAAATTAAATCTGAGAGGAACAGGAGCAGTAAAGGAGTAAACAGGAATAAAGTACAGAGCAGACAGTTACAGCAACATATAGGAATTATGGAGGGTTTGCCAGAAATACCAATCTCATGTGGAGACAGGAAGAATTACCACAGGGTACATATCCTCACATGGAGAAGAATGGAAGAAAGACTTCTTATTTCCAGCAAAGAAGAGTGGAAGACAGAATATTAAAAAAAAAAAAAAAAAAATCTAATTTTAACCCAGGGTTGAACAAGGAGATGCTCAAAGCTGCCAGCAGCCCTGAGGTAGTAACTGCATGGTTTTAAGATCATGCCACCATATCAGTACTACACCTGTTTTAACCCCCAACTCCCTTATCCCCATATCTCCCCGTGCTCTGTGGAATTCATGTTTTCATGGCTAGTGGGCATGGTTAAAAGCCAAACTCTGCTTCAGTTTATGTTGGCATCTCTCCACTTCACAATGAGAATGCAAAATCACTAATAATCCTCCTATGACCTTTCTGTAGTTCACTGGACTTTTGCAGTTGAGATCTTCTGCAACTGGCACTATGGACTGAGAAGGATTTAGACATTTTAACTGCTTCTGGTAACTGAGGACAAATGAAGGTGAGAATTCCCTGTGGAAATCATCATACTTAGGGTGGTTAACCTTGACATAAAACCAAAACAAAAATGTGGATGGTGGTGATATAAAAGATATGAGCTGTGAGATGAGGCTAGCTTAGAAAGCATAATTCCTTTGGGGAGAGATTGGGCTCAGTTTCTGCTTAGATAATAGAGATCCACTCTAAACATGGCATTAGTGGCATTCAGAAATCGAACACTGCCAAAACGAATGTAAAATGCTCTCAACATACAGTTAGAATATTTTTTAAATTAAATTCAGCACAGCATTACCTCACTAGTTACAGGATATTTTGGGGCTACACATTATCTGTACTTAGTTATACCAGGTTCAAAGTGAGATATGCAATGTATTTTATGGTCCTTCTAGAACTTACACAGTATGTACTGATGGCTGGAAATGGCATTCAATCTGTTTAGAGAGGGCTATGCCTTTTTGATAACCACTGCAAAAACTTTAGTGAGTGCTTTGTTTCTCAAATACAGACTGAATTTGGAATTTAGAAAGTGATCCCTGTTGTGTTAACTCTATTTTATTTTCAGTGAATTCAGGCAGCTTTGAGTAAAGCTTCAGAGGGGAAACGTTGACTATTCTCTTGAATCTGAAGAAATACAAGAAACAGGTAAGAGAATCAGAAAAAGAGATAAAATCTGTTGAAATTGAAGGGGATAAAAATGCCTTTCTAGTATCAACAATGGGTTTTGTTGTGAGCTGAACCTGAATGCAGGATGCAACCACATCTATTTTGGACAGTGAGCTTTAAATGACCCAGGTATCAAGACTACAAGTGTCACCCAATTGTGTTAATGCTTTCTTTGCCTGCCATTTGTTTACACAGGTTCCTTCTAACTTTACCACTGTTATTGGTCATGTATTCTTACACAGCCACAGAATGCAAACTCTTTGATAGATGGTTCTCATGGTGCTTAGGATGAGAATACAATGGGCTTTATCTCTCCTCAGTGTTCTCTTTTCTAGACTAAATCTAATGGCTATATTTTCCCTAATATTATTTGATTCTAAGTATCTTTTTATCTCTCTTCTGTTTTTGACTCTATCCAATTGGTCTACCTTGTTTTTATAGCAGGGTAGTCAAAACTGGACTCCAGCTGAGGCCTTATGTGTGCCGGATAAAGAATAATTACCTCCTCTGTGTTACTTGCCACAGCCTGTTACTTGTTAATAGCATCACATTTTTCACCTGGATTTAGTTTGTGATCGACTCTAACCTCCCTTCCTCAACAGTTTCTTTTTTCTAGCATGCTGCCTAGCTAGTTTTTCCTGATTTTCTATTTGCGTATTCAATTTCCTCTCTCAACTGTTGTCCTTTTTTCCTCCATTTCATAGTGTTGCTTTTGGACCATTTCTCTAATTTGTCAGGATTGATTTGAACAGCAACCACAGGCTCCAATATGCTTTCAGCTCTGTGTGACTTACAAATGGCATGGGTAGTCTCTCTACTGTCATTCACATATTTAATGAAAATAAGGAATAGAAGAGGGTGCCGCAGAAATATGTTGTCAATTTGTGAGAGAAATGTTGATGACAACTCTTTGAGTATGTTTTTTTCAATCAGTTGTGCATTTATCATAGAGTCATTTCTTCGAGATATTTCCTTCTTTGGCTTAGGAGAGTGACATGCAAAGCAATGTCATAAAAACTTACTAAACTCAATTGGAATATGTTACTGCTTTCAGTTTATCTGGCAGATGTTTCCAAAAGGGAAGGAGGTAATATATATGTGGTTTTTACCTTCTCTTTGCTCTCCATTTCTTTCTATTTTTTCTCATTTATGCCATCTCTCTGTTTCCCTTCCTCCTCAAACTCATAACCCAGTGGGTTTTGGTGAACTGGCTCAAAGAGAAGTGATATTAAATGCAGTGAAGGAGATAACGCATACCATAACACAATGTAGCACTTCCATAATGAACAAGAGGAGATGAATTCAGCTGATTTGTTCAAAATAACATTGAATTCAGAGGCAAACTCTGCCACCTTTAATCATAGTACTCCGTACTTCAAATAGTCCTATTGACTTCAGGGAGATGGGTATCTTAGCATGCTTTGCAAGAGCCTTGAGCAAACTCTGATACGAAGAATCCTGAGTAAGTAACTTCTGCATTTGCCCAGAGAACTGTGGCTGTGCAAGTGTTTAAAGGGAAAGCAGAATAAGAAAAAGACACTATGTAAAACAAATGTTTCTTGATATTCAGGAATACTTGCTTTTGATTTTTGCCTTATTGTGTGGCATGTTTACATTTTGTCCCATATATCATGTTTAGTACTGATTTACCTATCTCATAAAAGAAATGCTTTCTGCAGAATGCAAGATGATTCTGTGGAAATGCTGCTACAGATGATCACAGTGACCAAGACTTTTGTAGGTGATGGGACACACAGATGAATAATGAGACCAACTTACAATGAATGATGATAGTTTTGAAAAAAACTATTTAATTTAATGTCTCAAGATTTGGAAAAAGGGCTAGTCTGAGAATTAATGAAAAGGACAGGCTAATGCCAACTGCAAGAGTTTTCAAACTGTAGCTCTAGTTTAGATGGACTTTGTATCTGAGCTGGTATGACAATTCTGCTTCAATGTCCCCACATTAAGCACTATGAAGAATATTATTAACAAAACCATAAATGCCGTATTTTCTCTCCAGTGTACAAAAACAGTAGCCTAGAACTAAACTAGTTTGCGTGACATAGGATAAGCCAGTCACCTGAGCCTCAGGGTCTGGATCCTAGCTTTGTTATTTCCTTGCAAATAGCCATGCTAGCTACGGGCTCTGTGCTGGACAGCTGTGTGTGCAATTGCAGCCCCAGCCCCAGCACTTCTGCTTAGCTGTAGCAGCTGCACAGGCTGTTGGAGCAGCTGTGTATGATTCCTGAATAGGAGTCCGGTTCCCTGCTTTCTTGAAGAGAACAGTTCAAAACTGACCAGCAGTTCATCAGGTAAACTAGAGATAATATGGAATGATTAGCTTCCCTCATCCTCAGAAATTTTCAAGAAGAAAACGAGCAAGAAAACAGTTCAATAAATCAAGACATGTGACTTCTCTGAGGTTTCAGTAGTATAACTAATATCAGATTATGGCTTGGTCTTTGTTGATAAAGGAACTTTTTTTAATTTCCAAGGTTATCAGTGTTTTAAATGTTGTGGAAAGGAAAGGGCCAAGGTAGCTGCATAAGTATTGTCCCACATTTTGACCAGATATATTTTAAAACAGAGTCTAAAAAAGACTTGCATATTTAGTCTCTGTGAATAAACTTTATTTTCTACATGGCAATAACAGAAATGAATTCAAGGGAAATTACTCACATATGTCAAGAAGGTAATGTGCCCCTTCACTTTCAAAGGGTTGGCATCAGTGTAAATTATTGCTTACAGGTGTTAAGTAACCTCTTTGATGTTTTTTTTTTATTGGCTGACTCACATTTCTTAGGAAGATAAAAAGCCACTGTAATAGAGCAGTTATTTAATTAAAAAGAACTAAGGATTTTTACAGTAAAGAAATGGGTGTGGATAGGTGATTTTTGTTGAATATGCTTGGGCCAAGACTGAAAACATTTTACCGGGTATTCTCTTTACCTTTCATTTCCACATTACTATTTGTATCACGTGCTTGAATGTAAATTTTGTTTGAATAAAGAATATTACACTAACTTTTTTTGTCATTCGGTTAACACAAATAGTGATATTTAGAAATTATGTAGGCACTTTCTTATGATTTTAAGCTCCTCGTGCAACGTAGTCCTTCAGACTTACTGGTTTGAATCGTGTCCTAGATACTTTGCTTTCTGCAAGTTCAATGAAAATGAAACTTCAGTCAAATGTAATACACATGGACAAATTCCAAGAAGATTCTTGCTGCTGTATTCTCAAAGTGATCATCAAAAAGGCCCAATTTAAATAACTTCCTTTTCCTCCAAGCCCAAAATTTGTTAACACATTTGAAAGTGAAAAAGGCAAAAGTTAATTCTGTCTTCTTTAAATACCAGTAATTTCCCTTTGAATTAATTGCTTTCCTTTGTAGTGAAGTAAAGTTAGATAAGAAAATCTCTTCTTGAATTTCATACCTCCAAAATATATTTGCAACAATGCCTGTGATTCTTTGTAAGAAACTTTACGATGGAAAACTATAACAAAAATAAGTTTTTCTCTCCCCTTCTCTAAGATAATATCCTCCTTACCCCAAAAAAGGAACATATAAAGTCCTGCTGCTGGTTTGCACTGCAATAAAGCACCCAGACACATAGTTTTATCAACTGCTAGTATGCCTTTAACAAATCACAATTAAATATTAACAGCCGTGGAGCAGCATGGAGGGCTCTGCAATCCTTTGAAGGCATATTTGCCAATTAAACAAAGTCTGACATTAGAGTAAAGGTGGCAGGGATCCAAACCAGAGAAATGAAAGTCAACCACTTCAGTGGCATTCATTAGCTCAACAGACATTCTTTGTGTGGCCTGTTTCTTTACTACTGCCAAATCCACACCCTGTTCAGGAACTTACCCAGGCTCAGATAAGCTTATTATGGAAATAACACTTTGTCACCCTTTACAACTTGCTTCTTGTTAAATTATCTTTTATCTTCTTTGTAGTATTTGTCACCTCTCCTTGGGTGCCCCCTGTGTGGCCAAATGGTATTGTGTTTGATTTGGAATAATCAGGTTCCAAAGGTTAATTGAAGTTAATAGGATAATATTTTAAAGATTCCCTCTTCAGTATCATCACACAAGAGTGGTTATGGAGAGATATTTGGGCATATAAACCATGTTTTTTTGTTTGGCAGTGTGTGAATGTTTAAGTGGTCATTTGGGTCATCTGGTAATAGGCACTGATGGGGGTGAGAAGGAAAATTTGGATGGGAATTCTTTAGCCTGTACACGGCCTTCCCAAAATTTTGTTGTGACTTCAAACCCTGTGCTGAAACAGCAAAATGCTTAGTGTTGCCTCTGCATACTGAGAACATGAGGGGGGAAGAAGGACCCTTTCCACTACTCCTTTTTCTGCTAGCTGAGAGAAAAGCTGGAAGACCTTGGTGTCAGATGCTGAGCACCCTGGAGTCATGTGAACCTGAAGTGTAGATCACCCATGATACCTGCAGACTGCACACAAGCTTGTGTCCCCTTTTCTTCATTCTGCACCTTCATAGTTACCTCACTAACAGGCTCTCCTTCAAAGAGTTGGTCTAGCTATTATCTGTGCCTGGAAGAATATCCACACAGAGAAAGTGATTTCTGGTTTTATGCCATGAAGAGATAAAGATGTAGCAAGAAAGAGTGGAATTTAGTCTCCTCAGAAACAGTTAAAAGTGGTAAAAGCAAAACTGAGTATTACCATCCCCACCAGATCAAGACAAGTCTTGGGCTATCACGGCAGGGAGTAGGAAGAGGGATGGTGCTAGGATGGTGAAAGAAAGGAGGAGAACACAGGGCTTGTTGCTCCTAGCAGAAGGTACAGAAGCAGCCCATAAAAAGACTTTCTCCAGAAGTGGTCCTACTTCTGCAGCAATAGCTAGCTGTGCACAAACCCTGACCCCAGCTTTAGCACAGACACCAAGAGACCTGACCTGTGTCCGTGGGTGACAAAACAGGCACCAGGGCTGTTTTTCTGCATCCATATGCATATTTTACCTATGCATATCCCTGTCTGTTGTTGAGATCTACACTTCAATACAGAGTTGTCCAATCTTGCTGTGCTATACACACATCTTTGCCAACATTCTCATCTGCAGTTAAATACCTTTTTTGTTTTCTGGGTTGAAACACTGCATTTCATTTCACTCATCCTCCCACACAGACACAGGGAAACAAGATATTTATCAGTAACTACAAAAGACTATAGACCCAAGTGAAGAGAGAAAAGCAATTTCTTGGGCAGATACTTACTTAAATGACCATCATATTTTGAATGGTTCTTTGTATTTGTCATATTTAAGCTGATGCCTTAGTCTGTGTTATAATATGTATCTGTTGGTTCCCAGGATTTATAATGACATGGAACCTTACTGACAGAGAAATTTAGAGATTTTATTTCTATATTCTATATTTATTCGTGTATATACATCATGAATATTCACTGTAGTCACACTAACTGCATTTTCCATAGACACATAGAAATGCAGTTTTCACTGAAGCAAGAAAGAACATCTCAGAGTTGTACTGGTGTGCTTAGGCTTCATAAGCAACACTGAAACATGTCTCATTCAACGATATTACTGCTCATATCTCACATACAACTTCAGATTCTCTTTCACTGTTGTAAAAAAAGGCCCTATTTAGCATAGCATACACTGGAAAATTCCTCTCCTAGAATACTCACTTAAGAGTATTCTTCTCCTCACATATTTCTCACCAATACTCACATAGGAGTATTCTTCTGCCTGAGACAGATATGAGAGAAAGGGAATTAAAAAATGAGATTTCTTTGTCAACATCAGGAAGAAAACATCTTTCTTCCTTGCTCCAGTAATGTAGGCTTCCTCCGAAGTTGCTGAACCAGTGCCTCAGCAGGTGTCTATCTGCCTTGAAGCTGCTGGTGTTGTGCAAATTTGCAATAGTGAGGGGTTTTGCTTCTAATCTGCTGATTTTGACATCACCCTTACTGCTGATTTAATGAGCCTAGTGTCATAAATAGGATTACAGACCCCAGAGGTCTAATTCTCAGCTCCTGAATACACTGAAGAGTAACAGTAACTATGGTAAATAATTACCTCAAATCAAATCAAAATTACAGCTTTAAAATTTGAATACCGGAAATGTTTGTTCAGTGATCTGTATGGTGGGAATCACTCATCTTTTAGCTCCCAAAGGAACAAAATGGCACCCAACGAACAAACATCAACATACAAACCTTTGCAAACACAGTATAGAAGGCAACACTGAAATCAGCTGGAACCAGCTGAAACCAGTGGTTTTGCAGTGGGAACGTGGTTGAACTGTGACTATTCTGTTCCCGCAATAGCTTTTTTTTTTTATCTTTTGGACTCGGGTAAAGTCAGAACCTGATTCTCAAAGTATAGATGTACCATGCAGTTCTCAGAATGTGATGGGAATTAAATAAATGCTTCAAGAAGCTAATCTTTATCAGGAGAGTTAAGTCTTGTTCTGTGCTTGCTTTATGACTAATTTTCAGATACTGCCTGATTACCAGGATGCCCACAAGGTGTATTTGGTCACCTGGACAATTATAATAAATATTCTGCTTTTATGTCACTATTCACATGTATATTTTAAATCACTGTTTGTAAAGGAGGATATTTTATAAAAGTGGAGAGCCAGTGAAGTAATTTGCTAGTAACCTGCGGAGGTTAGTAGAAGACCAAAAGATGGGACTCAGACCTCCTGTCTCTTATCTGGTATCTTCAACCCCATTGTCTCTTACAATCACCAGCCAGTTTTCACCTGTTGTAGATTGGGCTGACATTAGTGAATGCAATCTGCTTTAGGATACATACATGTAAATTATTCAGGGTATTTTCTAGTATTTATCAGCAATGCTAAGTAAATGACGTTCCTAGATGTGATTAGCTCTGCATATCCCCAGATACCAATGCACATATGTAAAATAGATGCAGCTATATATTTTAGCATACACAAACATGCAGTCATGAGTGCATAAAAACACTTCCTCTCTCACACAGATATGCATACGCATATACCGCTTGTGGCAGATAAAAATAAATATGCCATAGGGAGGCTTTTTAGATGAGCATGTATTGTGCTTGCCTTATCAAATTGATGAATATGATTATAATTTGTGCAGTACTACAGAACTGTATTCTAAATGAGATTAAATACCATAAAGATGCTTACAAAGATTCTATATAAGACCAGTTTCCCATGCAGAACAGCAGAGTTAAACCAAAGGAGGCAGGAAGTAGCCAAGCAGGAGAGGGAAAAAATGCACAGTTAAGCAAAAGAGTTGAAAAATTAGGCAGCAAAGGAAAGAGAAAATTGAAAGCTGCTTATATTTACTGTAGCTGTTATATGTGTTCTGCTTATTTACATAAGGTCTATGTGATTATCTTCTCTGCTGTTCAGTAAGAACAGTCCTTACTGTAGTATCTGCCACAACACATGGTACTTTTTTGTTATCTCGTATATGCAGCCCTCTTATTAAAGAAACACACTAACCAATATGTAATGTGAACTTTTGACCATTCACAATGTTTGGAGACGAAGAATTTATTCCACCATTAGCAGCTGCAAAGGGCCAAGTTTGTATTCCCAAGTATGCAGATTGCTCTGTTTTTATGTTAGGCTTTGCAAAATTTTTGTTTGTTCTTTTTTTGTTGCTCTCTGTTGTGTTTGAAAATACAGGTTCTCCATTCTGGACTTTAATGCAGTTCTGAGACCAAATATTACACTCTATTACTTGCAAACCAAGGCCTTTTCATGAAAATGATGGACTCTCTTCTGGGCCTTAATTTCCTCAAACGTTGTTTACTCACCCTGCATGCCTAAATCTCCACCTTAAATGTTCTCCAAGTATCAGCCTTCAATATTCACTTGCTATGGAAGAAGCTGTCCACTTTGCCCTCTTTCTGTTGTACTGGTAAATGGGATGTATAGCCGATTCTCCTCATCTATCAGGGTGGGTGTCATTAAATCCCATTTATATTGTATCTGGTATTTTGCTCACCTACAGGAAATCCAGCACCATACTCGAACTTCTAATCCTGAGAGTGATAGCTCTTTGATGACCCATCTTTCATTTTATTCATAGCAGGCTCTGCCCAGTGCTGTAGACAGAAGAGGACAGGAGTCAGCGCCTCTGCAACAGCGGTCTCACACAGCACTGGGTCAGTTCTGGGTCAAATAACTATTTGTCGTTCCACTGAATCTTATTATTTATACCTGTGTTATACTGGGACTATTAAATCCTTGTTCGTTCTTTACAGAAGCATCAATTTGACTTCAGATAAATGGTTTCACCCCAAAGGAAAATATCTGTCAGATATTGGGTTCTTCCTCATTCATTGTTTCTAACTTTTACCGTAGGTAGGAATGTATAGTATGGCATGACTCATATAAGCACTTCTAAATAAAACATGGATTTTTGTCTGGTAAGGTGGCTTCATAGCTTTCAGTTTTCAGTTGATCTAATTTTCTGAGATTTTTGTAAACAAGACAAAGCTGAAATTAGCTGGGAAGAAACTTTTTCATAGTCCAACAAAGAAAATTATGTTCTTCTATTTGACAAGACAACTTGTTAGAAAGAAAAGCTAAACTTCTTAGTAGTGACTCACCCCTTTATTGTTTGTCTCTAGTCCCTTTTTAATTACCATTCACATCAGGGTACTTTAAATGCCTTTTTTTTTTTTTTTTTAACATTTCAAAATCTTGGTGTGTCTGGACTTCTAAGGAGGGATCAGTCAAATTATATTTTTCTAGTAATTTGACCAGCTAAATACCAAATACAAGCACACGAATAGCTATTAAAAGAAGGAAATGTGAGCCATTGCTCTGGAGTTAAAATCTTTTAAGTCAAACTGATTTTGTAGTCACTAAAGACAATGGTATTGCTTCAAGATCAGAAACTAGTGAAAACACAGAGAAACATTTTCCTGGTCAAGGTTTTTTTAAGGTTTTTTGCCTTTAAATATTCACAAGTTCTCTAAATAGCTTACGAAGTTCCCATTAAAAATCAAATCCTTGACATAATTACCAGACATGTGCTCCCATAGAATCTAGCTTTAAGATGTGACCTAAAAAGGTGCAGGTGTTTGTTATTTTTTCCCTAATCAACAGCTGATTAAACACTTGTTATTGTACCTGGGCACTAATTCCCAAAACAGGGTTCTACCTAACCATCTAGTCCATATCATAATCATTATCATTCACCTGAGCTTTCCTTGCGTAATGACACCTACATGTACAATTTTGATTTGAAAAGTACAACTGTATAGCAGTAGTCTGTGCTCATTCAGTTACCACCAACTTTTACCCACAGAAAGGAGAATGAGTGTGTGCACTTCTAGATATGTTAAAAATAACATGTACATTTGGTGAGAACAGCAGCATCATATGCTTCTAGGTGGGTACTCAGTTACAGATTCATACAGAGAAAATAGTGCTCTATCTTTCAAACCATTTGTGCTTTGTTTACTCAAAAGGGCTTTCTAATTTCTTTTTTTAAGTTTGGCATAGTTGTCACTTGAAATATACAGGAATTGTGGCTCAGATCCCATAGGGAATACATAAAAGACTCCAACACATCCTGTGGTGGCAGAAGACTCTAAAGCTGGTTTAAGGATTTCTTCTTGGCAAAGCAATTCACACAGATATTTTAAAACAAAACCAAGTGCTAGTCTTAAACCATCTTAAGACCTTCATGCTACATCAGATGAAGGAATTTTGAATTCACCAGTGACAGAAAATTATTAATAGGTTATCCGTCATTCCATCATGAGCAAGAGCTCTTTGTACTGTCTCTTAGACTGCTCTATGTGGGAGAAGAAACATTTCACACTTTCATGATTTCTTCTCGTTTATTTCCCTTCCTAGAATGCCAGGACCACACTGGCAAAATGGTACTGAGGCACTAGAAATTAAACAGTCCATTGTTTGAAAATGGGGTTGGAAAAAACAGAGCAAGATATGGTTTAGTAATTAGGTGCGGGAAATATTTTATCAACAGTGCAAGAAAAAAGGAAAGATTTTACCAGGAAAGATAATAGGGTAATTTTTATCACACATATGACAAAGCAATGTGGGATAACCCTGGGAGATGTGAAGCACTGCAAAAACACACAAGTGTAAGCACTGAAAATCTGCATTTGAGAGGTCTCAGTTATGAGGTCATTAGTAACTCAAAATGAAGAACTCATAAAAGCTTTGGGTAAATGTTTACTATTTAACTAGCCTGTACCTGGGCTGGTCTTCATCACATGTGTCTGACCACATATGCATTATTAAATTGTCTTTTCCTCCTGATGGCCATCTTCATGCTTTCTGTAAGGGGCTAAATCTATATATCTTTTCTGGTATCAAACACAATAGAAGAATTAACCAGACTAATTGCTCCATTAGCTAAGAATGGCTGTGTATCACTATCCAAGAAATCAAGAAAAAGCTCACTACCCAAGAAATCAAGAAAAAGCTAATATTCCTTCAGTCCTGTCCATGTCTGAACAGGCAAGTTTTCCTATGTTGACTCAAAACTAGTCTCAGTCTCCTGGTAGTGCCCTTATAACCAACTTCCCCCCAGAATCCAAAGACTTGGGTGTCCTGCAAGCTGCCTAGCAGGTGATGGGAGTAACGCCACCAGATAGCGAGTTGTCCACAATCCTCCAGCTTTTGTTCTCGATTAATGAAAACATTCTTGGCAAAAGTTTTTGCTTTAGTTCACTTGCGCTCATCCAAGAATTCCAGTTCATGTGGCACAATGTGAATGCCCCCAGCCATTGCTCTTAATCATGGCCTTGCTTCCAAAAAACAACAAAATAAAGCCAGAGTCCTATTCTGTTATTCCTGGCTGGAGTGTACTGTTGGTTAGCCAGCTTTGAACACTGATTTTTTCAGAAAAATGTATCAAACTTCTCAATGAGTGCACTCTAAAGCATTGGGTTTTGTGGATTTGGGGTTTTTTTAAGTAGTAGTAGTAATAGTACTATTTTCACTGGAGGCTATTCCATCAGAAAGAACAGTCTGGACAACAGTGTTTTCCTACAGTTTCTATGACTGACCTTGTTCTAACTAGCTTGAGCAAGGGCAGCTCTAGATTGACAGTGAGAAGGGTTGTTTTTTCTTCAAAGCTTTCTTTCTAAACAACAGTGTAAAAAACGCCCAGTTCTGTTCCTTTTCTGCCTCAGTTTACCTCAACTATAAAATGGAAGTGATCATTTCTGTTGTAAAATACTTACAACTGTGGATGGAAGGCATTACAGAAGAACTAATTACTGTTATGCTTAAACATTCCAGCATTGTGATTAAGTGATTTTTATGCCTTGATAATTATATTTCACTAGGGAAGAGTGGGCAACCATCCATCAAACTTCCTGGCTGTGACTGAAATTCTAAGCTGACAGAAATTTTGTGGTACAGTCATTGATAACCATGGTTATGAATAGCTCTGAAACAAAGCTGTGAAAGAATTCACAGCCTCTTCAGACTGACATTATTTATAGCACACCCCAGGATGAGGTAAATTTCAGTCACGTACAGCTTGTTTAAAAGCTGAGTAAATTTTTATCAGTCTCCTGAATGCTAACAGATGAAAGACTGTGTTCAAATCTTTAGGCCTTATACAGTAGATAGCATAGCAAGAGCTAATTGGTGCTGCTGGCATTCAGTGTCAAGGTTAACATGAAATAAAGCTGTTTTACAAAATTATTATTTATTGTTTTGTACAGATGGATTTGATTTGTAGTTTGGAAGTTTCACAAAGCATCTGTAGTACCCAGAAGAAAGTAAAAAGAGTAGAATAAATAGAAAATGTAATAGGTACACAGCATGGTTGTAGAAATACATCCACTTCAGACAGCTTAATTTTAAGAACAGCTTCTGAAGTCCTTATTTGGCATTCCTTCTTACTAAATCAATGTTGAGCAAGGGCCACATGATTTTACTCATAATTAGGTAAGAGCAGTTTGTTCCAGGTTTGTAAGGAACATAGGCTCATTTTACAACTTCTTCCTTTCATGTCACTGGGATTTTTGAAGAGCGAAGATCTCAGTAAGCCAGAATTAGCAAAATGTTGGCCAAGGAGTAGTCATATCTTGGTCTGACCACAATATGGCTAAAATAGGCACTAGTCCTGACACCCCAACTTCCATCCATGCACATGTACACTGTTGTCCTTTGCTGTGTCATGACAATATCAGACAACATCCCATCTCATCCAGAAAGCCCTTTTGTTGACCTTGATTGTCTTGTGGCAGAATAACACCTTTGAAAGTCTCTTTGGCAGAAAATAGAGCACATTTTGGTTCCCAGGAGGACAGATGCAAAAACCAGGTTAACCACTGACGATAGCAGCAGTCAAACCAGCTATTGCATATTGGTGTGAAGTAGAAAGACAAAACACTGTTCTTGCAAACCAATGCCACAGCAATGTGGCACTGAAGTTGACTTCAATATGACTAAATCTGCAGTGGAGGAGTGCATAACCTTTTACAAATGTACAGAGTTGTAGCTTTCTGTGCAATAAATAATGAATGACTCAGGCCCGAACTTAGCCATTGTAACACAAGCACTCTGTTGTTGAAAGATTGGGAAACCTCCACTCCAGTGGCATTAAGATTATTTCATAAAGCATCTAAGTTCCCTAGATATTGAAGAGGAAGACCTAGATGTCTAAAAATAGGATTCACCATGACTAGCACACATAAAGAAGTGGAGCCTCAACTAGCAAATAGAAAATGCCTGAGAGAAAAAAAGCTCTGTTTATTCACCTCCTCTCCACACTTTGCCACTGGCAGCTCTGTGGTAGGTACTTATGTGAAACAAGGATTCAGAGCCAAAAGCTGTCTTCAGGTTCCAGGTATCAGCTTCAAACATTTCCACAGAAATTACTGTCTCACTTTCTTTCGAAATAGGCAATCAGTTCATCCTACTCTTTCCAAACTAATCTAATGGTTAAAACATTTACCTCCTCAGCCTAAAGCATTCAGAGCTGCACCTCCTGCTCCCCTACCCAGCAGGTGATGGGTAAACACTAGGGTGAGGGGAGCTGTGTTTGCCAGTTCTCCTCCTGCATCTGGGCCACTCTGCATCGTGGGGCAGAGGCCCCACGGTGAGAGCTGCTTCTGTAAGCCCACAGATAGAGGACAAGGCCTGAGCAGAGTTGAAAGGCCAGGGCTTCCTTCTTTATCAGGAGTGCCCTATCCACAACCTTTAGACTCAGTTGTGTATTGAAGCCCTGTCTAGTTCACGTGGGTTATTAATATGGGCAGCATGTAACTCTTAAACATTAAGTTAAGTGAACTAAGATATTTATTGCTATCCTTTATATGTGAGCATTTGTCATTCTATACCTCTGACTAACTTTAACAAGAGTTGAGGGATTCACATTGAGAGAAGAATTAAACATTTTCCAATTAATGACATCAATGCAGCCCTTGGCACATTTTCACAAATCACTTTTCTGTGCTACATAGTAGTACTGTATGGAGAAATAAGGGCAAGCTTTACTCCTGGAGTTCAGCTGGCTGCCCTCAAGACTGCTTGGAAATGAGCTGGATAATCCATCTCAAGAAAGAGTGCATGAAATAATAGCTTCTATAGACAGTGAAGTTATAAAAGTTATTTATTTCTCTTATAATAACCCTAGTTCATTGGAGGGGGGTGGAGGAAAAAAAAACCACAACTGAAAAAACCCCAATCCTGTACAATAAAAGGCTCACATTGTGGATTGCTGTAATTTCATTTAACATCTAGACACCCATATGCATTTACTGCTTTGCTGGGAGGTTTTAAATACCCTGAGCTAATTATAGGACAATATTTTCCAACTTACAAGGGTTAAATTGAAAGCACTGCTAATGAGATACTATTCCTGGCTATTAAACTGAAAGAAGAAGGGTCTATTTAATTATAAAGTATGTTAAAAAAGCATAATCATCTTGTAATGTAACAGCTCTCATCTGGTTTATTATTTTTGTGCACATTTATAAACACTGCCTGGCACATTATTGAATTGTTTAACATTTATGTGAAAGTGGTTATTCTACAGAATAACACTATTCATACCATGAGTCAGTCTTTATTTCACCAAGAATATTTCATATCTACAAGACATATTTTGTCTTTTATCAGAAGTAGAAAATAACAAAATGTGAAGGAAGTGGGAAAGACAGGCGGAACTATTAATCTTGTCTGCCAATACCTCTTTATGTTTTCATGTGGCCATTTAAAATACTAATTCATTTCACTTTAAAGAGCTATGAAGAGTACTGCAACTAGCAATTCTCAACAACCTATGAAATGAACTAAAAAGTAAATTATGTTCTTTTTCTCATTCTTAGTTACAAAACCATTTATAGTACAGGTTGCTCTTCCAGAATGACTTGTTCAGTAAAACTCACGTTTCTAAAAAACTGAAATGTGAACAACTTTGAGAACTAATTACTGAAAATATGCCAAGAGTTGCTTGGATGTCAGTTATTGGAAAGCTTTTAGTCCTCTTTTCACAGCAGCCACATGACTTTTGTTAATTCTTTGCCTTCCTTCAGCTGGCAAGAGCTGCTGGGAGTTGTCAGGTGGCTGTACCCAATGCAAGGTCACTGTGAATGGAAAGGTTAGCTGTGATTGAGATTAAGGCAACTGAGATGAGCCATGGAAAGGAAGAAGGTGGTCTCTGTTGTTTGGCTGATATGCAGGTACCATGTGGTTAAAGGCAAGGCACAATAACTTGAAAGTTTCAGAGCACATCACTGTGTAGGGTCTCTGGCAGACTGCTGGGGACTTCTTGCTGTGGCAGTTGTCAGCAGATAAATTGGAGATGTTTATGCCTATGGGTTTAAGGACTAGTTTGTTAAGTTAATTGCAAACTTAACAGAGGCCTTTCTTGAACTTCTTGAACACCCTGAACTCTGAAGTAAGCAAAGCTTTTGACTGAAGGGAAACTGTACACATCTTGCAGTAGATCAAGGACAGACTAAAGTATATATGTTACAGTGGGTACTGGGGCATTATATATCACTTCAAGAGGGTGAAGTATCTTAACTCTTTATCTCCTGGATTTAGAAACTGAGGTTTTATTAAACTAGATGTTCTGAAAGGTCACAAGTAATTACCAGCTGTCATTGGCTCTCTCAACAGCTTTTTGTCATAGAATTTCCTTGACTGTATAATGGAAAAAGAATGCAAATATAAGAAGTAATTGTTCATAGTTATCTTATGGGCCTACAGTTTGAACCACTATTCTGACCAGATATAACTGGAAGATACTATTTATCTTATTGGAGCAGAACAGAGATAAGGGCCATAATTTCATGTATGTAGTTGCTCATAAACATGCTGGGAGGAATTATAAACAGTTGTGACTATTCCATTATCTGGAAGTCAAGCGTTTGAAAGAGAATTGATGTGTTCCTCTCCTGTCTTCCAGCATCTCCTAAACCATACAGGTCCATATCTTTTTATCACTATTTTCCAGCTGACTTTCATTGATTTCTTCTCTTATTAAGCCACTAATTACCATTTTAGTAGCTATTGGCATACAAGATCTTGCTCCTTCATGTCTGAGGCTCTTTGATGCTGTCCACATCTGTTACTTGCAGCAACTGACTAGTCACTTGGAGATGGGATAATTCTTTGATCATCTTGTCTGAACTTGCATATTAAGAAAGAAGAAAAATCTCCCTAAAAAGCCTGTCCTGTGAACAGAAACACAAGGAAGTGTTACTCTAGATTAGCAAGTCTAGATGTTCATGTGGGGAGACTGGAAGAAGAGCTAGCTCTTGCTAGATACAGTCCAAGCTTTCCAGATCCCACTTTATGCAAGGAAAAAGAGGATGCCTAGGACTTCCTGGCAGCTGCCTCATTTTAAAAAAACCCTCTTTTATGGAAGAATAAGAAATGGAGCAAGTTGCAGCACAGTCCTCATATACTTTTAATTACATGGGAAAGGAGAATATATGGTTAATATTTCCACTTGAAATCCTTTTACTTATTCTATTTCCAACATATGTCATTTGCTTTAGTGCTCCTTACCTTGGTTTTTCATTTCTCTCAAGCTGTTCCTGCTGTCTGAACTGTCTCCCATCTTCTTGCATCTTTTGCCTCTAACCTAGCCCACAGGTTTGTATCCTTTTGTGTGATCCCCATCTTGAAAGTATTTGCATGTGGATTGTAGTCTCTTTTTGAACATAATTTGGGCAGTTTTATGCTATAGAGTGATTACATTTCCCCATGAGGAAAAGAAAACAAAAAAAAAAAGTGCTAGAGGCACAGAATATATCTACATTGAGCAAGTGGTAGGACAAAACTTAATAGATGTGTATCTGTGGAACGAAATAGTACCGAGGACCAGATGTCAGCAGTGAATGTATTTCAGGGCCTTTATTTTGGACTAGTTCTAGTCTGACTGTACAGTTTAAATACTTGTTACCTGTTGAAGCGCATTGCACGTTCTCTTGCAGTACATCTTCCAGTTTAGTTTCACCCAAAAAGAGCACAGTTTGCACACTCTGAGACCACTCAGTAATGCAAACCAAAGCACAATAACGGGGAAGATGAGGAGGGTCACTTCAAAAGCATGTTCCTCATCCAAGCTAAAACACTAATGCACCTGCACCTGTACTGAGGCAAGATATTTCCTCTCCCTTCCCTCTTCTCCCCTAAACTCTGCTTTAGTAGTCAGATGAACCTGACACAGCCTGCTCCTATTCCGTTGATATTGCATATTCCAGTGGAGCACCCATCTCTTAGGGAAAAGGATAGTATATATTTCTTTTGGCAACTCTGCCTATGAACATTCAATGTAATATGTTTTGTTTTGCCTAGTCTTGTTCCTGTATGGAAATGTGGGGGTTTTTGTCAATATCATTTTTAGTTTGGCTCATATTTCAGTGAAATAGAGAAAATACATGATCCTGTTAAAGCACTTCTCTGGGAATCATGGAACCATGGCTTTTTTCCCATGTGCTCGAGTAAGTTGCTTTATTCATTTGGGTAAAGGCATTAAAATCATTTATAAATTTAGGTACTATTTCAGTAATACTAAGACACATTGTTGATTACAAAATCATTATTATTATGACTGGTCAGAAAAGATGAATGGTGTTTTGCAAAATATGTCATGTTTTGACATTTGTTATAATTGCATATTCCCTAGAATTTTGCATTCCCCTTTGAATTATGAGAATTTGCTTCAGGTCTGAGTTTCCTCCTATGGCTTTTTGAGTGATATCACTGGCTTCAAAGATATCTTCCCAATGAGACAGATATGTTTCTGTGACAGTGTGAGCATTTTAAGATTAAAAAAAAAGTTCATTACAAAATCAGCAACGAGGATACATACAAGGGGACTTCTGGGACCACTGAGTTTATTTTCATGTTTCTGCAGACAAGCATTTTAGCAATAATCGTTTTCCTAAACCAATTTAGCATTATATGTGGTTCAGCTTTTTGTTCCCATTACTGGCATTGGAAAACTGCTCTAGACTCTCATTTATTTCTGGGTGAATTAATTTTTAATCATTTATATCTAGTCATTCTCATGCCACACTGTTCTTCCCAACTTGATATTGAATTGCTTGATATATTAATGGAAAACTTTGTTATTTTCTTGCAGCCTGTCAGCCTTCATTTTGACAGAATGACACAGCAAACCAGCAAATGAGGAAGAACATACTGTATCATTTTATAAAACAGCACAAGTACTTACCTATCTTAGCTGATTTAACTGAAGATCTAGCTTACCTTTTTCACAGGAACAGCTTGTTGGTGATGTAATCCTTTTGTAATAAATGTATGTCTGAGTCTTTCTCCTCAGTCATTTCTAGTTGATGAATATCTGGTTTATAACAGAGACGCTTTTTATTAGTCCCTACAATAACTTAAGCTGCAACCTGGACTATTGAATTTAATCTATTACTCTGATCCTTGACACCATTCTGCTATTCATCCTCCCTGGTACTAATCATTAACTCACCTACTTCTTGGGCACTGAACCTTTTGATGATGCTTCTTTCAGCACCACCCACTGTCATCTTTCTTTTAAACAATTCATGTTCTATTTTATAAACCCTTATCTTCTTCTTTACTTCAATCTCTTCCATTATACTTTAAAAAATTGCTTACAGGAGTAGTAGAAATGTTCATTTTTTTAATGCACTGTTTGATCACAGAAAGCTAGAAGAACAGTAAGGCATAGACAAGCCTTAGCAAATCCATGTTGCATTTGATATGATTTTTCCATTTATATTTAACTACAAACATATCCAAAGCAAGGTCAGGTTTGATCTTGTACTGGGTACAGAACTTTCCTCTACTTAAATACTAAGTGCTAACTTGTTCTCCAGTACTACTGTCAAAGACTTAAAAAAATTATTAAAAATACTTGCTACCAGATCAGCAACTTCAGAGTTCTGGAAGCTGTTCACACATTGTTGTACTAATCTCCTTGATTTCTGCTTTTAAATCAATATTATAATTTCTACTATTTCCATGCCAATTTCTATACTTTCATTCACATTAAACCATCAGACCTCTGATTCCATATTCAGCAGAACTGTGAATGTTAAAAATTAAGAGGTAACATTCATTTAGTTTTTCAGCCACACCTTGAACTATCTCTACCTTTTAACCAATACTCACTTCATAAAGAATTTAATTTTTTAATTACCTTCTCTTAGTTATTTTCTCCTGTTTTAACTGCAGTTTTTTAACTGGGTTTGATTCCTGACAGTTGTCATTATGCTCCTTCATGCTTTAGCTTCAAAATATTCATAGAAATGAATCATAGAATGGTTTGGGTTGGAAGGGACCTTAAAGAACATCTAGTTCTAATCCCTGTGCCATGGGCAGGGACACCTTCCACTAGACCAGGTTGCTTAAAGCCCCGTCCAACCTGGCCTTGAACACTTCCAGGGAGGGGACATCCACAGCCTCTCTGGGCAACCTGTTCCAGTGTCTCACCACCCTCACAGTAAAGAATTTCTGCTTTATATCTAACCTAAATCTACCCTCTTTCAGTTTAAAGCCATTACCTCTTGTCCTATCACTACATGCCCCTTGTAAAAAATCCCTCCCTGTCATTCCTGTAGGCCCCCTTTACGTATTAGGAGGATGGTATAAGGTCTCCCTGGAGCCTTCTCTTCTCCAGGCTGAACAACCCCAACTCTCTCAGCCTGTCCTCATAGGGGAGGTGCTCCAGCCTCATGATCATCTTCATGGCCTCCTCTGGAGTCACTTCAACAGGTCTATGTCCTTCTTATGTTGGGGACCTCAGAGCTGGACACAGTACTGCAGGTGGGGTCTCACGAGAGCAGAGTAGAATGGGAAAATCACCTCCTTCGATATGCTGGTGTGGTGGTTTAGCCCCTGCCGGGGTCTGAGACAACGCGGCCGCTGCCCCTCCCCCACAAAGGGAGTGAAATACAAAGCCCCAAGACTGAAATAAGGAAAGGTTTAATACAACAGTGCAATAGCAACACAACAAATAACAACAATAACAATAACAGTAATAGTGATAGCAGTGAACAGAGCAAAATAGCTACCAAATACAGCAGTGGGAAGCACGATGTACAAAACCACGAGTGCACCGCGCTCTGCGCCAGGAAAATGTGACCTGCCAGGATGTGACATCCGAATGGTATCTGAATAACCCGGCTAGAGCTCCCCCCCACTGCTGGGGAAACTTAACCCTATCCTGGTTAAACCAGGACAGCTGGTCACAATTTTCTGATGGTATAGTTGTCTTTCTGGGCTGTGAACGCACATTGCCAGGTCATGTTGAGTTTCTTGTTAACTAAAACCTCAAAGTCCTTCTCCATAGGACTGCTCTAAATCCACTCATCGCCCAGCCTGTGCTTATGCTTGGGATTGTCCCAACCCAGGTTTAGGACCTTGTACTTGGTCTTGTCAAACTTAATGAGGTTCACATAGGCCCAGCTCTCAGGCCTGTCAAGGTCCCTCTGGATGTCATCCCTTCCCTCCAGCGTGTCAACCACACCACACAGCTTGGTGGCGTAGGCAAACTTGCTGAGGGTGCACTCAATCCTACCTTTGTCACTGACAAAGATGTTAAACAGTACTGGTCCCAATACCGACCCCTGAGGAACGCCACTTGTCACTGCTCTCCATTTGGTCTTTATGCTGCTGACTGAAACTCTTTAAGTGAGACCATCCACTCTTTTCTTTACAAAGCAGTCCTTATTTTATTTTGTTTTGTTTTATTTTTCCATTTCTTATAGAATCTCTACTTATTCTTAAATATCTTTTGTGATTTTGTAAAGCCCAGGTTTAAAAGCTTAGAAATTAATCTTCTATACCTAGGATAGGATTACTTTGTAGATTTTGTACCTTTACTAGAGAAAATTCCCAAGCTTGCAGTACAGTGAAGTTTATATGCTCATTACTACAGTTGACTTAGTTAACTAGATAACTTAATTTGTCCTTTTGAAATTGAGAACACTAGTTACAACTATACCCATGAGTATCTTTCCATTTAATTTATATCAATCAGACCAGGATTGGCTAATTTTTAATAATTTCCTGTGACTATTTCTGAAGACCATGAACTTTCAAAAACTAAAGCTAAAGTAATCTTACTGTTGTCTTTGTGCTTATTTGTTTTTCTTGTAAAGTAAAGGGCTCAGAAACAGTTGAGTCTTGTCATCATTAACACCATTTGTCTTCCTTGCTATACGTGGAAAGAGAAGTCATTTATGCTACAATTCCAAATACTATTTAATGACTTTATACATTATTCAAGTTCATCATTAGGTTTAGAGGCACAGAACTTGTGCTACAGCTCTCTCCAAGAATGATGCTGACACAGGCAGGTTTTACTGTCTTCTCAGTGTATGTAGTTATATTAATATTTCATTAGTCTAAGTCAATATAAGAATGTGAATATGTTGATCTACCTCTTCTTGCTTTAGTTATAGCTTTCATGAGCAACACATATCCTTAAATACCTCTGTTTCAGTCATGTTTCCTACTTAACAATGTCTTTCCTGTCCTATAATATTTGCTGTCAGTTCTTCTTTAGTATTTCAAGTTTCTCCACTGGCTTCTACAAACATTTCTATTATTTCCTACTGATCACACCAGTTTCTCAAGGAGATGAGGTAAATTCTTTTGCTAATGATATTGCCTCAGATGAGCACTTTTCCAGCAATATTAATAGTGTTGTTTGGGTTTTTTTTCTGTTTGATATTTGTCCCCCACTTTCTGGCATTCTTTTATAAAAAGCCGTAACATTGACCAGCTCCATTACATACATTAATGGAAAACTCATTGAGTTGTAGTTTCTAGACTGTTTGAAAAACATGCAGATAGAATATATGACAGGGAGGCTATAGAAAATTGCAGTTCTTAATATAAAGGAAGCCAAGCCTAGGGCAAAGCCTGAAGCTGCCCAAATATATGCCAAGAACCCTGACATGTGCTGAACACAGTCCTTTCTCCTAGTCTACAAGTTGTGGAGGGGGCTTGGAGGAGGATTAGCTGTCCGGGGAGAATGGTGATGACCACCCTGAACAGAGGGACTTCACCATTTCCAGTCTCGTTGGCCTGAAGGTACTGTTCCTGCTCAGCAGTGCTCTGTGACCTTAGTGGATCACAGAATCTGGACAAGATACCTGATTTAAATAGCTGCTTGCTGCATACTGTACTTCAGCATACATGGTATGAAATACAATACCCAGAGAAATGTTAGAGAAGAAAAATGAAATCAAAAGCTAGAGGCACAATCTGCCACTGCAGCCAGTCCAGTGCCCAGAGTACGGGTAGATATATTAACTTTTTCCTCTGCTTACTCAGTGGTAAAATACAAGTAGCTACTATGGCAACATCACATGGTACATTTGTTATCTCTGAACGAGAATGTGTTGAAGGAAGTAGCAGATCAGTATGCCATGTGTGCTTTCATTTTCTGGAATGTTTTCAAGGGAAAACATCTGTTCAGATATTTTTCCTGGGATTATAGCTTTAGTTAAAAAAAATGTGAAGAGGAAGGGATGCAATCCTCTCTTTCTCTGCACTCTTACCCTCTATAAAATTGCAATCTTTCTAAGAAAGTATAGCCCTTGTATCCTATGCCATGCTGCTTTCCCTGAGTGGACTCTATTATTTGGATCTTCAGTAGTTTCTTTAAATGAGTAAAAAGCTAAATAGTCCTTTGAACACTTATGTAGGGATGTTGTGGGTAAGTGGGAATGAAAGGTATGGCTGGGAGGTTAGCCAGAATCTTTCTGTACTAGCTGGAAGTATTATTTTAAGATGCAAAAATTTTTATATACCTACTTACAACATTTCACAGAAAAGATGATCTGTGGTTAAAGTATTGACCTGGAATTCAAGAAATATGTATTCCATTCTTGGCATGGCTACTCAGGTGTCATCTATGATGCTAGGCATGCTCTTTATTATTTGTATGGTTCAGACCTTTCCCATACAATAAACACATTCTTATTTTTGGATGGTAAACTCTCTGGGTTCTTTCCACTTAACTTCAGACATCTGCAGTATAGACATTTACATCTGAACAAGCTGTCTAGACTTCCTTTATAGTCAACGGAAGAATGTAGAGACTTAGGATGCCATTCATCTGGACAGTTTTAGGCATCTAGGTTAGACTAAGATAAATTGCATCCTAAAAGTGCCTTTTTCTTTCCACTAATCAAGTCACAAGCAGAAATTCAGATTTCATGTATCAAAATTTGGACAGATAAATCCTACCTTTGCAAAAAGTATTATCTGTTTACGTGTATTAGGAAGTATCTTCACTGACGTGCCTCTGTCGCGGCTGTGGTTTCTGTGTGATACTTGAACACAAGCTACAATCAAAAAGTAAACTGTAGGAGGCCCCAGTGTTCTTTCTTTCTTAGACACCAAGGCAAATTTCAATCAAACAGGCACACAGAAGAGAAAACTGGTTGAGAGAGAAAAAAAAAATGTTGGCCCGAATCCCAAGCATTATTTTTTTTAAATACTAAAAAATAATATTTTTATAATTGCAAAATATTTTTAGAAATTGTTGTTTGAAATAATAGCTGTAGCACTGGTCAAGTATTTTAAAGGAGAAAAAAAAAAACAACACAGTTTTCTTTACTAGAAGATGCCTGTTATTAGAAACTGAAATGTCTTCTGCTGTGAAAGGTTTTCAGTTTCATGCCAGGATGTCTAGCTGAAAGGCAATTGACAGAATCTGATTGACAGGAGAGAAATGTTCAATTAGTTTCTCCATTTATGGGTACATACTGCTATCTGAGAAGACATAGTGTCCAAGATGACCTGATGGGGCAGGCAGTCAGTACAATACAGGACCTATGAGAACTCGTGTCCATCTGGGAGAGCACCTGGAAACCAGGTGAAACACACTAGACATCTAAGGACTGAAATGCTTAAGTATTCACAACTGAGCTGGGCACACAGAGAAGGGATAGTCACAGTTCCTACGTTAAGAATTGTTTTTTAGATGCTAAAGTAAAGTAATTCATCTCTCTAAAATCCAGACACATACTGTCAGAATATTATTCAGAAGAGAAAGCTAGGTGGGAGGTTCTGAGTTGCCTTATCTAGGTTTTATCTCTTCCAGGCAACTGTAGCAAGTTAAAAGGGCAAGATCTGGAAATCCTGCACTTTGAAAGACCAAAGTTAGGATATGACTCATTTTGCACTTCCACTGAAGTCAATGGGTAGAGGTACTTCTAACATGAAATACAAAGCTTATATAGGCAGAGGAAGATGTCCTACTCTGGAATTTCATTTATTTTTCTTTCTGTGTCTAAGGTTAAGGTGACATCATTCCATACCTATGTTAGTAAGAACCCTCTCACAAATAAAAACACACCAGATAAGTAAGGGGTAAGAATCTGAGGTGAATCTAAGACAAGCTTAGGACAAACTCTATCCATTTCTTTCAAGTTTTTAATCAAAAGCTAAAATGTCATCCAGAAGCAAAATTTAAAATTTTCTGAAATCTCAATAATTATGAGATACATCAAACATTTGCTTGCACAGTTTTGGCACAAATATGCAGTAACAAAGGCCAATTTTGTGATCGTTTGTAACTAATTTTCAGGCTAAGGAGCTTCAAGTTTCACTGGAGATTTGCATCTCAGGTTAACTACATCCATATCTGCACTACAAGAATTTCGATGCCTTTAACTGAAGAAACCGAAATAGAATTAGTGAACAAAACCAAAAGCATAACTTAAATTCCCAGCCTTTAACTTTAGTCACAATGGTTTAGAGAGTGCATCTGCATGGTATCTCCATTGACTTGAAAGGTATTGTAATGTAAACAATCTATGAAGAAGCCAAAGGAGTTATCTTCTAAAATACGTAGGTTCAGTTTAATAGTAATTAGGACAAGAGACAGTGAAATAAACCTGAAATAAACCTGAAATAATAAATAATATAAATACAAAGAAAAACAGTTTTAAGGAGAAAAAATAAACTAGAAAAGCAGGAAAGCATAGAATGGCTCTGCCCTTGACTACATTCTCAAAGCATTTAAGATGTTACGGGACAAAAAGACTCAAGATTTTTCATTACTGTATGAGCTGAAGGAATCTGGAAATACATGCTTACTGTCCCTAAAATGTAGGAGATAAAGAGACATTAACTGTTGCTACTGGGAAGGACCACTGCCCTCACAGCAGTAGATGCTTCTCTGACTTCTCCCTTTGGGACAGTAGCAGCTAAGTTTGGCTTTTCAGGTTCTGGCACAGGAAAAGCTGGAAATGAGACTGTGGCTGTTTTGCCACTGTCGATAACCCTCTTCCTTAAATGACTGCCTGCTTTGCCTCTGCACAGAGCCAGTCCTGGTGGGAGGGTTTAGTTTAGTCTCAGTACAGGAAATACTTCAAAAGTCCCTTGTTAGTCTTCTGCCTTTGATGTCAATCTCAAAATTCCTACCTTTCCTGAGGACTGTCACATGCTGCTGCACATTAAAAGCTTAACTTTCTGTCAGCCTGTGAATATCTGCAGGATCAGATCTTTCCCTGGTAAATGTTAAAAGAGGAATTTTCTCCTGAATCATTTTACGTTTTTGCATACTGTGCATTGAAAGAATCAGGAAAGATTTGTTGATGGCAACGAGGCTTTAGCTGAAAGATGCTACGTTACCCTTTGCAAAGCTTCTGGAGTGGGTTGACATACAGAGATTCAATGCAGACTGAAGTTTCATGTCAGACAGAGATACTGTGAATCAGGTGAAAATTGGGATGGAACCTAGACAGAACAAGCATAAACTGCCTGAAAAAATGGGAGAGCTGTTCTCTGTAACTCATCCCTATTCAGTTCTATAGATGGACTGTATAGCCTATAATAGACTTCTTTTATGGGATCATGTAAAAATATCCCTGACAACAGATGGACTTTGAGTCAATGAAAGCTAATTACATTTTACAATTCTATAGACTTGCAAATTTGTTAGGATGAGGAAGGATTTTGGAACCCTGTGCAATGTTGTTATTGAATCTATATTTTGAATAGCAACCTGTCAAATTATCAGACTTATGTAAAAGCTAATATTATGATTGTGTTCTTCCTTGAGAAATTCACTTTCTTCCTAACCTGTAATCAACACATGCCTGTAATTCCCATTTAAACAATGATATGCAGTATTACAAGTCTTAAAAGTCAGAGTGTCCATTTCTGGGGAGGTAATATTGTGTATATGGCATATTTAGTCTCTATTAGTTTAATTAGGATAAGTGTCCAACACTGGAAAAAAATGTCAGAATATAAGAAATGCTCTAATGGGTCAGATCAACAGTCCTTCTAACTGAGTATTCTGCTTCTGACAGTGGCAATATGACACACTGTTTTGGGAAAGCACATGAGCCTAGTCACACACTAGTCCATCTCCCATCAAAATTCATTTATAAGGAATGGAGAAGACACATCTATGCTTGATCCTGTCACCACTGATTTATGAATCTGTTGTCTATGAATTTATCTAATCTACTCTAAACCTGTCAAAACTGTCCTCTCCCACAACCTCCTATGGCCATAAGTTTTAGAAGTTTAATTAGCTATTGCATAAATACTTTCTGGATAACAGTTCTACATGCCATCAGGATTTTGCAGAAGTTTATTATATCCCTTCCAGCCTTTTCCTCTTCAAACAAAAGTGTTCCAACCTTTCCAAGGTTTTCTTGTTAGACAGCTCTTCCATCACCTGCTTTTCTCTGTACTCTTTCTAATTCTACTATGTCCTTCCTGAGGTCGCAAAATGACATACAGCACCGAGGAGGTAGGTGCACCTGAGATATGCAAAATGATGGTATCTGGGTGGTTTCCTTCCAACGATATCTGATGTCTTGCTGGATATTTTTAACTGCAGCTGATCACACAAGATCTATTCGAACTATTCGAAAGATCTTAATTTCATCATCAGATTTGGAGATTTTCTTGTTCACTCATGTTTTCAGGTCATTGATGAAGAAGTTGAATAAAGCAGGTTCTAGAACTCATCTCTGAGGGACCATACTGTTTACTCTTCTCCAACCTGAAAAGTAACCATTAAGCCTTAAGTCTTGCTTCCTATCTTTCAATTCACTTTCAGTCCTGAAAAGAGCTCCACCCTCACGGCAAATGAATTTTCTAATTAGCTTTAAGTTTCTTTAATAGTTTTTTGTCAAAACCGTTTTGAAATTTCAAATATATATTGTCCATTTCATTCCCTTTATAGATTAACACCCTCATAGACATGTTAATTCCCTGGCTGCATGCTCTGAAAAGCTTCCAGTCTAAAGAAAAACATAGCTGTAACTGTTACCTTAAGAAGCTGAAACACAATGCTTCTCTTTAAAATTTCCTACTTGCTCATTTGTGACTCAGTCGGGACCATTTAATTATAGTAAGTTCTTCAAGGCAGAGCCAGGCTTTGTGCTCCCTGTTCCTACAGAACCAAAGACAAAGTTCCAACTCCCAGTTGGGACTCTTAGGAACAGCAATAGTACAACAATATCTAAATTTCATGTTAGGCTTTTTGACAGCTGATCTCAAAGCATTCATCATTTCCCTTTCCAGGGAAGGAAAACCAAAGGGGGCAAAGCACTCAAGTGGAAGAAGCAGGAGTTCAACCCAGGTCACCCAAATCCTAGCTGCACTACCCCCCTGGACTGTCTCCTAAACTCAGGGATCCTAAATGTAAAGGTGCATTACCATTTTGACCACATCTCCTCTCTTCTCTTTCCATTAGCGGTGAGCTGAATTAAATTCCTGCACTTGAAGAATTAAAATACTCAAATTTTGAGGAAATTCAGGTTTACATGCATTTCATAATTTTTTTCAGTTTAAGTTCATCCCATAATTTAAAGACATTTTGTTACTTAACAAGTTCCCAATCTTTACATTTTCCCCATCCTCAAGCTTCCTGTTTACTTGGCAAGCCTTCTCACCCCCAACACTGAACAAGCTTTTGACTGCTTCACACTTAATCAGCATTCCTTTATTAAAAAGCTATTAATTAGCTTCTCAGTGGCCCAATCTACTAACTATTGTGATAATTGTAAGACTTTTAGAGCTTTTCCCCCCACTTTGTTGACAGATCAGTGAACTTAGAAACAGCACCACGAGGAATGCGGGCTCATCTTTGTTTCAACATACTTAAGGTGCTTTTATCTGAAGGTTTGCCTTGAACAAAATCCTGTTCAAATTGTTTTAAGCCCCAGATAAACCTCTCTTTCAGATTATGGTTTCCAACTGAACTCCCGTGCACTGAAGAGAGGGCACCGAATTCTTGATTGTTTCAAGAAAACCTTTGAGTAATCCCTTGAGCTTGCCTACAGGGCTTGGATTTCCTAATGGATGCTTTGATGACAGGAGATAAGAGCCAAAGGTACCTTTATTCTCTTAGAAATTGCTCCAAACAAACAACCTCGATGATTAAAGCTAATAGAAATACCTGGAAGATTGATAGCTTGCAAAGCACTGCTGAGTGAATGAATAACTTCCCCTTTAGTTCCAAAAGCTAATATTTGTCCACATTTGCTGCCTTTTAAGAAAGTGCAACGTTTTTTGTATGCAGAGTGTTGATCAGGAACAAACAGACACCATTCAGCTATTATTTGAATTTTAAACAAAACCTCCCTACTTCAACTATTGAGGCAGCATTCTGCATGGGCCCAGTTATAATAATTCAAACATGGCACGGGGAGGGTCGCTGGAGTAAAGTACATATAAGTGTGAACATGATACTCTTGTAAAAGTCTTTAATGATGTGAATGGGCAGTGCACTATGGTATTCTATACAGGGGTTTTAAATTGCACAAAGGGCCTGTAAAACTTCTATATCTGTTCCCAAGCAATACACCTAGCAGAGAGTTGAACAAATGGAAACCAAACTCTGCAGCAAATAAAAGTCTTAAATTTACAATGCTGGATTATAAAACGGCGTCTTTCAACAGCAGCTCTGACTTATTTCATGTTCTGATGAAATCATTGCTTGCGAATGCCAAGAAATTCAGCTGTAAACTTTTGGCAATAAGTAGACTCTCCTTGGAACTGCTGGTTTTGAAAACATCTGTAAGTAAGGAATCCACTGCAGAACCAATAAAAGTGGCTGAAGAGACCAAAACTTTCACTAACACCTCGTAAGACAGGCAGTGCACTGAGTGCCACCAAGCCCTGCTCCCTGGTATGTGGGTTATGAACATACCAGAGTTCATTTCCAAAATGGGGGTTTTATGGTTCCTAGTGTCACAGAGCATGCAGTCAGGGAGTGTATCACATAACAAAGCAATCTAACAATAGAGCTGCAAATAGTTGAACATTTGGTTTTGAAGTGATGTAGCCCAGGGGTGGGGTGTTCCGATATTGAAAATTCCTCAGCTTTCTTTCAGACAACAAAACCAAAACCTGAAAAGGATCTGCTCTGAGTGAGTGGTTTAAGGAACTTCCCCTTTTTAACCACATTGAGGAAGGATCCGAATTATTTTAATTTTCCTTAAAGGATAATGTAGTATGGGGTTAGGAGTCACAAGAGAAGCCAGGAGGTTTCAGGGAAAGGAGGGTATGGGTATGTTTTGACAGTTGAAAAGGAAATTGTGAGCCGCTGTTGACTCAGAGCTTCCTTCCCTTAGCCCAGCTCATCATCTGGCCTTTTCAGTTCAGCTAAAAGGACCTAGTGAAATGGAAACAGAAGTGTGAAGTCAGATTTAAAATTATGTTCAATCCTCTGACTGAGGCTTGGGTTTTCAATAGCCTTTAACATGTCTTCTCCAGAATCATCCTTGGAAGAAATTCTGATATGGAGAAGGCAGAGATTTAATTTAACTCCCCCTTGTTCCACTTGTCCTCCATCCTCCCGACTACTTCAATACAATCTGTGGTCCCTTCAGAGGACGAGGGTTCCTAGACAAGCCAAGAGGGGAGCTTGAGATCCTGTGCTCTGAGCTGTGCTGCTCTGATTACATCTGAAATTTAGTGATCAAATCCTTTCTCCGTCCTCTGCATTGCAGGGAGGGCAAAGGCTGCCTGTCTTCTCTTGTCTCTCCCATTTGCCTGATCCCTAGCAAACCATAAGTCCCCTGCAATTGGAAACAATGCAGAGTGCAGCTTGTTCACTGATGCCTACCCAGCAGGAGGGCAACCATGGTTCTTTCTGCCCTCATGTCAGTGCTTGGCAGAGAGGTGAATGAAATCCATTTTTTCATTACTGTTCTCACCATTTAATAAAACATGATGAAAACAAATTAAAGATCTTATTCAAGGGAGTCAAAATAAATTTTTTCATACTATTTTGATGACTGGATTGATGGGGCCACTGCATGAGAATTTTTTTTTTCTGAAACAGCTTTGATTTCATGCTGAGGGACACAATTGCACTTTTAAAGAGTTCTTTTTCACATAGAAATAAAGGTAATGTTTCATTTACAGCTTCCGGGAGATCAGGTTTAGGTAATTCTTCTCTTCTACCAGCATGTCTTCACAGAGAAGGTGTTATGGCTTGTAACAAAGACTGTCGACTTGGTAACATCTGAGGTTATTATGTGGGACTTGTGGGATGATGATAGCCTGGATGATCAACAAGACCTTTTTCCTTTCACAGCCCCTTAGAGTACTGGGACACAGAACTCACAGCCATCTGCAAAGCTTCTGAGAGCACAATTCACCAGCCAGGCTACAGACAGAGAAGCTGGTGGAGAATGGGGGTATGACCTCCACGCAGGTTTTAGGGAGTTCTAGGTAAGGCAAGTCTCAGGCCAGTTGTCCTGGGTTGGGGGGGGGGGGGGGGGTCTTGGTAGCGGGGAAGGGGGCTACAGCAGTGGCCCCTGTGAGAAGCTTCTCGAAGCTCCCCTGGCTCCAAGTCGGATCCACCTCTGGCCAAGGCCAGGCCAATCAGCAACAGTGGCTATACTGCTGCAATAACATATTTAGGAAGGGAAACCTGGGAGGAGTTGGAGTTTTGAGGAGGAGTTGAGAGGAGGACACCTGTGTGAACACTGAGGTCAGTGGAAGAAAGGAGGAAGGGGAGGGGAGGTGAGGTATGCTGGTGCACCCCCTCTGCAGCCCATGGTGAGAGGGCAGGGCTGCCCCTCCCTGCCACCCATGGAGGTCACCAGAGGAGCAGATGGCAACTTGCAGCCCATGGAGGACCTCACTCTTCATCAGGTGTCTGTGCCCAATGGAGGCTGGGACTCTGTGGGAAGAAGAAGCCCCCACTGTTGTAGTTCGGCACTGGGAGGATTACAACACGTGGGAGGGACGCACTCTAAAGCATCTTAGGAAGAATGCAATCTGTGGGAAGGACTCACATCTGAGAAAGATCATGGAAGACTCTCATATGAGAGAGGAATCATGCTGGAGCAGAAGAAGAATGTGAAACGTTCACACACATCCCCCTCCCGAGGAGGAAGAAGTGTCAAGACTGACTGTAACCCCCCCATTCCCTGCCTCCTGTGCCACTGTGGGGTAAAGAGGTAGAGAAATTGGGAGCAAAGCTGAGCCTGGGAAGAAGAGAGGGTGGAAGAAGGTGTCTTTAAGATGTGATAATGCTTCTCACTACCCTACTCTGTCTGTTGTGTTGTTGTTGTTAGTGTTTGAATGAAAGTGATGTTCTTTTTCTTCCCCTAAGGTATCTGTCTTTTGCCCTGACTTTAATGGGTGAGTCATCCCTCTCTGTTCTTATTTCAATTCCTGAGCTTTTTGTTTTATTTTCTCCTTCCCATTCCTGAGGGGGAAGGGGTGAGTGAGCAGCTGTGTGGTGTTCAGTTGCCCTCTGAGCTCAAACTCCAACAGTGCAGAAGTGCTCTTCTCCCTTGTGTTATGCTAAAACATGGCAATTCCTTGACTTTGGAGGATGCTCAACATGACAAAACAAATCTTACCCCTCTGAATTTATGCCCCTCCAAAGGCTTGTGCTGGAGACATCTGAAGTAATATCTGTGGTGGTCTTTCAATCAGGCACTGGGTCATACCAGGTTAATCTGACCCATGACTCCCTTCATCCCCAGAGGGGAAAAAATTAAAAGTCTATCATGATATACAGTATTCAGTCAGTAATTAAACTTTTCATAAGAAATCCTAATATAAGTATCACAGAATCACAGAATCATCTACGTTGGAAAGGACCTTGAAGATCATCCAGTCCAACCATTAACCTAGCACTGACAGTTCCCAACTACACCATATCCCTCAGCGCTATGTCGACCCTACTCTTAAACACCTCCAGGGATGGGGACTCCATCACCTCCCTGGGCAGCCCATTCCAATGTCTAACAACCCGTTCTGTAAAGAAATACTTCTAATATCCAGTCTAAACCTTCTCCGACACAACTTGAGGCCATTACCTCTTGTCCTATCACTTATTACTTGGTTAAAGAGACTCATCCCCAGTTCTCTGCAACCTCCTTTCAGGTAGTTGTAGAGGGCGATGAGGTCTCCCCTCAGCCTCCTCTTCTCCAGACTAAACAACCCCAGTTCCCTCAGCCGCTCCTCATACAACATGTGCTCCAGACCCTGCACCAGCTTCGTTACCCTTCTCTGGACACGCTCGAGTAATTCAATGTCCTTTTTGTAGTGAGGGGCCCAAAACTAAACACAGTAATCGAGGTGCATACACTGTTCAGTGACAACAGAAGTATTAAAATATTACTTGGCTGGCAAGACTTTATTGTGATATGCTTTAACTTGTGAATTCTGTTTGTTTCCAGTCTCCTGTCTTCACTTATGTAGTGAGCTAGGAGCAGCCACGCTGACCCACTGCCAGTATTTCTTAATTCTTCTTAATGAGGACAACCTCCCCATCAAGTCTGATCCTGAAAACCTACATAGTTTGTGAGTGTGAAGAAGATTAGACTAGTGTTTTAGAGCTGTTATTATCAATATGAAATACAAATGAATATGGTTTCTCAACCCAAATGCTTGTGCTGTGTAAATGTTTTTCAAAACCTGCATCTCAAAAAACCTTAACATTGATTGAAATAAAAAGTTATTTATAAAGGAGCAAGCTGAAAAACAAAAACTCAAACCAGAAGTATTTTTTGTTAGCATACTTCATCATGTAAGTAAATACAGAAATAAGGATATGATTTTGTGTCTCATGGAAATTAACAAGTGCTAGTCAGAATGTAATTATTCAATTTAATTTTATCATACATTTTTAGAATTCAGCATCCTCTTTCTGTTTCACATAAACAATAAACAAAATTGCTTGTGATACCTCAGAAACTTGACACAAAAATCATTCCACGTACCAACAACCACACTAAAGAAAGTGAGAAAGAAAAAGCTGCATTCTGGAATAATCTATAGCTTCCTGGTTTGGTTACTCTTCTAAAACTGGTGGCTCAAATCCTTGATCTGCCCCTTTCAAACCCTAATGTAAATGCTGATTTCCTGCATCAGGGTACTGTGTCTGAAATCATTGCCTTGCTGGTTCTTCCAGGAGCAGAGAAACAGAATCTTTTTTGAAGCATGTCTGTAAAAAATAGTATATTCTCAACATCAGCAAAAGTGCAACAGCTCTGTAGCTACAGCTAAGCTTGGGAAAGGGCTGAAGGACCCTCTGGAGCTTGGGATTTCTAAATATGAGTTTTTCAGCCTTTGAAGACCCTGACTGTTATTTGTGATGATAGCCCGCTCTCTCTGGACATACACACCCAGTCTCCTCCTTAGACAGAAAGATGAAAGGTGAAAGCTAATGTTCCTTGATATCACAGATACTTTTGCAGTGGTGCTTGTCACACACACTTACAAAGAAGTATCCTTGCTTCTCTGACTAGTCAAGTTCCTAGACAACTCTTGCAAGTACTTTGCATTCACAGCTCATCTCTTTTCTAGTTTTGCATCACACTGTACGTAGTGTTGCTGTCATGCTGTGGTCTGTAGGGTGAAGTGGATGGCCAGAGCTCACTCACTTCCTGTTCCAGGCCAGAAGTGTTTCCTGCACCCCAGATAATCCTGTACTCCTTGCAGAAACCAATTAAGGAGGCATTGCTGGGAGGGAAAGGCCTTTGACACTCAGTTGATTTCCCGCATTTAAAGCCACCAGAGACAAGTAGGTAGGGAAGAAAGTATAGCAATAAATCTGTGTTATCCCATACAGAGAATTCTTGATGAAACCCCAGTCCATCACAAAGAGAAGGCATGAGAGATGAATAATAAAAGAATAAGCGTTATTCTTTATCATAATCATTATTCCAGTTTATGCGTGGGGACATACTAAGTCCTCAGCTTTTGACACTACTGATGTCAACTCTTGGGAGCTGAGGTAGGCCACTGCTGAGGGCGCTTGAAAAATCCCACCCTATGAGTCAAACAAACTATATTAGTCTAGTGACCTGCGTTTGAACCCCCTTGCCTTTTAAAAATAAACCCCTGTACAAATCCCAAAAGCAGCATATGGTTAGTTCACATCATGGACTAATAATAGCTTACATCATCTTATTTTTAAAATCAGTCCTTTTTTGAATTATGGGAACGCCAAAAATAGTGTTGGAAAATTCCAGAGCCTACCAATCCTATAACTTAAAAGTGGCCAATCCTTTTTTTGAACCTATCTTTTTTTTAAAAAAAAAGGTAAAGAAAAGAAAATACAAAAAAAAATCCCAACCTCTAAAACTACAACATTTGTCTGCCAAGTTTCAGCCTGGAACACATTTTTACAGCACTTATAATCCCCTGAACAAACTAGGTTTATAATGGAAGTGCTGACAGACCTTTAGCTATTCCAGCTATCTTAATAGCTCAGCTGTATTTATTTTTCATTACATTTAAATATAATTGGTTGAGGTTTAACTCTAGTTCAATTTGATGAGAACTTTTTCATTTAAATATCAGTTCTGGGAAATAGGTCCTTTCTCGGGTGCCTTTTGGGGTTATTATGAACATAATTTGGGGTTGCTGTTTAGATTTTTCTTACTACCCCATTTGTGTGGATTTCCTTTTAATTCAAAGTGCAAGGGAAAAATAAACATTCTCATGGAGCATAAGGTACTCAGTTATGGTTTGAATCCAAGTGTGAGGAAGTTTCACACATTCTGTTTCGGTCTCAATTAAGAATTATTTCATCTGGTTCGGCATATCAGTGGAAAAGCAATGTACTGATGTGCATGGATCCTTGATGCTGTCCTGAACTTCTTTTGATAAATCTGAGTGTGGGCAAAGGGAAAAGGGGCAAGATGTGAAAAAAATGTGGAAAACTGTGTGTCAGAGATTGCTGGTGGGATAACTGTGGGATTATCTTAAATATGAGGCGACTGTGCTCTCCAGATTGAAAAATATTTTTTTCTGGGTGAAATATGACCAAGATAGAAGACCTCTGAAATTGAGAAGTAGGAAGCAGGGAAAACAAACTCAGCAGAATGACTTTAAAATACCAAATCTAGCCAACTATTATCCCATAAGGAAAAATATCTTCTGAAGTGAGAAATGTAGGGTTTGAACTTTGTTTAACTATTGTCATACATAAAAGGTGACGGCAGTGGAGATGGAGTTAATATCACTGAATATTAAGTAGAGGGTAGAAGTGTAAATTTAAGGGGGAAACAGTACAATATATCATTTAGAGGAAGCATTGCAATGACTCAGTCCAATATTTTTCATAATACAGGATAAAGAACCACATCCACTCTTCCCCAAATGAAGACTTTAGCCTTTGTTTGACTGTAGTCTTTTCCTAAAAGATTTTATTTAGAGAAGGAGATGGATAATCTACTGGGGAATTTGTTCCAATTGGTCTCCTTATAGTGAAAAGAGTATTCCTAGGTTTTTTATCTTTTTATGTCTTTGTCTGCATGAGTACAGAGTCTTCAGTATTTCTTTTCCTTATGATTACATGATTAGTGATTAAATGCAAACAACATTTTATTTGTTAGTTTACTGTTCTATAAAGTAAATAGACTAAACTCCTTAAATCTCTTGCCAACAAAGACATTTTTCCAAGCCTTGAATAATTTCTTAGGGCAAGGACTAAGGTGACTTTCTTAGCTATATTATTGCATCAGATGTTCATATTGATTTGGTTATATCAGTGATTTGTAAAGCTTTTTCAGAAACACTGCTCCCAAAGACACAATTTTGCATTTTGTGGTAATGGCACCATTCTTTGCTCTTTGAACATGAATCTTCCAGTTGCCTGTACTATGTCAAGAAAAATGCTTGCCTACAGTAACTTTATCAAGCAATCTAGATAGTGTGGTACATAGTGGTTTTTCATTACCAATTTCTGAATTATCGGCAATAATCAAGAAGAATGTTTTCTTTCAGATAATTGGAAAAATATTGACTTGCAACTGGATTAGGAACAAATCTCTATAGAAACTAACACTTTCATAATTACCCATTCAGAGTTAAAATGGAATATATTTGTCTACAATTTAACTTTTCTTCACGTGTTAGGTGTAGGGACTTGTAGGGACAAGTAGTATATCCTAGAATGTGAAATGAGAGAGGCCATTGGGAGCTGGGTTGGTTAGGTAAATCAAGGGAGAGAAACCAACAGTATCTGGGTAAAAACAAACAAACGAGTATTCTTGTATTTACTCATACAATTCCAAAGCTTGCAGAACCTTTCTGCTCAAGAATAATGACAGTATTTGGTGACAAACTGATATTCCTCTTAGTGACAGTGACTTTACTTTCAGAGTGGCAGTGTGATTTGAGAGTAAGAACAAATGAAATGCTAGGGTTCTTCAGCTTGGAACAGAGGTGATGGGGAGCATGAGAAAGATGTAAAAATCACAAGCAATATGAAAAGGTGAACACAGATCAACAACTGCTAAGCATTTGAAGAATATGAAAGCTGATAGGTGAAGGGGAATTGCAGAATAACTGAACAGAAACAATAAGTCAAAAAGAAATATTTTATCAATAGTACATGAGCAAACTATGGGATGCATTGCCATAGAAGGGTGGTTGTGGAGGCCAAGAGTTTAAAAACATTAAAAATTTGATATTAACAGAAGCAGTTATTAAAAACAAATAAATTTTCCACTCAGAAGTGTCTGGTAAGAAATTTTAGGGAAAGAGTTTCCTTCTACTCCTCTTTTCTTACATCTGCCAGAGATGAGATGGCTAGATGGTCTCTTAGTATGACCCACTGTGTCAATTTTTGAAGTCTTATGTATGAGAACTTGGTACTTAACCTTTGATGAAATCTCTTGCACTTCGATACATCAGTGAAACACATACTATACCTGACAGACAGACAGAAACAGAGCCAGCTGTTCCCTAGTAATCACTAAGGTTCTGTGTTATCTAATGGAGTTCAGTAAGATCTGACTCATGAACAAAATCTATTGCAAATCAGGATATATATGAGTCTGTAACCAGATAAATTAAGCCTGGGCATCTAACATATACTGTGCAGCTGACCAGAATGCGAAATAAAGTTAAACTACAGAGCTTCCAGAGTACACTATATGTTTGGTACAGGAAAAAAAACCCACCTTAAAGCTAGTCAATAATACATAAGATACAATTTTTTACAACACTTACTATCACTTTGTTGGCAGGAAGCAGAAAAGAGACATTAAATCATGGGCAAAAGAGGAAAGAAAATAAAGAGATGTTGAAAAGAAAATAATGAATGGAAGAATTGGTGTTAAAACAGAATGAGTCTGTATTGCATCCACTACGCTTATATCAGCCACTTGGTAGCCACACAAAGAGTGAATTTAAGCAATTACTAGAGTCCCCTTTCCTTGGCTGGATTTACTATGTTTGTGTTCTGCTTATTAACACACCCAAGATTTAGCCCGGGACCTTTGTGATCTGCAGTCAGCAGTTCTGCCTGGAAAGCCAAAAATTAGCCTATGCCTTGCCAAGCCAGGAGGAGCTTTGTTAAACTGATCTCAGCTGGTAGTTCCTTTTTTCGTCTGTGCTGATGCTTGCCTGACATCAGCTCTCAGAAAACAGCAGAAGAATCAGCAGAGTTGCATGTGGCTGGGCTGATCCAGCAAGCAGATTTCTGAGCTGGGTAGTGATGGGAGCTGTGCCTGACTCACCACCCATCCGTCAATGGGGTACTGAGGCTGCCAGAGAAAGCCAGAGCCTAGGGCAAGATATGACAGATTTCCAGAACTGGAAAAGAAATTTTAAGTCTTGATGTAGTTCAAAAAGACCATTCAGCTTAACTGGGTTTTTTTGTTTGTTTTGGTGTTCTTTTTTTTTTTTTCTTTTTTTCATGGTTATTAAGACAAACATTAAGTCCAAGATTGTTTTATTGTTAGGAATTTTTTTTTTTTTTTTAAGTCAGCTTGTTTCTGGAGCCAAGAAGTATTTTTAAATGTGCTTCTCATTTCCTATCTGGAATATAGTCAGTCACAGTATTATCACTACTTGATAACACATTAGTAGAGCTGTTTGAAGCTTATAATTTCTTGCATTGTGATAGTTGGCAATATTCTGACTAAAAAAATAAACCACTTTTTTTTTTTCTTTCTCAAAATATACCTCCCTGTGGCACCAGCAAATTACTGTCCAAATAGACGTCAGGGCTTTTTTTTTTCCATTTTAAGAGCTTCCCATTGTTAGAGAGTCACACTAACATCCATGATGCCAAATACTTCACTCAACAGAACTACTTGTGCAGAGTTTATGGCTGCAGGGCAAGTGCAGTGTCTGGATTCTCCCAGGGATTCCAGGTCTGCCAGGTTCATAAGCAACTGACTCCTCATCCTAAGAAATTCTTCCCCTCCAGAATCTTTTACATCCTCAAATACATATTTTGAAACATCCAGGAGAACACCTGGGATAGTTGCGTAGAACTGTGAAATCCATAGTACATCTCCATTGCATTTTGAGTGACCCTGTCTAAGGCCAAATTTCCACTCCAGCCAGCCAGTCACCTGTGCCAGCGTTGTTCATGCTGGAGCTGGCAGAACTGCAGGGCTCCTGCCACCTTTAGCTGTGGAAATCAAATACCTCAGGCAGGCAAGTGCAGAATGTTGGCATTCTTCAGTGTCACTGATGCTCGAGCAAATGATGACACAGTTACTAATTCAGACCATTTGACTGTAGCTTACTTTCCTTTCTAATGCAATTCTGATGCAATTTCATAGCTTTCTGGGAACTAGCCAAGCAAAGCTGGATTATGGCCCTCACAGCAATATAGCACTAAAAAAATTTTCGCAAACATTTTAGTATTTTCATGTTTTCAGGCATCAGATACTGCAGAGGAAAAATATATCACTTTATTTGTAGCACTCTCAGTTGAAAAAAAAGCTAATAGAGTACTGACTACACAAAGCTACTATGTTTTTCATACTAAAATGTATCATTTTAGCTGTGGCTGAATCTTGAAACACATTAGTTAATTTATCAATTATATGTTGATCTATTTAGATAGTATTATAGTATGCTTTAATTTTTCTGCAGTGATCACCATGCTGTTTTGTGTATCTTCATATTTTTAATTATGAGAACTTTCAAAGATTTTTTTTTCTTAGATCCCATGTAAGATTATTTTAAAATAATTTGATCTACTTCCATGCTGATGCTCCTGACAGCCCATTATAAGTAAAAGAGAAATTCCTTCTGTAAAATGTACATTAAGTCTTACTGTCAATCACTATTATCTTTTAGAATCTATATCAAATCATTTTCCTGTTCAAATGGGAAAACTTTTAGTGAAGATTTTGACTTGTGTTCAGACTATTACTGTTAGCAACTTGAACAAGTGAATGTACTAAGTTATATTTAGATCATATGTTACGTCATCTGCTGAGTCAACAGATTATTCAGATGTATCCAGGTATATTCAGGTATATCCCATTCTTAGCTTTCAATAAATATATAGGATAAAATAATCTGTAGCTACCAAAATGTTGTATATCTTACCTGCAGTCTGTAAGCACAGCTTTATGGAAATACATTTCAATTTATCTTTTTCCATTTTAGTGGCACTAGGACTCATTCCATACAAAATGTATAGAAAAATTGTTTTCCAAGGGCTGTACCTTTATGCTAGCATACACAACGTTGGCTTGGGGATATGAGGCAGAATTCAGCAAAGATAGCTCTAATGCAAACATTCACAAGTCCCACTAGAGGACTGAGCGTTCATAATAGATCTTCAGTTCATAGTTCTTTGCCTCATGCTTGCCATATTCTTCAGTCTTCCAACACTATTTTTAATGTAGAATTTGAGGCAATTTCCATCACTATCCACCACTATCAAGGAATTTTCTACTTTATTACTACTCTCTTATCAAGGAATTTCATACTTCTCTCTGTCTTTGTCCCAAGCTCACAAGGAGTCCATTTCACGTTCCAGTTTCAGCACATGCTTTGAAGCCGCATTACAACTCACCAGCAGATTCTAAAAGCTTCAGTCCTGTAACTATGGACTTCTGGAATTGGATGAACATTTTCAAAGATCTCCATTAATGCCTCCACCTAGAAAGTGCGGATCCTTACAAAAACAAGTGGTTCAAGTCTGTTTTCCTGGAGTCCTACATGCAGAATGCACTCAACTTTTAGTATGCCCTTTTAGAAAAACTCTGCTGAATGAAATTAATTGCACTGTTGCCTTAATGAAACTTTCTATATTGTTCTTTCTTTTATGTTTTTTACCTGTTTTATAGATGTCAAAACAAAAGCTGAAGACAATTTCACATTTTAAGTTATGAAGTCTCAAACAGGAAACTGCATCCAGGCTGTTTATTTCAGCTACATAATTCCATCATTTCTAGGATACATGCAAAGAACATTTTGTTGCTGCAGTGATGGTGGGTTTGTTTGTTTGTTTGCTTGCTTGTTGTTGTTGGTTTTTAAATTTTGTATTTCCTGAAAACATCTGTTTTTATTCCACATTCATTCTTTCAGTTAAGGAGTTAATCAGCAGGCTTAATGTTTAGGTTTGATGGAATGATGCAAACACCTTTTTTTCATGAGAAAAATTAATGAAGTAAAGGCTGTCTGAAAAAGAAGGAAAAAAAAAGGGATGTGTGGTCATTTTTTCTTCTAATAGTCTTCAGTTACACAGAAAGCTGTTGCAGAGAGGAAAGGAATAAACACTTTTCTATGTCCAAGTAGCTATAGTGAGAAGTAATGAACTTACAGTGCCAGCAAGGGAGTTAAACTGGATAGAAGGAAAAATATTTTCTAATGGTAAGGCTAATTAAGCATTAGATGGTCTAGGAAGCCCACAAAACATGAATTATTGGACATTTAGAGAACATATTGGGCAAAGTGTGATATGGCTACCATTCCTTCTAATTTCAGCACAGAGAGATCTGATAAATGACCCCTTAAAATTCCTTTCAACTCCATTTTCTATTATCCTATCTTTTTTTATATTTTGTTCACATTTTATATATTATTTTCCAAGCTTTTGTATTGACAGTGCTTTGAATTTATTCCCAGATTGCCCAACATGAAATGGCTTTTTCGCTTACCTTAACAGATGAACCAACTGTAAGCTGAATAACTCAATTATACTATAAATGTATAATACTTTCAAGTAACACTCAACTTCCTGTATGATTTTGCAGCCTATAATCCAGCATCAGATATTTGGGCAGAGTGAAGTGAATCAGTTCACCTTTATTTCCCTTTCTGCAAAATAAATAGCACAGCAATGCTTTCATCGTTTTGAGAAATTTTCAAGGTGTGAATTTTCTTTTTAAATCTGAAGTGAAGGTGAAGAAACAAATTCAATATCATGTGGCAGCATTCAAGAAACAGTTCTGCCACTTATCAGCCTTGAGAGGCCTTAGACAACCCTTTTTTTCTTCTTTTATCTTGTAGACTGCAAGCTTGCTGGGGCAAGAAGAGTCTTACGTTGTTTACACTATACCCAACACAAAGCAACCTAATTCTGGGATTCTGTTGCCCATTTTTCCAATGCACTTTTGCACTATGGAAATAAATGCTTAACGACATAGTATCAAGCAACCTGAGATGAAACATATTCAAAATGCAGCATGTTGCCAATATATCGCATTCTCAGAACAGCAGTAAAAAATAACATCTCTTTCTCTCCTTTTCCTAGAATTTAATGCATTCACTGACTGTGTGAAGCAGCTGTACAAGGATTTGAGTGTTCCCATAAAAACTGCCAGGAAAGCCCCCTGTATGGTTCGCAAAGAGCAGTGCTGAACAACTGCTGCTCTGCTGACTGATGTGCTCTGTGCTATGCCATACACACAGGCCTGCGGACACAGGTTTTAAATCTGATGTAAGCAGAAATCTCTGTGACATGAAAAACCTCTATCGAACAAAGCCTGCGTGAAAGCAAGTTACCACTAACTTTTGCTTTGCCATCTTCTGATTCATGAAAGCAGAATAGCAACAAACAGCTTTGTGTCATTACTTGTTATATCATGCAAACGCCTTCAGCACTACAAAGGACAAGAGAAGGCAATCTAGAAGAGACATGAGATAGCTATAACACACTAGGAAAACTTGAGAGTTCATTTAGGCCCTGATCCAAATATCAGAAAAGTCATTAGGAATCTTTCCACTAAATTTTCTCACAGTCTTTTGAACATGTGTATTTTAAGGTATATTTGCCTTTCCTTCCCTAGCCAAACATAGAGTGCTGTTGGACTCTGCAGGGAAAATTATTAATCACTTTTCTAAAGATGATAACACAAAGCTAAAGGAATTCTGACCGTTATACCATTGTTCTAACAGCAACATAATGAATTAATGTAACTCATTAATTATTGTAACTCATTAAGAGTCATTAACATGTTGTGACACAAATTTGGATCCACATTACTGCATAAGATATAGAATAATTTGAGTTAATTCATTCTTTGGTCCAACTGAGATAAAAATCAAGACCACCAAGAGATTAGAAAACTTTCCGAGTATTAAAAAAATTATTTCTATTTTGTTTTTATAGTTCTTTGAATTTTTGCACATCATCTGCCTCTAGTTGGGTGGTCATTTTCTTCACTGCCTCCCTACTCAACTGCTGCTTCATGCTAAGGAACTTGCTAGTGGTGCACTCTTCCCTCAGGCACAAGGGTCAGGCAGCTAGGCAACAGATATATTTGTAGAGAAGGCTGCTAGTTTGTTGCTCTTTTGTTCCAGCATAAACCAAACATAAATATTTAAATTTAATTAGAACTTTTTTGAGGGAGGAGCAGAAGAGAAAGCTATATTATTCCACCAGCGTTCACTTCAAACTGAAAGTAAAAAATTTTGTCAACTGAAAAATTCCTAGGAGTTTTGAGTTGGAAATATCAAAGAAGAGAAAATAGATTTTAAATTTAATTGAAGTAGTCAGCATAATAAAAACATATTAAATATAGAATTTTTTTGTTTGTTTAGATTCTCTTGAGCAGGAAAAATAGTCCAAAAAAATGTTAAAGCAGCATGACCATCTTTTCCAAGACTAATATTATTTTAGTGTTGGAAAAATTTATTAACATTAATAATACTTTATTATTGATTTAAAATAGCTTTTAACCCCCTATTTACAAGTCTAGCATTATCAGATAATTCTCTCCAAAGAATTCCACTGACTGAAAACTAAACATTTCTTCCTGTTTCTCCTTCAATCTTCAAACTTCTGTCCAAGAAAATCATCAAATTCAGGCTATTTTATACTAAAGGAAAAACCAAGTTCAAGGGTTGAAAATTTTTTTATCTAATTTAATTTTTTAAATTAATTTTTAATTTTTTATCTAATTTGAGGGATCAGTTCATGTGTTGAGGTGGGAGGGAAGGGACTAATGACCACAGTTCTGATAAGATAGCACTGAAAGAGCTGATAACTTTCAGGTAAGATAGACCCAAACTTTCCATCTGCAGGAAGAATTTCTGGTCATTTACTGAAAAGTAGTTGAACTTATTTTCCCTATTTCATACACAATAAGATGAGGCAAGGTTAAGCATTTACTTAAAACCCTGGGAGGTCAATAGAAAGCATTGGATCTACAAACTAATACAAGACCACAAAGGTGGATTTACAAGACATTTTCTTCTCTATATTAGCTGTCTATTTGCAGTCTTACTCTAAGGAAATATGATGCAGCCTATGGTGCTTTCTTCAAGACATAACCTCTTTTGCACTGACTGTAAGGGAGAGTATGTAGGAAGTAATTTACTGAAGAATAACTAACGAATGGGAAGTTTATAAGGTATTTTACCATACAGACTTATTTGTCTGCAAGATCTTCATAACCTGAACCAAAAGGAAAGTCTCCAAAGACCAATTGCTCAAACATTAAGGTCAAAAGCTGGAGTTAAATTAAACCTTTGCAAAAATATTTTCATTTTAACTCCAGTTTGTTAACTAAAAGGGCTGAAAACATGAAGAGGTAATTATCAGTGATTCAAAAGCTATTGCTAATGTGGTAATTTATAGTTGTGTTCAAGTGTCTCTTTACCTTCTTTGCTACACAAATAAGGTTATTTCCAGAATCCTTCTAACCTAATTAAATCTCCTATTATCTCTCAGCCAAGCATAATTCACAGCCCATTTTACCAACATCAACCCTGGCAAGCATTACAAGGATTGTGCAGTGGAAAACCTTTCAGTGGAAAAACTGGAGAATCTCAGCTTTCTACATTCAATTATCTGATATTTTGATGAATTTAAGGAGAGAGAGGTAGAGACAGAGATCACTACGTGATAGGAGGTGGTTGGATATATTGTTAATCAGTCAAAGACAATTACGTTCAGTAAAGGTTGACACAGGTAAAAGATAAAGGCAAAAAATGAGGTAATGTGAGAAGAAGAAGTAAGGAATAGACTTTCAAACCAGGATTGTCACTTAGTCTTTGTTCTGGTTATTGTTTGGATCCTATATGTATGCAAATTGCTACTATCTAGGGATCTATACAGGATATTTTATTACTGATGCTTGAGAGAGACACAGCAAAAAGTGCGTACCTCCACAGAAATGGAATGAACATCTTCCACATCATAGGCATTTCGTGTACCAACTGCCATTTCTTTTTCCTGTCTATGCAAAACTAACCAAAAGGTGTAATCCTTCTGCTAGCTGGTATTAGCAGCAGCCAGGAAAAACTGTGTTTACTTTCAGAATCCCATCTCAAGAATACCCCATTATGGGAAATGAAAAACAAATAGCCTTTTCTTTTCCTAAGTGGTTCTTCCCTGCATAGAAGCACACTTGAGTATATTGGAAAGAAGAACTAGACTGAAAAGAAAGAACAGAAACAAAAAACTGTGGGGAGCTCAAGTTTATTTATGTAGTCAAGAAACCTCAAAATAGTTCACAAGGACTCCATTTGATGCCCATCCTATCAGTACCTCCTTGAAGCCCTGGTGTACAGTAATTCAAGAGCCATTCTCCATGCCCATCTTAGCTACCCCTCTCACAGCTGCCCTCCCTGTTCTCCTAAACATGGCTTCAGAGTCATCAGACCTCTAGGTCTTTATACCCTTTGTTTAAACAGACACATCATCCCTTCTACCTGCTTATCAGTCCGGCTGAATCTACTGGTTGCTGCTAATTCTAAAGAATGAGAGATATAAATTAGGCAGATGTCCTTGTACTTTCAGAGTATTGCACAGGGATTGTATTATATGTCAAAATGAGACCCAAGGACTACACTGTGAAACCAATTTTGAAAACCTGACAGACCAAGTCACTTCTCCACAAGGTTTGGCCGTGAGCAGCTGTGCATTTTTAAGAGCTTTTTATTAAGTAATTGTCATTGCATTTAGTACATTTTAGACATATATCTGAAGAAGCAGCAGCAAAGTTCAAATCATCTTTGGTTATGTAAGAACTTTCAATGATTTGGACCTTAGAGCCTGGAGCAGGACCAAAGTGAGGGAGGGAGGAAGGCTAGATGGAAGGACCCACTCCTTAGTTCAACCTTTTCGCTACTGCCACACAATCAACAAAATAGTATTCAAAAAGGAGAGCATCCTTCAGGCATTCAAAGAGCTGTTTCTGGGAGTACTGGTGAGGACCCATCTTTCCGTATGGTCTCTGTGCTGAGGCAGGCATTGATTCTCATTAATTTTAAAGTATGTATTTTGTAGGGTTTTTTTCCAGAATTCTTTCAAACTAGAGTACGCTTTCTTAAAATGGTTGGTGGAGAGGAAAAAGAGGGAGTACAGAGCATCAAGCTGTCAAAATGACATGTGGACAGGGAGAGGACTTAGCTTACCAGTGCAACTAGTTCTGTAGCCAAAGGGAGAAAGATCGAGATAAAGGATCTTTTTCCTCGCTGGCCTGAGGCCCTGGAAGTATGCTAGGAATGCTGCTCTCCTTCCAGAGGAGCTGATTCAGTTTCACTTGTGGTGGTTTAGTTCCCACTGTCATCACTCTCGCAGTGACAGTTGCTATAGTGAGTGAGAAAGTGCCTTGCCTGGTTTGGGGTACTAACACAAAAGGCTGCCTGTCTCCTCTGCAATTTGGCAGGAGACCCTTTAGTGCAGGATGATGTGTAACTGTGCACTTACTTGCTGCAGACCTCACTGGAGCTTACCAGCACATTCCTGGAGAGAGCAAGCAAATACAAGCAGTGCTGACTGACTATTTTCCTTAGAGGAAACCTACCACAATATCTGCACTTGACCTGTGTGTTTTACCAGCTGTTTCTCCAGCATTTTATAGACTTCACACCTGTTTTGCAAAAAGAGAAAATATTCGTTCATCTGAAGGAAGCATAAAATGACTCAGCTGGCCACCAAAGGTCCCCTTGCTTGAAACTTGACCCATATTTAAGAAGTCAGCAGTACAGAATGGCCCTTGGGATGCAATTCAGTAGAAGACTGCACTGATCTTTTTTTGGGATCCCATCTCCCAAAGTGGAATCTAGGACACTTTATTTTACACCATTAATTTCTCTGTACAGCAAGAAACCTAAAAAAAGGCAATCTAAAAAGATACAGATTTTAAAAAGGGCTACACAAAGACTTCATGCAACCATTTTGCCCTAGCTAAGGATAGAGACTTCCCCTCTGCTGTGAGGTTAGATGCATCCATCTACTCAGAAGCCAAAAAGTGCAGAAAGTTACTCCAAAACATATAATAAGAATTTTTATTTCATGTAAGTAATTTGTGCTTTTCCTTTCAAAATACAGTACACTAGCCCTGCGTAATATAGTGTTTTAGAGACTGGGCCACTTCCACCTACCATGAAACCCCAGTTTCTATTCCTTCCTTAGACAGGCGAGTTCAAACCTGTATTCTCCCACTACCAGAGTAGCACAACCACCAAAATAAAGGTTTCTCATGGGAGGAAATAGGGATACTTTCTCAAAAGATGAATCATTTACCTGTAACGCTGTGGTCAAGGCCAAGATGCACAGATTCAAACATTCTGAGATGGACACCAAACCTGAAGTTAAAAAGCTGATACTTCTTTTCACAGTGGAAATGAAAGGATTGGCCACCACTGCTTTTTCTGAGTCTGCATCTTAGTATGTTCTGAGAACGTCTCCACATTAAGCATTTCAGAGAATTTAAACTAAAGAATATTTTGTTTCTAGCCTCTGAAAAGACACAGGTGCCAGCCCTGAGTCAAATACTCAAACCTGAGGTGTTGAAGCATTTTTAAGTATATATAAAGTGCAATTCCAAGAAAGTCAGATTTTTTTGTTCTTGTTGCAAATTGAAGTGCTATTAACATTTATTTACCTCTGGATTTGGGCAACAACTAGACAAAGGTGTTATTATTCTCCAAGGGAGACGTTAGTTGAAAAGAACTTGAAAGCTACTTTAACACCATTTTTTGCAAATGGAGTCCTGTCAAGCTTGACTCATTTTGGAACACCTAACACAGGTGCTCCTGAAAATATTCTGCTTTTCTGGTTTTGTGTAGATTGCTTCAAAGAAAAAAAAAAAAAAGTAGAAAAAGCAGAAATATACACCTTAATTTTACAAATACCTGACCCAAAATGGAACAAAAGAATGACCTCATGCTTAAGGCACTGAACTGTTATTCAGGAATGACCTGGAGCAAGTCATTTAATCTGTCTATGCCATGTTTCCATAGCGAAGGTGTCTTTTTCTTCCCCAGCAATTTAAGCAGTAAATTCTTCACTAGAGAGTTTTACTTTGTGCCTTTGCATCTATATTACAGCAGATAGCTTCCTTCTGCAAGAGCTTCAAAGCAGAACTTCAATATAAAGATATATCAATAGAATATAAACATAAACATAAACAAAACTTCATAATTTTTATGATCAATTCTGGGGACAACAGTTTAGATTTTGGAAAAACAGGTTTTCCTCTGAATATATTTTTGGAGATGCTGCTTTAGATATATCAAATACTGTAGGATACAGTTTCATTTGCACACATCTCAGTTTCCTCCAGTCTTAAATGAACACTGCATAATCTAGAAGGATGATCTAATGTCATCCTCATTTGGTGACAGTTTATCATGGGCTATATTCCCTGAAAGCATCATTATTGGAGATGTTATTATTACTGCTTTAGAAATTAAATTATTTCCAAGAAGAAGCTATACATATAAAATGGAATCAAAGCCCCCTTATCTTCAGCATTATTTATGTCATAAATTATCTCAGGGACCCAAATTAGAATGTCAAAGGAATTTGGTAGTGGAAAACAAAGGAAGTGCATGAACCTCCCTTAGGACAAATCTGATAGCTCATACTTGCATGTCAAATAGACACTGCCCTTACCATGTAACAATCAAACCCCGGATCCTCAGCTGGTGTAAATTATCCTCTCTCTACCAGTGGAGGCCTGGCAGGTTACACCATCTGAAGATCTGGCTCACTTGTAATTTATAACAAGCTGCCATGCCTCAGACTATGCAGCACAGTGTCTTTATCCTGGGGTTGTCACGACAGTCAAGATAGCTTTTATTGAAATATGGCAATTAGGATTTTTGTGCTTGGAAACAAAATTTAGTTGTTTAGCTTATGTCAATAGCAAGTAAATAGACACTTTAGAAGTTTCATGGTTTAGCATAAAGAGCAAAAATAAGGTAAGTGGGCAGGAAGGTCATAAAACACTTTCTTCTCTTAAGGAAAGATTATTATTTCTGACCATACTGAAGCAAACTCCATTGTGGATCAAGTCCTCTGCCAGTGTATCATCTAAGAGGAACTGCATTGAATATTTTATTAATAAAATCAAAACTCAAACAAAAATTTTGTGACATAAATTTGGCAACATTTCTATTTCCACATTGTTTCACAGTGAGTCAACTGGAAATTATGCACAAAGTATGGTATTTGTGAGAGCAAAGGAAGAATGAGATAGGCAGCCTGGCATGCTTTATATATCTGCTATTACCAATAAGAACAGAACATGCTGCAGAATAGGCAGGACTTGTAAATCTTGTTTGCCATGCAAGAATGGGGAAAAATAGGGAAAGGTAGCAAGAGGCATTGAACCTTATTCTGAGCAGCTATATTCTATCATTTTCACTAGAGAGAATTAAACATTCAACATAGTGGCTTGCAGGGTATTATGGTGCCTATGAGCTATGTGCCCAGCTCTGAACTCCAAGGGTTAACATGGTCATGTTAGCTCTGTACAGGTAAGTTAAGGAAGGCAAAGCCCACAACAGCCTGTGTGTTGTGTGCTAGAACACATCAACCAGCCAACAGAAATTGACAAAGGGAAGAGTAAATCTGAATTCTGCTTCTTAGAGGTACTCACTTCCCTTTCTTGGCTCTGAGTTTATCTCTGAACTTAAGATTTGGAACCTGAAACCCTCCTAGAATGTCTTCATTTGGAGAAATATCATGATGTGGCCTTTTGCTCAGTAGTCTAAAGGTCAATGTCTTTGCCATAAAAGTGGGATATTTGACATCCATGTCCTCTTCAACTTGAGTGGGTTTGAAGTTCTTGTCAGGTGAGTACTGCCACCAGCTGGCTATGCAGTTCCCTGGACAAAAATGCTCTCCTCACCCTCCAGTTGAAGATGGACCACTCTGTGTACCCTAGAAAGATTTCCTGAATGCTATAAGTAGAAACAGGTGATATCCATCTGTCCCAAAATGAAGCAAACTCTTCACCTCTGATTCTAATACTCACTATGGAATCAAAGGAAAGCAGACTGCTAGGAGCAAATGTGTAAGAATGAAAAATTGATACTGTGAAAAGGAAACCAAAATTCAGAACTGTGAACTGATGAAGTTGGGAAATCCAAGCAACTGGAACCCCATTTCAAAATTCTGCAGGAAGATTCCTATGGAATTATAAACCTGGTAAGAGGATTTCATGAAATGCTACTGTACAAGGCAGCAGAAGGCAGTGGTGTCTGGAGCATCGAGTAGAGTTCTAGTTCCACAGGTACAAAACAGATAAATTCAGAAAGAAAAAGACACAACGAAGAGCTACCAAGATGTAAAATTAGAACACCTTGCTCTGGCTGATTTGGGAAAAAGGTATAAGACTGTTGGTTCTCTAGACATGTCAATAAAGTGAATACTGGGAGGAGGAAAGAGGGATTTTAAGCTAACAGTGTTGGCACAGGAACAGATGGATATAAACTGCCTAGAAATAAATTATGCTGAAAACTTCACTACTGCATCAAAGGAGCGAGGTTCTGGAACAGCTATCCAGCAGCAGTCGTAGAGGCAACTCCCCCAAATCAAAATAACAACAACAAAATTAGTTTTTAAGAGGACTTTGATCACTTCATAAAAGGATTACCCACCATAGTTGCCTCAGGTAACAGGGCATGGGTTTCCTTGATCCAAGAGGTCCCGTTCAGTCTTGTGTTACTCTGAATTTAGAAGTTGTTACTAAAATAACGTAAATACCTTAAGGTAATTTGAGTATTTAAGCAAATAGGTAGATACTGTTCCATGTATTTAAGACCATTCATTAGCAGCACAATGGTTATCCCTTATCTGTATTTAAAAGGAAAGGGTTTTCCATTTCCCACTGTTAGTCTTTCCTCACTGTATTAATTATTAATGTCTGTGTTTTAATTCTTTTTCACTTTTCTTAAATGTGTTGGATGCCAGCTTGGTTTGCTCAAGAGAGATGGATGAATTAGCTGCTACAATTTCAGCTAGAAAGCATGTTCTGTAACAGATTTGTATTTTCTGTGGATCAAATGCACAGAGCTCAACTTGCAACAACAACAAAAAATCAGTGGCCAGCAAGTTACATCTGAATCTCTTGTCCGCCATATAGAACTGGCATATTTTCTTTTGTCAGCAAACTGTTTTTCAAGCCTGTAACACCAATAGGCACAAATTACTTTTGAGCTTAGAGAAAGCTCTACCCTTCTGCACCCTGTTAGTGCCTAAAGGCTTCAGTAACAGCTTTATGACAGTGGAAATACATCAGTAAAAAATGACCCAAACCCAGCAGTGTATATACTGGGTGGCTGCTACACATGCTTACCAATACCTTTTATCTGAAAGTCACTGATTACCAGCAGAAACAATGTGGGAAGCACACAGAATGTAATTAGATTACAATGCTTCCTTGTAGTTGGAGTTTCTTGCAACCCCTTACCATTTTTTGTCTTCAGCAGCAAGCTCACTGGAATCACATTACTGTGTAACATAGACACAGTTCACTTCAGTCATAAGCAGCTGGATCTTAAAACCTCACATTGGCCTATATGTCCACAGTCCGTAACCATATTTATTTATTTGTTTGTACTAGAAACTTATCAGCCACTTTTCTAAGATTTTCTCGAGCTTCAGAAAGCTAAACATAATGGGAAAATGCATGAAGTCTACTACCGGGTTAATTTTACTTCAAACTGCAGTAAACTCACCTCCATGTGAAGAAAGATATGATAATGGTAGTCATCTCCTCTCACTTATGTATTGCATTTCAGTTTTACAGCAAGAAATTACAACCATAATGGAAGGGAATGGAGGTTGTCAGGACTGTGAAGAGAGGGAAAATGACTGATTCATAGGCCTTCTAAAAAACTGGCAGCAACATACCACTGGTGAGCCTATGTTGTGCTTTAAAACCAGTACAGCCTATGAAGCTTCTCTTCTTATTTCACACATTTAGCACCCTTTTGTAATGTTTACACATTCATAGGTTAATGCTAGGTTGGAGGAAAATATTATAACTTTTCTGTATTTTTAAAGATATTTCTATTTGTCTGCATTCTTCTCAGAACCAGTTATTCATATAATTTGTAATGTTATTTTCCAGCAGACAAAAAAATAAAACAGAAATCCCATAAGAATATTTCTGTCTCATTAGAGAAATTGATATGAACAGACACATGACCAAAACTGAGCTAACATTCTATATAATATTTTTGAATAGTTGATCCTTAAGTGATCCTTAAGATCCTTAAGTTTGAATTCCAGGTTTTCAAGCAAAAATCAACATATGTTTATCAAAAATCCTGAGCTGGTGTAGAAGGCCATATTCAGAGCCTCTAGCTACCTTCAAGCCAGCTTCCACAAATAACAACTTTACACTGGTTTCATTTGTGCTAATTTGTCAGGGCTGTCTTAATTTAATTTTATTTATGTAATTTTAATTTTATTGTCTATATTTTGTACAAGTTTCTTAGTGATTAAGAAATACTGGTAACTATTCTGAATTTCCTTGTAACAACAGATTGCTATCTACAACTTTCTAGAAGAAATTATTGAAATTTCCTAGGTCACAGGAGGTAACTCTGTCCTTTAACCTTTTATATAAAGGGTCAAATGCCATTCTTGAAATTCAGGATTGTTGTATCAGCTATTCCTATCAGAAAGATGTGTTGGGCAACTCTGCTTTGATGATTTTAAAGTATTTCTTGCCTCTTGGCTGATGTATATTCATTTTTTCTTGTGACAGCACTGCCCTTTAATTGAAATAGTTTCATTCCCCCAGTTGCTGCATTTATGATTCTGTTGAATCAACAGTTACATTACCTTTTCTTTTCCTTAATTTTATTTAATGGAACAAACCAATTTTCTCCAATAACTACCTATCCTTCAAGGAATCATTCCCTTAAGATTTTTACAAGACCTGCTTATGTCAGTGAAAAGTAGTATTTGACCATTAACCACAGAACAAAGCCAAAGTTTTCTCTCAGAGAAAGATTTCCGGTCATGTTACAGAATCACAGAATCATCTAGGTTGGAAAAGACCTTGAAGAGCATCTAGTCCAACCATTAACCTAACACTGACCGATCTCAACTATACCGTATCCTTAAGCGCTATGTCAAACTGACTCTTAAACACCTCCAGGGATGGGGACTCCACCACCTCCCTGGGCAGCCCATTCCAATGCCTAACAACCTGTTCTGTAAAGAAATACTTCCTAATATCCAGTCTAAACCTTCCCTGGCGCAACTTGAGGCCATGAGCTAGGAGATGGAGAGGGTAAGCAGAATGAGGTCAGCACAATTAAAGAGGAAGTGGTCAGAGACCTGCTACACCACTTGGATGCACACAAGTCTGTGGGACCGGATGGGTTACACCCAAGGGTGCTGAAAGAGTTGGCAGATGTGCTCGTCAAGCCGCTTTCCATGATTTACTTGAAATCATGGCTAACTGGGGAGGTCCCATTGGACTGGAGGGTGGCAAATGTGACACCCATCTACAAGAGAGGCAGAAAGGAGGATCCAGGAAACTATAGATCTGTCAGTCTGACCTCGGTGCCAGGGAAGGTCATGGAGCAGGTCATCTCGAGTGCCATTAAAAGTCATATAATGGACAACCAGGGGATCAGGCCTAGTCAGCATGGGTTTATGAAAGGCAGGTCCTACCTGACAAACCTGATCTCCTTCTATGACAAAATGACCCGACTATTGGAAAAGCTGTGAGTACTATCTACCTGGATTTTCGAAAAGCATTTGACACAGTTCCCCATAGGATTCTCATAGAAAAACTGGCTGCCCATGGCCTGGATGAGCAAACGGTCTGCTGGGTCAAGCACTGGCTGGATAGACGGTCCCAGAGAGTGGTGGTCAATGGAGCTAAATCCAGCTGGCGGTCGGTCACAAGTGGTGTTCCTCAGGGCTTGTTTCCATTTAACATCTTTATTGATGATCTTGATAAGGGTAGAGTGTATCATCAGTAAATTCGCAGATGACACCAAGTTAAGCGGGAATGTCAATCTGCATGAGGATAGGGAGGCACTACGGAGAGACTTGGATAGGTTGGATCGGTGGGCCAACGTTAACGGGATGAGCTTCAATAAGGCCAAATGCCAGGTCCTGCACTTGGGCCACAACAACCCCATGCATCGCTACAGGCTTGGGGAGGTGTGGCTGGAGAGCTGTCTGGAAGAAAAGGATCTCGGGGTTCTAATTGACAAGCAGCTGAACATGAGCCGGCAGTGTGCCCAGGTAGCCAAGAAAACCAACGGCATCCTGGCTTGTATTAGAAATAGTGTGACCAGCAGAAGTAGGGAGGTGATAGTCCCCCTGTACGCTGCACTGGTGAGGCCACACCTGGAGTATTGTGTCCAGTTTTGGGCACCTCAATACGAGAGAGATATCGAGGTGCTGGAGCGAGTGCAGAGGAGGGCAACGAAGCTGGTGAAGAGCCTGGAGAACAGATCCTATGAGGAGTGACTGAAGGAGCTGGGACTGTTTAGTCTGAGGAAGAGAAGGCTGAGGGGAGACCTCATCACTCTCTACAACTACCTGAAAGGACATTGTAGAGAGGTTGGTGCTGGTCTCTTCTCACAGGTGATTAGTGACAGAACAAGAGGGAATGGCTTTAAACCCCAACAGGGGAGGTTTAGACTGGACATTAGGAAAACATTTTTCACAGAGAGAGTGGTTAGACAGTGAATAGGTAGCCCAGGGAGGTGGTGGAGTCACCATCCCTGGATGTGTTTAAGGGTCATTTAGATGAGATGTTGGGGGATATGGTGTAGGGGAGAACTTTGTAGAGTAGGGCTGTGGTGGTGCAATTCTTACCCCTCCCTGCCCCTCCTTGTTGGGCTGCTTGGTGCTACGTGTGATTCCACCCACATCCCCTGAGCTATACACCAGTCTGTGGAGATAAGGACTGATAACATTAACGAGCCTGGCTCCTGCCCCTCCCGATTGCTCAGAAACAGTTAAAATGGCCCATCATCTCCTAAGGGCCTGGCACACCTGTGCCTGGGATGTGGTCAAATGGGAACAATAACAGAGTTGCACATTCATGAAGTTCTTGTGCAACTGCTGGAAGGCACCAGATGGTATCTGACAGAAGTCAATTATCTTGGACCCTATAAATGGCGACCACAAGGGAGACCCTTTGAGCTCTCCTGGATCACAGCGGGCCTGTGACCAGCATCTCCCCTGAGCTGGGATGCCTCTCAGGTACCAAAACCCTTAAGGTATTGTCTGCTGCCAGAGCTGATGGAAGGCCAGGGCGAAGTCCACCCGCTCAAGTCTCAATTATTGCCCGTTGAGGAATGCCAAGGCATTGTGAGTATTTACTCTAAACTTGAGAGGGAAATTTTCCTTTGAGCTAGCTTCTCTTTCACCTGTTCTTTCTCTGTTTATTTGTGTGTGGGTACGTACTTCATTCTACTGGATCCAGATACTTTTGTTTCTTTGTGTGTGTTTGTACGTTTTGTGTTCATTCTACTGGATCCAAATACTTTTGTCTGTGTGTGTGTGTTTGTATGTTTTGTGTATGTGCATGTATATATGTATAAATTAAGGTACCATTAAGTAAGTTAGTGTGAATCTTGTCATTTTAGAATCTGTGAATAAGTCGCTTTCCTTTCTTTTGGCATTTCTGTATTAATTTTTAATAATAATAAATTGCTGTTAGTTATTAATAAATCTAGATTTATTACTAAATCATTACCGTGTCAATACTTTCATCCGCGACAAGGGCTGATGGTTGGATTCAATGATCCCAAGGGTCTTTTCCAACCTGAATGATTCTATGATCTCCCCTCAGCCTCCTCTTCTCCAGACTAAACATCCTCAGTTCTCTCAGCCGCTCCTCGTACGACATGTGCTCCAGACCCTGCACCAGCTTCGTTGCCCTTCTCTGGACACGCTCGAGTCATTCAATGTCCTTTTTGTAGTGAGGGGCCCAAAACTGAACACAGTAATCGAGGTGCGGCCTCACCAGTGCCGAGTACAGGGGTAAGATCACTTCCCTGTCCCTGCTGGCCACGCTATTTCTGATACAGGCCAGTATGCCATTGGCCTTCTTGGCCACCTGGGCACACTGCTGGCTCATGTTCAGCCGGCTGTCAATCAACACCCCCAGGTCTCTCTCTGACTGGCAGCTCTCCAGCCACTCCTCCCCAACCCTGTAGCGCTGCTGGGGGTTGTTGTGGCCCAAGTGCGACACCCGGCATCTGGCCTTATTGAAACTCCTACAGTTGGCCTTAGCCCATCGCTCCAGCCTGTCCAGGTCTCTCTGCAGAGCCTCCCTACCCTCGAGCAGATCAACACTCCCACCCAATTTGGTCTCATCTGCAAATTTACTGAGGGTGCACTCGATCCCCTCGTCTAGATCATCAATAAAGATGTTAAACAGGAGTGGCCCCAAAACCGAGCCCTGGGGGACACCACTCGTAACCGGCCACCAACTGGATTTAACTCCATTCACCACAACTCTTTGGGCCTGGACATCCAGCCAGTTTTTTATGCAGCAAAGCGTGTGCCCATCCAAGCCACGAGCAGTCAGTTTTGCCAGGAGAATGCTGTGGGAAACGGTGTCAAAGGCCTTACTGAAGTCAAGGTAGACAACATCCACAGCCTTTCCCTCATCCAATAAGCAGGTCACCCTGTCGTAGAAGGAGATCAGGTTTGTCAAGCAGGACCTGCCTTTCATAAACCCAATCTGACTGGGCCTGATCATCTGGTTGTCCCGCATGTGTTGTATGATGGTACTCAGGATGAGCTGCTCCATCAGCTTCCCGGGCACCGAAGTCAAGCTAACAGGCCTGTAATTTCCTGGATCATCCTTCCGTCCCTTCTTATAAATGGGCGTCACATTGGCCAATTTCCAAACTGTTGGGACTCCCCGGTCAGCCAGAACTGCTGGTAAATGATGGAAAGAGGCTTGGCGAGCACCACAGCCAGCTCCTTCAGCACCCTCGGGTGTATCCCATCTGGTCCCATAGACTTGTGTCTATGTGATGCAGTAGGTCACTGACTATCTCCTCCTGGATTGTGGGGGGGTCATTCTCCCAGTCTCTGTCTTCTGGCTGAGGAGGCTTGATTCCCTCATTATGCTTGATTCCCTCAGTACAACTAGTCTTCTTATTAAAGACTGAGGTGAAGAAGGCATTAAACACCTCAGCCTTTTCAATATCGCTCATTGCCATGTTTCTTCCTGCATCAAGCAGGAGATGGAGGCTCCCCCTGGTCTTTCTTTTGCTGTTGACGTACTTATAGAAACATTTCTTGTTATCCTTGACTGCTGAAGCCAGATTAATTTCTAGCTGGGCTTTAGACCTCCCAATTTCCGCCCTGCATAACTTCACAGCATCTCTGTAATCATTGTGAGTGGCTAGGCCCTTCTTCCAAAGGCTGTAAACTTTCCTTTTCTCCCTGAGTTGCAGCCAAAGCTCCCTGTTTACTAGGGTGGTGCCTGTTTAGCCAGGGTGGTTCTCCCAATGCTTTCCAAGCATCAGGTTAATGACCATGTAGAGGAGGTGAAAAAGTGTTTTCAGTTGATATACACTTCAGGATTGCCTCAAAAATGAATTTATGAATACTGAGAACTACCCCTAGAAACCCAATGACACGTGAAGCAAACCAGGATAATGGAGTGTATTCAATTTTGTAGATGGCATCGAACTGAGTTGGAACAACTGATGTGCTGGAGGGCAGGACTGTCTCAGGTTCGGATGGATCTTGTGTACTGGTGCAGGTTAGCCAGAGAGACTGTGAAATCCCCATCTTTAGGGTTTTTTACATGTGACTGACTAGAGCACTGAGCAACCTCTTCTGACTTTAAGAATGAGGTTGGTCTATATGATATTCTGCGTGCCCTTCCACCTGAAACTATTCTATAACCACATTATTAACTTGGTGGGATAAGATCAGAAGTTGTGCTGGGTTTGTGTGTGTGGTGGGGTTTTTGTAACAGGAGAGGGGACTACAGCAGTGGCCCCTGTGAGAAGCTTCTTGAAGCTTCCCTGGCTCCAGGTCAGACCATCCTCTGGCCAAGGCCAGGCCAATTAAAGACAGTGGCTGTACTGCTGCGATAATGTATTTAAGAAGGGAACCTGGGAGGAGGAGTTGGATTTGTAAGGAGGACACCTGTGTGAACACTGAGGTCAGTGGAAGGAAGGAGGAGGAAGTGGGGGAGGTGTTGTCACGTCCCAGTTTCTCGGGATGATGACTCAGATTTGCCAGTTCCCAGGTCAGGATTAAGGTGAAACTACACCAAGGATTCTTCAATTTGCAAAGCTCAATTTTTATTTGCTCACAACAGGTAATTGGCATGAAACTTTGTCAGTAATCTTTGCAACCTCTGCAACAGACATTAAATTTATATCAACTAGTGGCAGATCTTATAACATGCCCCAAAAAGCCTTAAACATGCTCCAGCAAGCCTTGCTTTATATGAGGGCATACAGAATAAGAATGGGAGAGAAAAGGGGAGAGAAAAAAAGAGAGAGAAAGACAAAAAGGAAGATTTCACCAGTCCTGGTTCCATTGTTGGTCCAGCCAGCCCAGGGGTCCAGTTCTGGTGAGGCACAGCCAGGCAGGGCTTTGACTTGTGTCCTTTTATAATTCCTTGCCCCTCCTCCAGGTGAGCAGTTGGGAGTCGTCTGACTAATTAGGCATCATGCGCAGTGTATGCTTCTAGAATTTCCTTGCTTTTGGTACATGCACAGTTTGTACCTTCAGATTCTTCTGAAAATGAATGGGTGGGCTTGGGGATCGTTGGGGAGTTACTCCCCCCTCCCTGCAGGTGTGACCATTGTTTTGACCTTTCCTTTTGGCACAGGCATTGTGAAAACAGCTTCTCTACTGGTTCTTCACAGAGTCACCCTAGATAGGGAAGTTCAGCCTCCAAAAAGTGTGGTCCCACCTCCGGAGGACCCCGTCCTCTTGCCACACCTCCCTGCCATTGCCTGCACAGCCCCAGTGTTTCCATAGAAAGCGTTTCCTTTGCCAGTGTTCTTTACCAATTGGTTGAGACGTTAACTGATGGTTTCATCAGATCGCCACAGGTGTGCCAGAGTGGAGATGAGACACTCCCTTGCGGCCTGTGGTGAGGTGGCAGGGCTGCCCCCCTGCCACCCATGGAGGTCCATGGTGGAGCAGATGTCAACAAGGAGCCCATGGAGGACCCCATGTTAGAGCAGGTGACTGCACCTGAAAGCGGCCAAGATTCTGTGGGAAGAAGCCTCCGCTGTTTTAGCTGGGCTCTGGGAGGATTGCAATGGGAGGGACCCACATCAGGGCAGCTCAGGAAGAGCGCAACCTGTGGGGAGGACTCATGTTGGAGAAAGATTGTGGAGGACTGTCTCTGGTGATAGGGACACCATGCTGGAGCAGGGGAAGAATGTGAGGAGTTCCCACCCAGAGGAGGAAGAAGTGGCAGGACTGACCATAACCCTCTATTCCCCGTCCCCTGTGCCACTTGGGGGGAAGAGATAGAGAAATTTAGAGGAAAGCTGAGTCTGGGAGGAAGACAGGGTGAGGGGAAGGTGTTTTTAAGATGTGGTAAGGCTTCTCACTGTCCTACTCTCTCTGTTAAGTGTTGTTGTTGTTAGTGTCTGAATTAAATTTACATTCTTTTTCTTTCCCTAATGAGTCTTTTGCCCATGACCGTAATGGGTGAGTCATCCCTCTCTCTCCTTATCTTGATTCCTGAGACTTTTGCTTTATTTTCTCCTCTCATTCCTGAGGAAGGGGTGAGTGTGTGTTCTTAGTTGCCCTCTGAGCTCAAACCACAACACAAGTCTAAACATATTCTGATTTTTTTTACTTTGGGTTTTGTGAATTTCTGGAAGAATTTTTTTTTATGGATCTGCCAAACACACAACAGAAACAACTTAGTTTTCACTGAAACAAGTTGGAAAACCTGAAATAGATAAAAGCTAGATGAACTAGAAAAGGCATAGTTTTTGCCGAAGGAACTGGCTGAACTGGATTTTAGAAAAACTCTCCCAGTCCTGTAAATCAAATTCAGAATGGAACCTTTCTTCATAGAATCATAGGATATTTCAAGTTACAAGGGACCCATAAGGATCATGAAGTCCAACTCCCCACTCCTTGCAGGACTACCTTAGTCATATTAATAAGAACATCCGCACGCTCCTCGAACTCTGACAGACTTCCCTACTGTGACCACTTCCCTGGGGAGCCTGTTCCAGTGACTGACCATCCTCCCAACGAAGAACCTTTTCCTAATGTCCAATCTGAACTTCCCCTGATGCAGCTTCATTCCATTTCCTCATGTCCTACCGCTGGTCACCAGAGAGAGGAGATCAGCACTTTGAAGTTTGACTGAATATGACTAGCTCCTAGACCTCTTTCTTAGCACACCTTCACAGGCAACAGCTAGTTTTCATGCTATTTCAACCCATCTCTTAAATTAAAAGGTATTGATAAAAACAGATGAATTGCATAGCCTGTATTTGACAATCAAAGAAGTTTTGTGCAAATGTAAGTACCTTATAAGCACTTAGGCTTTGGGGTGATTCTATGAATTATATCTTTGTATAATTCGTAGTTTGTTATCACTAGTCTGTTTGATCTCTCTGTGTGGAAGTTTACCAGTAACTCCCTGAAATGCAAAATGCAAATGAGCTCCATTTTAAGAAGAAATGCAACTGAAGCAGCGCATTATGACTTTCCTAGAAAGTAAAATATTCTGGAGGTAGTTTTGATTCTGAAAATGCAACCAGGTAATCATAAATTATAGAACTTTCAAAAACTTCCCCTTTCATTTGCAGTTCTTTTTATTTGTAGTGTTGCAAGCCTGCATATGTCAGTACAGCAAAAACCAAGAAGCCTCTGAGGATTTAAGCAGTATAGTATATTCAACAACAGTATTTCAATGTGGGGAAAAAACAGGCACTTTTTACTATGGTACAAAGGAATAGAGTGTGAATGAAATAAAACCACCTTAGAAATAAGAAACTCTAAAGACAGAAAGGAAAACCATTACTTTTGAATAAAAAAAAATTCTAAGTAATCTTTAATTTTAAAAGCCCTGGCATCTATGCACAAGGGTTCTCTGTTCCCACATTTGCCTAGAATTTATTTGCAGTGGGAACACTGCAATTCATTAGTATTATCACACCACTATCCTAACTAATGAGAAATTTTGATTTTCCTATGACAAGGACTGCAAATAAAAAGTCAGAAGATTGTGAACTAAGTCTCGTTAGTCAGATAAAAACATGAATTAAGGCTTCTTACTTAACTTTAATCAGAGCTAGAAAACTATTAGCCTAAACTGTCAGAAATCATGTGTTTTTTGTTTGTAATTTGATTGCACTTCATATATTACTTAAACTAAGACAGCCTCAACTTCATATAATTTGCTGGAGCCACACTGCAGTATGCAGCAGGAAAAAATATACAGAGACGAACAAAAGAAAGAGGACTACAAAAGACTACCAAAGTGGAGAATGTTTGAACAAGTTAAATGTAAACCAACACTACAGAAAAACATAAGGCTAATATGTTCAAATATAGGTGAAGTAAATATCTGGTATCATGAGCCATCAGATGTGTAAGGTTCTCTTTCTGTAGTTGGGGCCTGTGTCTGCAAGAAAATTTTTTCCACTGATTACTTATATTTGAATTACTCTTGAACTAGGAAAACGTGACACTCATTCTTTTTACAGCCCACACCAGTACTATTAGTTTTGTGCATTTTAGCATAACTTCTGGGGGCAACAACCAAGGCTCTTAGCACTTACTGTAAAGTAAGTCATCCCATGCATTATTGCCTTGAAACCTGAGGCAGTCTTTTCAATATACAAACACAGAAAGAGCAAAACCATGAGATGTCACCAACTCGGAAGGCATGCAGAAATGTGCCCTGAAAAGATCACTGAAAGATTGTGTTAGAAAGTCAAGCAAATTTTTATGTGTAGCCTCTCTAAAGCCAATCTGTATGAGCTACATAAATATCAGATACGGTCAAACACATTAGAAAAATACTTACTGTGAGAGACAAGTCAACAGGCAAAGACACCTACCTTGTGTAACACATTCAAAATTCAAAGAGGAGATTTCAAACCCAAACTGCATCAGTTAGTCCAATAGTAGATATACTGACTTTTAAAAAATCTTTGTTGCAGGCCTAGTTATCCCCAAAACGTTTTTATTTTCTCTCCTGCTTGCCCATCTTTGCCCAGCATAGAGATGGAATAGGCAAAGCCGCTGCTGGCCAAGTAGTGAGGACACATGAGGAAGCTCTGAGCCAACTCCAGACCTGAAATGAGCTACAGGGTCCTGGCAGCATGGAAGCAGCTACAGTTGAAGTCCTCCTGCTTATTCGTCCCATTCCCTTGAAGCCATTTTGGTAAGCTGAAATTGTAAGGTATGATTTTCTGCTAGGAAAATATTTGTATTAAATATACAGAATTCTTAAAGAATTTGGCATATATTTACACAGAATTAAGAAGTGTGATGTCTGCTCTGTGCTCTGTTGCATGTTGTGTCATTTTAACTTAGAAAAACAGAATTTCTACCTAAAATTGCAGATTCTGTTAAATGATTAGAACCAGTTCATTTTCTGCTATTGTAGATTATCCCTCCTAGAGAGATCTATGTGCAGTTAGTGTCCGGAGCAAATATGTGGCTTCTTTGTAGAATTCCTGTGACCTTGAGGAAGTATTTTGTTTTATCACACAACACAATGCTCTGAGCACATGCTAATAAAACTTCCTCATAGACAGACTGTGGGAATCAACAGCATTAAATACCCGAGGCACTCAGTAGTCTGGTGATTAGGGCCATATAAGTAATACATAGTCAATCTCCCTATGGTTAGAATGTTGTCAAAGTGTGTGCTCCGTGTATCTGTGTCAGATGTGACATTTTCCTAGTACCAAATTATCTGGAGACATTACAAGCAGAATTGTGGAAGGATCAAAAACAGCTCGAGTGGCTCACCCAGTCCCTTGTTGCAAGATAAAATGGCATGCAGCTGACACAAAACATCTCAAAGCCCTTGATTTGCTTTAGTGCCTTTTAAAGTACTTCTTCTGAAGAAGGAATATGTGTGTGCACACAGGAGTTATTACCAGCTAAAAACTCTGTCTGCTGATATCCCACATTAGAACACTGCATGTATCTATTCTAAAATCAGATGCGACATTGAAAAAATATTTGACAGAGGTATGGTTGTCTTTTGATCTTTATGAATTCCTGACATACTTCTGCTGATCATGACCTTCCTACTACTTTCAGAGGTGTGCAGAAATGAGAACCATCCCTTATGTGCTGCCAATTTTTATCTTACCAGTGAATTGTGATAATTTTTTTGTTTTTGTACATTTACAGGGGGTCTCTCATAGGCTTGCATGGGATTTTTGACTACATCAACTAGGATAAAACAATAATATAATAATGATTATTAATGTAACACACAATAGCTGGTCCTATAAAACATAGTTAAGAGGCTTGCTGTCTTGTACATTAATATTGATCTCGAGATGAGATCAGTTTCCACAGAATTTAATGCAGCTTTGGTTTTAATTGCAAGTAAAATTCTTAGAGCATGTCCTGTTTTTAAGAATAGGACCTTTCAGCTGCGAGAAAGTTCCTCAGTGGCTGATCTAAACCGGTTCACACAGTAAATATGGGATCACTGGATCTCTTCCAGTTTTGTGATGATGATGAGTCTGATGAGCAGATGGGAGGCACATTTGTAGATGCTCTTCATTGCTTCTCTGTGAAAGCTTTTAATTTGTTCACTTACTCTTATGCTTGCTGCTTCTGAACAGAGGTTCAACCCCAAATGAAAATCATGAGAATTTCTGACTGAGGTAGCAGCTCATGTTTAAAAAACTAAACAATATGGCTGATGGATACATATTTTGTCTGTTTACACTCCTTTATGTTAAGAACTGAAATGCTCTGATATGTCTTTCATATAAGTTGTGAGTCCATCAATATTTGATGAAAATCATCTGCTGTCTTTCCTAGCAAAGATTCTTCTGTGTTCTTTTAGATCTTTGACAAAGGTGTTATATAGCATGAGCAAATCTGATCGCTGCATGACCCATTAAAACATATTCACTCTGTTATACCTCCTTGTGTCTAAACTAACTAGGTTTTAACCCACTCATCTGATGACAAGTTACTGATTTTTTTTAATCACCATAACGTCTTAACTGAAATGTTGACTAGTTCCAAATTCAATACTTGTTGAAGTCCATTATAACAGCAGTCTTGCTTGTAACAATCAAACATTCAAACTTGGGTTTTATTTTTAGCTGCTCAGATAGGATTTAGGCTTTTTTGCTTCTCTCTGCTCATTTTCTTCTAATTCTGTATTAAACAAATAATCATCAGCCACTCTATTTTGCCCCAGGGCTGATGTCAGGCTAATGGACTCCTTGTTACTCATCCAAGTTAGCTGAAATGTTAACAAAATGTTAGTTGGCTTCTAGTCTCCAGAACTTCTTCAGTTATCTTAGAGTCAGTGAAAACCACCACCAAGTATCCTAAGGGCTCCTTTTCTAGTGCTTCAGCTTGCTGTAGACAAATTATCCATACTTGCTGACATAAAAAACTCTAACACAAGTAGCTGCCCTTTACCATCTTCTGAAGTTTCTAATTGGAAAATGCCTAAAAAGCAAAATGTAGTTGCCTTTCCATTTCCTTGTCTTTTTATTCCTTCTTCCCAACAACACAAAAGAGAAATTACATATAAAATAAAATAAATATGCAAACTTTCAGAAGGCCTTAACTTCCTTAAGTTTGGTGGTCAAGAATTCTACCTGTGCCTTTCTTATCAGTTCGAAAATTCTAGGATATGAATACCAAATTAATTACTGTTATTAATCATATCTTCTTTTTTATATTCTGTAAACACTCGGTTTGCTTATATGTGCATACAGGTGTGAGAGAACTTTGCATAGATGTGTGTGGAACTGCTTTCACTTCCTATGAAAGTCAGTTTGTGGTTTCAGCCACTGTGGCCTTTCACAGATGTGAGAGTGTGGATTTCTGAATACCTATTATAGTGTTCTTAAACAATTTCTGATTATTATTCATATGTTTTTAATTAAATTCTGCCTCCTGACTGCTCTGGTGCATAATTGTTTTCAGCTTTTTGAAACTGGTCCTTTGAAAGTATCAAGTGTATGTATCACTGGTATGGACTTTCTTCTTTTTAATCATTGCAAATATAATTAAAATAAAATCACTTCTCTCCCAGGCTTCTCTATGAATAACTAATATCAAGTAAATTGTTTCATATCCTCGAAATTTTTGCATTTGCATTCTTATCCCTGATTGATTTATGTGAATGCTTTTGAGAAGAATTAGAATCTTATAGTGCCAAGTAGAACCATGTAAGCAGCAGCAGGACCCAAGTTATTTCTGATGTGAAAACTCAAGACCAGTCTTTTTCCTAGAAGACCTGTCTTTTTCTCAGTTAGGATTAGTGGTGTTGGCTAAGTGCCACACTGACTACCTGCATGGGGTAGAAAGAACTTTGGGTCATTTTCCTGCCCTCCACACTCATGTGCCACCAGCATGCAGTTCTGTTACCTACATGTTTTAAAAGTTGTGAAGTTTTAAAAGTTGTGATGTTTTAAAAGTTACAATGTTTTAAAAGTTTTTCCCTAAATACTGTAATACCTATATAATCCTCAGCATCAAATGAAGAAATTGTATTTAGACTTTTAAAATGATACATCAAGTCAGATATTAAAGAGTTGGTTTGGGTTTTTTTTAACCAAGTCCATGAAAGCTGGAAACTTGGATGAGGAGGACAGTCTTGTGATATCATAATTATACAATTATTTTAGTTCCTTCTGCTTTAGGACAAATACAACAGCTCTCACAATTTTATCTTATAGTGATAACTGACAACTATGGTGTGCTAGGACCATTCTGCAGGAATCTGACATATGTAGAAAGCAATGGAATACAAAAAGTAGGGTTATCTTTTCCTCTGAAACATCTGCGTGTTGGGTAGATCTTTTGATTATTTACTGAACTCTGAAAGGCAGAAACTAATGGTACTGTAGACCTAAATAAACCCAGAAACATCAGTGCTTGCTAGAAAGCTTTCACAGAAAATCCACACTTCCTTCTTACACCTGACTGCAGGTTGCATTAATTTCCATCAGTCCCCTCAGCAGGTCAGACACAGGCAGATCTCCAGGTCATACTGACAGTACAGTCTGATCTCCTCTACTCTTCACCTGATCTCCTCTACTCTTCACCCAAAGGACCTTGGGCCTCAGAGGCATGAAGTCTTTGGCATCTGCTGGTAAAGATGTCATCAGCTCACCTTCTTACCCATCTGGTTGTGGTCTCACAATTGCTTGCTACTGAAAGACCTCTATCATCTTCCACCAAAATCTCTCCCTCACAGTACAAACATGACAAAATGAAGCCCACAATTGTAAAGGAAGCTACAGTGGAGGAAACAGGTTGGTTCAACAGATATCAATGTTTTTTTGCCACGCTTCTGTGTCTTCTGGGTATCCTTGTGGTGTCTCAGGTGCAAGGCAGAGGAGAAATTTTGATCACAAACCTCACACAGTGGATGCCTAAAGTAGGTTTACCTGCTCAGCAGTGCTTGTGAGCAAAAAGGGTATATATATGCTTAAACCTGTATTCCTGTCTTTTGTGCTTCTGCCTATCTGACTTGTGTGCTGTTGAACTGATCACGTGGGTGACCAGTGTGGGAAATGCAGGTAAGGTGGGGAGCCTGGCTCTGTCGGGCATCACAGCTCTTGCAAAGTGTCACAGGAGGTGAAGGGAGCAAAAGTGAACTCGGAAATGAAACTCTTGATCTCTGTCACATAAAAAAAAAACCCAGAAAACAAACCCAAACCACATTATGATATCATTTGAAATGAAAGGTTTTGCTTCAACTTTCTTGAGACAAAATTAAAGCATTAAATTTTGCAGAAAAATGTAAGATCTTCCCACAGAAAAATCCTCACTCATCTGTAATGAAGTTATTTCCCAGTTTCTTCCATCTCTGCTACAGCTTTCTGTACTTTGTCTGTGACTTAATATTTTGAGAGGAAAAGAAACCCACACAGTAAACCTGTGGCTTACTGAGTCACTTACTGGCACAGGGCCTTGTTTAAATATCTTCCTGAAGTAGTTGGCTTGGCGCTCCCTATCTCTGAGGATTTCTAATGGATCGTTCTGCCTGAAATTAGGCCAAGCAGTTTCCTCAAAAGAATTGAAGCTTTTTAAATGGTTACTACCATTCCTTTTCAGTTTAAATTTATCAGTTGATTTCATCCATGGATTTGTAATGCTCTTCCCTTCCCCCCATCCAAAATAACTGATTTCTGCTTGTGCCATATTACATTGTCTCTGTTCTGAAAGCAGCTGAGAACTCCAGGTCCTTTTCTACACTTATGGATCTGGCATTTACCCAAGAAACAGGTGACTGCTCCCTCAGTAACAGTATTAATTTAATAAACCAACATTTTCAGCAAGAAGATAATTCCCTGAAGGATGATCAAGCGGTGAAGCAGGCTGCCCAGAGAGGCTGTGCAGGCTCCTTGGAGGTTTTCCAAACCCTGCACAACATGGTCTGATGCCATAGCTGCTCCTGCTGTAAGCAGGAGATTGGACCAGACACCTCTGGAGGTCCATTCCAGCCTGCATGATCCCATAATCCTTTCCTGACTGTCTGTTCAGCAATTGGTTTTGTTTCTCTTAAGTACAATATTAGAATTCATTTCTAGTTAAAGGTCTTTGTCCAAATCCTTAAATTCACTCATGGCTTCCAAAATACACAGCTATGTAAGCATACATCACTGCATCTTCCAATTGCACTTTGGGGTTTTCTTCATATAAAATTAATTATTAATCGGAGTTATCTTAACAACTGTTGTCATGACATGCAGTGTTTTTTCCTTCTCTTAGTAACTGTAACTCAAGTCAGTCTCCAGCTTTCCCACTCACCTCTCATCTTTTCTACCTACATGGTCCTGCTGATAAACAGCAGTAGCACATAATGCTATCATATAAATTGCTGTTGAGTTGAAACTGTGTTTTCCCACAATGAAAATATTCCTCCACTTTTGCAGATTCACTCTTACCTTTGAACCTAATACTTTCTGGCACTGTTTGGGTGAGTCTAACTAAATATGTTTCTGTAGATTTTTTGTGTTCAAAGTGAGTGTCAAATTTTTTTGTGACAACTTCTCACCTCAAAAACATAAAGTAGCCCATCTCATAAAGGTATTCACAAGAATGAACACATTTTCCAGGAATATTTGCCTTAACATGTGCCATGAATTAATATTTTTCTGGGAAACTGAAAAGATTTGATTTCCACTTGAAATGTTCCTAAACAATTACCTTTATAGCCTTATTGAGAGTAGGGACATTAAATAAATTCTAAAGGGCCCAGCACCAAAGCCCTTGCTAAGGACTTGATTTCACAGTAATGGCAGTACTGCATAGCATAATGTACAGACCTGTCCAAGGGGAGGTTTTGTAGGAGTTCCACCTCTGTTTTTAAGTTCAGTATTATATATGGAAACACTATTCCTAAGAAAACTCTCACTCTTTGAAATTTTCAGAGATAAGTTGCTAGGAATTCTGTTCTAGGAAAGAAGTATACATATCCAATACTGTGAGGATTTTGATAAAATCAGTTTCTGCTGTTTATTTGAATTTCACTACTTCTCATAATTTATTTTACAAATTCATTTTAGTATATCCTCCCAGGAGAGGTCAGTGAGATGTTTGTATCTTTAGTGTTTGCTACAAAATTGCATTTACTTAGTTTAGGCAAGCTAGAAAAATAACTGGTGATGCTGCAAAGTTGATGCTGAATTTTACTGGAAAATACAAAGTAAATGTGATTGGAAAACACAAGTGTAGTGACGGTATCCGTGTAATATTTGTTAAAAATAGTTCTGAAGTTTGTGCAAGACCAGTCTGAGTTCTATACGGAACATCTAACACATTTATATTAATTAAGTTAATGTGCCATTGTCTATAAAACCATAACAAAATCCTGGACATGTGAAATTGATACGATTTTTGGCATTCATTTCAGAGAACCAAAATTTCATTCAGTATGAATTTCCAAAAATAATACAATAACCTTTTAAAAGTGATAACATACAAGTTCTTAACAAATTAACCAGTACTTCAAAATATACCGTAGAAGGGGGAAAAGGTCTGTAGTAGGTTTCTGTGTCTATTTGGTGTGTCAACAGCAAATGTTCTAAACTGTAAATTATTTAAAAGTGTAGCACACTATGACATCTCTCTAGGCTCAGATCACTGAATTTGTAATGCAGTCAGCTCTGTAGACAGAGACATTTCTATGTAATGCATGCAAAACATTTCTTTACCAAACTAAATAATGTAGAAAATTGTATGAAGCCCAATGGGACCACATATTAGGCTAATCTAAGCTGTCATGGAGTCATGGACTAATGAAGAAAGGATTGAAAGAATTAGCCCAGTTTCCCTCATCTTATCAACTGTCACTGGAAGAGTGTGAGTCAGGAGAAGGTACTCAGTTCTTGATTCTGCCAAACCTACAGAAATGTTTAACATCATTATTACTTGCCTTTTAAATAGTATATGTGAATATTGTGTAGCTTTTATTCCTTTTGGTTTATCTCAAAACACTTTGCAAATGGGACAAGTATCATTATTCTTTTTACATAAAGAAAATATTTATTTTGTTATTATTTCTTGTTACTTTTATCTTACATTGTAAAATATATAAAGAAATTACTTTATAAAAGGAAAATAAATAAAGCCAGAGAGAGGAAAGGTGTCAGAGTTCTCCTTTTGATGATGGGACTATTCATATTATTACAGTTCAATATTTCTCTAAACTGGGCAGAATCAAAGGTGTGATTTGCTTCCATTGAGGCACTGGGGTTGTGGTGGTGACATGTTTCCACCAGGAAAACCCAGCACCATCTTGAAGGAATGAGCACATTTGCATCACATTGCTACAGTGAAAAGTGTTAGAGGATCCATCTCTTTTTTTTTTTTTTTTGAGATATTAATAACCCTCCTCCTATTGGGGTAGCAGCAGGTTAGCAAGAATAACAAAAGCTTTTCAATGTGTTGAAAGAAAAAACCTTACCCAGTCAGTAGCTCTCCTTTGCAGCCGTCCCTCATGGCACTTAAATGTCATTTCAAACTTCACTTCATCACCTTGGTGAGCTAATGCACCCCACGGCCTCACCAGATGCGTTTCTCTCAGATGCAGTAAGTACTTCATCCTCCCACCCCTCTCCTGGGAAACTCTCTTGAGAGGATGTTTATATGTTAAATTGCAAGAGAACTATGGATGAGAAATATCAATTCTGCTATAGCCTATGAACTGATGTATATTTCTTTCAACTCACTGAAATGGGGTCACATAGTTAGAGACACACAAACCAGGGAGGAAAAAACAGTGGATTGCCTATTGTAAAACTGGAGCCAGATGCCAAGGATATACTTGACAGACAAGCAAGAGAGTAAGCAGCAGATTTATTCTTGTAAAGCTATATATAACATACACCCCTCTCTCCAGATATATCTGCGGTCAAGACTTGATTCTCTTCCAAAACATATTACCTACTAGTATAAAACCATTGACTTTAATTGCCTTTATTTCTGCTTTTTACCAATCTGATGGGTGATGCAGGTTCATCTAATGGTGCCCAATCATTGCCTCTTCTTCTAAGATCGGTACTGCCTTTCTGCTAAGTAAAGTAGGTTCTTGGGCACTTTGAGGTTGACTTCTCATAGAATCAGAATTATTTAGGTTGGAGAAGACCTTTAAGGTAATCAAGTCCAACTGTTAACCTAACACTGCCAAGTCTACCACTAATCATAGAATCATAGAATCACAGAATGGTTTGGGTTGGTTTGGGTTAAAGATCATCCAGTTCCAACCTCCCTACCATGGGCAGGGACACCTTCCACTAGATCAGGTTGCTCAAAGCCCCATCCAACCTGACCTTGAACACTTCCAGGGAGGGGACATCCACAACCTCTCTGGGAAACCTGTTCCAGTGTCTCACCATCCTCACAGTAAAGAATTTCTTCCTTATATCTGATCTAAATCTACCCTCTTTCAGATTAAAAATATTATCCCTCATCTATCATTACACTCCCTGAGTCCTTTCCCATCTTTCCTGCAGGTGCCATTTAAGTACTAGAAGGCCACTTATATAAGGTCTTCCCAGACCCTTCTCTTCTCTAGGCTGAACAACTCCAACTCTCTCAGCCTGTCTTCATAGGAGAGGTACCCAAATGCATAGGAGGGTGACCCAAGTGCAGGACCCAGCACTAAGCCTTGTTGAACCTCATACAATTGGCCTTGACCCATCAATCCAGCCTGTCCATATCCCTCTGTAGAGCCTTACTACCCTCAAGCAGACTAACACTCCCACCCAACTTGGTGTCCTCTGCAAACTTACTCAGGGTGCACTCGATCTCCTTGTCCAGATCATTAATAAAGATATTAAACAGAACTGGACCCAGTACTGATCCCTGGGGAACACCACTTGTGACTGGCTGCCAACTGGATTCAACTCCATTCACCACCACTTTTTGCGCCTGGCCATCCCCCCAGTTTTTACCCAGGGAAGAGTAGGCCCATCCAAGTCTTGAGCAGCCAGTTTCTCCAGGAGAATGCCGTGGGAAATGGTGTCAAAGGCCTTACTAAAGTCTAGGTAGACAACATCCACAGCCTTTCCCTCATCCACTAAGTGGTTCACCTTGTCATAGGAGATCAGATTAGTCGAGACGGACCTGCCTTTCATAAACCCATGCTGACAGAGCCTGGTCATCTGGTTGTCCTGTACGTGCTGTGTGATGGCACTCAAGATGGTCTGCTCCATAACTTTCCCTGACACTGAGGTCAGACTGACAGGCCTGTAGTTCCCCGGATCATCCTTCTGGCCCTTCTTGTAGATGGATGTCACATTTGATAACTTCCAGTCAACTGGAACCTCCCTGGTTAGTCAGGACTGCTGACAAATGATGGAAAGTGGCTTGGTGAGCACTCCTGCCAGCTCTCTCAGTACCCTTGGGTGGATCCCATCTGGCCCTGTAGATGTGTGTGTGTCTAAGTGGTGTACCAGGTTGCTAACCATTTCCCCTTGGATTATGGGGGCTTTATTCTGCTCCCCATCCCTGTTTTCCAGCTCAGGGGACTGGGTACCCACAGAACAACTGGTCTTACTTACTGAGGCAAAGAAGGCTTTAAGTACTTCAACCTTTTCCTCAGACTTTGTCACTATGTTTCCGCCCACATCCAATAAAGGATGGAGATTGCCCTCAGCCCTCGTTTTGTTGTTAACGTATCTATAGAAACATTTTTTATTGTCTTTTATGGCAGTAGTCAGATTAAGTTCGGCTCTGGTCCTTCTAATTTTCTTCCTCCATAACCTCACGACACCTTTGTAGTCCTCCTGAGTTGCCTGCCCCTTCTTCCAAAGGTCATAAACTCTTCATTTTTTCCTGAGTTTCAGCCAAAGCTCTCTGTTCAGCCAGGTTTGTCTTCTTCCCCACTGGCTCATTTTTCAGCAGATGGAGACAGCCTGCTCCTGTACCTTTAAGATTTCCTCCTTGAAGAATGTCCTCAGTAGGGTACAGTCATGGTCTTGGTAGTTTCTGAGCATAGCTTAATTGAATTGCATGTATACATGGAAGGTGAGAATTACTAAGCAACTATTACAGCCCAAATCAGGCCAGATTTCCAAAGTGCAACACCACCTGGGAACAACTCCAATCAAATCTAACACAAGCACTTCTGGCGTTGACACTATACTTTCTCTACAGGATCTGTACATGGGAAGCAAGCAAGCAACCAACCAAAAAAATCCCCAATTTTTGAATTTAAATTTTCAGAATATTGTACAATACTATAGGTACTCTCATAACAGTATGCTATGTCAGCATGCCATTTCACTATCAGAAAATGTTTTAAACATATAAAAATGCACTTCCTCAAAAATGTTGAACATGAACTCTTTATTATTTTCATTATTCTTGAAACATACTTTTATAAAAGCTCTTGGAGTGGCCACCAAACATTCCTTTGCTGAGGCAATTTTGAGAAAACTTATGAAAAAATATTTTAAAAATCCCCTCTCTTCAAGATCACTGGACAATAAGTGTTGACTTTGCTGACAAAAATTGTGTTTTGGCATCAATCCACATGCCTGGAGTCAGATTCTTTCATGGATTTGAGATGGAATTGTTCCATTGCTATCTCCATTCAAACCAGCCAGGGGCCTGGACCACAGTTAAACTTCAGATTTACCTATCTAGCTGGCTATTAGCTGACTACCTAAAGTTTGTCATAACTATGAAGTTATGTACAGTTCTTTATACCATGCTCATAATTACTGAAAGAAGCAGCACAGGAAACAATGTTTATTAGAAACTTCTGTAAGCTAGTCGCATTCTTAACATCTGGAGTATAATGTATTATTAACAAATAAGTAAATGAGTAACAGAATACAGGAAGATTATAACAATTATAACGTGTTACCAAAGCAAGATTAAATAGTCTAAAGAATGTAGCATAGTGTGAAGCTTAGCTGATTTATTCACAAGCTCAAGTAGTTTAGAGTAATGTCCTTAAAGGGCAGGGAGGGAAGTCAAGTATTGCTTTCTTTTCTGTTTGCTTTCATTGTTCTGCCTGTTTTCTTTCACGTTTTATCAGAGCTATTCTGACAGCAAAAAGTTGTAAAAACTCTCATAGTACTTTACTTTTCCTGCATGATCTGATGTGTGCATCCCACTGTCCAGGTCACTGTCACATGTTACCACTGGCACATACCCCACATGTGGTGTCTGGCAGGTTTAGAAGGGAAGCTGGAATCAAAGCCACTGACCACAACTCTCACTGTCTTTAAACTGCCAAGCTGGATAATGCTTTCATTTCACTTCCTAAACTGAGCTGGAAGGAAAGCATTTTTGCTTGCTCGTCCCTCAGATGACTTGGACAAAAGATATCTATTTGTCTGTCAGCACTTCTGAGACACTCATTAAAATCTGTCCTTGAACACAGGCGTTCCCATTAATTTTACTGGAATCCCAAGGCAAGATTCTCAGTGAGGGTACATCATAATTTCATGGAAACTGGTAGTATTATACTCATTTACACTATCTAAAGAGATAAGCTATATATCTGAGGTTAAAATGTGGCAATTTGGTTTTGAAGCACTAAGAAAAATCAAGGCCAAATTCTGAGTTTGGTTGGATATTTGAGCCTTTGACCAACTTCTGTGTGAGCAGAATGGTGGAAATAATGTTCCAGCTCCCGGAGTGGAACACAAACATGTCAGTAAGTATTTACTGCCAGAGGGAAAAAATTGACAAAGATGTTTGCAGCATTTCCTATTCTATGCATGGGAAATACTGCAAAGGTAGAGAGGGATCTGGGGGTGCTGGTCAGTATGAGTGAGGAGTGTGCCCTTACAGCCAAGAGAACAAACCGCATCCTGGGGTGCATCAAACACAGCATAACCAGCTGGTCAAAGAGGTAACTATCCCACTGTACTCAGTGTTGGTGAAGCCTTACCTTGAGTACTGTGTGCACTTCTGGGCCCCACAAATTAAGAAGGATGTGAAGGTATTTGAATGTGTCCAGAGAAGGGCAGCAAAGCTGGTGAAAATGTTGGAAGACATGTTCTATGAGGAGCAGCTAAGGACTTTGGACTTGTCTAGTTTGGAGAAAAGGAGGCTGAGGGGCGACCTCATCGCTCTCTACAGCTTCCTGATGAGGGGACAAGGAGAGGGAGATGCTGATCTCTTCTCCCTGGTATTCAGTGATAGGATGCGTGGGAATGGTTCAAAGCCGTGCCAGGAGAGATTTAAACTGGACATTAGGAAGCATGTCTTTTCTGAGAGGGTGGTCAAACACTGCAACAGGCTTCCTAGAGAGGTGGTCGATGCTCCAAGCCTCTCTGCATTTAAGATGCATTTGGACAATGCCCTTAATAACATGCTTTAACTTTTGGTCAGCCCCGAAGTGGTCAGGCAGTTGCACTAAACGATCATTGCAAGTCCCTTCCAACTGAAATTCTTCTTCTCTTCTCTTCTCTTCTCTTCTCTTCTCTTCTCTTCTCTTCTCTTCTCTTCTCTTCTCTTCTCTTCTCTTCTCTTCTCTTCTCTTCTCTTCTCTTCTCTTCTCTTCTCTTCTCTTCTCTTCTCTTCTCTTCTCTTCTCTTCTCTTCTCTTCTCTTCTCTTCTCTTCTCTTCTCTTCTCTTCTCTTCTCTTCTCTTCTCTTCTCTTCTCTTCATCTCTGTGTTGTAAATTATCATTTTCTTATGGCTTACTGTATATATGCATCAGTTTTTACTTTTTCATTCATTGCAGTGCCACAGAATGCTGTTACAAAACTTTATTCAAGATAAAAAGCCAGTGTTTCTGAAAACATGATGAATGTAACCATGGCTGCAAGAGCATTCCATTCAGATATAATTTAAGTACAACAAACTGCATTAAGCATCAAAAAGGGCACTCCGCATCTTCTGATTGGCACTTATAGTAGTTTATAATATGGCAAACCTGACACCACAGAACAGGATAAAATATTATAAGAAAACTGATTGATTACTTAATGTCTGCACAGCACTGTTAAATATGAAGCACTTAATGTTAAGAAAGCATTCAGATCAGCATGACGTGTATAAGCTGAGATCGAAAACTACCCTTCTGATGAAGTAATGTATTTGTTAGACTGTGGCATTTAGAATTCTTTTGTGTTCATTCCAGTTGTTATTATGGTCAAGCATTTTCTAGTGATCCATTGAATAAATGGTCAATTATCCTGTTGTATAAAATACAGAGAATCTGATACTACAATTGCAGTCTATGTAGAGCAAGCTTTATTCATTAGCTAAACAAAACATTATTCTTTAGAAAGCCATCCATGTCTCTCCTTGAAGAAAGCATGTAGGAAATGACATCTCACAGCAACAACTTTCTCCTTTCAAGTAGATGGCTAGAGTGATGGGAAGCTTTACGGGAATCCTTTACTCTGGATCCAAAGAAGTTTATTCTGTTTAATGGGGTGAATTCTATTTGACAGAGTAAATATCAAGTCAATGCATAAACATCCTTTAAAATATTTAATTTGCAAGAAAATGGAAGGGGCAGGGGATGAAAGTAGAAATAATGTAAAAGTTTCTTGATCAGATGATTTTAAGAATCTGAATGATACAGACAAGGAGCAGTGACCTTCAGGATGTTTCCAGACTAGCGGATTAGCAGCTTTCCATGAAGTATTGAAATCTCTAAATTCAAGCAAATATTTGCCATATTCTGCACTTAGACATTGCTAGCATGATGGCAGCAGCAACAGGAAAGAAAGGCAGATTTTGCAGTACCATAAAAGTTTTTATAAGAGTCAAAAAAATTAACATTATGGCATATATTTTTTTGTTACACTATGCAGCTAATCCGATTGAAAGTCTTGCTTTTTATTTTTGTTTATAGTAAATTATGGGCAGAACTGATGGCACTGCCTTTATTACAGCTGTCGAACTCTTTGCACTACAAGAAGATATTATCAGATCTCCATACTTTCCAAACTAATCCATTGTTTAATGCTCCATGCTGGGTTTCCTCCTCAGGCTGGCTATTTCTGGGAAATTTCAGGCAAAATTGTTTTCTCCTTATTATGTTCTGGTTAAGTTTTCTTTCAAAAACTGTGTGGCCCTTTTTTCTGGATGAAGGTTTGGCAATTTCACAAGCTGTTTACTACTATCCCACAAAAATAAGCATGAATGAATCCAAGGTAGAAGGCTTTGTAACAGCTCTTTCTTCTCAGAAAGGACATGGTTGAGTGCAGTGGGCAGCTTTTCAGAAGACTCAGTCCTTGCTGTGTGCGTCTCACAGCTGGCAGTGCTGACCAGGCTCTACATGTGCCAGATGCAGCCCAGATGCAGTGAGAGGTGGAATTGCTGCTGGCTTTCATCTTCGGTGTCAGTAATGCAGAGGCCAGGTCACGGAGGTACAACCTGGAGCACGTTGCCTCCAGCATACAGCCGTACCGGGCTCCCTGAGACTGCAAAGCTCATGCTGAAATTGGGCTGAGTTCGGGCTCTCATAATATCATTTTTATCCAGATAGCTGTGGTTAATCCAGCACAGGTATGCCAATCATGCATAACCACACTCATACTTTCTGGCTGCAAGGAAGACATGCTCCCAGTGACTAAGCACTGATGTAACTCTCTGCCTGTTCACCAACCTTCTCAGAGTTGACTTCATAGGTATATTTGAGATTTATCTTCATTTTGGAAATTAGAGCTGTTTGCAGTTTAATAGCAAGGATATCTTGAAAGGAATTATATATATGCCTGTTCTGATCTCCTCTTTAATGTGGCTTAAGTTATGACCCAGTCCGATATAAGCTTTAGCGTCAGTGTCTTCCAGATGGGCAGTAAATCTGAACACAAGGGAGAAGTTCTCAGCTGCTCTAAGTCAGCACATATCCAGATGAAGTAGCTTGTGCTAAGGGTTATGTACTTCAGGGATTATAAAGTCATAGTTTCTGTAAATGATATACACAATCATGGTGGTTACTTGGCAGTGTGGCAGGCTGGGGAAAATCAAAGGCAAGGAAAATCAAGCTGGAATGCAGTAATGGACAATTCAGGACAGTGCAGAGAAATTATCATCTATTTCTTTACCTGGTATTTAGTCATTAATAATCACGCCTAAGAAGACGCATTACAGATTTATACTGGTGTGTACCAGCTAAGATTTTGTCTCAGGAGTAGATTTTGAAAGATGGAAAAATAAGTGGGTATAAATGTAAAAAGGAATAGAATTTCACCTCAACTTTCTGTAGCCACATCACTAATCTACTTCTTTTTCTGATAAGAGAGTAATTTTTTTGACATAAAAGAAATGTGTAGGTTCGAGATGTCTGGACTTCACTAAGGCATTCAGTATTGAAAATATGGGATAATTATGAGCTGGACTGGAGGAGATAGTACATAAGTTACACACAAAGTGCAGAAGGAATTAGCCAAAGAGATAGATCATGACAAAGGTGTCCTGAAAGGGGAATGATTATCAGAGGAAGATTATTTGTGAAGTTCTCTGTGGATCACTCTGAAATTGTGTTTAATTTAATATTTTCCACAGTGACCTATGTTTCTCTAGTGACATTTACTAATGACACAAACATGGGAGGTATTGTGCCTATATAGGCATATAACAGTGGTATTTGAGCACAGCTGGGAGCCTGGTATATGCTCTCCACTTTTGAAATACCACAGGCAGTGACTTGTAAATGCTTCTTGTTGCTTACTCAAACACAAATCATATGTGTTTGAAAAAGTAGCCATATGAATAAAACAACATTTTGGTTTCCAGGCTCCTATTCTGTGAAAAGTCCAAACCGTATCAATATCTGATGTCAGGAGAGAACAAAACTAATGACAGTAAACCAAATTAAACTATGATTCTCATTCAGAATAATGCAAAAAGTGTGCAGTCATTAGCTCTTGCACCCCGACTTGCGGACATCTGGACTGGGTGGAAGAGGATAGTTGAGAGGATTTTTTTAATGACCTCAGACAGCTAACTGACCTTCATCCTAGAAGCAGACATATTTGATAAAGTGCCATGGATATTTTTGAAGCCTGAATATATAAATAGTGAGCAAGCATACTAGACTGAAAGAAAAAATTGCTTGGACCTGATTGCTTAAGCTATCAAAGAAAAAAATATTTTTTCCAATTAAAAAAAGCAGAGTCATCAGAATAATTATGAAGTGTGAAACCCTACAATATTTAATGATAAAAGACTGGACATTCAGAGATGGGAATGACTTACGAAAGGGCATTATGTTGATGAGATCACTAAAAAGAAACAGTGGAGGGAAATTTAAAGAAGTTGTTGCAATAGACATAACTCATGACACATCCAAAAGCAGATAAAAGTGCAGCCAAACCAAGCATGAGGTAAAATAAGAGATCTGACTAGCAAACCCTTGCATGAAAAAGAGATAATTGTGCATGAACAGGGTCATATTCAGCCAGGAAAGAGACATGAATAGTAAGGGCACAGATGCATTAGATTTGCTTTCATATGGATATCATCTTGCAAAGCAAAAGGAATGCTCAGTATTATGGAAGATATGCATGAAATGCCACAGGTAATTTGTTTGCATAAGATTGCCACCAGGCAAATAGAAATGGAGAAAACTGTAGAACAGAAATATTTACACTGGTGGTACAGCATTTCTTTAGGCTCATATTGTAAACTAAGAAACAGAGCAGATGTGATGATATGACTACTTTCATAATTCCAATTGCATTAGCAATTCAGAAATTTCCTTTCAGGTAGTTATTTTATACTATTTCACAGATTTTCTTCACTGTGGCATTTTGGATGCTACTGACAACTTGAAGAATAGAAATTACATAGAATTCAACTTTGCATAATCCTGGAAGGAGTTTAGTCACATCCCTGTAAGACTTTGACTCTAGTCAACTCTCACCTTGGATTAGTTGGATATGCCCAGGAAAGAAACAGTCCATCCTTCTGTTTGGGTACCCAATCTGTAATGCAAGAAAACACTAGTAGTTAAGAGAGAAGCAACACATTTGTAGATTTTAGCTAATTTAATGTAAGTAAATACTATAAATTAAGCATGTAATAAAGCCTGGACCTGGACTGAGGCTTTAGAACTAAGCCATCTTCCAGAAATGGTTGGGTTTTAATGTTACTTATTGTAAGGACACCTTTCTGAGAGGTCACTTTCCTGGGAGGAAAATCACCACAGAATTAGGTATTCCACAGCCAAACAGCAGAGAGGTAGGTCACACTAGGCATGCAATAGCTGGGTTTGAATCAGGGCTGTAATATGAAGCCTGAGACCTTACAGCTTACACCAGTTATCCCTCACATTCCTACTAATAGGACCTGATGTGCTGTAGGCAATAGAAAGATGGAGGCTCTGAAAGGGAAAAGGTGAAGATAAAAGGAAAGAAATATCAAGGAACTCCATGTATATTAAATTTTGGGGGAGGTTGTTAGACAGATGCAAAGTTTAAACATTTTAACAAAAAACAGGCCACTCCGTGCTCTCTTTGCACTGGTGTGAGAACTTCAGTGTTCTGATAACTCTTAAAGTATTTGATGAGAGACTAATAGCCTGACAGGCTAACACTTCACTTCCTTCCAATTAGGAGACTTTAACATCAAAGCCAAGGTCCTCCACTCAGCAAGGGCTTACTTGAATGAATTATAGAGGAGAATAAGTCCAGTAGTTTCTTGGGCTTTCCCTTGTGGAGACACAGTCCGGCATAGGCTTTAATAAGATGTTTGAGGTCAAAAGGTTTAGGTTCCTCACTGTGAGTGCTAGGAAGCTGCCAGAGTGTTTCAATATGTGTGGTGTTTGTAATGCAATCAGACAAAGCTGAAAACTCTATTACACAGTGTCATGTGGCTGACTTCCTTTTGGAGTGCTCTCGTCTATAGTTAACAGCAAAGAGTATGGGACTTTCAGTACACTATGAATCTTCCATGTTGCCATTTCAGCCTGCTGAAAGAAATAATGCCTTTGACACCACTAGTTTTTGGCTGGCAGGAGGGGTGCGACAGTGGCTTCCTCCGGGGTATTGTGTCAGTTGTTTAGGTATCGACTGGTAAGAGATCTCCGGGACTCAGAGGTCTTCAGTGTGAAATGATGACTATGTTTGACGTATGATGTTCTTTGACTTGTTAAGCTGAAATTTCTGGCAGAGTCTAAAAATACTACCATAAAGTCTTCTACCCCTATTTATGTCATCAGCAAAGCAAAAAATATTTAAATCCCTTTGAGATAAGCATAGAAGATGCTTTGTCCTTCTTTTGGTCAAAAAGATTTTTAGATGCAGGATATTTTTTCCTGTGCATAATATCTAGCTTTACTTCTTATTTTTGAATGGTTCCTACTGTCAGGACTGAATCTCTCCACCTTTCAGCAACAGCTTTTGTTCTGAAGGAGTTTAGAAAGTACATGTATCATTTATTTTAATACTGATTTCACACAGAACAGCCACACAACTGATTGTAATATAGCAATTGTTTACCGTAATATTACAATGGAATGAAAAAAAAAAAAAAAGAAAAATAGATGAAGGAAATGTCTTCTGTTTAATCACACAAGATGAGGATTCTCCTCACCTTGCTTTAAGTCCTTTGTGGTCAAAGGAGAGAGATCAATATCCACTGAAGAGTAGTTAACATCAAAGTTTCCTTCCATGCGAAACAACTGAAGTATAACAAAGACCAAAGACCACTGCAGAGGTAAAGTCAAAGAACTGGGAGACACAAGATATTTATCAGACATGAAGATCTCATAATGAACACCTTGGGAAGAGTTTCTACAGTATAAGGTCCCTTTCTCAATAATCCACAAATGTTTAGATGAAAATGATTTATGTAGCAGTTCACTAATCTCCAAGAGAAATTCTTCGTTGTATCGAGGTATTAGTTTCCCAACCATGGTATCTAACTTCATGCACCCTTACAGCCTGCAAAAACAAACCCATCAAAGAGAAGTGCTTCTGATTCCCCCACTGACCCTCAAATACCCAGGTAAATTTCTCTCTATATTTTTTTGAGTTGGTGTTGGATTTTTAGTTATTTTTCTGTTTATATTTTTCTCCAGGTACTCCTAACCTTTGTCTGCACAAAAAAAAATTAACTGAGCTAGGCAAATTGATGCAGGATATAACTCTCTATCACCAAAAGCAAATCCAACTGCAGTGATGTAAGTTTATTTAAACCATGTTTATTACATGTGGGAGGAACAAAAATGAGCTTCAGTGTGAGGCACATCCATAGCAATATAGTTGTAGCCATGCAAGTTTTGGAAAAGTACTACTATTTTCATTCATTCTGGTTTTGTTTGGAAATTACAGTTCCTAACTGAAATGCCATTACCGATAAAATGAGTTCTATGTATATTCTGTGCCTTGTGTTTGTCCTCCAGTAATCCCCAACATCCCCTAATTACTGAAACTAACTGAAAAATACTAAGCTTTACAGAACTTTTTGCTCAGTAGAAATAATTAAGTGCTTTTAGACTTTCTCACTCCTGTAAAACAAAAATAATAAACCCAAATCCTTTAAAAAATTTGTTTTCTCAGAGTTTCTTTCTGCCTCTGTTCATTTTGTTTCTTTCAAATTTTTCCTTTTTTTCCAACCTCCTTTCCCTTTCCCAACATATTTGTTTTTCTTTCTTTCTTCCTTAAATTTTTATGTGAAGAAGAGAAATGAAACAATTTTTTTTTTTTTTTTTTAATTTACAGTTTAGGATAGTGGTTGAAGCCAGTTAAAAGAGTAAGCTATTCCTGAAGGATAGACCTTCAACACGAAGACTTTAGCCTTGAAAAGATGCCTGGTAGTGCATGTCTCATTCAGTGTTGACACATTCATAGCAGCCACAAAAATTAACTTCCAGAAAGATGCATCACAGATTGTCTCAGTGATAGATATGTCAGGCCAAGCCCACGGAAAACCTTAATGATTATGGTTGAATATTGGAAATAATACCTGGTGTACACAGAAGAGAACAGGAAGATGAACTCAGCTTTTTTGTTGTTGTTAGGAAAAAAATAGCTTCTGTATTCTTATTGAAATTTAAGTTCTTGAGAGTCTGTTTCTTTGTTACTAAATAAAAATGACTGTGTGTAATTCATAGGAATTCACGGCATGTGTGACTTCCCCATAAGGGCCCAGCTTCCAATTCTTCTAAAACCATTTTTGATGGAGGAAAACACTGACAAAGTTCCAGCTGTCTGAAATTCAAAATTCATCTAGTCATGAGGTGGTCTAAATACAGATATTTTGTATTGTACAGTATCATGAAAACATGAGGTGATGGGAGTACATAAGTCCTTAAAGATTTCCCTTTTTCCACTCAGATTTCTTCAAAGTTTCTTGGTGCAAACATGAATGAAGTTCCAGTGACACTTCTATATTTTTCATCAATCTTTAAATAGTATATCTTGAGTCTCCTGACTTATTCTTCACACACAGAGACATTTTCAGTTTATAGCTAATTCATAAAAAAAGAAATGTAGATAAAGGAAATGTGCTCAATGATAAGGAATTAAAGAAGGCGCCCATATGTAGTTTAAGAAAAATGTATGCATTGCAGAGAATTAAATCTAATTAACATCAACATCGTATACTTTTTGCTGTAAAAGTAAATAAATCTTACCAAAAAAATTCTTATTAGTCATCCATTACTGGACTAATTGTTGTTTTTTAATAACTATAAAGTAATAAAACACAATTTCAAGGCAAAATAAGAAAAGCTTGTGTTTTCAGTTTTTGCTTTTTGAAATCAAAAAGAAATTTCCATAGGTAGATTTTTGAATTAAGAATTCTGAATTAAGATTTTCATGTGCTTTCGCAGTGTTATATGAACATAGATATGACTCACACTGATTTTGCCATATATATACTTTTTCTGCAAAGTAAAGATTAGTTGACAGTACAGTAATCAGATAATGTTTATCTGATAACCATTAATTTTCATGTGTAAGTGTGTCTACAAAGTTTTCACTTTAATTCAACAAAAATTAACCAGATAAATTGAAAGTATATTACCAATAAATCTTCTATAGGAACGACTTTAAGCTGATCACGCACATGGTAAAAGCCTCTGTAGAAATACTTTTGCCTGTTTTCAGTACACCATGGAAGTCAGTCTTAGCAAGCTTTTGTTTGATTCCTTGATGTGGCTGAACAAAAGATCATCCTGAGTATTATTTACAGTCCGTTTCCATTTCCATACTAATCACATTATTCCAGAAACTCAGTCTATATTCACTTGCCAGTCCCCTCTGGTGAAAGACAATCTTTATTATGTAAAAAAATGGACATCAGAATATTGTTTTTGAAGTGTAATGAAGTGATTTCATAACAATGTATCTTCATATTTCCTAAATGATTTTAAAACCTTAATGCACTGCAGGGGTCTGCCTCAGTGGCATAATGAAATGGGACAGTTCAGATTGCAACCTGCTGTGTGAGGTTCCCTCGTGTACAGAGCAGCATGATAGCTCTGTCTCCTTTCCTTTTTATCTTTCTTTTCCTCACCAAGTGCTGGGTAATATTCTTGAAGAGGGGGATGCCACTCAGTATCTCACACATCCAGCTGGTGATTAATTTACACAGAGTAAAGATGAGGTACTTCTTAGAACTAAATCTACTGCTACAGTTTGATCATGAAAGTTGCCAAAAGGTTCAATATACAGCTCTGGTAACTATTGGATGTTAGTAGAAATGTTAGCCATTTACTTTCTATAACCAACAAATTGGCCTCTACACACACACCCCAGACGTACAGATATAAACATATAGCTAGGCACATAGATAAACATATATTTAGAGAGAAAGTGGGAGAAAAAGAGACGTGCACACACATGCTTACATATACACTGCTGACATGATGATTTTACACTGTCTAAGACTACAGACAGCTGCAAAGGAAAAATGCATGCAAAAAAAAAAAAAAGCTGTAAGCAGCATGAAATAATTTCACAAGAATTTGAGCAACTCTTACAACTATGAACCTTCAGGCTGATCTTTGTACATTTAAATGATCTGATACTCACTGTATTACAACTATTTTTCTTTATGTCCTTTGGGTATAACCCTGGAGGCTTCTTTTAGCTGTGGCTGTGGCCTAGACAGAGAAAAAGTAATATCCTAAATAGAAATAAATATACTGATTGCTGCTGCAATCTCCTAGAGAGAATGTTTGCAGTTCAATAACAATCATAAAGGGAGAAAGCAAGAGCAGTTGTGTCTGTAAAGAAGTTTAGCAGGGAGGGTGAAGGGGTAATACTGGCTGACTATGCCTGTTTACCAAATTGTCTCGTTGTAACTTTGACTTGGGGCAAAAGTCCATCTGAATCTACCGGAAAAGCAACAGCATTGAATTCGAGGTATTGTTTTGCTGAAGTGAGCTGAAGCACCAGTCCTGTGTTAAGTCTTCAGCTAAGATCTACTAGGTGCTGCACAAACTCAAAATGGAAGGAAAATTTTACTTCCAAACTGTAGGTAGTCTTGACCAGACATTCAGGGTAAAAATCATTTCACCTAACTTTATGGCATAAATTTCTCATTCTCCTAGGCTCCTGTTTGAATCAGATGGGCACTTCTGGGCATTTCTCAGACCTATTTTAGATGTCTACTTAAAGATAAAATGGATTGCACCCTAGAAGTACCAATTTCTCTTCATTGATAGAGAAGGAGCCTGGGGTGACTGCCTTGTGTGTAGATGGATGAATCCCTACCCCTGTGTTCCTAGAACATGCTGCAGCTGAATTAATGTCTCCGGTGGCATACTCTCTAACAGAGTTGCATTACTGTATGAGTATTAATAATGTAGGTGATCCTACTCTGTGGAGGATGAATACATGTCTTTGCAAATAGATGGATTACTTTACCTGAAGATGAGCTAAAAGTTATTTTACGCCACATCCTATTTTGTATTTAATAGTAACAGTCTAATGTGTAATTTTGCTCTGCATGCATTGTGTAGTTAGCTTTTAGTGTCTTTGAATTGACACATCACAACACACAAATACTTCAGTCTATAATGGGCTTGACAAGGAGGGAATAACCTGACCATCATCAGCTCACCTGTGAGCTAGTGACATTTAAAATAGTACAGGCTTTTTATTACCACCCTGCCCTTCCTGCCCTAAATTGCATCTAATTTCATCATCATCTTTAACACTGGATTTCGTTGCTTTCAGGGTTGCACTTTGCAAAAACTGTTTAAACAGTGACACATACTACTTTTTTGTCAAGTAGGTGGCAAAAAAGGGCATCCACTCCGGATCATTTGACTCTTTTGCCAGCTAATTTCCTATGAAATTTTCCTGATCCAAAGGGCATGAAACCAGTCTTTCCATATATTTGAAACAACCCTAACTCAGTCCTCTAATGGTAACCCTGGATGATTATAGATATTCCATTATATATTCTTTGCAAGTCTTTTGTATATTGTTCCTTTTATAGGACTAAGAGCTATCTGTGCCTGAACTATAAATGTGAAGATATTGTTTCTTCATAAACTTCTACAGCCCTGTAGACTAGTAGGTAGCTGCTTTCCTTTATGTGAAAGTACTCGCTTTTAAGGGTAATACATTTTCTAATGTTAATTGCCGGTAGGCAGAGATCAGAAGGAATGTGACCCATATTGGCTCATTTCAATTTTGCTGTTGCCTAATCTTTATTTTCCTTTCAATCGCTTCCTGGGCTATGGAAACAAGAAGAAATAACACACACACACCCCCACCCCCACCCCCCCCCCCGAGATAGATCTATTAAAGTACACGTAATAGAAAGCTTGAGCTTGACCATAATCTAACTACTAATAGCAACACCATGAGTAAAGATAAACTGTCCCCAAACTGTCATCTGAAGACCTGATTTCTTCTCACATGCATATTTGCAGAGATGAGCAAGAAGTTTGCTTGTAATCAGCTACTTCTTTCTATACAGCATGACCTGAATAACATTTTTTTTGGTCTGAGGGCTAACAGAAGACAAAATGCCTGAATTTGCAATGTTGTGCAGACATGTATACAGACGACTTCAGCCATCAGGAGCTGGATTCCTTCTAATTAGCTGGGCCACTGATTGAGATGCCTGACTTGCAAATGTAGACATAGCATGCTTCCTCAGTATTTAACGAGAAAGAAATGAAAACCCGTAGAAGGGGATTCACCCCACTTAAGATGTCAACTGCCCTTTAGAAGTGCTGGCTTGCTTCTACCATACTAAAGCAGATGAAGGTGACTGTGCCCTCCAGATGGGTGTCCGCATTTACACAGAATAACCTTGGGCCAGTGTTTTGAAGCAGAGAAAATAAAATCAACCCCCTCAAGCTGCTGACATCACCCTGGTTAACAATGCCGCACATTATAGCAGAATTGGGCTAGGTGGATCGTACAATAGCTGACTTCTGCAGACTTGGCAGGTAAAGGGGTTTGTCAGAGGAGGCAGCTGTCGATTTACTAGAGGGTACGAAAGCAATTCTCTGCTCTGCTCAGGTCCAACGTGTTCAGGCAGCATCAGATAAGGAAGCAATCGGTATGTTCACACCTGCTTACATTCAAACTATCTGCTAACTGCTGACACAAAGCTTCTATCTTCCTACAGAGACACCAAGATAAATTCAGAGGAAATGGAGCTGTACAGGAAAAAGAAGCTACTCTTTGCTAAATTGAGTGATTCCTCTAGGCTCTGACCAACAGTTTGAGGTCAACGTAAGCAGGAAAGACAAAAGAGAGTCCCTCAGGGATTATTCAGAAGCTAAAATAAAAAATTTGCTCAGCTGTTTATCACCTGGATTTGACCTCCCAAGACATTTTTTTTCTCGTTTTACAATAAGAAGGCAATGAAGGATTTGGCAGTGAATGAAAGAGAATTAATCTTCCCAACATTTTGTTAGTGACACTCTGGGGCTCTGTTTCTGACTTGCATTTCCTTTGGAGTTAGATCCTTAGGCTCGTTGGTTTTGGTGTTGGTTTGTTTGGGGTTTTTTGGGTTGGGTTTTTTTGGTGGTTTTTGTTTTTTGGGGGGTTTGTTGGGGTTTTTTTGTTTGGTTGGTTGTTTTTGGTTTTGGGGTTTTTTTGTATTGCACTACACCCATGAGCAGGAGGTGTCAGATACTGTGTATGTTTGTAAAGTATAACTGGGGCCAGGTTTCACCTGTGATTTTTTTTTTTTTTCACAGTTCCTTCCAAATAAGCACATCAAAAGCTTTTTTTTTCTTTTTCTTTAGCAAATCTGTTGTCATTGAAATGACTGATCTTGTAAGATGTCTTGAATCCTCCTCTCCCATACATACTGCCACAGAAGCAGGTGCTTGGCATCTCTCAGGATCAAACCCTAAAATGCTAGTTGCCATGGCGACTGAATGTGAAAGAACAATAAAGAGCTGTTTACCAGAGAAACTTATCAGCAGGGCTCGACAAAGCACCACAAAACTGTAATTAGGGTTGCGTTGAAACACAGCTTTATTTCTGCAGCTAAAACTCAAAGGCAACAGCCTTTGCCTTTGATTTCTTCCTGATATTATCCCTTGTATATCCCTTGCATACCCCTTGCATCCCTTGTGTAAGATCCCACCCAAACTCTAAGTAGATTATAGCAGAGTAGGCAAAAATTAGCATTTTGAAAAATCCATTAAAAACAAGTCTGCAAAACTGCATGCAGATGACTGTATGAAAAATGACGCTTTGAGAAGCAAAGTGCTTTGAAGTATCCTACACGCCCAGAAGTTGCTATACTCCATAGCAATCTGGATAGTTTAGCATAACGTTTTTGGATGCAAGGACTGTTTTCGTATTTGATTGAAAGAGCAATACCCCAAACAGCACATAGAGTGCTTTGTTTTTTTCGTATTAAATTTTGTTTAATTTTTTGCTTCTTAGGATTCTGGTTTCCTATGTTGTTAGTAATAGTGTTATCATAGCTGACAAGTTAAAACAGATATTGTTGATAGTAGTAATCAATGTTGGCTTGGCAGCTCTGTGTCCTGAATGAATTCAGAGGTGCACTGTGAAAAGCATTTCACAAATGCCTGTGAAGGGAAGGTCTTTACAGTGAAAAGCTTTCTCTTTAATTAAGCAAAACAGATGGTGCTGGAAGAGAAACAAAGACACACAGAGGTGAAGCATCTTGCTCACAGCTGATCAGTGGCAGCTCTCAAACAGTTATTCGCAAATCGTTAGGACTCTGCCCCAATGGCAGTTATCAGCACAAATCACTGTGCACCTTTAGCATTCAGCTGAAACACCGTGTCTGTGACCTGGGGTGATGGTGTGGATCACCACCGGCCCACAGGCAGCAGTTTGAGAGCCTCTGCATTAGACTGAAACAAAGAAATTGACTCATCAGTAAAGTTTTTTTAATTATAATTATATATTATTTATTTTATTATATTTATTATATTTTTATATATTTAAATATAAAAATATATTATAATTATAATTAATATTATTATATATAATATATGATTTTTTTTTTTTTTTTTTTACTGTTAAGCAGGTATTCTTTATTAGCAACGCTGAGCCCTTTCAAGACGCCCATCAATACTCCCCTTTCTGCATGCAGGAATTGCACACTAAAGAAAGTTTCAGTCTTCCGTGACAGCATTCAGGAGGGTATTGGCAGATTTTGGCAGCTCAGCAGGAGATGTTGGGAAGCCTCATGTAGTAGTGTGTCATTTATGTACTGGGTTATATAATGAGAAAAGTGATGGTAAAATAAAATAAATTTCTTTATTAAGGGTGACAGTGATACTGCAGCATTCATCCTCACTGCTCTCCCACAAGGTGTTTTTGTGATCCCTCTGTTGTGCTTTTTTCTGCAGATTGTGTTGCTTCTTCAAGCTTTCATGCAAGTTGTTCACCATATGACTCCCAGGCATGGGGAAGAAATGAGGAATTCATAGCACTGTTTCTGTTAGTGCAGTGTTTGAATCGGTTAAAAACTGAAACACTAACGCTGCTATTTTTAGGTTTCGGTAGCAATAGATGCCTAATACGTTCACTTGAGAATAATTCTGCTGAACGTGTGAAAGGCATCTATTGTGTATCTTCTAAACCCTGCTTTTATGTATGTAGAAGAAATGAATCATCTGTGCTTCCAGGCAGCACCCCTCAGCAATAGATAGGGAATGATTTTCTAAGAAGGAAAAACTATTCCCTTTGAACATTCAAATCTCTGAACTGATTTCTCTTCCATCTCAATGTAAATCCATTCCTTTGCTTCGGCATGTTGCAGCTGGATGACACAGGGGAAGGTCAAACTCTTTGAAGTGATATAACCTGAATTACAAACCAGGTCTTGAAGAGAGCTAGTGGGTGGGAAGTACACAAGCCAGGGCTGATCTCTGTATAAACTGCAGCTGCTGTCAGTATCAGGAACACTGAAATTTGTACCAGTGGTCTCTGCTAATTAGCTGCTACAAGAAGTAGAATGTCTTGTGTGCCCCAGGTAACTGTTGTTGTTGTGAAAAACTAGGAAAGATAATGGTATCTGTTTCCTGCAATCATTTCTAATGTTCCCTCATCTCCATTACTCACATTTTGTAATCAACAGGAGATCTCAGATGCATTCCTCAGCCCCAGGCCCAGGGGTGCTGGTTCTCCCGGGCAGGACATGGAGAGAGCTGCCCTGCAGCAGCTGGCAGAACACAGTTGCTGCTCATTTCCTGGCAGAAAGTTCCGAGAGACTTCAGTAGTGTGAAAGGGAGGAAAACGTAGGTCCTGGAGCAGAAAGATTTGCCAAGACATCATGAGTAGGAAATAAGAGAAAGAAATGAAATGCTGTATCAGAGAGCTGCAAATGTTTGTCCTCTGTAATGTGCTGCTGTCTTCTAAGATACTACTTTTGCCACCGATTACCTTTTTTTTTATAAAATATGGGACTCCATGCCTAAGTGCCCAAGTTTTCCTTGCAGTGAAAGCAAAGTGCTACCTCTAAGATCTCAAATACATGGGACTTGGGTGCTGCTGCAGTTTCACTGCTTTGTACACAGAGACTGCCTTGGTCTGATACAGGTATTCAGACATTTCTTCACCACAGGTGAGGTCCTGCCGTATTGGCCCATATGAGACTTGAAAGGACACAGAGATCCTTCTGTTAGTCTTCTCATAATGAATTTCACCCATAATGAGGATGATTTCTTATGTCATTTAACTACACAGAATCTGAAATTAACTTCATGAGAGCAAGGAAGTTGTTTTCTCACTAGGTCCCATGGGGCTCCAGGAGCTGGACACGAGCTGTTAGCTATCAGGGGCATACCAAAACAGCACCCAAGCAAAAAGAGTTTGGTGAAAAGAGAAAATTTTGTGCTTAAGAACAAGAGCTAACACTCATTTTGGTGGGAGGTATCTCATACTGTTATAGATGTTTTAAGTTAGTCTTCTGATGGAGAGGAAATGTTCAAGCTCCCCCTACAATCAATGGGAATTGGCAGACGTCCCAGACAGTTCACTCCACTGATTTTAAAGGCACTTTCAATGAAGATATTTCTTGTCCTCTATGAGTTATAAAGTAAGCTTACATGACTATCTTAAATTAGAGGCCTAATTTTGAAGGGTGAGATGAATCTCATCACATAGAAGAGGCATAGTAAGTTCTCATGAATTAGATATGTCAGATGCAGTAACTAGAAAACACAAGTCAGTGAGAGCTTACCAACTTAACATGATAGGTGAAGCACAAAGCCTCATTATGAATCCTTCCCCAATATATACACATACTAAACCTTTTCACCATTTTTTTTTTCCCCTTAAAAATTGCATTTTCCTGCTAAGGTCAGGAGTTTCATGAAAATGCATCTGGTTGAGAAGTCATTAAGTTCCATTAAACTGGATGGCCAGCTGAGCCAGATTGTACCTGAGTGTCTCTGAACTCTATCTCTGAAAACTGTACATAGGGATGGATATTCCAGCAGTGCCAGAAATAAAGTACTTCACCCACCTACTAGGAACTTGGGATTTTGCTCATATGTCCATTTCTTTGCAGTCATCATATTTACACCCATGACCAAGAAAAAATAGCATTTCTGAAACCAGAAAAATAACATAGAAAGAAGTAAAAAGTTACAAATATGTGTTGCAGTATGTTGAGTGTCAGCTTGTAAAATGGATGCTATTACTTCTTGGGGAAAACAATCCAAAACACAAATATTCCATGGTATATAGAAGTCTGTGAAAGTAAGGGCAGTACTGATGGACTAAGGCTGGTAGTAGACAGGAAATTAAACATAAGTTTACAGTGCATCCTAAAAAGATAGCTGTCTGGGGCTCCATTCAGAAACACGTTACTTCCTCACAAAAAAAAAAAAAAAAAAGGTCAGAATTTGGTAATTTTCCTGAAATACTGTTTTTAGTTATTGACACATGGTTAACAGATAAAAGCAGGAAAAGACATAGAAATGGTTGTGGTAGAGGAGAAACCATTGGAAAAAAATGAAACACAATATGTAGTTTCTTTCAGCTGCACATTAACTGTGAAAGGGTACCCCCACTGAATATCAGTTGCAAAACGTCTGGTCAGCCTGAGTAGAAAGTCAACCCTGGTATAGGGGAGCCAGTGCAGAAACTCTGTTAATATTTGTTGGAAATACAATATAGGGTGTAGTAAAAGGACAAAAGAGAAAGGAGCAGCACAAGGAGAGTGTGTCAAAGGAGAAATTCAGAGATTTGCGTTATTTCCCAGATTTGCATAGACTTTCTGTATGATATTGGCCAGAATCACCAAATTTGTTTTTCTCAACCTCGTTCCTCTAAATAGGTATGCTGTTGTCTTTTATTTTGCCTGTTAAGATTACAAGTATCATCAGTCGCTAAGTACACTGCTTCCTATAATGGGACCTGGTCCATACTACTGCTGTAACTTCTATTACTACTTAATCACTTTCCCTAAGACATGGGGGAATGTAGGACAGAGGAAATGAATGTGTTCTTGTGGTCCCCAGGGTTGCTGGAGGACTTGTTGCTAGCTTTGTTTAAAACTGGACTCAATGAAATACTGCAAAATTTTCTGTTAAGAGCTCTCTGGCAATAGGAAATAGGAGGCAAGTCATACAAAACATACATACAACATATGAGTCTTTCACTCTCTTTAAACACACACTTACAAATACACTCTCAGTAATCTGGATGATAGAGTGCTAGCAATCAATCTATGCAGGTGGTTTTTAAAGCAATTTAGAATTATTATTTCTTAATAGGACAGAAATAACTGCTATTCTATTTTTTTATATTTTTTTCACTTCACTACGAAAAGAAATCCATAAATGACAGCTCAGATTGTCATATTTGTCTGGTTTACATTTACTATCAAATAACATTTAAACTGAAGGCTGCTAGGTAAGAAAGCTAGTTGTAATTAATACACTATCAAGGAAAATTCATCAAAGCTCCTTTTCAGACTCCTGGATAAATCCTGAAACTTTTCCTGTCAGTGGTTCTGTTACAGATTTCTAGGTGGAATTACCTGGCAAGAATTTAGCTCACAATCAAACATAAAGTTAGATTCAAACTTCTGAGATCCTTGTTTGTTGTCTTTCCCCTTCTTTCACTTATGTCAAGATAAGAAGACAGAGCTAAACTCAGAACTCTTTTCTTCTAGAGGAACACTGTTTTAACATGTGCATTGACCTCCAGGGTAAAAAACCCATATATGCACACACAGAAAAAAACAAAAATACATCCCCCAGCTACCCCCTTACTAAAGCACTAATTCCAGTTTTAATCTGGCTCACATTATTTTCCTGAGCATTCAATCTTCTACAATAAAGTAATTTACAGAGTAAGCAGTTTTATTGTTGCACTAAGCACACTATGCTGTATGGTCTGTATGCTTTCAGTGAGCCTAGAGACAACAGTGCAAGAAAATACTAGATTATTAGGTTATACTCCACAATTTGTGTCAACAAATAGCTTCTACTTTTCTAGCTATGCTACCTGTCTTTCTCTGTCAGCTGTCAATGGCTTGCTTCTTTTTAATGAATGCTGGGGCCTCCAAAGTTCCCCCAGGCACACATACATCAAGAAAAATGCTGAGATTTGTCAATTCCCCTAACATCCATTTAGGATTATTGTCAACATTTATAAATCTATAAGCAAAACATTCCCTTGAGACTAATTCTTTTTGACGGTTAGTTGAGGTAGGTCACCCAGCAGGGAAAATCTTGGTGTAGAGTAAGGATGTGCTGTCTTTAATGCCTTCTTTTTATCAGTGATCTCTGAGTCTTTTGACTGCTTCTAGGATAGAATTTATCATTTCTATATGTGCCAAAAAGCTTGGTTTTGTAATGGTGTCTGTGCATTTATACAGAAGTGCATTTTTGGGTTTAGACTTGGGATGGGAATGAAGTACAGAAAAGCATAGAAATACCTCTGTCCTTAAAAATAATGTAGGGGATTTTTTTTTTTTTTTTTTTTTGCTTAGTTTGCTCAGAAAAAGAATTATCGAGTAGCTAGGAAATTGCTATAGTTTAAATCAATTCATAAATTTGTAAGCTCTTTAAAAAAAGGGAGAGTACTATTCTATTACACAGGGTAAGAAAAACAGGTACACAGTGAGGAACTGATATTTTCAGGACATCAGTTATGGTAGGCTATATTAACATCTAACATCTAATATCAAGAAATCAGTTTGGTGTAAACAATCCCTAATGTGCATCAGAATTATTCTCAGAGACATCTATCTCTACTTTCTTAATTGCTCAGACATATATGACTTTGCTAGGTTTACTAGGACAGTCTCATGTCATTTCAGTCAATGAACAAATGTGCTTATTAACAAATATTCTTAGGAAGTCCATTTAAGATCTATACATAGATCTATAGGGAGAATCAACACTAGGAAGCTAATTCAAATGCTTTCCAGTCTCCCTGAACGTCCTTGTCAATGCAAAGTAGCTGGAAACTGGTTGAAAGACACATGAAGATTTCCAGTGTGTAGAGGAGTCCTGCACAGCTCAAAGCTTCAGAATATAAATGGGTTTGTAATCGTTCAGGTCAAAAGTTCATTTAGCTCAGTACTCTACCTGCCACAATAGGAAGAATATAAAGACTGGGCAACATAGAGTAATTTGTCATCTGCATATGTTCCCAGCCTCCACAGCCTGAGGTTCATGGGCTTCCTGAGCTGGAGATGTGGGTGTAACTGCTCATTTCTCACATGAAGAACTGTCCAGCTCAGTTCAGAACCCCTGTGAACTGATAATGTCAGTGTCCTGTGTTTAATTTCATATCATGTGAAGTAGAATTCTGTGAATCACTGCTATGTGAACCTACAATCTACTTGCTACCTACTTCCTGGGGAGTCTCGATGAACTTGATATGTTTGCTTTTAAGGAGTCTTAAGACTGGCAAAAGGAGAATTGTGCATCAGTTCATAGACTGAGAAGACCATGAAGAATTAAATGAACAAACAAACAAAAAAAAGAGTACAAGCACTCAAAGACTTGTTTTAGCTGAATCTGGATGCTTGTTACTAGGAAAAGCAAGCCTCACGCCTACAAAATTAAAATTTTTTTGAAAGTTTGATGAGTTGGGAAAGAAACACAAACATGTTCTGATACTCGATGCAGTGCAGTAAACGGTGGGTTATATCTGTTTCTTCTTCTCTTAAGATATGCACACTTTTGAGTTCTGGTTCTGAATGTGGATGCCCTGTGCGCCTGTTATTTTCATGCCTGTCCAGGTTGGTCTTCAAGCATTCTGTCATTCTCAGGCTTTCTGAAAATCAGTGAATGCCAGAAAAGGGAAGAATTTTGTGCAATTGGCAAAGCTTGTTTAAGAGTACAACATTTACCCACAGATAGAACTGAACTCAGTATGCAATTTCTAGTATTTGAAGTGTGCAATTTGACTTCATGATTTTTACCAACAGTTCTAAGTGAACGTAATAACAACTATGAGAAATGCCTGGTTACTAGAGATAAGGAAGCTACCAAACCCAGCGTTGTAAGAGGAATTTAATGAAAGCTCATATTTGATTGCGAGGCAGCAGGATTTGAGTACTAGTGGAATTTCTCTGCCTCATCCAACTAATTAAAATTTGTGCCAAAGGCAAATGACTAACAGTGGCATGAAAGTCCAGCACCTCAGTGAAGAAAGCTGGACTACAGTGGAGAAAATTGCAGTATTTGATTTTGGCACTATCAGAGTTTATACTTTGTGTTGGAGTATACTGCCATCTCCTTAAGGAAGTTCTCAGCAGTACCCTGGTAAAGTGCTCAGGCAGCATGGTCATGTCTCTGCACCAGAGAGAAGGGGGAATTGAAGCAGAAAGTAAGGGAAAGAGACTTCAGAGCATGGAGAGAAAGAAAAGAGGAGCCTTAGTGTACAGGGAAGGAAAAGCAAATAGAAAAGCATGAAGAAAAATGACCCATGAAAGGTTAGAGCTCACAAAGAAAGGGATCGTGTGTATGGCAATCAGGGGAGCAGAAAGTCCTCCTAGGTTGACTAAGCAGAGCCAGTTAAAAGGCATTCAGACATACTAGTGATTATTAGTTCTTTGAAACCTATTAATCCTATTACGAGGCTGTGGAGCAATTTTAGAATTTAAACAGACAAGAAACTGTATTTAAATTTTTTTTGCCATTTTTTTTCTTTTGCCTTCTTTCTTTCCTTTCTGTATTTATTTCTTTCCAGTTTCTTGGTTTTGTTTTTGTGGGGTTTTTTGTCTTTTGCATCTTTCCATTTCTGTCTTTTTGTTTCCTCTTCTCTTTCTTCCTATATTTTATTTAACTGGAGATTAAAGGGGAAAGGCTGAGTGCCCTTTACTACCAGCATTCCTACATTAGGAGGATAGGGAGGCAAAAGAAAGCTCCTAGAATCTTTCAAACAAAACAGAGTATTACTGCATACACAGTAAATAGTTCATAAAAGGAGTTTAGAAAGGATACAGTAAACATCAGCATAAGCAGCAGAGTTTGGCCTCGGCCCACAAGCTCTGCCAGGCAGTTGAATGCTCATCAGGCAAAACGGTAATGTAGCCAAACAGCTGTGTGTTCCTCAGAGAAGCTGTAGAAACACATGGTCTTAAAAGAAAATGGGATCTTTCTCTTCTTTAGGTTCACAGACATTCTGTATAAGAGGCAAATTTTTAGTTTTGCCTTAACAAGATCTTTGTTTTGCACCTGGACAACTGTGGGGGTACTTGGTGCATGGACTCTAAGTTTTAGATAGTTATGATCCACATGTAATGTTGAACCTGTGTTTACTTGCTGAATTGTAGTGAGGGACATTTTGTCAGCCGGGACACATCCCATTTCCTAACTGCCTTGGCTATTGCCATCCCAACGCAGAATGATCCTTCCCTGGGCAACAGGAATAGCCACCGTATCTTGTCCACATTTGCTTCCAGTTTGGAGGCCAAAGTTGCAAGGCACATAGGAAATTGTTCTGGATCAATTTTAGCCCATGGGTATATAAACAGACAGCTGCTTGCATACCGCTTTATAAATCAGAGTGGGCATAGCAAAGGCATTCACAATGAAGAATCAAGGGTGCTGTGAAATGCAAGAGCAGTACACACTGTCATCTTCTAGGTTGAAGGACAGCTTGCCAATTTACTATGAGATCTCTATGATCTAAGTGGATGATTGAGTCAAGGTGTCCCCAGCCTGTTAGATGTAAGGTGAAGCCACAAAAGGCTCAGGGACATTTCCCTTGCAGTCTGCAAAAAATATACAGCCACGGGGTTAGAAAACCAGCCAAGCAGCATTTGTGGAATTCACAAAGGGCAGAGTGCTATTCTCCATAGCATGCATATTTATTTTGATGTGGTTGTCTGTGGGCAGCAGGGTATGAAATCAAACCACACAACTGACATTTACACTATGGCAACTTCACTGCGGTCTGGCAAGGGGGAGAGACCTGAGTGCAAATATAACTAAGTTTGCTCTCATGGATGTTCCTTCTTACTACTAGGTGTAAATGAGAACAAGAGCCAAGCAATTGTATTAAGATCCTTGCTGTAACTATTGGAGAATTAATTGTTTTCTCATCCACTCCTTTTTTTGCAATGACAAAAGGATAAATCCTTCTGGTAGGCTGATTAGTGTAAAAACCCTCAGTTTCTTAGGGCCTTGTGTTTGAGGGAAGAATACGATGTGAAATGTGTGTGACACTTTCCCCATGCTAATGAATGTCTATAAAGTCTACATACGAGTGGTGGTCTCTATAAGGTAAGTTCATACCTGCTGTTCATCGGTGCCTATAGTGCTGAAAATGTAGACAATGGATATGTATGTCAGGTGGTGTTACTAGCATTTCCTAGACCTCATTATCCACATGATCCATTCTCTTCCTATTAATTCATTAATCATTTTCTAGTGTAAAAGACTGTTTCATAGGCAAAAATAATCCTTTCTACACCACTTGTTCTCATGCAGTCTACATTTTAAGAAGACAGAATTTAGGTTTCATTTTTTTACACACCTAAAAAAAACATTTTCTAACTCAATGAGTACTGGATTTTGCCATAATAATAGGCTATGTCAGCTCTTCTGCATGTGTTAATACTTTTCATATGAGAAAGAAGGCACATTTCTGACAGGATGGTTAACCTTTGGAACAAACTGCTAGTGGATTCCGTGTTTTCTGAGTTCTTCAAATAAGGTCTGTAAACCTTGCCAAGAGATGAGCTTTATTCAGATACAAGTTATTGGTCTCTACAGTAATAACTAGAAAATATTATTTGACTAGATCATTTGATTGCCTCTTATAGTCTTAAAATAAATTAATGTATGAGATCAGGATTTGAACAGAGGAAAGAAAAGATTCCTGTTTCTCTTTTATAGACTAAATTCTACATATGAATTCTATATATGAAGATGTGTGATAATACCAATACAATTTGTTAGGCATTTTCCAAAGGGATGTAATGTTTTTGCAAGAAATGTTGTATTGTAGAATAGTACAAGTTTCAACAAATATGAAAAGGGAGAAAATAGGAAAAGCATGGAATTTGATTAAAACAAAAAATAATAAACTCACTGTTAATCAGTAGATAATTGACACATATCTATAAAAATGAGATGATTCTTTATTATTTAATCAAAGGGGGTTTTAATGTTTTTTCACTAAAGTTTATCATAAATATTTCACTGGTATATGCCAGTGTTTAAATATTTATAGAAGGAGAAGAGCTCTAACACAAGGAATTGGGATTGTACTTAAAGCACTCAGACAGGATATTGGGGATCTAGGTTTAAATATCTGGTCTGAATGATGGTTAAATAACCTCGTCACTCTTTGAAAGTTCTTGATTTTCTTCCACTTCAAAACCAGGGAAGAAGTTGGAAGTTCAATAAATGAAAACTATTTCCTGCCTTTAAAAAATTCATGGCAAAATCAAAATAGTTTATTTCACAAACCTATGGAGTTTCATTTTGTTAACATAGCCATTGTGTAGCTACTGTTTTTCTTTGCTATAGAAGTATCTATTTAAGAAGAAAAATATGTTTTACTCTACTTGCTGTATTTTATTGCCAAAGTAATGATCAAACTGATTGAGGTCTACTTAGCCTAACATCTCTTCTCTGATAGTGACAAATGCTTAATGCTTCAGACAAAGGTACAAGAAAATCAATGGTCAATTATACCACACCCTTTCCAGAATGAAAGATTTTTTTCCTCTAATTCTTATTAGTTAGTAGTTAGCATACAGCCTGTAGCTTGTGCTTTTGCATCCCTTATGCATTACTTGTCTGATGCACATGTGCTGTTCCTAGTCACCATTCAGATGTTTAATCTTCTTAAAAATCCTGTTATGTACCCAGTCCTGACATCTTGTGGCAATGAGTTCCACAGATAACTCCTATTTCCTAAAAGTGAAATATTTCCTTTTTATCAAGCAAAAAAAAAAAGTTACATTTCAATTTATGTGCATTCCCCTTTTATTCTTATGATGTAGGAAAGAACACAGAGAAAATACAATGCTGGCAGAGGCAATAGTGGTAGATCTGGATTTGATTTACACCTTTGCTCCTGATTTAGGAGGCTTTAGCCATTCACTAGACCAGAAACACTGGTTCCCACTAACTTTTTGGGTGTTTTGAACATTGTGATCGCTCCTTTTCTGTATGGCCAAATTATACGAACTTCAGGTGCAGACAGCAGAGTCCTTTGGTAGCCATGTTTAAAGGAGGAAGGCGATACTTCAATAAAAAGAGGTTCCTTAAGTCCTTTAGTACTGTACTGCTTGGGCAGCCTCAAAGAGTGTGTTATGAGAGCATATATTTGGTATGCAAATACAGAAAGTAACATTTAAATATGACTTCGGTTCCTACATAATTTTATGGATGAAGGTCCAGACCCTGAAATGCATTAAGATTCATAACCCCTATTTAGACTTTAAATGTTGAACAAAGCTAAAGCTAAATTTGTTGGTTTTCCCTTAACACTTATAATTTCCATCATTAAATGAAAACATTATCATACATCTACCTTATAGAGATAGTGTGGAGGTACAGTAATGTATATTTCCAATGGATGACTCCCTTACAGACCAGTATACCATGGATGAAGAGTGCATTTTGAATGCACAATAACACAGAATCATGGAATCATAGAATGGTTTGGGTTGGAAGGGAAGTCATCCAGTTCCAACCCCCTGCCATGGGCAGGGACACCATCCACTAGACCAGGTGCTAAAAGCCCCATCCAACCTGACCTTGAACACTTCCAGGGAGGGGGCATCCACAACTTCTCTGAGCAACCTGTTCCAGTGTCTCACCACCCTCACAGGAAAGAATTTCTTGCTTACATCTAATCCAAATCTTCCCTCTTTCAGTTTAAAATCATTACCCCTCATCCTATCACTGCACTCTCTGATAGAGTCCCTCCCCATCTTTCCTGTAGGCCCCCTTTAAGTCCTGGGAGGCCTCTCTAAGGTCTCCCTGGAGCCCTCTCTTCTCCAGACTGAAGAACCCCAACTCTTTCAGCCTGTCCTCATAAGGGAGGTGCTCCAGCCCCCTGATCATCTTCATGGCCTCCTCTGGACCCGCTCAAGCAGGTCCATGTCCTTCTTATGTTGGGGGCTCCAGAGCTGAACATGGTACTCCAGGTGGGGTCTCATGAGAGTAAAGTAGAGGGGGAGAATCCCCTCCCTCAACTTGCTGGCCACACTTCTCTTGAAGCAGCCCAGGATATGGTTGGCTTTCTGGGCTGCAAGCGCACATTGCTGGGTCATAGTCAATCCTCCATCCACAAATGCCCCCAAGTCCTTTTCTGCAAGGCTGCTCTCAATCCACTCATCACCCAGCTTGTATTTGTGCATAGGATTGTCTCGACCCATGTGCAGGACTTTGCACTTGGCCTTGTTGAACTTCACGAGGTTTGCACGGACCCACCTCTCAAGACTGTCAAGGTCCCTCTAGATGGCACATCCCTTCCCTCCAGCGTGTCGACCACACCACACAGCTTGGTGTCGTCAGCAAACTTGTTGAGGGTGCACTCAATCTTGCTGTGCATGTCTCCCACAAAGATGTTAAACAGCGCTGGTCCCAATATTGACCCCTGAGGGACACCACTGGTAACTCCCCTTCACGTATGATCACTTATGATCAATGGCATAACAATGGTGTCTGTTTTCTTGTGCATTTTTACATGTATAGTCTTTATAGGCACACAGATGTCTTTATAATCTCAGAAGTGGTGAGAACAAAAGCAATTTGAGAGTCTCAGGTCTGTAGAAGGTATTCTGTAGTTCTGCTCTGGTACTGACAGGAGGGAGATTTGCTTTCTTACTAAGCTCTTAAGGGGAGCATTGTCTGAGATTTTGAAAGGCCAAGCACTTCTCCTCTATTCACATGGTTTTGTTTTGTGGGGGTTTCTTGGGGGGGAAAAAGAGGAAATGTCGAAATAGTTAAACTGACTAGATACAAAGAGACAGATTTGCAGGATTCAGATCCCATTTAGCCACCTAAATAAGTGGCCAGATTCTTAAAAATCTTGGAATCCGGCAGGTCCCGCTAAGACCAGTTTGCTGGGAACAATGGCAACCGCTGCATGCCGAGCCCTTTTCAGAACCTGGCCTTTGTGACGGACTAGTTTCAGTTCTCCTCTTGTATGGTCAGTCAACGAGTTAATTTCCCCTGGTATTTGTATGGGCCTTTTATACCTCAATGAGGGAAAAAAGAAATATTTCCTCAGAGGAATTACAGTAATCACTGGCAAAGGCTTAGGAACAGCAATACTACTTGATCCAACTTTGAACGTACTATTCATGCTACTAAAAATATTTGTTGGGCCTTTTATATAACCTTCTGTTGGTTTCCAGTCTCCAGATCTGAGTGAGCATCCCCTGATGCTGGTCTGAGTTACTGGTCCTGTATGAAATCAATGTACATAATACCGGTCCCTGTTCATAACAGAGCCATTGCTTATATAGGGCGGACCAATGCACCTTCCTCTGAGAAAAGCAAAGCTCCTTTGAGCTCTGCATTTAAGCTTCATAAAGGAGGGGCCTAGCCACCATCAGTGGATTCCTGTTACAATAAGGTTAGACAAAAAGCTACTACAAAAGATTCAGAATATAATGATACTCCTGATGCTTTCACTTTTGATGTCTTAAAAGCTGTCTTTGCACTCTATGCTGCTGGCTCCATTGCAGACTCTGGGGCATTAAGGTAAGTGAACATGCAAGAAAAAGGAAAATCAATCTCCAGCCTCAGATAATGGAACTACTGGTGCAGATGGTCACTAAACACCAGTGGTTTATAGGCTTCACTCTAGGGCTTGAGTTGCCAAGAAGATTCCCGGTGGAAAAGAAAGAGGAAACTTATGAAAAAATAAGAAATGTCCTTTTCCTTATTGGGATCATATGCACTTCATTGCACTGACTTTTAGTATTTGATTGTAGCCTGCTCTGCATTCACAGCTTGGTGCAATTTTGGGGAGGGCTCAGTTTTGTTTGTTTTAATTCCATGTTCAGTCTCTGCCTCTTTTAGGTCTCAGATATCACAGTTTATACTGGAAAGTGTCAAATGCATGGTCAATATCCATGATGATGAATTGCAATGTTGTGCGAGTTACACAGGAGAGCGCCATTGTGTGCAGTTTTTCATGTAATTAGCCAGGAAATAGAAGTTGTTGGGCACATACAGCCTTTGAAAACAGAATTTTTATACTTACACCTGACCCTTTCTAGGGGTCTCACTGAGGTTTCATTATCAACAGCAATAATAAATGCTGATATTCTTATGTATAGGAAAAAGATCAGAGCTTAATAAACACGATTCCATGTGTTTTAAACAAGTAAAATATATATTTAAGAAATAAATAAAATAATTGAAAAAACTTCTACTTCGCCGCTTAGCTAAAGTGACAATTCAGGTCCTCATGAATAAAATTCATGTCCAAATTCCGTTGGGCTTCCAATGACTTTTTATTTACTCAGATGTGTGTATGTATTAATAAATCCAAGGTTTGCAACCTGATTTTTAGAATGACATTTTCAAAACCACTTAGTTATTTTATTCATAGCAGAGTTGGCTCTTCAGTGAACATCTTTGAAAATCCCATCTTATATGAACTTCCTGAAAGTAACAAAATCTCAAGCTAGACAACTTGTGTGCCTAGAATTTAGGGGAAAGGAAAAAAAAGGGATAAGAAAATTACTAAGATTTAAAGAAAGTATAGGAAGTCATATTCAGAGGAAATCTTACTGCAGACTTTTTAGCTTCTAAACTTTTTTTAACTTTTAAAAAGATTACGTACATGTATTTTTATATACTGTGGATATAGAGGAAACTGATGGATAACACAAGAATAACTGGATTAAATGAACTACTATTTTGTGGATGACATCAGTGGAATTTCTCTATCTTTAGTCATATCACATGATGTATTAATGAGGACCAGAACAATAGCTACAGAGCTATGCTAGTTTGTATTTTCAATTTCAAGTGGGATTTCTGTGGAACAAAATTATTTGCTAAATTATTTTGCTACTTGCTATGTAATTTTCATTTATTTTAATACAGTCTACTTAGGCTTGTTTAATTTTTACAGACTTTTAAAATTAAATTATCTTTTATTAATGCATATATTCTGCATGGTTTTCTTTTATTTGCTCTTAATAATGATATGTTAAAATATGCAATAATAAATTTATATACATATGTTTCATTACTTTTAATTGGAGTTTATAGATGCACAACTCTTGGCAGGGCCTAGCTAATTCAGCCTGGCATTTTTGGAAAGCTTTTCTGGTTTTTATATTCTGCCATTATGGTTTTTTGGACATAATTTTCACAGATCAATATAAACCTCTGCTCACATACAGCCATAGGGAAGAAAGCTCATGAGATGTCAGTATGGTTTCCTACATAGTCGATGGAGAAAGAAAGGGTCCTCCAGGGAGTAATTCAAAAGCTAGGCTCTCTTCTCTTCCTGTCTTTCTCCTCTGTCTCCAAAATATTACTGCAAAATTAAGGGATTCTAAGGAAAATCAATAGTAATGTTCAAGAACCTGAAAAAATACTTCTCACAAAAAATAATAGAAAGGTTAGGTATTTTAAATAGACACAAATCAGGGGCAACATCATGGAAAGGTGCGAACTGAAAATCAGAATGGTCGGAAAACAAAGAAAAGTCCAGGGAAGATGAATAGGAACTTTTCTTCTGTGTTTCCTGGAATAAGAACAAGGAGATATAAAAGATGGGAAATTCAAAACAGAAACAGCACAATGTTTTTCCATGCAGCTTTGTGATGAAACTGTGGAACTTAGGAAGCAGATGAGAGCAAACTCTTGGACAGGTTAAAAAATGGATGTGCATTATACAACTGCCAGGACCTCAGTTAAGAAAAATAAATACTTCCAAAGGGTTTTTAAACATTCAGGTCTTAAACCTGGTAGAAGAGAAAGTGAGTTTTCTGGAGCTGTTTTATTCCATATACGCTTGCTACGGGGTTTTGCTAGATCTAATGAAGCAACAGTTTTAGTCCTGATGGAAAAAGGTGCACTGCTGTAACCAGCTGGGCCTGGCACTGTGCCTGTGCTCCATTTCTAAATAAACACATAAAATTTCATGTACTTGTATTTGCTGAGATGTGAGTGTTGGCTCCAACATAACACAATGCTGTTTGTATGTTGGATTCCTCCAGTTTTCTCTGTTGCAGGGTTTCTCACATGCTGCTACTTCATTTAGAAGTTCGAGGAAGGAAAGGAAACATCTGGAGTAAAGGCAGAGGGTAGAGAGGTTAACGACTGGTGGAAAATACTGTACTTACCTCCAGTTCAGTAGCCACAAGGACTCCTCTAATTCTGTGTTCCTTTTCACAGAAAAACTCACACACATGTTCACAAAACTGTCAACGTTTGGTGTCGAAATGGCAGACCTCCTTCACTTTCTTGTAGTAATCTGGATGTTAAGACTTTTTTTCTGTGTTTAGGAGCAGGCTGAGTGACTACAAGGATGATGCACTGCTTAGTGAGTGGTAGAGGAATTCAGTTCTCAGTTTGATGTGAGAGTTCAGCAGTCTCAGGGGTACAAGGGTGATAAACTGGCAGAAACCCTCGCTTTGACTGCAGCCTCTGAAATGGGCAATAAGCATTCTGAAATCATCCAGTTTATAATACTAATTAATACTATAATACCAATTATCATACCAATTTATAATACTTTTTATCTGGGGGACTTCTGTGCTGGATCTCTACCAGTATTTGATTTCAGTAGTGAGAATAAACTCCCCTTGTGCTAGGTGATTTTAGAGGTAATGAACTGTGGTTTTTAGAGAAACTATGCAATCACTTTGGTTTCAAGTTGCTGCTTTCTCTGTTAAAGGAAGTTTTGTATTGTGCCTTTTTCATGTTCTTTAGGTTCTTAGTAAAAGTTGAAAATGATAGCGTAGCATAATTTAAAATGGAGATGAGCCTCTTTTTTGCCTTTTAGACAAACTACAGTGCATTATTGACTCATTTTCTCTCAGTTTTGATTCCCAAATTTCCCTCCTTTTAGCACATTAACTTTGGCAGCCCTGTGTTTTGCTAAGTCAGGCAGACTGCCCTGGATTTATATTCCCCTCTGAAATCAATAAAATAGTAATGAAGCAACAGAGGACACACTTGGGCTCTTACACTATAGATTCAGACCCCATGCTGGGTTAATGTACTAAAAGATTTTGCAGCAGCCAGATTTTCATTTAATGAATTTCCTCTTTCTTTCCCCTCTTTTTCCTGAACACCCCCACATATCAGTTTGCTGCCCTTGCTCTCGTCCGCTTGCTCCCTTTCATGTGACAGCAAGTTGAACTTTACCAGCTGTTGCAAAATCGGAGCTGTGCGAAAGCTTGTTAAGCCAGGAGGGGCAATGACTGGTTGTCCTGGCCCGTGGGGTCCGAGTGAGCAGGCCAGGAGGTGAGGTCACCTGTGTACATCTCCGCTGGGAAGTCACTGCCTGTCAGCCTGCAGAGGTGCATGGTACCAATAGCATGAGCCCCCCAATGCCAGCAGGGATTCAGCTTAGAGGAAAGGTCCCACCAATATTTTTGCATCTCAGGAGATGTCCCAGGACCAGTAATAAGAAGGGGTTGGGGAGTGGGGGCATTATGATGCCTCGCAGAGGGCAATGCAAGCAAATGCAGGGCACTTTGTGATTGATCAATAATCAACATGGTGTGAGAGTTATCAGTGCCAGAGAAGTTAAAGAGCTGCTAAAAAAAACCAGATTACAGTTCAAGTTCTGGTGTTTGAAAGTGTGACTTCAGGGCATTTAGTTGCAAACAGCAAAGGAGCACACAAGAGAAGAGGTGAAGGCTATGTCATAGTCTGTTTCTGAAGGCTTATTACTACAATACAAGAGTAGCAATCATTGCTGCAACACCTCAGGGTGAATACAGTTTTGTCTTCTCTCTCCTTGCCTGAAATGACTTCAAACTTTGTGAAAATATTGCTTCTCGGATTGAAAACCTCCTAAGAAGGGTTGCGTCTTAGGTGAATTTCATTTTGTTAGACATATTGGGGGTCAAAAACAGTCAAAGAATTTATGATCTTATATGACAATGAAACTTTCTATTTTGAAAAAGTGACATTTCTTCCCCTGAAAAAGGAGAAGAAAAGAAAAATTCCTGTTTCCAGAAATACTTAAAAGCTTCTGGTGTGTGATCTGCTACATGATTTTATTCTTGCCAACAGTATTACATTTGCATGTTTTCTCCCTACCTACTGAACATTGAATCGTGGGCGTAAGGCAGGTGTGCAAGCAAAGAGCAATCCTGTCTCATGTGTGCAGTGACTCTGATACATCAGGGTGTATTTGACTATGCAGCCTGCACATTGGCCAGTTTATCTGCACTTGCACAGCAAATCCAACACGATTCGGGTGTGTGTCAGAGTCGGTAGATATTTCTTTTTGCATAGGAAATGGCAGCTGGAGAGGCAGGGTCCACTTCTGAATTTTAAAAGTTGGCAGGCATGATAGATTTGCTGAAACATTGGAAAAGATTGCTGACTCGCAATGCCAAATGGTGTAAGCAGAGTATGGGTGACTGCAATGTGTTTGACAGTACATGTCTTTGCATCTTCTGCTAAATCTGTGTGCACCACTTCACCTGGCTGGGAGAGTCCAGCCACACTGCTCTGACACAGCCTGCACAAGCTCTTGGCATGTAAGCTCGTCCATGGAAACATAAAATATACTGCTCTCATAACAGGTCCATCTTAGATATTCCCAGCACTTGAAATACATTGTTAAAGCTGACTGCTGACCTTAAAAACAGCTTTGAAAGCACAGGACTAGTTTAATCGTCCAGGGCATATGAGTGTGTGTTCTTGACTGGTCTGTGAATAACCTTTCATATGGATCTATTTCTACAATCATGGAAAGAATATTTTCATTAAGATTAATCATTGTCGCACATGTTCCCTCGTGTAATCACCACAATGATGCTTAATGAAGCCTTAAATTCCTTTGTGCCATCTATTTTTCCCTATCATATTTCACACATGCTTTTGCAGTGCAATCCAGGAATATGCACTGGATTGTTAGTGAGGATGGGGAAATCTCACTGCTGAATCTTTAATTCTCTCATATGGTGTAGGACCAGAGAGAATTGGATTTGCAGAGAGGAGAGTTAAGAGATATACACCACCTTCTAAAAATACGTTTCTTTCCATTTACAATAAAGGAAGTCATTCTGGCAACTAACTTTTCTAAAAATGACACAAATAACAAACTGAGAGAGAGCCAGGAGAACAAAATTATGTTGGTAAACTCACTAGGTAGGTACCTGAACTCACCGTTTTCTTGTTAGCTATTTACTCACCAGTCTACATCAAACTGATTCCACATCAGAGACAGATGTCTAACAGGAGGAAAAATAATCTTTTCTCTAGGAAGTACGGTGATTGCCTGGGAAGTGCAAGATCTGGATTTGGCATCTTCTCTGCCCCTCCCACTGAAGCTTACAGCTGGCCAGAAAAGCATCAGGGAGAATCACTAAGTGAATGCGCATCTGACTGTAACACACAAAAAAGACTTCGCAGGGTGCTGTTCTTTATGCTGCTTATACTTTTTAGTCTATGATATTAAGATGAAAATGCATAAGGTGTCTCTTGAGGAAGACAAGAATCCAGCTTATTTTCCTCAGTTGAACTAGAGGAACCATAATAGTCTGTTGGGCTCACAGTTAAATATTCACAACTATGGAAATTAAAAAAAGCATCTGGGAAGTTATTCTTTCTGATGGCATTTAACTACATGTAATTTTATTTCATTTATGTCTCCCTATGTACATATGCAACACTGGAACCCAGAGATAAGTTTTAATAGTAGGTAAGGTAAATGACAGTTTAATAAAAGTTAAAGGTTGCCTAAGTACAAATAAAACGGGAAGTTGTACTATAAGATTATAGACCTTGTCTCTGAATTCTACTTGTGGCACAGCCCTCTGCTAACAAGTGAAATTCACTGTGCTGTGAGAAGCATTTACATGCATCCCTGTCTTATGATAGACATCAGACAGCTGCAGTAGAGCAAATCTGGATTTGACATCACTGGCATCTTATAATGGGAGGACAACTGCTCACTGTGATCAATAGGTGACTTTTACATTAAGCTACAAATTATTTAAGTTATTCTGACAGCTTTAAATGGAATGTAGTAATCAATATGTTTAAAACAGATTTTTTTCTTTTATTTCATCAGAGTAGAGAGTAGATAAAGTGTATATTTCAGGTTTTACTCAGGCAAAACTTCCATTATGCTTTAGATAATTTTGCCAAACTAAGGACTAGCAAAAGAAAGCAAAAATAACTCTGATGTAACTGAGATTTGCACACACGCTTAGAAAAAATGTAATGTGTAGTGTATACAATGTGTTTAACATAGGATACTGCTCACATGTTTAACGTTGTGCACATTCTCAAGTCTTTGTGAGAGCAAGGACATAAGGCTGAGACAAAAATCTCTGTCTACTTTTGTATATCATCTAATTATGTCATATAGAAATGCTTGGTATTACTAATCATACAAGTTTTCCATGTGCAAACCATAGAATTAAAAAAATCTCTGTGTCCTTTGGTCCTTTTCAGAAATGTGTTCCACAAAACACTGTCCTGGTTTTTTAGATAATAATAGTGGGCATATACAGATTTTTTTACTCCAACTTAGAATTCATTAAATTACCTTTTCATATTGGCATAAATATGTATATTTGCTCTTTAAAGCCTCATTTACTTTCTTGTTTTTTATATGAGAAAAAAAAAATTGTAGCTAAAGTTGCTTTTTTGGTACTGTTTGATTCAATCAGCTTTTAACTGTACTGACATTTACCGGATGGTCATAAAAAGAAAGCAAAGTGAAAATGACAAAAAGCCCCATGTTTTGCAGAAGTTCACATTCAGTGCATCCAATCTGCAGTCCCCAGAGACAAAAAGAGAAAAGAGCAGGTCTGTAATGCAGCTGCCAGTTTAGTGATCAAACCCAACAGATTGCGGTCTGGCCAGATCTGGTGTCCAGATAAAAATGGTATTCATGCTAACCATCTGCCTACAGGTCAGTAGGGACAAAAATTAAAAATAATTACCTCTAATGAATGAATAGACAATGACGGTCCTGTGTGAGGTATGGTATCATCTCTGTGCGTGAGCACACATACACACACTCATACACATATTGCTGAAGAGTACTTGGGTTAATTTTATTAGAATGCTGTCAGCTACAGTTTTCATTTATGTTTTACTTTAATTGTCTCACTCTGGCTTTGTGCTATGGTAGTTTTAAATTTCATATCTGTTTTTCTTGCAATTAAATTGTGTTAAGGATGATGATAATATTTAGTACTTTGATTATGTCCAGTGCAAGACTCAAAAGTCAGCTTCTTACTCCAAAAATCCAACTAAGTCTCAATAAGCAGAATTCTAGACTCAAAACCTCCAAAAAGTGATTTGGACTGTCTGCTTTCAGGTACAAACCATGTGGAGAACTAGAAGCCTCTAAAGAGCTAAGCTGAGTACTGACTACCATAGCTGGAGCTACATAGAGGGGGGAAAAGGAAAGGTCCTGGAGTGGGGTGTGAAGGTGCCTGGGGCTGTAGGATCTGGCTTTCAGAGTCACAGATCCAAATCCACCATTCAGAGCTGCAGCTGGCATATATGTGTCGCATATTCATTTTTTAAGAAAAGGAAAGGATTGTATGTGATGAAAAGTACAATAAATCACTGAGATTCATGAGCATCTCTTCTTAATAACCTCTGAAATGAGGCTGTTGTTGCTGCAGGGAAACTAGATAGTCAGTAGTCTAATTTCAAGAGATTACACTTTTTTGTTTGTTTGTTTCTACAGCTACAGTACAAGATTTATTTCTATATTAATAAATACATTATCCAACCAAAATTATTCTATTGTCTTCCGTACTGATCAACCACTACTAACTCATCTTTTTGTCCAACTATTCTGGAACCAAATGCACTTTGAAGATATACTCCAATTTAACCACTGTCTGCTGGAAATGTCTTCTTTGTACCTCTCCATATAAACAAATCTAAGTGTCCATGCAATTCGTTTAGCTGTAAGGGAGGCCAATAAGAAGTGCTTAAGCTTTACTTACGTCTTAATAGTGTTCCTTGGGTCTGCTTCCCCACTGTGTTATGCTGTGCTTAATCAGTTAGGTAGGAGGTCACTGCATAAAGGGTGAAAAATACTGCTGTTTGTTTGTACTCACTGTTCATGTGTGCAAATCTCAATGCAGAGTTCAAGAGTGTGAGGAATAATAAGCAGGAATTGTTCTCAGGTAGCCAGAAAGTTAGTAAAGTGGACAAAAAAACCACTAAAAAAAACCCAGAAAGAAACTAAAAGTGAGGAAGAATGGGAAAAAAACCTAAAACTGAAACAAAGTCAAAGCTCTGCATCAATTTCTTAGGTTATCACACGAGGATGAGACTGAATCAAGTTAAAGCACACCTGTCCCTAAAAGAAGCTCGTGAGACCTATTATGGGCTTTATCTAGATATAAATTATATCTCTTCTACATATATCTTTATTACTTAATGGCAAAAGATGAGTTAACCGATTGTAGAAGTCAGGAATGACAGAAAATGTATAAGGAATATGTATGCAGAAATGCATATTTCAGCTTTGATAGAAGAAGCCTAAATTTACTGACTTCCAAGAAATTGCAGTTTCTTGGAATCAGAGTGAACTTGGCTTCACTATTCAAATTTGCAGTATGCAAAAATTCAGCAAGAACTTCTAGGCTCAAGCAGGTTGTTTTAAATCAGGTCTTCACCAAAGAAAATGAACTTGTTTTTCTCAGCATCCAATATTCTCACCAAGTTGAGCACTCTGCCAGTGCACAAATTGCTCCCAGAGACTCTGTCCATAACAAGTCTCCTCTGAAAGATTCAGAGCTGTCTCTTCAGGCTCAGAAAAGCCCACATTTGCAGAAGGCACTGCATTATATAGTCAGCTCCTATTTTGTATCAGCTGAAGTTCAAGGCCAAGCCGTTCAAGAGGTTCTGGGCTCATCTTGTTGCCTACAGCTCTGCAAGAGCAGCACCGCTCATGTCTAACAGGAGTCAGTAGAGATTTCTTACCGAGGTGCAGCCAAACTACTGCTCTATGATTTTTGTCACAAGGCTGCTCAAACCATTTCTTTTTTTTATAGAACATTTTGCTATGGAAACCACAGAAATAAAATTATGCTCAATCAAATCTGTGAAACAAACAAAATTGCTATAACTCATAGAACTACAGATCAGTGCTAATTTCACAGGTGCCTTCAAATGCAAAGCTCACTTATTTGAACTAGTCTTCTCTGTACAGTCCAGGGAACATTTTCATATACCTACATAGACTTATACAGACACTTATATATAAATATAAGAAAAAACATTATGTATCAGAGTAAATCAGTGTTTATGCATGTGATAGTCCTTGGGACAGGATGAAAGAATTGCAGGTGACCAATACTATTACATTGTGTAATGCAGTACATACAGGAGGCACTCAGACACAATAGAAATTGAACTGTGATATGAGAATGTGTACATTATTAAGTAGAATACTTAACTGGCTTCTTAAAATAGTATTCAAAATATTATGTTGTACCTGTTACCATATAAGATCAGGATTCCAGAAATCCACAAGAAATATAGCTAAGCTGAAACAATTGTTTGCAAAACAGTGTGGTGAACATGTTCCTCTTTCTTAACATTTCTTCAAACAACTTAGGTTGATGACCAACCTAGCAACCAAATGTATTTGCACACAGACAGTCCTCACCAATTTCAGTAAAACTTTGCATCAACACAAAATCTAGTCTCCTGGATTCGGTTGCCATTTCTTGGACTGAAAGACAAACAGTATGCTTAGGTATAGCAATAGGTTAGCAGAGTTTTCTGGTATTCACAGAAAAGAAAAATCATGGAAACACAATAAAAGCTACAGCTAAACTTCTAGTAATTTAAAAGGTATAATTATCCACAAAGCATTTCAACATACTGACCATGTAGTTACACTAAGAATTATTTTTTTTCTTCTAGAAACATTGGTGTTATTGATCAGTTTTCCAGAGAAGAAATGTAAGAACATGCTCATGGTTAGGTAAGAGGCTTCAAACTTCTAAACTTTGAAACCAATATTCTGAAACAAATATTCAAAACTAAAATTCCAGTAAAAAGGATGTTATTTTTCTATATGACCGTTTACATTCAAAATTTTGCTTTCTCTCACAGAAGTTTGACAGATCAGTTTCTCAAATATGAAAAAAACTGGAGACTTTTAGAAGTTCAGAATTGGGATATTTTGATATGTATGCAGTGAATGAGTATGCATACACCTTGAAGAAGTTAAATAAAAATATATCCAACAAATTTGACTCAGAATCACAGTATTAATTTTTAGAAAATTTCCAGCATTTTTAATTCTGCCTCTCCTGGAAATATGGCACAGATTAACTTTCACTTCACATGTACTGAACAGATGTAAGAAGTACAGGAATTAAGAAAGGTACCTTGATAACTATTTAGAGCTCCGTAAATATGTTAGAGTGCAATTTATTTGCTTACTGCCTATAACGTGTTCTGATTTGTCCTTAATTATTACTCTATGGTTGCTGTAGAGGGTCTTTTCCTACTCTGTGGAGGAAGGAAAATATTATGTCTCCTTTAAGAGTGATAGAGTGTGCACAGACTGTTAAAGCTATGTTTCATTACCGAAATCTAGAACAAACTTCTAGAGAGTAAGAGATGGTAGGAATAAAGGCAGTGACAGCTTGCAAAAAGCCAGGGTTTGAGAGATTAAGACACCGCTGAGAAGAACAAAGGGCAGACAGCCAAGCATGGAGGAGATCGTGGCAAGGAGGAGACTGATAAACCTCCTCTCTGTAGAGTTTACTGTATCTCAGAAAAATGTTAAATGTATGTAGACTGAGAGCATGATTGCAGGAAAGAGCTCACCCTGCCTTACTCCATTTCTCTATTTCAAAAGCATCTACTTTAGATTTTGTTAAAATAAAACTAGCTTTAACATTTAATAGCTCTGCCCCATGGGTTTGTTGAAAGAGAAAAAGGCTTTGTAGTTGCATCTTAAAAAAGCTGGCATCACATCTACATGTGCTCTTCTTATTGTATTAGTGCTTTTAACTCATTCCTATCAAAACTATCTGCAAAGATCATCTATGCAGTGGGACAAGTTCTCTTCTTCTTTTGTTTTCTAGTTATTTCTCATGCAAATGTGGCATTTCTAAAAATTTCACATTACTGTCTCTCCATATTTTCACATCCCTTCAGCTTCTGACTAACCAGGTTCTGATCCTTTTGTAGACTGCACATTTTCCAGGAAATGAAGACCATTTGCCTGAGACAGCATCTGGCTCAGTGCTTCTAAAGTGGATTTCCCTGCTGTGTTGTTAGCATTTGTCCTTGCAAGTAGTGGCTATGACCATCTTGTCACACAGTGTGCTTCAGCCACAATATTCTTCTCTAACAAGGTAATCACTTTAAGCCCAACACCAACTTGTATGTGATGTAGTAGGGATCCCAGAACATGGACTGTTTAGGTAATATTTGCTTTTGGGGACTCAGTAATGCCACATGATATATGAGGAGACATTTGTTTCCAAGCTTCTGTGCCATGTTTGGCACAAAAAAGAAGCTTAAGACATTTCATATGCAGTGTTACGCATACTGCCCATCTAAACCTATTGTTGCTCAGTGTCAATACCCAAGGCAAAAGTTTTGGCCAGCTTCTGCCTGGGCGTCATGCCATCTTGACAGATGGGTATGAGTGTAGACAATCAAGAAAGTATGTTTGTTCATCAAATAAGAGTGGTTGGGGCATTTTTCCCAGCTGACACTCTGAAAACAGCTGTCTTCCTTGAGCATGCTTATTTCTGGTTAAAAGGTCTGTGATATTAGTAATTCTTCTCTGAACTATGCAAACTGTCAATAAATAAAAGAGTCATTTTACAATTAGCTATGGTTACTATGTTTGAGGCTACTTTTAAAGAGTGGACTCAAATAAGCATTTATTTTTGCTTCCAGAATTAGGAAGTGAGGACCAAGTGTCCATGAGTCATCTGAGTTGCAATTAAACAGAACTTAAAAATGTGTTCTCAGTTTTTATGCAACACTGCGCAACAGGCTGCCCTCTCTATTGATTACTGAGATGACTGGAAACTGTGATACCTGCACTCCTTTCTCAGCTCTGCTGTTGGCATACTCTCTAACCTTAAACAAGATGTTTGGTTTCAGTTACACAGAGAGAAGGGATTATGAAAGATTTACCTCTATTTTCCAATGAAGCAACTTGCTTGATTTCATTCAAAACTGGTGATAAAGTCCTTTATGGTCTATGGATGCATTTAAAAATATTTATTTTGTGTTAAACAGAGTAACTCACAAATTTTTGCATTTCATAATCTTCACACGTAGCCATGTGATATTTATATTCCTGGGAAAAAGATTTTATCCAGCAGCAGGAGGGAATGAACAACTCAACATTGACTCATCGACCAACACAACAGTGGTTATGCTGTTTCACAGAGTGTCATAATGATCTATATGCTCAAGATCTTTACTGTATAGCATACAGTGATTTATAGACATCACGTGTTTATACAACCACAAGTACAACGGCTCTTCATGAAATTATTTACTTGCCATTTTGCAACTCTTTTAACACAGCTGGTCAGAATTGTTCCTTCTGTAAATTGGTGATATTTTACTGAAGTCACTGGATTTACATGGGATTAAATAAATTATGAATGTATCCTAATATGCCTCAGACTACTACCACCATGGCACACAATGAGTGTTCTGAAGTCTGTATAATCCAAAATTGTTTTTGAAGGACACTCCAGAAGATGATTTGAGACATCAAATTTCATGGTTCAAATCTCAACAAGCATGTTTCGCTACAAAAAGTTCTGTGTCACAATACAAACACTGAGTACCAGGATACATAATATGTACATATACAAGAAAGAATTCATGGCACATTGTGGTTTCCCACACCAAAACCTTTGACAGCTGAAGTTATGTAGAATGGTTTTTTTTTCCCCAGTGCTTAGGAGAAGCTGCCCAAGCCCAAGAAGAAGTGGAATACATGGGGCCACTTGGCTGTCTTCTTGGGATGGCAGCACTCAGTTTTCTAAGGAAACATGCCGCTATATCTATCACACATCCACATTTGGACCAAAATCTCCTTCTCAAAGAGCTTGAATATTTACAGTGAGAACCCCTGGGAATCAAAGCATTAATTCACATGGCTATTTTCCCACAGGTTTAATGGGGAATATCTTTGCCCTTGAAAATCTGCCAGGTCTGAGCCAGACTCTGCAGTATTTACATACTACAGGGCACTCACTGAGTAATCGCAGGGATGAGCATGCTCCATTTGGTCCTTGCCAGCCCATTAACATACACAGTTATTGGCTTCACCTGTGGGAGGTAGGCATTCATCCTATCCCTTCTGCATGCAACAGTGTGTAGGGTGTCCACCAGGCTGTCCTTGTCCCCCTGGACTGCCACACTCGCAGCAGTGCTCTCACAGGGAAGATGCTGACCCACTCTCCATTGCAAGAAGCTCCTGATTTGTCTGAGAGCCCTGGAATGGGGGGAACACTGAAGAGGGAGAGCTCAGGTGAGTCTGGAAAGGATACTGGGTAGGAAAGGGACAGTGGGGCACTACTACCACCCTGGTGAGTGAGGCACAGGCATGCTGCAGTCATTTTGTGAATGGAAAAAAAATTCCCAGGAAAAGGAAATTAAACCTGTGGATATTTTTTTGCTGTTAGTCAATAAAATTTAAAACTTTTTTAGCAGGTTTGAGATGATATTATGTCACTGCACCACAATCATACCTTGGCAAAATGATGAAAGGCCAGCAATTAAAGCTCTTCCTTGTCTTTCTGTGATAGGTCTCTGATCCTGGACAAACATGGAAGGGGGAGCTTTTTCCAGCAAGTCCATTCCTGAATCATCTGAAGATATTTTAGAAGTCCCATGGAACATCCAGGAAGAAAGGTAGAGGAAAATGTTTATTTTACAAAGACAGAAAAACTTTATTCTCTAATCCTTCCCCCCCACCCCTCATTCACAACTATGCTTAAAAGGGGAACCTTCTCCCAGTTTCATGAGGAAACTAGCTTTAGGACCACCCAGAGAGCTCTATTCCCTTCCCCTTGTCTAAATCACACAAAGAAAAATAAACACATGAACACAACATTTGCCTTCTCATCCCTTCTTTTCACTAAAAGGTCAGGAGGGTCGGGGATCCTTCTTTTGCCATCTCTGGACACCCTCACCCTCTTCAACAACCAATCCAGATGGATCATGGCTTTTGAAATCTTAAATCCTTTAATCAGTTTCTCCAACTTTCTCTGTTGGCTCCTTCATGTCACATTCCTGGGCTAATTCAGGCACCTTCATACAGCGTAGGATTTGGATGACAGAAAACACATGGGGAAGTACAAGTCCAGAGATCTGTGCAAGTGGTGGGTTGATTATCCTTAGCTTCATTAAGGTTGCTCAGCAACATGAGCTTGTATTAATCATGTCAGAGCAGCCGCATCCTGACAAGCTATCTATCTGCATTGCCAGGATACAGACCCTTCCCGCACACTGCTGAGAAAACGTTCCCATGAACTGTCCCTCTGCTGTCAGTGAGGTAATGGGTGAATGAAAATTTAGACTTGTCAAAAATTTCATGAGGAATTATCCTCACTACAGTAATGAGTCGAACAGGAAAAGAACGTTGGATGTTGTACAAAACAGTTTTTCAGGGACCGCAAAAGAAAGACATGAAGAGCAGCAATTGAAATATTAAATAGTGTGGCTAGATGATCTAGGTAATTAAACAAGAGGTAAAGAATTCCCTGATAGACAGAGAGATCACTGGCTGCACAGTTTACAGCTTTGATATGCCTGAAAAGATGGAGACAACATATTCGTGAGAGTTTCATCACTAAGTCCGCAGTCATCATTTCCAGCTGGATTTTTTCCACTTGATAATTTTATACCGTTAATCAGAGCTCATCAGATACTGCAGAAATAGCATTCAAGAAGTTTGGTTTAAATTCCAATAGCTTCCTCGTGTCTTTCTATTTCTTATTAATATGATTATGTTGTGCTCACAAATGTGGTGGGTTTTTTTTGTCTCAGCTATTTAATGATTTCAAATTATCAGCCATTCAGTGGAGCAGCCACTGAAGTAGCATTATAGAACAAGGCTGAAGTCTTCCATGAACTACCCTTACGCTGTCAAACCAAACAAGAACTTCTTCAGACTTCCAGATATTTAGTATCAACAATATCAAGCTCGATCTGGGGCTTTAAATGTGGGCAGGGGTTACTGAAGAATTATTTGGTCAAGCATTACTGGATTCATATTTTAGCAATGGCATTTCTGGAAGTGGTTTCCCTTTAATGATATGTGAGTGAATTGAATGGGAGTGATGTCAGCCTTTTAAAATGATGTGAAAGTTTCTCAGACACCTTGTAGATGATTTTAGGACCTCATCTCTAAAAGTACCTGCAGATATCACTGTATCAAAGTCCCCCTAAAGTCAAATGGGATTCTGGAAAAGCCATAGGGTTTATTCCCTCACTACAAAAGCAGAGAACTTTGTATTGAAACACTCTAGAGAAGATATATACTCATGTCTGTATACACATCTACTTTTATTGTCTACCACCACTTCATTCTGTACAAAATGAGCTCTAATTATAAATTGAAGGATTGTGCCCCAAGCCGTGTATAACTGACACACTGGCTGCTACTGCATCAAAGGTGGAAAACTGTCAGGAATGACTTTCTTTTTTTTTAAAAAAAAAATATCTGTCACTTCATGTAACAGGGAAAAACAGCATGGAATTGCAAGGAGATTTACTTAAAATAAGCAAGCAAATAAAATAACTCAGACTTCAGAAGACAGTTTTGAAACCTTAGGAAAGATTTGCCTCCTATACTCTTTGCACAAAGAAAGGTTCCTCTTATTTTGTTCATACTTGAACATGTGAGTATGAAAGGAACACCTAAATCAGAGAGACAATTGAGGCAAGAAGGGTTTTGTTTGTTTGTTTGTGTATAGAATTTTGCTGAGGCTTCAAATATTTTTGCATAAAGAACACTTCAGGTCATTGAATACTATGTATACTCCTACACATATTTTTTAAGTCACACACACTGAAAGAAACTACTTACTTGGAAGAAAGACTACTCTTAGCCCACTGCTCTGCAGGACAAACTCCAGATCTCTGAATCTTCATTAGATTTAATAAGACACCTCATCTCTGTATCGTTGTCTATTTTTTTTTTCCCAACCACAAAACCAAAACAATGCAGTTTCATTTGGTAGTCACTATTTACAGTCCAGACTGTAAATTTGAGCAGTCAGGGACTGCCTCATAATATACATAGTATTAACATGATGGACTTCTACTCAGTTGAATTTTGTTTATGCAGCAAATAAATACTATTATTTCTAAAAGAACTTGTGGTAGCCAATAATTTCTAGCTGTTGAACATCTGAAATATTAAAATAAAAAAATGTAACTTCTGATAGTGATGTGGTTACTAGTTACATGGCTATGGATGAATCCATTAGGTCTGAAGAAATTCTGTGTTTTTAATAACTCTAAATGACACTTATTTCAACTTTAAAGAGTTGCTGTGTTGCCTGTTAAACACATCTGCAAATTTTTACGTTGAATTTTTTCTCTGCAACTTGAGCAAATGACTTTTAAGATGCAAATCTGAAAATTGTTACAATATATATATAGAGCATGTACCAATATTTTCAATTACTATTATGTTATTAATGCTTTATTCATCATAAAAGTAGAGTGTTACATCAATATAAGTATCAGTTGATATATGTATGTGGGTCAGTATATATATAGCATGAATAAATCTTTCATGTTCCATCTCAAAGGTATTTTCATACAGAAAAGTGGTCCATCTAGTTCTAAGAGTTCCTGTTTTTCCTGCTTTTATTTCAAGCAATCTTTAATCTTAGACATTAGGATAAGATTTTACTCAGAGGAGATCATCTGTGTCCACTGGCTACAGAAGCTCCTTACTTTCATCTGAAGAATGCATCAGTGGCTAATGTCAGAGTTAGGATACTCGAGTAGATGTATCTACCATCTTGTTATATTAGGAGAATTTTAAGTTGGAAAGGTATTTTGCTATTGACTTAAAGCATGTAGAAACTATCTAGCAGGATAAGTAAATAAGTTTATGATGTTCTCCTACGCTTCACTCAGTGACCAGCTCTGACACTCACAGGGGTCAGTCTTCAGCCAGCTCAGCTTGTTCTGCTCCTGTTCAAGGGCAACACGGACTTACTAAGGGCAGAGAGTTTTCACCTCCACACCCCACATCCAGGCAACAGACACTGCCCTCACTGCACACACAGTGGTTTAAGAAAAGTGAAACAAGAAAGAAGAGAAACAATTTAGGGAAACTATGGAAACTATGGGAAAGATTGAGTTAAAAAAAGAACCTTTGATGCACTGACTATGGACATGTGATGTAAGACATAGCTAGAGAAAATTCACAGGGCAGTGTCTCATTTTTATTTTCTCTTGTGTGGTCTATAAAAGAGTCAGCTTAGTACTAAGTGTAGGAAAAATCTGCAGGATAGGAGGAATGAAAGCAGAAAAAAAAAAAGCATTTGTCTTGCTGTAGGAGAGATAATGGAGTGCCAAAATCAGGAGGAAAAGCCATGCCAATCAGATCACAGATTTTGGAAGCTGAGAGAAGCTATAGACTGAAAACAGTTCTATTGATGGTTGGATAGATTGATGGTTGGATGGTAGCATTAGAAATGATGTGGGGACAGTTTTAGCTATTCCACAGTTGCACTTAAGCCTGGCAAAAACTCTGATTATTCATAAAGGGTTAAATTCGTCTGACATTTTATTCAATCTACCAGGTATAATGACCAACTTATCCTCTCAGTAAGATAGTAGAAATAGAATAACAAGTATTCACCCTAGGAAGGACACATATGCTTGTGGCTATGAAGAAAGGTGGATCCTGATTTTCAGTTGATGACATTATTCTTCTCATAGTTATTTGTAGTGGTTCCTCCATCCATTGCCCTTCAGGGGAAGCAACCTTTTCTGTTCTTATGTCTAACAGGTAAATCTCAGAAGATGGACTGAAGAGTTCAGAAAGACCAAGCTGTCCTGCCCTTTCCTGGGGTCATTGCTTCCGTCTGGAAGCTGCAGTACAGTAGTTGGATGGGAGAAAGAAGCTGGAATTATTGCTGCCCGTGTTCTTACTGAAATACCTCTCAGAGGCATTGGAAATGAAGATCACTGACTTTATAATACCCCAGAGAACTAGAGGACTCCTGAATGGGGAACTGAGGATTTAGTCCTCTGTCCAGAGTGATGTAAGAAGTGCAAATCAGTGCAGACAAGTTAGCTTGGGTGTCCTATAACTTTATCCCGCTGCCTTAGTAGGGACTATGGTTCTTTCTCTTCTCTGAGCAAGATGAGATTTCATTTCTTTCAGACTGACAGTATGACTTTGTGCAGAGGACTTGATTCTACACCTAAAATTTTCATGAAAAAACCCTACAGAGAGTCTGCACAGAAAATCTTTTTAAAATAATACAATCAAAGTGTCTTTTCTTCCCCTTCTTTCCTTCCATCTCACATACACACTTTAATAGGGAGTATTATACTGAAAATACTGATGTATAAATAATTTAATCCTTGAGTTACTCTGAGCTATGAATTATCTGTGACCTTCCTTCTAGTGCTTTCTTTTGGGTGGAGGAGCCTTTCCTCCCTTGCAACTGCTCTCATCGCAGAGGGAACTCTGTCAGATTTCCTGCCTCTCCATGTCCTCTGCAATCCTTTGCCTGCAGCTCTCACTGGAGAGCTCACCCCTGAGACATTCCCATGCTGGTGGGAGTGGAGGAGGGCAGTGCTCTCCAGCTCCACCCTCTTCCAGAGGAAATGTCATGAGAAAATGCTTTCTTGAGGTCTTTCCTGTTAACATGCTATGAGAATGCTTGCTATCAACTGTGCATTTTTATGGCATTTTGACTGGAAGTAATGTGAGAATGTTCTTTCTCACATTATTTCCAGTAGAAATACCCTGAGAACATTGTTGTTTGTGATATTTCTACAAAATGTACTTAGAGACTTGATGTGACTAAATTTGCCTTTATAATTGCAGTGATTTTTTTCTTTCTTCGAGCTGAAATTTGGGCAGCATCTAATGTCTCTCCATTTAAAACATTTCTTTTATCATTAAGCCCTGTCCAGATTTGTGCCAAATGAAGCCTTTAGCTGAAATAGCCGATTTGTTTCTTTTGTGCCCTAAGACCTATCCAAACTGAATCAAAGGTTAAGAAACCAGATTAAACTCCACAGCAATTACAGTATTTATAGGATTTCCCTCTGAGATGAAGTTGTTTCTACTGCCCTTTCTGTTTCAAAGTGGACCTACAATAGGGTTGAATAAAACTGTGGAGGAGTAGAGACCTGGAAGAACAAAGACCACATACTGTAAAAAAGCCATTCTAATTAAATCAGAATGAAAACACAAGAATGCCTTTGCTTTCAGAGAAACAACTAAGCGACCTATGACTTGGCAGTCTACACTTTTTTTTAAAAAAAAAAAGCAACTCACATCTTTAAAAGGAAATAAATCCTGGAAAAAATATAAGATGTGTCAAGTCAATCAGCTATTTATGCCATTTCCTCTGATCCTGATGTTTTCCTCATGAATTATGCACTTTCAGCTGCCACTACTTACATATGTGGGCCCTTGTGGCATGTTTCCCAGGACCAGCATGTGATTACGGATCATAAAAAATGAACATACACATTGCTCCTTCAATAAAGTCTGAGAAGCACAATTCCAACTGCTCCATGTTAGAAATCTCCCTTCTATTTGAAAAATAGCAGCTGTTATTAAAAACATCTATAGCTATGATAGCTGCAGCCATGAAAACTAATTACCATATTTTCATTTTAAATTGCAACAAAGGAATTAAGAAACAGATGACCATTAAAAATGAAAAAGGTAAAGTAGCCACTAAGAGTTTCTCAGTAGCCAGAAGGTGGTGCTACATTGTAATATAGTCGCAGGGGGTCAGGTTTGCATCTTTGATAACTTATGCTGTTTGATTCACATTTTAAAACGAAGCAGAAAGAGAGATTAAACCATCACAACTGCACTGCGGGGAAGTGTTCAGCAGAGGTAAAATGAAGTGTAGAATTTAGTTCCTGATGTATTGACATTCCGTGGTTGTGGTGATGTAAGATCACATCTTTTGGTGAAAACTTTATGTTAACTTTCTGTGTTTCTTAACTGCTGTTATATTAAACTCTCCTCTTCCTTAACTCTTCTGTTTCATCAGGATAGTCAACAATACAAAACAGAAAAATCCTATCCACCATCCTGCAATGTTTCCTTGAAGAAATCTTTCTTCTTGTAGTATTTCACATAATTTTTACTCAGAAACTTTCAGATTTTTCCTTTTGTTGAATAAAAGCCCAAATATTCAGCCCCAGGTGGACCCTGTTGACTTTCATGAAACTCTGCCAGGTTTTGCCAGCTGAAGTGGTGCAATCATCTTCTTTAATAGCAGAAGAGAAAGAGCAGAGCCACTACTGCGTTGTGTATATCTGCACAGTGAGAGCCATGTTGTGTGGAGGCAGAGGGCTGTATCCCAGTGATTTAGCTCAGGTAAAGCAGCATGGGTGCCTCATCTGCCTGGTTAGACTCCCTCAGTCATGCCGCTCCCCTGATCTGCATGGATGTGTCTGCATTACTGTTTTATTTAAGGCCATGAGTGAGCTTTTGAACCAAATATCTGGATTGCCCCCCACTTTCTGTGCCTTGCTCTGCATTTTGGAGTAGTCTTGGAGAGCAGGTGCTGGATGACAGTAAATGGGCAGACGTGCTCCAGCAGCTCACCCAGTGCACTGCAGCTCCAAGGGGCAGTCAGGACACAGGATCCCTCCCTCCCTCCCTCCCTTCCTCTCCCAAGTGCTGCAGGGAGGGCCTCGGCACCAAATGTTTCTCTCTTACAGATTCACTCTTATTGATCTGCTTTACTGGCTCATGTGGATATAGGCCACGGGTATCTCTGCATAGGTTTGGAGTTATATGGACAATTCCCTTGTGTTCTCCGATGAGAAAAATACTCCAATTTAATGTGATTTTTTTGGGAGGGGGTGGGGGATGGGGGGGAAAGGGTCAGTAAGAATCAGGCAGTTGCCTCATGGGGATAAAGTTTTGACTGGGAGGAAAATGACCCTGACCATCAGAACAAATATCTCAGGGACATGGAAAATTATTGCCAAGTAATGCCATTATTGTTGTTGTTTGCATTGCTGAGGCATATTGAAGTCATGGGCCAGCACCCAATTCTACTAGCTACTAACAAAAACATGATGTATTCCACAGCAAAGGAATGACTGGATGTTAAAATCTTGCACAGATTAAAGGAGAGACACTGCAAGTTCATGGAACTAAAATCCACTGAGAATTAATGAGTATGTAAAAACACATCCAGTTCAGGAAACAACTGGGCTGAAAGTAGCTGGGGGCTGGGAGAACAGTGAGGGGCATGTACAGATAGACCTGCCCTCTTCTTATTCTTTTCTTGACACTGCTTTGACCAGTTCTCAGATTGGTCTGGGGCAGAAAAAGAGTCCTCTTCCATGACAGCAACAGCAACCCCTTTACATGAGTTGGGCTTAGGGCTGAACACCTTCCTTCTCCGGATGCTTTTGGGGAGGTGCCTGTGCAGCTCCCCTGGGTTCAGCTGTAGCAGCCTCTCTGCCACTGGGAATCAAAAGAGGATCTGGTCCCCTGAACTTTCAGGAGAAAATTTTCCATCAACGCATTATTAATTGGGGCTAATTTATCCTTGGCATAACCTGAGTAACAGCTACTCTCACATCTGCACTGAACCTGTGAGTGTGCAGTGTGTGAGATATGCTTACCTCAGCCACGGATAGATTATCCAAAATGGAAATCAGAGAAGCCCTTCTTCACAGGAGATGCCACCTTTTCACTGTGCATATTCTTTATGGCAGGTTGTAGGATCTCTGTGGATCCACTGCAGATTTTTACCTAAATTTACAGTGCCAGAAAGCTGGTTCCAGTTTGGAGGAAATGTACCAGTTCTGCTCACTGAGGGAGATAATACATGTGCAAAAAGGACACAGACTTTGATCCAGGTGGAGAATAAAGAGTATTTTCTTTCCTATGACAGGATCATGTGGTCTGATCAGCTTTATGTGGAATAACTTCATGAAAACTTTGAGTTCCTGTAGAAATAGATATGGTTTCATTTTTGGTGATGTTTTTTCAATGTAAATATAACTATATATATCCACATAGTTATACAGTAGCTTTTAAATTCACCAGATGCTTAATGACTGCTTTCAGTCAGAAAAGTAGCCCATAGCAGATGGAATATGCCTAACCATTTCCAAAACCATGGAGTTTTATTGTCTTAAATAAAATGAATTTTGAACAATGAGGTGGAAAACTGAAACCTTTCTTTAATTTATGTAATGACAAAATAGTCAAGCTATTTAAATAAAATACTGTTTAAAGCATCTATAGATCTAAGACCTGTACAGGCAGACATCATATTCAGCTTGGGATAAGTGCTTGTGTGAGAGTTTCTTATTGCTGGAAACAGAGGCCCATAATGGAAGTGGTGACAGACCTTAAATTAGTGCAGTGCTACTGTACAATAATGTGTATTCTCAGTGCCATATGGTTATGATATGCAGCCGTTTTCCTATGCTGATTATAAATTTGGAGTGTCTGGCAGACATTACAGATGGGAAAGACATCATTGATCATTTTATCCATCCACTCTGGGTCAGCAAAAGATCATTCCTGACAGTGTCAATTTCTATTTTTTAATTATTTGCATTGCTGCAGTGCCCAAAATCCCCAGGCAGGTCAGTGTTCCCTTGTTCTGTGCATTATACATCAGGGTAAGTGTTGGCTTTGAAAATGCAGAGCAGCTAATGTACAGATGTAATCAGAGGCAAGTAGGAACTGAAGCTAAGGGGATGCCATACTTAATGTAGAGGCTACAAATTCCTAGCCTTTGCTGTTTCACTTTTAGTTCTTTTATTATAACCCAACTACATTGGTTTGCTTACCAGGTCACCTTAATTAGCTGAAGTTTCACAGGCATCATGGCAGACCTGGTGTGTGGAGAACCAGGTCCCCATGAACAAACATAAGAGGGATGTTCCAGAAACAAGGACTATCACGGACAAACTTGAGTCATTTGTCTGAGAAGTGAACAAGACAGAGTATCACAGGAAAAGCAGTAGAAAGGCAATGTTACAGGACTGAAGAGTGTTAAAAACATATGCAGAAACATGAAAGACCTCAATGTACAGAATTCCTGGAAATTTGTCTATGCCATAAAATGGACCCGTGGTAGAAATCCCACATCTAGTGGAAATTCATGCCATTCAGTCCAGACTATATGTAACACAGCACCATGCCACAGTGACCTGTCACCGTATTTGCTTGGCAGAGCTTATTAGCTTGGGCACAGCACTGTCTGATGTGGGAACAGTGCATCAGATGTGAACTGGCTCTGGTCCAGGCAGCTCAGTGCATCCGTGTATCACACGCCTCAGCACACCAGTTTTGCGATTAACTTGGACAGATCTCACTTGGTTCTCTTTTAATTGGTCCATACATGATAAGAAGCCCCCATTGCTTCTCTTATCCAACTAATCTCCAGTTTAATAAAGGAAGTTCTTTCTGATGATCAGACAGGTCTTTTCCTTTTATAAAAATATTTCATCCTAGTATAAATTAATTGCCTTCCAAAACCAGAACAGAGTCCTTTGAAAAAGAGGCATCCTGGCAAGCCAAGCAACCATGTGTTTTGTTGCCATTTGAGGGGACTTGTACTGAAATTCCAGCCTCTGCTGCCTTTCTCCTGCTAAGGAAGAAGTACCTCATATCACAAACCAGCAGCCCCTTCAGGCAATTGCCATTTAAAGAGTGGCATTGATGGACTCTGTAAGGAGTCCTATTCAGTGCTCTCTAGCTGGCAGCATGATGTCAGTGATGTGGGCGGCAAACCCCTGAATTTGCTTTGATGGTATTTGTGCTCTTTTTTTTTCATTTTTCACGAATGAGTGATTCATTTCTTTGAAACAATGTGTTTGGAAAGCCTGCCCCGCTAAGGAATTGTCTACACAGTGGGGGAGACTTGGAACATTGTATGTCCTCATGGAAGTACCAACAGGGGTTGTGCCAGATCCCCAGTGCAAGAGGTAACAGGGATGCTTGTATCAAAGCCAAAGCTTCATGAATCAAAGGCACTGACTCTTGAGCACAAGTGCCAGCATTTGGGCAGATAACTTAGCCTGTGCCAATTTAGGGTGAGAGGAATGCCCCAGACTAATCCTGTGGATTCAAAGAAGCACAACATATTCAATTTTAAGTATCCCATAGCCCCAAGAGTCTTCTTTTCATTTATAGATGTTAAAGGAAGAAATGAAGGTAATGATGTGGTCTCATTTTCCAAATAAGAAAAAGCAGAAAATTTTTTGCACCATTTTCTACTGAAAAACAATGTTATCTTGGGTGTTTTTTTCTAAAACGTAATGGGGTTGGGGGAAGCAGCACTGGAAGAAGAAACTGTGGATGTCAAATCACATGCTTTGTAAGTGGATCAAGTACAACTCAAATGTTCATGTGGCAGGTGACCAGAAGCAGACTTTGGCCGGTATGAGGGCTGTTGAATTACTCTGTGCCTTCTTCAGTGGTAAGCACCTGACACTTGACACTCACTATCAGGGTGATTCAGACTGCTTAGATTAGGCAATCTAAGGCAAAACCTTATGTGCAATGGAGAGAATGAGGTACCCATGAAAAATCATCAAATAGCCTACATGCAGAATGGAGCTGGAGGCAGCATTAGATTAAACTCTATAAACTGGGTCACACTTGACCTTCTGTCACTCTGTTGATGAGGTTCCTGAATCAGGCTGAAAATTATGTTTCTGTGTTCACTCAGAAAGAAACATGGAATCCCCTTCTGCTCAGAGGTGTGTAATCAAGTATTTCTCATTCCCTTAAAAAGGTAGCTAAAAGACAAGGTGACAGCCCAAGTTTTGCATGAACATAGCTTTGTAGCTTTGGACAAATACAAGGAATTTATTTAATTTAACTTTGCATTTCATATATAAAATGTTGAGTGGTTCATTGCAACAGCTGATCTCTACCTTATTGAAACAACAGACTTCCTCTCCTAACAAGCCCTGCATGGAGAAGTCCCCACAGGAAAACTGATCACCTGGTTCCACAGCACAACCAATCTCTGGTTCAAATGATTGATCCCAAACAGTAAGACAGAGGACTTCATGTTAGCAGAGTCCAATGCCATCATATATCTAATCAGTGTTTCCTTAACCTTTTCCATAATGGCAAAGTGTTTAGACTACTTGTTCAGGAAGACCTGACTCCATCCTATTCTGAAGTTTGAAACCGTAACTCCTACATTAGAGAAAAATGCTTTAATGCAACTCTGTAATATTCTGGATTGGACAGTCTTCACGACTTCTGTTAAGAGTAAGCCACAGTGGGGATGGCTTAAATTCAAGATTAATGTTGCTTTATTTCTGTTAAATGTGTACTGGATAGAAATGAATGCATAAGCATTTTGCAGCACAAAGAGCTTGACCCAAATCATTACTAAAATGGTCTGTACAGAAACCTAAAATTCAGTAAGTCAGTGCTCAGATTCCATCTCTGCAACACAGGATGAAATCAGTGAGTTTACAGAGACACTGAATTTAATGGACTCTCCAATCACAAAGAGCAGAAAATGTCCTGTTCTCCTCTGCCCCTGCATCCCTCTCCCAGAAGACAACATATGCAAGAAGATGCTATCCACAACAGCTGCAGCGCTCTAGTTTTTTAACTCAGTTTGTCTGTTGTTTTTCTTGAGCTCAGTGGTGCTCAATAAGAATAGAGAAAACACTGTTCTTCTTAAATGTTCTGAAGTAGGTCCCCATTTGTCCTGCAGTTCTGTACACACCATATAGTGAGTAAAGACAAGGAAATGCTTTGAAATCAGACCCATTTCTTATTTTTTGGCTCTGGAACTTGGTATTCCATATGCACTGAGTAGATTTTTTTCCTTCTGGTTTTGACAATAAATGACATTACAAGTCTGAGAAACCTGCCCAGTTGAAAGTGTTATCAAAATGGCACATATAAAAATTCAGCTTCTGACGATCATATTAGTAGGAAATCCCCAACCATTCCCCTTTGCTTACTTACAAAGTTATTTTGTAGTCTCTAATGTGTGGAGCATTGGATTTTTCAGTGCAAATAGTATAGATATTACTTTGAGTTGCAGAAGGAATATCTTTTCAAGAGAAAATGTTCCTGGAATCATGGTGTTCCATGTATTTTTCGTAATTTTGATGCAAAAGAAAAAAAATCCAAGTCTTTTGCAGAGCAGAAATTCTGAAAAAATTCAACCAAAATTGTAATTTCAATGATATTGAATTACTATAATGTTAAATATTAAGTATTAAACATTTAATGCTTATCTTTATATAAAACATTTTATTTTTTACCTGTGTTACACTATTAACATTATCAAATTAAAACCAAAAGGCTTTCTTTTTTTTTTTTTAAAAAAAAAAGAAATCTATATATGCCAGCATTGCCAGATTCCTGACAAATATTTTAGTTTTCATGGAACTGCATTTCCTGGTGGAAGTCAGCTTGGCTCAGAAATTTTTAACCAAGTCTAGAATTGTACATAAAGGAGAAGACAACTGAGGCTGTGATTTCAAAGCATTAGTGGAAATGAAAAGCATATGGATCCTATTGAAAGTTACTATGATTTGGGTACCACACTCCCAGCAGATCCTTTGAAAATCCTGAAAGAGTGTCTTAAGCGCAGTATGCACTCACTATTACTTGTTAAAAATAAGTGTCTGAGGCACATGTTTAAGAAAACTTGAAGCACTGTACACACTCTTTAACTTCTAAGTAGCTGTAGGACAATATTTTTTTTTGTCCTGATAGATAGTAGAACTTTCAATACTGTTATATGTTGGTTTTGGTGGCTTTTGGATATCTGTTATTCACTTGTATCTCAAAAAACCCCCAAGAAAAACAAATATGTTGTTCTAATATTAAGCAAAGACAAACAGACATCCAAACCAAAAATGTTTTAGAATTTTATTTTAAATCTATGAAATACTTTGAAATTTTTTTTGAAGTTCACAAAGTAATGTTAAATCATCAGATGAGATTCCCTGCATTAATATAACTGATTGCAATTCATTCTAAACTTCAGTTGTGTCTCCGTGCATACTAACTCCACAAACACAAAACTTCCCACTGCACTTTTATTCACAGGCTTGTCAATCAGGTGCTCACCGTTCCCTTAAAGTTTAAGCCTTATTAACCTACACACTGGATTTGACTGATGATAGGCCACAACAAACAAAGAGCTCCAACTCTCAGGTTCCAAATCCTGTCATCCTAGTTCAGAGGGTCCCTGCAAACCCCCTGGAAGAGATGAAAGGATCACTCAAATGTCTGATTATTCAAACACACAGGCAATGAGGGTACATTGTGGAAAAAAAAAAGTTAGCAAAGCCCCCTGCTGATTGAGATATCTTCTAAAAAAATAACTTGGTGTTGATCTCTGTACAGAGATAACGTTGGTTTTTAGCCCAGGTCTTCACGGGTTATGTCAAATGCACGCTGGGAACACCATGTGCAAGATCTGGATTGAACATATATTTGGCAAATATTGTTATATTGAAATCACCTCATGTCAGTGTTGCCCAGATACGGTAGGAAGCCAGCATGTTAGTTACTTCAGAGAACTGAAAAATCACCATAATTCTAGTAAGAAGAATTTTTATTTCATTCATTTTCATATTCAATTTCATAGTTTAGGGCTTCTGTATAGATGTATACTTATGCCCTGCTTTGGTATATAACAGAGATTATTTTATTATGAAAATTCTGCTCATTAATGGCCTGGCATGTTGGGCAAATGCAATTCCTGCTGACTAAGCCTCACTCTATTTATCAGGATTTTCATTACTGTTGATTGATATTACAGCTTTTCTCAAAGACACCACTCAGGCATAGGATCCTATATATATAAAGAAATGGTTCTTTTGTGTTCTAAAGTACAAATCTAAATAATAATTATGCATTGTAGAATGAAAAGTAGAAGAGATGGGGAGAAGAGAAGAATAATTACAGAAGAAATCTGGAAGGATTTTTTTTAAAAAAAACCCAACTTCTGGACTTTGATAGGAATTAAGTCAAGGGAACAAGAAGCAAAAAAGGGACATCTACCATGAAGACAGACTATAAAATAGAAGCTGACCTCAGGTTTTCCCCAAAATATTATCTTATATTCCCACTTTGCTTCTCTTTTTTATTTCAGTTTTCTCCTAAGTAAAGAATAATAACTGTGGAGGATATCAACAACTGTTGAGCATGCAAAAAGCATTCAGCTTATGACCGTGGTGGCTTGTTAGCTTCCCACTGAGGTAACTACAAGTTAGTAAAATGTAAATGACACAAAAAACAGAGCTGATGAGATTATCAGATCATAAGTAGAACAATTCCATACAATACTTTTTCATAAGGGGAAAACAAGCACAGGTTGTAGCTGAATAGCGCAGAGAACAAGTAGCAACAGTTCCTTCATTCTCTCTACCAAAGCAACCTTGTTTTTCTGGAGAAAAAAAGGTATAACAAACTGATAGGTGCAATACTTTTGTCACTGAAAAACTAGTTTTCCATTCCAAAGTGGCAGATTCAAAATCTACTTGGCTTTACTGACATGTCTCAAGACATTACATTCAAAAACATATGAAGAAAGAGAAAAATAAGGACAAATATCTCATCAGGGTGTGACTTTGTCATAATAAGTTGAGTATTTCACTTATACAGTATTAAGTCTTCTTTCCAAGCCGTATTGGTATAAACCAGATTATTTAAGAATATTTCATATTTTTTATGATGCTGTGTCAACTCTCAAAGCTATAAAAATGTTCATTTTACACTTGTTTTCTTTTGTCATTAGATATGTTTGACTATTTCTTTAGAAAATGATAACACTAAGATTTTAATCTGTTTTCTGTGTCAGCTACATCTTAATACTTCTATCCTTTGAGAAGATTCCTGCCCATTCAATAAGCATGTTAAATAAGGGGTAAATGTATGAATAAACTTGTTCTTATATGAATCAGAAGCTCACAGCAAAAAAGCAGCCAAGCATATACAAGTAATACGCTGTTCCTCTGGGAATACAATACTTGTACCATAGCTTTGGCTTTATGTTGCTGTGTTGGACTGAGCCTGAGAGATGAATGTAAAAGATAAAGAAGCATTGTAAGGTCAGTGACTGAACTCCTCTTTTTGCTAATCGGCTTCCCTTGTTATCCATCTAATTTACTAGAAGGTTAACCTTTTCTCTACTGCTAGAAACTAGCTACAATTTTCTATGAAATGATTAAGCTTATTACTGTTTATACAGCTATGTAACAGTAAATGATACAGTAAAATAGAAAAACAAAAATTAAAAATCAGCAATTCAGCAGCATTTTTCCCTCCAAAGAGCATTCAAATGAAAATGGTTTACATGAAAAGAGGCACCAGGCCTTAATAGGTAAAATATTTCATGGAGATAGAGCTTCCAAGGCCATGGAAGGAATGTCAATGTCACATATTAATTAAGAAAATATTTAAGATGGGATGATCTGGAATTTTCCAAGGGAACATATTCCTGTTAAAAAAAGCATTTTCTTTTAAACTAAAACCCTACGCCAGATGAATTTCAAACATTAAATGCATAGAATACTGAATTTCAGAATATTGTAATTCATTGTATTATATTAATTTTCCAGGTTGAAATGATCACAAAATTCAGAAAAAAAAACCCAGAATGGTTATAGATAAGTGAATCAAAACTCATTTATGAGTTTTTGCCTTTCTTCTTGGAACAAGACAAACACGTGAATTTGTTGAAAAAAATTTCAAAGTGCAAATGTTAGTTTCTTTTAAGCTATATTCTATATCCCAAGAGTAAGAATGAAAAAAAAGTTTGAATCAGGATGGCTAATCCAAAGATGAGGGCTTCTGTCTATCAGTTGGAAGATTGAGGTTGAGCGCTTTCTTCATCACAAGCTATTTTTGTGGCTTTTGTCCAGACAGTACATTCCATGTTCACCTGTCTTAAATTCAAGGAAGATGTTGAACACCTAGATCTCAGACACCATCATTTGTCCCCTAGAAACACATACAAGGAATTAGTACTTCTGTTCTAGAGCTGACACAGAGGAATACCCAAAAGCCCCCTAATGTAACGGGGCAGTTGACTACCTACTCCTTAGGAAATGCTGGTCCTAGGAGAACAATTAGTCTTAAGTTACAATTCAGGACTTTGAAGAGGCTGACAAGTAATAAATGTCCCCAGAAGGACCACGTTCATTACATGTACCCTGGCTATGGTTAATTTACAGAGGCAGCACAAATGGCAATCACTCTGCATTACAGTTTCTCGTATTAAGAAAAGGAAGTTCATGTATAAAGGGCATCCTTTACTCAAATGTTCACTGATCATCCCAGTGATTAGTGGGACCCTCCTGAAATCTCCTGCCACAGCGGATCAGTCTAGGGATTAATATCCTAATTAATGTGAACTCTGCACAGACTATAGTGATGGAAGGGAGGGATGGAAGCACCCTGAATCAGAAGACTGGAAGAAATGTCTGTATTTTGCCTTTCTCAAAATATATGGATCAATGCAGAATATTAGGGACATGTAAAATACAGTGAGGCAGAGCTGCAAGTGAAAATAAGAGAATTCAGACCAACAGTGATTACGTGGCAAATTCAGTTCTTAAGGTGAAGCAACTGATGCAATGGCATCAAACACCAAAGAACAAGAAAACCTTAGTGGCAGTTCCAAACTGAAAATTGAACTTTCAATGTTCTAAAAATGTGATCTTTACACTGATAAAGATAATAAGAATTCTTAAACCCAAAAGATATCTTTCCTAGGAAAATCTCCAGGGCCAAAGTCTCTGTGTCATATTCTGTCTCACTGGTGAAAGAAAGTTGAGAATTTTCTGAAAATGGTAACGAATCATTGCACTTTAGTTGTGCCATTGACTTGTCTTGCATCTTTAATCTATATACCTTCACCTTTGTTTCTCCTTTAATTCTTACTTTAATACAAACCTTTATTCTTTAGGCCAGGTTTGGTTTTAATTATTCTTCTTAGAATATTATAAAATAGTGGTGAAAAGAAATGAACTATTCTGCCCTTTAATCACAAAAGTAATTTTTAGACATTTGAATAGGCCTAAGGCAAATTATTTTTGATACTATTAGGAGTATAAAATATAGAAGAAAAACTAAGTATTTGTAAGTTTCGTATCAAGTCAAGATGATGATCCTTAGGCAGAGGAAATGGGAAAGATCTTTGGAACAGTTTTCAAATGAGACAAAATGGAAGGATAGGAAGAAATGGTAGGATAATATTCAGAAGCTTCAGTTTAGGAGTTTAGCATTTGATAAATGCTCCCACTATTCCAGGGCTTCACAAACCTAACCTGAGCCTTTGTACCTTCTGAGTGCACAAAATATTAATCAATAAATAGTTTTTTGGTCTTTGCATAGTCAAAAATTTGCACCCATTTTGAACTTTTAATTTTGGGATTCCAAAGCGCAACATTTAAGTCTAGGTTTTCATTCTTACCTCAGTATGTGTTGCAGGTGTTTGACATCTCGAAGTACTGCGACTCATCATCTCAGTTTGGATCCCCAACAGTTTAGCCTTACTATTTTGACTTAATGTTGGCATTTATTATAATCACAGATAATTATGTATAATTATAATTAAACCTTAATCCTCCTCAATTACACTGACATAAATTAGGCATAAGGCATAATTTAATCAAAATTAATGGATTTGCGCCAGTGTAGAGATGACACAGGATAAACTCATATCTTGTATCTTATTATGAAGTATAACATTCTAAATATGCCAGAGTAAATCCATCTTATAGATAACTATTGTTCAGTTACATGAAATGGTTGTTATTCATTGACTGTCATTGCTAAGAAAAAGCGAAACATGGATTAATTCCAAAAGTAAAGCAAAAATTACAAAGGAAGCACTGAAATCTGAAAGAATTTCAAATCTTGTACATAGAAAAATCATTTGTAAGATCATAAGGATGTCTATACAGATTACCTTTGTTAAAAAAAATCAAAGGAAAATTCAATCCCTTGGGCATTTTAAATGTATATGGTATAAATACTCACATCCAGATGCAAACTTTTCTCACTGACCAAGAGTGGCCTTAGAGAGGGTGCTTGGGGAAATGATCCTTTACAATACATGGGATACAAAGCTTATGTTGTTGAAAGCAGAAGCATGTAATCAGCTAAAGAATTCCTGAGAAAGACCAAGGGCAGCAGATACTGAAACCTTGAACTTCCTTACTTCAATGCATTTTTTGCATGCTTCCTGAAGAAAGGAGCAACCAAGGGAATTTATTAACTTTTAACTTAATTAGGTAGATGCCAAAAAAACTTTCATTCCTGGAACAGTCTATTTAGACATTGCAGCCTTCAAAAAATTGTAGCTCCACTCTAGGACTCCAGTGGAGGTTTTTTTTAAAAGGCTATGTGAACTTTTTTGTCTTCTAAATAAGACACAAGAGAAGTTTTAAGTGAGAATGTTAAGTGCACAATTGCATTGAGAACATCTAAGGCAACAGGCAGTGTGGTGTATATAAGTGTGCAAGTAAGTTTAATTGAGATATTCCATGGAGATCTAAAATAAACCTTTACAAAATAATACAATAATCAGTTCCTGTGAAATCTAACATATCTGTCTATCTATTTACATATATATACAAACATACTTTTTTTTTCTAACTTTCCTATTGTTTGCTCTTTGCGAGAGCATATATAACCTTTCCCAAGCAACATTATGTCAAATCTATAATATAATTTAGTTATGCTTTTCCTTTGCTTACTTGTATAAAACCTAGAATTTTTAAATTTTAGTTGGCTCTTATTGTGAGATTGTTGATGAAATAAAAAAGGGATATTATTTTAAACTTTCATCCCACTTTATGCTCACAAGCAACTGCTAATAGAAGCAACAGCCCTTGCACATTTTCTGTCTTTATTTAGAAGTGTGTAAAAGTACTCAGATTTCCAATTTCCCCATAAACTACAACCTGTTTCATATGGTGTCTTCTGTGTTAATCAACAAAGATGAGGAGATGGTGCTGTTCCTGGCAATGGAAACTCAATGCTGGCATTCCAGCCTGACAGCAGCCATGAACTGTGCATGACTGTGCACAGGGCTAAGAAAGAAAACAGGATTTTAAGAACCATTTTTACAGCAAAAACAAGTTATAGATGCAGAACAATCACCGTATGCTAAACCATAATCAGATTAATTTTATTCACTGGGTTGATTTAGACTATCAGCATTGCAAAGCAGGCTGAAACAACTCCTGTTGACAGAAAGTGCCTAATTCTCTAGCCTAATTCACCAGCTACTGGTGGTGAATTCATTGGACTATTTCCAAATAAATTAAAATGTGTTTGAATTAAGAACACACTAATTACAGTAAAGCTGAGAGACTTCCTCAAAGCCAGGGCCTAGAACTCCAAGGCAAAATTTAGAAATAATAAATTTTATAACAGATTCTTAAATCCATTCAAAGATACTCTCTGTTGCATTCAATTTGAAGCACAAACATTATACAAGGAACAAGACATAAATGAAAGACCTATATCATAGTACTGGGATAATAACAAAAAAACCCAACTGTAGTAACTCCCATGTTGTCAGAACTGTTGTTAAAGTATGTTTTTTGATTATCATTCATGATGGATGCTACAGTCTTGTCACCGGTCTTGTATCCCCACTAGTAAATCCTACTGTTTGCTATCAATGTTCCAGCCCTATTAATATTGTCATCAGCTGCATATTCAGTCCCTGAATCAATAGCTTTAATCATCTTTATGGTTGTTCTTTTATTCATGTCTATTGATTATGGTACCACAGTATAAAACAGCAGGGAATGAAATGACAGAGGAGTATTGGAAAAAAACCAACCAGACAAAACCAAGAAACCTCTGAAATTCAATAATTCTTCCAAAATGCTATCTGTGAAGAATTTTGATACATCAGGAATTGCAGGCAATTCAATTATTTGTCTAGAGGCCCTGGAAAACTTTTATATACAATATATTTCAGTAAAGTCAAAATTAATTACATTTTGGTGAAAATTCATATACATGATGATTTTTCTTAACCGTAGAAAATAAATAGCAGATAGTAACTGAAAGTTTGAATGCGGTTAACCAACATAATTGAAGGATGGCATCTGCTTCACTTTTTTCTGTCACCAAACTGTTAAGATGCCCAAATACTTCCTTGTTTATTTTTAAACATAATAACTTATCATGTCTGAAATCCTTCAGTAGACTACCCATCTGACTAGAACCACATGGTTGCACATCACCTGAACAATTCCTGAGTTATTCTGTAGAGATTATCCCGACTCTGGACCTACGTTCACAAAGGTAGAAGATGTCCACATGTTCATTTACTGTTTTAACTCCTTTTTTTCAGTTAACTCCTCTGTTTTAGTTCTTGGGGAGACCCTTTGTTCCAGCTCCTTACTATCCAGTAAGGAGACAATCTTGAGGACATAACAGAAATTTTAATTTTCTTCTTCTGTCAGCATTGCAATACTATCCTCAGGGAGCGAAATAAATGATAGCGACAAGAAAAACAAACAGGAAAGATGCTGGGTTGCAAGGATGAGTCTTCAGATTACCTTTGGTCTAGGAGAATTTCTACAGTAATCCTTGCTTAAGTTTGTGTTTGAGCAAATATGAGTCTGTTAGCAGTTTCACATGGGTGCCAGGAAATGTTAGGTTCAAACCCTTAGAATTTACCTAAGAAAGCTCTCGTACAGGTTCATAGGAGTTTGACAGAATAAAAGATTTTGAGAAGGAGATACATAAACATACATAGAGTATTATATCTTTTGTAAAGGAAAGTGAAAGAATGAAATCTATTTTGATGTGCTGGAAGTCAAAACAGCTTCCTGCATGTGATTCATCCATCTCTGTTACATTACACAGAACTGTATCAAAACAAGTTTTCATCTTTTTCCAGATTGAAATGTGGGCGTCAGGGGGCTAAAAGAACAGTTTTCTCTCTTTTTTCCCCCCCAACAATTTTCCCCCCTCTTCATTGGAAACATAATGCTGTCAGTTGTCCCTGCCATCTTCCAATTTCAAGTTCCCTCTCTCCATCTGTGTTCATACTTTTTTTAACTCTTAATCAGGTCCTGCCTTGTCTTTGTATAGGAATTCATCATCATATGGCACCAATTCAGACCTGTAACATGAATAAAGGTTGGTATTTATCATACCTGCTGTAAAGGAAGTGCCTTTAAAAGGAAAGGGAGCACGTAATTCCCTGCCCTTCACTTTCTCCTCAACCTTTCACCTTTTAATCAGTAGCCATAACCCAAGGAGATCTCACAATGGAAAGTTAATTATGAGGTCATGAAGATGAAAGCATCTGACTTGCATTTTCTAAAGGTACTTTACTTTTAAATTATCCCTGATTTACCTGCATAAAAGGAAAGGAAGTTCCCAAAGATTATTCTAAATGGACCAGACTTTCAGATGCCAGCATTTCCAAGTGGAAATAGAAACGCAAAATATCCTTTGAATATTTCTTAGGAAGGAGCCTTCCATTTACCAATATGACCTGACTCATAAATTGAAGATATGCTAATGGACATGAGGGCATGGAGCACTCAAAGGCAGTACTCCATGGAGACTCCACAGCTATAAGACTAGTGCATAACTAGCAAGATGTCTGGATGCATTTTCCTAGGAATCTAAGAAAACCACAGAATTTAAGTAAGTATTTGTATCTATCAGCTTTGAGAATCTGGTATGTGCTGTTGGGAACTGCAGGGAGAAATGTGTCTGTAGAACATGTCCCATTCTATGATGAAAATTCCAATCTTAATCTGTTTTAATAATTGTATGCGTTGAAGGTAGTAGGAATAACTGCAGAAAAAATATTAGTTTGTTTTATAACACCTAATATTCAGGATGCTAAGATGGAAAGTTTGCCAGCTGTATCAATGGCTGTAAATAGTAATAACATATTTAAAATTATCTTTTATTCCATAAGAATGAAGATACTCTGTTCAGATAATGGTTAAAACTAAAACCCCAAAGAGAATTGAATAGTTAAACAATCTGTTAATTTTAGAGCTATCCAAACAATTGCCACACTACAGAACATATAGTTTACCCATCTGACCTGAGTTCTATCAAACTTGAAATGTGTCCTCTTTGAGAACTGAGGACTGCAAGAGAGAAAGAGTGGCTCCATCAGACAAAAGGGGGCAAGAGCATCCTTTAACAGGCAACAGGCCTGTTAATCCACTGAGATTTGTCAGCGCATGATGGCCAAAACATGAGAAGTGGAAGCAGGGAATAGAGACTGGCTGCCTGGGGGCCACTCACACTTTCCTGGGGAAAGCAGCGTGACTGTAGTGCCATCTCCTCTGTGCCCAACACATGAACACTGGAAAGGCCAGTCTCCTTTTCTTGTTGAGGATTTCACATTTTCTATAGGCAACAGTGTCTTTTCATTGAGTTTTCATATGAATTATTGACTCAGAAACAGACCATATTTCCCTCTCTCTGATCATAAATAGTACAGAGATACCAGCTTTCTATGATGTTATTATTGGCTCCACTGTTTCTCTCTTAATACTGCTTTAAATTATGTCTACTTGGCTATTAATACATCTTAAGTTGTTTTTGTTTCCCCTAAGGAATGAACAAAACATTTTCTTTGGACATTTCATGACAGTTAATGGTAGAGGATGAATGGAAAAAGAGAGGTTGTGATTTGAGTTGGCAAAAGATTAATTATATATTGCTTCTACTGAAATAGGGCTTAATTCCGAGAACTGAAATCAGCAGTTAGTAGAAATCTCAGCTCTTCTAGGATCAATCCCAGAGGGTCTTCATTAGATAAAGTAATAATCTTTTAGCAAGTTTTTTAACATGAACGAGAAAATGTTTTGTGCAAAAAAATTTGTGCTTATAATGCTATAAATCTGAGGTCAGCTGCAGTAAATAAATGAAAAGAAGCACGAAGCTTAAACAAGAGTCTCATGTCTCTGGCATTTCCTTGAAATGCCTTGAAATCGTCATTTGATAGCACTACCTCATATTCCCCTTCTGTAAAATGCAGATGCTGAGTGTATGTATGTGTTCAGAGAACTGTATCTAAAAAGCTGTATGAGGATCATAGAAGATATAAACTAATAAAAAGATGAAACAACTGCACAAAAACGATCCCAATCTAGTTGATTTAATTTGTGGTATAATACTACTATTCTGTGAAGAAACAGAATGATGAAACTTCTTTTCCTTACAGTATTATTAGTTCAGCTGTGACAGGAAGCCCTCTGGATACCATTCTCACAGGCTTCTTGTTCACATTTTCAGATAAAGGGAGTTTCTGATAGGTTTTGAAGTTAGGCATGATTATTCAAACCAGAGTTTGCATGAATGAGCAATAGTGAGTTTATAACTTACGCAGCTGGTAATCCATGCCCATATCCCTCCAAACAGAAACATGCCTCTTAAGTTCACAATGGAACTTGGTTGTTTAGTAATTTAATAGGCTTAAACTTTATTCCTTCAAGGTAATTGTGCAGATACCTTTAATAAAATACACTCAACATCGCCAGCAAACATTCTAGATAAATGAACACAAGAAATGTTAGATGCAACTTTATTATACTGTTAATCCTTGCTGGAAGGCTTCCTGGACTGTTTGAGGGTAGTGTTAGTAGTGATGATGATAAACTAATTTGCTATGGCTCTTAAGTTCATGTTATCTTTTCTTATCAGCCTAAGGCTAGGTCAGGGGAAAAAAAAATTGGAAACATTTGCCAGAGACGGTAAAGTAGGTAATTCAAATGCCATTGCAGAGTGGAAATCCATCCATGTCTCCCTAACGCATAGTTTAATGATCCATTTAATTCTTCAAAGCAATTGAATTTCCACCCATATCCTGATCAGGTGATATACCACAGCAGGGTTGCCAGAATTTATTTTTTTATATCAAGACAAGTTTTCCACAGTCTAATTTCTCCAACACAGATTGAGCTAAGAACAAAAAATTACTTGAGATTTTTACCTCATGTTTTCAGAATCAAATAACATCTAAAATGGCAGGGATTATTGATTTGACCTGTTTGTTTGGTTGGGTTTTTTGTCTCAAGATAGTAAGGCTCAAAACTATAAATTCATTGTGGCATAAGGCATAAAGACCAACAGCAAATCACCAGCTGTTTCTAAATCTTAGAACGTATGTTCAACTCTGTGATATGGATCTGGTAAATTAATCTCATTACCTTCATCCCGTGGTGTTTGCTATACCCAGGATCTCTCAGATCTTCCACTGTTGGTCTGCAAGGTAAAGGATCCTGAGCCTACTGCTGCCTTCTACCTCTTATTTCTAAGCCACTTCACAAATTCCGCTCATGCTCATGCCATCCTTGTGAAGTCAGTCTGTTGCTTCACTGCAGTTGCCTTGATTCTTTTACTCTATTTAAGACAGGTCAGCTTCCATGAAATCAAACCTACCAGATTAGGAACTACCAAAAAAGAGTAAAACAAGAGTTCCAGATGAGGTCCTCTAGTCTTCTGTCAATTTGTAGTTCCCACACAGTCCTATTTCTGGTGGATTTGCATCTATTATGTGTCAGGATACCCTGCTTCCTATAGGCTGTGATATTTATTTCACAATTATCTTCACTTATTTATGTTCGAGTACAGGACCAGGTGAATATTGTTTCCAAAAATTGATGACAGACAATTTCCAAGAGGTTTAACATAAAATATCATATTGAGCAGAGTTGGTACAATTGCAATAATTGCAGATAGACCTGCCAGAATGCAGTTTTCCTATGTGGAAGCAGAAAGACTCTTTTTTATGTAAGACTTTTACCTCTTAGGCTTATAATGAATGTTTTTGTGTAAATGACCTTCAGCTGAAATATAGTTAATAAATATTCACTCCATTCTATCAGTCAGCATAAAATTATAAGATTGTGTGCAATAACTTTGAAAATACTGAAATATATTATCTTACATATGTTGTTACATATTTTTAAATTGTTATAATGTCTGATCTAATTCACACCAGTAATGTAATAGCAGTCCATGAATATAAAAAATCTTTCCCAGATGAAGATATACTAAGAGTAATGATCTTATTTTCAAGAAAAAAAATTACATTACACTTAAAAGTTGACAGTGGTGAAATTAAAAATAGAGTTACTTTCAAGTCAATATGTATGAGAGGGTTTTAAAAAATGTTTTTAAACTTTTGTGGTGGTTTAGCCCCTGCCGGGGTCTGAGACCACGCGGCCGCTGCCCCTCCCCCACAAAGGGAGTGAAATACAAAGCCCCAAGACTGAAATAAGGAAAGGTTTAATACAACAGTGCAATAGCAACACAACAAACAACAGCAATAACAATAACAGTAATAGTGATAGCAGTGAACAGAGCAAAATAGCTACCAAATACAGCAGTGAGAAGCACGATGTACAAAACCACGAGTGCACCGCGCCAGGAAAATGTGACCTGCCAGGATGTGACCTCCGCATGGTATCTGAATAACCTGGCTAGAGCTTCCCCCCCCCACTGCTGGGGAAACTTAACCCTATCCTGGTTAAACCAGGACAACTTTGTATATAACAGTCAAATTATTTTTGAAATCTGGTCAGAAAGGCACCCTTCACACCTCAGTGTTGGCTCAGCAGAACTTTATTCAACCTGTAATTTATTGATTTCAATAAAAATAAGAGGTCAGACCCAGATTAACACCTTGAAAATGTATCGAAGTGTCATCATGACCAAAGTATGCTGTATATCCTTCTCCTGAGATACCAATGAGGGTTGAGTTTAGGGAAAAAATTGGTAAACATGTTCAGATTTCAACAAACAAGATTTGATTATAGTATCAACAGTCTGGTTTGCCATGGTCTTTTCCTGTTGTGGAGCATCATTCCTCGAGGGTCTGGTATTGGTTAATATTGAAAAATAATATAATTTCAAAAGAAAGGAAATATATACCTAAACTTCTGAGAAACAGTGATCAAACTGAAGACACAAATTGTGACTTTAATCAAGTTGGGATTTTGTCAGTGATGCATAAGTTTCCCCCATTTACTGCCTTGCTCCAACCTCCTAAAATGACTTCCTTTCTCCTCTCAGAAAAATACAGCTTGAACTGTTCCAATAAAAAAAGAAAAGTCAAAAGCATAACTCAAAATCCTGTATGAGCACTTCTTAAACATTAATATTAGAAATCTGAATTATATAAAAGTATGTGTGTGTATATATATATCACTGTAGAAAAAGACATACATTTCTAAAATGGAGAAAGTGAAGTTTGTTTCAAACCAGTGAAATCTAGATTTGGATCTGCTTTCTTTGGCTTATTCCAAATTTTTGTGTTAAAATTAATAAGCAACTAACAACATTAAATACGAGCAGGAAATTAAATAGAGAAAAATATCAACTTTAAAGACCTATGAATTGTTTTTATTTGTTTGCTTTAATCAAGGAGCAATTTCTTGTCTAGATGTCAGATTGGCTTTTTTCTTTCCTAAAGATAATTCTCTGGCTTACAGTAGTTTCACCTTAAAAATAGTATTCAGTTAAAGAGCTACTCTGGAAGTTACCCCATCATTTTCTTACTTTTTTAGTGCAGCCAGGGAAATATGAGACTAAACTTTGTGGAAATCTTGATGCCTTGTAGAAGGCACACTGAAAACAATTTGGGAAGAAACACTGCAGTTATTTTTTTTTTTCGTTAACATGGGTGTTACTTACTTTAAAGGAAATTATCATTATCTTTCTTCTCACACTGGAGTTTTCATTCAGAAGCTATGTGGTACTTTAAAAAGTAAGCTGCAAAAACATTTGAGTTTTACATTAAAGTTAGTATCTAAATAAGTTTTCAAACTTCTTTGTGTTCAAATGTACAAATTGCTGGATTGTGATATGAATAAATCCAGTCATTCCTGCCCTTCAGAAGGATACCTAATCCTGATTGCAAGACTCCTGTGTCCATTGAAGACCACATCCTGAGGCTGCCTGTGTTTCTGGAAGGTTTTCTCTACTGCCTGAAAGGCCTTTGGCAGGAGTCACTGGATGAAGTCCTCAGGCCTGTGCTACACAGGAAGTCAGATGAGCTGGTTTTAACAGTCATGATGGTTTAAGTCTGGAAGCATGTTAGACTTAAGTCTTTTTAGAGAATGTTGGCTTTGAGATGGAGAATCAAAAACCTCACTGCCCTTGCCACCCACTCTCTTTAGCATTTAAGCTTATCTGACTTTCAGAGAAGGTTTGATGCTTTGGAAAAGAAAAGGGTTATCCTTAGTTTATTTGTGACATAAATATACCAATAGTGAAATGAAAACCTTATTTTGGGGGTTTCTCTACCCAAAGTTAATGAGTGAAATGAATGCAGAGCTTCTCAGAACTCAATAGGGAATAGCTCCTGGATTAAACAAATACTGTGGATAACAGGGAATGAGCACTCTTAATGTGCTACAACAACAGGAGAGCTAGAGACTTACCCATGTTTCATTGTGGAGTCATCAGGATTAGAGAACTTTGTTCCTTTAATTAATACAAGGCAAAACTTTTACTTCATGGCTTCTCATCCTCTTCTGTCCTTTTTTAATTTCTTTTTAACGTTAGTTCTTTAACAAATCCCTCTTTTCAGGGACCAAAAGCTGATATGTTCTGGGGAAATGCCAGCAAGATGTTAAAGATTGGCACAACTAGCTACTGTCATTCTATCAAGACAATAGGATTTGAGCGAAAGGGGTAGAGTTCTCCATGCAGAATTTAGCTGCTTAATCCTCTCTTGTGGGCTGGCACAAAATCAACAAAAGAAAGAAACCAAATTACCCAGCTCTGCTTTGGCAGATTTAGCCACTGTCAGCAGGCCAGAAGTTAATTCCCTCATATTCTTGTTTGCCACCAACTACGGCAGGCCTTGCTGAGCCAGGTTTCCTGTGTAAATCTGTCAGCTGAAATGATGCACAGCATGAAGAAGGAGAGAAAGGACATGCAAAGAGTGTGGTCCTTTCGCCAATCAAGTCCCCAGAAGTCAGGGACTGGCACTGGAACTACCTCTTTGCCTTCAGCCTGAGTGACATTTTTGACACAAGATGAGAAAGATTTATAGTTTCTTAAACCGCTGTCACACACACACCCCCCCCTTTCTTGCCAATAAGTGAGGATTGTTGTTACATTAAGCTCTGTGTGTGGGAGCCTGTTTCCCTTCTGGCACTCAGCACAAGCCTCCAGCTGCTTAGCATCTTTCTGAGACTCAACAGTGTGTAGGGTATGATATGTTAATAATAAGGACTACATAGTCATCAAGGCCAGTAAAATTGTGGTGAGGGTAGGAAATGCATCATCAGTTTGCTCTGTCACAAATACTTACTGACTAGTCACAGCGTATGGTGCCTTTTTTATTGTGTGCCTGAACTAAGCTCTTGGGTGGATAATGTGACATAGGGGCCATCGGACTGTTGTGTGTCATTCATTATTCTCCTCTTTCCTTAGAAATCAAATAACAACACTACTATGAGAGGAGGTAAGTCAGGTGCAAAATATTTGCAGCAACATGAAAAACAACTCAAACCACACAGCTTTTGGGATCTCATTAGGAACCCCAAAATGGATATCATTTCATGAAAATTTTTACTTAGAGATGTTTGTTTTAAAGCAAAGATAGTCTTGCTAGTGAAAGTGAGAAAATTAGGAAGAAAACCACAATCTATTTACAAGTGAAGGAATATAGACTGTTTTATAAAAGGTAATGGTTTTCAAATGAAAATCACAAATACCCAGGGACTTCACATATTCTTAGTGCTAAAATGGACATTTCCTTAAAGTATTTAATGTGTTTGACAGAATGAGTAATCCTGAAAAAATATAGATCTGTGTGTGAAATTCTCAGATAGATAATGTGTTAACAGTTCTGCTTGCCTTTTTTCTGTACTGGAAGCAGTTTCCACTTATATTAGACCAGTATATGGTATATATGTGTACTATGATAACACTGTATGTCTGCAATGTAAACAGTGTAATTTAGGGAGCTCTGTTTAAATTCTGACAATTTACCTGTCAGATTACATAACTGTTAAATGACTATGCAGTATGATTAGAAAAAACTTTTGGTTTTGCCTGTGTTGAGACAAAGTTTAAGATGTCACAAACACACTTATTGATTGTAACGATTGGATGAAATGAAAGGATAGATGAAGCATTTTTCTGCTAATATCTGCATTCCTTTCCTGACTTCAGCAGGGTAGTTCTAGCTGTAATCATATCACCTTATATAAGTGCCAGACTTGCTAATTATGGCTACTGAACCTAAACATTAATGAACAATTTCATACTATTCATGCATACCAAATCTTACACAATCAATGGAGAAAACTTGTTGCAATTCCTGAATTAAATAAATAGAAAACTAGCACAAAAAGAGACTCTCATCTATTTTGTTATTTCTAGCTCTAACCCAAGACAGATGTTCATGTTATTAAAAACACTATGGAAATGTTTAATGGAAAATTATCAACACTCCCAAGCAGGTTAACCTGGATAAAACCCAGGGTGCTACCTACCAGAGACAAGTGCAAGATGACATACAGGGAAATAATCAACTGCATAAATACAGGTTAGGGAATATTTAATAGACAAGGTTCCAGTCTGCAGAAAAGGATGCAATCTATCACTGGTCAGGTCATAATTTTTTTGTAACAGACTTTCAGCACCAAAACTGGATTTTGGAGGGAGTTTAAAAGGGAAGAAAAAGGGCCAGATCCAACTTTGGCCTCAGCTCTAAATCTAAGCACTTCATTGAAACACCTGACCCAGGAGCGAAATCTCCATGCACTTCCTCCGTAGCTAATGGAGAGTAATCAGCACTTCCTGAAGAACAGGAAATATTTTGATCAGACTTTGGACATAGCTATCTCAATAAAGTGCCTAAATTTGCATGGAATGGATCAGATCTAAGTGGCTATGGAAACTGATTTTTAGAAAGCCTGTGGCCTTATTAGTTGCCTAAGTTATTTAGGTGTAATTTTGAACTGTGCTTCTGAACTCACGTGCCAGCATTCTACCTAAACTTGTTCAAATCCCATAGAGGAGACACAGCAGGCATTTTCAAGACATTGGATATGTTTGCCTCATGCCTGTGACTGCAAAGAGGTTTTAGTGACAGAAGACGATAAGCCAACTCGGGAATTAGAAACCATGAGGTTGCGATGCTGCAGTGCTGAGATGGTGAGCTTATTATGCAGAGAGAGCCTGAAGTTGCATAGCCTTACCAATAGGTGGCACTTTTCTGCACCTTGTAAATTATATACAGTGCTGGGGAGGTGCTTTCCCAGGTGTGTCTTTTGCACTTTCCTACCTGATATAGACATACTTAACAGCTTGAGAGCTGGGCCAACAGAAGAATAGTCAAGACAAATCCACTCTACAGGAAAGATCACGATAGTCCCTTGAGCCTTATATTTGTGGACATATTATATGTCCCCTTGAGCCTTATATTTGTGTACAGCTCATCCAGTTGGGATTCATACTTAACAAAGACCTGGGGGAGGAGGGAGGAGTTGTGTGTAGAAAGTTAGTCTGGACATTTTATTGTAAATTTGACGTAGGTTAAGAAATGCTTCAGAAAAGCAAAGCAAAGCAAAGCTGCTTCTCTCTGGAGAGGTGCCTGCACTCTCATGGCCTAGTCAGTAGGAGTGCATGGGTGTAACTGAGAGCAAGTTTTGGCTCACATAGTTTGAAATCTATTTGAACTCTTAAAAAAATAAGTTTTAAAAAGGATTTCCTTCCTGTCAGCAAAAAGCCACAGACATCAGAGGAGCAGAGTCAACCACATGTGTGTTTCTTTTCATGCTTCCTAATCAGATGTAACGATTGCTCACACTGTATAGATAGTTTTTATTCAAGGATGTGCATTCCTGAGTCTTAGGAGCCTGCCAAGTGTAAAAGTAAACAGAACAAGACACACATGAGGTGATGTATGCCCTTAGGCTTTCCTGACTGCAGCAGGACTAGGGGAATCTAACAGAGTTCCTCTTCCATCCTGACTGTTGTGAAGTTCTCAAGAGAAACCACAGATGGCCTGTGTCCAGTAATCATCCTTTTATTGGGCTGGTAAGTTACTTCTCTGAGAGCACAGAGAACAAGAGCAGAAGGAAATGCACTTACAGGGACTGTAAATAGTTCTGTAGAAAACCTAACAAAGGTGTCATAGTGCATGATTTCATCTACCATGCACAATGCTGTCATCAACAGTGATTCTCCAGTCTGTGATGGGGGAAGAAGGGGAGAAATGAAAATGTATATTAATAAACTGAAGTGCTGAGGAATTATAAAAAAATTTATACAATAATAAGCTCTTAACTAGAGTCCACTTTTTCTAGGTCTGCCTATACTAAAGATACCACAGCTTTCACAGATGTAGCTGAGCTAGTTCAGGTATTACCACTGAGTAGTAACAGCAATGTAAATCTTAGTAGGAATGAAGTGCCTAACTTTTCACCCAATTTCTCAAGTAAATTTTTCAGCTGTATGAAGTTCTGTGTTATTACAGACAGACTGGTAGCATTACCCAAAGGTACATCATTAAAACCTTAATAAGGTATATCTACATGATCTGCAGTGATTATGTACCTTGTACATCTATATATCCTAATACTGTGCCTTTAGACAGCTTGTAGCTTTAGTTTCCTAAGAAATCTGAAGAAATATATAAATTCACTACTGGGCTGAGAGTCAGGAGAGATGGAATTTATTTGCATTCTTTTTTACTTATCTGTGATCTTAAATATATGATTTCCCTCTGTCTTTCTTCTTCTCTGTCAACTACCTTTGAAGAGGGAAGGTTGGTGCAGATGCTGTTTTCCAGAAAATATTTGCACAATTTCTAATAAAACTAGTCTTAATCTTGGTGACTTCAAATCAGCTTTTCCAGTTTAAGTTCTACTTCTGATCAGGACTGTGCACGTTGTTTCCCTGCTGCACCCACACCCCACCCCACCCCACTCCCCCCCAAATATCATAAAGAAATTATTTTCATTCAGGCGTATGATTAATGTCAAAACTGCCAGTAGTCATGACCTCTGCATCAGGAATCACAACTGTAATACAAATAGCTCTCTTCAAAGTGGGGGGACAAGGCTTCTGATGTTTAATATTATGTTAAACTTTTTCTTGCATGCTTTAGCTTTGAGAGTCTTTGTAGCTCCGATCATTCCAAATAATTAAGAGTGAGTGGTGATGGGCAGACAAAATGGCATCAGGTGTTTGAAATGAGAATACTGAGCTTGTGACATCACTAAAATTTTTCTCTGCTTTTGATTCTGAAGACATATGAAGGCAGCAGTTCACAAACATCAAATCTGTTCTTCCTTTGGGAGGATATTAAAGCTGTCTGTTCTAAACATTTGACTCTGCAAAACTAGGTAAGGAAAAAAATGTTACAATTTGTAGCTGTATTATACGTCCTAGAGAATAAATAGCTAAAGAAAATCTAGATTAGCAGCATGAGCTATTTTTAACCTGAAATGGACTAAAATTTATTTTAAAAACTGCAGAATTTTAAGGTCAAAGAGTGTCAGTTTCAGTACAACCTCATTTTATTGAGCTATAACTTTCTCTTACCTTTGAGCAGTGGATCCTACTTTGTCTTCATGTGTTGGTTAGCTTTACTGAGATTGTTTGAAGTCAGTGAAATACGAGTTGTTTAAGTAAGCATGACGAATATAGTTCCCAAAATTATGCCACCTGACACTGCACTGATTTTCTAAAGAGGAGACACTACAGATAGCTATCTATGTAATACAGCCTCACCATCCTACTAAACAAAATGTACCCAGGGCTGTTCTTAGTTGTGGAGGCCAACTGGCATGGAGCAGTCTGTGTACATAGAAATAAATTCCACTAGCAGCCAAACTGCCCATTGGGAACAGTTCCTGCCCATATTAAATCTCAAACTGTGCTCAGGAATTTTCGGGGAGAGTGCTAGCTGGCTGAGCTCAAAAATCATGCCAGGGACAATTCTGACAATTTCACAGTCTAGATCACTGAGTACCAGTAACCCAGAACATTCCTTGGCCATGATTAATTTATGAGTATAGATGTAGCCCAGTAGGTGTGCAGCTTATCTGCGATTTCTTTATAAGGAAGAGGAAATAGTCTTGTTTAGGATGCAATTCATCCTACACTTTTGAATATAGTCATGTAACACAGGTTGAACAAATTGAGCCCTGAAGGCAGCTATTCCTTTTCATTGTCTGTAAAGTGAACCTAGAGAGAGTTACTAAGATATAGAAGAGAACATTACAGACATTTAAAGGATTGAATCTCCCATATGTGATTAGAGTAACTAGTTAGTGATGATGCACAGCCAGCGAACATCTTTACTCTTATGAGGCTATCAACTTGGGTAGCAGCTTCTTTCAGGCACAGAATCCAGATCCACTCCTAGTTTTCAGATATCATATCGGATTCTGTATCAATCAGTTTGTGCTTATTTACGTGTACAGTACAGGTTTTTCAGGAATCTGAAACAAGGTGTTATTCTTGCAACTGTGGTATGAAATAATTAGACACATGGGAGAAGAACTCGCATGATAACGAGCTAGAGTAGAAAAGTAGGAACATAAGATAAGAAAAACACTTCCATGATACTAAGATCAGTCCCCTCCAGTACAGGCAAATCAAAGACATTACAAAATCCCTTTTAAAATATTTATCTGTATGAGTAGATATTTGTTCCTGTACTCTTACTGAATGATTGAGTCAAATAACTTCACTTCTCCAGTTCTTACAAAGCTTCTTCCAACTTCCAGCCTAAATTTATGCTTGACTAGTCTGTCTTTACTTGTTCTTGTGCCAAGTTCGCCATTTATCCTAAATAGTCATTTTATTTCCCTGTTGTTTGCCTTCATGGCATCCTTATGGAGAGAAATCATATCTTCCCTCAATCTTCACTTCAGTGAGTTATACCAGTGAAGGTCTTCTGCTCTACTACCTGTGTCTAGTCTACCTTCTATGTGCCTGTTCCAGTTTAAATCAGCTTTTCTTGAACTCAGCTTTCAAAAAATGTACAGTTAAAATATCTCTAATTCCTTGCAAAATTATTTCAGCTTATTATTTCTCTCAGCTGGAAATAAGCCATCAGATGCATCTGTTGTCATTTGTCTTTTCTACAGAGACATCACACTGAGTCTGGAGGTTATCCTGGCGCTTATTCTGTTCCTTTATTTGAACATAATGAGATCTTTGAGTTTTTCTCACATCTGAGGTGTGATTGTTTCCATCTTGTTTGCATTAGATCAGGGCCTTTGCCCCATGTTCAACTTCACAATTTTTGAGACCTGAGGCAAAAAAAATCACATTATTTTGAACAATACTTTATTATCTTTAGTCACACTCTCTTCCTGAGCAGCAGAAGTTTTGTTTCTTCTTTCTAAGGTACTTCTACAGCTGAATAATTATTTCAATATCCGCAAGGTTTAACTCATCTTTTTAGCCAAATCTCTTGCTTTTAATTATTTCTAAGTTATAATCTTGGTTTGTTTATTTGCTCAGTTTTTTATTCTTTGTGGTTTCTCTACTTTATTTCATATTCTTTTTGGAAGACCTTATTCATTCATCCATTGATTAGTAAGTTTTTCTTTGGAAGTTATTTCTTTTGCTTGGGATAAAACATTAAGGTAATTTCTGAGCCTTTAAGGGTATCTGACCCTTTCTTCACATTTCAGTCTCTGAGTTATGAAATTTAGAAATAAGTTTTAAGTTCTAAGCTTTATTCATGAGTGCTCTGTTCTAAAACTGAAAATGTTAGTTACTGATTTACTTTTGTTTATCTGTTAATGTAATTTAAATTGAATAAGTCCATGATGACTTTACCTAAGTTTATTTTCTACAGCTATCGGACTACTACTAACGGTAAGGTAATATAATCTTTTTCAAGGATCCGTTACACTTTGGCAAAGTGTTGTGTTGACTGTTGTGACTATACTATTATTTGTAGAATAATACACCTTTATCTGTGAAGTAAAATACCATAATGACTTACTTTTTACCAATATTTATCTTTCTGACAGTAATAAATCTGTTCCTATTCAAATCCCACCTCAGGAACCTACAGCATAACTGTAGTAATGAGAACCCTTCCTTGCATCGAAGTAAAATCTGTCAAACCTGAGATATTTTGACATAAACACTTAAGGTTCAGTGAACAAGCATACTTCTATAAAACTTTGTTTCATCAGGAATTTTTCTGACCAGCTTCACACACATCCCCCCCGACAGATGATATAAACTTTAATTAAACACAGATCTTACAAACGACAACCAGACAAACTACCAAGCAACCGAGAAACAAAGACTTGCTCCTCCTTCCAAAGAACATTTCTCAAGCTAATTCCAGTGCTTTTCTGCTCTTTGCTTGTTGGTTCTTTTAAATTGTCTGAAACATTTGGGAAAGAGGGAAACTATGTGGAACCCAACTATAAAAAGTCAATGGCAGGCCCGTTTCCTATTTTGAGATCTTCCACAGAAGGGAACCATATTAAAAGGCTAGAAATATTAACAGAATGTAATCTGACAGTATTGGACTGGTGATAGACAGCAGTTTAATACATACAAATAGTTCTGCTAAAGTTATCTAAAGTAGGAAGAGTGTGTGTGTATGTGTACATATATGTACATATATATACATATATGTACACATATATATGAAGGATAGAGAGTCAGGACCTAGGAGCTTGAATGGAACAATGGGTTAATTTATCAGTATTTTTCCAACAGCAAAAACAGTAAGCCTACAAGATGTGACATGACTTGATATGAGAAGGATAGAATCATAGAATAATTTGGGTTGGAAGGGACCTTTAAAGGTCATCTAGTCCAATCCCCTTGCAATGAGCAGGGGCATCTTCAACTAGATCAGGTTGCTCAGAGCCCCGTCCAACCTGACCTTGAATGTTTCCAGGGATGGGACATCTACCACCTCTCTGGGCAACATTTCCAGTGTTTCACCACCATCATAGTAAAAAATTTCTTCCTTATATCTAGTCTAAATCTACCCTGTTTTAGTTTAAAACCATTATCCCTTGTCCTATCACAACATGCCCTATTAAAAAGACCAGCATGGTCTTTTTGGCTAGCTCTGCAAACAAGAGGTCAGGAGTAATCCCTGATACCAAGACTGTGTTTTGTTCATTCTGTGTCTACATCACTTAGAAATAGCTCTTTCACATCTATAACACTTCTCTTAGTATCTCCTCTAGACTTCATGTGATGATTCTTAGACTAAAACATAATTACTAATGTTCTGTGTTTTCTACGTCAAAATGTACAAAGTAATGAGAAAGGTGTGTAGCAGGTGCCAAAATAATGTTTTCATGGCATGAAACTTAGGATATGTGTTGTACTGGCTGGGATGACATATAAGGGCATGTAGAAGATGACTGAGATTGCAAAACTTACTGGGAAAATACTGAATGACTGTGCAATAAAGAAAGAGTGAAACCTGGTTCAGGTTCATACATATTGCCTTTTAATTTAAGAGTCCTTTACATTTCTGAAACCCTGTGCAGACTTGGATCAGTCAACACCAGAGCCAACTAACAGTCAAGCAGTGTTGTATTAAGAGTCCAAGACTTTAGGCTGTGCACCGATACTACTATTTAGTAGTGTATCCCTTGGCTCTCTGGTAGCTCTCAGATGCTTCTACTTCTATATCTCACTCCCTTTCATTAAAAATCATACTGAATGAAGCAGACTTGCCCTACATCTTTAAAAACTGTAAGACTCAGTCTAGGTCCACAGTCTAAAGAAATTTTTTCAGGGCTGGAACAAGCATGTCAATTTGGGTACATTTTTGCTTAAACCAGTGAGTCCAGACTTAGTTCCAAGCCAGAAATGACCTTGTGCAAGAGGTCTTTGTCTAAGCTGAGATCACAGACTCTACTGACACTTTCACAATGATATCTTTTTATCCTTCTAAGTATACAGTAATACATTTCTGTTGTTGACTGACATTGGTATTTCTCCAGCTGTATTCTACAGTTTTATAAGAAATAATGAAGGTCATGGCATTTTGGAGAGGTTCTTGATGACTGGAAGAAAACAAGTATCCCTCTTCTAGAAAGACAAAAAGGATGATCTGGGGACCAACAAGCAGATCAACTTTACCTCAGTTCATGGAAAGGTGAGGGAGTAAATAATTCTGAAAACCATTTCCAAATATATGGAGGACTAGAATATGTCTGAAACTAGTCATCATGGATTTAAAAAGGGAGAATCTTGTATGACCAAACTGACAGTTTTCTGTGATAAGATGACTAGCCTGTTGGATGAAGGGAGAGCCATGGATGTTTATCTAACTTTAGTAAGGCTTTCAATACTGTGCCCTGTCATGTCCTCATTTGCAAACTGATGAAGCATGGACCAGAGAAATGGATGGCAAGGCCAACAAAGTATTATAATCCTTATTTCCTTGTCAAGAAGGAAATGATAGGTAAAGACCCTAAGCAACTTAATGTAACTTCAAGGTTGGCCTTGAAGGGCATTGGTTCAAAATACTTCCAGAGGTTGCTTCCAACCGAAAATATTCTTTACTTCTATGGTATAATGCTAGTACTATGTGAGGATATAGGCAAAAATAGAGAATAAAACTTTCACCAGTTCCAGTCCAACACAAGCCAACACTGTGTGAAAAAAAGTGTCAAATAATGATTGTTTTGTGGTTTAAGAGTTAGAGAAGGGATCTTTTTCAACATCTGCTTCAGATGATAAAGATTCAGCAAGACTGATAGAAGCTGCACCACAGGAAAACTATGGCTTTAGGTATTTATATTGTAAAATATTAGTGGAGTTCACAAGTACAAACCTGATTTGTTCCCTTATTCAAGCTTGGGATATGCTGAATAGGTCTTGTGCCTCTCTTAGTTGTGTAGTCCTGGACACAGTATGGAAACCTTCAAATTCCCATTGTAGGTATGATCCCTTACCACAGCTTATTCATGACAGAGTCTTATGAATTTGGAAGCAAAAACTATTGTTCTTCTTAATACTTAACATGTATTTTTAAACAGATCTATGACTGCAAGGGACCCCATGGGAGGGTATATGTGTGTTTAAGATACTATATACATGCTTTTTTGAAGAGGAGGAGTATATTATAATATTGTTTGCAAAACCATAAATACAAAATAATAATTAATGGCTTTGTTGGATATATTTTGGCTAAAATAAAGAAGCATTGGATTTGAAAGGAGAATTGGAGTTGAAAGATTTTGTTACTTTCAAAATTAAAAAAATATCCTGGTGTAACTATAAGCATACTGTTAAATCATAGTTTATGATTACCATTTTTAAAGATCAAGCTATCCTGACTGAATTAGGAAATAAATTGCATTTTAATTCTTACCCTGCTAGGAGTACTTTTTCCTTTTAATCACTTCTCTTACAGTTCTTGGCTGTATAGTAGTAGTTCATATATTTGAGATCAGAATGAACCAGGTTCTCGTTATTTATTATTACTACTTAGTTAAGGTTGGAAATTTTGTAAAAAGGAAGCACATTAATGAGCAACATAATAAATTATATGACTAATGTAGGCTTTTAGAGAGGAGGATAGTTATCTTCCAGCAGCACAGATGCCAAAAATAAGCTCATGGACTGATCTTGAGTAGTAAGTATCACAGGATCACAGAATCACAGAACCGTCTAGGTTGGAAAAGACCTTGAAGATCATCCAGTCCAACCATTAACCTAACGTTGACAGTTCCCAACTACACCATATCCCTGAGTGCTATGTCGACTCTACTCTTAAACACCTCCAGGGATGGGGACTCCACCACCTCCCTGGGCAGCCCATTCCAACACCTAACAACCCCTTCTGTAAAGAAATGATTCCTAATATCTAGTCTAATCCTTCCCTGGCGCAACTTGAGGCCATTCCCTCTTGTCCTATTGCTTGTTACTTGGTTAAAGAGACTCATCCCCAGTTCTCTGCAACCTACTCTCAGGTAGTTGTAGAGGGCGATGAAGTCTCCCCTCAGCCTCCTCTTCTCCAGACTAAACAACCCCAGTTCCCTCAGCCGCTCCTCATACAACATGTGCTCCAGACCCTGCACCAGCTTCGTTGCCCTTCTCTGGACAGGCTCGAGTCATTCAATGTCCTTTTTGTAGTGAGGGGCCCAAAACTGAACACAGTAATCGAGGTGCGGCCTCACCAGTGCCGAGTACAGGGGTAAGATCACTTCCCTGTCCCTGCTGGCCACACTATTTCTGATACAAGCCAGTATGCCATTGGCCTTCTTGGCCACCTGGGCACACTGCTGGCTCATGTTCAGCCGGCTGTCAATCAACACCCCCAGGTCTCTCTCTGACTGGCAGCTCTCCAGCCACTCCTCCCCAAGACTGTAGCGCTGCTGGGGGTTGTTGTGGCCCAAGTGCAACACCCGGCATTTGGCCTTATTGAAACTCCTCCAGTTGGCCTTAGCCCATCGCTCCAGCCTGTCCAGGTCTCTCTGCAGAGCCTCCCTACCCTCGAGCAGATCAACACTCCCACCCAATTTGGTCTCATCTGCAAATTTACTGAGGGTGCACTCGATCCCCTCGTCTAGATCATCAATAAAGATGTTAAACAGGAGTGGCCCCAAAACCGAGCCCTGGGGGACACCACTCGTGACCGGCCACCAACCAGATTAAACTCCATTCACCACAACTCTTTGGGCCCGGCCACCCAGCCAGTTTTTACCCAGCGAAGCGTGTGCCCATCCAAGCCATGAGCAGCCAGTTTCACCAGAAGAATGCTGTGGGAAACGGTGTCAAAGGCCTTACTGAAGTCAAGGTAGACAACATCCACAGCCTTTCCCTCATGCAATAAGCAGATCGCCCTGTCATAGAAGGAGATCAGGTTTGTCAAGCAGGACCTGCCTTTCATAAACCCATGCTGACTGGGCCTGATCATCTGGTTGTCCCGCATGTGTTGTGTGATGGTACTCTGGATGAGCTGCTCCATCAGCTTCCCAGGCACCGACGTCAAGCTGACAGGCCTGTAATTTCCCAGATCATCCTTCCGACCCTTCTTATGTTTAAGCATCACATCGGCCAATTTCCAATCTGTTGGGACCTCCCCGGTCAGCCAGGTCTGCTGGTAAATGATGGAAAGCAGCTTGGCGAGCACCCCAGCCAGCTCCTTCAGCAGCCTTGGGTGTATCCCATCTGGTCCCATAGACTTGTGTATGTCTATGTGATACAGTAGGTCACTGACTATCTCCTCCTGGATTGCGGGGGGGTCGTTCTCCCAGTCTCTGTCTTCTGGCTGAGGAGGCTGGATTCCCTCAGCACAACTAGTCTTCTTATTAAAGACTGAGGTGAAGAAGGCATTAAGCACCTCAGCCTTTTCAATATCGCTCATTGCCATGTTTCCTCTTGTATCAAGCAGGGGATGGAGGCTCTCCCTGGTCTTTCTTTTGCTGTTGACATACTTATAGCAACATTTCTTCTTGTCCTTGATTGCTGAAGCCAGATTAATTTCCAGCTAGGCTTTAGACCCCCTGATTTCCGCAAGTACAGTGAAGATCTCCTTGGACCAAGAGATGAAAACTGTGATCTCATGAGGCAGGTATCTGTGAGAAACATCAGCTCTTCCTAACTCTGAAAGTCAGAGAGGTGAGCTAAGACCAATAAGGATATTGGAGATAACAAACTTCCTTCAGACATGCCAGCTACAGCTCTGCCAGTAAATTAAATGGTGCCAGGGCCCAGCCATCAGAACTTGATAGTTTATACAATTAAGTTGGTGGAAGGGTCCCCAGGAAGGTTTTGGCCTTGGTAAACTAACACTTTCTAAGTGCATAGTTCAGAACTCATCATAGGCCAGGAACCATTCCCAAAACACAGTTTGGACTTACAGTGGTAAAAATTGCTTAATACTACAGACATGACCAAATAATTTCAGTCGGGTTCTGGACACCCTGATGTTTATTTAATTGTTCATTGTTTTGTTTGTTAACAAAGATGTAGGCAGTGTCTCTCCTCTTCTGGTAACCTTCTGGTAACCCTCTGGTAACCTCTAGTAACCAAATCTGAAGTTTGAGTTCAGATCGCTTGCCCTGGCTCCCCACAGTTTTGAAAATTTCTTTGCCCTTTGTATTTTTACATTCTCTAGTGCACCCTCCAGCTCCTCTACCAACTCGCTACCTGGTGAATCCTGGTAGCATAACTTTAGTTGCTTAGACTGTCCTCCCACTTTTCTATTGTGATTTTTTTTTTTTAAATAGTACTCCCAGTGGCCAGTATCACAACTTTAGGAAAGCAAATAATAAATTTTTCCACAAACAATAAAATAAAGGCTTTCTCACTTTAGACCTGTAATCCACCTGAAATTAAATGTCTTCAGTAGCTTCAGCTGTATTCTGAGTTGAGAGGTTTGGTGGGAAAAAAAAAACCACAAACCAAACAGACTGGAAATGTGTCTGGGTAGCTCTTTGCTGAGTGTCTGATTTCCTGACATATGCTGTGTATATATACATATATTCATATTTTTCTATAGCATTATATCTATGTTTAATTGATAATATTTGTCTTTTATGTTTGCCAGGTTAAATATCAGTCCTGGTAACAGTTACCTATTCAGAACTGAGCCATCATGTTTATGCACATAATTCCCATTGTTTTTCATAGGCATCACAGGACCCAAAACAACAGGATAATTATGTTCCTGGATTGACTCCACTGATTGTAATGAAATTATCCCAGATTTACACTGGCATAACTCAGAGCAGAAGTTGACCTCACAGTCTTTATACAAGCTGTGTCATAACCCAGTAAGATTTTGGTCAATCTCTTTCAAATATAAAAAATGCCCTTTATAATAAAAGTCATAAGACTTTAGAGCATGACCCTCAGCTTTAACAATTCAGAAGCTCCCAGGGTCCTTTCCCTCCTTAAAGAATGAGGATAAATTCTGACAGCTGAATAAATATAAAGGGTCTAGTGTCAGTCTGAGGAAACAGGTTTTCATTTTGTCACAGATGACTGATTCACAGGTTCTCAGTGGAAAGGGAAATCAGCTTCTACTTAACACAGGATTATTTGTTGTTCAGAACAGCCTATGGACAGAGAGAAATAATCCCTGCTCAACACTTACTACAGTACTAAACAGGCAGTGACAGAATAGAAAACTTTTTCATACCAAATGCAAAATGACAGATTCAACTCCTCCTACACTTCCTTTTTTTCTCTTTGTTAGCTTCCCCCACAGACTTATACAGTACTTATACCTTCCCTTATGCTGCCAAGTTAGCTCAGCTTGCTTGGCTGGTATAAGGTTGCAAGATAGTTTCTGTGTCACTGAGTACCTGTTAGTGATTTTTATGTAAATGTGACTTTTCTTATCTTGAAGGGGTTTTTTTGTTTTTTTAAATAGGACTGTAAACATACAAATAATTCTACAACTATTGCCTTAGACAGTCTTTAGTCAGTGTTTAAATATATGTCTGATATTATCTTTTCTATTAAAACTCTCCACTTTACATTTAAGGAACTAATATTTACTTTCACCATAAAAACATAGCAGCTGACACCTTCTGCAAAAAGCCTCTGTCCTTTTCTCTTATGTATGTATATGAGAGGGAAAGATGGGTTTGAAACCCTAATGCTGAAAGAGACCCTTCCATTTTTATAGATATTTTAGTTTGTAATGGGCATGTGCTACCTTTCCTCTCCTTTTCTTCTCCCTCTGTCTCTATTTTAACAGAGAATAGTGAGACAACCCTCCAGATGAGGATCTTAAAGCTCCTCAGGGCATTTGCTGCAGGAATGTGTCAGATAACGGGGCTTTTAAATTTTTTATTTTCTTCAGCACTTTTTGCTGACTGGCTTAGACATCACCCTGTTCATGTCCTCCTGTCATTAATGCCATTGTTCACCTAACTCTGTCCAGGATTTTTAAGAATTTTATTTGGATCTGTGGTCTCTGCCCCCGTTGGGGTTATCTAATGTTTAGGTGCTGCACTGCTTTGTGTGGCAGTATCTAAACCTGGGCAGACCTGTTATTATAAAATAAGCATTAATGACAGTTGTTGTAAGGCATGGCTGCCTTCCCGTACAGTTTATAACTTCTGCAGTCACATATGCAAATATGCATCTTGAGGAATGCAGCCAAAAATCTACCTAATGTAGACTGTAGTAAATAATTCAGAATAACTAATTTATTTCAGAAAAGAGCCATGATATGGCCATGAACAATATGAAGCAGAAAGAGGCAGAATTCACTGAATACATTATTTTCTACTGATTATTTGTTCAGCTCCAGCCAGCACACATCATTCCTGATTTGCATTACGACAGAAAAATTAATATGAGTACAGTCACTCTTTCTTGTATCTTAAAATCTTTAGACCATGAAAAATATCTAGGAATGTGTGTGTTCTTTCCCACAACAGATGCTAAATAACAGCTTGTAAGTAAAAAAAATGTTATCAAAGTCAGTGGTTCAAAAAACGCATGTGATTTTTTCCTTTGAACACATTTAATATATAACAGAAGATTAAAAATTATAAAGAAGGAGGGTTAAGCTATATATCAATCACAACTTTGATTATGCAGCAAACAAAGGCTAGCAAATGTTAACTTGATACAGAACATTTTGATCTAATAATATCTCTTTGCCTCCAAAGCTTTAAAAAGTATGATTTAAAGGATTTTGAAGGCCATAGATTTCCATCCCCTGAACTCAGAGTCCAGAACAGCTTCTCAATCACCAGCAAAGGTACGGTAAAACAGGACAATTCAACTTGGCTGTAAATCAACCAGCGGGCTCCCCTGTAGATCCATAGCCATACACAGCTGGAGAATAGCTGAAGAAAGGGTGCATGGCTAATGTTAATGAGACAAACAAGCAGAGTAATAGGAAAGAAATAATTGTTTACACATGTTGAAATGCTTGTATTATATGATCAGGATCCACATAAGGTACATTTGCACCATAGAAAATAATCAGGTACATTTTACTGCCAGGCTGTGTGAATGTCCGGAATCACTAAGACCTCCATGAAGTCCTCACTGATTTTCTCCATTGCTGCTCCTCACATTTCAGGTGATACAATTCCACATCTCTGTTACTTTAGATGGTCCGGTAGGGCCATTGTATGCAAACAGAGGTCAGGATGGGCCTCAGATTCAGTAACATGGTTGAGAATCCAGCAAACTAACTTCTGTTGTTTAATAGGGACAGCATTTTACACCCTCATTTAATCCCTGTTCTGGGCTAAACTCAATAGCAAGAATTAGGTTTTGCTACAAAACAGACGGGAAAAACAAAAACCAGAAAGGAAGCATAAAATTTATTGGGAAACCAAGAAAAATACAGGTTTATGAAAGCAAATAATTTATCTTTGTTTCTGTTTGGTTTTCCCATTAATTTTTGAACATCCTGAACAGTGTCGATCAATCTGTCGGAAAAATAGAAGTTTTACAAAGCTCTTAAAGCATTTGTGAAAACAGGGTCAAAAAGAGACCCTTTCAGTTCTCTGATGGAGAAAGAAGCAGCAGCAGAAGTTCATAATTCAGCAGACACCAGATACCCAATTGTAAGTGTTCAGCCATTGGGAAATTTCAATCAGAGATTGCAATGGATGATAAGACATAAACCCCATAGGACACCATGCTTCATTCAACCAAGATGAGTAAGTAGTTTGTTGAGCTATCTGTGTTTTGTTGTTTGGTTTGTTTTTCTTTTTGATAGCAACAAAACCATGTTCACAGTCACATGTAGCAGAGATTATTTTATTTAAATTTTATTTAAGACATCCTAAGCTTTAAGGGTTCAAATGATGAGCTGTAGTATAACCAGCATAGTGTCTTGGATTTTGATCTTTTGCAATTCCATTTCCCTTTGCCACTTGATGATCTTTTTCTTGTTGCTTTCTAAAGTGCACCTTTAGTAAATTATTGTTATTTTATGAGAGATTCACTGAGATTTTTACTTGGTTCATGTTATGGACTAAGTAGATTAACCACTAGAGGATAGGTTTACTGGAAATTGTATTTAAAGATTTAAATATGTCAAGGGAAGATAGTAATAAAATAAATGGTAAAGTAGCTCCTGCTTACAAACTCTTTACAAATACAATGAATCACAATCACAAAGACAAAAGTAAGGCTTTTGGTCTCTCTACATGTCATTGGTATTTTATCAGCTATGGTACAGGATCTAGCACAGCATAACAGCTCTGCAGTTCAGGACAAGAAGTGAGGATCAGTTGATGCAAAAGTTCTTCACTTGAAATGTGGGTAAAGTGCTTATTAAAACATACATGTACCAATCCTGATATTCTAAATCAACCAGAACTTTACTTTTGTTTAATAATTTAAGAATTAAGTATTGGTAATCATAAATTTCATGGGAAACTTCACCCAAAACAAGGATTATAGGCTTGGGCTACAATTTTTTTTTTTTTAAAAAGTCACTTTTAAAAAAAATAATCTATGTCTAATTGCTCTGAAGGGAACCATATATTTGGACCTGACAAAAAATAGGAATGAAGCTTAATTTTAAAATATGAGTGTCCTTAATTTATGACATAAGGTACTCAAGGAATTCAAACAAATTTTCAATGGAATGTACACAGACAGATTTGGGAATATTTTTTAAAGAAAGTTTTCTGTCATATAAATTGCAAAGTGCACTAACATAATAGCCATGACATGTAATTCTGAATTACTATGAAATTCTTTCATAATATTTAACAAATAGTTTCTCATCATTTCTAGCCAAGCTGGAGGTATCTTTGAAAAGAGTTTGATTAGAATGAGCTAAAAAGCATCTCACCACCACCCACTACTACTTTCTTAGCTACTATTGTTTTTTTATATGGGATTGCATTGTGTGAACCAGAAATCTGCAAGATGCCTAAAGTCACCACAGTGTCTTCCAGAGCACAATGGTATACCTACTGCAACAAGTAATTAATCTTAGGCTCAAGATTTCCTGATGGGAGCCTATTGACCCCAGCACAATAGATGAAAGTATTTTATCCTGTGTGTTCCCCTACTGACCCCTTGTCACCTTTTTTCATGCACTGTCTGCTCTCATACCAAACTGAAGAATTTGTCCTTCTCTCTGATATTCAAGGCTGCTTGACCCTCTCTTACTCTGTGGAAGCAGATTTCTTGATTTTGCTTAAGAAGATCATTCAGTAAGAAAAGTCTGGAAAAGTTTTACCATACACTGCAAGAAACATGAATGAGCTCAGAAGTTAAGCGTCAGGGATGCTGGGCTTTACTCACACCCCTGACCCCACACCGTTTTTAACAGGGAACCGTGGCATGCCGTAAGGCTGCATGCCATCTCTATATCCACTGGGAGGAAGGCTGGGGAACCACTGGGCACACTCGGGACTGACTGTGTGGAGGGGTCTCAGTACAGGTGTTCACAAATCACCATGGTGGTCCTTCTGGAATGGCTGCTGCAAGCTTGGAAAATGAGCCTTTGTGCTGTCTGATGTGCTAAATACTCATAAGGGTTGATGGGAAAATGGCACATTGTATTAACTTCTGTATTAACACCAGTATCTGAGTCACCTCCAAACTGGCCCAGAGAGTGCGCCTGTAGGCAGTTAACACATGGACAATTTTGGCCATGAGTCCACTCTTGGGACTAATGTATGTAACAAGATTAAAAGAGCTAAATCCAGTGTAGATATCTGAAGTGAATCTGATTTTTAAAGAATGGCTGCTCAGGGTATGCTTGAATTCATGTCTCTTTGCAGTGTCTCAGAATGCAGAGCCAGGAATGGGAGATACTAAAACTGATTGCTGGTTCCTGAGCACTGATAGAATATTTTGTTTCCCAGAGGCTTACAGTTAAAGAAGGTGGACCGTAGCTTACAGACCCCACCAGCCTGTGCAAGGTATATGTAACTACTGCATCTTTCAGCTCTCAGGTTATGTTGCAAAAGCTAAAGTTGGGTCTAAGTTTAAAGAGCTGTTTCAGCCTCTCTCCTGTAGCAACAATTACTCTCTGCTGGGAAAGCTGTGCTGTAAATCTTCAGGGTCCCCTGACACTCTCAGTGACAGCAGACCTCCAACTGTTACCCACAAGACACTTCAAAGGCCATCTTGGATAAATATGTGAAAACTGTCCTAAACTCTTACAGTAACTGTAGCCCCAGAATGAATATCCCCTCCCCCATTCCCACCCATCAGGCTCCCATCTACTGTAATTGCTTCATCTCCTTGCTCTTCTGTATCTGTCATTGGGAATACTTTCCAATGCAACATATCCACTCCCCCACACAGGCTTGAAAGAGGGTGAAAAAGAAAACACTGACAAATGTTTCCCCTGCAGATAATCATATTGTCATTAGAGTCTTTAAACTGTTCCAGTGTCTTCCATATTCAATTAATAAACGACCTTGGGCCCAGATCCTCACTTTGCTAAATTAAAATAACATTCCTGTTATCAATGGTAATCTTCTCATTTAGGCCAGCTGCATATCTGGATTGCCTGAACTCAAGCGGAAGTTTGCCACTGATTTGAGGAAAAAGAGAATTTAAAATCTGGATCTTCTTATTTACGAAAGACTACTCTCTTAAACAGACCGCTACTACCTACCAAATAAGAGTAATATAAGCAGAAGGCTGAAAACACAGTTGTCTATAACACAGCTTGGGTAGACCAACTGAGCAAAATGAAGTGTGGCAATCCTGGTTTGAGAGTGACTTACACCACGCTGTGAAAGGGCAGTGACTAGCAGGTGATCTGCAGGGCAAGGGAGCGCAGGAGATGATGTGACTCCAAGTGACTGCCCAGGTGTGCTGAGAAAACTAATCACAGTCCGGTTGTCCTTTCTCAGTTCACAACACTGTGAGCAAGTGGGAAATTATTGATTGCATTCTGCTGTCATCTCTGGAAAAAATATGGGTGAGAGCAGATGCATAAGTGAGTCCAGGGAGCTTTAGGAAACAGAGACAGTGACACATGGCTGTGGAGGAAGCTGAGGCATGTGAATATGGAAAAAGATTAGGTAGATATACATAGAAATGTACAAACAAGTTAAAACCTTCCTCTGGTGCTTTTTGGCAGATTTAAAGAATATGGAGAAAGGGTGCTGAGTGCAGAGAAGCTGGGGGAGGTGTGGGCACGGGGGAGTGTTGAGGAGAGATGGTGGGGGAGCGGGGAATGCGGAATATTTAGTTTGGTCCAGGGCCCAAAACAGCTCTTGTAAGGTCATGCATGTTTGTGTACATGGCTACATGCATATGTGTTCAGAAAAGATGTATAAAACATAAAGTTTTATATTTCACATGTATCTTTTTCAGACCCGAAGTCAATGCTATGAAGCACTTGTGTCCTCCTTCCATAGATTTACCCAGTAATCTCTTTTAAAAGGAATTTGGTCTTTTCTTGCTCTTTTTCTCCTTGGCTGAAAGGCTACTAACTTCCCTGTCCCACCAGTTAGCCTCTGTCTGGAACAGGCATTGGTGATGAGGGCTTCAATATTTTCTTTGAGTAACTTGTGTGTTTACACAATGTTCATGGGGCTTATTCACCCTAAGGAGTGGCAACAAATGTCATGAAACATTTGCATTATCATCAGGTAAGGTCTGGTCTCTGGAGGCAGCTGTCTTGACATATTGTGTTTCTGTAAATCTCATGCAATACTAATTGTTTGGCAAATAGTTGAAATCCCTTACCCAGACCATGAGTTCTACAGGTGGAATTCCCAAAAGATGAGGTTATTCACAGAGATGGCAGGGGCCAGTGAGTGGGTGGTCTTACATGTCCATGGGTATGATGCATTCAACCTGCCGGCAAGACAAAGGAAATGTAGGAGTTCTCCTAAGAGACAAATGCAAAGCATACAATGATCTTACAGACAGTTATTCTGTGGCATCTTTGGGTCACCTAAGAGGAATTTCATCCTTAGTACTCACACATCATCAGTGCCTAACACACAGATGCTTTTTCTTTTCAATACTAAATGATGTAACCTTACTCACAATTGTAAAGCAAAGGGTATTACTTAATATTTATAACATTATCTAGTGTGCATATACTATATTTTCCTTCAAAATGTTTTGTGCTGGTTTTTGCCTTTATATTTTTTAATCAATATCAAGTGAATAGTGACATGATAAATATTCAGTGAGGGTAGATTACAACATTGTTATATCTGAGGTACCTGATTCTGTTTAAATAATTTCATTCTTTTTTCCTTTTTCTTTTTTTTTTTTTTCCCCTGGGCACCTTGTTCCTAGTATGAATTCAGCTCAATTGAGTACTTGTCATGAATTTGCACCACTGTATGAAACAGTAATAGTCTGTATTTATTTACTATTTCTCTGCTGCAATTACATATAACAGCTCTTGCTCTGCTATGGACCAAAGATGATCTTTGTTTTTTAACAGCATCACAGCACTCTTTTAACAAATCTTGCCTGGAGTCACTGTTCATAAATAATAATGTCTTTTCTTAGTTGAATTGTATTTTAAGCAAAGAAATAGACTATGTTCATGTTATATAGATATTTGCAATCATCTCTGAAGAAATCAAACTTTTCTATTCCTCCCTAGAATATTTTATTCATCTATAAAATGTTTCAGAAAAATGTTTCAAACATAAATTAGTTTTGACCGTGGCAAGAGCTGGTTTTGCATGTTTGAGCAGCAAAAGAATGATAAAATTATTCAGCTGGATAATAAATAACGTAAGAGTAGTTAGAAGACTATTGTTTGCAACGTTCTGCATACAGAAGATGTATATATCTCAGACTCAGAGTGGTCATCCTGACAATTTAACCACCCAAACTCTTCCACCTGTACTTTAAAGAACACTTTGGTTTATATGTCCATACAAGAGGATATGAAGAGTAATGACTTTCATTACAGCCTTATTCAGGCTGGTCTGGCTGCAGAGAAAGAAAAAAAATTTCTAGTGTAACTGATGTCCTCATCAAGGACAGGAAGGAATGTAGGACAGGAGCTAAGCCTCAACCTCCTTCTCTGTATGTGGACATGCCCAGGGCAAGCTCCTCCAGAGCTGTTCAGCTGTCAGCTCAAGGACAGCAATAAATATCAGGATCCTGGTGCTAGATGTAGACAGTGAAAGATCATTACTCCTACCTTGTCTGTGCTCACTTGGAAGGCACTTTTGATTCGTATGTCAAAAAGAGAAGTCTCAATATACTACCTGCATAGAGTACTTCTTCCAAGCCATTAGACTAGCATAGCATAGCATAGCATAGCATAGCATAGCATAGCATAGCATAGCATAGCATAGAATAGAATAGAATAGAATAGAATAGAATAGAATAGAATAGAATAGAATAGAATAGAACACTATTTCAGTTGGAAGGGATCTACAGCAATCATCTAGTCCAACTGCCTGACTGCTTCAGGGGTGATGAAAAGTTAAAGCATGTTATTAAGGGCATTGTCCAAATGCCTCTTAAACATGGACAGACCTGGGGCATCAACCACCTCTGTAGGAAGCCTGTCGCAGTGTTTGACCACTCTCTTGATAAAGAAATGCTTCCTAATGTCCAGTGTAAGACTTCCCTGGTGCAGCTTTGAACCATTCCCACATGTCCTGTGACTGGATACCAGGAAGATCAGCACCTCCTTCTCCACATTCCCTCCTCAGGAAGCTGTAGAGAGCGATGAGATTGCCCCTCAGCCTCATTTTGTCCAAACTAGACAAACCCAGAGTCCTTAGCCACTCCTCATAAGACAAATTAGGGAAAAATACATGTAATATCTGACAATGGAGGCAGCCAGTCTGCAGGGAAGAAATCTGTTCTTACTCTGGAAGTACAAGTTCCTGGCCTCAGTAATATTAGAAAGAATTTTAGGAAGACTGTTAAGATCAAAACTTCTCATGTGGGAAACAATCAAGAAAGACTTTAACTTTTGGAGCTACGGAAGATCATAATTAATAATTTTGGAACAGATACATGGAGAAAACCGGAAGAAAACATGAGTGCTTTATTTAATTTCTCTTTATTTCTAGTATTCTTGAACACTTCAGTAGTAGCTGAAAGAAAGTCTACCTGAATCAGAATATTTATTATATCTTTTTTCTTGTATATTGAATGTAGCTTTTCCTTACTTTTTAGCTCAGATAAAACTTATTCTGATTCTGACCAAATTAAACAGATGCTATGGATATTCAAAATACTGTACTACTGAAGTTGATGTGCTTTGATGGAAGTGAGATCAGACAATATAGGACATTTTTACAGATTTTTAAAGGTATCTGGCATCAATATGACTTTGTCTGTCTAGAGATATAACATTGTGGGAGGAGCTTTATGGACTGATTTTAAAAAAATCCTTCCATATAAAAGCATTTTTCAAAGACACTTATTTTCCTAAAATCCCTCAGAAAAAAATTAACCTATCCAATGCAAATATAAAGAAATGGAGTTTTCAAATGTCCAACTCCCTTAGTGATTCCTAACGATATTTTTTCTGTGAAAAGTGTAGTTAATTGGTTTCTCAAAGTAAAAGATGAGCAGTGACCATTTCCTGGTTTATAGATTTAGTGACTCCAAGTGACTGTCTGAAATTTTTGTTTATTTTTTCAAGAGATGAATCATCTTGGTTTTGAGGCTTTAAATATTTATTTGACTAAAAGTCATATTAATGTTCTGTTAGGCTCCTGGAAGATGTTAATTTAAGTGATGTCAACAGACTAGAGAGTTCTCGTGATTATGACTCCACTCTTCATTGCTGGGAAGTAAGTGAACAAGAATCACTTTCTAGCCTTGAACAAATGAGAATGAATATGTTGGTTAATGAGTGCTCAATACCAAGCATGTACTGCTCTCCTGGTCACTTCTCCAAAACAGAAGGTGGGATTTGGTGGATTTATGAATTTATGCAGTCTATGTTGCTGCTGATCTCTGCAAATAGTCCACTCAAAGCTAGGTAAAAAAATCAGTATGAATTTCTGATATGGGAACTTATTTATTCTTGTACCATATTCACTGACCAATTACTATTTTTTTCAATTATTAAATATTTGATTGTGAAAGTTTGCACAGATATCTATAATTAGAACTCTGATATGTTTTGAGTATTTATATCTGGTCATTTAAATATCACGGTATGATTAATTTTACCATGGTAGGCTTTAAACCTCTCTTTAACCACAAGACATTAATTTAACTGTGCAATATTCAGTGTTGTTAATTCAAGTAACCACAGTAGTGAAAGAGTGGACACGCCTGTGACTGGTTGTTTTTTCTCCTTCCCTGCTGCACTGGTGGAGTCTGACCATCTGTAATCAACTGTCTCTAGTATGTCCTTCCTCTTTCTCTCTCTCTCTCTCTCTCTCTCTCTCTCTCTGGGATACCTTTTTCACCAGTAATGTTTTTTCTTAACTCTGGACCATGGTAGCTGTATGTGAAGAGAGTATCCAAGCTATGCATTTTATAGTGCCTGTCATTGCCTTACATTTATTAATTGGCATCCTCATAGTTTAGTTCAGTAACGGTTCACCGTAGGAAGACATCTGTGAAAGGAAGGAGGCAGGGTGAAGAACTGAGACACTAGGAGCATCAGGTAAGGAAACGAACTAGTTGCATCCAAGCTAATCTCAGGTACCAAAATATAGGGGAGTGTGATGCAAAGATATCCATGTGGGCAACATGTCACATGAGGTTTTTTAACTTGGATGTCACATCACATCTAAGAGATGTTGATAAATTCTCTTGGTGGTGCACTGCACCGTATGGACTTACTGGTTCCAAAGTTCAAGGATTTCTTCTTTCGTCCCATTTCATGGTGTACACTTAATTAGAGAGTGAGAACACCTTAGAGACAGGGAAGATAAGTTAATGTTAACCCTAAACTATCCATGGATGCTAATAGTCAAGTTTTAGACAAGTTGAAAGTTTTGGTAAAATTACACTTAAATTTTCTTCTCCCTAGTGTAGTTCCAGAATAATTGAAATTACCTTGACTTTTGTCTTTCAGTCTTCTCTCAGAAGAAAAGAAGATATTGTCTGCACTTATTCTAATTCTATTTTGTCTTTTTGACTTTGGATAGCCAGAGCTACATGGAATATTCCAGGTGATATTTTACTACCACATTCTAAACTGACATAATTTCAATTCTGTACTGAAAAACCCCTTTAGTAGGATGATTCATAACTATGACTTGCTTTCAACTCACAGTATCAGTCTTTAAGGTCAGATTCATCACAGCAGAAATTAGGCTTGCAGACATGTAAATTAGGAGCAGTCATAATATTATCCTTAAATAAACAATGGTGGGGCTGATTCAGATGAAAGGTGGATGATTGTTCCTTCTCTCTGAGCCTCAACTGGATGTCTTAAATTCAACAAACTGAATCTGAGTTTATAATTCATCTGGTTTTGAGTCAATGAGTTAAACTAGCACAACTCCTGCATTTTGTGCCAAATTTATTCAATGAGATCATTAATATCATTGCCAAGGAAAATCATAGGAAAACTTGGTTAAAAATTCTTTCAGTATGAACTATGGTCATATAGTTGCCTTAATTTTATTGCAGTGCTTCTGTTTAAAACCGGTCTTCTTGCAGGTAACTAACTATTGGGCCATACTTGTATGGCATTGTATTATGGACTTCACTGAAATTATTTATTTAGAAGTTCTGTTTTTTTGTCAAAAAATATAAGGTTGCATTACACCTAAGATGAGGGTGTTAGTTTCTTCAGGATCAGGCTACACTTTAGCAAACGCATCAATGACCCTTATCTTCTACTCATTTTAATTATATCATTACAATAATAGAAGGTGTGAACGAAAGGCCTCTACATGTCTTTAGAAAACTCAACACATATTTACCTGTCTTTAAAAGATGCAATCACCCTGATGTTTTTTGTTAATAATATTAACAACAATATTAAGTAGTAATGTTAACAACAGTCACAATAACTCGCAAGTAATAAGGATATGACATGATCTTTGTGTCAAACAGAGTGTGAGGACAGTTCAATTTATGTCTGAAAAGACTCTTGGATCAGTCCAGATTCTATAATATGAGTAGTGTTTGACAGTCAATGTATTTTGTAATTGTTGATGATTTTTAAGATGTAAAAGAACAGAATATTAATCTGCTTAAACTAGCATTAATCTTGCCAAAAAAAGAGCAGTGTTTTAAATTAATATATCTGTCTTTCATTAATACTGTATTAATTTAGGAAAAAAGTAATCCTGGGGTTCTTTTATTTAAGAATGCCAGCTGCATAATTTAGTGACAAAAAGTAGGATGAGAACTGAAATATGTTTGCTCACCACTACTGTTAAGAAACAGAAGTAGAAGTACCTTTTCACATTTCTCCAGCATATTTCTGCCTTTGAAGATTTTCTCTCACAGAACTCAGAATACAGTTAACCTCTCACTATCTATAACTGCACACTCAAATAAATCAAAATTAAGCCTAATTCATTTTTAACCCTACACTCAGCAACAGTAATGATTGAGTATTTGTGACAAAACTGCAGAAGGGAGCTCATACTTTAAGGGTCCAAACACCGCCTGTGTTGAAGAAAATGGAAAGCTGAGGTGACCTGATCTGCCTCTGCCCATTAGGGACTTTTTGATAGTCATTGTCTTCAAGAAAAATAATTGCTTCCCAAGAATGCTCAGCTAAATCATTTTATTAGTGTGAACTGGATTAAGGTTATAGGAAGGTCCCTCTTGCTTCTTACCCAATAATATCTGACCATGCATATCAAAGAGTGGAGGAGGCAAATTATTCATTATTTCACCAGCATAATGAAAGCATAAGGGAGGTTTAAAAGGACGCTATCTGCAGCAGGAAACTGTCAAAGAACGTGGGAACACAGCCCTCCTGCATTTTTGTTTCAGCTCCGTTGATCAGAAGATTGAAAGGCCTGCTCTACCTACAGGGGTCCTCTGTTCAGGCCCCACAGTGCAATTATAATCCGTCCTCACCTCCTTTAGAATGACAGGCCAAAAACAAAGCCCAGAGCTTTTGTACAGCTTAGCATTCCTAAGAAACACAAATCTTCATTTCTTTCTTCCTTTTTTTTTTAACTCTTAAGAATTAATTAAAATTGCTCTTATATAATATTGAGGGATAAACCAGCTTAAAATTATCTAATACTTTTTAAGGATGGAATTTTTTTTATAGAGCGTGTAGAAGGATCAGTTGCTAACTGCCACAAGGTAGAGCAGCTCTGCTTTTGTCTTCGTGCTGCCTGCAAGAAAAAGGAGTGGAGTTGGCAGTATTTTGCATGAGGCTGTTTAATTTCATTTTTTCTGCCATTATTCCTGTTGTTTACACATTTTAGTGACAGAAATTTGCAAGTAGTTAGATCTTTGATGGCTCTTGCGGTTAATCTTGTTGAATCTGTTTTTCAAAGCATATCTGAACAAAAGCCATGCACCTCCACAGCTAATATGTATACTAGATCACTGTAAAAGCACCAAATGGTAGGAACTGTGATGGCCTAAGTATATCAAGAGATGTAGGATCTATATGAAAAAGTAATATTTTTAGTAGCTTTCAATAACAGACTATTTTTGAGGCAAAAAAAGGCATTTCCAATTACAAAATAACAGCAGCAAACTATTAAAAGTGTTAAACATACCAGCTGTTTTATCTTCCTTCAGCTGGCAGACCACATCATTGTGGTTATCTGAGGAATGCTGTAGATTGCATGGTTATAACAGCTTGGAAAATTCTGTGTTTAACATTAAATCTTCAGGCTGCATTGCTTTACCCAGCATAAACCAGCACCAAGCAGGCTAAAGTTAACTGTCAGGTTACATTGTAGAATGAGCACACAGAATGCGTTTGGCAAGCAAATCTCACATCATGTGTGTGACCTTTAAATGCATATATTTGCAGAAGGTTAGACAAGATTCCAGGCTGCTTGAAAGCTTTAGTGGGTGAGATCAATACAGGATGTCACAGTGTAGTCTAGCTATGCATGTGAACGTCTGCTTTGAAAATGCTAAACCAGGTGATAATAAAAACTATGGCAATGGCATTAATTTCTTTCACTGTTCTCATCCCTCTGATTTCTTATTTCCCATCTGGGACAATCTAGAGTTACTTTTAAGCTGATTTGGAGGGATTTTTTTGTACCTTTAAAGTGTGGTATGGCTACAATGTCAGGAGTGAAATCTGACTTCCAAGAGTACAAGTGTATTTACAGGTCAGGTTATATCACAACTGTTCTGATAGTTACTGGTAAGTTCACACTCTTCTATCACTTAACATTTTACTATTAACCTTATTTAGTAATTGCTTTACCTTTTTTTTTTTTTAATTAGGAAATCAGGAAAAGACCTTTTGAAAGCGTTTAGGAAGATAACATTTTAGTGAAAGTACACTTAAAAAGAGAAATATTTTAGTATCCCTGTCAAGGTTTCTTTTGTTGTCGGGAAGATGTAAGGCAATGTAAATGAGAATCAGGCCTCTCATTCACAAAGCCACTTATTTTTGGTTTGTTATAGGTTGATTTCCTTTGTTTAAAAGGGACAAAGACACCTTATTTTATTCTTTTTCACATATGGTTTATCTCTTTGCCCTTTAAGTGACAGCGGTTGGGTCATTCATGTAAGATATCCAGGAGCCTGAGGACAGAAGGGAACCAAGAGGTGAATAGCCAGTGGGGACATATCAAAAGCAAAGTGCCTGGTTTGTCATTCATTACCTATGCTATTACCTTCGGAAGTACTATGGCATGGGGAATTGACTTCTGGAGCAATAGATGTATTCAGGGATTTGGTGGAACATCTGTCCCTGATATATTTCTGCATCAGAACCTGAGAAATAATCTGAAGCGGTTCTCTGAACTGGCCAGTGGATTCCCACCAGCAAGGTGTTTGTGGAAAAACGTTCAGAAATGTGGCTTTCTTCAACCATGTAGAAATCCTGTTCTTTGGGATGGGGCATGATACAAGGAAATTATCACCTACTTTGCAACTTATTTACTTATAGCAACTTATAATGATTTCTGAATATTGCTTAATAATCCTGCTTGCCCTGACTGCTCTGTGGAAGCTTACCATGGACTACTGTGTTCATCAAAACAAAGCGGGTTTCTGTGGAAACTCACCAAGAATTACTATGTTTGGCAAAAATAAGAGACATGTCCTTGGAAAGCAGATGTGTTCTAGCAAGTTTATGGATAGATAGCCATATATGGGTGGTAGAAAATAGACTGGTGCTTTTAGATAAGATAGATGTGGTAAACCAGTGGGAACTACTCTTGTTATTCAAGAAATTGGCTAAGAGAATCTGCACATGTCCCGAGGAAAAGTACAAGGTGAGAAAGACTGTGAGCCTTCCTCCAACAGACCCCCGGAGACGCCCACCAGGAGGCAATGCTCAGGAGCAAAGAGAACATAAACTGCTGACACCAGCCTCTAGAACTAACCCAGCCTTACTTATGCATATGGATATGTGTATTCCGTATTCCAATGAATATGTATATCCTCACTCTATAAGTTTTTGGTAACATGTGTGGTGGGTGTGCAAGCTTTGTGGAGAAATCCCCTTGCACCCCGGCGCCGGAGTAAACATACCTGCTTTATAACTCTATTTGAGTTGTAGAGTCTGTTTTCTGCAAGTCAGTCATTAGCTCTCTCTTGCTATATTTTAGCAACAATATTTAGCAGGTAGGACCTTTGGTTTTCTTTAACTTGAAGTAATGCGGGCAGTTTTTATGTCAGAATGGATGTAGTGCTTGACTGACCTTCAATTAACTGGTGCAAACCCATTCCTCTCTGGCATTCAGAAAACCTCTTTGATAACCTTTGATAATGTGCAGGACCTATCAGACTCCAAAGAATTGGCATGTCTTAACACTAAATGAAAGCTCAAATGAGATCAGTCTGTCTTGAGGAAGTATATAACTCACTGAGCTCCCTCTTCCAAGTGAATGCGAAGATCTACCTGGAAAGCCAGCAGTTTTAACTGAAGCTGAGCTTCTTTATAACTTGCATATAATTCTGCAGAGCTTCAGGTCAAAGCTGGCTCAATAAGCCATGGTAACTTCAGACTTTTACAGTTGTTAATGAATTAATTGTGAAAGTTTCTAGCCATTTTCATTTCAAATTTCTATCATACTACCTAACACCCATTTAAGGAATCTGATTCGCTACACAAACCTACTTACTGATAGTGTTTATAAGGATAAAAGATACTATGGACACTATTTGTTCCTTGTTAGACCTACTAGAATTAATAACAATTCTGTAATGTTTTCACACGTGGTTTTGTTTTGTTTTGTTTTTCTTTAATAGGAAATAAAACTAATGAGCTTTTAAGAAATTATGAAACACCTAAAGGAACTATGAGAGATTTTTCAATTTGAACAAATATACCATGGCTATAGTAAGCAGTCTTCATGGTTTTAGCCCTCCTGCCGTCAAAATATTGCCTAAAGAAAAATGTATAGTCTTAAAGGGTCAGTTTGAGTGAGTATTTCCAGTTTCTTTAATAATTTCTTTCACAGTGTTTTTCTGCAATGCTTCTCAAGTCAAATGCTTACATTTTCTAGGAAACACTTTTAAAATTGACAAAAGCATAGATATACTGAAGTTATCTTACATTTTATTTCTCCCTTTTGTACAGTGTCATCCTTCAAGTATAGTTCCTGCAGAATGGCTTTTCAGATACAAAACGTCTCCCAGTTTTAACTCTAAAAAAAGAATGGTAATGTCATCCTTTCCCTGTAAACTGAGGGAATCACAAGAACAAAGCAGTACCATTGACCCCACAGCTGAAAGCCAGAAGGGACACCCATCTGTAATGCTCTAGAAGTATCTGTCTGTACTTCCTAATGCAAGGAAATTGCCTTGTGCTGCATTTGAATAGAAATACATCATTCAGAGTTGGTGGACTATTAGTAAGAATAGTAGGCATTTGGGGACTAAACTGAGATCTTCCTGAATGCTCTTTGTTCCCCAGCTGTTTCAGCTGTGAACTCCTTGTATCCTTTTTTGAACTCACTGAGTTCATATTAAAAAGTTTATTGGGTTTATGGCAGATTTCAGGAGCTGGATGAACTAAAAGGTGTTTTGCTCCATTACACGTCTGTGCCACTGAAAGACTAGATTGCATGTATGCGTGTGTGTGTGTGTGTCAGAGATATGGACCCATGTTCTCAAAGGGAAGACTCAGTTTCTAGTAACATTTAAATTGCTTGGGTCAATCCCTGCTCAGCCAAGTCAGGCAACTGTTCCAGCTACTGTGGCTACACTACCACCCTCCAGAATTCCATAACTCCAATGGCCTCCAGGCATCTAGAATCTCTTCTGTCTCCCCAGTCTGAACTGTTCTTTATATCATAGCAAAGATATATTCGTACTTGGACCTCTTTCATTGTCCCTAAAGATAGGAAAACCTAAGACACAGATCTGACACTCTGCAACTTTGCTTTTTCTAACAGGATCTGAGCAAGAGGTGATTGGATTTTCTCCTGTAAGACCTCTGATTTTGGAATTAGTAAAAGGATCATCTTTAATTTTTTCCAAACATGTCTTGCATGTGAGAAGTCTTACAGAAAGATTCAGAGACTCATGAAACTATCATCAGCCTGTGCAAACTGTTATAGCTCCAACCGCAGCTAGCTATGGATAATGCCCATTTTATGTAAGCATTTCTGAGACATGAATGCCTCCAATTAATGCAAATGTTAATCCATTTCTTTCTGTCCATATATGCTGGAGTGGGAGGGTTGCATCTGTATTCTGAGTATTGTTTTTCACAACCTACTGGAAAGTAACTGACTGAAGTTTTTCCTGTGCTTCAAAGCTTTGTCCTGAATACAGAGATTTACTCAGACTGAATGCTTTCAATATCTATTTGTCATCTTTGTCTCTTTTCATCTGGGAAAACTATGATTTGAAATTATTTTTTTACCTATTTAATTAAGACTGAAAATGAATTTTTGTTTGTCCATTAGTTAAAAGTTATTCATCTGGACATGTTCTCATCACAAATCACTTTCAAGTGTGAATACCTCAGTGAAAGAAGTGAGACAGAGGGCAATTAAATTAGGTGATGAATGTGTCTAAAAATGCACAAAGTAAATAAAAAATATTCCTTAGATTTTCAGTTTATTTTATTTCAGCACTGTTTCAGGCTTGTACCTCACAATTAGTTTTACTTACAGAATGGAGACAAAGAATGCACAAAATACAAGAAATGTGAAGTATTTAAAAGTCTTTTTTGGCAAAACAACATAAGACTGTAAAAGTTACAGAGTTTGTACTTGTGAGCCTAGAGCTAGGAGTTGAAATTCAGCTTTTTACACAAAAGCAGTGTCAACTCATTTCAGCACCAAACGTGCCAGATGTGTTGAGATAGCTTCTTGAGGGACACACTGAAGATCAAAGTTTTCCATAAAACTTGTAAATGTTGACTAGCCCTGGCCAGAAGATGCATTCTGCATGCATGTGCCCTGGCATACCCAGGGCCTGGCATACCTGATATACCACCAGGCAGTTTAAATAAATTCTTGTAATCCTTATAAGTACTTGAAAAGTCATACAGCATGATGTGCTTATTCCATGTGTCCTGGAGTCTGTCAGCTGTAATGGAGACATATTCTTCAGCTTCTGTGCTGTGAAATGTCTACCTTTACAGCTTTGAAAAGGTCCGTGAGCTGCACAAAGACTAAAAACACCACAGTACTGTTGCTGTTATTTTGAAAATCCTGAGCTATTGGTTTGGAAGGGAGAATCATTTTCTCCCCAGAATTTATCTTCTTTCTCCGGATCTTCTGCAGAAGGTCAAGAGGCTTCTGAAATCCTGCTTGGGTTGGTTGGGTTGAATTAGAATTTCCTGATGGGTAATGTCAGTAAAAGTGTAAGGCAGCTAATGTTCAAGGGAGGAAAATGCTTATGCTGATGAGTAGTGTAAGCATGCTGTTATATATCATGTCACGTATGGTGATATACTATATAGAGATTATGCTGAAGGAAGTGATTCTAAGGCATACGAGCCAATGAAGTTTCAAAATGTTACTGTTTAGTGAGAACATTCTAAGCATTTCTGTTTAATTGCTACAGTCATAGAGTTAATATCAAGCAATTGCAGTCATGTAGATTTTTTTAGTACCTTTTGTATGTTTTTCTGAAACATTTTCACAAAGGTAACTTGTTGCTTAGAGAGTCAGGCTTCAAATACATATTTTTAGATCAGACATGCTAGTACATGCAGGGAACATCAACAGTTTTTATTAAGCTTTAACAAGGCTCTTCCCCTCTGGCAAGAGTTTCCTCTGCCTGTTGATGATTTTATGGACAGAGGAAACGACACATTTACTGGTTGTAGCCTGTCAGAGGAAGGACAGCTGTAGCAACAGCATGGTAAAATTTTGGAGACAGAGTGAAATAAAACTTTGGATCAGAAATTGAAATTTGGTTCTAGTTTTTAAAGTGGAGCTCACTCAGCACGTTGGGAAGCAAAACAGCTGATTCACTCTTTCTTAGCCCTTTTGAAGTTACATTGATACTTTCCATGCAAAAGTCACTTAAAAGGATAACTCCAAGATATCTCTTTGAAATCATGCCCTGCTTTACTTTTACCCACACCAACTGAAGCAAACATAGATGAAGACATCTGCTTTGTAGCATCAGATTTCTATTGCAGTGATAGCAGTAGAAGTCAGGTTTCATGTCCATACTAACAGAAAATTAAACTGGAGAAGAGTTACAGCAGCACAAACCACCAGATCTAATTCTTTTGTAGAGGTGAAGATGGACAGGGAGGATCTGTGGCCAGGACCTTGGGGAAGCACTACGTGGTGTCTTGTTTAGATCCATGAGGTAAAATCCACTACTGTAACCTGTATGAAAGACATCACAGAGGTTACTGCACCCTCCCACTGCCACAGATATATCACCTGTGCATACAGGAATGAATCAAATCTACCATTTGAAAAACGCTTTTTACGCTTCTTTCTGAATAGATGAACCTTATGAAAATATTTTATTTAACACCAGCTTCCCTGAAGACATTCTACCTTAAAATGATAAAGAATATATTTCCAGTGCATGAGTTCTTATCCCCACAGGCATTCTTTGGACTATCAGAGGAACTCTGTAAACTCTAGGGTAATATCCATAACAACACATGGCTTGTTATATCATGCAGCTTAATCAACCATAAAATGATTCCAATTTGAATATGTTCTATTTTAATTGGCAATTGTGTTGCTATCTGTGCTTACAAATAGAAGTCAGAATAGTCATGTAACTTCTGTCATGCTGCTCTGTAGACTAATTTGAGTTATCTGAACAAAAGATTTTGATTATCCCAAAGTTGAAGGAATTGTTTAGGTGTGAATATAATAAAATAATATGTATTTCTGGTTTTGATAGTAGAAGTAGTAGAGGAAAAGGAATAAAATTAGGTGAAAGTAGAAAAAGAAGACATTCTGGTTGTTTTCTTTTTCAGGTAAACTGACAAATGAAACTGAAGGTATTATCTGACCTTATACCTGATTCTCCTTTGAGAAGGAAGCTGGACTGGACCTCCTCAGGGCACCTCTAATCTGAATTACCCCACCTTTAAAAATGCCAAAACCAAAAAAAGGTCACAAAAATTCCAGTTCTTCAGTCTGATTCTGCTGTTTGTTAACTCTGACATAGTAAGGAATTTGTCATTTTCATTAAAATAACTGCACTATACATCACTTCATGTTATACTCTGTACATTTAAAGAAAATACAATGCAATTTAAAATTATTGATCTGTTACATTCCTGTTCAAGATGTTTCTTACACTGGAGGAGAGGGCAAACTTCAGGAAAGACATGTATGGAAACTCTCTGTCCTCTACAGACTTTGCTTTTCCTTTCATCAAAGAGAAATTTCCTTCACTACATCATGTAGGATCACCCAAACCACCAAACTACAAAGGAAAACACTTGACATTTGATACACCTGATTAAAAGTGTAAGACTTCTCTTGCACAATTAACCTCATTTTCCTACCCAACATTGTGGAGTGAATGTAAGAATAATGTTAATGAAGATGGTGTGAAAATCATTCTGACTATTAACCAGGTGCTCTTTACTTCTCACTACTTTGTCACCAGCTGTTATATTGTCTTGAAGGCTATGACACAAAAACAGAGATTAAAAAAAAAAGAGATGAGAAAAAGGAGCAATTACTGCCCCACATGCATTATTATGGTTTCATGGGTTATAACAGCAGTAATTGGAATCAAGTCAGCCATGTCCTGACTTGATGCTGTTTGCTGTAAAGAATAAAGATATATTTTGTTGCATTCTAATTAGGAAAAGAAATCTTAGGCTATCTTTGTGAAAAATGCTTTCCTAGGTCACGGAAGTCAGGTGCTTCTTGAACTCATCTTTACCTTAAAGCAGAAGCCTGGGACGGTCGGAGCAGCCGGGCACCAGATTGCATAGGGGGAGCACAGTGAGTCAGCCAGCACTGCAATTTTGGCTCTATGCCAGCAAGGGTACAAAAGTAGGGTGAATCTTAAACACAGGTAGCAACATGCAGAGGAGTAAAACAAAGGATCATTGTATTCAGGCAACATTGTCAGATAAGAACCTTTACTGAAAAATTATCTGGATTTACAAGATAACAGTTATCTTTCTTTTATATATTTAAACCAGGGTACAAAATTGAGAACTGGGATTTCACTGCCCCTTCAGCTTCCTCTAAGTATTTCAGGACTCCATAGACCTGCTCCTTTTCTGCAGTGCAGAGTGAGTCTTCTGCTGTGTAAACCAAAGTAGCTCCACTCAATTTTTGGAACTCCGCTGGTAATACTATTTGTTTACACTACTTATCCCTATTATCTCTTCAGATTAGCTTCCGTATAATTTTATTTTATACCTCTTTAATTGCATGGAGGATCACTTTCAGAGCAAAATCTCACAGTTCTTTCATGGAAAAGGGTATTTCATAAAAAGGTTTTTAAAGCTGGCAGATTATCCAACAACAAACAAATAAATGGCTTCAGTTGTGTAAGGATACAAGATCCTCCAAGTGCACCCCTGCATGCATACACGTGCTCACACAGATCTCTTGCCTGCAGCTTCACAGATTCATGCTATCATCACAAAAAGTATTGGCAGAAAATGGATTTATTTCTAAGTACAAGACAGATTGCTCATTCAGGTATAAGTTATGGTTACTGCACCTTGTGTAGACACACTCATTTACAGGAGCTGAGCATCCAATGTTCTTTTTTCAAAAACAAGTAGTGGAAATAACTTTTTCAATTCTGAATAGTAATAACAATCAGAGTAACAATAAAGACATTATGTCTTCATAATGAAAGGAAAGAAAAATTTCTCATCCAACAATGCCCATATGGCTGAACTATTGCATGTCCAATAGCAATGCTCCACAAATATGCTTACATGTCCACTAGTGTATATGTGTAGACACTGTGAAATCATAAATTCTTCCTAAGCTTGTCAAAAGGTTAAAAATGTCTTTCCAGTGATGTATCACCTGATGAAATCAGCCTCCAAATTGATTATTGCATGAGAGGGAAGCTCTGAGTCCTGAACAGAGTCACCATGTAAAATACTCCGGTGATTCTGTGTTGTTATGTAGACCCAGGCGACTGCAAGGCTGTTCCTATTAATAAGGTAGAAAAAAAAGGCTGGATATGTTAAACAGGACAAAACGGGGTTTTACACTGGAGATCAGAGGTATATATAGTGTGCTTTCAGTGTCACACAAGCACACAGACGTGCAAGGAAGCAGAAGAGACAATGACTGCCCTTGCATAGTCATGTAGACTATTACATTTTTGGTTTCTCAGTAGTTTGCATGGAGACCAGTGACCATCCAGCTTCTGTGGTCTATCCCTTGGAAGTGAGTGGTCAGTGAGTAGAAAGAACGAAAAGATTATGCAAGAAGAAAAGGAAACAGTCATAGGGAGTATGGTAGAAAGGGAGCAGACTGGCAGGCTGCATGCCATGTCACACTATACCCTGGACAATTCCAGAAACCGTAAGAATTATGCATGCTTGAAAGCCACAGTTCAGTTCCCTCAGCTTTAGGCCATCACATCCAGACAACTATTAACAACAGCAGCAGTTACACCATAAATACATATGGCTAGTTACGTTTTCTGTTCTTGTTGCTATTGGAAGACTCTTGGCAAAAGACCAGGAAGGGACCTTCTGATTTCCTAAATGTATTCACAGCCACAGCTTATTTTTTCAGGTGTCAGCCTTTCCTTTATTTTTAATGCCGTCATGGTATTTGTCATTTTAGACAGTAGTTATGTCCCCTCTGCACCTTCTTCTGGCTAAGCTTGTGAAGCCAAATGGTTCCAACATGACACATTCTCTCTCTTTATTGATTATCTTAATAACACCTCATCACAAGTGCAGATAATTCACACATTTTAGGAAGAAGCCTCCTTTTTACTGTCATCACATCTGTTCTGTTCCAGCTGCTCCTGAGGTGCAGTCTCTGACTTCATCATTAACAACTTCATGAACTGGTGTGCTACTGGAGGGAGGTGGTGCTTCTATCCTATCCCTGATAAAACTTTGTGCTTGCCTGGACTGAGAGGTAGCCAAGGAAACTGAATGATCTCAGGGTCATTTTTTTTTGCCTGTTCAGCTCTTTCATCAAACCATGAAGAAAGCTTTTCAGCAAAGGGTCCCTTGCCATGAGGACAACAGGGGTGTCTGCGTGAGATTAATACTTCATAATATCCTAAACTGCTTGAGTTTTTCCTGATGCTTTAGGGAAGTAGATGAGGTAGACCAGCTTGTTTCTTTTGCCCTCTATTACCATAATGATTTCACCAGCAGGTGAAGGAATTCCTGGCTTGCTCCTTTCCCTATGTGGTGTGGATGTGGTGACATCTCCAGAGTGCTCCTAACCTCCTGCTTCTCACTCTAACCTGAAGTATGTGTTCGTATCATATTAACAAACAAGTTGTCACAGAGAGTCTGTGTTCCAGCCCTTTTTTCCACCTTGGCTGTGTCACAACTCGTAATGTGATTCTGGGACTACAGATTCCTCACACATGGGAAAATACTAGTAGTCCTGAATCAAAATATGTGCCCGTCTCTCGATGCAATTAAATTCTGCCTTCTTGCTTTTGCACTGTCCTTTCCCTAACTCAGAATCTGCCTGACTGCTGTGCACACATCTTAACCTAAGAATCCAAAATGCCTTTTATTTCCACATCATTTTGCCTTCTAATTTGCCCTAAGATGTTCCAGAAGGTAACTATTTTTGATGACTGTGATGAATTCAACACTTAAAGTACCTTCTTTTCCTATAATGTGCAATAAGAATGCATTGATTTGAACCTTTTGCAAAATATAGACTTGTTAAAAGACACATTGTCTGCAAATCTGGCATGCTAATTTCCCATGTGTGATTGGTTGAATGTGCAAATACTCACATATTTATACAGATGTAAATAAAATCCAAGGTTTGTCAAAAAGAATTTCTGAGTAAGTTTATTAGGTTAAAAACTGTTTTGTTTTGGTGTGCCACTGTTGTTGTTTTTTCTTGGTCCCACATGGAGAGCAAACATGGCCTGGAAGAGTGTTATGTCAAGTACCTCCCATCATGCATTGTTGCTGCTCAGTGAACTGAAGTCTAAAAAAAGTAATTCCTCATTTTCATCTTGACTAGGATTCCCCTTTTCTTTGCTGTGAAGCTGCACTAATCCTTCATTCAACGCAACCCACACCCTCTGGTTCCACTCGGAGTTCTCCTTTTCTAACATCATTGTATTCTTTATCTGGGCCTTCTTCTTCCAATAGTACTCCTTGAAAGCTCTTTCACAGACAAGAAAGGACCAGCTCCATAATGGCCAAGTTGGCCCTTTTCTTTTCTCTCTCTTTTTTTTAAGCTTCCGACTGAGCTTTGCTATTTAATCTTCTTGAGGCGTTCAAGATGTCACTTGCCTCTGATGACTATAGACAAAAGGGAAATCCATCCAACTTGAATGCAGTGTATACTTGAATACATAGGGTTGCTTTGAAGAGAGTTTCTTGAAGTCTCTGTGTTTCATTGGCTGTCCTGGTGGCCTCTGTGCAGGTCTTTATGTGAAATCATATGCCCTTTCACAGATCACGTTTCTTGGAATGTTACCTGAATTTATACAGCCCTAAATATTAGCAGGTGAGATATTAATCACAAGATTATTTCAATCAGGTATTTTTAACAAGCTAATGAGAATTCCCTCACCACCGCAACTATATATGAACACTTGATGCTTTGTGGATACATTGACTGCTTGGTTTGCACATATTTTACAGGTAGCTATGTCATATTCCCCCTTCTCACTGCTTCAAGCTGAAAAAAGGGAGAATATGCAGAGGACAGAGCACAGCATCCCCTTGCTGCAGTCCCTCCATTCCCCATTTGAGCACTAAAATGTTAATATTTGCCTCTCTGTAATGCATTCCCTCAAGATTGATTTTACACTTCCTGTGTTTTAGGAAACCTGAAACATTAATACAAAGTATTTCAATAACTGTTATGGACAGTATAGATATAATGCATTTATTTATACTCATAAATGCTATACATTATACATATTCTTCAAAGGACCCTGATTTTCCTGGTACTGAATGTCCCAAGACACATAACTCTTTAGCTTTTGGTTTCCTATGAATATTTATACAGACTGACAACAGACTGGTGGTGTGGAGGTTGTCAGATGAACAGGTCCATATAGGTTATTAGCCTGTATAGATTATCTGTTCCTAGTCTGTACAAATTCAGTTTTGTGAGCTTATCTTTATGTCTTATATATAGATAAAATTATAGGAAAATAACAAAATTTATAACATCCATGGCAATGTGAATGTAAGCCCTAGCACTTTTTTTAAATGGAAATATAGAATAGAAATTTCTGCATTAAAATATGATTCTAGCAATTCCTATCATTAGTCAGGAGAAGAAAACATGCAGTCTTTGTAGAGATATATACAACTTTTCATTTCCCATATCAATCATGAGAACAAGTTGAAGTTCAGATAATGGCCAGTTCAATTTACCCTAATTGTTAAGGACTTAGCCTGACTGTTTGCATTACAGACTGTGGCCACTGGGTTCTCAGTAGGGGTTTGCGGCCTACTCCATCCCGTAACAAACCCATGTTCATGCGTCGATTCAGATCCATCACCCTGAGATAAACTGTGAATATTGCCCTTTGTCCTGCGCTGCATTCTTTCATGCATTGTGTAGTGACTATTTAAGGATTTAAAGGCTCATTTGCACAATTCTTTTGTCAGCAGCCTCGGTGCAGAATGGAAAAGTGATGGCTTCTCTGTCTGGGTTATGCCCTGAAGCTCTTGTGAGAGAAATCTACATACATAAGTTTTTCTTACACATGCAGAATGTCAACACTAAAAAAAAAAAAAAATGACCTGTCTGTTTCTGTAGCTTAAAAGGTTATGGGTTAATATATGATGTGATTTGTTTTCCTCTTTTGTGGTATTTAAAAAAAAATCAACACTTGAAAACAAACAGTAAAGGAATACAGAAACACCAGGTATTCAAAAATTCAGCTGATTAGAATTGCTGGAATTTACAAAATAAATCTCCTTTGCTGAAGGAGATTGATAACATTAATAATTTAGATGCCCTCAATTGCTCAGGAAATGTCTGAGAAGATAATATTTCAAAGGTCCATCTCATCCGCCCATTACGCATGTCTGTTTTGTTAATATAAGTTTATTTAAACAAAACAAATCCTTGGAATGACAGTAGTTTTATATATATAAATACATATACATATATTTATTTATTTTAGGAAAGAGCTTGTTATTCTGTGCTTCTCAAAGCAAAGCTGGCTGGAAGGTTACAAAAAAGATTAAAGTTTGGTAAAATCACTTCCTTGCACTCTAGCTGAGAACTCAGAAGGCTGTGCTAGCTCCATCTTAACTATTTACCTGTCTCATTTACTGTATTAATGATTTTTATTTGACATAGATAGATGTCTCATTATACTCATGAAATTTCTCAGTCATTTCTCAGAAATAAGCACTGAGGGTTTGAAATCAAACAACAAAGTGATATTTTAGCAAATTCAAGCTGCTTCACTAGCACACCTGAGTTGCAGAGGAATGGCATTGCCTTTTTCCATGCAGCAATTTTCATTAAAGTTTATGGCTTAGAGTGTTTAGGAATAGGCTGCACTTTTTTTTCAATGTTTTTGAAATAAATTGTTTTGTAATGTGTCTCATATCATTTGGTATGAATAAAATGTGTGAGGCAAGTAACTCATGCAGTTGTTAAAAATCTTGAAACATGCAAGGTTTTGGCCTTCAAAATAAATCTGGCTGATATTTTTAGACCATTAGAAACTTAACAATATCATTATAAAAATTTATTAGTCTATAGACTGTACTATTTATCTATCTATTTTTCACCTACAAGTCATTATCATTAGACTGAATACTGAAATCTGTCTAGACTGGTTTCAATCAGAATTCATCTGATTTTAATCAAACACCAGCAGTATGGATTTTTTTTTTGTTATATAAAAATATTCTGTTGGGGTTTTCCAGTTTTTATATCAGTCATCCATCCTTTCTGCTCTACAAATATTATGAGTTTTTATCACCCAAATGTCCACTTTTCCCAGAGTTATTAAACCATTTTCTTATCCATCTATGTGCAAAATGTCTAAGGCTACTATGTTCATTACATTTCTCCATGAAGCTTATAGTTGCTGTGGTCCAGGTACCATCTGGTTACCACCAATGATGGTAAGTGATATGTTCCAAATGATGTTATTATCAGTAAAAATTGATTTAATCAACATACAACTCAGGCATATAGCCAGGGTAACCCTTGCTAAAGTTTCTGACTATTTTGGTGCCCATGATTTCCCCTGTCTCTTTGCCTACCTGCATGGTTTTCGTGCATGTTTGCCTTGTGTTGCAGACTCCAGGTTGTGTGGCACAAGAGAAGCTACCAGGTCTGTAGGTGCCTATGACCATGAAGCCTTGACATGGAAAAGATTTGTAACTGCCTCAACAACAGTTGAACAACCAGTCTTAAATCCACTTCCAGTGAAACATCTGCCTGTTTGATCTTAATATAAATAATTTTTTCTTTTGAACCAGTAAAGACAAGAATTTAAACGCTTTGAAAACTAAGAATGAATAATTTGTAATTTTTTTTTATATGGAACGTATTAAAACTGCATTTACAATATAGATTTTTTACTTCTATTTGCTAAGCTCTAAGTAGGATGCTGAGAAAAAAAAGAAGATAGAAAAGTCTTAAACTGGGTACTTCTGATAGGATTGCAGATCTTTAGAAGTTAGGTAGATCATAGTCTCTGCATAGCTGAAGATATTTCTGTCTTCCTTAGCCATAATGGTAACCTTTGGTCTTCCCCTCTAGGGAATTCCATGAAATTTTATGCTATGATACATGTCTCGTTTAAACATTTGTGTTACTCTGTTTTGTTTATTACATTCCTTAGCCTGAAGTTATGCAAAATTATGTGAATCCAAATATAATGTGTTCTCTCTGACAGATTGATGTCACTGACACAAGAGAGCCTTTGAATGCTGGTTCATAGCCCTGGCTGTGAGAAATGGCTATATCAGACAGGATTCTAAATATTGCCACAATTTTGGAATAATGGGGCCTGAGCTCTGACTTGACCCCACTATCTCAGCAAATGACCACTCGAAAATCTTTGTATCCAATGTGTATCGATAGTATATACAACACATAAAAGATTCTGGTGTCCAGGACAGTGATTAACGTTTAGTCCTAATTGCAACAATAGAGTACAACAGTGTGTGAGAGTTCAGGTGAAGGCCTGGACCAGGTCACTGAGCGCCAGGGAATTTAGCTGGTTGTACTGGTTCTTATCATAGGATGAAAATACAGTCCATAGTCTTCCTGAGTCGTAGACATAAAGAGTTGCCTCTCCATATGTGCTCTGTCATCCTTTGACACCTTGGAGCAAGCCAGCTTCAAATCCAGAAACCTCCAGGAACTGTGTGCAGGAAGTCTCATCAGTCCAAAAATGGTTTGTAGAGCCAGCTTGTTCCAGCCCATGTGAATGACCATCTCACCCATTTCTTCACTTTGCTAAAGGTCCATCATTGTCTGAAACAGTGAATGAAAAACTGCCTGAGAGACAGCGAGTGGCTGTTGAACAGTCTGCCAAAAAAGAAAGGGTTAGAAAGAACTTCAAGCAAGCATCCAATGAACACTGAGGGAGGGCAAATACATCTCATAGTAGATCTTCTTGACATATATTTGCCTAAACTGTTCCAAAAAATCTCTGATCAGAAAAGATTTTTAGACTTTCCCTGAGTAAGTTTGGAGTTTTACACCAGTAAAAGACTTGCATATTGAACTTCTAATGCTTAGTAATATCTATCTGTTTTTCTCCCATGTTCAAATACATAGGAAATATACAGCAAAAAGACTCCAACACTTTTTTTTTTTTTTCCAGTATCTTTCATAACGTTGTCTATGAGTTTCTGTCGGTTATGAATTCACACAAGAGAGCCAAACCACAGAAAAATTCTATGCTTTGATTTACATGTGAGGAGTTCCACTGTCATTTTATTAACTTCTTGCAAAACCAGCTCCCATAGTCATGAACTTCTTCCAATTTTGCAGGTTTTTCACCATCTTAAGGGGAAGAATAGTGTCACAGTAGGTGTCAATCATGGAGGGAAAGGCTGTCTTTCATTAACTAGGTGGATGGATTTGCTTTTGGATGGATTTATTTAACAAAACCTTGGGTTGGATTTTATTCATCACAGTGCAGAAAGAGAAATACCTGGAGTGCAGTGGACATGACAACCTGTGAGCTGCTTGACCACCTGGAGTTTCCCCACTGCATGTGGCTGAATTCTTGAGCCACTGTGCCCAGATCAGGAACTTTCAATCTTCTGGGGAGGTGTTTACAAAATTTTAACTCTGGTTGGGTAGGTTTTCGATCCCAACTTGTTGATCAAGGCAGCAATCTGAATTAACCTATTTATAAAGAGAATGAGATTTTTTTCCCAAGATCTACCTTCCTTTCCCTTGTCTAGTCTTGGTTGAGGATCAGCTAGCTATTGTTAATATAGGAGATGATTTAAATTAGGTTTTGGAAATGAGTGATGGTTCTATGCATGAATTACATGAACACATATATGTAATATATAGTGCATATAAGTAGTTATATGACAATCCAAATCAATTTAAACAGATTCAGACCAAATAAAGTAATAATAATATATTCCAGTATGTTACTCTTCATTAGATTAATATTAATGGAGATTATGATGAACACTGTTTTTCATCTGGAGCCAGAATTTCAAATTCATATCTAATTTTAACCCATGGTACTTAACAGCATTTTCCTCAATCTTTTATGGAAAGCTGAATATCAGCCACAGTGACGACACTTTTCTATCACCTTGATCATTTGTTTAGCTCTTACGATTCAAGGTCACAAATTTTATTCAAGTTACGCTGGAACTATCCTTAAGTGTCAAGTTCTTTGAAGGAGAGAATATCCACACAAATATCCATATTGGAATGCCAGGCTTCTGGATATGGATAGTTAGAATGGATTTTTCTGACCACAGTTTACTAAGAGGAATGATTTCTTCTAATCAGTCAACCAGAAATGAATCAAGTACAATGCAATTTCAAATCAAACAGTTGAATATTTGTTTTCACATGAGTGAAAACACAACTGTGTTATTTCTCTCTACTAAAAAACATAGGATTGAAGCCATCAGTCATTGTCTTACTGAACATTTAGATATTCAGCACAAATATGAAAATTTTTGGTTGAGAAGTTTGTAGAAATTCTGCCATAAATTTCCTGGTACTTCTAGTTTACGTGCCAGGCTCCTCATGAGCACAGTGGTAATACTATTCTTTAAAAAGGCTAAGGGACTTCTGTTGTCAATGACAGCACTGTAAGATAAATAAGTCAATATCTAGGAGGTTAACACAATTGTCACATGTTGAATTATGTAAACTGATCATCACATTTAATGGACTAATAGCTTGGAAATACTGAAAGCAGAAACAAAAGTTTTGTTCTTATTTCTGCTATGGTTCTTTGATATTGAATGAAAGTGTATTGCTTTTTTTTGCACACATGAAAGAACTGTCTGATCTAAGTCAGATTTTGATACAGGGAAATTGTTGAGGGTTTCTTAATTCTAAATATTAAATATTTGCACAAAATATATTAAAAATTTTTCATTTTGTTGCAAATTTTTTCTTAGAAGAGATTTATGTCATACACTTTTCTTCTAAGAAAGTCACTAACAGTTTTACTTTGAAAGTCTGCTATTTTACATGCAGTGTTAGAACTTGTGGCAATAATGTCTTCTGTATTTTACTATGATGTCAAAAATTTCCTTTAGGAACAAGATAGACACAATCTGTCCTGCATTTCATCTTGCAGTCAACAGAAGCTAGTCTCCCTTAGCCCACTAACTATTAGAAAATGACAATTATTCAGTTATGTATAGGGATGGATAATTTTCTTTCTAGGTTGTGTGCAGACCTAGCAGTCATCTGGAAACTTCAAGTGGAGTAGGAAGAATTACAAGCCCACAGAACAAGCAATGCTACAGTCCAACACCTAGAAAGATACATTTGGAAAACACTGGTGAGAAACCAGCATCCTATAGGAGAGTTTTGGCAGCCATAGAAGGGAGGTAGGTACAGTCAGAGAAGCAGCTGGTTGTAGGCCATGGAGTGGATGTTTCCAGCTTTGGGAGGAATCTAGTTCAGTCTTCATCTGTGTAAGCTGAGAACAAGCTGCTTGGAAACTTTAAAGAAAGTCACAGATTAATGACTCCAAATACACTAGAGCTACCGAGATTTAGCCCAACAAGGCACAGCTAAAGCAGTGGCAAGGAATATGTTAAAAAGCTCTGAATATCGTTCTAAATCTGGAACTATACTACCATACCAGGAATTGTCAAGGAATAACATCAGACCCTTAAAGATTTTTAAGACTGGCTTATTTTCTCCATTTCCATACTATTAAACTTGTTTCCAAATCATGGTGACCACATTCAAACTGCCTGTAAGAAATGGTGCCTAGTCTGTGCTAGCTCCTGAGCAGTGCCAAGGATTGGTCTGGGAGAGCACTAGCTGGCATGTCAAGGTCCATGCTAACAATATAATTACATACGTGATTGAGTTACAGTGTCTGGGCTCTGTTACATTTAACTACACTAGTATGACCATAGCCTGAGAAACATCTTTCAGAGTGCAAAATAGATGGTCGAGTGGAGGAGAATGAAATCTATGAATTCATTACAATGCTATCATATTGCTGATGGGAGCAGGGATCCAAGCAATAAACTGACAAAATGTAATACAAAGAGCAGCAATGACAGCGAAATAAATCAAACATCATAAGGTTATTTTTCTCTTTTCCCCTGATTACCTTAGGCAGGTCCCCACAGAGCATGTTGTCTTTTATGGTCTCCAGTCAGAACTGTTTAATTGCACAGAGACTTTAGGACCATGTCTGAGTAGCAAACTACATCGCATGCTCCTGTGCCCCCCTCCTACTGTCATCTGAAGTGTTCACCTATTATTGATTCCTGTCCCTCACACAAAGTGCTCAGAGCACCTTCTCAAAAAGTTCATGTGTATTGCCTAGGGATTTGAGTTGCTAATAGGTATTTGCATGTGGCCAGCCTGTTTTAGAGTGTCTAGCCATGTGAATGCTGGCCATGCCATGCCAGTTGGCCGCTCTAGTGTATGACCATGCCTGGGCGATTTTATTTTCCAGCACACACATAGTCTGGGTGTCAGGTTCAAGGCTGTGGATTTCCCAGGGCTCCGAATTTTAGTGAATCCCTTTACAGTTCTTGCCCTGTCTAATCCCATTGCCTCTGATAGAAGTTATGCACTTAGTCACTTCCACAAAGGGCTCTTAGTGGAATTTTTTAGGTGTTTATATATAAACATATATGGTTTTAAAAACAAGGCTTGTAAACTGTAAATCTTTGGTCTATAGCTGTGGTTTAATTTGTCTTCAAAACTACAGTGTTGGCGACACTGTAGAAATAATGTCAGAATAAAACATAGAGAATTACATTTATTATCCATGTTAGTTTACTACATTATTCTCATACAGCAATGTCTTTAGTGTAAAAGAAGTTAACTAGAGGGATTAGTATTCATAAATATGTATTTTGAGGGCATTATTTAATTTGTTTTATTTTCCTGTTATCACTTCCTCCTTGCCCTTTCACATTTTGTTTTATTTTTATGCTCACTTTGGCAGTTTTATCTGATAATATAACAACATTTGCATTTAATAATTTACATAATATAATTGTAATAAAATTTAAAATAAATGAAAGCTTGCAGATTATAAAAATGCAGAGCTCAGCAATACTTAAGTATACACAGAGAAGAATGATGCTGATAAGCCAGCCTGCCTTGCTAATGTGTAGGAAAATCTGGTTCCTTAAGCCACAAAACAAAGTTAATTAAGACAGAAGAATTCAAACACAAATTGAAAGTGATCTTTTTTTTTCCTAGCTGTAAAGAGTTTTTCTCTACAAGTGGCATATATAATACAGTGTATCTTGGATTTATTCCAAGAAGAATTGTGAGCCAGTGCAGAAGGCCACATTGGGATTAACAAATACATAAAAGCATTTGCACCAGGAGTACAGCTGGAAATAAACAGTATAAGATGACGTAACACTTAATTTATGTTTACAAGAGAAAGAGAAATATACTCAAGTTTGAAACGGAAGATGCCTGACTGTTCTGTTTGAGGCTGCAAGAATTTGAGAGGGAATTGAAGAAATTATTTTTCCTCCTCTGAGCAAAAGATTCTGTTGCGAGCATGATTAAATTCTACAGCCCTGACTAGTTTTAAACTTCCCTATGATATGAAGAGTATTTCTTACCCAGAGAAATGCTATTCTATGGTTCTTTGCAATACCATAACCTTGTCTTCCCTTTCCTTCTTGCCTAAGTGTTCACACTTAGTATTCTTCTAGTCATCTCATGCCATTGACACCCATACTCCTGTGCCTGTTCAGTCCTCTGTCACTCTTCCCCCTATTTTTATCAAGCTACCCTATACTTTTCTCCTCCTTACGCCCCACCACGTTCCCTCTTTCTGTTCCTGGATGCCATATTCCCTAAGAACAATACTCCCATTAAGGCTTTTCCTAGACAGTCCATTTCTTCCTGCCTGGGCATCTTTTATATTACTGCCCCTTGCTTACACACCTTCTTATTCACTCTTCAGCTCTGTCCTTTCATGGTCACCTACCCTCTACCAGTGTATCTTCCTGTAGTCTAGGACTAGCCTTTTCCTAAGAAAATCTTGGAATTAGTAAGCCTAACTTTTCCTAGAGACACTGCAAAACAGTGAACCCTCTTCCTAAAGTAACATTGAATTCCAAACCTCCACAAGGTAGAGGAAAATTGAAGTCGTCTTGCCTTTCAGTGAAGAAACGCATGGATAAAATTCAGCATTTGGACCCAATTTGTTGTCTTTCAACCATTCCTGTGTTAATTTATATTGACATAGCCAGAAGGTTTGAAGAATTAATGCCGTGGGTAGTTTCAGTATAGATTACTGTAAATTGTCAGCACTATAGCTATTCTGGGGGCAGTCAGAAGTTGTAGCTAGCTTGGCATCACTTTGCATTACCACAGAAGTGAATTTTAAAATGAACAAAGGGGGTCAGCACAGCCATGGCTAATTGACTGTGGTACAATAGCATGATAAATAATGCTTAAGAAGAGTGTGTTCATTGGGCAGGATGCTCAGTAAGACACAACAAATCTTCAGCCTTAATTCTGTAGCTTACTGAATGAGTTAGCAAAGACACAAAGTGACCTGAACTTTAGGCAGATTTGCCTTCCATTGTAAAACAGCAGTGTTTCCTCCTGCAGTCAGAGATTTACAGGGGAAAGGAAGGTGCGACTTTTAGCCACTGTTTCATACTGTACAATAAAGAAAGCAACAGGTGGAGAACCTTCATTCTGCTGTACCACTGGAGCATAACTCAAAATAATTAAGCAACAGTCAAGGTTTGACTTCTCATGTTTATTCCATGGTTGTATGGCTGTAGCCTTCAATATCGTCAGATTTTGTCATTGTAAACTCAGCTAATTCAAAACATGCAATATATATATTTATCCCATTCCTGATCGTTCAATCACACAGGCCAACTATTTATGGCAGTCATGTCAATAAAATTATTTGAGGAAAAATAAAGTTCTCCATCATCAGTTTAACCCTTAATCCTTCTCCTCTCAAAGTTAATAGAGATTCCTTTATTCATTGTCCCAAAAAGTTACTGTGAGAGTTCTAACATTCAGTATGAATTTTTGTAACAATAGTGGTTAGGGCATCCGTGAACTATGGATGGGATGGTAGAAAGGGTAATCTTGGAAGAAACCTTAAATGATAGTGGACATCTGAATTTATAGTCTATTTATTTGATGTTCTGTCCAACCAAATACCACCATTATATGTTTTCAACAAGCAAACCCAAGAGGAAGTTTAATATTATTGACAGGACTTATGTTTCTAATTAAAGATATAATCTCAGATATATCTGTAAAATGTGTGTCATCAATCAGTGCCTATTTGCTTCTCCTGTCTCACTATTTGCAAGTTTAAAAGGAAAATTACTACATGTTTTCTAAAAACATATCCACAACCTTGCTTTTTCCCAGTAATTCACATGGAATGTGAAGTTCAAAGAACAAAGAAGAGCTGCCTATTTCATTATCATAAAATGCTACTGCTGTTTGAAAGATATTTTTAACTCTTGTCCTCTCAAAAGACCTTATAGGGATTTTTTTCCAACTTTCACAATGTATTATTTCAAGTCACCTTTTGAAACAGTAAAGCTATGGTTTTCTTGGAAATACACAGGCTAGCAAAAAAATGCTGGACTGTATTTGTAAATAGTATGTAGGACAGGACTAAACCTAGGGGCCAGTTTGCAGTGAGTGTGTGCTGCCCTGGAACCAGACAGCAGTAGCAGCACTGCAGCTGAACAGAGGTCTTGTCAAAGCAACAGAGTAAATCCCCCAAGTAGTCTGACTGTGGCTGATTTGAATTTGTTGATTTACATTCTCTGAGACAATGTGTGGTTTCTTCTAATAATTACATGACCAGTTTTCTTAATTATTCATCATCTTTAACATATGCCATTATAAGTCATTTCTAAATGAGTCTTAAACATAAACATAATACTTTGTTTATTTTCCTCTTTCATATGTGATCCAAAAATAGAGACTTGAAAGCACCCACAATTTCCCCCATTTTAAAGGCAATTTCTTTCCAAATTGATTAAATTACTTCCATGAAAAAAGGCCTCAGATAAAAAAAAAAAATTGAAAAATACCACTCCAGATTAGCATTTGTGTACACCTTGGGGAACTGCCATGGGAAATGTTTACATAATTTATTTGAGTCCCAGCTGAATGAGCTGAGAAGAAACATCCTTAGCAATGAACATCATCATCTTGTTAGACTGTGCCTGAAGTCTGGAAATACTTGTAAAAATCAGTGTAAAAGATATAGGGCTAAATTAATCCTAGGTGTAGGTTTAAGAATGTTAAATAAATGGACTCAGCAGAGAAAAATAAACTATGGATATGATACAAATTGTCTTCATTTTTTCCGCTAGCAGACTGTAGGTAGCATAAAACCACATCCTTTATCCTTAGTCACATGATAAAATAACATTATATAAAGAATAATTAGCCATTTAAGGACTGAAGTACACTGTTTGAGTAGTATAAGCATAAGATAAGCATTAAGTATAAGATTAAAAAGCAGAATATTTAAAATGAATTATTGTTTAGCAAAATGCCATAGGGAAAAAGGATACTAAAACTCAGAAAAAGAGGTTATAGATATGAAAAATCAGATCACCTGCGGTTATACTTATTTTCAAATATTTCTATCTTGAAGGAATGAGCAGTATGTTCATGAACTGTAAGCAATCTAACAGCTACCTGCTTCCCTTAGCTAAACGCTTGCATAAGCATAAAGAATTTTGTCCACAGAGGTGTAAGTAAAAAAAGCATTAACATACTAGGAGGATCTTTGTTATGACAACTTCTGTCTCTGAGATAGAAATGTCAACAGATTAGTGATAGTCAATATTCTTGCTTTTGATATTGCTTGATATTGATATTCTATTTTGTGAGAACTGCTGAGTAAGTAAAACTGATGCTGAGAGAAAGGCTGTCAAGCCAAGTCAATGTGGTTCTCCTCAGTCTGTATGCAGAACAATCAGCAAGTTCTTTCTAGCTGGCCACTTCATACTAATATGACTGCAGGCTAGCAATAGTACAAGTGTCTCTTATACTCAGAATGTGGAAGTACAATAAGGGATGTGCTCAGATGACATCAGGAGAAATGGAAGCACCATGGGTGCACTGGAGAATATTAAGTTTAACTTGTCCAACATCAGAACTTTTTCAAGTCTGGAGGACATCTCAAGAGTAAACCAAATGTACATGTCTTATAAACTCTATGCTGTTGGTAAATTTTAAAGGACGCTTAAAAAAATAATTCATGCCTTGGTAAAGAAGATAAGTATGGAAGCGTGACTGCATACTGAGGTGTGAACACTTATGCTTAGTCTGAAGATAGCAGTCTTAACCCCCTATTGTTTTACCAGTGATGAGTTAGGAAGCTGATAGACAAAAAGCTGATTCTGTAGCGCCATGTGTTTTTTGAGAATTCCCTTCCCACACTGTCAACAAGACACATGAGTCATAGTACCTACTGCTCTCTTGGGCTTTCTCAGCTGATCAGTGATGGGATACTCATCTCTGTTTCTACTTTTCCTCACCCTGTCCCGCTTCTATATCAATAAGAACAGATTGTTCTCCATCATGCTGCAAGACACTGTACACCAACTCAGCTTTTCTAGTGCAGGATTTCACATCTTCTTCATGGCCCAAGACATGTCAGCAAGCCAGTATCCCACATGCTGGATCTGCTAAACTCACTAAATTTTTATTCTATCCTTGTAGCTTGGCAAACCCCCGTGACACCTGGTCCCATGAGATCTCCAGCCTTCATTGACAGTCCTGACTAGCTTGCCTTTTCCTAACCAGTTCTCAAGTTCCAGCAAAAAACACAAACTTGCCTGTCTGAAGGGAAATGGAAACCTCTCTCTGTTGATCAATAGTGCAGCATCAATTTCCTTTGGTGACTATTACCTCTTCAGAATGTTTTGGTCAACTTTGTTCTGGAAAAAGTTACTTTATATGGTTCACCTCCTTGTGTTTTACAAGTATGGCACCTTTACTTTTGTAGTAGATGGCCTGAAACTGAACTACTAATACAAAGATGAATACTTAACTGCTGAGCAGTATGGCTGCAAGTGGTCAAGTTAACTTACTACTTACTCTGTTGCTGTTAGTTTCTGCTGTTTGACTCTTTTCTTCTGTTGTGTGTCTCTGCTCATGCTTGCCTTCTCCTCCCTTTTTGTTGCTTTATGTTCTTCCCAAAATCCATTTTAAAAGCTCTTCCATTCACTGTGTCTCTCAGAGTCCATAAGTATAATAATACATATTAAGCTGTAGGACTGTATGCCTGACTACATCTTTTAAAGGTAATTAAAAAAAAAAGACAGAAATTTCAAACCTCAGAAGAACAAAAATTATAATTAAATGAACATTTTTACAGCTATGCATTTTGTTTCATACACTGGAAAAAAATGCAGGTTAACACACACTTGTTAAGACTACATCAAGTTTAGTCTTGAACTTTTCAAAGTTAGTAATTTCCCAGAATATGGGCTCTTACATACATTTTTCAGCTAAATTATAGTGACAATTGATTTTAGCAGTTCCATCCCTGTTCCTCATGCTTCAGTAAGAAAGAATTGGGTTATTTTTATGGATATATTTTTACAGTCATTTAGTCCATAATACAGACTATTCCTCTTTTTAAGCATCATTAAAACCAAAACTAAACAACCCAGTCAAAATGATCAGTTAACAAACTGTTACAGGGTATAGACATGATGCTACATGCAGGAAAAGCAATTGTTCATGCAGGCTTTAACTAGATTTGTGGTATGATGACTTGTAGCAGTAAGTTAATAGTTCTTATAGCTTTATTAAAGTGACTACATTACAGTGACTACTGGGAAAACAAAAATAAACATTAAAAAAATGCATAGCTTCAGCAGAGAACTGTAGGCAGATACTTGATGGCATTACTTAGTTACCTGCTTTCAAAATTAATAAAATCTCTCTTCTCAGGGGGATGGAAAGTTTGCAATAGCTTCCTCAATGCAAGCTTCTCCCTGTCATTAAATTCAGGGGGAAGGTTATTAGAGTAACTAGTGGCAGGAGAAACTCTAGGAAAAGGTCCTACCCTGAAAAAAGTTGTGGACCCATGGAACCAGGACTTGGGTTAAGACCTTGGAACCAGGTCATGTGGGTTAAGCAAAAATTCAAAAAAATTAAAAAAAATAAAAAACCCAGCAAAGTACAGACATATTACAGAACCGCTGATACACAGGTCTAAAAAAGACCTTGTCACAGTCTAACACTTTTCAATCTGTAGTCAGACACAAAGGTCTACTAACTGTTTTGAAGGGGTCTGTGAGAAGTAACTAAGAAGATCAAGCTCCTGTATACTATACATCAGCTTAAGTGTGTGAAATTTCTGCATGTTCAATGGAATGTTTTAGGACCCCACAAATCAAAAATAGTTGAAAAAGTCTGGTTTCAGCCTAACATTCTGAATAGCAGCAGGGTCAAATATCTGGTCCATCAGTGACAGATGTTTGTCTAACCTGTTCTTACAAAGCCTTCAAGAAGAGGATCCTGCAACAGTTTCTGAAAAATATTTTGGACAGGTATCTGTTATTTGTGATATCTACCTGTTTATGGCTCAAAGGAAACTGAAGCATTATCTGACCTGAAAGACTGCAATGTGAACCTGTGGAAGTCCACATGCCTGCAATGTTCTCAAGCATATGGGAAAATGTTAATTATAATGAACATTTCATAGGAAAGTCTTCCACTGGCCTTGGGAGAAATCGTGGTGCAAAGCAGATGTTGAGGCATGTCTATGTACAAAGTGAGGGCTGCAGCTAGTTCTGTAATTATAGCAGAATGAAAATGACACCCATGTATTTACCCCAGATCCTGAGCTTATTTTCCTGGGGTGACAGGATACTCAAGCTAGCTTGTTTAAAGAGAGTATGGTGTCTAATCAGCAACAACTTTTCATTGCAGTGCCCTGATGCTGTAATTTGGTGGTCAGGCCAATTCATCTAGAATGTGGAGGTTTCAAGATTTTGTTATAGAGTAGTATGGAGAGAAAGTAGAACTATATTTTCACCTTCTCCTACCCCAAGGCAAGTTGCTCAGTTGTTGAACTCTCTTGGATAATCTCTTCTTGTTTTCTGTACTGGGATAGAAACAAATACCAGACATTTTTCAGAAGCATAATTTTTATTTTCCAGCCAGCTCTACTAAAGTATGATAACTCCTGTCTTCCTTTGGTCTGAATTCTTGTACCTTATTTCAGAATTCTGACCCACATTTCTCTGATTTAGGTGTATATTTAGTATATACATTCCCAATTCTGCAATTTTGGCATGTATAAGACTAAAACATCCCTGCATCATACTTCCTGAGGAAAAGAGAGACTAAGTCTGATATTAACAAGCTTGAACTCTACTGAAAATAAGGTAATGGTTGATGGATTTGTACAACTCCGTGGATCATTTAGATCCTAAATTCACATGCATAATACCTAGAAATTTATCCAGTTCTCAAAGCCAGTAATTTCAGTATCTTTTTTATGTTTTTTACTTGTTCTCTTTACTTTGCTATGACCTAACTACTGGTCCAAAACACTCTTTGTCAGAGAAAGAAAAATATGCAGTGAGCAGGTAATGTAAATGTATCTACATATTGTACAGCAAAGCAGAAATATGTAGACCAATTAGTTAATGCATGTGTACTTCTGTGGAGATTTAATATCAAAGTGTTTTTAAGTCTTTTTGGCAAATAGCCATAAAATGTTGTTGTTATTTTTGCACATACTAAAGAATTTGTCTGTGTTGTAGACCTTCCTCCCACAACTGATTTGTTTTAATAGCTGAATTTCTAGAGAAGATACTTCAATTCTTTACATGTGAACATCCATATATAAATAGTGGTGGACCCTTAAAAAAATTCAAAGCATTTAACTGATTGATAGATAGATAATATTTCCTATGAGAGTAAGAATCCTGCAGCTGTTATGACACAAGCTTAATCTTGAGTGAATAACTTTTTGCTATCTACAATACACTTTCTACTTTTTATTTTTACTATTCGTCTTAATTTTTTCTGAATGCCTTGCATTTTCATGATGGTTGAAATGGTCAACATAGATCACAGATTAAATGAAATCTGTCGAGTTTATTTCAATACTGTGCCATGAAAGACCTATAAAATATTTGGTATGTATTGGGAAGAGCAATAAGATCATACAAACTGATTTCATATAGACTGGATTAATTTCCATAACTAGAAAGGACATAAACAGATCAAGTGTAAACAGATAGTTTTGTACAGTATGACATAAACACCTTTTTTTCAAATCAGTGGAGTTTATTCAATGAAGTTTATTCAATTAGTAGTCTCAAACAAGTTCTGTTTTGTACAAGTTTCATGTGACAACTTACCCATACAGAGCATTTCTGCTGAAGTATTTTACTCTGAGAACCTAGGCCATTCTGACTTTTACAAATTCAGGTCTATCCCTTTGTAGGAACATTTTCCAGTTTGCTTTCTGTAACCCAACCCTTCAAATTTGGTTGATGATAATTGCTGTTTCTTTGAAGTGGATGTTTAAAAAGAGCCTGTGGCTTTTGGCAGGCCCTGTTATATTTTCTTTAAAAATGTTCATTTTATGTTTTATTCTCATTATTCCTAAAACAACAGCAGCTTGTCATTGTATTTGTGTTGTTTAAGTAAGGTAGCTAGGACTTCAATTATTAAACAAAGCATATGAAAATCACAATAACCTGGAAGCATCCATCTAAATGTATATAATATATTAAATATAGATAGATATGTGTGTGTGTGTGAAACAATCATTACTGTCAGTTCATTGTGATGTATTTGATAGGTAATGTTCAAGAAGGTTTTTTCTTTTACCTAAGGGATTAGCAAGACTTGATGCTTTATTACATTCATAATTTGCTTAAGTAAAACAAAATGTTTGCACCTTTTTCTCTTCATCCTATACGCAGTACCAGCTAACTGAATTCAGGTGACCTCTATCTTGTGTTCTGGATGAGTACAAAAATTACTTGTTTAGCCTGTTCTCGTGCTGTAATGCATTCATTTATTCTGGAGCTCATTTATTCTAGAACAAACTTTAGATTGTTCTCAATTTGTAGGAAGTCTTAACTATGTGAAAGTAATTTGTATTGTGTTTTGGTAAATGTTTTCAGTTGGTCAGATGTACAGGAAACATGAGTATAGTTTGATCCTTTTCCTCTTGGCCTGCAAATGCTTGCTATTTCCTCTTTAACTTACAAGTGATCTCTTTTCCAAAGAAGGGACTCAAATGCATATAAATTATGGTGGCAGTTGTTTGTTGCTTACTAAAGTCATTGGGTTGCACACTCTGCATGTAAACATGCCAGTCTTCACTAAAGACAGGTTGTTCCAATAATCCTGAGTTGTTTATCTCACCTTCCAACCTTTGAATTCCACCTGCAATTATAATTCAGAGTTCGTCTTATTACACTCGATTAAGCATGTACTTTATTCTGGGCTTCTCAGCTGCAAGCTTTATTTTATCTCTGGTTTTAGGCCTGTTTTTAATAAATACCTGTAAATCTAGTAATGGCCTCTTTATTCCTCAGAAGAAATCTTACTCCAATTCCAAATGACACAATTGAGACAGTCTTGCTACCTTGGGCATCCCAAGAGCATTTCAATATCAAAACATCTTTCTCTCATCAGAACAACTGTTGTTGCTTTATGCTGATTGTTAGAAATGATTTAGAGAGGAAGTGAGAAGCTTGTGGCTTAGTCACTATTTTCAGCTCCTGAGCTGGGCCACAAGCTTCCTGTGCAACTCTGAGAAAGTCATTTCATCTTTGTCCTTAGCTCACTACCCAGGAAAGAGACGTAACACGGATATCCAATACAGGGCTCATAAGGGTAACTTAGTTGATGTTTGAGGCACCAATAGACCTATTTTAATTACATATTTTAGATGTTATTAATCTCATAGTATTTTGGAAACTTTACAGGGCTGTATTTGGAGGTTGTGACTGAAATAACCCATCTTGGTCTTATGCTAAGGGATCCAGACACTTAGCATTAGCATTGTGCATAATCTTTAATATATTTTCCCTTCATTATCTGGTTACAGGTGGGAAGTCAGAGAGGAACAGATCTGTAAATGGGATTTCAGAATCACAGCATACATTGAAGCCTAAATTCAGACTAACACATAGCCCAAGGATTCCACAGACCATAAATAGATGAGGTTGAGGGTCATTCAGAGATCATATAATATGCATAGCATAAGAAAAGTACTGTCCTACTACAGCAACACTTAGGGCTATTCCGAACAGATATTTGTCTAACCAGTTCTTTAAAGCTACCGCAGCTTCTGACAAATCCTGTTTCAGTGCTTAAAAATCTTATCTTAAAGTAAACTCTTCCCAGGCTAAATCTTCCTTGCTGCATTTTCATATTGTTTATAATAGATGTAGTGAACAGTATACATTATTTTTTTTTTTTGCTACTGGCTACCTTTAACATATATAAACTCTTCCGTCTCCATTTCTTTATACTAAATAATTCCATTCTTTTCAGACTGTTCTCATAGACAATGTTTTTCCCAACTTTACTTCTCTCCTCTGGATTCTACAGTTTGTCCACATCTCTCTTGAAAAGCACATACCATGTCTCACATCTAATGCACTTAAGCTCTATCAGTGAAGTGCCTGGTGGATGGGGAAGCTCTGCAGCAAAGTACAGCAGTGAGAGTACCAAGTTAACGCTGTCATGATGCCCCGTTGCATTTCTGAAATGCATTCAGCATCACCCCACCTGTATTCTGGGGTCCTGTAGTCTGGGCTTGACAACCCTCTCTTAAGAGGATGTAACAAAGAAGTTAATCTCATTTGTGTAGAGAAAGGAACTGAACACAAATCTCCCACATCCAGTATCAGTGTACTGACCATTGGGTATGGACTAAAGGTTGGGCTTCTCCTGTTTTGTGCAGTCTGGTTCAGTTGACAGGCTCTGAGACTCAGCATCCTAAGTATCCTCAGGGTGCTCATCATAGCTGCACTGGCAAGGCATATAGAGAAACAACTTGCTGATGAGACAGGTAGAGGATTACCTTATCTGTGAATTCTGACAAGCTTTAAGTTCAAAAAAACCACAAAACTGCTAAAAAGTCTTTCAGACAGAAATAGAGTAGTAGGTGCCTACAGACTGCCAATGTCCAAAATTCAGACTGTGTCTAGGTTATGTAGCACAATGCCATATCTATATACCCATATTTAACTTTGTATAAGTTGATGTATCTATAGGTATTAAAATAATGAGAAATTCATTTATTTAACTCTGAGAATCAGACCCCTCATCCCCAAATCTGTTTTCCTTAAAGAAAAAAAGGCTCTGTGGAAGATGGAGACTTGGAAGTTCATGACTTAAATTCATACCAGTAAATCATTTCACAAGGCAATCTACAAATGCAGTTCCCTTCTATGAATGTTGATGGTTAATATAAAGTCATTTTCATGATAGAATCGCTGGATAACTTTACTGTAAATTTATAATTTATGTTCATATTACAAATTCATGTCAAGTTATAGATGCTGTTAAAATCAAAGAGCAGATCAGCAGACATTAAATTACAGTAGTTCCAGGGCATGGCTTTTCTATAATGTTGACCTAACCTGAATGCAGTGAACAGGTAGCTCTGTCAGCTCCTGTAAGGTTTTTATTATGTTACAGGCTTGTATAAAAATTACCCAGGAGGAAATTAATTCTGCATTTGACACAAAAGCTCAAACTGTAGGCTATGGAGCATTACAAGAGTTATAGGTTACTGCAGAGGCAATTTTATTCAGAGCCAAATTTTTCTACCCCTCCTAGTTTATTTAGGACCATGTGCTGGAATCCATTCACCTGACAAAGGAGAGCAGAAGCCCACCAGGAACTAACTAATTCCTCATGTAATTTGATTTTGTTGACATCTGAGATCAATTTGGATCAAATATTTGAAGATGTTGATCACACTCCCATTGTGCTTTGTTACTGAGCAACGCCACAGGTCCACTTCAGCCTGCACATGGAACAAAGACAATGTCTACAGTTTGGTTTATCTTCAGATCTTTCCCAAATGTACTACTTTTTGATAAACTATTTAGATGGGTGTTGTTGCACCAAACCACTATTTCTCTCAAATCTTTAAATTAAAATTAAACCCTTAAATAAAAAACATGGCTAAGTGGCGTCTTACCAATACCCCTCAATCTGGTATTTCCCCAGATGTACTGGGTACTGCCAGATTATCAAGGAGGTCCCTTGTCATTAGCTGCAGAGGTTGTTCTTGACTGACTCCCTTCACACTCCAGTCTCCCTGTCAGCTGAAAGAAATGCTCTAATAGGAATAATTTAGCCAAAACATGGGTTCTAAAAGGTCACTAATGGGAAACAGTTTTTCAACTTAATGGCCTTAAAATATCATAGATTATTAATTATCATAGAGTCATGAGCTTTACTCAAAAGCAACTTGATTGGTTCAAAACAAGAAGTCACTGAAAGATTACTGAGGAATTTATAATGCCAGAACGTTATCTGGTGTTACAAAGGGACCACAGACATCAGTACCAAGGCCTTTGGGAGGTTTCATTTTCAGTCTGCTCATGCTCAAAAGAGAATCACTCTTCTAATATTGCTGAGCTCCTCTGGCAAATGTATTCATCAAATAAATAATTTACATTTTAAAGGCATAGGACAATAGATGCACAGAAGCCATCAAAGGCAATGTTTTAATACAGTCTTTCTGTTTAGAAAATGGAAACAATGAGAATGGCATTTTTTTCTCTCTCAAAGCCTGTGTTAATTCCTATGCAAATGTCCAAAACTACCTGTTTTGAACAGAAGTTTTCTGGAATACAATGCCCCTGTGAACTGTGCATTAAGAAAAAATGTATTTATAATAAAGTTATAATCGGTTCACAGGGACATTGCTGTCACTTTGGTAGTCCTGGTTATCTTATCTACAAGCCAATACGAAAACAATTGCTCAGTAAACTGAATGTAATTCACAGTCACTGCATATGCTATTTTGTGTATATTATTTCAGAGAAGGAAGGTGAGATGTCATTGATGCTATGAACATTCTTAACTGCGTAAGTTCTTTCATCCCCTCTTCCATCTTTTGCACTACCTGTAGCTTTGTTGCATGACATATACTGAATGAATTACTATATTGATCTATGCAAAAGTGTACCTTAGCCTTTCTTTTGAATCTGGAAGAACAGTGTCTTGCTGAAGCATGTTTAGGACAAGATTTTGTAATGTTTTATTCTCTCTAGCAATTGCAAACATTACTATGTGTCCTCATTGCAATACCAGTACTAACTGAGAGTTACTCTGCTACTTCCAAACCAGGACTAGGCACATTTCAGATCCCCTTGTCTAACACATCCTGTTTTTCAGTGTAGCAGAATACCACCTTCAAAGCTTTCAAAACTCTTAGCCAGCATGTTCACTGCTTTTTTCTCTATCAAATCGCACATCATCCACTTCTTCCTCCTTTCTCCCTGTGGATGTCAGCCAGAATTGCCTGTCAGTTATATTCTCCAATAAGCCTCACATTTATGTATCTATCTGTTCATGGAATAACTCACTAAAGAAAATAATAGTCAAATTTTTATAACTTCTTTTTATAACATCATGTTTCTTTAACAGTGTAGTAGCTAGAGTTCTTGCACAGGGTGGGGAAACATACCATAATGAGGTTTTTCTGTTGGAAAAACACATTTCACATTTGAAGAGGCAACTCTAAATGATAAACTAGAACCATATTCCCTTTTTTCTGTCCTTTTAGTTAATGATTTTTCAAATACTATCTGCTCGATTGTCCAGGTCCAAGAGGAAAGATGGAATAGAGCAGGAGTAAGTCCTTGTTCAGGATGCTTAAAATCATACCGGTCAGTACAGTCTCTCGAATTATGAGCTCAAAATTCCTGGAACTGAAGACAGCCAAGATCCTAAAAATTACATTTTCTAGGAATATGTTGTAACCATCAAACTATTACAAAATATAGATAGTGGCATGACCTTTCTATAACTTACAGTGTGGGCAAAACTGTGGATTCCCTCTGCTAAAACCTGGGATTGGAAATTCTTGGAAGGAGAGAGGCCTATTTCCATGAGCAAGTTGACTCAGCAGGATTTATTCTGTGAGTGCATACGTTCAATTAGCTGCTCTGGGAATGTTAAGGTCAAGAGGAATAAATGCTGGCAATTTTAAACAACCAGGCTAAGTTACTAAAAAACCTACCGGGGAAACCTTCGGTTTGTTGAATGTCTACAGAGTGGATGTCTGTACCTGTGCTTGTCACATGGTCAATTTTTAAGAAAATATTGATCCAACCTAGTTTAAACATCTATTTCAGGTAATGGATTGTCATTTATAAGTGTCTATTTCTCTCAGTTTATTTAAAAAAGTGTAGAAAATTAGCTGCGATGTAAATATCTACCAGAAGTCAAATAAATAAATACATTCAGAATAACAGAAAGTACACTGATTCACTGTTTAAAACTTTCTAGGAATTTTAATTAAGGGTGAACAATTTTCTAAAAGATTAGCTTTGACCAGGAGTTGTCACCTTCATACAGAAATTGCCAAAGTACTGTGTTATGTAGATGATGCTTGACAGTCCATTCTGACCTCAGCATTTATGAACTTATGACTCAATAATTTTTAAAAAATTAATTCAGGCAATTGATATAGCATCACAAATGCCAAGTGTCAAACAGGCAAAGATTAGAAGTTGATGCTAGACATCGCTGCTGGTTGCGGACTGTAGTAATCAATATGGTTTTACTATGTGCTACATGTTTCATATAGTTAAGCAAATGACTTGTTTTTCCAGTGCCTTAATTTTGGCACACTTCTCCAAAGTAACATCTTAAAAAGAGAAACAATACTAGTAATTGTAATAATAATAATAACAATAATAATAACCCCAATGTGTTGCTGCCTTTAAGAATAGGTGGCTCTGAAAAACTTTTATCATCATTGTTACTGTTAGTAATGTCAACACAATTTTGCAGTAATTGTTAGATTGAAATGGAGGTGAATGTTGGTTTGTTTGCTTTCTATCATTGTGTGAATGGGAGCTGATAAATCAGGATTCCCTTTCTGATATTAAAACTGTATAACACTGACAAGTCATTTAGCACTTAACGTTATGGTATTTCTGTGCTCCTGCAAGACAGCTGTAAGAGTTCCATTTATCATTGTATAGAAACTGCTGTAAGTTCCACACATGGTAGCTGCTGTAGAACACCTGGTGCTTCAAAAATATCTGCTGAAATTTTGCAGGAGTGACATTGATTTTAGAACTAAGTAACTGAATCTTAATCATTACTTATTTATCATCCTTATTTATAATTAGGAGATGGTTGTTTTGTTTCTTTGCAAGGTTTTTAACAACACTGGAGCATGGTAGAAGCATATGAACATTTTAAAACATATTCATAGAAACCCACACACGTCACAGGATATAAGATAATTCAGGTTGGAAGGAACCTCAAGAGGTCTTTAGTCCAACCTCCTGCTCAAAGAAGGGTCAGCTACAAGGTCAGACCAGGTTGCTCAGGCTTTAATTTATTTATTAGGTTATTTATTAGGTTTCCTGGCTTGAGGAAGAAGGGGTGGTTCACAAATGCTTGAGAAATGTGGGTTTCATTCACATCTCTTTTTGAACTTTTTCCACAGTCTGTCTGTCAGCTGCTGAGGTGTATTGAAATTCCTTCTTTGCCTGTAGGCATAGTAATAACTCGAGCAGTGAATTATTGAAAATATTTTCTATTATATTCACTTGTCATGGTTTAACCCCAGCTGGCAACTAAGCACCACACAGCTGCTTGCTCACTCCTCCCCGCCCTGCAGTGGGATGGGGAGGAGAATCAGGAAAAAAAGCAAAAATCGTGGGTTGAGATAAGAACAGTTTAGTAATTCAAATAAAATAAAATATAATAATAATAGTAGTGAAAAGGAAGATATAACAAAAAGAGAGATAAATAAAACCCAAGAAAAGACAAGTGATGCATAATGTAATTGCCCACACCCACTGACCAATGCCCAGCCAGTCCCCCTGGTTTATATACTGAACATGATGGCCTAGGGTATGGAATATCCCTTTGTCTAGTTTGTATCAGCTGTCCTGGCTGTGCTCCCTCCCAGCTTCTTGTTCACCTTCTCACTGGAAGAGCATGGGAAACTGAAAAATCCTTGACTTAGGATAAGCACTACTTAACAACAACTAAAACATCAGTGTGTTATCATCATTATTCTCATACTAAATCCAAAACACAGCACCATACCAGCTACTAGGGAGAAAATTATCTCTATTCCAGATGAAACCAGGACACTATTGCTTATTATATCAGGCTGGGAGAGTTGGGGTTGTTTGGCCTGGAGGAGAGAAAGCTTCAGGGAGACCTTATAGCATCCTTCCAGTACGTAAAGAGGGCCTACAGGAAACATGGGGAGGGACTCTTTATCAGGGAGTGTAGGGATAGGATGAGGGATAACAGTTTTAAACTGAAAGAGGGTAGATTTAGATTAGATATAAGGAGGAAATTCTTCACAGTGAGGGTGGTGAGACACTGGAACAGGTTGCCCAGAGAAGTTGTGGATGTCCCCTCCCCAGAAGTGTTCAAGCCCAGGTTGGACGGGGCTTTGAGCAACCTGGTGTAGTGGAAGGTGTCCCTGCCCATGGCAGGGGGGTTGATCTAGATGATCTTTAAGGTCCCTTCCAACCCAAACCGTTCTATGATTCAATGTTAGTATAAATAACAAGTAATAAATAATGTTGGGAAAACAGGTGGGTGTATTTATTTTTTGTGGTAGATTTAGAAGATCCTAAAGTCAACCCAGGAATCTAGGTTGATAATTTTTTGTTCCAGTTTGCAAATATCCAGTTGAAATTAAAAAAAGTGGAATCCACTAACAAGCACCCTATGTTGTATTATTTCCTTATCTGAGCTTGTAAGTCAGAAGAGTGAAAAAGAGATAATTTACCTCCACATTTTGGTTGTATTTATGAAGTACAAATACTTCAGGACAAACTACAAATTAAAACTAATTAGCTCTGAACATAAAGTCTTCTGCTTTCAATAACATATTGCTGGAATTGAGTGGAAAAGATTGTTTAGGACATACAGGGCAAAGGATGTCATACATGTAACGTTATGAAGTGCCACTTCATAGTAGAAACAGACCGCTTCATAGTAGAAACACATTAGTAGAAACAGATTTTCACAACTGCACAAAGGAACTAGTGTTAGTATTTTTTAATAATTATAATTAAGTTTCATTTAAAGGTACATTATTTCATCCAAAACTCTACTGTTCTTGTTAACTAAACATAAAGCTATATGCATCGATTAGGAGCACTGAATATAGCTGAAGTGTATTTATGGCATCTAATACAGAAAGAGTCTTCAATTTGCATATTTATTTGAGTATTTAATGAATTAAACATTGTGCAATACAAACTTTCCCATTTTATTTTATTCTTATGGTTCATCACAAAAGCTGTCTTACAGTGTATTGTGTATCATTAGGCTGATCTTGGGAGAGGAGAGGGAAGTTTAATCTTGACCTTTCTGTATTCCTTCAAACCATGGATAAATCAAACTCTTTGATCGTAATAGCTGTCAAACCAGTATTTCCATTTCCACTAAATTTACATTAAAAGTGTAAGTCTGTTTTATATCATTTGTTAGGTTAAAACCCACCAGAAAAACAATATTCTGATTTAGCTACATGTAAATTCTGGTTTTAATCATCAGAATATTCAAATTGGGATTGCCTGGTGTAACTTTACAGAATATAACAGACTTTGAAAAAAATGTTTTGCATATTCTGTATCAAAGGTGATTTGTGGTTAAAAAAGGTAAAAGTTTGTCAGATATCTCTTCTCAAACTCCTGTAAATATCATGAGGAGGCTCTTGTGTAGAAAACTTGTGGGATGGTGCAGTATAACTGTATCAGGACAGCACTACTGGGTGTACTCTTCTTTGAGTCTCAATTTTCTTTTTAAAAAGTGATTCCTATGAACCCCAATGTATGTCAAATATCAGACAGCGAATATAATAAATAAACTTGGTTTGATGAACGAATGAAGACAACTTTATAAAGGTTGACATTATTCAGCCTATGTTATTATTTAGTGATATTGTATTCAAGCAAAAAAAGAGCTTCAAATATATGACGCTGGTTTAGTATTCATTGTACAAGACTAATAATTCCTTGGGTTTTAGGAAGCTAAGAGCAAAGTGGGAGACAACAAAGTGTCACTTTGTGCAAGATGAAGAGGATATTAAGTGCAGATAAAGAAAAGTAGCAGACAAAGGAAAGAAAAACATGGAATAAATTAAAACTAGTAAATTTAAAGATATGTATCTGGATCTTGCAATAGCAGAAATTTTGCTTTTGTTATAGACAGTATTAAAGATTTAATTTTAAAGATTAAGTTTTCTATAAGGGACAATTTTTACCACTTCTTGAGGACTGAGGCTACAGTAACAAATATCCATCCTCCATGGAAAAGAGTAGAACTATTGTTTTGACCTCCTTTAGCTTTTTGCTATTTCAAGATTTGTCAGTAACAATTACTTTTAGTAATATAAATGAACTAACTGTATTTCTTTAGTTCTGTAGCTCAACAGATGAAGTATCTCATTTAACCCTATACTTATATGTAAGATATGTCCCATAGATGCCACTTTTTTGAAGAGCTACCCACATATGAAAGATGTTTTCTGACAGTTTCTAAAGAGTACATTTATGGCAAAAACAGAAAGAGCAGGAGGAAAAAAAACTTCACAGTGAAGAGAGAAGAAAGTCAAAGTGAAAGCATGAAGGTCAAAGAAATGTAGAATGTTTTACAAGGCAAGATGGATTTGAGGCAGTTGCCAAGAGTGGGAGTGAAATATAGGTAAACAGCAACAAAAATAACAAAGGAAGATTCAAATTACTATCTACTCCAGCTGTTTAGGTTTCACTCCCTTATTCTCCATTTTGAATTACGAACTACAGGCTGTTTTTCAAAGGTGTTACATTAATTTACAACAGCTGAAAGTTCAGACCTACAAGTCTACTGGGGAGTTAAAAAAAAAAAAAAGAAGTTGGGGGACAACTCCCTAAGAGTTCTTATATTGTTGACTTTTTTGTGTAAGTTGTAAAAAGAGAACAAAATATAATTTTTATGTATTTACTTGAAGGTATTGCCAAGAGGACTGGGTTATTTTCTGCACCAATATCAAAGATCATTGTTCCACCCTCATATACTCTCCTGCTTCGTATTAATCACTGAGGAACCAGCACTAGCAGTTTCTGTATTTGCAGGTGTCCAAGCGTGAGACCTTGGTCCCTTCCATCACCAGTGGAAAATTTCTTACTGATTTAAGTAAGGCTCATTTTGTACTCATCACAGTTTTTTCTAACAAGCAAAACATATTTTAGCCCTGAAGAGCAAACAAAAATCATAGTATCAGAAATGTCCAGAAGACAAAACTTTGTAATATGACAACTAGTTTTAAGTGCTATCTGCATACACCATCCTTCTGGTAGAATAAAAATAACATTTCCTAATTTGTATTTGCATGAGAAATTGCAACACAAGTGAGAAGAAGAACAATTACAGATCCCTGTTAATTAAAGTTCTAAAAATGAATTATGCAAATAAACCTCAAAACGCTTTTTAAGGTCTTTCCAAGATTTCTTTACAGTTTTTAATGAACATATTTTAATTAATATCTTTGCATTAAAGATAGAACTTTGAAATAATTCAGCATATATATTGTCATACTAACAAGATTAATAACTCATTTTTTCTCCAACATAGAAAAATAAAATATTTTCTTGGAATACTAACTCAAGATATTATTGATTATATATTTTACACTCTACGCAGTAGAGAGACACATAGAATAAATAAATAAAACCAAACTTAGGAAGTTAAGTTTCATGGTCAGCTAGGAAATATCGGAAATAAAGATCAGAAGCATGACAGTTTTAATCAAACTATTCTGAAAATGCAGGCAATGAAACAAAACCTTCCATGAAACCTTGTCAATCTCAGCAAATATGTTCAATCAAAAAGTAACTTGTAGAGAATAAAAATATGTTCATGTGTAGTTCTAAGTGTTCTTTCTGTGTATGTTCTGAATGTAATACTTTCTCGCTTGATGTAATTGACATAATTTATTTTGGTTGAATTTAAAAATTCATGAAAACTCAAAACTAAAGCAGAAGTTGTGCTACATGGTCACAAACATTTCTGTTCATTTCTCTGGTTCTCAAAAAATTCTGAAAAAAAAAATTTCTAATAATAATTTCAACATGGCTTAGTTTACTTTTTCCATGTAATTGCCAAAGAACTAAAAACATATTTTCTATGACTGAACATGCCAGAGGTTCAACAGGGTATGTAACACTGTGGTGCATTAATAATTTACTTCATAAACTATTTATCTAAGGTCATTGAAATAAAGCTTACTGGTAGCTTTAATTAATTAAGTAGCTCCTAACAGCCTGTACATAGGATGGGCAAGGTGCATCAGGTTGCTCAGTGTTCCTACTATAACATGTAGTAGAAAATTATATTAGAATTAGGAAGTATAATGCAACACAGCATCTTCACTGAGACCTAGTATTAGCAAAACATCAGCATGATGGTCTTCTGAGCAGTCTGTACAAGGCTGTACTGGAGCTTGGATCCTAGATGGCAGCAGTAATAGAGGGAAGTCCAGGGAGAAAACAGTAGCTTTAGAGTGAGAAGAGTAACTTTAAAAAGCTGGAAATTATTATTTATTGTGCATCTGTATGTACCTGACATTTGTGGGAAGATACTATGCATGTTTCTTTATACTTGAGTTGTCTGAAACTATGTAAGACAAATAAACTAAGGAAAAGGGCAATATTTTCACTGAAATGACTCACAGTAAATAATTATGCATCTTGATAGATCACATTTAATTCCTCTTCTCTTACTTATGCCTTGGTCATTGATAACACATAGCAAAAGCGTTTATCCACGCTGTAGTTAAGCCATGGTACTTGTCCTCAACATTGCTGACTGCCAGCATGGGAGCCAGGACTGTCCACAAGTGAAGGATATGAGGTAGGGCCTGATTTGAAAATCATTCTCCCCAGAATCCAAATGACATTGAAGATTAAAGAATTAATAAAGTTATTAAAAGTTTGGAAGGAATATTTATCTATTTCTTTGCAGTTTTTACTGTTAGTAAGCATAATTTTGATCATTTAATGCTAGCAGCGATGGCCAAATCCAGGTCAAGGTCTTGAGCTAGCACTTCCTCTGACTCACTGGGCTGTGTTAGAACCATAGTTTCACTGCTCTCTGCAAACCAGGTCAGCAAAATGGGACTAAGAATATTATAAGAAATAATTTGTTGGAGTTGCTAATTCTTGCAAGGCACTTTGAATGTTCCCCATATAGTAGCCAGTATAATACTGTAGTAGGTGTGGTGGTGTAGTCATCATGAATCAAGGATAAAGGAATAGAGTGCCTTGTCCATTTTTTCTGAACTACATCAACAAGTTTAACAACAGGTCATATATCCCTACAAAACTTGCTTTTTGAATGATATCTGTGGTGGGTTGACCCTGGCTGGATGCCAGGTGCCCACCGAAGCTGCTCTATCACTCCCCTCCTCAGCTGGACAGGGAAGAGATCGTAACAAAAGGCTTGTGGGTCATATATATATATATATATATGCATATATAAAAACCAAAAGGCTTGTGGGTCAAGATAAGGACAAGAAGAGATCATTCAACAATTATCATGGTGGGTAAAAGAGACTCAACTTGCGGAAATTAGTTTGATTTATTACCAATCAAATCAGAGTGGGATAACGAGAAACAAAATCAAATCTTAAAACACCTTCTCCCAACCCCTCCCTTTATCCCAGGCTCAACTTGACACCTGATTTTCTCTACCTCGTCCTGACCAGCAGTGCAGTGCAATGGGGAATGGGGGTTACAGACAGTTCATCACCAGTTGTTTCTGCCACTCCTTCCTTCTCTGGGGGAGGACTCCTCACACTCTTCCCCTCCTCCAGCCTGGGGTCCCTCCCACAGGAGACAGTCCTCCACAAACTTACCCAACATGAGTCCTTCCCACAGGCTGCAGCTCTTCATGAACTGCCCCAGTGTGGGTCCCTCCCATGGGGTGCAGTCCTTCAGGAACAGGCTGCTCCAGCATGGGTCCCCCACGGGGTCACAAGTCCTGTCAGCAAACCTGCTCCAGCGTGGGCTCCTCTCTCCACTGGGCTACAGGTCCTGCCAGGAGCCTGCTCCAGTGTGGTCTTCCCACGGGGTCACAGCCTCCTTCAGGCATCCCATGGGGTCCCCCAAGGGCTGCAGATGGGGATCTGCTCCACCGTGAACCTCCATGGGTGCAGGGCACAGCTGCCTCACCATGGGCTGCATGGGAATCTCTGCTCTGGCACCTGGAGCACCTCCTTCCCCTCGTTCTTCATTCACCCTGGTATCTGCACAGTTGTTGCTCTCACATATTCTCACTCTTCTCTCCTGGCCACTGTTTCACAGTAGTTTTTTTTCCCCCTTCTTAAATATGTTGTCACAGAGGCGCTACCACTGTCGCTGATGGGCTCAGCCTTGGCCAGCAGCAGGTCTGCCTTGGAGTCAGCTGGCCTTGGCTCTGTTGTACGTGGGGGAGGCTTCTAGCAGCTTCTCACAGAAGCCACCCCTGCAGCCCTGCCCCACTACCAAAACCTCTCAACACAAACCCAACACAACACCTTATTATTGCTATCGCTATACACTGTAGAGCAGCTTGTTGGAAAAATGAACGTTTAAATTTCAAAATCTTCCTAAGGAAAAGGCTTGAAAGGGAGGGATCATCCCTGCAGCAAATGTATTCAGAGTAGCTCATACTTGTACTGAGATGACAACAGCCACCCCAGCACTGTGGAAGCAGCCTGGAGCCTTTTGTCTCTCCCTGCCACAGATGACAGTGAGGAAGGCTCTTGTCTGTGAGAAGCAAATCTCAGGCTAGAACCCTGGAAATTAATTTAAAGGACCTAAAATGGAATTAATAACAAGACTTTTCGTTTGTGATCAGAAAGTATCATTGAAGGAACAAAACAAATATGAACAGCCCTGAAATTCTAGAAGCCACAAAGGCAGCACCACTTGAACTCTCAGCAATAACATTGTGGCTCACTAATGGAAACATGACTTCTCACTTTTATTCTGTGTATGATGATCATCATGTAAAAAAGAACATGGGGATGAGTAAATAACTTGTCTCAAGTTTCTATCATAAACCTTAAGTTATTGAGTTAAAGTATTCTTAATTCCTTCCTAAATAGTGTGGTCTTCTAGACAGGTACGATACATACATCAACACTTTGTTTTCTGCTAATTTTTTTCAACATTATATTAAATAACATAAAGTGCAAACAGCATCTGTGCAACGTAGTCTCAGTAACATCTGACACGAAACGTTCCAAGTTTCAAGACAAAGTATTTTTTACCTTGACTTTATATTTCAGTTGTATCTGTCATACAGCACAGTCATAAACCAACATAAAATATTTAGTGGCACTACTATTTTTGAATATTTTGTATAAATCCTAGTTCTGCCTAGAAGAGCTTCATCAGGAGTCAGAAAACAAACCCACAGTAGCCACTATAAAGTGGTCTATCTATCTAACTATCTCCTAGAATAAAAAACATTTTTATTCTCATTGTACCATATCCTTAAAGAATTATCAGCTTTCAATGCTTCATTGTAGGTTTGGTCTTCTGAATTCTGTTTCTTTAATAGTTAGCAACTGCATACAGAACAGTTTATGGAAAAATCCCTCCAAAGTAGCCAGTTAAACACTACAGAATTTTCCTTATTTCTACATATATAATTCTACTTTCAGGATAATCTTCTAACTAGAACATTGACTAATTTCCAACAACAGAAAAAAATAGTTATTTAGAAGGAAGTAGTTGAAGTCTTCATGAACTAGACTGTTCACAAATAAAATGCCAAACGCAATTATAAACAATCAGTTGGTAAGACCATTGGCAGCACAAGTAAATAAAAATTAATACCTTTTTAATTAACTAACAAATTGTCCCATAGCAAAACCATTACAGCCTAAGCTCCACACCCCCCCCCCCAAAAAAAAAAAAAAAAAAAAAAGCATAATTTGACAAGCTTTCTGCCTTCTTATCTGTGGTGTTTAAAGCATAGAATCACACCCACCCTTGGAGTGGTAAACAAGTACGAATGGCTTCCACAGAAATGTAATTGTTATTTTAATTCTACATTTACAAGACAATAAAATGCCAAGTCAGCAGTGGCCATTTCCTTTTTTGATCATTACCTGTCAGCTTTTTGTTGCTTTATCACATGGCCTCCAGTTTCATTAAAAACAAAACAAAACCAAACAAAGAAAACCAACAACAAAAAGCCCAAAACAATACACACACAACAACAAGCCTACACATCAACAGCTAAAGGGAAGTCATTCATCCCATAATTGCCCTGGCCTCAAACAAGCCATGAAGTAGTGCACACAATAAAGGCAATCTGTCCTCTTTTAAAGGGAAGTTCAAACAGCTGCCTTGAGTTTTCTATTGCATATTCAAAGTGATAATGTATGAAATTATTAACTCCTGCACTGGGGTTTATGGCATTAAGAACCCCCCATCAGGCAAACAAACTAACGATGTGGCTGGTTTTAAGGATTGCTTTGTTAGATACTTCTGGGTCAATTGGGCTTTCAAAAAGAGCTTGGATACTTGAAACATTTCGGAAGCTAACTTAATTGAAGACGGATGGTGTCTGACATCAGAAATGCCCATTTTCCTTTCTTTGCATGTCATTCCCCATGTTGATTTGTAAGGATACCTAAGGGTTATATGCCAAGCTACCCAGGGGAGAGACTTTTTGGTTGTTTGACAGCTAGTGTAGCTCAGCTATAAGCCAGTGAGCAGCACAATTCATCAGGGGTTTGATCCAAAGCTTGTTAGAATTAATGGGAGCATTTCCTTGGATTTTATTATTTTGGATCAGAACCGCTTCTAGTATTGCTGCAACTATATCTTGAACCTGCTCAAAGGAGCATGCATTAGGCTTTCAGCTCAGCTTCTGGTTTATTAAATAATAATTTCTTTAATTCTTCTTTCCTTTTTAAAATAAATATCACTGTTAACTGTCTTCTTTTGTGCTCCTCTTTCCCCCTGCCAGCCCCCATACAAATGTTATCTTATTGCTCAAAGGTGTTGAACTCTTCTTTGCTCCTCCTCCACCCTCACAGTTCTTTCCCCAAAGGATCTGAAATCATTAAAGGGAAAATAAAAGGTTTTCCTCTCCCAAATCAAGGTTCACTGGATTTTGTTGTCATCCTTTTCCCCCTGTGTGACACAAACCAGAGGTTTCTACTGAGATTTCTGACTTCCCAGCATCTGTGTAAAGCTTCATGTAGAAAATATGTTTTATTCCATTTTTAAAAAACAGAAGGACTTTCCTTTATCATTGCCATTTTTCATCTTCGGAAAGACAAAAGTTTTATTTATGCAAAGGCACCAAGTTGATAAAATATCAGAAAGTTTATCAGCTAAGTTGCCACAGTAAGGACAATGTCATCCTAGGGACCAAAATCTGAGTGAACAGCCCAGCTCCAGTCCCAGAAAGGACCATAAATGCCTGGCACAACTTATGAAATCCACAGTCTAAAATTAAGTATGATTATAGAGGAACCGTAGATAACTTACAGGGAGACTGCAGCACTTCAGGCTGAGGTTCACCAAGAACCAAGCAAGGAGCTGCCCAAGATAACCAGTATGAAATCCTGAGGATAAAGACATGTGTCTTAAATCCCACTGTTTTGGGGGCACTCATGTGTCCCCAGTTTCCACTTTTATTGTAATTTAACCTGTGTCTGAAAGTCTAACATGCTCTATTTTCCCCGTGTGAGGCATCCTCTCTCCTAAATTTGAAATGGATTATTTGAGACTTTTAATTCCATACAGTGGCTGAAGCCCTACACTTTGCTGACCCATGAATCATATCCAGTGGCAATTATTCTTGTCTGTAATCCTCTGAATACTTCAGAACACATCACTTTCCATTAGGTTACGTTTCACTCACGTATCTGCAAAACATTCTTAAAGTATTGCTTCAAGGATTATAGAGTATCTACTTCATTCCAGTACTATAAATGACATTCTGAAAGAATACACAAATTATTCACCATATTTAGGTAGCCTGTATATTAAAACAAACATACACTAAAACTGTAACCTCTGGGGCAGAATGTGTCCTTGATACCAATGTTCACTTATTCTAACACAATAGCTGGAGGAGTCTCTGGACACTAGCCTAATATAAGCATTACTTAAAGTATATTTGATAGAGAAGAACCCACTTAAATTGCTTAATAAAGATTTTATTGATGAATAAACTTTTACATTCTCCTTTGCTGGTCCTGACTTCTCTTCAGAGAACAGATGAAAACAATGCATTATTCTGGCTGACATAATATACAGTGTGAAATCTGTTCCTGGGAGATTTAAATGATAAGAACTTAAGGGCAGTTCAATAATTTTAAGGCATATTGCTTCAAATGGTCACTTACACTTGCAGCGAAATAATGCCCAATATATGGAAGAAGCTACAGAAGAAGCAACACAGTCATATCGGTACTACTGTGTCCTTGCTCCAGGGGTTGTACCGCTTCAGCCTGACAAGCGAAAACTCACACTGCTCCCACTGTAGAGCCATCTGAGCGAGTACTACACACAGAATGAGCCTAATTGTCTGTGTGGAACAGGCAGGGACATTTGCAGATGTAAATTGAACTGTGCTGAAGGTAGTAGTAGAGTTGTAACGTTCTATAAATTACTTTCTCTGGCCTGGCTAACCACCCCTCACAGAGCTTTCAGCTTGATTCAACAAGGCTCTAAGCAACCAGTGAAGAAAATTTCTTTTAAAGAAATTTAATGCAGCAGAACTGATTAACTGGGGAACAGCCTACAAACAGGCAGCTGAGAGAATGTTCTCGGCAAGCCAAACAGCCCTGTTATGTTGGTTTTATTAATTAACATCTGGCTTCCTGCCTCTAAATTGGATCCCCTTCTTTACTGCTTTAATGCCATGTTTTCACCACTTTTACTCTGAAATGTACCCCGAGAATGTGAGATTAAATCCTTTGGCCGTTCAGCTTCTGAAACACAAGTCAATGCACTCTAAATAGCGTACAGAAACACAGCTCTAGTGGTCTCGGCAAACCTCATTTTCTTGCAGGGACTTGGTGAAGAATGGCAAAAGGGAAGAGATGAAGTCCTACACCAAAGAGAGAAAAATAATTAGTGGAGTATGCAGGGTGTATAGGAGACAGCTTTTAACTGAAGAAACATTCTTCATCATTAGGAAAGCTCGGGTAGGCATACCGAGGCAGCATTATCTCTATGGGTTGGGCTGGTCCTAAGCTGGAAAAATAACATATGTGGCTGTGGTTTGATAAAAAAACCCTTTATAAATGTTACAAAACAATGCTGGCCACTGCAAACTGCTCCTTCAGCTCCTGAATGTTATAGTCCAGCTTGCAAAAGTACAGGCTATGGTCTACTCAAAATAAAGCATACGTCTTAACAGAGTCAGACTACATGAAATATAGACTTCTTTTTAGCTGATGGTTTTCAGAACACATAGCAGAAACCATACATGGAATTGAAGGCGATAACTTAATCTGGACAGGTTAGAAAGTTCTATATTTTACCAGCTTCACAGTTGCTAGTCTCTTAAGCTGTGCCCCCTACACATTTTATTATATACACTATTTTATACTGCTCACCCTGGCTAATGACCATGTATCTTATTTGCTAACTACAAAGCAAATTACAAGACAGGACTTATTTTTAAATTGTACTTTATCAGCTTGTATTCCTCTGTCTGTTTTTCTGTCATTTAGTTTGTCAAGGATGTGTGTGTTTGTTGTGTCCTAGAGAAGAATTTCTTTGGAAGGGACTCTATTATATTTTATTTATTGTTCCTGCTGATATGCTGTTGCTTTGGGAATTTCTTTAAAGTCTTAGGCTGTCTTTAGTGACACAAAATGTGACAGCGTTTTGCTCTTGTCATTGTTTCTGGTCTCTCACCATGTACAATCCATCTTCTGTCACCCAATAAACCGCAAAATTAGTGACCACCTTGACAGTAAACGTCATTCTTATTTTAAAAAAGCTTTCCTTAACGTGTTCAATTGCATCAAGCGATAGAACACAATTGTCAATAGGTTCACATAGTTTGTCCCCAAATTACATGTTTATTTACTTACTGCTGAGCCATCAGTTCATCTGCTGTAAGATTAGTGAATTACATAAAGAAAAATATATCCTGTTAATGCTTCACAAATTAAGTTTTGTAGTTCAATGTTACTAAAACAACTGTTTTTACAATCTTAATGCACGAGTTGAAGCAGTTTATTAAGTGTTGGGGGGCTGTTTTTATTCAGTGTGAATATTGTGCTGATTTCTTCACATACAAGGATTTAAAACTATGCATTGGTAAGACCTTAGCTGATCCCACTTTTCAAAGAAGTTTATGCATATGTTATGGTTTTAGTCTGCTTACTGCATTGCCTAAAGAAGCAACTGATGTCATCTTATGAAAAGAAGAGTGTTCCTGGGTCATGCGTTCAAGGCTGCACTTCACCATGAACAGAGCTGTAACAGTGATAATCTCCTTCTATAACAGTTAAGAAATCTATTACAGGCAACTGTACATGAATGCAGAAATGAAGCACCAGCATAGGCACTCACTGCAACTGTTAAAAAATTTTCTAGTGATTTTAGTAAGCATTTAATCTGATGAGGAAAATAGTTAAATATTCTCATGAATGCAGCTCCAGCATTTTCAGTTTGCAGAATCCAAAGGAGAAGGATTCGTCTCATCTATCTTTGGCCATCTCAGTGTTACATTTATAGTCTAAATTAGTCTTCTTCGTGCCTCCTACAGTTAGTGGGAAGAGGCGGGTAATGCAGAGAAAGCCCATTTCCTGCATGGTTTGAGAAGAGAAGGAACCTAGAGCACTAACTTGTATTGGCTGCAACAAGATTTGGACTGCTGAAGTTGAGATAAATTTCACCTAGTATTATTGTTTTCCAGGAGAATGAATGAGATTATGAAGTCCAGTTGTGAGGGGTGTCTTGCTTCTCTATTCTTTTCTTTCCTTCTGACTTCCTTTGTGGCATTAAAGTCTATATATTTTCAGATGACCCTGTTTTCAGATGGCCCTACTTTTTTTGTAACTGATCTCTGTGTGGAAGGTCTATGCCAGACAGTACCTACCGTAGCCTCTAAAATTATTCTGCTTCTAATTGATATATGCTGAAAGAAGGCCTGTAATTCAGAAGTCATCCATGTATGACTACTAATAACATTTCATAGTCATATAGAGGTTTAATTTACACAGTAAGCATGTTGGGGGAGCAAAATACATTAGTCTATAAAGACAATGAACCTTACAGTTGTCTAAAAAACTGTTTCAGATTTGTCAAACAAGCATTGCAACTACATCTACTGCATAATGTAAACTACAAGCATACATTTAATTTTTGGTAAATAAAACATTTTAGACTCTTCCTGATTTCACTGAAACTAACAGTAAAACCCATTTTGACCTTAGTAGGGGTCAGGCAAAGTTTTAAAAGTACCTTATAAGTTTTAAAGTGAAAATAAATTATTCTGTGGTTTTGGTCATTGCCCTCTTTCAAAAGCTTTTCATGGATGCTATTGTTGCTGAATTCGGCTGAGCATTCAGAATTCTCTGAATTTCTAAGAGGTTCTGAGATATTTTATCTTTTAAGACATATCTGTCATCAAAGAGAAACTACTACCAAATTCTATTCTATTCAATGTAACTATTAATGCAGTGTGCCTACTTACTAGTTGATGAAAGCAATTTTATTTGATTCTCCTAAATTATTACAATAAGATTCAATATTTTGCAGGAAGTTGAAAAAAATTATTCTCTACTACATTAAGCAGGGGGATTTAAAGCACTCAACATTGCTGTCTGCATAAAAATCTTCATACAGCACAGGTATCTTGAAGGGGTAGTTCTTATGTAGATAAGGCAAATAATGTTAGTTTTCTATTTGTTCATACAAGCTAAGTAAGTTAACATGATTTGAAATAGTATTTAGTACTTTGTGTATACAGAACCTCCTTCAGGTGGTGTTAGCTGGAGGTTTTGTAATTAAAGTGATGCTCACATTAGAAGTAAAGTGGTATTATGAATGAGCCTACTGAAATTAGTTTGTTCCATGTGCTCAGACACAATGCTCAGGGACTCAGCACTTTGTAGAATTAGACCCAGAACTGGGAAAATAAATGTTCTTGCAGATTTAATTACCTGCTTAGATTTGTCCAACTTTTTCACAGCTGTGGATGGGATGTCAGCTTTGGGGCACTTCCAAAGACTTCCATGCCCTCTGAAGTCACACGATAGCAAGCCCTTAAATACCCAGATATGAGCAGCTGCACAAGGAGGAATCCAACAGCTGTTCAACTTCTCTGTCCTGCCAACTGCAAGCCAACAGCACCAAGAAAAGGTGCTGGACTGGAGAGATTCATCCCAGGGAGCACAGTTGCTCCATGGTTATCAGCCAGTGTATGGATAATGTGGCTATAGGGGACCAAACACTGAATGGGACCATCTGTAGTTGTTAGATACCAGTGATTAAGCCACTTTTATTTTTTATTTTCATTCTCTGTCTGTCATACAACTTACATGACAAGATTTTCTGGGAAAGTTTTCCTCTTATTATGTGCCCGGTGCAGTAGAATGTCCTCATCTCTGCAGCACACTTCAAACCTGAAATTTGTCCATCTCCTTGAGAAGATGTGCAAATTTCTTCCACTTCCAAAAATTCCTCCTGGGGTCATTCAGTGTATTCTTAAGGAGTGATCCACTTCAATTCATAAATTTTTGACTCAGCTCCTTTCCTTTCCCCAATGGAAAATGCCCCACGTTCATCAAAACAGTGCTGTACATTTTTAGAATGTAAGAATAAAGTTTTGGGGGTTGGGTTGTTTTGGTGGGTTTTTTACTAAAAGCCATGTTCCTTTGGGGGGGAGGGGCAACAGAGGATTTGCTCCTTTTTTGCCATTTCTATTTCCATGTTTTAAGAGAATAAAAATATTACCTAATTTCAACATTTAAAGTTTCTTTCTTTGTTACTACATACAGAAAATATACACAGGCTGTTGCTTTCCTCGGTAACAGTTTCAGGCTTTCAACAAGTGCAATGAAACATCACTTGAGTGTAGGACCCCTCCTATAAGGAATTCCCAACAATAAACAGCAAGTGACTAAAGATATTAAGAGAACCAGGAACTCTGGAGAATAACTAAGATGTCCTTCGCTATCCCTGTGATGGGACCTGTGCCCCACAGTTGGAAAATATTATCTCTATATAATAAATAAATATCCTGGCATTCCTTCTCACTCTCCACTTTTCTAAGTAAGTTTATTGTTTCTTAACATGTTAGCGTTTTCCTTTCATTTAAAGAAAGAAGAGAGCCCACAGAGACCCCCACTTCAGTTCTGGCATAAAAGACAGTAAATTAAAACTCTGTCCTTGAAAAAGATAGAACATGAATATGAATATTTATCAATGAATCAGTAGACTTTCTAGTAGTTCATTAAATCATCATAACTTCCTTTCAGCAATTCACAGCATTGATCCTGTAGATCACTGCCAGTAATGAGCTAGTCTTGCATCTCTTCTACAAGGCTGCTGTTGAATCAAGACTGAAAAGTATGACCTAAATTTAAAAACCTGAGATCTCCTCAGAATATAGCTCTTCAGGACTTATATGCAATATTATAAATCACATATCAAACCAGTTAATGAGATGAGTACCCTTTCAACAGCCAGATAAGACAAATATCTCTTCCCAGCACCCCCACTGTTGGCACTAACTTAGATCACTGACATCACAGAGAGCTCATCACAGCTTCAAAGGGTAGAGAATCTGCCCCTGAATTATTGAAATATTTCCTCTCTCACCTTGTTAATTTGATAAATATGGTTCAAAGAAAATTATTCTTTCTATAAGAAAAGTATGCTTATCTTTTAAAGCAGTCTATCCCAGCAAAACTGCAAAGATCAAAATGCAGCAGTGAGTTAGAGGAAGAATGAAAAGGACACTCATCTCTGTGCCCTGCAGAAAAACAGGAGGCTTTTGTGCTTAGAAAGAGGAATTTAAAAATTCATTACACTGGAAGTGATACAGTGGGTTAATTCACTGCCCTTTGGAGACCTGAAATGTATTTGTGCAGAGAATGTGTTTTTCCAAATCCCTGAACCACCACCACACAACTTGGCACAGAGAGGAACAGCTGCAGTGCTGCAGGTCGGCGGGACGTGCATTGGCAGAGGCTGATCTGGGGAAGCTTGGTCAGCACCTGCCTGCGTCGTGCCTGGCTCTAGCCGGTGCTATCAGTTTCTGACTTTGTTAAAAATCTTTCAAAACCAACACATTCACAAATCTTTCTGCAAGATAACTATTGCCAACAGGAGACTGCATTTGCCTTCATGCTTACAATTTCTTCCCTCCACATGTATTTCCAGCTTTCCAAGAGCAAAGAAGGGAATAGAAACATGTGTGTTGTTGTGCAATTTAAGTGGTAGAAAACTCTTTAAAATATAAAAATGTTACAAATATTTAAGAACTGAATTTACATGCATAGTCTCTTCAAAGACAAAACCCATTGAATTCTGCTTGGATTGTTAAGGAATTTCTCTTCCAAAGGATTATTTACATGAGATCTGAATGATCAGCCAACCTTAGCTAGCCCCTTGAGCTAGTGTGGTTAAAACACATGAGACTCCAAAACTACACTTTGGAAGAGGTGAAGTGATTGCCTCTTGTTGCCCAAAACTGTTTGACCTGCACAGTGTGTGTGTCTTTACAAGGGAACTGGGCTGCTCGCCCTCATTTCTGTATAACAAAGGGATAAGGCATGTGATTAAAGATTCCAGTGGATTTGTTTCTTAACTGTGTATAAAAACATCTGATTGCATGTTTTGCTAAACAGGACCCAAAGCCAGTGCAAGATAATCTTCTACAGAAATTATGAGGTGATCCATGCCCTCCATTAAACTCACCCCCTCACCGGTGTGTTTTCTGTAACTATTCTGGCTCTACCAGTGTACTAGGTACCTGGTAGATGTATGAGCTTCATGGTATAAGAAGTACAAAATTAACAGAAAAATGCAGCTTAGTACCTTTATTATCATTATCCTGTAGACCAAAGGTATGGGGCTCATTAGCCACCAGAAAAGCGGTATTATCAACCAGTCAACACAATATTCTTATTCATAAGTTCTTTTTTCATACAAGACTTTATTTGTATATGAAGCATTTATTTAGGAACAAAGAGACATAGGATTGGCAACAAGATATGGGAGGATATGATAAACTATTTCGCTGCTAATAGTACTGTGTGTACAATTTGAGTCATAATACTTAGCCATGGATTATAAGGACAGTGTTCAGGGAGTAGCTGATTTAAATCTCCTCAGGTCAAGATGATGTTGAATACAGGGGTTTTACTTTCTGGGTAAGTATGTCAGAAAATCAGTTATTGCACAGAAGACAGTAGGGAAACTACTAACCCTGTGTTCTCCAGCAAAAGTTCTTCCACAGTTGCATGGCCATTTGGCTACACATATCTATGTGTGGTGTCTTCTGTGTAATGTATGTTCTGAGTGGACCTGGCAGACTGGACCTCTCTAGAAATTTGGACAAAGCCTAGATTGACTCTTAATCATTAAAAAGCTAACATAGGTAGCTAACTGGGACAAAAAGTGTAATGTACGGTTCACAAATATCAAGGCTGAGTAAATGTAGGTACCCAGAAGTCCAGGCGATGCTTCATCTGACATTTAGAAACCCACATTCTGCATTCATCTTGTCTTGGGCAGGAAGCAATGTAGCAGAGAGTCTGACTCTCCTCCTGGGCAATTCAGCAGACAAAAAATTCAGTTAGCTTCATTTATTTGTGGCTCAATTCCTTTTTTACAATGTAAGCATAATCCCTCTCCATTTTACTAGAATCTTTTGAATGACTGCATGCAGAGGATGGTAAAAATAAAATATATATATTTTTGCATTTTAAGTCACTTTAATTGGTTGATCTTTAACTCAGTTCAGAGCAGGTATTGGCCTACATATCATTGAAGGTGAGAAAATTACAGGAAAGGATAACAAATTACCTAAGGGCTAACTGAAGGTCAGTTAAGCCAGTAGTTTTTCATATACAAAGCGTCATTAGAAACAGTGTTATATTTCATACACTGGTACAAACAATGGGGTATACCTACTAAATCAATTGATTCCAAAACAGCTAAAATAGACCTCGTATGTAAAAAAAAAAAACAAAAAAAACCAACAACAAACCAAAACCAACTTTCTTGAACAGGACAATGTTTTCATAAGTTTAACATGTGTAATGGAAATTTTATATGAATTTTACTTACATGAAACTTACCTATATGAAACTTACATAATGCAACAACAAGCAATAAAAGTGGTCAAATGACTGTGTTCATTCCATAATATTTTTTTACAAGCCATAACCCACAACTGCTACAGTTGTACATGACATTTTTTTCAGCTGCACTAAAAAGATTAAAATAATCATTATGCATTTTAAGTGTTTATTTGGTCCACTGTTTCTGGGTAAAACCAGAACTTTGCAAACGTTAATTTCATACTTGTGTCATTCAATTCTTTGTGTAATACTACATATATTTAATAGGAGAAAGTTATTGTCATTTGGCTGGTGTAGTCAGTACTTCTGTATACTTTACAATATAATTAGTGCTTTCTATTCCCTCTTTGGACATCCCTGATGAGATGCATCTGCAGGTCCTGAGGGAACCAGCAAATGAAGTGGCTAAGCCACTATCCATCAAACTTGAGAAGTCATGGCAGTCCAGTGAAGTTTCCACTGACTGGAAAAGGGGAAACATAATGCCCATTTTTAAAAGGGGGGAAAAGGAAGTCCCAGGGAACTACAGGCCAGTCAGTCTCACCTCTGTGCCTGAGAAGATCCTGGAGCTGATCATCCTGGAAACTATGCCAGGGCACATGGAAAATAAGGAGGTCATTGGTAACAGCCAACACAGCTTCACTAAGGGCAAATTGTGCCTGACAAATTTGGTGGCCTTTTGTGATGGGATTACAGCATTGGTGGATAAGGGAAAAGCAATGTCATCTATCTGGACTTGAGCAAAGCATTTGACACTGTCCCACACAACATCTTTCTCTCTAAATTGGAGAAATATGGATTTGACGGATAGACCACTTGGTGGATAAAGAATTGCCTGGATGGTTGAACTCAAAGAGTTGTGGTAAATGGCTTGATGTCCCAGTGGAGAGCAGCGACAAGTGGTGTTCCTCAGCGGTCAGCATTGGGACAGTTTAACAACTTTGTCAGTGACATGGACAGTGGGATTGAGTGCACCCACAATAAGTTTGCCAACAACACCAAGCTGTGTGGTGCAGTCAACATGCTGGAGGGAAGGGATGTGACATCCAGAGGGACCTGGACAGGCTTGAGAGGTGGGCCTGTGTGCACCTCATGAAGTTCAACAAGGCCAAGTGCTATCCTGCACATGGGTCAGGGCAGCACCTCTCCTGTGAAGACAGACTGGGACAGTTGGACTTGTTCAGCCTGGAGAAGAGAAGGGTGCAGGGAGACCTTAGAGCAGCCTTCCAGTACCTACCCTGACCTATGGAAGGTGTCGCTGCCCATGGCAGGGGGGCTGGAACTAGATGATCTTGAAGATCCCTTCCAACCCAAACCATTCTATGATTCTATGGAGCAGATTCTAATAAACTTGCTCACATTTACCAGTATATTACCATCTAACTTATTCCAATTATGTCTATATAATTGCTTTTAAAATGTTATTCACTGAAAATAGATCAATATTTTATCCTTCATTTAGATCTTACAAATTACTAAAATTTCAGCCTGCGATACTTACATAGTGTAGTGCCACTGTAAATTTTATGACATAACCACCAAGTTTCACTGAAGTAAATGAAACAGTTTGTTATCAACATCAAAGGGAATGGGGCTGTACCCTATGCCAACTTATTCATAGTCTGGAATCTTCAGAAACACTCAGCCTTCCTCCTAACCCTGCTCTAAATTATGTCAAGGTTAAAAACCCCAATCATTTCAAAGGAAACACATACAACTAATATGAAGTGTTTTTGAAAATCCTACACACAATTAATGCATTAAATTTAGCATCTGGACTACATCTTGTTTCATATACTCACAGGAAATATTCATTGTGATCTGTTTTTGTTAACTAGCAGAAAGAGCTGTTTCTGTTAATAATCTTTCAGATGCTCTTTGATACAAATGCTAATACAAAAGAGTAGGAAGAAGAGTGCAATAACCTTGCTGCATTTGTTTGAAAGAAGGCATAAAACAAACAAAGTGATATCCTGCTCCTATCTAAAGCAGTAGCAAAATTTCTGTTGATTTCAGTAACTCCAAGATTTCCTCCTAAATGTATTTCAAGTTACTTAAAAGCTTCAGAACATTCCCTCAATGAAGTAGCTTAAAAAAGAATAAAATCCCACTTGGTTATTGATAGATCAAGCACTGTTGCACAAACATCATATGCAACAAAAATGTAGCAAAAATGTATGCTTGTTTGAAAGCACATTTTCCCCAAAACCTGTTGAAAATGTATTTCTGACAGCTAATTAAAGCTATTCCATTCCATCAGTCATGTCTGTGTGAGGTCCAATAAGATCTGAAATGAAATGCATTATGAAGGCTACGTTTTCACTGTCAAATTCATTTTTCCTGGTATATCCAGAAGCTAAAATCTTGGTATCACTGACTCCAATGGAAATTTTGCACTTAATTTTAAAGAGATGGGATTTTACCAGGTTACAGACATTATTCGAGTTTCCTTATTTCTAAAGCCATAGAGTTATAGACAGGATATTCTGCGAAAATTCTAGACGGCCTTAGGCAAACGCATTTTGACCATATAACCCTTTAGTCTCAGTTATATCTCTTATACAGGTCAAAATGTTACCCCAGTTCCCAACAAAAGCAATTTCTTCCTTACACAAAGCAGATTATTACTGAGAAGACTGTTGCACAAATGCCCCAATGCTCTTACTTTCAAGTTTATACTTAAACTTTCTGTCCGAGGGCCGTTCCCTTCAGGTAACCACATCCTAAACCCATACCCATGCAGAATAATAGGGAGAAACCATCCTTCCATGAAGTCATAGGCACAATCTGTCTGTAGGTATGCAGAATTAAGTTTATCGGTATCTGAGCCTGTCCCCTGATAGGAACAATTGTTTCACTCTAGCAGCATGGTCTATAACCATAATTAGTTCTCTGCAGTCCACTTGCATTTTTTCATAGAATCTCCACTTTTCAAGACTCTCTATGTTTCATTCTTTTTTGGTGGAGCTGTATGATGTGGAAACATTTCAGGCCTTGGCATTTCTTTCTTTTCACAAATAGTTGTAAAAAAAAGTCTGTATAAATACCTGGAGACTGAGAGTGTGTCCTGCAAATACAATGTGGTTGCATGAGAGAGAAGTAGAAAGGCAAGGAAAAACATTCCAGTAAAAAAGTTATTAGAATCCAACAATAAGGTATATCTACATGTAAGTCTGTAGGACCAACAGAGAAACATAAAGATTGTTTTAAAATGAAGTAAACCAACCACGTACTTTAACTTCAGTTTAAAAACTGGGAAATGAAATGGACGTAGCAGAATGGACAGTTAGAAATAATTACTGTGTCATCAAGCCATAAAATTCCAAAATATTAAAGTATATGTAAGAAGTATAAAAAGTTAAAGAAAGTAATTCAAATGCTGTATTAAATTATTTTTTAATGTGAAACGGTGTTAATACAGGCCTCAAAAGAACTGCTGCTTCAATATAATGGGATTACACTGCCATTCATGTTTTGCAGAGATGCTATCAAACATCGACATTTACCTTACCCTGCCAATGAATATGTACTTGTGCACACCTGCTGTGCTATAAGAAATCGTCGTAACTTCTGACCCATGCATTGGACTTGATCCTGACTGATGCAGAGTATCACTGACTCAGTGAAACAGAGTATGAACTGTTCTCATGAATTATTATAGATGGTGCATAATTACTTGAGAATGCATAGAATTCATAACGGTATAGAAAATGGAAGCAAAGAATACCTTTACCAATTATGTTAAGAATAAATACGGTTAACCTATTTTGTGTTTTGGCTAGAATATGGTAGTTTTGACCAGATAAGTTAAAGAATGAGCCCAAGAAGCCATTTTTTCCTTTAGAAATAAAATGTTGAAGTCAACAGGACTTGTATTTGTATAGCAGAAATCAGCTATGTTAAAATTTTACTTTAACCACTAAACTTAATTTCCCTATCTTTATTGCTGTATTCCTCATATAACTAAAAGTTTCAAGTATCAAATATCAGGTATTCAATGTGATATACTATGATGTATTTTAACAACAGTAAAGACTTGGATCAATTAAATGTTTATTAAAACTGAACATTAGCCAGTGACACCAGAGATGGCTTCCCTTTTTATGAATTGACACACAGACCTCGTCTGAGAACAGAGGCTCTCTGTGGCTGGAAGAAAAAAAGGAAAACAGTAGTGGTACAGAGTCTTCTCTTGATCACTGTCTAAATCAGTGAAAACTCTTGCATGACTGCTAATTCTTCTTGCATTAACTGACAGTGCATGTTCGTTAAATCCATACATGTGATAAGATTGTGTCAGAGCACATGAAAGGATATTCGTATTAGCCTTTTCTTTTTGATAATTCCCTGACAGATGTACCATTTGGATTAAAATATTTCTTTTAATTGCAAGAAAAAAGAAGAGGTATCATCACTGAGCTAGCTGTGCCACAAGACCACCATAAAATGACTGCTATTTCTTAATGTCATTTACAAACTACTAAAGTAACATTAGTAAGTGGAAGCACTTGATGCTAAGGGATTTAACCATACAGTAAAGAAACTTTATGGACAGATCATTAATCTCTGGCTGCAAAGAGTTAGACTTGATTTTATGCCAAATGTTTAACTCTAAAGAGTTTGCCAAATGGCAAAAGCTAAATTATAGAAGAAATACATATTAAAATAAGACCATTTAAATTTTACATCTGCTGTGAGAATAGGCAAACACCATCACATTTTTAACATAATCTCAAAATGCAATTCCTAATCCAATAAAAACATCTAATAAAAATTGGCATAAAGTTGTAATAAAATTAATTAATGAGTTGTGTACCTCATTATGTTTTCATTTCCAACTTGTTAAAACAGCAAGTTTCACCACTCATTCTCATGTGTTACATTTCTCTCACTTTTCTCAGTGTTTGTGTGTGGGCACATAAACATGTTTCCACCAGGAAAGTACCAGCCTGTAGTTGAAAAATATATATGTTCTGCTAATAACAACATCTGCAATCAGAAAATATTTCATCACGGCATTTCAAGGAGGAGGAAGAGTAATACTATTGCACTCTGTACATGGGGTGAGAGAGGCAGAGGGCTCTTTTCAGACCATATACTGTAACTGTTTAAAATGGCATCAGTATTCCTATGACATTAAAAGTTTGACAGAAGATCAAACAGTTCCTGTTGCCCAGTCTCTGCCTGGCCCTAGTTTCCTGCATGGCTAAAACGTGGAGAAATGGTTGTGTTTCCCAAGAGAAGCTGTCTGTGGTGGTTGACCCATGGACTTTGGTGTCCCTTGGAAGGGAGCTGTGATGCGCAGAGGATTCATGAGCAGCCCAGGCTCCTACCAGCACAGAAACAGGGTGCAGGCAAGTGTGCTCCAGGGCCAGGGCAGAAATTTGCCTCATGGGGCAATCTGGCTAACTTGTCCATGTCTAAACTAAACCCATGTTAAAAACCTGGGAGTCATCTCTCATCCTGGGAGGGACAGATGTACAGTGACCTGCATCCATACAACTAAATTATTTCATCATCTGCAGCTGCGGCTGCATCCAAGGTATCTTTGAGACCAGCCCCTGGGCTTTGCTATGCCCTAAACCATGCCTGGTAGTTATTTGAAAGAGTGCTATTGGGCGCAGTCCAACATCACGAGAAAGGCCATGCCACAAATTAACAATGCCTAGCCCCATGCTTTCTCACTGGTTAGTGAAGTGTGGCAAGACATAACCTGTAAGTCCTCAGCTTGCCAAGAGGATGGGAAGGTATTACACTCAGGGATCCAGCAAGAATTATTTCCCAATCATGTGTCTGAGGATGTGATATGACCAACAGTATTAACACTTTGAACCTTGTGCAGGGCTATATGCATACAGCAGTGTTTAAAAAACTAAGGAATGGTAAAGCAAGTTAATCAGCTAACATGAAGAGCATGGTGCTCTTAAAACAGATGTAAGGATTATAGCAGAAATCTCCAGTTTCTAGTTCTGCTTCTTGTAAACTGGCCAATATTAAAAATGTTAGAGAACAATTCTTTAACACCAGTAAATTGATATTATAAGGTGGCAGGTATGGGAATCGGAATGATTGGCATTTACAACTCTGAGTGAATTCAAAAAAAGAAACTCAATTCAATGTAATTAGATTATTTACAGGTGATTGCTTTCATTTTATTATTAATAACTTGCATGTGTAATATCTACTTAAAGGAACTGCTATGCTAAAACAATTACGTACTTCTGATGAGGAACAAGATAAAAAGGTCCATTTCTACAAAATGTGCATTATAAAAGAGTTTTATAAGGATTGTACTTTACATCAGAAGCTTAATAGGAACCTACATTAAAAATAATTTTATTTTAGTTAATTTTTATGTCCATTCCTCAAAACACTTTATCAAACTGTTGTAGGGAGCATATTTACTTGGCTTTTTCTGATAAGCAAAGCACACTTAAGGTATGTTATTAGACTTGTGATAAATTGTGTATGATTTTCTATCCTTTCTTTTTTTCCACTTACAGCATGAGCTCCACTGTTCTGTACGTAAAGGAGACAGCAGCTTCACTGTCAAGCTTCTCCTTTAAGGAGAGAGATTTGGTCCTGGGACACAGAATGGATCTGAAAAAGTTATAATTGGAATCCATGTCTTCTGATTTTTGCTTCAAGAAAAATTCCTGATAGATTCCAATTACTTAGTTATGCCTGATATTGTAATCACTTGGATTAGTCTTGCTATGGGCTCATCTTGGCTTTTGACCAAGCTAATCAAGGTATTATACTTTGGGAAATGTCTTTGTGTTAAAGCTAATCTGTTTAGGCACCTGGAGATATATTCAACTGTCAGCACATAGCCATGCAGTGCCATTGAAACACACAGGGCATCTGAGATATTCAACACCAGAACCGTCTCTACATTCAACTGGAAACACAGGTGAGATACCATAGGTTGTACTGATGGGTCCTGATCAGCTATGTATGAGCCTTTGGGTGAGAGTCTCAGTCTCAAACTGAGTTCCAGCATGACTTCTTTGCCATTTTAAGTAAAAATCAGTCCAACACTGTGCCAGGTTGAGACCCTGTATCAAAACTCATGATGAGGTGAGCAGCTTGGTTCCAGACTTCACACAGAGTGTACAGGAGACTGTGAAAGCACCAATGAAAACTGGAAGTTCCTTGTTTGTTTCATACCATTTGTCTTTAAAAATCCTGAAGGGTTTAGAAACAATGAGCAGGATCTTAAATGTGCAGACTCTACACCAGTGCTCAGAAATTTTGAGTTGAATGCTTCCTCCTGAAGCCATAAAGGTGTGCATTGCCTCTAAGGAAAAGGTCTGCTGGCAGGGTAGACCTTTATCTGAAGGAAGTTGTCTACACTGTGGATGTGTGAGTGTAAAACAAAGGAGTGGCATCTCTCCATAACCAGTTGGGTGGTAAACTGTAATTTTCTATAAAACTTTCTATAAGGAAACAAGGGCCAGTGGAAGAAGGTGTGGTCATGCCCCAGAGGAGCTTGGTAAACAATATTAGAATAAAATGAATCTCTAGTTCAAAAATAGTAAGTGGTACCTGCTAAAGTCACAGCCTGAGGTTAGAAATCAGGATTTTTAGACATCTGGGTTTTGAGCTTGCAGTGAGTATTCACTGGGAGCACATTATCAAGTTTTCCCTGAAACCATGAAAGTGAAAAATATACTGAGAGAGAGAGAAATAGCTGATTCTTTCCTGGAAATGATTTGTTTCTGGGCATTAAAGCTCTAAGTATTGAATGCAGGAAGATGCAGCACTGGAAAATGGAAATGAGGGAGGGAATGAAGGCAGAATGGTAGCGTAAAACTGAAAAAAGAGCTGAAAGCTGTAGAGAGAGGGGTAAGAGAGAGAAATAAAAACATGAAGGACTAGATATAAAATAGAAAGGAAATCCCTCAGGGTTAATCCAGAACCACTAAGTAGCCTTGCTATGTTATTAAATACCATGTTTTGTGTAAGTATCACTTAAACTATCTCTTTAATGGGATACAGCAGCTGCATGCCAGGGCACAGTGACACTTACCAAACAGCTGAGGAGAGGAAAGACATAATACTTTCTACAGGATGAACTTTATGAGTTTATGATGGAATGAGCTGAGTCAGACTCTGGCTAGGATGCTGTAGTTAAGCCTTTTAGTCTTGAAAAAAAAAAAAACTATTAGCTATTTAACAACCCCAGTATTAATTTTATGTCTCACCTGGGAAAAATCCTGTGCCCTCTTCCATCTAACAGCTCTAGCACCAACTTGGACCTAGGTTCAGTTACATGTCCAAGACATAAAGAAAAAAGAGTCACCAACATTCCTTCCTTCTGTTTTTTTTTCCCTTGGTATTCTTCTTAGTAGAACTGTTCTCAGGGAATGCTACTGTCTCTGCAAGGTGTGACACAGTTGCATGCAAGGTGGTGCATCTCCAAGAAAAATCTGCCTAAGAGTGAATCTAACAAAGCCTTCTGCTCTCAGATCTTTGAGCTTGTACAAGCCAAAACAGTCTGGGAATGGGTTTCCATGCTTTTGACCTTGACCTTAAATTGTTGGCTCTTATCTGATTTAGGATGAAAGTTCTCATTATTTCCCTCAGGAATAGACAGCAGAATTTGCCCTCAGTTATATTTCTCACAATTTACTCAGTTTGTCTCAATTGTGTTTACGAGGAAACTGAGAGGAGGTATTACAAAAAATAGATATTTTTATTTAAATAAACACTGGTGACTACTGTGACTGTAAAAGTTGTGACTACTGTGATGACTATTGACATTTGGTAAAGAGGCATCTTAATTTCAGCTCTTGACATCGGCTAAAATTGCTCTTTAAGGACTTATCTACATTAAAAAATGACCATAATTCAACTCAATTTGTTCAATTAAATGACGCAGACTTCACATGTAGATTTATATAAGGTTAAAACACATAAAGCAGCACTACCTTGCATACATTATAATATGTCATTCCTTTCATCCCAGAGATGAAATTTTGGTAGGACTCAGTGATGGTCTTGTGCACCAGCACTGCTGAATATTTTTTCCAGTGTTTCAATTGGCACAAACACATGATGTTACACCCCACAGAGCTATTTCACTGCATTCCTGACATATTTTTGATCAACGACTTTTGGGTTTTAGCTATCTTTGCCCTAAATAATTTATTTTCTTTTTAGGAATCAGAAGTCAAACCAGGGTTCAGGTTTGAGTATCTTGTGATTTCTAATAGGAAAAATCTCAATTCACTGGACAAACCTTCCATCACTTAAATAAGTAATAAATTTTGTGTAATATTACACGACTGCAACCACTACAGATAAAATAGCTCTATGTAATGAAATAAACTGCAAAGAATAAATCTGAAAGACTTTTCTTTTCAGAGGACTGTAAAATCAGGTTTGGACCACTGTTATGCCTGTCAGATGACTTAATCTCACATCCTGTACACCTAAGGCACCTAAACTCAACTCTAGGTACCTAAATTAAATCACTTTCATACTGAGCCCAGATATGGTATTCTTGACTAAAACAGAAAGGCCATCAGGGCATCCCATTTCATTCTGAAAACACTTTCAAGTAAGTATTTTTCCTAAGTTTGTCACCCAAATATTCAAATTCAAGTATCCCATGTTCAACTCCCAACCATAATTTCTTATGCTTCTAGTATTCCTATTTTCTCTGAAGAAATAATTTATGCAGTGATATACAAAAAAGGCTGAGATCCACAAGACTTGTTAAAGGTATTACTCAAGGCTTTAAAGTAGGGAGGGACAGCTATCCATGTATCTGGCAGCAGCACAGAGCTCACTGTGTCTGTGGCTCAAGTGCCTGTCCAAAGACCTACATGGGTGTTAAGGATCCCAATGCTGCTGTGATTTCACCATGCACTTCTAATGATGTGATGTTATGACTACACTACTGTCAATGGTAAATGATATCTTAAAGCCAGGCTACCTCTACAAGGTGCAATCATGTTTAGTTTACCAGGTAAACACATGTTAATTTTCTCTCTCTGTCAAGTATCTTTTCCTGTCCACAAAGGATTTTTGTGATTTTTCTTTTTTTTAATTTAAAAAAAAAAATAATTGAGATGGATACCAAAGTTAGCTTTTATTAATTTGTAAACCATTGTTTTCATCTCCCTGAACTACTGCCCACCCTGGAGCCACCTTAAGTTCAGAATATGTGCTGGTTTAAAAAGTAACACCATGAATTAAGCAGAATAGGACACAATCCAACTCTACGGCTTTAGTCATCTCTCATATCATACAAATGAAACTCAGTTTTATTCATTACATCAGTAGACAATGTATTTCTTAGCCTTATAAAAAGACAGAAGTAAAACTCTGGTATCCAGTGAGATTGTACATGTAATGCACCATCATCAAGCTAGAGGGACTTTACCCAGACAAATGTTAATATTTTTATTCATGCATATACCAGAGATGCTGCTACCCACAGTTCCATGACTGTTATAGTGGGCCTCATTCTCCACTATCTTCTTGACCTTTATTCACAAATAAAGAAACACAAACTTAGGGTTCCATGTCTAGAAATACCTTATAAGAAACCACACCTTGCTAAGAAGTTTCTGTATTGAAAAAATACAGACATACCTTTTAAAATTCAGTTAGTCCTCAATTTTTATTGAATAATGATGTCCAAAAACAGAGTAGCGTACACAAAATAGTAAGGTTTTAGCTATGTTTGGGAACAGAGGGAAAAGGATTAATAGAAGTCACTTTTAAAACCTTTTACTATCTAGTTCTGTAAAACTTACTTCTGGTTCAGTGGTGTCTAGTGTTGTAACAGACTGGGTCAATTAACATTTTCTTCATACAGCAGTGGGTCAAATGTGTTTTTATAACTCATACAACTTTTATTGTGCTATAACTTCATCAATTCCAAAATAATAATCTCTGAGATAGACAAGCATCAGTGATAAAGCAAACAGACCCATTTTCTAGAGACTAGTTGACTTTGGTTCCTCTTCAGAGTGCAACTGCTTGTATCCCTGCTTCCTATGAGAACTTCTGAGAATTCGGACAAATAGTTTAAAATTTTAAACAAATATTTTTGGACTAGCTGACCTTTAAAGGTCCCTTCCAACCCAAACTATTCTGTGATTTATGATTTTAATTATTCATGGAAACAAAGAGACTAACAGAAGCCATCAGCAACCTTCAGGTACTTACCTGCCTGTTTCAGTGGGTATTTTGTCTCATTTTTGTATTTTTACAGACTTCCTAATATTTGAATTAGATATTTTAGTTAAATGTTGAGATGGTTCTCAGCTATTATTGAAATCTTTTTCCCTTATTACTATTTGACATCCAGGAAATAATAAGACATGGGCAGAAGAGCTAAGGATCAGCACAGACAAAATCTGAATCCATCTTTAAGTTTTACAGCCCTCCTGGCTGTATAACAACATTCTGGACATTGTGAGACTTTAAATGTGCCTCAAAGATGAAAATTTTAAGGCATGAGATCATTCATGGATTTTTAAATCATTCATGTACATTTTAAAAAAAACATGTTTTCCTGACAAACATTTTTATGAGACAATTAGCAGCACTTCCCTTTATAGTTCCCTTAGAAAATAAGCAGACACTGATTCACTTCCAAGATGCTGATGGAAAAATAAGGACTCAGAGGAAAACAAAGCAGACAGGGACAATACTGGTGATATAAATGAATGAATACATTCCATTGACAATTCAGTTTGTCAGTGAGACTGTAAATAGTCAAAAATCCAGACTTGTAGGGAAAGTAAGTTTCCTGCTGAACTCTGACATGTGGTAAAGAATCAAGATCAACATCTCGAAATATTTTTCAGAAGCCAAAACTACTAAAATATTTTGGTTTATAAATGGCAAAGGGATTTTATTAAATATTTCTTATTTTATAATGTTGAAATAAATTATTTTGAAATAATTGACGTATTGAAGTATAATATTACGTTTTAGAAGTAAAAGTAATAAAATATAAAATATTGCATATTATTTAAAGTGATTAAATAACCTTCCTTAAATCAGACCAAAAATGTAACATAATTATTATCTTTGATTAAAAAGAAAATGCCCCTAAAATCCTATATGCTAGTGCATGAGTTAATATGACAGCAGTTTGAAGTGATTCCGTTAGAAGTGCATATTGACACAATCACTGGAAACATTTTAATTTTGACAGAATAGCATTTAACCTCAAAGAGTGTTGACTAACTCTCTGAAATACTTTTGTTCTCTTATGCTAAGAAAATGGCCTAATGCTGGATTATGTATCATGATAACTCATAAATTAATGGGAAATCTCATTTTATACAAGCTGCAGACAGCTTAGGACTCTGTTTTGCCTTTGGAAGTGACTCACTGTGACACACACACAGACACATCTGGTATTTATAGTTGCTTTTGTCCCAGCTTTGGATGCCTTTGCTCTCATGTCAAGTCATAAGGATCCTAGGGCAATACAGAATTTCCTGAAAAGAGTTTAATTGCTCACTGACATTATCTTGAGTGAAATCTAATTTAAAATGAAGACTTTGCAGGTCTTGCCAACTTGTGAAACATGCAACACTACATTTATTACTCAGTAAGAGAATATCTGTCATGGCATTTAATCCACTCAACATGAAACAAAAGGGTGGTATTCTTCATTTCCAGCTTTAACCATATAAAAGTTAGATGTCTCAGCCTGAGCTATTGACCTTAAACTGCCTCTGTGGTCAGTAGAGAGAAAGCCATTTCACATGACAATTTATCTGACCTTTCTTAGGTACATATTTTAAGATGAGATGAACAGTCCTCTAGGGATTTAAAATGAGATAAACTGCCATCTAGAAATTTGATATCTATATCTAACCTAATCACCTGAGGCTTCCTCTGCAGTCAATGGAGAGAAATCGGCTTCCTTGCATGACCTTCATCGTCTCCAAGGAGTCTAACCTTGTGCAATATGCCTCCGCCAGGCTAGGAAGTCTGATAGCAGGCTAAAATCGCTGAATCCCTGCATGCAACATAACTTTGTAACCCATCAGTCAAAGAGCGGGGCCCCACATCAGTCATTTCAAATGCTTTCACTGTTCAGGCCTGACACCTTACTCTCTAATTTCACCAGGGCATCACAGTACCTGCCCATGCTATTCCAAATGCTCACACACATACTGCAGTCATGATACAACAAGGGACCATTAAAAAACTTGGTAAATGAGCTAAGAAACATCTCATCTGTATTTTGTACTGAATTAAAACTTAATGTTACAGTGGTGTTGTTCTGAATTAATCACATCAACTTCAGTGCAGTTATTGTGGCCTCGAGCCAGTAGGAGAGCACAAAAGCAGTGTTTGTGAGTCTTTCTTCAGCTTATGGCAGCTGTTTAGCTCATCTTTGATCATACTTATTTTTTTTGCAGTTAAGCTTTTTGGTCACACTATCTTTGCAGAGATAGCTGTTCCAAACAATACCCATGTTCACATGCCAGCAAAGGTATTTATGCATGTGGATTAGCTGGTTATTGCTTGTCATGCACTTATTCGCTTTTGTGTTGTTTTTGTTTTGTTTACAAAAAGACATTCAGCTACTCAAGGAACACAAGCAACAGCATATGACATAGCTGAGCAGCTGTACACGAGAGTTAACATTGGTGCAAAGTGTTCAGCTGTAGCAGATAGGAAGAGCTATGCCATTTTAGGTCAAGACAACAGACTGGTAGCTAATTTAATACAACAATGAACAGCAGATGCTCTTAGGAAAGGGTATCAGGACGGGGCATGCCTGTGGCGATGCATCCCTAGGATACACTTCCAGTTTTCAGTACTTTGTGGCTCAAAGACTTTCTGAGCTGGTGTGAGTGTCTGCATTTAACAGTCCTGAAAGGATTTTCTTCCATGTGAATTTATCACTTCTTAAATCCGTATAAACTTTCAGCATTATAAGCATCCAACAACATAAAGTTCCCCAGCTTAATTATACATTGCACAAAGAATTCCCTCCCTGTTTTCAGTTGCCAGTTAGTTTTATTTGATACTGCCTGGTTTTTATGGTCAAAGAGATACAAAATGATTGATCCTCATTAACCTTCTCCAGCTTCTACATGATTTTGTAGACCTGCACCATATGCCCCCTCATTCATCTGTTCACAAGGCTGAGTGCCATTCAACTGAGTCATTTCTCATTTTGAAAGGTTCCATATCATTGATCATTTTTGTTGGTCTTTTTGTACCTTTTCCTGTTCTACTAAAATGTTTGTAAGCAAAAAAGAACCAAGAGAAATAAAGGTTTATCAGGATGAAGGATGATAGAGAGGTATATATTTTTAAGAAGTGCATATTTTGGGGATACTCATTGAGAATAAATACAAGCCCATGGTTTTTTTTCCTCCTAGGTGAAGGTGGTGGCAGCTGCTAAAAGAGGTCATAAAACTCCAACATTTTCCTCAAATATCTCCATCTTTTTTGGGCAAAATCTAGACAAACAGGTTTCTCATAGGTGATAATAAAACACTTCCACGGAAATTTAAGGAATTGTTACTCAGTACGTATGAATTTTAATCCCCTCCAAATGACATTTCAATAATAATGCACAAGAGTTTCAAATGTGCTGCCTAAGGCTACCTTGGGTCTTTTTTGATGCTTTTCTATAGAAGTTCCAGAAGGTAAGAAATAAAATCTATGCAAATATTTGAAAAGGATAGCAAGATGACTGTTGTAATGATAAGGTGTCAGGTTAACACTGAACTCAGGCAAAACAAGCATTGAGTCCCAACTGATACAGGACTAGGCAAAAAGAGCTAAAGGGAGGAAATATAATTGATGCCAATCTAGGAAACTATACAGAAAGTAAATTTTATCAAACTAGGAATTTATTTTTATGGGTTGATTAATGAAGAAAATTGTATTAACCCTGCCTTCCCCCTTAGACTTTCAGCTTTAAATTGCTTTACATTTAATTAGATGATGCTAAATTAATGTGGCACATCATTAAAATTTAACAGGGTATATACCCATGGATTAAAAATGGATAACAAACATCCCTCAGAATATTGTTGTAAAAGGAGACCATTTCTATGGAATTGCTCTTGACTGTATTTTACTTAATGTTTTATTAAAAATCTGGAACAAACCACAAAACAATCACAGTTAAACTTTGCAAGTGATCATTGCAATAGTAATAAACCATGAGGAGTTCAAGTCAGTCTTGGAAGACTGCATGCAAATTTTATTTTAATGTGGTCAAGTGTGAATGGTCATGTTGACCAAAGATCCCTTGTGTAGGTGTTTCCAGGAGGGCTAATACAATCTTTCCATGTAGAAATTATCTTGAATAGGTGCTCAAAGTTCATGTTATCTCAGCATTTGACCTTCATGCAACCGCTCCTGTAATGTTTTGTTTAGTTCTTGTGTCACTGTTTAAATGGTTCTCAAAGGACTGAAGAGATTCAGAGAAGAACCACTAAAAAAGGTTTCCTTGTACCAAAAGATTCCAGAAACTCAGTCTGAGAGGGAAGGCTAAGGGACAGCAAAGTTTATAAGCACACAAAATAAAACTTTGATCGCCATCTTTTTGGGCCAAGACATAACAAAATGCAGTGGCTGAAAGCTGAAGCTAAAAAATCTAAGGCTAGAAATGAAGAACAAATTTTTAACAGTGAGGGTAATTGGACAACTAACAAATACTTTCAATCAAGACCAAATGTTTTTCAAAACATTTAATACTCAAGTTTAAACTGAAAATGTATAAGTGAGGCAAGATGATTACAATCTTCCCTTCATAATCTATGGCTCTATGGATCTAAGCACACACTGAAGACTAAATCTGAAAACAAACAAACAAGAAATAAAAAATTTATGGATACTTTTAAATAGTATGCTGTTCAAAGAAGCTAGAATTACTTCAGAAATAATTCAAAAACAGAAAAAAGAATAATCATTATTTAATAAATCATTTTGCCCTACTCTGAATTTACTTTTTTTTTTTTGTAACTGGAAGCTGAATAATGACCATTGAATATAACTAAGAGTTGAGTAAAATAAGAAAAACACAAAATGCTCCAGTGAGCATTTTGAAGTTATTTTTACATGATTTCTGCCATTTTCATTTTGATTGTCGTTAAATTTTACCTAACCATTGTCAAAGCAAAACTGTCTAGGTACAGATAACATATATCAGTGTAAAGATATTTTCTCTCTCTTTTCAAGTTGCATCTTTGTACCCTCTTGAAAAGTTTCGTATTTGAAACTGTCTGTTGATCACTTACTAGAAAGATAGTGTAGATGAGTTAGGGTTTTTCTACAACAGGAAGATAGTTTTCTCTATTTTTCTATTCAGACAATTTTTCATTAACACTATATCTTGGTTTAAATAAGACCCATCTCCTTTATGGACACAAAGGAACAAATGATGTTTTTTCAAACTTTAGATAAACGGCAATCCTTACATAATGGTGGGCATTTCCTCTTTGGAGATCACCACTGAATCAGGACATTCAAACAAACTCACCGCTAAGCTGTTCCCTGGGGCTAGGCTCAGTTTGTCCAAAGCTATGCTTATTACATGTGCTTTGGTCAGCAGATATGCAATCTTAGACAATAGCTTCTTTCTGTAAACAATAGCCAGTATTAAGAATGTCATCAGATATAATGGCTATGAGTGGGACAATTCTGCTTTCTTATGAAAGCTTTCATAATGGAGCGGTCAAAGTGTTCGTGTGTGTGTGTCTGTGTGTGCGTCTGTGTGTCTATGTGTCTGTGTGTGTTTTAAGAAAGATCCACCAGCATGCTGCAGAAGCAGCCTGCTAGTCTCAGAAGAGCTGGTTCATGAAAGGTGCCATTTATAGTGCTTTCACAGTACCATAGAATGGAAACATTAGGTAATAGTAAAATCCCAGAGCTAGACTTACTAAATTCTGAAAACTTACTCACATTACCATGCTTTATAGGGCTTTAGGGACTTCATAACAACAATCTGTGCAACAGCAGACTTTGTTTAATGAAAAAATAAATAGAAATAGTTACCCAAAAATTAGCCTAAAGACTGGTATTCCCTTGTTAGTGCCCTTTAATAATTTTCACTATGCCTCCATTTGCACTCTGTCTAGAAAATAAAAGGCTTATTCATGCACAAAAACACAGATCTGCCTTCTCAGTGAGAAATTTTGTAACATTTCTGTAGTAGAATCAACTGTAGCAGCTCAAGGTCTTTTTCTGAAGGAAGAAAAACGGTTAGCTGGATATTGCATTACTTTCAGGAGATTTCTTCACTGTTGTGTAATTTATCTGACAGTTGCCACAGGGCTTACATGCCACTTTAGTTACCCTACTGATTTTTAAGGGATGGATATGCATGTGGAAATTAGGGGAGCATTCATTTTTTCCCCCTAATTTCATCAAATTACATGCACTGTGATTTTAGATAAATCACACTATTACACTGTTTCCCCGTTTACAGAGACTTGCGGGTTCACTTTGGTTTGCCTTTAAGTAGTCACTATTTGCATCAGCATCCCAACCAACTGGGTTAGTCTGATGTGTCTTCTAAATGGTGTCCTCTCAACAGCTCTCCTTAGTACTCTGTCATGAATTTGTTTGGGTTTTTCTTATCGGGAGGTATCAGAGCCAAAGCTCCAGAATGTCTCACTTTCCGTACAAGGCTTCCTGTGTATTTTAAATGAAACAGATAAAACAAAGAAAGCAATGTGAATTTATGCAGCTCCAGTGTGGGAGAAACAAAGAAGTTGGTTGAAAAGACAGACAGAAATATATCAGCCTTGCAATCTCAAGTGACCCTCAGGCAGGTACAGCACATATGCCTTCTGGGTTTAGTGCAGACAGAATTCAAAAGATCAGCCTTTTTCTGACCCCAGATATGAGCATCTGGCGAAGACCAGCATCCTTCACAATTTTGGCAGTTTGCAAAGACACAGACTGGCCTGGATTACAAATCGGAAACACTCATCACAGCTGAAAGTCTATTTTTTGCCATTGGGATAGTAGAAAAACCGAGAGAGACAGACACACAGTTGGGGGAAGGAGGAGGCAAAGTAAGACTGCTTTTTCTCTGCTCTTGAAACCTATGATGCAAATATTTATGCATGAGGCTGAGAGGAATTCTTGGGTCATCCTTCTATGCTGTCTAAAAACAGACGCCTAAAAGGAGAGCTCACAACAGTGCCTAAGTCTGAAAACGTGCTGATGTCAGAATTTTGCTCTATTTACATGCTTTCGATGAAGTGCAGCCAACTACCTGCTTATCATAAATCTCTCCTCTCGTTTCCTTCATCCTCTCCACTGAAACTCCTACAATTTTCAGTACAGAACACCAATGCACAAGTAGGTTATTCTGTGTATGAAAGCAGCGCTTGTGAAAGATGTTGAATGCACAGTCCTGGAGACCCACATCCTCTGCAGTATAGCAAAGGAAAAAAAGATACATCATGGATAGCAGCACTGTCAGCTTCCTTGGTCTGACTTACCAGCTTCACTGAGTTTGAAGAAACACCCACTGGGGTGAAAGGATCATTCATCCTTTATAGCCAAGTTGTTGTCCTAACTGCTATAATTGCCATATAGGCTGCTAATTAGAGCCAGTTATGGTTATGGCTTTTGCAATGCTGACAGATGTGAACTGTTCACCCAAAGCTTACCCTGAAGGTTGTGCCAGTTATAAAAGCTATCAGATATAACAATCTGCTAAACTATGGGAAATTTATACCTGCCTAAAGATTAAATCAGAGAGAATAGGGCTGAAAAAAAACATCAAGAGATTGCTTGATCCATCTCACTATACCAGAAGATCATGTCTACTTTGGTTTTGGGAGTTGTTTGTCTAACGTAGTTTTGTAGGCCTCGTCTAACAGTGACTCCAGAGCCTCAACATGCAACTCATTCTAGCACTTCATAAAACCTTCCAAGAGAAGGGTCTTGTTAATGGTTAACCTAAACTATCCCCATACTTCCTATTTGCCATATTCCTTTCCTCTTTGCAGGGTCATGCCATACAACAGATGGTAAACATGTCTCTCCAGTCTTTTCCTAGTTTATAATATCTTTCTCCAGGCATGACATTTTCTGGATCGTTCTCTGATCATTTTATTATTCTCTTTGGACTCTGTCCAGCTGGGTTATACCTTCCCTGTAATGCATGGCCTGAATCAGACTGGGCACAGTTACAGGTGAGATTTTGCAAACCTGAAGAATGCAGGAGGATAATTGCAATGTTTTACAGGTGATATTCCTATCTATACATCCCAGACTATGTTTATGGGAATGCAGAAGCAAGATACAGCTCACCCATGTATGTTATGTGAGTTGAATGACTCATTGCTGTCACTTCATTTCTTCTTCTTCTTTGTGTGACTCCTCCTCCCCCACAAAAAGGGGATACTCTGGCCACACTCCAAAATCTCTGCAGAAGCACTGAGAAGCTTGAGATGTCCTTCAATGGTTATATTAAGGACAGCAATAAATAAAAACCAAGAAGAAATCTTCATCAGACGGCTACTTCTCACCAGTACTGCCTGGTGGGAGGTGGGTAAGTCTCCCTTTAACACTATATTTACCAGCATAGAAATAATCCTGGCTGCTTTCTTTTCACCATCTAACACTTGCCTTGGTCCTCTGACAAAAAAACAACATGTCATCCAGAAAAGGATTGTGTTATTTAAAATAGTACGTAACAGTAGAAATATCCATAGGTTTGGGGCCTGACTGTTTTTCTTAAACCTGATCTCTGAATACAGACAACACTCAAACTGCATTAAAACTGTTATCTTCATGACAGAAAATATCTCTGAGCTCGTGTATTAATCTGGAACTTTCATGTATCACAATGCCCCAAACGCACAGCTGTCAAACAGATTATTTCTGTGATTGATATAAGATGTATGGATATGACGTCGAGAAAAGGCTGCATTGTGGGACAAATGTCCCTGAGCTTTTGGTACTATAATTCCCAGAGAACTGGTATATGTTTGAATTGCTTTATCTTGGCATAATGCAGAATTTCAGTAGAAGCCATATTAGCTCCCTTACTAGAAAACCACGAAAAGCCCTCAATATAGCATTTACAAATCACACAATTTGGATTTTCTTAAATTACGTGTGTAAACAAATATACACATGAACAGAAATACATATGGAGAGAGGAATAAAATTATGTCTTCACCATAGTATAGCAATTAATCATATCCCATGCATTCCACTAGGAACAAAGGGTTTCTGTAAAAATTAAAATGTGTGGATATGTATGCCTTTTGGGAACTTCCCTGTTTAAGTATTTGTGCTTAGTAAGAAAATGTTGAAGAAATTTAAAAACAGGCATTATATTTGAGGAGGTTCCTGTATTTAAAAAAAAAAAAAACACCACCACAACACAAAACAAAACCTATCAGACATATCAAAAAAATCCCCATGTAAAAAGTAGGCTATGATAGCCTAGATTCTCTTTAGAATGAGAAGTACACTTGCAACATTGTCAAATGATATTAGCATTATATCATATTCACATCAGATTCCTGACGAAATAAAGGTCCGTATTTTGCTATGAGTGCTGAGCAGCATCCTTCCTCACAATTTGTTCCACTGAAATGAATAGCTATTTTTCTAGAAAGTGTTTTAGGTAAACATAGTCTGGATCTATATGGTGAGTGGAAAGAAACAGTTTACCTTTCTATTACTTCCTTCATGATGTTATCATTAAACTTAGATGACATTTAGTATATATAATTAAGTGTATACTATTTTAGATTATGAAGATACTTGCTACTTTTCACAACATTCATCTGTAATTTCACATTTTCTATGGCATTATAGCTTAAAATAGTACAAAGATACATGGCATTTATGGCTCAGAAAGACCTTTGGCCTTTGACCTTAAAAGATCTTTATGTGGAGGCCCATGGTGGATTGATTTTTGACAGTACAGTGACAGAGCCATACAAAAAAGGTATTCATATTGACCAAGTCAGTGGATATTTCAGGTCAAAATGTCAGCAGTTGTCTTTTTCAGCTGACATCCTGGTCTGAGAAAGTTGAATTTAAGGTTTTCTTGACACTTATATTTTGACTCCTTGCCATATATGGCTGTGTCATTAGCTCCCTGGAATGCCTTTCAGTTTCTTCCTTGAAAAATGCTAAATAAGTTCTCCCTTTACCTACTTACTGAGTAAGAATACAAAAACAACGGACAGCTGTGAGGCATCTGCGTGTCACACAAACACTGTTGGCACAGTTCCTGCATTCAAGAGATCAGCAAGAGCCTAGTAAATAAGCTTTCTTCACTAAAGACCACTTTTGTCCATGATCATTGGAGCTGTGCTTTACTCATACATCCTCTGAATTCCTCTTTTCTTCAGTAATCACACATGCCTAGCATGATGGCTGATTCTATTCTACAGTCCTGGGCCATGTAATTATGTGAGTAATTGGCAGACAAGATGTTGTGAATACCTGAATCCCAGGTTAATTGAAACTAACACCTGCCTGAACTGTGCTGTTGTAATGGATGCAATAATACAAGATCAGGTCCTATTGAGTTGCATAATCTTTTCAAGACAGAGTTTTTGATCTCCCTTCTTTGATTTGAGGGCAGTGGTAAACTAAAGTATGTCTTTGTTGAAGCTTATAAAAGATGAATCTGAGGCTGAAAATGAAGATCCTTCCAGTTAATCTGTATTGAGAAAAATCAGTGAGCACATATCTTTTGCATCTTTCAGTTAGAAAAGAAACAACAGATACAGCTGTCAACACAACTGTAGTCAGTAACAACATTACAGTTCACCCTAGAGTAACCCAAGTCTTTACCCAGGTACTACAAACTGCAGACTTTGGATTCATGAGGCTCAACGTGGCCAAAATTCCCACTAGCATCATCAAACATCGCAAACTGGGAAGGCATTACAGCATTATGCTGGACAGCTTGTTTTGGAATTCTTTGACTGAGGTTGATTTTCTTCTGCCTTGTCCTTCATACTGTCATAGCTCACAGGCAACTTCTTTCTGTGTTTCCTGTGTTACTTTTTCGTTATCAACATAGTAATAATGGTACATCTCTACAGCACAGACAGACAGGCGGACAGACAAGCAGACCTCTGTCAGAAGAGCAGAGGAAGTATTAAGACAAAGACTTCCAAAACATAGAAAGACTTTAAGAACAAGTATGCTGTACTTGATAAAGCCTCTCAAACAAACACAGCTTTTCTTGTTCTTTTACTAAAACTATGGCAATCCTACTTCTTTTAAACCAAACCATATAGACTATTTTAATCTTAGCTTTTACCTAATATAACTAGACTCTTGGAAGTATTTCAGTTCAAACGGACCTCTATTGCAACAGCATACTGGATCAGAAAGTAGTAGTATTGAAGTAGTTTGGCAATAGAACCTGAAATATTTAGGAACAAAATAATATCGTACAGTTGCTAGTAAAAGCAAAAGACAGGACTTGACGAACCAGAAGGTCCTATTTTTCTAAGTTAAACAAGACAGGATATTATTATGTTAGAATAAGTGTTGGTTTTACTTATAATGGTGCAAACTGTTTAAGGCTACTATACTCTTTGTAAAGGGAAAACAAATAGAAAAAATATTAAAAAGCCAAAATACAGTCAGAAGACTTGCGATTTTCAAAAGCCCACAGTCCTTACATTGCTTATGCAAGTAATCTTATTACAGACTTCTCTGTGAACTGCTTGACCACCCCAGTTGCCTCCAAAAATCACAATCAATTTATTTGTCTCAGGACTAATAGGGGAAAAAAGATTTCAGGAATGAAAAGATTTTACTGTAATGACCTGAAGCAAATGGGAGAGCAAAATGCCTGCTTTAGAAGTCATGAGAGGCACAATCAGAACAATTAAGGGCAAGAAACAGAAGTGAAGAGGAGGGAGTTGAGAAAGTGGAGTTCCCAAATTTCAGCAGTAACATAGGCCTCGGTTTAAATCTACTAAGACTGCAAAAGAAAGGCAGTGTACTTCTGCTGATACCTTTTTGGAGACATTTTTACATGAAAAATCTTTTGAAAAGGGACAGGTAGCTAAATGTAGGATGTTGTATCTCTCTGTGGGAATCATATAACTATAGAAAAGCTGTAATAAAGGTAACAAGAATATTTCATGATAGAAGATCAGTGCAGTTTTAGCAGCTGAACAGCAAGCCTGAGCATGTTTATCAGTCCAGTGTTCTCAAAACCTCTTTCACTAAAAGGCTGTGTCCTCCATACATCTTACTGTCTCATTTTTTTCACCTAATTTTTTCGCCTGATCTTTTTTCAAGCTGAGCACTGTCTGAATAGCTTCCCTAATGTCTGATCTGGTCTATAGATCCCACCTTACTCCCACTGATGTTAGAAGGAAACTCTCTTAGCAGACATCCTGTGGGACGACAATACCTAATTCTGTCTTTGTTTTCAGCATCTCACATCCATCCCATCAAAAGTTGTGAATAATTCTTATATCTGCTAATATATTCTTACCTGTGAGCACAAAGTCTAGTAAAGACATTCTCAGTACTTTTTCAAAGGAGGTTTTTTGCTAGGATATTGCCAAATCGGAATGTCTACTCTAGTGTTAAACTCGTGGATATGAAACATGGGAAATAAATAGAAAATTAGATGAAAGCTGTGTATGAATGTGGGGTTAATCTGACTCAGCTGCCTCACAGTAAAAATGGTAGGTATCTTATTCAGATAGGATTTCACTGAGAAATATCTATGATGCATAAATGCTGTTTTATCAAGTGCACCATCCTCTCACATTGCCTTTCCTGTGGTAAAGCAGAATGGTCATCCTTTCCATGACATATCTTCTGACAGAAAACAGAGAGCAGTGGAATTTAAGTATTGTAGTATGTATTTGGCTAAGATACTAACAAAACCCTAAGGTAATTCCCTGAAAGACTGCAAATGCTGAGGTGACAGGCGGCGGGGCTGAGGCAGGGATGGGGGGAGAAAGACACTGCACTTCTGGGAGAGAGCCATAGCTATGTTTCAGTCAAATCTGACCTACTTTAATGAAATCAGGTCATCTGTGAGCTCTTCATTACCCCCAGACTAAACAGTACAAAACACAGCAGCCAATGTCTGTCTTTTCAGAGTACTACTAATTCTCATTACAACATTGTTATGTATTCCTTAATATATATTGACTTAGTCATCTCGCCACACCAAAGCTGGTAAACAGTGCTGGGGAAGGAACTAAAACAAACATGATTACTGACTTTTTTAAAAAAAATAAACAAAAAATTGCAGGGTAAACACAGCCATGCCTCCAGAATGTGTCCTCAAGGGAATATGGAAACAAAAGGAGGCACAACTGTCTCACAACATTAGCCATGACGGATGGAGCTCACCTATCACACCAGTAAACTCTTAACTGTTACCAGCCATGTTAGCAGACAAAACGGAGGCAGGAGTCAAGCAGATGCTGGTACTGTAGGTTTATGCTCAAATTCTGCTGAGTCTTCTATAAACTAGGAAACTGACAGCCCCATCACAAAAAATATATACTGGTGAAGCTTTAATGTGATATCTGCATTTCAGTTCATAGAGAGACAGACTATATATATGTGTATGCAGGTATGGACGTGTCCACACACATATATTTTATAATGTACATGTGTATATCTACTTGTTCATATACCAACATGTCTGTGCTTGACAATAATGTACATTGAGATGTATGCACTGATTTTAGACCCAGAAGTTTTTATACATGTATATCTCTAGCTGTGTATGCAGGTATATCTAAAGATAGATATATGTGTGTATATATATGTATAAAAACGTATTCAGCAACAGACATGTCCTTGTGAGCATCATATTAAACCTACACTATTTACAGTACATGCACATTTCTATAGTGAATAGGGTATAAGTATGAAAGGCTACTGAATACCAAAGAGAAAAATTCCTCTCTTGTTAAAAGAATTAATATGTTTTATTCCTAATGTTTATCACAGAATTGCAATGTTTACACTGTCTTTTCAGCATTAATTAGAAGAGTACGTTCATTTTGTTTTGGAGACCAAAGGCTCCACTCATTTGTGGAGCATCTGGTACCATAAGGACTGACACCTAGCCTCCTGCTGCTACTCCAATAAACCACAGGTTACCATATAGGTCCCATAGCACCATACCTGCAGCCTTGTGTGGACATTTCTGATATCTTAACTCATCTCAAAAGGCACTGTACACTAATGTATGGGTAACTACATTAGGCCCTTACATTCCTTTACCTGTAGACAGTTATCATTAAAACATTGTTACCACATCTGTTTTTCTGCTTTTTCTATCCCATGTTTAAATGGGAAATCTATTCGGTACTTAGGACAGAGCTATCTTTCTTCCCCTATTATCTCATTGTCCAAATTACTTCTCAGTCTGTCTCTGTCACCTGCTTGTGGGTGGCTGAGTATACTCCACCTGGCTCGATGCAGGGGTCTAGAGTGTAGGAGTCCACAAATGCCAATGCTTTGGACAGAAGCATTTATGTGGAATAAAGGCTCACAGAGATGACAACCTAAACGGCACAGCCCTGAGACCATGCCAAACTTTCTTTGGCAATGTCAGGTTAAGATAATTTAGACAGTTCTTGTCACTTTCACCTTTATTCATTTGTTCCTTTTCCTATTCCATCCCTTGCCTTGTGTTGGAAGAAATTATTGTACAGCTATGTGGGGAACCAGTGATCCAGATCTTGGCTAAGTAAGGGTCTAATTCCCGTTGAAACCAGTATTACACATAGAAATACTCCTCAAGTTCTGAACCTTCATGGTATATAGAGTCATTATATTTTTAAATCTTTACTTTGATGACTGGAACTAGAAGGAGGGACAGCTCTCTGGAGTCCAGTTGGCTGTTATCGAGTCAAGGCTTACTGACTATGGTAAAAGAGATTAGCCATATTTTGGTTTCTTGCAACATCTGGAGAGTTACTCCTTCTATCTTCTGTTTTCTTACAGCCTCTGCTGGTACCCAAACTACTAATTTCTTCTCCTTCTAGACAGCTGAAACTTCTGTCATCCATGTGGTGGCTTTAAATTGCCAGAGAAACAGGATTGAGAGAAGCAAGGGAAGGATGAAGCATACAGGAACGGATAATATCCTATGCACTTTTAATAGAGGGCATGTGACAACAGCTAAAAAACTGCAAAATATGCATCATTTAGGAAATCTGAAAATTCTTGAATAAGCATAACTACCAACTGTGTCCAAGTAAAGGTCTTTAGTCTCCTTTCTGAAACAGCTGATGATAGGAACTGCTGAGTCTCCTTTATAAACAGCAGGCAGGGGGATGGTAGGAAAGGAGAAGGTAGGGTAGGACAGTAATTAGTATCTGTAAAACCCAGCTTTAAGCAGCATACCTAATGGTGGGATTTTGGCAGACAAATATTGACAGCACGCTAATGTTGCTAAGCTAGCAGCGCCCTGCTGAAGGGCTGGAATGTGCGAGCCGCACAAAAGCCTGCCTATGGGACAACACAGAGCACCACCGCGCTCGCAGCACCACTCCGTGCTACCACGCGCATCGGACAGGGCTTTCCTGCAAAATTTGCTCTTTCCAGTGGGATAAGTCTATCCTTGGTTTTGGTTGTGGTTGTTGTTGTTCCTGCAGAAGGAGTCAAAGAACAGGACCGAGATTGTGATTTTTCACTTGGAGGAAGCAAAGGCTGAGTGACATTCTTCTGGCACACGGGGGAAATGCCTAACACGCTGTTAATCCCGGCAGGAGCAGATCACACACTGGCCCCTGCATGTGCTACAGCCGCAACAGAGACTGTGTCTGGATCCACATCGTAGCCAGACTCATGTCCCACCTCGGTGTCACCTCAATTACAGGGGTATTTTACTCCTGCAGCCTGTGACTCTAAACACATATTGATGAGGTCATTAGCTGAGTTTTGTCTTGCTACCACTGAAAAGCTGTGAGAAAAAAACTGATGCAAAATAGCTGTTGGTGTCTGAGTATCATATCTGAAACTCCACCTGGCAACTCAATATATGCAATGCTCTGTTTTGATTCACTGTGGCTGGAACCTGAGATACGCTTTTCCATGCACTGTGACTGACATAAAACAGAGCTCAGAATTAGACTACTTGTATCTATACTTTTACATTAGACGTTTTAATCTTTAGACATTTTCTCAAAAGAAATACTTTTATTTCAGTTTGTATATTATTTTGAAGTAAATAACTAATTGAGAAAATGAGGATTTTAGCACTGAGCAAAATAATTATTGCTTTTTATGAAAAGCTGTTTGGCGTATATCCCAGTATCATATTTACATCCAATTACAGGCTCCTTTGGACCACAGAAAGGTTAATCCAACACTGAAAAGTGAATAGAAAGGCTCCCATCAATTTCCAATAGTTCGGGCTATGTTCACACTAATGGTCAGAATTGGTAGCTAGGTCTGCTTTTCTTAAAACTTTCAGGAAAATGTAATTGTAAAGCTTTGCATCCTCAATCACAGTTCACTAGTCCATCCAGCATGGTTTAGGGTGTCTCCACAGAATACAATTCAGGCCATGTAACGTTACTTGATATTGTAGAAAGGAAAATACAATGGTCTTCAGACATATCCTCTGCCAAGTTAATCATGGACTGTTGATTCAGAGATGCCAAATGTCACAGATCAGGGTTTTTTTTTCATTTTACCATAACTCAGGTATGTGCATGCATTTTTGTAAAAGCTAGTGATATTTTTTCTCCTCTACTGTATCACTAAGGAGAATAGACAATGCTATATATACAACTCTACTCACAGCAAAAACCATATAAACCAAAAGAACCACTTATAACTAGGCAGATGTTCATAATCTTAATTTTATTATCTCCAAACAACAGTGTTTGATTTGATACACGAAAAGCAATAAATCAAGAAATGTCATGACATATGAAATGGTAAAAAAGAAACATGGCAATAATCTGGGAGAAATATTTCTGATTTAGATTATCTGTGGCTTTCCTGGCTTGTGCCTCAGAGATGTTCAGACTGTGGTATGGCATGGGCTAGATTTTAATAGCTCTATTATGTTATTGAGCACATCAGTGTATTAGTTAGCTGGGAAGAAGAGACAGTAGTCAGAGTTATATAGTCTGGCAGTTTTCTGAAGATGATAAGCGGTGGATACCATTTAGTTTCAGAATGACCATACCAGGTAGAAAATCTAATCATATATAAAAGCATCAAACCATACATAAAGATGCTTGATACAGTCTTTTCCATTTTTTTCATAAATTATTTTACTGCTTTGACTAAGCGTGGAGAAATTATACACTTGCTGAACTGAGCTAAGGCCAAAAAAGAGTCACATCATTATTTTCTTCATTTGTTGTTCAAATCCCCTCTAGGTCTTATCTGACATATTTTATAGCTTTACACCCACATTAATTAAAAACTTTCATAGGATTTTGGTTTAAATGATTATATATGCTAGCAACAATACTAAGTATATGCATGGAATTCATGTATACTCACAGCAGTCACAGCATGTATAATTCTCAGCAGTAATTTATAAACTGTTTGGTGTATCATCACTGAGGACTAGGTTTGCAATCCATCCAACAATTTCCATGAAATGACTTGTATGTAGCTTCTGTAGCCAACAAAAGAGAAGACCATAACATATTGTGGAATGATGCACCAGCTGATGTGATTTCCTCCAGGAGAATGGAGGCAAAGGAGTCTGGGAAGGAAGAAATACCAAACCCTGTGCAGACACAGGCAGACATTTACACTGATAACTTTTGCCCAAGAAGCTGAGTTTGCCTCTGCCTGAGCTCTAGAAACAATGAAGAAAGCCTCAAGAACTCCAGATGTAGCTCCAGGGTACTCTCTATACTGACTCTGTGCTAGTTATCTTCTGCCAGTATGTTTCACAGTTTATACAGAACTACCTTGAAATGAAATCCTTCGATCTTGTTCAACAAACTAAAATATCTTGAACTGGATAGATCTGACCCCAAACCAAATATTTAATTTTGATTTTGCTGACATAAATATTTGATTTTCAGATGAAAGGTTTTGTTGTTCAGGTTAAAAATGGCAATAAATAAAAATTCAACATAGGTATCTCTTCAATGAAAACATACATTTTTCTTCTAAAAATTTTCTAGAATTTTTTTCTCTCTGTTTCTGATAAATACACAGCAACAGTGTATACATATATTCATATATACACAAGAGTATATGTTAGATGTATGCACATAATCTCATATTTATTCACTCTTTGGAAAGATATCAACAATCTGCTAGGTGATAGGTCAGGATTCTCCATTTCAGCTAACTGAAAAAGATGTTAAAATATGGGAAAGCTGGAAAAAATTCATAGAAACAAGCACAAAAAAGACCTCTTGCTACCTCTTGCTTTCTTGGTATGTAAAGAAAACGCTAAATAAACAATTTGTGAATCCAGTAACGAAAGTCAACACTTAAATCTGTGTGAGTTCTCCCTATGTCTATTTATTTTTCTGTCTTCAAATATTAAATGCAAACTTCAATACAAAGCCAAGAATTAGGTTCCATACATGGAAATGCCTTGGTGATTGTAAAATATAATGCTGTGGTGTCTCTAGTTGGGAGGTTTGGAAGAAAGGGAACTAAAAAAACAAGAAAAAAAAAGAAAAAAAAAAAGAAACTGTTCCACTTCATCTAGCAGTGCTGCAATACATCACTCCAATTAAATCCCAGCCAATAAGCAAAGGGACGTGTTAAGTAAAATTCATGAGCTTTGAATGCATGTGAATGAATATGCCAATCAGAATCAATGCCACCCATTCATCTGGTGTAACACCATGGTGATGACAATGAGCTTGAAACCAGCCTTTGTTGTCATCAGCTGTGCAGTAGTTGCCACAGCCCCAGCCTGGATCAAATGTGTGGGACATTTAAATCTTCAGCATGGCACCAACACACAGAACATCTTATTCATGCCAAAAAAGGAGCTATAATCAGCCTCCAAGTAAATAATTCAGGATCAGTTCCTTAAGGGGCACAAATTGCCTTCTTTTAAAATGACCAAAAGTCTGTTCCTCTCCTTGCTTGACTTTACTATATGGACACAAGTACAGCTTTTTGTGACCATGTAATATATGTGTCACTTCAGAAAATCTGTTGCTGTATTAATGTCTGTAGCTGAGACTTCTGTGGGCCTTAACTGATATTGCAACAGGAACATGTTTGCGGAGACCCTGCATCTCAGCCCTTTTGAGTGCTGCAGTGGCAGATGGCTAGCTCTCACTGCTTTTACAATAACCATTTCATTTGTGATGCTTGACCTGAATTCCATTCCTTGTTTAAAAGTGTGTCTCAGTTCTCAAATGGTATTTCACAGAACTGCCATTTCCATAGTGTTTCCACATGCTGTTCTCCAAATAACACATTTACCCATAAAACAGGGTGGAAGAAAAGAATATGGAACTAAGTGTCACAATTGAAAATGTTTAATCTAAGAATATGTATCCAAATACTGATGACAGCTTCATTTTTATTGGATTTAAATTATACCACTGATATTTTCTTATATGTCAGTTTATATCACTTACAGATCACATTGTATTTTAGTGCTTTGTGCTACGAGTTACAGTTGTCTTTCTTCCACTGTGTTCTCAGTAGTTAGAACATTGTAAATGTGAAATGCTATGCTAGAGAAACAAGCCTGTGAAGTGGTGACATACACTCAACTTCTTTGAATAAATTAAGCATGCATACTTTCAGTAATAGATCCACCCATTAATCAGTGTGTTTAGAAAGATGTGACAACCACTCTGTAGAACTGATATTCCCCCGGTTTACCAGCAGATATTATCCTTTGCTGAATACTTTATCTTCACATTTCTCATGTTATTTCTCAGTTCCTGGTTAGGAAATTAATCCTAAAAGGAAGAGCAAATGATCTTAAGGAACTTTATTTGGAAAGAGGTTCTTTCTGAGGTTTCTTCTGCAGCCAATTAAAATCTCAAGCAGAGGGAGCTGTAGACGTAATTCAAGTATTCATTTGATTAAGAAATATTAAACATGGTGCCTAGATTTGCCAAGAAAAACATGCATCCTTTGGCCATTCCCTCTCATTCTCTGGGATTGAGTCCACAAGGAGTAAATTAAACTTAATAGGGGGAATAAATGTGAGGACCACAAAAAGCTATCAGAAACGATGTTAAGAGATAATGCTGTCTGTCCATTAAGATTATCTACAACCCTCTATTGTGATCCTTCTGTGAGTGACCTTGTCTTTTCCTACTGGAAGTGACTTGGTCTTTTCCTACTAGAATTCTACAATGCATTTGTTTTAAAAAGAATATACAATTTTACCCTGCCTGAGGTTTTTGCAGCACCTTAAAGCGATCCACAGTCATTTGATGCAAGTTCATGCAACAGGCCCAAGTATGAGAGAACTATGAGACACAGCAAAGATACATTCCACCTTATAGCAAAAGACATATTTTTTTAGACTCCAAGTGAATGGCAGATATTCCAGCTGTAACTAAACTCATACTTCATGGCATTGTTCAGTCAATAATAACTCAAATTTAAACAAATGATGTATCTCTGAACATATATCCATTTAGTTCTTTCTGAAAAGAGTGATAAATGGTTGTTTTCATAATTTGAGACAGAAACATTGTACTTGATTTGTGATAACATGAAAGCATGAGAATATCCTCTGTTGGTACTCCCGTCCTTTAGTTTTTCTACCTAAGTGTGTTGACCTTCAAAGACCCAGAAAGCTCTCTGTTGTCCCAGTGAGTATAAGGTAAAAGGAGTCCTAGGACCATGTGTCTTTTTCTCAGGATTATCCTCAGGCAGCCACTAAGCAAAATGAAAAGCTGATAAAGATTCAAGTATTAACAGGAAGTAACAGACATTTTTCTCCAGCTATTCTTCATTACTTACAACCATGTCATTACCACCAAGGCAAAACCAGTTCATGAATGTTTTAGGGTGATTGAAGAGAATGCAGGTACTTATCCTCATGGTGAGTAGGTTTCTGAAGTTCATTGAATCACAGAATCACAGAATCATCTAGGTTGGAAAGGACCTTGAAGATCATCTAGTCCAACCATTAACCTAGCACTGACAGTTCCCAACTACACCATATCCTGAAGTGCTATGTCGACCCTACTCTTAAACACCTCCAGGGATGGGGACTCCACCACCTCCCTGGGCAGCTCATTCCAATGCCTAACAACCCGTTCTGTAAAGAAATACTTCCTAATAGACATGTGGAATAATACTTCCTAATTAATTGACATGTGGAACTTATGGTTATGAGTACCTATTCACACTTCATAAACTTGGAAAACTCTTTGAAAAGCTCCTCACCTCCTTACTTGCAACAAGTGATAACTTTACACCTGTGAAAAATACTTTCTCTCACCAGTTGTTTAGGGGACAGAATCTCAGCCCAAAGCTGGCCATACCATTCTTACATCTTACCTGGATGACAGCAACACAATCAGCATGAAGATATCAACTCAGAACAAATTTCAGTTACCTGGACTCCTGCATTGCTCTCCACTCTGTATCACAAGCTGTCACAAGCTCCTTAGACCTGTCATCTATTACATTCCACCAAATATATCTCAAGGTTTTTCTTCTTATCGTCAAGACAACATTGAGTTCACACTAGCTAAATGATTGTATGAAGTCTCTGGTCAACAGGTCTTCTATGGTGAAATAGTATATAAAACATTTCTTGCAATCTGGAATGCTTTGTGGGAACTAATTTTGTTATGCTATTCTGTTTGGGTTTTACAACAATAAATAGACTCTGGCCTGAAAGGCAAGTACTTTCTGTTATACTTAAGTGGACCAATGGGAAATAAGTTATGAACTTTGTTGCTTCTTGTCTGCTGCTGTGGTTTAAATGTCCATCCAATGAACTAAGCACCTTCTTGTATTTAAAATTATATGGCTAATTAGAGAGAAAATTAGATTAATTTTTTTCTTTCTACAAATATATACAAAAAAAGCACTCAATCATATAGAGGACTCCAACAGTTTTAGATGTCATTATTTTCATAATTAACCTTACTTCCTGACAGGTGGTCAGAGAAATTGCATTGTATTTAATAAAACAGGTTTCACACAAAACTTAATCAGAAGCTGCTTAATGTGTGTGCAGAAGCACATTAAAAACAAAACAAACAAAAAAACCCAACAAAACAAAAAGCCCACCACTGTGACAGCCCTCAATAGCTATTCAAACTTGTCATAATTATATCAATAACTTTCTTCAGCAAATCCCAAACCAAAGGTGAAGTTATAGTTCCATCTTTTGACCTATTCAGCCTTGGACTGACTTACAAGAAAATTCTGAGGAAAACAGTTAATGTTGGCCATGGTGGTATTTTCTGTATGTTATCAGGATACCTGTCTGTTGGTCTTAAGAAGGCCCAAACTCATCTCTGCCCACTAATTAACTACAATTTTTGTCATTAATGACTGAAGTTGGTATTTTCAAAAAGTTTCTAAAGAAAATCTATAGATTTATACCAAGTTTTTAAAGCTGAACTCCCCTTACTGCTTTTGGGGATTTTGAAAATGGGCTGAATCTGAAGCTGCAGCTGAGAGGTGCTGCATTTATGTTTAGTATAGACTCTGTTTCAGCATTAGATTGAATATGATATATCTTATAAATGAAGAACTGCTGTTGGAATATTTCTTTTATGGGTAATCCAATCACAAAATGTGTTCACATCCCATCTGCAGGGTGTTCCTTAAGATCAGAAATGCACTTTAGAAGATTAGAAGATTTATTCCTTACAACAATAGTATGCATATACAGAGAAGTAGAAAATAAAATTACATTATTTAAAAAATATAACAAGTGACCAATTATTTCAGATTTAGGGGGCTGCTTACAGGCTAACTTGAGATGTAAGCAAATAAGGGCCAATTAATTAGAATCTGTGACAGTGTTCAGGACCATCTCTTTGATCTTTCACTAGTAGCTGACAACAAAGCACACATACTCACAATGCTTTAGTTTCAGTCAAGTGATCAGCAAAACATGTTCAGCTCATTTAAATAACAGAAGCTGGTAAAATACAGCTATCTTTTATAACATTAGGCAAAGATTTGAGTTCAGATGACAGCATCTGGCATTTGTAGAACAGATAACTTGGAGCCATTTGCATCAGATGGTTAACTTGGGTAAAACTTAAAAATGGATGAAGACACAAGCCAGAGGCTAGAATAAATTTCACAATAACTCCCCTGACCAACCATTGGTATTCTGGCTATTTAACCACAGATATAACATTGGTCTTTGAACAGTGTCACACAAACATCTAGGCAGAAAGACACACTGTGGATAGTTCACAAACAGAAGATGCATTTGTTTCAACGACATCAAAATTCAGAGGAAGCATAGAGCAACAAAAAAAAGTGATATGTACAGGCCACAACTTAAATTTCTGTATATACAGCTATCACACCTTTCTGAACTGGAGTGTTGGGATTTTTTCTGTACGTGTATATATATTTTTGAGACTTATTAAAAGGAATAGCTATTTATCTGTGAAAACAGGAGGTGTTTGAAATATAATCAACAATATATACAGTGACATGAACAGTGTTCAAATTTTAGGGTTTTTAATCATATTTTAGAATGACATCATTATATACAGACATTAAAAAAGATTTTTCTAACATTGTCATATTTTAACAAACAAAGATAAGGCACTGTCTTGCTTGTATATTTTCTTCTTTATTGATCCGTGTATGTTGGCCTATTAGGATACATGGTTCTCTTCTAGGAGACAAACTGTTGAGATGAAGCAGAAATATAACTGTACTGATGTTCTAGCTCAATGGAGCACTTGCGCAAGTATGGAGTTATATCCCACCTCTAATTAACAATTTAAATTGAAGCCATGCCTAAGTGCTCTGTGGAGTCAAGACTCAGAGAAGACAACTGCAGACAGACACTTTGATTTTCTCAGGTGAAGTGGATCAGTTGATGGGGACGACCATGGTAGCACGAGTCCCTGCAGCTGGGTGCTGCTGTGGCAGTGGTCGCTGGCCTCTGCTGACTCCCAGACTATTCTCTGGGTTTGTGTCTGTGCCAGCAATGGTTCAGCTGACTTGACAGCAGAGATTAGCAAATCCCAGTGCTTGGGCCTGAGCACCAGCACTATTTAATTTGCTAGTATAGACTTAGTTCGTGTGCATCCATGTGCTCTCCATGAAAAAGTCTTGAAACTGGTAGGTATTTTATAGCACCCAAAAGTTTAAAGATCCTTAGACCTAAATATTGTCTAATTAATTGTGTTTCTCCCACTTCCATGGAACAAGCATGTTCTTCAGAATAAAAAAGCTTCAGGAAGATCTGAGATTTGGCTGTCTAGAGATACAGAAAGGTGTTTTGCTTTTCTGCTTAATTGTATTTGCCTTCTTTATTTTTTCCTTTTCTTTTTTTCATGATTCAGCATGTCCCTCTAATGTCCCAGAAACATTTCTCTTCTTAGACAGTAGCCTGTAACTTATAGGCCATGAGCACTCTCCACAACTCTCATTTTGGTTTGTGAACTGGTCAATACTCTGCATTAGAAACATGATTTATCATATCCTCCCTCACTCCAACTGTGAGAGCTCCAAGGACAAGAGACAGCTGCTCCTGGGGACAGCACTCACTTCACCTGATGTAATATGAGGGATGGCATCACTCCTGTGTGGTGCCTCCTCCCATCGTGGCTGTAGTCAGCCCTGAAAGCCTTCTCCTGATCATGTGCAGCACACATATCATGCAGGGCCTATGTACAGGAGAAACACGGGGTGTACAAAGACTGCCGGTACAGTAAGCTGAGCTCATGCAGAGTTCAGAAATAAGTGCAGCCTCTATAGCATGGGGTAAGGGTCCTGAGCACGAGTGCTTAGCTGGCCGCTCGAGGCCAGGCACTGAGAAGAGAGAGCTTTTGGAGAAGTGATGGCAGCACCGAAGTTCTCCAAGAAAAAGCTGGAAGAAGTCTAGGAGGAGACTCCCCTAGGCAGTCCTTCTGAGAAGCCTCTGGGCTCTCCCTTTTCCTTCAGGAACAGCTTTTGGATCAAGGCTCTGTCTGGGCCCTGCCTGAGCTACCCTGCCTCTTTCCATCCCCATTGCCCTGCTCAGTCCTCTTGGGACTGTCTGACCCCTGTTTCCCCCACCCGGCCTGATCCTGACCCCAGCCCACGGGCTGATGACCCACCCAGCCTTGGCCCATCCCCTGACCCAAGGAGGTGCCCCCACAGGTGATTAGTCAGTAATCAGCAATGCCTTAGTAGCTGCTCCAGGGCACACTCAGGTGGAAACTGCCTCCACCTCCCTTCAGGAAAAGTGTTCCTCTGTGTTCCCCTCCCACTTGAGTTTGACCAAGCTTAGACAATTTTTGTAAAGGGATGGTTCATTTCAAGAAAAATAATCTTCCTGTGCACTCTCCTGTGGCATGGGAAGTGAAGCCCAAAGGTCATCTTTTCTTTGTAGAGCATAAGAGCAGCCAAGTCACATCAAATCAAAAGTTCAACTTACCCAGCATCCCGTTCCCATCAGTGGCCAACAGAAATGTCATGGAAAGACACAGCAGTGCAAAATATATCTTACTTCCTACAGCAAAAGCTTCCAACCATCAGTAGTTTAGTGGTTCTTTGGGACCGGACATATCTGAAATGGTGAGGCTGCAGCTTGCAGGGAGGTTACAAAATCAATTAATGTATTTAACTCAGATGCAGCTTAGGGCATTATCACTTCCATGTAGACCCAGAAGAATGGGAGAAAGGACAGGAACAGGTGAAGTGGGCCTGTGACACATTTTTGTGCAAACACAGCCCCCACTTTTATTAAGCTTGTCCAGTTAAAATCATGCATTTTGACAGTTGTTTCAAGGATTTCTTATTTTGACTCAGTTTAGCCCTGTTCCAAACTGATTTAGATTAAAACAGTGTAAGTTTAGCCTAATCAAAAGGAATTTAAATGGAGTCTTTTTGCATTGGATTAACCAAACTAGTTGAAAATTATAATTTAACTTAAACCATTGTAGCATTGTAGATGTAGGAGTAAATGTGTAACTGAGAGAACATGGCCTCAGGCACATGTTAAAATATCCAGTTAATCACAGTAGCAAGATGACTAGACCAGCTCTCAGCCATAACATGAATTAGTCTATCATCTCTCATACTTAATCAGATCAAAACATCACACTATTTTTTTCAGCCACAAAACATAACATACAGCTTCAAACTACCCATGTGTAATAGACCAAGGAAAAAAATACCCTTAGCTTGTTGTGAAAACATTGAGACTATCCACCTGAAAAAATACGTGGAAGTTAAGCACATCCTACTAGTGCAGGTGAATTTTCCCTTTCTTAATGTATTTATTAGAGTAAAGAAAAGAAAACAGAATCTGCCACTATGAAGACTGAAGTTTATTGCAGCAGTCCTGTACCTCACTTCAGTCTTCCCCACGAAAACTCTTTTGTTTACTGGTAACACGTAACAATTCACATGAATACACCAACATAGATGAAGCAGCACAGGCTAATTCCCTCTTCAGAGACCTGACACATCAATTAAGAGATGGCTTATGCTTTCATTCTGAAACTTGAAATGCCACACTGAAAAACTAAGCATTCTCATCATCACATTAACATTCAATTCAGCCTCTCCTGGCCCTTTTGCCATGCCTTAAGGTCATTTACAGCAGTAATAATAACAGTGCTAGACACTCAGCCAAGCCAATGTTCAGATAATCTACACTACAAAATCCACCATTCTGTAGGACTACAAGCAATACAGGTTTCCATGCCTGGAAAAGACCAAATCACTTTAAGAAATTGGTTTGATACTCAGGAATCAGCATGAAAATTGTACTACTCTGCTTCTAGTGAAACACCTAAATAAATGATTTTATTTTTTCATTTATGATAAAATCATTCTTGCTCTCCTTGCCAGTTACTAAATTTAAGTATGTAGGTGTTAAGTGATTCAAATTTCTTAATCTGAAGGATTTTAGTTCAAAGCAAATATTGAAAAATATTACTTTTATAACTCATTTAAACTTTAAAGACACCAGTTTTCAATGAGTTCATGCATATTTTGTGTTTCATTTCTGTGAATAATCAAATGAATAGCTTGACAGACACTGAAAATGTATAACAATCTTCTAGAAATGGACCTGCTAAATGAAAATTGTTCCTAGAATTTTCAGTGTTCCTAGAATTTTCTATCAAGATCTCTTGATAAAATTGCAAGAGTCTTTTTAAAATTTGTGAATAGAAAAAGGTAACTTTTTTAAAGGGTTTTTTTTTGAGATATTCATAATTCTTCAAATAAGATTGCTTTTTTAATTTTGCTTGTGATTATATAGTGTAGCATAGCACTTGGGTGGTTTTTATTGCCTCTTATCATGACTATAGCTCACCTGTTAATTAAGGAAAGACTTCTCAAAAAGTAACTGACCCTATAGAAAATAATTTGGACCTCATAGAATAAGTCTGTACTGCAACAGAAACAAATGTAGATCTCCTGCCTCCTGGTCCAAAACCAAGATGCAAACCCATCTTTCCACTGAGAACTGGACACAAACAAGGATTAGTCCCTGTTCCACAGTGCTTACACACTGTAAAACAAGTCGGATAAAGAAAGAAAGATGGAAAACACAAAGAGAAGAGAATGGCATACTCAGTGTCACTTACTGAGGAATTGGGAAAAGACAGGACTGAGCTGATACTTCAAAAAGTGTAATGCTTCTTACTAAATATGGTTATGTGCAATACATACCTGAGGTCTTCTCTCCAGGTTCCTTTTACAGTCAGTGAAGGGCTGGTTGCTATAGACCACATAGTAGACAGTGTAATTCAGTTCATTTTAAGGTAAATGCATACATCATGGGCTGTACTCACTAGGTCTCCACCGACAATAAGAAAAGCCAAAGGTGATTAACTGAAGAGTGTATACTACTCTTCCAGAGACTGCAAATTAAGTGAGATTAATCTTACCCAGTGTAGTGTTCAGTCTATCCTTTAATTCACATTGTCTTTCAAATACATAAATCTGTAGTAGACACACTACAAGAGCAACATGCTAACACAGCTGGAGATTTCTTTTATCAGCTGGGAAATATGGGCACTTCTGCTGCACAATATGTGGGCAATGAATCAGTTACCTCTAGGCAACAAGATGCATGTCCTGGGTACACCAGGCTTAATACCAATAGGTAACAGAATAGGTACAGCAGACAGTTAGTTAGGACTTCTGGAGACTTTAATGGAACTGGCAAGACAAATATTTTCTGTACAGAAGAAGATAATATGACTAGGAGAATCCCGATAAATGATAGCCCCAAAGGCTCTGTTTCTGAGCAGGGTTTAAAAAGACAGCTGTTCCTCCATAACATACCTTCTGGCAAGGCTTGTCTCAGTGCTGCTGTCTCAGTCTAGTCTCTTCCCAAAAACACTAGTGAGAAAAATGAGACATATTCAAATCTTGTGAATGGTTTGCTGAAGATTGTCCAAGTTAGTTTTTAAAATAGGGAACATCAGAGTTGCCTTACAAAAGGAGCGTAATCTTGGCAATTTTGGTGGAAATGGGGGGTACTTCCCATTTGTATTTGCATGTTGTTCTTCTTGAAAACCTAGCAGTCCAGCAGCTGAGGCTGAAGGTAAGCTAAACAGCTGCTAACAGCTTTGCTGTACTCATAAAAAATCAACAGCTTATCACGTCAGTAATTGTGAGTCATACTCTTAATGCTCTATTTGCATTTGCTGTTACTGATATAGTATGAACATTACTTTCATATCACATTAGCACATCAATACAGCACTGGTGAAATATATCTGTTCACACTGACACAGCTATCTGTGCTATATAGTACTATGAAGCATTCCCTAGTACATTAGATGATCCTACTTTTGCCTAAATGATACCCGTTTCATGAGGCAGAAAAAGAAAAAGGAAGAAAACCCACTGAACTTAACAAGGTACAGAGAGAGCACATTCTGAGAAACAGGATGGTTTAGTAGATAAATTGGTTACATAAAAGAATGATTAAATGGCCTAGAACCCTTCCACTTGAAAAAGAGAGAACTAAACAGGGAACATGATGGAGGCCTGAAAGCCCAGAGTAGTGCTAGAAGGTCAGAGTTTTTCTGCTGTGTTCCTTCCAAATGAAGAACTAGACATCCCAAAAAACAAAATTAAATATTTCTTAAAGTGGTTCATAAATAAGTTTGTATCTCCTTTAAACAGAGTGTAATGGATATTAAATAAATCACATGATGTTTTAAAGTAAAAATGAATGGGAAAAAAAAATCTTTCAGGGATGATCACTACACACACACATACACAATTCCCACATTTTTGCCTTCAGAAGCTCCAGACTGCCAAAGTAATGGAGGGTGGAAGAATATCCTGAAGAAATATCACTATTTACTTATTCCGTTCCTTAGCTTTTTACAAGACAACTTTTGGTCTCTGTAAAGGAAAGGAGGGCTTTAGACTGATCAGAATGACCAATTTTTATGAAAGTACACTGCAGTAAGATACAGCAACTCTAAGTCCCAGTTTCTGTCTCTTACACATCTCCTGTGTGATCTGGCAGATCCATTCACTGGACTATAGTCTGCAAAGCTCTCAGACACACTGAGTTCAGCCCTTGGACAGAAAAACACAACTCTTACACAACAGGCATACTGTGTTCTGCTTCATTCCATCCCATGGTCCTTGTGCCTAACCCACAAAGGGGTAAGCTATGAGTGCTTTGAGTGACATTTGGATCACTTGGCATTTGTGTAACAAGGGGAGTAGAAGTCTGTGTTCAGATGGCAATACCCTGGGATAGGAAATCCTATTTTCACTCTTGACAGTATTCACATGATATGACTGGCAGAAGATAAAATGATTAATTTCAGCAAGTTAACCTGATTCTGCTAGGAATTTGCCATATCAGATGTTGAGCATTTTGATCCTGAAAGGACAAGTTTTGAAGGATACGCTTTAAACATTAAAGTTATTCATTCACAGAGGTTGTAAGTGGCAAACTGTAAGTAGTGAAGCACATGGTAAACAGTCCTTAGTTTTAAATGATAGGTAGTCTGGCTTTCACCACAAGGGTAATTACTTATCCACCTCTTCGGCTACAAAAGCTCTTAGGAAACTCTTGATCTTCTTGTATGCACTTAGTCTTCAGAAGATCTTAGTCTCTTGCCTCCCAGCAGCTTCCTTGAATTATCTGTAATTAATGAGTCAGTTTTGTATTTCTAAGTCAGGAAAGACCATCTCTTCTTCAAGAGGTTACAGTTACAGTTACTACTTCCATTTCCCCTAGGCTCTGACTAGATGAAGAATGTTTTACACCTTTTAGATCTATCAAACATCAATGCTATCAGATCTCACGTTGACAAAAACCACTAAGAAAATGAGAAATGTGCTAAAGACTTTGTAAATTGCTGGGGAAACGGCTGTGAGTTAAACACATTTGAAATCCAGACACTAGGCAGTATACAATCATATAGTTTAAGAACTGGAATTGGCATGGTTTATTTTAAAGTATGTGTGTAACACACAATACCCACATCTTGTTCACAAAACCACCTGAGTAAATATACACAGTCATTTTAGCATATTGTATACCCTATAGAAATGGCCATTCTTACTTACTACCACAGCTGCAGTAGACACCAAAGAAATAAGAACTTATGATGCTAATTATGCTGAGGGATACTAAGCCATTAAACTATTTCTAGTAGACCCAGCCTATACTATTCAGTGCAATTATGTAAAACAGTGAAATGGTAATTAGTGACAATGCTTGGTACATGTGAGCATTACAACATGACTCACATATCTGGAGATAAGGTTTCATTAGTCTGTAATTGACCATTAAAGCATGAAATTTTTGCAACACTTTCACCTTACCGAGATTACTCTTGCCACTTCACTATCAAAAGTCAGTTCCTGAAGCTGTCATGTTATAATGCTATGTCAGAAAACCTGCAGTAAGAGTTTTCATAACGGTCAATCAGACCAAGTTTAAGGTTAAAACAATACATAGTCATGTTAGATGCCTCTATTCAAAAATACATTTTTATGCAGTTGTATGGAATCAGTGTGGATGGGGATGTTCACTTCAAACAAAAAGTAAAACCAACAGACAATTGAAAACCACACAGCTTGAGAAAAGAAAGAGATGAATGAAAGGATAGAGAAAGGGAGGGAGAAAAGGAGGAAGGGAAGTGGGAAAGGAGAAGAGAAGAAAGGAAAGGGAGGAAGGAAGGAAGGAAGGAAGGAAGGAAGGAAGGAAGGAAGGAAGGAAGGAAGGAAGGAAGGAAGGAAGGAAGGAAGGAAGGAAGGAAGGAAGGAAGGAAGGAAGGAAGGAAGGAAGGAAGGAAGGAAGGAAGGAAGGAAGGAAGGAAGGAAGGAAGGAAGGAAGGAAGGGTGGGTTTCATTCATTTCTGTATCTGTATGGCAGATCAGAAGACCAAAGTCCTGAACTAATTCAGTGTTCTCAAGCAATGAACATTGCAAAATTACATCATTAACAAAACTGATCAATTTTATTTCACATGTTCAAAGGGAAGAAAATCAAGACATTGTACTGCTTGTATGCATTTTAGTACAGTATATATGTTATAAACATACTTTAAATAAATACAAAAATAATTTGACAAATATTCATAGAAGTTTTCATCATAACCATGTGCAAAGGGTGTCTACCTGGTTATTTGTGTGCATTTAGCTGGGGAGGCAAGTAGTTGACACCAGTGTATTTTAGAACTATTCTTACAGCTTTTAGATAGAAATCTTAGTCTGATAATAAAGCTGGTTTTTACCACACATCTTCACACTGAGTAGTACTTGTTCTCTGCAAATTAAAAATGGTAAATCAGCAATAATATTCTAATGGCTTTGAATGGGCTTTGGGTCTGGCCCTCTCCAAAAGTCTCATTAACATCAATGGGATTTTTTACATAGGAAGATTTTACTCAGTACAAAAATATTGAAATTGATCATTATCATACATTATTCTTAGACTATTTTAAGTACACTTTTAGTCTGAAAAGACTAAGGTTATATGAGTATGTGCTATTCATAATGGGACTTCCTCCCTGTCTCGGTGTCTTATCTCTTTCCTTCTTACATAGTGTAAGGTCTGCTTTAAATGAGCTGGTTCTGTCATTCAGTGTGAGTCATACTGACTTATAATTCTGTACCTGTGTAAAAGATGCCACTGTAGGTGGCACACAAAAGAACTGAGGCCTGTGGCTTGAAGCTACCACCCATCCTAGAAAGGGTGAGTGAGGCTAGAAATAGTCTCAAGAAGGAAGAGGTATTTTCCTTGGATGTGGAGTGAATGCCTAGAGAAGCAGCATGTTGCAGTACTTAGCTTGTTCTGATCCTGTGCAGAGGTTTTATCCCAAAATGTATGGATCCTACCATGCAGAGATGGAGGTTCACTTCCTTGGTTCCTTCTAAGTCTGTTCTGTCCAGCTCAGCCAGTACCACTTAAATTTTAATGGGTTGATTGCCATGAGCCAAGTAGAACTTTGTTTCATCCCTAACTTCAGAGACATAAGTTGGATCCAGCTTTAGATTCTGTTAAACCCACATGACAGCAGCAGAATCTGAACCAGTTTTCTGCTTTGCTCAAAGCATATATGCTGTAAACTACAGACAAGCTACATAACAGTAGGATCACTGATTTGTTTTGCTTGTGTTCTTGCCTAAAGTGGCATTTTTATTGAAAGACAAAATTGTATTAAAAAAATATATTGACAACTGACTTGAATGTACAGGGTAGACAAAGGTATTATAAAGAATCGAGAGATATTTAATAAGAAAAGGTGCTATAAATACTTTTATAATCAATATAAGTTTTTTCCCACTATGATTAATTTTGTTTTCAGGATAAACAAAATAGTGTCCCAGTGATGTTCTTTCCAAGAATAGAGATACAAATCTGTACTTGCTACAGGAGAAAGAAGTATACATATATGTAAATATAAAAAAAATAAAACAGATTTCCTTGATGCTTTTGAAACAAAATCACAATATATAAAATGATTCATGTGTGCAACTAAAAAGAAAATTATAAATGACAGCCAATTGGAGGAAGCATTTTAGTGACACCTGGCAAGGATTGGTCTTACGTACTGTGTCATTAAAAATCTTCATTAATGCTCTCAAACACAAAGAAAACAGCATGTTGATAGATTCACAATTGATTTCACATTAGGAGGTACATGTTAGCACAGAGAAATGCACAAGACTTACAGAAACTAACAAAAATTAGTGACTTTGATAAATACATGCTAGCACTTCTGAGGAAAAAGAATCAGAAATACAAAATATTCAGTGGGAACAGAAATCTGGAAAATAATGTTGTCAACAAGCTAGTGAACAGCAATTATTTCAACTGCAAAATTTCATTTAAAAAAGTTATGAAAATGATGCAGCTTGGCACGACATGCACTTCCACATGACTGCTGTCCAACCGTACGTACAGTTCTGTATTATACCCTCATCCCGCAGTAACTAATGAAAAGATGAGTTCTGCTGGGTTTTTCACTAACAAAAGGAAATTGAGGACACTGTGAAGTTTCTTTAATGTAGTCCTATTTTTTAGTACCAACGTACAGAGCCTTCTTTCCTTGAGCACCAAGGAATCAAACTACAAAGCACTTAACACATTTCAAAGCCTGTTTTGTGGCCAGCACCTGTTTGAGGGCTACCTGATATTTTCTGTAGGCCATTGACTGTGCTCACCAGCTGTGCCTACGCTAGTAAATTTAGCAAGACCAGGGTGCAGGTCGGCAGTGGTCCATATCACATTGTCTCTATAGTCTAGGTTGTGACAATTAGAGCCCTTTCAGCCAACTTTGAGGCATAGTTTTGGAGTTAGCATGGCCCAAGGACCATTCCCAATAGATAACTTTGACACAGTCATCATGTTTTGGGAAGGTATGAAAGTTTAGCTGTATGGGTAAGAACTATGCCATGCCCAGATTAACCTCAGGGCCAGATCAGTTCATGGACTGTTTTATTATTTAGTATATATCTAGGCATGTGCTCAAAGATCTTCTACTTCAGATTGCTGGCATTTCCCCTGTTTCTTGCTTCTTGCAAACAAATTTATTTAGCTGTACACCTTCTTTCTCTGTCCCTACCTTGTCTTCTACTCAACTCTGTCACGCAGGTTCTGCTTAGGACACAACAGTTATGTCAGATTTTTGTAAACAATAATTTATTTGCTTGTTCCTTCACTTAACTTAAGCAGACTTTATGCCCACGAATTCCTAGGGTCCCTAGGACCTTGTGTCACCCTTGACACAAATCCACCATTTTCAAAACCAATGAAATTCCAAATAATGATCTCTCAGTCTCTTTCAGACAGAAAGAAAAGGTTAACTATGCATGTATACAGAAAATGTCTTTCTATCAGGTATTTCCAGTCACAAAATCAGACAAAATCTTATCCTGATCCCTTTAGAGTTATTCTTGTCCATGCCTCACTTGTTTCAAACTATTGGGGGGGTGGGGGTGGGGGCCTGCTTCCTATGAGCCCCTAGAGAATTCCTTCTGGTTTTTGCAGAAATTCTTGGCCAAGATGATAAACAAATCCAGAATACTTGGGTTTCCCTATGCAATGTCTTGCAGAATCACTTTGTCTGGGAAACCTTAGCACCATGGCATATAGATTATCTTTTTGCATAAATTTAATTGTATTAATAATGCAAATCTTAAAAACAGCTTCATTGGCAAGGGGTTGTTATTATGGAGGATACCTTTCAAATTTAAACAAGTTCTGAGCACTTAACTTACCTTGTGCAAAACATCCTTAGCAAAGAGCCTTCCGTTTTAAAATTTTCTAGTCTCAAATCACAGAGACATTTTAATTTTAGAGATTATACTAATTTCTTTTTAACAAAATATGACCTTTTTCCTGTTTAAGTTAAAATAATCAAATGAGTTTCTTCTGCTCCCTTTGCAGCACCACAGGTGAGGTTGTGGCAAGTTTTTAGTTTTTTCCTAAGTATGACTAATACTGAGTACTGTTTTATACTCTTCCTAACTGGCATTCTAAACTCATCAAAATAAATGAATTTTCCTTGCTTTTGAGATGATAAGTGGCAGTCAATATCATGGGTGCTTGTCCCAGAGCTGTTCCACAGAGCTAAATCTTCAAAATTCAAAGTTTCCTACCATCCTGACAGCCAGGAGCTATGCTGGCCTTCCCAGTCTGGACAAAGTAACTTTAAAACCTCACTAGGTTTTCCAAAATGTTTTACGAGTTATCGCTGAAGATCTTACTTCCTCTCTACAATTTTAGTGTATGCATCCTTTTAAACTCAAATGGCACTTTAAATTCTCTCACTTCATTGGTATATTTATTATTGTGTTTGAAAATGGTATGATGTCAAACAGTACTAGGATATTAATGACAAAACCAAATCACAGTCACTCTGAGAAAGAAGCTGTGTTTATCTACACATTTCTAGGACATCTAGCAGATGTAGGTCCTGTACTTGCATCTGAGGACTCAGGCATACCACTACACTGCATATAATAAATTATGATAGTAACCTAATAGTGATAGTAACAAATAGCACCAAATGAGCTTTTGAATAACAAGCTTTTGTACTTTCTGTATCTAACAGTAATCAAATGTCATTGAGAAGATTTTAGAAATTAATTTCAAGTTGATGCTTTCAAACGGAAGCAAAAGTCATAGTGGAACCATGATTTTAGTGAACAGCAGCTGTGTGATTTTCTTATTGAAATAGACTTACAGACTTGTTCTTCCATGTTCTCTGGCATGATTCATATATTATTTGGCTCCCCTGAATTTCAGACTGATATTTCTTGCTCAGGTACTTAGCACAGGAAGCAGAATATGCAGCAGCTTTTTACTTCAGCCATCTGATTTACTATTAGCAGCCACAGCTAAGGGTTAAGATTCTGGACCACAACCTGTTATTATTGATTCAAGCCTTACAGTCACCATTAAAATAGGCAAAAGATTTGCCATACTTTTACCAGAAAGGTATGAGGTAAATGGTTGTACAGGGCTATTGGCCAACAAATGTTAAAAACTAAAAAATGGATCTCTTTTAAAAATATATTTTGAAAAGAACATTGAGTTCCCTCAGGTCATAAATCCTGTGGTCCCTCCTGTGTGGTCGTTCAGCATAAATTAATCAGTTCTTATAAAAGCACCTATGAATTAAAGTAATTTTAAGCATAAAACATAGGTTTGATTACCAGTTCTCGATATCTTCGTCACAGCAGCAATATAGGTTAGATTGACAGTGTTGGTAATATTTTCTGGGACTAATTAAAGCCATGAATTATTTAACTGTCTAACAAATAAACAGGTCACATTAGCTTTCTCTTATTATTACAACTTGTATCTATTACAAACAAAGCTCTTTCCTGTGTAAGTTACTGTATGTCAATAAAACTTTTGATCAGAAATCAGGAAACAAAGTACCTTACAAAATCCTGAAACACATGGGTAGCTCTTATATTGCTGATTTCTGGAGCTTTCTTCTGGGAAAAAGCCCAAACACTTGCATTATAATTTTCAAAAGATCGCTCATCATTTCAGGTTGTCCTTTCTCCAGTGGCATTAGTTATTATCTGGAAATATAGATTCTTTTTCTAATTGAGTTGGCATTATTTTATTAATTTTTATGAGCTACCAAGGAGCTTCATAGGAACTGTAATTTCTGTTTCTTTATGTCACTAGATTACTTTCTGAATCATGCACCTTAGATAGAATATCTATCTAGGCAAAATGTGCCAGTGCCTCATGCACATGAAGTTTAGCAATTGAATTTTTTCTGACAAAAATAAGTTGGTTTTTTTTTTTTAACATCATCCTGCCTATTAAAAAAAAATAAGATTTGGACTAGAAGCATACATCTCTTGCTTTACTGAAATAAAAGTACTTTCCTTGTGGTCATCAGGTTCTGCTGTGCTAAAAGCCAAAGGCATTTGATAATTCTGCAATGCACTAGTTAGTTCTTACATTGCCACTTTTTAAAGGTATGTTTCCACTTCAGGAAGAAAAGATCCAGCAGAAGAATGACACATCCTCTAGGATCTCTTTCCCAATCTGACCTGCAAGGGGAATTTTTCTAAACAGAAAACTGTTCTACAAGGGGAAAAAGGACCAATGTGTTTGGCTTGAGGAGAGGGACCTTCTCTTCTACTAGGAATTCATTTATTCTTCCCCAGACTACCATACTGTGATCTGAGTTTATGTCTTTGGAAAAAATAAGTCTGTACCAAATTCTGAGATGTGACAACCTTTTTAAAGATTTGCTGCAATTTAGGAAGAAAAAATCTAGGTTGGGAAAAGTCGACTGTAGGAGGAAAAAACAGTTTTAACCAGTATTACTGGTTTTAAACAATAATATTTGGAAAGAAATTTCCTTCTCTACCCATCCCAAATAGTAAAATACATCATTTTATAGTAATTTTAAAATATTTATAATTATTAATATTATTTTACTAATTAAGGTCCAGCCTATGGGCACATTGTGGCATAGATTTGTATTGTACTTTATGACACTTTTCCTACCTTATACATACAAGACCTACAAACCACCAGTCCTTGTTCTCCTGTTTTAATCCACGACCACCAGAAAAATTCCCTCTAAGCAATCGCTCTTCTTCCAGTTAACTTGTGGAGGCTACAAATGGCAGAGGGGAGGGGACTGGAGCTGCCCACTTCGACGACAAATTCTCTTTCTGGAGGCTGTTGGGGATACTGCCTCTGGCTCATCTCATCCTTCTTCCCTCTGGAAAACACTGCTTAAAAGGCATGAACCCTCATGAGAGGCTTTATAAAATTAGGGTGTCATTTCTGAAAGCACTGAAGGATTCGGCTCAGTTCTGTTGCCAGTGAAATTAAAGCTAAAACTCTCATTGACATCAAGGGGAAAAAAATAACCTCTTTGGTAGGGGCTAACACACAGCATATTTCAAAAACCCAGCTCCCCACAAGTTGCACACATTACTGTAAAACTAAAGATTTCAGGCATTTCTTTCAACACATTCATATTCTTCCATTCACATATATGTCTTGCAAATGGGAACACAGTCACTTATGCTTGTAGCTAAAACAGTGCCTATTTTGTCAGTTTAGGAGCTGAAGAGAGGGGCAATAACAGGTAAGATCAAAGGGCTTAAATAGCCTCTTTGGTCAGAATGACAAAATGCTTACAGCCTCGAATAGGATGTAGTCATTAGACTGGGGAAATGAACGATTTTGCTGAATGGGCACAATGGTAACTGATTTGGAGTGAAACAATGGGCCTCCACCTCATTGTAAGATCAGGAAGATTTGCTAGGTACACAGGAACGCTGCAGCTTCGTTTTGAAGTTAATATGGGATGAATAAAACAATGGGAGAAATGATCCAAGCAGGGCAACATTAGAGCAAGAACATTGATGGGGTCAGGGTATTTTGACCTTTAGGGTTAACCAGATCAAAGGGTTTGCTGATTAGCAAAGTTGCTTTTTTTCTTTTTTTAATTACCGTAAAATTGGCATCTCCATGGTTATTCTTTTAGTTACCTTTGCAGGTAGACATTGTCTATATGAAGCAGAAAAAATAATTCACGACAAGCTCTTTGTAATTTGAGAAGAGAAGGTGAATCTACTACAGGAAAACAAATCTGTGGAATGTGTTTTCTTAAGGATGATACTAATTCCTCCTATAACATAAATGCCTGATCAAATGCCCACTGCAGTCAATAGAAAAGCTGCTTAATGGCTTCTGAGAATTTTGTCTCAGCCTTTCAAAGAAGTTACCTAGCTTATTTTATCAAGTAATTAGGCCTCTTTTGCTGTTTTCACTCCATAATATTTTAAATGTATGAGAAAGTAAAGTCATTGTTTTGATTGCAAATATGGTGCCATAATAATAGGAGAGAGGAAGGCTAAGTAGGTGCATTTTTGCAAATGAATGTAGCATCCTATCATATGAATAGGTTATAATTCTATGGTCCTTTTTACTTCTGAAGTATGAGAGGTGGACCTACATTATGGTCTGCTTTTTTTGCAAGACAATGAGAAGATAAAATTAAAAACTTCACTTACTAGAATCCATATTTAGGCAAACGGATTTAAAAGTGTGGCCCTAAATGACATGCCTATGGCCAGCAAAATTTTCCATGTTACTCTGCCTCTTTAGAATTGTTTTAATTATCTTATGTGATGAAATTGTCCCAGTATAAGCTTCAGTTCTTCTTCTCACTACCACAGTTAAAGAAAATTAGTGCAGCCAAGGCATTAAAAAAATCAGTTCCCTCTGAGTATTGCATAGCCTCCTTGGTTATTTGGAAGCTGTTTCAAGTTAAAACCAGTTGCCCAGGAAAAGAGGAAGCATATTTAGATGTAAAAATCCAGATAACTTTTAGGAAAAGACTGGGAGCTCTGCAGTCCTTCTTTCACTGTCTTCTTGTTTTCTGGCAACTTGTAATCCTGAAACCTCATACCATTTCCTAATATTTCTGTGGATGACCTAGAACCTCATCCTCTCTACATCTCCAAATGACCTGTTCTTCAGAATATCCTGTCTATCAGTTAAAGATCTAGGTCCAAGGGAGATGGTTCTGGATCCTTGGTTAATTAAAAACCAGCCTTTTGACATGGAAATCTCAAAAATCTAAACAATTTTAACATGCTTTTGTTATCACTCAGTTGATAAACTCATTTTTATATTTTTAAGACATCTGGAAAAAAAACCCTGCCAAATTCAGATGAGGACTGTGTCTTCATATTTCCCAGATGTTATTCAGCATATGTTTTATGCACATTTTGTTGACAACTGCATCTGTGCTTGCTTACTGCAAGAGAGAAAGATGTTTTCCAAGTCACATTTGGAACTGAAAAGTAGCAGAGCATAAATTTTTCATATGAGAAAAGGGGCATGATTTATCAGAGGGTAGTAATGCATTTAGATTACCCTTGAACCAGTACTCTTAGAACCCAAACATACTTTGCCTTTCATCTAGATATGATTGCTTTTTAGAGGCAGTCTAGATATTTGGTTCAAAAGACTGATCCGTTCCACCAACCCATTGCTTTCAGATCTATAAATGCTCAGATACAAGTAGTGCCTATTAGTGGTCATGTGCCCAACAGATTTTTTTTAAAGACTCCTTATTAGAAATAACTTCTAAATAAATATCTAAATATCTTTATAGTTGGGTGGGCCAACTTATTGTAAGTGTGTATTTCAAATTGGCATTTCTCAAGTCATTTCTCTTCGAGAGTTACAGGTTTACAGATCAAAATGGAAGTTTGGAGGAAAATTATGGAATAAAGAGGAAGTGTAATAATATAATAAATGTAATAAATCTTGACCCAGATATTAAATGCTTTTTAGATATGTCCTATACTCTGTTCAAGGAAATTATTTATCTGTAACACAGTTCTCTTAAGATGTAAGAAAAATGAGAGAAATAAAGCTTTCTCTTGTATTGAACCTTTCCTACTAATTGCATTTTAAGAAGCAGGTATATATACCTATAATCTATCTATCTTTATGAATTCTAGAATATTTTGTAAAATCAGCACAAGTTATCTCCAGGAAAATTTGGTTTTACAATATGCTTCCATTGGGACGATTAGACCAAATTCAACATCAACACATGGCATCAAAAGATGCTCTGGACTGTGAAGTGTATATACACACTAATAATTACTGTAGCCTTTCTACATTAAACCAAAAAAAGAAAGCAGGCATTTTTCCAAATAAGCTAGGAGAGCAAGCACTGAGCTGTATAGGAGTATCTCATATATGTTAATGCATCTATCCTGAAGTAAGAAAGTTGTTATTTCTGCTTTAGAGAAACAGAACTGAGCACAGAAGTAGAAATACTAATGCTGTAGCTGCCAGTGGCCACCTTGCTGCTTTGAGTGAGGTCAAGGTTTCACTTAGAGACAATGAACAGAAGCTTTCATTACATTTAATTTCAATTTCAGTAATTTAATTTCTAAGCTCTAAGACTCAAAGTTTAACTATTGATGCTAGATTTTACCATTGATGCTAGATTTTACCAGTGACAAAATTTTTTGGAGAGCTGAGTCTTAAAATTTTTATAGCATTTAATCACTTGTGATAAACATTTGCTTTAAAATAATTTCCACATTAGCTCTGGGATACTTGCTAAAGTCATTGCAGTGGACCAAAGCAACTCAGAGGTACTGTTACAGGGGAGTACCCAGGAGGATACCTCTCCTGGACATGCCTTCTAACCACTGTCCTCCTCCTGCTCAGGAGGACAGTGGTTAGGACATTCTTGGAGATCCTGTGATTGCTTTGAAAGCTTTTGGAAAGCAACCCTTATGGAAAATATCTGGAACTCCTTCAGACTGGCATAATTTCAGACCTCATAGACCAAGAAGGCATTCAAAGCAAAACCCAGCTCCTGAAGGGATAATTTATATGGAAATTTTGCAGTGTTTGGTATTTAGGAACCTGGATTCTATCCATTGCTAACTTTTTATTTTTCTCCTAATTTGCGCAGAAGGCTTATGAAATGCATTATAAATCCTACATTTAAGAAAAGAGATACTATTGTGTTCTCCCATCGTCATGCTGTCACTTAAGTATATGGCTCCCAAAAAGATCTCTGCAGTTGTACCCATCCTTGTTCTGGCCAGGATTTATAAGGTAGCCCTTATAAATCAAAAGGAGCAAAATGTTCAAAGAAAAGATCAAGTTAAACGTGTAGCTCAGGCTCCAGCTTGGCACCCACTGTGTTAGATCCTAAATCAGCTGCTAGAACATACCTGGTGAGCAGCTGCAGACTGCTGCTGAGTTATCGGAGACCTCCCACTTGGTTACTCTCTGACTGTTGGATCTACCTCTACAATCTAATTGTACATGAAGTGTTATGAAAGGGGAATTCCAGTGCTGCGAGGGGAGAGGTGGAGGTTTGCTTTGGGAAAGGATGATACGACTTGCTGTGCAGGCACAATGGCTTAAGAAAGCACAATGTCATAAGTGCTGGTCAAATGAAAATCCCTTACACCAGGCAAATAAGAAAATTAAAGTATTGGTGGTTTTATTGCATGTAAATATTTGAGGTTTATTTTGCCTTTTAAAGTTGCAATTTTATGTAAGTGACAGATGATTTACTAATTTCAAAGGATGGACATGCTAACACAGTAACCAAACATAGTCTCAGGGAACTGTTGGCATGACATACAAAATTTGAGACAAAGTGTTTGAGACATAAAAATCTCTTCCTCCTCCCTGCAGTCCCATGTATGATTACAGTTTCCACTACTGCCAGCTTCTGGAAGCCTAAAGGAAGCAACGCTTGTGGCAAAACCAGTATTAGGGGCAGCAATGTAAATCTCAGGCCCCGGCTACTGAAAGCATAGTAGAGGAAATGATCGCTCCAAGCTCTACACTTTGCCCTGGGAGAAGCTGATGCAGTGAAAGGCTAAAGAAACAGGCGCTAAGTAGTCACAAGGTGAGCACAAGAGGAGGTAGGGAGGAAGCACCCACCCCTGCAGTAATCAAAACTCTGGAAAACCCTCTCTGCTGTTGTCCTTTTCATCCTGCTCCAGGCCTCAGCCTCACATTCTGAGGAGACAAACAGCTCTGAAAATCAGGCCCCTTTAAAGAGCTCATGCTAAGCAGTCAAAATCAATTAGCACTCTCAAAGTAGGGTGAATGATAATGGATACAGAATTGCCTTGGTACTCAGGGGACTGGGATTCAATTCTTACCTCTCTTAGACTTCCTCTGTGACCTTGGGCAAACCTATCTGTTGCTCTTTTCCTCTAAATACTGTTTTATATATTTTTACCTCACAGAGCTTTTGCAAGGTTTTTGAATCCTATGATTGCAAAGTACTCAAATTCTATACTTCATGAATCTATACAGAGTTTTGAAAATTTAAGGTTGTGTGATTTTTTCCTCCAGACATGCTGAGCTAATTGCAGTATCTTTTGGAGCTGTGTTACTGTTTCCTAAAACGATCAATAAAAAACCATTTAAAGACGCAATGAAATCAGGTGGGTACAATAATTATATTTTCCCTAAGAATCTCTGGTAAGGGACAGGAAGAGAATGAATAGATTTTTTTTTTTTTTTTTTTTCTTGTCATTGAGACAGGTGAACAGCCCAGACATCTAACCCTCTTTTCTTTCAGAATCAGAAACTGATTCACAGGTGTTGATGAAATCACCAGGGTGCAAACAGTAAGGAAAAAACTGAACCACACTCCTAGGATAGTGAACAGTTTCAAAGGCAAAAATGATAGTTAGTCGTACTTGGAAATCTATAAAAGATGAGCAGCTTTGAAAATCACCCTCTGTTCACATGATGTTTGTAAAGGTACCTACTATAGTGGTAACTAAATATTGACACCTGCCATAAGTAATCTACACAAGGTAGCATCTTTCTGGATTTTGTGCTCAGTAAGTTCTGGATGTTTTCTAGGAAAAAAAAAAAAAAAAGAAAGTGTTCCATAAATTCATGACAAACTCTTATAGCAATGTTTTCAAATTTAAGGTATCTAAATATATTAGAAAGCACCTACACATGTGTATGTATGCACACATATATACACTTTCAAATCCACACATACACAAAGGAAATGCACTAAATTCAGGGTTTGTGTCTTCATGCTCTTAGTTGAAGGGAAATTTCTTGCTGCTTAACCTTTGGGTTTGTTTTATTTTAAGACAGTTACACTTTTCTTTATACTTTAAAAATTAGGGTGCTTTTTCTTCCCCCTATCCTTGTTTCATGCAGATGATGAACCCTTTGAAATGTGCTTGCTCTTGTTGCCCACTAGAAGGAGAGGGGTGAATGCCACATATCTAATTGTGTGTCTCCACAGAAACTTTCCTCTAATTCCTGGTTGCTAACCCACATTCTTTAAGTCCTCTGGCCTCTTTCCCAACACTCCTCCTCTGTCTCACAAAGAAAAGAATTTGCTTTTTTTCCCCCCTATCCAAGGTCTTTTCTCATTTCAAAGCAAGCTACTTGAATGACTATTCAGTGTGTGCAGAATGAGGTCTCTCCACAACACTATGCTATAGTAAAAGCCGTGTGTGCTTATAAAGGCTGCTTGAAGGCAGCCCTACCCCACAGTGGCCCAGGCGGCATACACAGCACCCTGACCTAGCCATCTGTATGCAAATCTCCACAGACTAAGTAAACTTTCATAAAAATGTTCTGGCCCCTCTTTCTGTGTGTTTAGCAATTATTAGTGCACATTGGTCCTTTGTGTTATATTATTATGCTTTGTGTGCAGAGGAGACTCCCTGGCACCTGCGCTTGTAGGTGGCAGATGGCAGTTCTTGGCAGCAATACGGAAGTTTTCCTGAATGCAGCTAAGCCACAAACTGGCATCTTTTATTTCTTTATGCGTGTACTGAGGAGAAAGGATTAGTGGTAGATTACCAGTAGCCTATCAAGGTATTTAACAAAAAAAAAAAAAAAAAAAAAAAAAAAAAGGAGAGGGGGAAAAAAATCTAGTGAATGTTTTGAAAAAGAAAAGGGGAGAAAAAGAGGACGCTGTACAGCAATAACTTTCATTAAAAATGACCAACAAATAGCTATATATTAATTCAGTCTCTTACACACAGAGGTTAAAATTTTATTCTTCTCCCAAGGGTGAAAAATGGATGCCTTGCTGCTAAATTCATGTTTCTGGAATATTTACTATGTTTTGCTCCTGTGTACTTATGTGGAGGTTTAACATGACTGCTACGTTATTGATAAAGTGTCTGTGATCATAAAGGATCACAAGGTGTCCAACAATCAGATAACACACAGAGAAATCAAAATGCAGCTGGCTCTGGGGTGTGGAGAGCCATTAAATCAACCACTGCTGCTCAGGGTGCTGCACAGCATGGGTGGAAAAGAGAAATGTTGGCTAATAACATCTACTTGTGAATACTTAAAGGCAGGAGTGGTTTCTGCCTGAAATTAGACACTAAAGAAATCGAGAAATCAATGAAGTGCATATAAAACTTCTAGATGCTAAAAGAGAGTATATATTATCAGTAAAATGAGCATTAGATAGGAATAGTGGGCCCAGTAAAACAGAAGAGAGAATGATTTCTATGGAAAGAAATAACTAGAAGGATGAGGATCTGGGAAGTTGTTCTTGGTCTCTTTCTAACTCTGTCAGCTCCTGAGGTAGAAGGCCAGCTGTGATTTCTAAGAATGGGTGTTTCTATGGCTTATATCATCTTCCTCAGTAACCACATTTCCAGGACTACAAACAGCATCTTAAAAAAGCCTTCTGCTGTACATTTCATTCTTATAGCATGTTTCCGTGATACATGATTTCTGCCTTTCAAACCATTTTTAATAAATGCTATCATTCTCTTTGACTACTTCCAGTGTTAGACTTCTCAGAAGATCACACAGAGGCATAATACTCAAGGGAAAAATAGTCTGCTATGGATAGAGCAGTTCTCACCCCATTAGGTGGGCAAAAGAGACAGAGTTTGAACCACAGACCTCAGAGCACAGGGAAAATATTGTCTCATTCCAAGGTAAGCCAGGGAGACTGTACCACGGCAGTGCAACCTTAGGTGGCCTTTTTAGAGCAAAGATATAGGAGAAATATATGGAAAGGGATCAAGGCACATAAACAGAAAAGGGATGGGGAGAAAAAAGAAGGGACACAGAAGGGGAAGGTAAACTAAAAAGATAAAAATATTAAGTGACAAAAATAATAAAACAAATCAAAGAAAACACAAACACATTCAAGAAAGCCCACACCACACAAAACAAACAAAAAAATCACCAAAACACAAAATGGATAAAAACATGCAGGGAGAGAAAGTATTAAGGGAAAACAGAGACAGAGTGAAACATAGACTGACCATATTGTACCCAGACATAGAAAAGAATAATGGGAGTCACTGAAAAATAAAAAGAGTAGAAACAATAGTTGGAATAGTATAACCACAGGCACAGTCTACCCATGAAAAAACCACTTGAGGTGAACACAGTAACTCTTAACTGGGTAACCTTTGAAAGGGACAAGGTAGTCCAACACTTATTAGTGTTAACTAGTACAGAGCACACCTACATGTTATGTGATAAAACCCCATGGCTGTGCAGATGCCTTCAAACCCCCCATTTAGGAACAGACTTAACCTTGTTCCATGTCTATTTTAATTGTGACTCAATGTGGTGAATACTGTTGCTGTATGTTTCTTATTACCTTTCTGAAGACACATGTAGTCCAGCAAACGCAGGGATGGAGCCACCGCAAACACACAGTACCCATCTTTCTGTTACTTCCACCCCTCCACAAAGCACATGGCTCTAATAGTGCAGGTGAAACCTGTTAATTTTTCTTTCAAAATTTCTGACTATGGAAAATGGCATGGTCTGGAAAACACTAGAGCAATATTCGATGTTAATTATAGTAAAGGCTGAGAAAAGAGAAAAAAAATGAAGGTATTTTGCAATTAGACTAAAAAGAGATTCATAGATTCAGCCTACCTGCTACAGTGAGATATATTGTACAATAACTTGAACAATTACTTTGATTTCCCATGTACAGGCAATAAAACTTTCTCCAGAAACTAAATTAAAGCATATATTTTAGAATGCAAAACTTATTTTAAGGTCATCAGGCAGCAGTGTAAAGCCTATAAAAGGAAGCTATCCATCCGGAAGAAAGAAAGTGTTGATTTTATTGCAATTCAGTTCATTCTTAAAGACAGAGAATCCCCTCCAGGGCTGACAGGACAGTAACTGCTGACACTGGCTTTCTTACTCAGAGAATTGGTTATCATTATTTTTGGAATAAAAGTTATTTTGGTTGTATTTTAGAACTAGAAAACAGAAGACTCAGTAAGTATACATACATATACACACACAAACACAGACACATATGTTTATAAAAAGGTCTTTTGGTGTAATATTTAAAAGGAATTTTGTTGAAGAACTTGACAAATGACAGCCCTAAGGCACTAATAGAAATTGAGGAGCTTGTGACCCCTGCTACACTGAGCTATTATGAATGTAACATACTGTAAAGCAGATGTCCAGACTCAGAAGTGCCTCAGGTGCATCATTCTTCCTCAAACACACGGCAGACATTGAGCTTATACCATCTGAAAACTTTTGGACTTAATAATAATTCTCCCTCCCAATAACAATTATCTTATGGAGCTGTCACAAATGACAGCAGGACTGAGAGGAAGAGTTTTATTTCTGTTTCCATGTATTTTCTTTTCAGTGGTAAGAGGGTAAAGTGATTTTACAGAGCACAGAACTGCGTTCACTAAGGACCAGTGCTCACCACTGTTATCTGAGTGTGATGCTCTAGAAGTTAATAAAAAAACAGGCAGACAGTCTTCTTTGGAAGACTCAAAAGGCATCTGCTTCTCTCTAGTGAATAACAGGGCACCTAGCCACTTACTTGAATTTACCAAGCATTTAAACTGTATGCTCAAAGTAAGGTGCCAATTCAAAGCAAGATTAAAGACATTCAATGGGTACTAAAACGTCACTTCAACTTCAAATTTTTGTTTATCCAAAGATAGGGGAATTGAAATTCTGCTAGTTGTCTTGGGAAACTGTTCAATATGTTGGTTGACATCACGTTGGCATCCTTTCAGAAGATGCATACAGTTCTGCTGCATCACTAGTTCCTTCTCTGCTTTGATCTCTCTATCTGGTAAACCTATGTTTTCTGTAACTTGTAGATACAGAAGAAAAAGTATCATCTTGCAAGGTACCCAAAACACATGGCACTCATTAAAATTACCATTTGTAACAACACACAATGCTTGATGTTCCACACAGGCCTATCCAAAGGCTCTGCTTTCCCCTGCTCACCTCCCTCATCTCCTTTGTGTACCAGATTGTGGAGGCAGTTGATCTGAACACTCACTCCTATGCAAAGGCAAGGGCTAGTAGTGTCATCTGTGGAGACCAGTCAGCTTTGCAGTTCTTGCCCCTTATTCTGAAATGTTTGAGGCTGTGCTGAAAAGCACATTCATTTTTCTGATTAATGGCTGGAAGTTGTTGGTACTACAGAAATCAGTTTTTAAATTCTGGACTGAGGTTAAATCAGTAAAAAAGTAATTCCAGGTAAAAGATATTGTTGCATCCAGATTATTGGATTACTTGAAATATACAACTACAAGGGAAAGTACCTTTTTTAAAACTAGAAATATGTCAATTTGTATAAACTGTCCTATATAAACTCCTCATCTTTTTGCCATAATTGTATTTTTACTGTTCCTCTGAAGGAAAAAAAGTTATAATGGCACCAGGAGAAATAAAAACCCAAAACGCTTTGTTCTGATTCTTATAAAATTTGTACTCTGGAGCCAAGGAAACATTTTTTTCTCATCATGCACACTGAGATCACAGCACACTCTGCCCCAGGAAATGACTGGCAACATCCCTACTGATAAACTGAACCTTGCCAGGGCTCATTCCTTGGCCCAGAGGCCAGCTGGTGTGGTCTGGTCAAGTCTATGCTATTAAACTCTCTTAGTTTCCAAAACAAGATGGCCACATCCAAACTACTTATTGGGAGTGGTCCCTGGCCTGTTCAAACTCCTGAACTTTGCCTGGGAATTGTCTGGCAGACTGTTAATTGGCCTTGATCGAAGTTGTGCCAGGGAATGTTTTTCAGCAGAATAAATTATTGAGTTTCAGCAACAGCTCTGACTACTGTTAGTTCACTAATATAGATATAACCAAAAAGAATGGAATAAGGACTGATTTTTACATGCATTTATTTATTTTCCTTTCACGACATAAGGAAATCAAAGAAGAGTATTTTATGCATTAGAGATCAGTGCTCACCAGAATGATCTGAATACAACCCTTTTAGATAACTCAGTATAGCCATATATATACACATATACATATCTGTATATACACCAATAACAAAAAATTTGGAGGGGCCATTTAATTTCACACTTGGAAGCCAATCTCAATATGTTAGAGGCCAGGAAAAGGTATAATATTGGGGCAGAGTCTCTTTATATCTTCATCTGATATTGGCCATTGCTGAAGATAGGATCTTGGATCTATGAACCTTGGATTTTATCCTATGCAACAATACTGGTGTTCAGGAAGTCTGTCAAAGTTCTAGGAAATGTAATTTTTCAGTCATCCAAGCATACATACAAAAACCCATAATGTGAGAATATTCCTTTTTATGGTTTCATTTTCCATTTCAATCCACCATCTTAGATATCCTTTATGGTGAACATCCTAAAATACTGAGTCAGCATAATAAGGCAAATGAAGTCTTGTCCCTTAAGTTTGACTGCAAAATTCTATTTGTAAATTATCTGTAGTTCATAAGAGTTCAAGATCTGATCATTAATGAAGATGTAACTTGTTCTGTGTCCTAACTCTGAGATGTGCATGTGTACAATGCTATTCAATAGAGTTAGGTTACTTCAGACTTTCCCAGCAAATTATCTGAAGTGCTCCAGACATGATGTCTAAGGCAGCTCTTCTTTTAAGTTAAGCAAGGAAACCTCATGAATTAACATAGTAGTAGCCTCACCCACATACCACTGAAACCATTGGAATTTTTCCATTGACTTTGTGAGGTTTGGTTCAAGCTCTATCTAATCTCATCCAGATTGTCTGATGAGAAAATATGTGTGTGCTTCAAAATGCTCCCACACTTTACAAAAAGGATGGGAGTGAGATGAAAAAATGAAGGAAAATATAATGGGAACACTTATCTGGGAAAGTAACCTTTTAAATTGATCATCATAAATTAAAAGCCAGTATCTCACCAAAAAGGTAAAATCCATCCAAATCTTGATTTTTGATCCAGGCTATGAAGATGTTTCATTCCTTTCATGAAATAGTCAGCACTGTCAAGTCTTGCTGAACTCAAGTAATTTGGAAAGCATTCAACACCTTGCAGAACTGAAGGAAAGCACCTTTTGAGGGAAGACACCATCTCACAAATATGCTTATGCGAAAGCTTAGTATTATTTTCACACATCCAGCTGAAATGTAACCACTGAGAAGTCATGCATTATTCACCTTGAAATCCCCTTTTGTCAAAGGAGACATGGGCATCTCAGAAGAGGTTTCTCACAGCTCTCTTAGACATCTGCCTTGGTATGAGTTGAATTGCCTTCTGGGGGTGTGCATCTCTCATCACTGGCTGCTGGGACACCCTAGAAGATTTGCTTGGAACATACATATCACTGAAGTTAATTGAAATGGATCACAGTCTGAGAATATTGGCACTTTTCTGCATGTTATATAAATCACTGCCCACTTTACTATGCAGGTATGATCATTTGTACCCCAGCTTTGCAGGCCTGATAGGACTGTCCATTTCCATCCCACTACCGTTTGTGATTTTCATATGGGACCTGATCCACCTCTATAAAATCAATGAGAGCTGCATAAAGTATTGTGTCGAAAACAGAGCTCCAGAAAATTTAAAGAAGTCCTGTCCTGGGAATCTCCCTCTCTGACAGGGGAATTCCACTGGATTAAAAAAACCCCAAAAAACAAAAACCAAACAACCAAACAAAACCCACAAACAAACAAAAAACCCCCAAACCCACAACCATAAACATCAACTTCCTGCAGAACAAGTAAAAACATAGTGCTCCAGGATTGCATATTCAAGAAGAAAATTTTAGCAACTAAAAGCAATGAATTGTGAGGAAATTTCTGAGGAAAAGGTCATAAAGGAGAATGGAATGAAGAATATAATACAAGCTTATCTTCAGAGAAAAAGTTGAATGATTCACCTTACCCCTTTTGCAGTGAACATGAACAAAACTCGTGCCGCAATATGCTCCTAAATACCCACAGTGTGCAGTACACTTAAAAACTCTGAGATAACAGGAGGAACCATGGTCCTAACAAACTGAAAACCCATGATGAAACTTGATAGGCTAGTTAAAACAAAAATAGTTTCTATTTTTACATAAATTGTACTGCATTATATCCATAAACTCAAGACTTATAATATGTGAGATTTTTAAATGTTGCTTGGCATTCACTTATTGGAAAGAATTAGCTCTACTGGCCTTGAGAGAGATTGAGGGCAACAGGAGGATGTAAAAGGCAAGGCTCATATTCATTGGAGGTTCGTGGCATTTACAGTGTTTTAAACAATCATGTTCTAAGGTTGATTTTGCAGGCTAAGTCACTATCTCCAGTCAAGGCTCTTGTGTAAATGGGGTTTGTTCTACCCTGACAGTGTGCCTATTGTAACTTGGGGCCACCTGTTAGACAGCATGAAGTGTTGCCTCAAAAAATACACAATAAGCAGATTGTTTGTTACAGTTGTGCACAGACAACTGTATTAGTGTTCTTCACACCATATGTCTATATAAACAGAGCTGCAGTGAGCTATTCACCAAAGACTCAAACACTGATGAAGAAGCTTCTCTTAAAAGACCCGGGGCCTGCAAGCATTGGTTCACCTGTTAGGCTTACATCAGGATTTCAAATGCTTGGCTTCAAAGGAGAAATACTCCTTCAGAAGCTTCTGCAGGAAGTTTTAATCTAGAAGCAAAAAAACCCCACACAAACAAAAAAACACCCCAAAGCAACATAAACTCCACATTTGGTGGTTTTAGTAGTTCTGTGCAAAGACAAGGGGAGGGAAATTGGCTTCACAGAATTAGTTTGACTACCTTCTGAAGTAAAAATAATATCACTTTACAGTAGAATCATAGAATTGTTGATGTTGGAAAAGACCTTTAAGATCATCAAGTCCAACTGTTAACCTAACACTGACAAGTCCACCACTAAACCATGTCCTTAAGTGCCACATCTACATGTCTTCTAAATACCTCCAGGGATGGTGACTCAACCACCTCCCCAGGCAGCCTGTTCCAATGCTTGACAACCCTTTCAGTGAAGAATTTTTTCCTAATATCCAGTCTAAACCTCCCCTGGTTCAACTTGAGGCCATTTCCTCTCATCCTATCACTTATTACTTGGGAAAAGAGACCGACACCCACCTGGATACAACCTCCTTCCAGGTAGTTGTAGAGAACAATAAGGTGTCCCTTCAGCTTCCTTTTCTTCAGGCTAAACAACCCCGGTTCCGTCAGCCGCTCCTCATAAGACATGTGCTCTAGACCCTTTACCAGCTTCACTGCCCTTCTATGGACATGCCCCAACACCTCAATGTCCTTTTTGTAGTGAGGGGCCCAAAACTGAACACAATATTCAAGGTGTGGCCTCACCAGTGCTGAGTACAGAGGGACGATCACTTCCCTAGTCCTGCTGGCCACACTATTTCTGCTACAAGCCAGGATGCTGTTGGCCTTCTTGGCCACCTGACCACACTGCTGGCTCATATTCAGCTGGCTGTCAACCACCATGCCCAGGTCCTTTTCTGTCAGGCAGCTTTCCAGCCACTCTTCCCCAAGCCTGTAGGGTTGCATGGGGTTGTTGTGACCCAAGTGCAGGGCCCAGCACTGAGCCTTGTTGAACCTCATACAATTGGCCTCAGTCCATCAATCCAGCCTGTCCAGATCCCTCTGCAGAACCTTACTACCTTCAAGCAGATCAACACTCCCACCCAACTTGGTGTCCTCTGTAAACTTACTGAGGAGGCACCCGATCCCCTTGTCCAGATCATTGATAAAGATATTAAACAGAACTGGCCCCAGTACTGAGCCCTGGGGAACACCACTTGTGACCAGCTGCCAACTGGATTCAACTCCATTCACCACCACTCTTTGGACCTGGCCATCCAGCCAGTTTTTTGACCAGGGAAGAGTAGGCCCATCCAAGTCATGAGCAGCCAGTTTCTCCAGGAGAATGCTGTGGGAAATGGTGTCAAAGGCTTTACTAAAGTCTAGGTAGACAACATCCACAGCCTTTCCCTCATCCACTGAAGTTACCTTCTCATAAAAGGAGACCAGGTTAATCAAGCAGGACCCGCCTTTCATAAACCCATGTTGACTGGGCCTGACCACCTGGTTGTCCTGTACGTGCTGCGTGATGGCACTCAAGATGATCTGCACCATAACCTTCCCCAGCATCAAGGTCAGGCAGACAGGCCTGTAGTTCCCCGGATCATCCTTCCTGCCCTTTTTGTAGGTGGGCGTCATGTTTGTTAACTTCCAGTCAACTGGAACCTCCCCAGTTAGCCAGGACTGCTGATAAATGATAGAAAGTGGCTTCCACCAGCTCCCTCAGTACCCTTGAGTGGATCCCATCTGGTCCCATAGACTTGTATGCATTTATGGCAAGTATGTCATAGATTTCCTGCTGGACAATGGCTTCTAGCTTCTCCTGTTTGCTGCCCATGCTGGTGCATTGGTCTAGATGCAATTCAGTTGGGCTATTGATCCCACCACCTTTTTAGGGGGAGAAGCTCTAATTCCTACATGACCATTCTCAGGCACTTCCACGGTTTCTAACACATCAATAACTCTTGCATCTTTGCTGCTACATGGATCTACATTCCCTACCTCTGCTGAGACTGAAAGATCTCGCTAGCACACTATCCCTCAAACATTGGCATGCCACCCCCAAGCTTATCTCTAGCAAACCTGCTTTTATGCCTTTCCCCTTTCAAACCTAGTTTAAAACTCTTTCAATGAGTCCTGCTAACTCCTGTGAAAAGACCCTTTCCCCCTTTGAGACAAGTGTGCTCCCTTATGATATATGATCATTTGCTGGTTTTGCTATTATCAAATACACCTTCATCCATGTGTCAAGACTCAATCTGAAGTCTCATAAGATGAATTTGTGAGCTCAGTCATATCTATGGTGACACCAGTCTTGGTGAGACTACTTTGGACCGTCTCTTTTATTCATTTCACTTTTTCGCAAAGAGAGATTTTGAGGGAGAGCAAGGAATGAAAGTTTTGTGCATTTTGTTTTGTGCAAGGAAAAATATTACAGTAAAATAAGCAACAGACAGCACCGAAAGCCACAGTGTAAGGAATAGAATAGAATAGAATAGAATAGAATAGAATAGAATAGAATAGAATAGAATAGAATAGAATAGAATAGAATAGAATAGAATAGAAATTACACAGGTCTTTTAACAAGGTCTGTGAAAGGCTAGTCAATTCTGTAAAACTCCCTGACAATACTGGAGTATAGGAGAGGAGGCATATATTAATGTCTATTCCTCCTATCGCTTTGGTAGCAGAGAAGAGGCATGGAGCAAAAGTCTCTTTGGCTGCCATCCTTCTGCATCAGCTTGCCTCCTGGATCTGGTGTAAGTGTGGGACATAAACTCTTCCAGCAGAAAAGCCCATTGCAGCTAAGTCCTCCTGGAGCAAGGACACAGAACCAGAATGTGAAATGGGGCTCACCAGCAGGTGCCTGATCTGCTCCTACAGCAACGTCACTCTATATTATGCTCTCCAAGGCTAAATTATTACATGACTATCCAGCTCCTACAAAGGATTTTTGCAGAGGCTAGCAGCACCCTTCCTACACCACTAAGGCTGATCTCCAACATGTAGAACACTTATCAGAGAAAAAAAAAAAATTATGAGGGGATTTTTATTCTCCATCATAGAACAAAAGAACCACAGTAATTTATTTTCTAATGACTGTTATAAAAGTTCACTTTACAGCTGAATTCCTCTAAGCAGCATAGATCAACTGTTCTAGCTCCAAATACATATTGGAATTATTTTAAGCCTGTTTTTCATGTATGAAGTGTTTACTCTGATACTGTTAAAAAGTAGCTGTGCAGGTTTTGGCTTCATTCAAAACAAAAACATTATGAACCCACATTCTGTCTTTTTTTCTTTTTTTTTTTTTTTCCAGAAAGGAGTGTTTGCTCTAAGGAGCAGCATTAAAGAGAAGATTTTTAAAAGGTTCTGCTTCAAGGTTAGTTAACCCACATTTTTTCACAAATTACCGTGAAAGCTTTTTGCCTGCGCTGGTTTCTTTCTCTTAACACAAGAATACAATGCCTCCCAGTTTTACACATTATATTTGTCTCTGTTTGGAATAACATTTTGTTTCATAATATAGGCATAATTTAAAAAAAAATATTGTGTTTTCTCACCACCCTTCTGTGTAATATTTCTGAATTTCTTTTTATTTCATTATAGAAATACTTTTTATATCCAGATGCAGGTTAAAGTCTGAAGCTGTACATGTTTCATACCTTTCTATCCCAAGTTAAATATCCAAATTAGTTCATGGTTAAATAAGTCCAGTTTGGAAACAGTTTTCCTAACTATGCATATGGTGGCACTTTGGATGGGTGCTGAAATTAGTTCATAATGATGACACCTTGACACCCTTAGCTGAGATGTTATTGTGCATTCAACACTCTACACCATGGAGAGCTGCAGCACAAAGAATATGGCTGCATAATAAATAGAGGAAGCGTGATTATATCTCATATACAGTTTTGGCCTACCTAATACTGCTAAGAGTATCAATGAAGATACCATAGCATGACTTCTACTTTACTGCTAGCAACCAAAGAGAGAGTTGTTGCTCTAAGTTTTACCAGGACAGCAGGGAACGCTGCTTTGAAACAAAGGAGCTCAGGCTCCTGGCTAGGAAAATGGCAGAAGGAGGGGAGTAAAGATTGGTAACAGGCTAAAGAGGGATCCCTGTTTTCTTTACTCTCCTAAGATCTACTCCAACCATGCCAACTGATGTCCATGGAGCAACTTATGTTTCATATTCTCATTAATAAGATATGCCAGAGCCCACACTGCCACCCTTCATTTTGTAACTAGATATTAAGACCATCGTGGCTATGAAAGCATGCACCATAATCCCACGCACTGCATCTTTGCTGCACAGCCCTCCCTAGAGAGACAAAAAGTGGATAGGAGAAGTTTTATTAACCCTATTTTACAATCTAAAAGACTGTGACAATGTCTATGCCAAACCTCAGCTGGTCGCAGAAACAGCAGGAAGCACGGGCAGGAGGAAGGGATACAAAGTGGTGGGAGTCCACCAGCCTGCCAGGAGTGTTAGCTGGATTGTTCCAAAACTGAACTGAAGGAGTTTATACAAAAAAGCAATGCAGATGGATGGCAAATTTGGCCTCAAAGCCCACTCCAGGATTGACACTTGCACAAAGTCACTCAGACAGTTCATAGGAGAACTCACAGTGAATCCAAATCTCTAGTCAAGGGACTAGTCCTATCAAAAAATCCTAAGTAAATAAAGGGCGAAATGTACAGTGGTCAGGCTTGTGAGTGGAGCGAAATGTGTTCATCTTCCTGGCAGAACAAACAAAAGAGAATCCACTTCCCACCCAAATTCTGTCTTGGGTTATATGAAATCTTTAATTTTGTTATCAAAACTTTTCTTATATAATTGTGTTTGCTTTCTTTTCTTATTTTTAAAATCTAATTACATTTAGCATAGAAACTTTGAAAATGAAAATTTAAGACATTTATTAACAATGTTAAAGTGAATGCTTAGCTTTTTCAATATTTTGGTTTTGGTGGATGAAAAGAAAATAAAGGGGAGAAAGCAGAAAGTTTTCACAGCTTAATCTAACAATGAGATTTACTTTTTTTACTCCAAAATCACATTCCTTGATGATTTTAAAACACGCTACATACAGGACATGTATGTCATCACAAATCATTGCTAATACAATGAAACTAGATTTCAGCTGATGAAGAAATTTAATTTTCCAACAGCAATTTTAAAATTTTATCCTGCAATTAAAGGTTTCCTTGAAAATAAAGCAGCAATGTCAAGGTGTACAGTGGAATTATAAAACCTGTTTTTATTCAATGGGAAATACACTGCAGACATATCTAATTCTATCTGGAAATCTTTATACAAAATGGCCAACAGGAAAGTTGCGAGGCTATGCATGATACATGTGGCCATGCCCCTCTTTGCTTCATGAGAAACTTGAGGCTACTTCCCCTCCAGTTCTTCAAGCAGCTTTGTTCTGGGAGAGATGGGGACAGGAAATATGTAAGAAAATCAAGGAACAGTGGCAAGGCAAAATATGAAGGGGTCTGGCAAAGGCAGTCAGCACAGCTCCTATGGCACTGTGATAGCTGAGATGTCAAGAGAATGCATCAGAAATGGGGAAACCAATATGCTAGAATTAGAGGCAGTATGTGTTAGCAGCAGCCAACCTGGCTTCGTATTTGGCTAATGAATACAGACACAGGTTTCAGGCCTGCTGGTGACATTCACACAAGATGATGAGTAGGAAAATAGGGATTGTTTTTAATGAAAACATAGATCTTTATTGAAAATGTCAATGTTCTATGAAAAAAAAAATACCAACAGAAAAGTCAAAATATGCAAACTTTTCCCATGTACTTATTTTGCTTAAATGTTTAATTTGAGCATTTTAATTTGAGCATTGAGGTTTGAGGAAAAAAAGAAAAAAGAAAAGCAAAAAGAAAAAAAAAAAAGAAAAATCAATACTTTTCTAGAAACACAGAGGGTTTTTTTGTGATGTGGCAGAGGTTTTCTGGGATTCATCTTTACCTGACTGAAATTTTATCAGCTTCTTCATTTCCTTGTATGCTACCGGTTCAACACCAATGCTTTCAAGTTGTTAAATGACACAGGTGCTCTGTTATATAGGTTGTAAATGCCCTGAATCAAAAACTGTGTCAATGGGAGCTTGGCAATACTCCTGGCATGCATATTATATTGAGAGCTTCCTGACTGCTCCTTTAACATATATGTCCATCATTATTTATTCTGTTTCTGGGATCAGAGTTTAATAAACAACAGAACAAAAAGCAAGTAAAACAAACCAAGAAAATCTCAGACTAAGGCTGATTTCCTTAAAACTGTCTACTTTCTTCTGTGTCATTAATAATTAGCTTCTTAGAGGTACTGCAGAGTTTTCTTAAGATACTGGAGCATTGCTGGTAACCTGTGTCTAATATCTCCCCAGTGATCTCACTCAGCAATAGTCCTTCTGTTGCAATAACTAGAATATTAGAAGACTGTGAACTCTTTTGGGCATGAAAGTAATTGTTTTGGTTTATTTTTGCTTCTTTTTTTGTCTACTGCATGCCTAAACCTACACTGGAGCTCTAAGAATGCAGATCTGAACGATGCTAATGATGCATCTAAATAGTTTTCTGCAACACAAGTTTAGAGTTATATCCTTATATAGCACTACCCTATGTTGGTTGGTGTACTGACTCACCAGGAGCCAGTTGGGGTATTTCTATACAGTGACAGTTTGTGGTAGTTTAGCAATTATTTTAATTGACTGTATCAGAAATAGTGTGTCCAGCAGGACTAGGGAAGTGATCGTCCCCCTATACTCGGCACTGGTGAGGCCACACCTCGAATACTGTGTTCTCTTTTGGGCCCCTCACTACAAGAAAGACATTGAGGTGCTGGAGCGTGTCCAAAGAGCAACAAAGCTGGTGAAGGGTCTAGAGCACCAGCCTTATGAAGAGTGACTGAAGGAACTAGGGTTGTTTAGCCTGGAGAAAAGGAAGCTGAAGGGACACCTTATTGCTCTCTACAACCACCTGAAAGGTTGTAGCGAGGTGGGTGTCAGTCTCTTCTCTCAAGTAACAAGCGATAGGACAAGAGAAAATGGCCTCAAGTTGCACCAGGAGAGATTTAGATTGGATATTAGGGAAAATTTCTTCACCAAAAGGGTTGTCAAGAACTGGAACAGGCTGCCCGGGGAAGTGGTGGAGTCACCATCCCAGAGGTATTTAGAAGACGTGTAGATGTGGCACTTAGGGACATGGTTTAGTGCTGGACTTGTCAGTGTTAGGTTAACAGTTGGACTTGATGATCTTAAAGGTCCTTTCCAACCTAAATGTTTTTATGATTCTATGATTTAATGATCTCTGTGTGATTTGGAAGAAATCACAGAAAATTAACCTTATGCTAAAACTGAAGTCATTTATCTCTTAAGGATTTAGGACCCCATCTGCAAAATGTACACACATTGCTTTATTCTACTGTATTGCAAAAAAAGACGAAGTTTGAATTTTTAGTGGGATCTTGAAACCTTGGATAGTGACATCAAAATTTTCCTACATTTGATCAAAATGTGAATCATCTTATCTAATGGTCTGTCTAGCCACTGGAGAGTACTGTGTGTACCATCAGACAATTGACTTTACATTCAAAATATCATTTGAATTCACATCCACAACTAAAACAATATGTGTTTCCTCCCAATAAGAGAGAGAGGAAGTCGGGTGGGGGTACAGGACAGACAGTGGAAATTAATCCAGGTTTTCAATTTTCCCACTATCTCCTATTATTGTTGTCACATTTCAAAAGTGTTTAATAACTGCTTACTAGAAATCCTAAAACTTTTTAAAAATGTTATTGGAACCTTTTGATTCTTTCTTAGAATGTTTGTTAGTATAACTGATTATAGTTACAAAAAATTACTATAATTCTCTATCAGTTTAGGGATAGAGAGATGGGATTAATAATATGAATATGAATTTTTCATGAGACATTTTACTAAAGATTGAAAATTAATAATATGTGTATTTAACTCTATGATTTCTTATTTTATATTTTTGACCCATTTGCTACACGGTATTTCTGAAAAGTAGGCTTTCTAGGGAGGGACAAGCTCCATGAGGTGCCACTGATAATTAGGTGATACTGCTCTTTTCCATGGTTTTGTGTTAATATAGCCATTTTACACTAGAAGTCCTTATATTCCTGGAGCTGGCCATTCAAACTGTGAAGGAATATTTAGGACAAGGAATAAGGAATATATTGATTGTAAAGTGATCATGTATATTTAAGGATTCCAAGGCATTTTTACTGACATTTAGGTGATTATGCTCTGCCTATCAGGTAACTTCCCTGCTATTTTGCTTACTTTAAACCACTCCTTGTTATTGCTGGATGGTGCTTATCTGCATTTTAAGCAGCAAGAGCCAGCTCCTGGGCCAGTGTAAGCATCACTGCTCCATGGGATTTACACCAGATCAGGATCTGATCCATATTTTCTATCTCTGTGACATGATTTAGGCTAAGTTACACCCTATAAATCTATTCTCAGTTGTTATTTTCTGCCTCTCAAGCTTCCAATAGGACAGCTTGTATTCAGGTTTCACAGCCAGGCAACAAAAGACTTCCCCTGGGTACTATGCTACTCTTTTAAAAACTAAAGCACACGGGCTGTGGAGGCAGAGCATTTAAATAGCAACATTCATTACCCTGGCTGAAGGAAAAAAGGTCAGCTCCAGCAGTAATCTCCTGCTGTAAATTTGCTAGAGAAACAACATGCCAGTAAAAGTACACATTAAACAATATTGTCAGCACTGGGACGCTCGCTGCCTCCAGCCCCGCAGGCGATATCGATAGTGTTAAAGCCGCCATTTGGGGGAACCCCTTGTGCCAGGAGGAACCCCGCAGAACACCCCACAAGGTCAGCCGAAGCGGGGCCCAGCTGTCCTAAACACGCACACGTGTCCATAGGTGCGCGTCTATAGGCACACTGAGGTGTGAGGAGGGTGTGTGGAGTGGTGCCCACCGGCCACCCTCCCTCCTGTGAGGAAGGATCCCTGGCGGGGTGGCAGCCCCCGCTGACAGATTTTTCGGCACGTTGCAGGCCGTTTGGCCGGGTGCCTGGCAATCCACGAGGACTGACACATTTTGGGCAGAGCGGCAGTACGCAGGGAGCCATGTGGCCGATGTTAGTAAACATTATCCCGCACAGTCTGGCGTGCCACCGCCAGCAGCGGGAGGGTGAGCGGCTGGCGGCACGCAGGGCCCGGCCGGGGCGGCCGAGCTGCCCGGGGACGCCAGCCAAGGCCCGTCATCCAGCAGCTGCTCCCGTCTCCGCAGCAACGGCATCGAACAATGGGCTGGAAATCCAGCCGATGGCCTGTATGGAGAAGGCCCTATGGAGGGAGAGGGCCCTATGGAGGGAGAGGGCCTGCAGCCCAGCCTGGGGGCAGCCTGCCCACCCCCCAAAAAGAGTAAGCCCTGAAATACACAAAAAGACACACAAAACGGTATCAGGCTGTGTTATCTCCCCCAGGTCCCCTTCAGGCATGTTCCCCGTCACCATCCAGGTGTTCAGGCTCCATTTTGATTGTGCCTCCTCAAGGTTTTTGTGCCTCCTCAAAGGTTTAACAGTAAAGACTGGATGGCACGGTGTTTAAATAGCAGGGGTTGGATTTCAATGGAAATTTGTTGGGCTTTCTCCCTCCTGTCATGATTTAAGACCTGGGACTGGGCAGAAATTAGATTTCAGTTTGTACCTCATCATTCTGAGAGACGGTGTCTCCACCCGTGGATAGTCTTCTCAGTTTTGCACCCAAATTTCCAGCTTTCAGCTTGATTCTGCTTTCAAATGTAATCCTTCTCCCCACAGGCAACAAAAACAGGCATGGATTTAATGCACCTTGAAACCCTCTTGACAAGTAGCTGAGCTGTCCTGAGCTTGCACTCAGAAACCTTGGGAAAGCAAAGGCAGCCTCCCTCGTGCACTTGCAGCAGGAAGAATTTCTCCCACTTGTAAGAACTCTACAGCTGTGCACAAACAAGGAAATCTTTATAAGAGGAGTGGACACAGTCATAAACTTGGAAAAATACAGCAAGCAGTCTCTATACGCAAATAAAAAAACCCCATCCTCTCCTAGTATTTTCCTACCAAGCTGAAGTATTTTCCTACGTCATTGCACCCAGACGACAAACCTCACTCACGATTCAGACAGCAAGTCCAGGTTTTGGGGCAGCTTTATAGAGAAAAGCAGCACTTCCCTGAAATACATTCAAGTCTTCTGCCCCCTATCAGCTACAAAATCTTCAGAAGCACAGTTTCTTACAACACAACCCTTTCTCCATACAAAATTAGTCCTTTGGGACTAATGTCTCTTGTACAAGTCTTCTGTGGAATATCTTACAACTTTTAGGAGCAATTGGTTCTTATTACACAACCAAGAAACATTCATGCTTTCCTCAAAACCTCTTGGGAATCTGTTCCCCAGGAGAAATCCGCATACTTGTATAATTATGTTGACTTACCAAGTGTCACTAAAGAAACTGTGTGTCATAAAGGACAAATGTCCTTGTGTGATGATAAAGGACTGTATGGAGTTGTCTGCTCCTTTTCTGCAGGAGTGTGTGTATGTGTGTGTGCAAGATGACAAGAGCCTAACCTAAGGCATGAGGGGAAGTAATTAAGAAAAATCTCTCCAAATGCCAGGTATGTCATCTCTATTGGTAATATGTCATGCATAGTCCTATGAAGATCCAAATGAGAGCTAGAGCTTTTGAGTTTGATATAATATATGTGCAATGAATATTTATTATGATCATAATTTATAAAATGTAGTAATGCTCTTAGGAATGTTCTTGAACTGAAGAAAGTTCACTGTGTGCAGAAAGAGTGTGTTAATTAAGAGATACCATACACATGTCACTACAGGGAAGCTTTCAATCGGGAAAGTAATTCCTTGACTATATGTGCATTTTGCATCCGAGACACAATTCTGAAAAAAAGGGAAGAAAGAAGGTAAAATGTTACAGCCTTGTCTGGCCACATTCCTGTTGCATAAAAGAACAAAAAAAAAAAAAAATGAGGAAGAGAGTCCTGGAGCGATGCAGGAGAGGGAGCTGAGATGCAAAACTGGAGGCTGGATTTCATACCTGACTCTGTACATCAGCTGGGACCTGTAAATGCAGGAGAGATCCTTTGACCTTGGAAAAACTCTTCTTGGCATCACACATGAATATGAGCTGCAATTAAGTTACTTGGTATAAAAACAAAAGCTCTGTTAGAAGACATCTAAATTTGTGTGGGTCTGGTTGCTGTAAAAGTAACCAAAATACTGAAATCGAAAGACCCGTTGTCCATTATGACATGAAAATTTATTGGTTATATTTATTACAGTAATTTCAGTGGGCTGCCTCTGGACCTGAATCAAGCTAGCATGGCATGGTGCATCACACACAGTTACACAAAGCTGTTTACATTGATACAGCTAAGTCCCCTTACCTTCCAGGAGAAGGTGGTCGCATCCAGGCTCCTTATCAGGAGTGCTTGCTGGCACTTGCTAACCCCCAGCTGCCCCTGACCACTGGCTGTGTCAAAGCTCTGCCAGTAACAGTAGGGACAATCACAGGCCACTGACAGTCTGTGCCCTGGGCCTCTTTCACTTGATAGCCCATAGATAATCTGACAGATCCAAATGCTAAATCAATAGGCTTCAGTGGGAACTGGGACAGGATCAGTTGGTCTTTCCCTGCTTAATTTTTCTAAAAATAGAAAATCTATTACAAATTAAGAATGTAATAGAAATTTTTCTATTACATTCTTAATTTCTGCAGGTTTAATTATTTATAATACAATAACAACATTACCAAGAGAAAGAAAAATGAAACAGGATTAAGAAGTTCAGAACAAACAAAACAATCTTGTATTTCTGAAAATGTGTAAAACAGACCTTTCTGTTGGGGCCCAATCCTACCCTCTGCACATAGACAACAAGATTCTTGTATCCAGGTATCTTGTGTCCCTGGAAATACATCTGGGCTTCATATCTCAGCTGAACAGCTGAAGAGACTACAGGTAAACTCACAACTTCAGTGCAGAAAATTGAGGATGGTCAGAGTCTGAAGAAGGTTTTTAAAAGCTATTTTGTTTCTTTGAAAGCAAATTGGGGAACAAAGACAATAAGGGAGGAGGAGGGAAGGTGATTGGGAACCAACAGCTTCTACTTTGAAGCCATGAAACCTTATTCTTCCACAGCTCTGCACAAGTCACTTGGTCCTTCTGCCTTACCAGCCCACCTCAGCGCAGCAGGGAGAAGAAAGCTTTGTGGAGCATTCAGCAGTCTGAAATACCAAGGAATCTTGTCCACTGAAGAGTAGTCATAACTCCAGTACAGTCAGTGGATCATCACAGATTTACTAGAGGCCTAAAGCCTAGTGTGAAAGGCCCTAAAAATGGTGTTCTGCTTGGGTATGGGGATGTAGATGTAAAAATTTTTGGTAAACCCTGCACTGCATTGCATATTTAGGCAGAAAAAAAGAATAAAACTGCCTTTCCCAAAGAAACAGCTCACTGTGGTTTAGGTCCTGATTCATAATCCAGTGAAGTCAAAAATATTCCTGCTGTTTCACTGGTTGGTTCACAGGTACTTGGTATTATTTTTGTTATTGTCCAATTCTTATTCCTTCTTTTACAGTCTTCCTACTCTCTTACTCTGGATCATTCGTCAATGCATTACATGCAATGTTCCTACTAACAAAGCACAATAAAAATCAAAATATACTGAATTGGCTCTACTTAGAATAGAAAACAGATGGGATATTTTTCAGCATGTTTGAAAAATCAACACATTTCCTTTGTAATATATAATAACTAGCATTATTCTCATTTTACAGTTTATACCAGAAATAGACATTAAGTCACTAGCCTTGACAAAGTATCTGTAGCTCTGTAAGGTGAGTCTGACTTTACAAGTCCTGGGTTGCACACCCTGCACTGAGGGAAGTGAATCCAGATTTTTTCAAGGTTCCACTGCTGCTGTAAATACTGCAGTACCATTACTTAGTTTAAGACAAGCAATTTGGAATGACATTTCCAGCTTTTGTTTTCTTACTTAGTTTCATTTTACTTTCTTCCTCTACAAAACTATGCCCATTATAACATGAGGATAAAATTGTAAGGTTTACCTAATTACTACTGCATTACACTTGCATGAACAGTGCAGATACTGAACATTAGACAAATTACTAATACAACAATGCAGCAGTTCTTTTTGTGGCAAGGGATTTCTCTGGGAATGTTATTTTATTGTATTTCATTTAGTGCTTGTTTGTTTAAGGGGGAAGAACAGACATTGCTGTATTTCAGTTTGATTCAGCAAGCATTCTGGCCTCAGTCCAGCAAATCATTTAAGCGTGTGCTTAAATGTAATGAAATGAAATTTAAGTTCATAGTACTGCCTATGTATTTAACATACAGCATGGGCTTAAGTGCTTTATACAAAGCAGGGCCAAAATGATGAAAAACCTTAAAAATAAGGCCTATGCATTTTTACACACACAATTTTTAAAAACCCTGATACTGTTAAAAAGGACATTTTCCACTGCCTATGCTATGAAAACACTGTGTATTCCCCCCCCCCCCCCCAAGCCAACTAACTTTTCTTGATCTGACAATCTGACAGCTATATCCTGTGTAACTGCTAGTCTGGCCCTTTTTAAAAATATCCTATTAAGTTAAGTGGAAGCTTTGCCTGAGCAAGGTATGCAGAAATGAGTCACAGGGAGTATATGGAATTTTCTCAGGACTTAGGGTTGTGCCTGTTGTAGCCAAAGGCTAAAGCAGTAGTGTTCCTCTGAGTACCTTCGCTTTCCATACCAATCTCTGTTTTAGTGGGAAACATAAAACCAACTTGAAAGTCATGCTGAAACACACCACAAAGAAAGGTGTGTTCTTAAATTGGGTTACCTAACCCAGGTTAGATAATTTAAGCTGCGGTTGCACAGCAATTTAAACCAATCTAACTACTGGCTGCCAGGGAGGGTGGAACCACATCAGCCAACAGTTAGATGTGCATCAGCCACTGCCGTGCTGCAGCCCCAGCTTTGACCAGCAACTAAGACAGACAAGGTAACTGGAGTTAGCTAATATGGAACACTAAATGTTAACAGTGCTTGAAGCCCCCACTGCTTTAACCTATCTATGTAAAGATATTACTGAACTTTTATGAGTTTTTGCAATGTAGACAGACCTGGAGAACTTTTTCAGAGGTAAAGAAACTCAGTAGAGCTGACTGCTGTCCACAATAGGGGAAAACACAGTTCCTTCCTCAGAAGGTTTACAATCCATATATTTCCACTGTAAAGGCCCTAAACTCTTAGCCAAAGGAGAAAAAAAAAAAAAAAAAAAAGAAAAAAGAAAAAGAGAAAGAAAAAGCTGGCTTTACTATTTATGAGAAGCTCCCAGTGTAAAAAAAAAAAAAAAAAGCTGTTTTGTTCCACAGGTTGGATGCGTAGGGATTTGTTTGTTTCTGCCAAAGGCAGAAACAATTTTCTTGAATTACTCTGCAGTGAATCAATCTCTTTTCAACAGAAGCATTAAAAACTTCTAGGTTTCATTCATTAACAGAATAATACATATATTTTTCTCGGTAGTGTTTGAATTACAACCGCACAGAATTCAGAACAAAGCTACTGTGGCTGCATGGACCTGCTCAAAATTCTCAAAATTCCATTTTAGAATGTTTCTGCTGCAAGACCTGATTAAGCACACGAGTTATCTAAAATATACTAGTTTTTTCTGCTGCTCTATTTTTCTTGCCATCTGCAGTCACTGCCAAAAATAATATTTAAATGGTTATTGTTTTACATTTCTAGCCCATCTCAAAAAAGTGAGGAAACAATTATGCTTTTGATCAAAGAACAGAGCATGAGCTAATCATACATATTCTCCCAGCTATCCTCATGCTTTCATGCTAGAGAAAATGTCTTTCTCAAACTTATCACTTGCTTAGTATAGACTTAAAGAACATCCTCATGCATTTTACACACTATAGAAGGATTTGAGTGCCTTTGGCCCAGTTTCTGTAACTTTCACTCATAAATAAAGAGGTAGAAGAAAGAAAGCAGAGACATGCACAGGTACGTATGAACAGATGTTGGCCTTGAATTTTTAAATAATGTTACATTACCCCATTTATCTGAAAGTTTCTTGGTATTTTGGATGATAGAAGTGGGCACAGATTCACTTCTCTTGCATTCTCTCACATTTAAAATTTCATTTCTGAACGCTGACTTCAACACCAGGTTTCTCTGCACATCACAGTTGTGGTCTCTGGGGACAGAGGGAAGGGGAGAGGGTAATAAGATGTGAATCTCATATATGGTCATATAAAATTGTCCAAGGAGTCTGTTCCTATCCAGGATGCTGTACAGAAGAAAACAGGCATTATAAGCCCCAAGGCACTCCTCTGTGCCTCCTTGTGCAAAATGTCTATCCCTGAGGCTTACAGGAATGCCCACAACCAGGAGAAAGGATTTAGCCCTGCACTGAAAGACTGTAGTGTTAGGAAATGGAAAACACATTAGAAATGTGTGTTAACCCCGACTGGAAAACCTAAGCAACTGGTTTTACCTCTAGCCAACAAAACCTTCAAGACATCGCATGCTGATTTATGTTCAGGTATCTACATTTGGATCTCTGCCTTATCTCTCTGGATGAGGTTTCAGGTTTGATTCAGCATAAAGGTGATGTGAGGCAATGTTCTAAGTATTTATATGTTAGATTTTGCCTTGTTTTGTAAGAGCTATAGAATTTTCTGTCTGAAGATTATTGGTTCACTTTTGTCTTCTCATCTCTAATTACATTTATTATATTCCAGAAGACTAGAAACAAACTAAATCCTATGCTAACCTGAAATTTAAGAGCAGAGAATGAGGATTAGGTCAGAGAATTTGTTTAGTTTTGATATAAAGTAGATCAAACAAAATCTTTGGGGCCTGGGAAATGAATCTACTGAATCTCAAAATTCCCTCATACACTCCAGATCTTCTCCTCTGAATTAGTGCTAAAATATCTTAACACTGAGCTAGAAAAAATTGGCTCGGTTTATATCTTTCTTTTGCTCCCTTGCAGTTTCCTGTAGGTCAGTGAGCTGTACACCAACTCTCTGGTCCAGTGTGGCCCAGGAAATTGCACATATTTTCAGCTGTGTCAGGTTCTGCATATGCAAGTTAGGAGGTTCAAAGGGAAGTTTAATTGACACTAATCCTCATCTTGACTTTTGCTCACCTCCTCCTCTTTTCCCACTAAGCCTTCCCACCTTCCCACCTCAAAGCCACAGAAGCTTTACAATTTTTCTTATAAAAATATATATATTTAACCCTTTGGCAATCTCTTAATGCCCTTTTATTAAATCCCTTAACTCCTTTTATTAAGTCCAGGGTAATTAAAATGATTATAAACCTCTCTTAAGAGATTATACCCTTTAATCACAGTGCATATTTGCTGAGATGTAGGCGACATTTGTAGTATATCAAATATAAAAATACTTTGGGCAAAGATGTTTAATAATTTTTAAAACTAAGATCTTGATTAAGGAGGTTTAGGGCATTAAAAATCATATCTACATGTGGTCACAAAGAAACATTGAATGACTTCAAATACTTTTTCACATATACAATGGCACAGTTATAATCAGGTTTCTCAATTTATTTCAACTCCAGCTCCTCAGCTGGCATAATCTGTCCTAATGCCATTGACTCCCAAGGTGCTACACTACTTTATACTAGCTCAGTTTTCTGGGCAACCAGAACAAATGCACAAGTAAAATCCCTTCCTGAGTCATTATTCCCCAGCCAATGAAAGAAAAATCAAGAACTTTTCTTCTGGAGTGAGCTTGGATCTCCTGTCTGGGACTCCCAAACTGTGCACTCATCCCATCAGCAGCAATAGTAAGGTGAGTGCATCCCCTTGAAAGTACACATGGTTGGATGTTGTTGCAGTATAGTTGTGCACAAAGTAAGTTTAAGAACTCCTATTCCGGTGTAAAACATGAATATGTACTGAACTTTTATCATCAAGATTTGGGGGTTAATTAGGACATGATTAGTTAGAACTTCTCACTCACAGAAGTATGGTTCATTGTCATGTGCATAGGTCATCAAATAAGACCAAGTGATATGAAGTCAGCCCTTAACAGTTACTAGTCTTTTCTTTAACTATTGGTGAATGCTTTAATCTCAGTGTTCCTTCTGTTTCTTCATGCTTGTTAATATACAGCTTGAATTTCCGTTGACACTTCTAAGACCAAGCTCTCAAGTGTTCAAAATCTGAGTCTTCTTTGAGGGAAAAACGTAAGTGATAATACACACATTATAGGCCAAAGGCACTCTTATAAAGTTGTAGAATGACACGGATCAGTAGAGAAAGTATTTATTTGCTTAGACACTTGCTACTAGACTGATTCCTGAAATTTCATAATTAAAGAGTTTTGATAAGAAATAAACTAGGCATCCAAGATTTGTTTTGCTTTATTGTCATTCTTTATTAACAGTGAGGAAAAACAATTTTTAAAAATTTCAGTAGGATAGGCAGCCAAATGCCTTACTCTTGACCACTTCTAGTTGCTATTGATTTTCATTGGTGCTTACATAACTAAAGCATCCAAGCACTGAATATTGTCAACAACTGCAGCAGAAAATAAAGGTATAATTTTATTTACCAAAGGAGTTCATGATAACTTAACTGCTCCTAGGTTAATAGTGAATGCATATGCTGAAATTACTCCAGAAAATAACATTCAGTCTTTAAAACATACTGCTGACAAAGTGAAACAATATTACTTAATACGCACTATTCTATTTTATTCTAAATGCTTGTATGTGTTTTCATAAAGTAGTCTTTCACAAACAAATGTCAGTAAGAAATTAAGATCTGAAAAAATGTGAAAGAATACAAAACACAGCACAGTTTAACTTGGCATACCTACAATTTTCATTTAGAAGTCTTGGAAGGTCTTGAGTTCTTCCTTTATACACTCCTACTGAAGTCAACAGACCCGTGGCCACTCAGCAAGTGTTCAGCCGCTCACAGAATGGGACCCTGTATTTTAGACTTAAACAAAAAAGTTACACTGAGACATAATATAACTAGTAGGAAAGGTGAGACTGCAAAGCAAAAAAGACGTGACTCATTTAAGTGTTTGAATGAAAGGAGGAATTGACATATGGGGATATGGAACAGTTATTGAAGACCACAGGAGCTGTGAAAAAGAAATAATTTTTTTAAAGGAACAGAGAAATAAAGTTATAAGGACTACTGGAGTGAGGTTATAGAAACAAGTGAAGGGAAACACTGAAACAGTTAGAACTATAAGAGGTCAAATAACAGATCTAGCTGTAAAAGTTAATAGCGATTTTTCTAAATGCTCATCTACTTTTTGGTTTTCTTCTGTGGTTTTTTTTTTTTTTTTTTACACTGAAAAGAATGTGATATGTGCTATCATTTAATTTAATTTAAAATGTTGTCAGTATATCAACATCTGAAATGTATCAACATGCCCCGTAAATGAGCTTTGTGGAGGTGTGAGAAGGAGAGAATAAGGACCTACCCACCATGCAATATGTTTTAGGAAATTTTATCAGTAATGCAAGCAATTTTCTGGAAATTATGAATATTGCTATACATTGATGATAAGCAGGACATGTGAGAGGATGAAATAAATCCAAAGATGCTAAAGTTATGGAGATGCTATTACAGACGACTAAAGCAAAACAGATATGAGTGTTGCAAAGAAGATGAACTAGGTGGAACTGGCTTTAAGATTACTTGATTTGTTCAAGAAAAACCCTTAAGATGTGAAATAAAATGAGTGGAAGACAGGAGTAGTAGGACTCAACTTGTAATTTAAGGCACAGAATTTAGGTATTAATGCATAGGTGTCTATATCTTCACTGTATACCTGGAGTTCCTTTTATAGCTGATGGAGAGCTAATCAATAGAGTGAACTGAACCTAGAGAACTAATTCTGTTCATCCCAAAATAGACACCTACACTGAATCACTCTCCAGACTCCACTGACTACAACAGCACCTAGATATCAAGCTTTCAGTTAGATATCTACAGACATGCAGATTTAGGTCTCTTAAGCTGAACTCCACATTAGACATCTACAATGTTGATACATGTATCTGGTCACCCAAGGCTTCCCTGTAATCAACACAGAAAAATAAATACTTCTAGGGTGAGATTAATTTGTGTTATTTTAAATATTTATTTAAGGATGAAATTAATTGTGCACTAAAACCACCTGTTTTCTTTATTGAGTAAAAAGGGTTGGTATCTGGTCAGATGCATCCCCCTTGCCTCCTGCATGACTACTTAGCTGAGGGAGGTGAAAGGAAAGACAAGAAGTAATAAATCAGATCACCATAAAAATGTTTAAAGGTTGAAGATGATAGAAATTATTGAAGTACATTAGATTGTTACATAGCTTCATTAGCAGCATTACTGTACGTTTGAAAGAAGTGTTCATAAATATATGGGTTCACAACACTATGATATGTCCAATGTTATCCTGTACACCTATGTTCCTATTCCACTCATGCCAGAATTAATACATTGTGGTTGAAGCACGTTGTGGTTTACCCAGGCTTGTTTGGCCTGAAGTAGAGATTTTAGAGAAATGTTTCTAATCATAATTATCAAGGATGTGACTCAGGAATGGTGCCTGGGAACCCTGACCAAAACTAATGATTGTAGGAAAAAATGAGAAACAAAAAGCCCTCAGAAACACAGTTTACAGTACATTTTTGATGACCAGGTTTCTACATAAAACTGCACATTTGCATCCCTGTTGGATTTTGATTTACACTAAGGATTTTCTAACTCTTACTTAAGAGTATATGCAATTCTAAAAAGATCAACGAAATATATTCCCAGCTTCTTAGAGGAATATTAAGCATGAGCCTCTAAACATCTCTTTAAAAATAAAAAACAAAAAACATTGCCACTTTCAGGGAGAGGCTGTTAGATATCACCATTCTCATTTTAGCACCTGATTTAGGAATCCAAATATTATTTACTAGCTGTTTAGGACCAAATTCACAGATGTTATACAGGTGTCTAAACTCCTTTAAGTTTCACAGGACAAACATCTACCCAAACCATTTGGTGTTAGAAAACTTTGTAGATTTGAGTATTACAGGCTGTCACATCTATGTCTATGTTTAAATAATTGTGACTTTCTCAATCCTACCAACTGCTACTAGCTCCAGAGTCTCCTTTTCACTGATCACATTTGTAAAGTGGACAAAGTACTGCTGAAGCTCTGAACATAAAGAACTGCTCAGAGACTTAGTGGAAGCCAAAGCTTCATAATCTTGAAGTGAGACAAAGAACTCCCCATCTCCCCAGTGGTGCAAAATCCTCTAGACATGCTCTGATCACGTCTAAGACATTAACACCTTGTGGGTCTCTCCATGTTACAGCTGGAAATATCTGATGGGCAGAAAGACTGTATGATGTCCCCACAAAAAATATGGAAATTGCACATGCTTCTTGCTAGGACAGTCATTTTGAAGACAACAACAAGCTGAGTGGTGCAGTTGACACACCTGAGGGACAGGATGCCATCCACAGGGACCTGGACAAGCTGGAGAAGTGGGTCTATGTCAACCTCATGAGGTTCAACAAGGCCAAGTGCAAGGTCCTACATCTGGGTTGGGGAAATCCCCAGTATCAGTACAGGCTGAGGGATGAAGGGATTGAGAACAGCCCTGTGGAGAAGGATTTGGGGATGCTGGTGGATGAAAAGCTGAACATGAGCTGACAATGTGCGCTCTCAGCCCAGAATGCCAACTGTATCCTGGGCTGCATCAAAAGAAGCGCGGCCAGCAGGTTGAGGGAGGAGATTCTCCCCCTCTACTCTGCATTGGTGAGACCCTACCTGGAGTGCTGCATCCAGCTCTGGGGTCTTTAGTACAGGAAAGACATGGACCTGTTGGAGCACGTCCAGAGGAGGCCACAAAAACGGTCAGAGAGATGGAATACCTCTTCTATAAAGAAAGGCTGAGAGAGTTGGAGTTGTTCAGTCTGGAGAAGAGAAGGCTCTGTGGAGACCTTTGCAGCTTTTTAATACTTAAAGGGGGCTTATAAGGAAGATGGAGACAAGCTTTTTAGTAGGGCCTGTAGCGATAGGACAAGGGGTAATGGCTTTAAACTAAATGAGGGTAAATTTTGACCAGATATAGGGAAGAAATTTTTTAGAGTGAGGATGGTGAAACACTGGCACAGGTTGCCCAGGGAGGTGGTAGATGCCCCATCCCTGGAAACATTCAAGTTCAGGTTGGACGGGGCTCTGAGCAACCTGACCTAGTTGAAGATGTCCCTGCTCGTTGCAGGAGGGGTTGGACTAGGTGGCCTTTAAAGGTCCCTTCCAACCCAAACTGTTCTATGATTCTATAAAACATTCAGTTTTAATTCCTGCTATGGAACACCTTCAAGAATACACTCAAGCATCACCACCGGCTATTAGCTCGGGTTTCATCCCCTCATTTGTATAATTAGTTACTTTACATTTGTGGGGAAAATAATAGTGTCTTTCTCATTTGCACTTTTTTTATTATTATTTTTTTCCTTCACATTCCTCATACTGAATCAACATTTATCTCACAACCCCCCACAGAGTCTACAGATGAATTTCTACCTTAAGGACACTGGCACATAACTCCAAGGATGTGACTATCAAAGACACTGCAATTTCCTTTCTTTGACATTGTTCCTTTCCAAACATTTGATCTAAAAAGTATATTAATAAAGTCCCCAATATAATGACAATTTTAGAAGAAAGACATAATTTCTAGACTAAAAAGCAAATTCATAACAACATTTCAAGGATATTTTAAGATTGATCTTAGGAATTTAAAAGAAAAATTACTTAAGTAAGTGGTTTTAAAAAGTGGTTTCCCAGCTACTCTAACCACCAATGAACTCTGTATATGATATTTGGTAGTTGCCCTCATCTCCTATGTCATGAATTACAATGTTAATTACATATTTAAATTAAATTAATGACAATAATTAATTACAAGGTACTTAATGTTAAGTCTATGTCATACTGAAGAAACAAGGATATGTCCAAATGTAATTGCCATGTATTGCACAAGAAAAAATGGTATGGGTATACACTTACTAAAAATATCAACCCAAATAATATTCTAAGTTGCTACACACATACACTGCTTTCTTCTATGAGGAATTGAAATCTTTGAATGCTAAAACACTACATACTTATTTTTGATAGTGTCAGGAAGCAAAATGGAGATAAGTGCCATTCAAGTGTTTTATTTAATTGCAACTAAAATGACTACACCTACTAAATTATCCTACATTCATTCACTGGTTTATTCTAAGAAATAAATCTATTAACCTGCAGTTTTCTCCAAATCATTGCTTTAAATTTCATCTGGTAAGTGAGATCAGCTATAGATCAAACAACTTGTTGATGGTACCCAGCAGCAATGAAGAAGTCCTTAAATAATTCATGTAATCACCCATTCCACGTTGTAATCACTCTTTCTCCGCAGTACAGAGCAGTGTTTGGGCCTGTTCCCAACGTAGATGCTCTGACCTGTCCTCTGGGAAGAGCCTGTGTCTCTCTGGTGACTGCATAAGGAGAATTAGGAAGCTAAGCAGCTAGGTACTTGGAACTGTGTAATGCTTGTAATGCTTGTAGATTAGAAGGTATAACTAAACAGGTGCAGAAAACATGACTCATCCTACCTGTAATATAAAACTACACTATGTTTAGCTGTTAGACACTGTTCTTTTGGACAATATGACTTGTCATAATTTTGTAATGATTGATATAGCAACTCACAGGAACACAATCTAACCTCAGCTTCAGACAGGTATCACAGAAGATAGTTCTTCTCCCTAAATGCATGCAGTATAGAAGATAGAAAGCAGATAGAAAGCAGTAAATACTTAAAACAGACAAATGAGTTTGGGAAATTGGGAGCATAGAATAAGAAAAAAGAAATAATCTTATTTTACTGTAAAATGAAAATGTCTCCACTTATCTACATAATGTCAGATGGAAGAACTATATCATGGCAAATGACACAGCTCACAAATAGAGCAGCTGTAATACTGGAGCCTAACAATGATTACGCATATGAAATGTAACTCAACAGTTCAGAGATTAGTAACAAATAGGTCATAATTCAGTTATATGTCTGATAAATTTTAAGTCTGATAAGTCTACACACCCATCCATTTCATCATGGAGTTAAAAAATACTTGCCATTAATTGTATTTACTTTGTAGCTACATTTTTTTTCATTTCTGCATTATTTAGGTGCATCATATTGTGATCATAAATACAGAAAACAAAATACCTTTGTTTGCTTTTTCTTCAAAGTGGACAGTCCTGTTACTCTTAAAATACACACTCAGCTTTATTTAGCAGGGTTCATGAATCAACACAAATGGAATCCCTTGTGTGCATGCAGCATGTATGTCAATCTATACATACAGGATGCATACAATGAATCTTCACAGCTCAGAGATGAAGATGACATTTTATCTTCTCTGGGTCAAATGTTGATCAAATCTGTATCTAATTAATCTCATTGAAAGAAGGATCTGGCCAGTAGGGGCACGAAGCTGGATGAGAATCACAGATCTCTGTGTAGTCTGGAGTCCTGTGTTCAGCTCTGGGGCCCTCAGCATAAGAAGGACATGGACCTCTTGGTGTGAGTCCAGAGGAGGGCACGGAGATGATCAGGGGGCTGGAGCAAGTCTCCTATGAAGATAGGTTGAGAGAGTTGGGCTTCAGCCTGGAGAAGGCTCTGGAGAGACCTTATAGAGGCTTTCCAGTACCTAAAGGGGGCTACAGGAAAGCTGGGGAGGGTCTTTTTACAAGGATATGTAGTGATAGAACAAGGGGCAATGGCTTTAAACTGAAAGAGAGTAGATTTAGATTAGATATAAGGAAGAAATTCTTTGCTGTGAGGGTGGTGAGACACTGGCACAGGTTGCCCAGAGAGGTTGTGGCTGCCCCCTCCCTGGCAGTGTTCCAGGCCAGGTTGGACGAAGCTTTGAGCCACCTGATCTAGTGGAAGGTGTCCCTGCCCATGGCAGGGGGATTGGAACTAGATGATTTTTAAGGACCCTTCCAACCCAAATCATTCAATGGTTTTTCTTCAAAGAAGGGGAAATTATCCCCTTCAAAGGCAGGGGAAATTATCACCTCATGCAACCTAACAGCAAAATGCTTGTTCTGCTGTGACCAAGCCTCCTTGCAGGGTCAGCACAAGCAGAAGGCAGCAAAAACTAGCGTATGGTGGCAGATTGGAAAAGGTAGCCCAGCAGAAATGCAGACTTGTCCAGGCACAGACCAAGGGCTCTAAATTCAGGCAATTGCTGAGGCAAGATGGTGCTCTGCTTATCAATGCTCCAGTAGTAGCCAGAAGTGCTGCGGCAAAAAACACTGTGCTGGCCCTACAATCAGCTTCTCTTCCATATTTGCACCATTACTTTCCTGTGAGGTTTCTGGAAGTGCTGTGGGTTTCTAATGAAATCCCTGCTTAAACGGGTCATTGTGACACCCCAAATCCCTTAAATTTGATGGCTTTGGGCTCCTGAGAGAAGAGACACCACATGTAGTTTAGGCACAAAGGGCAAGAGAAAGGGGAAGGAGAAAAAGTAAAGGGGAAATGGAGACAAGGAAAAGAAAGGAATACAGGTATAAATCATGAAGCACTTGCCAAGAGTGTGATAAACAACATGGTACATAAAAAAGTCATTAAATTAATGATCTTGAACTTAAAACTTTAAATAAAATTAAATCTTCTGATTTAAACCAGCTACAAGCCAGGAAATTCAGGCTTAAGAATGGAATCCTTTTAAAGTCGTTTTATGCTGGCTTGGTTTATCAGTATACTTACCAGGAGCAAATGTACCCTCTGCAAATTATACACATCATGAACTCTCAAGCAGTCATGCCAAGACCTGGTGATAAGTTGCTATAACAGCAGCTTGGGGTTTGAGAAATGCACTTTCCTTCACACTCATAGCAACAGGTGACTTAGTGGTAATGACATCATTAACACATTTCACCTTTTTAAGCTCTCCCACCAGTGTTTTACTTACACTAGTTTATGGAGGAATCATTTCATTTTGGTGTTTCAAGTCCCTTGTGTTCTTAGTGGTATTTTTCAGAAAATAAACAGAAACGAGAAAGGAGACCATCCTCTGGGATATGTGATTTGGGAGGAAACCATCTGATTCCATCAGCAGATTCTGTCTTCTATGAAAAAGAACTTGGGAATTTTTATAGCAGATCAGATAAGATTGCAATCAATCTAATTCAGTTTTCCCTTCAGGAATTGGCAATACCCGCTTTTTAATAAGCAGTTATTAAGTGCTTGACATATTTTCTAACAGATTCTCCAGACAGCTATGTTTGCATTTGTTATGCAAATGTAGGTATGTATATTAAAAAAAATGAATATTATTTCAATTTATTATTTGGCTGAGTCGTCATGGACCCTTCACTGTAGATATGCGTGCAGAAGGATCTTTTGTTACTGTTGTGGCTAAGTCTCTGTCCTTCTCTATGTACCCTTTAGGGTACTGATTTTTCAGAAAATATTACTAAATGAATTGTTTACCTCTTCTTTTCAAAAGCTATCTTTCCTACACTTCTCAATTCTTTTTATCATGTGAATACAAAAGAATGAAAAAACACTATCTTCTATTTAACAATTGTAACTTAAATAACAACCTACAACTGAGATTTTTGTTTACAAACACATTTGTCCTCCACAACTTGCTCCCTACAGCAATATGAAAACAAACATAACTCCTGAAAGTTATTTAAAAGAAGAAAAAAAAAAAAAGACAAGCCCAAAGTACTGAAAAAAAGAGAAACCCAAAGTACTGGTAGTACAATATATAGCAGCAAACATTACAGTACAGTATGGGAGAATTTCTGAACCATATGGGGCCAGATTCTATCTCCATTGACATCAGCTGGACCTTTATCACTAATTCAAAAGGATCAGACCAAGACTTGCACATTGGAAAAGAGGCTTTCAAATGGGATTTGTGAATATCCAAACAAAACAGAGTATTTGACACCTTTATTATACTCTAAATGCTTGAATACCACAACAATACAAGACAGAACTGGGTTGTCTCAAGAAGAGAAAAGAGAAGTAATTGCTGTCTTCAACTACCTAAAGGGAGGTTACAGAGAAGGTGGAGCCAGACTCTTCTGGGAGGTTAAACACAAAAAGACAGGAGGCAATGGACAGGGATTGCAATAAGGACAATTCCAGATAGTAGGAAAATTTGTGTCAGTCATGGTAGTCATAAAATGAAAAGGGAAGGGAAGGGAAGGGAAGGGAAGGGAAGGGAAGGGAAGGGAAGGGAAGGGAAGGGAAGGGAAGGGAAGGGAAGGGAAGGGAAGGGAAGGGAAGGGAAGGGAAGGGAAGGGAAGGGAAGGGAAGGGAAGGGAAGGGAAGGGAAGGGAAAAATCTCTGTTCAATTTTGCATGTTCAATCCTTAGACGATACATTCCTAGACTGTAAAGAGACAGTGACAGATCATTCTGATTTTTATTCAAAACATGATTTGTATCTGCTAGGAAAGTATTTGGCCAGTATACAGCTGTAACTTTTTTTTTTTATGTTATAGTGAGTCTAAACTGTAAACTCATGTTAAGAAGCCCTTGCTGGAAGTCAAGCAGGCACAGGTTAGAAATAAAATACAACGGATGTTTGAAAAGCTTTCCTTCTCCTTCAGGAAGACTCATGTGACTTGTACCTTGTTTGAAAACAGTACAACAGCAGTTCAACAAAAATTGCTAATAAAATGGGGGTTGAAAACTGTTTGTTGTAGCTAGTAAAATTAAATGTACCCTGTGATTGTCCACACCAACTGTCTCTGCTCAGGCTTTGTCTTTTACTGTTTTTTCACTGTGCTGGGAAAGTGGAAGAAGCATGATCAAGTCCACATGAAGGCAATGAAAACAAAGATTCTATGGAATGATCGTGGTCCTTGAATCCAAATTTAGCAGATATTAAGTCTTATTCAGGCCAGTTCTTCAAATGGCATAAACTTGTGTAGGCCTAGCTGAATCTCAACATTTTTGCCTGTTAAGGATCTGGATTTACTGCACTGAAATATTAGTAAGTACAGTTCCCAGTGTTCTTGGTAGAGAAGCTGCCTGGGGCCCAAAAATGCACAGGTTATGGGTACACGAACAAGCCGCTGTAGGGCACAGACATATGGCACATCCATTAGTGTGGTGATTTTGCACCCGTACTCTGTTACCTCATGGCAAATAGAGATGTTCTTTACCTCCAGCACCAAGCAAGTTACTTCCTTTGTGGCTAAAGTAGGGGCAGATGTCCCAGACTAGCTCCTTGCAAGTTATCCTTAAACTACTTACTGGCCATTTGGTCATTAAGGCATACCTTATTTTTCAGGTTCACTGTGGGGAAAGACAATGTCAGAAATACCTGTACAGACTAGAAAATAAAAGAACTCCTTGGTCTCAAGGAGCTTACCAAATGACCAAACATACTTCACAGACTCCTATGTCTTGCTCCTGTCATACCAAATGCCAGCACACCTCTTGAGACAACAAACTGCCAAGTTTCATTGTTCATTTGATGGATGCTTCAGAGCTCTGCATCTTCCCTGGGATTTTTAGTTTTACTAACTTAGCACAAGTAGTAACAAACAGGATCTTGCTACAAACAAGAACTTAATTCTCCTATGCAATGATGGACCCCTTTGAGGATATAAGTCTTTTGTAATGCAAACAAGAACATTAGTCAAGACCTTTGTTTACTACAAGTATGTCATTTTCTGTGCTGTAGCAAGTGTACCTCCATCATTTACTTCTCCACCCATCTACCACACTGAGGCCAGTCCCTTAGCAGAAGCATGCTAGCCGTTTCTGATCCCTCACAATTCTCTGCAAACAGTGGATATTCCAGAAAGTCTTCACAAGACACAGAAGTCTTTCCATTAACTGTGGTACATTCAGTCCCCTGGGATGATCCTGACTTCACAAGAGACATCTGAAAGCATGAAAGAATAGGAAAATTGTTCTTACTACAATTACTTTTAAACCAGAAATGGAAATGTCCTGCCTAGCATACGGGACCATGTTTTTGTATTTCATGTACATTGCAAAGTTAAAGAAACTTGTAAGAACTTCATTTAAAAGAAAAATAGTAAATGGCACATTATGTAATTGCTATTTATTTTCATAAACATGAGGTATTTCAAAGTGCTATAAGACGCAGCACTAAATGTACATCGTTGGAAGAAATTAAACACAGAACTTTGCAGTTACCCAGTTCTATGCACCAAACATGAACAAATACATTAACTGGAAGAAACAGGCTAGGAAAAGGCATATATAGTAAATTTCTTTACAAAAGTTTCTTAGTTCAAAAAAGTGATAAAGTAATATCTACTCAAAACTTTCACAACTCATTTTCATACGAAAATATAAGTATCAAATTTAGTTATGTATCAGCATCATACTAAAGTATACAGGCAATGTAAGAATTAGTACAGTACATAACAGAGATTAACAATATATTTGTATACAAAAACATGCTCCTCAAACATTGAGGTATTACAGTACTTAGGTATGAACTTCCAGTCTAATACTGGTAGCAAAAGCCACCTCTCATAACCCAAGACATGTACAAAAGGCAAGTGTGTAGATGGTATTTACAGAAAATTCCCACAGGGGTACAAAATGCCAACCCCTAAAGTAACATCTGTTAGAACATAAGCACCATAAAACTTAGGAATGAACGTTTTAAAACTCAACTAGATGTCATCAGCAGCTCCAAATGCTCACAACAATTGAAAAAAAAAAAAAATCCCCACCATCTACAGTTCTTAAGAAGAAAAACAAAGGCAGTCCATTGTTGTTTGGTAGTCTTGCAATCAACTCCTTGCAAGAACATCCATTTGCTCCGTACCCGGATAATATAGTTTTGTCGATTACTTCAGGGACTGGATTGAAAGTAAAACCAACATTCTTAACGTCAAAAAACACAATTTTTTTTAAAGAATCAAAAATGTGCAAAGTGGCAATGACTGTCCTGGTCAGCCAAAAAAAAAAAAAGAACAAAAAAAAGTTTAGCAAGTCCGCTTGTATTCTATTTTCTTTAGCAATTGTTGTTGTCTGGCTTGCAATTTTTCCTTTTCTAGCAATAACTTCTGCTCCTCAGCCTGGAGGGAATGAACATATTCAGTGGCTTTTTTCAAAATCACAACTTTTGCAGCTTTCTCATTTTTAACCAGTTCTGGAACATGGTCCCTTAACGTGAGGAAACTTGACCGCAGATCATTACGCCGTTGACGCTCCAGTATATTATGGTTGCGTCGACGTTCACTATCCTCTGAATCAGAGTTTCGAGGACTTGAACTCTTTGACTTTGGTTGGATCATAGGTTTTACTGGACGGGGCACCTCGGTTTTTAACTTTTTCTGCGGTGGAGCATCTTCACTCTCCATGTATGGAGAAGGAGCGGCATAATTATGCTGCTGGTGAATTGGTGCGCAACGCTTTAAAATCAGTTCATTCTGCTGTGTCCTGACTGATGGAAAAGTGGTATTTTTAGGACGCACTGTAATAGTAAGGGTGGTAACAGCCTTGTTGGAGGAGGAGCGTCTTTTCTCCACTGTCACAACATCTATTTCTTCTTCTTCATCCTCTTCCTCCTCATCTTCATCATCTTTTGGTAACAGAAAATGGAAAATAAAACAGATGTTATTCTCACAGAAAATACTCTGAACAAGTATCAACCCAGATGTATTTATTGACAAAATATGCACAGTAAAAGCACAGTGAAGTAACTTATGGCAAAAACAGGGTGTGCCCACCATGTGTAGTCAGATATAGATCTGGAAAAGTATGTAATATACATGAAATGACTCAAGAACAGTGATTTCTGAAAGTTTAATAAGGGTTTTTAAAAAAAACTTCTAATTCTCAATCAAAGCGGGGCTACTACCCACATAATCACAACGGCAGTAAAGAGTTTTTAGACAGAATGTATGTATTTTGAGCGGAATTGTAGAGCTGCGGTACAAAAGGCATGCACAGTGCCACAACACAGCCCCTGCTTGGTAGAAAAGCAGCCGGAAAACGAAACAATCGCTGGGTTTGTTCTGAGGCAGAAGGTGAAGCTGCTCCAGCCGGGGACCCTTTAAGCCGGCGCTTGGTGCACTGCCAAGAAGACAGCTGTTGGAAGTGCTTCCTCACCCAAAGCTGTCAAACCAGACATTAAAGGGACAGCAGGCTTTGAAACCCGGGACGGATCACCAACTTTATGGCGATGGTCACACGGACCAGCTCGTCTACACACGCGAAACCACGTTTCAGCCCAAGGGGACCCCCCTCTGCAGGCACGGACAGGAGACCCTTCCGGGCATTTTAGGTTCTGTCAGCGCAAGCGCCGCTCTGCGGGGTCACTAGGCTGCTCCAGCCTTCCCAAATCTCGCCTAAAGGCACGCACTGTCCTCCCCCACGAATCCCCTCCCCAGGGTGGCAGTGGCAGCCCGCTCTGCCCACCAGCCCCCTCCCAGCACGGCCGCTGGGATGGGGCACGCCAGCCACGGGGGGCCGGAGAAGGTAAGGAAGCCCCGAGGGGTGCCCCCGCCGCCACGCAGCCCCCTCGGGCCGGGCCTGCCGCCCGGTGGGGCTCCGGCCCCGCCGCTGCCCCGGGCCCGCCGCTGCCAGGCCGGGAGGCCGGGAACCGGCCGCCCCCGGCGCCGCTGCCCCCGGCCGCGGGGCCCCGCCGCTGCCGCCGCGCCTGCTGCCGCCTGCCGGCCGCCCCGCGCCCCGCCCCGCACCTCGGTGCCGCCGCCCGGGACCGCACCGGGCCGCAGCCGCCCCTGCCGGCCCCCCTCCCCGGGCGGCCCGCGGCGGGGGCGCGGAGCCATGGGCGCCCGGGGGCGGCGCCGCCACCCCCCACCCCTCCGCCCCGGGGACGCGGCGGCCGCGTAGGGCGAGCGCTTACCCGAGTCGCTGAGGGTGTCGTCCCCGGAGCTGCTGCTGGCCCGGCTGTCGCCGGCGGGGCGCGGCGGGCGGCCGCCCCGCGGAGCCCCGCCGCCCGCCGCTGGCACCGCCACCGCCCCGGCGCGGCCCGCCGCCGCCTCCCGCTTGTTGACGGGGAAGGGGAAGACCACGGCCGGGTCCACGCACTCGGGCACGGCGCCGCCCAGCTCCGCGCGGCCGCTGGCAGCGGCGGGACTGCCCGCGGCGGAGGCGGCGGCCCCCGGGGGCGGCGGCGGGGCGGCGGCGGCGGGCGCTTTGCCCTGCAGCTTCTCGCTGACCGCCCGCTCCAGCTTCTCGCGGGCGGAGAAGCCGCTCCACATGCAGTCCTGGATGATGATGGAGTTGAGGTTGTTGGTCACGCCGAGGCCCGTCTCGAAGAAGTCCCCGCCGTCCGAGCCGCCCCACAGGTCGGCCTCGGGGGGCAGCAGGAGCAGCTCGGACGCCCAGTCCAGGGGGTCGGCGGGGCGGCAGCCCCCCAGGGCCGCCCCTCCCCACGGCACCGGGGCCCCCCCCGGGGGGTGCTCCTGGAGCCCGGCCCGGCTGGGAGACAGGGGAGGGGTGGGCAGCAGCTCAAACTTTTTCCAGATGTCCTCCCCGGGGGGAGCGGAGTCCGGCCCGCACAAATAAAAATCATCTTCGTCCGGGTAGAAACAGGGCTGCAAAGAGTCGAACTCGAGGTCTGGGTTTTTACTGACCATTCCTGGCATTACGGGTCTCTTCTTGCTGATCCCTGGGTCGGGCAATGGTTTTAGAGACAGGTTTTATGGGTATTTCCACCAAGGGGAAGAAGAGAGATTCTCCCAAGACCTGAAACTAAACCAAAAATAAAAAAAAAAAAAAAAAAACCAACCACAATTAAAACACGAAGAAACAAACAGACACGTTATGTGACTCCCTCTCAACCGAAGGAAAAAAAAATAATCCCATCAATACCAAGAAAGCAGGAACCTTTTGCAAGTTGAGAAAAAATGCATCTCACACACCTTTCCTCCCGACTCAAGATATTCAATTCAAAGAAAAGCGATCAGGTAGTGCTCCCCCATGCAAAGCTTTCCGCCTTCCCCGGCGCTCCGTGAGGACACAAAACCAACCGGCAAGGTACAGCAAAGATGCAAAGCACCTCTGTGCTTTTTGCACATAGCACTCGCCTGCTCTCCCTAAACTGCTTCAAACGCTCAAAACCGAAGAGTAACTGTAGGCAGATGCAAGGCTTTGATACCGTAATCTCTCCAGAAAGAGCTCTTAATATGCCAGCAAAAGTAGAGGAAGTTTACTCCTTTTGTCATCTGCGGAGCAGTGCAAAGGGGAGAGAGAAGGATGCAAAAAAGGGGGCGGAGGGGCTCTTTGCAACTTCGCAAATCGCCAGTTCATTCACTCAAAGCGAGCCAGAGAAATCCGCACAAAACACAAGGGGGGGGGGGGGGGGAGAGGAGGAGGGGAAATCCAGCAGCAACAGAAATTATCAACCTTATGTAATAATCTCACGCACAAAAATGCATTAAAACCACCCAGGCGCCACCAACAAAGCCTCCTGATTTGCCAAGAAGGTACGGGAAGTTTTCTCCCCCTCTTTCCAGTTTAAGGTTAAGAGCAACGGAGAGGTTGCAAGGACAACTTTGCACATTTTGCCACTTCATGCAATCAAACCTCCTGCAAACACACCAGCTTTCCAGCCCTCTCACCTCCGGAAAATGCACGCTGCTGCCCTTACCTCGGCGGGACCCCCCACTCACTAGCCACGACCAGTCAACCACAGCCCCATTCCTCTTCCGAGACCTCAGTTGCATCAGACATTAAAAAAAAAAAAAAAAAAAAAAAAAAGACTATAAGTCCAAAAAAGACATTCAGCGTCTCCCTTCAGCTCGGTTAAGGTAACGCGAAGGGAAATGGTTCTGCTGGGTTCACAACAGCTGACGCTGAAACGCAGACCAAAAGGGGAAAAAAAAAAATCCATTAAAAGCCTTATGATGAAATGCAAAGAAACGAGCCCGGCTCAGCTGCTCTCCCCCTGCCCCGCCCCCTGATCACTTCCAGTATTGTACATTTTTCTACTCGTGAAATACATTAAACCGTTTAAAATGCAAAGCAGTAAAGAGGCACCTACAAAACACAGGCGATCTCAATGCGACAGCTCCAAAACAAAACAAAAATATCCTCCAGGATTTTCTTCTGCTCAATGAAAAACCCATTCACACACTGCAATGCCCCTGCGCTTCCTTTCCCTTCCCATCCTCCCTAGTTTAGCAACTCAAATGCGATGTGGAATTGTATTTATTTGATTGGGTTTTTGTCCTGAAGCCCAGACCCTGCAGCTTCCTCTTCTTACCTCCTTGGTGATGGTGGTGGGTGTTGCAAGGGGGAGGAGTGGCGGGGGGGAAGGGGAAAGAAAAAAAAAAAAGCAAGAAAAAAAAAAAAAGCAGATGATCTTGTATGTTGCACTTTACTGAGCGCCAGCCCGCCCGGCCCCCGCGGCTGGCCCAAGCCTCCGCATTCACCCTTTGCTTGCAGACAGATGACTGTCACTGGCTGGCTTTGAAGCTGCTGGATATTATTAACCCCCCAAAAAGGCATTAAAAAAAAAAAAAAAAAAGCAGGAGGGAAAAAAAAAAAAAAAGCAAGCTGACACACCCGGGGAGGAGAGCATTAAAAAAAAAAAAAAAAAAAGAGAAAAGCGAGAGCAGCCTAACCCCACCTCCCTGATTTCCATACAAGCAGGGAGGTGCCTGGCATTTGGCGCCAAAAGCCCCATTCGCTCTTTATTCTCGGCGAGCAGAATGAGGTCCCGCTCCCGGTGCAAAAGCGCCAGGGGCGGGCCGGGGAGGGCGCCCGGCTGCCGCGGGGGGCCGGGGCCGGGGCTGCCCCCGCTCCGCGCCCGCCCGCGGAGCCCGCCGCGGCTGCTGGCCCTTTGTGCCGCCCCCTCCCCGCAGCACCCCGGCCCCCGAGCTCGGGGGAAGCGTCGCCTCCGGGCCGCCGTTCGGGAGAGCGGAGACCCCCCCGCCCGCGGCCGCCATCTCCCGCGAAACACCCCCCCCCGGGGCAATGAAAAGAAAAAGAGGGATAGAGGAAGTGGCTGGGCGCGGGAGTCGCTTCCACTCTGGGCTTTGTCAATAGTCAGGAATAATCGTCCTGCAGCGACCGCCTCCCCGCAGGCGAGCGGGACTTGCACGTCGGCGCCGCGCCGGGCTGCCCCGGGCTGCCTGCCGCGGGCTCCCTGTCCCGGGCTGCCTGCCGTGGGCTGCCTGTCCCGGGCGGACCCTCGGCCAGGCCCGCGCTGCCCCGCGCACACCTCTCCGCCGCGGCGCGCCGCGGCCCCGCGGCCCGGGACACGGGCACTGGGCGGGAGCCGCCGCGTCCCGCCGTCCCGCTGCCGACGGCGACACCTTGCGGAGGGCCGGCGGGAGCGGCAGCGCTCGCCCGGCGCTTCCACGCACCTCCCCAGCGGCGGGGCACCCACCGCTCTCTCGCCTCCTTTCCCCGCGGGCGCGGGGGCCGCGGCGGCGCCGGCCGCGGGACGGGCCGGGACGCGGCAGCACGGGAGCGCGGCGCTCTCCTCGGCGGTGCGCGGCGGCGGGTGCGATCCCGATCCCGATCCGGCCGCCGCTCGGGGCGGCGCCTCCGCGCTCATAGGCTGCAGGTTGAGGCGGGGACTCGGGCGTCGCTCGCAGGAAGGGCCGGTGGCGGCGGGCGGCCGCTTTGTGTGCGGCGGTGGGGCCGCCCGGGGGGCGCCGCCTCCCCGACCCGCCTCGGCCGGCGGGGCGCGGGACGGGGGGGAGGGGGGGGGCGAGCCCGGGGTCTTCAAAACCGGCGGCTGGGGGAGGAGGCACGGCGGGGAGAGAGCGGGCCCGGCGTCGATGACAGTGGCTGGGGAGCAGGCGGCTCCGCCTGAGAGGGGAGAATAAGCCCTGAGGGAGGCAGGGTCAGTCCGTGCGCCCCTTGGCCGCGTCCCCTCCGGTGGATTTTGGGCCGGCCGTGCCTGGAGGTCCTGCCTCTCCGTGTGGTGATGCCCTTGGCCCCCGAGGCTGAGAGGCTCCTCCACCCCCTTTCAGTGTCCTGAGGCAGCCTTTGAAAACTGTCCGGGGCGCCCGGGGCGGTCCTGCGGCCAGCGGGTGTCCAGGGCAGCAGCAGGGCGGGCCGGGCCCCCCGGGCAGGCCTGGCCGCAGCACAGGGCTGCTGGAGGTGGCAAGATGGCAGCGAGTTGTCGGCTTTGGTCGGGCAACCCGCCCGGCCTGCCTGTGCTGCCTGTGCAGGCCAGGCTGCGTGTGACCAATGGCGACGACTGCTTTGAAATGGCCGCAGCCAGGACAGGGGGCTTCTGCTAGGGCCTTCGCTCCCCCAGCTCTCTTCCACCCGTCTCTTCCCCTCAGCGGGGAGGCGGCTGGGTGCAGTTCTGCTGAGGAGCCTTTGGCTGGCTCTGGCTGAGAGCAGAAAGGGCACCTGGGCGGCGAATCCTCTGTACCAGAGCTTCCTAGCGAGCGCAGGTCAAGCAGGGGGTGCTGAAGGTGACTTTTAGGTATTGGCTAGGAGTTATAACTTGGCTGGGAGATAACAGCTGGCTGGAGTCAGCTGTGGAAGGGGCAGCACACCACGAAGCCGAGAAGTGCTGGAGCAACTCCTGCCCGGGCTGCAGCCAGCCCCTGTGGCGGCAAGCTGGTGAGGTGCTTGAGGTCAGGCTTGCCTGAACTTCAGTGATTTGGCCTCCATTCCTCTAATGCATTTTGGATTCAAGACAGGGGAATTCATTGATTAGCTAATGTGTGCTCGGTACTTTGAAGATGTGAAGTCTTATGAAAGCACTGGGGTTTATTAATTTCTGTTTGGATGATTTGCCTGGACAAAAAAGGTGTGGGTGGTTGGGATTTTTTTCCCCTCACATTTCAGTAGCCTTGAACAGGTTGCAGCTTGTGAGGAGACATGAACAGTTAGTATGTGTCTCAATAAATGGGTGAACAATTTATTTATATTCATCGATCGAGGACCTTCCTCAATTTAAACAATTATATATGATTTGCTCCTTTAAAGTACTTCTACATTTCCTTTAATGTTTTTATATACGCAAATATTTGTATGTCCATACCTTAGAGGTGGACATGGGCTGCTATCTGATTTATTGTTAATTAATTATAAATTCTCATCTAGATTTTCTCAGCAGCCTTTTAAAATTTTCTTTTTTTCGTATGTATGTGTGTGGGAATAAAGCTATCAACTTCTAGGAAAGTTCTACTGTGGTGTGTGATATCTCTTGTAGTACCTGGTTGAGAACATTAATGAGGGGTAACATTCAAGACAAAACTTCTAAAGTAACTTTCATTTTCAACCCTCCCCAACCAACCAAAAAACAAAAACCCCACCAAACAGGAAATGGAAAGCAGTACGCTGAGAAACATTGCTGCTTATAAGCACTAACTGTTTAAGTAAAAAAGACTTGTTAAAACACCAGATCTATTGCTTTGTCTTGTAGGGTTGAGAAAGACATGGAAAACATTGTGCAAAGCTTTGGAAGGACTGCACAAATCTTTGTGCTGTTTTGGCTGACACTTATTTTGGGCTATTTTATCAACATTCCCTTTTTTTTCTCTGATACCTTCTGTCCCTGAAATGGCATATATCAAGAAGCCTCAGGGCAAATGGAAACCTGAAATTACTTGTAGTTACTGTGAATTTATTATTGTGTCGTTTCACTGAAAAAACTTGGGAATTAAGATGTGCTGATACTAGAACTGGGTCCCAATATAGACCAGTGGTGTAGCAACTATTTTAAGGCACTGTAAGAATTTGCTATCTGGAAAAACAGGAAAATATGTTTTAAAAAGTGTATAAAAGGCTAAAAGACACTTTTGCTTATACAGTGGTAAGAATTTTAAGCAGATCCTGTGGTCTTTAATTTGACCTCGCCACGAGCCTGGCAAAGCACTGTGCTGAGACCTTGGACATACACACCTGGGCATAATACATGGGTAAGTTACTGGTGTTCAGGGACACTGAACATTTTCCCTTTCGTCGTTATTGATTCATTAAGGAGTGCTGTGTAAGGCAAATTTCTCTGGCCACACATACCTCTCTTTTGCCCTTACAACCTGCAACTACCGAGAAGATCAAACCAAACAAGACAGTATTACTTGATATGTGTGCAGTTGCCTTCCTCAGAGGCGCCCAAACTTTAGTGCATTCCTGAGTTTTCTTTGCTAGTCAGAAGCAATGTATATACTCTCATGACTTGATGTTAAATTTTTAAAAGGGTGTATAAAGGGTTTCGTTAGTCAGGGGGGAGGTGTGTGTTCTGAGTGCACTTGGCAAAAGCATGACAGAATTGGAATGATTCATCCCTGTTCTGTCTCAACCAGCAGAAATGACATGTGAAACTTTCTGTGTAGGACTAGAAAGGACCTAAGTATGAACACTCATAGACCTGGGATTTAAATTTTCTTAAACAAGGACCTGATACACTTCCCATTAGATAGCAGTAGTAACATTTTCAGGTGGGTTAAGTATTTGGAAGTAGATGTTAAGATAACTGTTACAAAAACTGCCAGATTTAGAGCAGCAGATTTATTCCTGCATACCTTCAGTAAACTTGCTTGGTAGTTGTACTGATCCGTGCTGCGTAGCTGCTGAGTGTGTGTAATCTAAAATATTTCTCTTGACACTCTCCCTGAAAGTAGAGTCTTTCACCCTTGTTCAGGTGAGATAGGATAAGGCAGTTGCCCATGTTACATTGGAAATCGAAGCAGATTTCCCTGGTATGCTGATCGTAACAGTCTGAGCTGGCAATTGCTTTCCCACGAGTTCTTGTAGAGTGTGTCATCATCATCCGTTAAGGTGAAAGAACTGCGCAGTCTCCCAAAGCCATTGGATGTCAGCTCTGCAAAGAATGCCATCGTCAGTGCTGCATTCACTGATGTTCTTGTGGCATGAAAACTGGTCTCAAATACCAGCCATAATACCTAGTGCTTGTATAATATTTGACATGACCAAGGCATTGTACAACCACAGACACTGAAAAACTTGAGTTATTTCACTTACAGTCACCGCAGAGATCACTAGCCAATCTCACCTGTGCATTCAGAAACATTTTAAGGAGTGCCTAGTAATCAAAGAACTAATTCTATTTATTTAAAACTAATTCTGAGGTCATATTATTCATAAGAAATACTCTGATAACAGAATAGCACTCTGGCTGCTAAGAACAGAGGAGATATGGGATTAAGTGGGTAACTGTGGCTGAATGCTCGACCTTTAAGTGTTCCTAGACATATCAGAAACCATCTTGCAATAGTTAGTGAAAAGAAAAAGAGCTTTCTTCCTTCTGTGCTTTTTGTGTACATTTCGTTTCTTCCAAAGTGGTTGATCAGACCGGCGTTTGTCTACTAGTCTTCTCCCTCAGTTTCCTTTCTAGCTGCTCAGAGAGCATTGGAAGATTTTCATTTAAACCAGAAGGACTAGAAATGTATTTTTTAGGTTTGGCAGAAGCTGATAGCAGTTGCTCAGGAAAACATCCTACTTGCAACAGATTTTTCAAACCCTATATATGGCTAGATAAACATCTAAGCATTTGGTATCTTACAGTTGTATTCTAAAGCAAAACAAAACAAAACAAAAAGAACTTCAAAAAGTTACAGATAAGACCAGTAAGTGAAATGTAATAGAAACGAGGAATTTTGAGAGCCTGGTTTCTGATGTCTCTCTTTTATGAGAATTCTTGATGTCTAATTAAGAATGAGCTTATTAACTTTTCTTGGTTGAAATATTGATAGAATCTCTTTTCTCTCTCCAGTTTCCAATTTTAAAGAAAACTGTAGAATTTTAAGGTTTCTTAGACCTTTCCCCCTCAGTAAAGTTTGGTTACAACTGCCTAGTAAGTTGAAGATTCATGTCAGGGAGTGACAGACAGATAACTGTTGAATGGGTTTTTTTTCCCTTAGGAAACTAGGCCAAGAGGAAATCAAGTACCTGAATTTAAAAATTATGGATTTATTAAATTTCAGCGTTCAAATATTGTCTTTGTGCACATAAAATGATTAAAGAGAAAAGTACCTCACTGCTTCTCTTAGTCAGGCTACCACAAGAAAGATTATTAATACAAAATCTGTGGATAAATTCACTTTTACAATATTGTAACCCCCACACATTATTACAGTAATTACTTCCTCCTAAATGTATACATAGTGCATGAAAATATATCCTAATTGTAAAATCACTTACAAGCATTTATCATTCTTGCAAGTATTCCTTTATGAGTAGGAAGTATAACTTTCCTAAATTTAGTCGTTGCAGAAGTGTCTGCTGCTTAGTGACATACAGCACCTGTGACATAACAGTAGAGTTGGGTTGTTCTTGTGTTATGTTCCTGTTTTTATAAATACCTGTGACACAATGAACACATTTGATATGCGTTTCAGGACAACAGCTGTGGCAAAATATTTTTTCTGTAACAGGTGAGTTAAAAATGGCTTGATGGTACATAATCAGAACAGTGATAAACTTGGTTTCTGTTAGAATAATTCGTTAACTTTTGCAAAGAGTTAACAAAAGCAGGTCAGTACAGTTGCTTTTTTTTTTTTTTTTTAAATTTTGGTGAATGGAATTCATGTTCAGCACACTGAGACACTAATCTGTATTACCATGCTGCAAATAAACAGTAAGGGTCATTTATCAGTAATTCTGAGGATATCAACAATGCAGACTTATACTGTGTCCTTCAGCCACAACAAATAATGGTAGACTTCTTGCAGGCATGGACATCTTTATAAAATAATTTCATCACGGATCTTCAGTGTTTCTTTAAAAGTCAAGGGTTTGAGCCTATTCAGTCAATAGCCACTCCACTATCTGTTAAAGCTAGAGAAAAATTCTCTGGAAAATTAATTTAGTGAAGCCCAGGACAGTCATCCTTGTATTTGCAGTTCGTAAGCAGGGAGGGAAGAGAGTGACACGAAAGGGCAGCTTCCTGCTTCTGATGACCCGCTGCAGGTAACAGGCAGGTGAGAAGAGGGCTGGTGAGGTCTGACAGTTTCATCCAGTATTTCTCCTCACAGTGGTCGATGGTGATGCCACAATGCCACTTCATCAGGAAGACTTGTTGATCTCAATTAGTTTAATTCTCTGAAAAACTTGGTTTAGTTAAAATCTTCTTAACGCCACAGCAAGAAAGATTAGGCAGTGAACGCTGGAAGATCTTTGGGGTTATTCACACAGCTTGTAAAAAGGGCTACTTATATAGTTTGTCCCTGATGCTTACCCAGTTCCTTTTCTGCCTGTCCCCCTCTGCTTTGTCATCATATATTCAATTATTTAGTGGTTTGAAGCATTACAACATTTTATGTTTAAATGTGCTTAAATGTTTTAACTTTTTTTGAGCAATTAGCCATTTGTGCATTTTTATGCAAGCTCACTTTACTGACTATTTTTGAAACTTTAGCTCAAAATATTTCACTGGTTGCAAAGCCTTTTAAATAATTCATTATAATTAAATATTTTACCAGATAATTCACCGAGACAAACGTGAAATGTGCAGTTGGGAAGGTAAAATTATAACCAGTCACATAAACCTGTCTTCATTAACTCCCTTTCAAACATCTCCAAATGTTACCAATAGAGAAAGACATCCTCGTAGAGTGGTTTGAAGCGTGAATTCTTTAGTTTTCAGTTGGAATCTGCTTTATGTTTGAGAGGAAGGCTTTCATTTCCTGCATCTGAGATTCATTTTTAAATGCAAGCTGACAGGAAGATTAGCCTTTAAGGACTATTAGTGACTGGCCAGGATGGTGTTGGAGACTAGAACATAAAAGGCAAAAAAGAGAAAGATATAGACTTAAGTGAGTGAATAAGGAGATTCATCAAACTATATTCTCAGCTGGTGTCAATTGATATGGCTTCCTTCCATTGGGACTGTGCCAGATGAGACCAGCAACAGATCTGTCCTGTCGTGATTCCAACTTGAGTCCTGGACCTCAACTTGAAAGTAGTTTTCTGGATTGTTTAGTTTGTTCTTTATATGCAACGGATAGAGCCTTTACTGATAACCTGTGGGACATTCTTCAAAACTTTGCCATAAAAACTGTTAACAGCAAAGGAAACGCTTAACACTTATTGCAGTAATGAAAATATCTTCAGACACATTAAAGGCCTTTATGGAGTTTTGATGGTTTTATTATTATTGCCATTCCCGCTTTAGTAAATCAGCGTGTCAAAGTTTTGTTTATTTATGTCACAGAAATTACTGATGTATCTCTGTCTATAAGCAGAAATGTATGAAGGGCTATGCCACAATCTTCGGATGTCTTACCATTTCCTCCTTCTGCTTGCCTTTCATAGTCTCCCAGAGAGAGCTGGCAATGTCAGTGGGGATAATTCTCATGGGCTTCTCTGAAGCTCTCAGCCCCCTTGCCAAATCACGGACAGCCAAGCCTTGAAAAAGGTGTTCACCTCCTGGTAAAACACATGATTGCTAGAGATGAGAAACCAGACTCAACAGACCCAGGTTTGCATCTGTTTCGGCAGCTCCTAAAATCTATTCATATGTTTAACACATTCATATGTTTTTCCAGACAAATGCAAGAAGATTTTGTACTATACCACAGTCTGTAAGTCAGAATGCTTTGAAGTGAGCCATGAGCAATAGGAGGCTGAAGGAGGTGTCTTGTTCTACTCATTGTACATAATTATTGTAAAATTGTTTGACAGGTTACAGACTTTCAGAAGTAGAGAGTTTTAGAAGGAAGTGCCACAACAAATGTGGTTTATGAATTTGATTTTTTTTCTCTTCAATGAATAATAAACCATTTACTGTACTGATCATACCACTGGATTTATCACTGGATTCCTGTTGCTTGCAGTGTTCTGCATTGAATGTTTTAGGGCTCATCAGTACTGTAACTTTGACCTTGGCTGCCCATGTGGCTTAAAGATTTTGTGTTGCTACATATTGCTGAAGTATCTGAACACATACTGTAAGATCTAGACCTGTCAACTTCCCTCTAAACCTGTCTCTCATGGCATTATAAAGATAGTTCTGCTGCCTCACTCCTCAGTACCCAAAGTGACAGGGGAAAAAAGGGAGAAAACCTGAACAAGAAGCATCTACTGTGTGGCAAGCCAAGGTGCAGTCATAAAAAAGCCAGTACAAGACAGGAGACAGTACAGCATGTTAGTCTTCTAGCCACCCAGGAAAAGGTATGAATGGGAGAAGAAAAAGTTGCATGCGATTTTGGGTGAATGATATTATAAAGCATCATAACAAAACAGTTTTCCTTTAAAACTGCTCACTTGTTTTGTTTTTGCTTTTATAAAAATGAATTATTTGGTGGTCTTTAATGAGTTGATTTGGGCAACTTGAAATGTCAACGTGGAAGAAGCGGTTAAAGACAGAATGTCCTTGCACCCCTTAATTAAAAGAGTTTTAAAATGCTGCTATTTAACTTTGAGCTGAGGAAAATGAAAAAACATATATTTAGTGTTGTTTCCACTATCATACATGTATGTCCTTGATTTTTGACTGTTAATTTCTCTTTTGATCATTGTATAGGAGGGACTTTCTTGTCTTACTGTTAACTGAAATATCCAAAATCCCGCTTTGGAAGTGCACAGCTACGTTCATGTGATCAGAGTTTACATGTTAAATGTTTTTTCATCAGTAATTTAATATTAATGAGCCATTACATTATTGAGGTTTAGCTAAAGGTTTTTTGTACTGATAATGCATATATTTGTTTTCCAGTGACATAACTGCAGTGCTAAGAACAATTGCTGTTTAACAGAACTGAAATGTTCTTGATACTCAGAAATATAATTCTGTATAATATGGAAGTTTACAATAGATGGGCCACATTAGCAAAGGAATACAGAAATGCACATTATTTCAACAGAGCTGAATTCTATATTAAAGGAAGAAAATAATGGTGAAAATTTATTATGTTTTGTTTCTATCCTGACATTACCCAAGTCTTCTAACAACAATTTTCATTGCATCAGTTCCAGAGTGCTAAATATGTAGCATTTTGGCAAGATCATTGCCTCAAACATACCAGTACTGTGCTGGCATTCCCGCTCCTTTGACTTGTATTCTGGGTGCAGGCAGCTAGATCAGCATTAATCAGTGCAGAAAATCACGTTCGTGTGCCAGGGTTTCAGACGACTGGTAAAGACTTGTTCTTGGCAGGATAGCAGTACAGATACAAGGTTGGAAGGCATCCTCCTTCCAGTGCGTCATGGTGTTGAGGACTAGTTTTCTGCCTACTCTGGAAAAAATATTACTGAAATGATTCTTTTTTAAGCAATTAAGAAAAGACCATGCATTGATGGTTTAATGTACTTACAAGAAGTAGCAACAAAGTGAGTATAGGTAAATATATCAGTGGGAGAAGAGTACTGTATTTATACAGAAGCATGTACCTGTATATATGTTGATGTACACACATGTATGTATGTGTGTGTGTACAGGTGTGGTTTTAGACTTCAACTTGCCCTAGAGTAAATGTTTAAAACTGTTTCTCTGTTTCAGAAATGTAAAAAAAAAAAAAAAAAAGACATTGAATCCTTGTCTATACTGTTTTTCTTTTTTGTAGGATGACCTGCAGTATTCTTTTAGTTAGCCACTTTTACAGAGAATTTAGAATGTATCTACATAGGGCAGCAGAGCATGAAGACCATCCCCAGCTCGCCTAGGCTGGTCTGATAAATCTACAAAGCACATTGCACTGTTCATAGCTCAAGTACTGAAAGATATATAAACTATATTTGCCTGGCCCATTGCTCAGGTTAGTAAGTTTTATCCCTTCTCAAAGGTAAAAACTTGAGCTCAGCATCATTTTGAAACTGCTGTAGTGTATTCTGGTGCTTACTTAACCAATGCCAGCCAGGGAACTGCATCATGCTCCAGTGTGCTGTGTGGATGCACCATGTGATAAACAGGGATAGCGTTTGACTTAAGCTGTTAAAAGAAAATATTTCATCTTGTTCACTGTATATTTTATTTTTCTTATTAATCTTCATACCTTTCAGACCTATGAATTTGTTGAATAGTATGCAGCAGAGTTGGACTGATGGTAGATAATGATAATTGTAAGGTAGGATGAAATGTAGTATGGAAGAGTGTGTCATAGGGTTTTGATTCTAGTTTTAGGTTAATCTTTTGACCTGTAGCAGATCATGGGCAAGGTCATGTTAACTTTCATGTTAACTTTCAGTTTGCCTCTCTTGTAAAATGGGGGTAAATGATGGTTAGCAACTCTGTGTTTTGAGAACTTCAGGAAAATTGAATGTTGCTAATTAAGCTAGTAAAAAACTACTAGATTTTTGGTTTGTAATATGTTTTTACTAATGTGATGGGGGAACAGTACTCTGCAGTGAAGGTAGAATTGCTCTACTTTGTAGAAAGTAAGGCTGAATTCTGGAATGAAACAGGAATTAATTTCACCTTAGGGGATGGCTACAGTGCTGACACGTACATCTGAGGTAGTCATTATAGACTGCCTTTCCAGTCAACGGAGAACACTTGCCACAATCCATTTGACTTTCTTTAGATGTCTGCTTTAAGGTGAGATGAATAATGCCTTATGAATAATGCTCATTATATAATTTAATCTTACCTCCTGCCATAGAGGTACCTCCAGCTGTTCTGTATTGGTTGTGGTTGCTTTTGTTTGACTAAAGCACCGCTTTCATAAAGTCCTTTTCTAAGACTAATTTGAACAAGCAGTCCAAATCTTATAGTGGAGATACTATTTTTTTTCCCTTTCCTTCCCACCTATATCTTATGTTAACCTTCAAAGACAGTTAATGAAGCATATAAATAGCAGTTGAAACTGCTTCTCATAGAATATCATAATGTTTGAAAATAAGTGCTGAGTGTTGGTCAGCAACTGCTGTAAAAAATGAAAGGTAAATTTGGCATGCAGCAATGAAATGCTGAAGTGGTGATTAGTCTTTTGACAAATAGATGAGTCTGGCTTGGCCAGCTGTCAGGATGGCTGTACACACATTTTGCTATGTTATTCTGATTGCGTTATTTTGGATTTGAACTGAAGTCAGAGTAATTGCATAGAAAGATGTGTCACTGTTTAACAAGGTTATAAAATGTGTGCTCTGTTTCTGCACCTCCCTCTGAGATCCAGTGGCATTTCTACCTGGTCTGTGAATTGTGCCATTGCAGTTATTTAGTTGTTAGTTGTAATGTGAATACAAGGGTTTTCAATATATTTACAAAAATATATGTTTCGACCTCTTTGGAAATGGGATATTATTATATACAGAGAGTAACTACATGTTAAGACTGTGTTATTTGTGCAAGCTCTTTCTCATGAAATTATCATTGAGGGAGTTCACATATACACATAAATGCTGGCATTTTTTCTTGAAGCTGGCTTGGGAATCTGAGTTAAAAATAAAGGTAGATAATGAAACATGATGTATGTGTACATTCCTTGTCCCATTATGCTGATAGCCCTGTATCTGGGCATTTTGGAGAAAATATGAAAAGATAATGAGTAAGCCTTTGTGCATATCCCATGGCTCAGAGAAGAAAAGAGGCTCTTCTAAGACGTGCATGTCATTAGCAGTGAATATTGGAAAAGCCCCCTTTGCTTGTCCAGCCTTGTGAGAAGTGAGACTTGAAAGAACTTTCACTTCTTTTACTGGTTTGAAAACATATTTGACCTCTGAGAAAGGAAGCCAGGGAGAGCACTGAATAAGTTGATTTACCATCTCTTGAAATACCTCCTTTACTGGTTCTGTGCCAGAATCTGAAGTGCTGTAGTGACAGCAGCCAAAAGGGAGTGGGGATTTGGATGAAGATAAAGGGAAAGATTAAAAAAAGAAGTCTAAACCTATATTTAATCCAATGGTCTCGTTATCTGAAGCTGGCCACTTCCAGGAGCTCTGCAAACTTTTCCTTTAGTGAATGAATTGAGCCCTGTGTTATAATGACAAATACTTCTTCTGGGAAATACTCATGTTGTGTTACATTAATGCTACAGTGAAAAAGTACAAACTGAATTAGATAAAAAAGATACGACTTTTTACATCTGTGATGCATGTGGATGATGGAGGCAAAGATGACCCAAGAAAGTGGAATCTATGTGTCTGAGTTGTCGAAAAGCAGGTTTTGGAATGACAACCCAGGAACAGCTGCTGCTGAGTACAGAGCATTGTGGGGGGTGCAGTGTGATTATCAGTGAAATGTCCAATTTTTGTTTAGTCCAAGAAAAAAAAGGGGATTTATTAGTGTTTCTGATGGATTTACTACAAACCATTGCTACTTGAACATGATTCTAAGATTTTAATTCACATCATCATAGTTGACTTTTAGCTGGTTGATTTCAGTAAATTTCTACTAATTTAAACCAGCTGAGAATCTTTTCCACAGTCATCACAGTATTATTCACTTGAAGTGTGCTCCTGTACTACAAGCTCTCTGGGGCAGAGAGCTCCAAAGTCCTAAGAAAAGTGGTTTCAGGTCTCTTTGGAAGCAGGTGTTTGCCCCTAAGTAGCAGTATGCAGCAGCATACATACTACTTTGAGGATGCCTAGTCATTAGGCATTGCAAAACTGAATTTAGCAGTACCTAGGTCACCCTTGTGATTATGTGTTGCCTTTGGAAATTTTGGCATTGGGTGAGCTGTATGCTTACTATAATTCTGCTTGAATTTCACATCCTTCTTTTTTCCCACTCCCTTATAGAAATGTCTGCTCAGTGGTTAAAGGCTCATAAGGTAAACATGTAAAGCTATATGATATGTTCACTGTTCCCAGACGTGACCTTTTTATTCTGCCGTTAGAGCCCCATGCAGGGTGGTGCATCCTCATTCTAGATTTTCTCAAGTCCCATCAAAGCAGCAACTGAACCAAGGGGACAAAGATGGACAGAGAAGTCTAATCAGTGACAGCAAAAGTTTTGAGCAGTCCATAAGAGTGAGCATAATGACAGTTTTGGAGAGAAAGGTGGCACCTGTAACATCAGAGCAGTCACAGCAGGAAGAGGCAACTGGTTTTTCATCAAAGTGGGAAGCTAGCCATGGCAAAAGTGAAGGCTTTCGTATGGTTTGAGTACTTGAGATTTTGAGTAAGGCTGAAGGCAGAGAGGCTTGGCATAAGAAGCTTTTGAGCGGCTGACTTGCTTTAATTAGGAGCAATGGATTTAAAGTTCAGCATGCTGATGGAAAATAGTTCCTTTACAGAGCCCTTAGTGAGAATCTGAGTCCTTTCCTTTTGTTGTTATTTAAATCTACTGGTGTATGGGGTTGTCATCGGAAAGAATGTTTGTTGTTTCTTGTTTATTCAGGTCAGGAAAGATGTTCATGAAATATGTAGTCACATAGTAATTATGTCATCAGATACACAGCTACAAAACTCTCCTCAGTGAAGAGGAATTTCCTTTACACCTGACGATAACATTTTTCAAAATAAAATATGTCAAAGCTTAGAAGTTTATCTTGGCAGAACATCATACCATTAAAGCAAGATTGAATGTATCCTGTCCAAATCTCTTGCTTCTTGTAATGGTGCCTAAGGCTACAGTCCTCCAGATGTTGATACTACCAGCATTTACATTTTGAATGAAAAAAACCTCTTGTTACCACAGACACTTTACCGTAGAAAACTACCCTTTTTCAGAACAGTTTGTCTGATGTAACGCAAAAAAAATGTGATGGGAAAAAAAAAAATACACTTTTTTTTCTCCCTTCAGAATAATTTGCCCTTAGCAATAAGAATGAGAAAGGATGGGGCAGTGGCTCCTTCATGTTCCTTGCTTCCCAGTCCAGGTTAAGATTGCACTGTTTGTTAATAAATAGCTAAAAATTGCTTTAGGAAGGAAACAGAAGGTGCTGCAGTAGAAATAGTAGTGAAAGGGCAAGCAAAACTTTTCCTCCAACTAACACTGGCCAGACATCATCAACATTAAACTTAATGAGCCTTATTTACACTGAGTCAGCTCACACTGCTTTAGCCTTAAAGGGGCCTTAAAACAAGTGAGAATGGGAATAATTTCTTCTAAGTTTTGGTAATTAACACAGCTACTCCCACGGGGGATCCAGAGATGGTGATAAGACAACTCCATTTTCTTAGTTTTGTTGGATACCAGACAAAGCCTTCTTGCTGAGGTGGTGCAGATTTACCAGATTTTATGAATGAAAGGCAGGACTAAGTAAGTGATCAAGGGATGGCAAAGGGATGAGAAAACAGGACACTGAGAAGAGAAATACAACTTTCTTGATGTATATTATTAGGAAAGCCATATATAGTTCAACAAAAATGGGCAGGCTTCAACTGGAATTATATTTTTAATAAAAACTGTATGGTCACGTGAGGATCTGCATTAAGGTTAGTTTGTCCTGCCCTCACTCATGGGTTTAGCTATCTTATGTGCTTACATGTTTTGCTGGGTTGGTACCTGAGGCTTGAATCTGGTAAAGGGATTCATGATGCAGCTGCATAGACTAATTTTCCAGTCTGTTGCTACTATTTCTGTCCTGTAGACTCTGAACTGAAGCTTACAATTGAGTGTCAGCCTGGGGAAGAAAGGCATAGAGGATTGCTGATACTTTCAGGATCAGATGTTCAGCTCACCATCCTCCAACAAACAGATCTTGGGGATGAATTGGTCGGACCATTAGTAACAGTTCCAGGGAAAGTCATGAAAACACTCACCAAGCAGAACGTGTATACATTACATTTGTCATGTATATGTGGTGCTGTGGTAGTGAGATATATATGAGAAGAAACAAAGGTGAGAAGTAACATACTGAGTCTTTCATAGAAGTAACTTGTAAAGGTAAATGATTTTACCAGCTGCTTTTTTTCTCTACACAGCACCTTTGCATGGGAACAGCTTATTAGGGAAGATACTGGGATTGTGTTGTGTATGGGGTTGGTTTACAGGTTATACTTAGTCAAAATGAGAGGGGTCAATCTTCTAAAAATGACTTTAACTCATGATTTTGCATAGTGGCAGTAATATCATCAGAGATAGTATATTCAGCAAACACACACAAGTATGCTTCATAATGTCATGTACTCTTTGTTTTGTGCTTGCACTTCAAGTAATTTCTGTTAAACCATGATATCCTTGTGGCATGGATGGATGCTTGTTAGTAGAACAAGTAACATAATTCCTGAGTTAGAAAGGTCATAGATAGGGCAATGGGACTGGGGACCCAAAGCTGGAAAATGTATTAACATAGTTTAATCAGTCATACTAAATTCCACTGTGGCATATTTTCTCAACAAATTAGTTAAAAGGATTCTGGGTTCTGTCACTGGAAAAGAAAACACTTAATCTTTTATTCTAAAAAGAATATCTTTTCCTTTAGTTATTGTGTCTGAAAGTTTTGGGATTTTTTTTTTTTTTTGCATTTTCATGAGTGTTTATTATAATTTATGCTCTAACATATAAAGCCCTGTATTAGGATATCTAGTTTTTCCTATAAGTTTTGCCAAAGCTTTGTTGGGCAACCTTGATTAAATTACACGCTCCTTCTGTGTCTCATTTTCACTGTATTCAGGTAATAGACTCTCTAGCACTGTCCTAAACTTTAGGACATCAATGTGATGTTGATGTCAGATGGAATTTCTAAGAATTATTGCAGCTCAAAGTAGTAATAATTATTTGGAGTTTGGCTAAACTGCTTTATCCAGCATCTTCTCTGATGAAGAGACATTACTCCAAATATTGGAAGAATGTGCATGCAAACCATTGGCAAGCCAGCGTGGTTTTTGGCAGGACAGTATGTTTAGGTGAGCAATCATAGTCAAGGAGCGTGATTCATGTTCTGATTGTGCCCAAGCAAAGGAGTGCAAATGTGAAAGTATATCAGATTCATCTGAATAGTAATTGCAGTTGTTTCATTTCCTAAATGTCCGTGCCAGATTTGGGAGTTATGCAACATAGGTACCCCTTGAATGGTTTGGAGCTAAAGTTGGAAACCAGTTTAGAACTGCTTTAGTGTGGCCATTCTTATGCATCCTATGCAACTCGTAGCCTTCCTCCTCCTTCCCTACAGAGGAGGGGTAAGGAAGGCACTTCAGGAGGGAATACGGTTCCATTGCTGGGTGGTGATTCTGTAATAATTAACAACAGCACTCTTGTTGATTTGCACTCTTGGTACATTCAAATTGAAATTCCTCCTCTATTAGAATGCTTGCTCTTTCTCACAAGTGCCTTGTAGAGCTTTATGGCTTATAAGCTTCATAATGGTGACATCTGACCCTGAAATACAGCTGTAGTATGATTTGCTGTGTTGAAGAACTAATGTATGGTTACTTTTTTCTTAAGTAGATATGCCTAATGGAGTTTTAAAAAGTACAGAACTAATTAAAGAAGGTCAGTAATTAGTGATATGGTAAAAATAGGGTTTCTCTAAATTACTTTAAAAGTTGGCCTATTTCCATCTATACCACTTAAATAGGTATTAATTTAAAGCCAGCTGCTTCTTGCCTTTTGCATTTCAGTATTCCTCTGTTAGTTTTTCTTTCTTCCTCCCGAGGATTAAATGTGTGTCCTGTAGGCTTATCAGCCCTGACTTTTTATATGTGACAACGCTCACTCTGATCTCCTAACTCATCAATCAAATGGGAACCATAGTCTTCAAAAGTGTTTTAGAGAGCCTCTTCCTTGAATAGCATGCCATGTTTCTATACTAAGGGTATATACTATGCCATAAAATAATGTTTATGTTCCTTTAGGCTTAATACCATACCATTTGTGAGCACAACTGCTGAAGCAATTTAGAAAGAGATGTTAACTTTATATCCTACCAGTGAAGTAGTTTTATTACTGTGTATGCAAAGCAACAGGAAAGCAAAGCTTTGCTTTTATATTTTATTAGCTATCATTATCATGTTTCAGAGCCTCTTCTTGTATCAGTATTTGCAGACATATAGAAGTCTGTCTTTATGAGCATACTAAAAAGAAATTAGGAAATTAATAATGTGGCTTTTGAATCTTTAGAAAAAGCACTTGCTTTAGAAAATGAAGAATTGTTTCAGCAGTGTATGTCCCAACAATGAGGCTTACAAATGCCAGATGTAGAAGAATAACATTGTGCTTTGACATTGGATTATGAATTGGAGATGAAAGCAGCTAGCTTAACTGCCATGTAGAAGAATATCACTGTTGGTAATGTCAGACATTTAAATATGAATCAAGTCCCAACATAGTCCCGAGATATCCTAAAATCTTTAAAATGTTCTTCAGGTTGTTTTTCATTTGCCCACTGATTTTATTCTTTGAGGGGTGCTTTCTAAGTTTTCTGTCATAATTAGGAGATTGAGAAACTGATGCAGAGATTTTTTCAAATAGTCACAAGTTGTCAGAAGCATGAATTTTAAGCAGATTACAAAGTATCATGAAATTCCATAGACCTGTGAGAGTTCATAATAATGTGATAAGCACTGTTCTGGGATGCAATTATTACAGTGTCTGAAATGGCTTTTGACTGGGTTTAAAAACTGAAATTCTACACTGAGAAAATTCACATACAGTGAAATGTCCTGTTTTGATAAGGTGTAAGGATAATTTTTTTTAATAGATATTTTTGTTTATATTTATACTATAGAAGACAGCTCAAAAAGCACTGTATAAGAATATTGAGAAATTACTTCCTAAAGGAGCTTGAACATGTTCAGTCCATCTTCCATGGAAATTCTAACAGAACAGAATTTCCTATAGAAATAAGTGTTGTCGTTGTTGTGAGAATTCACTGTACAAGAGCATATTTGCTAGTCACATTCTTAGTCCAAAATATTTAATACATCCAGGAAATGGAATGCCTTGAATATAGATTGCCTTGAGTTAAAAAAAGAGACCATGACTTTACACTGTTTTCTGTAGGAATCAGAAGAGTATTCTGTAGGAACCAGTCTGGAGAGCCATGCAGAGCCCTTGTTCATTGCAAATGAGTTATGAAAGTGGAATCTAAATGAAAGCAGCTAATGATGATACAAATGTGGCACAAGAATTGCCACATCACAGTTGCTGCTTCTAAACATTTAAGTATCATGAGTCATCTTCAGATTTCTGAAATTAGTCTTTAAGATGTTAATATATATGTGAGCTCACTGGTCTCGCTTCTGAAAACATACAAGTTTTTCTCTCACTGGAGTTCACTGAGTGCTGATGTCTTTTTTGGTATCATTACGACTAGGTCAAAGCTTCCAAACCTTAAGAAACTGGAAATGATGTTCAGGTAGATTCCTAATGGTTCACAGCATAGTAAACTTAGATGCCTATGCTCATGTTTCTTGTGATCAGAAAAAAAAAAAAAAGATGACAAAAACTCCCCATAAGATGCCTGGGTTTTGCCATGGGTAGTGAAATGACTGAGATAGCTTATAATCATCTGAAAAAAGATTATCCTGTCCAATCTGAGATGATAGCAAGCATTACTCATGCTGCAGTTTTAATTGGTTAATTGGGCATGTATATTATCATTAAAACCCCTCTAACTTCACTATGAACTTCAGAAATGTTTTCCACTGAAATGAAATGCTTTTTATCATTATACCTCTTGTCTTCTTGAGGTTTGGTTTCAGTCTGCTATTCTTTGCCTAGCAACAGATTTTATTTAAGTGCCGGGCTACGTTTATAACAATGGGGTAGTCAAATGTTATAGAGGAAAAGTTACAGCTGCTTTTTATCCACTTGTTGCTGACATTGAATTTGGTCAATTGATGTTGCATGTAAAATGCTGGAACAAGCAGAGAAAGATGTGATACTAGCAGTGAGAGAGATATCCCTACCACTATGGTTAGGTATGTCATTCCAAAGACCAGGAGCCTCTTACATATGGTGGTGGTATCATACCATTTCTTCTCAATAAGGCAAGAAGATTTTATGGTTAGGAAAGTTAAGCTGGAAAGAGATCCAAAATGAGAACTGAGTATCTGCTTCCTGCTGTGCACTAGTAGTAGACCATTTCCAGCATCGCTAAGGTATGTTCAGTTCAGGTCTTGGAATGAATCCAGCAAATGCCAGGTCAACTCTCTTAGCTTCACTTAGATGAACATTTGTGGGTTTTGGCTAGCTTCTGAATGAGCTTGTTCAGGAAGGAGAGATTTATATGCTTTTTGCTTAGTTTGAAATCATTAAGGATTGCAAATAATCAACCTTTTTCATTGCTAGTCAAACTAGTTTGAGCTTGAAAGATAAAAAGACGTTTTTTCTTTGAAAGCCATTTTTGTAATTTCTGTAGAAAAGACCTTCTGTTCATGATTCTTTCATGAATCAGTAAAAACATGAATAAATACAGAAGATGTTTTAGGTTGGTGATATCTAAGTTTAATTTGCACAAGCAAATTACCTCACCATGAAATATAAACTGAAGAGGGGTCCTATGGGTTTATCTTTGGAGTTCTTCAGTTGGTCCAGAGTCCATTATTCTGCTTGCATTCACATCTTTTATTTGTAATAACTGCAGTTCCTCCAAGCAATTAACTATGTCAGTGTCGATGTTGAATGATAATCAAGGATTTGATCTCTCATTATGCCCAAAAATCCATCCTAAAGGAACATTAAATTTACAAGGAAACTTCACATTTAAAAATAACTGTGCACTCCTAGCTCAGCTGTTGTCTGTTTATGTCATGGTCTCTCTTGATGGCAACACATCCTATTTTTACTTGAGTCCCAGGCTTACACAGTGCAAAGGATGTCCTCCTCCAGAACCAGTATCAGTGTTATAAAGTGCAAAATGTTGCTCAGAATGATTGCAGAAGTTGAAAGAGGCAGAATATTGCTGGAAGAGAAAGAAAGATCTCAAGATCAAGTAAGTAAGAAAATGCCCTGCAAAAAATTAATTTTATGCCAGTCCTCCTTCTGCTTGTCAAGTCACTTCTAATCAGATTTTCAAAGTTAGGGAGGAATTACATGTTCTTTATTTCTGAGGTAACACAGTATTTTTGGGCCCAGACTTAAAAAAAATACTAAGCACTACAGCTGCGACTGGAGCTTGTACTTGTAGCATGTAAAAGATTATGAAAAAGAGGGTGCATATGTAACAAAACGGACATCCAGAATTAATGATATTTTGATTGTGCTGGTATTCTTCCATAAAAAGGGGGAATGATAATTCTTACTCACAGAAGGGGTGTGAGATAAATTCATTACCTTTTGTAATTCGGAGGTGTTACCATGGTATTGAAAAGGTTAGGAGGGACCCATAATTATCTGATGCTTAAATGGTGTGTATATTAAATATGGGTTAGGGAATCTCAGTTGTGTGCCATATGGTATAGAACAGAGGAACAAATATTGCATTACCTATGGGAATGTAATCAGTGCCTTGAACATTTTTGGTCATATCCTAAAGCATTTACTGCAAGACTATACACCAAAACATGCCATCTGTATCTTTTGCCTGTTTTGCTTTTATAGATGCTTAGTTGAGCATGTGTTTAAGCTAATTTTTAAGCATAATTAACTTTAAATACAAATTTAGTCATACTAAAATCAATCTATGAACAGATTCATAATCTTAAATAAATAAATAAATACTGCATCACTATATCAGTGGATTGGAGGTAAATGTCTAAACTGTTTTCTATTTCTAGTTATAACCATTTTGTAGGGCTTGTTGATCATCACATTGACAGGAGATGAGCAGAGAGAAGCAACTGGTTAACAGCTGGTTGCATCTGGTCACAGCCAGGAAAGCACAGCAGTAGAATAAACAATTCAGTTTTCAACAGCTGCATTTGCAGTTACAGTCTACTGAATCAAATAAGTGCAGCTTTCCAAGTATAATGTGTGAGCTAGAAACATAAATTATCTTTAGAAACATTTAGAAATAATGGAGAAAAAAATTCTCCTTATTTTACCATCCTCTCCCTCTCTTACTATTGTTATATTTAATTCCCATCTTTGTTTTAAACATTGGAAACATCTACTAATAGACAACATGCTTAAACATTTTAATTCTTCTCTGTGTTTTGTACCTTGTTGTACATGTCTCTATTTCAGTTTTTAAAGATTCTGTGCTTTCCTGTTTCACTTCTAGGAACAGTTGTGTGCTGTTAGATATTTCCTGATATCCACCAAGGACCTTGCTATGGGTTTTTATTGTCCCTGGAAAGTCACCAGATACAATATTGATGGGTAACAGCAGAACACTTTATTAAAGAACAAATTGGATTTGGAATGTCAGTACATAATAGATTGCCTGAATATGCTACTGAAAGCTGGCCAGAGACCAGGAGATGGTCATACTGTTTGAAGACATCATGCCTGGGGCCAAAAATGGTTGTATCATTGCTCCATCAAGATGTCAGCAATCTCAGATGCTGAGATTAAAGGAAGTTAAATTGGCCCAGGATATTATAATGCTTCTGCGACTAGCTGATGGTTCAGAATCTCAGGGGAAGTTAATCTGCAAAGAACAGTGAAACTAAGGCTGAAAGTTCATGACAGGTGAAAGAAAGGGATTGTTTTACATCTGTGCTGAAGGTAAATGGTTAGAAAAGATGCTCATTACAATCTGGCATCTGAATATACTGATTTATTCTGAACTGATTTGAAAGCTGTATAGGTCAAAGTAAGTGCTGAACAAGTTCTTGGTACAAAAAGTCTTAAAAAAAGCAGTAATCATGTCTTTTGGTCATTCACAGGACTGATTAATAATGTACACGATTAATAATGTACATCTATGAGTACTCATGCTAACAGAGTCAGAGACGTCCTAAGGCCAGTTTGTAGGTTGAAAGACATCAGCTGGGGAGCAAGACCAGCCCACAAAGGCATAAATATCTGTTTTTTCTTAGGAACAGTGAATGTTCAGAACAGCCTGTGCCCAGCCCAGTCCTGTTCCTGACTTACTGACCGACTTACTGGATAGACCCTGGACCTGCACTGTAGTTTGCGCTGTCTCCAGTCCTGTCTCTGGCCCTGCCTCCTGCTGTTCCTCACTGGATGGACCCTAAACATGACTCATTTCCTCACCATGCCTGGGACTGCTGATGGGACCTGTCACTGTGACTAATCTGGTCCTGCTCGGATATTGCAGGTCTATGCCCTGGTCGGGGTTGTCACTGCCCTGCCTGTGCTGTGGTCACTGTCAGCTGCTGGCTCATCTCCCTTGTGCACCCATCCTGCTCTTGCTGCTGCCTGACAGGCTGTGTCCAGTAGAATCCATTGTCTGGATTATTTTTAATAACATTTGTTTTATAGTTTGAAATAACTAGCAGGTAGATACATCACAGGTACTAAAGGCTGAGTTAATTAATGTTAATATTCACTATTTCTATTGTCAAAGATTGTGGAAGTCCCAGATGTAGCCCACAGCCTGACCAAAATAGGTTCTGGATGACAGAACAAAAAGACAAACTTTATTCTAGCCAAGTTGAACTGTAAATATAAACCAAAGACAGGAAATCCCAAATTACAAGTGATCAATGGATTTATGACTCAAGGAGCGTTTTAACTGCAAGATGACATTTGGGATGAACTGCACACACTGGGAAAGCATTGATTTGTTAGAGAGGCATAGTGTCCCAGAGTATCACTCTGCTTAGTTAAGGGCTCCTGTACATCTCACAGTGCAGCTCAAACTGAATTTGCAGAATTTATTGTAAAATCGAGCCAGAGTTACAAGAGAACTGCCTCAGTCTTTACAGCCATGTCTGTCCATGTTATCTAGCTGTCTTGGAAAATCATAGGTTGTGAACCACAAAAAGAACCTTAAGAGCACATGTATAATAGATTTCTAAATCAGGGCATATCAGGTTTAGGTGAGATTTTGGCAGATCAAAAAGGCTTTCAGGTTACCTTTTGATCCACATACCGCTGTAGCTGCAGTTGCTGTTATGTAGTGCCTTTACCTGCACTACATAAAGAGCTTTTGACAGACAGTAGACAGAAAAGTTTGTCTAAGTTACCAAAGAGCCTTAACAGTTTCTTCAACCTATTCTTATCTCATAAAAACTGCCTAATTATATATTTATTTGGGAGACTAAAAGGCTTTCTTCAAATTCATTAGTACCACTTGCAAAACTAATACATATTTTATAGTGTTCAGGACTTTTTATTTGCTTTTTCTCATAAAATGAACAAACATTTGGTGTCTGATTTCATAATCCTTTATTTAACCTATTTAGATTATAGTTGCTATTTTGTCTGAATAAGCACAAGAGGAGTGAGCCCAGGGGTACATCGTAAAACTTCATACTACATTATGCTAAAATCTTTTGAGTCTTTTAACAACAGTCTTTTCTATTTCAGATTGATGTGAACGAATACAACATTAAAAAAATTATTTCACTTGCAAACAAAAAACATACTAGTATGAGTGTGAGGTCCTCATACGCTTCAATAGAGCATGCAGAATTTTATGACATTTTGTTTACTTACTCATCTGAATTTTGATATGTAAAAAGTAAGTGTCATGCCATAGCCAGAAGAGCCAGTGATTTCCTAACTATGATTATCACATAGCTAGATGAACAACTACACATATTTTAAAAATGAACAATATTAAAGTCAATAATTGAGAATAAGCTATTTAACTTTACAGTCACCTGTATGTATATATGGCTTTGGTTCATAAAGATCATCAATCAGATGCCTGAAGACATCCCTCAGTGAGTCCAGCTACCAAAATAGTGTGTTCTTCATCTGTTCCATCTTCAGTCTTAACCTAAAGAAATGTTAAAGATGATGTTATTGACCTGATAATCACAAAACTATTACAAATGTTTTTCTACTTTACGCATGGTCTCAAGATCAGCAAATGTAACATCCACTGGACACACTAGCTGGCTTGTACTGGTGGAATACATGTCTTCTTCTAGAACCAAGGCTGTAGGTAAGTTGAATTGGTCTGCATATATGTAAACTGCTTGTTTCATTTGAAATGTGCTACAGCCTTAGAACTGAGCTTTAGGTTAAATGTCAGAAGAAGCCTGAAATCTCAACACAGTCCATATAGAGCTCAGTTCAGCCCAGAATCAAAGAATTGGGGGTCTGAACAGGTTGAGACACAAAGAACAAAAACAGGATCAAAAAAAAGGAACAGGCAAAAGAAATGTCCATTTTGCTCTCAGTAGAGTAATAAGCAGCTAGTATAGAGAACACGAGCTATGTTAGGGGTCCTTTAGTCTAGTAACTCTGCAGAGGGAACAAGGGAACGTGTCTGGTCTAATCTCCATGGCTGCTTGATACACCTAATAACTGCCAGAGAAAGGAATGGACCCAAGGTCTTTGATATCAGCCCATCATTACTGTCCAAAGGGATTGCAGAAGCAGTTGCTTACTTTAGAATAAATGTATTTCTCATTATTGGTTACAGCTTTCCCAAAAGAACAGACTAAGGAGTGAATGGATCATTTTGACCCAGGAGACCCATACAACAGTACTCCACTGTGACTGTAGACTTCAGCTCAGCTAGATTAAAAAAGGGAGGTGGGGACAGTGGTCATGTCTTGAAGCAGCATTTAAATGTGTAATTTCAGCCATCCAAGTTAGAAGTGTATGTTCGCACACACTATAAAATGTCACTGATTAAACATACATTTATTTTTGCTACATACTATTGCTGTTTCTTGGTGTCAGTAACTCATCTGCACATGTATGATAAATGAATGGTAGTGTTTTATCCTGTGAGTAAATACAATGATTGGGCTAGTCACAAGGTACAATCCTACTATTTGTGTGAGGCATGGCACAGTCTCATACAATTTTTTGGTCTTCCAGGAAAGCAGACCAATGCAAGGGACATTTCCCAGAGCCATTCCACTTTAATGATAATTAAAGCTAAGCTCACTGTCATTCACATAACAACTTCTGATGTCAAACATTGTGACTACTTAAAGAAGAACAGCCTTTCAGAGAAGAAATGGTATTATTAGAAAACGTTCTTTCTGTTTCCATTATCCTGTTGACCACTCTATTCTTTCCATTCAATGTATAACTCGCTGTGTCAGCACTGAATCTCGTCCTGATCCAAACACAGAAGGGTGGAGATTTTTAAATGTCAGCCATCTGTTTGCTCCTTAAAGGAATCCTGGTAAGCTACTAAAGTCAGGGTCAGTGGCAGGTAGAGGAATGTGAAGAATGCTTAAAAAAAATCCATAAAATGTATCTCTTGTTTTCTTATCTCTTCTTTCACAACAAGATGTCACTTAGCATCACCCCTGTAATTGTCTTTTGGAAAATTGTTTCATTAGTATTTCCTGCCACATATAGAACAAATTCTTGTTATTCTTCTAGCCTCAATTCTCCTTATGTGGTGTGGCCACATTTATTTAGCTAGATAAGGAGAAAGGTACCTTTAGAAAATATGAACTACAGTCCATTGTACTGTTATGCTTCTGAGTCTTTCAGACAGATTTTTGCTAATACAAAGAAAATAATTTTTTTAATTATTATTCAGTGTCTTAGTTGTTCATAAAATGTTTTGTTTGCCTTTTTCTTCATTGCTGTGGGTTTTTTGAGAGCAGCAACAGACAAAACCAGCAGACAAACGAAGGTATAAGATGCATCTGAACACCATCCTGGCAGCATTCTGGAAGTCAATAGAAATCACATTAAAGTCTTGTTTTCTTACTCCAGGAAGAATCCAAATCACAGCTTTGCATGCAATCTTACTGTATTATTTGTGCCATTTTCTATGGTTTATTTAGTCTGTGACAACCTTGAGCAGTAATAGCTATTTCCACTACAGAACTTCACCTTGTTTGAACATAAAATTATAAGAAGTCTGAGTCCAGTCTGGAAAAAGGTTTAGTTGCCTAATCTGTGGGTGAGTTTGGCATTAGAACCATTAGCTCGTGAATGGGTGTTCCCTCAAAGAGCAGTGGAGCATTGCAGTACCGCGCTGAAAGCTGCTGTTATGGTGGGGGGACGCCAGGTGATCCCTTTGGGAATGGTGTGCATTGCTCTGCAACGAGTACAGCAGCACTGCTTATGGGAAAGGCATACTTGTGTCAAGCTGGTGGACACTGCATATGCTCTTTGGAAGCCAGCAGACATGAAAAAGAGAGTTAGCACTGAAAAAAAAAATGGATACGTGGGTTTTCAGCTAATGTATGTCGGCGTGGTGCCATGAAGCTATGAGGGTTTATTAAATATAAGAGCTGCTGCTTATGTGTAAATTAGGACTGCCACCTGGCTGTTTTCCAGCTGTCTTGCCTGGTTTTATTCTGAACTTGCTGGCTGCTGTTGGAGCTACTGTACAGATTAGTCTGGACATTCTCAGCACACCTTTTTTTGGAAGGTGGCTGGCCTTTTCTGTGTTGAAGATGACTGCGTTTTACCTGTGTTTTAACAGCAAAGTGCCACTGAAGTCACAGCGGTGATTATTCTGAAACTTTAATGGTAGAGATCACCCTGACAAAAAAAGCGGGTTGCCTAAAACAAGTCATAGTAAAACCAGGTTATCTTCATCTAAATAAAATGATGGTGAAAAGGCATGTAATCTGTTTCTTTTTATAGCCTTTTTGAATTATAACAGTTATGTAGATAATGTTATAACAGAAACCTCTTTTGACACTTACTGCATTATGGACCAACAGAAGCTAGTAGATAGAAGTTTCATTTTCTAAGAATTTTATAAATATGTCTGTCTCTTCATTATTTCTTTCTCGGCTTTTGTTTTCTGTCTGGCTCTACAGATATGGCAATTGATAAACTTTCTGCGCTTAATTCAGTTACTAATAACGACCATTTCTCTGGTTTTTAAGACAAGGTGCTCAAAACAGTGTGTTTCCAGACCAGTCAACATCCTTTCTTCTGCAGCGGCCAGTACAAGCCAAATCAGACAAGATAGAGAGTGCAAGTGCAGGATGTTTTAGTTAATTTTGTGTCCAAAGTGTCTGAAGATTATTTTATTATCTCACTCAACTGCCATTTTTAAGACAGAGGCGACACTTCCAAAGTTCAGATGGGTGCCCAAATTTGTCCTCACATTTCAAAGGCAATGTTTGTATTCTGACCATGTATGGAAATGTATGGCTGTGCTACACAAGAGGAAGCCTAACAGAGGTGTATTTGGTCAATGGACCTTCTTGGCTTTCTGTTCTTGCATTTGTAAAGTTTACAATCTTTCTTCTGGCTTTGAAATAGTCTTAGCAACCTGTACCAGACTACAAAGGATTTGCATTCTCCTGTATAGATGAGAAAAAAGGGTGGACTTCAATTCCAAGTAAGCCGTCAACCCTTTTTTTTCCCACATATAATAGTAACCGGATGTTCTACGTCTGCTAGAAACAACTCACTAGCACCTAATACTTACTTAATATATGTATAAACAGAGAGGTCTTGTTTACATGCCAAATGCTTGCACTCACCCTGCTGTCCGGTGTTGGAAATAGAGTTGTGTGGCTGCAAGTGATTCTGGTCCTTTGCAGACATTTTTGTTCTGCAAAATGACTAATCAGATCATCATATGTATTCCTAACACAGGGGGGAAAATGGAGATGGGTAGCATGGGCATAATTAAAGGAAAATATGAGTGCTTGTTTCTGGATCTGATTAAGGCTTGGCCCTAAGCACAATACAAGTGTTAAAAAAGCCCCCCAAACAGAAAAAAATCTGTTTTGTGTTTCTCTTAACATTAGGTGATCTACATCACAATATACTTCAATATATTTCAATAATTTTGGAACAAAAAGCAGAGGAAATTTAATGAGACATCCACCTAGCTTTCAGGATGAAGATATCATGTTCGGATAAGCTTTTAAATTAGTAAGTGCTTATTATCATCTTATATCCTAACAATTGATGCAACAGGTATGCCAATGTAAAGCTGAGACAGTTATACCTTGCAAAGATTTGTACATTCTTATCACAGTTTCCTAGCAATTCAGATAACATCAAATTTGTCACCTTTACAATATCTTGCTTTGATGTCTCTGGTATTTTTGTGTGTGGTAAAAAAGTCTTAAAGATCCTAACGTTTATGAAACAACTTTGCCTTCAGGGGCACTGGCAGTTCGCAATCTGGAATGCATCAGCACTCCCCCAACAATTACAGTTTTTTTAATTTTGCAACACTGAGACAGTCCGAAAGCACAAGTTCTCTTAAAAGTATGTACTTACTGTTTATGCCTGTTGAAATTATCTGGAAAGATAATTTTAGCTAATGGATTTTAAATGTTCTGTAACTTTTGAACACTCTTAATATATATGTTGAGTTTTATTCTTTCATCACTGAAACTCATGCAGTCTAGCTGACCTTTGTCAATTATAAACACTTAACTGCCAGCAGGGCCAGTTTTGCTGGCACCTCATATCAGATTCCTGAAAACATTTTCAGAACCATTTCAGATACTGGGGAAGTCGTAACATTAGCATAGCATGTAGATCAATCTCCTTGCTTGCTGTTCAGCAGCTTCTTTACAATTTTCTCACAGCTGCAAGAAGCCGAATGAGCTTGGTCATGTCAATAACACTCTGAACCCAGGAGGGAAACCATGTATTAGGATATAACCCTGCTCCATTTCCCATTTAGGACAATGTCAAAATTTCTACTAACCAAAATAAAGGTAAAAAAGGAGCCAATGTTTTCTCCTGACTTGTCATGTTTCTTAAGCATGAGAGAGCAATGTAATTCTGGTTTGTCCCCATTAGATTGCACATACTGCTATTCAGATGCTCTCCATGCAATCTCATTGTGTAATGAACATGACTTAGGGCCCCTATTTAAATGTCTAATATTTACATTTATCACTATAGATCAGCTAGTCTTGTCTTTTGCTTCAAAACATCTCTCACTTGCCTTTCTAATACTTCTACACTTTTCATGTGGTTTTGACAATGGATTGTGTTGAGCTGTTTACTCTATAGAAAGCACAGTGGAAGACTGCTGGGACTCTGGAAAGTGAGCAAGTACAGGGAGGAGACAGAAAACTTTGCTTGTGCAGTAGAAGTTTTATTTTAGCAGAGCACTGGGATATTTTCCAGTGGGAGAGAGACCTGTAAAAATAGGATGCTCTGTGAGTCACAGCTAGGGGGTGAAATCTCACTAGAATGCAAATACAATGTACAGTCAAACTGAAGGACTTGTGGACAGACTAAACTGATGTGATAATGAAAATGATGAGTCTAAGAGTTGCGTACTAATGCTAGGAACCCAGATGAAAATCAATAAGAATTGGAATTTGTAATGATGAAACACTTGGACATGATCAAAGTATTAATGATAAGGAAAATACAGAATTGATCAGTATATATATATTTTTTCTGCATTTTAAAAGATGATCTATGAGTTTGTATCATTTGAAAAGATTAAGTCCTTCATCCATCCACCAGCCAACTGGAAACAAAAAGGATTTGAAAAAACATCTTCTAGAGAGAGTCTTTTTAAAATCTTTTTTTCACACCAAAGAGTCCCTAAAGAATTTGTTCCTCATATACCGTTCCTGATGTTATTTATTTGTAACTTCCAGAAAAAATGTGACAACTTCATGAAACTGCTAAAGCATTAGTATAGTACCACTGTTTATTAAAGGCAAATAGGAATACTGGAGTAATCACAGGCTGGATAGTGTGATACAAATCCTAGGAGTGAGAGGGTGGGAGGACTGACATGGCGTTCAGCTAAAAAAGAGTGAAGGGTGAGGAACATCATGGATCAAGATCATTTTCTGAAAATTAGTTTTTCTCGAATAATTTGATGTGATACTTTGACAAGTTTATGATTGTTTGAGAAAACAGTTGTATAGCTATATTTGGACTCCTGTAGGGTGAATGACTTCATATTGCCTGACACTATTATTCAAAATACAGCACAGTACACTAACAATAAAGCATAATACCAGATTAAGAGATGGCTAATTGACAGATCACAAAAATAGCTGTCAACAGAGAATCGTCATGCAGGTGTCTGCATTTCTGCATTAGGTACCATCTTTTTCAACATTTTCATCAATGACTTCAAAGTTGATAAAATCACTACTGATAAGATCTCCGTCAAATATAATAAAGGGTGCCCTGCAAACTACTGAGGTGAACAGTACAGTTGAAACTGTTTAGGATGCTGGCCTGTGCCAAAATGTTTCTAATGCCAAGTACTCAGTTTGAAGATCTCTGAAGATTTTCTCATCTTTCTTCTTCAGTATCTCTGATCCCTCTGCATCTCATCTTTGGGTACTCTCATTGACATAGAGGGGTTCAGCTGCTAGATGTTTTATGAGTTCTCTGTATTCACAAATACACCAGTCTACTTCAGACATGATTACTTGGCTACATTCAAACAAAAAAACCTAGCCATTCTGTCTTTTTGAGGACAACTATCAGTGTCTGGCCACTTCCATAGGGTTACATTTTCTTTCCTTTCATATCAGGATGGTCTCATCTAAATTGCCTTTGGGACTGGTCCCTGACGTTTTCTAGCTCCCAGGCTGTTTTCTGGAATACTTGCAAGGTCAAAATGTTGTCAGGGTCTGCTGAGTGGTTTGACAGCGACCTGGGCCTGGGACTGCACCGTATATTAATGCAGATACAACTTTTCTGTAAAGTCCTGCCTTCTCTCTCTGACATCTTTTAATGTATATTCATCTGACAAATCAAACTCAGCATGGATGAAGTGAAACATGCATGCCATCACAGCTTCTAACAAATACATCCTTTCAGCTACCGCTTTTCCTGATCTCTACTATCTTTGCCTGTTATGTCGAATGATAATCTGAACATCACCTTCAACTCTAGACTCTCCCTCAAGCCTTGTATCCTGCCTTGGTCCATCAGTAGCCCTATGCAGCTTACACTCACAGTACAAAAATTAACAAAATAAATAATGAATAATAAGGATAACATTATCTGGGAGCAGGAAATTTGAAGTGTGCCTTGGAATGGGAAAGGAATTTGGAGCACAGGGAGAGTCACATAATAGAAAGCGTGATATGGATTTATAAACCATAGCTAACATACAGTTAAAAATGAACTTTTAGAAAGTTATGTGGATAGATAGGCAGGGAATACAGGCAGGGAATTGATTTTATCTCTGCAAGTGACCCTGCTCATTAGAAGTAACTACCCACCCATTTCTTTTCCGCTTGAGAAAAAAAACACTTTTGATGTCCACATTTGCAAAAGGAATGGTGAACAACTGGAAACAGTACAGAAAAGAATCATAATAATATTCAAGAACTGAAGAAAATACCATAAATCAGTCTGTTTATCAAAGTTGACTGGATAAAAACATGTAAATACCTTCATGTTACCTGATACTGAATGAAAACTGCACTTACCCTTGACAACAGCTAAAAGGTGAATAGGAGGAACCTGTTCCAACCTGATAAAAATGTTAGAATGGAACGGAATGTTAAGATACTTGCTTCTTTTGTATTTAACTGTTACTGCTTTTATATACTAGAATACTTTTTCAAAGTACTTAGTGTCATATAGGTTGCTTGAGTAGGCAACCAGAAAAGCAATGGTACTTCTGTCACTGAAACAGTCATGCAAAATTAGTGCATAAATACAGAACAGCCTTTGTTTCTAAGTATTGATGATTTGTTGGAAGTAATGCCTAAATAACTAATATAACTTTAAGTGGTACACTACCTCTACCTGCAGCTTGTGTCTACTATTTGTTTATCCTTCCAGCTGTTCAAAAATGTGTGTAAAACACATGGAAGGCATGTGCTATGTGGAAAGATTGCTGAAGATCTAGAATGTAAAGCCCCTAAACCAATTCCTTTATTCTGTAACTCCACTTAATACAACTGAGGAACAAAATTTTGCCAGTGATGAATCTGGCTCAAGCTGTTAATTTGTTAAACAACATGGAGAAGGGAGAAAATAGCTCCTTTCCTGAAGGTATTTCCTGAGGCTATATATTAAATATCAATGCATACCATAAAGAAAAGTGCCTCACTGATTTGTTAAGAGCTTATAGAACAGTGCATTATGAGAAGGTACTACAAAAATGGGGGATTTTTGGCTGTTTCATTTAGTTACTTCAGTATGAGATTTTTCTTGTTTGAGAAAGGCCCTGATCATGATAATGGGTGCAATATTAACAACTACGGAATAAGATCACATAGTCATCACACCAACAGGTATATATATTCCACAATAAATTTCACTGTATGGCTGTTTTTCCCTCTTTTAAAAAAAAATTAATTCTGCCTTAATTTTATCCATTGGCTCTGCCCAGGTCTTTGAGGCACAAATACTCCCTACTTCCTTACTGAGGATAGATGAAGGGTAGGCAGAGTCCTAACAACATCTCAGTTAAGTGCCTAGAGATAAGGGGGATGAAGCCTGGCTTTCATTTGCTCTTTAGTAAGTGTATGTAATGCACATTCAGACTGGAAGAATGAAGGGAGATGTGAACTTGGATGCACTCTACTGAAGTCAATAAATTCTGTGGGGCCAGTGTCTTACCCTCTTAAAAGTGTGGCTCCATTGATTTGTAGCACGATGAGGATCTCTCCCTGCATATTGTCATGGGCATTGAATAGTCTTCAGCTCTAGAAGAACTGAATATTAGAACTCTAATTTACAATCAGCACTGTAAAAAAGCTTTGTCCTATTCACATTGTCTGGCAGCAGCATGCACAAATGTGTTTATTGAAACCCATTCCAGGGCATTGTAATTGTCCTTATTTAGGCAGTCTTAAAAAGGGAGAAATATATAATTCATGGCAATCTTTAAAAACTGGCTGACCAAGGCTCATGACAAATGCTTACAAATGGGGATTAAAACCTGAGCTGTCAGTGAGATAATTAGTTTATTCCAGCACACTGAAAGGCTGTGGTTGTGATGATGATGGGTGCCATCTGATGAGTAAGGAGTCATATTACAACACAAGCACATGCTCCCTCTTCCCCTCCCCTCTCCTCCAGTATAGACCTTATTTAGCCAGCTATGATACTGCTTTTCAGAAGGAAAAAAAGGAGTTGTTTTAACTCTGCTATTTTCTGGATCTTTTCAAATCGTGATTGACACTCCCTATTTGGCTAGAGTAGCATCCGAGACCACAGATGTCAAAGAGAAATATTTGCAAATTCTGTTCCCTCTCTTAAAGCAATTATTTTTAGTTTCTGACGAGTAGGCAACTATACCCAGATATTCATAAACAGATTCCTAATGCAAAGGCTGACAGCAAATTGGCTGTATTACAAAACAAATTGTACCTTCTGTCAATAGGTTCCATACTCTGGATTTTCTTTCTACCAGCATTGCTGGTCACAACATGTGAAGACTGCAACTGGGTCATCATTTTCCCATCATTTTTATATAGATAGGACAGCTGTGGAGGGAAAGAAGGAGGGGAAAATTAGGTAGCTCTTCTGCTTTAGCATAACACAGAGCATAGAATAATCTGCAGCTAGTCAGGAATGTATTCAGACAGGCAGCAAGTAGACTGAAGCTATCGTCACACTAGATAACCTGTTAACTGGGGATGTTATTTAAGTGAAGTAGCTCAGTCTGCAAATTTGTATCATTTAATCTATGAGAATAAAATACTGAAGATCAGACATATGATCACTAGCAGACTTCTTACCATGCGTCTTATCCAGAAATAACAGGTGAATGAAGACAACTCTGAATTTTAAAAAAGTCTATAGTCCTGATTGGAACAACATTGCTTTATAGAATGTCAGCTGACTTTGAATGTGTCAAATAACCTTTTATTCTTTTTGCTCCTTATTACCTTCAATTTAGTTAGATTCCTAAATTTACTTTCTATATTATTGCAGTGCTTTCCAAGTCTTTTATAATCAAGCAGTAATGCAACGAAGTATTACTGCACTTCTTATGGTAGACTCTGAGGTACATAGTCCATTCTAGGGAGAGTAAGAGCAGAAAGATAAACCAAGTGTAGGAAAAAATATTTTGATCTATTAAAAATGCTTCTGAGGAAAACATTTTCATAAGCAGTTAGCCTGAAGATGACAACAACTCCTATTAGGAAGAGAAATAATAAAGCTGGATCATAAGAACTAAAGCACTGGCAGCCCCATAGTTAAGATGAAACCCTTCATGCTAAATGAAGTCAAAGCAAGCTTATTGTGACAGATAGACCTGCCTCTGCAAAGGACAAGTCTAGTGAAAACAGTTTTCCCCAAATGAAGATGTTAACAAGCAGTAGTGGAACTGAAATGCATCCACTTCAAAATAAATGCCAAGCCATAGAGCAAGAATCCAAGTGTGAATAATGCTAGAGATGGGATTTATTTGCATTACCCAAGTAAACATAATATAATACAAAAGTGTCCAGTGGAAAGGCTGAGATGTTATTCATCACATAAAACTTACTACTTTAAAAAAGGTAAAGATGCAAAAGAATAGCATGCATTTTATTGCTTTTCTTGCTCGTATAGGACTCACTTGAAGGAAGAACTGTTTCAAATTTGAAACTCATGTCATGCTTATGTTGTGTTCGTGGGATTCCTGCTGAAGTCACTAGTACATTAAAAGGCAAAGTATCTCCACATCATACAAATGTAGTGACATTTGGGAAAAAAGTCAGATTTGTACCACAGATAAGAGATCTGCATTGCAGCTTCATGAAGGAAACTTTGTTCTTGGTCTTTAATAAACTTCCTGTCACACGTATCACTCCCAGTCTCAATAATTTCAATCTTAGTGAACTTCCTTCTTTCATGATTAGTGAAGTGCCTGTAGCTGGATAACAGAGGTTAGTTATTTCCTAAATGTCAGTTTTAGCAGAGTGTAAATGACTGGAGAAGACAAGGAGTGCAATGCATGCATGTAATACTTTGATGTGTGGAGATTAAATATTTCACGAGATGAATAATTTCCTGATGCGTCAAATATGTGGGTTTTTTTTCTTTTCTGTTTTTTTAAAAAAATGGATAGTTGCGTTATTACATTAATGATGGTGAAAGTGAAGGCATTTCACTTGTGAACTGCGTCACACTTCTCCATAACTCCTTTCATTTAAGTTAATGGCTGACCACATGACCACATATTTATGTAGCATGATGTACTTTTGATATGGTAAGAGGTTACATGGAAACACACGGTCTTGGTTTGGGGAGATACAATCAATGTCCTTTTGCTGTGAGCAAGTTTCACGAAATGAACCCACCAAGAGGTTTTCCTTGCAAGCTTAATTCGTAGAAACTGGTATCAGCTTTTTCAGGTTTTGTTTCAGTAAAAAAGGTTTTTGTGTAGTTATTGTCACCACATACTGCTTCTGGACACATGCTAACATGACACCATGTTGTGTGGATAGGTCTCTGAAAGTGTCTGGCAGCACTTTTATTGTGACCCCCTGTACCGGTAGATGTGCTAAACTCTGTTTATGACATTATGAAAACATGTGAACTAGCTGGGATCACACCAGGCCAATATCAGGACAAGAGTTTTCTAAGAAAAAAATGGTATTGATGGAATCAAACATTTATGATTTCTCCAATAAAAGTCAATACCTTTTAAATTCAGAAGCTAAGTAGATTCAGGTAAAGCCTGGGTCTTTAATTGCTGAGATTTAAGTTTGGCAATTCTACACCCTGGCTAATTCCATGACAGTGTATGTGGAACTGCAAATAAAGACAGCTCGGGTTACAAATGGCTGCCAGACATGGCTTGCACTATCAAGAGTTAAGCAGAGATGGATGATTGGCATGAGCTGCATACTTTTAGTTAAGAAATGAAATATCCATATAATTACTATTTTTACCTTTTTAATTGTAAAAGAGGTTGAAATAAGAGACAACCAGATTTAAAAATGAATTTTTCATTTCATTAATTAACAAATTACTTTTTAAACTGCTTATTCGTAAGAAAAGGGATCTGCTTCATTGACATTTTCCCTTTCCCTCTTCAGATTTGTCTCCAGGGCAAACATCTCTTTAGCTACACACCTGGCCTAGAAGAAATGTCCTATTTCAAACTCTACTTGTTATGACAGTGCCTGGTATGACGATCCTATTGCAGAGACAGAGGTGTGGCCAAGTGAGTTGCAGTTCATAAACCAGCTAAACCTTCTAGGTCATACTGCTGTTTCAAAGCAATTTTGTCTCGGTTCTAGGGGAAAAGGTTGTAGTTTGGGTTCATGAGCTAGAAAAATCAGTCCAGTGTAATTTTTTGTCTAGGGTTAGATGATTTTGTTATCATCTAAGTAAGCTGTGCTAGCAGTGTTATTTGGGGCTAGGTTGCATGTCTATACCACTACCCTTGTGGAGGGCGGATGGGAAGCGGGATTACTGAAGCTGACTGTGTGGATGGGGAAAAAGCATTCCACAGAAGTACCTGGGTGCAGGAGGATCGCTTATCAGCGGCTTAATGCAGCCCTCCATAATTAGCTTTTCCTGTCTTCACTGGATCTTCTGCTGGCTACAGGAAAGAAAGAAGTCTTTATATGCTAGTCTAATCTAATGTTGGTAAAGACCAACACTGTCTGCCCTCTGATTTATCTTTACATTTATGCATATGTACAGGATGAAGCAGATTCTTCTCTTTACCCTCATGTCATACTTTCACCTTGGAGTATTCTCAAATATTTTATAAATAAGATAGACCTTGTTTATTCCAGTGAACTGTGGCTCCATTGTACCAGGGATGAAAAAGGAGAGTGAGAATGTTAGCTGTGGACTCTCCATTTTGTATTAGACTGCTTAAGTGTCTTTTTTGTGTCTCTGAAAAGAAACAGGAGCTCTGTCATATCCTGCCTTGCTCATCCCACTCCTTACACCCAGGCTGATGGATCAGGCAGATTGTAGCAATGGGAAGTTATTGTCTACAAACATATTGTTTCACTAGTTTCTTACAATAAAAACCCACCCCTAAGCAGCACAAAGGACATAAAATACAACAGAAAATCGAGCTCAGTTTGTGTTTGGTGTGGGAGGGTGCTGGTGAGTGTTTCCTTTTAGATTGTGGCATAAAAACAAACTAAACCAACTACTGTTGTTGGAGAGGGAACTTTCTTTGTGGTATATGTATTATCTTAAACTTTTTTTTCCCCAAGACTTAGATTAACTAATATTTGAAGATAGTACAGCCTGATCAAACTGATGTTGGTGATATCCTTTCACAACATCAGGAAATGAACACTCCATGGGTACCACCACACTAATGAAGAGTTTATGCCCATTGGCCTGGGCAGCGAGGGGGCCACTCAGTGGTCAGTAATGCAGTGGTTTGTTTTCAAATGCACTGATGCCGTATAGTGGATGCTCTCTGATGTCTTTTGGTTCTCACCTGACCACTCAGTGAACTTAAACATCTCTCATAACTCTATTTACCTTATAGCAATGACACTGCAAACTCTTGTCCCTCATGGCAGAGAGAATTAAGTCTTGGGGGGAATATTTTAAGAATTATAAAGGGAAGACTGAGGGGGAGAATATATATGCAATTTCCCCAAATTCAGTTACATACTTTTACACTCAGCTTAAATTCAGTTAACATTGTGGGGGAACATGTCTTTCAAGATGCAATCCTTAGCAATCTCAGGTCTATTTATTATAATTTTTAAAGAAAATATCCAGCTTCAGAAAACAAGGCCACAAACAACACAGCTTAAGTATAACACATATAACAACACAAATGTGAATCTAAGAGATCCTGAAAAAAAAAAAAAAAAGGGCAGGGCTGAAACAACACAGTCCTCTTAACTGGAAATCAACCCTCACTTTCTATTGTTAATTATTTTCAGTCAGTCTTGTATTTCATTTCCATAAAAAGGGCATAAGAGAGGTTACAAATCTGTGTCATCTACTGTGAATGAATTCTCTTTTTGAAGCTCTACAGCCTACAGTATTTAAATGATGCCATCACTGAATATTTTTCCCCAGTCAAGAACTAAGCCTAATGAGCCAAGAAGAGCACAGGCACATGTTTAGTCCCTAAGAAAGAATATTTATGCTCAAAGAGACCCATGGAGCTCAGAAAACTATACAATCACCGCTTAAAGGTCTGCAGAGCTGGCTCAAAGCAACAATTTGTGCTGGTGATGCACATAGTAAGAACTGATTTGAAAGAAGCTCCTGTAAAACAACTACCACTCTTCTATTCTGTTTTTCTTCCCATTCATTTCCATTACAGTCTGAACCTTACATTACTGAACAAGAAGCAACTCTGCAATAGATATTTTGAGCTAGAAAGCAATTTCTAAGAGATTTTCTTTATTTTTCTTTTAATAATATTACTTATATATAAAGGAATAGATTCTGATTTCAGTTATACCATCATAAACACTCCAGAGATTTAACATGATTTACCATGGTTTTGCATACATGAAGACATAGTTTGGCAGGCTATTTACCAAACATTGGGATTGTTAAGTACAGCATCCCAAAGTTGAAAATTAATGTGAGTTTTAGCTCTTAAGGTAACTAGACACTCTATACATAAGAATATTCCAAATAACATTCTTTTTATTTCTTACAGAGAAACTGAATGGGCATATTTAGCAAGAATCAGTAATTGAAAGAACAGGTTGCTGAAACGTGTGAATTTGTGAAAAGCCTTGATCCAAATCTGCAGCTATAGTTAGGGTCAGCCTTAGAATAGGGAAAAAGTGGGTTTGTAGCTCAGTTTAGTACCACCTGAATGTCAAGAAAACTCCAGGATGGTTTGAATGCCATATGCAGTGCTCTTGTAGGCTTGCTGTTATCATCTTGAGAGGGTCTTCAAAGCATCTGGATACTTCCAGGGTGCAGGAAATTTGTCTTTCCTGAGGGAGAAGGTAATCACTTTCCTTCTCCTAACAGTGCCACCTACACTTTCTATCAGCTGGGTCCCTAACATGCAGAGATTACACCTGGCCATGTGAAGAGGTGTTCCCTCTTTATGTCACCTTGCACTGGAGATGACATACAAACCAGTTGTCTTATGGGAATCAACAGTTGAATTATATAGGAGAAGGTAATGAACCTTTCTTTTTCTCACAGAAACTGAAGACCAAAGAATTTCTAACATTTTATATAAAATTTTCTCAACCTGAAAGTTTTGACAGGGTGCCAGTTCTGACTACTTGTTTTGGGGCTTTTTTATCTACAAGATCCATTATTCTTCCTGTGAAAGAAGTGAAAAGCAAACAATAGTAAAAGATTTTCATCTGAAAAAGACATGAGCACAAGTTAAACAAATAAGTATTTTTCTTTTGATTACTTCTCATTTGTTACTGAACTGTGAATTTGCTGCTTCGTTAGACATGAGGTGAACAAAGGGAAACCTAATTAAAGGTTGTTCCCTCTCCACATCATTGGTGCCTAATATCCATCATATCTCTATTCCCTGTTAGATAATGCATTATAAAGAATGGATCACTGGTTTTGTTTCAAGGCCCAAAATATGGTATGCCAGGTCATATGCTAGAAAAAGTTTGTCATAGATTTGATAATTACACTTCATCAGCAAACTACTTTATTCTCATTTTAGTTATCTCACAGGACTGAAACCAGAACCCAGCCTTGTTGAAATTAATTAAAGTTTCCTATCAATGAAAGCAGGAGCAGATCTCTGAAGGAAAATTCTCCTGACATACAACACAATGTGTAGGTTGAAAATCAGGTTAGTTACCCAGGCTTGGGGTGAATGTGTCTGTCTGTTAAATCCCATCTGAGGAAGCAGCTTTGATATAACTGAAAAATGCTTCCTCTGCTGTGCACAGGACAAGGAATCCACTTGAGGACATACTTCTGAGGCATCAAGGCTAAACAATATGTGCAAGACAGCATACTGTTAGAAAAGACCTTTCATAGGAGCATGGTACCATAACACATTGAATTAACTAGTCAGCTCCAAGCCCATCTACAAAAGACAGTTTCATCTCTAACTGCAACCCATATTCAAGATTATACACACACACATTTATATAGATATACATATATAGAGATTTTCAAGTATAATATATATATGAATGTATATATTTACAGCTAGGCATTGTTTGTGTTTCAATTTCCAATCTTTGTCACATTCAGAGAAGCTGTGATCTTGAATACATTTTAATTTATGTGTTCAAATGTCTGCTAGGCTTGAGTGAGGCAAAATAAAAATTCTTCAGTTTTTAATGTTTGGAATATTTTCAGTGGTCCACTTCTCTTGCAAGAGTTGTCCCACTCTAACACAGATGTCAGAGGAAAGTCAGAGGTAAGCCACTTGTAATTAAGTAGGTTTGCAGGAGGCAGAAATGAGTCAGTAGCTGTTCCTTGCAGGTCTGTCAAGGAGACCTGCTGTTAACTGTTACCTAGTTACTGAAACAATGTCCTGCCACTTTCAGGAAAAAAATAAAAAAAAGGAAAAATATATAGTATCTTAAGAAGTTATTGAAGAAAAAGAAATAGGGTATTAATTTTACTAGGATATAAAAGACACACTTTATATATATATATGTATATATATAAATAAAGTTCTCTTTTGTTTTTTGGATCCTTTTGTACCATTACACAGAGCTGTAACTCAGTTTTCATGGGTGTGTGCGATATAGCTTTATTCCAGAATAGCACAAAGTAGGCACAGTTTGCTGGTGAATCTGACCAGCAGAACTGTTTATATAGTCATTTACACTTGAGCAAAGTAAGAGTGAAGAGTGGGCAGAAGTCAGAGCTGGTACTTTTCACTCAGTTACCCAAAGTTGCCAGCATCCCAGAAGCAGCTCTGTGCAGCATGAATTACATTAGCTACTTCAAAAGCATCAGATCTGTCGTATTTGATGCTGGATTTACAAGACACACTTGAGCATAGCAAATCCAAGAAGTCAGAAGCATCTCGCATGCACTGAGCTCAAATCAGGTACAGTACTGTACTTGTATGCAGTGGCTTTTTGTCTATGCTTTCTGGTAGGTCAACATCTGAAAAGCTAGAGCTATAAATTACTGCTAGACATAAGGATCTTCTGCCATAACTGAGAGAGTTGTCTGTTTCCTTTAAAGAACATGTAAAGGATTGTTATAGCAGCCTATAAAGATATTTCAAGTGTGTCTATAAAGATATTTCAAGTGTGTCTATATTTTATACTGTGAACAATATTAATTCATTGTGTCTAGTCCAAGTGGAATAACAAAAAGACACTTATCTGCCTTCACACTTAAGACAAATTAAGCACTGGGCTTCAACAAGGTTTATTAGCTTGGGCTAAACATCACATAATATGGTCAGATAGTTTCTTCTCAGTCTGGAAGTGGACAAAGGCAAGCTTATACTTGCCCAAAGAACGTGGTATAAACTTACACAGTTTCTCTCAGAAGAGCTTCAGATATGGTCTGGTCTATATGTAAAGGGTTTTGAGGGTAGAATACAAATAAACCTCAAACTGATCAGTCTTAATCCAATATCAGAGTGGATTTTTTTGGTCTGTTTATGTCTCTTAAGAAGAGGTTTAAGTTAAATTGAAAAGCTATGCTTAAAGCAGAGCAAAGCTGTTTACGTTGGGGATTATACCAGCATAGCTTCACCTAGACAGCTATATCAGCATGGTGGATAAAATGTAGACAAAGTCTGCAGATGTACTGTAATAAAAATGTAATAAGCTATAGGATGGAAAGGAGGAAGGACAAAAATAACAACAATATGTTGTTGTTTGTATTTCACAAGCTTTGAAAATCTTTTTTAAAAAAACATTTTTTTCTTTCCTGTTTCTGTGTGAAAGACTCAAACAGACAATAGGGTAAAATGATTCTGCCAGGGTTTAGGAAACTATGCTGCTGACTATATAGAAAATGCTGCCAAATTCAAGAAATAAACAGGCTGAAATAAACAGAAAAACAACATTTTCTTTTCCCAAATCTCTTTCTTTTATAGTAAATCTTCACTCATAACAACCATACTCAAAAATAGTTCAGAATTAAACATTACTGGTAAGTCCAGGTTGCTTCAATGAAAATATATTGTGCACAGACTTTTACATCTGTGGCACACTTCCCTGGAAAGCGTTCGCCCCTTCACTCGCCAGCAAAATCAAGCATGCTGCATGTTGTTACACATGCTATCTTAGCCTGGACAACAGAGTAGGATTTATGAGTCTCCAGATAGGGGCTTAAAAGTTTGAGACAACAACATTTTTAGGTTTTGGCAAAGATGGTGCCAGCTGTCTGTCTCTCAGGATTTCCCCTGTCAAGTGATCCATGAAAGCAGTGTTGGCACCAGCTGCACAGGAGAACAAGTATACCTGGACCCTCAAAGGGAGGTCAAGTACCTCATTGACAGCCTACAGCAGGCATGAAAGAAAGACTGGGAATGCAAAAAGAAAAAGCAAGCAATTGCTCCCAGAGAAAAACTGGGGGAGAAGAGATGTGTGCTGGGTTCAACACAGCATGTCCATCATTTTCACACCCATGGGCTGGCCCTGTGAGAATGGAAACAACTCAGCACTGCTAGGACTGGAAATCCTCATGTTTCACTCCAGTCTTTCAGTACAATTAATATGTCTGAAAAGCATAGTGTTATTGTTTATTGTCTATGTTGTACTGTCTACTGCTGAAATGAATTGCTTCCTAAATTTATTCAAATATATTCAAACCAGATATAATGGAAGGACATGTCTTACAGACTCCTACGACAATGATTTCCCACCGGTGACATTCATCGCAATAACAGAGAGTCAGTACTTCACAGCTGAGCCCATTTTCACAACCCTCCTGTCCTGAGCAGAGCTCACTCATGCGTGCAGTCCTGCTGAAAGGAACAAGACTAGCTGCTTTTGGGTGCTGCGCAAAATAAAAGCGGCAAGTGTCAAGTTCCTAGGTCTTGATCATCTGAGATTCTGAACGATCTTGACTCCCACTGAACTCAACGGGGCATTCGGCATCTCTTTGGATCTGTCCCCTGTTAATGGGAGCATCTGTTCTTGGTGGTGGCAGTCTCTACTCCCCTTCTCCATGGCGATGCAGCCCAGCCTCCAGCTGCTGAGTGTAGCTGTGGGTGAGAAGTCTTACAATGGCTTGAGGTGTAGCTTGGGTTTTGGCATTTTTGCAGGATAGATCAAGAATTTTAAGGTTTGAAAAATTATGTTTGAAAAATAACACAGAAATACCATTTTTTCAGTGAGGACTGCTCCTGGCAGTGAGTCTGACGGATGTTCTGAAGCAGAATAAGCAGCATTCAGCCTGTCCCTACCATCTGCCTAAGTCCTGTTTTCTTTTCCTCGTTCAGTTCCATTGGAAAATATCAACAGAAAATGAGGTTTTCTTTACCAAGAAAGATCATGTGTTGGTTTGTACTGAAACTCATGAGTCCTTTGTATGCTGGGAGAATACAGCTGCAGCATAATGAATGGTAACCATTTGAACTCTCTGAGATAAACTGCTCCAAAACTTGATAAGGGCTCTTGAACTATGTTCATGCTGCACACAGGACTAATCTGGCAATTGGAAAAATCTTGTTTTCTGCCCAATTACAAAATAAAGGCAACACAGGAGATGCATTCAAGATATAAGACAGTGATTTGGGAGCAGATGGAAATCTGAACAAGTATTGAGTTACGAAGGGTTGGTTTTTTTTTTCCCCCTATGTGTTTTGTATGCTCATAGAAAATCCTTCAGCAGAAAGATCCAAGTTAAGGAGTGACTGCATCATTAGCTAGGCAAAACAGAGAAAGAAAAGACATAGGTTGTTATTTATTTGTAGCTATTTATGGTAGCACCTTGAGGAGCAACTGACCATGGAGATGTTATTGCACTGTTCACTGAACAAATGCATAGACAGATCTCTTGCTGTAAACAACTAACACTTGAAAGAATAAATCACACAGAGTATAGAAGGATATAAATGCACATTTTTTATGTAGAATGCTGAAGAACAGTCAAGATTCAAACCCATTGTTTCTCAGTCTTTTAGATAAGGTTATCTTTCATTGCTATGGAGATACAATTGTACAGCTTTTAGCTTAATTCAAAGCAAAATATGGGGGAAATCACTCTAGCCTTGATAGCATTGCCTTCCTAAATAGTCCGTTCTGTTTCATTTATTCACTTCCTTCCTGAAACTCATTTTCACTATTTTTGTTTGAATGTATGCTACATGATTGAAATTTATTTCACCTGAAAATTTGGTCTCATGTCTTTTTATGACCATGGAAAGCGTCTGTAAATCCTGCCTGGAGTAATTCTACATCTCCCAAATGTCTGCTTTATCTGGGAGGAATCACCCTCCAGAGGAGGTTATCATGGTCCATGAGTACAGTGAAAGCCTATATTACTAACCTAAATTGTAATGCTTATTTCTAGAGACCTAAAATGAAAGCAAATGAATTTCCATAGAGGTGATACTAGCTTTTCTGGTACACCTTTCAACTCCTAAATCTCATTAAAGAAATGCTTAATTAAACCTATTAAAGGGAAGGTAATGCCTAATGAAAACACTATGCCAAACAGTTTGATCCTAGAGACCATGAAATCTGGTGGAGACTTTATCACTCCTACTAAGCTATTAGGAAATATTCTGATTCTGTAGTGACAGGTGACAAGATAAAATGTAGTGACACCTTCTGAGGTGGAGGACAGACAGACAGTCTGTATTTCATCTGACCACATTTAAATGTCTATTGTGTCAACTAAAATATATATGAGTAAAACAAATGGCACCAGGCTCATTCCCTCGCAGTGAGGCCAAATTGGGTTATTCTGGCTAAGTCTGTCCTTGCAGTTTCTCTTACCTTCCAAACTAGAGTGGCTACACAGAAAATTTGTGTTGTGAATGGTTCCTCACCCATGCTGACCTCTGAGCTGTGCCCAGCAGTTATTTGGTAAAGCAGTGGCTGGTGCAGGCCAAAGCTGCACCAGAAACTGCTCTAGCAATTTTTTGGTAGGGATGATTGAATTCCAGTGCCCAGCACTGTTTCCTGGCCGTGTTTAATTTGTTAGTGTAGAGATAGCCTTAAGGTGCAATTTATCTACTCCCATATAGATATCAAATGTAGATGAATGTTTCTCAAGCTGTGATCTGTGGACCATTTGGTGGTCTGTAAGACATCACAAGGTGATTTCACAGTTGTTCTGAAACAACTTCAAAAGCTTTTAAATATAAATGCACACACATATATTTCCAGGCATGCAAGCAAGAAAACAAAATGGGGAAAAATAAAAGTCACTGTAGAGTTTTCCCAGGGTAGCTGAATTTTATTCTGATATAAATGAAAACCATCATGGCAATGCTGTACTAGATGATCCTTGGCATAATTTCAAAAAGATTATCTGGAAGTAGGGTTAAAAAGAATTGAGGAACAGCAGGCTAGATGACCCCTTGGTGTCCAGCCAGATCCATGTACTGTGTTCTGCTTGAAAGGATGTGCAGATGCAACACCTTGGTTGGGAGCTGGTTTTATGATTCCATGAAATCCAGTTATTTCTCCCCTGTACTTAGGTATAGAGTGAGGCAGAAGCAGGAGGTAGATGGAAATGAGTATCATTACGGGGTTGAACTGGGAATGAACAGTGTGCACTGGTAGCATGGTAGTTCTGCTGTTCTAAGTATGTGTTGTATCAAACCCCCACATTTTATTAGTTACTATTTCAGTTGTGGTACTCTTGATGTTAGTTGTGTTCCTCATTCTGTGCTACCTGCTTGCCCTGAGTTTCTGACCCACACCTCTGTCCCCCTCCCACACTATGACACTGTTGCCTCTGTGAGGTCTCTGCTGCCCTTCTCCCCTTCCCCAGCCAAGTTCTGCTGTGGACGAGAGTCTGGGATCAGGGACATGACCAATGGAGATCTTCAGCCCAAAGGTAGGAATGAGAAAGGAATATGGTTCTCATATTGTAGGACGATAAGTGAAGAGCAGAAAGTCCTGGTATAGCAGCTGGTGGACAAAGAGATTTTGAAGGGGCAGAGGGATCATAACTGGAAACTCAGAGCATTTTGCACTGCTGTTTCCATCACAGACCACCATATACAAGTCCTCATCCCCAGCAAGATCCAGCTGGCCAAGGGATGGGAATTAATGAGGGGATAGAGCCATTGCCCTCCAAGATACTACTGCTGTCTCCCTGGCTAGAAAAACATCTTGGCTCAATAATACCTCAGTACTTTTTAAGATCACTACTGGGAAAGGTTTAATTGAGGTCACTTCAGGTTGAATTTGGATTCAGCAGACATACTTTACGTGAGATGTCCCTGATACACCCATGTACCACATTTCTCCAGTCTGAATTGTTAAGTTTGTGAGAGGCTCACTTAGACATTTAACTTTATATGAATTCATCCTTTTGTGGTCTGTTCCAATGTCATCTGAAATTTCTATTAACTAATTTGGCCATCAACCAGATTGTCTATGCCACATAATAGGGTTTTGTACAAAATGGATTTTTCGGTGTGTTAGGAATGTCATGTTTTAATCAATGTCTCTTTGAATGTTAAATCTAATGAAGGCTGTGAGAGACTATAAATGCGCAGAGAGAGTTACCATGGAAACCAGAGCAGTATCTGCTGGCTACCCCACACTGGTAACACGGTGCAGCACAGCCGCACACAAGGCAGAGGCCTCCAAAAGCATTTGCAGCAGTTAGATCAAGATTTTTGGAAGCTCAGAGCAGACAGCTGGATGCTAGTTTGGGGGTAGCTTGTGGGCTGACCACAGTGTCGTGACAGTAGGATGGCAGGTGGTGGCATTACCCACTGAGCTCGCACATGTGCGATTTGGTGTACTACTTATATAGAACTTGTTTAGCATAACTTGCTTAGCATTAGTAGCTAAATTTGCTGAAGCCTTAGGCCGCAAGCTGTGAACTTTCACCTAGATACGCTGAACTTTTACCTAGTCAAGTAAAGAAGGCCCTGGGCCAGTTCAAGCCAGAAGATAAGGAAGCTACATTCATTAACAGAAGCTGCAACCTTAGAGATAAGAAATGGCCCACCTAGAGACAATGAAGGGACCCAATGAAGAGTGGGATGACCCCAGACCCTAATTTTGCTACTGGTCTGAACTGTTGCAAGAGGGGTGGGGAATCTAGATTGTAAAGGTATAATTGCCCAGGGGTTTCTTTGTTTGAGGTCCCTCTTTGGAGGCACCCAGCTCGAGCTGCTGCACTATTAATAAAAAGTACTTTTATAGAGGAATCTTGTCTTCTGGCTTATCAATTCAGCTGAAAGCTAGAGTCAAACCGTGTTATGGTGTCTGGCATGTGTAATTTCCACAACAATTTGGCAACCCAGATGGAACTCTAGGCAACCATCATCAGACTCTCTCATCTCCAAAGGTCCAACTGCTGGCATTGGGTGAGTTCACCTGTGAACTTTGGGGACAGGAGTCACCTACCAGTGAGTGTTAAAATTCCACTACTAAATTCTAGGTATTCTGGCTCCGAGTGCATTTGAGACCCACCTTGGAAGGATGCTCTAAGTATTTTGGGTCCAAATGGGTTCAAGTACCATTTCAGAAGCATGCTAGGAGAGGTGTGTTCAGTGTAAGGCACATGAATTTGACGTCTAGGTCCAAGTGGGTTTGAGTCCCACATCGGAAGGAAAATTGAAGGAAAATAGATGTCAGTGCCGATCTATTGGAAAAGCGAGCAAAGGCATTGTGTAAGGAAGACTGGCCAGCACTTAGAGGAGTGGGGGTATGGCCCTGCAAAGGATCCTTTGAATTTAAAAAAGTGACTACGCTCTGGAAAATTTTGGAAAATAAAAAACCTCAGAAAATGCATTATTGGCATGTATGGGACAATGGGGCATATGACCACCATAAAGAGGATGATCGAAGATGAATATGAAAACCTTGAGGAAGAACTTTAGCTGCAGCAACTGTGAGTAATTTAACCAAGGTGCCTGCAGAGCTGGTCTCTGCACCACCCTATGCTCCTCCCTCTTGTATTGCTTGCTGATTCCCTACCAGTTGTTGCCTCTGCTGTCCCCACTGCTTCTGCTGTTCTTTACCCTGTGGCTTCTAATCTCTAATCCTCTTACAATGCAGCCAGTACTGGCGAGGTGTGTATATATGTGTGTGAAATGTTTCTTCCCCACCTCCAGTGTTACATGCATACACCCATCAACCCTGGAAACCTGGGGATTTGGTTACGTGGGGAAATCAAATGCCTAGGTTAAAGGAAGATGCAGGTCAATGTGCATCGTTATTTTCCATTATCTGTTTGGGATATGATCCATCCTGGACCAACGTTGACCTGTTGCTGAGGGAGTTATTCCATCCAGACAAGCAGGATAAGGGTTGAAAAGAATGTGGAGCTGACCCTACAGTCAGGGAGAAGTCAGACTGCCTGACCTCAGGTTGATCCTGGTTGGGATTGTAATAATCAAACAGATAAAAATAATGGCAAACAGTAGTTGGAGATCTGGTTAGAGCTTGCAAGGAGATAAGAGTAAATTGAACTAAAGTACAAGAATGTAGACAGAGGCCAGAGGAACACCTCAGTGACTACTGGGGAAGGTTACAACAGGCTTTGTTGACATACAGGGGAATGACTCTCCAGAATTTTAATAATGAATTGGCAGCAAGTGTTTGTGGACCAAGTCTCCTCTGACATCTGCAACTATTTTAAGGATCACATGCCGGAGTGGCAAGGAGAAAATTTAATAATCACAGAATCATCTAGGTTGGAAAGGACCTTGAAGATCATCTAGTCCAACCGTTAACCTAGCACTGACAGTTCCCAACTACACCATATCCCTAAGCGCTATGTTGACCCTACTCTTAAACACCTCCAGGGATGGGGACTCCACCACCTCCCTGGGCAGCCCATTCCAATGCCTAACAAAGATATTATTATTTGAAAGATATTATATTACCTGGAGGTTCTAGACTTGTACAATATGATTTTTTACTTGCCAGCAAGACATACAAAGACTGTTTGAAAGATACTACTTGTCTATGTACTGCTTTAGCAGAAAAAAAAAGTTCACTGTGCATCTCTTTCAAAGCTTCAGCTGTGTCATCAGGAAGTAAGTTATTTAGGATTTATACTAACAGAAGGACAAAGATTAGTAGACTCAGAATGGGTGCGGGCTATGGTAGCAATACCTTGACCCGTAACAAAGAAACAACTGTGAGGATTTTTAGGCACAGTAAGATACTGCAGACCCTGGTTACCAGGGCTAGAGGAATTAAGTAAACCATTGACAGAAGCTACCAAGGCAGAGTAAGTGGAGCCTATACCTGGGAGCCCAGAGAGAAGACTTTCCAAGCTATAAAGGGAGCTTTAGCTTCTGCTCTGGCACTGGGATTGCCGGATTACTCTATCTGTGCATGAGAACAAAGGAGTAGCCAGTGGAGTCCTCAGTTACTCAAAACCTAGGTCCACTCTGCTGCCCTGTGGCTTATTACTCAACTCAACTGTATCCTGTAGCAGCAGGGAATAATTCCTGTGTTAAAGTGATAGCAGCAACAGCAACTCTCATAAAAAGGAGCAGATCATTGGTTCTGGGTCACCCAGTAACCATGTATGTCCTGCATGGAGTAGAACTGATTCTTAAACAGCATGCTATACAAACACTGTCCCCACAAAGAGCACATCGTTATGAATTAATGATTTTAAATGCATATAATATTACTTTGAAAAGATGTAATGTTTTGAATCCAGCAGATTTACTGCCTGTTCCCTCCCATGGTGAGCCGCATCATGATTGTGCTGAGGTGGTGTTTCACTCCAGCCAACTTTGGGAAGATCTGTGAGATCAACCTCTAGAGAACTTGGATCTAACCTTTTTCACCAATGGATCTTCATATTACATGCATGGAAAATGACACACAGGCTATGCAGAGGTGAGAAACTTAGAGGTACTTGAAACAGAACTTCTAAAACCCTTGGTGAGTGCCCAAGGGACTGAATTAACTGAATTAACAAGAGCAGCCTGGAGGGGATGTAATCAGCAAGTAACTGTATACTGATTCTAAATATGCTTTTGGAGTGTGTCATGCTATGGCTATGCTATGGAAAGAGTAAGAGTTCCTTACCTCAGTGGAAAAGAATATTTCTAGTGGAACTGAAATCCAAATGCTGTTGGAAGCTATTAAGATTCCAAGGGAAACCACTATAGTACCCTGTCCAGCTCATACAAAGGACTCCAATGAAACTGAAAGAAAAAAATAAAATTTCTCAAACTTGTAGTAAGATAGGTTTAAAATGGCCTGAAGTTTTAGGAATAGTATTATGGGATATTGCAATATTGGAAATACCCCTTGCCACCCTCTAGGTTTGTCATCAACAGGAATAGTGTTTGGCAGACAATTATACCTGGGACCTTTGTGTCTGCTAGGACCAGGCTTTTAGATGGAGATGAATGGGTTACCACATTTTGTATTGGGAATACAAAACTATCTACAAGAAAATAGGGCACAAACCCAATGTTTTCAACCAGTATCAGCAGAAATGCAGGTATATGATATCTAGTCTGTGGATACAGTAATGATAAAAGTCCACTCTCGCAAAACGAAGTTGGACCATAAATGGGAGAGTTCATATACTGTGCTATTAACATCCTATTTTGATGTAAAAGTTACAGGGAAAAAGAATTGGATTCATCACTCATGTGTTAAATAAATTTCCAAGGAATATCAGTCAAATGAATAACTGCTACCCATGCAGAACCCCACCAATCCTGCAGCATGGTTGGCTTCAGTTATCTTATAACAATTGTGGCCCATGTCATCCTAGAAGGTGTACTAATAATTGTTTGAAAGGTCATTGGGAATTTTGTCAACAGGGTTGGGGTCAGGGAAGTATAACTAAGGAAGGTGCCTCTGGACACATAAACTGGTACTGTGAGTGCAGAATACATAGGGTATTGATAATTTGGGTATAACATCCAGGTGACTTACACACATGTGTAGTGCTCAGCCTGTTTAGCTCTAATCGTATAGCTTTTTTATTGATTGTATGTGGAAACTTGGGATATTGATACTCTTGATACTCCTTGGATCCATTTTAGTAATACTTTGTATATCCAGAATTAGTGGCGACCCTAATAGACTAACCCCAGGAACCATATACTCCCTGGGCTTCTTCCATTGTTTAACACTTTTTATTAATAGTACAGCAGCTAACTCCAATATGGCTATTGCCTGCATACAAGCAATAGTGGACCAGCTAAAATGATGTTTCAAAACCAAATGGCTTTAGATTCATTGCAAGCCAGTCAAGGGGGTGTTTGTGCAGTTATTAATCAATCTTGCTGTTTCTATGTCAATAACATGGGCAAAGCAATAACAGATGATAACTCTATTCAATTGTTAGTTTCCCATCTACATCCAGGCACCTCAAAAGGTTGATGGGAAACACTCTTCAGCCATTGGGGACTTAATTCCTCATTATCAAGCCTGTTAGCCACTCTTATTAAGATTTTGCTTCCTGTAGTTGTTGTCTTATTGCTTTGTTGCTTTGTTCAATGTGTTCAGACTTGTTTAAGAAACATAATACTTAGGAGCATGCAGGGGTATAGATGTACCCTTTCTGATGTCCCTTTCTAAGGCATATATGTCTATAAAAACAAAAGGGAGGACTGTAGTGCGATTTGGTGTACTACTTATATAGAACTTGTTTAGCATAACTTGCTTAGCATTAGTAGCTAAATTTGCTGAAGCCTTAGGCCGCAAGCTGTGAACTTTCACCTAGATACGCTGAACTTTTACCTAGTCAAGTAAAGAAGGCCCTGGGCCAGTTCAAGCCAGAAGATAAGGAAGCTACATTCATTAACAGAAGCTGCAACCTTAGAGATAAGAAATGGCCCACCTAGAGACAATGAAGGGACCCAATGAAGAGTGGGATGACCCCAGACCCTAATTTTGCTACTGGTCTGAACTGTTGCAAGAGGGGTGGGGAATCTAGATTGTAAAGGTATAATTGCCCAGGGGTTTCTTTGTTTGAGGTCCCTCTTTGGAGGCACCCAGCTCGAGCTGCTGCACTATTAATAAAAAGTACTTTTATAGAGGAACCTATCTTTTGACTTATTGATTCAGCGGAAACCCAGTTATGGTGTCTGGCATGTGTAATTTCCATAATACACAGGAGGACCCTCACTGTTCAGGGGCAGGTGCAATAGTCCTCTTGTCTACAGTCTGGATAGTCCTGACTGCAGTTAGAGGAGACAAGGTTTCTGAAAAAATATTCTGCACAGATCCAGACTTGCAACCCCGCTGAAGCTGCAGCTTCCTGGCTTGACACTCCTCTAAGAAGAAGCGTTTAGGACCTACAGGATAGAAAGGAGAAGCCCCGTCATCCAGAGGATCCTGATGATGTGAGGAAAGCTGTTCTGGCAACCTCTGGCCACTACAGTGAGCACTGCTAAGGACCCAGATGCTCTCCGCGATCACTGCATTTCACTAGTCATTGGCTGACATGTATTGCAGAGTATTAGCTCCACAGGAGCCTGCCTCATCCTGGTCCCGGGTATCCATGGAGTGTCCACAGAAAGGTAGTGCAATGACTCAGAGGAACTGTGGAACAAAGCCAAATTCCTACAAAGAAAATACGATCTTCTATTTTTCCTCCTTATTCTGAATGACAAAGTGCTAGGAACCTTTCTAGGTTATTAAAATTAAAGAGGTTTTTACAATGCCATTTATTTACAGTTCTTTCTGTTTCATTTCCTTATTGCAGCTTCTCATGGCTCTGAAAATAAAACTTCATTGAAAGCTCTTTGGGGCAAGGATCATTATTATATTTCTTTTCAGTGCTGCATGATCTCAGTTCCTGCATAAATCTTGTAGTCACTGTTGTGCTATACGTGCAGTAATAATAGCCAGGACTGTCTACTAAGTGTTGCTTATTACATGTGTTCATTCCCCCCTTGATGCTCCTGGGCTTGCACTAAGCTCTTTTATTCAGTCTTCAGCAGTAAATCCAATCCCAATTTAAAAAAAATGTTTTTATTGTAACTTCCACAAATACTGGGCACATTACTTTCTTTAAGACATGGAGTATTTAATACATTTCAGCTCACAGGGAAATGAACCTTCCACTTCCAAGTGTGTAAAGCAGCAGAGTGAAAGTGGGCATATTTCAAACAGACATGAATGCTTGCTCAAGCTCACTCTCTCTCCCTTGGCTCTCAGCCACAATTTTAAAGCAATTTGCCCTAATCTGCCATATGGTTTTCTTTCTTTGCATTTTATAAAACTGCAGGGCTAAGTGAATGTGCCTCTTCGATAGCACTGACACAAGCCTGATTTAATTTAGACTTCCGTATTAACATACCAACTAAATCAGTGCTGCAGCCTATGAGGGAAGCTTCAGTGCTGTGCACAACCGGAGCTGTAATTAGTTTCCAAGTGGTACTAGCCTACAGCCCTTGAACTGGTTCTTCCTTATGATTATTATTTCTAGAGGTCAGCCCAAAAGAACATCAAGTCTACTCCAGCAGCATGTGACCCCTGCTCCTTTCCCCGGATCAAATCAGGCCTCCAGTAAGACATTCTTCAAGCCTGAAATCACTTCCAAACAGCAGACGCTCTTAGTAAATCTGATTCATCATGTGGAAGATCTATATGCCTGCTGTATGAAAAGCATCTCTGACTGAGATTTCCATCAAGCCCTGCCAGTGAATCCTTTTATTCAAGGAGTCCGTGCAGTATACTTTTATATCACAGATGGCTCCAGGACTCGGAGACATTTTCTTTAAATAGGCTCTCACACCAGGCTTGTCTACACATTTTACTTTGGAATTTTTAGCCTGTAACAAGAATGTGACATGGTTCACTAAACACGCTCCACGTACGTTTTAAGCGCACAAGTTGCCCCACAAGCTGCAGTGGGTCTGCTGCCCTGCCTGGTGCCCAGGCACACTCATCTGCACACTTGTTTGCCTTGATGGATCAGTTGTAACAGGCATTTGGGGTACCAAGCTAGCATGGGTTCCTAGCTCCGTAGCAGCACATTTGGCCTTTGTCATGGACACAATTTAGCTCAACTGCTTCAGTAAAGTAGAATATAAACAGCAACCCCAGAGGGAGACGTTACATGATGCAGTCCTCCCTCTTGCCAGTGTGCCTGTGCCTGTCTTCGGAGGATGCTGAATAGCAGGACTGACACTCAGGACTGGGAGACAAGCAAAAAAGGGAATTATTCCCTTTAGACTTAAAAGTTCTGAAGGCAAGGGTTATTTCCAAACTTGACAGGAAATAACCCCAACTATTTAACAATTACAAAATATTCCATATACCTGGACAAGAATGTACTTACACTATTTAGCTCTCTTCAGAGTGGAAGCATCCGTGCTATTTCATTTTACTCAGTAAGATTTCAGACTGGAGGTCTTTATAAAAACCTTTCACTCACATTTTTTCTCAGCCCTCCGCAGTCAGTCTTTCCCATAATGAACATCTTTGTCAGCTGGTGTATTTTTATACAATCCAGAAATGAAATGTTTACCAGATCTCAGAACATTTGTGGCAGATTTGACTGTTTTTTTCATTTGCATTTTGTTTCTGTATTTACCTTTTATTAAAAGCAGAAGTTAATATTGTGCTTCCCAGGGTCTGATCATTCTCTTTGATGTCAAAAAAAAAGCACAGGAAAACGTTGTTGTTAAAATTGTTTGTACATAGGACACATGTAAGCCTTACCCTCTCATCCTGAGGGGTGCTCCTCCACAAATCACTGAAGGAGCCATCAGCCTCTGTGTCTGCCTCACATGCAGACAGCACAGCACAGTGTGTTATGCCATGGGATCTGAGCCCCATTTGGGTTCACCACTGAGGAGAATGGTTTGTTCAGCCCAGCTTGTGTCGCTTCCTAAAAAAAGGAGAATTTCCACCCCACGGAAATTCTAAACTCTTTTGAAATAAAAGATCTTTTGAAATCAGAATAGTATCTCTGATTTCTACTTGTTTGCAAAATGGGAATTGGCAGAGTGCTCCAGGCACTTGGGCTTTGATGTTAATGGAAGATAGGAGATACTGGCTGCCACAACATGTTAACCTTGCTCACAGAGTCTTTGCGGTAAGAATGGAGAAGGGGGGACTCCACACAAAGGGAGACGCCCAGTACCATCCCAACCAGGTACCTCGTAAGGAGAGAGGCTATGGAGACATTCCTGGGGCTCCAGGTTTTCTCTGGGCATGTGAGCAGAGGTTCACCATGCAGGAGCATGGTGCCTACGGAGAAAAGGACACTACACAACAGCCTTGGAAGTGCCAAAGAGTATGTCTATGCCACATAACATGTGTGGTGCAGCAGTCTCTAAACTGCTGCTGCCCTAGGTCAATAAGTCCATAGCTCTCAGCAAAGTGCTGTACAAACTTATCAAACTGAACCATCATTGCGCAGTTCTTCACAGACACAGCTACAGATCTCTTTAGAAGCCATTTCACCTCTAGTCCAATTCTATGGTTGACCCCTGTGGAGACAGCAGTGCATGGCTGCACCCAAAGTGAAAACATGCACTTAAAGTCCTGACTGACTAGATAGGGAGCACAACACTCTAAATTACCCTGCGATAATAGACACAAACCCAATAAACTAGATCATCTGTTTTTATACATACATTGTGAGGTTGGAGAAAGTTAAAGCTATCTGGGTTTAAGTCAGAACAGGACTAGTTTGCACATTTATAATGCTCTTCACTGACCAGGAGGAGCATACTAAGGCTCTGGTTTAATAAGATTCGTGCTTACCTTTAAACCCTCAGTAGCTGCATCAAGGTGAATGGGTCTATCCACCTTTTTAATTCCAGGCATGTACTTAAATCTCTGTTGAGTCAAGGCCTGAGAAAATGAAAGAGTCAGCAAAAAATAATGACCAAGGACAGTTTTGAGTATCTACATACAGTGCTTAGATATCTCATCAGACAAATAGTTCCTTGATGTCTCAAACAAACAATGCTTGAAAACACAACTGGGGTTATTTTCATCCCAGAGCAAAGAAGCACTCTCAAGCTGTTTCAAGAAACAAATAGAATCAGTAGCAGAACACAACTGACTTCAACCTTCTTGAAGAACATAGCAATAGGAGAGGGACACTAGAAATTATAAATGTAAAATTAACAGTAATATTTATTATTATGTAAGCACCTAGTGTTGTATCTATATTAAACATGGGCAAAGAGCAAGTTCCAACACTGGAGAAGTCATCTTCTCTGCCGTTTCACTGCTAGCTTACCCGCGGGCATAGCTTGGCCCATGCCAAAAGCTCTCTTCAAGAAAGCCCTTCAAGTCTTAGTCATCAAGCACTTCAGGGGCCATCCTCTGCAGGCTATATGCCTCAGGTTTTTCTCCTTCCACCTTACACTGTCATGAACTACTATCCAGTCAGACTTTGAATCTTTAAGCACCCCTACATGCCATCATGCCACATCCCAGGGTGTGCAAGACAAATGCTGGTTTCACAGTACAAAGCAATCACTCTTCCACAGCACAGCTACACATCATTTCAGGTACTTTGAATGGAAAAACATGCACACTAGCCATGGGATCATTTCACAGGACTCAGAGGAGGTTGCAGAGAACTGGGGATGAGCCACTTTAATCAAGTAATAAGTGATAGGACAAGAGGTAATGGCCTCAACTTGCATCAGGGAAGGTTTAGACTAGATATTAGGAAGTATTTCTTTACAGAACGGGTAGTCAGGCGTTGGAATGGGCTGCCCAGGGAGGTGGTGGAGTCCCCATCCCTGGAGGTATTTAAGAGTCGGGTTGACAGAGCGCTTAAGGATATGGTGTAGTTGAGAACTGTCAATGTTAGGCTAACAGTTGGACTAGATGATCTTCAAGGTCTTTTCCAACCTAGACGATTCTGTGATTCTGAGGACACTCAGGGCCAAGATCTGCACACTATGAAAGAGCATGTAATTTTCCAGAACATGGTGCGGATAGTCAGGAGAACCAATAGACAGTGGGTGTCAGTCATTTGATATTTTAGTTTGCCAGACATAAAGCATACCACTAGATCTGGAATTGGAAAAAACAAAAATAATCAGACATTTGCAAGAAATGAAAGAATAATATTATCTATTATCATTTTGCAAGAAAATAATTATAATTCTGAAGTTAACTGTAGTCAAATTTTAGTACTGATTTATAAAGAAACAAATAGTCACAGAACTAAGGAGCAGAAGAAGATTCCAAGCTCCTGCCAAACTGGTGTAATAAATGTTAACCAAGAATGAGAACCAACTTACAACTAACCAATATGATAATTAGTAAAACATGGATATTCAAAGTCTTGTACTGAAGATACTTGTTTCCCTTTACACTTTAGAAACAGTAAGAGCATTGATGCTCTTGTCTGGGCATTAACACACAAGGAGCAAAGGAAAATGCTGACCTGTCTGATGGTGATGCTGGACTTTTTCAGATGCAACAGAATTTTTTTTAAAATCTAATTGAAAAAAAAGAAAAATCCCAACAAAACACAAAGTATGAACTAAAGCAGTCCAAATAGATTATCATTTGTCAGTCAGGGGCCAAATTAGATCATGTTAACTCACTATATTTTATGAATTTCATGTCCAAGACCATATGGGTATTTTTCAGTCAGATCCTGTGGTAGACATAGGCTGCTGACTAATCAGTAAAATCATTTATCATGTAGGGGCTAGGTCATAATTATTCTTATATGCTGCAGGAAATGTCCTCAAACTGGGTCTATGAACAATAAGCAACCATGGAATAATCTGACATTTTACATAATTATTGAACCTGATTTTATCAATTATTTAGTCTAAAAAGGCAAGTGAAACCCAAAGATTAAAGTCTCAAAACTGTCACAGGAGGAGCTTTTATAGAATGGTCCTGGAGTGACTAAACACGATGTGATCGTTCCCTCGCTAAGGAATCTTGACCTTACTTTTCCCTTTTCAATATGGAGCTCTCTGCCACCTGGCTGTACTTAATTTTGATCTGGGTTTTCCTCAGTCCCACCTGTTGGAGCAGATTCATATTCCATTAAGTATTTAAATACGGTCTGAGTCAACAAGAACGCGTTGTGTACAAGAGTGGGTCTGGGGACTCGCCTAAGACACTGCCCCAGAGTGCAAGATGATGCGTACTAAAGCCTTCTGCTGACATGTGCATTCAGCATCCCTCAAAAAGAGGAAACTCAGAGAATTAAAGTTGAGAGAGCTTCAAAACCAACAGATGAAAGGTAGCTGATTCCTTATCCAGCAGTTCTGCTAATGTAACATATCAAAGTTGTTGTTTTTCCAGCCAAAACTATTTCATGAATTTGACCTAAATTTGTTAATAGTTTTGGGACAACCAGAATTGCATTTTTCCTCAAATAAACTATTCATCAGAAAGAAAATTACGGCTCTTGTCACAGAACACCAGCTGCCTACCCATTCAAAAAAAAAAGCTTTAAAATCAAAAGAAGAAGCAAAATTAAAAGTCTTAGAGTATCTCTTAACAGTCACAGAAGGCATGTAAAAAGAATACAGTATAAAAAAGAAAAGAAGCAGGAAAGCAAAAGAAACATAGAACAGTATGGGATAATTGTAAAACTCAAGAGGTTATTCAACTGAACAGTTATCTTTCAGAAAATGGAAATCCAGCCCAAATGAAGCCACAAAAAATGTGTAAACTACGGCTTGTAAAATGGGTGTTGGGAATTAAGACTGGGTTGTGAAATACATGAATTTAAGTGAGTCCTATTATCTCAAACATATCCTGCACAGCGGAGTTGTAGAGGGCTAGGAAGGAATGTGAACAGCAAGCAGAAAACTGAAGAACAAAAGACAAATTATGCAAATGTATCAGATTTGGGAAGCTCAAATTGTTGCCTCCCCAACAACTTGAATAACAGTGTTTAAATACAACTTTCTTTTTGTAGAAAGCACCACTTTCTAAGCAGCCCTTCCAAATGCTTTCCCATCTGTTTCAACAAATGTGATAATGAGGAGGTTATGCTGCAAGTTTTAAAAAAAATCAAGTTTTTTGTCCATACTAGGAAACACAAAGCAGGTAAAAGGTTGTGTCAGTCACCATAATCCAAGTGAACATAATCCCAAATACCCTTTCTTTTCTTAACTCCGCTTTGCATCCTCCGCTTTTGCACTACCAATTTAGGTTTGACCAATTTAGGTTTGAAGGAAGAACAGAGCAAAACAGATTACTTACAGCTCTGCCCTGCATGGATGTCTTAAGCGGCTATAAAAATGAACTATGCCTGGAAAAGAATTCGGCAACTAGAAGATTTCATTTTCCTTAATGTGAGCTGTTAATACGTGTCTGAAACCCTAGGCATTTTATTTAGCTGTGTATTCAAAATTGAGAGAGGTTTTTAACTTTGTGCAAGAGCCAGAGACCTTTTCTGTGCAGTGGATTCCACCAGACCAGCGTTAGGATCATGAAAGTTGTGCCACAGGAGCCTGACAAAAGCAATCCCTGGCAGTGAGCCTGTCACCTTCCACATCTTCTCACTAGAAGGGACATTGGTTTAGATGCTGAAGTGGGAGCTGAACTCTAAACCTCTGGCCTTTGTATCCTGACTCTGTTCCAGTGTAATTTTAAAGTAATTTCAGTAGAAGTGACTAGATTTATCAGTGTATGAAACCGGGATGTGTAGTCAGAATCTGGCCAGGACTGATTCCTCTACTTCTTCTCTTATTATTCTCAGTGCAACTGAGATCAAAAAAAGGTCAGAACAGGAGTTGTGAGCATTTTCCAAAGTAGGCTAAGGAAACCTTATAAAAAAATATTGGGATCAAAATAATAAGGTATATGAAAGCGTTCACATAAATACAGCGCCATGGCTTTAGGGCTAAGCTGTGTCATTATAGAGCTTTGATACAACATCCAACACCAGAGGCACAATGTGGTCTTTTTGAAGCTGGGTGGGGTACAAAGTCCATGCTATCTAAATTTCCTTCAGTCTTTTCAGCATCCCTGTCATTTTCTCAGGTAGAAGAGGGTGAGGATTGTGATTCACTGATCTCTATTTCCTAGATAAACTGAAAGAAGTCAAGAGGAAAGAAATAAGGTTTTATGCATAAAGACATTAAAGTGTATCAGAATATTAAGTATATTCTCTCTGGAAATTTTCTGCTGGTAGTATTTAACTTTGGCTATCCATCCCAAATTTCCAGATGTTCAGTGGTTTCCCTGGAACAGCAAATCTAACCAGGTTTCTTTTTGAGCACCCCGCAGATTCCAGAGCAATGGTGACTCCAGGCAGATCAGCTATACGTGTGTATCTGGAACTCATTGCACATACCACGTATGCACTGAGCAGATGGCCTTCACTGCACGGTAAATATGAAGTCTTCCTAATGCATCAGGTTTACTACCCATATGCAGAGCAGCTCTGCAGTGCACAGCTGACAGGGCCAGTGCTTCCTGAGATGATCAGTGCTTGTGAGTGCTAGCCTAGGAAATCCTGGCCAAAAATCCAGCAGTGTCCCTTCTCCTTTCATCCAGGTAATGGAGGATAGACAGTAGTTTGTTAGAATGACCTTTATCCTGTGGGGGCAGACCATGAGAGCAGAGCTGGAGGTGGTAATACTGCTTGCATTGTTTCTGGCTTCACCTTGGCTCTGCAGGTGAGAGCAGACTGGGTGCTCACTCACCTCCCTGTCCTCCCGTCCGTGTGTTCCCCAACCTTCCCCATCCTCCAGCGCTCTGTGCAGAGAGAGGCTGTGTTGGGGCATCCCTGCAGGCATGTGGCTCTTCTGCTTGGGTTCCTCCTGGCCACTGGCTCTGCCCCACCATCAACAACCTGAGGAGCACACCGCCATCACAGTCATTCAGTGCCCAATTCCTGCTTACATTATGGAAAAGAGAGAGATGCAGCAGAATGTGCTGCTTAAAGGCTCTGGGGGACTTTCTCCCTTTCCTAGTCTGGAATAGTCCATCTAACTAAATACACTGCTGAAGTTGTGTTTGTGACTCATTTTTGAAGGAGGAGAAATGTGTGCTTCCCAGGAAGGGGGAGAGTTAGATGCAACAGGTGGCCCAGTAGCCCAATTCCTGTTTGGATGAATATCATTTGCATTTCTTGCTGGGATATTATGGGTTTATTAATTGAGATTTACAATATTATTTTGGCTGGGGTAGGTCTCTGCTTTAATTCAAATCCGCCGAATAGAAACTAAATTCACTCTTTCATATTTCTTTCCTGACATGGTGACAATTCATTGCTGAATTTTATGAGTCAATACATTTCATTTCCAGAAATGTGCACTTCAGTGGGAAGAACTCCACTTTAAAGCTGAAAGGCATGCATCATGTCAATAAAGACAATATTATCACATTAGATATTTCAGTGAAACATATACATTCTTAATGTTTTCTTTCTGGCTTCTGGACTGAATTCCTATCAGGCATTCACTTCTCTCCTAATGCTCACTGTCTGTTTGCTTCTGCTGCTATCAGGCAACACCATGCTTAATAGATATCTGCCTTTCTGTTAGCAAGTAATGGCTATGTGCAATCTGGCATGCGTTGGGTATAAAGAAGCTGGGAGAATGCTTTTTCATTGCTTAGGTAAACATTTCCTTTTTGATCCAACATCTGCCCTTTCTGCTGCTCACACTGCAAATTGATGCAGATCTAGCAGAAGGATGGGAGACATTTATAGGGTTTCCTGTTATGGAGTAATTTTGGGAGCATCATTTTCCCCTGCTCACTTTTTGCCTTCAGCAGCAACAATCCAATTCTTTGTGTTTTCGATGGGAAGCCAATTCTTTGTCTTGCCCTTTCCTTCTAGTTCTCCCTGAAGGCTATAGAAAGAAAGAACATGAATAACCAAGCAATGAAATCATAAAATAGTCCCGTTTACTGTTATCTTTCCAAGAACAGTGAAGGCATTAAAGTTCTGAAACCTTTTTTCTTGAAGCAAAGATTGCAGCTAGAACAGGAAATGGCACAACATAAATTCAATTCGTGACAATTATTATAACATGAAAGGGAAATAGTATAAATCACTGGTGTCAAACACTCTGTTCATTGGCTAGATCTGGCCCATTTAAGCTATTTATCTAGTTCCTGTGACAGATTCAGATTTTACACCACACATGCTTTCATTTTTTAAAATACATGTTTCAAGTTTTTATGCTTCTGAAAAAGAGCTTCTGAATATGCACGGAGTAGAAGCTGGTGGAAGCTCATACATAGTTGTCTTTTTTAAACTACAGAAAACAAAGTATGTTATATTTGAGGAGACAAAGTCTACCTCTGTTCATTTCAGTGGGTGTTAACACTTGAACTTAATGATAATTTTTGCAGTTGATTTTGAAATGTTTCTCAGAAATTAATTTTAAGGAAAGCTAAAGATGCAAATTGGGGGTTTTGTGTAAAAAAAAAAAAAAAAAGTAAAAGGTGCATACTTTTTGAGGAAAGGGAAATAAGAAATATCATGCACATCTATAAAGCATACCACCTAAGTCTGACAAAAAATTGCTAAACTCCCAAGCAGTTTTAGCCATCAGTGATGTAGGTGTGAAGCTTAAACAAATGAAGAGAACTACATCCCTCTGGGGAACCATGAGAAAACAGTTGTGTGGAATTCTCCACCCCAGCTGTACACAAGCCCGACCCACAGAGTCTCCTGGGGATTTCTCAGTTTTAGTCACTTCAAATGGCATAGTGTAGTATTTTACAATAAATAAAAGTTGCACGAAATGCATTTTTGTCTTTTTATATTTATGCAAACATTGATTTGTATTGTTATAAATACAAATAGGACCAGCTAGATATTTTTCATAGATGAGATTTATTTCACAGCAATAACCATTTGGTCAGATATTTTATTGGTTTCTCACATAAACTGTAGTGCATACCTAAAGCAGTTGCTGTTGGAGACAGAATACTGCCCTGAGGATAGACTTTTAAACCAAAAACTAGGACCATGCTTGTCTTATATTTTAATATGTTAATATTTACTGCTTACTTTCCATGTTTTGAATAATGTCACTTCATTTGGAAGGGGAGATATGTTTTTATGATGTACTCAGAAATGTAGTATTTTGAAACATATCATTCTTTCAACAAAGTAATTCAAGAAGTATGGAGCTCTGAAATCTAAGAAAAAGATGGATTTTAAGAAAAAGATATATTCTGGGTAATGGGACATTCTATTATAAAAAAAAAAAATCAAGATTCTAAGAGTCATGTCTTCACACACTATTCCTAAATTAGCTTTGAAGTACTTTGCTTTAATTTTTATTCCAGTCTTGAAAAAGTCGATGATATATTGTGAATATTCCTATTTTTACACTGTAACTTGCTGCATATTATAAGTAATATGGACACCATAGAAAATACTAAAGCTCTTAGAAGTTTTGTGTATATCTATAATTCGGCCAGTATTGCACAGGCAGTGAGCTTTAGCAGAACCTTGACTTTCAAAGTAAAAGAAATACTTATCAGAATTTTCTGTATCATTATCATAGGATTTTTTCTGTTTTTCTTTATTAATATTAAATTACAATAAAAATTGTGACATTAATTTATTGCTGTCTAGATAGTACCACTGTAAAATAAAATTTTCGCATAGAACTTCTATTGAAAATTAAGACTATTTTTTTTATTGTTCAGTAGAAATATATGTGATGGTTTACAGGTTGGTTACAAATCAGTAATTCTTACTTATATGTGTATGTTCATATATGTAACCCTATTGTCAGGTAGTTAACAGCAACTAAAGGGGCAGTATTTAACCTATATACAGTCCCTCCTGAGACATAGTTTTATTGGTCTCAGCCTCCATCTAGAAACTGGGAAAACTAAACCAGAAAGTCTCTAGGTTCCCTTAAAAAACTGAACTTCTTCCAGCCACCAGCTCTCTGAGACTGTACGTGAACAAGGAAATCTTTGTTCAGGAAAAGGAGCAGTTGTGAACCTGGGAAAGGAGATGAACACAATGTATATGAAGTAAAGAATCAAATAGAGCCTCCCATTCAGTGACATGATAATCGTTCATTTATTGCTGATGCTCTTTACTGCGAGCTGTACTGTTTTGTCCATGCTGATCTGGAGGCCTGCCTTCATTCTCGGTGGACAGTTTGTCTCATAGATGCTTTGCAGTTCTCAGCTCCGGTCCTGCCCTTACAGCCCTGTAGACCCCACTGGTGTCTTCGGCCACAGTCTCAGCATACCAGGTCATTGCCACGGGAGCAAGCTGGGACTGATGGGGACCATCTCATAGGGCTGGAAACAAGTCCTTATCACAGAAAATCTGTGCCTGTTCAAAATCTTTTGTAGGACCAGATCCTCCCAAAATCCAAAACTGGACCCTAGGAGGTTGCCTCAGATTATACCTGCAGCTTCTGGGACGGATAGATTACACAAATGAAACTCTGTATAGGAATATTTAAGTTTTTTTCAGTAGCAGAGAACTTTCTACTTCTTTGGAACTTCAGGACATTAATTTAATTTATATTGCAATAATTTCAAGCAAGAGAATCATAAGTATATTATAGTCATTAGTATTATGCATTATGCCTTCTTCAAATTTATAACACTGATAATATATTCTCAAACTCAGCTCCCCCTGTTATGGCAGCAGGGTGGTTAAAGGATCTCATTATAGATCCAGAAAACTCCCAGTTATGTTAGTTTAGCAGAAACTAGGTCATTTGGTAGGGAAATGAAAGACAGATGGGTATGAGATTAGCCGTCACTTTCTTTTAACCGCTCCTGGTTACAGGAATTATGTTTTCTTCGAGCATGATAATTTTGATGGATCATTTTTGCTCTGGTTTTATGCAGGAAGGTATTCAAAACCCAAATAATTTATTTATAATGAGGGAACAGCTTCAAAAGCCAGGTCCAACTGTATTCAAAACTAAGCCTAAGATTCCCTCCTTTCCACATTCATGGTGTGTTTAACCTGGAGACTCCCATGGTGGAATTCTATCATCACAAAAGATGTTGTTTCTCCTTGGAAATTTTGCTTTCAACCCCTTGAAACCTGTTGAAATATGCTACTGGAATTTAAAGCCACAGAGCTGCCTTTAAAGTTACATTCCCTGTAGCAAACTGGGGCATTAAATCAATAGGTCTATTCAAGTCAGTAAATGTTCACTGTTCTGACTATCAAGGATGCTTTCTCAGAATAGCACAGAGTTACTGAGGGGAAAGTCCACACTGAAATAAATCCCGCTATGGTGAAATTCAGGCCTGGCTGATGTCAAGCAAGTCTGGCATTGGCTGTAAAAGGCCAGAATTTCACCCTTAATCACACCATCCCCCTTCCCTGAGGAGATGGTATCGTTGTTATTTATTTATGTGATGCCATTAGTGTGCTAGGCACATCAGATGTGCTCCTTGGTTGGTGCAAAGTGGCAGTGCTCCATTAATTCCCATCCTGCTCCCATTCTCCAGGGTGCAGTTCTCACTGCCTGGAACAGCTGGTGCGGCCATGGGAATGATGGCAGAATTAAGACCTTAGTGCTAAATTTTCACACCTCCTTATGATCCCCCTTTCTAAGCCAGAGCTTTTAAGGAATGCAAAGCAGCTCTCAAGAGACACCCTATTTATTTATTTGCATTTTTATAAAAAAAAAAATGTGTGTTGGGATACTGTGCCAGCGCTTATAACCACCCACTGAATAGACATTACAGTAAAGCACTCTGGTCATTATCAAACCTTGATAAAATTCCTATTATAGGCATGCACTATGAAAAGCAAATCAATGTCCTAGTCTGTCTCAGACCTAATTTCATTGCTTCCATTCCTCTATCCTTTTTTACTAGCAGAAATTATGTCAGTTCAGGAGCATATGACTGAATGTCAGAGGTGATGTTCATGGGACACTGCTGAGAGTCCTTCATGGACACAAGGTTTGGTTAGAACAAGATGGTGACTTGCATCTGTCTCAGTCTTGGATATTAAGCTATTATGAACAAATTACATTATTTCTTGTATCCCCACCTGCTTGTGCTTTAGTTTGGATATTTGAGTATAAGATAGCATCAGGGTAGAAGTTCTTGCTTAGTTTTTGTACTGGATTTTGCACTGCTGAACTGCTATCTGGGGCTCTACTATTAATATCAGAGAAGCAAACAAAAAATAACTGTGTCATTTGCAGAAGCTGATTTTTCAAGCTGAAAACAAATCCCCAGTAATAAAGAAGTCTATCTTACAAAATCAATATGTAAACTTTTAGCTAAAAATATAGCAAGTATTGCAGACATTAGTCTTTTCTGTTCTTTAAAACATGAAGTGTGGTTTCACGATCATATTCCTTTTATTCTGATGTTATGGAACATCATCTAGCTCCATTTCGATACAAGGATGAAAGTTCCCTCCTCTCCTCTACTTGGTTTAACTTAGTCTGGTGAATAAATATAGTAAATCACCAGGGAAGGGTTTGGGGTTTTTTTGTGGGTTGTTTTGTGGTTTTCTTTTTCCTTGAGAGTAGTTAAACACTGGAATGGTTTGTCCAGAAAGGATGTGGAGGCTCCATCCTTGGAGATACTCAAAACTTGACTGAGAAGGGTCCTGAGCAACTTGCTGTAGGTGGTTTTGCTTTGTTCAGGACATGGGACTTGATGATCTTCAGAAGACTCTTCTTCTATATTATTCTATAATTCTATGAGTCTACAGTAAATCACAAAATCAGATGAGCAATCACAGCTTCCTTATGCGAAGAAGGCCAGACAGACTTTCTTGCTGAGATATATTTTACTCAGTTGCTCAGAGCAAAATTGGGCCTTCATAGTTCACAAAAATAGAAGGCTACTCCTCAGGCGAAATCCCAATGTAATGAAATACAATTATACTTACACATAACATAGAATATTTAGTAATATGTAATAATGATTACACACAAGAGCAAGTAAGCAGTGACTAAAAATGAAAAGCCCAAATCTGAGATGTAGAGAAGGGGTGAGTTTTCTCTCAAAGCAGGACACATCCAACAGTTTCTGTACACCTGTTCTCTGGTCCCGTGAGGCCATGTTGATGTGCTACAGTGCTCAGTGGCCAAGGTGAAAGGAGAATTTGGACTCTGAGTCTAGTTACTTCGGTGTCTTACTAGGGAGCTTTTCAGGGATGACTCCTATCTTTCCGTGAGGAATCAGATCAAATTGACCCAGGTCATTTTTCATAGCCACTGAACCTCCACCAGTTCTACAGTAAATCTAAACTGTTACTTGATAAGAAGGAGTTCAAAAGAAAAAGCATGTTTTCATTATTCTTTTCTGTAGTTCTGACTCAGCTTAACTCGTCATTATTTCTTACTTCTTGAGCCAAATTATTCCTTGCTGTAATTCTGTCAGATTAAATGGTGCTACCAAGGATACCATTTCATAGAGAGTTACAAGTTCAAAAGAGGCCCTACACATCACCTGGTCTAATCCTCTGCATAATAGTAGCCATAGGACCCCTTAACTAATTTTTAGCTCAAACCCAATAGAGCATTGTCTTTGACATAATTCTCATTTTAAAATTTCTAATGGTTTAGAATCCATTATTTCTCTCTGCAATTCTTTTTCTGTACCCTCAAAGTGAGAAGTAGACATTTAATTTTAGTCAGATTTTTTCAAGCTTCGGCTTCCAGCCCTTACATCTGCTAGACCGGAAAACTCTATGAACAAATGTTTATCCTTCAAGCAGGTACTTCAGGTCCCCTCCATCTTCTATCAGATACACAAAGCAGGTTAAGCTCCTTACTATGTGGCATTTTTTCTAATCCTTTCATTATTCTTTGAATGCTCCTTTAAGCTATTTAACAGGGAAAATCCTGAATCTCTGTATTATTCATGAAGTACAACTGAACACAGTATTTTAGCAGCCATCATATCAGTGCCAAATACAAGATATTACCTACATATTCTATGTACCCCTTTTTAAAGATCAAAGCAATCACATTTCTTTAATGGAAGAGTGAAAAATTACTCTTAACACATTCAGTTGAGATAAGTCAAAGTATTACATTCTGTTCTAAATGGATGCTTAAATACTTTATATAAAATGGGGGGGAAAAAATCAGCCAAGCTTATCTTTACCTCAGAATATCCTAAAGCCCAGGGTAAAGGTATATCTACATAGATACCAGATGTGGGTTTAAATTCCTGCTCCATAGGTTTACTAGGAATTCTTTCCCAGACCAACCTAGCTTCAGAAGCTGACCGACATCTGGACATCTCATGTGGACAGAGTTGTCTTCCTCCATCTCTCCCCCACTGAATGAAGTGCTGAATTCTCTTGTGCTGAGACTAGACTCTCTCTATGGTGTTCATGGTGTTAAGCCTGCTCAGCATGCTACTGAGGACTGAATATACATGGTATTTCACTTGACTTCAAGCTGTTTGAAGGCATGGGTTTAAGACAAGCTCCAGATAACAAGGTAAAAACCTTACGCTGGAACCAAGCCTGCCCCTGACTGTTTTGGCATAGCCAGGAATGTCCCAGCGTATATGCACACAGACAAATCTACCAGGTTCCATCATAGAAGTCCTGATTTCATGTGTAGTAAGACACTACAGGTTGTGTAGACAGATGAGTTAAAGGCATCCTCTTGCCAGATTCTTGTCATATTGGGAAGGTGAAACAGTTGCTTTAACCCAGTCTCTGGCCTGCCACCCACTAGACTGCACAGACTATGATCTCCATCCTTCACACCTCTGTATCGCCTTGTGTATTACGTTAAGAGGTCCTGCTATTTCAGAGTTATAAATTCCAGCAAAGAACAGGCATTGCAAACTGGAACCCTGCAAGTCTGAGGTCTATTCATGAGTCTAACCATAAACCATGGTCCCTAATGCTCAGTCACCCTAAACAGTGCTTTTGAGGAACACCCAGAAGACCTGTAACAATACCTTGCAGGGCACAGTGGAGACAAGAATGCAATTGTGGCTCCTAGACTCTCTTGACCCAGATGTAAATTACATGTGGGTAATAAGAACTACAGCTTACATGAAAGTGACTTCCTCTGTCTGACTTTAATTGTTTTATGGAGACAGATTGCCTAGGAACCTCACTGCTTCTTCAGTAATAACCACTGGATTTACAATAGGTTCCAAGATTTCCTACTTTAAAGAAAATTCATGAGTGTCTGAGCAGATCTTGGGTTCTCTGCCATGAAAGTCAGGCATACACACACTTGCACAGATATATGTTAGCTTGTTTTAAGCCACCTAGTTAATCATCACTGAGCAGCTACAGAAACATGGAGTGTTGTCTGGCTGCATGGCATTTACAGAATGATTTTTACAGCTCATGTGAACAGCATGCTACAGCAGCTACATTGCCTGCTACACCCACTACATTGCCTGCTACACCTGCAGTAGCTACATTAATGTATTTTGGGTATTACTCCTTGTGCCACAAACACAGTAATGACTCCAGTATAGACATTCAGTTTCTATCTGGTGAGAAGCAGTAGAAAGGGAGAGCTCTCATCTTTGCTGGTAGTAGAAAAAAATCCATAAAATCATGGAAGTGTTAACATTGGAAGGAAGGTCAGGGGCAGGACAAGAGGTTTGAAATTCCTTTACAAATAACAGGAGTCACTTACTTTAAGTGCAATGCTCATGATGTCTGTGCTACATCGCAATAAGTGTCATTCTGAGTTGTTTTAGCTGTGAAATGAATCAGAGGTGTTTCATAACTGCACAGTTGGCTTCCTCTTGACTGGTGAGTATGACCTCTCCTCCAAGGCAGAAGCAATCCACTGCAAAACACGGTGTGAAAACTCCTAGCTTAAAACAATAAAAAAGGTTTAGTCTGTACTCCGAGAAAGTGACAAAGTAATCTTGTGTCATATTTGAAAAAAATTGTCTTTCAGTGGTGCAGCAGGACCGATAAGATTTGAGTCATGTTTTCTGCTCTGGCAACAGCTTCTTTTTTGGCTTTGCATTAGTAGTTTCAGATGTATTTACACCAAATGTCAAAGCAAGATCTGAGCTATGGGACTTATGCTGTTTCCCATGAAAATTATTAAAACCCTTACACTCCAGTTTGAGCACCTGTGTAAATTGAGCTGTGAAAACTTTTAATACAACTTGGGACAGCCCAGTTAGGAGTTGTACCTGAAGTCTACAGTCATCCTTGATCTCTCAGAAGTTATAATGCTGCTCCACAATTTTGTATGGCTAGACTGTTGTGTATTTCAACAACAGTTAGCACAATTAGCTGAAAATCCAGCTTGGGGCCTTTGGAATACTTTAGCACTTACATGGAGAGAGGTCTTAGTTCTAATTTTCATTAGCAAAATGACAACAATGCATCTTTTATAACAAGTGGAGAACTGCTTCAGCATTACTACTTTTATTTTTATTTTATTTGCTTTTGTTATTTTTAAGGATTTTTCTTGGGTTTGCATTGAATTTTCTTTTCTGCCCTTTCAGTTGTGACTGCCTGTTTCATTTCTGATGTAACTGAATTTTGTATTGCAGGATGATCAATGCTGTATACATTAGATTATAATATGTACCTATAGAAATACTCAAGAGCATTTTGATACTGTCTAGAGACATCAGTTATAAAGACTTAACTAAAAAAATTGAGCTCAGTTTTTTAACTGAGTAATCTAAAAAAGAAGGAAGATAGCAAAATTCTTTGAACCTTATCTCCACTTGCTAAGCAATTAACTGGTCTTCTGCATTCAAGGAGATGCACTGTTCACTTCCTCTCCATAGTAAGGGAATGGCCGTGCTCAAGCATGGAAGTATAAAAGAGATTTCAGGACATGAGAATAATCTATCAAATTGTCTGTGTTAACTTAATTACTCATATTTAACTTAATTTGTCTTTATCTTTCCATAACATACTTATAGACTTCAGTAAGATCCTTCCCTAGCCATTATTTTGATAGGCTTTTTATTTCTGTGAAGTAAGTAAGAATTACAGAGAAAGATACTGAATAGGACAGTAATCAAAAAGAAAGAAGGAAAAAATTATAGAAACAATAGATGAAATTAAGAACTTAAAGGACAATAACAACCCTCCTTAATTTTGGTGGAGCTAGGATTTCACTCTGTCACCAGTAAGTTTCTTTTACTGCCTTCACTTCAACTGAAGAGGCCTGAATCAGTCTGCAGAATGAGGACACTTGTGGAATTTGGAGATATTAAAGTATGTACTTAAGCACGCATGGTGGGATACAGAAAGCTGCCAGCTCTAAAGAACTCTAAATTCATAATAAAATTTTCTGAAAGAGAGAAATCATCAGCAAATCTCAAAGGGCCAATTTCTGTAAGGCTGAATGCAGTCAGTACTCCTACTGAATTAAAAGAATTAAAAAGAAGTTCAAATTAGAGAGGGTTTGGGGTTTGCTTGGAGGGGGATGTAACAGTGAGAATAATTTAACCATTGGAGGCCTAAGGATGTGGCAAATTCTTAGTCTTACAGTGCTTCAGGCTTTCCAAAAAGATAGTGTCAGTCAGAGTGAAATTGTGATTGTAACAAAGGTATTGTTGGTTGAAGATGGATGGAGTGAGTCACGCAGGAGGCCAGAGCAGGTCAGTCAAATCACTGTTTGAAATCATGCACTCAGCATCTTACAGGGAAGAAACAAAATGTGAAACTGATCTCGTCTAAATTTAGCGGTAAGCAATTTAGTTATCTAGATTAAATTAGTCATCCTCATTCCTAAAGAGTCAATGGAGGGAGATAGTTAGATGAGGTGCTTTCAGGACGTGTCTGTTTCTCCCCACTGACTCTACAGGAAGATCAGGATGGCTGAATTACATTGATTAACTTGTAAATGGCCAAATGAATTCAACCATCTTTGCTTATGTCAAAGTAATCCTTTGGTCCTATTCGGTTACTGAATGATGATTTATCTTCTCAGTTCCCCCTGTCTGGTCCTGTTGGGACGCTCTGGGTTTACTCCTGGTTTATATTGCATAAGGAAAAACAGAATCTCTCCTGCATTCACTGAAAGGGCTAATGGTCTTCATCCATACATAGAACATGCAGTGAATTGGTACAACTGGGAGAAGAGACTTGATAGATACAAACTAGACTAGATAGATACAAACTACTGAGATATTGGGTTTATTTGCATGGAATTCAACAGCTACTTTTTATTATTTACTATGTTTTATTATTTATAATGTAAAAATAGGAAGGTTGGACCTCAGCAGTATACACTGACTTCAATAGAGGATCTGGTTTGTGTTAATTTGTTACATGCCGGAAAAAGGAACATAGCTATTTTTGTTAGGATGGACACATCCTTTAAGAAAGGCCTATTCTTCTCTTATACAAACATCTAACTACAGACCTAATCTACATTGCTCTCATGAAAGGATAATTCATTTCACAACACCTGTCCTACATTAGCAAATAACCATCTCTTGCAGCTAATTTTAACAAATTCATAAATACATGAGGAGGTGTAAAATATGTATCGCATGATTTGTTACAGGTCATGGAAGAACTGTTGGCTTTTGTCCTAAGATGTCTGATTTGTAAAAGAGCATACAATACTGTTAAGCAGCTCCAGATCTTTACATTTCCTACATTTAAGTGATCTTCTTTTGTACTTAATGTATTCTGGTACACAAAGTTACTCACATGAGCAAATTTTTACACTAACATATCTGTTTCAACACTGCAAAACTCAACCCTGTGTGTAGCCAGTGCCAGTTGCCCATAGATAACTAACCAAAATAAGTAAAACCCGGTCCTGTTATTGTGCATGTAGACTGACTAAGAAAAATTAAACCAAATATTGAAATAAAATATGCAATTTGAGTGGTGCATTTTTGCCATTCACAAGTGTTTTTCTGGGGAAGAAAGACTCCTCTGATGGTAGATTCACCTTCACATGCATCATTTCTCCATGGGGAATAGTCAAGAAGCACTAAAATCAGTAATGCCGATAGCAAACCACCCAAGGTGCTGCTCTAATTTAGCTGGGGTTTGTTTTCAATTAAGAACATGTGGAGTTTTGTTGCTTTATTTTGCCTGTCATTTAGACACCTTCCACTTCGCTCCTAAGAAGGATAGTTTTATTTATTTTAGACAATTTAAGTGAAAGACAAGGGAGTTGCTTCATCAGTTGCAGTAGTTTTACACCAGGGATAAAGCTGATTCTAAGTATGCAAAGAAAATCAAGTTCAGATACTGCTTCTTACTGATTGTGCAAAATGAATGAAGAAAGTGTTCAGGAAAAGGCTCACACAATGTAAAGGCTGATAGACAAGGTGGATCTCCTCTACATAGCTTCTCTAGTTCTGTGCTTCTTTCTGGAAAAAAAAAGCCCAATTGACAGGGGATACATGGAGAAACCCCATTCTACTACCTTAACCTGGTATCTGTGGAAAATTCAGTGTTAATGCTTCCTGACTTCTCAGATGTGATTTGCTTGATTTTGCACAGCCTTGTCTTGAGAATGAATAAAGTCATATGATGATGTAGATATAGCCCATTTCAAACTCTGTTTTGTTCTGATGAAGTGTTAGTGATCAACTCATTTCAAAGGAATTTTGCTGTGATGTAAATGCAGATAATTTCAATCTATCCATAAGTATTTAAAAATATGGGACCTTGTTTAACCCAGCGGTGGATCAATTTAATGAAAGCTATGATCTGAAGGCTAATTTAGCTGAATGAACTCTTATTTTCCTCTAAACCAAAACAGTTTGGAATAAGTCACTTTTAGAAACAAGTTTGAGGTTACCAAAATGAGAGCATCCACAGAGGAGATTACCCTGTTTTAGTTAAACTGATTATATAAATAGGCAGTAGAACTGCCGGAATTTGTAAAAGTTATCTAATGTTGAAAGCATGCATGTCTTTAGCCTGATACCTGTTGGCATACTTACCTGAGTTCAGGGGAGCTGATGAACAAGAAAAGGCTAGATCACAGAATTAGAAGGAGTGGGAGTTTGTTTCATTCGTCCATATTACATACAGTTTTTATGAACACCTTGAACAAATAAGGCATTAAAGAGAGTATACTGTTTCAGTATGGGGCCATTAAATACAAGTGCCGTGAAGAGGTCCTAAATTATCAGCAGCTGAATCTGTTGTAAAGCACGGACTGTGAAAATTGCATTCAAAACCATGACTTGGTATTTGGACTTTGGACTAAGCATTAAGCTATACTAAGAGGGGCATCCTGTTTGGTACAATTCTTACAAGACAGTTATAAGCTTGTAAAATAGACCAGGTGCCTGACAAGTATGTAGTCAGGCCCAGAGTTTTTCAGCAATGATCAGTTTGTTGAACGGCATATTTTGTATTTACATACTCAATTTCAATTATCTATTTTTTTTTCAAAAAATGAGAGGAACCGAAAATGTTCAAACACTGAATCTTTATTTCAAAGTCATTTTAGAAAAATATTTTAAAACTAATAATACAGCAACACAAAACAGTTTACACCAAATAGAATACTTCAAATTGACTGTAGTAACATTTTTTCCTTTTGCCACAGGAAAAAAAGCTGCCAGTTCAGTCTGAACTATCTTTTCCTTCTCATCCCTTCTATTTCTTATTTCAGAAAATGAACCAAACCAACCCTTAATTTGCACAGCTCCACCTGTATGTCAGAAATTTTTTATGACCACTGAGAACCAAGACCAACTTACACTGACAGCAAAGCCATTAGAAGGGCAAACAGGAGGTGAATGTTGATTCTAGAGGAGTAGTGGTAGAGATATGATACCAAAGAGCTTGGAGAGAAATAATGGCACAGATTTGCATCTCCTTTCTTTTTTTGTTAGTCTACATTTTCCAAGTACCCTTTTAGTTGGGAAGAATTTACTCACATGCTGCATGAACCGTCTGCCTGGATTCATGCCACTTTGCTCTCCGCAGCAGGGATAACAGCAAAACTGGATGATGGATTTCTGAAGGAGCACAAAATTCCTGCAGTAAAACTACAGAAAAAGTCCCAGATGCCTATGAGGATCTACTTTCCAACCTGAGGAAGAGCAGCGTGAGCAGTGTCTGACCAGCTCATTCTCACTTGGAAGGCTTTCTCCAATCAGGGGTTTTCACAAAGGCCTGTGTTGGCTCAGTTCTGCTTTCACTGGCTGTATCTATACTAGTAAATTAAACAGAACAGCACTGGCATGTTGTTATCCATGCTGTTAAAGAGTTGGCACATTCCCTGAAGCAATTTTGTTCTTCTGCTTTCCCAGACAGCGCCCAGACATGGCACAGGGGCACAAGACATTCACATCAGGCAGTTTGGATTCAACCAGCCTCTTTTGGGGGCATTTAGCCATGCAGATGTGCACTGTGTTGTATCAATTTGCCTCTATCAGAAATTAGTCCCTTCGTCATTTTATTTATGGTATAGTCCCTGAGACCAATAAGAATGAACTTAGGGTATTTTTCCAAATATAAAATTGTTTCAAAGCATCTAAATAGCATTAATTGTCAAAAAGCTTGTGCTTTTACTAGTAATCCTTTCTAAAAATGCATTCTAAATACTTACAGACATCCTAACTCTGAAATGTAATATTAATGATTGAATTGTCAAAATAAAATCAGATTTAGGACTTTCCTTTTCTCTGCTTCCCATGCTTTAAAATGAACAGTGCCATAGACTGGTTGCACACTTTTTCTGATGTCTTCCTATTCACCCTGTGTGATGGAGAAAAGTACAAGAAGTATGAAGCTATTAAAGAAGTCTCAAGCAGACTGAGCTTGACAAACTCATTCCACAGGAGATTTCTGGCCAAACAATGTAAGGACATGGTTTAAGAGAAGAGAGGTGGAAAAGTGAGTAAGGGCAATGGCCCAAATAAATGTTGAAATGGGAGTTACTATTTAATATCACTGTATCCAATGCCAGGGCTTTGCTGCGTAAGTGCCCTGTAAGCCTATGCTATGTGATGATCTGACTGCACTGGCCTGAGATATGATGTGTAAGAAAGGCAAAAAACCATGACAGTGGGGTAGGGTAGGAACCTACCAGTGATTACCAGGCTGTGGGCAGGTGCTGAGAAGGCAGCAGGGTAAACAACAGCATCAGGTCCCAAAATCATGGCAAACCAAGCCTGGGTTTTCTAAGGCGAGCTGCAGCAGCAGCACTACATCTGCTGCCTTGGTGCTGCCTGGTGCTGCCTGCATGCTCTGAGTCATGTCCGGCAGCAGCAGAGCAGCTGTGCAGCCACTCAGCTCCTTGCCTTTGCCAGGCTGCAGCTGCTCTGGTCCTCTGCAACACACATCTTCGAAAAGAACAAGGGAGACAAGCAGAGATCTAAGAGAAATAGGCATAAATTGTTTTTTTGTTTTTTAAAGTAATACTATCCTTTGGGAAAACCTGTCTAATAGGCTGATGTTAAATATGAACAGAAGCTCTCACAAACAGAAACAAGACTTTCAGACTGTAGGTCTACCAGTAAAGTAATCAGTACCAGGACCTGATACTTTGCCCTTGAGGACAGTTGGCATGGTCTGCCCATATTCATCCTGTTAATCTCTCCTAGTCTCCAAAGCAGTCTGGTTTCACCCGGAGTGGCTACTGCGCAGGTTCCTAGCCTCAACTTTCTCTTGAAGTGCTTTAAGAGAGTGCTGGGAGGCCACCAGCAATGCTGAACCAGGGCCCGTGATCTGGTCCTATTTAGTTCAGTAGGGTAGATGTAGCCTTAAAGTATACATTAAGTCATCTGTTGCCTTAATTCCACAGATTTCAAAGGATTTAGGCCAGAAGGAAACTTGCCCTAAGCTGTGCATTCTTGCAGCATGCTCATTATCACATTTGCCTTTGACTTGCACAGCTGTAAATCCATGGAAACCAGAGTAATTCAGGGATGAATCAGGTCCATTATCTCCTTGTGTTTGTACAGCACTTAGCACAATGGTGCCCTGATCCTGATGGGAATTCATGTTATTTTAAGACAATCAGAGCTTTCATTCGTTAAAATAAAGTATATTTTTAGCCAGAGCTAGCTTCAATGGCAATGTATGGGGTGTGTGGGGGGGTGTGAATGAAGGGGAAGGCACAACTGATCCCTCACCACATGACTCTGAGCACACGTATCATATGCTTAAGAGATATTATCTCCTCTCCTGGTCAGTATGATTGTGAAAATATGACCAAGGAGGACCTTGGAAGCTCAGATAGGAGACAAAGAACACAAACTCTGAATATTATTGCTTCTTTCTAAATTAAGTTGCATCATTTTTAGGTTGCTCAGGATGTGAGGCCCAATGTCTGATTTTGGAACATTTGGGGTTAATATTGATATGTTTAGTGCCTTTGCTGAAAAGCAATAAATCAGATGCCATGCCATTGCTTTCCATGGAAAGTTAGATCTCAAAGATGTGATTTGCTCAACACTATTTTTTCCCCCCATGCAAATAAAATGAACCAGGAACACTTGAAAAAGCAAGCACTGTGCTTACTCCATGTTCAGAGGCGCTTGTTTCAGCTCTTTTATGAAATCTTGTTAAGACCAGTAGGTCTTATAAATTCTAATGAGATACATATGTGGAACATATATAAAGACATTACACATGTCTTGCAAAATATATGCTATATAAAGGACCCAACCGTGTGAAGTTATTATTTAAAGCAGAGGTAAGTCCTAGGAGAAGACAGAAAAAAGCACCAGTTGCAGATCATAATCCTAGCAAGGCTTTTTGCAAGTTCCTGTGAGTTAAAAGCTGAAATGCATGTTCCAGCTTCAAGTTATTTTCACAGACGTAAACGGGGAAGATTGAATATCAGCTGTCATTAATCTCAGTGTCCTGACATGACAAAATCACCATTACTCCCAGTAAATGTGAGCTGATGCTCACAGCTTAGAAACATTAGAAGCACATATTTTTACAACCAAAAATTATGAGCAATTATTGCTAGAGTTGTAACAACAAGTTCTAAAAACTGACATGTGAAACTAGGGAGCTGACTTTCCAGTCCTAACTTACCCACTAGAAAAACATAAATGTAAAAATTAAGGTATTTCAAAGCCACTGACTTGTTTTTCTTCAAACCACTTTATTATCTCACTGAAACATAATCTTAAATATCCTTGCAGTGAAAAGTCACGTCCTGAAGAGACTGTTAACTTTAACATTTTAAAGTCCTATTCTGATACTATTCTTCATTTTGCAGGCAGGCCCACTAATACTGCTTTACTTACTAATTAACAGAACAACATTTTGTTTGACGTGGGGGTAAACTATTTTGGATGTGACTATTAGGGAAAGGTCTGACACTTCTGTAGCTCTAAAAAACATTAATTTCATTCCAGAACTGAGTTTCCTGTGCATGTCCCTTCAGTGTGAATGCAAACTGAGCGGCTGTGCTGACAAAGGAGCACTGTGCCATAGAGTTACCTGACGTGTGTGTGTGCCCTTTCCCTGTTATCTGTGTATTTGTTCTAACACATCTGGAGTGCCGAAGCCTGACAGCCTGACTTTAGTGTTCCCATGGTCGTGTTACAATCCACAAGTTGTTGAAGGCCTTTGCATTTTAAGAACAATGATGTTTGCAGTTTAGTGGATGCACAAAAATGGTGATAGCACTGCCTTTTCCCAAGCATGATAGCAGGCAGTGTGTTTTACTAGCACGCCCAGGAGCTAGTCTCTGTTTTGGTCTTCTGAAACCCTGTTATCGCAGACCTTTGACAGTCAAAGGGAGAAGTTATGAGTTGTACCAAATTGTCATGGTAGCATCTTGCAAATTCCATCTGAAAACTAGTCCTTGTAGATCACAATAAATAGCTAGATCACAATTTAAAAAATAAACACTTTTTTTTTACTGTCAGTGTAAGTCACTGTAAATTGGTACAAGATTGCTTTTCAGCCCAGTGAAGTAGTTAATCACCTGTGATCTATTTATTTGCTTTAAAAAATAATGAGATTCATCTGCCCTAACTGAAGTAATTAAAAGTAATGTCTCTTGTTTTGGACTGATCACTCTAGGCTTCTTTTATAATCAGTAGAAGGGAGTGAGGTTCACCTGATACGTCTTGAAATCTTTTCCTGTACAATTACTTTGTGGTGATGACACCCTTCAGCCCTCCTTTTGACATGTGTTTGATGATGAGGGAAAAAACCCCACTTGAAAAGTGGTTTTGTTACTTACTATTGATGTCATAAAAACTATAATGAATTTGTATAAGCCAACTAAATTCAACATGAGAATAGAAGAAATCTCACTCAGAAAGCTCGCATTTACACAGATGGAAGATATAATTCCTTCCCTCTGTCCCAGCCACCATCAAACACATAGACTGGAAGTCAGATGACAGGGTGATACCCACCAGCACTAGCAACCTGCTTCCTGACGCTTGCCTGAGCAGAGCTGGTGGTGATCAGAGCACAGCTTCACCAGGTAGCACAGCACAGCAAGCAAGCTGGGGGAGACGTGCTGCCCCTGGAAATGCAACGGATATCAAACCAAGACCCATGCCACTGCAGCCTATGCAACTGAGCATAGGTTTTATACCCTCCAGATAGAGATGCACCACACCAGGGCAGATTCTTCAATGGACTAAATAGCAGTCAGAGTACAGATCTTTTATATCGTCTGGGACCCATGAAGGAAATAACAGGCTAAAGCAGCAGCGTTCCTCCAAAATGTACTTGGTCAGTAAATGTTAAAATAAAGCTTTGTAAAACTGAAAATGAAGCTAGTCAGCATTGAATGAAGCTAATCAGCAAATTTTTTATTAACAAAAACCATCACATAAATGCTAAGAACTAGAAAAAGAATCAATTAAATCTAAAGAATACTAAATAGTTAGATTTAAACTTCTTAGAATACTAAAGAATTTAATCTAATAAGTTCGAAAGAGCAAATGTTAACGAATACTGAGAAAATATCTCTTATTCTATTTATGGCCCCAAGCAGCGATGTTCATAATTGTGTGCTATTTTATAGCAATAAATTTTCAAGCAGACAGACAAAGGTCTAGATTGTTACAGGTCTGAGTAAACCTACTTGCTGCTCACACAGCAGTTAGCCCTTCCTGCCAAGCTATGGCTCCACCCCCTCTGACACCACAAAGCAGTCCAGTAACAATATTTCTCTTAATAATGCATCAAATTATTTCAGTTTGCATCATCACTGACAGTGATGGAGTAAGATACTATATATTATAGAACAAGGAGGACTAGAAGTATTTGGTATAGCAGGATGCCTTTCTGTCATAGGCACACCTGTGCTCCCCACCAGCACCATTACCTAAGCAGTGCTGTGCTTTAAATTGCCCCACTAATTATCTTTCAGTTTCTTAACTTAGTTGAGGACTAAATAGGTCTGAGAGGAGCAAATTAAAAGGCTGAAAAAGGGACATAAAACCATCAGCCAGAAACATCATTGCATCCCTGAGCGGAGTGCCCTATCCAGTTGTGATTTGGAGAGTAAAACTACTGGTCATCATGCACCTCAGCTGGGCATTTATATAGGCAAAACTCTGACTTTTTTCTTCAGAGAATAGCTGACAGTTACAAAATACTGAAAGTTAGCATACCAACCTCAGAATAGAAGACACGGGTTTTGCTTCTTCCTCAGTCTGAATGGATTCAAAGTAATCTTCTTCACTTTATAGAAAATTTCTCCAGTTATGAAAGTTATAATCCAGTCCTGGTGGAACATCACCCTCCTTAGTTTTGAGGCTGGGCAACTCTTCTGCAAAAATAAAACTGGTAAGGATAAGAGAATAGGCTCAGCCTGTGTGATGATTTTACTGTCATCCAAGAAGCAAAGTCTAGCACTGGATACTATACTGTGTACTGCTTATGCATAAAAATAGAAAAGATATGATTATACATAAAAATAGAAAAAAATCCTGAAAGTAAAACCAGGCTGGGGGTCTGACCTCAGTTAGTTGTTCTAGCCTATAGGTTAGAATTCAGTTTTCAAGGCTCGTTGGATGAAAATTCAGCCCTGGTGATACCATGTCTTCTCTTTCTTTCCAGTGTTCACACGGAGATCTTTATTCCTTGGGTCTAGACTTGGCTTTCCTAAATCATTCCAGACTTTTTTTTTTCCTGCTTTCTAATGTTATCTGTAGCTTTAAATGTCAAAGCAGAGCAAACCTGTGAACATGTCCCTGTACAGGGCAAATGTTGTCTAAGTTTTCATTTGTTTTATCTGTTGATGTCTTGCAACATGCTGCATTTCTTTTTTTCTATTTAAGTACTGTGCAAGGAATGCGTCTGCAGAATCAAACTGAGAACTTTGGTCTACTTTGAAGAAATCTCCTTTGAGTGACCTGCATATGTGGTTAGTTTTACCAGCTGGTTTCTTCTATCCTTGACCTCTCTTTTTTCTTTATTGGAAAAATGGACTTATATTACTGTACAAACAACAGAGCGTGTTCTGGGTAGGTCTAGACAAATATACAGTAGAAGGGAAATATAACACTGGCTCAAGTAAAAACATATTAAGGCAGATCTCTTAATTGAAGATTCCTTTCTGAATAATTATTCTATGTGATGGTGTTATGCCAATAAACTAAGAACTCATTGACAAAATGTGAGATGTTTGTCCTGAGAACTTAAAAGATAAAGGAGAATTCTTTTTTAACCTGACAATGTTCAAAGTTAAAGGAAGAAAAATAAAAAAACCCATTATCATTTTGCATTAGGAAATTAATTCTATCCTTGGTTGCACATAGCTCCCATTGACCTCTGAGTCATTTCCACAGATCTGCTAAGAAAATGTTGCCCTAAATATATAACTGGTAGGAAAAAAATTCTAAATTTTCCCACATGAGGAAACAGTGCAATTTTATACTGAAGTTAAATCCAAGAGGTTGCTGCCCTTTATAAAGATTGCTTTTCAAGATGAAAATGAAATCTTGCCCAATATTTCTAGAAATAAGAACTAGTGTAAAATCTCTGCTGAAGACAGCAGTGGAGGCATGTGCAGAGGCACATGATTTGTAAGTGTAATGCCGTCACTGCATGCCATCACCTCTTCTTGTGAACCTGATGGCTTTGGGCAACAAGGAGTCTGAAGAGGAAAAGAGGCTGCAGTGTCATGGAAGATGAGGACCAAGCAGGAAATCTGAACATCTATTAGCTACAGTGTTATTACAATGAGGATTTTCATATCAACAGGCCAAATGCCACTATTATTGAAGCTAGAGAGAATGTTTGTGGTCATGCTAGTAGGATCACAACCTGTTTCCTCATCCTTAGGCACAGAAGATAAAAGAACTCTATTATTTTTCTCCCTCAAATGGGTCCTCTACACTGAAGATTCCACTGAAACTGCAAAAACAGTCACACTGGTGTTCACACTCATTAAAAGTTAGCAAAATGACCTTGACATTCACAGAGATACACCAGAATTACGTTTTTGCATCAGAAGCCCTTTGAGTAGGTTTTCCTACGCACATGGCACTGTGAAGGCAGAGAGGTCACAAGCCTTCCTCTTGCCCAGAGCCATTATGTTCTTACGTTCAGCATTCAATAACTCCATTACTCCCACACTGCTGTCAATAGTGACGTTCAAATAGCTTTATTACTTACATCTTTAAATATGAATAGGCTTCTAGCTGTCCTGAGAAGACCGTAGCATTAATACAGTAATTACACCATGAAATTGCCTCATTTAATCTTTGAGTATGGCTTGGGTAGAATGGTTATTTGACATCCCAAATAGAGGCAGAATAGTCATGATGTTACAGCATGGGATTCACCACAACCCACAGTTGATGTAAAAATAGTAGATCAAACATACTTTCGAAAGAGTATGCACACTCATACATACATACATATATACACATATCACTATCAGAACATGCAAATATTTGCATACGTCAGAGTTAAATATGAATCCTTCTTTTAGAAAGTGTTTCCATTTACAGTGGTGACCTTGACCAGAGCCATGGAACAAGATGGCATAAAACTGTTGTTGCATAGTTATCTGATGAGCATGTTTCTACTTAGATCTGATAAAAATGCTTTCCTTGACTTGGATTTCACAGTTGTAACCTCCAGTTTTACTCTATTTGTTTTAAAGCAGAATTGACTGATTTAAAATTTATAATTTAGTATTAGAGCAGAAGCTTTCTGTAAACATCTTCAACTGATTGTGTGATGATTGCTGCCAAAAATCATTTATGTAAACTAACACACCGTTGTTATCACAGTTTTAGGAACTTAAGTAGCTGTTGAGTTTTCAGCAGACATATATCTTTTATAGATAGATTTGAGGAGATTTTTTTTTTTTTTAATAGCAAATGTGGTAATTCAGGAATTTGTTTTGATTCCGACAAAATAAATTCCAAGTATACAAAGAAAATATTTAAAATATTTTGATTTAAGTATTCAGTATTAATTTTCAGTATTCAGTTCAGTATTTAGGTGAAGCTTCGGCTTTATTTGCAGTATTTCTACATCTTATGTAAAAATCTAATAATTTTCTCAAAAAAACATTGTTTCAAATGAAAAGTCGAAATAATAATTTCAGAAAGTGGGAACATAATATTTCAACATCAGTACACTTTGTCCTTAGATGACTTCTTTTGTGAAAAAAGGCAAAATCAGCCCCTTTTCCAAGTGTTTTTTTTAAAAATTTCTATGAAAAGAAAATTTCCAATGGAATTGCAATTGCCTATCTAATTGTTGTTTCAATTTTCATTACAACTAAGAGATGAAATTAAGTTGGATATTCTGTTCCTTACAGTTACTTGAGTTCACATGTCCAAAGGAAAGGTGAGACCACAGACAATGTGGTTCTCTTAATTGAATTTTCCTCTAGATCTTCCACAAGACCTTCGTGGGTCACTTGTATGCTGTTGACATTTGGCTTCTTTTCTCAAACTGAGAAGAAAAAACAAATAGACAAATTTACCTGGAGACCAAAAGGTTCACCAAAGTGCCTTTTAAAACCACAATAAACTGTAGCCTATATTTCAGTGTCTTAGGTAAACAAAGTTGTTATAATTTTATATTAATTGTCACTAATTCTATTAAATCAGCTGCATAGCTAAGTAAAAATGACACACTATAATTTGTAAATAGAGCTGCACTGGATTTGTATTCAATTCACATGAATTTAACAGTATTTTTTGTGTATAACTGGACAGTGCTTTCTAATTCTGTTTGGCTTTTTTTTTATCAGTTTCCAAGCAACACAATATGTAAGGTTTGCTTACAGTATGTAAAAGCTACAGTTAAAAAAAAAAAAATCATAGTCTATGTTAACACATATCAAACAAAATGGTATCTTGTTAAAATAACTGACAATTGGGTGGTTTTATCCTGATGAATATATTCCTAAAGACTGTTGTCTCAGCTCTGTTCTATCCATATGTTAATCATTTGATATTTTTATGAACATGGGTGAAAAGCCATGATGTGATTTGAAATCAGAGAAAATAATGCTGGAGTAAGTTGGCAGTACTGGACTTCTTTCAAGGATTCTCACCCATTTGTCTAGGTCTGCCAGAATAGTTTGACAAAAAAAGGTTTTTGCAAATCAATTTCTACCCGCATGTTCCCCAATTTAACTCATTATTATAGAATTTTCAGATAATATATTGAGTTTACAGTGCCTATAAATGTAGTATAACTCCAGAAATATGTAGAAAAATTATTCACTATCCACTAGCAGTTCATCACATGCTTCTGAATGGAAAATGCATTCAGAAAACTAGTTGATTTATAGACTAAAGTGGAAAAAAGGCCAAACATTATTTTTAAAGAATTGTTTACTGAGCTCTGGTCATGCCTAGTTGCTGAAGTGAGCTGTTCTTTCTTTCTTCCCAAGAGATATTATTGTATGCTGCTTTCATGCTAAGAGTTTATTTTGCTCCTAAAGCTTTCTTTTTATTTGTTTATCAACCTCCATCAATTCAGCCATTCAGGTTTAATCTCTACTTTCCTGATTCCAGTTCTGTCTTGAACTGCACATATAGTAAGGTCTTGATATAGCTTGATAAGTAGTGTAATGATCCGAGGAAACCTCTAGACTTCCATTGCCACCACTGTTCAGTCACAAGGTGTTTCTGTTTTAAACTTCCTCTTCTCTAATTGCAAACTGCAAATGGAGCTGGAATAATCTGAAACACAGAGAAACACTCTGACACATACAAGCTCACGTGCATGTGTTTAGAGGGTCCTATAGGCAGAATAGTGCATAGTCTGCCTTTAGTTACCTGCAGCCTCAGCGTCTGAGATGAGCTTGCATTACACAACTGAGAAAACATATCTTTAATTTATTCTTTGAGATGCATAGCTTCGGTGATTAGATGCTTAATATGGAGTTATTTATGCATAAGTGAAATAGGTGTAGTAAATGACAGAAACAAGCACTTTATTGGGGAATTGTGCACTCTGCATTAATGGTGCATATCGTTTTTAACCAGTCTGGTTCTTTGAACAATTTGTTCCAGCTAAGAACAGATTGAGCTGTTCTTTGAATCATTCTTCAGCAGGCAGTACAGTGTGAGTTTATGATGACTTTTCTTTGTGATGTAACTGAGTTCACTTGAGGTAAAACTTGCTGAAGTGCAGAGGGTTTATAAAGGTACTGAGCACTGCCTATGATCCAGCAGGCTTAACGTGAAGAGCTATGTGCACTGTTTCTCTTGCATTTAAGCAATCAACACATAGTTTTCTGGGAATTTAATGGTTTGTTTTCAGTTGTAAATCCCAGACATGTTTGACATTTAAATGTTAATCTTGCCTTGTATATAGACTTCTCTGGATGAGTATCACAGTAGAAAGTATTCAAGAAACTGAACATGAAGCTGGTCATAGGAGGTTTCCTGCTTCTCTCTGGATTGATGTGACACTTGGAACTGGCTTTGCCAGCTTTGGGGGAGAGGAAGTGGGTATAGTTGTGAAACAGAGGACATAGGTGCTTTGATTATTTTTGGTAAGCAGTGCAGTCTGGAGGTAGAAACTATTATATCAAGGGATGTGTTTGTGTCCAAGGCAGTCAAGGAAAGGGCTATGGTTTACATGTGTGACTTAAACCACTTTTGTATACACAGGCACAGACACTTCTACGAATTTTCTGCAAATTTCTGCAGTCTGAGATTCTTGTTGTGGACTGATTTATAAGGACAAATTAAAAATTACAAGATCTGATGAAAATTCAGGGCTGCATAACTATAAGATTTTAACTTTTCCCAGTTTAGAGTACTAGTCCTTTTAATTCTTTTTTTTTTTTTTTTTTTGGGTACGAGGGGGGAGCGGGACTGGGCACTACAAAGGTCTCCCTGAAGCTACTGAGAACCAAAAGTAGAAGTCATAATTGCAGTTTAATGAAACCAATTTTAAACATTCCTTTTATCTCTGCTGGGATGTTTATTGTCACAGTTCAAGTTTTCTCTTTTTAGACAAATTCAAGCCATTTGCTAACCTGTTCATGCTAAATGTCACCCTGTAAAATAAGTAGCTTTGACAAATCTGCCCCCACTCTACTACCCCAGCACGTTAAAAATATCACAGTCACATTCCTGCTTTTTGAAATGAAAAAGGTGACTGTCATTTGTCATTTCTGCCAAAAAATACCATTATGTTTCTTGTAGGAACTCTGGAGAAGCTCTGGATTTCAGTTAATACCTTAAAAATAAACCTTATTGCTGAGTAAGTATTCATAGAATTTTTGTGCACTGGGCTCAGGTAGCAACCACAGCAGAGTTTCAAAAATTGTTTAAAAGGTTGGAGTGAGATCCCAATAGCAATTGTTTGCCTACTGTGAAGCTTTTCCAGAAAAAAGCAGAACTTCCAAACAAACCCCACCCCTGTTGACGGACCAGACCTGACAGAGCATAAGCACTGAGAAGTTTACTTAGAAACCTAATTAAACAATTAAAAGCTAGTACTACCTCTTAATGTGACTGAGACACCAATATTTGATGAGTATTTAGCTACCTAGTCGTTACCTAAAGCCGTTTGGGATAAACAAATGAGGACACCGGTCTCCCAGGGATTCCAGTCTGGTACACATGCTCTGAGAACACCTCGTAAGACCCAAAAACCTGGGGGTCACCAAAAGGTAAAGTCAACAATGACCACTTCTGCCCAAAACGTTACCACAGGAAGGAAAGAACATGCATCTTTTGCTTATTAGCCTGGTGTTGGATTATTCATCTAGAAACAGGGGTAGAAGTCTCACCTGCCTGAACCGGGGGAGGTTCAACTCTACCAGCTTCCAAGAAGACAAGCTAGGACAGAAGACGTGACATGCATAGTCTAGGAGAGTTCACTCCCCTCTAAACTGTTGAAGCAATACCTTGAAGCCAGGAGGGTATGGTTCAGGTTTCAGAGAGGAAAAAAGAGGGAGAGAGCAACCACTTGAGTTTAGAGGGTCTGGAAGGGTCATTTTGTTCTGGACAAGGATAATGTACCTGTTTAACTTGTTCTGGTTAATGTTTCTGGAACTGTTTTTGTAAGGGGAGTGATTAAGACTAGCCAAAAATGCTATTTTTTTTTTTTAAATATAGAAATAAAGCAAGATCTGTCCAGAGTGTAGCATTAGTTTATGAGTGACTAATACACTGATGATTTCTGCATAATATGAAATTATAATTAGAAAATCCTATGGACTCCAACACTACAGTATTTAAACATTTCATGATTTTTAATATATTTAGGTTCAATAAACTCCTGGAAAGTAGGAAAATGGATAATTTATAGCTCCCAATTGTAAAATGTTTACGCAGTTATTATCCAGCCTTTTACATACCCAAAACACATACGCATTCACAGAGACCATAGAAATATTAGTCACAAAATTACATGTCCAAAATTACAATGAAGGTTTAATAGTCCCCTTCTTGCCTTTCTGTTTTTCAGCTTCTTGTTAAAGACTGTTCTTCAGTCCTCAACTTATTTTAAAGCTTAGCTTTCTGCCCTGAACATTGTATTAGCCATATAATGGATGCTATGATACCACGGCTTTATTTCAAGGCTTACCACCGAGCTGGCAGCCAATCAGTGTGTGCTCCTGTGCCCTCATTTGAAATAAGCTGCAGTCTGTGGCTCCTCCAGGTAGACTCTTGTCAATTTAAGTATGAGAAATTATAAGGGACGAGCTCTGTCTTCTGAAGTACTGATGCAAAAGCTAACAATATTACAAGACCCTAGGGATGGTTGGATGGCTGCTTTGTACTGTAAAAGAGCTAAAAGAAATAGCTTGGCTTTTGGGAGTTTTATGTCTCTGAGGTAGAATATGAAGTACCTGATGAGGAAGTTATGGTTCAAAGGAAGGTTACAAAAATAACAGCAGCCATCCTAAACTTATCTAAAAGATTTACAAGAAGTCTGCTACAATGTGTGGGCTTTGACCTCCAGGAACGCTAAATTTTATTCATTTTGTGCTGGGGAACAAAACACACTTGGTGCATTAAATCAGCTTCATTTTTGTGCTTGTGCTTATGGGATTTGGAACAGAGGTTTAGATTATAAGGAAATAGTTGTCAAGTGTAAAGTATAATTAAGACAGTTTTGGTGCCAGAACTAAGATTTTATTTTTCTTGTGGACCAGGGATATTAGTTTTTTCAACTCTTAATATAGAGAGGGTGAGGAAGGAGATTTTTTTTTCTCTTTTAACTGAACAGTCAAAAATGCACAAATATTAGATTTGTGTTGCATAAGCCGATAGGTTTATGATGTTCGCAGTCTACCATAGATTTACCTTCTGTTTAGGACTTAACCTCATACTTCAAAAATCTTCCATAGATTTGAAAGTTTTCCGTAGTACTCACTGTCAATTTAACTAACCTCTGAGTGTTGCATTTCAGGTGCTACACATAGAGTAAAGCCTCCTAAATATTTAGGTTCCCTTGCAAAATTTCTAACCACTACAGTTTTATAGAGTTTTATAACAGACCTCATCTCTTTCCATCTACCAAGTCTAGAATAGTCATATAGTTATTTTGCTGGGTTGTATACCAAAGACATGAGCGTATCTCCATTCAAGGACTTGGACCTCATGTACTCTATGATATACAACCTAGGGCAAGGTTTGTTCTAAGAGCTTGTAGTCTTCATATAAAACTGGAGACAAGTAGAAAAAAGTGGATGGGATGGCAGAGACAGTGATGATCAGCCTGTGAATCAAGAGATGCCGAACACCTCTTTGCAGTTCAGTGACCTGTACAGATATGTAGTCAAGTAACAGGCCTTGTCTTTAAGAGCCACCAGTATAAATCAATAGGCAACAGCAGTTACATTATATGATTGAGCTCAAAAAAAATCCCCAAATTATTGCTTCAGAACCAGGCACTGAAATAACAAAGCAACAACTTTAGGTCTCAGATGTTCACCTATTTCAAGTGATTTCTACCTTGGACAGACAGGTCTTCTGAAACTGTGTCAGACAGACAAATATCTGAGAGTACCTGTGTGATGGCCTTGTAAAGCCCTGTTGGGTGTAGAGGGATAAGATTTCTTTCTGACTCTTCTTGTAATTAGCAGACATAATCACTCAACAACCATTGCAAACCCACTGAAGTCCCTGAAAGCTAAATTAATCTTATTTCACACTCTCAGAGGACCTATCAATTATAAGAAGGAGCCTAGATGTCAAGCTTAGACTGAACATGGAGGGCTTATGCAGTTGAAGCCAGGTGACATGAATCCAGCCTAGGATCTGTCTAAAGTATTCCCCCAAATATTGGATAATACTTTAAACCGGTCTCTGACCTTAACTTACCTGCCAAGAAGATGATTTTCCTTTTTTTTTTTCAATCAGTAGAAGATACCACAGAAAGTCTTTAGTCTTTCTCTCTACTGCAAAACAAACAGGCCCTTTATTTGTAATTCACTTCAATACAGAAAGGTGCAATACAAGCACTTGAACTAACAGCAAAAGTTCCGCTGCTGTTTGAGAAGTTACTGTGATTTGGGAGCTCAATTCCAGTCTTTATTTGCTCACAGTCTTTCAGTGTCCTTGTCAGTAGTTTGCACATGTCATATCTGTATTGAGGAAGAGACCAAAACACTGGAACAATGAAATACTATGGGAATGGGTCCTGATAAACTAGGTGACAGAAGTCTGTTTTGAATAGACTGAAACCAAAAGGTTGCAATTCATATTTATTTTTCTATTTAATTCATGTAATGATGTAATTGAGCTTGTATTGTTTGTTGGGACAGAAGGATTGTGGGCAACTGTGGGAGGAAATTTATTTCCTGTAGGAACTGCAGTAGGTGAGGAAAAAGATGTGTAAGGCAAGGAGGCACAATGTAGAAGAGGAAATTTATGATAGAATCATATGTCTATTTATATCAATTTATATACAGAGAAATATTAAAAATGTGTCTCTCTTAAATCAAGAAAATCAACTTTATCATATGTCACCAGAAATAAACATGTGTTGCCTGGGAAATGAGTGAGTTACTGTACGCTGGTTTACTCCAGCTCTACCAAATCACTAGTTTTGTCATTATCACTAGAAGAACAGGCTTCAGAAAATTGGAGTCAGATGAGCAGAAACATTTTGATATCAAAAGATTTTGAAAGGTGTTTGGAGGATTTACAAAAAAAAAAAACCCACCCTATGATTCAGATTTAAGGTATCTGATTTCCCTTGATTTAATTAAGAATTTGCAAATTACTTTGTAACTTTTGGAAATAAACAACCTCACATGGAAGTCAAGCACATAACCTGCTAAAACATGTTTCAAAGTTTTAGAGGGGCTGATTTCTCAGTGGGACTCAACTGCTGCAGTACCACCTGCACTGGACTTATGCCCAAGAGCACCTTCCCAGTTCACCACACAGTGCCCCAGAGAAATATAACTGCTAGTCTGCAAGCAGCTCACTCTAGGTCAGCCAACTCCCTCTTTACAAGAGTTCAAGCTTTAAGAGAGAAGTTGAAGACAAATCAACCTAACCATCTTTTACAGTTTGCTCTTTTACTGTAGATACAATGACAATGTGCACATATAAGTGAGCACAGAGACACATGTAAACTACATGCTTAAAGTTCAGCATGGACCCAAAGATAAGGTACATGTAAAAAATCCACCTGGGTTCACCTTTATACACTCAAACATACCTGCAATGAAAGCAGATATTTACTGGTAAAGTCTGGTCTGGCACGTGAATCTGTGTTAAATGGTGTAGCCATGTACCAGGCAGCTACACGATCCACATTTTGGTTCAGAGTTGTTTCCACCACTGGTCAAAACAGCTAAAAGTAGGTGTCTGGTCTAACTGAAAAATTCAGAGCTTCTGAACTAGGTACATAGGCTACCTGTGGGAAGAGAGAAGCATCTCAAGAGAAAGAGCATCCCACCATACTGGACACCTATATTAAAAAAAGAGAAACTTGAGAGAGGAAAGGGAAGCAATGCTTGTGTAACCGTTCTCTGAGTTGACATTAATGTAATGAATGAGTTGAATTCTAATAAGCTCTCTCTTGTTTAGAGGGGACATAATGTACTGAGAGAATCTTCTTTCCTAAATTATTGGTGTTAACATAGGAAGACTAGAAACAAAAATGTAAAGATTTAAAAAAAAATATATACATTAACTGTACTGTGGTTGTTTAGTCTAAAGAAACGAAGACTGAGAGGAACATACCTGTAAAAGCAAAAAGAGAACAATCAGATCTCCATGCCCATTACAGTCAGAAGTAATGGATGGATCCTGTGACAAGGGAACTGAAAATGGGCATTATGAAACATTTTTACAATAGCCAGAACATTGAAAGAGCAGCCTACATTTTGATTCCACATTTTCTCCACGCAAGCAACAGAGATCTTTGAACACAGGAATATTTGTCAAGATTAGTTCAGTTTTAACTGTCACTGTCCTGAGGTCCCTGCCATCCCTATGCTTTATAATTTTCTTGCTTGTTATTTCATCTGGATAACATTTTCTTAACTTCTTTCTTTTTTCCTTTTTTTCCTTTCTACTTTCCTTATAATGATGTTGTAAAATCATTGTTTTGCTGGGATATTTCAGTCCAATCATTTCAGGGCTGCATTAAGAGTGCCCTTTTTTTTAGTTATATATTGCTTTACAAAACTTTTTTTTTTTTTTTTTTTTTTTTAAGGAGGATGTAGTTGATTGGAAGGCCGGAGAAACTTCTATGAGATCAGATTTTTTTGAAAGCAGAGAACTTTTGATGCAGTGGAGACTGTTCATAGCTCAAAGAACCTAAGTCATTAACCTGTGTCATTATTCTGATGACCTAGTAGTACAGTACGCTGTAGGAGTCTGGGCCGCGCTGGGGGAAAGTTAGTGCAGGCAGAAGAATGCAAGGATGAAGACAAGGCCAGCAAAATAAGGCTGGCAAAAACACACAAGATAACAGATAAGTGAGAAACACCTGTGGTCAGCAAAAGCACACAAGTCTGAGCAAAACAGGGTATGAGACAAGGGAGTTTTTGGCAAGTTTTGGGCTTTACATGCTAATTGCAATTAACCAACGCAAATGCTTGTAGAGGCGCATGAACAGTGCGTGTAGATGACCTGTAGCCTATTAGAAGATAGATGAGTGCGTGTACGGAACTTATATGTAACCAGGATTGGAAAAATAAAGATGGACGATCTGATCATCACATTGGTGTTGTGTCGTTCCTGTTCCCACACGGAGAAATAAGGACCCCAGCTAATGGTGACCCCGACAGTATGCCTTCTTTTCCCTGACATTATTTGAATCCCAGGATAATCCTCAGGTCATTGTTCCTGTTTCTTTGTACCAGTAGAGGTCTGTGTCCATGGAACAGGAAGTATGATTTTTAGAAAAGAATGAATTCTACAAGTGATTTAATCCTGTAAAATGATGCAATTCTAGAACATCTAAGAAATATGTCAGGATTACTTCATCAGTAACGTATAATGACAGTCGTAGAATCTCACAGGAAAATACTTGACAAAATAGATTTTGCAAAATCTTCAGTTTCTGGAGGTAAGGAAGTCAAAGACTTGTTTCTTACACAAGTAAGACTGATTCCAAGACATATATACTATATCTTAGTAACTAAGCAACAGATTTTGTATCAGACTTAAACATTTATTCCCTATTGAAATTAAATAAAATTAGTCAATTAGGCATCCAAAAGCCTTTTTCATTCTATTTGCCTCTGTGTGTGTATGTTTCCCATCTTATATCTAAAGTTAATGTGAGAAATTATGGAACTATATGAACAAAATGTAGATATAGAAACAAATAAAGTATACTTGTGGTGACTTCATCTGAACACTTCCTACTTATCATTGTAGAACTGTCATTGCAAAAATAAGAGGAAAACTGTGGCAAAGGGAAGACCTCTTCCTTCTAGAGCACTTTACTATAGGCCTCAAAAAAGCCAAAGTAATGGAAAGAAGAATTTGAAAAGAAAATAAGATCCTGAGCTGAGAGATGAAAATGTACTCAAAGTGATAGAAACCTTAAAAGGATCTTACCTTGTGAAATTACTGTCTTAGGAAAGTGTCTCTCACTGGCAAGACAAGCAGCTTGAAATAAATCAGCACAAATAATTTATGGCTATAAGCAATGCCAAACATGTTACATCTCCCAATAACTGACACTCACAGTTTCATTTCGATACCTGATGCCTTCTTTTTCCTCTTATCCCTATCAAAGTAGTAAACTGTTTATACATTTTATTGACATTTTTGGTTGTATCCTGAGGGAAAGAAGTACAGGGAGGATAGGGCTGCATTAAAGAAAAATGGATAGGGCAAAGCTACGATTTCCTTCAGTCACTGCACATCCACAGGGAAGAGTAATTTGTGGAAACATGGAGATGGAGGAGTAATGGATTTCTCTGTCAAAATGATGAGTGAAAGAAAGAAGTAATTACCATTAATGCACTTCAATTATGGCTCAACGGTTTTTTAGCTGTATGTTCCCATTTAATTTTCATTTAAAACAAAACAGTTGCCACAGACCCAGAGCTAAAAACAGAAATCCCTTTCAGCTACTGGCAAATTAGTGGGCAATGTTATTATTATATAAGCAGAGGGAAGATTGACTTCTTCCAGGCAAACACGGGAAGTGCTTGTTTGTTTCAGGCACTACTCCTTCTCCCCCCAAACTCACAATTGAACTTTATTTCCAATGTTATAATCAGCTAAGCATGATAAAGCTTTTTTTTTTTTTTTTTTTTCCTGGTTCCTATTTAGCTTTCAAAGCTCTCACAGGATTTCTGTCATGGATCAGTGGCACCTTCCAGGAGGGAGTGAGGTCAGTGGACATCCTTGGTATACAGGAAGGCATGTTCTATTAGAAAAGGGAAATGTTTTCAAATCCCTCAGATCTTAAGCTACTAAAAATAAACTAATGAGCCTTAAATTAACTTTTTTCTTTTTCCACAGCTTTTCCAAGCCAAAAGAAAAGTATTTATTATCTGGGAGTGACATGCAGGAAATTGAGCTTATAAATTGTGTTTAAATGATTATAGTTTCCAACTTTCCTTAATTCTAATCTTAATATTAATCTGTTGTAGAGTGTATGTTTCAACTTCAGTGGGTTTTTTAAAATTGGTTCTCACTACACCATGTGAAATATTTATGGTGGAGGAGCTCCAAGAAATACATGATATAGGAATCACCTTGTTATCGTTATTTGACTGTCTGCCTAGAACAGCTTTGAACTGGTGTCCACGTTCAGTGCTGCCTCTCTATATCCCTCCAGTAACCAAAATGAACTTGATAAATCACCTGTACATTTGAAATGCTCCAGAATAAAGTCAGAGCTGGGATACCAGCAAACAAATTTTTGTGTAAGAATGTGAAGGGATGTGAATTTATTTGGTGAAACTTATCCTTACTGGGACTCCACTGAAACCAATGAAGGTATTTCTATAGGAAGAGTAGCTTTGAGAGTGGACTGATTCACATCAGTCCCTCTGACCCACTAAGTTTCTGTCCATGTTACAGGCTGAAGGGCAGACTTAGAGTAATCCTTGTAGTACAAGAGCTGCATTAGCTCTATCTACTGCCTATTAGGGCTGAAAGTGATTAAGCTTGGCCATGTTTGACCCATGCACACCAAAGACAGCTTCTGGCAGATTTGGAGTAGACCAGCAAGGATTCCTCCAAATGGTGCCTTGTTTTGAGGCTTGCCTGTCCCAACAGGCACTTTGGATGTGGTCTCCTAGTTGGGGCGAAGATAAGAGAATAAGAATTTGAGTTATGTCAGCTGACTTCAGGGACAGAGAGCTGGCCCTTGCCCATTTTATTTAGCACTATAAACAGCCTGAGCATAGAAGAGGTTAAAGAACATCAGACTTTTTTTTTTTTCAATGTGTTCCCCTATGATGCATGTGCCATGAAACCTCTTTGAGACCCTTTTCCTTGTTGAGTTATCTACAGAGAGAGTACCAACGAAGTCAGTGCTGTTGCTGGCCCAAGCACTCAGAACTGTGAGTTTACAAGCAGGCCTTATAATAATAAATTCATCAAAAGCACAAAACCCCAGATGGGCTGATACCTCACCTTCACAGTTACTTTTTGGGCTAGCTGTTACCAGGTTGTATATCACAAACCAGCTCGCCAGATCAAAGGGGAGCGAGAGATGTAAGCCACAGGCAGGGGAGGACTCTGGAGTGATATCGTCCAGTCCTAGGGAAAAGTTACAGAGAGTTGCAGACTGCTACACCCCCAAAACTTACTACAGCTAGCTATCAGCTACAAAACTCATTATGTGTTCAGGAAAGCTTTAAAAAAATAAGACTTTGCAATTGCAGAACTTACAGTTTCTTACAGAAATTCAGATAGGTGGAGGTGAATATGACACCAGCAAGATGTCAGGGAGCATTTGTAAAACCTGGTAAATCTGGGCCAAATCATGGTGAACAGCGATAGTTCATGCCTTGGGCTAAGGATCCAGCCCTCCTGAAAAATCTTTGTCTTTAAAATGCAGACACTAATAACTGAATCCCAGTCTCATCACTGGGCTGTTTAAATGAAATAACTGCAAAACAGTGTCTCCAGAACTACATGTACTGTTTAAAATCCTTTTAATTGAAAGCATAGAAGAGAGTCTGTAACTCCTAAATGCCAGAACATAGTGCTGAGCCATTTTCAGTGACATGAGCTTGACAGAGTGGGTGAGACAATCCCATTTTTTCCCCATGAAGACTTGTCTTTCTTTTTCCCACCTCTCCACAGAAGATGTCCAAGTTTCTTCCTCCACCTGCAGAGTTCCTGGAGGAAACTGTCAATATTTCATAATAAGTTCAAACGTACCGTGTTTTTATCTTAAAGTTTATTTACATTTCTTGATTACACTTGTTCTGGCTCATTTCCTTTGTTTCATTCTTGCCAGAAAACCTTGCTGGAGTGCTTGTCAGTTATTAATAAATTGAGTCAAACAGTAGCAAGTGTGGTTCAACAATTTTGGCAAATATTAATGAATGTAATTTTCATTTTCATTGTTAGAAGAATTTTTGGCCCATTTTCAGATCAAACACAAATTCCAGCCCTTTAACATCTGTTTTTGCTATATTCAGATTGGCAACAACTAAAAAGAAAATGAGACCTAAAGATACATTCTCAGCAAAAGATCCAGATATTCCATCACTGAATGGAACTTTAAGAAATTTTTTTAAAAAATTAAATGAATAATTGAGTTCTGTTTGGCTGTTGAGTGATTCTTCATAAAGTTATAAATTATGAAATCAGAAAGAACCAGTATAAGGCATCCTTAGATTAGATTCTGTGAGAAACTTCAGAAAAAACAGATCAATACTTAGTGAAGAAATTCTAGCGATGGGCACTCCACTGCTGCCATTGGTGAATTACTCCATTTAGTCATACTGACCTTCTTTATTGTTAAAAAAAAAAAAATCTTATTTCTATTTTGAATGTACCTTGCATCAACTTCAAAGCTTTGTGTTTTTTTCAGACTTTATTATATAGCTCTCATTGTCAACTTGGTGCCTCCTATGATTTGGAGCATCCAAGCAAGGCATCACTTAACTTGGAATTTATAAAGTTCTCTGAAACTTTTTTTCAATAATACAAATCTTCAGTCTCAGGTTGTCTATAAATTCTGCACAGTTCATCAACATCCATTTTGAACTGTAAATTCAAGAGAACTGGAAAGAGCAGTCAAACAGCTTTGTACAGGTAGTAGACAGAGGGAGCAGAACCTCTAACCTCTCTGTTCCCATGACTATACATCTAGGGATCACTTTTGCCCTTTTGGCATTAGTTTTTGCCTTCATCTGTCACAGTATGAAATAATTCTGTCTTTTATGAAAACAATATAATAAATTAAGAAAACAAACCCCTTTTCTGAGACTTAAGAGAATTTTTTTCTAAAACAGTATAGTACTAATTTCGCTTTGTAAAGGTAGATTTTTCTAAGTATCCTTCTCCTATCCCCAAAGAAAAGAAAGGTAGAGCTTTTTTTTCATTGGTAATTTAACTCCTTTTAGAAGCTTTTACTGAAATGCTTATAACCTATATCATCATTTTTAGCCATACAGACTTCTTTTTCTCAAGTCTCCATAGCATTCTTTTTCCCTGGAAGACATTATTCATTACTGATATACTGTGAACATGTTGGGTCTTAATTTACTCACTGTATTCATAGACTGTTTTCTTGTAAAATTTACAGATGTTATCCATACTAATAAAGAAGGATGCAAACATCCACTTAAATATGAAAACATGCAGTAAGCCCAGGCTGGCCCAGCTCTTCCCAAGAAGGATCTCTGGCTATGTCTGTAGTAGTAAGTTACCATTGACAGGTGGGTTTCTGGACACTGAAACGTGTTGTAGCCTGTTAGAGTATAAGAGCAATAAGAGGTTTTGCCTGGGCAAACTGGCCATCTCCTGAGAGTTAGAATAGTCCCAAAGACCCTATCCAGTAAGTATGATAGATGTGACAACAGTATTTAAAAGGGCAAGAGGTTTTAATCATGTGGATATAGACCATTCTGTGTCATCTGATCTCAGGACTAGAGAATGGTACCAGGCACTCAATTCACTTGTCTAGATGTACTTTCAGCCCCTTTGAAGGCTGAGCATTTGTATTGTTTTAGCAGATTCTGAAATTCATAGACCTACTCAAGTGAATAACTATTCACAATTGCCAATGTTATGTCAGGAATGCATTTGAACATCTGAGGCTGTCTGTGTTTTGGGCCCAGTGACTCAGCCTAAGTACACATTTGAGTATCCTTTTAACCAAAAACCTCTCATATTACATTTCTAACTTTTACAGTGTCAGTTATGCACTTAGAGAAAAGACTGCTCAGTGCCTTTTTGAATAATCCATTGAACCTTCAAGTGCTCTTAAGTAGCATTAGCTGACAGTTCCAACTGCACTTTTTAGATCTGAACTAGATGACTTATTACAGTAGTATTTAGTTACAAAAGTACTTTGCTGTGAATTAGCAAAGCATCTAGTTTGTGTATGTAAAGATTCCAAAGCTAACCACCATATCTGGTTGTTGATTTCATATATTCATAAATTGGAATAGCTGCTATTCTAATGGCAGTTTAACATATGTACTTTTGGGAAGAAAAATAAAAGTCTGATAAATATATTAAAGGGCAGGTTGTTTTCTCAGATGCTTTTTGCAATACAAGGGTTTATCTAATGAATGAAGATCTTGTACACATAAACAGCAAATTCCTAGGTTTCCCTGTTCAAAGGGGGAGGGTGAATGAATTTAAGAAAATGAACCAGGTCTTTCCAAGGTAGGTGATAACATTCTCTGTTATCAATAATATGTCTCCTAGAGTCTCAAACCCTCAAACTCTCAGCAATATGGCTTTTAAAGTTGCTCAGGCAGTGTCTCTGCTGTGACCAATATAGGATCATCCTTCCTGACTGATGGAAATCAATGTACCAGCAGGAGACAGCATATTTTCAGGCAGGAGACATTATATTTCCATCAAAATCTTTGTGGAAAGGAGGGAAACAATGACATACTGCCTAGCCCCATGTTAAGACACATTAAACAGCAACACATTCTTTCTCCTTTTTTCCACATAAATCCCGATAGCCACAGAGAACTTCCACAGATGCTGGGAAAAAGAGGTGAATTAGCAATGCTGTAAAGGAGTTAGTCCTCATTTTCACATTTGTAAGGCACCCATGAAGATGAGAGCCTTGAGATGACACTTGTTTGGTTAAATGTAAAACTCTATTATAAGACGTTCACACCTGAGAAGAAAATCCGGCCTCGCTTCTTAGTTTTTGATGAGACACAGACCTCAATAGGGGACAAGACATTTCACAAAGACCTCTTTGATTTCTAAATGAGAAACATGAATCACACACCATGCTTCTTTTTCTTTATAAGTGCCAAAGTGCTGATCTTACATATATATGGATGTTTATACAGGAGGTGCCTACAAATAGGTGAGGTGAGATGAATCCCACCATTTTCATAGGAATTGCAGAATAATGCTCATACCAAAAATTGTTTGGGTTTTATTTCCCCTCAAAGAACTTTTGAAGCAGTGGTGGTATACAGTTTTCACACAACTTGAAATATTGAGAATGCAATTGATCACACAGTTTCATGCAGTTTATTCTGAGAAATCGTTCCAAAACAAGACAGTTTCCTGAATACTGAAAATATGAAGCTTGGTTTCTAGTTGTTTTATGTCACATGATTAAGTGACTTTGAAAGAACTACCCTAAAGCCTTAGCATGACCTTACCCTTGAGTAGACATTAGAGAAGTGAAATTAGCTCAAGGATAGGCAAGAAATGAGGGATGTAAAAGAGGAGATAATGTCTTTCCCAATTGCAGGAAAAGCATCATTTGGAACTCACACATTGTTATGTGCCTGAGGAAAGAAATTTTGACTCAGGAATGACAATTTCGATGTGTGATAAGGGGCAGACTCAAAATGGAACTTTTCTTAGAATTAAATCTTTCACCATCGCACCAACTTCTTTCCCTTGGGTGGAATTAATAAGATGTCTATTCCAGTATATTTTTTCATTATTTTTACATGAACTTCAGATTTTTTAGATCTCTTCTTAGCTGTTAGGTTTGGTTCACATTTATGCCAAAGTTTAAATGCTTGGGGGAATAACGGGAGATAAAGAGAACAACAGAAAAGCAGGCACACATAGCTCATGGCATTATTTAGCCCTTGTTTCCACAGGTAGACAGGTTTAAAATTCCTGAACTGAAAGGGGGGAAATCTGTAGAATTTACTAACTTCTTCTAATAAAGATAAGAAAAATATCTATTTTACATGTCTTGGAACTCTAAAGCAAAAAAAAAAAAAAAAAAAAAAAAGAGTATAAATAAGGGGTTTTATTTACCATTTTAGAATAAATTATACATAAATTCCTGGCCTTTCTGTAAGAGCAGCTTCATGATCTGGACTTTGCCATTGGTTCCCTATGCCAGGTACAGATCAATCCAGAATCCAGGATGAAAATGTCCAAGATCTTTGGACAAGTTTCTGTCTGCTGCTATTCTATCAAAATTTTACAGCTATGGAACATCTTTCAAGATTACATTAAACAGACTCTTCTTTCTGCTCCATTTGTGCCACCATTGCACAGAAGGCCTTTGCTAGCTAGGGGTTGTCACAGAAGTCATTGTGAACAAACCTGAGGCATTTCCATCTATTCAAGAACTGGGAAGGGATGTTCTCCTATTTTCCTTCTTTTTCTGCTTTCCTACTTTCCTCTACAAAAAATAAGGAAGGGAAGTCAAGCAAACATTCAAAACTGTAATGAATATTGCTTTCTTCTAGAAGTCTCCAATCCTTGACTAAATCACGGAGTTTCCCTTTAATCTTCCTTTATATTACACTCCAGAATTCTGCACCAGTTTTCTGGACTGTAGCCCCTATCACTGAAAGGAAGGTTAAAAGATATCTTTCCCAATTTTCAAAACAATTCATAGAAATATAAATGCAGAAGTGAGTAGGATCCACATACACGTATTCACTAGTTATATTGCCCAGTTAGAGCCTGTCAAGATTTTTTGCTCACATTTACTTTCAGCCATGCAAATAATAATCAATTAGATCCATAGAATCCTAAATAAGCCTAGTACAAACATAGGAATAGAACATTGAACAGGTATTCTTGGAGAGGAAAAAGCATAAAAAATATTTGGATAAAAGTTTATGTCCACTGAGGATATAAAAGGAACAGAATAAGTTACTTCCATTTCCTTCCAGCTGGCCAAGAGGATCTTTCTGTAAATGTCTTATTTCTCCTGTGTGCTCCAGTATTCCCTTTGTTTACCTTTTTGCACCTGATCATGTCCTCCCAGTTACAGAATCACAGAATCATCTAGGTTGGAAAGGACCTTGAAGATCATCTAGTCCAACCGTTTACATTAAATGTATTAAATGTATTAAATGTATTAAATTTATTAAATTTATTAAATGTATTAAAAGTCCAACCAGTTACATTAAATGGAGATGTTCATACTTCTTTAGATTTTGTAGTGCTGCCTGTATTTATTGCAATGGCATTGGTAACTAAGTAAGAATACTTTGGAATTAGATAGCAATTTTAAATATAAAACAGAAAAATAAAAATCTGGTGCTTTATCCCATCAAAAAAATTGTTGTTGAACTGCTCTAGAAGATAACTCTTTAATCATACTGAGTAATGCACTGAGCTCATTCTGCACTTCTCCTATGCTTGCTCTTGAGCACAATGCCACTTCATGGAACTGCCAAGTTTCACCCGGTTTTGTTCCTTTGTGTGTATTCTATCCAAACCCTGGTGGACAGCTGTCTCAGACAATGCTGTCAACACAGCTACCACTAATACTGCTGGTGAGTCTCATCAGTCTGTATGATTCTTTTTAAAGAAATTGCCTGGAAGATATGTTTTGTAAGGTAACACTTTGTTTTGCAAACTTGTCCAGATGGTTTCTGTAGATTGCAGTATGTGAGCTTAGAGCTGAATCAACAGGATGTCCAGCTCCCTCACCTTGTTCTCTGATTCTGTAGGAATAAGTGCTCATCCTACCCAAGGAAATAAATATGGACTAAGTTCTATAAAAAAAGAAAAAAAAAAAGATCTATTTTTCTCTCAAAAAAAACCCCCACAAAGCAACACAGAACAACCCAAAACCCTAGTATTCATACAGTTAGAAAGTGTTTGAGTGTATTTGGGCCATGTGTGCAGCAGAAAAGACTGGAATGAAATCAAGTATTACAACAGTCTCATTTTCTCCTGTTTAAATCTCTGCATGAGTGCTTTAAGGTCATTATTCTCACACTGGTTAAATTAGGCACCTATAAAGTTTCATTAATAGAAATATTACCTTTAATTTAGCTTGGAAGAAAGTGATTTGTTATAATGTGTGAAAAGATAGCATTTTATTAATTGCCAACTCAGTGCAAAGTATAAAAGAATGGAACTCCTGAGCTCTAAGTGTGTGTCTAGTTCCTTTTCCAGGAGGCATTAACCCTTTTTTAGCAATTAAAATATTTTAAATTCTGCCATTTATCTGCTAACTGAAGTCAGAGGTAGTGGTGATGCACAAGTCTCCCTCGTGGTTGTCTAAAGACTCAACCATGTTCTAGGTCCTCTTTGGAGGAGAGAGTTTTCCTGCTACATATACCTTCCATCTATTAAGAAGAAAGCAAGATAATGAGATAAATATTGTCTTCCAGCAGCTTTTCTCCATGTTGAACTCTCCAGAGCTTGTTCTTGGATAATTTTCTCTCATCCTCAGTTCTCTTGATTCTGTTTTAAAAAAGAGAGAACTCAACTTTCTCCCTTGCCTTTGTGACTTGTATTTCTACGATAAATATATGTCAGTTTATATCTCCTTGGTTCAGTCAGTCTCCTTTCTGTTAAGAGGCATCCATCAATACTGCAACAAAAGGTATAAAAAAAAAAATATTATTTTCAGGTCTCAGTTATATTTGGTATATGCTGATCTACCTTTTCTGGTTATCTCTAATGTGCTAATTAGGCACATTTAATCACAATTTGAGTTAGCGTTACAAGCTTAGAAATAGTGAAACAGATTTATTTTTAAATACATGACTTCATCAGTGATTTCCAAAGATAAATACTGCTCCACCATTCTGAAAGGTTTGGCTCAGATGAAGGCAAATGTAGATAATAAAAAGGATTCTTGTGCTGTACACAGATCGAAGATTTAATTTCTGTTGAGTGTTTCTTCCTCTCTGCTTAAGAAATTTGTGTTATTCTTTGCATGTTTTTCCCAAAAACAAATGTTTCAGAGCTTCCTTCTTCTACAAAACAAAAACAGACAGTGTCAACCCACAGCCCAGCATGTGAGCAGCCCAACAATAATAAGCTAAAGTGTGCATGTGATGGAGCAAAACTGCTGATAAGAAAAATATTTTCAGTGACTAGTTTGAAATTAACAACTTAATCCTGTCTCCATTGAAGTCAGTATTGACACACCCATTATGAAAAAGAAGACTAAGTAGTGGTTTGATTAGAGTGGAGAGACAAAAAGCTACTCTTAAAAGGCTCTTTGTTTCTGGGGGAGAAACCACAATGGTCTTTCTGGAAGTTAACAGCTGGAACTTGAATGTTGCTAAATTCAAATGAAGAGCATTTTTCTAGCAGTGAGGATGGTTAGAAGCGGGGATAGACTTCCAGGGGAAGAATTACATTCTCTTAACTTCTGAAGATTTATCTTGAGCTTGGATAGTCTTCTCAATGCTGTGATTTGGCTAGGATAGCTAACTTGCAGTCAAACTTGTGGTTAAAGTGGTCTTAAACTTATTACATGATGTTGAGGTATTTTGTGGTTTAGGGGAGGATGAAATAGAAGCTCTGTGGACTCTTCTGGTTCAGACAAGATTCACTGTTGTTCCTGCATCTGTGGGAAGAAGTAAATGGTCCATTCCTTCCTTCTGTTCCTCAGTTGTAGGCTCTGTTTTATGCATGAGATTAAACCAGGAGAGATAAAGATCACTTTTGACATTCATGTCTACGATTCAGTAAAGTAGATGCAAGGACCATCTATATTAATTACTACAGTAATATTTGAATAATGCTCTTTTAACCATATACTAGGTCTTTATGTGTATATCACACTATTAGATGCATGGTAGGAATTGTCTTTGTTGGCCCACCAACTTCATGGCAGTTAAGGAGACTGGTGTTAAGTGCTGATGTTAAGACATTAGCAAGTTCCTGTGTGCTGGGAAGTGAGGCATCTGGAAAACAGTGAGGCTCACCCAGAGGGCAATACATCCCATATATCTTACATACCTATCTTAAAATGGGCAGGATCATTCTCTGATCTTCATCACTGATTATAGGAGGAGTTTAAACGACTATGAATAGCTGCCTATATTTCAGATTTCTAATGCTAGGTGAGACAAATCTTGTGATGGGAATAATTGCTTTAAGTGCAAGACAGTCTAATTCTGCCAAATGCTGGCAGTCCCTCCAAAGTCACGATAAGAACAAAGGAAATCCTTAGGAAACAGTTTGGGATCTAAGGCTTTATTTAAACAAATTATATAAATACTCTCACTAAAGCCAAGAGAACTATATGTGAGGAAGCAAGCAACACTTTTTCCTTGAACTAATAGTATTGCAACCCAAGTATCTCAGAGGAATACAAGAAATATAATTAAGTAATTATATGATACATTACCACAAGCAAAATGTTCCTTCTTGAGTCTGTTAACAATCAAGACACAAGCACAATATTGCTTTATCTTCATTATTATCTTAAAGTGAAAATATTATCTTAATATGAAAATACAAATAATACTATGGATAATAAAATTAACAAGATCTTTCTTAAAAACAGCAGTAGTATTTGCTTTCATGATCTCCTAGGGCAAACAATACACTACTTGGCTAAATGTTCCATTAGAAAAAAAAAAAAAAAAAAAGGTTTCTATTCTTTTTTATGCTACTTGGTATTTTTTTAAATTTCCTTACTCAGGTTATGGTTTCAAGTTTTTACACATTAGAAAGTCTATCTGCTGTTCACAGCTTTTGTCATAAAGTAAATCCCTTCTACATAGTCCCAGTAATATAATCCCAGTCATTGTAATATTTTTCTCGAATACCATCACATTTCCAGTTCTTTCTTGTCCTATTATTCTTTATAATCCATTACTTTTTTCTTTCTAACAAAACCTAATTTGAGTTCACAAAAGTATCTGAAACCATTCTAGAAGTCCTACTCATACTTTCTGTATGTTTCTATATTTTGAAACAGACATTTTTGTGATGCTAGCCAAATACTTATGAATCTGCATCCTATCTCAAAAGCCACGAGGCTTTTTAATGCTTGTCAGAATAGAGAAAATTATGTTGTTTTAGTTGTTATAGCTACTTCAGCCTGCAACGGATAAATCGTTAACAACAGTTTACTAATTACTTCTTGGTTGTTACATCAGTTAGATTTTTCTGTTAGATCTACTACAAGGTATTGTCTTTGTTTAGATATTATATATGTCAAGTGGCTAAATCTTAGTTTCTTAACCAACAGAAATATCTCACATTGGAAAAGCTAGTTTTTGCCAACATTAAATTAACTCGAAATATGATTGTGATGAACCTGAAACTATTTGCAAAATTAGTCTAAATTTAATCAATTTAATCAACGCTTTTTTTTTTTTATATATATATATATATTCCCTTCTGGGGGAAATCATCAGAGGAAGACCATTTTCCTAGGAAACAGAAGAAGTAGTTTCAGATGTGTCTTTTCAGGAAAGGATTTGACTCCTTATCTTCTGTCCTGTTGAAGGCTGGTTCAGCCACACAGGCTGATGGTTACTCAGGTCAGTTTCCCTCATTCATTCTTGGTTAGAATTCATGTTCGTATAGCTGAATATTTTTTGGACAAGACAGGCATTGATTCTTGGCAGGAATTTGAACAGGCACTGACCTGTTTTGTAGGAAGCCAGTCAGGCTGTGGAGTCATTATTATCTCTTTGATGCCTGGCACAATAACATTTTGCTGTTCTATGCAAAATGTAGCATGTCCAACAAAAGAAATTGAAGCTGTAAGGCTTGTAGTTTGCAGGATGGAAGGATGTCACACACCTCAGTGAATGGTCTAACCACTCACTGATGAGGCTAGAGGGATCAGCAGACTCTTTCAGAAATCCACCCCCTTTTCTTGACTTTTTTTTCCACAAACATTTCACTAGATGTGAATGAAACATTCTACTTTACATGAAAGAATGTGCTTTCAGTGTTTCCTTTTTTGTAATAAGAAATATAAAAGTCTCTTTGGTTTAATCTGAATTGTTTTGGTTTTGTTCATATTAATTGGAAACATAGAATAGTTGGTGGTTTTTTTTCACAGATGTATTCACCTTAAAATATACTGCTGACAGACTTGACCATTTAGCTGCCCAATTCCTCTTTCATATATCTGACACAAATTAAACAAAAAGCTTACTCTCTGGAATGTCAATGTTTTTTTTTCTTTGTTTCTGAAAACATCCACTGTTTAATTTCTTCAAGCGCAATTTTGTTTCAGCTTGGCTGTGGAAACTGATCCACTTTGCGATCATTCACATATGCACACTCTCTTGGAGAATATTTGCAGGGGAGCAAGAAGATGTCCTTACACAAGCAAGGGAAATATTTCTCTGATTTCTATAAGACCATCAGCTAACTGGTGGATTTCATATGATAAAGGCTAATCAGTTCACAGCATTCCAGATCAAGATTATAAAATAAAAAATATGGGTAGGATCCAAACAGCTAGGTACAACTAAAAGGTTTACAACTTCAGCCTAAATTCTTCTTACTAAGTTTCCTGAGTGTTCAGTGTGATCAAGGAGAAAATAGCTGTTTCTTAAAACCTCTAGAGAGAAAGTCTATCCACACAAGTTTATCACAGCAGTGTAATTCTTGTATGTCCAACATGATGATAATGATATGAAACCAATATCACTGCTCTGTATTTGATTGCATGAATTTTGTTGCTGCAGAAGAGAACTGAGAAATACTCTTCAGCTAGTTGGGTAAGGGGCAGTATGAGTGGTTTTGGCTCAGTAGCTCTTAGTTATGGAAGTTCAGAACAGAGATTCTGCTTGGTTAATATATAAAGGGAAAGCATTATCACTACTTCCCTCTAAGAGAAAACAATTTTCTGAATGTCCATTACAGAAAGGATCAAATGATCTATTTGTTTTTCTTAGGTGCTTTGGAAATCTTGTTTTTCAAAAACTATGCTGGAAATATGTTGTGAGAAGACAATTTAAGTCTGAAGGATCTGTTCCAGGTTGCACTCACACCATCTGGTTTGAGCAGCCTACCTGATTTGTTCCATTATTAGCAAGTGCAGGCTTTGAATAAGAGCTCTCAAAACCCAATATACCTAGGAAACTGAAGCATATTAATAACATTTTTTCATGAGCAATGAACGATTTACATATTGGTTTATAAACTGTTCACAACCCCTACATTTAGATGATGAATGAACATCAGATTTAGTATTGAAGAAAATGGCAAAACTCCCTTCAATTTCAATTGGGTCCTACTCTATCTAGTGAATTAGATGTAAAGGAAAAGGACAGAGAAATGAGATTAAGAGAAGTACAGAAATCTTGGGTTGATTAGTTACAATTATCCCTATTTGAAAATGCAAAACCCCTTTCCCATCCATCTTGTCTGCCATTCTTTCTAACCACAGCAGCCATGTATACTTATTAAATACTTTTGGAACAGCAAATAGTGTATACAGTATGTCAAAAGTCCACAGAAGTCACTGGAAAGAATTATACGAGAGAGGAGAGGAGAGGAGAGGAGAGGAGAGGAGAGGAGAGGAGAGGAGAGGAGAGGAGAGGAGAGGAGAGGAGAGGAGAGGAGAGGAGAGGAGAGGAGAGGAGAGGAGAGGAGAGGAGAGGAGAGGAGAGGAGAGGAGAGGAGAGGAGAGGAGAGGAGAGGAGAGGAGAGGAGAGGAGAGGAGAGGAGAGGAGAGGAGAGGAGAGGAGAGGAGAGGAGAGGAGAGGAGAGGAGAGGAGAGGAGAGGAGAGGAGAGGAGAGGAGAGGAGAGGAGAGGAGAGGAGAGGAGAGGAGAGGAGAGGAGGTCTATTGTTGTACAGAATTTGTTGATGTTGTTTTTCTTTTACAAATAGCTCCACGCAATAGAAATACTTCATGAAGCACTAGGGTACTTGAGCATCTGCTGACATTCTAATAGAGTAGAAGAGAAGGCTCCCGCATGCATTATTCGTGCTGACCATTTAAAGCTTCAGCCACAAGAATATATAAATATTTCAGTAAATGAGAGGATCAGAGTAAAGGAAATCAACAAATCAAAGAGACACCATATGGGCAAAGACACTCCTTTGTGTAAAGTTGTGTCATGGAGAGATATTTTAATGTGCAAGGAGGTGTTGAATGCTGTGCTTCAGGCAACAATGTGATACAGAAGCTGTTTCTATTTATATGGAACTATTTCAGTGCCTCCAGGACTGGAATAGTCATCCTGGGTTAGGAAGGCTGCTGACCCGGAAACTTATGAAAGACATTTCTGTTTGGAGAGTCCTTTGGAGAGGTTGCTCAAATTAGTTGACATCTTTCTGAAACAAGCAGCAGTTGTGTGTGCAAGTTGGGAGAAAATACCGCGTTTCAATCAATGCTTACTTTCTCATGGGAAGAAAGTGTGTGAACAGATCAGAAAGGCATCAGAGCCTTTGCATCTGTGTCAGGGCAAACGAAAGCTGGCAGTCAGGTGGTTCCTCTTCTCACAAAAGGAACAAGTTGAGTAAGGTAATTACTGTTTAATATTTCCAACAGGATGTTTGAAGAGAGCATTTAATTATCCTGCCAACATCTATTCAAATAAACATGAGGGATTTAGAACATTTTTTAGAGTTACAGGCTTAAAAGGAATACCAAACATTCTGGGGCACTAAAGCTCTTAGATCTCCTCTGTAATGTGGCATAGTAACATGTTTCTATTGACATTTTGCCTTTTACATGAAATTATGAGAACACAGCAGTGATGTATTCTTCTAAAGTAGCCTGCCTCCTCTTTCACCTTCCTAAATCCTGTCTTGAAGCTTTACTGAAGAAGCAATATTTCAGTAGGGCACACTAGGACAATAGCTGAGTGCATCTTTTTTGTTTTCAGCTATATGTCTTTTAAAGCAAAGTCATTGTTAACAAATACTCTGAGCATTCTTCTCATGGGTTAAATCATACTTCAAAATGCCATACTGCTGAAATTGCCAGCTGAAAATGGCTATATGAACACCTATTTGAAAAAGGTTAATACTTGTCTTCTTTACACACATAGTCACACACATAAACATGTGTATAGAGATTTTAATCGTTTCTAATAAAAAAAAACCATAGTGAATCTCTTACTAACATTGCTTTATATCTCTTGTCCTTTATTTTTTCACAAAACCTTTTTCTGTTGCCTTAACTGTAAAATCTTCAAGGTTCAGAAGGTTGCCTAAGGGAAGTGTTACACAAGCTCGTCGGTCTTTCCCACTTAAATCAGCTACAAGGTCCTAGAGAAGGTCTCTCATGAAACAGTAGCATCTTAAACCTAAATGCAGACATCAGCCACCATGCAGTGAACACACTGTGGGTGAACAAGCTCTGTGAGAAGATATTGTTTAGAATAGAATTGTGAATCTGACAGACAAAAGCAAAAGAAGCCAATGAAGAGAAAGAATGTAAAGTCAGACTGCATGAGTAGGAGCTGAGGAAAGCTGACTGAGAGATGCTTGGAAAAGAGTACTCTTTCCAAGGATTGAGAAAGAGTGACTGAGGATATGATCTGCTGGGGGTTGATTTTCTTTCTATACCTGAAAATAAAAGAAATAGTTCTCTTCTAGCTTTAACTTCATAATTGCAACAACTATCAGACCTCTGATTTTCTTCTAAACTGGTCAGATCAAATAAATTATCAACATTATCTTTGTTACTGTTAAAAGGATTTAGGAAGAACAGTAATCTGGGCCTTAATGGTAAAAATCAATATATCAAAACTCAGTGTGGTCCTCCCCCATCCCCAGTAGTCTAAGCATGAACTCCTTTAGGGCTAGTCTTTGTAATTAATAATTTACATAAAACCACTAACACCTCATAGTGTCTAAATTTTAAAAACATAGAAACTGGCAGGATTAATGTGTCATTGATCTTAGACATCACTTTGGACTCTGATTTGCCAGGTCTTTTCATGGATGAGAAACTTTACAAGTTAGTCACATCCAAAGGGACCTTGTCTAATAGTTAACGGAGATCTAAAAGAAAATTCCATCTCTTCCAGAAATTAAGTGAAGATAAAATATGAGAGGATGGTTGATCTCAATGGGAGAGGGAAAAAAGGGCTAAGAAGAGCAGAAATGCACTTAGAAACAGAAACAGACTTAGAAATCAGGCAATTCTAGTGTCTTCTGCTATTGTGGTGTTTTTTCAGTATGTAAGGAAATAGAACATGGAACTATATATGGTGGTGCCTGAGTAGATCCTTCCTGAGCTCTCTGGCAGTCAGGTAAGTATTAAGGTTCTTTTTTTTAATAAATGAGTAGCCTCAAGGTACATTATGGTTGTTCATTACAGCTACATAAACAACAGATGAGCAAAATGAAGGGCAATCAGGGAAAAACACGTTAAAGGAACTGCAATACAGTGGAGACCTCTGTAAAATTGCATGGCTTAGACATGAGTTCAAATCTGGGCACTCATTTAAATGGTCCTCTGAATTTTGTATGGTTTTGCCTGTATGTGTTTTAAGATATTACCAGTGTTCTATGAGTTTTCTTTATAGTTCTGCAACAAGAAACATTATTCAGGCATTATATTGGTTGGTCTTGCATGTCCCCATAATATAAGTCTTATTCAGCTCTCTCAAATTTTAAAATTAGTTTTATGCCTACCTACCCATCTATTTACCTATGTAGGATGAATGATATACAATTTTGTTTATTGTGGAAAATCATTGTAGGATTTATATTAATTTCAAAAGATTACAAGTAAAAGAGGCTTATTATTAATGAAGTGGAGTGGAAGTCCTTGTAAGGCAAGAATTCACTTGTGCAGTACCCTTGAAAACTCCCATTATGTATGGGTTAATAGGAACCATAGCCTTGAAATCATATGCATTTTGCCATTTAGAAAAGGTATTCTAACACCTTTTTAACTCTCTTTGACTGAGATACCATACAATGTTCAAACTAAGGACACAGTCTGTAATTTTTTTGTTGTGTTCTTTGAATGTAGCATGTGGTTTGAGTTTTAAAGCTTATTTCCTTTTGGTCTAATGAGCCTCTGAAAGTGATTAAAGAGAGGAAAGACAGGTTAAGCCAATGACATTTTATCAGAGGAAATACTATCAAATCTAGTGCCTGAAAAACTGTTTGTAGGTTCCCAAGATTCCTCACAATAAAATACTTTCTTATGACTAGAGTAGTAATCAGAGACTCAAGGCATTAAAAGTTGGTCTGTCAGAGTTCAGACAAAATGCAAGCAATGATCAGAAAAAATGTTCTTATGTGCTATACTCAGTTATCTTCTGTATGTCTGCTAATCCAGTCTAGCTGCCTGCTTTTATTTTTATCCTGAACCCAATGAACCTTCTTCAAGCATGCGGAAATTCTACCAAATCAAACACTCAGCTATTGTCTTGAAGAACTTTTTAAAAGAAATAGATTAAACTTACTCAGGATACTTTAGCATTAGAACCAGGGTCCACAGATTAAAGTGAGTTCAGAATAAATTCACATTTTATGAAGATGTAGAGATATGATGGGTGGACAGCAACTGTTTGAATAAATCACTTCACCTTTCAAAGTGCTGTCTGGGCCACATACATGTTGGCACGGAAACGGTGGTTATTGGACCTGAATGGGGTATTACCAAGGTGATGGTAACAGTACATTTATCATTGCTTTGTACAGAGACCTTGGTCCATCACCAGAGACCCACTGTTCAAGGCACTTCACATGCTTCTGGCAGTAGAATAGTCTGACTCAAAGGAAGAGCCCCAGATGGGCTGCAGAAGTGAAGGACAGTGCAGTGGCATTGGCCAGGACAACAGGCAATCCTCTTGACAACCAACTGTCTACCCCTTGGGTGTTTTGAACTTATGTTTGTGTCCTAGAGTTATGCCCATTGTGTTATTGTTGTTTATTAGCTTTATAGTAAAACCCTAACACACAGAGATGATCAAAATAGTGAGAAACATAGGCAGTAAGTAAAATACATGAACAAATGGCTGACAATTCAAACACTTTTTTTCCCTCTACATCACCTTTAAAGTGAACATCTTGGAATAAAAATGTGAGCTTCAAAGACAGTGTTTACAAGAGTCTCTTTGGTGTCTCTTAGTGGGCTGTGTAGCTGGGTAATGGCTCTCTGAATTTGGGAACTCTACAGTCTTCAGATCTCTGCCTGGGAGAAAGGTGCATAGCTGTACTGTCCTTGAGCTTGCTGGAGATGACCATGCTCTTGTTGAGAGACTGGGAATAATGTTCATCTCGTTTATCTTTGTCATCTAAAAGATAGACACGTGGTTTTAAGAAGTCATTTGGAAGTTTTCAGTAGAGAAAGACAGATACCTCCAATGGAAGCTTCACCCTATTCTAAAATAGTCATCTAAAAGACAAGGCCTAAAATGCCATTTAGAGGTCACTTTCTCTCTCTAATGCCTGTGCAGACTACATTTCAATATTCTGTACTTTGCTTTACATGCCAAAAATTAAGCAAGATGAATCTTGCCCTTGCTGACCAACTTCTCTTTACTTTTAATGATAAATTTGAAATGTTATTTCCTAATTTTCAATTTCATAAGTTTCAGTTAGAATTGGCACAGATTCATCCTTTCATATCATGTATCACTTATACACAGTAATGTAGCTTTCACAATTTTTTTCTTAAATTATCCTTTAATGATAGATATTTTTTGTACTGCTACAGCAAGTTGCATAAAGTAAAAGTATAGCAAGTAAGCCACCTAAGTAACAACCAAATAAGGACAGGGTCTTGAACAATGCCAGGTAGAATGCTTGCCAAGGACATGAATATCAAGATAACATTACTTTCACACTGGTTTATAGTCGTTATGTATACCTTGGTCAATCATACTTGATCTGCTATTACATGTCACTATATACGAACACAAAAATTATCTGAAAGAAAAGAGAAACAAACCACTGCAGAGGTAGAATGCCCAGCTCCCCAGCTACAACTCATGTTTTCCTTTTTCTTATCAAAGACATTAATATAATCTGTTATCCTTGCTAAAACTAAAGTTGAAACTTTTCTCTAAAAATAAATCCCTTACCTCTAAATGTAGTAAAGCAAATCTTCTTTCTTGATTCTTGTTTCTAATTTGTTTGAGAAGGAAAGTTTGGGGAGTATTGTTGCTTCTTTAATTCTGAACATGAAAGGTTTAATAAATCTATTGTCCTTTCCTTATGTCAAACTTAAAATTAACTATATGATTGTAACCAGTAAAATACATTACCCTTAGCTGAATTCCCTCCTTCACACAAAGATACGTGATAGATTCCCTATCTAGGTTTTGTCCACAGGTAAGACTCTTGTTTTTCATCAGTGTTTCTCTGTGAACTACTACATGCATTAAAATATTGACAGTAACGTGCTAGTAACAAAATCTGTTTGCTGCTGTTAACAAACCTGTCCTATTGCGTTAACCTATGACTTTATTATCCACACTAATTTTCAAGCTGTAATTCTTTCCCTTGCTAGATTAATTCTTTTAACAGCTACTTGTCTGGGTACAGAAAGAAAGAACAAACTTGAAGGAAAAGTTGACTCTAGGACAAATTAAATGTGATGGAAAAAAAAAAACCCAAACTTTAAACAAATGGTGACTTGATAAAACTATGTCAAGTGACTGTTTGTTGGTAGTTGGATAAGGCAGTGTGATCATAGATGGTATGCTTTAGATATGTGTCAAAGATAACCATAAAAAACGTTTGCAGATAAATGTCAAAGAGTGAATAAGTCAAAAGTTAGTAAGTAGGAGACTCAGAACAAACTGACTACATTTTATTTTTTTTCCTGTGCCACATTAAGCGCTGATTAACTAACAATTTAGAAGCAATAAAAGACAATCACTCATTTATGCAACGTGTAAGCAGCCTGGACAGCTTATAGCCATAAAATATATTTGGAGTCCAGACTGGAGAAAGGGTTAAATTCAATAATAGCTAAGGATTATTAGTGGACCTAGGATGCTGGCAAGGTTGCAAGCTCGAAAGATTATACAAGAAACTAAAACCCACTTTCTAAGTATTGGAAAGAAGAAAGTTTTGTAGATAAATTATTCAATAATTGTATTGGAGAAGTTTTTGTACTTTCCTCTGAGGCAACTGGTTATGTCCCTGACATATGAAACATGAATCAGGATAACTAAGATGAACTATTGGTCTACTAGAAGTGAGTGCTTCCCTGGTGACCTTTCCATGGAGGACAGTAAGGTTTCACCAAAGCTGGCAAGGCTGCAGTGCAATTCCTAGCCTGTTGCTCAAGTTGTGCTTTCATGAATAAGGAACAGCAAACCCGTTCTGGTTTGCAATTACACCCATGGATTCAGGAATTGGGGGTGAAGTGTTGGCCCAGACATGCTGAAGTCAATGGGATAATGTTCATTGCCTCTAGTGCAGTTCACAGAATCACAGAATCATCATCTAGGTTGGAAAAGACCTTGAAGATCATCTAGTCCAACCATTAACCTAACGTTGACAGTTCCCAACTACAGCATATCCCTGAGCGCTATGTCAGCCTGACTCTTAAACACCTCCAGGGATGGGGACTCCACCACTGCCCTGGGCAGCCCATTCCAATACCTAACCAGTTCTGTAAAGAAATGCTTCCTAATATCTAGTCTAAACCTTCCCTGGCACAACTTGAGGCCGTTACCTCTTGTCCTATTGCTTGTTACTTGGTTAAAGAGACTCATCCCCAGCTCTCTGCAACCTACTCTCAGGTAGTTGTAGAGGGCGATGAGGTCTCCCCTCAGCCTCCTCTTCTCCAGACTAAACAACCCCAGTTCCCTCAGCCGCTCCTCGTAGGACATGTGCTCCAGACCCTTCACCAGCTTCGTTGCCCTTCTCTGGACACGCTCGAGCCATTCAATGTCCTTTTTGTAGTGAGAGGCCCAAAACTGAACATAGTAATCAAGGTGCGGCCTCACCAGTGCCGAGTACAGGGGCAAGATCACTTCCCTGTCCCTGCTGGCCACGCTATTTCTGATACAAGCCAGGATGCCATTGGCCTTCTTGGCCACCTGGGCACACTGCTGGCTCATGTTCAGCCGGCTGTCAATCAAGACCCCCAGGTCCCTCTCTGACTGGCAGCTTTCCAGCTCTGATATCACATGTGGTATTAATGATTGTTTACACCTGCTAGTACAGATGCATATGGATATCCAAAACAGTCTTGCACAATAGCTATCTCAACAGTCAAAATCCTGTAAAATTTCGTGGCTGTATCATTTTCCCTACAGACATAAAATTCCCTCCAAATAGCTCATAGGGGTTTATTCACCCTTTCCTCTCCCTCCCACTTGTAATAGAAGACAAATTGCCCAAATATCTTCTGATCACATTCCACGTACTTCTGTCAGCAGGAGAAGTAGAATTTAACAGTGAGCCCGGATACTGAGGGTGGTCAAACCCGCCACTTCCAGGATTCAGGGATGATGGAAAAGAACACCCTGCTTGTCCTCCAGGGTGACCTTCCATCTGAGCTGTCAGGTTATCACAGATCCATCTGTAAACAAAGGATAGCAGGTTCCCTGGACAGTGTCAGGATCACACTCAGTGTGACACTATGTTTGGATGTTCAAAGAATCCCTCTCTCCTTGCTTTCTTTTCCAGGCTTAATAAAGGAACTGCTAAAACCTATGTAGCCTGATAAGATGACAAGACAGTCTTTTAGTGTTATTGATTGTATACAAGAGGTGGAATGATGAATTATTTCCTATAATGCACCCTGAGTGGGTTCCATCTTTTTGAGACATGTTCTTGAAATTCCTTATATGAATTCAGTTCTTAAACTTCCTGCTGGAAAGAAAAGGGTCTTCATTAGGCCAAAGGGCTGGGGTAAAACAAATATCTTCTACCTGATAAGAGAAGGGAGAGAACATTCAGAGTGCATGATCTGAGAGGAATAAAGATGTATAGGATATAAAATAAACTGTGGATTGCTATCATGAGCATGCTGTCAAAATGAACCAAGAGGACAAATTGTGTGACTCTGAAGTCACTCCACATGTCATAAACTTCAACCTTTCACCACCTTCCTTTATGTGTAGTGGCACAGCTGGTTGGCTGCAGCATTTTTCTTCTCACTAAAGTGAAAAATGATTTAATTACTTGGCAAAAGAAGTTTCACTAACAGGCCACAAGCATTAGTATCAATCGTATGCAGTCGTGCAATATATAGGATACTGTGTGCATTTCCTATACCTGTTCATATATCTGTCATATTCATTCTTAGCAAAATGGCTTAGAAACTTAATCTGTTATGGATACTTGCCTCATAAGGTTCCTGAGGAATAGTGTCTTCTATATTTTATTCTGTGTGAAATAGACTAAGTTTAAGCCTAGAACTTAAACAGCAGTTTTTGCAATAAAGCAATTGAGACAAAGATCCAAAAAAAGTGCCATTTTTATAGAATCATTCTCTGGGCCTCAGCTGTGACCCAAAGATTTCTGATAGTTTGGCTGTTGTGAAAAGCACCTGATACCAATGGATAAACCCAGGGGAGCTACATGTAACCCTACAGTTCAAGTTTAAATAAATGTGTAAGGCATTCGATCTTGAAGCAGTATTGTTTGTTTGCTTTGGTGTAGGTGATCTTTGGACAGTGGTTTGCAAGGGGTAAGGATTGTCTGTTTTCTTTTAAAGAAACTTGTGCTCTTGACATTACTGTCTCACTCATTCTGAAACTAGTTTTGAAACTTCCTAGCTTGACTGAAAATCTCTGAAATACAGAGAGGCTAAGTATGAGCTGCAAACAAAGGCAATTACATGTTGTCTTATCCTTTGCTGTTGCTATGATTTTAGATATTGCAAGTTATTTTTTATATTTTTATTGTATTATTATTAATTATTATATTGATATATTATTGTTATATTGATATATTTTATTCATTATTTAAAATAATGTTTGAGGAGCTTTTAGTAGGTTTGGAAGAGAGCAGCAAGACAGACTGAGAAGTTGCTGAGATGCTGGAAGAGCAGCTAGGAACCCAGGCAAAAGGGAAGGTTACAGATGGGTCCAACCTGATCTTTTTACTGAGCTCAGGCTCACTGAAGAGGTCTCAGAAACATACTTGGGAATGCAACTATAATACATAGTTTTTTTCTAGAAATAAGCATCAGAATTGCAAATCTAACTTTTACTAAGGCCTTCTTACTCTCCTTTCTATGTAAATGAACAGGCTGTTTTTCCCTGACAAAACAGGACAAGGAAGTCTTGGTGTAAATGTAAATCAGGTCAGGACATCTTTAAACAGACAGAAAGATGCTCTTGGTTACATGCAAAGGTATGTTTAGGAAAGCTTCTGATGGTTTGCACTCACTAATACATTTAAGTGGTTTTAATTATTGCTTATTCTAATTTCACTGCATGAGGAAACCTTCATTTACATATTGTTCCTGTTGCTCAGATGTCAAGGAGGTTATCTGGGACCTTCAGACACTTGATCAGAGTTTGCTGATGAAAGCCTGACCCTGTTGTCTAAATCTGTCACCTCTCTGACTTTACCACCATCGTTGAAACTGCCAGCAATAGTTTGTCTGTAATGAGATTGCTTGGTGGTTTCTTTGTCAAACTTGTTTTTGTTGACCTGCCCAATGCAAGGCACTGGCTCTCACTTACAGGTCAACCCAGGGTATTGTATACCAATGAATATATCATGACAGAAGAAAATAAACACTGGGGGAGGAGGAAGTTCTGATAACTTTCACAGCCCAGATGGAAACCCAGGCTCTGTGTACTCCCATTAAGCATTGGTAGTGTGCAATGAGGGTGTGAGCTGTAACCCATCCTTCCAGGAATCCTTTCTCATCGTATACCACTCTCATAATACAGATCAGACTAATGTACCCATAGACACAGTTCTGTCTGAAATGGAGCTTGGCATAACTCATTATCAAAACATATTATGTTTGGTAATTTTTCTATTGTTTTTAGATTTCTATGTTACTTTTTTTTTTAGTCTAGAGTTTCATGTATTCACAATGTCTATTCTTCACTGTTTAGAAACGTGGGACTCTGGTTTATGAAGCAAGGTTTGTTGTCTAACTGATTTAAAAATACAAGCTGTCCTGGACCCTACAGTATATCTTTCACAATACAAAATTAAAGCCGTAAAAAGCATAAAGTTTTCCAGCTATTGATCCTTGGTGGTGGATGAAAGGTCAGATAATCATATGGCTGGAGCACTGGACTGAAAACCACATTGGTCACTACAGACTTCCTTTTAATGGAAAAGTAAATCTCAGACCTCTTGATAATCGTGCAAGCATCCTTCACATTTATTTATATATCTCCAGGGAGGGATCTAATAATTACTGCAGCACAAATTATATTAAATAAATTATATGGATGATCCAAGGGAACAGCTAGGATTAGAAGCAATTTAAGGAAACTAAAAGAAGAGATACCCTGTCCATCATCTTCCAGCACCTTCATAGAGACTGACTCAATGAAGTGGAATCAAACATTCTTACTACTATTCCTTAAAAAATTGTTTTGATTTGCTGGTACATCTCTGTGCCAAGTGATCATAATAACCTGTATAAATGTATATAAATTTATGTATATAAATACATATAAATTTATGAATGGACTTTCCTATCCCCTCCCATTTCTGTGTAGGATGCACATGCCACTTTTCTGTGGTCTACATGCATAGTAACTCAGTCACTGACTATGCAGTAATGAAATACATTTTTCAGCAAGGACCTTTAACATTATTGTCATAGAATGCATGAGGATCATAATGAAAATATGTCAAATTTCAAAACTATTTTAAACCTGAAACTTTTTGGTTTTGTATTTGATTACTGAAGATCATATTTGATTATTGAAGTTCAACCCAAGCAGATTACAGTTTTTTCCATTGGTATAATTAAGAATAGATTATTACTCTAAAGGTAGATTACTCTGAAGTACAACTCTAGCTGAGTTGTACTTCCCCTAGAATAAAAGCGTTATGATAACATTTGTATCAGCCACAGACTTGTATATCTCTTCTTACCAATCAAGAAATCTAAAGTATCTTGGTAAGCCAGGAAAATCCCTTTAGAGTTTTTTTTATCTTGAAATATGTCAGTTTGTTTTTTACTAAATGATGTGTACAGTGATTTTTACAGCTGATGTGTACTAGAACAGATCATCTGAAGTTCACATCACTAACAGAATATTATATGGGTCAGTTAATGAAATATAGATAAAACCGTTTTTAAGGACATTTAAAAAACAGTTCCCCATTCGTTTACCTGCCAACACAGGGTTCTGCATCAGATACCGCAGATCAAACACTGTAGAGAAATATATTTTGAATGTAGAAAGATAGTTTCACTACACACAAAGTAGATAAGGTTCCAAGAATAATGCATGTATTTCTAAGGATTTTTTTTAACCTTTTTTTTTTTTGCATGAGTAAGGAATGAAAATATTAAGTATTTATCTGTGTAATTTGAATTGAGTGCATCTTCGAACTGAATTTTTACAAACATACAGCCTTTTTTTCCTTTCATAAGCTATTTAACTTCTTAGCTCCAAACAATATCAGATTTGAGTGAAGGGTTATTGTAACCATTGTCAGATCTCCCAGTGGGAATCATATTTGCTAATCTAAAATTGGAATCCTTTCTTCATTAGTGGGTATATGTTAAAACAATACCCAATTTTTTGGTGTTTCTGAGAAAAGTATAGTGTTTTAAGGAGTAGACATGTTGAGGAGAGTCATGGTTTTGATAAGATTTGGACTAATTACCTGAACTATCAAAAAATGTTCTTGGAATCAGGGTAGGTGACTCATCTTCTCAGCCTTCCTTCTCAGGAAATAGAGGTACTGAGTCAGCTGTTGGCTGGGAGCACTGTTGATCAGGAGCACTGTTAACCAGAAAAAGCCAGACAGGATTTCTCCCTTTAATGCCAAATCTGAACCATTTAAACACAGCCTGAGTGACACCCCACAAACAATGGAGGATCTTCAGTGACAAACTGACATTTTGAGCTGTGCACAGTAAACAGAATTGACTGTGAAAACGGTCAGAGGAAGAAGAGTGTGGATATTGGAGTGCAAGGAAATGAAAGGAGGTGGGTGTTTTCCCCTTGCAGAGTGTTGCAGGGGACTCACAACTCATATGGAGGAGTGAGCTTGGGCAGCAAGGGCAGCATTCTGTGCAAAGATCATACATTTGTGGTTTATGCATAAATAAGACGGTACCCATATGCCCAGAGCCTCACTTTGGATACTAATCCCTCTTGTGAGCTGTGGAAAGTCATGTCTTTGCCTTTGGTAACAAAGGCAAGGTGAGACAAGAAACTATATCAATGCACAGAAAACACTGAGATGTGTTTGGTCCCAGAGAGGCTTTTAAAAACTATCTATCAGAGAAGAATACTCAAAGCTGCATGTAGCTTTGTGTCTTTATAGGGCACAGCTGATTTCCTCTGGCTGCTTGTATGCTGCATTCCATAATCTTTGAACTTGCTGTGCCTCCTGTCATGCATTTTTACCACAAGTTTTTTCTTGTGGTGTTCAGTGACGAGTACTGAGCTAGTAACCAGTGCCTTCCAGCCCTTCCAGCCATACAGTTCCTAGTAGGTGTTACAATAGAAATTAATGCATCAACTGTGTTACTAGCTTCCCATCAAATAACATTTCACTGATAAAAAGACATCAATACAAAAGATCTTAATTAAGAAAGTTGAAACTTTATGTTATATAATGTTTCATTGACAATTTTCATCTCAAAATTTGAAATTTCATGCCCGTATTAATAACTTCAGACAGAAGCAGGCTTATTTCTCTCAATGAAGGAAAGGAAGACTTGCAGTATAGTTAAGATTAAAAAGTTTTATTCAACTATTCTGTTTTTATTTCCATGTGAACCAACAGCCTTTTCTCCTCCTATCTCTTACAGCAGCAGTATTACTGAGAGCATTGATGAATCAACACTTGGGTGGCATATTCAGTAGCTGTTGACAGGTGGTGGGAAATATAACACACCATAGTTCAACAGGTGCAGAAAAGTTATAAGGCTGAAAGACAGGAAAATAATCAGAGTCTTGGTATTACTTCTGTATCTTTCATGCCCTGTCTAACTTTTCTTTTCTGTTAGTAATAATCTTTATACACAGAACGAAATACCAGAAAGTGATTGTCTGATTTATATAGTCTCCCTTCTGCACAATTCTATGGCATCTGGGGCTTCTTGGAAATGAATATTTTGATCGATGGACCACTCGATTTCTCTCAGGTTTCTTGTCTTAATCTGTGAAACAAAAACACACCCAATACCAAAACCACATATGGAAAAATATATATATGTCCCATATATTTGCCCAGTTACTCCAAAACTAGTAATAAAAAATATCACAAAAATGCACTGAGAAGAGTTAATTATATTGACAAAAAATATTGTTTTTATTAATTATAGACAGTTCCTGATGTTATGGGCTTGACCCCTCTACTTTCAAAATTTGGTGACTGAATTGGTCATTCATCTTGAGACCAAGCCTCCTGGAGATGTGTCATATAAAGCACAGTTGCAAAATATATTAAGAGAAGGTAAGAAAAAAAAAAAAATTAGGAGTCATTCAGCTTCCCAAAAGAAGTGGAGAGCCTGTGTGACTGCATGATCAGAAAAAGTGTCCATTACTTTTATGTTTGTTTTGTTGCAAATAAAATATTCACCTCCCTTATGCTCAAGAATTATATATTTTGTGTATAGAGCTCTTAGGACCAATACACCAAATAATTGTATTTGCAAATCCTAAGTAAGAAGTGTTTATTCCAGGCTAAATCCAAAACAAAAAACAGCTTTAGGCAAGAACAAACAGTTTGCTTTAGAAACAGTGACCCTGACTTGCCTGAACATTTGTATATTTCTTTCCTGGACATCAGACAAGTGAATGACCGAACAAGTTAGAACATAGGCATATCTATGTACTAAGGGTTAGAATAGCCTTGAGAGAAAACAACATTTTCTACAGTAACAAGATAATAGAATAACTGTGTTCCATTGAATGGCGTTGGCAATATATTCCTAGATGTCACTTAGATGCTTTGAAAATTGTGTCTTAAGGTCCTGAGTCAGTCATTGCGATCCTGTCAGTGCTTTAGTAGGAATGAAATGCTTCCCTGTGCTAAGGACAACCACGAGGTCAGTTTTTAATATAATATTTCTTCATGCCCATTCTTCAGGATTGCACTGACTTTTAGCAGTGTGTTGATATTTTGCTTTGTGCCTTTAGGTTATACTCTTTGTGACTCATATCAATCCATTGAAGCATTCCCATATTCAGTTTCACCACCTGTAAAATGAGGGAAATAACACCTATTTTCTATGTAGTAATTTTTATCTCTAGTGTGGGAGATCAAGAAACAGTTATTTAATAGTAACTGATTACTATTTGCTTAAATTTATGAAACCACAAGGTGGCCAGGCACCTGAAACTGAAGCAAATTTTTCCTTAAGCATTAATTCTGCATACAGCTTTTTGTAGCAGTTTAAGCAGCATGCAGCCATTTTTCAGGCTCAAAGCTGTCTCTCAGGCTTTCTAAATCCTTGTTACTATTATAGAAACCCCAATCAAAATAGAAGAGAGATGAATCAGGCCAAGACTTGTCCCATTTTTCAGAGTTATTTACTGTGAGTTTTCCCAAATACTATATCCCGTAAAAAACCTGCAGAAACTTTCTTGCATGAGAAATGGAATGTCAAAATATTATGCAGATGTGGCAAGAACGGGTCTTTCTTGGATGAATTTCCCCTTGCAAAATATTAATTCTGATGTACAATTTTGTCCATTACTTGTTTCTGGAGTATTTACTGACAACGTGCCCAGCTCCTGAAGCAATAGGTGTTTTATTTCAAATGTATGACTGTGACAGATTTCCTATGTGCACAGTAAGCATGACTCATCTCTTTTCCTCTCCTCCTGCAAATTTTTTGGAGTGGGAATACGCTGATTTGGTTCTGCTGATTTATGTGCTACTTTGTTCTTTATCTGTTTGCACCTCGCCAGTTAAATAACATCGTGCTATCATTTCCAGGGTTCACAGGACCCTGTCAGCACTTAGCAGTCAAAGGTCAACCAACTTCACAACTCATGGTTAAATAGGTTGAAAAATCTCACCTAGTATTAACCCCCAATACATCAAATGAAGAAAAATGGTACTGACATCACTAATAATATTTTATGCATTACCATACAGCAGACTATTTTTGCTGTAGTACACTGGCAATACAGTTGTTGAGACATGATTGTCCTTGAGATGCTCAGTTCTAGGAGTGAACAATGAAACTTGTGTTTCTGATTGCCACTGATTTATGTTTTGCTTTGTTCTTTATCTGTTTATAAGTATCCAGGAGACCAATCCACATGTTGCTATCTTTCTTTCATCTCCTGAGCTGTCTGTGACCGGTTCATCTTTCCCTGATGCTATCTCTCTCTGCCCTGTGAGCCGTTCAGTGTGTTTCCTACACTCATTTGCAAGTTCACAGAACCGTGGCAATACTTAACAGCCAAGCAGAAACAAACTTGCCTGAAAAAGTATAAATAAATCCACCTGATTTCCCTTAGCGAATACTCTTAGTTTTGTATGATAGACCTACATAGAGATGTCAAATACTTGACTGCATTGAAGACAATAACTTCACCAGGGATCTAATTTTCAGGTATTTGTGCCATTTCTATTCCTAAGTTTCATGGCTCCTCCAAACAGATGTTGTTATGATGAAAAAGTTATTTCAAATATAAAATAATTTATGTGGAAGTGTAGATACTGTGTTATCCAGAACATCTTTTCCTGTCATGATCACTAAAAGAATTTTGAAGTTTCTAATTTAACTAGTACATACTTTCTAGTTTTTAGTTTTCACTCCTGTCTTTCCCGTCATCTGTCTTTTAAATTGTAAAAATGAAGGGAGAGACAAAAGGAAAAGAGTCAAAAATTACTGCCTATTCATCTAAATAATGAAATGTTTTAAAATTCTCAGTATATAAAAAAAGAAATTAGAAATAATCAGGAATATATCACATTTAAAAAAGAAGTCAGTATTTTCGATGAAAAACACATTTTGATACAAACATTTAAAACAGTCCAGGTCAAAATATCCAGGCTCTACTCAGCTGTCCTGAGAAACCGTTTTGATATTCACTATTGACCAAGCGTCATCCCTCCCACACATAGGCACTTTTAGCCAGAAGCCTAGAGAACTGGTCTCAGGCTGTTGCTGAATAACACAGGGAGGAAAAGGATCAGTGGGCTGAACAGAAGCCAACCAGCTAACAGCTGACTAGCAGCTCTGAAGTGTTCTCTGAAATCAATAATCTTCAGATAACTGACAGTATGTGAACTCAGTGGGTAACTCTGCATGGCTGCAGTGCTGCTGGTAGCTGAAGACTCTCCATGTAGACATCCTATGATGATATTCCAGGCCACTAGGCTGTGATAATTCATCATGAACAGGGAATAGTATTTGTCATAAAGGAAAGAGAAATATTTGAAGAAGAGCTTTCCAACACTAAACTTTCTTCACAGTCCAAGATTAAACATGGCAAAACAAGGAGCTTTAGGTATTCTTTCTGACAGATCTCTCCACTGTTTTAAAATTTCAAAATGAAAATCCCATTCAGGTAACTCACACCTATAAAATCATACTTGATCCCTTAAAATGTCTTCATTTCCCGAATGAGGCACTTGGTTCTGAATGACTTATTTATTCTGTGGTTCTTTGTAACATGCTTGACTACAATGACCTGTCTTGTAAGTTCTGTTTTGATTGTGCTGCCAGTCCTTCCCTGCTCTCTCCCATTTGTAAGCTTACCAACCTGTGAATGGCAATATTTTAGTTCTAAGGCTCTGCAATATTAAGGATATGCAAAAATGTAGTGAATCTGTCTCTTCAGATTTGCATGCATGGGTTGAGAAGGCCAATATGCCAATAAGTCATTCTTTAAAACTCCCACAGTGTGGGAAATTCATTGGTGACAAACGTCAGCATGATATTTGAGACACATTCAGACTCTGTTATGAAACTCATTTTCCTCTAAGGACTGTTTGAGACTTCTTAGCATTGCTAATGCTCTATAGCCTTCACTATCTGCCCAGTCATTCCCTCCATGAAAATCTTTCTGTTTCCGCTGTCTTCTCTTGCATAAAATTAAATAAAAATACTACAAAATAGAAGCATCACCAGTCAGACTGGCACAGCACAATTTATCTGTAAGAGACAGCAGTAGGTATTATAATTTAGTCTGTGATGCCTTTCACCTTTCATTGCATTTATACACTTATACTTGCATGATATATTCAATGATTCAACAGGGTTATTTTGGCAATGGGACTAGGGAATAGCTATGTACATATAAGGACTTCTGGGCAGCTAATTCAGTGCTGTGAATTCCTATACAGAGTAAAACTGATGGTTTGATACCATTATATTGGTCTTGATTTCAGCAGCAAATGCTAAGCAACTACTCAAGCAGTGTTGTTAGTATTTCATATAGACACATGCAATATTTGAGTTAAATGTGCTCACTCCACCTTCCTACATGAATGAGCAACTTAGGTTTGCATTCTAACATTCATTATCTGTCCTAGACCTATAAATCTTGTCCTTATTGAAACCTATGCTTATATTTCCTTTGTCTAACCGGTCAAGATATCAAGTGGGGAATTTTGCACTGGTGCAACTATGAATGTTGTCATTACCTTTTGCAGCCAATAGCAATATACAATGTAGAAAAGACCTAAACAAAGACAGGGCCGAAAGCAGGCATGGAGTATATTACGTTGGAAATTCTGACCACAGGTAAAATCTACCTGGTGAGGTAGGTTAATACTACACTGACAGCAAATATATGGAAACCTAATTTAAAAAAAAATAATATGATGAATACTCCATAAAGCTGTATTTTAATTACACTTAGAATACAATCTTAAAGCAGGAAGTCTATGTTTAATATCCATATTAATGAATATTTAGAGCTTGTTGCAGTGATTTGTTTATATCAGGAATTTTGTTTGGCAGTGAAATCATAAAAAGTCACTTGATAATCTAGCAAAACTACTTTCTACAGACTAAATCTACTAACCAAGGAACAAAGCCATGCCATGTGCTTTACATAGCTGGCCATGTAGGATGAAGATTCAGTACTTAGAGTGATAGCTTGCAAACAATGTGTATAGCAGATTTGTTTGTATAACAGAATCGTTAAACAATTCTCAACTTTGAGTGAATTTACATGAATCAATCTGTTCATAAACAAGATTGTAGCCTTTAGATAATTTTTTTGTTCTCAAATTGACCTCCTCCCTCTGTCCTGTTTATGCAGCTATGCCATTATGCAACTATGTCATTAATTGGTGGCCAAGCACACATATGGTGTGCTTGGTTATGTGCTTGGTTGTCTGAAAATCTGGGGTCATTTTTGCTTGAATACTGTCAGAAATAATAATTAAAAATAATAAGAGAATTTTCTGTAAAGTGGGAGGCAGAATCATTAAACCCAACATTCTGTATCTAGACAGGCCTATAATATTCAGTACAAAGGCCCCTCAGTTGCCTTTTGAACTACAATCCTTAACCCCTCAGAGACTCTGAATTTGAGAATAACCCAAAGTATGAAATCATATGCAATTCAGGGTCCCATGCAATGTAGCTTAGAGTCCAACTAAATGTTTGTGTTTGCATGTGCATTTTCTGTTCCCTATTTCTACCAAGTGAGCAGTGGCAAATGACAATTTAAAAAGAAAATACATATTTCAATGTAAAATCAAATCACATGCATCATTAAAAACCAGACAATTACCATTCCAGAAACATATTGGTCTGTTTCTGGATATTTTGTCATTATTGCTTGCAAGAAAATCAAAGAGCAACTCCCACTTATTGCCAACATCTGAGAAATACCTCTATGACCTTTTGGCTCATCATAGTTTTATGATTTTCAGCATCCTAAGGCTAGTGATGGCCATACACTTTTTTTCTTATTGTTCTACAATGTTAAGCTGCAGACTACTTTTGGTCAAACGCACAGATGGAGCTTTCATATAGTTCTAGATCCCCAGACCAGAAAAAGATGTTAGACAAAACTGAGTTATGCCAGGCTTCCATATGAGAGTTACTATTTTTTAAAAAGACTGTTTGTGATTTCCTAAATTTTCAGAAAAGAGGAAGGTCTCAATACAAATGTATACATCACCTTGATATGCAGCACTTGCACTGTGGAGCTATTGCTCCTAAGCTATTACTCTTGTTGCTTATTGACAAAAGACAATTTCCCCTGGGGAAGTTGGTTACAACATTATTTAGGTAGTTTCCTGATGGGCCACATATATTCCTGATAGTTCAAGATTACTCGAAAAGAGTTATATATTTCACCTTACATTATACAAGTAAGGTGAAAACAATTACAACTAAGTATTTTATGAAGACTACATTTGAGGAAATTTGTGGGAAATGTTATGGAGTTGTAATAGATGAAACAGCAAGATCAACAAAACATTAGTGAGTGCTGGGTCCCATGATATGGAAATTATGGTGTGCAGCCTCATGAAGAGCTTATTGTGCACTGTAACCTGAACACTGGCAGAGGACTTTAAAGTTTGACTGGTACATCAAAATTTGGTGATCAGCAAAGGTTGCAGACAAAGCTCTGATGGAATCATGAGTAAGATGGACCTTAAGTTAGGTACAATGACCTGAGTAACTGTGAGGTACATTTGTCTCTCTTTCAAGCATACTTAGAATTGGACCTTCTAGACTATGGTTAAAATATTTTTTTTTTTTCACTAGAAGCCCTTAGACCCATGTAAGAATTTAATAAATAAATTAATAAAAATTACGAATTTATTTAAAGATACTAAAAAAAAAAAAAAGTTTTAAGACACAATTTCCAGACAGAAACATGTACTTTCATTAATAAAAATGCCCTTTCAATTTTTGCTACCTGAAAGACTGCAGATGATAGAATGAACTTTACTTAAATGTAAGCCTTTTGGTGGCCTAGGAGGAGAACAGAAATATTGTCTGCTGCTTCCATGGAAGTAAACTTGTCCAAACATGACAAAAACCACAATAAATAGTTCACTAAGGGAAGAAAATGAAAATGAAATCGTTCACTTCTATCTATTCAACTATAGAAAGCTAAGAAAGCTCTTTGTGAATAAATCTACCAGAGAAGTTTAATACCAAATTTAATCAGAATATCTTAATTTCCAAGAGTAATTCCACCTGGGACCAGTATACCAGACATTTAACACTGATATTTTAAAAATCCGTTAATTTCAAAATCAAAATAATTGTTTCTAAGTGCCCAGCTTCATATTGTTGTGTGAATAGAAAAACTAGAAAATTATTCTCATTGTGAAAACTTCTGTTACAATTCAAAGCAGAAACATTACATGTGGTTTGGGTGTACCGTACCATTTCAGCCATGAACAGCCGAATACACAGCTTCATCTGTTACAAACTCGTTGTCAGCTCGTTGACGTCAGATCAGGAGTATTGTGGTTCATTTTGCCAAGAGAAATGTCAGCTGTTTGCTGAATCAAGGAAGTTGATAAAAATTATTTTGGTGGCATTAACAGCAAGGCTGTAAGTGAGCATAGCTTCAGCATCATGCATTTTTGCAAAACATGGCTTTGATCCACAATAGGACAATCAAGACTGAACTGGAGTATGATTTGACATGTACACAAGGACAAAACAGATGCCTAACAGCTTACATATGGTGCAGAATTCTTTTAAGAAAATCAGAGTGAGGATGTTGTTTGCAACTTTTCAGATTTAGAAAGCGAGTGTTTTAAATCAATTAGAAAAAAAAAATGCTTTCAGAGTATTTTGTGACTATGATTTAATTTTCCACTTTAAAAAGAAGACAGTTGAAATAGGCATTTGTTCATTTGATAGTGTCACCGCTCATGCTTTGAGAAGCAGAGAACTAAAACCCTGATAAATTCTCCATAGTTTGTTCTTATGTTCTCTCCCCTGTAGTAAAAGTTACTTATATGAACCTATAGCTGCCACATCTGAAAATTTTACATTTCAGTAGTAAATTTATTTTTGGAAACTCTCATAGCATTTACATGTCACATCTCTATTTGATAGATGGAGAACACTGGCATAATCTAAGCTTAAGAGCTTTCTACCACATAATGATGCTCACAAATGGAGCAGGAACTGAACATAGCTTTCCGAAATCTCAGTTCTGTTCACTCCGTAAAACCAAAGCTACTCTCAAGTCCTTAGCTTTTATATTCTTCATTCTTCAAAATTTTACTGACATACAAAAATGGTTGCTGAGCTCTCCTGTGTAATTTTATACAGTCTGCATGAAGTATATATGCTGATCCCAGATTTGTTGCAGTGTTCACTCCTCTCCTGTGTGGTAACGGTTGTGGTTCCCCCACAACAGGACCATCTCCCACACCTATACAGCCCATTCTACGTGTATGCCTTTTGCATGATCCAGGAGTAATTTTTTCCAAGTCCAACCATGATCACAGATATCATTTGAGTCCGGTGCAGTATCAGCCTTCCTGTAATAAAAGGCACTTCTGTTTGTGTTTTTCTCAGGAGATACTAATTTCAAAGCTGGGTCACGAACTGGGGGTAGTAAGGTGATTGGTTGTGTTGGCTTCCAAAAACCACAGTGGAAAGACCATCAGATAGAACAGAACCCATGTGAAGTTAAAATAAACTCGGAACAAAGTCACACATTGGAATTGAATGCTCAAGAAGAGCAAATCAAAAATTATAACAGTGGATGAATCACCACTTTACTCACAGAAAACAGACTTGCTAGTCCTGATTTCAGTTTGGTGCTATTGAGCCACTGTTACTACGAATAATCTTTACATTACACCAACTAACAAATCATTTATTCGTCAATATTGAAAGCACTATTTCCTCTGAAGTAATGTGATTTGTGTACATATATCTCACACACATTTTTGTTTGTTTAACTAAATCTCTGTGTCCTGAGGATTCCTTACATATGATTTACCTTTTCACTGATCATTGGTTTATTACAATGTAGAGCTCTCTAAAGTGTGATTAATGTAGAACAATCCCGGTAAACCTCCTTTCTGGACATGTCAGGGTAGGCCAGGATTATATCTATTATTACAGCCATGTGAGTGGTTTTTCCCAAGGCACGTATCACACTGATGTACATCCCAGCAAACTGCAGGGAGAGGTTAATTTATGACATGTTTAGAAAATCACTTCAGTTCTTGAGCATTGGAAGATGTTTACTAGCTTACTTATGGGACTTTGAGCTTTATTTATAAGAAGTTAGAAGGTTTTTCATAAACATAGCTATATAACATTAATATGCTACACTACAGTTCCCAGAATATGTGAAACTATCAATGAGATGTAAAGAGGAACTGGGTAGGCAAGACAATACCTTTAGGTTAGATGCATATTCTAGTTAAAATCAGCGAATCATTTTTTAAGTAATAGCTATTAATGCTATGCATTATTTATCACTGACCCCTTTGAAACCATCTCTCTAGAGTATTATGCCATGTTAAATTATCTGCCTTTTTCAGAATCATCTAATAAGACATTAAAGATCTCTGTCTGGAACCAAGAACATGGAAAAGAGAGCGGCACATATTTTGTATGTGTTTTATGCAAAGACCAAGGCTCATTCTCTCATATTTGAAGTTTGTTGTTTATATTAATAGACTTTAAGGTCAGCAATCACTGGAACTTTTACTAATAGGTAAGAAATTTAACACATTTCTCAGTAAATATCCTAATCATTAATTATTCTCATGGTTAAAAAAAAAATGTTACTTGTTTCTAGTTTGAATCTGCTTTGTCTTCCTTTTATCTGGCACTTGTTAGGTTTTATCGGATTCTCCTAGATCTGTACAGTGTTCTTGTCACCACTACCTCTAGCTGCCATTTCCTTCTCTTTCAGTCATATAACACAGGTAACTTGAATAAAACTGGTAGCCAGAAGTATATGTGTCAGTGTGTGATGTACTAATTGAAGATTTCTACATGCATGCATGAATTTGTGCACACAAATACATACATGTATGCAGGGAAAACTACACATATGTACTCAAAACTGTCACTAAAGGAAAGAGATGGACATTATGGCAATGTCAACAGATGCAGCGGTTAGAGAAAGAGACACAAGACCAATGCATGTGGCCTTCAGGACTAAAAATGTACTAGGTGGGGATATTATTAAAACAAGTACCTTAATGATTGTAAAGTGTGTGGCTACATGAATATCACATTTTTTCATTATATAGATATGGAATATGGTATATTCACAGGAGTCTCTTGGTTTGTTTAGTGCTGACACTTATTTATATGCATTGGTTTCACACTGGTGGACCTTTAGTAGTTATTTTGTTATTCTGGAGAGGACATGAAGAAAACTCAATAACGTAGAAAATGTAGAACATATTGTCCTAAAATCTCCCTCATTATTAAAACTACAGAGGGAAATATAGGAAATCGGAGCCTCAAAACACAGCTGAAAGAACTGAGAGTTGAATTCAACCACCAGTGAATTGCACTCCCACACACGTACAACCCCAGACAATAGGCTGATTCAAGACAATGAATGCACAAGAAAAAAGTCACTATTCTCCCTTTTCTCTCTGCAATGCTAATTCTTTTCCTCAAATTGAATGTCTGAAAAACAGATCCAGTGTTGAAATCCTTTCTTTCGTAGCTGATAACATGAAATATACTATAATATCACTTTGGATTCATCTTGACTCTGAACATAAACTTTTCCTAAGAAACATGTACATTATCAAAATTCATCTGCTGTGTGAATTGGTGTTCTGAATGTATCACCATATCAAGATGAAACCTGTTGAGAGATGAGGAATACAACTTCCTGATGATACCACTATCTTATATTAACCAATATATGAAAGATCTGTTATAAAGAATGTAACAAGATGCTAGCATTTTTCATAAAAGTATCCTAAAGCCTTTTTATATACAAGATAAACGACTCAGCTATTAGTCTATTATTTTAAAAATCTTATGTACATAACAGTCCAGATCAGACAGTGCTGCATTGTCAGCTACAAAGAGAAACCAGGTTTGCCATGCAGTCTGATCTTTACTTAGCATCCTTTGGTGCGTGACGTCCTACAAAATAGACAGTTTAAGCCATATGTATTCTCTCTGTATACCTGCCAGACTGATATCTCTAGCTTTTTTCCTTGTTTCTGACTAGCTGGAATTAATTTTTTCTTCCTTCAAATAACTGAGAGTGTGTCCAAGACAATCATTGAGGGTCCTTCTTGAGGCAATGGGTAGAGATGAGCACCTCTGGAGGATGGCTCATCTCAGGTCACCACATTAGGTGTGTCAAATATGTGGAACAGTTGCCTTTGGAGATGCTTATCTCTTCCCACTGACTAGAAAAGGAGCTTTGCTTTGACAAAGCAGCTCTTTTATCTGACAGAAGTTAGATGAAAGGAATCCCAGACATATGGACCTAATTGTCTCTGTGTATTATAATGTGTCACACTGGCCAGGTCTCAGTTGATGGCTACTAGTGTGAAGCTCACCACAAACATAGAGTTCCGTGTGCTGTGAAGCTTGCATGAGGAGATCCCATCATGTATGTGCTGTCTTGATATACATAAAGTGATGTAAGTCTAGCTAGGCACTCTTCTTAATTCCCCCTTTAGGAAGCTTAACTTATTATCTTTTTTCCTGACTTCCTGACATAAAAGGGGACTCAAGAAAGACAGCAACACCTCTCAAGTAAGGATTGGCTCCAATCTGATGAAGTGACAGCCTATTCTTTACTTCAGTTTCTCAGTTTAGGCATAAAACATTGGTACAATTTAGCAGCAGGGAGGCAAACAGCTGTAAATTAGAGAAGTGAAGGATAAGTATGCAAAATTTTATGTATTTTATACATGCTCACATGCATGTTTACTTACTGGTTATTATTTTTGTGATTTCCAATGGGGACAATTCAGTAATTGCTCAAAGTAATAATGCAAGAATATAATTTTAGCCGAGGAAGTGAAGAATGCTACAGTTTTAGTGGAAAGTTAATATTGGGTGAACAATAATAAAACCAAATAAAAATAATCTATAAATTGATGTATTGTCATGTTCCTCCTTCCCCCCAACTCAAAGAACAGATTCACCATATGGTCGTTTTATAAATATTTCGGAAGTAAAGTGACTTCTGGAAGGGATTGTAGTCTGAGATATGCACAGTTATCAGCATTTTAGAAGATCCAATTTGAAACATCTGCTAACTCTTGAAAGAGTTATGCTGAAACAAAAAACAGTCCTTATTTAGGAGGGTTGTATGCTCAGAGTTTTATATTCTCCCCTCTTTTCTGTAAGGATAACGGGAAGAGGAGAGAGCTGCACAAGCAATTTGCTTCCACCTTTTCCAGGTCCAAGATTTAAAGCTTTATGGTGAGGAAAATCAAGATGACAGATGCAAAGAGACAGTAAATTACTGACACACTTCTCTTCAATCATGCTTTGAAGTGCTAAAGAATTCAGACCAAATCTCAACCATGAAGGCTTTGTAAGAGGCAAGCTGCAATTTACTAGGCCAGTGGAATGTGACAGATATATTTTTAAAGAATGTATTTTTTTAAATCTTGGGATTTGGGACAAGGCAAAAAATTTTGAAAACGGTAAATGTTTTTGACCTCTGCAATGTTTATGTTTTTGGTTATACTGTTGTTATCAGTATGCAGTTACAATCCCTACAACTTGCACTTCTTCTAACCTTCCAGACTGACTATAAATATTTAACAGTTCTTGCAAGTTGATTTACATAGTACTTACTGGGTAAATAATACCTCAATTCTGAAAAATGTATGCACACATATAGTGCAGTGTAAATAATTAATCAAATATAATAATAGAAAAATAATAACAAAGAGAAAATACCAGTTTTCAGAAGATATAGTTATCTTTAGATAGATTTTTTGAAACACTTGTCCTTTTCATTCTATCATTATTTCTTTGTCTCTTCCTTTCTTTATCCTTCCTCTAATGAATTTATTATCTTCATAGCATAAATTTCAATAAAAATTATTTTTTTCTGAGATGTTTTACATACTATAGGTAAAAAGCAGAGCCATTCAGCATATATGCTGATGCTTCATGTATCATTCTGAATGATTAATTGTAATATGGACTCAAATCTAGCAACAAGATCACAGATAGAAGCAATTTTATCCTTTTTCAAGTGGCACTGAAGTCAGTGTAGATCTCTGCCAGTTCATGAGTCTGTCCAATTTGATACAATCAGTGAATCCACCAGCAAATTCTCTAACGGAGTGGTCTAGTTCTGAATCAAGCATAGAAATGTAAAATTAATTCTTTACTTTGACACACAATATTAACATATAAACAGATCTTTGGAAATGTCTGGGGCAGTCCATGTCCCAAGAGCTGTCACATCCCTCTGTCTCCCAATGTAGGTAGCAATATCCATCTTTGAGTATGATGTTTGTAAAATTCTTGTTTGAAAGGCTAGCAAGTGGTGATTGAGATCATCATCTGACCTGAAGAAGAATCACACACATTTTGATAGGTAAGAGGAAAATAAGACAGCCGTGAAAGGAAGATAACCAACAGAAAAGGGAGAGTCACTAGAGGTCTGACATGGTCAAGGCAATAGTCTGCGTAAGATACCTTTCTAACAATCTTCTAATTGAATAGACAAGAGAGACAACTGTGTTGATCAAATACAAAGAAAGGACACAGTAGCAATTAAGACAGTACAAATGGAATCCAGAAATAACTTTAGCCGTGTTGCTGGATAAAAGAGGACACATTTTAGAGATGTTATACAGCTGCTTCTGGAGAAGAAGACACAGAAGTCTAAGTCAACATAAATATAAATTTGAAAGGAAACCGCACATGGATCTGCCAATGAACATAACTTTATATTTCAGCTTATAGTTTTTATGCTTGTTAGTAATTTTTGTACAGGTAGTTAATTCTTTTATTTCGCTCTTAGAAACTCATTTAGTTTCTTTCCTATGAAACTTGCTGATAACATAGATGAAGAAAAATATTTTCAAAATAGGACACTAGCCTACACAACTTGATAGAAGCTACTAAAGGGTTGATAATAAGTTTTACAGAGGAAATTTCCAGGAATGTGTAAAGGAGGAGTTTCCTCCTTTGTCTGGTTCACATCAGAGTATTGACCCTCAACTAAGCCAGGTTTCACAGCCTCCTCTTGAGGAGGTGCTTCGAATCCTGTGCTATTCTTAGGTAATTCTTCTACTACTTTGTTTTTTTTCTCCTTTCATGAAAAATAATCAAAACCTCTGCTTTTTTTTTTTTTTTTTTTTTTTTTTTTAATTCTAGTGCAAAACAGAAGAAATTTGAGAAATCACATAAGATTTTCTTTGTGAGCTTGATACCTTCTTTCCAATCTGAGTATTACGGTATTCCTAATAATGACCGTGTGAAAGTCAAAACCTCATAGTTATCTCACTTGGAAGGTGACACCTTCAAGGCAACACAGATCTATTTGCTGTGGTATCATGATTCACAATTGCCCTACTATTTCTATTCATGTCGCTGCACAATTCTTCTGAGTAGTGCATCTGTTCCTTAAAGAATATCTTCTAACAATTGATGAAACTTTTCATTTTTTGTATCATAACAGAGGAAACAATGTTTGAACAACATTCAAAAGATATGTGATTTGGATCCACAGTTTTTAGTCAGAGTTAAAACTCCACTTCTTTCCTTCAGGAGCTACTATGACCAGAGATGAGCTCTATACCACTTTCCTAGAAAAATATATTTAATAATGGAGCAATGTGCTGGATTTGCCATAGACCCATAAAACTTCCAGACACAGAAAATTTTCTGTGGACAGTGTTGCACAGCAGAGATCTTATAGACTACTGCTCTCCTAGTAAATTAAATAATGTCAAGTAACATTCCCATGCATTAACATTCAATTATCTGAAATAGGAAATTGTTAGGACAATCTCTATTTTGATAAAGGTCAATTAGAAATCTCTCAGAAAACTCCTGGACATGGTTAAGGACTTAGCCTGAGGACATTTGCAGAAGATGATAACGGCATAGGCAAGTACAATTCTTTGACAGCTGGCTTCAGAGTCAGAGGATGAATCCATCTACCTTTAATTTATGTATAGGTGCAATCAGTAAGCACATCCCAGAAACGCATGGAGCTATTTCCAGGATTTCCTAGACAACACAGAAATCTCTGGTTTATATTTTCAAGCCTACCTGAAAATCTTAAAGTGTTTTTTTGGTTTTTGTTTGTTTTTTAAAGAAAGAATAGTTTGGTGTAATCACATGCCTCCTGGATCTGATGACATATGCATAAGTTTATAAACTTTATACTCACCTTCTTGGCTTGTGTCCTTAAAAAACTCAGAGACTGTCATGCCCAAATTTTGTACTTAGAATTTCTCTCCATGGCATGTTTTACCATTTGGGTTTGAATTAACTAAAAAGACTATGCTTATTATCTGTAATATCAGCAGAAAAGAAGAAGAAAATATGTTTACAGTTAGCAATTAAAAAGGGAGTGTTTCAAATGTCATTGGATTATGATGTCTTATAGCAATACCTGTATTCCACTAAAAAGTGCTAAACGCCAGGCCTAAATAATTTCATTATATAGTTAGTGAATCTGAATTTTTCTGCTTGGAAGAAGGAAATCATATGGATACAGTCATAATCTGAAGTCACCCTGTTCATATCTGGCTTTGTATCAAACCCCTTTATTTTTAATAATATTTTTCTCTACGTTGTTGCTATACAAAAGATCTAAACAAACAATAAGGAAACTAAGCAATAGTTGTAACTATCTATGTACATAGTACTGTAATATGAACAAAGTGATGACAGATGGAAAAATGCTTTCCCATTGTTTTGTTTTTAATTTCTAGTAATATGACAGTTTTGTTCTTTCAAAAGAAGTGTTGAAATCTGGCACAGAAAGCTCTTGTCAGGGATACCTCTTTTCTAACTAGTGGTTTAAAATATACATATTAGGGTTTTCTGTTTTAATGAAAGATTTTACCAAACACTACCTTATATGTTATGCTTTAGTTATATTTTTGTAAAACATTTAATTGCAAGTGATTACACAGATAGTGAGGCATTCCCATAGTGTTAAAAGCCTCAGCATAGACACACCATGGAGTGCTCGAAGACTTGAGATTCAAAAAGTGCTGTACTGATGTTTCAGAGAGAAATACTTAAGGCTCAAAGACACACTGACTTTGTGGTGTTTTCACACCTGTAATGTTCTAACACGTTAGAAAAGTATTATGAAATAAGAGCTGTTTGTCTTAAGTATAGCCTGAATTGAGCTCTTCTGAGCAATACAAGCTTCATCCCTATGCTTTCTGGGTGAAATTCCAGTATTTCTGAGCTCGGCTTTTAGTCAAGAATTTTGTCCTTATTTTAAACAGAGCTTGGGTTTGAATCACACATTTTTTACTCCCTGTAAAAAGAAGTAAAATAAAATGTTGAGGGAGAGAAAATTAGCTTTCTTAGCAAGGCATGAGTAATTCTATCCCCACACAGGACAGGGATATTACAGGGTAGTGAACAAAACCGGTGTGGAAGGTTCCAGCGTGGTTTTGTAAGAGGTCCTGTAAGAATGGTAACGTAGCCCTGCACTGAATTTCACGATATTTCAGATGAGCTGTGCTGCAGCTCCCAATGGAAAGGACCTCAATTACAAGGTCACACTGCAAAGCTGAGCCACCAAAAATGGCGCCAAACTCCATTGCTCCTTGCCAATCGTTAGAAATCAGAAAGGAAGCAGAATTGTGTCTGATGTTCCAAGGATCATGATCTGGACCAATCTCTGAAGGAATTTATAACATATTAAAATATTCTCAGTGAGCTGCTCTAATTCGGGTAGTATATTCCACTTGAGTACCGGAGTTTTAAAAAAGCAAAGACAATTTACCATCAGGAGAGCAAAGACAATTCAAGAAAAAAAGTATATAAGTTTAGCCCTGGTAAATAAACAAATTGCTGAGCTTTCAATCACTAATCGGTTTAGCTGCAGTTTTCTAATTTGTTTGGCTGGATCAGCTCTGGGGAATTACCAAACAAAGACAGAGAGAGGAAAATGTTCTTTCACAGAGTGCCTTGTGATGTACCTAATAAATCCAGTACTGGAGCTTGACTGTTCACTGATGACAACAGACTATGCCTTCAATGTCATGACCCTGGTAGGCTAAGGGGCATGACTCTCAAAGGGTTAATCTTTCCCACCTGTTGTTGACCACAGAGCAAGCTCTCCTGGCAGGTCTCCTACCAGGAGAATGTGGCCCCTGACCTTTGCAGGAGTGGGATGTTTGGTTGAATCCAGTAGTAAAACAAGATGTGAATAACCAGCAAATTCTGAATTTGAACGGCAGGGGTAAAGATGGGGTACAACCCTCCAAAAATCTCAGTCAGCTCTCTGTGAGGGTTACCATGAGCTCCATATGCTATGTTCCTGGTTTGGGCTTTTCCTTATGAAAATATTAGAATTAATCCAAGCTGAAACAGCAAAAAAAACTACTAGAAAAGTCAAGAATATTGAAACTGAGACGCAATTTCAGCCAAAACCAAGCAGTTAAATGTCAAAGCTGTTGCTCTCCTGAGTCAATACAACTGTTCTGATCTATTAGGTACAAGCACATGTAAAAAGCAAAGGCACAAGAACATTCTCACAAAGTTATACTCTATAAATTTAGAGAACATATTCTGAAGATTCAAGATACCTTCATGAAGCCCAAACTTTTTTTATTCTCTTGTGTCTAGTTCAGTATCTGAGTCATACCCACCTGGGAAGGGAGTTCCTAAGATTAAAAATATTTTATCTATAGAGTAATTGATGCAGGAGCTTCTCTGACATCTGCTAAGTTTTTCTACTGATGCCCTATGATGATTTGCTACCCAGCTATGTTGCCTATTTCAGCTTTTCTCTACCTGTGGAGAAGCTTTTTCAAGTTTTCTCGTTGATCACAAGAAAGATCTGCAGAAAAAAAAATTCTGTGGGGGTTCTTTCACTAAACTGCCTACCTAGAGAAAAGTTGGACTACTACTTATGGCACAAGCCTAGGAATTCATAGGTCTTCCAGGCACTGCTGTGTCACACAGCTTGCAAGTAAACTTGATCAAAACCCTATAACTGCAGCTTTAAAAGTGCTTTAGTTTTTTAATGCCTCCTCTATGCTGTCATGTGGTAGAAATCTCAGCCCTGAGGCAGAGCAGTATGTATATGAATTCCGATACTAATGCCAAGACAGTTGGGGAATAAAGGGAGGTATTCTGAATTATGAAGTTGTGAAGTGCAAAGGAAAGGGTGTGCACTCTGGTGTCTAAAAAACTGGCCTGATCAGATACAGGCCACTGTCTTTAAGGTGAGAGGGGTCCAACTGTTGGAACCTGGTCCATGAATCTGCTTTCAAAGACAACTGATTGATTCCTTTATGGACAAAATAACAGTAGTATCACAGAAAAGTACATGTCCCAAATAAGCTGGGTTCAAGCTCACAGTATTTGAATCAGCTCATGCAGTATTAAGAAATGAATATTTGAAGGTGAATAAGCACACTACAGGCCTTCAAACTTTAACTATATTAGGGGCTTGAATGTCCATCCGTTAATTCTTACCATACTGAGCAAGCCATGCACTCAGCAAGCCCAGAAGCTCACTTCCTCTGCAGCCTGAGTTTAGGAAGACTCTTGAATTCACTGAATGCTATAGCCCAGTCTATATTACCATTCAGACAGAGGCAAAAAGAGGGGAGACAAATAAAATTCCTAACCCACACACTTGTTCATCTGCCCCATCTTTTCCTCCCTCAGTAGTCGCCTCTACGCGTAAATGGGAAATCCTCAAACTGCTATAACAAATCCCGTCACTGAGGAGACTTAGAAAGGAAGATGCAGGTACAAGATGATGAACCACTGGAGTTTTGTCATTCCCTGACTATTTCTTCTTCGTATGCTATACTCTGCACAGAACTGCTTCAGTACTGGCAGTTGGCTGCTTGTGCCAGCAGACAGGTCTCCTCCAGTGGAGTTTTGCCAGGGAACTTGATGGATGCAAGATCAGGGTCAGAGATAGAAAAATATGGGCATTGAGATTTATGTGAGGAAATGAACCAATAACATTCATTTAATTAATTAATATGTTAATATGGCAAAATCCACTTGTCAAAGTATGCTTTCTTCATAATAGCATTCTTTGATTCCTGTTCTTCATCCAACCTTTCAAAAAGAGAGCTAGATCTATTTCATTTTGTATTTCATGGGGTTTTAGTATCTGAGGCTAACTAAAATTCCAAAACTGACTGATCAGAAGTGACACATTAGAAATAGGTCCTTCTTAGAGAATGTTAATTACCATTTATTTTATGAAATAAAATAACCTCCTATGAAAAATTCACTACACACTCCTTTAGAAGCCTTCAAAATATTTCTGACTGCAGACAGCATTTTACATCGGTTGAGTGCCCCATAAAACCTGGTTGTGTACATTTTCTTGTAGAAACAAGTGACCACATTTTCAACATGTCTGAGGTTCCAAGAAACAGAGAAAGCTTTATTTCTGGTAAGTTCTGTCAGGTTGGGCTTTTCTTCTTTAGGTTGGTGATCAACTGTGTCAACCTCTCTGTAAGTGGAGCTGGTGTCAAATAGTAGATTGGTCACCTATAAATTATCTGGAGCCCTAGGGGACTTCCTGAAAGGCACATGAAGAAGCAATTGGGCCTTATGTTGTCCTGTGTGACTTCTGGGCATTCATCACCAATGGACCATGCAAGTGGGTTAAGGCTGTGGTTTACTTAAACCCACTTCAGAACAAATATTGAAGGATGCATGAGAGAACTAGAGAGAGGAAAGGGCACAATAATGTGGAGGGGATTTGTTTCATTTCTGTTAAAGCCAGAATATTCTGCTGGGTACCTATTCTGGAGAGAAGAGTGAAGAGTAGAATATCGAAATGCATTGGTGGATGTAGGAGAAGAAAGTCAGTATTTCCATTTATAAACATTGTGGGTTTTGCTATGATGGCTGTAATATAACAGACAACATTAAAATGATGGAGGGGCAGAGAAATTTGCTTCCTCTATAGAGGACAAATAGTATCTTGCTTACACTTTAAATATGTTAACATTTTCAACCCTTCACATTCAGATTTATGTATTAATAGATTTAAGCCTGCAAATCTACACCACAACTTTCTCACTCATGCTGTAACGGTTTTAGAAAAAACTAACTGAACTGCTGAATGCAATTGCAGAGATTCCCAAGCTAGCATTAATGCATGTGGGGAAGGCAAGTATCAGGTATAGTCACCAGCTCAAATGTAAAAGCAGTGTAGCCATGTACCCGCAACTGCTCCTAGCCTTATTTGTCTTTTAATATAAACAAAGTTATAATGCTTCCACAACGAGATGTTTCATGGGAGGATGGATGGCTCTATGCTTTATCACCTATAAATCACAGTTTGGGGGTTGTCTGTGTGGAGACTTTTCTGATAATCTCTAAACCCATAGTCTATTTATATCCACCAAAAGCTCTAAAGTAGCTGCTCACAAAGATTTTTAACATGATGCTGATCAGAGTAATTCTAAAAGAAGTTTCTATGACAGTGTTTAAGCCCCATCATAGCATATGGTGACCAAGGACTCTCAATACATACTACACACAGATGTTTCCAGCTCTCACAAAGAAAGGGCATTTGGTTTATGAAAACAAGGTTTTTCTGCATCTTTTGCACAATGTAAATGTCAGGAATAGCTCTGAAATATAGAAATTCTGTCTTACATAAACAAAAAATAAATAGAAGAATGTTTCTATATCTCTCTTTTAAAAACCATGTAAAATTTTATATTCAAAGAAGAGAAATATACCATTCAAAGGAGAGAAATATACCATTATGCCTCAGAAAATGAAACATTAACTCCAAAGAATATTTAGAATATTTATAATGGAAACTCTCTCACACATGCACACACACAGTAAATCTGTATGTCCCTGCTCAGGTTTTTGACAAATGTATGTTAGCCTGGGATGAGGAAGTGTAAAATCAGGACACCCATGATAACAAATACAAGACATGGATCAGTAGCTAATTTCACACTCAGGTTTGCAGATAATTAGCAGTTTGGTATGAAAGGATAAAACGTCCCTCTGGAGGTTTCTAGATTATATAGATTTACAACATATGAATCTCCTCTCAGTCCAATGGCTTTGAAACTTTCTATGTGCAGAAAGTATGCATGTGAGATGAAAAAGCAAAGTGTTAAGTAAAATGATCTTGTTTTCATGCTAAAAATCTGATATACAGGCAAATACATATTTTATTATTATTAGATAGTTTCCAAATTGCATTATAATATTAAAAAACTCCAACATTCTGATCATTTCCTTTTTAAAAAAAATCAACTAATTGCAATTGCAACTAATATGATCTCATGTCAGACTTCTGATGTATTCTAATTCCAAATCATTTCATATATAGCAGAGAATAAACAGAATTCGCTGCAGATCTCCTCTGCAGTAGTGTATCTTTACTTATCTGACAATAAGACCATGCAAGAAATTTTATATATTCTTTTTGCTGATGGGAAACATTTTATTGTTAATATCATTGTTACTGTTATCATATTCAGATAATGTCATGTAAAACATATTAAAGAAGGTTATGACAACCAAAAGTTAGTTTTGAAACTGTGCTGTAATTACAGGATTTTTATGACCTTCTAGTTCTGAGCCCAGCTAGAGGTAATTTTGTCCCCCACCAACCCAGATCAGAGCCACTTCAAGACTACTGATTTCAGGTATGCCATGAGGTATGCTGCAGCTTGTCAGCTGCTGGGTTTCTCCTCTTTTCTGGCCACCAGCAGCCAATATTCATACAAGGTGGCAAGGATACAAGATGAATCTTTCATCTTTTTTAATGTTGTGTTCTGTTTTCTTGCCTTATAGCACTGGATGAGAACATTGTATCAACAATTGCTTGTATAATTTTTCTGCTCTGAATTGCCAGTTAATCTAATAAAAACAGAGTGTACCTAGATACTGTCACCATTTCTCCTCAGTCTCACTGATCTTTGTCAGCACATAGTGTACTTCTAAGAGAAGGACACATCAAAAGTTGACATAAAAAGGGTGCTTCAAAACACCATAAACAATAGAAACTATGACACATTTTCCTGTGGAGAATACAACAATGTGGGCTGTGTCATATGTCCAAGAGTTTTATACTGTGAATGGTCTGGTAGTACACCTGGTGAAATCTGTTAACTATCAAAATCAGAGGTAAACTGGTTGACTGTTTCATTGCCTAATATAATGAGTCATTTTTCTTGCTTGATGTCTCAACATCTATTGCAATACTAAGGAATGACAAAAATAGAGAAAGTTTATTATTAATAATAAGAAAGATTGGAATATTAAATATTAAGACAAATTTGGACACTTATATAAAGTGGATTGGTAGGGTGGGAAGAAGTGAGCAGCTGGATAGTGTCATCTATGGCATGTGATCAGGAGCGTGCAAAGACTGCCCCATGGTACTCCTAGAATAGGGCATGGATCCTTTATGTACCCACCACTGTTTGTAAAAACAGTTATGAAATCTATGCAAAGTTTCCCTATTGTGTTCAGCTATATTTGATTTTCTTAATAGCACTTTCTCCATTCCCTACTTAAATCCTTTCAGTCCCTTGACTGAGCCACATCCCAGTGATTGTCACCGTGTCAAACTTTCCTCACCAGTTACTCTGCCCAGCCATTACCAATGTTTTGTTACCATAGATAGATATGGACTATTTTGGCAGAATGACAAGTCTGCAGCAAGACTGCTACCACATCCTGATTCCAGTGGAGTGAGATATCAAAAACCTGAAAATCTAAAATTTCAAGCAAAAAGCTGAAAATAAATAAATAAGCATACACTTGGAAAAGCTAATTTGTTATTTGATGAGAATTTTAACTTGAACACCTCATTCCCTTAATCTCCAAAATGAGGGCCAGATTCAAAGCATGGTATTTATCATCACCAGTGTAATCAGGTTTGGTGAAACACGTAGTGTATTTATTGTTATTACTTTTATCCAGACTATGGCTTATTACTACTCCCAATACCTCAGAAAGTTTTTGGTTAAGAAAAGCTTATTTTCTGGGGAGCTTTTTCTCTGATATTCAGCATCTATATAACCAAAGAGATGTCTCCCCTCTCCACAGCGTTGATCTTCATGGTGTGTCTGATACTTCAATGTCACTGACAGAGCGAAAGATCATCCACAGAAAGGCTGAGGACTCCAGTAGCCTTTCTGCCTATGAAAGATGAGATCACAGACTTCACCAGCTTTAAGGAATTTATTATTTTTCTCTTATCTTTAATTTTTCACCAATTTCTGCATGAAGGCTTACTGAAGAATACTACTAATGAAGCCAAGTTGGGAATTGAAATCTGTTGATAGTTTGGTGAGGCAGAAAAAGAAATGGTCCTCATTTGAGCTAAAAGGTAACAAAATAGTGTCAGGGTGTTAGCATGGCTGCAGAAGAGAAAGCAAATATTGACCATATGCTCAGTAAAAAAAAAAGAAGAAAACAAAAACCTAAAGTAAATATAACTCAAAAGTCTTACGAATTAATAAATTAATTGTAGGAACTTTGAGATATTTATGGTAAGAATACCTCTTTCTAGTAATTCAGAATACTTTTCAGCTACAGACTGACCAACGTTGCAGGGTCTACATGAAAATAAACTAACATATATCTGGGATTTTTTGCAACAGAGCTGTAGGTAGTTCAAAGAAACGAAGACAGACTTTGTAAATACAGTGTACACTTGTGCTTTTTAGCTATGAAATGTCACAGCTACCTGTGGCAGTTCAAAGCTTTCTGAATGGAAAAAGCCAAGTCCTACTGATTTCTATCTATTTCTCAGGTTATGATAGTTTTTAAAAGTGTTATCGACTAAATCTGATTCTACATCCAGCTATTCAATATTTATTAAAGCTGTAGGCTGATCCTATATCCCTGGTTTGGGTGAGTAATCCTAATTCCTCTAAGAACTTTTATTGATATCTTGTAAATAGGATCTGTAAAATAAACCCCAGAGTTTGGTAAGAAGACTGATAATATGATTACCTAGAAAGGAAGAATTAAAAACATTATCGACAGTAGATTTGTGTGTCTTTCTGCTTTCTTTGCAGTGGGCAATGAAGATGTAAATATGTTCTTTTCTTAAGGGATTATTTGTTTATCTCACAATGTGCAGAACATGGGCTTATAGAAACTGCTTGGAAAATCAGTGAGACAGATAGACAGAAAACAGAACCAAACCAGTTCTTGCACATATTTCAACGTAGCATCCACCAAATGTTTTTCATAATATTTTACCATGTGCTACTGTACCACAGTTTCCCAGGTCATTGTCCATCTTCGTATTACATTCCTAAAGTGAAGACAAACCAGGATCTCATCACAGATCAGAGAAGGTAAAGCCTTAAAGAAGATATCTTTAATAGAATCCATTCTTTAAAGATCTTCTTGCTCATGGATAATTTTAATTAAAATAAAAGCAGATTAATTATATTTGAAGTATGACAAAAGAATATTTAAGAATTCTAAATAGAAAAAATAAAAGAAGTAAATTTTGTTTCTTTAAACAAATTCCATACCTATTAGATACATAATGGCCTTATTACATACCTACTGATCAGTTTTCAAGAATGTGGTAGACAGTCTATTCCAAGGTTCTCTACCATGTGTGACTTAGATATAAGATCCCACACCTCCAAAGCTGTCTGCTATGCATTGGAATCAAAAGGAGTCAGTCTTGCTTAAATTTAGAAGTATCTCAAATCATCCCCCTGAATCCAATTTTAAATGTCTCTGTTCTTTTGTTCCCTGTCAAAAATAAAGTTAATACTATCCTTATCTTCTATCCACATACAAATCTTCAGAGGAAATCTTATTTGCATCTCCCAGCTCATCTGGGACCTCTAGATATGATCAAAACATTAATATCATGGCCTAAGCTTTTAACAGCTTCCTTATATCCTCTTAAAATCATTCCTTTCGTTTTATAAGAACTCCTTTCAGCATCAAAATATAAAATGGGTAAAACATTAATCAGTTAAGCAACCTGATACTACTTTTCAGTACAGGACATTTAAACAAAGTATTTCAAAAAAAGAAAAGAAAACCTCAAGACTATCACTCCTTTTTAATGTTGATTTTCCATTTAAACAGAAAGACAAGGAAAGTGACCACTTTGCATGCATTTCCATCTACAAAATGCTTTATAAAAACACTACTTTCTTCTGTAAACAAGGTAAATTAAATATATTAACAATGTTATTGAGACAAAATAAGAGTGTACAACAGTTTTCTAATTAATGAAACATGAAACTAAAGCATTAACAGTTGATCCAATTACAAAATATTAGGTGCTCTAGAAGGGAGTCATGAACAGCAAGGTCATGGCACAAACCCTCTTGCAGATGTTAGATTGGTTGACACCTGCAAATCATTTGGAAGCAAGGATTTATTTAAATATCTTACTGTGTTACCAGTATTTCTCTGTTTTCTTTCATGCTAAAGGTTTACTCTCATGGGACCAAAAGAACTAGAAGAAAGTCAGTGCAATTTTTTTGCTATGTACAGATCTAATTAGCATAATCACATTATATTATATTTTTGTTTTCTTTTCTGGCCTCAGCAGACAAGACAATAAGCAACTCCCAAAATATTTAGAATGAGTTTATTCCCCAACCTGATTCTCATTTCTTCAGCAAAAGAACTTTCTATAGAGTCTATCACATTTTAAGTTTATATTACAGCATGGGGTGTAAAATACTGATAAGCCCTTCAAAAATTCATTATTCATCTACATTCACGTCAACTTCCTGTCCATAAATTCATCTACATGTTGATGTAATTTCAGAAACTTTCCTCCTCAGAAGCAGGAACAATGAACAAAAACAAGATGACAAGTCTTCAGAAGAATGGCATCACTGGAACCCTCAGAGTTTTGTGATTTCTAGGTAGGAATCGATCACCCATTGTTCAAAACACTGAAGTGTTCAGGAGCATATTTTTAAGATTCATTCACTTGTCAGCAAAATGGCTGGAGATGGACAGAGAGAAGATGTTCCCAGAAAACAAAAAAAATAGTAATTCTTTGTATCTACGCTTACACATTGTAAAGGATCCTGGTTTTATGGGAGGGGTCTCACTTAGGACTCTCAGAAGTGGAGACACTAAAATTTGCAAATAAATCTTAAAATTATTAGTTAATCAAATTGTTAGTTGAACATTTGACCACTTGACCACTTTCTATCTATAGATTCCAGAGACTTCTATAACCACAAATAAACAGAATTTCCAATCATTTTACAATATTCATAATAAATATGAATTCCTGTCTATCATAAAGGCAATGCTTCAGAAACAGTACCTGCACAGGAACAGATTTTCATAAGCTAGGTTTGAACTACCATATCTGGATGCTGACATAATAAAAACCCTAAAAAATGCCAGTGGGATTCAGGTAGTGAGGGAGGGCGGATCATCTTTGCAATACTAGGACCAGGTAGGTAAGGTGATAATATATGGCTCCAGAGCTATACATTTTCCTAGAAGTAGGATACTGCATAGCACTGAGGATGGAGGGGGAGACAGAAATTTACAGGGAGCAAGGAAAGAGTCAGAGGTGCAGAATGCCTGGGTGATTCAAAGGAGTACACAAGTCTGATATAGCAAACATATTAAAACTACCAGCATACTAGCTCATAATGAGTCTGGTATCACATATGTTTGGGATTATACTGCCCTGATATTGGTCCATTGCTGATCTCCAGAGCATCTAGATACATCTGCCTAGATCAGACCATGTGCCTGAAATTATAGGTAATTAATCTTAATAAGTGTTGAAGTTTCAAAAAATGAATAGTGAAGAGTAGTAGACTGTACCGAGTCAGCTCAAATTATATTTAAGTTCTTTTGCACTTGACATTAGAAGATTTCAAGTCTGATTCATAACAGGAGTTGAGTGTTTTGTGCATCACTAAGACTATCACAGTCTTCTTCAGCTCATGCCAGAACTAATTATAAAGTTTGAACACATGTGGTCAAAGATGTACATAGCCACTGAGGTCCTAAATTTACTCATCGGCTTGTCATCTGGTCTTGTAGCTCCACTCCGGTGGGGCACTCAAGCCAATTCTGAAGGCATTCTCCCAGGTCCTCCCCAAAACCAGTCTGGATTTGTGAAGAACTGTCTGAATCTGCTTGTTCATTTTACCTAAATCACCCTAGCTTATGCTCTCTGGTAGGATGCTAAAGATCAAGTTTTGAATCACCACTCTGCCTGATTTGAATGGAGATTTTAGGAGGATGGTGTCCTAGTCACCAGGCCAAGAAAATTTAGGACAATGTCTACAAGGCACAAAGATCTCTGAACTAGTGCCTGTGGCACAGGCTTAGGAGGACAGGGCCTGGCCATCCAGGCTGAACGATCACACCAGGGCAATGCTACGAGCAGGATGCCTCTCTGAAGGGTTTGTAGCCTCGTCTGTCACCGCTGTCACACTATTCCAGCACTAGTTCTGGGTCTGTCGCAGTTGCTTCCAGCTATGCACTATGATTGCTTCTGTAGTGTTGCCATGCCCAAACTCTCAGTTTGCCTTACTCAAGTTCTTCTTTTGGCACTTATGACAGACTTTGCTACAAGGGTTTAAACCTAGTTTTCCCACCTTCTATTTTATGTCTTACCTACTGAAAGATAAAATTAAGTCTTCTCTTTTTTTCCCCAAGTAAATAATTATATGTACCAATCAGAGTTTGCTCTTTGTGGTCGTAATGTCAAGTTTACCAGTCCATCAGCAGGAAATCTGTTTGAAGGCAAAATAAGCATGACCCCCACAGTATTTGCTGCCATCAGTCTACTTCCCTTTCACCATGCCAGCTGGATTACTCTGAAGTGTCATTATATACACAAAGGAAGCAAAAGCAAGCCTGGCAGTCAGTGTATCTAACCAGTGGACTAAAGCTGCAAAGCAGAATCTATAGCTCACTGTAGTCAGCTGCTAAGACACTAGTACAAAATATTATTAATCTAAATACCCTAAGCTGAGCAATGACAGTGGTTGCTGTATATGGATTTATATATCCTCTATGGATAAGTAAATATCAATAAATGGAAATCAAAATACTTCAAGTTAACAAAGAAACACTATACTAACTGCTCTGGAAATTCTAATATTGTTAGTAATCATAACTGTGTTGAATCTGGGCTATAATTTCACTTTTCCAGAATTTAAAAAGAAGTTGTAAACTTGCTCACAGGCAGACAATGCCCAAATGAAAAAGGCTTAACTTTCAATCTGTGCTGAGTTTATCTGATATGATATAATCTTTTCCTAGTTAAAATATTGTGTGCTAACATTTGCAAATTTTGAAATGTGTGTTACCATGACTGCAACAAACATTCTATTTTTAGATTCTGTTAATCTCTCATCTTAAAATATAGAACAGCAACTAATAACAGTCAGTATCCTTCTCTCTTTTAGTCATTCAGCTATATTATTAAAGAATTACAGTCCACTCAGATGCACAAAAGTGGTTTTAGACACTTGATGAAATTTTATGCCAAGGAAAACCTTTTAACATGAAACTAATTTTCTGCACTATTTACTAACAAGACACAGATCTTAGAGTTAAAATTAATAGGTGTTATTAACAAACCATTTGGAAGTGTCTTATTATGCAATGATAGATGTTCTAATCTGTTACCTAGGCAATAAAATAATATTTAACTAAATATACTAAAAAGTCTACCTTTAATAAAAAATCAAGATTTTTATATTCCTCTCCACATTAAACATACAACCATGAATGTCCATGTGCACATAAACACTCCACCACAGAAATTACTGCAAACAGCCATCATGATTCACTTCATCAAAATGAAGACAATTTTTCAGAAAGAGATAGTTTAGCTATCCATTGAAATATTCTACTGTACTCCTTAGTAATTTCAAAGCACAGTGATTCACAAAACAGAGCAAAAATTACACAGAATTGATGTGGAAGCAGTTATTTATGTGTTTGGAATGTAGACATTGACTGCGATACAGTACTCACAAGCTTATTTCCATTATAGGTCCAGCATGTCATACTAGAGTCAATCAGATGGCATGTTTAGGCTTTCATTTACCATTCCGATAAAAGTCCAAACTTCATTCTGTGAGAATCTCGGAAAACACCAAAGCAACCACAGAATTTAAATACTGAACACAGTTTGGATTTTCTATGGTCCTCTGGTGAAAAGTCAGTTCACAGAGAGCAATGAGTATTTCACCATCACTGTTTTTGTGACAGTGAAGCATCATCTTTTGAAAATGTCATTTTCTACACCATAATATTCCTTGTGCTGAGTCAGGAAATGGCAGATACAGAGTTTCTCTGTACAGATAATTTTCTTTAGATTTGTGTAACTCTACAAATATAAACAAATGTCTCCTTCCAGATGAACCTATATTAACAGTTTGAATAAGGAGTGTACGTTTGTCGCAAGTCCCTTGGTTGTCCTCTTGTACTTTACTTTAGTTCACTTCATGAAGCAGTTTCAGAGCACCTGAACAGGGATTGTTCAGTTGACACTAAACCAGAAGATGCATTATAGAAGTGCAGTTCCACTTAGTAATGAACATTAGGTCCACAGGACCAGACTAGAACTGATTGAAACTACTCTCCTTTGTAACACATACATTGGGACCTTGGCATCAACTGTTTTGGTATATAAGATTTCTCCTATTGGTCTAAAATATTTGACAGTGTAGAAGTATCCTGTAAGCATAGGACTATGTGCATGCACATTTTTACAGAGTGAAACACACACAAAAAACACCCACAAAATTATTTATTCACTATTCAGACAGAAAACAAACTATACCAGATTGTGGAATGATTTGCCTAAGACATCTCAATCCTTCTACTTTGGAGATGATGATTATGATATAGCCTTGAATTATATCTCTAGATTCTTTCTCCATGGAATCCCTACCTCATTACACATGATAGATGATGATTTCTTGCAGAGGAGATCTACTCAATATTTCATCTTATTCTCTGTCTTCGGTGTATGTATGCACATTTATTTACTGTTCATTATTCAAATCCCATTCTGAAGACAGATATATTATTTATTAGACTTTCTTACAGCACTCATCTCCGTAGGTTATATCTATCCTAGTAAATAAAATGGGCCAGGGTCTCTTTTCTGACACTGAGAGCAAGCAGAATGGGACAGCTTGCATTCAGGTAGCTAAACTTTCTTCTCTGTGGAACAGGATCTCCTGATTTATACTGTCTCTTGGAAACATTCCCTCGTCTGCACTATCTTCCAACCACATGCAACCTTCACTATCCTGTAATCATCTCCTGGGCACTTGCAACAAGAGATCCATGTGTCTCAGCCAAAAGTATGAAAAGGAGCATGCTAACAATGAAATGAGAGAATTGTTGGTGTGCTAACATGCAACCCCACGTCTTGATCTTGGTTAATTTGCTTGTATAAATGGAGACAAAGTTACTGCACAGACTCTGCCTTGTGTTCCCCGTTCCCAGTGAGCTGAAGCAGGGGGCTCATACTGTTTTTACTGATGTGATCACTGGACACAGAAATGTGAACGTTTACATTTTACAGTAATTTTGAATTCCCAGTCTGATATATCAAGTATCAGAGTTTTCAGAGATTTTTAAAAAAAATCTTAAGAAATGGTTATATTGTGTCAGACTTAAAATCCTTTTGGCGTAATGGTTTGTTCAATGTAATAATTTGTACAATGGTCAATAATGGACATTTGAAGAAAGAGTACAAAAAAGAAGGTGATTATAGAGCAAATCTTCCTATGGGGAAAACAATATTCAGATTCAGTTTGTGATACAGCAGTATTTTTATTTTATCCTTTTTCTCCCATTTCCTGTTCTGCCTTTTGACCATCACAGACAATTAAACCAATGACATCTTCCAGATTTCTTTCCTAAGTAGTGATGATTAATTTAGAATCCTTTATTTTATGTGTGTAATTAGAATATCTCTTTGGGTCTTTTTCTGTTTGCATCACTTCACATCCATTCCATTGACATAGAATTTCACCTGTGGTTTTGTTGCCTTGTCTTTCTGTGTTACCTCTGCAACTTTTTGCCAGTAGGTTCAGTTTAGGGTGTCTTGTATTATTTTGGATCAACACTCATTTTATATGCTCAGAACACAATGGCTTGAGCAGCAGTTATGAGTACTCAGCAGTTCTGCAAACAAGGCATAAAAGTCTAAAAATGTACATTCTAAAATTGAAAGCTGTGTTATAAATGGAAGGAAAAGTTCAGTTTAGGTAACATGTTAGCCAAACTCTGTGGCAGGGATAAAAATTGGTAGGCATTCTTCAAGTAAAGCAGATCTATTGAAAATTACTATTTTGTTCAGACATCTTTTGTTTAATGTACCTAGAGCACAGGTCTGAGAAAATCCCACTCAAGTTCCTGACATCTATAGAAGCTGGAGAATAGTGGTTTGTTTTAAAACTGTGCAATCTCATCAACACGGGAACAAAATATTTTAAATTTTTCCAAGCTTTAATTCCAATAAGATCTCTCTCACCTCCACTTAAAGTTCTTGTATATCTGATTATATATTGATCACAGTTGCATTCTAGCACAATCCCTGAAATACCCACCATCTAGTGCAACAACCACACAGCACTGTACATCTCAGAGGAGAAAGTCTAATCAGTAAGTAAAACCAGAGAAGTAATGAGTGACTATTCACAGTCTGCACTTATCTGTAGATTAATTATTAATATTAATTACAGGAAAATTATGGAAGCTCCTGATGCAGCTGACACTGTTGACAACACATATTTCGTCTGTTCAGTCATATATCATGACAAAGATAGATCTTCTGTCTCACCTTACAAAAGAGCTACTCAAAAAAATAACACACAAAAAAACCTATTGAAAATGTACATTTCTCCTTTGATCCTTAACTTACTGTAGCTGGTTAAGTCTGCTGATTATGGCAAGACCACTTGGTTTTTTTACTTCCCATTTCTATGCCACATGCAGCAGTGGCCCAAGAGCTTTCCTCTCTTTTTCCAAAGACATTTATGATACAAATCTCTGCAGGAGTATTTTGGTGTGTGACACTGCATGGAAGCTGCAAGAGCTGCCATAAGACTGAAGGTATGAATTGTTTCTCTAATTTGTCAAAGTCCTCCATGAAACAGAGACACAGAACAAGTGACCATTTTAACAAATTTTCCAAGAGCTCAATAAAGCAATAGTAATGACAAAGGAGCCAGAGTTATAAACACCTATTAATTTGTCTAAGCACCAGTGGGGTCTAAATACAGAGGAGGAAATAAGTACTATCACAAACATCAAAGCTTTACAATTCCTGATGGAATACTGGCAAGGAGGGAAATTCTTTAATAAAAATATCAAATACTATTGGAGTCTTAAGTGGTAATATTTTTTTCTTCTTTAACTGAAGAGATCAAATACTTGAAGAATTCAGATATAATTCCTAATCTCTAAGCTTTCTGTCCTGCACATTTCCAAAGTATATAAGGAATAAGTGCCTGTTATTCTCAGTTAAATAAAGCTCACATCTGGGCTTCCATGTGGATAAAGCACTGCCACACCAAGAAGAGCAGACAGGCCTTCTCCAAGAAATATCACACAGGGAAAGGAGGAGCAGACTTCTTCTGAAGTGCAATATTTCAGGGAAATCTCTTTTTTATATTCCTAAAACATAGCCTTTTTTTGGGGGGGGACTCTGTCCCATGCATATAGTGGGATACGAAACTTACAGATAACTGAACTATGGATACTTCCACTTTCTTTTTATTGTAGCTCTAAGTCATATTAAAACAATTCCATGTGTTCCTTCATGACACTTTGGGTCAGAGTTCCCAGTTTGTTTCACATGGGGAACAGCGTGACCTTGTTCTACTCAGATTGTATATCAGGTTGCTCAGAGGAAGCCAGTCCTCCTGCAAACTCATATCTAGCTCGGTTCTTCTGACACTCACAGCTGACTCACCTGCACCATACCAACATTATGGGCTCCCAAACACTTATTTCAGCAACCTCCACTTGCTGTAATTCCCTCAGTATTCACTCTGATCCTGTGGGCTAGATATGCTCCAAAATGCTGGTACTACCTTGTGGAGAAGAACTGGAGAAAGAGACTTAGCTGTGGTTTCATGAACCATCAGGAAGAGAAGCATGTAGACTCAGCATCCAGCACTGGAACATTGCTATAACACCTGCTTGATGGGTAAATTCTTAGAAATTATTCATGTTGACTCATCAGTTACCATGACATAACTGCTTGCAGTACCTTGAGAAATGGCTCAGTCCATAGCGGCGGAGGAAGCAAAGACTGTAATCTAATGCTGATTAATGTCCATGGGGTATGTTTTGACTAGCACTGGTTGGCTCACCTTTTCAAACACACAGTGAGCATTATGTAATAACTTGAAACTATCTGTAAAAGAACAGTTTTCTGTTAGTCCTCTAAGGTCAGCATCACAGTTACTTCTCTAGGAGCTGCAAAGATCCAGTGGGATGTTTAGCAGTCTTTGCTCATACTAAGTCATGATCATCCAGCTGGCATTAGAAAGGCTTCATAATAATAACTTCCAAGATCCTTCTTCAGGAAAAATGACTGTCATTATCTATGCTTAACTACCATTCTGGATTTGTCTGCAAACAGGTCAATCTCCTAATACACACAACCATACCAACAACACACACATCTGAAACCAATGGATTATGTCTCTGTTACATAGAGATCCAATCCAGCAATTCAGTCTGTATTTGGGAGTTGTCTTTTCAAGGACTGAGACCAACACAGCAGGAGACAGGCTGGATTATGACAAACCTAAATCAGCTGGACTAAAAGCAAAGCGTAAATGCCCTGGCCTGCCAGTCTATAACCTCAAGCATACCTTGGTTCTATAAATATGGTTATTGATACATGCTTTATACTGCACATATACTGGTAAATCAAGGACTTCTTGGACATGGATACAAGTGCTAAATCTTGATCATTTAAACTATTAAGATGTTTGAATGATCCCGTGCAATGTTTTGGCCCAAATCAGCACTCACATGTAGTGTACATGAGTTAGTATATATGAGTTAGCATAGGTGAGGGATCACTCCCAACAGCAGTCTGGATATGGCCACCTAGTTTCAAAGGCCAAGAGAGCTAAGTTATATGGATGTTGTCAGACTGTAGCTGTTGGCCACAGGTCCAGAGAATGGGCCTGGTAATTATAATTTATGAGTGTGAATGTAGTCCAGCTGTCTCTGGAGTCATGCAGCACTGTGGAGAGTGTGGAAAACCATATGTTTTCCCTTCCTACAAAATGCTGTCATTTGAAGTCAGGGCTGAGAGGGACAAGGAAAGAGGAATATGAAGAGCGTAAGAGGAATAGAGAACAGTAGAACTGTAATGTTGTGCAGGGAATGGTTTATGATCACACAGCCTGAGGAATGTTTGTACTTAAACCCTGCTACCAGACTTTCCTCTGTTTGCATACCTCACTGTTTTTACATATGATTTCCTGCAACAGAGTGTGCTCCAGGCAGGGGCACCTAGCCAAAATGCTCACTGAGCTCTGCTCCTGTGTCACTTGTGGCTGTGGGGTGCCTTCACAGGGACTAGGACAAAGAGATAGACTACAACAACATTTGTGGGTACATGAGAAGGCCTCCAGAAAGCATAGAAAGTATAGCATTTCTCTCATATCTACAGGGTCTCCTTCAAGACCCTGAGGCTGTAGTCATAGTGAGAAAGAGCTGAAATTGTGAAGAAGCAATAGGTACAGCAATGTTCCCAGTGCTGGAGTTTGGTATGAAGGTGTGGGTATGCAGGCTGGCCTCACTTGGATGCTCGAAGTCAAATCACATAATTAGGGTTTTTCACCTAGCTTCACAGTACCTAGCACCATGAAGCCCTAATTTTGGCCTCACGATTACAGCTAGCAATAGTGATAGATGATGAATCTAGCCTCACAGTTGTTGCTATGTGTAATACTCTCTGGATTTCCTTGCACACTTCCCAAGCTCATGTTACTTCTATCAGCGTTTCAAGGGGATCATCAGAGGACAGGGCACAACTCCTTCAGTAAGAAATTCCTTATCAAGGAAGATGTGAATCTTCTAGAAGTAGCTAACATTGGTCTTATCAGCTATAAATGAGCCAGAGGAGAGAGCATGTGTCATACTTTGCCTCTAGACAACTCTACCACTTCTCAAGGTTTCTGACAGTGAATATCAGAGAACATTATATCATAATGTAAAGAAGGTACAGACTCCCACAAACTTTTTTGCCATAGGTTTTTTTATGTCATATATTCTGCAGCCAAACAAAGGGATCGATTTGGCACTAAAATGGTAGCCACAGACAAAATCTGAGACTGCTTTTGTACTATACTTCCTTTCCTGTTATACAGAATAACAGTTACAAACCAGCAAGACAAGGAATTGATTAAATTACCCATGTAACAATACATTTCAGAGTGTCTGCATTTCCCTCACCTTGTCTCTCTGGGATTGTCTTAACTGGTAAGCACTGCTATTTATTATAAATCACCTAGGGAGATTTCAGTTCCTGCTGTCTTTCTCAGTATGACTACCTATGAATAACTTACTTTCTTCCAGACAATCATTCACTTTATGGGGACTGATTTTGATGTAAAAAAGCTGTACAGTTCTTCCAAACATACCTACTCATATTGGGCTTTGCAACTGAACATTTACTAAAGAATTCTGAGTGTGAAATGTTGCTTTTCTGTCTGACATCCTGTAACATATTTTGGTCTAAGTGTAATTACTAACTACTCTGTAGAACCCAATGAAAGTGTAGCAACTAAGGGATTTCATTCAGCTGTCTTATTTTAGACATCTAATTTATGTGTTTCTGGGTGTAATTTCAGAAGATTCTAGTTCTGGATGCAAAGACAACTTAAAAAGCTGTGCTGCACTTCATCACCTCCTGAGCTGTGGTGACCCAACACTTTGTGAAACCATGGTGTAAAACAGATCACAGAGCAATCTGTTAAAAAAAGGGGGAGTAGTTATATTTACCCTGGATAATTTCATGTGTTTAATTGCTGCATAACCTTGTAAATCGAAGTAGTAAATGTTAGTTCAGCTGGTGCAGGAGTATGGCATGAAGGTTAGGAACTTCTTAATCCAGGCTTTCCCCAAAACATGTGTCTTGTATTCTAGAAGACTGGAGCTTCGTTCTCTTGAATTTCCACATTTTGCAGGGGGCCACGATAAATATTGCTGAAGGATTCAGAACACAAGTCAAATCTGGCTACTTTCTAAAGGAAGTTATTTCAGTTCACAGGTGTTTTTAGGAAGTCTAGGAAGTCACCTGACTGGAGCATCTATAACACACCTGAATTTTAGGCCCCTAGTGAATACTTTTAAAGTAGATGCATACATTCCTCATTCAGTCAATAGAGAAAGCCAAACAATAACTATCTATACATAGGGAGACAAGCTCTCATTGTGAGGGCTGCAGAGACATGTGTCTCTCTCCAATAGTGGGTCAGATAAATAATATTTTCCCTAATTTACTCTTTAGGCACCTAAAATTCTCATATGAATTACAGACTGTGTGTCCCCATTATCATCTTACTTTATCATCTAAATTAGGTGCTGGCAGTATAAGTATCTCCTATGAACGCTGCTGAGGACATTAACCAGGAATAAAAAAGCAACATCCTGAAATCAGTTACGCTCCTTATTTTTTGCCAGCTAGGTAACACCACTGCTCTGGGAGTCTTTAGTTGTTCATTTTGCTGCAGCTTTCAGTTCCCTTTTTGCCCAAAGGGATGGTGTAAAGGGATTTAGCATGGCAGGGTGCCTGGGCCCAGAGCACTATATTCTGTACAGTCCATGTGACAGCCATGTTCTGTAAAGGAAAGGTCTGATCATTTTTCCTCTGGTCATCTGAAACATTCACTGAAAATACAGAGAAAAGCTTACAGAACTGAGCCCTAATGGGTTAATGCAATGGAACTAATAAGAATACTAGCACAACATATTTTTACACAGTTTAAATCATGTTTTTTTCTCAAGTGGAACATGTTGTTGAACCTATGTACAAAAAACCCCATCAACTCTGAACACAGTTTTTCACAGAAATCTATGAAATGCAATAGAGCTCTTTTTGGGCAATTTCACTGTCAGGGAAGAATGCAGGAAGGGTGGAACACCAGCTCTCTGATGGAGTAATTTTAGATTTTATTGTAATGCCTGCCAGTGAATATTCCACATGCAGAGATTACTAAAGCAAACTGTGAAAGGCCACAGCCTGCCCTGTAACCCTAAAAGGATGTTGGGCTTGGCTGTCTTCCAGGGCAGCAGGATGTGTGGCCTGGATTAGAACAGGAATATTCCTAACATTCATTGCTTTTTAATGATGTCATGCTTGCTAGCTATTGCAAGTCCTTTATGCTTTCCTCTGTAAAAGCTCTTCTGATACTACCAAAACTTCCTGATGAGAAAACATTTCAAAATAAGGCTGTAAGCATTGCATCTATGCAATGATAAAAGTACAGAGCTGCTAAAATACATAGTTTATGGAAAGAGTAACTCAGCCTTGATGACTGCACTGTTATTACATGTGTGTGTCAAATACTGTAAAATTAAGTCAACAATACATGGTAAGTGGTTATTTAAATGTTCTTGGTTTTATCAGTAGAAAATTTACATTTGAAAGGTCTTGTTTTGTTTTACTTTATACTGCATCTGAGCATGAAACCCAATGTTGAAAAAAGTGAACATTTTATTTAATATTACAATCATTTTATTTCAGGGAGGATGTAATCATTAGATTACAAAATGAAACATGAATATTCACATTTTGTGATCATGAAAAGCATGTTAGCTACCTCTTGACATGATATATCAATTCTGTTAATTGTGTTATTAATTATAGTCGTGTTGATTAATTATAAATTGCTTTTAGCCAATTACAGCGATCAGTTCCATAGGAGAACAAAGTGAAGGTGGAAACCCCAAAATATTCTTATTTTGGTCATAAAAATTTCTAGCAACGTTCCTACCGATCCCGTCAAAACTAAAGTTTTGAGTCAAAATGACTCACTGTCTCACTGTAAATGAAAATAGATTTAAAATCTATTACCCTTGAAAGGTAATTTTATCTGCACTCTTTCTAATGAGCCATCTTGCTCAGGAGCTGCAGTCATTCTGGGATTAATTCCTACATGGCACTTTCTTCCTGGAACAGGGTCTTTTTGGGGCTGCCAAACAGGAGGAGAAGGGCCATAGGGGGATCCTGCAGTGAGCAGAGTCAATGCAGCCACCTCTGCCTCTCCCATCATGGTTTTCCAAGTGTAACCAGCTACTGTCATGCCCAGTGGGCCAGGCTGCATCACAATGCTCTCACCTGATCTGAATTCCTGTTGACTAGAGGAAAGGTCCATTGGCACCTCTCTTCATCTCCACAATACTGCCAAAGTTAAAGATTTAAAAGACATGTGTTTATGTTTTGAGCTTCACTGTCTCCTTGCCTCTCCATTGCCACTTGACTTTCTGTCAGCCTCATCAAGCAGGTGCTGGCCCATCTATCTGGCAGGGCCCGCTGCTCACTGCAGCTGCTAGCAGGGCGCCCATAGGACCTGTGACTGCTTGCATGGACCTAGTGTGCTTCCTGCAATGGCTATCCTCACCTTGTACCTGCTATCAGGTACAAGAGAGTCACCCCTGCCATTCCCTGGGGAACTTGTTCCAGTGACTGACCACCCTCTCAGTGAAGAACCTGTTCCTCATGTCCAATCCAAACTTCCCCTGATGTAGCTTCATTCCATTTCCTCGTGTCTTATCACTGATCACCAGAGAGAGGAGATCAGCACCTCCCTCTCTACTGTCCTCTAAAATTTAGTCAAACTCAGTTCCAGCTGAACATAATAAAGTAACTTTCCTGGGAAGATGGGAGCCTTTTAATAAGTCAATAGATTGATTCTGCCTTTTTTTCTCTGATAATTTTAATACTATAGATCTGATATATATATTTTAAGTCTAATGGGACTGAAATACCATGCTTATTTTCTTTGTATCAAATTCTCCATAAGAAATTTAACAGCATCAAAAAATTTTAAAAAGTATACACAAACAATCCCACAGTAACAAATACATATGTTTATGCAGAAGACTGAAGGAGATTAAGAAAATAAACCTTGTTCAGAACATAGGAATGAACCGTGACTATCAGCAAGGAGAAGTAGAGTTCTGTACCCAGGGGAGGATAACCATGGGCATCTGTACAGGCCAGAAACATTGGCCCTGCAGAAAATGACCCAGGTGTTATGGTAAATTGCATGCTGAAAGTAGCCAACAATGTGCTCTCACCATAAGGCAAACTGCTTATTTGGCTACAACTGGAGCAGTATGGCTACTCAGTCAAGGAAAGTTAGTATTCCCCTCTGCCTATCAGTGGTGAGGCTGCACTCAGAATGCTGTGTTGGGTTTTGGGGCACCTAGTTCAAAAACGTTGTTCAGAAATGACCTGGTCCAGCAAATGGACACCAATATGATTGAGGGACTGTGAGGAAAACTTCACAGAATCAGAATCGTCTAGGTTGGAGAAGACCTTGAAAATCATCTAGTCTAACCATTAACCTAACACTGACCATTCTCTACACCATATCCCTAAGCACTATGTCAACCCAACTCTTAAACACCTCCAGGGATGGGGACTCCACCACTGCCCTGGGCAGCCCATTCCAACGCCTAACAACCCGTTCTGTAAAGAAATACTTCCTAATATCCAGTCTAAACCTTCCCTGGTGCAACTTGAGGACATTACCTCTTGTCCTATCGCTTATTACTTGATTAAACAGATTCATCCCCAGTTCTCTGCAACCTCCTTTCAGGTAGTTGTAGAGGGCGATGAGGTCTCCCCTCAGCCTCCTCTTCTCCAGACTAAACAACCCCAGTTCCTTCAGCCGCTCCTCATACGACATGTGCTCCAGACCCTTCACCAGCTTTGTTGCCCTTCTCTGGACACGCTCGAGTAATTCAATGTCCTTTTTGTAGTGAGGGGCCCAAAACTGAACACAGTAATCGAGGTGCGGCCTCACCAGTGCCGAGTACAGGGGTAAGATCCCTTCCCTGTCCCTGCTGGCCACGCTATTTCTGACACAAGCCAGGATGCCATTGGCCTTCTTGGCCACCTGGGCACACTGCTGGCTCATGTTCAGCCGGCTGTCAATCAACACCCCCAGGTCCCTCTCTGACTGGCAGCTCTCCAACCACTCCTCCCCAAGCCTGTAGCGCTGCTGGGGGTTGTTGTGGCCCAAGTGCAGCACCCAGCATTTGGCCTTATTGAAGCTCATACAGTTGGCCTTAGCCCATCGCTCCAGCCTGTCCAGGTCTCTCTGCAGAGCCTCCCTACCCTCGAGCAGATCAACACTCCCACCCAACTTGGTGTCATCTGCAAACTTACTGAGGGTGCACTCAATCCCCTTGTCCAGATCATCAATAAAGACGTTAAACAGGAGTGGCCCCAAAACCGAGCCCTGGGGGACACCACTCATGACCAGCTGCCAACTGGATTTAACTCCGTTCACCACAACTCTCTGGGCCCGGCCATCCAGCCAGTTTTTTACCCAGAGAAGTGTATGCCCATCCAAGCCACGAGTAGCCAGCTTGAAGAAGTTTGGCTCCTTAAGTCTAGCAAAAGTGGAAGCTAAGGCAATCTAACACAAGTCTACAATCTGGAGCTGCAAAGATGATGGAGCCAAACTTTTCTTGGCAGTAGCTGATGGTAAAACAAGGCACAAGAACTACACGCTGCAGTTTGGGAGGGTCAGGCTGTGTGTTCGGAAGAACTTCTTCACTTAGAGACCATGGCAGCAAGGGAATGGTTACACAGTGAAGTAGTTTCTCTGTCTTTATAGAGATTTCCAAGACTCAACTGGACAAATCCAGGGCTAACCTGACGCAGCATGGTGACTAATTCTGCTGTGAGAGAGAGGGAGGGAGGTTGGAGCAGACCTCCAGCTGCCACTCCTAACCAACTTGTCAGCAATTCTGTGAATTACATATAGGGTCAGATCTGCAGTCCTTAATGCCATCTCCCTGGGCAGTATCCAGTAACAGATGCTTTAAAGGACAGCACAGAAAACCCTGATATAGATAATTATGGAACAATTTGCTTCAAGCTAAAAGTTTATTGTAAGCATGATGAATTTCTAAGAATTTATTGTAAATGTAGTTGTAACAGGAATGTTAAGATGTTGAAAACACTTTTAGCAGCCTCCTTTCATTTTAAAAACATGAGCATTCCAGACCACAGGTTTCCAGGAAAAAAGTCTTTAAACCTGAAATCCTGGTCTTAAATTCCCCACCAGGAATAAAAATTCTGATTCAGCTGATTCACGTTAAAGAAAAAACAAAGGCTTCCATTACAATCAAGCCCTTAAGGAGCAGTTAGTAGCAATTAGAAAATTATTGCCACATCACAATCCTAGGAGTATGCCCTGAGGGAAGAGCTTTTGACAGAAGACCACCATTCCTCTGATCTTACTGCCAAAAGGGGTAAGCACTACTTTCTTATTCACATGGGAGAAAATTGTTCTGGCCCATGAATGGTAAGCTTTTGTACTTAAAATCTAATACCTGCCTATCTGTCTAGCCAGATATCTAAACATTTGTTCGCTTAATACTACTCTGGTAGAGAATAGCTTCAGGAAAATACTGTAACTAATAAAACTTTCCTTCGTTTGTATTTCTTATTGTTCATGGAGACTTAGGAAATGGTTTTGTAAATATCACAACCAAATTCTATCACTGGTTCTAGGTATATACAGTTCTAAAAACTGTAGATGAAAGTAGATGTGGTCACTGAGACAGGTAACATAGAGACATGTTTCTAATTGTAGCTCAGAGAAACTCAGAGAGAAAATAGATTATTCACACTTTAATATCCCTGAGTCATAAATCTCTTGATTTGGTTCATGATCATCTAATTTTTCTCATGTTAAAAGCTTTCTGGAAGACAAGTACTGTTTTTAAAAAAAATATTTGTGATCATCTAGTTGCAACTACAAGTGTATTAAATGTCCAGACATTTTAATAGACTGGAGAACACAATTAATAAATTCACAGTAACATTTTGAAAATATTGTCTTCTTTTGGCTTTTTTTTTTTTTTTTTTTTTATGGTAATTGAGGAAACAAAGCGTATGTGACCTCCCAAAGTCAAACAGGAAATGAGTAACCACTTCTGGAACAGAGCACAAAAAGGTCTCCTCACACAAAGTCCTGGGTTCCTCCATCCCACTTACTTGTATATCTGGAAAAATATCTGCATTTAACATACTGCTTAAAAAGTAGATAAGACTGCACTATTATCAATTTGTTCTATATTGCATTTTATCCTATTCACAAGTCGCTCAAGGTCTCACAGCTCAAATTTATAGAGGGATTTCTGACAAGAACATCGATACTAATGTTACAAACAGTAAAGCTGAATGTCAAGAGTTTCCTTCCAAAATAACATCATGACATATTTTCAGCTGAAGGAAATAGCTGTATTTCTTCTGAGCTGAACAGTCATTTAGGAGAAACTGTATGACCAATGCTGTCAGTACATTGATGCAATTAACTTACATATGCTCATGCCAGGTAACTCCTGCTTTATGAGCTCATTTTAGGAAAAAGTTGCCAAATAAATCAACATTGCCTAAGTGGAATTATATCTTTGGCCAAAGCCAAATATCATTCTACAGAATGTTCCCAGTAAAACATGAAGTAAGTGCATCACAACCAGTTGCTTAGCAGGACGGAAGACATTATGGAAGCAAATTTCAACCTTTAGTGCAAGATTTGGCTGCTTTCAGTAACTGTTATTGTATTTTGAATGGAGGAAGAAGGGCAGAGGAACTGAGAAATGAAAAATGTATTTTACAGTGAAGTAGAAAATGTACTTCAAGTCATAAATACATTTTAAACTTTCAGTTAAAAATTGTGTTGGTAAAAGGAAGTTGACACACATGACAAGCAAAACTGGTATTTATACATGTTCTTTTTATTTCTGGCTATTTACAGGGTCAGTAAGATGTACTATCGTGTACTTCTATATAGCATCCATTCAAAGGAGAAAAATAAATGCTGCAAATGGAAGTGGAGTCCTACTTTTACAGGATTTTGCCTCTGTAATCCCAAGGACAAACATTCATTAAAGTGTTCTTCCCTCTTCTTGTTCTCATTACAAAACCACTAACAATTTAGCACTGGTGACTGTTTCCAGAGCTAGAGTGGCTCAAGATTGGAGTAGAAAGGGTGGAAGATATAATTTTTAAATATTAGCAGACCTGTATGGCTGGGGCAGCGTCTGTCTGTGTTATGTCTGGCACTAATACACACTATTAATCATTCACCTTCATAATCACCAAATTCACACCCTTGGTTTCCTCTCCACACTTCTAATGAACTCTTTTTCAGTTATGGATCTTCTGCTTATCCACAGAACACTGCAGCAGCCATGACTATGACCAAATAGGCTTTGAATTTAAATGCATTAACTTCTTAATGGAAATGGACTTTAATTCAGATATACACATTTATATCAGGAAACAGACTTGACTGCATTTGGGATTAGTGTAGGCCAGGCAGCTGGTTTTATGCATACCTAACAGTGTGAGAACAGCAAAATCAGCTCCAGACTCAGCGGGATCTTAAAACTTTCTGTATCTTTACTTGTGCACCAAACCCCAGGAACACAGCTGTATGTAAGAGCTTGCTTTAGGCACTTGTGAGCAGTCTATGCAGCTGATATTACTATAGATTAATGCAGAACATCTTCTTACTTTTCATTCATTACTCATCTCTGCCCTTCTGCTCTCTCTTCATCCCAGACTGGGTATCTGGTCCACAAGTCAATGCTGTGCTGCTCTGTAGCTGCTTCCTGTAGCCTGTGGCATTCATGGAGCCTTATGCACATTGGGTATATATCACTTTATTTTGCACATTTGTGTCTTTCTGTCCTCTGTCATCTCTTTGCTTTTGTATGGATAAATGGGAGGTACAAGTCTTGCATTTGGAAATCAGAAGTTCATTCTGTCACTCCAGTAACAGTAATGTAGCCATCTTCTCCATGGTCACACTCTGATACTGGATCTGTCCTGCTTCATTTCCATCTGCCATCATGGAATTAAATTATTCAGTCACAGTACCCAGAGTCAGACTTGGGGAAACAGTGGAAAAATAGTATCGAAGGAAGAGACCAGTGCACCTTCCACAAACATCCCCTTCCAGGAATCACCTCGTGCATACAGAATCTACAGAGCTGTTCAGCCACTGTTGTGAGGGGGATACTGCTGACCTGGAATGGGTCCTTGTGGCAGAAGAATTCAGTTTTGCCAAAGCTTCTGAGAAGTGTGACTCTGTTTTGAGACCCCACAACCATTATCCGTCCCAATCTGAATGCGGACACTAGTGTCCGCATTCAGATCATCAGGCCACTTTTGTTTTGTAATTAAGTGATGTTTTAGGGGTTAAAAAAAAAAAAAGAAAAAAAAAGAAAAAGGAGAAACCTTTAAACACAGCCTGGCAATGAACCCATGACCTACAAGAATCTGTAGTCTATTAGCAATCAGTGACCCATCAAGTTTTCTGCTTTACAGTCCTCATGATCTCACAGTTGATTGAACGCATGCAACATGACATTTATTTATTAATTTACTTGGGAAAAAAAGGACATTAGGACTATTTAAAAATGAGACTAACTCAGTTATTCTAAGAATCTCATTTTTCAAAGTCTATCCTTTAAAACTGAATAATATAATTATTTGTAATTTTCCTTGTAATTCTGTGTTCTCTAATGGAAGTCTCGTTGATTGCCTTATACATGTTTTATATGAAGTTTTTTCACCTGTTCTGACATTTGAAGTCTTTCTCTGGACACAGTACCTACCCAAGAAGATTCACTTAAAAGGAAAAATGGGCTACACAGGGATCTGTTCTATGTCCCTGTGTTCTCCAGTTTAAACTTCTTCCTGAATGTAAAGGTTAACCTTAAAGCAGCAGTGTAGCTCCTTGCCCTCTTCCCTCCCTGAAAAGGAAACTGTCACTTCCAACTATATCAGAATGTTAGTTCTGTAAAACAGCCATGCTACAACCCTGCAACAATGCACAGTTCATTCTGGGTGGCTTTGGAACTGCCTCTGACTCCTGCTCATTTCCCAATAATTATTGATAATTACACCACTCAAAACAAAATGAAACACAACAGACTCTTTCAAAGCTGTAGAAACAAAGTTTGTCCAGAAACTGACCTTCCCGTTTGGAGGTGAGAGGAAGTGTGCATGGAATTATACAGGCATGATGAGTTGCTTTCTAACTCATTTTGATAGATATCAACAAGCACAGGCAGGAGGAAAACTAAGGCAGTAGCTTTAAGGAGCCCCAGGCAGCAAACTACGTGCAGGCTTAGGTTTATTTAGTGGCTTTAGGAGCTGTCAATGTTCTGTCTCGCCTGCTATCTTAATATACTGCAACAATGGCAATGATAAACAACATACATTTAATATAAACCCTTCTTTGCTTGTTTATAGAAAGAGTTTCTTTGGTCAGCATATAAACATCTTTGAGGTCTTTTCAAGGCTCATTGCCAGAGGAAAAAAGGGGAAAAAAAAGTCTGCTAGGGGAGCTGAGGAAGACCTGCCAAGTCTCACTTAAACAGCAAAACACTTTTTATGGCATTTCTCTTTTTTCTGCAAAATGTTTTTTACAGCATGTTTCAGCAAGACACTCAAAATCACATCCATCCTAAGTTTCAACCATCCTCATTTAAATTGCCCTGGCAGAAGCAAGGACCTTGTAACTGCTTTTGAACTGCAATGTAAGAGTTTTGGCAGAAAGAGGCCTTGGACTTGTGATGCTGCGTTCACATCCATATAAGAGCTGAGGCACAAAATAGCCTTGGAGCAGTGATACCGCATTCATCGCAGGATACACACGCAAGCATCAGTGGGCCTTGGAGCTGTGACATTTGGGCAGGAGCTCTGATGCTATATTTCTTTCAGTGCAAGAAGTGACAGACAGACGGTCCTTGGGTTTGAGACAGGAGACACGGAGCAGTGTTTACGTGCATCATTCACGTGCACAAGTACTCTGCGAGCCACTGGGGTCCTGCAGTTCCCTCAAACATTAAAAAAGCAAATCAAAATCCCTTTTCATATGAAGGCTGTATGGATAACTGAGATATTGCTATACCACCTTTAAAGGCAATAGAAAGCAACCAACTGAATTCCTCAGCTTTTCAAAAATAGCTCCACAGCTGGTTAGATTCATTTGTTTTCCTTTTGGCATTCCTTCCCTGGATTCAGTAAGCACAATCAGCTGCTATCCACTGGAAGCACTATAGAAACAGATCTACTATTATTATTATTATTTATCATTCCTAAATACCAACAATGTGTTGCATTGCAGTTTGTCATACAGAGAGCAGATGGTTTATTACAAGGTTAACGTTCTGGAGCTCCAGAGATACTGCATCTGATTTGCCAAACCCATCACTCCTGCAAACGTTATGGAATAATTGATGAATACTGGATTCAGCATTGTCAATACTTACAATTTTATTGTGTCCCAACGGCTGAGCAATATTTTAATACTTCTATGGAAGCTATGTTGCTCCTCAAACAGAAGGCATGGGCTTGATGCAGAAATGATTGAATGGAGATCTTTGGTTTGTCTTATGCAGAAGCTCAGAGAAGACTGTGGTTGATAGTCTTCTCTTGGTTCTAATTGCACAGCCATGACTTTGGTGTTTTTCTGATTCTAAGAATTCTGAAAACCTAAGAATGTAGAATTTTTAATACAGATATGTCTAGGTCTTCTAGCTGTAGATCAAATGTGGAAATAATACCCTAAGAGCCACCAAAGGACCCTCACAGACCTAGGAAATTCTTCCCCCCCCCCCCCCCCCCCCCAACACACACACACACACAAAGTTACTTTTAACATTATTGTAAAACTGAAAATCAGGGAGGGAGGGCTCTCACTCATAGTTCTGCCTGACTACATAACTGTAGTAGGTATTAATTTCATTTAAGCCAAATAATTCAATGTCTGTGAAACAAGAATAATATCAGCCTCAAGAGCATCAAATGTAATAACGAAAATAATTCTTCTGTCAATTAGCAGAGCAGTAATTTTAGACAGGATCCAGTCTGTGTGTCAACCTAGTAGATTTTAGCTCAAACTTCACATTTAATCAGTGGTGGAAGTCTAAAGGAGCCTGTAATTAGTGCTGACATATAATGCTCAGTCATCCACTAGAGAAAGGAGAGAATAATCAACAGGAATCACACTTGATCTGTGAGTACTGTCCACCAGAAAGGACAATGAAACCATTAGAAATAAATCATAGTGAAAAGAAGTAAAGAAGAGATGTCTTCTCCACAGGGCTCCAAAGTACTAAGTATAAGATGCATGGCATGGGTTCCCAAATTATCATTTTTGATCCAAGATCTGAACTTCTCCTACCTAACTTGAGTAGGTTTATGCTCCTTTCCTAGTCAATAGCAAGAAATAGGTGTCTCAATCCATCAGGTATTTGAATTGAATTTTGCAGTGGCATATTTTCCCCTGTTAGACTGTAATTAGACTGTATGAATCCACCTGTAAATCAGTACAGTTCAAAATCTGAAATTAGCTGAAAAATCCTCTGATACTGCTAGTCTTAATTTTAGGTGACATCTAATACTTTTCAGAGAAAAACTGGAAGGTAATAACAGTGGCAAAAACAAGTTCATGCATTGCAGGAACATTGGAGAATAAGTGCGGGGCTGGCCCTCTGAAGCCAGTCACATTGCCTGTGAAAAGTTCGTGGAAACTTGAGCTGCTGGAGGCAGTTGTGACCAGATGTATTTGGGGACCAGAGCAAAAGGATGAAGTGATGCAGGGTTAGACTGCAGGCTGCTAGAGAGGTCTCTATTACTTTGTTGCTGTATTAGTTTCTTGTTTCATTTTTCCTATCAGTCTTTTGGCATTAAGTTAAGAAACTTACCTGCGAGAGGGATGATTTGCGCATCTGCACTCAAGGTGTTCTGAAAATAAGGTGAAACAGATGAACAGTGTGTAAAGAAATGGCTGTGGTTAAAAAATTAAAACAATGGAAAATACAAAGTTACGTGGGGAATATTAGCCATAATTAACTTCAATGAAAAATAAAATTATTTTGACATTCTTTTGAAAAAATCTGTCATGCTGTGGTTTTATGCTATAATTTTAAAGAATTTCAAAATACCTTCATGTTTTAAACGGAAAAATAGATTTTTAGTCTTTAACAACTTCCATTTTCCTCAAGACCTAGTTGTTAGTCACAATGAAGACTTGATGGAAATGTTTAAAAAAATATACAAATGATTATCTTATCTAAACTTGACTTTCACTTCAGAGGGCCAAAAGAAGAGAAAAAGACCTCTTGTTTTCAGGGTTGTAAGAAAAGAAGGCCAAATCCACAAGAAGGTGAGATACAAGATGTTAACCTATTTAGGCAGACAGCAGTGAGCTGGAGGAATAAGGGTTTCCTGAGCAATATACATTTGAATAACCTAGAAAATATGTTTTTTCAGAAGAAATAATTGGATGGTTTTGCCTACGGCAACAATGAAGAAGCAACCACAGAAAAATATTTTAGAACCACAGAATGGTTTGGGTTGAAAGGGACCTTGAAGATCATCTAGATCAACCCCCCTGCCATGGGCTGGGACACCTTCCACTAGACTAGGTTTCTCAAAGCCTTGTCCAACCTAGGCTTGAACACTTCCAGGGAGGGGGCATCCACAACATTTCTGGGCAACCTGTGCCAGTGTCTCACCACCCTCACAGAGTCTTATCTTCCATGGATCAGTGATATGGCTATAAATGAGTTTTTAATAATGCTGTGTCTCTCCATCATGGAACTCCTGGTTTTCATTGCTTGCAGCAGCTACACAGAAGCAGGACACTTTAAGCTGAACTAATGGCAATATAAATATTGTATCTCATAATGTCAACTGAGGCAAGTAGCACAGTACATTTAATTTCTTAGAGGAGGAAGTAAGCTGCATTTCCCAGGAGGAGTTTGACAGTGAGGAGGTACAAATCTACAAAAGAGAAAGGGGCAGAAACTGAAGTCACCCTGATGAAATGGGCACAGCAGCTACACTGAAACCTCCTGCACAACTGTTGAAGGGAAATGCCCAAAGTCACCGGGTGCCAGTAATGAGGCAGACAGGCAGGACATTTCTAGAATGTCCTGGGTTTGAGTGAGGAGCAGGGTTTTTTGGTAGCAGGGGAGGGGGCTACAACGATGGCCCCCTGTGAGAAGCTTTTCAAATCTCCCCCAGCTCCAAATTGGACCTTCCTTTGCACCAAGTCTGGGCCAATTAGCTGCACCTCTGCAATAACATATTTAAGAAGGGGAACCTGGGGGGAGTTGTGAGGAGAGGTTGTGAGGAGAATATCTGTGTGAATCCCGAGGTCAGTGGAAGAGAGGAAGAGGAAGTGGGGGAGCTGTGCCAGAGCAGACACTCCCCTGTATCCCATGGTGAGGTGGCAGGGCTCCCCCCCCTGCCACCCAAGGGGGTCTATGGTGGAGCAGATGCCAATTTGCAGCCTGGGGGGGTCCCCACACCAGAGCAGGTGACTGCACACGAAGAAGACCGGGACCCCGTAAGAGGAAGGTCCCGCTGTTGTAGTTCGGCACCAGGAGGATTGCAACATATGGGGGTGACCCACACGCCTATGGGAGTGACTATGTCAGAGAGAGTTTGTGGAAGACTGTCTCATGTGAGAGGGAGACTGCTCTGGACCAGGGGAATAGTGCCAGAAGATTTTCACTCCCCGAGATGGAAGGAGCATCAGGACTGACAACAACCCTCATTCCCTGCTCCCTGCACTGCTGGGAGGGAGGAGGTAGAGAAATTGGGAGCAAAGCTGAGCCTGGGAAGAAGGGAAGGATGGGGGAGTGTTTTCAAGATATGGTAATGCTTCTCATGGTCCTACTCTGTCTGTTACGTGGTGGTGTTATTAGTGTCTGTATTAAATTTTATGTTCTTTTTTTCTTCCCGTAACGTCTGGTTTTTGCCTGTGCCTTAAAGGAGGAGATCAAGATCGTCCCTCCCTTGTCCTTATCTCAATTTCCTGGGACTCTTACTTCCCTCCTTCTCACTCCGAAGGAAAAGGGGGGAGTGAGCGGTGTCTTTGTGACTTTGCTTATTTTCCCCATCTCAGCGCTGGGGGGGGAAGGGGGAGTGAGTGGCTGCATGGTGCTCCGTTGCCCTCTGAGCTCAAACCACGACATAGAGGATGGGGGAGGGTCTCAGCACTGGGAACCATGTAACAGGGAAACATGCGTACATGCAAAAGAGGAGCAGGAAATAGGATGTTTTGAGGGAAACAGAGGAAGGAAACTAAGAGGCAGAGAAACAAGAGAAGGGGAAGAAAGGAAGAAAGCAGATGGGGGAAGATATTAAACTAGGAAACAGCATTATTAACTATTATGAGATCTGTTTTTTTGGCAGCTAAAGAAAAAAGTGCATTTTTTTTCTTGTTCTTACAGTTCCATTTAAGTCACTGCTAAAGTTACCACAGGAATGTAAAAATGGGAGTTTCCCAAGACAGTCTCTGTATTATTTAATAAGAAATGAGAATTTAATGAGAAACCATTGTGAAACTCTTGTATTCAATAGTCTCAATTCAATTTTAGGTAAATAACTTAGGCTTATACTTATGTTTCATACCAATGCAATATTTCCTTGTAATTACTGTTACTCTACACATAGAGACCCATAGCTTTATGATAATGTCAGATATTCCAAATGAATAGATAGGAATCAAATTTTGTCTTTTTTTTTTTTTTTAAACAGAATTTGTCACCAAAGACTTTCTTAAAAAATTAAACTATGACCAAAATAATTCACTGTGTCTAACTGTCAGCAGTTTAAAATTTCAAAAATCCCTGATCAATAACTTTTTTAAAGGAATCTAAGGCAAGATGTTATGTCTGTGGCATACACACACAAAGCAGTGATGTTAGCCTATTCCTTTCTTTAAAAATGGAAAGAGTAACAGTTTTGACATCACTCACCTATCCCGGGAACAATATCCAGCCCATCAGTGCTGTGCTGTGACTCACAGAGTATGTGGTCCTCCGCTGAAATGCAATGGCTCAGATGTTGCATCTACTTCACAGTTCCTTTGCCTCCTCCAGGGTGTGTGTATATGTGTATACAAAAAACATACCAGGACAAAATATCATACGATCATATTGAATCACTCCTGCTCTTTTCTCACACAGTTGAACATCCTGACACATTGTAAACTCAGCTGAATGTGTGCCAGCCCACAGCAATCTGCCTCTCCTGCAGCACTGACATTTCGCTATGAACTCCCTAACCATCACAGCAGAGACTGGAAAAGGGCTGCCAGGTTGTTTCCTGACTTTTTATTTTTCTGATCACTTAGGATAACTTAACTTGATATTTTTACAAGCTATGAATTAAGAAAAGGGAGTCATGCTAACTTCAAACATACTTCAGGCTTAAAAGCTTTAGTCTTTAGTCTTATGAGTTAGGAGCTTACTACACATATTGCCCATAAAAATTTTAATAAATGTGATGAACCACAAGATAGGACAAATTTGCTCTCAGTGGTACTAGTTGGTACTAAGACATGGCTAAGGACATGGCCAAGGACAAAATTTTTCCCCATAGCGTGAACTGATTTTGATAGCCCCAGAACATATGCAAAGGATGAGAGAAACCTTTATGCACCATAAATACCCTTCCTCTGCTTTGTGGTAATAATGCATCATAAAAATAGTTATGACTTAGCCATCTCAGCTTCCCTCAAGTTTTATTAGCTTTCTTTTAACCATTAAATGTTAATGCAACTTCAAAGGTGGACTTAGAGCAACTGAACTCAGCTTCGTGCATACAGCTCTATATTTCAATTAGTGATGGCCTGCCTCAAAAGTTTCAGGTTTCTGTGTAGGACACAGGACTAGAAGAAACCTTGTGGTGAATCTCCACCTTCATGGGCAAACATGTTTCTTACAGACTATTCATAAATAATTTATTTCTTCATTATGAAGCAAGTTTAGAAATCATCTCCCATTATTCCACTCCAAAAGGCACCCTAAAACCTCATTCCTCTCTTTACTGTTCACTTTTCTCCTGTTATCCTCCCCAAACATTCATTGTGACAAGTCCTGCTCATTTCTTGTAGAATCAGCTAGCCCTTGGCTTTCTACCTCTTCTTTCTTCATACTGTTTAACCTACTAAACTATAAAAACCTGGAAATATTCATACTGGTCCAAAGAAAAAGATATAGAAAATATCTTCTTTTTGACAAGATGAACAAAAGATGCACAAAGAGGAGGTGTTTAGAGAAGAGAAATTATATAAGGGGCAAGTATAGACTGATCCTGCTTCTCAAATATTTATCAGTTTCTGGCAACCAGCACTTTAAGGTTGAGTTGGAAGGAGCATACAGACCACTGTGATTAATAGTCACTCTGCTATGAATCTGTTGAGTCCTTTGTGAATCCAGTGATAGTTTTAGCTTCCACAACATCCTGTGGCAATGAATTCCGCAAAGTAACTATGCACTGTGAGGAAAAGAACTTCTTTTGTTTGTTTTAGAGGTCCTGGTCACCCCTAATTCTTCTCTTAAAAGTAACAGTAGACAGTCATTCCCTAGAAATCTTTTCCTTATTTTTTCTGATTTGATAGATCCCAATCAAATAGATAGACCCTGATCTATAGACAGTAGATAGACTCCAATCTGTAGACAGACAGCAGGATAGACTCCATTTTCAAGCATTGCTTTTCAAAGCTGGTTGGTTCTAGTTTTCCCTTATATAGATGACAAAGTAAGTTCAACCCACTTTGTCATCTTACAGATGGGATCATTGTAACTACACATTGGACTCAGAATAGATTACTATAACCCCCATCACTGTGATATGGATATTCACCCAGTTTCTATCTTCTTAGTCTTTTCTTAATAATACTAACATTTTTTCGGTGTCACAAGCTACTGAGCAGAAGTTTTCAGGGAACCATCTACATACACTGTCATTAAGATTTCTTTCCTACATAACAATGGCTACCTTATATTCCAGTATTCTTTATATATAACCAGCTGTCATGAGAGAGGGTCTGCGTGCCTTACTTTGTCTTTATTGACAATTAATTTAATTTTATTTTTATTGTTCAGTCAGCATCATAATCCTTCTGTAACTCTTCACAGTCAGGTTTAGCTTTGAGTACCCTGAATAATTTTGTTTCATAAGGAAACTTTATCACTTCATTATTGAACATCATTTTCAGATCATTTATGAATGTGTTGAGCAGTACATAACCTAGCAGAGATCCTGGGAGACTCACTTGATAATTTCCCTCCATCTATTTCTAACTTTTGTTTCCTAATTATTGACCAGTTAACAACTCTGCAAGAAGACCTTTCCTCTGATCCCATGACAGTTTAAATTTCTTTGAGAGTCTTCAGTGACGGTACATGTCAAAATCTTTTATGAATTTCAAGCATACATGTTAACTTCTTCATATGTTCACTGATTTCCCTCTAGAAAATTTCTTCTGAAGCTACAGGAGTGAGATCCATCCCACTTAAATCCGATGTTTAAAACATAAGTCTCAAACAGCAATTCAGTTTTTAACTTTCCACCTAATGCTAAAGAATTATTCTGACTTACTGGGAAAGTTCCTTGGGTGCTTGACTTCAGTCACATTTGCACGGCCAGAAGAGCATGTCCCAGTTGGGTATACCTATGCCAGATCTACAGACTTATCACAATCCAGTTTGATAGTACCTTTCACATAGACTAGTTGACAGATTACTCACCCAGGGTGCAGACAAGCTGAGTGTTCGGCATCCTGCAGCCCTGAGGACAGAGCCTATGTTCCAGGTTTGTGCATCAACCACTAGATGATGCCATATCCTGGGCACAAACACACAACAGCCCTCTCTCCTTCTTAAAGTCCCTTTGTACAGACATGTATGAAAGAATCTTGGGTTGAAGAGAGCAAGAAAGAGAGAAAATCACTAATGTTAAGTGAAGATAGGAGAAGACTTGGGATTCCCAGTGTCCCTTTGATGCTCTCAGTCTTCCCTTATTTATGAAAATGAATTCAAAGTCTTTACTGTCTTCTTTAAAACATGTTTTCTCTCTTCCCAGTCATCATCTTCTGCTCTTGCTCCCTATCAGACATGAGAGATTAGTGCTTTCTGGGTGAAAACATACCAGTGCCTTATGCAAGGGTATTATAGCTTCTTTATCTGTACTGGGAGTATCCACTCTGCTACAAGCAAGACAATCTATATAGTCTGTTCATCTGCATTTCCATACCTTTATATCAATCACCTTGGTCTAAAACTGAGAAAAAAAAGTCTATATTTTCATCTGAATCTCATTTCTTTGCCCACTTCATAGAAAGTTTACTTCTTTTTTCTGTTCATATGACTGAGAAGCTTTGTATTATTTGTTTTAACTTCCTTTGCAATGACAAGCTGAGTTAGACTTCTGGCAAGAGTTTTGGACTTTATTCTTAAATTTCCTGTTCTTCAAGATGTAGCTTTCATGATTTTTCCACTCCTTATAGAGTCTTATTATTCCTAAATATTTCTTATCTGATTATTCATGCAATTATAAATGGAGCCTTCCCTATTGGTTTTTAATCTTATTTAAAATTCCTCCCATCCTTAAAAAGTCCTGATAGTTTAAGCAAATCTGATTGAAAGACATTTCAGTCAGTTTCACATTTAAGTTCCTAATTTCTGCACATCTGCTGACTTCAGTAGTTAGGTCTCTTAATTTCTCATATTTGTCCTCTCAGATAGGAACCTTGATCTATTTTCTATTTATTCCTCAGTGTAATTTAATTGGAGTAATCATGATGTCACTCAATTCAAGATATTTTCTATGGCCAAGTCTTCTATAACATCCTTGGTTTACCAAAGCAGATTCAAAAATAGATTTATTCCCTATACAGTCATGAAACCAGTAAGAAGTAAAACTATCTACTAATACATTCAGGAATAACTGTTCTACCAAGATTAGTTACTCAAGTTTTTGAGTTAGTTCAATTGTTGAGAAATTACTCATTTGTTATTTGTTTTATAACTGGGAAGTTTTCCCACAATGACACAATTCCCAGTGGTATTAATCACTGTAACAATTTCAAGACATTTCTATATCCATATCCAATTCTGCTCCTGGAATCTACAGCAGGTTCTTAATACCATCTCAAGAGAACCTGACTTAGAGAACCTTTGAAGAAATTCTGATCCAAATTAAATGTCTGAGTCCTTTTTCACTATACTACTTCATTGAGATAGAATGCCAATCAACTACTTTTAACTTTATTTCTGTCCTACCTGAAGAAATTACACTTTTCAGTGCCCTTGAGCATATTTAATTAATGATGATATTTCACAATGTTTTTGAAATCCTTGTAATAATTGCTGTATTATCCAGACATCACCATCTTATTGCTCAGACTCCATGTTTTAATAGGGGAATATTTCCATTTCTTTTAGATTTCACTCTCCTTACTGAGTCCTTAAACTGAGTGTTGACTGTCAGACTGCAGTTCTTAGAAGTATCAACACTTTCTTTTCTCTTCCAGTCAATATTCTAATGATCTAACATGCTTTTGCTCATGATAAAAATTTTTGTCATTGCTTGGTCAATGGGAGGATGCCTGTTGCCCATCTCCAAGACTGTCCTCCTGTGTCCCAGACACACAGATAGACCAAAAGAAATAAAATTATCTTTGGAAATTCAGAGCAGCTTGAACTGTTGAGGGGATAAAAAGGCTGACTGCAAGGGGGAGGATGTAAAAGACATTTGGAGGAGAAGGAAAGCACTGGAACAGCCTCAGTGGTATGGAAATGGAGTGGGATGGACAAAATGGACCATGAATCTGAAGGTTAGTGAGGAGTGTGGCACTAAGAGATAAAGAGACTTATCAGAGGAGAAAAGACAGGACTTAAGTGCTAGGGAGGATGTGCCTGGAATTATGAGAAGGAGAGAAGATAAGTAGCTTGGGACTGGAGTAAATATAGTCTGAAGGAAATGAAGAGGCACTGGGACAATGAGACCAAGCAGAAACCTTTAATTCCTGTGCTTCTCCATCCCTCTGCTCTGAGTAAATATCTTTCAAACTCGCTGAAAGGGAGTGCTCTCCACTGTCTGGCCCACATGCAGAATGACAACCTGCCAGCTGATGAACCATATGACATCCAGTTGAAATCTCTTGTTACATGCTATTATTATTATCACTTTGGGAAGTTAAGAATTTGGGAAGCTTTAAGCTAAAACTCATGACATTAACAAAGCATTAAGACAAACATATATCATGTAAAGATCTACCATCTACATATGCAACCTTGGCATGCTGCTAAAGCCTAAAATCATATAATTTCATACCATGTTTCCAAGGACTGAAAGATTACCACTATTCTATGTAGATTCTGTGCAGTCCTGTGGTGAGAGCTTTTTCTCTTATTTTCAGTTTCTCTCTCTTAAACATATATACAGATAAAGGTGCATATACGTATTCATTTTCTGGTGCTGGGTACAATTCCAACATTTCTCTGATAAATAAACTTTTTTGACTTCAGAAGAAAAAATAATTACATCACTTTACAGTAGTCACTCCAGTATTGATAATGATTAATTAATCTCTTTAATACAGATGCAGCATAGACTTCCACCAGAGTTTAGCAGAATTGATAGATTTAAGTCACCATGTCCTTTATGTTGCATGTCTTACTTTCAGAATGACTAGTTTTAACTGAACAATAGTGATGGCAATTCCTATGACTAGTTACGGCAAATGTATTCACAAGGATAAATAAAGGCCCTCATCTCTTCTGCAAGACTGCCTCCTAACTTTATCATTTAAGAATACCAGAAAATCCATCATATTAAAAACGCTGACATCGACAGGTTCCCTGGATAAAAGAGTCAGGAATGAACAAACTCTACACAGTGGTGATTAAATGTAATTTTATCTTAGAATCATTCCTTTCTGTATCACAGACCTGAGATAAGATTATGTGTGAAGATAAAATGCCAGATTTTTTTAAGACTTTACTTTACAGTTTAAATTTAATTTTCAGAAAGATCAAAAGAATCAATAGAATTAAATGTTAAAATTAATTTTTAAATCAATTGGAGTAATATCCAATTTATCTGATGATAACTGTCTAAATGCAAGTTGTATAATCTCAGCTAGTTATTCTGGCTCCTTGAACTGTAGACACTTCTAGAAAGCATTGGTTCCTGATAAGAAAAATATCAAACGTGGTTGAGGTTGAAATTTTCTGGAGATGTTGATTTCTGTCTGCTAAGCGTAGAGGGAGCCCAAGGGATCAGGATTAGATCACATCCATATTTTTTTGAAGGAAAAATAGTTCAACAATTTCTCCCTTTGTATTCTTAGATATTCACCAAAAAATGGTATTTTTTATCAGAAATTATGTTTTAAGACTGTAATCCACAGTGACCTATCACAGGCTACTGACTGGAATCATATGTATGTTAGTACTATAATTAGTTCCCTCATTTTTCAGATAAAGTATAACTGTATCAGAATCAGAGAACCAAAAGGACTAAAACTCCAAAATTAAATATATTTTCCTGGTAATAAATCCAGATGTCTTTCTTTCATGAGGAAACACTTGTGTGACAGCCATTGTTTTCTTCATAAAGTACAATACACGTGTCAATTTTTTTCATTTTGATTCATCAGAAACTTATGGCAGTAAGCAACTTAACCAAACAGTGATGACTGGTGGGGAGTGAGTTGTTACAGGAACTGTGTTTTATTACAGAGTTTGCAAAAAAAATCCTTTTGTTCAGGTAGTTACAGCCTCTATGTTTTTAACAGTTTACTATCGCATTTCTTCAAACAAACAAGATTTTCTTATCTAATTTTCTATTCTTTCATGTCCTTCTCTCTTTTCATGCCTTGCATCTTCATCTGCTGCTTTCTAATTGCTAGGGAAGGCAGACAAGATGCCCCATTGGGAACAGATGGCTTTCTGGAAATCTACCAACAAGGACTACTCCTGGAATAGATTTCATCTGCAGGCCCCACACAGAGGTAATATATGATACCTACAAATAGATAGTGCTCCAAAGGCTTAGGAAGGAAAAAAATATATCCTGCTGGAGTTCTTAAGCCTGTTATGACCACAACTTGCCAACAGAAAGGCAGGCATAAAAATGAATCCTATATATAGCATTCAATTTTTGAAGTTAATTTTCTTTACTTCTGTATCAGTCCCTATTATAGGGACAGCTATGCTTAAAATGTATGGTTTCTAAAGGGCTGTGTTTTACTTCTCAATGGTGGATTTAATACAAAATTTGAAATTGACTATAATGTTATCCTACTTCACAAAAATGGCATGAGATATAAGGTAATATATGAAAATAATATTAAAATATTCACAGGAGTAAGAATAAATAATATAGGAACACATGCTGGATTTCAGTAAGTGTGAAGAATTGTTTTTGTGAATGTTCTGCACCTTTTCTTTCTTTCACCATAGACAGGAGAGATACTATTTGTAACATTTTATAAAATACATATTTTTTTGGTTTGGTTTTCGTCAATCTAAAATAAAATTGATGATAACCATATTGTATACAACTGTTCTTTGTGTCTGGAAAATATTATTCTGAGGTTATAGATAGGGCTATAAAACTGGGAGATCAGAGATATACTGTTTATGGCAAAAAAAATACAAACTACAAATAGTAAAGTGACAACAGTACTCTGTATCCTCAGGATTCTAACCTCAGCCTTGAAATAATGTGTGGTTTACTTATTGTTCCTGTTCACAATGCAAAATTAATATTAGGGAACTTCATTTTTCATTTTTATGAAACAAAAAGAAATATGTTCTGTCTTTTTTGGCTATGGATAAGAGTTAGTGAAAAGGAATCCTAAAAATTCAAATACTAGAATGTAAGTACCGGAAAGAAAATATCAATGTTACTAATTTTATCATAGTTTTTAACAATTCGGACATGTTGGTGTTTTGAGGAGGAAAAATGACTTGACTGCTTTTTGCCCAAGTGGGTTCAAGATTACCAATGTTATGACCACTTTTGGAAACTTGAAGAGGTTCCTTTGTATTATAAAATGAAAATGTATGGAACTCTTGGAAACAAAATAATAAATTAGATGCATGTTAGCAATACAAGAAAAAAAAAAAGACAGGAAGATACAACCTTTTGATAAAGGTAAAAAGAGTGATACTTGCTTTCCTTGGGAGTATTCAGGAGAAATGTCAAACACGGAACAGTATTAGTCAGAGTGTTTATACTATCTTTACAATATAAACTAGAAACAGCTATTTAGGCTATAAAGGGGAGTAACTATCAAAATCTCATGTGGGGAAAGGAACATTCTTCAGTTTTTGAAGCAATCTTTGGACATTTTTACCTACACACTATTTGATTAATTCTCATTCTGGTTTTGAGAGAAGAAGCTGTTGATTTAAGGGGGAAGATGCCAAGCTCTTCATGTAAGCCTCATGCATGAAACCATGCCATGACTGGTGTTCTGGATACAGTACAGGGGCAGACCTTCAGGTGCAAGCAAGGAGCCCTTGGCACAGCTGAGATGGTTTGTTTTAGCCTGTGTCAGTTGCTAAGGACCCCAACAATCTGTTAACATGACCAAGATAAGGCACATCTTCCTTGTCCACACCCTCTTTTCATTGGCTGGGTGTCATGACCATGGATGAATTTTTCTGAGTGTTGTGATGCAAAGTGCAGGGAAGTAGTGTACTCAGTGACTGAATCAATAAAGACTATTGCAGATTAGCCAAGTCCCATGTAGTAGGTATGAAATTTGCTTTCTTAACCTGTTTTCTTCTATCCTGAAACAGCTGTACAGTGCTGTAACAGTGTTTCTTTCCTACTCCAGGACTTGACATGACCATTACAGCCTGGTTACATGAGCTTCTGGAACAGGAGGGAAGCAGCAGCAAAGTATCCAAGAAGGATGTGACAGTCAATAAGCATATTTCCCATAAGCAGCCTTGCATCAAGCACTTTCCTCCATCATACCATGCCTTGGAGCACATGGTATGGCATATATTTGTGCGTATGCCTATCACACAAAACAGTTCATCATGCAGCTGGATACCCATCGTCTTTGTGAGATGCATGAGTCTTGCTTACCAGGGTTTCAGAAATTTGAAAGGCTTTATCATATTTTGCTCTGTTAAAATTTTTTAAGTAAACAGAAAAACATGTCAGCAAGGATTTATCTACCAAAGGTACTTGTCTGGAATGCATTGCATCCTTATGTAGATGACTAGCAGAGATCAGATGAATTACATCCTAAGAGTCTCAAATGACTAGAAATAATGTTCATTAACCTCAGTCTGACTCTGAACTGTGTCATGGTATTATCATTATTATTTACATTCTTGTACCATGTACAGTGTGTCATCCCACTTATCCTACATGTGTACGAGTCTTTACAATCTTAGAATAAATTAATGGACACTACAGTGCATAACTGAGAAGAAAATAAAGGAATTCCCACTTAGATTTGGTCACTATGGGCCATGTAGAGTCATTACAGATCACCAGCAGCTTTTACACAGTCAACACTCTTGCTGCAGAAATGAGGGAAGGGCTTGACAGAAGATGCTGAAGTGTTTTTGTAAACATGCTGGGGCAGGAAAGGGGGGGGGGGGGCGCGGTAAGAATGACTTTAGCATTGATGCCAGTGTGTGTAAAACATTTCTATAAGCATGGTTCCTTTTCTATGCACCTCAGAGGAATGTGTAGACTGACTAAAATGTGCGGTTTGACTAAAAGATCTGAAATTGTCTTGTGAGTGTTTTATTGACAACATATACAAGATTAAAATGTAAAGAAGTATATCATAAGCAGCAGAGGTATAATTTCCTGCAGATCATTGTAGTAGTTTGTCTCATCAAAGACACTAGAGATCACCCATTAAGAGAAGGATTGTTCACATTCTCAGATGGTTCTTCCACTGTCTTTTCCAATGATGGTAAGGTCCGGGGGTGGTGGAAAGTGCAAGTAATTTTCCACAAATAGCTTTCTCCACGAAAGCTGTATCAGCTGAGGTTTTTGTCAGAGAAACGCTCACTTGATCAGTCATGACTTTCAGCTCTGCTGACCTCAACTGTATTTGAGTCACCAGCCTAGAGGTCAAAAGCTCTTCTTAGCAATTCATTTCTCTAACAAGATTATAATCTTGAAACTGAAGCAAGACTATGTTGCTGCATTTCCCAGTCTCTTAACAATCTCTGTCAGGAAAAGTAGATTGATGTTGTTCCATTTCCTTTTATTATAGCTTTTGACATGGGAGGAAGTGGAATCTTTGCTCTTAACTCTTGGCCGGCAGTCTTTGGGAGGAACACAGCCTTGAATACAGTAATCAAAATTCAATGCAAGTATTACAGTTAATGTTCATTAATTTGGGTATGTTAAATTACTAAGTATATGAAGGATATATTTTTATAATTGGCAATAACAAGGACATCAACTTTAGCAGTATCACAGATACTGTTAAGCAGAAACTGTGATCTAAATAACTTCTTAATAAACGGGATTATGTAGTAATTTTGTCAGTGGAATTTGCAGGAAATTTGTCTTGACAATGCAGGGTATCCCATTTTTTCCAATGTTTTTACACTTCCAATGTAGGTTACAAATTCTGATTTCTAACAACTCAGAATTGTTAATCCTGAGTCCAAGCACTTGGCAGTTAAGGAAGAGCTAGAGATGAAAAGATCTTAAAGGTTTTCCTGGATAGTTTTGTGGGTCATAACTTTTAAGTTCCATCTCAATAACGAAACTTGTATAGGTTTAACATCTCAGTTCAGGTTTGCCTAAAATATTATTCTGAGATTCCCATTGTTCAGATTCAAGAAGAGTTTTTGTTTTCTAATAACACATTTTTCAGGCTTTGAAATGCATGCATTTAATCTGCAGCATTCCTTTATATTCCTCTGTGTTCACTATGGACAATACCTGATGTATTACAATTGCTGGAATAACATTCCAGCATACACATATAGTCATTTAGAGCATCTGAAAGTTTTTAGTGGCCGCTGTAAGGCACTATAACAGAGAAACAAATGTGGTGTTTAATTAATCACTGATTATTGATGGAATAATTAACAGGTAGGTCAATAGAAAAAAGTCAAGCTTCCTGAAAGCTGGTTACCTTCATTTATATGGTGGATTTCATCTATTCTTCATTTATTCTTCATCTGTTACAGTAGATAAATATTGAAAGTTACTGCCTTCAACATTAAATGGATACTATCATTTAAAACAACTTGTTGTGAGTGCTACTGTGTAAATTTCAGGAATGAGCATGCATAAAGTTAATCAAACGTGTTTTGTAGTCAAACTGGTAAAATAGTTCAGTACCTTTAATAAAAGAAACAAGAAATGCAAATTACTTTTGTTATCCACAGAATCATTCAAATTAGGATAAACACGATCTATTAGGTTAACTTGTATAGTAAGATTATTCCAACAATTCTTTTCAAGTATGGATTTGAATGAACCAGTGAAGTCAGATTGTCCTCCACATACCTTACAGGTGCACAACATGCTTCCAACAGTTCAAAGAGCCAATGGCCCATTCCTTGATTCCCAGTGAATAATTCTAGCCTCCCTTGTCATGAAAGTGTTTTTCTTTCATGACAAAATGTAGGTTATCCATATCGGAATGTAGATGAAGATCTGATCACACAAAGGTAGAGTACATTCATATTAGTATATCTGACCCAGATATTATCTGTACAGCACAACATATGACAGACCATGTGTCTCACATGACTCAAAATTTATTGTTTATTAAATTTGTTAAATAAACTGATATTTCTATTACATGATGAGAGGCAGGTGGTATCATGTACTAGAATTATTCTGTAAGAATCGATCTTAAGGTACAGCACTGCAGGGCTACCTCATCATTTTATATCAAATTAATCTTTGTTATTAGAATAACCTTTTTCAAAATTTATCCAAGATTTGCCTTTTTCATTTGCATTGTAAGTGTTATTCTCTTTGGATATTCTTAGTATTTAACATTCTCTTTAGTATCTACTCTTCAAATATGTATGGAGAACTAGCAAGTACCATTTTAGTTACTCTGTAACCGAGCAGCTATATTCCACTTGTAAGAGCTTTCCATCTGAAATAACACTTTCATCTGCACAGCTGTTTATACTTTTCCTCTTTGATCTTCCTTTGTTTGTTTACAGCTTTCTCATATTTTAGAGCCCATATTGTACACTCCTTACTGCTCTAGAGAAAAACTTTATCTCCAATTTCTATTATCCATTATCTAAGTCATGCTGTGTTATTTTGCTGCGAGATGTATTAATATAAATATCCCAATTTCATTTACCATCTCATAGATTTACAGATCTACAAAGTAGCCATATAAATAGCTAAGCTGACTTCAAGTAGGTAACAGGACTCTTTGTAGGTAGAAGAAAGCTCAGTAAAAGGGAAAGCTCTCACCTAAAGATTTTATGCTAAATCATTCTTATACAGTCATTCCTGTATATTCTCTGCTCTCTTGTCAAATTCCGAAAGTATTTGAGAACTTTAAGCCTGGGATAAAATCAAATGTGTAGGCTTTTTTGTTCTATTAGTAGTCTACAACAAGTTAATATAAGTCACAACCAAAAAAAATTGGCTGACTGTGCTTGAATTTCTAAATGTCCTGAAGCAAGATGATTTTGAGAATTTACAAACAAATTCAGGGTTACTGCAAAGGACAGTTGAAATTGGCATATATTTTGTTTCTAATACAATATCCACACAATCTTCCATCTCAATCCAGCATAAAATGTTTATTTATAGTATCTACAAAATTCAATATTTCCATATATCTTATTTCTGATGTAATCTATATACCACAGTCTTCTGTTATTTCAGGTTTCAATTTTTCCCTAGGTTTTCTAATAAAAACATCTTTCATGAATTGTCAATTTTGAAAGAAGTTACCACCATTTATCAAATATTATGTTAAAATAATATGGAGAAAAATTATATTACAATATTTTTTTAAATGTAAAGAAGATATTCACAATACCAAAAGATGAAGTTTTAATAGATATGAAATAGCTTTGCTCTCAGTCTTATGTAAGCAGGTACATTATAACTTCATTTGGCCCTTCATAGTCATTGTCAACAAGAACTCATTAGCAGTGTTTCATCTACAGGAAGTTAAACAATGTTGGATGAATGAAATAATATTTTTCATTAAAATCTCTCATCTATTTATCTATCTACAAACATAATTCATTGTTTTATAAACAATACAAATGTTTCAAAAACTCAGTTAGGATCCTGAAATGGAGTAAACCAATCATTTCTGAAAGGGAATGTGCCAAGAAGAAAATAGGGCTGTGAACTATTTGAACACAAACTAGAAAAAAGGTCACTTCTAAAAGAGAGAAGAAACAAATTTATTGCAGCTAAGTTGAAATACTTCATCTTTCTTTTCTGGATCTAAATATCATCACCTCTCATTGTCTAAGAAATAAGATTTTTTCTGGTTTTGTATTTATGATTAGAGGCCTTGGGAAAAAAAAAGTAAAAATATTAAAGAATATACAAAAAACCTTATAAAATTAAATTGAAATGTTGACACTGAAGGGAAGCTGCTACAAGTATACTTGAAATTGCTAATGTACAGGGACCTGTAAAATAAGACATTTAGTTTTAATGTTAGACATCACTTATGTTTTACTAGCTTTTATTTTTTTCCTGTATTTTACTGTAATGTATATAATTTTGTTTATACTTTTTCCTAACTACCCTCTGTAGTCGTTACCCAGTTACCCACTTATAAGATGTTTTAAAACCTTTAACTCCTTGTCTAGTAAAGATAAGACAGACCTTGGACAGTCTGAAAAACTCCCTGAGTACATCCTTAATAGCAGGAACCTAAAGAAAACAAGTGCCTAAGAAGACACTAGTGTCAAGATAAGTGACTGAAAGCTGGAACAAACAGGAGCTGAAGGACGGATGAAGTAACTCTATGACCATACATGGACACTAGAAACCTAAAGTTCACTACCAGACAGTGTGAGGAAGGCTGTGTGGACCCCTAAGGAGGGGAGAAGACCCTCACTCTATTTTTACTACGCACACTCAGACTATGTAAATGAATTCTAAGAACCCATTAGCATAAGACTGCCTTTTCTAAGAAATCTAATGCATATGTATGCTTTTTGTGTATATCAGTCAGAGAGTTTTGTTAGTAAGTGTGGCACTTGTGGTGGAGCGCTCCCCAGTGCTGCCCAGCGCTGCGAAAAAGAATACCTGCTTAACAGTTATACTCAATTCTGACTGTTGAGTGAAGCTCTTTGTTTCCACACCACCAAAAAAGGCGTATGTTGTTCTGTAATTTTAATCAATTTAAAGTTTTTTTTGTTTTTTTAAGACCAGATTTGTACAAAAAAACCCCCCACAAGACCCAAAACAAACAAAAATAAAATCAAAAATACCCAGGATATAAGTGTTACATCCTGGTCAATTCTTTGATACCCTGTATCAAGAATCCCTATTATGAAAAGTAGTTGGGGGGCATTTCCAGCTGCAAAGTTCCTAGTGAAACAAAACAAAGTGTCTGAAAAAAAGACCTTTTTTGAGTGATTAGGGGATCTGAATATCATACTTTCTCAAGGAAACCCTTCAAAGATTAACTGATAAACAAGGGTAGCTTTGAAGAGTCACTTAAGGGTACCTACAGTGCTGACTGACTGCCTTCAAGGATCTTGAGACTTTCAGCTATGCATTGATGGATCAGCAATGCCTAAACACCTGGGACTGAATTCAGCACAATTTGCTGTTTCTCGTTCTCTGTGTCTCATTAGAACTAGAGAGAATTTCTATCTGACTCACCTGGATCTGAAATCAAACCAATTAGCATTTGTAAAGTACTCTAAGAACATCAGCTCATAAATTCCACAGAAAATAAAATACCCACTTTAAAATTGTCAAACATTTCATCTATCTGGAAGTCTCTTCAGAAGTTAGTTAAATAAGTTGAAAGGAAGAAACTATGTGGTAAAAATGTGTAACCAAAATAAACAGACAACCTTTGTTATGCAGCATTACATAATTCTGGTTTACAGACATATTCCGTTGCAGCTGATAATAAGCCATGCAGTGTGAATGTGAATGTAAATGAAGTGCTAAATGATGAATTACACCACTCCGATTACACATCAGAACCAACATCCTTTATCTAGGCTGTTAGTGCCAAGAATATTACTTAATACAACAGGAAGGGTTGAAGGAAATGGGGAAAAATGCAGTGTAAGTACAGCATTATTCAATAGCACATGCAATGTGTAGACAGGGTATTCTTTTGTACCAGTGTGTTCAGAGTACACATTTGCATTATCCTCTAGGTTCTTTTAAGATATTTTTGGAGAAAATGTTTGACGAAAGATTGTGTTTGATTCATTCCATATTTTCCTTTGGATCATCAATAAAAACCTTTAAACCAGATGGAAAGAAGAGGTAACCAATACCATAGCCTCAAATTAAGTACTTAGATCCTGATCTAGTTAAACACTTAAGCATATGTTTAGATTTAAATATGTGTGTCCCATTTTGAGATTATTTGTGTGCTTGAAGTTAGAGCATATATCCATATGCTTTGTTTATCAAAGCTGAACTGAGCCACATTCAGGCATAATACACATGTAATAATTAGACCTCTAAAACACTTAGCATATTCCTAACCATTTGTATTCTAATTACCAGCAAAAAAAAAAGTAGAATCATAGAATAGTTTAGGTTGGAAAAGACCTTTAAGATCGTCAAGCCCAACTGTTAACCTAACCCTGCCAAGTCCACCACTAAACCATGTCCCTAAGCACCACATCTATGTCTTCTAAATACCTCCAGGGATGGTGACTCAACCACTTCCCTGGGCAGCCTGTTCCAGTGCTTGACAACCCTTTCAGTGAAGAAATTTTTTTCTAATATCCAACCTAAACCTCTCCTAGCACAGCTTGTGGCTGTTTCTTTTTGTTCTATCACTTGTTACTTGGAAGAAGAAACCAACACCCACCTTGTTACAACCTCCTTCCAGGCAGTTGTAGAGAGCAACAAGGTCTCCCCACAGCCTCTTTTTCTCCAGGCTAAACAACCCCAGTTCACTCATCCACTCCTCATAAGACTGGTGCTCTTCACCAGCTTTGTCACCCTTCTCTGGACCCACTCCAGCACCTCAATGTCTTTCTTGTACTGAGGGGCCCAAAACTGAAAACGGTAATCGAGGTGTGGCCTCATCAGTGCCGAGTACAATGGTAAGATCACTTCTCTAGTCCTGCTGACCACACTAGTTCTGATACAAGCCAGGATGCTATTGGTCTTCTTGGCCACCTGGGCACACTCTGGCTCACGTTCAGCCATCTGACAAACACCACACCCAGGTCCTTTTCTGCCAGGCAGCTTTCCAGCCACTCTTTCCCAAGCCCATAACATTGCATGGGGTTGTTGTGACCCAAGTGCAGGACCCAGCACTTAGCTTTGTTGAACCTCATACAATAGGTCTTGGCCCATTGATCCAGCCTGTCCAGGTCTCTCTGCAGAGCCTCCCTACCCTCAAGCAGATCAATACTCCCACCCAACTTGTTGTCCTCTGCAAACTTACTGAGGATGCACTTGATCCCCTCATTCAGATCATTGATAAAGATATTAAACAGAACTGACCCCAGTACCGAGCCCTAGGGAACACCACTTGTGACCGGCTGCCAACTGGATTCAGTTCCATTCACCACCATTCTTTGGGTGCAGCTATCCAGCTAGTTTTTTTAACCAATGAAGAGTATTTTCAATTCATTGACTTCCTGTACCTTCTCAGTTTCCAACATGTTCCACATTATCAATCTACCTTTTAATCAGCTCTTCATTCATTATAAGCATATATAGCATTGTATGAAGCATAAACAAACTGTTCTGGTTTCCTCTCTTACATCAGCAGAACTGTTTGTCCAAGGCCAGATTGCTCTTAGTCTCTAGTTTCTCTAAAGCAGAGTGCCATACCAATGCACCTCTTCCAAGTCTGGATTCTCTTTCTCCAAGTATTGTCACATGTTGATCACCACAGAAAGTCCTTGAAGATCTATTTCTATCTTCTCTATTTCTTTAACTTTCACTGAAAGAAGACACCGTCTATCATCTCTACAATAATTTTTGCTGTTTCAAGGAAAAAATTCTACGTTGCGTAACACGTTTTGAATTTTTGTCAGATGAAGAGGACACTGTCACTTCTCATGTATTTTTGAGACAGATAATCTGTCCTAAGTAAAAAAACACCACTCGTTATGTGAGAGCCAATGGATTAAAGTGTCATTCCTGCTTGCTCAAATTCTCACAGTCCTTTCAACTGGGATAATTAAACTGTGCAGAAAACTTGCATTTACTCCTTGGCTTGTTCTTTGTCACTGCCACCGGAGAGCAGCTGCAACCATTGGAACAATTTGACACTCGGAGAAAAAGCGTTGAAGAAGTCAGGTATGCCAGCTAAACCATGAATATCTGTCCAGCTCCTTCAAAGGGTTTGCCTTGGTGCTACCACTTACCACACTGAAAATAAAGCTTCAAATGAAACACAAAGCAAAACATAATCTCGCTCTAGTATCAGCACTGGCTCCACCAAGGTAACAGGAGGATCATGAAGTAAAAAAATTATTCAGTCACATAAGCCACCAGGTGTTAAAGGGAATGCCCCCAGAGAGCAGGTCTGGAGTAATAAGTGCCTTTTTTACATTGATGCATTTGAGAGTAGACCACTTTTTAAACCATCTTGTTGCTTTTGCTTTCCTTTCATCTGCGGCCCATAGCCAAGGCTTTTGAGGAACTCAAACCGGGAATGTGGCCAACTGCTACAAAGGTTGTTACATGGTTTCCGAATTATGTTCTTGGGTAAGGCAGATGTTGTTTAAAATACTGCATGCAAAACACTAAAATAGGAATGACCAGTAAAGCAAGTAACTACAACAGCACATTCCCCAGAATAGATTTTATCCTTCATGTATGTTTGGCAGCTGGTCACTGAGTGTTGCACTAAGTGAGAAAAGAGAAAAAAAAAAAGGGAAAAAGAAAAAAGGAACAGTTTAACAAGAATCTGAACCTCCTAAAGGCCAAGATGAAAAAGTATATTTCCTCAAGAAAATGCCAGGAACTAGTCTTCTTACTGTCCCATACTTTTCCAATTGCTCATTATTTAATTATAGTAATTTTATGGCATCTATTGTTACATTTCCTTACAGGCAGAAAGAGAACAGAAAGTCTTTATCTAAAATTGCATTTATTTTAAACTGAGAAAATCACAAAACAAGGAAGAATAAAACTAAATACTTAAAGTGTTTAATCTACCATGAGCTGGATGAAAGCAGAAAACAATTAATTTCTTATTAAACTAGCTTTATATAAAAGTGAAAAATACACATAGCTGCTCTTTCTTTAACCGAAGCATCTGTACAGTGTCACAGTTGCCTTAAGGATGTTTCTCCAGAATCTTCCTTCCTGCAGCCAATGCTTTTTACCTCAAGCTTTATGAAGGTTATTGTATCTGGAGACAGCACTGTGAGGATTACATCTTCTGAGTTTCAATATTTTATACTGAGATCTAGGAATCAAAGATTTGCCCAACTTTTCACAGATAGAAATTTAATTGTTGGAGTTATTCTAGAGGCATTGTTAGACTGGCAGGGACAATTAGACTCAAAATACTTGTATATAATGTTTGTGACGTAAACATATGTATACATAACTCATACGTAAATTTGGTGTCTTATAAAGCAAAGGAAATTATCTGCTCTATTTTCAGCAGAATTGTGCCCGACTAAGCATGGTCAACATACTTATGCATGCCACAATTTGGCTGTCACCCAAACAACCTGCTTCCATTTCAAATTGTGCCTTGGAAATGAGTGCTCCGATCCCCTCAGATAAAACAGGCAAAATCAGGGCAAAGACTGTGGGGAAACAGGGACAGTGAGTACTGAGGTTGAGTGATTTTTCAACTTCTGGTCTGCAGATCCACGGGTCACTAAAAAAAAGAAATTAACTGCCCATAGCCTCCATCCAGATCTGCAGGTCCTTCAAAAATCAGGCTAGCTACAGAAAGAGAGGAATTTTGCAGAAAGCTTCCCCTCATAATACTCTCCCATGTAAATAACCTGTCCTGTTGATAACCTGCAGATCTTTTCACAGATAACCTGCAGGTTACAAGCAGGGAAACACAGTACTACTGAGTCATACTCCCAACCCCCACCTATCCCTAAATCTCTAACAGCTAATAAAAAAAAAGGAAATTGCTAAAATGAAAAACAAAAGCTTTCTTTCTCAAGGAAAATCTTGTTCCCACAGAAAAGAATAATACTGGAGACTCTCTAGTGACATCTAGGCTGCGCTACAGGTATATGTCATGTTACTGCCTGGGGTTTGGTGGCTCAGTCCAAGACACTCCCATGTCTCTCCTTCAACAGAATTGCTTTGGATTCAACAGGGCTGGGAGGCAGACACGGTGTCCATCCAGACCTACACGCTAGGCGTTATTCCCATTCTCCCACAGTTCAGACATAGTATTACAGATCTACTAAATGTTCTTCTACTGCTTTAGATTTTATCTGCAAAGTGTGTAGAGATGATAGTGTTGGGTATATGTACATGCACTGTTATCAGAGACAGGTGTGCTATTTTGGGTTTATACAGCCATAAAAACATTTATTGGAATAGAAAGAAAAAAAGGTTTTTCTTTCCATCTGTACACTTGTTAACATTTGTCTTGTGCTAACAATGAACAATGTAGGAAGATAACCTTGAAATGGACAATATTATCTACAGACCCTGAAGGCAATTAAGGATAAGAACTTGCCTCCCTTGAAAGCAGTGACATCTCAGTATTTTTCCTTCTTCTCTTCCTTCTTCAGAATGTTTTGGCAAATTGCACATTCCCTGCTGTATCTTCTGCTGTCATCTCTTTTCCCTTGATTTACATGCCAAACAGGCCATCACAGTTCTGATGTACTACACTTTTCTGTAAGTTTCAGTTAATGTGCCTCATGAAGGGACAATGAAATTATTTCTTCCTGTTCTTCTTATACAAAGAGTGTATCGTCTCAATAATTTTGTTCTTTTTTCTCTCTAATATTGTCTCTGCTTAACCTTGTCTTCCTTCCACATGATGTACTCTGCAATGCTGATTTCTGAACTCAACCTGGAAAATTATAGTGTAAAAAGATGATGATCAGCCTGGGACAAAAGGGAACAATTTCAGTCAGCCTCTACAGCTTAGACAGTACGTCTCCAGAATACTTTCTTTCAAGTTTACGAGGGCAGGAGAAGGTCTTCACACCACTTCAGTTCTATAGATTAAAAACAGAGAAATGTTTCTGTAAGTCCAGTGTTGAACACCAATGCTGCAAGAACATTTTGCATATTACTAAACTGTGCACATGTGAAGGGCTTTGCAGAGATTGCCTGGCTGTGTTTGTAGAATCAGTCCTTAAAAAAGATGTAGTAAAGTAAGACAGAAGTACGAGTCAGAATCACAGAATAGTTCAGGTCAGAAGGGACCTCTGGAGATTGTCTAGTCCAATATCCATGCTCAAAGCAGAGTGACCTACAGCAGATTAGCCAGGACTGTGTATGGTCGGGTTTTTAATATCTTCACAGATGGAGATTTCACTACCTCGCTGAACAATCTGTTGCAGTGTCTGACCACCCTTCTAGGAAAAAGAGTTTTTTTCTTGTATTTAAATAAAATCTGTGTATTTCAATTGCCTCAAAGTCTGGCTCTATCTTCATTACACCTTCCCATCAGGCATTTATACACATTGATAAGATCCACCTGAGTCTTCTCTTCTCCAGGCTGTAAGTAACTCTGTCAGCCTCTCTTCATATGAAAGACACTCCGTCCCTTCATCATCTTTATGGTTCTGCACTGAACTTGTTCCAGTACGTCTATGTCTGTCTTGCCCTGGGGAGCCCAGAACTGCAGCACTTTGGATGTTTCTCACCAGTGTGGAGCAGAGGGGAAAGATTACATGCCTTGACTTGCTTTCCTCATGCAGTCCAGGGTGCTGCTGGCAGCTCAGAGTGCCACAAGAGCACATTGTTGGCTCACATTCATCTTCTTGTTCATCAGGACCTCAAGGTCCTCTGCAAACGTGCTTTCCAGCTGGACAACCCCCAGCCTATCTCTGTGCATGGAGTTATTCCTTCCCAGATATAGGACTTGCATTTCCCTTTGTTGAACTTCATGAGATTCCTGTCAGTGTGCTTCTCAAGTCTGTCAATGCTGCCTGAATGACAGCACGCCCATTTGGGTATATCAAGCACTCCTCACAGTTTTACATCATCTGCAAACTTGCTAATGATGCACTCTGTCCCATTATCCAGGTCATTAATGAAGATGTTAAACAGTATTGGCCCCAGTACCATCCCCCAGAGTACATCACTAGTGACTGGTCCCCAGCTAGATGTTGTGCCACTGATCACAACCTTTGAGCCTGACACATCATACAGTTTTCAGTCTACCTTATTGTCCTCTTATCTAGTCCTGCTTTATCAGTTTATTTATGAGGATCTTCTGAAAGACAGAAGTCTTACTAAAGTTAAGATGAGCAACATCCACTGCTTTCCCCTCCTTTTCCAAGCCAGTTATTGCAGAAAGATATTGCATTAGTTAGATATGAAAAGTTAGTTAAGAGATCATGCAATCATTTGTATGTGTGTGTGTATGTCCATATGTGTACATATTTAAAATATATATTGAGACATGAAAAGGTGCAGAAAATACTAAAAACACAAGTTAACGGTATGTATCTCATTTTAAAAATCACTTTATGTAGACTGTCTTGATAGGAAGGATGAGGACAGGATACTCAGGAAATCTTCACCCCTACCCAGGCTAGGTGTGATAGGCAGGCACTATTCAAAGCAAAAGCTGCCAATGGGACGATTTCCACAAAGTCATAGTCATGATGTAGTAAAAATATGATCATGATTTTGAGCACTGGCACAGAACAAAATGTATTTGAACCCAAGAAGCAGCATATTGTCACCTCCTTAAAGAAGCACAACTGATGTTATAGCATGGGCTTTCCTCTGGAAGCAGAGACAACAGTCCTCATGTGCTCCTCCCCTGGAAGAGAACATCAGTTTCCCAGCAGCAGACAGCCTTATAGCTCCAGTGCAGCTAGTTTGGTCTTGTTATATGTAGGTGGACCTAAACAACTGGATTCTAACTCAAATACCCCTGTTCTCAGGGTAATGACATTGTGGTCTTAAGAAGATGTACAAAAGCAGAAGAGACTTTTTCAAAAATGGAAATTAATATCAAAATAATCAAGGTAAAAAGAAAGAAGGGGTTTAGATAATTAAATCATCTTTATTTAAAACCCTTCCAGACTGAGTCAGTTGGAACCTTAGAGCATGAAATAAATATGCCTGTACATAGTCTCAAACACCATAATTTTTAGTTCAACAGAGTAATTTCTGGAGGTCTCTCTAACACATTCATAATTTAAAACATATCTACTTATAGTATATATGTTGTATAAAAGTAGATGAAAAGGAAAGGGTTAAGTAGAGAGTATTGTGTGCCACAAGCAAATGCAGAATAAAGGGGGGAAGTGTGGAAGGAGGTGCAGAAAGACAAGTCTGTGTCTGTCAAAACATGAGAATCAGAAATGATTAGAGTCCAAATTACAAGTCTGTCTGTCATGAAGCATGATAGATTTAAAATACAGGAGAAGGCAAATGACAGTTAAAGAACACGCTGGAAAAACTTTTGCCAAAAAAGAAAAATCACAGAAAAGTAGCCTGAGAGCCAATCAGGAGAACTCATCTCAATGGAAAATTGCTTATTGTAAATGAAGGTAAATAACTGTCTAGAGGAGAAACAGACAATAGAACTTAATGAACACTCTGAACATCACTGTTTACAGTGTGAATCATTATCACTGAATCCATAGCCAACTAGACTGGGAAGTTCAGAAATTACCTGAAATATTCTGTCTACCTGGACAGAAATTTGTTTGACACAGCATAGTTCATTCATGTTTGTGAAGGACAGACTTTTTTTGATAATGTTCCTGAATATATCTTAATTAGCTAACATTCTTTCAATAAAGTGACCCATAGGATAGATATTTTAAAATGTGGGATATCCTAGAAGTTAATTTTCAGTGTGACTGGAAAGGACTCTCTCTTCATATCCGTATTTTATATGTGGCCTGCCTTATAAAACACTCAGCTTGTCTTTCATCCAGGTTTCAGGCTATGATATAAAATAATATTGGCTTTACAAAGAAGTTTGTGGAACAAATACAGAAAAAATGAGGCTGAATGTCAAAATTCTATTTCCAATTTAGACTTGCCAAACTGTCAGAATATTTGCTATTTTTCTTAAAACCCCAGCTGCTAAAATCAAGAGAAAGTAGAAGAATTTAAACTTTTGTTTAAAAAGACGTTTTAGACTCCTTAGAGGGTGAATAGCTTTGAAACTGAAATAAAGAATTCAAATTACTTAGAAATCAGAAAGAAAAGAGAAAAAAATGCGATACTCATTAAAAACCAAAACAAAACAAAAATGACCCCACCCAAACAAAGTCACCCTTGAATGAGTTTTAGGTAAAATCCATTATTTTCTGAACCTTGTTTATCAATTTGGCAACACTTCACATCTGGACAACTTCAGTAATCTGGGGGAGATCAGATAGAAGTTATTGTTTTGAATTTGAAAGAAATATGAGCTAGCTCATAAATTTGAATTTGTGTCCCAATTCAGATTCTAAATTTGGAGGTTTCTAGATCCAAGATTTTTCTTTACACTCACCACTAGTTTGTGTTCATGTATAAATAAGACTGAGTGGGAGAGTGGGGGGACAAGGAAACAAACACTGCATATAATGACAAGTTTTTTATCATCCATTTTGTTCAGCAGCCAATAACTACCTTTTGTACGTATAGACTGGTAAGAAGTAGCAAAGTTCCTTCTCAGGGAACATGATGAACCTGCTTTTAGGCAATGAATCTAAGTGTACTTTCCCCACCTTGACTGTCTAACTCCAAAGTATGTTACCATTCTACCTGAACCACCTGAAGTGCTGAATATCCTTCACAGCTTCAGCTTCCAGCATTCATATCACCTTGTTGAGTCTTACCTGTGTTTGCAGTTGACAAATCAGTAGATAATGATATTTGCTGAGTTTATATCATCCAGTAAGCAATAAGTTTCAACTTTACCCTCTGCTAAACAAAGCTGAATAAGTCAGGTTGCTTTTGTACTTCATGAAAACTAGAGCAATTTAAGAGATTCTCTACTTCTGCTGATTAGTAATGGCCTCCCACTGCCCCTGAAACTAGTCCTCCTCTAAAGCACTTGAAGAGCTAGTATTTGTAGCAGATGTCTTTTAAAGTTAATCTAATAGTTTTTGTATATTCACACATAGTATAAAATGAAACAATTGTGCCTAGAATGCCTTCAACTCACCAATCTCTAACACCTTGCACATAAGGAAATCCTTTAACAATGGAATGAAGTCCAAGCTAAACAGAACAGAATTGTTTTGAAGGATGGTTCATTTCCTGCTTCTGGCTCTTTACTGTTGATTATTTAAGCACTCATTTCACTTTATAAATGGAAACTGAATCATAGTTTACCTCTGGAAAATTATTGGAAATCAGAGTCCCTTCGAGTCACAGACATGGCTATTTCCTCTCTGGACAGGAAGACTATGCTCAAATGGTCCTTTCGGGAGCTCTGAATGATAAAAAGCCTGTTTCTAGCCTCTTTCAAAAAGATCTGTGTAGTGTTTTCATATTTTAATTAGGAAAAAAAAAAAAAGTCAGGATGTCCCTCTCCAAATATGGATGTTAGAGCAGGAAAAAGGAAAGGTGAATATACATTTTCTACTTGTCTAGCCAGCATAAAGTTTGTTTGCAAACCTGGAATGAGACAGACCCTCTAGCTTCTCACTTCCCTCTTTATAACTCATTCATGTTTATTTATTTGTATTTATATACAAAAGAAGACTGGAAAAGACAGGTCCATGGCTGTAGGAAGCTGTTACAGTATTTTTGTAAAAAATTATTATAATATATAATTCTTTTCAGCTCATCTAAAAATGCTAACAGTTTCCAGATAGAAGCTAAACAATGAAAAAAACCCCACCTTTTCCCTCTTGCACTAACCTCTGTCCTTCTCTAAGACCTGGAGAAAGTAGATGGATTTCACTGTTTGTCTTAAAAAGCAGGTGCAGGATATTTATGAAAAGTTCTAAAGTCCAGAGACTGGACGGGAAGATTGTAAGAGTCAGCCAAAGCTGGTAGTCTCAGTGAGTCTGAGAGCAGAGACAACAGAGTTGGATTAGGGAAGCCTAGGGAAGACAGTGGCTGCTGATGGGAGGGACAAAGCAGATATCAGCTATTTCACAAGTACTGCAGGGCTGTAGCTCAGACTATTCAGACTACAGTCATGCCAGTATCATATACACAGAGAGCCTGTTTTCTGTCACATGAGACACTTTATCAAATACCCACTTCTGTGTCCTAGATGCTTACAGTTGTCTAGACTCCATTATCAGTGAAGAAAGATAGGCACTTCTTATAGCAGAGTTTAGTTCTTCTTATAGCACGGTTTAGTTTCTCTTCAATTAGATGTCCCTAACTGGTCAGCTGAATCACGTTTTAAAAATACTTTTTTTCTATACAGGGAGCACAGGTTGACTGGCTTAGACATAAACATCCACACTGAAGACTTTTGAAGTTTTTGATTACTTTAATGGCAAACACTTGTCACAGTACTCCAGAAACCTTTTCATAAATACTGGACAGGGTAAAGTGCTCACTCAGGTCCTTTTCTTCAAAATTACTTTCTAGTCAGCTGGTTCCCAGCTTGTACTGTTGTGCATGGTTGTTCTGTTCCAGATGGAGGACTTTGCAGTTACCTTGGTTGAACTTCATGAGGTTCATGTCATCCCATTTTTCCAGCTTCTGGAGTACCTCTGAATTGCAGCTCTACTCTCCAGAATATTGACTGTTCCTCCCACATCACTGATCTTGCTGAGGGTGCACTCCATCCCATCACCCAGGTTATTAATGAAGCTGTTAAAAAGTACTGATCTCAATATCGACCCCCCCAAAGAAACTTGCTGCTACTTGGACTTCATAGCACTAATCAAAATCCTTTGAGACTGGTCATCCAGGTAATTTTCTATGCACTCACAAGTCCAAATACCCTGGCTATATCTTAATATATCTTACCCTCTTATCCATGGAAAATACCCATTGCTCTCTGCAGAGCCATCTGTCTCATTAGAGAAGCTAATTAGACTGCTCAGGCATAATTTGTAAATCCATGCTGGCTGTTCCCAGTTTTCTTGTCCTTCCCATGCCTGGTCATGGCTCCCAGGAGGATACTTTTCATCATGTTTCATCATCTTTCCTGCCCAACTGCAGCCCTGGGCATTGGGCACCTCCCTGGGGGTGGGGATGACCTGGGATGTGGCCACATGTGGGCCTGGCTTGGCAAGGCCCACACCCAGGCAGGGCAGAGCTGTGGGGAGCTGGAAACTGGGCCCTGCTGCAGCATCACTGGGGCAGGGGCTGACAGCCCCAGGAGCTGCCTTGGGGTTCTGGGCCATGGGAAGGTAGGAGCAGCCCTGGGAAGGCTGATGAGGGCTGGTAAGGGCTGGTGATGCCCTCAGGGCCCTGACAAAAGGAAGGATGAGAGGTATCTGCACAGGGTCCAAGATCTGGAGGTAAAGTCAGGACCAGGAGAGGAAATCCCGTATATATAACATAATAGAAAGGGAGAGAATGAGAATCATCCTTTTGAGTGCTATTAAGGAGAGAAGGTTGGCTATACTTTGCAGATCAAAGTAATTTCTGTACTAAGCCACCCAGCCATGGAAGACTTGGCCACTCACCTAATCCTGTGACAAACGATCACTCCACAGTCTGGGTGGACAGAGAGATGTGGAGAGTTGTGGAGAGATTTGCATGTACTGATCGTCAGTGCTTCCCCCCAAACATCTGCCCAGATCACCATCATGCTTTCCATATATGCACGCACCTCAAGAAGAAAAACAAAGAAAATTGTCATTCTAGTTTCCACATCTTTTTGTTTTATTCACTGCTTGTGATGCGCTTCTGCAGAGCAGGTATAAAGAACCTTCTGTTAACAGTTTCCACAATGTTATTCTGACAGGCACCTTGAACTAGGCACTTTAGGCAGCTGTTTGCCTAACTTGTCCTTGAGATCCATTTCCTGACCTTTTTGCTTTAAGAGAGCAACGCTTTCAAGAAAGGTTGTATACTCCTGTATGGCCAGTAGAATTCACTGTTTGATGTAGAAATAATGTTTTTGATGTAGGAGATACCATAACATCACAAGAATAAGTAAGCAAATGCCTACACCTCACATGCCCTCAGGATAAGCAAGACAAATAGAAAAAAAAAATCTTTAAATAGAATGATGAATCATCTAAAAGTAGCATTGTGCCCATCCATAAAATGTAGAATCAGACAAGGAAATATGTTATTGTCAACATGAGTTTGATTCTTGGTACTACTGTACTGGTTTTTGGCTCGGATGGAGTTAAATTTCTAAATAGTAGCTTTTATGGAGCTATGTTTTGGATTTATGATCCAGAGTATGATTATGAACCCAGAGTTGATAACATAGGGGTTTTTTTTATTGTTGAGCAATGCTAACACAGCATCAAGGCCTTTTCTGCTCCTCACACCACCCTGCCAGTGAGTCAGCTGGAGGTGTACAAAAAGCTGAGAGGGGACACAGCCAGGACAGCTGACCCCAAGTGACCAAAGGGATATCCCACACCATATGAAATCATGCTCAACATATGAATCTGGGGGAAGAAGGAAGGGTAGATGTTTCGAGTGATGGCGTTAGTCTTCCCAAGTCACTGTTGCATGTGATGGAGCCCTGCCTTCCTGGGGATGGCTGAACACCTGCCTGCTGATGGGAAGTGGTGAATGAATTTCTTGTTTTGCTTTGCTGGCATGCACAACTTTTGCTTTACCTACTGAACTGTATTTATCTCAACCCACGACTATTCTCACTTTTACCCTTTTGATTCTCTCCCTCACCCCACTTGTGAGGGAGTGGCTGTGTGGGGCTGAGCTGCCTACCAGGGTTAAGCCACCACAATTACTAATATGCTGTTTTTCCAAACCTTCAGAAGAGTGCTCAGAGATCCCAAGTGACATGGGATACTTGCTATAACATGTGCAGAAGCACTTTTATCATCTCCTTCCTCCACACCTCCAGTTTAGGAATTTGTTGTCAAATATCAAGGGGATTAGTTTCAAACGTCAAAAGCAGATGTGAGGTTATGAGCAAAGCTTTTTTTTTTTTTTTTTTGAAAAAAGAAATACATAAACCTGCATTTCAGACACCTTAGATAAAGAAAAGTGAATCGCTTCAAACAACCCCCGTTTTGCAAAGCTATTTAATATTCTAGACTGCTGGTCTGCAGGCGTCCAAATGGAATGCTAATTATCCACTTTCTTCCCCAGCTAAAAGCTTCACAGAAGCTGACAGAAGGAAAGGCACTAGACTGTTGAACAACAATACCATGCTTTCAGTGGGAAAGACAACTATAAAATGTTTCCTGCAGCCTAATTCTTCTAGCATCAGCTGATCCTTTACTAGTCCCTACTTGACACCAATTAATCTCTCCTCTACATCTTACTATTCCCTGGGGCCTTAGCTGATATTCCTTTACTTTATGCTGTGTTTAAAATGGAGGTTGGGAAGAACACATTGAGTCCCCAACACAGCAGACTAATACATTTAGATTCCTCCTAATCTGACAAGATGTCTTTCATTCCAGTCTTTCATTACCCAGTAAAGGTATTTCCAAGATTGCCAGTTCACTGGAATGTCTCCATCATCTTTTCCTTAAAACAAGTGATGTCCCAACTAAAAAGCAGAAGCTCACCTCTTACTGCCCATCAAGACAAAGAGACACTGAGGTAATATAATGCATAATTTTTAATGTGTCTCCCCATCTTACTACTTCTAAATTTAATTATTTGTTGATGCACAGAGCATAGTTCTGTTCTTCATAACATTATTGAGAATTGCCTCAAAATTAAGAAGAATATTTAGGCAAGATTTCTAGAAGGCCAGAATATTTAGGCAGGGTTTGTCAGGAGAGATAATATCACCTGATACATTTGGAAAACAGACAAACTTTGGATTTCTCATATCAATAATGTACATGCATGAAAGGTTTTCTTATTTTTTAGCAAAACTTGCTAAATCTTTTGACAGTTTCACTTTGTTTCACTTGAATCATGCTATTACAAACAGATTTATTGTTATTGAACAGCTATCAATATCTTACAAGAACACTTTTATATATGAATGCTCTTGAATAACATACAGGTTAACATACATAACATAACCTATTTGTGATGGTATTTTTTCTATAAAAGGCAGAGTTCTTATAGACATTTAGTACATATTGGACTTTAAATTCACATTCCAACTATTTGTCACTAAACTTCATATTTCATACTTTTGGAGACGAGTCTATAAGTAAAGTAAGCAGAAGCTCAAAGCTATCTCTAATCACTGGAAAGGTAAGTTATGATAGCTTATCCTTTAGGTGATAAGTACATGAAGTGGACTCCAAGCCAATACACGGACCTACTGTCAGTGTTTCCTCTGTCTGAAAATGTAAGTATTTATTTCAACTGAACCATGCTATGTCAGTGTCACTGCTAAGTACTGAGGCTGTGGCTTCAAGAGTTGCAGTGATCTGATCTAATAGCCCATGTTCTCTGAAATGACAAGTTGAGGCTTCTGTCTCCTTTTCTCTTCTTCTGCGTGGTCCTGGCTACACACTCACGTTTTGTGCCAGTTCTGAGCTGAGACAAGTAACCAACCTACAAAAAACCCAAACCAACCTAACGAAAAGTAAAACAAACAACACACCAGAAAAAGATGGATAATTTTCTATTGGTCTATGAAATAAAATTGTTTATGGAAGAGTTCAAAAAGTGTCTTGGCCAATATAAAGAAGGGCATAGCGTTATGATTCCCGGAGCTGGGAAGAAGGGAGGGAAACATCTGAGGGAGAAGTGAATGACAGCCCTGCCCTTCTGGAAAGTACACTCCATTGGGCCACACTTTCATGAAAACACAGGCTGAGGTTACACAGGGAACAGTGGTTCTTCCCAGAGGTTCAATTAGACAGTGTTTCTCTTTATGTTTTATTTATGTCTTCCTCTAAATTTGCATCTCTTCTGAAAATGCTGAGCCCAGGAGAAAGGATCTGGAGTGATATTGTCAGGAACCAGAGCATGTCCTCCTTGTCTTCCCCATTCTCACAGTTGCACAGCTCATTTCAATCTGGAGCATTTTGCTGCTTGAGTGTTTTCACTCTTCTTTTCTAAATCTTTCTGATCTCTCTAGTTGCATCAACTGTCTTAGTTCCTAAGTACTACAGGAATGTCCACTGCTCAAAGTTTTTAAATAATCTTTGCCATACACAGTCTACAACGGAACATATGCTTCCACAGGGCTCCTCCTAACAACGTGCCCACTTTCTTCCAGGTCTTTACACTTTCAGTCCCAAGTGTTTTTTCCTCATTTGCACTGATTCATCTCTGCTGATTCTGAAAAATAAAAATATTATTTACACTTCATTAGTATGTGCTCAGTATAGCGAACTGGAAAAACAGCTGAGAAACTGTGTTTTGTTTCCTGGCCAATATGGCACATGTAAAACTTGTGGAGCAGCAGCTGAAAGGCTGTGTTTTTAGTTTTGGGACCAATTTGACATCTTTTAGCAATTTTTTTGGGCAGCAATTCAGAAGACTCTGATTCTTCCCCCACCCCAGACACCAATCTGGTATCTTTTTATCTAAGTTTTTTGACACCTTTTGTCTGTGGAAATCAATAAACAAAGTCTGAAAATAATTTTCTCAGCAAAAATAAAATATTATGGAGATTTCTGATATCATTTTTGGCCAATGTGTGACTTTAAAATCCAGGCTTTTCATCTTCCCTTGCCTATGTTATGCTACATTTATTATATTTTATTTTAAAATTTAATTACTTTTTCTTTGAAATATGAATCTTAAAATGGATATGTTCCAGATACATTTTAAAGTGAATAATTAGCAAAATTTTATTACAGAATTTGAGGGGTGATTGCTGAGGCTATTGGGAATTTTTGTTACAATTTTTATTGCCTGATCCCTTTAATGTAGTTTTTTATAAATCTGTTATTCATGAAATGTGACAAACAACAACCTTGCAACAGGACTTCACTGTGCACCTAAAGCTAGCGCCTCTCATGATAATCCTCTGCACATTTTTTGTCTCCTAGCCACAGTTAGGAGATTGAGTATATTGCAGTTTCCATATCCAAAAGCATTTGTCCAGCAAAGTACCTAATTCTAGGGCAGGATATATAACATGGATTTCCACTTATTAGGGAGAGGACTGACAATAACTTTAATTTTATGTGAATATTAAACAGTCCTTTATATCATGGTAATAATATCTCGTTTTATTTGATGTAGTCTAGATTAAAACATAAATGAGAAAGCTGGCAGTGTGCAGGTATGATTTGAAATCTTTTGCTTCCCCATTTATACACATTGAGATCTGTGGGACTCATATAAGGAGACAGATTATTTTACACTGAACTACTTCGTAGTTTCTTTGATGTGCTGAGGTTTTTTAGCACTAGCTATTTGGAGGGCATATTGTTGAACTAGGTACATAACTTGCCCAAGAGTGGTATTTCCCTTGTCCCAGTATAGTCATTCCTATGTGCTTGCAACATATGCAAAGCAAAAGAGTGACATTAACAATTCTCTTTCACTGTATTGATTTAATTTGTACTATCATTTTGCAGATAAAAATGTTAAATTCTTTCCAATTCTTTTTACTTGCCTTAAATTTTATCTCTCTGCAGAATGTTGGCATACTCAACAAACATAAATTCTAAGAAGCTTAAAAACTAGGGATTAATACTATACATGTGATGGAGTCAAAGGTTCTTATCCCCTCTTTTTGGGGACAAAGCAGAAAGGTAAAATGATTTCCTAGGCTAACATAGGGGGCAAATGATCGAATCAAAAGCCAACTCTACTTGAACAAAGAGACCATGTTTTCCCTTGAAACTCACAACAAATAAAAACCCCCACCTTGTAGCCTCACCTGAGCTTGGGAATTGAACCTGTATATATTATTATTTTAATATCTTTACCTGGACGAATACCCACAGAATACTGTTCTAGTGGGTCAGATCCTTTATAATGACCAAAAAGATCCTTATGGGTGCCAGGGAGCAGTAGTGCAGCAGTGGGATAAGCCCAGATTACACATCTAGGTATCACTGCACCTTGTATGCTGGTTGCTAACAGCTCCTCCCACAAGGCAGGGGCATAGTTCATAAAACCAGTCTGAAGGTGAAGTGCTAAGGTTTGGACAACAGGCCCAAGCCAGAGTTGACCTATAGATGAATCCTATATATTTTATAACTGATAACCATTGTGCTAACAGATATTATACTAAGTTATAACAAACCATCTATTCTGATGTAAAAGGTGGAAGTGTTGGAGCCTGAGCAACAGGCCCTGAACCAAAACTGTTAACTCAGTATGTAATCCCTAATGCAATATGCATGGAGGATGTAGCTATCTTGAATGTATCTTTCCCTTCCTTTGTATATGAATAGAATAACAGAGTCATGGAGGCAGGTGTCTGTCCTCGAGGCCTGATGCGAGACCTTGTGCATAATCCGATCAGATAAACAGAGAAACTCCCTTAGCTTCTTCCTTGAGCCCTGGCCAGGCTCTGGGGGGAGTCTAAGGTGAGATTTAAACCAGATATTTCCGCTTATAACAAAGGTGCCAGCTATTCTGGCTAGCTGATTTTTGGGTATATAAGGCTGGACCCGCTCACAGCGACTTTGGAAGCCTCACCTACGGGTGGACGCACCGCGTAGGATTTCCCACTTGCCGGGACAGGCTCTCCAAATCCTCGCTGTAACCGGGGCTGCCCAGCGACTGCGGATCTGGATGATGGTAACATATGCAAGTCGTGATGTATCTTTCTTAATCACTATTCTCTCTCTCAGGTAGTAATGATTTGATGCATTACCCTGTATTTTCCTATTTGTTTAAGTGCACTATTCTGTCTTTTCTTACTGTATGTTTTCTGTGTTATTCTGTTATATTATTTAGTTATTTCTAGTAAAATATGTCTGCTCTTTTCACTCTGGTGTCTGAGTTTAATTGATATCTCTAATCAGCAAAACATAAGGAGGTGGTGAAGGAAGAATTGAAGGCTGTGTGATTAGAGGTCCATTACTTCTCCACATTGGGACAATCTGCCTGAGGCTTGATATACTGCTGCTAGGACCACAGACTTCCAATGACATAATACTAAATGTCCATTTTGCATGGAAAGATTTCTTTCCAGTAAGTGCTTTCTTGAGTATCATGAATTTTCACTGGGATTTCTGTTTAGAGTCATTCTTGGATTAGGCAAAATTCTTCATGAGGACTGCATGACTATCTTTTTACTTTTATTTCTTTACAGTTTGATTTAAAATTCCTTTCCTCAGTTTACAATAATTTTCCAGTGTGAGTTCCATTTAGTCCTCCAAGCTGTATATCAAAACACTGGTTCATAATTATGAACTTTGTTTCTTCCTTAGTCACTATTTTTCTTCTTTGCACTGTCTCACTTGAGCAATTTCTTACATAAAGATCCACTTATGGGCTATCTGACACAGCTTATACCACACTGCACATTTGGTCTTTTCTAGGACGAACTGTCAAAAGGAGACATACAGATCCCCATGTTGTCAAATATCAGCAGCCAAAATTTAAACCCTCAGATTTAACACAAATTCATTGTTTGATTTTCATATATACTATTTCCTACCCTATGTAGGTTACAGCCAATAAGATTGTATTTCTTCCACTGAGATAAAAATTAAAAATATTTGATGTAATCAAAAATTTCTTCCGGATTTTGCCGAAAGATCTGTGTGTAGTTATTTATTTGTGCATGCAGAGAATGCAGAGCAATGATTTATTCTTTTTATTATTTAAAAAAACCCCATAGAAATGGAATTCTTCACATGAACATTTTGTAATAAAGAGCTCTCATCCCAATAGATCTTTATAGATCAATTGTATGAGAAAATTTCATATTTTTCTCTTCATTACCAGTTCAGTGGAGCAAGGAAGAACTGTAACATAAAGAAAGTCAAAAGTCAGCATAGTATTTCCAGGGGAAAGTCAGATTAAACACAGGTATTTTTAATATTGCTGTAGGAGATTCAAGCCTGCCTTTTTCTTCTAAGTGGGTGTTTTATTTTTATTTAGGCACCCAATGTTGAAAAATTTAGAAAGAAAATTAAATCATGCATCCATGATTAAAGAGAAAGAGAAAGTCTGCTACTAAATTTCCATGTTTGTCCCCTTGCCAAATCAGGAATATTTACTATGATATTTTTCTTCAGTCTTATACAGTACTTTCTGTGTCCAAAATAATCAAGTTTAGCACTTATTGGATGCTGTTGCTCCATACTCCTCTCCTGTAAGTTGCACACTAGATAGTCAGACCTTCTTTGTTGCACTTGTCAGAAGAGGACTATTCCCACCAGTGAATATTTAATTCTCTGTCAGTCAATGAAGGAAAATGCGTGGGCCTGAATCTTTTTATTTAGTTTGAATAAAAGTGGTGGCATTCATTTTAAGCAGAAGTGGAGGTAGGCACAGATCTAGATAGGAGTGACATGGGGGGGAGAGAAGAGGGAAAGACTGCCCATCTGCAATGGCCACCACCATGTCACTTGAACCTGAGGACAAACAACAAACCAAGATGGTCTAAGAGGGGTTGCTGCAAGCTCCTGAGTTCCTCATCACCTCGCTCATCACCTCACTCATTATTCAGTTCAAGCTAACTAGACTCCTTTTTCTTCATCTGACAGGTTTTAAGTTAGATGTGTTCTAGCCGTTGATAGCTGTTTACTTTGCCCCTGAAGCTGACCAGTTTTAATTCTAGCCAGTCGACTCTACTTTTCTGTACTTTTATCAGAAGAGATGAAGAATCATTGTTTTTGCATATAGGAAATTCTGTTTCATTTTTTAATGTTGACTAGTTGTTTGGTTTTTTGTTTGTTTTTTTTTTTAAATGTACGTAACTCTTGCCCTTGTGCAAAAGGCTGGAATAAAACCTGTATGCCATTTACATCATAATTATATCCTGTTTGGAGGATATACGTTGGACAACCAACTAAAAAGGAATCCTAACAAGAAAAAGTTGAAGTTTTGACTCCTCAAATAAATCTTTGTATCTGCTCCACTACTTGGAATGTCATGCAGCAATTTGTAGGGGCAGCTGTAATATGTGCTGACGTATCAGCTACAGTTTTAAAAATCTTTACACAATACCAGATACTATTTTGTTCCTGACTTGCTGAAATTACTTATGGACAGTCACAGTTCTCACCGCAGGGAGAGTCCCTTTCTGATCCCTGATTAAACTCTGAAAATCTCTAAATGAAATCTCTGTTAGATTCAAAAGTTGTTCCTACAAATATCTTTCCTTTTAGCTATGTTTCCCCACTAAGCAGTGTCAGATCACAGGCAGAGACACTGAGACTCAGTCATCTGTATTTTCTTTGTTGTTAGAATAGTCCCGCACATAGTTTTGGTCAGCTGGAACTCTTCTAAATGATTCTCACAGTTTGGGGTTACCACATGATAAGGATCGCTCCCAAAAAGTGTTTTAGATGAAGCTACCCTGCTCTAAAAGCAAAGAGAGTTCAACAGCATGGACATGACCAGCTATGCCAGCTGGCCCCAGTTCAGAGAATGGTCTCTAGAGCTGTTTAGTTGACTACCTTTAGTAGATGTAGTTTCTGGGTCTCATATATGTGGCTATATACATCTCAAGTATATCAAGGCCATTCTTGTAAAATGGCTGGACGATCAGTTGAATAGACTGTAACTTTTTTATGAAGAAAGTGTTAAAACATTGAAATTAATTACTTAATGCAGGATACCAAAAGTATATTTTGGACTACCTTTCAGATATCAACATGTCCTATATGCATTGCTGCTCTCTGTTCTAGTTAATTGAATACCCTAAGCAAAATGTGACAAAAAGAAAAGAAAAGTTAATCCACAATGGCCACTTTGCTGGCAAACTGAATTTACTTCAATATAATATCTTTGTAAAGTAGAGTTTAGTTTTCATTTTTGAAAGACAGTGTCAAATACAGCTTCCTGAAGAAAAAGAGCATTCCACCATCTCTAATAAATGACAGTAGCATACTGCATGAAGAGGTTAGGCTATTACTACATTAATTTAGTTCCTACATTCTTTGTTAGCCCACTGTGATTATACAAAATGTTTTATAAGATGTAAAGGTGGAGCTTCCTCAGTCCAAGAAGGCTGCACACAAGTGTCTTTAGCAAGTGCAAACATAATATAAGAGTCTATTAATGTGGCATCCTTTTTAGATTTTAGATACTTCATTATGTGAAATGAAATATAAGGCATATCCACAAATGATGATGAATTTTGGCCTTATGAAACAAGAATACCCCTTGAGAATGTGATAAATGCATAAGATACAGAAAAAAAGAGCAAACCTCAAAATAGTATGATTCTTCTACTCCACAGAAGAAACATGGACATGCAGGCCACAGTCTTTTTCCCTTTTGTAAGTTAAACAGAGCCTGAATTTTCTATCAAGGTTGAACAAATTTTAGTGTTTCTGGTATGTTTCCTGAGCAAACTCTTGTGAAGCAGTATGGAAGCCTAGAGTTTGTTATATCTCTGACAATGTCTAGGTTTTCCATGCTCACTATCTATCAAGATCTATTTTCAAGATAAATTATTTAATTTCCTTCCCTAAATCTGTTTTCCAGGCAAGATATACTAGTTGCTTTGAAAAGGGGATTGTTTTTTTTCTTTCCACTGGCCAGATCAGTCACTGGCATTTCAGGTTAAGCTATCTCAGCATAATCACTGATACTACAGGGTGTTCAGGAAGTGAAATGAGCACTGTGAAGGTTTCAGGTCAAATATTAATCTACCTGACAGTAGCATGTCTGGAAAGTTTCATCTTCAGCATTCCAGGGATGCTAAATCCTTCCCACCTGCTGGGACAGCACTGATTCCCAAATTATAAGAAAATCTGGAATTTAAAATTTGCATTTAGAGGCCTATTTGAAGCAGGGATTTTATTTGTTTCCTGTAACTTCGTATACTTAGTAGTGAGCAAGGGCTGGAAACCGAGTGTTATATATATTTTTTAACAGTTTCTTAGTTTGTTTTTCTTGCTTCAGAGAAAAGCCAGGTCTCAGATGCAAACTTCTAAAGTCGGTAAAAGATATAATCTCTCTGTTCTGTGTTTGAGAATGGATAACACTCATTTAATCCATTCATTTTTCTACACTGGTGTAAAAGAATGCAGCAATAGTTATACTGTTCAAAAAAGCAGTTCCTCTTTAACAAAACATCAGGCAGAATTAACAATATTAATACTGTATTGCATAACAGAAACACTGTGTCAAAGAAGTAAAATATTTCTGCCATGAAAAGCTTCCTATGCAAAGAACACTTTAAGAACTTTACCCACTTTACTTACAGAAAATTCAAGGTAAGGGATTGGTGTTGGGGCCCGTGATGTTTAACATCTTTGTTGGTGACATGGACAGTGGCATTGAGGGCATCCTCAGCAAGTTTTCCAACACACCGAGCTGTGTGGTGCTGTGTGGTGCTGTTGACACACTGGAGGGAAGGGTTGTGCATCCAGAGGGACCTGGACAGGCTTGAGAGGTGGATTCATGCAAACCTCATGAAGTTCAACAAGGCCAAGTGCAAGGTCCTGCACATGGGTCAGGGCAATCCCAAGCACAAATACAAGCTGGGTGATGAGTGGATTGAGAGCAGCCCTGCAGAGAAGGACTTGGGGGTATTAGTGGATGGAAAACTGACTATGAGCACTCTCTGTCATTCTCTTTGAGCTTGTCATTGGAAGGATGTAAGGGTATAACCCATCTGGTTTATTTAAAAGTCTAGTTTACACTGAGATTAAACTCAGTAAGTGTGCCAATTTCTTCCCAGTGACTATGAAGGGAGTGAAGATGACTAGCTGAAACATAAATGTCTACATGATGCTCTCAAATAAACAACCAACCACCAAAAATAAAAAATTAATAATTAACACAGTTAACTAACTCTCCATAAATTACAGGTTCGAATGTCTGTGAGAGAAGAACAGAACAACTTTTTAGGGTTTAACGGCAACCCAAAACACATAACAAAGAACTCCATAGGGTTTAATGGCAACCCAAAACACAGAACAAAGCACCACTCCCTAGGGTTTAACGGCAACCCAAAATGCTTTATCACTCATCTGATAAGTGAGGGCTCTCAACCTCGAGGACCTGCTCAGGGCAGCGTCCCGACCCAAGGCACCTCAAGGAGTTTCCTTGGGCAGCGTCCTGACCCAAGGGGAGAGTCCTCGACCACGGCGTGCTGCTCCAGGGAACGAGCTCAAAATGGCTCCCCCAGGGGACTCCATTTATACCCAGGCCGAATCTGACCTGTAGTCAACAGCGGCTCCCATTGGCCAAAGGTCCCAACTTCCACAAGGCCCTGAGAACAAAGGCAGTCAGGAGCTGCCACACTTCAGCAGCCAAGAAGCTCTGATTTAATTGGGCGGATGCACCTGCCACAATCCACCCCATGATTACAGTCATGATTCGGCTGGTTTCCTTGAAGTGGTGGTGCAGTCACCTCTTGCCTCCAAGGTTAAAAAGGAGTGCGGTCCTGGTGAGTCTCCATACTCGTTGTGGATTGTCATCCCTAGATGATTATACAATCAAATCTTAAAAAAACCACAACTCTCCAACCATACAATGTATTACAATCAAAAGTGAAGGAAGCTGATTAACCATTCTAACAAGGAAGATTCAAACATATCCACCTAATGGTTAATATAGCAACAATTGCCTCAAGTCTCTTGCCACTTTCTTCATTTTTTGACTTAAAGTGACATTCACACAATAGCATCAAGTCCAATCACATTCTTCTGAATGCTGCCAATTCCACAAGATTCATTCGCCACCACGTCGTCATCCAAGTCGTGACTGTCCTTATGGACTGAAACATAAATGTCTACATGCTAGATAACTAAAACTAGGTGCTGTGTCTCCCACACCAGAGATCTCAATTACCCTTCTACTCAAGAAACAAAAAGAACCCAGTTTTCAGGATATGTCTAAAATGAGGAAACAAGCCTTCTATACAGCATAATACTTGAAATTATAATGGGAGAACAGAACACAGACATTTTTAGGAGAATTGAAGGTGAACACAGCTGGACTTGCTGAAAGAGAAAGTTAAAACTTTTGGGATGAAATGGGATGCATTACATTGTTTCTCAAGTTCCCATTCTGTGCCTAATTTTATTTATTATATATAAAAATAGTCTGTGCACATGACTAATAGATCAGTTGGGCCTGCCTATGAAAACCATAAGTTTTTGTACTAGGTGGATCTTCATGACACATCAAGCAGGAAATCTGTGTCACATGGTTCACCTCTGTTATCTAAGGCACATCAATCACTGAGGGCACACTGGTTACCTGGATTATCTCAGGCATATGAGTAAGGACCATCACTTAATGTCCATCCAACACCTCTGTCATTTCTGTCAGTCACCTCAGAAGGCCCAGAGAAGAACAAGAAGTGGGATATAATTTTATCATCAAAAGTTATATTCTAAAAAGGATTGTTCTATAAAATAAGTTTTCATCAACTTGAAATAGCAGAAGGCAAAAAAGACCTGAATATCCTTATTCAATCAAGTAGTGTCACATGACTATAAGCAGGCAAAAATAATCCTAGTGCGCTTCAGGCAAAGTGATAGAAATAGAGATGTGTTGATGCCATTATATAAGGTGCTAGAAAATTCTCCTCTGAAATACTGGATCCAGTCCATGTTCAAGAACTGTGAATTTAAACTAGAACAAACTTGGAGAATAACCTCTATACAGATCTGTAAAATAAAAGTGGAGATAATATATAAGAAAAATCATAAATATCTGTAAGGACATATGGTGAAAACCATCAGGGAGAAAAAAGAGCTTTTAGGCTAAAAGATACTGTTGGCACAGTAATAAAAACATGCAAAATGGTCATGAATACTTTTAAAGTGGAAGTTAGGAGATTTCTGATATCAGGAACAGATTTCAAGAAGAAGCAGGGGGGTGAGAAATCTTAGCCTATTTTATAATGAGCCTTGCAGCATTTATAAACAGATTTCAGTTGCCTATAACAACAGGGAACAGGGCTTTATGACCCACTAAGTTTATCCAGCCTATGCCCAAAGATACAGAAGGCATTGGCAAAAGAAATTCTGCTTGTTCATGGAAGTGGGAAGTTTTCAGAAAACTTTTATAAGTATGAACACTGATATTATGTTTACTTTCATTAGATTAAATGCATGCATTCACTGATCACTGCTATTCTTAAAATCAGTTAAGATACTTTAGCATTATTTTTCATTGTAACAGAAAAAATACTGTTTTTCATTTATAGTTGGGCTACAGTGGGCTTGGATGTTGGGTGCAACTTCTTCATATTTACATTTCACTGTAATATGAAAGAGAAGGGAGAGACGTTTAAATTGGTTTTGTTTCTTTGCTTTTTGGATTGTCCTGTATTTCTATTTGTTGAAACACAGTTTTATTCACTGGATGACAATGTCCCATCTTTGTTTCTGAAGAAAGTAGCCCTCAGCCTCTTTAAAGCTGAATAGACTATGTTGCAAGTTTTAAAACATCTGCACTATGTCATGTAATTAATTCTATGTGTTTTGTTTAAGATAATTTTTGTCAACATTGTTTTGTTTATTGATGTTTAATGAGGATTGAAGTTACTTTTTATATAAATCTATAAATGCAGGAAATTCATGTCTGTTATTTATTACTGTAGAAACCATTTTAAGACTATCTTTTAACAAACTGTCACTTCAATAAAACCTAAATAAAGATTCATTATTACTGTCAGACAGTATGTTTCCAGGTCTGGTTACAGGTGTTAAAGAGTAATAGCCATGAAGTGTTATTAATAATTTCAATAGAAATTAAGATAACATAATAACAATAAAAATAGTAATTAGTCATATGTATTAGCACAGTCTCATTTGTATCACTGCCCTCAACACTCATTTTCTCTTTCTTTTTCTTTCCAGTTATCCTTTGTTTCTACAAGTATATTCCAAATTCAGTCTATACATACAGGTGGCTTGAGGTTACAGAAATTAAATGGTGAGTGAGCTGAAATCAGTGGAAGGAATACAAATTTCATTTATATTCATCATAGGAGGATGAGTTCCTAAACAAATAACAAAATTGCTTTACTAGTGATATAGAAGACTGGGCTAACAGTATGGCTGAAGATGGTGGATGGCACTAATTAAAATTAGGATTTTAGTAAACAGAGGTGCTTACTGCTGTGTGTGAGCACAAAAACAGCACAAGTGACATCTGCTTTCTCAGATAACTCCTATCATCCTTTCACTGAAAGAATAAAGTGTATTGAAGATTTAAAAGCTGCATAAAAGGCAAAAAGATATTAGGTCACTTGGCCCAAATCCCAGATTAAGTCAACTACTGCCCCTAGAAGAGAACCTTGAATTTCCAGCTCTCAAAGCACCACGCCAGCACTGGGAAGCATCATTTCTTCAAAGTTTGTTTAAAGGAAAATAAGCAAGAAAAAGAAATCAAGATTCCAAATTCCAGAAAGAAAAGTCTTACTTTGTCTTGTAAACCTGAGGAAGAGTTTGTTACATTTTTTGTGCATTTCAGGTCTAATTCTAGTTCTTATGAACTGAATGTCATAATACTTTACTGATGTTTGATTTTTACTGTAGCAAAAAGTGCCCACCATTGGAAAAGGATGAGTATTTTTTCCATTACAGGATACCAAATTACTTTGTACCAGTGTGCTGAAGTGTACATAAAACCTGCAGGCAATCATTAAGAGTGTGTACAGATGTGGACTGGTCAAACAGGTATGCCCATAAAAAAGATTGCCATGTACTAGCTCACATCCAGCTGGTCATTTCTACCTCTTTTAGAGAAGTTATTATCCCCACTTTAACTTGCTTGCAGAGATGCTCACATAAGCACTTTGCATCTCCCAAAGAAAGGGGCAGTGAGCTAAAATATTGGCAAATCCAGCTCATTAGGACTTAAACAGAACAGGCACCATCCATATATGAGCCACAACTGTATCCAGATCAGTAAGAAATAACCTGGTTGTTGTCTCCAAGGAATACATCTAAACAATGCAGTGTCACAGAGATTAATTCTTCACTAAATCTGAATAACAAATTTAGAAATTACAGATAAGAGGAGGCCTGGAGGAGACCTTAACAGGCCATCTCTTCCCTTCCTTATGCCCAAAGACATAGGATATTTCTATGTCATTCCTGACACATTCTTGTCCAACTTGTTTTTCAATAACCACCAGTGATGGAAACTTCACAACCTGCCCAGGCAATGCATTCCAGTGCTGCACTAACCTTTCTGTTAGGAGGTTTTTCCTGTCATCTGATCTAATCTCCCTTGCGTTCATTAGAAACCCTTGTTGTAATCACAATACATTACTCAGTTGGTCCACATCCCTCTTGAATTGTACACAAAATCAGACATTAGTACTCCAGTTGACACCTTACTAGTGCCAAATACAGCAAATATTTCAACTGAATTAGAGATAATACTCCTATTTAGTTTTTTTCAGAAAAGCATAACATTCTTGACTCATGTCCAGCTTGTGAGCCGCAGTAGCTCTCAGATCTTTTTGTTTAGCCAAATGTTCTCCAGTTTGTACTTTCAGAGAAGAATTTTGTGTCTATCCTTGTAGAACTATGCCTTTTTCCTATATGTAGATTTTGAAAGGCCCTGGTCAGCTTGATCTAATGTTATAGTTAGCCCCACAATGAGTCAGAGGCTGGACAGGTCACCTCCTTAAACCCCTTTCAACTTGAATAATTCTATTATTCTCTTATTTTCTAGGATAATTTTGAACTTGAATTGTCTTCTACAGTGTACTTAAAGCTTTCTCAGCTTGCGTAATTTGCAACTTTAGTAAAATTAGTTTCTTTCCTTCCAATTATCACAAAAACTTTACATGGTTTCTAATCCAGGACAAACACTATAGTCCAAAACTGAATATATTATTCCAGATTGACTATGAACCACTGCTAAAATACTCATCAAGTGTGGTAACTGCCATGTAATAGTAGCTTCACCACTTTCCCCATTTATCATGAGTTAGACATAACCCTAAGAAGTCTGAAATCCTCCCAATGACAGCATATGTTCAGCAGTGGTTTCATCTTCAGGATACATCTGTGCTCTTCCCAGACTTTTACCCTCTCCCAGAAGGTCTAAGCAAAATACCATCTGAGTCCAGCTCTTTCACCCTCCTTTGCAGAGGTAGACGATGGCTTCTCATCTACTCAATATTATTCCTGGCACTATCATGAGTTCCTACATGGGTAAGCAGCAGCATGAAGTAGTAGCCAATGGGGCAGATGAGCCTCAGCAAGTTTTCCATACTATCTTGGATTTAGAATGCTGACAGGGTATATATCTCCTGGGATGTCAAGTCCAGAAATCACATGGATCATTTCAACTCTCAGGACCCAACTACTAAATAATTCTGTCTTTCATTTCCTCTTTGGAGTTCTTCATGACCTCTTGCTCCTTCAATACTGGAATTATTCTTCACTCACTCTCATGACAGCATGATGGTACTAGATTGCAGCAGGACGCTGCATGGAGGTAGACCCTGTGCCTTAAATAGAGACCATCAGACTCTAAAGAGCACCCAGCTGCAGTCAGCTTCAAAAACTCCTTTCCTCTTTTCTATCCACTATAGCTTACTAGGGAACCATGTTTCTTCTAATTAGATCTGACAGTCAGTGATTACATTATATCCATCCAGTCTGGTGTACTGCACCTCCTGGTCTCTAAATCTCATTGCAGAAACAAATAATGGAGTCTTGCAGCTTTAAACAGCTGTCCGTTTTTTTCATGACTTAGCTGCCAAGGATTCATGCAAGCTCAAGTGTTCCCAGTTTTCACACCAAAATGATGGCCTTGGTCCTCAAAGGGGGTCAGTTCTTCACTCCATGTACCCCATCAGCAGAGTTCTAGGAAGAAGGAAGTGATTTCTGAGAATAAAGACATCTCTGGTTTGGCTGGGAGATGAAGAGCTGAGAATACCTCACAAAACTTCACTTCTTAACAGCTTTTACTTGACAGTCAGAAAAATTCCTCATGCATTAACTTTCTCTCACCCAAAAGCCCATTTCTCCAGTTTGAACATGGTCTCTAAAAACTTCAATAATTATTTTACTATCGATATTTGCTTAAGAGCCAAAGTGATGGAAAACAACTCAGCTATATGGACGCGTAGATATATAGTTGGTTATTTAGACTGGCACAAAGAAATAAAGAGTATCATGTAAAGAAAAAGAGTGGAGAAGAAAAATAGTTAAAAGCTTTGTTACTGTGAGTAATTTCAGTCCAAAGCTCTCACAGACAACATAAGAGAAGAAACAATAGTTTTGAACTGTGACAGTGTGGCTTTGTAGCCACTGCTCAGGTGATGTCTTAGGTACATGTGATACTGGACTGAGAGGAAATGTACCAAAGATGTCTTTCACAGAATCAAAAAGGTTGAATGGGCACCTACTTGTACATCTAGTTTATTTTCTAGAGGGACTGATGGTTGTTTAGGCAGCACGCAGCATTCAGGCAACGCTGTTAGTTTCTGTTTCTGCCATCAAAAAAAGCCAAAACATCCCTTTGAAAGATCTCTAAGATACTGAAAAGGAATGTCCTCTTCCATCTTTAACAACACTCTCATTAATCTGGAAAAGGTCATGTGATGGTACAGCCAATGTTATCATCTTTCCATCAGCTGAAATGACTTTACATATGACATGAGATTGTCTTCACTGAGGTTTGCTTAAGAAGTCAAATGCAGGAAGCAGAATTCAAAGATTATGATCTTCAAAATGTGAAAATTTAAATCTTTTGGGAATTATATAAGTATCTGCAATTTCCTCATAGTATAATTTGGAACATTTTGAGCCAAGTGTTCTTAAGATTTGCAAAAGCTACTCTAAAACTTAGTAATATTCGACTATGTGTGCATGGAGAACAATGTGTTTACTTGCTATGGGAAATAAAAAGAGAAAAAAAGGAAAATTGTTGGCATTAGAAGGTCTTTAATTCTTGTTTTTCTTCCCTCCCTTCCTAAATCCTGGGATCAGCCAAACCTGTGTGTGTTTTTATCTAAGCTGAGTGACCGCATTGTAAACCTAACCTCGTCAACATGCTGTAAATGGTTTGAATTAATTAATTTCCTCTGGAAATCTGTTGTATCCTGTATCCTGCTTTAACCCCCTATGAAGAAGGCCCAACGTGGAAGTATCAGTTAGCACCATAAGCACAGCTCAGTGACAACTTACTTTGTTGTTAATGAAAAATGGTTACTGTTCCATGCGGAAGCCTATTGATGTTAATATGTCCAATGCTCTTGTGCGCTAACATCTGGTCTGTGTTAGATGTTAATTCTAATTCTCAGTCAATATTTTTCGACACTGCTACTGTTGGCAATTTATTGATATTACCTGGGTGTCCTGCAAATCTTTGTTTTGATGTGTGTAAAGCACATTTATTTTGCAATAATTCATTAGTATTACTTCCACTTATTTCATCATGTTGGTAGGGTTTGTAAAGACCCACATCATTAATACCTACTTTCTTGTTTAAGCCCCATTTGATTCTCTTAAATGTTCGCATTTGAAGCACACCATCACTGTTTATATGTATGTTCTGTGCCCAAATCTGCCAAGATGTGGTAACAGGAGTACATAAAAAGAAGGCTTCCCCACCTCCCAGAAAACTTTATGCAAGTAAGCCTTAGTGGTCCACATCAGAGGAGTAAGGGGAGTGGAGAGAGAAGAAATATCCACACTGCTGAAGTTTAAGTACTTGCTTGTAATATCTGTATTTGGAAAGTAGTTCCACTAATGGCTGATTGTTGCTGATCCTCATGTCTTCTTCTTGTCCTGACAGATTTTGAATATAAAATAATGAAATAAATTTTCTATTTAATAGATAGTAAGGAAAGACACACATTTGTAACTAAAACTTTATTGGAATCTATTCTGGTGATACTACAAATGATAAAAATTTCATAAGTATGTTCCGATATTTCAAGCAATAGTGAACTTACTGACAAAACAGAACAACTGAACTGCTTAAGTAAAAAGAGGCCAGAGTGAAGAGCCTGTTAGAGCAAATGGGACCACTTGACAGATAGAGCAACAAGGGAATACAGAACTTAGGTTAGGGGCAATTAGGCTGGAATAATTTTCCATCTGGGCAATTGGAATTGAGTGGACAAAGAAGAGACAGGAAAGCAAAAGAGCTCATGAACCCAGACAAGAGAAGGCAGAGAATGAGAGCAAGAGTCAAGGAGTGGTGGGACAGAGAAAATTAAGACTGAACAAGTGTTTAAAAAAGGAGTTAAATGAGGGGCAAGGTAAAAAACTAGACAGCATGGAGTAAGGAATGGGACCAGGGGAGAGAAGACTTGCAGAGTGGGTTAAGGTTAAGTGGAGAGTTCATCAATAGAAAGCAAGAATGGATGTACGCTGACCCTATGAGAATGGCTGGACTAAAAGGATTCAAAAGAGGTGCACTAGGGAGAAGCAATTCATATTGACAGCTCAGACATGAAGATGGAACTCGTACTAAGAACCTGGTGCCTCTGATAAGAGGGTAAAGGTGGGGAGAAAAAAATAGAATGGCCTTAGTAAAAAGCCTTAATTATCTATTTCTTAATTTTAAAATTATAGAATTTCTTACTTTGCATCTTTAGCATTTTAATGTGAGAGTGATGGGGGTGAGGTGTGCACTGTAAATGTAGTTCATTAGAATGGGGGCTGTGGTTTGCAACACATTGTTAAGCAATGAGGAGATCTTAAACATCCTCTTTTATAAAGAATCCTTGGTTGCTATGGAGGCAGTTTCAAATGTCCTTTGTTAGAATATGTGTTTTCTGCTAATAAAAAAAAAAGAGGTCACACATTTTTGGCTCAAAGATGATAACCCAGAAAGAAAGAAAACCACTGAAGGGGTGGAGAATTAGAAAATCAGGCAAAAGCATGCTGCCCATAGGGAAAAGACAGTCTGTAACTAAGGAAAGAGGAGACAGGTAGGAAACAAAGAGTCTACATTTTAAGAATAGTTTCCACTTTTTACTGGTTATCTGCAGAATTAGAACAAACTACATAGGGATGGAAAGGGCATGACTGCTCTTGAAGTTAGAAAATCAGACCTATGCAAACTAAACACAAACTGAAATCTTCAGAATAATCCATCTATCTGTTCCAGTAGGCATCTTTCTTACACTGCTCAGAAAGGTGTCTGAGCAGTTTTCAAGGAAAGAGAAACAGGCAGTTCATCCCAAGGTCTTTCTCTTTTCTCCCCAGTAGCAAGGGACTGTGTTTAGCATTAGTCTACAGTTCTGGCACTCATAGCTTAAAGGAAAGGAGAGAGGAAGGTGTGGGATTGTTTTTTTATTTTTTTTTAAAATGTGTTAGAAGGACCTTGTCATGGGATCTCCAGTGAAAAAACAATCTGCCTCAGCAGTTTTATGCTGGATGAGCTGCACTGATTCTGGGAAGTGCTGCTATCACAGAAGGCCCTGCGTAGTTGGCATGAGCTGTAGAGTTTATTGCTGAAGACCAGCTATGCTGGAACAGAGAAGGTCTAGACATATTCTCCAAGCCAGCCAAGGCCGATTTGAACCCACCATCCTTCTGTTAATGCTGCAGTCCCTTTGTGTATTTGCATCTGAGACTTGGGAGGAGGGGCACATACTGCTGAGAATGGGGCCCATGTGGGTGGACTGGGGCTGGAGAGCATATGTGAAAAGCAGATGTGGTGTGTGTTCCTGAGCAGAGCAGAGTGTGACAGCAGGGGCTTGGGAAAGAAGTCTCTGTAATGACTGTGTAAAGATATTTTAATAAAGAAGTTACCTAGTGTAAATAAATCCATATGTTTTGTAATCCATAGTCCCATTCTGCTTCAGCATCTGGCAATGTGAGGATTTAGCAGTGATAGAATTAATGGTATAGCTTCCTATTATATTTAATGGGGGGTGGAAAACAATTAATGACTTATTTTAAATGACAGTTTCAAGAACAGTTTTCATTAAGGAAGGCTCACAATTAAAGGAGATTATACTTGCTAAAAGCCAGAAAGAATTACACTAACCAACAAGAACAACTTGGAAGAGGGATCCACAGGCACAAACAGTTTGTCATCATGTATGTATTATAACTAGGAAGGCTCAAAACTTGTCATAGAAGCAATTTGGGGAAGAAAGGAAATATTTTGACAAGATATCTTCTGTGTAAAAAGTACCCATTTTATCTGACTTTTATTTACCTTTTACCAATCTTTCTTTTCCCACCCTCTTAATCCCCTTTCCCACAGCCAAGTAACTTTGTCAAAAAAAAGGGATGGATGTGGAACAGGTGTTGGTTTTTTACTAGAAGATACTGACAAAAAGTGTTTCTAATTTGCTTGCTTTAGCAGTGAACTTTTTCAGGAGAAATAAATAACTGGCTATCTCTTCAGCCTTTATGGACATACTGGGTCAAGTAGCTTGTATACAGACTTCATGTTTACCTCTAGTTCTTACCCCATAAAATATTGAACTTTTATTTCAAGAAAATAAGGCACAACTTCTAGGTGAGCACAGTCAAGCTGTTGTTTCATTTTTTAAAGCATATCATTCTTTAAAACACAGACTGAAGAAACTACTGGAAAGAAAACTGGAAACCCCTTTTTAATCATTAGGAGTCTGACCATGAATATTCAAACATGCTCTTTTCCCCCTGACTTTTCTTGCTTTGGAATTTCATTCACTACTACTTATAAGTTTCTTAAGGTTGACTATATCTTAGATTATGTGGGATACACTTTAAATGTCACAGAATGTTTTGAAAGCATGCAAGTTCATAACAGTAATCATAATTGCAATAGTACTTTAGCGCATTCAAGGAATCCTGTGACCCTTCTTCAAAACGAATGGTACACTGCCGAAGGGATTTAAATAATGCTGTCCAGAAAGCTGCATATTATTTCTGTAGTTGTCTGAATGTTCTTGCCAATAGAAGTGTTCTGTGACTTTCAGTCAGTTTGTTCCCAGTTTCACACATCTCTTGCTTTCCTAGGGGGAAAAAATATCTACAAATTTAATAAAAAATGTGACACGTAAACATTCGTAGGTTGCTAATCATCACTGTAATAGCCATGTGTATTCTGGAGAATTACAGTAGCAAAAGGGGCACAAAGCTGCTCAGCTATTTCCTACTGGTTTTGTTCCTTCAGGAAAAGGAGTGTCAGGACTTTCCTCTCCCCACTGGCTGGTTTGTAGGAGGGTGGGGTTAGGGAAATGATAAAAGGGGGTGAAAAGTTACCTTGTTTTTATAATTTTGCTGCCGGTAGCTAGCCCTAGGGGAGACAGGTGTATTGATAGAGCTTTGGCCATATAAGAGATCCCTGGATTTAAAGAAAAGCACATGTTCCTCACTCAGCCTGGTACCCCAGAGGCTTCAGTGGATACAAAACAAATGTGCTATAGGCTGCTACAAATCCTTACACTCATGCTAGCTTGAATTTCCCCAGCAAAAAAATGCAGTCCTACGAGATTTCTAAAAAAATATTATTTCTATTCTGCCATACATGGCGAGGGATGGAGGGCTGGGCTCCTCTCCTCTCCCTGCCTCAGCACGGCCCGGCAGCGGCAGCAGGATGGCAGCGCTGAAGGCTCAGAGCAGCTCTCCCATGCTCAGTGTCGGCTGGTGTGAACTGGAGGGCTCAAGGGCACCCAGGAGCAGCTGCCAGATGGATCCCAACGGCAGTGTAGGCTCCTTAACGGCCACTGCCCTGTTGGAAGATTAGTGTGGCAGAATGTCGCCATATGCCTCCCTGCCCTGACAAATCCCCTTCACTCCCCTGACACACATATACAGACCCTTTTCCCAAGCAACCCGCAGGGCAGGAAAGCATCTGCCTTTGGGTTGGCTCCCCTAATGAAACCTGCTCTATCTGGTGTTCTGCAGTATGCACAGGAGTCTGAAAACAGATTGGCTTGCTGTCACTTTATTTATGTTCTCCTATTTCCATACTGGACTCTGCTGATTCCCTGATTTGGCTTCAGAGATAGTGATGAAGGGTGTGAGAAGACACTCACTTTCTCCTAAAAGGCAAAAGATTGGTCAGAGCTGGCTAGGCAGGTTGCTCTGGTGTCCCTGGTACATTGCATTCTCTCCAGAGGTTAAGTTGTACAGGAAAATTTGTGTAGCTTGTTTATACACTCAGATCACCAGATTTGGCTGGGTATTTGATTCCCTGGGTCATATTAACAATGACAATTTTGTGCTTGTTTTTCACCTCTCTGCAGCACGGGTCATGATTTCCTATCTAGGATCATCTAGAGGGTTTAATGAGCCCCAGCACCTTCTCAGGCAGTGGCAGTCTTCACTCAGTCTCCACTTTCTGTGCCACTTTGTCATTGCAGCTTTTGCTCTCATACTACAGATCTTCAGCATCTGCTGCAGGGTGCTGGAGAGGGATTTGCAGAGACATACAGAATAAGATCTTCCTAAGCCATCTCACGCATGGTTTCCTATAGTTGTTAAGGTCTGGACTTGCTGACATAGATGGTCCCTTCCAGTCCTGGTGTAATAAAAATAGAAAAACAGGGCCAAAATTTGACATATTAGCGATATCATTTAAGTGTTGTGGTACAGTAGCAGAATTATGCTATACAGAGAAACAACAAACCATACATTAGTTGTTAATGGCTTTTAAGATACACACCCCCCAAACAGGATTCATCTCACCTGTGACCTCAGTTGCCCTGAAGTCATGATTATCTTGTTCACCACAGATGACAGATGAAGCAAAAAGTGGCCATGCTCTTAATTTAGTTGTCTCAGTAAGGTGCATGCATCCACATCTTTCTGCATTCTAGTCCTGCCAGGCTTCTAATGAAGAGCCTTTCCCTCCTTCCAAGAAACTAACAAATACACCAACATCTTGTCTATCCCTGCTAGGCAGAACTAAGTCATGTTCCTCAAACACAGTTGCTGGAGTAATACTAAAATTCCTATTTCTTTTTATGTGAACAGATTTATCTAAAGAGAACCAAAAGATACTTTTTACTGCTTCTTGATCTCGCTGTGGTGGGAAAAAGGAGACATGTCAAATTTTTTCCTTCCATGCTTCTGCACAAATCTATTTCCCTATAACATTTTTACTGTTATGCCCTAGGGAGGAGTGTTAGCAGAATCCAAATATTTAGGTGTTTATTATCCCCTGCACATGTATTTTCCATTAGCATCAATGGAATTTAAGCATGTACAGAGAGAAAGCAAAACAAACAGTTAATGATCTAAGCACGAGAAAGGGAAACACAGGGCCCCCAGAAAACAAGTTAACTGCAGAGGGGAGGAAAATTATTTTCCTGAATTAATAATACATAATAGCAGTGGAAAAGACCTGATAGACTTAGATCATCTCTCTCTGCCCTCTGCAGGAAAGGGATTGTATCTGTGTTTGTCTCTCATTCTGTGTACACAATCTACTCTTGAAGACCTTTAGTGACAGTGAATCAAATGACTTCAAAGCCTTATCACTGGCAGCTAATTACTATGACTGTCAAGAAATGTTTTCCTGATGTGCAACTTTACCAGAAAGAGAACTGCTTCCTCAGCTCAGAAAATACACGAAGAGTTATTTGTGCACTTAACTGTGACAGAGAGAAAGCAAAGAGGTAGTACTAAGTGATCATGGAATCATAGAACATCTCGAGTTGGAGATCCCATAAGGATCATCAAGATGCTTCCAGAAGAAGCAGCACCTTCCTGCAGGTCAGCCTGTTTCAGAGTGGCCACAATGAGGAACTGGAGCATTACAAAAACCACAGCTTTGTTTTAATTTATGTCCCTGTGAAAACAAATCAAAAATAAAGAAGGCAGTCTCTTAATGAAAAAAACTATGCTGTAAAGTGCATTGTCTCCAAAAATCCCAAATAAGCAAAGAAATAACATGGATGTGTACTGAGCCACAATGAGTTTACTGTTCCACTGTTTTGATGAAAGCAGTGGAATAGTCAATGTGAGATACTGAAACTTCAGAGAGGTGTTCTGGCCATTTCCACAGGCAGAAAATTGGATGACAGGACAACACAGCAGTATTTTTTCCTCCCATACTGGTCCTTCTAACATTTCATATGGTGATTCCTGATGTCTCAATTAAACCAGTGACAAGTAGATGCACTTGAACAGCCAGAGCACTGCCACTGCTGGTGCCCACACCTCCCCCAGTACTGCATTACCGATGTTATCAGTGTAACCAAGCAGCTAATGTGCATCAACATATAGCTTTGGGAAACTGGATGCTCTGATGCAGACGACAGCCTCTCAAATGACCATGGCAAAGACACTGCTTAGCACAGAACATATGAAAATATTTATGCTTGTCTATTCACTGTGAACACCTTTCAGAGGAATGAACTATTCTGTCTGGTGACAGGCATTTCCATAAAAGTGGAGGTGGTGCATGTATCACTACATCCACCTTTGGGAAAGGTTGTTTCTTCTAGACAGACTTCTTTCTTTGCTTCGGAAGTGGTTAGTCAGGAACAAATTCTGGGCTGTAAAAGCCAAGTCAAGCTTTCCCGTACTGTGAATTTAGCTAAGTTCATACTACCTTGGAATTTTACTGCAGTGCCGAACCAGTCTATTTCTCTCTTTTCATTAAACTAACAGTAAAAATGTTAGGGGAGCTTAAATGAAATAGGTAACTGACTCATTTCTGGAATAGTCGCTGACCTATATACTCAGAGGAATAAGAGAGCTTTGATCAGGTTAGGAATAGAGTCGTGCATTTGACTGTCTAAGCTCAGAAGGACAGATAAAGCTGAGAGCAAGCCTTGGGTGGATTAATACCATTAGGGATATTCATGATAGGATAGTGACACTTTTATTAAAGGGTGAAAAGTAATGCTTTACTTTGGAAATATAATTTTCCCTGATACTTTAACAGCTATATCTCTGGGATGATCATTATCCTTTATTCACTTCTTAAATTCATTATTATTTTTCCACAATGGAACCTATTGAGGTTTCCATATTATATTTCTAAATTTTTCTTGGAGGAATGAAGCAGAATACAGTCATTAAGAACAAATGAGAACTGATAATTAAAAATAAATATTTCAGTAATTACAAGGTGATTCAATTAAAGTAACAAAGAGAACAAATTGTGATTGATCCATTCAAAGACATAGTTTATTGTTACAAATTGGATTTCAATTCTGTCTAGTCGGGAACAGGCAAATGATCTCAAGGTTGCAAGCACCAGATAAAGAATCTGAATGATGAATTACTTGCATTCAACCATTGCTTATTTTCAGGGGAGAGCTGATGTTAATGTACCAACTCTGCACCAGTGATTTCACTAAGATTTCAACAGTTTTTTTCTGGGATCTGTTCTTCTTTCTTTTATTTCCAGTGGCTAATTTTATTACCTATCAGTCAGACTCTATGCATAAATTTATGCAATGAAGTAAGCAAAAATCTTACAAACATGGAAGCATAAGAAGGCAAAGAAAAAAAGAACTCCCTGCTAGTTCTATACTTAAAGAACAGTTACAATGAAGATGGATGGACATAGACAGACTCCTGCCAGAATTACAAAGCCTGGAGTATTGCAAAGCCCAAAGTACTGATTATCTCATTAATGATACAACAGCTTCATAGAGTTTTTGTTCACAGATAATTTCATGTACTTCTTTCCACAGCTAAAGAGTAATTTGATTAAAAGAAACTTAGAATGATATGAAGTAGGCATTGCACCATCTAATTTGTCAAATTAAGGATACAGGACCTTCTTCCCTTCTTTATATGACTGAGAAGAGTCACACACCTCAGAAAGGTAGTGAGAAACCTTACATGCTGAGCAAAAATCTACTTAGAAATCCCAGTTTCTGAAATTCCAGCCTGCCTTTGAGTTCTTTAGGCCAACTCCAAGAGACCTCTCAATGTATCTGAAACCAAAGCCAAGGATCCTCTCCGAAGAAATACCAGGTACCATCTAAAGTAACTGATTACAGCTATAGCTTGCCCTTTAAAACATGACCAGAAGAGATGTTGCTACCCAGTTTTTCTGTAACAAAAAGGTGATTACAGTTTTCAGACAAGAGGAAATGCAAAAGCCAGATTCTGTTCTTCTCAGTCTGAGATGTTTTAAATGTATAGTTTCCACCTCAGTAGGCAGTTTCCTCCTGGAAAGGAACAGTTATTCTAACACTTTACTGGGTAGAAACAACGTTCGGCAACTTTCTTGGTGAAGATAGGCTATTGTCTAGGAAAGAAGGTAAGTTTGGCAGGTTTTTTGCCCTTAGCAAAGTAAAAAAAATTCTGGAAATGAATATATTTAGTATTGATGCCACAACATTGCTATGACATGATGTTATAAAAAAAGAAAATATGTAAAAAAAAATCTTACTTGGGGGATATCACTTTCTCTTCTGCTAAGAACTTTCATTGTCTTCTACTTATTATCAGTAAATAACCTCCCTGTATTTTAATGCAGGAGAATAAGGTTCAATATGTTTTTCTTCTTCCTCCTCTTTGTGAGATTATTACTACTAAGCTTTTCATAAATAATTACTGAAAATCAATTGTCCATAACTGAACTAAGAGACTGTACATGTAAATGTATTTTGGGAAATGTAATCATTTGTGAGTTGTAACATTTATGCTTGTCCAGTCAATAAAAGCTGTTTTTTTATACTATATCTTTACTTGCTAGTCCTTCTTTTTTAAGTCTGCTTCCTCTGTCATCATAGGAAACATGAAATAAAGTGATTAAACACAATCTTCAGAAGCAGTTCTTGCAGAATGATTTGTCAGGCACAATGAATGGAATATTTCATTCCATTAAGTGAAAGGAATCTTAATTGATACTTGAGAGCAATTCTGTTGACAAGAGATTTTTACAAAGTTCTCCTAGCCTATACTGAAAGTTATTCAGTTTAGTGGTGCTAGATACCAGAATATAAACTAATCTGTATTTTCAGGTGGGTCTGAGCGAGTAAAAAGTTCTGTAGGAGTTAAGTACCTAGTTAGATGCGTTTCAAAACAGAAACATAAAGAAACAACTTATAGGGGAATGTGTAGAAAATGTTAGACTGCTGGTCCTCTCTGCCTCTACCCTCCCACCATGTTTCAGAGTCCATCTGAATGACTTCAGATACACTACAATCTTGTCTTTGCTATATACAGCATGATAACTCACATATATCATCTTTATTTTTCAGATTTTTTTTCCCCCAATGGAGTTGTTTTATATATCTGTATCTATAGCAGGATGAAGGAAAACTCTCTTTATTTAAAAATTTGTTTTCTTCTCACACTACAGCTGACATTGCCAAGTTATTTTAAATCAGAGAAATTAAAAATGCAAGACTTCAGAAGATGCCAAGGGATCACCTAATCCATCCTGTTTTCTAGTAAGCATAAGAATATGTACACAACAGTGATGAAAATGATTGAAAAACCTTGCTGATTATCCCAAAATCTTCCTCATAGCAGGAGTCAACTTTATGGACATGTTGCTCCTACTAATTTCTTAGTTTCAGGAACTGAGTTAGCCATCTGTCCCTTTCTCTGGGGTCACTGCTATCTTTGGCAAGATTTCAAAACTCTTGCCAAAGTTTTTCCTATTTCTTCCCTCACTGCTTCCTCTTCAGACTCAAGGATGTAATTTGTGTAGGCCTGGAGGAGCTCTGTCCACTTAAAACAGCTATAATTGCCTTTTGCTGCCTCTGCCCTCAGGAAATTTCCTGTGGTCCTCTTTAGAATACGAAAGGTCTTGCAGCAAGTCGATCTGCTGATGACAGTTCTCGTTTTCTATCTTGCCCTCTGATCCTTCTTTCTCACACACTTCATCCTATTTTAAGCAGGGTTTCAGCAAAGCTCTTTTCCTAGCCTTCTTCCTTACCTGCCTCTTTCTTTCATCTGTCTTTGTCTTCCATAAAAAGTGTTTCAGGTGCTTAGTGGGAAAACTTCTTTTTCTTGACAGCTCCTTTTGTCCCTTTTCACTGTGTCATCACAGTAACACCACAGGTGGATGTGGGGTGGCAGTAGAATTGCTCAGCTTGTTAAGCACTCTTTTCTTTTTGTTATTAAGACTATTATCTAGATTAGTTCTTTACTGATACAGAAATCAGAAAACCAAATATTTTCGAATTATAAATATGTACTTGTATACCTAAATCCCGTTGCCCATAATTTTTTTCCCCCAGTGTCTTTAGTTTCTGCTTTTAACATTAAATTGAACTGGATCTGGTTTTAACTATCTTAATTGTTATGTAAAAGACAATTTGTAGCATTTTAAAAAAGATTAAAACAAGTGAACATGTGGCTAAAACAATCTGCTATGATATATGAAATTAATGTTACTGTTCTATATTAGGAGACATCTTAAAGTTCATTGACAATAGAACCTCAAGCCTGTAGTATTATTTCCATTTTTTATTCACAGCTGCAGTGTAGAAATGCCTGGTGAATCAATGGAAAACACCAGCATAGTCTACTTGCTATCTGTTTCTTCTTCAAGCACTCCTCACATGCAAGGATCCTGACAAAATGCAGTGGGACTCAAAACTCCAGAAGCCTCAACTCATTAAAAGATCCATCTCACCTGAAAATCCAGTTCAGTAGGAAAAAGTTCATCTGTCACTGAATTACTGTCACCACTTGCAGTACACTGCTGCAGCTACTCAAAATTACATATTATTATAGGGCAGCGTGGGAAGAAGAACTTTTTAACCAACTACACTTAGAGGGATTTTAAAGAGCTAGGACTTATTTATGCCATCTGAAACTTTACAAGTTTATTACCAATAAAATGCTCAGAGCTAATTAATGACAATAGCTCAGAGTTTTCATCCTGTTGATTGCACCCACAGCTGCCAATTAGCCCTATATAAATTATTTTTTGCTCAGTACATTCTGTTATTCTTGTATTGGGTGAAGATGCAAAGAATGCATCCACTTCTGATGCTCTCTTCATTCCTATACAATTCTTGACACCTTCATGTTCAAATGCTTCATATATGATATATAATTTTCCCTATTTAACTAAGGGACAAGACATATTCAGGGATATGCTCAAGCCACACAGAACGTCAGTCAAAAACTAAAAGCATAACAAAAATTTCTGAGCTTTTGCACAGTCCATAATCTTCCTTATCATAATATCTGTTGTAGCTACAGATACTAAAGCACAAAGAAGTTACTATCAGCAGATACTTCTGTGTAGGTAGGAAGTGAGTTTTTGATTGATAAGTTAAACAAATGAAGCACTTCATGGAAGATTCGTTATTCCAGTTCACTCACCCTGCCCCAGAAATCTCAAGTTTTAATCAAGTAGCCCATATATCTCCATAAGGTTTCTGACCGTGTGGTCTGTGTGGTCCTCCATTGATTAATACTGCATCCAAGCACTTCCAAATCACCTGCAGTACAAATTCATCTCAAATCATGCATCATCACAGAATCACCCCCCTGCTGAATTAGCCAGCATATACGATATAGTGTTTATACTGGTTTTATGCTGGGTATGTGAAAGCAGGCAATACCTGTGGCTGAAGTAAGAGGCATGTGTAGATTGTATTTGACCCAGGATTAATTCTGCTGGGACAGTATACACATACACACACACAAAATAAATTGTTTGTTTGGTTCAACACTTCTAGAGATTCTATTTCAAGTGTTTCACATAGTTACAGCAGTTGCATATCATATCCTTTTTTTCTTTTTCTTTTCCCTCCTGTTCTGAATTATGTCAGAAATTTGGGCCCATTGAAGTTTGGCTGTGTGCAGAAACATTTAAGAGGTGCTTGGATATATCCAATGTCTTTTTATGCTTCATGTCACTATCTATTGCCATTGCAGTTGAATCTCTTTTACTTAAAAACCAGTAGAGTCCTTAGCAGACCCTGCGGCATTCCCTGGCACTCTGCTTTTTGGAACTGATTCCACGCTTGGGGTCATTTGGGGCACTTTCTTCCTTGGTTTCAAGGCTCCCTGACAGTGCACACAAAACTGACGTTTTAACTGCAGAAATGAGGACAAGGCACTTTGGAGGGGAAGGAGCAGGGCCAGGCCAGAAAGTTGGGAAGAACCCAGGCAATTTAAGCTTCCTACTCCCACTGCTTCTCTTTTGCTGCTACAAAAACACAACCCCTTGCTCAGTGGCAGCACTGAAAGAGCAGAAGGCTGTGCAGATAGGAGGCAGAGACCGGCTATTCAGGCAACGCACTGCATGTCCTCATCTGCCATCTCAGGCAGTCTGTCACTGTAGGCTACTGTTTACTTTGCCTGTGACTAAATAAGCACTGTTGGTTGGGCTCAAACTATTATTCTTTCCCAATAGCCCCAATAGGGCTTTGTGAAAATTACCACCTCCTTCAAAAAGTTGCAGGTTTCACTGCTGAATGTTTCCTAGAAGTACTTCTAAATCACTCATGAGCATTTTAAAGACCTGTGTCATGATATGAATATCTGACTGTGGAGGGTTCAGATTAACAGTCCCATGGTCGAGGACTGCTGATTCTAAAATAGGAAGAGCTTTTTGATGCAAATAATGTTAAAGTTTTACAAAATGTTTATGCAACCTGATTTTATTTGACTTTTATTGTCTCTTCCACACGAATACCTTGGTTTGGATGGTTAGTTAATCGTTACTGCTATAGTTCAGGAAAACTGCCACTTTGGGATAAAAAATGTATTTGCAGCTCTCTTCTCTGAACACAGTGATATTCCACAGCATGCTACTACATGTAGAAGAATTACGCTGATGCTATAAGCCCTGTTGCCAGGATACTTTTGCAAGACATTTTTCTTTGACTGTCAGTTGAAAATGGTGTGAAATAGCTGTTATTTGAAGTATTTCAAACTACTGTTCACCCATAATGCTTTAAGTAACACAATAGCTAGAAAGCATGAAGTAGAACATCAAAATCTATATGAACAATGCTTACTATTAATATTATACCTGCAGGATGATTTTAAATCCCTCAGTGAGCTGAGAGAGAGATATGACCCCCTGAAGTACAATCCCTTTCAAAATTCCCATGCACTAATTCTGTCTCCCACCATCTGCTTTACAGGACTGTGCTTTCATATAAAATGGAGTTTGAGTCTTGTGGATTACAAAGAAGAAATGGGACTCAGCTACAAGACCCATTATGTACCCATTATGTAAGGCAGGAGTAGATCTTGCAAACTAGTTTTCCCACAAAAATCTATTTTTGAACAGAATTTCAAAATTTCTCAAGCATGCTTTTCACTAAGTTTTTCAGTGAGCTGCCTAAAGTCACAGTTTTCAAGATTTCAGAAGCTGTTTTATCATCATGAATCTCAAAAACTCTGCTGCTATCTGATATAAGCTAAAGTACCAAGACAGAAATTATACCTATATCACATAGAGCACAAAGTGCTCTGTGCAAGGGAGAACTATGAGAAAAGGTAGGACATGGGCTGAATGTCTTATACTTGAACATCTCTCTCCAGTAAATTGCAAAGGGATACACAAATCCCAAGGCAACTTGGCTGACAACAGTTGCAAAGTCTGAGATTTAGAGAACAACAAAACCCAAGAGGATGCAATATCTCTGGCTAACTTATCTTCAGCATGTAAGAGAGCAATCCCTGCTGCATCAATCCACCCTTAGTCACAGTCTTTTTTATGCTGTTACTGCAAGAACCTGAAGAACTCAGATTATGACGGGAGAAACTCTGGGTTAAGGAGAGCATTTGGTGTTGTATAACAGCTCAAACTGCTTTACATAGCTCTTAAACAGAGATACAAATGTGCTGTGTGAGCTATTATTGTCATTATCTCTAAAATCACATTTGAGCAGTCTGGCTAACTGAAAAGGTGTGTGGAATCTTTTTCATCCTCCTTGGTGGCCCCAAAAGTAAAGAGATGCAAAATCACTGCTCCTTTACCTTTCATCTGACAATTAAATTCCCATTCTGCTGATATGAGCCAAGAGATCACAACTCAGTCTGCTGACATGGTGTAAAAGTGAATTGGAAAACTCTGTGTAAACAAGTTATCCTTGTGTATAATAGAAAATCTGGGGAGCTTGTGCACACAAGACAACCACAGAATGATGACAAAAGGAAAAGCTAAAGCAAATGTAAACACGGGATTAAATGGAATTTTTTTTAATATTTATAACAGGATACAGAATGTAAGGACACGAATTATGGAAGTAATCCCGACATCGCAGACACTGCAGTGATACAGTTTTTAATGTGGATTCTCATCCCCAAGGGCTCTAAGGGTTGGTGGTGTTCAGTAGTTCTCAGTAGTTTTTCCTTAGTTGCAAAACATTATGATAGGCAGGTCCTGCCTGCCTTTGTGCTCTGTTCCAGTTTTAAGCACACAGGCTGAACCTCATTCTCCTCTGAGACCTGGTGACTTTCTGTCAGCAATGAATGATTCTTACTTGTGCCAAAACATAAAGAATGTCAAGGCTGGAAAAGGCAAAATCCAGTGAGATCATATAGAGTATATCTGCATGACTGCAAAGATGATGCCATCCCTCTGTTCTGGCCAGGGGTGGCCCTTGACAGTGCAAGTAATTGGCAAAATTACCAAAGACACCGAGTAAAATTCCAGTTCATAAGCCCTTTTCTGCACAGTATGCACTCTACCTCTACTGGGATTCTCTATATGGTAATATGAAGAGATATGTGAAAATTGGTTTTGAAAGACACCAGACATTCATTGTTGCATTGATTTTCCTATACTTCTTTCCAGATGAACCAGTCCTAGAGACAGAACTGCAATCAACTGGTGAGACCAAGGAACTTTTTGGTAAAAGGGAGTATGTGTGTTAACGCTTCAGTTAGCAAGGACTGCATTCTGTCAGTCAGTCTGTACAACACAGTGACAGTGAATAATCTACTGTGAGTAAGCACACAGTTGCCATTTTTGTCTAAGGCAAGATCCTAGTATTGGTTGCAAACTTATTTGTAGAAAAATAGACCATTCCTGAATCTCTGAATAAAACAGGAACAAATAGCATTATACAATTTCCTCATTCAAAAACCCACACTTGCTTTCTTGACAGTCATGCTCCCTTCTACCTGCTTTTCTGCAGAAGAAACCTCTTTCATTCTTGGATTCCTCATAGTTCCAGGTACACTGTCCTTTTCTGCTGTGACCCATGGCTCTGGTGACATCCTTCTGTCATGTGCGGTCATGCACAACTCCACCAATGCATGTCCAGGCCAGTGAACTGATCAAGGACAGCTCTTTAGTCCTCTCTGACTTTTTTCCCAATCACAACTTCCCTTACAGTCAAATGCATATTTAATTGTTCTATGATTTATTTCCACCTAATGTGGTAAGCACATCCATTAACTCCAAAGATTTCTGTGATTGCCTATAGATCATGAACACACTTTCAGGATGCTGTCAAAATATTTCAGCATCAGACTGTCATTGCAGATAGGATGGCTGGCATGTTAAAGTCATCTTTCTCCCTTTTTCACTCCATGCCCGTTGTACAAGGATTCTTTCTTTCAAGATTGGTATTTACAGTGTGTGTTTCCAATACTGTTTAAGGTTGTGATCAGTGGTGCAATGTTGAGCTGGGGGCCAATCACCAGTGGTATGCCCCAGGGGTTACTACTGGAGCCAATTTTGTTTTATATCCTCATTAATGACCTGGAGGGTGGGACAGAGTTTGCAGATGATACAGCACTGGGACAAGTGGTTGATACACTGTGTGTATCTCGGCAGGCTGGAGAAATGGGCAAACAGTAATATCATGAAGTTCAACAAAGGGAAGTTCTGAGTCCTTCACCTGGGGAAGAATAATCACATTGACCAAGATGGGGGCTGACTGGATGGAAAGCAGATTTGCAGAGAAGGGCATAGGGGTACTGGTGGAGAATAAGCTGGACATGAGCCAGCAACGTGCCCTTGCAGCAAAAGTGGCCAAGAGTATCCTGGGCTTCATGAGGAAAAGCATTGCCAGCAGGTTGAGGGAGGTGATCCTTCCCCTGTGCTCCATGCTGGTGAGACGTGCCTTGAGTGCTGGGTCCAGTTCAGGGCTGCCCAGTACAAGAAAGACATGGAGATAATGAAGAGAGTCCTCTAAGTGCCACTAAGATGATTAAGGGACTAGAGCATCTCTCCTATGAGGAAAGTCTGAGACAGCTGGGACTGTTGAGCCTGGAGAAGAGAAGGCTCAGGGGGGAATCTCATTGAAGTCTATGAATACCTGATGGGGGGAATAAGAAGAAAAAGCCAGACTCTTCTCAGTGGTGCTCAGTGAAAGGACAAACAACAATGGGCACAAACTGTTATTTATGTTTAAACGTGAGAAAAAACTTTTTTACTATGTGAGCAGTCAGACAGTGGAATAGATTATTGAGAGAAGTTGTGAAATCTGTGGAGATATTCAGAAGCCAACTGGACATGGCCCTCAGCAAACTGCTCTAGCTGACCCTGTTTTGAGCAGGAAGTTTGGACTTGATGATCTCCAGAGGTCCCTTCTAACTTCAATTATTTTCAGTCTCCTCCTACACTAGCCATCATGATGTTTATACTACGTATTAGAGGCTTCAGTTTATTTCCAGTTTTTCACTTTATCGTTTATAGTCACAGTTGCCATTCAGTGCACTACAAAGGTACTCTATAGTACAGTGCAAAGCTGAGACAGTCTGTTCAGGATTACACTTACAAAGCAATGCCCTACAGTCGTAGCAGGCCACCAGACGCCAATGCAGAACATAAAGTTGTGTCATTTTTAATGTCTTGTTTTAATATGGACAGAGGATTTTCTAAGTAAGAAATTTACAGATAAAAAAAAATAGTTTTAGTGAAACAACCAACTAGTTTTGGAAGCTGAAATCCAAAAAAATCTTTAATATCCAAGTTCTTTCTTACTTTTCTTTAACTTTTCAGCCTGACAGTCCTTATACAAGGACAGTGTCCTCTAAAAAAAGAAGAAATGTTGCTATTAGTTATTCACCAGTCTCCCGAGTTTCCATCCAATTAGCAGCAACATGCTTTCCAGGTAGATTATTTACTACATCATACTTCTTCACTGAAGCAACTTCAACAAGTTCAGAACAACATAGCTTCAAAGCCTTAATACTAAACTGAGAGCTGCTACAACCTGTGGAGTTACAGCCACTCCTGCAAACACCAGCAAGCCAAAACATCAGAGGATCTAGATTTTTTAATGTTCTCTTAACTGATAAATTCACAAACCTTGTTGGCTGGAGGATAACGTCGATATAAGCTGTTGATGGTAACTAAACACATTTTATTTTTTCTCAAAGAAATAGTAATTGGCTGACAACTGTATAGGATTCTCCTAATTTATGTTCAACCATGTAATCCTTCGTGTCTGCAGCTCAGATAAACTGTGTGGTTGCACTTCAGTAGAGGTTTCTGCTCCCCTACGTGGAGGGAAGAACACCACTCATTTGTATGTCTTTTTTCCTTGCAAAGTAAGACCAGCAATTTCTGACTGCAAAGTTGTGCCTTACAAAGTAAGATCAACAATTCTATTATTTAACTGAAGACCACTAAAATCACAGGATTCTGAGAAATTCCAGAATTCCTCAGCCAGTAAGAAAGTATCTTGATTTTAAGTATATCATAAATTGAATGACATGAAATGCTGTCTCAAAAAGATAACGTGATTATATGGAGATGTCTGATCCCTTCTCCGTAGAGATGTTAACAAAACAAATTGTGTTTGACTAATCTCTAACACATGCCAGTGCTTGAAGAGTTAATTACTAAACATAGTGCAAGGAAGAATATTACAAGGATTTTATACCACCTGGGGAGACTAACAGAGAGAATAAAACAATTCTGCCTGTGTAAGCAGACTGCACGCAACACAGCCAAAGCTCGTATGGATTCTTATTCAAACCCTCATCAAAAATCACATTTCATACACATACAAGTAATTTTTCAGGAAATGACAGTGCTGTGTTCTATGACATATTCATATATAACTGTCTTCTAAGAGTTTCTGCTTCCAATAACATGAAGTTGCTTGGTTTCTGCATCACTCTTTTCTGTAATTATCCAAACTGTCCAGGTGCTTATAATAACTATAAGAAGTATGATCCAGGGTGAAGACAAATTGGTGAAGGAAACCACTCATTTTACACTTCTTAAGTCCAGCTCTGTCTGAGGCCCAAGCTTCTTGGTTTTTACCTTTACCCCTCAAGCTCTCTCTTCAACCTGTACGTGTTTCTCTCATGCCTCTACCATCATTCTAACTTTCACCTTACATCTACTGTCATTGTCCATTGATCAGAGAATCCTCATTTTCAGTCTCAAGTTATCACATAGCAGGGCTTTTTGATACTTTAAAGTTAATAGGGTTTTTTTTTCCTTTCAAAATATGAAACAAACCACAGCATTTTTGCAAAAAAATGACCCTCTTTCTTAAGTGTGTGCCTTTTTTTCATAATTTTTTCTTTTTAAAAGGAAGCAAAATGTTTGATTGACCAGGGAATAAAAACCATAATGACATGATTTTCATTAAAAAGTCATACCTGCAATTTTTCAGAAAACATTCCATAAGTACTTTTAAAACTTGAAATAATATTTATTTTCAAATTAAGAAAGGAAAACTACACAAGAAAATTTTTTAAAAAAACAACACTTAACCTATATCAACCAGTTCTAGTCAGTCCTCCATATTGTGAAGTGGTCAAAATTGCTCATAATCACAGATAATATTTTAAAGAAGAAATTAAATTTACTTTTAGACAATGAAATACTCTCTTTTAGAAGGCTTTTTAGAATGAGAGAGAGAATTGGATTTACAAAAGCTCAAGACAATGACAGTGAGTGGTTAATATGCAGTAATAAAAAGGGAAAAAAAAGAGAGATACAATTGTCCTTTTGTAATCTTTTGTTTTTCAGTTTAATTTGATTCAACTATGTTATTTCACTCATGCCACCTGGTAATTTGCAAAATTGAGGACCAGTTCTTCTCCCACTGTGTCAGAAGATGGCATGTGGAAAATAATTTCCCTCCTGACTTTGAAGAGCATGGAATGGAAGGAAAACTCATTTTTAATCATGTTTACTTTTGAAAGATTTAATTCAGTCCTTACTTAAAGGACTCATACTCATTTTTAGTAATTCTATCAGTCATCCTGTCCTGTTAACTTGAAAATTCATAGGCTACTCTCAGAGAAGATCCTGATTAAATGTTCTGGACAACCCCACAGCTTCCCAGGTATTTTGATTACTTTTGTACACTTATGGGGGTATTTTCAGAAGCTACAACGTGGTCTCAGTTTTCCTTCTATTAAGATTTCACCTACTCAAAACATTACTCTGGATTTTTTGTGTTCAAATCTAAAGAAAATGGTAAATTGCCTGGCATGCACGATGGATGCAGGAAGCACAGCAGAAAATAAAAGGAATTTAAATTTCCACTTCCACCAGGCTCTGAATTGTTTCATGAAGATGTTCCAAGCTTTTTATATTCATGTCAAGAGAATATATTTTGCCTTGACTTTTGGGAAGCATATAGCAAAACTCATTGTTGGTTCCTTGCTATTCATTTTCCCATGCTCTGTCATCCATTTAATCCTTGAACATACCCTTTGTGAAGGACTTTCATGTCTTATTTCAAGAATTTCAGACACTCTTTTCATTCACAAAATTCTCAAATGATAGAAAATTAAACATTTAGATAACACCGTCTATATGTTTTGAGTATGTAATCAAGGAAATAACAGACAAAAATTAAGTCAATTAACTCATAACACTCAAGAAAATTAACATTTTTATAAATAGTCTTCATGGAAACTTTAGGATTCATTTTCAACATCGTAGTCATTTTATTCAAGGAAAGAGTAATGTCCTATAATTGCCTCCAAAATATCTTCAGAATATTACCTATGTTATAAATATTATTATGTAAATCAAATATGTGTTTCTATGGAGGACACATCTGGCCATAACTTGAAATTTAAACAAATTCCAGTAGCACTGCTACCACAATAGTTCACTCCAATGATGGGAAGAAATGACTCATAATCAAAGAGGCAACTGCAAGTAAAAATTCCTCAGATCCTTTTTCTGATGCTGATATTCTGTGTCATCTTCTGGAAAGTCACTGAACTAGTTTTATTAATGATATAGCAGAGATTAAGATACTTTCTTCAGAGGGGAGTTGTAAGGATACTTATGAAGTGCTTTGTACCTGCAGGAAGAAAGTCATTGCGCAACTAAAAAAGTATCAGCAACTTCATATCATTTCTATTATAAATAACTGATCTACTTGCTTATTTCTACAGGACAGGTAATTACTCATTCATCCTTTATAGGATATGAAATAGTTGCTCTCACAACAGTGAAATTTAAATCTTACAGATATTCTGAAGTGTATCAATATGGGCAAAGATGGTGGGGGGGAGGGGGGGGAAGTAGGCTGCCCCCACCATCAAAGTATATCCTTTGCACATTCCTGGCACTACATCAAGGTTAAGTTAAAAGCAGCACTTGAAGGCAGTTGCATGTGGGAGATTGTACAACAAGGCTCATTAGCCAATGGTGAGTCTTATGTAAAGGTCTTTAATGTGGTACAATGGCATTTTTCAGCCTCTTTTAAAGGGGAAAAAGTTAATAATGTGAAAGTTTTATTACTTTTCTTCTTTTAAAGAAGTGCCTTTTTGTAGTGAAACATTGTGGCTAGTTAGAGCAAAAGCTCAGGGAATTTCCTTCACTCTGGGAATGACTGTAATTATACAAGGGGAAGGGACCACAGCAGTAAACTGGCAACATACCAAGGTCTTAACCCCTGAGACAGGAGGTGGAGAAATAGGTGTTAGTAGTCTTACACAAGTCCTTAAAGCATAAACATATGGTAAATCCATTACCTAAACTACAAAGAATGGAACCTTACTAATAAACCTATTTACTAGGTTAAATAAATACTGAAAGTGTTTAAAAAAGGCGAGCTGTGTGACTTTTAAAAATCAAACATTTTTCACTTGTCAGAATTTGTTGTTGGGAATCTGTGAAACATGATGGCCCTTCCAACCTCATGAACACACACAGTCATGTTCTCCCCCCCCGCCCCCAGCTCAGTGCTCACCACCACCACATGAAACCAACAGCATTTACTTGTGAACTGACTGTGCCACTGCCTGCACTGACACAGTTCTCTATCACCTGACTTGGCTGCTGGCACTCACAATGAAAAAGAAAATGTAGGTGGGATTCAAGCATATTCATCACCTTGTTGTCCAGCCCTGTGCTCCATGGCATGTTTGATTTTATCCAGCATAAATAAGGTCTAATTTCAGAAGCAATAATATTCAGCAGGAAAAAAATACAAATCTTCCAGTGTCTTTAGGAGTGGCGTACTGCCAGTAGCTCTAGCAGCAGTTCCACTAAATATTTTTGCAACATCCTTGTTACAAAAATGTTATAAGACAGATAATAAAGGGCACAAAAGTTAAGGAGAACTGTGTTTTACAGAAGTAATACTAAACTGGCAATTGCTTTGCCAAATAATTGCCCTGCGGCAAGATGTGGGAATGGGATATCCAGCTATACATTTTGAAGCACCACACAGCGGTTTCGTGGATTTGTAGCAAAGAGGTGGCATTGATCTACAGGCAGCTGAAGTCAGTATGCTGATTCCCTGCTTAATTCCCTGCCCTTTGAAACTAGGTGGTGTGCATGCATATTTGAGATGGCAGCGTGGTAGTTTTGCAATCGGCTCCTTGCTGGGGTGGCTGCTCAGTGCCCACCCTCTCTCTTGCAGAATTCACATGAATTTGCCCTCTAATTTACCAGCATGTGAAAGGTATTCCTTTCCTACTGCTGGTGAGTGACATGCTTGTGATCCAATTTGTGTTGCATCAGGTTCAAACAAAGCATTATTCAGAAAAAAAAAAATAGAAAGAAAACATTTTTAAAAATTTCATGTGCCTGTGGAAATTCAGTGATATTTAGTCATTACCATGACTGAAATCTGTCTAAGTGTATACTCAAACACAAGCCACTTGTTCTCAAGCAGTGTTTATGGCTAAGGAAGCAAGGTGGGAGATCTATTACTTTTGCCTGTACTCCCCATCAAACCGCCTTCTGTAAATACACAGTCAGACATTAACGATGACCCTCATCTGCTTCAGGTTCATTAGTGGAGATTCCTGTGCCTACATGGAATGTCACTGACATCTAGCATGAAGCCCTAGTGTTAGCAGAGTGGAAAGTATCAGATTAAAAGCACTGAATTATTATAATTTAAAAACATGTTATTGCAGAAGATAGGTAACAAGCTGCAATTTAAAGAAAGTGCTTCAAATTATGTAATTATGATGGTTTTATTTGGAAAAAAGAAAAAGGTCAATATAAAGTTGCAGTTGTAACCATTAGTTATGTGATTTTAAAGAGTAGCAATATATAAATAGCTGCCTTGTAATTTTACGTTAGGAGTAATCTATTGTTTAACAAATGCTGAGGGAAAATTATTTGGTTTTGCAATATAAATATGTCAAAGCAGAAAACAATTTATGTAGATTATAAGGGTCATTCTTTTAAATTCATTATTTGTGATGAACTATTGTCCAGCTGCTGATGTGACCTTCTATATTAACTGACAGCATTAATATTGCACTGCACTCAAAAAGAAACAGGTAAATAGAGAAACCAAATGAATGTTTTAAGTGAAGCCATTCCAGAACCATTTAAATATTTTATACATATGAGTACACCAGGAACACTACAGACATCAGCTGGTATTGGACAAGATATCTCTTTGCATTTTAAAGTTATTTCAATATTGCAGAACAGAATAACACATTTAGAGAAAACCCTGGAGCCATTTGGAGAAGGTGTCTCAGAAAGCTCTTCCTTGATTTTCTCTCCAATTTTATTTTTTGGCAAAATTTACCACCTTTTCAGCCGTCACAGGTCCTTGACGCACACAAAAAACCCTGGACTTGGATACAGAATAAGCCAGAGCTGTGAAGGGTGATCAGTGAGCATCAGGAGTTATAAAGATGTAGATGGCATCAAACCACCTTAAAAAAAAAAAAAAGTATTCTGTATATTTTTCATATGACATCATAGTTGCAAATGTAACAATGTGGATCTTGCTGATGTCTGGCTGGGAGGGCAGTACATACAGCCTTTGCTGTTTTCAAATGAGCCTGAGCATACATGTAGCATCTGAGGGTGTTGATGGAGAGAAAAGGGCACACAACCCCTTCTTTTTACCACCTCTCCCTCCAAATGTGCACGGGGTGATAGCAGGCATTTGCTCAGCAGTCATTTGAAGTTGTCACTTCAGCTAGGCACAAAAGGGTGGGAACCCTCTGGCCAAACATAGACATTTGCACCTGAGCTAGTCAGGTAATAAAATAGGGTGTGATTCACCCAAAGATTAGAAAGCAATGAATTGCTTGCTGGAAATGCCTGTCTCTGTGGACTATAAAAAGAGCCAGCATGGGTAGCCCAGAGGTAACCATCTCTATATCATGGACTTCTAAAGGTACCATGAATCTTGCTTGGAGCATGGAACAACAGACCGTGTTTCCTGAGAGCCTGGGGGGTAAGAGAAATGAATCTTCTCTCTCATGAGATGGCCTCCCACAGCCAATGCCTACAGCAAGCTGATGCAACAGACTCCTCTGCTTATCTCAAGTCAGAGAAGCAGCAGAAGTAGCCCTGCTGTCTTTACACAGGGCTGGTGCTAACAGTCCAGGAAAGCCCTGCTGAGACAGACAGCAGAGCAAAAAATGGACATACTAGTGCATTTAGTTTGGGGTTGTTTGTAGATTATTACAACCATGCCTAAAATCACTGGTAGTACGTCTACAAGCTAAATATCCCATACAGAAGGTCTTATTGTTATTATGTACAGTGAGTCGGAGCCAGATGTACACTACAACAGATCTATTTCAGGCACAAAGTGTGAAATGAAAACAGCCGTTTAGATGATCCACAAAATCCCCACATAACCAGTTAATCGCATAGGAACTTGCAAGGTACCTTACCTGTTTATATATTCCACATTAAGCAAGCATTGGATAAAACCAGAAATACTGAGGGAATAACCGCAACTCCAAAACTTTCTTCCCTCAGCAAAGTAACCTAATCATTTGATTGCAGAGCTAACTCACCTCTTGCTTCCTCTCTTTAGACTCATAAGATCTAAAAGCCAGTCATCTCAGACCCTCAGCAAGCTCTGTAGTCACTCAGCTCTTGTGTGAAAGGCATGCAGTTCTGCTTCCCCTGGCTGTGCCCTAAAATATATACAAAATAGCTGCCTGCACTCTAAGAGATGTCTTATTGTAAGACTTAGTTTGTTTTTTTTGAATTTAGCCTTCAGAGACATCTAAGTCATGGCTGCAGGTTAGGTATCTAAGCCCAAGATGAAACACCAAACTTCACAGGCATCCCTCTTACATTTCTTGGATGCCTTAAGTTGTCAATAATTCTACTGCCAGCAGAACAGCTATTTCACAGGACACTGTCCAGTTTGATGTGCTGGATGTTCAAACCTATCTATCTTCACCTGTTCATTGTACTTTGAACTATGATGTCTGAGTCAGGTTGGTGAATTGTACTTCTGGACCAAGCACCAAGACATCAGAAGTAGCAGCAACAGGAGATGGCATGCCTGTGGGGGTTTTGGAGACATATTCATAGGTTGATCACTCACTATCTCTTTTCTTTCTCAAAGACAAAGATTATTTTCCTTCATGAGACATCTGTGAGGCAAACTGGGTAATAGCAATAAGATTCATGCCCACACAGACAGGGCTTTGGAGAACCGAAGTGGGTCGAGCAAACTCCCTTTCTTTGCATAGAGCCCAGCTGTGATGTGTCCCAGACACCGCTCCCATCTGCAGCAGGTTCTCACACTCATCCTGCAGGGATGGGGGTTCCCAGAAGCACAGCGGGCTGCAGGAAAACCTCTTTCTGGATAGATTTTATGCACGGCACTTCTGAGGTACTGAGCTAATCACGTGGCCAAATGTATCTACGAAACTGTCTATTTCTGGTGTCTTGACAAGAGTGACTGGAGGCAAACATCACGTGCAATAGTCTAAATGAGTTTGAGGTTAACCTTAAACTATGCACTGCGGTAAGTATTTGTTTATTTTCTTTTCAGACTGTTTTCACAAGCACTTTCTAGTTGGGCACCAGAGCCTCTTTTTTTCCAGTTTCTATACAAAAACCCAAAGCTCTCATCTCTTTGAATGTTGTGGCTGACAAATCACCGGTGTCATCAGCCATTGCTGCGTGTAATTTTCGGGGAAAGAAAATACGGTTTTCTAGAATAAACACTACAAAAGGATTATTTGTTTAAACAGTTCACATTTTTCAGAAGGAATTATGATATTCATAAATTCAAATATAGTTGTTTGTATGTTCCGAACAGTACATTCTCCTTTCCTCATGGCACCTGTGCTGCTATGTGTAATCATTTGCAGTTATACACAGCAGGTGCTGATGAAGCAGAAATGTTACTTTATTGTGAATTGAAGCAAAACAGCATAAGCAGAAGATCAAATTGTATGTTAGATATTTCTGGTTAGTTTTAGGTTTTTAAGACTGCTTTTGTTTTCTGCAGTTACATCAGTCTAAAGTCTGATGACAAAGAATATCTACATTCAATTTTCTTCCTTGTTTAAATCTGTTAGGGATAGTGAAGTTAATGCAGAGTATGTATTTATCTGAGCATTCTTATTATTCTGGTAGAGATGCTTTCAGTGAATAAGAATACATATAAATCATAAAGTCAGCTGATGGTAAAGCAACCCTACTAGTACATATTTTCAACATTAAAAAAAAAAAAAAGAGAGAGAAACAACTACAAAGTCTTGGTTCCTGCATTCCTTACAAATACAAAGCTCTTGCTGTTTTCACTGGGCAATCCAGACGTGTAAGGAATGTATGATCAGATCCTTAAAATCAAAATTATAATCATGTCTATGAATGCCATTCTAAAACAAGGGAATGCACTCTATCAGTCACAGGCAGTTAGAGGCACAGTTAATCTAAGGACATACAATTTTTCCACTGGAGGTGTTGGTCTTTAACGGACAAACTTTACTGTTCAATTATTGTTATACAAGAGTGGCAAAGCAGATTTAGCTGTTACTTTTTCAAAACAAATATAGCTCTGCATTTTACACCTTAGTCTATTCTTGTGCTTGATTAAACATGTTTATAAATAGTTCCCCTCATCTTCCTTACAAATGCTTTGGGTTCAGAGACAGCATCTGGTTCATAGCACAGACTGCTGGGATGAAACTTAGATGCAAAATTCAAGCAAAGATTCTGTAACAGAAAATTCAGAGGAGCTGAGGTCAGGAGTTTGCTTTTAGACTCATCATTCCATTTTCTTTCTCAAACAGTGTACCAGACTGCTCTGTAATTCAGACGTATGAGTCTCTTGAGATTGATTTTGATTTTCTCTTATTTTATAGCCTTTGTGAGTATTTGCTGAAAACCAAATTATGCTCCTAGGAGGAAATGAGTAGGTGCTGTAACAGGAACAAGTTTTAAGCTTTTGATTGATATGAAAGAACCACTACTGACATGTACTACTCAACATAGTTTTCTAACAACAAGAACGAAAGCCATTGCATCTTTGTTATCTTTCGTCAAATGACCATTAATTAAAATAACAATGATCAGACTTCCAGAGAAATTGCTGACTCCCAGATGAAAAGTTTGTGTTGCTACTCTACCTGTTTTGGCTATCCACTGATGGAAGTATCTACACAGCACAAATCACTCCCAAAGGCCTAGAATACCAGATTTTGCTACCAATTTTTTGGTACCTCCATACTGTATTCATAACTGGAGATTTGGAAGAATCCATTTTCAGAGGTGCTGAACAGCTGCTGTCCCTACTGATATTAGTTTATTCAAGAAAGTCTTTTTGCTTTCAATCAAAAATGAGTTTTTCCCTCTCTTTCCTCAGGTGCAGCTCAGGAGGGTGTCCACCTTCTACTTATGACTTGAACAAGCAGAGAATTATTCCTGTTTAAGAGCCATGATTCTCCATGAGCCATGATTCTCCATGACTTTTAGCATGAATGTTTCTCTTGCTGTTTCAGTCTGCTAAAACCAAGTTCAACAACTGAATGCTATAAGATTAAGACTGTATAATAAATAATACACTGCAGTTTTATGACACAAAGCTTTATTGCAAATATAATTTCCATCAAGACATGGAATTTGATATTGCAAATGAATGTACAGTAAGTTCTTTGTGCAAATTAGGACCTGTGTGCATTCTTCATAAAATGCCAGCAATTAAAATGAAAAGGCAACGTGTATAGCAGCTTGATGGTTTTTTACCTAGCAAGCTGGATTAAAAGGAGTAGAATACGTTTGGCAAAGAAAATCTAACCAGCTTTAGAAAACGGTGTAATCGAATTGCTGATAGATGATTTGTGATTGTTTTCTTAGCATTTCATAAAATACATAAACGGCTTCCAGCATAGGCTAAGAGTAAAAAGGGAAATTAATGTATACTATAGCAATACGTGCAAAGCTACAAATCACTTTACAAAAGGACAAACCTCAGGACTACTCTGTTATTAGTGAGGTTAAACTTCCATCCACTCCAGAATGAAGCTTTGACTCAGTGAGGATCACAGGATTTGACTCTACAAAGAGATGATACGATTACGATTGGCTATTGCACTGATGTTAATTCATTGGAAGGTTTTTTTCCATCAGAAAGGTGTAGTGCTGCAAAATTCACATTTCTAAGTCCTTTTACAATAAATGATCCATAGAACTTTTTCTGCCCTTGTAACAAGCAGTGCTAAATTCACCAGTAAGAAAAACCTACCACCTACTATTAGAAAAGTGGGAGGGAGGGAATCTGGGGTGGCTGACGAAGAGAAGATGGGTGGACCCAGCTGATGTTCAGTGTCCTACTGCCACTGTCAGAAGCAGAGTATGAGGTCAGGTTGGCCATCAGTTTGAATAACATGAGATTTCTTATATTCCTATGGAATATTTCAGATGTGATTGGTACATAGCAAGAAGGCTTAATGTAATTAGGGACACGTCAAGGATGAATGTGCAAAGTTTAATATGCTATTTATGGTACAAATACAATTTGTTATTTCACATTTTATATGGAACAATATGTGCCTACAAAAACATACAGACTTTGCACGAACAAGAATGCTGTATTTGAGATACGGAAGATTACTCTGCTGGACCACCACCAATTTAAAACAGAGACTCATTTTTGCTATTTTAGTCAGCTGAATGGATTATTTTATCACTCTTCTACCAGAAGTCCATGATCTCAGAAAATCCCAAGAATCTGGGAAAGGGCAATGGCAAGAGCTCCTTTAGCCCTACGTTCAGCAATTGCAAAGGAAACCAGAACCTTCTTCACCAGTACCAGTTCCTTAACTAGACCCTGAAACTCTGTAACAAGCTCCTAACTGGCTCAGTCCTGACATGTTATCTCAGACTTAAGCCACAGCTTCTGGAAAGAATGGACTTTCCCCCTCAGCTAATAAAAATTAACAGAATTGAAAAACTTTCTCCTAAGGAATAATTCAGAGCCATTAGATAATTATTTCAGTGGTTTCCTCACAGAGCTTGAACCCATTATTTGAAAAGAAGTCACAGAAGTCTGGAAAGCTCCTAAGTACTCTGAAATGAATCCTTACTGTATCTGGTAGCAAATCAACTAGCCCCACAGCTTCTGAGGCCCCAATGTCTTCTCAAATTAATGCATCGTCTGACTCAGAAGACACCTACATGTGGCAGCCAATAAGCAACTGCAGTTATATTCTTGTTTCTACTTTCCCTTTTTTTGATAAGGTAATTGAGAAGATGTCAGCATTCAAGTTCGATCTCTGATAAACAACCTTCTGCTGCTCAGGGTCATGAGTGAGCAGCAAGGACCTTTCCTACAAGCTCAGTACTAAATTTCAACATCTTCAGGTATTTTGTTCTGATGGCAGTGCAGAAATAAATGGAGTGCCACTGCACTGGATGCCATGAAATCCTAAGAAATCAGGGAGACACAGAGTTCTGGTGCTTGAGACAATACGACGTACTGGAACATAAGCACCTTATACATACATGCAATATAGATTATTGCAATTTGCTGATAGCCTTGCCTCAATTTTCACATTGCACATATCCTAATATCTGAAATCAATTGATAACAGCAAGTGACATTTTCCTCAGTTTTTTTGCTCCATTTGATCTTTGCTACTAGGCATGGGGGAAAAAAGACAAAAGGAGGGTATTTTAGAAACACTATTATGTGCAATGGGCGAGCTGTTCAATATTTTATAGGTGATATGCATTCCTACTATTAGATTTATATGGGAGAGGAGAGAATATAAATCCTTTACATTGATATGTGTTGGAGCCATCTGCATACAGCCATAGCCAAACCTATAAACAGAGTACATTTCTTAATTGTACAATTGGTCTTTCCATATCTATAAATTCCAAGAAATAGAGTGAAATTATATATTTTATATATATTCTATATTTCAAAAACCTTTCCTGCCAGAGTACATTACGGCACTGTAAAAGTAGTAAAAGGATTGAACATTTCTAAATAAGTATAAAAATTAATCAGTAACAGAGGTTAATATCTGAGCATTTACACTCAGCTGAGCTGACATAATGAAATGTTCCTATTCTGGTATCTAGACCAACCATGAAAAATAGGTTTTAACCAGTCCTCACCAGTTTTAGCCAGTGCTTAAAATTTTAGCCTGAATTTTCCATAGTAAACAGCTATCAAATATTTTCCTGTGATGCCTCATTTTAGTTGTATTTATTAATTGTTTAGATAATTGCAATTGTAAATGGAATGCTTCACTGATTCTGTAATTAGGGAGTCTGAATTTGAAATAATTTATTAGGTCTTAATTTATGTGCTGTGAAATCTGTTAGATCATTTGCTAGTCAGTATGCTGTCTAGAATAAAGGCATTTCTACAAAGGGATTTTAGGGTGAGGGTCACCAGTATAATCAGAAACATACTCAGTCTGGCCTCCAGCTAAAGATTATATGCTTTTAAGTGTATTTCTGTTTTACAAAATGGCCTTTTGAAGACTTAGCCATTTCAACAAAATTCCTTTTTTCTATATAAAAAGAGAAAAAGCAATTATTTTGCACTGTTGTTTGACTTCCCACCACCACCACCACCCTTTCCTCTAGATATAGATGACCCAGCTGATCAAGTGTGAGAAGCACATAGCTCTCTGGACTGACTTGTCTGAACCTCTGGAATGAAATCTTCAAAGTTAGGAACAAAAGTTGGCATTACGACTAAGCAGGAATTTGATTAAAGATTTGGATTTACCCACACAATAAATTGAGCCAAACCAATTCTTGTCTCGTACAAAGGCACGCTTATGTTTTCCACAATGTAGGGAAGGAAGTGATATTGGTTGGCTTTCAATTGTAATTTATTGTATTCATCCATACACTTATTGTAACACAGAGGATTTGTCAGTGTATCCATTATAAAAACAAGACTGAGGCTTTTTTGTTGCTAAGCTCAGCTGTTACAAATGATATTTGACTGAAGTCTCAAAGCTTGTCTACTTGTACATGCCACTCTGAAATGGAAACCTTATACTTTGAACAGCTTTAGAAATTTACACATAAGGGAGTTTAGGAAAAAAGGTGGGGCTCTGTTATATTGCTTTGGGCAGGATTTAGCTGACTAAAATTGTAGACATATGTAGATGTCCCTCTGTAGATGTCACTATTTCAATTAATCATATGCCCTACATAACCAGAGGTGTGATTCATTTTAATCCAAAGACACCAGCTATAGAGTGAGATAAATCATGCCACAGGCACACATAAGAGTACCTAGAAGAAGGGAATTAAAGGTGACCAGTTGTAGTCACCTAAAGTGAAATTAATTTCACCCCATCAGTATGGTAGACTGGAACGACCTGAAGTTTAGTGCTTTAAAAGTACTTTATCCTAGCACTGACCTGTTTAGGATTCTTTTCCCCATTGTTAATGACTTCTCTTTTAATAGTCAAGGAACTTATTCTCCATTAATCTAATCTACAAATACTCTGTCACTGGATAAAGATGGAACTTACCCCAGTTGGTAGTGTGCATATTCAGCTTCATTAAATAAACTTAAATATAGAACAGGTGCAAAAGTCAGAGCCTTTCAATTTTTTTTTCTTTCTAAAACTAGCTCTTCACATACTTACACTCATGACTTAACCTTCCTTTACTCTACAGCATGTATTCAGAGGAAACTCCTGATGGACAACTATCCATGAATATCAATGCTTCAAAATAAGAGGAAGTAATAAGCAGATTGTTTTCTACCAGGAGTCTTTTTCTTGAGCATGAAGCAAGCTAAAAATAATTGAAGTGGAATATTAGGAAAAGGAAGAAAATGTGCATAATAGTAATACAGTTGGGTAAAAAGCAGGGGCAAAGACAAAAGAAATGTGAAGAATAATTTAAATGGGAAATAAAGAATATATAAAAACATTTAATTGAATTTTATTTGTGCAGTCACTTAAAATTTCTCTTGAATGCAATTCAGTGCTTGGTTATATTAATAGGTTCTACCGAAACCAGTGAGATAATAATGAAGAGCAGAATTTCTCTCTCAAACTAAATGAGATGGTTTTGGTCTCAGTGCAACCTGGAAGCAGTGAACTTCTCTTCTGTAGGAGCTCTAAGATTAGTTTCTAAAGGGATATCTGAGAAGGCAGGAACAGGAGACACATTAATAAGTACAAAGACAACTGTTCTTCATGTCATCAGATGCCAAAAGTTTACTTTATCAGAATAATGAAAGTAAACCAGAAAAAATATGGCTTGTGGGTAGCAGTTATCAGAAGTGTCCTTTTGGAGCTTGTGATTCACTGGTGAATTTTATTCCACACTTTTACAAGTCATTCCTTAAAGAATCATGACTTACTCCTCTTTTGCCATTACATCTCTTTTAATGTTACCTTCTTTAACAACATTTACACAAAGCTATTTGCACAACACAAAGCTGAAGCCACATTATGCAATCCCTTAGCAAAGTACAAAAATCATCATTACTTCTTTTACACGCTTGCTTCTATTCCCTGCTGGACTAGCTGTTTTCTACCCTGTTACTATATTACCTGGATTCCCAGGAGTTTTCTAACTCTCAGCCAATAATCCTTACGGAGGAGGAGGAGGAAGAGGGAGTGTTACATATCTGTGAGAATCTTTGCAGTTTGTTACCACTGAGTGAATTGGAACAATTTAGCTTTGAGGAAGTGATTTATACACACACATCCATCACAAATAATCTGCTCTGCTCTGTTAACTCTGTTTGATCTCTGGAACGTTGAGTAGATTAGGGAGGGTCTTCACACGGAGGTTTCATTAACAGCCAATCGGTTAACCTGGCATGACTCCTGTTTGGGCATTTGGATAGTTTAAAGTGGGAAGGAAAGGAAAAAAACAAAAATTGTTAATTGGTACCATTATATCCCAGTTCAGGAAACACCAATTGTGTTGTTAGAGAGAATTTATTTCCTTGATTTTTTTTTTTAGCCAGTGTAGAAAACAGAATTGAGGGTTACAATTTAAGCCATTCAAAAAAATGCTGATCACAATATGTGAATTCTGGCAGCATGAAGTACATTGGTAATCAAAGAGCACATTAAATATGGAACCATAAGCCATGAAAATTTGGATGTTACAATCCAGTTTAGCGAGATAGGGAACGCAGGCCAAGTGGTTGCACTTTTTAAATGTACCAGTCTCTGCTTACTATGACCTGTTTGCCTGGCTGATACCATTATAAAACGAAGTTAAAGAACAAAGTCAGAATCATATAACAATAAGACTATTATTGTTATCTATTGGAAACTTTGAGATATTAGCAGCATACGGTTTTGGAAGAGAATAACTAGAGTTGCAGCGGTGACTCCCCAGGTGAGCACAGTGCACTGTCTCTCTCTGGTTTACAGAACAGGGATATACTATTAATGAAAGGATTAAATTTAGTACTTCATGATATCCTTAGAAACTAAACGGCTGGTTTCAAACCAGCAGTGCTCACTGTAGTTTTACAGTTAATGAACTGATAAAGCACATGAAAATTGCTAGTTTCTTATAGGACTCAAGAACTTGGAAGAAAACAGAAGTATCAGTTTGTGGAAATACATGGAGAAAGTTGACAGAGGAACTGTGTGGGCTTATTAGTTGAAAGTATGACAACAAGATGGAAAATTTGGCAACGGTTATTAACATTTATTTCAATAACAAAACACAAAGATCTGATGGTACCTTCTATACAACCTACCATAATCTTTGAATGTTTAAATATTTATCTGTTAATGAATACCAGTAGTCCCCTATATCTCAAACTCTGTCCATCATATACTCCCTCAACCCCCCACTTCCCAGATGTCCAGAAAAACAGATGTGCCCCTGTAACATGCCCTGATATTTAAACGATAACAGACTAATTAGTACAAAGTTTTAGAAATTTACTCTCTTTTGTATTAAGGTTACAATTCAAGCCTCACTGGCATTTGCAAACGTGGTGATAACACACAAGAGAAACTGCTGGAGGGAAAGACTAGATTTAGGGCCCCACGGATAAAAAGCAGCAACCTTAACTGTATAGAGAATTTAATTGGTAGTCAGATTTTTTTCCTGTTGAATTGTTTCCTGTTTTTCCTCTACCTTTCACTACCTTTCTCTTTTAAGCCTTTGCAAGAAACATACAACAGTTCTATCACCAGTTTCCCAAAATGAGCAGTCTTTTTACCATGATAGCAAGGATATAAGCACAGCTACTGCCTTACATGATCAAACTAGAGATTTTCCTAACCCAATAGAGAACAGAAAATTTTGTATCCATCACAATGTTTTTGTTATTGTTAACAATTGCACCCCTGAATGTATGTTTATTATCCATATACAGACATCCTATCCATATTTTTTTATGGTATCTTGAATTTTCCTCTGTTTTCTATCATGATGAATTGCACAAAGTCAGCATCAACAGCTAGAATGCCCCTCAACCATTAACACTGCTCATACACTGCCACTGTTCCTGTAATTTTTATCTGTCTTACATATTATTTCTTGGCTTATATTATAGTTACACCAAAACTCTGTGTACCGGGGGCTGACTCACTGTTCTGGACCAGCACACTACCTGGGACAAGAAGTTTTATCTCTTAGTAGGGCACAGAATGACAAGATGCAAGTTCATTTCATTTTCGGTGAAAGTAATTTTATCCTGTGTTAGAAGGCATGAAAAGAAAAAGGTTGTAATCTATGATTTCTATATTTAATACATACATCTTTTACAGATTTGTGTGGGATTGAAAGGCATGCAAACACTGGGAGTTTAAAGTCTTAAAAAGTGATTTCAACAGTTTTGTAGAAGGAGTGCATTTTCCCTCATACGGTCTTTCCCTGATAATGTTCTTTGACTTCAGGAAAAGCACTGTATAAACAGTATTTGTTTGTCTGTTTGTTTCCTGTACTGAAATTGAGCTTTCCATGGTGATTAATATGAACATAAGCTATGTAAGTATCATGTCTTTGGAGATTTTTATTGCCAGAATAAGGAATGCCTCCTCTGATCTCTCCCGACTGCAGCAGACTTTGGATCTAACCCCTTAGAAACAGAAAGTACATTGGTAACTTAATAATGAAAATAATCTCCATTATTTCAAAGGCAGATACTGAATGGTATGTATTTCTGGTAAAACCTGAACCTTTTGTTACCTTGTTTTAACCTGAACACTTTGTAGTGGTTTATACAAGGATTACTATTGGACATTGAGCAATAGGATGCATTGGCTTCTTAGGTTTACCTTTAACTGAATGGGACTTCACAGTCTCAACAAAAAGGGACTGGGGAAAAGACTGGAAAAAAGCTATTAATCCAGCTGGGCAGATGTAGCCAACAGAGAGAGAAAGTTAGTGCCACAAAGAAATAAAGGATGCACATAGTCTTCTGTCTGAAACTAGGTGCACTCAACCTGGGCATTTGCTTTAGAAATTAAAATAAAGACATCCTTTTGTATAAAAGATGGTGCAAGATTTTGCTTTTTTTGTTTGTCAAATGGACACCCACCTTCACCCACAGCCAGCTCACACTGTGTTGAAACAGGGATTGATGTAGAGATGGAAACAATCAAGTGAAGCAGCAAGCACCGCAGCCCATTTCAAAAGCATTCCTTTTCCAGGCCATCAGCCACAGCAGCGGCGCGGGAAGCCTTCCCTTATTTTACCACTACTGAGCAGCAGCTTGATGGTGTTTATTCATTGCGGGACCCCACCAGCGAGGAGACCTGCAGCTCCAGAGCGCCAGAAGTGACATTAAGAGAAATGGGTACAATTGACAAAGAAGCTGTTCAGGGCACTATGGCTGCAAGCCCATCAAGCATCCCCTCTATCACATTTATTGCTCATTACTCAGTTTTAAAGAGGCTTTTTTATCCTGGAGAATTTAACTGAAATATTTGCTTTTTCGATATTTTTCTTATTCAGCAAATGAACATCAGATTTGGCAGACATCAACAGGTCTAAGAATTCACAGGTTACATTTATCTTAAACAATGTTACAAGGCTTATACAACACTTCAGCACAGGCTGTCAAACACATTTGTCCTCCCCATTACACTAAAACTGCTGTGTCACTGGGCTCATGTCCCCTTTTCTGCTCTGTTAGGGGTCCCTTATCTTATACTTTGACTGCATATTATCCGATGCTGAAACCATACAGAGACTTAAGTCTTGTTTGTGGTCTCCAGATGAGCCTGTAATACCATAAATATAATGTTTACCTCAAAATTTCATCCTCTTTCACTCTTGTCCTCTGACACCGCAGCTCTAGTGCTAAGTCTGGGATGTTACAGTGATTTCCATGGCAAACAGATGTCAAACACAGACACAGGGTTTTGCTTGATTCTGTGAGGACAAGAGACTAGAAATCAGAAAACCTTTATCAAAAGATTAAGAAAAGATCGCTAACAGAAAAAATATCAATAACAGTAGCAAAAAGGGAGAAGCGTTTTCCAAATATTTCCAAAATACTTTAATGAAAAAAGACTCCCAGCATGTTCAGTAGATGATGACAAAATTTGAATAGTAGCTCAGATATTAAGAAGTAGCTCCTAAAAGCAGACATCAGCATGCTCAAGTAACATATTTAAAAGTTTCAGAGACAGCTTGCAAAGGAACTCTCGGGCCATTAATGTTAATTTTCAATACATCGTGGAACACTAGAGACACTGCAGAGAGCTGAATGCTGTGCCAATATTTTAAAAGGGCAAATAAGACGACCTGGGTAATTATAGGCCTGTCACACTGACATTGATCCTAAGCAAAATAGCTAGCTGATACAGGACTTGATTAATAAATTAAAGGAGGGCAATGTAATTATGCCAATCAACATGGGTTTGCATCAAGCTAAACTGGTATCTTTTATGATAAAATTGCACGTTTAGTTAAAAGGGAATAATGGAGAATTCATATATTTAGACCTCTTTACAGCACTGATTTGGCACTCCCTGATTTATTTATTTATTAACTAAGAAACTATAGTGACACAATTACAGCATAGCACATATCAGTAAAACTATGTGACTGACAGGTCTCCAAACATAACTGCAAACGGACATGCATCATTGAGAACATAAGGGGTTTTTTGGATCTCCACAAGTTACTTGTATCAAAAAGCTGAAAAAAATACTTTCTCTATAAATATATGTCTGTACTCACATATGTGCATGAATCCATCATGTTTATTAAGTAACGAAGAGAATGACAAAGTTGTACAAGCCACCTCACAACCTAACCATAAACAAGAACTTTGATCCTAAATATAGCCACATATATAGTAGTACCTCTGAGAATAATCACTACTTTTAGGTTACAACCTCAAACAGTCTCTGGAAGAAAAAAGAAAGGAGGTGGAAGAGAGAGAGAAGTATCAGTGAATTATCAGCCAAGCTCAAGTTTTCAGCATGATTCTCTACTCAAAAGGGCAAATACAATCACTGAGTGCAGAAAAAGTATGTTCAAATAGAAAGGGAGGTTGCATTAACTCTGTGCTTGGAAATTGTGCTGCTGAATTTGGAGCACTGCCCAGTGCTGGTACCCAGAGATAAAGAACTATCCTGGGGAATCAGAGTTTGAGTAGAAGTCACAGAATGATGTGAGGATTATAAAACTTACTACTCTGAGGTACTTGAGAGCTCAGTTTAATAATTTATGGCAAAGGAAGTGACCATACCATATTCTTCAGGTACTTATTTAAGGAACAAAATTGAACAATAGAGGGCTTTTCAGTCCAGATGAAGATTTAACAGACTCCCATTTTTATGAGTTTAAGCTGGAAAGGTTAGACTAGCAATTAGCTAAAACTGAAAAAATATCTTAGAGTAACTCACCGTTTACAGAGTCCTTCCCTTTCCTCTCTGGCCACTTCCTCAAATCAATGAATCCTGAAATCTATTCTGCACAATTGTGCTGGGAGGTGAACATGTTCTCACCCAAAACTAGTTAAAGCTGATTAGGTGGGTGTAGTCTCTTGGGACATAGGAGATAAGGATTTTAAGCCTTCTACACAAAAGGATGGATGTGCTTTTCATTCTCCTATACCTTGGCTAATGCTCTAACCACTGATCTACAGGGCAAAAGCTATCATTGGTGATGATGCCACTCTTTGAAAAGAAAGCAAAGCATGTTGCTACATTTGCTGTGGAACACTTCTTTAAGAATACCTCTATCAGCTGTTCTCTAAGAGCATCTTCATGCATTTTAGACACAGAAAGGAGAAATATTTAGTTTGTGGCTCTGCAATATGCACTGAACATTCTCCAGCATCTCCACTGTCCTATTGATCCACTTTTGGTTACTTGCTGAAGACTTCAAGCTCCTGGAAACCTTGCAGTTCAGTAAGGAAGTTATTTGCAGATCTGAGGCAACCTTGGACTGAAAAATATTTTTCAGGACATCAGGAACTTAACTTAAAAAATAAGCTGCACTTCACTGCTGTTCTAGATCTAGTCCAGAATCCCTTATGCTCTATCATGGGTGCAATTCTTACCTTGTAATAAACTCAGAAGTGTACTCGGAAGCAAAGAAATTCAGTAAAATAAACTCATGTATTTTTTCATGCAGATTTGAACACTGTCTTCTCTGATAGGCATATGATTTTCTATAAAAAAAGGATATAATAATATAAATGCACATTAAGACAAAGACCTATAATTTTGCCTTATTACATAAATATACTCATATCCAGTAGGCAGCTTCCTGTAACCTCAATGAAAATTTTAAGTCTATATTTTCACTTTTCTCTTAAAAAAAATTAAACTTCATAAACAGAACTTACATATGGTTCTTCCTAGGTCAATACAAGATTAGACAAAGCGGCTGACCCAGTAGCACTCAGTGGCCTTTAAAATTCTGAAGAATATCATATAGACCAGAATTTCCTATTTGAGCTTCAAATTTCTTTGCTTTTACATTTTAGTCACACCCTTAAATGTTTTTTTGATTGCATCTATAAAATATTTAAGTTTTAATATATACAGCATCATTATCCTACATTGTGAGAAGCATAAAAGTATATGAAACTAATAGCTTCCTTGACATACAAGAGGATTAATACATATGAATTGAATTTTTCTGTATTCTATGAACTCACATTTCATGGAGAGACCAAATTTATAGATAGGGAAAATCCCTCATCCAGTTTCAACTTTATAAGAGCTTAACATAGAAACATGAGGTATGCATGGTCCTAGTATCACCTTTGCAAATTAAATTTCAAGATGGAGATCATTAGAGTATTGCTTGCAGGAGTGTTTTTTTTTTTTTTAATGGTAGAATTTCATTTTTAAACCTGAGAGCTTGGTCTTTTCTACTGTTTCAGAAAGTTACAGTGCATGTTACGAAATAAAGCTTTTTACAGCTTTTTAGCAACATAGCAAGCAATTTAAATTAAAGAATGACTATTTTTTGCAGTCAGTATATTAGTATCTTCTAGACTTCTGTGACTTAAGTCTTCCATTAAAAAATGCACTGCTAACAAAAGCATTTAAAATTGGTTGTCATTAGTATCTTTTTAAAAAAATCCCTGTATTTGTAGAAAAAAGAATAATACAAACCACCAATATTACACAGCCTTTTTGGGGTACCTGCATGATCCTAATACCATCCATCTATAAGGCACAGTAGCATGCAAAGATGTTTTTTAAAAAGTGATCATCCAGACTGTCTCACTTTTTGAAATAGATTTTTGAAGAGTTATTTCTGATTTTCTCTCCAATACTTCCATAGAAAGGCAGCTGGATGCCAATAGTCATGTTGCTTTACTGCACTCTTTCAGCAAGCCAGCAAGAGTAGGGTTTTGTTCGGCTACAATTTAGCTCAAATAAAATGACAGCAAGGTAATGTTGAGGTCAACTAAGCCATCCAAAGGTAATTTTTGAAATTTGCCATTTTGAAAACATTTGCAAATATACATGGGTATAATTACAAGTCAAATCCAGCACAACAGCAGAAAATGGTGCCTAAAGAAGAGCAGTGGCTGTAATTCTTTGTAAGGGTCCCTCTCTCAGACAGGCTGCAATATCATTCCCAGCTAACATATGGTAGCAGTCAAGCATGTAATCTATCTGGGAGTCTTAGTGGCAATACAAACAGGCTACATCCTCCCACTCTTCTTTAAGGACATATCAATGTGCACTTAGTTAATAAAAATCAGCATTCCTTCAATTTCACCCCACCTGTCTCGGAGATTTTTTTTATTTGGCACGAAGCATGATTGATCCGGTTTGGACCCATCCAGGCTGATGTCTTGTTCCTAATCTGTCAGTCTGGATACACATTAAAACACCACTTGCTCACTCTGCCCTCAGCTGTTCCTTTTGAACTGGACACCGAGGGAAAGTGGGGAAAACAGTAAGTGTCAGAGATAATATTGACTAGAATGGCAATACCATCAAGAATACAGGTCAAAGCAATCAGGTTCTGAATGCAGTTGCCTGCAGCTTCTTGTTTTGATCTTTGCTTCAGCACTTGAACTGTAACGAGCTTCAGTTCAGGGCTAAAGTGTCTTATGAATCAAAGTTGGTTTTGAAAGCTTTATTTGGAGTTTGACTTTGAAAATACTATTTTCCTTGGTACTTACACATGCACTTCTTTCATGACACCTGCCTATTATGATTAAGACCTGGTCAAAGAAGAAAGGTACAGGGGGAAAAAAAAAAAAAAAAAAACAAAACACCACTTTACCAACACCAGCCATTCATTTAAGAAAAAATAAAATCAAAAGTCATAAGGACTCAAAAAAATTTAAGTATGAAACATTTCAAAATAACATCTCTTACCACTCGTGTTTACTTCTAAACTTACGCACTTAGGAACACAAGTTATTTGGAGAACATAAAAAAAAATGAGATCAACCTTGCAACCTTTTTCTAGAGCTTTACAACATACAAACTATGCAAATCTGACCTTTGTCGTAAGAGAAAGCATAAACCAAAATACAGTCCTTGGGCTAGTCCTTGGCTGTGTGGCAGACCACTCCTTAGCACAAGAGGGAATTTAGTGAATCTTCCAAACACAGCGCAACCTTCATCAGCTGCAACCGCACACGCAGCCAGCCAACAAACCTGCAATTTACGTATTCCCATAAGTTCTTGTCAGTGTGCACAAGTAGTGTTATCACCTATAATTGACTACAGGACTTCAATTATGCTGGTAAATTTAGCAATAATTACACATATTTGCCACCATTCAGGAATTACCTCTCAGGGCATGAAATCTGTTTATACTCACTTCCAACAAATTCAGAGTTCAGTGTGTTTGCTCAGCTATGCAGGTTCATTCGACCATAATGATCTCGTTTGTTACATGAAGCACTCTGTGAAAAAAGTATCTTGATCCACCCTGGTTTCTCAAAGAAACCAGTGTATCTAAAAGACAGTTTGTGTGGCACAGAAAGAAAAACATCTCTCTCCTTCTGACACAGCAGAACTTTCTTGCAGGAAAAAACCAATCTCCCCTGGCATAGGAAACGGGTTTTGTGGGGGATAGAGCGGCTGCTCTGAGAAATCCAGGATCATCTTAAATTCAGTCCTCTCTTCATTACACTCACTACTTGTCTACCTCAACCTTCCTGCTTGTTCCTTTAAAATAATGTTTTTGAGCTGAAAATCTCATCAAATCCTCTCCGTGGAGAGGCACTGAGGAAACTGAGCCATTCTTGACATGTATCAGAAGGCATCACTTCAATTTGGGACAGCACTCACTCACCACGGTGGCAATACAAGAATTTTAGAAGAGTAAAGCAGACGGTGCCATGTGTTTCCCCAATTTTTCTGCCCCCATCAAATCCAGAATGACTTGCAGTAGCCTGCTGCTGCTGCTCTTAATTTCACCCCCTTATCAGGGCTCACATTAGCAAGTTTCCTCAGAGGAACAGTGTCTTGCCATACCCCTCCAGGTATCTTCTTCCCTCCGACCTTGCGCACAGCCCCTGCGCCCCAGGAAAGGGAGAGCAACAACACAGCACCTGACACATGCTGATGAACCAACAATACAACCTCTTATCTGAAGGGAAGGCTAAAATAGGGTAACTTCAAGGCTAACATTAGAGGACAAGGAAGCGATTACACGTACCACAGACTGTGTAAACAGCACTCCAGGTAGAAGCTGTTTCACATCTCTGCATTAGACTAAGCTCCAACTAGGCTGCCCTTGCCCTATTTTTTTCTTATTAAAGGAACAGATTAAATTATTAAAAGTAAAGGAAATTCCTGATGCTGGTTGATACATGAATAATACCTTTTGCTACAAAAACTTCATGGAAAAAACCTTTTAGTCTGTCCGGCGAACAAAACATGAGTGTTGCTGCTGATATAACAAAAAGCATCTTACAATATAGCAAAGGTAAGTAAGGAGCACGTGTAATACTAGAAATTGTTTATCATAGCAGCAGCACCTTTGGAAATGAACTTCTTAAAAACTTTTTCTCCACTTCAAACACTTATTGGGAGTGCTGTGGCTGCTCTCTTAGGAAACATAACCACCTCTGCAAGACCTAATTTCTCTGTGAAGGTTAATTAGTTTAATGCAGGAAATAGTCTCATGGAGTTGGGGATTTCTTCTTCAAATAAAAGAGAATTGGTAAATATTGTGTGAGAAAGCATGACTTCTGGATGTAACGTTTTGCACAACAGAGCATCGCTATCTAAAAGGAGAGAGTAACATCCCACAAGTTCTACCTGAGTTGGCAATTTGTTAAGCTTCTTGTTAAACACTTACAAAAACTGGAATAACCTCATTTGGGGGGTGGAATTGCTTCCTGCTTACTTTTGTTACACTGTTTTGTTCAATACAAACCTAATCTGAACCAGAACACAGCTGAGGTTGGGATTTGTGAATGAGCTGCAGAGACTGACATCTTGCTGAGATACAGATGCTTCAGTGAGAGAAATTTTCATCATGGCATATCAAACCACATTATTTTAATTTGCTCTAGACAACAGCAGTATGCAAGAGAGTAAAGAGAGTTTATATTTGTTGTATATCTATTTCCATAGTCAAGATTATCACATACATTTAAAATTGTAAGAACTGATCTCTGAAGCTCATAACCTTAAAACAACAGTTTATTTGGGCATTGCAAACTTAATTACCCCAAATCATGTCACTTACTGAAACACTTATTTAGAAGATTATTTTCAAAATGGCAATTTAGGTCTCAGTCAGGATTTGATTTTCATTCCTTCTTTAATTTTAGGGAACTTACATTTCTTCCCCATCCTACCCTGATACATTTTCTCCCAAGCCCCTGGTTGATTTTCAAGAGCTGTAAACTGAAAGCCACCATGCAAACAATTCTGTTGATGCAGGAATACAAGTTAACTCTCTTTTCATCAATAGGGTAACAGAAGAGGCAACTGGATGCACACACGGTCTGACAAGTAGAAAGGTCACTTTATTGGATGTCTTCTCAAAAAAAAGAAAGACTTTTAAGGGGGCATTATATAGGCTTGATGAAAACATTTCATATACAAACCCATATTTCTGATTGTTTCGGTAGCCTGTGCAGTGTTTATTTGGACAGTTTCCCAGGGATTTCCTGCTTTATTAAGGAGACCGCATCCTGGAGCATAGTGTTTACGTAAGTTACCTACATGATTAAATGAGGTAAGTAAAACACATGAAGGAAGCCTCTGATACCATAGGCATTATACTGAAAAAAGTTTAATAGGAAAAGATTAACTACAAACTTTTTCCTTCTTTAGCTATAACGGCTATTTTTAACCATCAGGAACAAGTTGTTTGTACATACATACCAGAAGAGTTAAAGCTTAGTAAGACAATACAGAAAAATTAGGTATATTTACCATATACTAAGAATTACTGTGTTTTAGAAACTTGGACTAAATGCAGTCCCTAGTGTAAAAGCACCACCTGGCAACAATGGCGGTTGGCAAAACTCCTAACCAGAGTTTGGGCTACTGACAGAAAGCTTCAGATGACTTCAGACTATTTTACAAAATTTTTTAGTGAATTTAAATCCTGTTCTTATTGTTTCAGGATATTAGAAGTATCACCAAAGATCAGTGCTTCTAGGTGAATAGACCATCTTTTTCTAAAACTTACTTCTTTTTAACCATTTGAGCCAAACACGGCTTAAATTTTCATTATAAGGGAGTGAAAAGAAATATTTTTTCAAAAAAGGTTAAAACTCAGTAAAAAACCCCCGAAACCTATTATTGCATTTGGTACAGAGCTGCTTAAAGCAGAATTGTATACTGCTGTATGCTAACAAGTTATCTACTTCCTATTTTGAAGCACTTAACAATGCCATTATTGTTCATAGGAGCTAAATGTCATAACTAAAAATTCACAGAAATTATTACAATAGGACATATTGCTTAAAACCTAAATAACAGATAGCATACATAATACCCATAACTTACCAGATGTAGTCACAAATATCAATAAAAGCAATTTGGATATAATATTGTTTTTTGTTATCCCTCATGTAATTCTTCATAACTCACACAATGAATTGAACTAATTCTAACACAGTTACACCTCTAGTTAAAAGGATGCTGGTTCTCAAAAAATCAATCTATAGAAGGATGGTTTTATCTGATACCATCCAAGTCACCCACTGAGTTCTGTGTGTTTCAAAAATCAGCAAACATGAAAGTCACCAGTGAACAATTCTACACCACTTCAGTTCTATCAAAAGACAGCAAACAAAGCCAGACTGCAGTAGCAACACAGTTTATGAAATATGAGTACTATGAAATTTCCATACATGCTAAAATTTTTAATTTAAACTTTGTTATATTTATATACAGGATGGTTCAAGTTGTCTAAACACAAGCTCTTGAAGCTGTTCAGATGCTTCAGACTACCTGAACTTTCTGTACAGCACTGGCAGGTACAACATTGCACCTATAGGAGACCTGTGTCCTTCTAGAGCAGCAGTATATCCAATCACCCACAATGGTATTAGCTCAACATTAACTAGAATCAACTGATTTTCACCAATCTGTTCATATATCAGTTAGCTCTTTCTCCTTATAGTTTTTCTGCCAAATATTAGATCAAGTAAATCCCTTCAGGACAAGAGAAATATTCTGCTATACACCTTAGGCAGTCCAGTAAGATGCAGTGTTCAACAGACACAGGACATACTTCATGAATGTGCCTTTTATGTTCTCCAGTAACAACAGCCATTATAAAAGACTATTTCATTCACATGCTAAGTATCAAGAAACAGCCTTTAATATATAACTGCTGCAAAGAAATTATGAAAGTTCTTGCTAGCCTTGGCAGACACTCAGCAGATTACAACATCCCTTTACCTCAGTTTCTCCATCTGTGGATCGGCCACATTTGTAAGACTATAGACAAAAAGCACTGCAAGATGCAAAGTGGTTTTTGAAAACATCTTAATAAGACAGATTAAGAGCTCACTCATTCACAGAATGGATATCTGCAACTAGTAGCCACTCCGCAAAGTAGCAACTTTGCTTTCAAGCAACTGGTAAAAGAAGTATTGTTAAGAGGATTCCTTACACAAGCCATAGGTTTTCCTCTCCCTCACCCCTTGTGTATCTTCATTTTGTCTGTTGGCAAGTGTTGGTGTAACTGCAGTTATAAAGGGTTTCTTCAAGTGTCCCTAGCTTTTACACTTTTCCCTATCTATAAACAGAAGTGCACAGCAGAAGGGTACACACTACTCGGTAAAGTTCACCCTTTGAATTCACCACCCCCTTTCCCCCCCTTTTTTACATTTATCTAATCTACTTGAGATGCAGTTATTTTGTTAACTGGCTTAAGTAGGAGCCCAGCTTATTGCATTATATGGATATTCACATATGGTAGTGACCACAGGCCAATTACCTCTTCAAATAGACCAGGCACATTTATTTGTATGTGTGATTCCATAAACATGAGAAGACTAGAGTATAAGTTTATGTTGCCAGCAGCAATTTTGTCTGCTTTCACAGTAGCAAAACAGAACCATACTTAAAGCGTAAGAGACCAGCAAACTCCTGCCTTTGGAGTATACTGAAAGGGGGCCCCAGCTCAGCAGTTTGAACGCTGAGTGGCAAACACCATCTGTATCCTTTTCCCTCCCATAAAAGGAACCTTTATAGGAGTGTAAAGGAAAACAAAGAAAGATTACTACCAGTAGTTATAAATACTCAAATGTATTTATATGTTAAATGTGTTAATCATCCAATAAGAATGTGAATTCTCTCAAGACATTGTACTGAAACAAATTAGTTGAAAATACAGCTACTGAACAAGGGTGCTCCAATAAGCAAATGATAAACTGAAGAAGCCTAACAAATGACTCACTACCCCAACTTTACAGCTATTACTAAAATAACTAGGAATAAAAAAAAGGGTAAAACTAGAATTTTTATTTTGCTCATTTTACTTAGGCTAATCTTGAATTTCCCACATTTTCCCCCTTTTGGTCAGAAAAGCTGAAGCACAGCAAGCACACCTATGTGGGATTTGCTTACACGGTTCTAAAGCCAGTAAAGTCTGACAAATACTGCCAGGGGCACTTATGAAAGCTTATTCTTTTTCTGCAGTTTTCAGTTAGCCAGCCCTAGAAATCAACACCAAGAAGTAAAATAAACACGGTTTTGACATGTACAGTAGCAAGAACTAGCGTTATATCCAGACAAGGAACAAGCCATTTAAAACAGAAGTTAGAGGATTAACCATCCTAACAGTTTAAACTGCATGCTTGTTCAAGCTGCGACAAGTCAGCCAGTGAAGCAAGGGCCCTTCATTTTGAGTTTGTGCTCCACATAAACAGTTCTAACAGCTTTAAGTTTTTTTGTTTAGGAGTTAGTTTGTTTCTAAGGAGAAAAACAGAACAGGGAGAATATAAGTGACCAAGTTGGAAGCACTAGGCTAGTATACCAACAGCCTCTCTAGCCATACGTGAAACATCAGCACCACCAAGAGGCAGTCAATTGTTAGTCATCTAACAAAAAGTAGGAAAAAGCACATTTGGAACATCCACCCTCAATCATATATGTGTAGTGTACATATGCAGAACAACCTACAAGTACGTATCAAGATACACAGCTAGGTACTTCATTTCAAAGAGAAACTTTTTTTTGCGTATCACTTGCGATATTCCCAATGACAAAAGATGTAGAACTGATCCTGAGAAATTCTGTTCTTATACATCTGTTGACTTTAAGTTAGTGTGAAAATATCTTCATATCTTGACTATGTGAAAGCAAGTCAGTGTTTGGTTCAGGAAAGGTAGTTAAAGCTTTTAATCAGAATCATGCCTATCTAGTTTCATGGCTTATCACTACTGTTAACTTTACATGTAAAGTGTATTCTGAAATAAAAATAATAAAAGACAGTGAACATCCAGGGACTTCATGCCAGGGACAACTGTCTGAACTTAATTTGGCATAATTCCATTTAGCTTTCTATTTTTTTTTTTTTTTTAATTTTTCTTTAAATAACCTTACTTGCTTTCTGAAGAAATGTGATGTTTTCTGGAAAGTTCATCTTCTTAGTATTTTAAGACAGCAGTAACTGAAACTGTATGTCCACTTTAAACTAGATGAAACTGTTTTACTCTCCGTTTCAATTTGCAAACATGCATGATCTGTCTTCTCCTGTACCTAAAATTATTTTAGACACTGCAATAAATTAGTATTGACTCATGGTTAATAGATTTCATTACTCGTCTGGCAAGAGATGACCAATACAACAAATGGTAGAACTTTTCTTCCCAAGTCCTAATGATAAGCATCGCATGTCCTCCCCTCCCCATCCTTTAAAGTATATAGAAGGTATTAAAGGAAAGATTCTACAAGGATCAGTTTAGGATCACATAACACCACACAGTCACAGTAAATACTTAAAGTTTTTTAACTTAATGAGAAATCTGTGTATTTTATTACAATAGCTAGGACTCCCAGTCCACTCTCTCCAAGTAACATTACACAAAAAAAAATTTGTCTGCTCAACCTGAGTTTCATCTGGTTTTCACTGCTTTCTGCAAGGGGACTAAACGTTTTGTGACTAGAAGTCTTCATGAGGAAAGCAAAAGGTTACTTTCATTCTGGGTTGTCAGGCATTCCCAATGACCATTGGTATTTTAGGTGACAATTTGCAGGCAAAGTCACTGAAATTTCTACATACCATTAGAGAAGTCACTAGAGAAAAGAGGAAGCTACTACAGTAACTTCATCTGAACAAATTCAGCCTGCCTGAAAGCAGTAGCAAAGGTTATTAACTACTTCAACCTATACTGCTGGATGAAAAAGCATTTCCTTAAGATTTACGAATGGCTTTGATACCTGTGTGTTATTTTTCTCTGAACTCAGACTACCATAGAATGCTTTGTACAAGATCAATTTTAGAAATTTAAGACACATTACCTTTGAGAAGTCCACTATTACAGAATCAAAACACAGTTATCAGCCTAGATTTATGGTTTTAGGATAAACAAGAACTTCAAATACATACTTCAGGAAGTTGGTGTGACATTTTTTCTGTTCTTCAGTATCTTAAATATAAACATCTCTCTGAATATGGATGCTTCTCTAAAAAGCCCAGCATTAAAAATTACAGTACACAGCTAAGTAATTTTAACATATATTCTGCAAAGAAAAAAATTAACCTCTCCTTCTTCCAGATTTGCTTAACTATCTATTTGTACTTGTATTCTCAATAAACCAAAAAGCTATGCAAAGAATGATTCTGCAAATTAATCCTCAAGGCAAGGCAAAAGAAGAGCAAAAGAAATCATTTCATCTTTGACTTGCTTTATTTAATCACGACAACAGCTAACATAGAGTTAACAATGCTGAACATGCTGTTCATTATGCAGGAAGCATATTTAATTTTAATCATTTTCTAACTACTGCTACTCAGAGACAATATAGGATTTCTGTATTTGAAGGGTAGAGCATTTATTAACTCAAGCTCGTCTCAAGTATGGCACAATCAGAATGTTCTGAACAGCTGGTTAGGAAGATAGCCAAGATGCAAGAAAGATGTCTGAGCCTCCTTTTCAAGGGCAGCCAACTCCTGTACTGTAGGTGCCAGAATATCCACATGGCCTTTATACAGTCCACCTGCCAAAAGAGACCCAACCTAAATGGTGTGTTCAAAGCCATTTTTCAGCAGAGCTAATACTGCTCAACCACAGTCATTCAGAAAGTTAAAGTAACTTTGTTAACTTGTTAAAAAAAAAAAGCACGAACAAAAAACCAGGCTTACAACACACCTTGGTCACTTGCAACCCGTAAGACTGCATGTAGCAAATGCAGAAGACAAATAACTAGCAGATTTTTTTTAATCTATCATTCTGTAGTTACACAGCAGACAACCGAGAAACTGCGCACTGCACACAAGGTAACTCAAGAGTAGTTCATTGCTTACCACCCAGAGCTCTTTTCTGCCCGTACGTAACTTTCCCATCAAAATCATCTACTGGTACTTTTATGTCTGGTTCAACTTGGGCAATAGTGCAGTTTAAGTGTTCTTCAATCTCCCCTAGCAACTAGAAAAAAAAAAAAAAAAGTCTTAAAGTACTCTTATGGTCCAAGACTTCAGTTAGACCAGTGTTCTAAACAGTCCCATTCAAGTAGTTTCAACAGGACCTCTACACAGAAATGTGGTTGCAGATACCAAAGACTAACACCTTCTTTACTCAGATGGACTATACAAGTTCATTTCCAATCTCAGTGTATTTTTACCCTACCAAGAAACATTTACATACTACCCTACTTATGTGAGTGGGGCTACTTTATAATAGAGCTCACAGTCCAAGCTTATTTTACCACAGATGATATATCATTCATCCTTCTTTAATGTAGAAAGAAGGTAAGTACTGTGATTTTAACAAGCATTCATACTTGGTATACAAATCCCACTGACAATGTACTTAAGTGACACACTATTTCCAGGTTAGAGGAACAACAGTTTAAATTACTTAGTTTTCCAACAAACCATCTAAACAAAAATGCATAACTAACATCCTGTAACTCTTAACAGCATTTGATTAGGAAGGTTATAGAGAAGCTGAAAATAAGACTCCAAACAGAACTGGCTAGGATCTATAAGCTTTCATAATTAAATAACTTATAGAAGGTATAGCTTGCAGAGTTTTCTAATGTCTTCTTCAAATGGCATCAAAGTTATAAACACCCCGACACTAGCTTTGTACTTCATCTACACAGCTAAAACAAAAGTTATATCCCACAGTCTTTCAGAGGAATTAGAACATTCTCGTTAAGCAAAATGCTTACCTGCATCTCATTGTACCATATGGTACAACCACCTTCTTCCTTCAGTCTAGTATTATAACACCCTTTTCCACGACTACTGCATACGTGATACCAAACCTAGAAATAAAGAAAAACAACTTCCAAAATTTGTGAAAGTTTAGTACATTCATTTTGATTAATTATAGCATGAAAAAGAGTTCAGGTATCTATTTAAATTCCCTTTCAATTAAACAAGAACGAACAAGCAGTTTTCCAATGCAGGATATTGAAGTCAGGCATCAGCTGTGGATAGAACTTCAGTCAATAACATCTGTTCAATTTTGCTTTGGAGCATAATTACCTTTTCTTTCTCTTTTGCCACAAGGGAGATTGCCAAACCCATCCTGAAATATTAGGGGAGAAGGGAGAGAGAAAAATATATTTCAGTATCTACTGCCAACTTATGAAACAAGCAAAAAAAAAAACCCAATAAAAAAATCAAGAAAACATGGCAACTAATCTGAACACATACATACCTCTCAGCTCTGCCTACTCTCCCAATTCGATGAACATAGTTCTGTTTTTCATCAGGGAGTGTGACGTTAATAACTGTAAGATACATGCAATTCACAGAATACAAAATTCTTTAAAAAACATACCTAAAATAAATATGATCTTCATTGTTACAGTTCCTCTCCCTACCCCATATACATACTTTCTGTTCTATTACACCAGTTACAGTTGTCACTACCTGGAATACCTAGACTTGAGGCTTCCATTATAAAACTGCTTTCTCCATTATTACTTTTTGACAAGAGTGGAAAAACAAAGAATCCTCAGCAATGCAGAATATCATCAGGTATTTGAGAAGGTATGGTGAACAATCAAATTAAAAGTTGCCTAGTTCAAGCCTTCAATGACTACATCTTTTTAAAATGAAGCTCTAAGTTATATACCTGCTTTAGCTAGTTTTCAGGACTGCAAATGTATTGAAGCCATATGCAATTCAATAGCTTAGTTTAGAGGTTACATCTTACCATATGGAACACCATGAATATCAATTCCTCTAGCAGCAACATCTGTGCAGATCAAGAAACGGACATCTCCTCTCTATGAAAACATAGTTGTAAAGAAGTGTTGTGCTAAATAAACCAAACAAAATCCCAGACAATGTAACAGTAGTCCTTCATATCACTTGAAGTGTCTCTACATTTAAGAGCATTTCAAATAAAGCCCTTCCACCGTGCATCAGTGCTTTTTGAATGTGAATAGCTCCGTCAATTTACATCCCTATTTCTTTCCCCAATAGCATAAGCCAAGTATAAATCAATTAATGGCTTAATCAAAACCAAACTAATATTAGAATTTTTTTGTTTAATATTTAAGGACCAAAGGCTTTAAAAAAGCCTATATAACCTCTTAGAGCTTAAATGTAGGTTTTATTTAAAAGTAAGACCACCCATCCTCTCAATGAAAAGTAACAGAGATCATATTGAATGACAGTATAGATTTCCACCTACAGAAACTGTGCCTCACAGAATTTTAGGAAGTGGGTCAGAGCACTTGAATGCAATTTAATTTAAATGGAGAACTAGCAACACATTAATATATGATTTCAGATATTGGGAAGTGAGGGAACAGCCTTCAAGAATCTGCTACATCACCTTAAATCTTTCCAGGTTTTGCTTTCTTTCTTGAGGTTTTCTGTCACCATGCAAACATACACACGAGAACTGATGTCCCTTCCTATCAGGGCCTGAAAGAGTTGCTATGCATTAATAACATCATATGCAACTTATGACACACCACCATACAGAACTGGCATAAAAGTACATTTTGTGGGCAAAAGTCTTGACTCAGGGGAATTTCACTTAATTTATTACTGATTAACATAAACTTCTAATTACTGATACAGGCATTGGGGAAAAACAAGAGAAACAATTTAACAAAGACCTTTCCCTCCCCTTCCCCAGAGAAGGTCTGTGCAGGCATGTTTCCTCACTCCTTCCTAGTCTAAACTTCCCTGTTTCTCCAAACATGCGGCTTCATCTTTCTCCTCACACGTCACCTTTCAGTGTTCCCCTGTGTTCTCTCACATTTCTCCTTCCATGTTTCCTTATGCGTGTACTTTTGTACACACACACACACATTTTTTCCCATGTCTCCTGCCCCTAATAACTATCACTTTTTCTTATATATGTTTCAGCAGAGGCATCACATACTCTTCTCATTGGTTCAAACTTTGGCGCATGACGGGTTGCTTCCAGCCATTTCAGAGCTGTTTCGAACGCGGTACAGGGCAGTTCATGGCTGCCTCCTGCAAAGAGCACCCCTGCAGCTCCCTGCTACCAAACCCTGACTTTTATGTCTAGTGGGTATGTTAAAAAAAAACAAACTTAAGCACAATTTTATTTGTGTGATGTCCAAATACTGGCAACCTCTATCATACAATTTTGGCTTTGAAATAAACAGGAAAGTGAGCGGAATAAGATTTTCATGAAAAATATTACCTCCACCTTGTTGGATGAAGTACTGCTCCATATTATCACAATCTATTTTAGTCCTGCAGAAAATAATGGCTTGGTCCATCTTGTGTTCTTTGATTGCCCGAACAGTGTATTCTCCTTTTAGAATTTTAATAGCTTCAGACCACATTTCTAAGTAAAAGTAAAGAAGTTATTTCACTCAAATAGTTTAAAAATATGAAGAGCCTTTGAACAGCATACATCTAAAGCTTTCTCTAGCCTTTCAGTAGACAGTTAAGCTTCTAGTAGCAGAGCAAGTGAGCTAGACCTTCAGTTTTTTCTTCCCTCTTCCATGTTCTTCTGCTCCAACGTAACATAATACAGAAAGAACAAAACTACTCAGGAGTTTCAGGTTACTTACACACACCAACAAACAATGATTCTTTATATACTTGCAAAATATATACCTTCCTCCCCTCCCCAATTACAGAAACACATTTCTCTTCAGAACTACAAAAACATAGAAATAGAAATTTCTAGGAACATGACTCAAGGCTGATATCTACTATAACTTAGCTTTACTTCCTAATATTTACGAAGGATTATTTCACAAGCTATTACTTAACTAGTGTTGCTGATTACCTGGAGTGTTAGCACCAGGTCGTGTATTGTCTTTTGCATGTACTTCATCAGTCTAGAAAAACACAAACAAATAAACCCCCTCAGTCATTAGTCCCTACTACAGAGGAAATGCTAATTACAAGTTAATGGAAATAAGTAAGAAATTAAAGTTTTCAAAGTAATCTTGGCATTCTATTCTCCCACCAGACAAGCTAATCTACCTTTACATGAAGAAAAGTCTTGAGTGTAAGCACACAAGACTTGTTCAGAAAAAAGGACAATAAAAATATTTATGTAGGCACTGGATAGAAACCACTTTTGAAAAAAGTGATGAAGTAAAAAAAAAACCCAAGCCACCAAACCTGAAAACAGCATACTATAAACTAAACATGGCTAAATCTTTTTCCCTATGCCAGGCTGAATCAGAGATAAACCCAAGAGAAATAAATTCATGCTAAGACTTAGTGAAAAGGCTCTAACAGATCTAACAAAGGGAGGAGGTTCTAGAGATAACAAGGGGCTAAGAAAACCTATTGACATAAGAGTTACTGAGAACTAAATACAGTCCCAAGTTATTCAAAACTTGAAAACTAAAGACTCCAACAACCACCACCTTCTCACATGAATTGGTGTCAGGTTAATGTAGAATTTAAACTAGAGCCTCAGAAGTAGCCTGAGATGACATCCATTCCTCTAAAAATTGCTTGTCTCACATAAGTCAGACAAAACTACTTTACAGAATGATCTATTTTGGAAGATTTACCTCCTCCTGATCAGTCAGAAGAGACAAGTACTAACTACAGTTAGGCCACAGACCATTAGCTGTGAAGTGAGTGAAAAAGCAGTGTAGTGCCACTGTTCTCTAGTACATAACAGAATGTTACTGTATCGAGATCTTCCTCAATCATATTTGTAAGAGGGACCTGTTCAGAAACAGTGTTACAACATCACCAATATCATGATGCTGACTATCATGGAACAAACCATTTTGGATGTACTAAGCTGTTTCAATAGCTGGCAAAGATCCTACAACATCAAGCCCCAATTCTGAAGGTTATGTAAGTAAGCATAGGTAAACAATCTTAATTTTCACTTACAGACCACTTACTCTGATATGATTCTTGCCGAGCCTTTCCCAGAGTTTGTCAGCTTTTGGATTTACAGGCACAACTACATGGTGTACAGTTTCAGGGACAGAATCTTCTCCTTTCAAATCAACCCAGGTGGGAAAATGCATGATCTTTTCAGATAGTTTTTTCACATCAAAAGAATGTAGTGTTGCAGAGCACACAATCACCTGAGAAGGAAAAAAGCCATATGGATACCACTGAAGACCAGGTTCTCCCAGCAAAAAAGGTCAGAGTAGAACTGGAAGAATGATATGTAGTTGAATAGCATAATACAGCACAACAGAGAGTCCCTGACTGTCTTTCCTCAAAGGAACTACTCAGTTGATGAAAGTCAAGACACAAAGTAAGTTACTTAATTATCCTCTTACAAAAACCCAATCATTTAAGAGGAAGAAAGCAGAATTACTGAGAGCTGATGAATCGAGATTATTAGAGCATCAGAAATCATAATGTATGTAGGCACTCAGTTTTCAGATATGTTTATATCCAAATAACTCAAATACTACTAAACACTGGGCTTAAAGATCTAGGATACTGAAAATACATACTCACAGGCAACTACTGAACCCAATGAACAAATGTTAGTTTTGAACAAGAGGTACAACAAACTCCACTTCCAAGAAGCATGCTCCATGCCATCTAGGAGTCAACAACTGAAAGCAGCACACACCACAGAAAACCACCCCAAACAAACCAAACCCCATCCACCCCCAAACTACAAACAAATTTTATACCTGAAGTCTCTTTCCATCTGAAGTTATCTGAGGAATTTGACTGTGGATCCTGTTTATGAAATCTGAATAACCTTGGAGGAGAAGGCCATCCTACATGGGAATAAAATAAAAGAAATCAAGCTGCACTTCTAATGTCCCAGTCTGTACACTTGAGCTGAATAAGCAATAACTTGCAGTCTCAGAAGTTCTCTCTTAATTAGCTGACAGGTCAATGCCTGGCTGGGATATTATTACTAAGGAGGAAAAAAAAAGTAAAAACTTGATGTATTTAGAAGTACAGCTGCTGTACTTCACAAGAAATTGAACATCTGTCTCAGCAGCTTTTCCTAGCTAATACCCCAAGGCATTCCGTCTTTGTGAATATTCAGTTGTACTATAACAGATCAGAGAGGGGCACTCATTTCACAGCATACCGACTACTGCATTCACAGGCTTCAAAACCTGCTGGGTAATCAAATATGCTTATCTTGTCTTTGTCCTTTCAAGTTCCCTGTACAGTTACAGGAACAGACTTCACTACCTTGTGAATACAGCCTGAAATATATTTCTCTATCAGAAAAAAAAAAAAAAAACAGCTTTGTCAGAGAGGCTACAAGGGGAAAAAATATCTAGGTTACTATGGTTACAAACAACAAAAAGATCAACCTGGAATAGCCTATAGGTAGCTAATTGTTGTTTCACTGAAGTACCAAGTAACACAGAATAATGATGTTTCACTGGCTCTTTTAGGAAATGTCATATTGCATTTAAGAACAGAACTTAAGTATCACTTAGTTCTCTACGTACAGCTTCATCCAGAACCAGGAATCTAACTTGAGATAAATTAAGCTTTCCTGTTGAGACCAAGTCATCCAGTCTTCCAGGAGTTCCAACGACAATATCCACCTATAAAATACATAAGAGTATGAATTGATCCCGTCACTAGAGACATTACCAGCTTTGTCTAAATTTGAGACAATTACTAGTATGATGCCCTATTTTCTATTAATTATAATTATCCAAATCCTAATTTAGGTTGGAGAGATCTCTTGAGGTCATCTAGTCTGCACTACTACGATCACACGCAAATCAAGGACAATTTCCAAGTTGGTTTAGGCAGTTGTCCAAGAAAATTTTCAGTATCTTCAAGGAGAGATCCCACAACCTCTCTGTTCAACCTGCATTTTGATTCTACGGCTATTCATTAGCAGAATCTGTGTTAGGCAGGAAGTGTTTTCTTAATTTTGGGAAGTGTTGTGGTCCTGCTCCCTTCTCCCCTCCCCTGCCCCCCAAGCTGTGTAACTTTGTTATCTGACGCCAACAAACAGATTTGTTTTCAAATGGGGATAAATTTAACTTTCCTCACTGTGAAAATATACATATCAAGTCTATCAACTACAGAAATAACTCAAGATTTTGCCAGATGGAAGGGTTCACCATCATGAATTTAGCATTCACATGAAAGTCTAGCATCTTCCAGTTCAAGCCTGCTTTGGAGAAAATTTCCGTTTTGGCAGCTAGAATCACTGAAAAAAAACCTTATCAATAGTGATGTGGTCTCCTTCCCAAAAGTGAGTCTTGAATTAAAAAGTGACTATGCTATCCCTACAGCACGACTGCTGAAGCTAGACTGGTTCTTTCTATGTAGGACTTGTTTATGGTACAGGTTGACCCTGATAATTGCAGATCAGTTTTATTCACATAAACGTGAAGCATAAGTTAAGAGGAAAACTGTCTCTGTCTTGGTAGTGAAGGTCAAATGGCAAAAATGACACCTTTCTTTTAAAATTTTCAGAAGCACTCGGGCTTCAACAGAATTTGAAGTACTTAAGCATCTGTATTGGCAATTGCCATGGAAGTAAGGCAATAAATGCCAGACCAGCGCAACATGAGCTTACTATCAACTGCACAATTTGGTTTTTATCAGGTTTACAGGAGTTACAAACAGCACCGTTATTATTCTCTAGCAACATCATGAATTATTCAGAACCCAAACTATAAAATTATATGAACAAAACCACAACTTACTCCTTGTTCCAGTACAGAGAGTTGATCTCTTGCAGCAACCCCACCAATAATCAGCAGTTCCCTAAAATTACATCAACATATTTTGACATTTGCTAATTTATTACATTCAGAAGATATAGTAAACATCTGGCAGAAGACTGATTCTTTTATTAGTTGATGATTAGCAGCTCTGAAAGTAATTTTAATAGGAGAAAAATTAATTTTAAAATTCATCCCTTCATATATAGTATACCGTGTTTTAATTGAAGTGAAATTTTTGTTACTTATTTTTAAAATATTTGTTTACTTTATTGCTGTTGTATGAAGTACAGCAGCACCATAATCAATTTAATCTTAAAAAAGAATCTGCTCCTTAAAAATCTCAAACATGTTAGTTTAATAAGTTTCCTGTGTTCTTGGAAGCTAGAAATGCAAATAACAGTAAACTAAATGAATCTTAGAACACAGCTTGCCTTTCCTCATTGCTACTCCCCTGCAATTCTAGTAAAAGCACTCTTACAAACTGACTGCAGTTTAGAATATGGAGACACTTGTTTATGTTTCATAAGGGCAGCCAAAAGAGGAACAGCTTTAGCAACTTGTAGACTATTCATTCTTCAGAATTGCATCCCCATGCCAATCACTGCAATATTTGTCCTGCAAGCACACTAACATAAACAGAGCAAATCTTGTATAAAACTACTTGTTGGAGATGAAAAACAAACAAAATGAGGGCAGGAGGAGGTGGAGGGCACAGGAAGATATTCAGAAAAGAAGGGCTGTAAGCAGAAGATACGCTTTTCCTGATTAAATACATTAAGTATCATACACCTTTGATAAACTACAGAAAAAAAGAAACAGATTTGTCAAACCAGAAAGAAATTGTCCATGGATAGAACACATCAAAAAAACCCTAACTGGTCTAATTGTAGCTGAAAAGTCAGAAGGTCGGTTAGCAGCAGATATTGCTGAGGCCATTATAAGTAGCACCGCAGATTAAGGTCCACTTCGCGACAAAGCGGAACATCCCCCTCCATCCCCCCCATGAAGTCATGTCCATGGACAAAACCATAAATACAACTAACAGATGCACTGTTACCTTAACTTGGGATTATCGACATATTTTTTGAACTGCTTCACATTGTTCAAAGTTTGTTCTGCCAGCTCTCTTGATGGTTCTACAATCAATGCTTTTGGAGCATTTGGAAGGTTCTGTGTTTGAACCACTTGTGCATTTCCTAAGTGAAAAAAAGTATGCCATTAACACAAACTATATTCCTGTCTTGGAATTTTTTACTGGAAATAAACTTGGGATTTTCTACTGCTAATCTAAACTCACACGATTCTAAATGCTTCATTAAAGGGTGATGTTATTGTTCACTCAATTATGAATAGCTTCCGATTACTATTCGGAGACTGCAAGTGAACCTTGCTGTGATAGTGGGTATACTGACCATGCAGCATCATTAATTTTATTGCAGAGCTTAAACACACACACATTTTTAAGATGACACTGTTGAGTAACTTAGCTGAACTTCTTTATCTGACGCATTTCTAAATTCAAAATACTAGACTATTTGTGGCTTAAGATGAAGAAAATTTGGAATACTCAAAAAAAGCATTAATATTGCTACCAGTAAGATCATAGTAAGACCTTGAATACAGCAGTAATTAAAGTGATGAAGAGATGCTCTGTAACACAACCTGAATACGCAACCAGGAAAAGTTTAAAAATCAAACCTACCTGAGTGTTGTGATTTTACAACACTACCATCGGGAGCCTTGCAGAGACCAATATAGCCATCTTTTGGTGGAAACTTGAAATCTTCTTCACCAAAATTGAATTTCAATTCAGCATTCTAGATTTCAACAAAGTTGTGTCATACAGACAGATTCAAAAGACCACATAAAATGAGAATTCTGTAATTAAGTTCCCCATGAGGAACCACCTAGATGAGGAGGAGGGGAATGTGTTGTTTTCTCCCACCTTACACACATTCCCCTTCCCCAAGTCACCTAAAACCTGCCAGACGTTTTGTGTGCTGTTCTAGCTCTTAAAACTTTTTTATTCTACATCAAAATATTCCCACATTTACAGATACATAGAAACCTTTTTTGAATTTTTATGTTTTATTCATTTGCAATGACAAACCACAGTTAAAAAACAAACCCCAAACCACATTTTTTTTTTGGACTTGTACATTTCTCTGGCCACCAAAACTTTTTGCTAAAACCTTTACTTGGTAAGAGATCATCCCAAAGAGACTACCTCCAGAAAGACATACTACTACACTACTGTAATGTTACAGCTGAGAATAAACAAAACAGGAATTTTGGCACTTTACAGTTACTTGCTTGTATCTGTTGAATCATAGTATATAGAAGCTTAATACAGGCAAGATAGCACTGGTACTAGGAATTAGTTATCCATGCTATTCTACCCTTATATTCAAGTTTAAGTATTTAAACATTTGATATTTAACTTGAACGGTACTTGTCAAAGCTAACACTGTGGTGACCTCCAGTAGCGAAACGCTAGTAGACCACAGGAAACAGAGTATACAAGCACAACTACAGTAACCGTAGGTGGCTATGTAAATTTTATGTATAAGTAGTTAGTTACTAAAACTAGAACATTTTTCATGATCTTGCATGTCTGTGATATTCCTAAGTTACCTTCAGTACACAAGCTGCAAAGAGCGCTTGGTTCCTTACATGCGGCGGGATTTCAAACGCAAGGCCAAGGTCCTTCCCTGAAAGCAGGGTTAGTTCAGTCAGACTCCGCATGGGTGTGCGCTCCTCTCCCTGTCCCTCCCCCAATACAGGCATCCCAATAAAACTCCAAAGGGAATAAAACTTACCATTTTTGGAAAATTTTATTTGTCCTTTATCTATGTCTAGATAGCATCCAATTGTATCATGCATAGTGAATTCCTGTAACAAAACATGTTTGTGAAGCAAAGAGATTTTAGTGTCCAGCATATTAAGAAAACTTAGTGCTTATATTCTGTCGACTTCTACAGTTTTCCCACTTCTCCCTACTAAACCCCAACTTGAGAGAAGCAAGTTCAAGTTATTCCAATAATACAATATATAAATAGTATGCATATTTTTATTTGATTACAAATCTTCCATATGCTGCCCATTTTATCTTAGATATTTAAACATTTATTGCTGCTTTAAATTTACTTTAAAACCAAACACTATGACACACTTAAGTCATTTACCTGGAAGTATCCTGCATTATGGAAAAGTAAACTAATCATGCATTTATTAACAAATGTAAATCTGAGTTTAGAGCACCAAACACGGTAACAGAAACCTGTATTTTGATTATTTAAAAAGACTAACTTTTGCAGGAGGTACTAGAGGCATGTTATATATACATTAAGATAGCAGTTCTGACGGCAACCCCAACTCAATAGCCAGAAATAGAGCATGAGTAACTACATCTTATTAGCACTTAAGTATGTGTTTTGACATATTAGAGAGTTGTGTGATTACTTCTATTTTAACTACTAGCAAACAGGATACGATGCTCTAACTTAAGACATTCACCAAGGCATACAGACAGGTTGGTGTTGTTCAAACTAAAGACTGAAATAAGCCAAGAAATAAATCCAAGAGCTCAGTTAACCTCTAACCTGTAACACAGAAGGTTTATCTTCTATTAAATAAGTATCAATATTTTTGCAGTCTAGCTACAATCGTAAGTCTCAAGCTGGTAACTGCTTTTGTTAAATCTGTTAATATGCTTTAATCCAAAAAAAAAAAAATCACAGAATCACCTAGGTTGGAAAGGACCTTGAAGATCATCTAGTCCAACTGCTAACCTAGCACTGACAGTTCCCAACTACACCATATCCCTAAATGCTTCAATGTTTCACGGTACTTTTGTCAGGTGACCTCTGCTTAAAAGTTAGCACTATTACGGAAGACAGTTGATTGTTACAGCACAGAACCAACATGCAAAACTTTTAATAATGTTTCTAACAATAAGCAATTTAAGCTTACCTCACCATAGCTGTCAAATTGCTTGTTGTGAGATTTCTTACCAGTGCCACCAAAGCCAAAGCCAAATTTATCAGTGCCTAAAGACAAGATAAAGTAAAGCTTTCTATCTTTTGGCTGACAGGTTACCTTTTTTCCTCTTTGCATTGGTGACTGAAACCTCTAACACTACCATGTAAAAAAATAATACAGTGCTAACTAAAGACTTCTAGCTTTGATATATGTTGAATTAGTATTTTTGTATCAGTACATTTATTGATTTTACTAGTCTCCAGTCATCTTTACAAAAAACTGAAATAAAAGGGAAAAAAGCCACAAGAGACAAGAAACATTGTTGCCACCTAAGCAGATTTCCTGTTACAAGAAGAACAACATTTGTACAAAAAAATTTTGAACTCCCCAATATTGCTATCCTTCCCAAGGAGCTCATTCTCTGCGAGATTAGAACAGGACTCCAGCCCCTCCATGTGAATATGAAAACTGTCTATGGAATTCTTCTTTTGTAGGAAACTCACCCAGATCTAATGAAGCCTGCATAGTTGACCAACCAACTCTGCACAAGCCTTGGTCATGACAGGAAACTTCATAGTAGTATTTCCCTTTAAACAGAAAGAAAAGATCTAAAACACCTAAATTTCAATTTCATCACAGTTCAATTTGACTACTTCCAAGACCATGCAAGTCTAACATTTCCACCTCTGCTTCAAAGTGTCATAAAATCCCCTACTGCGTTAGTGTGAAAAGGTTCTGTAGGTACCTATGTATGTAACTATGAAACAGATTATCAGAGAACAGCAGGCTAAAGAGAATAAGTACATGCTCGCAGATAGTGTGTGAAAGGCTGCAAAGGAGTGATAAGCCAGAGAGACCAGTGGTTCTACTAAATCCACAAGAACTGATAATAAACTCAGAAGAGCAGGGATCTACCAAATCAGTACAAGACCACCCGTACGTGCTAGCATCAACAACTGGTTTAACTGTTTAACTTGAACCACATCCAACTGGCTGCTACATACAGACAGACTACAGGATTATCTGTACACCTGATGATATAAGACTATTTGAGGACCTTTCTGAAGACCCACCTAGAACCAGTGGAGTATCAGTATGACTCTGCTTCCAAGAAAAGAGTTGAGGTTGGCCTCTCAACTGTTGCTCCAACCACATAATAATGAAACATGTGCATGAATGTGCGTGTGTGAAGCGTGCGAGGAAAGAACAGAAAGAACTATGTGAGTAGTTACGTCCTATTAATAAACACCATCATAAAAGATGTTCTAATAAACATTAGTTATGATTTTGTCTCCTCTGACTCAATCCCCTATCAGGGAAAAAGTAACTTACAACACAAGGAGAGCAGAACAGAGGTATTTGTCATTTCAGTCTTCAGCTAGCAGTAAAGTGAGTAATGGTACATATGTTCAGATGGATAATAAGTTTTAAACGCAACCACCCACATTAACAATGAGTGACAAGTGGGCATTTCAGCCGAAACTTCTAGAAGAGTGTCCAAAATACATAATTTTATATCTACCTTTAGTCACGCCTCTAGTTGCTCTGCATCCATGCCATTCTTTTACCTCCCTGCTCTGACAACACAAACCATCTGATCCAATTGCTGAAAATGACAAGACAGTTTTAGTTAAAGAAATTGGTCCTCTAAGTGCTTTGAAAGAAATATTCATGCATGCTTTCTTCCAGTTTATTCTTTTTTTCACCAAGCAAACATTTAAGCAAATATTCTGTCAACTCACCAAAAGCTGATCCTCTATCATATGGGTTCATTTGCCATTTATTGAGTACTGTTTGAAAGACAGCAACAGAAAAAGCATTAAACCAGCAAGGTAAGCCTGGAAAACTCAAATTAGAAGTTCACACTGGCTCTACAACGTTTGGCATAATTTTCTGGGGGGACAGCTTTGTTCCAATGCAATTCATACAGGGTCAAAATGAAGACCTAGAACTTGAAGGAGGGACACAGATGCATAATGCCAAGGAATTCTATCAAAATTTTAGATTATTCTATTAAAGGGAGCACAGATTAAGCTACTTACAACTGAAAACAATGAAGACACTTATAAAGTAAGCCAGAGTTCCACATAATCACAATCAAATTCAGCTAGAAAATATCCAAAACTACATTAGGAGCAATAAATTTGAAATATATTTGCTATTTCTGTTCCAAGTTTATATTAAGGTATTTTTCAGGGTATTAGTTAAAATGTAATTGCAGAAGAGCTAAGATACACACACATAAAATTTCTGTCTTCATTTTTCATATCCCAGTAACATGCTGCAATAAAGTCTGGAGGTTCCACGAAGAACAAAGATTATTTTTGTAAAACTAGATAGCATTTCAATTAGGATTACTGAGTGTATTTACATTACATTCAAAAAAATCCTCCTTGAAATAAAGTTGATTGTACTGTCACGGCTGTAGTAGTAGCTACAATGAAGCTGAAAGATGAGAACTTCTGTAACATCTTCAGAATGCTGTTTGTGCAGCTACTGTGACTTACATAAATCTCAGTCTATAAATACTACAGACTGGATATGGTTACTACCTTTCAGGTTGCAAGCTTATTTAAACAGATGTATAATAGACCCTCAAATACTGTGAGGATATTTTCATGGTTACAATCCATTTTATATCTGTGGGTTCTGGCTCTGTGCATTTCCTGTTCAGTTCAATGTTTACTAGTTCAAATCTGCAGCAACTCGAGATGTTGTTATTCAGCTTCCAAATCTAGCTAGGTGCCAAAAGGAATGCAACAACTTCATTCAGCACAGCAGAATTTGAAGACACACTACAGTGATACCCCAGCCACACAAAAATAAGTTTGAGCCTAGAAGCTTTCTGCTCAAGCTTTCTGCTCAAGCTCACTTAAGAGGCCCAAACCAACCTTGGGGTGTCACTGCTGATGTCTCATCTATCCCTGCAACTGGAAGATTTCTTTTTAACTCCTTTTTAAAGTTGGACACTACTACCATATCACATCTTGCAAGGCACTAAGCTAGTATGGCTTTCAGAAGAACCCTGAAGTCTGTGCTGTGATCAGCCAGCCTTAAGCTGAAGACAATGAGCATTACTAAGAGACCACAGTCAAATACACCCTAGTTCTTTCCATGACTCCACCAGTAAATTTATATTCACTGTTTTATAAAATCTGGGGTGATGACAGTCTATTTACATTATCCTAAATTAAGGAAAAAAAAAAACTTATCTAATGGCAAGTTAGGTTAACTTTACCTTGGGAGGTGATGGAATCGATATGAATTAAGCATTCCAAACTTGAGGAGTGTGACAAAAAAAAAAAAAAAAAAAAATCAACTTACCTGCCCCACCGGTTTTAATAGTTGCTTTCCCTTTCTTGCCTTCCATCTGGTCCTTCAGTGTTTCATAAACAATCTGGATGACTGGAATGCTAAAAGCCTGAGATGGAAAGCTTTTTTCATTCCACATTTTATACAGGTATTTCCAAATACACAGTCACCCTAGTTTTCAGGTGCAATACCCGGGCCAGAAGCGCTTTAAAACACACCTACACATGTTTTTAAATAATAACACTGTTTAAATACATATGCAAACTACCTGTTCTCTCTGTATATACACATACAAACACACAGCCCACCTCTCACCACTTAAAGACTTTTACTTTTCACTAATTTAAATTTGATTACTTACACCAGTTTTTCCACTCCCTGTTTCAGCAGCCTATGGGAAGAAAAATTTAAGAGTTTAAGCACAGTTGCAACTTACACTGTAAGAACTATTCTATAGCTCTATTTTAATAAACTCAGCTTACTTTTACTTCTGCATAATACAGAAAATCTTAGAGAGTAATGTCATTGCTTCACACAAATCAGATGTGAATACAAATACAGAAAACCTTTACAGCAGGCTTCAAAAAAATAAAACCCAAAAGCTCCCAGACTCTACCAGAAAAACTGTCTATGTATGTCAGATTTCTGGAGGCGCTACAGAAGATCACAGGAAGCATTACTTTGGTTGCAAGATCTGCAGAAGACATGATGAACAAGGCATACTAATCTGGTATCTTCAAGGTTATTGATACTGAAGCATTTGTTTAGGCAGTATCAGTTATGTTCCATGCAGATCATTGTCAGGTATTTATGACAAAAGGGAGAGTAGATGAAATCAGATAGCTCTCGTTCATACGGCAGTGCCTGTCAAACAGTCAAAAAATAAAGCCTAATAAGAATGAACCCCATCTCCAAGAACAGTTGGAAACACACCAGGAACTCAAAGATGTTTTTAGCCAAAGAATATACTGTCTATTGAATGACAGGAGACCTAATCTAACTATGGTTCCTCCTGGAAAGAAGGGAATTGACAGAACAAACAACAATTAAAAGAAATAGGCTTTCTAGGAATAGGGCTATCCTGCATACATACCATAAGTACATCACCACCTCCCAGAATCAGTGGGATGGATTCTGCTTGGATATCCGTAGGAAGACTACAGGAAAGAACACATTAATACAAATAGATGTTATCAGTAGAAAAGAGAACTTTTGTTTCTATAGGAACTCATAAAAACCACGGTCATCTGCGAGATGGGAAATAGCAGGTAAAGGTTATTCTTTCTTGCTAGCAGCTATGGAAGTGAAAAAGATTCCATTTACAAGGAGAGCTTGGAACAGGAAGTGTACATTAACAGGAAGTGACTAGTGGATGCAGTGGATTCAGCTGCACCCTGCCAAGAGGGCTACATCTTACATCACTATGCTAAACTATAAAAGAAACAGATTAATCACATATTCCCCGTTTTCCTTTCTTCAAACAAGTTTTACTTTTAAAGCAACTTACACAGCCCTCATATAAAAGATTCCTATTCAAAACTGGAAGAGAAAGTAAAGATAACTAAAGGTAACCAGCATTCTCAATCACAGCTAACTAATACCATACATATGAGAAAAAAAACCTACATACCCTAAGATTGTCCATACTGATAACATTCTAAATGACAATTCAAAACTAGCTCTGAGGTCCAATAATTTTAGGCAAACAAGTAACTAAAACCAGGAAGAATAACTTTTGTAGAAGACTAACACAGAGGCATCAACTCTGAAGAACACAAATTCAGATCATAGTCTGGAAAACATTTACTAAACTATCATCAGTTATGTGACAGTATTCCATCCAATAATGCCTCAGTCCATAATTAACAAGCCAGAATCACAGAGGCAGAAGCACAGTGGCTTCTATCAAACAAATGACACCGAAGTATAAGCAGTCATGCTTTGTTTGTCCAAGTTTAAACGTTACCACTCCAGTCACAATGTGTTCTTCAGTCATTCACACTAAAAAAGTGCATGAAATGCAATGACGGTTAAAGGAAAACACATATCTGCTTTGCTTTAATGAGACAAATGTATTTTAAGCAGCATGTAGATTTTACCAGGCCCAAACGCATTCCTACTTACAGCCAGTCCATCTCCTCCACTGCTTGAGCTATCTCTGGCATAACGCCCATTTCTGTAAGACAAGACAAGCAATGTTATTTACCTCAACATAGCCCCAAAGATTTCAAAGTGTGAACACTTTCAACTACAGACAAGAAAAAAACAAGCATTATTTTTGGCAACAGTGCATGCACCCTTCTCTATTGAACTCATGTGATAGATCAAAAACATTCTCCATCCCCCACGTATAGCTCTGACAATTGTCCCCACCTAGAGCAGGGAAAGTCGGGCATACACTAGGCATAGGGGCAGGTGCAGACATAACAGCAAAGCAAATACACCAGGAACTGAGTACCATTTCAAGGGCAAGGTATGTATCTTTGCACATTTAAGGAAACTGCCTATTCAAACAACAGGAAGACTTTGTTAACCACAAATATCCGGACTCTCTACAGTTGAGATCCAAACAGTTTTCGAAAAAAGAAAAAATTCCTACATCATATAAGGACTCAAATTTGAGATGCCTAAGTTTCTGTTCACCAAATCTTGCCTTAGACACTTACAGCATGTATATTAACTAGACAATGTTTTGATTTTCATACACTTACTAATCACAGCCAGCTTCGAAAGGTTTTTTCCTTATATACCCCTTCTGGCAAACTTGTATCAAGGTCTGATGGTTGTATGTCAGATATTAATTAAATATGAAACCACATAATAACATTTGTATGTTGATAAACAAATTATCTTCATTTAGGAAAAAAACACCAAACCTGCAGGTATTCAATAAGGGCAAGAAGAAAGCAGATCTTAACCAACCCAAACAATGGTATCATACCATCAAAATAACAATTTAAGTGCTGTTTATCTTTTCAGGTGCATAGGGTTACTCTAAATCGATTTCTTTAAGTATAAATATGCACCTTCCTAAAGGGAGCTTTTAAGTGCTAGCCTTCACATTGTCACATGCTAGGTTTTGCATCTACCACACACATGTACACACAGACAGCTGGGCTGACATATATGGATGTACACAGCCAAAAGTTATTCTTCCGTTTGCTATAATACATACGCTGTAAGAAACATGTTTTATTTGTAACATGATTTCAGAAAGCTTTAATACTTTCAAGTGTTAGCCTGTACTCCTACAAAATTAACAATCCACATAAGCAAAAAGCTTCTTCCATAGCAATAAAAACAGCTATTGATAGTAAGTTATACAAATTCCCTATTTTTTTCGTTTTTAATACACTTCTATTTCACAGTTTAATTCAATATGTAGTACTTGGTTTTAATCAAACAATAGCACTACGACACTTTCCTGAACTACAACCAAATTAATTCTGCTAGCATGCAAACTCATCTCTAGATCTATGGAAAAAGCTTTAACATTTTCCCTCATGACTAGATATAACGAATTCAGTTAAAAGAAACAAATAAAAACCTCATATATATTAAAACTTTACAGTACCCTAACACTGATTGGTCACCTATGTGTGCATCTATGTGCACGGAAGGGGGGGGGGGGGGGGGGGGGGGATGCAAATAGCGATGCTTCCTCCCTCAGCAGTAAGTTTTCTGATTACAGTTTACACAAATATTTCAAACCATGTAACAGCACAGAGCTACTCCTATAAAAATCACTTATTATCCACTGCAATACACAGAACAGTTACGATGAGCCCCCTGTTACCAAAACCAGCCAGCCTGAGGAACAAGTCCTGCTTAGAAGTCGGACTTGTGCATACCACACATGCACTGAAACCAGCAAACCCATCTGGACACCCCCTTCCGAAGGCCTGCAAAAGCCCAAGGGCCCCGGACGGGCACCCCCGTCCACACAGGCCTCTCGACCCTTAAGCCTGCTACGTGGCAAGCCCCGTACCCCTGGGGCCCGCAGCGAGGGCAGGCCCGGGGCGCTGCGTACGGCGCGGACAGGACCCGTCCGCCGCAGGGAGACCGGGAGCCGCCACCCCTGCAAGGCGCCGGCAGGCCCCGAGGCGAGAGGCTGTCCGGGCGCTCTGCTGCCGGCGGCCCAGCCGACCGCCCTCCCTGCCCCAGCACCGCGTACCCGAGAACGCCGCCATCTTCGCACCACGAACGCCGCCGAAGGCCGCGGCCGGCAGCAGAGCGCAAGCGCCCACCCGTCCGCGGCGTTAGGGCGCCGGTGGGAAACAGGAGGCGCCGCCCCGCGCGTTCCGGGGCCGTCCCCGGCCGTTTATGCACCCTTCTGTTACCCTGAACAACAGGCCGTGTTCAGAGTTGGTTAAACTGCTTGTGCGTGCTACTTGCACGAGAGGCCTTGTTCAAGAGTTGCTTAAACTTTACGTGTTTGCTACCCGTGGGAAAGAATGTATTGTTTATCGGGAGTTGTAGGCCGCAAAACCGTTTCTTATCGCACATTACAGACCCCACAAATACTTCTCACCGCACCCAAGGCCACATAGGACATATTATTGTCCATTCAAGTGTTTCTCATCAAATACAAGGACAAATTGGACGCACCAGATAGGTCAGTCTGTTCTTCAAAGCGTCAACAATAATTACTAAGGAACTTCTAATCGTGAGCTACCATCCTTGAAGAAGAGAAGCATCCTGGAATGTGGAAGCTTGTTAAACTGCTTTGTGTAAATCAGCTTAAGACCCTTGCCTGAATACAGACCCTTGCCCTTTGAACTTGTGCAGAAAATTAAAAACCCACTGTCCATTACTAACCAATGAGGGATAGAAGCTATAAGCAACTAACCAATAATCATTATAGAAAATAGGTGATCACGTAGTTTGGAGTGTATAACTACTTCCAAGTTTCTTTGTGTGGTGTGCTTGATTTGCAGATGCTTTCCACCTAGCACCCTGTGCAGAGTAAAGCAGTATCTCCTCTCTAATTTCTGGTTTCAAGAGTCTTTATTTCAGGTAACACTTCAGGCACAAGGATGCAGGCTCAGATGTGGCCCTGCAGCTAATACACCCAGGGCAAAATCGAAGGAGGAATTATTTTTGTTCTCTTTATGGATTTTTAGGGTACACTCAGGTCAACTGCTCATGATTTTATCACTTTTCTGAAAGCTCAGCCTATTTTTTTCCCATGCAAATCAAAGCTCGAGTATGTCTGCAGTGCCAGGTCTCGTAGCTGTAGTTTCATACAGACAGTAAAGTCACGAGAACAGATAGTCTAGTTAGTTAACACCTGGGACAACATGTTTTAAACACAAAGCCTGTGTCTACAGTGAGAATCTGCTTTACATTTGTGTACAACACTGTCACCTTTTCATTGGTGTGATTCACAATTACATAGTTTTCTACAATAAACATGTTTGGCAGAAAATATTCAGAGGTTTATGTGAATAAAAGTATCTTCACACATAGATAACACACCAACTTATTTTTTTAGATATATGTTAATGGGGATACATTCTTCTCCAGTTTTTACATAAGTTTCCCCAAATTCTGCACAATCTTTTTCTAGGATAACTGCTAGTGACGTTAAAGGCAAGAATCTCTGAGGTGTTATTATGAAAATAAAATTAGATTGAAATGAAAAAATGCAGCTTCTACACTTACACCACAAATCAATGGTGCATTTGTCTGCTAAGTGGAAGGCATGGCATAAAATATTACCTACTGTTTTCCATTGTGAAACCCAACTTTAGTATTTTCTAAGGCAGTTCTCTGATACAGGCGCATCTGGTTCAAAGGCCAAATAAACGGCAGCATCTTCGACAACGTAGTTCTCTTGACTACTGTGTTGCAATCTGAGTACTGGTTTTGTCCTGGAGGTTTATTTCAAGATCTTATTTAAAACATTCACTGAGCCCTACTGACTGTTAACTTATTTTGTAGAAATGAAGTGTTGTACAGAGAAAAATACATCTATCTATAGTACCAGACTGTTTGCATCACGATGGCTTCTCATATATGAGTAATTCCTTTGGGAGTATCTTCATTTGATGTGCTTCCTTTCTTTCACTATTATTCACTATATCTGTCAATCATTATTTTGCTTGCTTTTGGATAAATGACAAATCTAATAATTTTTAAAGACAGAGGTATGAACAATGTACAGATTCAACTGTGATTCTGAGAAAATGTGTTTGCAGCAGACCTCGATATCCATATGTAGTGCTGCTTGTTGGTGTGGACTGCGGAGTTTAATTTACAATAAATCTTCTGCAATTCTTTGAAACTTAGGAGCATGATGTTACACTATTTGTCATTGTTTTACAAGCTACATTGTCAAATACAGCTAAAGAAATGTTATTAAGAGACAGCCAGAAAGCATTTTTTTCTCAGTAGCTGTTTCTTCCTGAGGTGCTTCCCAAGTATCCAACACAGCTTTCATATTGCCCTGAATCCCTGGTTTCAGAATTTAATTTTTAGCTTAACCTAATTCAAGGCTGCAGTTGCCTAAAGACTAAGAGGCTACTAAACACAAGCTAAAATTAGAGGAGCAGAAGCATCAGGGTGTGAGATAATTTTTTTTCGATTTTACAAATGCTTTATAAAGTTGCTGGAAAGAGACTGAAACCTTAGTTCTTTCATAATAATTTATAAACAGGCTCATTTTTATCTGCTTGAGAGAGCTGAACTCTGTGAGTAAAAATGTTTGTAGGACGGAAATACTTGGAAGATCTACACAGGATCATTAAAGTTGGAAGAATACTTTGTGAGAAACATGCAACTTTTGGGTTTTTTCCCATTTTTTTTTTCCTTTTCCGTAAGGGTTTAATCAATACACTCAGGCGTTGCGTACATTAGGTGTTCCTTACCCTAACTTTTCTCACTATCAGCTTTCTGGGGGTATTTCTCTGGGCAGCCCTGTTGAGAAGGCCATGCTAGTGGGGTGGCCATGTCGGCAGGGTGGCGCTGGTGGTGGCAGCTTACTGCCAGGCAATGGTGGGCACTGGATAAAGGCCTCCGGGGAGCCCTGGGGCAGCAGACAAGCAGACAGCTAAAGGCTCGTCTGTGTACACTCTCTATAGGTGTACATCCTATGTTATATTGGGTAGCTGTCTCCTTGTTTCTTGCCCCAAAAGCGCATCCCACCCCTCATGGCTTAGGCTGAGGTCTCTTGAAGCTGCAGCTGCCGCCCTTCAGAGGAGCCACTGAGGGCCCCTCGGCTTCGAGCTTCCCCCGGAGCCGACGCCCTTTCAAAGCCGCTCGGGCAGGGAAGGCAAGGACCTCTCGCCCCGCGGCAAGGCGAGGAGCGGGGCGCCGCGCCCTCGGCCGGCGGCAGCGCTGAAGGAGTTAAAGGCCGCCGCCTCGGCGGAGCTGTCGGGCGTCACTTGTTTGGCCTCTGCCGGGCACCGTCGTCGCTGCGGCGCTGGGTGGGTGGGGAGCAGGCCAGCATGGCCGCCGCCGGCGGGGAGGGCGGCGAAGCGGCGCCGAGAGAGGAGGGGATGGCTGGTGCCGGCGAGGAGGAGGACGGGGAGGAGAATATCCTGTACGACCTGCTGGTTAATACCGAGTGGCCTCCGGAGACGGAGGTGCAGGTGCGTGTCGCCGCGGCGTGGCCGGGGTGCGGGGGATGGGACCGGCCACGTAGGCGCGGGCGGTAATGCGCTCCGCTGTCCCGGGGGCTGGGCGGCCTGGGCCGGGGGGTGGCCGCCGGCCCTGAGCGCCGTGGGGACGGGCTGTTGCTTCCAGGGAGGCTCGCCGGACTGCTCTCTCAGTTCCTGATGGGCACAAGAGCGGGGACGGCAGTAGGAGCAAGCGCGAAAGGTATTCATGCGGTCACGCTGCCCCTGTCATGGTCTCCTGTCATTTAATTCCCGCGTTTTCACCTTTGTTTCTGCCGCCTGGGATGCCTTGAAGTCCTTCTTGCTCATTACCTCTGAGCAGTGTATACCAGGTTTTACTGTTGAGCTGGTACGAGGGAAGCTGTGATGAGGTCCAGGTCTTGTCTGTAGAATCAGCTCTACTGAGAGCAGTGGAAGCTGTCCTGGTGAGAACAAGGTCTTTATCGAGCTTACCTTGCGTGAGGAAAACTAGATCCCTCTCTAGACTTGTATGTCAGAATGGTTGCATCTGTGTTTTCAGGAGTGGGTTAAAAGGGAAAAGTATATCTATCACTTTGGGTCTACAAGGCACTCAAGTGAATGCCAAAGCTTAAAGGATGAGAAAACATTGTTCTTCTATTACAAGTTTTTGCTTACTTCTGTCTATTCTTCTTCATGGGTCAGTGGAAAAGCTGAGACAGTCTTTCATCTTTGCTTTTTCATCTTTTCCCATGCAACGTGCTGAGCTAGATGCCTCTATGTCTATCTACTCTTGTCTGATTTGGACATAGAGGATGCAAGCATGAAATGTGATTTCATTTCTTTCTTGTAGGGGCTTTCAAGTCTACTGCAGTTGTTAATGCACTTCCCACTAAAAGTAGTTTATGGAAATATTTTAACAAAGTTTTATGTTTAATGAGAACATCTAAACAGAGAAGATGTAAAAACATCACAGGTGGAAGAACGTACCTACTCATAATTACTAAAGCCATTCTCATAAAAATATGGTTTTGTTTATCAGAAAGAATTTTTGTTTTGTTTCTCTAGATCTGTAAACCCCCAGTTGCAGTAACAGGTACGAGTGTTTGGGAAATACTATTGCAGTGTTACCAATTACTAGCTTTAGAGATTGTTCATATAGGTGAGTAGACAGTCGCACATATTTTTATTTAACTGTGTTTTGAGAGATGGTAAATAGTGTTTGTTTCTAGTAACATATGAAAGCGATTTACATGTCTGCAAACCACGAGGAGGACAAGTGTGGTGGCACGAGGTGGCACATTTCTGACAAGTGACCATCCTCTTCGGCTGCCATTAATCAACTTATCGTGCAACTTCAAGAATACTAAAGAACTGATTAGTACTCATGTAGTAACCAGTACTCATGTAGGTACCAAAGGAGGGGTGAATAATATGTCAGTCAAAGCTGAGTGAAGTGTGACACCTGCATTTAGTGGCAGCATGCAGGTATGCCAATTTAAAGTGAGTGTGGAACCACAATCTCACGGTCCTTATCTGCCTTGATAGTCAGAATTTCTAAGCACCATAGAATTCTGCTTGTCAACTTCACAAAATGGTACAGGGTATTTTAAACTTGGTATTTCTTGCCTATTTATTTTATTTTTGAGATAATTCCCATTTTGAATGGCGGAAATAGGAAGGCTTGAAAATATTATGCTGTGTAGTTCGTTTGGATTTACATCCTTCTTGAAGACTGTCCATAGCCAAGGAAACTTCTGATGTTCTTTTTACAGTTTTAGTGGGAAATTGATTTTACACTGACATACATAGGTAAACAAATTATTTTGTTAGCATGATTCAGTTTTTGCCTTAAGATGCCTTAGGAGTAATATTATTTATGTGATTGTGACTTTCCCTTTAGAACATCTGTCTCTTTTTAATCCTGGTTTATTCAGCCTTTTCAGAAAAAGTCACTACACGCTCCCTGCCTTACTTCTTGTAGAACTGAATGGTTTGCAATGAGTGAGGTGAGGGGCAGCACAAAGGGAAAGCAAGTTGAATGCTGCTCTGGGAAATTAAATTAAATGTCTTCCTATGCAGTCATCTAGGATACAAAGCAAGGCCTTAAAACAAGTTTTTCACAGGTCTCTATTGACTTTGTTTTATTTTTCTGTTACCTCATTTGGGATGATTAATTTTTAATTGCAGAGTGCTGAGCACTTAAAACTGTAATTATGACCGTTGGAAGGTAACTCCTGTAATGAACACATAAAGTCGTGTTGAATTCGAGACACTAATAGAACTGCCATGGATTTCTTAAGTTGAAACTCCAAATTAGCTTTAATTTTAGTTCTTGTTAATATTCTAGTTCACCTGTCTTGAATTTCCCAAGAAGAATTTTTTTTGGGGGTGGGGGAAGTAACAGATATTTGTAAAGGATATATGCAAGGAACTGGCAGTGCCAGAGAACAGAGTGGTGTGGAAATCAAGCAGTTTGTATTCAGTGTAGTGATGTGATTGTATGTAATGCACTGTTTAGGAACCCCAAACATACAATGAGAATAAAAGGAATTACTGAGTAGTAGATCAGTGAAAATAGTGAACAAGGCAGTGGTTGTGGAGGAGGTTGCAGGGGAGGAGTTGTGGAATCATTTGTGGAAATACAGGCAGGCTGAACTTCTCCTTTTCTCCGGTAGACAAGTACTGTCCGTCTGAGAGGTATCAAATGTATCGTTTGGTTCTGTGGGCTTTTTTCATTGCCACCTAATGTTTTGAGATTTCCCCAACACCCTCCCCGCTACCCCCCCCCCCCCCCCCCCGTAAACTTGCTGGGTGTGCAATAAAATCCAAAGCTAAGTGGGTGTTTTGACAGTGAGGAAGTTACATAGGTTTTATTTCTGGAACACTCTAGCAAAGGAGAACTTGAAGTTGTTTTCCCAAATGGGAATGGATTAAAAAAGAAATATAGCAGATCTGGTAGCCATTGGTGTTGCTGAGGTGATAGGAATATATTATAAAATTAAAACTCGGGTCTTCAGAGTGTAATAGTAAATCAACTTTGTGAAGGATTTAAGATGTGTGGAATAGGAGCCTGTAGTTTAGGCTCAGGAGTGGACACTAAGAATATTACAAAAATTTCTAAAGAGGTATAAGCAATATTTGGAAATGTTTTTATTAGGAAATTTTCTTAAGTCAGAAACTTTATCAAGCTCTGCTTTTGACTTGCCTAGGAAATTGCTCCTCTTCCCGAGGTACTGTGATAGCTGTAAGAAATAATTTATGCTCTCACTTATCTTACTGTAATGCCTTGTTATTTCCTGGTTGATCAACTTGAATTTGGAAGATTATCTATTAGTACAGCTGTGTTGTCTTCCTGCATGCTGTGAGATGACAGCCTGATTATTTGAAAGACTGTTTCTGGATTGCAAACTTTACATAGAAAACTGCTAATCTTTATTTCAATAACTTAAATTTGGGAGCCCAATTTTTTTTTTTTTTTTAAATATTGACGTACTCGGGAATTTTGATAAATTTGTGTATCTTTCAGTGTTTTCTACTCTGTAACTTGGAGTGAGAGGCCTCAGTATTTCAGTTAACAAGTAATGATCTGCTCTATGTATTCTATAGTGAAGGGAAGAGAAAATTCATTCATTACCTACTCTGATGCTCGGTTTGTAATGTTCTAATATTTTCACTAGAAAAGTATGACTACTTATTCTGAAGATTTGTGTGTGATGCCTTCTTTATAGGTTAGCTTTCTTGTCTTTGCAGTTTAATCCCTTTTTCCTACTTTCTTATTGGCAAATAATTTTACCTCTTCTTATAGCTCAGAATATACATCATATGTTGTTTTGTATTTCCTTTTTCTGTGTTGGGAGAGTGCTTTCATTTATATAGTAAGTGTGGTTGTTCCCCTCTGCCTTAAGTAGAGCAGGACTGCTGGAGAAGCTGTGTGAGATGGTATGGAGTAGAGGTGGTGATCTGAGCGGCTGTGTTAGCTAGTACAAATTGACATAAAGAGTTCTTCAGGTTTTTGTTTTTCTTAATATTTATGAAACTTTCATGAGCAGTCTTTATATATTAGCATAATATGTTGAACACCTATTGTTTCAACTTCTGGGCATTACAGATCAATCTCGCATTCATTTGGCATAGAAAGAATGACTTATAATACCTTACAGGAGAACGTAATCAGAAGTCAGTGTCTTTTGTTACTGCCCAAAGATCAAGGCAAAACTGAATCAATAGACAATCTACAGTGCATTTTATTACATCTTGACACTTAAAATATTTGGCTTTGCAGCCTGTTTTAGCTTATGCAGTTAAATTACTCAATATATGAAGTTGTGACTAATAGAAGATGCATAAAAAACTTGTAGGGTAGCAGGCAACTTAAATTAATCAGTGAATATATGTATGAATGTTGTATTTAAGTTAAAATGTATAACAGTGACCATTATTGTTGTATTTGCAGGCAAGAGGAAACAGAAAACATGGTGCATCATTTATCATCACTAGAGCAATTACAGGTAAATATGACTTGTTCTTATGCTCATGACTCATAAGAACGATGTGTGAATTGCTTGTAAAATTTACAATTTCTGCAATTTAGGGTGTGTAGTGTAATGGAAACAGAGTACAGGGTGTTTTTTCTGGTTATCAGTATCACTGTGTTATTTTTATGTAATTTTTGTGAATTTTTTTTGCCTCTCTTAGCTTAGTGGTCCAAACTAATAAGCCATACATCTAAGAAGTTTAGAACCTCTGTTGTGTTTTGCAAACTCTTGTTGAGGTTTTTTCTCCACCAGCTCTTTCATTGGGCTGCTTGCTAGTTAGACAATTCCATAAGGAAGCATTACATTCTGACTATATTACATTGCCATTCAACACTTGCAGTAACTGAATTGCATTTTTATCCAGTAGGAATTTCTCCTAGAATTTCTACAAATGTGTAGGGATTTTTTGATCTGCCGTTTGCACTGACTCTAATATAAGAATTCCTTGGCCAAGGATAGAGGGTTTTTCACTTAATACCTTTTCTTTTGTGAGAATTTCTAAGATTCTGTGTGCAGTAAGCAAGTGAGTGTTTTAAAACTGCTGGAGATGTAATTGTTGCCTCTTTTTCGTTGTAGGTCCTGCATTGTTTTTACTTCGGTACATCTGGTACAGGTAGGTTTGAAAATAGTGTTGAATCTTTTCATTTGGTAATATTTTTATAGCTTTTTGATTTGATGGAAAGTTATTTTTAGTGAGAGTAAAATTGAACACTTCTTTAGAATATTGTTCCAGCAATGCTTAGAATATTCTCTTTTCATAAGTTTAAGTTGTAACCACTTGAGTTGCAGCTGAAGCCTATCTAGGAAAGAGCTTGTGTATACTAGTTTGACTTTTAACTTTTATCAGAAGCCTAAATAAATTTGCAGTTGGAACACCATCTTTCTCAAAATACATATTTGTCTTCCCCAGTGCTAGCTGAGATATTGCAAATGAATCTGGCTTTTTTCTTAAGCCTCCATGACAGATATGATGGTATGGCAGGATTTTCTTCCTTTGGAGTAATAATTTGAATTTTTTTTGTTTTTTCTTGACAATTCAAACTGTCATACAGAAAGCTTGATAACTAGTTGAGCAACACTCATGCCATTTAAAAATTTAACCTCTGATTCAAAAGGCACTTAAACAATCCCAGAAACATGTTGGGGTAAATACAGTGTTTCTGGAGAATTTCAGCTCTCTGAAATTCTATCTACTCTGTTGATGCACTTGGCAGGTTTGAAGATACCAGTTCTCCCTTTCTAGGGTATTCTGTTAGTTTTGAGATATATGGAAAGGGACATTAATGTGGCTCCCTGTGAAACAATACTATACTTCAATTCAGCCTGCAATGCCGTTTTCCCTATTGCTAGTGTTCTATTTTATTTTGCCTCACACCCCACCCCGCTAGCTTTTTTTTTTTTTTTTTTGTGGGGTGCTGTTTAGGGGCTTCATACCATCATGTAAGTGTAGTTGTAAGAATTCAGTTGCAAAGAGAATGAATTTATTTTTCTTCATAGTCATATTTAAAGTCTGATTTATGGCTTTTATAATTCTATATAATTTATATCTACATATAAATATATATAAGCTTATAAATTATATCTATAATTTATGATTCTAGTTGCTATTTTCATGTATTTAATAAAAGTGTTTGGGTGGGAGCTTCGGAGGCCTCTGGTTTGAAGCCCTGTTAAAAGCAGGGAGAACATGGAGTTCTGACTGGGTTCCTTAAGGCTCTGTCCAGCTAGGTCTTGAAATGTTTAAAGGATGGAGATCCCGAAGACTTTCTGCACAGCCTGTTCCAGCGCCTGACTGTCTTCATGGTGGAGAATTCTCTTCTTTGTGTCAACTTGGAACCTCCTCAGTTTTAGAATTGCAAAATCGTTTAGGTTGGAAAGACCTTTAAGATCATAAAGTCCAACTCGTAACCTAGCACTGCCAAGTCCATCAAAGGATTGATCACGGTTTCTTGTGCTTCTGCCATGAGCCTTAGTGGCTCCCATCTTCGTGGTAACCTCCTAGGTATCAGAGAGCTGCGGTTTGGTCCCCCTGAAGCCCTGCCTTCCTAAGGCTAAACGAGTACAGTTCCCTCAGCATCTCCTTGTAGGGCAAATGCTCCAGTTCCCTGACCCTCTTGGTGGCCCTCCAGTTTATTGGTGGTGTTCTTGTAATGGTGGGGCCCAAAACTGGTTGCTGACCAGAGTATGAAGAGTGGTGAGTTGATAATCAGTTCACTTAATACGTGGTTTCTTTCTGTTGATACAAATAAGGTGGTTGTTAGCCTTGTTGTTGGCAGGGTGCAGTGTTCAGTTGCTAAAATCTCCCAGGTGATTGATGGTTGCCTTTAAAGCTAAGTCATCTGGCATGTGTGTTTCGGGTACTGCTTTTGTTAGGTGTATGTTCTGATTCAGCCTAATATTTTTGTTATTTCAGCCCTGCAAAGTTTTCTCTGCCCACTGGACTGGTTCGTCTAGTTAATAAGCAGATCAACTGGCACCTAGTGCTTGCAAGGTAACCAGCTTACATGCTTTTCTGTTTTTGGCAGTAGTGAATGTATTAATCTCTCCTTCTGCCACTGTCCACTTTGGTAACAATGCTGAGTTAATATTGTGCTAAAGTCACGTTATTCTTTTTGGTCAAGCAAAATACTGGAGGCTTTCACAGGTAGCCTTAGGAAAGAAAGGTCAGTCTGCTACCTGGGGTTTTCCACACTGCTTTCCTTCATTTAATGCATCTCTCACTGAGGTCTGAATGCCCTTCTAGGTTTTGAGGTGAAGTGGCTTGCAGTGCAGTCGTTCTTAAACTCAAGTGCTGAATTTGATCAGTTAAAGACATATAACTTGGCAGGATATGTAATATAAATGGCTTATTTTAAAATTTGTGGAAAGTGAATGCATACCCTCAAAACTTGTCTGCTATTGTATGCATAGAAGTGAGAGTTCCAAGGCTAGAACCAGCTGGTCTGCAGTAATTTTAGCAGCATCAGTGAGATCACTGGCTTTTAAAAATAAGCATAAATATGTACAGTAAAAGAGTTCAATGACATGGAGGTAGTATGTAATGTTTTAGTTACTATGTATTATTACTGAACATGATCAGTGGTTCAAGGAAGATCTGTTGAGAGAGATGGTGATTCTTTGAGGGAAATGATGATCCCTTTTGATGCACAACGCGCCAGTTGCAGTGTTGTGTTAGGTACAAAGACAGAAGACCTGTGACTTAACTGAAGTATGATAGTTGTACATTCCAGATAAAGCAATACATAGTTTAAGATATTGCTGTTACAGAATTATCCATAAGCAACATCTGATTCTGACCTCTCCTGCAGCAGGATTTTAGACATTTTTTCTTAGTGCTACTAGAAGAGAGTGACAGATACATTTCAGTGACATGAAGGGAATCTTCTTGAAGCGCTTTTTTTTGTATAAAAATTAATATTTCCCAATTTGTTCTGATTTATGAAAGATGAGATTTGTATCTAACCTCGCAGAAGAGCACCTAGAGCTCTGATGCACATTCTATAAGGACGGGCCTTTAAATGAACTTTCACACCTATATTTGTCTTTTTCAGCAATGGTAAATTGTTGGCAGTTGTTCAAGACCAATGTGTAGAAATAAGGTAACTTATTTCTAACTCTGCTTCATAACCAGAGTTGTGGAGTTCTGAGAATGTGGTTCTAGATATTTACTAACTGTGCTTTTGGAATGTTATATATTGTGAAAATAATCTACAGAATAATCTTAAAATATATTATTATGTAGAAAGCAGAAGCCTTCTATTTCTTCTTAGTTCATAGCCATTCCCCATTAAAAAAAAAAAAAACAAAAAAATACCTCCCCTCAAAGACCTCCACAATTATAAATGTTATATGTATATAAAGTGTCTATTTGTATGTCTTTCTCTTTTCAAGATGTGAAAGAAAAGCAGTCAAGATGCTAAGGCCAAATTATGGTCTTTCTAACCTTTACCTTTCTGTTCCCCCTAGAAATTCTCTCCTAATAAATGGGACAAGGAGCTAGTATTCTGCTTCTCTGTAGAGTAGCTGGCATGTATAATACTTCACCTTATTTTACAAGTAATGTGGATTGCCGTAAAGACAGATGCTTTCCCTTTTTCTTCTGCTCTTTAACAACAAGCTCTCCTTTGCCAGTTCAAGAACACATTTAGCTGTAGAACAAATCTTGATTGAGTGTGTTTACTTGCTTCACAAAAATCCATTTACTAGAAGGTCAGACCTTCTATTTATATGTAAAAGAAGCAAGTGTATGAAAATTGTTCAATCAGAAGTGGTGTGAGCACCATAAATGTCAGCTTACAGACTATAAAATAAATCTCATATTTCAACTGTATTAATGTAACTATATTCTTGCATTGCTTCTAAAATTGTATCCTAGAGAATACTGTTTTTTTTTCTAAAGTTAGATGCTAAAGTTCTGAAATGCTGCTATCCTATTTTGAACAGCTTTACTACTAAATGAGGGATATTAGTATTTATGTGTTGGGAGGAGGGTTTCTAAAATACTATTGCTAGTTACTGTAGCTACCTAAGGATGAAGGCTACCATCTGCCTTTTTGAAGTGGTTGTTAAATACGTGCAGGCCTTTGAATTGTGCACTTAGAGCATTTTTATAGTGTTCTGTTTATTCTGGAAGATTGAATAGTTTTTTGGTCTTATTTAAACCATGAGTCTTTTTCTGCAGGTCTGCAAAAGATGACTTTGGATCCATAGTTGGAAAATGTCAAGGTATACAATATGCCAACCTCTACATCTTATTTAATGTCATCATTTATTATTCATGCATTGCTAAATGGTGGTGTTGGTTTACTTTAAAGATAGTGTTGTAACTTCTTAAAATCATTGGGAAGAATCTCTTAATAATTTTACTTTGTGACTGGCTCCTTTACCCTTCTTCCCCCTCCTCTTTTCATGATGATGAACATACAAAACCTGAATCTGAAATGAAATGATAGTTAAAATTAATGGGTCTGGGAGACATAACAGGTGGAGGCAGTGTGGTTTTTTTTCTTCTCTGAGCTAAGCTTGTAATGGTGGTAGGTACCCTGCATTTTTTGATGCAGTTGACTTTTTGTTCTGTTTAAGGGGTTATATTTATATTTAATTTTTAAATAACTTTCTTCCTTTTTCATAGTGCCAAAGGATCCTAACCCTCAGTGGAGGCGAGTGGCATGGAGTCATGATTGTACGTTACTTGCTTATGCTGAGAGCACTGGAACAGTGAGAGTGTTTGATCTAATGGGTAGTGAGCTTTTGGTCATTTCACCGGTAAGTGCTCTCTTAGATTAAATATGAATATATTAGAACTTTTTGTAAGGATAAAGAATACTTTCCACTCTGGCCTTTTTTTAATCATGGCTCACTTTGATATAAAGGCTTACAGTGTGAATACCACGCACAAATGTACCATAAAGTGTTTATCATATGATGGATATATTATACTTAAACTTAAGTCATGTGTAGCACTTGCAAAGTATATCCATTGTGTTGTTGTATCTAGTCAGAATCTGTATCTTTCTTTTATTTTTCTTAGATTTGTGATAGATCTGCAGGTAAATCAGATTGTGAAAGTGTAGAATCATCTAATTAGTATGTGTGCAAATAACTAGTTTGTAGTAGTAGCTTTCAAATCTGCAGTTTATATACAGTCACTTATAAATCAAGAAATATTGCTGATAGAGCAATATGAGGATTTTTTTTTTTGTGGTATGAGAACAGATAATTACTGTTGGCTTGCCCCACACAGTATATTTTATATTTTGCACATTCCAAGGTTATATTAAACCTTTTGGGAAGGTGGCTTAAGTGTATTTCCATAGTATATTACTAGAAAGTATTAAGATTTCTTCAAAATCAAGATAAAAGGAAGTGCATTTTGTTACTAATACAAACTCTGAAACTTTTTTTTAATACATTTTTATACAATATAGTAAATTTAACTTCCTAGTTCTTTCAGTAATGAAGACACTTTCTTTTCTTTTTTTAAATCCTCCTCTCTCAATGTCTGTCTGCATTTTTGGGTAAAGACAGCAAGTTTTCCAGGAGATCTGAGTTACGCTATTGCTGGATTGATCTTTCTAGAATACAAAGCAAGTGCTCAATGGTCAGCTGAACTGCTTGTCGTTAATTTTCGTGGAGAACTGAGAAGTTACCTTGTAAGGTAAGCATAAATTTTGTCTTGCTTTGAGAAGGCACAGTGAACTTCAAAGGACTTCACTCTTCAAAGAAAATAAATCTGAAATAAAGTATGCATTTCTTTCCCTATACTTAGTGTTGGAACAAATCAAAGCTTTCAAGAAAGTCATAGTTTCAGCTTTAGCAGCCATTATGCCCATGGAATAACTACTGTCATCTATCATTCTGGTCACAGGTAAGTGTTCTGTTTGCTACCTGCCAATAATACAGAAATTATGAACGAAAGTGGCGAAGTAAACACTGAAGTGTGTTGAATAAGGAGGGGGAGGGAAAAAGTATTTTAATATTGGTATTTAGTGAATCGGTAACAAAAGTCATGCATCATTGTACCTATGAAAGAAACCCTAGTTGGTGATTTCACTTTGCTAGTGGAATAATGAAAATCAAGTTATGTTCTTTACTGTTTGAGTACCTTGTATAAGCATCATTTTTTAGAATGTCAGGAATAGCTTAAAAAGATGTTTCTGAATTTTATAGGAATAAAAGGTGATGTATAAGTTTGATTTATTTATTCCCCCCCCGTCTGGATTGATTTCTGGACTTGGCCATCCATTTTCCCTAGTTTTCTGACTGGAACTGCCAGGTTTTGGTATTTGGAGTTGTCTTGTGATTCATTTTCTCTATTAGTAATGTGTTGGGTACAGATACTAGACTTGAAAGATGGACTAATTGACTGTCTGCTCTTGAACCAGATATAGTTGGAGTAGGTCCTGGTTAGCCGAGTGCTTACGTTAAAAATGTGTCTACTTTTTTAATATCTACTTGTTACATAGCAAGATAAACTCAGCAAGTTATTTGTCTATTTCTCTTCAGCTGTAGGAACTAAACTTCCTTCTAGATATTTTTCTTTTATTAGATCTACTAGGATTGAATTTGTCAGCACAGTATGTTTTGCCACTGTATTGTTCCAAACGAAAATTAGGTTTGCTATAGAATACTGGAAGAAACTTACTGTTTAAAAACTTGTTCTCATTCTTCAGTGTCATACCTATCTTAGGAAAGAAATGGTTATTAATGAGAAGTAGTGTTCTTCTAGTTTATTACTTTGAGAGATTAATTTTGAGTATGGTTTCTTCTTTCTGCTGAGTTCATATCTAGTAATTCCACATGATTAATACTCAGTGTACTAAATCTGGAGTTTTGAGGTAGTAGGTGTGGGTTATGGAGCTTTGGTAGCGCTATCTGACCAAACAGGACCTACTCATTCTTTCTGTTGATCAGACCAGGGTTAATCGTTATTGACACTTGTTTCCAGAGTTATCTTTTCTGCTCCTTATATAAGGAAGTAGATTGATTATAACAGTGAGTGTTGCAGAGAATATTGGTTAATATTCAAGCATAGTCAAATAATTATGCTGACAGTTGTAAGGTGGATGTGCTTGCTTTTCATTCTTGGTGCATTTCTGAGTAAATGATGTCAGAACTGTTAAACTTCTATAATGGATGAACCCATTATCAAAATAAAAAATACATAGAAAATCAGCTGACATAATAGTCAACTAAACAGTATGAACATTGCTTTGTGTCTGCTAATGGTAGCTTCTTGCCATAGAAGTTTAAAAAAGGAGAGGGGGGAAAAAAAAGGCAAACATTTCAAGTGTTGTTTTCCTTCTTTCCTCCCACCTCGAATAGAAGTAATAGCTTTGTTTTTCCTACTATTCTTATAAGATTTCAAGTTAATGTTTTTACAACTTGATAGTGTGAAGTAAAAGTGTAGGAGACAATGCTGGTTTTGTGCTTAGAACAGTTTATTCAGAATATTGGTAACTAAACTTCTCTTTTTATGGAAGCTTATGGTTGGCATTTTTTCTTTTTTTATTATCTATTCCATATTTTTAAGGGAGAGAAATGCCCTTTCCTTACATGAAAAGATGTGGTTATATCTGCTGCTGAAGTAATAGGTTTGCATAATCTGTGTGGCATACACATTCAGGAATTACTTGCTTTTACCAGGAAATATTATTATTCATTCCATGAAAATAAAAATAGTCAGGTGGAGTCCCCTGTGATCATACTACCTCCTGCTTGTGCAGCCAGTTGACTTGCTTAGTACAGTTGAAAAATTGATTCTTGAAAGAATGCACAATTGGATGGAAAGCAGAAAGAACTGATGTTTTGCTCTCCATGTATGCAAATCCTCTCTCTTCTGTTTCGAATTGACTCTGGTAGAAAACTTCTAAATTTGACATTAGAGAATTCTACATTCATGAGCAGAGTCTCCTGCTGAAATCGTCTTAGTATCCAAAAAATCCCCAGAAGGAGTTGAAGGGAGGCAGTTTTCTTAAATTGAGAACACTTTGAAGTTTTCGTTTTCAGTAATGTGAACTTTGATGACTTAACACAAGTTCGACTTTGTCACTTTGCGCTTTCTTGCATTTTATTTAGTTTCAGATGGTGAAAGTTAGACTAGTCTATCTCCACAGCTTGTAAGCCTTGACTTACTGTACTCTATATTACTATGTATTTGCTCATTACCTATTATAGTGCAGTAAAATAGCGCTTAAGAACTTACTTTCAACTAGATGTATGGTAATTGCAAAAAGAATATGTCAGTAGGGAATGTATCTGAATCTGTAGGGAAAACTTGAAACAATAGCTTTGGGGAAAAAGTCTAAATGAGTTTTACTGCTGTTGAAAATTGTTATATACGTTTATTTAGATACCTAATGTTAGTGTTGTCATGTGATCCAGCCTTCATCTATGATGGAATTTGTGGTGTGCTTTAGGTGACAAAACTTAAATGTCTGCCTCAGTGTGAATTCTCTGTAGGCTCTGATGGAAGGTTCAACACCTGCTTATTTTGAGTATCTTAATCTGCAGCTGAATGTCTTTAGGGTTATCGGCAATTGTACAGAAAATGTTTGATATTAGAGCCTAAAATTTGTGATTACTATAGGAGATGAAGAGTGTTAGATTCAGTTGGAATTTGCTTGTTGTACGAAAATTGATGAGTGAAGAATTGTGTAGAAGTCTCAAGTTTTTCTTGGATGCCTCAGTTGAACTTGCTGTTCTTGACACCAGTATTATACCAGTTACCTTCAGCCCAACTTTATGGAAACCTTTGAAATAGAGTACAGTTGAGCTACTGTAAGGGCAGCCATGTTTTTGAGAGTGGAGTGGCCTCTGGAGATGACCTAATCCATTCCCCTTCACAGCAGGGTTAACTAAAGCAGGTTGCTTGGAGTCACGTCCCTGCATATCTCTATCCTCCCTTATGAGCGTGGTCCGTGTCAAGGCCTCTGATGTGCTGTGGTATCTGCTCCAGTGGGTGCTGAGGGCTGAGCCTGGTGGTGCATCACCACAGTTGCTGAGGACATGCACAGAGATAGTTTCTGGCCATCATTTTCTGCAAACAGCTGCACAAACTGCTGCATCCGTTGGCTGGGCTCTAGACATGGCACTTACATAGGTCTTTTTCTAGGACTTGCTGAAAGAGTTCTTGACCCTTACTAATCAGGAGTCAGAACAAAAGCTCAAAGCACCCTTTGATCAGGGACAGCTGGCAGACCTTGTTAAAAGCTTCTAGAGCTTGCTAGTTAGTGCTTCCTGGCAATGGTAGGCATCATGAAATTCCTCGAAGACTTCCCAGGCATCCTCTGATGATCCCAGAAGTATGTAGAAGATGAAGAGGATCTAGAAATAGAGCCCGGAAACTGCTGCACAATCTGTTGCATGCTAGCTGTTGTCTGTGTAGAAAGCATATACAAGAATAAAAATTATTTAAGATTTTAACACTTTAAGTACTAAAGGATGTTGCATTGATCTTGATGTCCACAACACTGTGATTAACTCCCTAGAAGGGAAAGTTTTGTCTATTAAGGTAATGTTGCTTTCTGACCCATGCAGAGTGGCATAAAACTACAGCTGATATGGTATGATTTAAGAACGCAAGTATTTGGGCAGGAAAAGTAGTTTTTCACATTACTGGGACAAAAAAAGTGCTTGGCACGGTATCTTCTTCTTCAGACTGAGACTAACTTAAAGTAAACAGAAAAAAACCTCTCCTGTTGCTGCTCCCAGTCTACCTGTCAACTTGTTATTTTGGTGTTGTCTCCTGTGTAGTCCTGAAAAAGTAATTGGTAAACAAGGCTAGATCTTTGCTGAGGCTCTCAGGAGTACCCTTCATTTTCCTTTGATGCCAGTTGTGTTGTTCATCTTAATAGTTTCTGCCCCTGATGTTGCATTTTGCTCTCTGACAAGCTTCTTAAAATTTTAAGTACTTGCTGCCATGATGAATTTCTCTGTGGTGCTGGGAAAAGGCTTTTTGTCTTGAGGTCATGTGTTTTGTGTGTTTGTCTAAACTGGTATGACATCTTCATTCTAGCTGTCATTGAGTTTCATTTATGCTAAAAGATACTTCTGAATTATAAATACGTTGCACTGTATGTGACAGTTTTTCCAAAATTTCTTCAAAAATCTTGATGGAATTTTTGAGAGCTCCTTCAGGTAGTTTTGGAGCTACTGCTGTCACTATTACTGACAATTCTTCTCTTAGTCTTTGTGCTACTATTTGTCTCTTAGTTACCTCTGGCACAGTGTGGTCAATTGTAATTGAGTTCTAGTCACTGCTGCTGTTGAAATTTTTAAATCAGTGGCATGTTGCAATGGAAGCTGGAGCTTATGGAAGAATTTAGGTACCTATGGAGGGACAAGATGATAAATAAATTATGCCTACTAGATAGATTATGCCTACTGTCCCTTGGTTATCTGGAATTGACAGCTGTGTTGTAGCAATTTCATTAAGTTCTTGTTTACTGTTTTTGAATTTAATTTTTTTTTTTTTTTAAAGTTTTCATCATGGTCAGGTTGTGAAAGAGATACATGTGAAAATTTATGTGCTAAAAGAAGTTAGGAAATTCATCGCTTTACGTGTAATGATTGAGCTTGCCAACGTGTTTCAGAGTTTTAAGATGTGATTTCATGTTCACTTATATTAGACCGTGTGCTCAGATGTGAGTACCTTAAGAAGTTTATTCTTGACTAGCTAAAAGGAACATAAGCTGCATCTTTACAACAAGGTAGATAGGTTTTAGGGCAAAATACTTATCTGAGCTGTTACAAGGAAATTAATGTGGTGTGTTATGTCTCAGATGAAGGTCCATTTGTTTGGTAGAGGTATGTACTGCAAGATATTTGAAAATTTGTTACTTCAGAGGAACCTTAAAACCAACGAAAAAGCAGGTAGCATGTCAAAGATGGCTTTTCTATGAGTTGGGGGCAGCTCTTACCTTCTTTGATCAGTGATAGTGTGTCAGCCTTCTCCGATAGAATGTTTGTAGGCAGAGGAAAGTTGCAGAATGGAAACATCAGGAAGAAGGAAAATCAAAAATATGAAGAAGGGAAATAAGCTAATGGATTATTAAGTGATTGACATTTAATCTGTGGAATTTTTCTGTTTCCAAGTGTGCTTTTCCCCAGTAATCAGCTGAAAATTTGATATTAAATAGTTTATGTAGTTCTGACAACTCTGTTGTTTTCTGGTAGCTGTACCCCATGTGTTATTGTTTCCCATGTTCCTGAAGGATTGATGATGTTCTCTCCAAGCCTTCTTGGTTAAAGTCACTTTTTTCATGAAAGAATAACAAACTGTTCAAGTAGTTTTTTTAGTATTTGTTGATGTCCCAAAGTTGAATGAAATTAAACTTGCTATGTTGTCCTGCTTGTTGCTTCTGATTTCTTCAGTTGCTTGAGTTTGGAATTGCTTAAATATTATGGTTTCCATGTCTGCCTTCCCATTATTGTTATTTTTAACCAACTCCTGTAGTCTTTAAGCGTCCTGGTACCAGAGACATCCTCAGATCGAGCCCGTGCTTAGTATGACTGGCAGAACAAAGTACTCTTCCTAGTATTTTGGGTTAAAGTCATGTCTTGGTAAGTTCCCCGAGTTCCTGTCCAAATACTTACTTGAGAATTGTCTGACCAATTGACCAGAATGGACAACCAGTATCAAAACCAAACAGTTGGTGTTGATTGGAAACTGTTAAAATGTAAAGCAGCTTGGGTTGATTTAAGATGTAAAGTTTGTGGCATGAAAGACTTAATGCAGTCTTATATTACCAGCTTGTTCAGAAAAGAGGTATGCACTGTGAGAGTTATTTGGTATTTTAATACTGGGATTGCTGTGCTCACTGAACAACAGTCGTACTCTCTGTTTAACAAGTAGCATTTATGGTGAAGTTTCCTCTGCAATCTACATAATGCTGAAGTACAGTCCTCCCTTGCTGCTGTGTCTGTGTTGGAGTTCTCTCACTGGTTGTCTAATACCATGCTTTGCTAATTGTTGTAATCTTCATAACACAATTGCTTTGCTAAGTATCTACGAGAAAGCTATGATAGGTTGTCATGACCTGGACTGGGAACCATAAAGGTTCTGTGATCCCCTCGGGTTAAATCAAGGTGAAACGACACCAAACGACCAGTTAAAATATTTTACTTGTGGTAGAAAGGGCTTAAACTTGGATAATAAGCAATGTGGTCTCTTGTAAATCGATAAGAAAGAAAAAAAAAAACCAGAAAGGAGAGGAAGAGAGTCAGAGAAGTCTGGATCACCACCCCAGGTTCAAGTGTTGTCTCAGCTCCAGTAAGCTTGGGTGATGGGTGCACACACAGCAAAGTTTTCTATCGCCTTGTAAGTTCATCTTACCAGTTGATTAGCGTACTAGACAAAGAGAGGCAGGTATTCCACAGCTCGCTTCCATGAGAGATGGGGAAGAGGTGGAGCATGGTTCTGCGCATGTGTTGAGGGGGTTGTCCAATTGAGTCGGTGGTCACGATCTCCCCCTACCACCTTGACCTTTTCCACAGTTTTTGTTTCTTGGGCAATTATAGTTCCATCTGGTGTCAGTTGTTTATCTCTCTTACCAGTTTTTTAGCTCGTCTTTGAGGCTATAGTTGTAAATTAAAGTATAGGCCTTAACCGGAACATACGGTTTTACTCGGTCTACATCTCCTCTCTTCAAGGCTTATCTAAGGAATTTGGCTACACAACTGCAAGGGAGCAGAGCCAGGCAGCCTTCGATACACTCTGTGCTCCCCTAGGCAGATTAATTAATTCCTCAGACTAATCACAAGGGCCCACAATTTGTCCTTGAGGTTTTCTGTGTCGATGAATGTTTAAGGCATTAATTCCTTCAGTTCCTTACATAGGTGAATTTTATGTCTGCTTTTTTCCTATGTTATTACTACAAAAAATGTGTGCTAATTACCCAAGAAGTATGTTTGCTCCCACATGCTATTCAGGTTACCAGTTTTACGGAGTCTGACATATGATCTGCACTACTCATGGTAGATTTCCTTGGCTCTGATAGGAATCCATTTGCTCCTTAAATGGTAACATGGTTTCTTCTTGCTATACTGCAGCAAGAAACCACTGCATCATGGATGCTCCGCCAGAAATTTCACATACTTTAAGGTTAAACGGTGCCTCCTTAAGGGAGAAGTAGTTACTCTTAGCTGTGCTCTGCTTTACTTTCTGATCATAAGAACAATGCAAAACTACCCATTTTCCTGTTAATTATGATGGTAGACTGAGAGTCTCCTAGTGCTGTTTTTGAGGAAAATGGTGATAATGATTGCTGTTTTGCTGTCTTAGGCAATTCTTTACACCACAAAATAACTAAAACTCTTAAGAACCTTAACAGAATGTAAACATCCATGGTATAAGTTGTCTTGCTGTATGTTTGTGTATACTGTGAGGCTTAGGAATGTTAAATAAGTTTTACTGACCTCTTGAAGAGGATTAAATGTGGAAGGAAATTTTTTCTTTTCTTTTTCTTCTTTTTTTCTTTCAGTTTACTTTTGCAGGAAATGTTTTGAAATACACTCAGATCACATCTGAGAGCTATATGAGTGTCAGCCGCTAGGTGGTAGAGCATTTCAAGAGTAATGTGGACTTTGAAAATTGATAAAGGAGTGTTCTCGAGGCTGAACTTCTCGCTTTTCCAATATGTACCTTTTTTGCAGATACTTCACTTCTTGATGAGTTGTTCACAAAAATGACGCTTTCAAACAAACTTAGACATCTGTTCTCAAAGTTTTCGTCAAAGTAATCATCAGTTAAATATAAAACTGCTTGTTAATAAGGTGAAAGGGCTTCAAGGGAAAATATTTTGATACATTTTAGTGGTAATCAGCAATAATCGTGACAGTTCCCTCGGAGTTTTTAAAACGTGTGTAACAAAATTATTGCATGCACATTTATAGTTGGTAGAGCACATTTAGAAAACAAAATTGAAAAACTTTAATGCATTTGGTTCCTCAATAAAAGAGAAGTAGCTTTTGTACCACATCTGAATAAATGGAAACCTAATGTTTAAGCAGAATGACCAGAACTTTTAGTAAGCTTTATCTGTAATTGTTACCATTCTTTGAGGGTAGGGGAGAAACTCAAATTTGTAGCCAGACATACTTTATTTTAAACGTTGGGAATTACTCCTTATTTGGAAAGCTAGAGATGAGAATGGATAGGGATAAACACCACAAATAACAAGGGTTACTCAAGTAATATTTAAGTCTTAAACTTCAGGGTGTCTATTCACAGACAAAGCTTATTGGGGCTGTTATGTGTCTTAGTATACATAAGTCTTTTTGTTACTGCAAGCAAACTGCTATAGTTCTGGCTTAAGGCAATTAAAAACCCCATTACGTGGCAGTATATGAACCCATAACATGCCTTTATATATTTTACAGACTTCTCCTTGTAGGAGGTTGTGAAACAGATGAAGATGGAGTATCTAAAGCAGCTGGTTGTGGGATATCTGCTTGGAGAGTTCTGTCAGGCTCTCCTCATTATAAACAGGTCACTAATTATGAAGATGATATTAGAACAGTAAGTATGTTTCCTCAATTTAGTGGTTGAATATTGTTACTGTCAGAATTATCTAACTGGAAGTTCAATATGAATCTCTTTTTGAAAGAAGAATTTAATGCAGTGTTTTGCTATTTTGTAAGCTATGATGTGAACTTCTAGTAAGTTATCTCTTCTACCCCCAGCATCTGTCTATTTCTGCTTTTTTCTGTAGTATGATTTGAATTTTTAAGTTCTTGATTATCACTTGTGGTTTTAAGAAAAACCCAAACCAACAAGAAACAAAAAAAACGTAGTGTGGAAATATACAAACTCATTAGTTATTTATTGGGGTATGTTGCCTGTCTTTGTTGGAAAATATTCCAGTTAGTTTTGGTTTTTTGTTACTTCATAACAGAAGGCAGTACACCTGAAATAAATGTTTCAGTTTAAGTCTGACTCTTTTTCTTTCTTTTGTTTCTAGTAGAAGTAAATGTCTGATTTGGGAACAACTGCTGTGTGGATGTACTGAAATCGATTTACAGTATACTTGGATAAATTCCAGTAGTTACTCTTGTATAGGTATTGCTTAGTATTAAAATTGAGCTGTTAATTTCTTTGCAAATGGGTAGTGCTTTTCTGTGGCATGATACATACCTAATGAAATGGGCAAAGTTACATAAACTATGTTTTATTTTCCTTGCATTATTTTAAAGTAGGCAGTCTTATGGAAGTTTAAAGAATCTTGCAGAGTTGTTTTAGTACTTCAGATATGACTTAGTTTTTGTTGCATAAAACAATGTATGAGATTTGTCTTTTATTGTATGATGTGTTTCTGTTCTTACAGGCACAGGGAAGAGGATTATTAAGGATTGTGAATTTAAGATTTTACAGCAGGCGGGGAACAGAACAGGTATTTAGGTCTACCTCAGAAATGTATTTTACTGACATAATTGTCCATTAATGACTGCCTGAGAGACTGAAAGTATTTTTTAATTTATGCAACTTCAGAATTAGTATTTCTATAAAACTTTTAAAAATAATAAGCTTTTTGCATTAAATGGAGTAGCTTGCTATTTATTTGCCTTTTTAAAAAACCTAATTAGTTCATCTACTGAAGTTTGAATCTTGAGTTTTCAGCATACTGACAGGAACAGGTCTAGAGATGTGGAGTTCAATATCAAATGTAGACTCTTATTCAAAAAGGAAGGTGTAAAAAGCCACCTAATTATTTGTTAATGAGTGTAATGATCATAGCATGTTATGCGTGTTATATTTTCTACAAGAAAAGAGTAGACTGTGATGATGTTTCTTAAGTACACACCTGAGAGAAATAAGAGGAATGAAACCCAGCCTTCTGCACTATCACAATTTCAGTAGAAAACAAACAAACCCTCACCTTACAGCCCAAAACTTTCATGCAGTGTGGGAAAGAAAAAATGAGTGGATTCAACTAATCATTCATAGCTTAAATAGGGCAGACACAAAGGCTTCATTTTTACAGCCTGTTATGAGATATGGAAAGGTATATTATGGGTCAAACTTCTACTGCCAGGTTGCTTGCGAATCTGATGAAACTGCTTATTAGAGTCAGCTTGTTCTTATCAAACCCTGAGTATGGGTCTTGTACTCTCCCCTGAATGAGTGTTAAATCTTCAGTGTCATGCTGAGGTGTAGGTCTGTGCTTCCTATATTTCTAAGGGTTTGCACACAGTGCTTGTGGCTTGCTTTTACATGCCTTAGGAGCTACCTATGCAGTACTGCACCATCTTCTCCTATCTCTTGTCTACGAGTTGTGTGTAGCCTTTGTTTGGTTGCTTTTTTATCCCCCTTTCCCTCCTTGTAAAAAAAAATTTGTTTTCCTTTCTTCTTCTTTATGAGGAAAGAACAGTAAAGAATCTGTCTGCTGCCCTCACTGTGTCCTCCTGGGAGGAAAAATGGCTGGTCTGAAGTTATATGGACTTTGAAAATGACCTTAATAGATTTTTAGGATGTTTGGGTGACTGGTTAAAAGAAGAAATTGCATGCTTGATTCGAAGGGGGAAACAAATCTTTCTGAATCTCTCTCAGGGGTAGAATGGGGAGAGATTTTATTTCCTTCACTTAAAATATAAAAGGGAAGGCTGAAGTAGACTTCTTTTTACTGGAGGGCTAGTAATGAGTGTAGCTGTGCTAAACTTCAGCTTCATTGCACTTGCTACTACTAAATTTACAAAGAGGTTGTTATTAATCTTTGAATGTTTTAATCCAATTTCAGATATTATGGTTTAAAGAAGTGAGGTATAGTTTATATTCTTAGTGGAAATTGGTGACACTGTTAAGGTGTGACAGGCACAGCAGCTAGAAGACTTGTATATTAGAACTAGCTATATTGGGATTTGATTCTTAGTGTTGCTAACATAAATGACACAAAATGTGAAATGCCAACCTGCTGAGGTTTTCAGTATCTTGTTCTGCAGTTCCCTTAAACTGAGAAGCTGTTTACTGAGGCAGCGTTGCCTACTTTGCCTAAGGATTGATTAATCTCTATAGACAACATCTGTAAATTAGAATGTGTTAATGGCCACCCAACATCTAAATTTAGCAGCAAGAGAATAACTACTGACTACTGAGTAAACATTTAACTCTTTTTTTTTTTTTTTTTTTTTTTTTTTTTAAGATCTTGTTAAGAGACTTGGCATGTACAATTCCTTGACAAACTACAGTAGAGATTGCAGTACTCTAGCTGCTTAAGAATATAATCAGAGAACGCTTATGAAATTTTTATGATATAAATAATTCTTAATTGGTTTTAAAAACACTTAATTATGCTTTCTTTTTCAATTAAAAACACATTTTAAGCTTGGATTTAAGCAGCGCTCTCAATAGCTGCAAACCACTGTACAACAGTGAGCATATTACTTCATTGTCATTGTTTCTGTGGCATAGCTAGAACTTAAAACATCATAAGAAATAAAAATAATAAAAAAACCCCAAACCCAAACAAAGATACATATCCTAAAATAATATTGTTATCTTCAAATGATACCTACCACAAATGTGCTGTAGAAACTCCATTAAAACTTCTTAATTGTATGGACGTCTAGTAACATTTCTGTACTTCATTTATGTTGGGGTATTTTCCAGGGTGAGAGGCGCTGGCTTCAAAATTGATTAGATGCAAACTTGGACAGTTCTAACATTTGCAGGATGAATTTTTATTAGGAAGTTTTTAAAAGTGAACTGCACTAACAAAAATGGGATTTTTATAAACAGTATAATTTTTGGGAATCTACATGCTGTCTTTCAGTGAAAACTAGTCTCTCTGAGAACCTAATGATCTTTCTTAAAACACAGAAGTTGTGTCGGGGGCAGGGAGAATAAGTAGAAATTGTATTTTCAGAAATTGTTGTGCATTGCCAGTGGCACTAAGTTTGACTTCAAAAATTGAGTGTATATTTGCAGGCTCTTGTCTTGTGGAAATAGTGTATAGATCTTGTTGTAACTGTGTGGGAGTTTGCGAATCCTGAAGGAAATATTTTGTTACAAGTACATTTTGCCTCTTAAGATACCCAGAGCTGAAGGAGAACAATCCAGGAGCATTTTTGTAGCCTTGATGAAGTTTACTTACAAATATTGAATTATTTCATCTGTATGGACTTAATCTGATGTTCACTATATTGCTGCTTAGTCCATTGTTACCCAGGAGATTCTTAAATTACGATTTACTTGTCCTGAAATGAACAATGTGTTTCTCTAATATCTCTTCATCTGTGTATCTCTTGTATCCTTTTTTTTTTTTTTTTTTAATTGTAGTAATGCTTGCCCGAAAGTTTGTTCCCAGGGATGAAGAGCTGTGTTTTCGTAAAATTCTTCCTTGGGTGAACCTCAGAGGCAGGACAGTAGAAAACTGAGGCTGCTGAATGTTTTCTCTGAACAGAGAACAAGCCACAGTAGCTTTGCATTGCTGTCTGCAGCGTTCTCCTAGGAATGCCGCACTTGTCATTTTATTTGCTGTGTAACGATGTGGTACAGAAGTTCACATTCCTAAAGATTTGTTAGTGTTATCATAGTACTCTTCTTTTTATACAGGTTGTTTTTACTCTTCCTGCCACAATTGATATTTTATCTTTATTATGGCTTTTAGTATAGTTTTTTTTTTAAATTTAAAGCATGTTAAATTTTCAGGATGAAAGACTGTATTTCTTTTTCTTCTAAAATAGAAACAATAGTTTGGGGTTTTGGGGATTTTTTTTTTGGGGGGGGGGTATTCCTTGATGTGTGTGTGGGGTTTTTTGTTGTTTGCTTGGTGTTTTTTGTTTACTTTGCTGATATAATGTTTGGCAGGATGGAGTTTTCAAGATGAATATTTCACCTGATGGAACTCTTCTGGCAGCTATTCATTTCTCAGGAAAACTGACAATCTGGTCTATTCCATCTCTCAGACAACAAGGAGAATGGGACCAAACTGATCAGGTAGGGATGTAAACGTTTAGAAACTTGCAGTATAAATCTTAATCTTTCTGTGTTTTAACCATAAGCATTAAACTTTAAAAATTAAGAAAAAGAAGCAGTTGTGTTGCACTGGATTTTTCATGAGGCATTTTGGTACCAAGTGGGTGACACTGATAGAGGTAGACTGAAATGCTATTTTAAAATGTAAGTGGGGGCCAACATGGGTAACTTCATTTGAATTGTTGAAACCAAATTCTGCTGGATGTCTAATGTGTTCATCTATTTCTCCCTCAAAATTTACCTTCCTTCTTCCAGATAACGCTCGAGAATAGTTTGTTCATCAGGTTGATATTAGTAAGTCACATGCTTTCTACAGGAATTGTTTGCAAAACTGAATGTTCTCTAAGGAGAATGCTTTATTGAGGAAAATGTGTCTGCATTTTCAAAAGTGACACAGCTGAAATGATGCCCACTAGTCTGAAGTATTCTGGGTTTACTCCACTTAATTTCTTGACTAATAGATATAGAAAGGCTTTTCACTTGAAGTGCTGTGTGTTACGTTCTAAACCTACAAGACGTGAACCCACATCAAGTCCAAACAGGGTAACAGTCAAATGGGATCTTTGGTCACTAGACATGTATGGCACAAACTACCAATATTTCCTACACAGTATTGATCTCAGATGGTTTTATTGTACGTAAGTGTGTTTCTTATTAGAAAATTATTGTAGAATGAAAGATTTGCTAGTTAGGAGTAAACAGTTGTGTTTTAGTGCATATGCTGATTAATTAATCCCTGTTACATTATCATTAAATATTTGCAGTTTCTGTTTCTTTGTAATTTCTTTTTGCAGGGTAGATTTTTGCACAATGTATCGACTCCTTTAGAAATTTCAATACAAAAATACTTCCTCCAATTTTTGTGGACTGTTTTAAATTCAAGTTTATGCATTCATAAATGAATGAAATAAAGCTTTTTCACATGCTGTATTGAATTTCTCTGCAGTCTGTGCATTGTGCAGTAGTTACTATAAGGTCCACAACAAAATGCTTCCTTGACATTACATATAGGCACAGGCTTCCATAGTGAGGAAGAGGACAAAATGAAGGAAGACATCTTCCTCTGGGTATCATGATGACTATGAGGTTAAATGAATATTTTCAAGAAAAATTACAAAAAAGATAGGCCAAACTTTGATTGTAGGAAACACTTAAGTCAATAATACTTGTACAGATAATGGTATGTTGCCATCCTGAACAACACTAGTGTGCTGCTACCTTTTTCATTTGACTGCAAGAGCAGCTACTGACTTGGAAACATGGGTGTGGTGTTGTGTAGCTTAAGTTTTGTTTTTCATAGGTAAGCAGTCAGATCTAGTCAGGCCGTACTGATTATGAAACTCTTCTGGGTCTGGCTGGGATGGAGTTCATTTTGTTCACAGCAGCCTATATGGTGCTGGGTTTTGGATTTGTGACCAAATTGGATTTGCTGATAACACATCAGTGTTTTAGCTGTTGCTTAATAGTGCTTACACAGGTTCAGGGCCTTCTCTGTTTCTCACTGTTGTCCCCCAATGAGTAGTTTTGGGGTTTGCAACAACCTGAGAGGGGACACAGCCTGGACAACTGACCCCAACTGACAGAGGGGATATTGTATGCCATGTAATGTCATGATCAGCAATAAAAACAGCAGGGCGAGGTTTTGGGCAGGTAGCCAGAGCTTGGAGACTGGGTGGGCATCTGTCTACTTGTGGGAGATGATGAATGGTTGCCTTTGTACAACTTGTTTTAATTTCTTTTTTCCTGGCTTTCCTTTGTTTATTAAACTTTGTCTTGACCCACAACTGTTCATGCTTTTGCTCTTCTTATGCTGTCCCGCTGCGGACAGGAGTGAGCAAGGGGACTGTGTGCTGCATAGCTGTTGACTGGTATCAACCCACCACAGAAATGTAGTTCCAAGCTTGTTCAGTAAAGCACTTTTAAAAAAACTAAGAACAAACAAAAATTCTGCTCCAGTGTTGGCAAAAGTGGTGTGTGTGTGTATGTGTGCATATCTATTTTTAATGTACGCTTCAGATTTTTGTGAGAACACAAATTTTGCTCAAGCATGCTTACAGTGAATTGTTATATTTTTTTCTTTGTTTCTAATGATAATGAATATGTATTCTGAAGCAGTTTTGAGGATTTCACAATTTAGTGAGGATGATATAAAGGAATATTCAGTATGACTTATCAGAATGATTTTTATAGGTGAAACTAGTGTTCAGGTATAATGGATATTTTCATAGTGTGTGTCATTCTAACTTGTCACTCAAACATATCTGTTAAATTAGCTTAAAGTGGCCTCATGTTTACTTTTAAGTAGTAGACTCTTCTCTTTCTACTAAAAAATTTTCTGAAAATCCCCTTACATGCTTTGGTTGTCTGAGCTGTATAGTCTACCTGTACTTCCATTGTATTGCAGTTAGGGGCAGGATTACTGGCATCTATATTTGTGTAGTTCTCATATATTCTGATTTTACAAAATAAAGTAAAAAAAACCCAACACAGCAACAGCTTACTAATTCTAAACATTGCAGTGCATTATTAAATAATGTTGCTTCTTTTGCTGCACTAGTCGTGAAAGAGCCTTTATAGTTACAAAAATAACCAGAGTAAATACTTACAGCACTGTACTAGGCTGGTACTCAGGAACACTACACAAAGCAAACAGGAGGACTGTTTTGGAGATTCCTCTTTTATATGCTTTCAGTCCCATGTCTAGACATGAAAAACAAACACTTGGGCTTCTGATTGCTGGAGAGCCTTTATTTCATAAATCTTTGGGGTGTGATTGCTGTTTAATGCTGATTAGGCCGGGTCTGATAATACTCTTGTTTTCTAATATGGTGTTTTAAGAATCCAGAAGTCTGTTTTGCTATGATTTTTTTTTTTTTTTTTTAATAATTTAACTGTCTGGAGGAAAGTACAATGTCATTACAGCAGCTGTATGTTTTCTGTTCAGGAAAAGTTTGAATTTATGGGGAGCATTTTCATTGAAAAATGAGTGGGTCAACAATAGAGTAAAAAAACAGATTGTCTGTGTGACAAAGATATACTTGAATATAACCTTTTTTTGTCTTGCACTTATTTTTTTTTTAGCCAGGTTATGATGAGCTCAACCCAGACTGGAGACTTTCTAGTGAAAAAAGAAAGAAGATAAAAGGTATGTGGTACAGTTAGGTCATTATTTTATACCATTGTGTAGTTAAAAATATTTACACAAATATACAAAGACCTGTAATGGCTTAATTAAATCTCAATTGGAATAGTTGCCAAAATTGTATGTATGATTTGAATTTGTAGCATGGCATAGCTAAATGAGTGCCACAATAGTTTTTTTTAAAATCCTCTCATAGGAATACTTTTGTAGCCATAACCATAAATAAGACGATATTTCAGTTAGTACAGGACTTCATTTATTATTAATAATGTGATTATGACTCTGTAGAATGCTGAACATTCAGCAGACATCTCAGCAGCCACTACATCATAGTATCGTAGGTAACATATTATTAGACTCGACAGTCTAAAACCGAAGCTTACCTTTGCCTTTTCTTTCTATAAATGTCTAATAAATCTTGAAAGCTAACATAATGTGAAGATAGCAGTTTAAAATACTAAAACAAAACAGCTTTGTTTCTTCCTACTGGATTTGCCTCATGTCAGTCTCTCTATTCTTTTCCCGAAATTCAGACTACAATGTGAAGCCATTTATCACCTGGTTATTGCATGGCTCTTCCAAGAGTGGAGATCGATGACTATTCTGTGATCCATTCACTACTGCTTGTATACATCTATATTATTAAAAGATCCCTATTTCTTTGTACTATTTTTCTTGGTGATTCTGTCTTCAGGTTAATTCATCTGACCTTCATGGGTAGGCTGCTGACTAAGTACTGAAGTGGCAGAAAAGTGATAAGCTGATCTGTTTCTCAGTGCTGTTTGGGGAAAGATCGTTTTCGTTTGGAGAGATGGAAAATTACACTGTAGTGAACAAATTGAGCTAACTCTCGTGACCATTTTGTCCTAACATCCAGTCACCATAACCAAGACAGCCTTAGAAATAACACAGCTTCCATCTTCAGTGACTTTTTTGTTTGTTTTGTTGGTTTAATCTTCCTAACAACCTCATCCTGTAGGCTGTTTCAGGAGTCTTGTTCATAGTTTTCGCTTGTCCTCAAAAGCAGTGTAACCTTTTCTGATTTTCATCAGTATTATGTTTGTTGACAGGGAGACTTGGTCAAGGATGGCCTGGGAAGTATTGAAGTAGATCTTTATCAAATATCTAAAATTTGTCATATTTTGTGCAAGTAAAGCCGTTTACTGTGAATTCTTTTTCAAAATAACATTAAAAAATAATTACATCCACAATTAAGTGATCTTTTTGCCTCTTCAACAGCTTTATTTAATGCAGAACTGATTTAGTAAAATATAATTGATCTAAAATACAAACTTACTGAACCGAAGATGCATATACAATAATAAATGGTTGTTAAATTAGGCCATCAGATGAAATCTCTTAGTAACTGAAGTCACTTCTGTTCTTATCTGGTGTTTAAAGTTATCTTTCTAGGTATAGTGCATTCTTATTTCCTTGTTTATTTCTTTTAGATAAAGAATCCTATTACCCATTGGTAGATGTAAATTGGTGGGCAGATAATTCTGTCATCCTGGCTCGCTGCTCTGGTGCATTGACTGTGTCATCAGTCAAGACATTAAGAAACTTGCTGGGAAAGTCATGCGAATGGTTTGAGAGTGCTCCTCAGGTCACTTCAGCTCATGATGGAGGATTTCTAAGTCTGGAGGTGAGGAATGTGCACAAGCAGATAACCTTTTTGGAATGCAGTAGAACAGTTTGCTTTGTGTATGTAATCCTAAGGATGTTGTGTGTATGTGTGTGGTGTGGTTAAAAAAAAAAAGTTATTATTACTAATAGAAAAAGTGATTCTGTTTCCTTATCTCTAGATAGGTATTGCAGGGAAATTCTGAACTTGCTGCAACTTAACTGTCTTAACAAAAACTTGATTGTTAAATAACTTCTGGAGAGTAGAAGCAAAGCTCTTAGAAGGCTGAGCCTGAATGAGAGGAATCTTGCTGCAGGAAACAGTTTGTGTTGACAGTTTTCACTACTTTGTAAGTGCATTTGAAGAATACTGCAAGTGTCCCTCTCCCATTTTGAAACAGATGCCTCTTAGAGACAGAGTGTGTTTAAAAGAAATGAGGAACACATTTAAATTAAGACAAAGCCATGTAAAAGATATTTTTTTTTTTCATCTTTAGTAGGATTCCAGGAAGGAGAAGAACACAATTAAGTTAACCAGGAATTTTCTTTGAAACTTAGCAAATTATTCTTTCCTAGGGCTTACACTATAGGTCTTAAACATCTTAAACAGAAGTTTAAAATAATACTTACCAGAATATCTCAATATGTACCAAAGCTTGTATGTATGTTTTTTGGAGGTTTATTATTCTGGAAATAAGATACAGCCAGTGACTGACATATTACAGCCTAAGAGTGTAGTTTGAGGCAACATTTGCATTGAACAGAAAACCTTGCATTGGATAGCTAAGAGTTGAAAACACTGCTGTATGCTGCACTGAGCTATATAACAGTGTATGAAGATGTCTCCATAGTTCTGCCTTGTCTGGGGTAGTGTAGGATGTTTAGTAAGAATCTTTCACCCTTACTTCAGTAGGTAAGGGATAGAGCCTTAGATCTAGGAGACAGACTCAGTGAGGTTTTGTGAAGCATGTTAAGCAAGTTGAGAAATAAAAGATTTAGAGGAGAAGGGGAGGAAGGATGTTGATTTTGAAATTTGAAGTGGTGGAAGTGGCATTACTCAATTCTCATCAAACTAGTTGAGGTGTACCGAGTGGATGCTTCATATTCATATTTTCTGTGCAGTGTGAGATAAAACTTGTTCCAAAAAGATTACGCTTGGAGAGCAGGCCTGGTGATGAAGATGAGGGAGAAGATGACTCTGACTCAGATGATGAAACTTCTGCTAAGGACAGATACTTCAGCTACCTAAAGCAAGGCCTGTACTTTGTGACAGAAATGGAACGATTTGCTCCTCCACGGAAACGTCCACGTACTATTACAAAGAATTTCCGTCTTGTTAGTTTGAGATCCACGACTCCAGAGGAACTGTACCAGAGGAAAGTAAGTATAGAAGGAAAGATCATATCTCTCTTAATCAGCTTTATTTAGAAAGAACTTTTAATTCTTGCTATATCAACAGAAGGATTTAGGCACATATTTCTAAGGGTCCCTTAGTTGACAGTGTACTGTGTTACCTAATTGAAGGGATCATTGTTTAAAACTAGCATTGTAATGATTCAAATAAGATGGTGTTTACAGGTCACTGAGGAGACACTGTGCATCATTAGCTTGGCTGGATGAAGTGCACTCATGTGAGTGTTTACAAATAGTGGAAGACCTGGCAAATACATTGAATGAAATTAATTTAGCTTGTTATTGGCCAGGCAATGGGATAACTTATACTCCGATGTGAATGTAGTTTATTTGCATGTTCTTTCAGGCACACATACAAATTAGGCCTGTGACTCACTTGTACCAAACAGATAGAAGACTACTCTAGGCAGTTCTTTGTCCAGGCCATTTCAATTGTTCTGATGGTAAGCCAGTTCGCTCTATAGCTATTAGAGTTTTCAGAGAGTGTTGATGTCATGCTGGTTACCTAAATAACTTCTTCCTTTTTCTTGAGGAAAAATCTCTGATTTTCTAGAGGTGTCCATCAGATCTGAGTCTTACTCATCTGTATCTGGAGTCATTCTCTCTCCTACCTGCTTAAGCATATCCACAGTAATTATCCCTATACCTGTTTCAGCACATAGAACTAATAATTGGTTGTTAAATACGGAAACTGGATGACTTTCGTTCTCACATGTTTGCTTTTATAGATTGATAATGAAGAATATGGGGAAGCTTTGTCTTTGGCTCAAGCATATGGCCTTGATTCTGATCTTGTGTATCAAAGACAATGGAGGAAGTCAGCTGTTAATGTTGCTTCAATTCAAGACTACTTGGTGGGTTTGTTTTTTGTGACTTTTAGGTTTTCTTATGGGAATGGCTGTGTTACCCTTTACAGAAATTGAATTCTCAATTGTGTTCTAATTTACACAACATAAATTGGTGGCGATTTGGAGAGCTGTCCTGCAAATTCCATTTTGTGTCATGTGGAAAAGTGATCTTGTTAATTTAACTGAAGCCTTAATCCAGAGACCTTGGAAGTTAATGGAAATCTTTCGTTTCAAGTATGTTCTAATTTCCGTTAACAGCAGCTTTCTTTCTCTGGTCTAATCTCTCCCCAACATGCAACAGTAGATTGTTGCCTGAAAAATGATAATAATAAATAATTGGAAATATAAAGCATTTAAATAGCTTCCAAGTATTTTAGAAAATTAAATGGCAAGGTGAAGTTGGAATCAGTAGCTGTATAGCAAAGTTTTAATAACAAAATCTACAGTGAACTCTGCTACCTGTAACTGGAGCTTTTTAGTAGAATCCAACATGGGGTTTTTTGGCTTGGAAGAAGGACTTCCAACTCAGCAGACAAGTGAGCTGCACAACCTAATGGTGCTATAGGGTAAAGTCTTCCAAGAGAACAAGAGAAATATTATGTAATTTTTGTTTTTTCAAGTCAGATATTAATTGAATGTCAAAATAAGATTTTTACAAGTAGCCACTCTCCATGTGCTATGTAATCTTAACTGAAGATCAGCAGATAAGGCCAATAGTATTTTGTGACCCTGGTGTGTCTTTTTTGTCACAGAAGCCTATTGGCATGTGAAGAGGTTGATACTGAAAATGACTCTAGTGCTATTGTGAAATACATTTGGTTTATAAAAATTGCATTTTAGCCCAAAACCATCACATTTTATCTAGTGTAAGGAGGAGTGATACTAATTAGGGAATACAAATAATAACAACTTCTGTTCCAGTTCTTGTGAAAGTTCTGCTACATCATTCAACATTTCTGTGCCCTTTTCTGCCACATAAACTCTGAGGGAATTATGTTTTTTGCATTCTCACCTCTTTTGTTGGTTCACATTGCAAATAATCAGATTAACTGGACATTTTCTTAAGTGGAAGAAACACATTAGAAGATTTTAACATCTCTGTTCTTGTTGCTTTGGATTGAAGCATATGATATTGTGTCTACGCTCTTGTTCTTGGCCAGAGCAAAATTAAGAAGCGCGCATGGGTTCTTCATGAGTGCTTGGAAAGAGTTCCAGAGAATGTGGATGCTGCTAAGAAGCTGCTTCAGTATGGCTTGAAAGGCACAGACTTGGAGGCTCTTGTGGCCATAGGAAAAGGAGAAGATGGTGGCAGGTTTGGAAAGAGTATTTTTTTTGTTTTATTTTTAAAGAATGCTGTATGACATCTTTTCTAGTAATCTGGTAAAACTTTTTTATCAGCCACTAATGAAAATGTTAAGATGCTTTTACAGGACATTAAGAAAGGTAATGCTTTGAATCAAACTAAAGACGTCCATGAGGTACCTATTCTCATTTTACCTTTGTAAAAGGTAAAATCACTGTTTATTTTGTACTGTGTTTTCCCTCTTCTCTGGATGCTCCTTATTTTCTTCATCATAGAGAACTTTGCTATGAGAATCTATTTCTGTTGCCTCGTCTGGAAGCTGCAACTACCCCTATAAATGCCTTTTGCTGTATGTCTTAATTGTTGTAATGATCTTCAGTAGTTCAAGTGGGGAAGGGATCAAATCAAAACACAGTGGGTCAGTGGGGAAATAAATGCAGAGACAATTCTCTTCAGTATTCAGTTCCTGGTGGTAGAAATAGAAGAGGATGTTCTTTCTTTGTGCAGTCATCTATTACCATTGTATGCCGTAGAGCTGCTGCCGATTCCAGTGCTACCTGTGGAATTTAGAAACTTTTATCAACCATCATAGTTATGTGGTTGCTGGTTCGTTTTTTTCATTTGTTTTAGGGAGGGAGTGAAAATAAGAGATGTGTCTGTTGTTGGCTTGTGATGGGTGCCTGCTATTTTACAACAGCAAAGCTCAGTATCTTTTTCTATAGAAGTTTAGACTTTTAGTCAAGACATAAACAGAAAGCTGTGTTAGTATGTTTATTCAAAAATTGGTTAATCATATCTTTTTGTTGTTGCTTTTTTTGTTTATCAACATAGATTACATTGTTGGTTTTGTCTTCCAGATTTATCTTACCGGGGGAGGTGGACATTGAAATTCCCTATGAAGACTTTTTGTCACCAGATGAAGAAATGGATACTAGAAAAGAAAAAGAGGCCAAGAAGCGTCAAGAACTGCTATTATCAGTAAACTTCTCAAAGTAAATGAAATGTTGGGCTATGTTTTATTTGGGGTTAGATGCTTATTTTAACTGCACAGTTGCAAGAACGTAACTACTCTGATGTATGTTATTCCTAATAGGACAGTGGTTTAAATTTTACTTGGCATTATAATATGTCAGAGCTCTCGGTTGACTTAATTTCTTAATATATTCCAGTGCAAAAAGTCATTAAAATGTGCGACTGTTGTCTTCATATGCACGTGATGTACAGTATCAGTTGTGAGCATGAAAATTCCTGTTTTGAACACAGGCTGACGCTGGAACAAAAAGAACTCTGCCGTAGCAGGATGAAGCTGTTAACTTACCTTGACCGCCTTGAAACCTATGAGGTGAGGAAATTTGCTAATTGGCTACAGTTCCTTTGAGTTCTCATTCCATAGGTATTCCTGTAACTTTCTTGTCACATCATGGTATCTTTTTTTGTTATATATTGTAATGTCAATAATTATAGTCTTCTTGCAATGCTGCAGTCTCTCACCTGAGCTGTTTTCTGTTCAAGCTACCGTGTTTCTCCTGCTTTACTTTTGCAAATGGCCAGCTTCTACTGTAGAGAGGTATAGTTGGGCAGAAGCCTGCTTTGAACATACTGTGTCTGCAGGGAATCAACTTACGCCACAACACGAAATGTACCACATCATTCTGTAACTAATGCTGTGTAAACACTAATTAAAACAGGGCAGAGAATTGTCTTAGTTTATCAATCAAAAATGTATCTTTTTTTCATACTGAAACAAATAAACAGCAGCATGCTTTTCTGCATATATTTCATACTTACGCATCCTAAGATAAAGAAATGTGTAGGCTTTTTGATGCTTTTGTAAATCTTGCATAAAACCCGAACTTTTATAAGTGGTGTGTGTGGTTGTTTTTTGGTTTTTGTTTTTTGTTTTTTTTTAAGGAAATCCTTGGAGGGCCTCATGCAGCTGAACAGCACTATGATGCCGAATTCTTCAAGAAGTTCAGGAATCAGAATATTGTACTTTCAGCAAGAACTTATGCTCGGGTATTAATATTTATTTCGCTAGAATGTAATTTTGCTGTTTACACTTAAGTGTATTTTTTTCCGCCCTTTGCACTTGGTTGAATCTCAGTGGGAATTTAAGAGGAGTGGGGGGGCGTATCTGTTTGATTGTAAATAAATAAATGCAGTGATCCTGACCTAATTTTCTTTATTGCTAAAGAAAATTCTAAAGTTAAATGTTTGTTGCATCATCTAAGTTATGCAACTTAATGTTTTGCTCTTTAGGAAAGCAATGTCAGAGCCCTGGAAATTTTGTTCACTTTCCATGGATCAGCTCTACTTCCACACAGACAGGCAATTCTCTCCAATTTTCCAGAGACTACTTCACCACATGAATATTCTTTCTTGTTGCCTGAAGCATGGTAAGGATGCATCAATGGATGTTTACTAAAAAAAAAAAAAAAATTTTTAGGTTAATACTGAAATTAGTTTTTATATATGGCAGTCTGCTGTTGGGTATTACCTAGAATCAGGAGAGCAGCTTTGTCTTTATGTACTTGACCAGTCTTCATTTTCATCTTTACTTTGTGCCATTCATGGAAGATTTTTGGTCTCTTTCGGTTATAAGGAAAGTAGGGACTTCAAGTATTCTTGCCTCTCTTACACGTAAGAGGAAGCATGTCCTTTTCTGATCTGAAAGTGCCCAGATTTTCACAAGTGTAAGTACAAGTCTGTAATTGGTTTGTAATAACAGCCAGAGTTAGGAAATTAATAATACAAGTGTTTAGCTCCCTGGAAGCAATTACGTTTTTCTGGATACGTTTTGAAATGTAATTTAACACTTAAGCAGTCAGTAACTTCAAAACTGTTAATCTTCTTGTTACTGATTCTTACGCAGCTTGCTAAGGTAGAATTATGAGAAGCTTTAAATCCAGACTTTCCTACTCTTTCATTTCAGCATAAAATGTTAGTTTACTGTCAATTTCATGTAATTTGTCATAAGGGAGTCTTCCTTGAACATCGTAATAATGTTCTGCCTATTAATTAAAAGAATTTTTTGCTCCTAGAGTGTTTCTTTCAAACACTTCAATTATGCAATTAGTTTTGAAGCATATTGTTCAGTGCCCATAAAGAATTGGGGAGATTTCATTATTTAATATTTTTCAATAGGACTTTGAAGCTTTACTTCAGAGGGATAGTTTTTGGAGTAGCTAATAGAAATTTTTTTTTTTTAAGTCTTCCAGCATTATAGTTAACTTTTTCACTTCAAAGTTTTAACAGTCCCAATTGGATAATTCTCCATATAGAAGAGTTCTTTTTAATTCATTAAGTTTATTCCCCTGACATTTTTCCTGGTTTGTAATACTTACCACTTTTGTCCTTTCTGAGCAGAAGTTAGTCTTTATTTCATGATATCTAATACTTACCAGTGCCTTTTTTATTGTGTTGGTAGTACTAGGAGAATGTTTAGTTATTTATTATGGTGTGAAAAACTTGTTTTATCCTTGTCTTTAAGGTAGCAATTAGGACCATGAAGAGAAATTATTGCAGTGTTTATAAAATGAGTAAAATATGTTCCAATTTTTCTCTTTTGATAAGATTTATAATGTGAGAGGGAAGGAAGAAGGGTGGTCTTAGATGTGGTTATGATATTTTGTTGGTGTTCAGAAACAGGTTCCCCTTCTTTCTGAAGGTTGTTTGTTCTTCATTTTGTTTTTTTATTTTGTTGTTGTGGTTGGTTGGTTTGTTTAAAAAACTGACTTATGTGCCAAGAGGCAAAATGACAGTTAAAATAAAACATTCGTGATCTAGTTGTAAGGATGTGAAGCTACGGGTTAAGAACTTAGTCTTGTCTGCTGTTGAAAAATGGGTGTATATTTTGAACCTTTATTCCTGTGGCAGACAGAACTTTCCAGTGCTAGGATTAGGTATGTGCAGGTTCACATTTCTTTTTCAGGTTGCAGAACAGGTAATAGTGTATGTCTTTGAAATGTTTGTCTTTGGACAAGTACAAAATGAGGGTGAGAGCAAATCCTATATACACAAATCCCATATACTTATAACAATATACTGTACAGTTGATCTAACCTTTTTCTAAAACTTTTTCCTGTTACAAAACAGATTACTCGCATAGTATTGCTAAATACACTCCCTAAAACTCTTATTAATGTAATAGAATTAAATATGTATTGATGAAAATGTCTATGAATGAGTAATGTACTAATTAAATAGACTTAAGTTGTACAAAGTAACATTTTCTTATTAAATTAATAAGGTTTTTTTTTTTTAAATAGGATGAGTCTCTCCCCAGCCCCCAGTCCCAATAACTTCAGCTTCTCGTAATTCTTGTTTAATGTGAATCAAAATGAATTCTCTTCAATTCACACGGATTGAAATTCTTGGTCATTTTAAGTGAGTTTATTTGGGCCTTTTAGTTCTAGCATTTATTTTTTAAATGGGTTATTAGTATCAATAGAGTTTTGATTGAACTAGGTTGTGATACAATTTATAAAACTCTTTCATTCCTACATAATATTAAAAAGTTGCAGGTACTGACTGTAATTAATAGATTTCTGAACAAAAGGAACACATTGCAAAAATATAAACCCCAGTGTTTCAAGTGGTAGGAAAAAATGTCTGAGCATTCCGACTTCGTGTCTCTTCAGCTTATGCAGCTTGTAACTACAGTGGTCTTGGGATAAGGGGTGAGAATGATTCAACCTGTCCTCATGAACTTTGACTCTAGACAAATCTTATAAAGGATCCTGAGTCAAGAAATGACTTATTCTGGTTTTCCTTCTTAAATTTCACACTATTGCAGTTACAAAATAGGGTGAATGCTGACTATCAGATGGATTTTCTACTCTCAGATGCAAAAGACACATCTCTTGTGACTTCTTTTAGCTCATTGTTCTTTTGAAAATTCAAGGCCATAATTGTCTGTACCAAGAGATTCCAATAGTGTAATTTGTTGCTGTGGTTTATGTGATGAGACCACAAACATGGACCAGCTGCATGATAGTGCCCATGTTAAGAGTGCACTGGTGGCCTTGCTTAAAGAATGCCTTGTTCATGACTTGTCTGAGCTGCAGGAGGCTGAGCAGCACTCTTGCTGAGCAGTGTGCAGCTCTGGAGGCAGAAAAGATTTTGGTGAAGGAAAAAAATACTGTACTTTGTCTTCTAGGTCTTCATATAGGGCCCTCTGCGTAGGATGAAATACTGCTGGGAATGACCATATTGTGTCTTTGTATATGGAGCTCTTTAAACAACAAGAGAGTTGGTTCCTAGCTGGAGCTCTCTGAGGTGACACCTACCCTTATGGAAATGGACCACATTGCTCTGTGTTCTCCTGGGTCCCCCATCTATGGGGCAGTCTGGCTGAAGAAAAACTTGAGATTGTATAGCAGGTGCTGCCCTGTTTGTGCATGGAACAGGTGAGGTGGGACAAATAGGCACCTCTAGCTATTGCCAAAGCAAAAGTATTGGAACACAATTGCTTGCTGTACACCACCACCGTGAATGCACATAGAAGTGCTATATATGAAGAATTTTGTTACCTGTGACAATGTTTTTGTAAAGGCTGCATTATAACTGCTCTTTCCTTTTGTCTGAAGCCTCCAGTTCAGCTGCAGATAGTAAATTCCAAGTATCTAGTGAAAGAAAGGCTAGTGCATTCTATCAGCATAAAGCAGTTGTTTTTCTTGTTACTGGCACATGTCATTTACATTAGGGTGGCATTTGGAGGCCAGTGTCACAAAAATTTTATGGTCTTATCCATCAAGGAAGAGTTGGCATAACAAATGGGGAGAAAAAGGTAGAAGAATTTATTTTTTTTACTTGTCTTCTGGGCCAGTTTGTTAGGAAATATATACATATTTTTTTCCTGTATCTGCTTGTAGAAAGTCTCAAGTGGTAGATATTCTTTTGTTTCTCAGTTTTGGCACGTCTTTTGTAGCTTAGCATTTTTAGGCATCACTCTCAGAACTGTTCAGGAGGAGGTCTGTAATGTCTGAGCAGAAGATTTAAGTATTCATGAGACTCTTGGAAAGGACTGCAAGTTACATAAGCTCAACAGCTCCCAGGGTTGAGAAGGAATCTGAAATACTAAGACGCATCGGTGGCTCTACATGCCTGTCGGCTTCAATGGTATTGTGATAGACTGACATTACTCAGTAATGTGTTTTTGCAGAATTGCGATCATAATGTTTTTCTACTTTTCATATTATTTCTCAGCTTCTTTTGTAATGATGGCTTCTGAATCTCTGCTGCATCTTAGTCATTAGGATTCATGCTCCTTCTCAAAGATCCATCAGATGCACAGATTTTGTCTGTTAAGACAACTAGAGTGAAGATGGTAGGAGTTGACATATTCAAAGGAAATGATACCTCTTTCTCATCTGTATTTTAATAGCTACAGCTAGCATTCTTAGTCTGTAGTTAAGACTGTTGCCCTCAGGTTTTTAAAGGTGATCTCAGAGGAAATAATGCTTTACCACTATTATAAATACATAACCAGAGCCTTTTTCCTTTTCTTTTAATTTTCTTATCCTTTTTACTACATTTAACTGCTGTATTGCAACATTACTGCTCACATTTTAAACTCACAGAAGTTGGGAAATTTAAATGTATGGTTCCCTCAACAGCCATAAGTCTGCTGTATTGTACATTACATTAGTAGTAAAAATGTTCCCTCTAAGATAGCAACTTTTTATATGTTTCTGCTTTTTTACTCTTAACTTCCTCAAATACTGGTTTTCAGTCATGGCTTAAAGTGAATTTTTACTGGAGAATTGTGGATGAACTCCATTTGCCTGATGAACTGTGGTGGGAGTGGAAATACCTTCTAAAAACTTGGTGAAGCTTTTAAAACCTGAAAATTTCCACTTAGTTGACTCTTATCTATGAACAGATAAATGCTACACCAGGAGGTTCATAAGCAGTTAATTTTGCCTTTCCGTAATGATATGTTCTGAATTAGGTTTTTAGTTACTGCCTGTGGCACTGCAGTTTCGATAAAGCATGTAGAGCTTCATCTCTTCTCTTCTTAGTATGTGTATGTAAATAGGTTTGATGACTGAACTTCAGCAGAACTGTCTAACGTACAGTCCTCATTTTTGCATGTTAGTTTTTCTTCTGCTCTTCTGAAGCTGAACTGCTTTTGGTTTTAGTGTAGTTCAGAAGTGTTTGTGTTAAAAGAATTAATCCCATGGGCAGTTCTTTTTGTTTGAATTCATTTGTATAGTGCTACAGCAAAATAAATAAGAAGGGCATAAGTTTTATATGCACTTGTTTTCCTTTGCACTAAGGGAAAGGAGAAAAACAGTTTAGAGGTAAAGAGATCAATGTAGTTAATATTATTTCAAGGATGTGTTTGGAAAAATAAAATTAAAAAAATCTCAGATCATACCTTCCACTGAGAAGTACAAAAACTAACTTTTGAGGGAAAGATTAACTTGTCATGATGGCACTTGTGTTCCTTTCTGGATTGACTTTTGCTAGTAGCAGGGAAGGTTCTTGTCGTCCATGTAAAAGTTGAAGTAGTAGTTTGGAGGAAGAGAAGGTCTTCTGCAAACTGGCCTGTGTGGGGATCTGTGAAAGCAGCAGGAGCAGCTCACTGCAACTGGAAGGCCGCTGCAGAAAGTAAGCTGACAGAAGTACTATAGGTATTAGTCATGAGGAGATTTTGATGAGGAGAATGAGAACTTTAATCTATGAGGGAGCTGTAGAGAACATGAGCTGTCACCAAGGAAGGAGGGAGGTCTCACATGAGCTGCTATGCTGGAGATGAACTGTCATTCAGAGGGGCCTAGACAGCCTGGAGGAATGGGCCAGCAAGAGTCTCGGGGAGTTCAGGAAGAACAAATGCAAAGCCCTGTTCCTGCAACTGAAGAAACTTTTGCGACAATAAAGGCTGGAGACTGACAGACTGGGAAGCTGCTCAGCTGAAAAGTGTAGGAGTCTGGGCCGCGCTGGGAGAAAGTTAGTGCAGACAGAAGAATGCAAGGACGAAGACAAGGCCAGCAAAATAAGGCTGGCAAAAACACACAAGATAGCAGATAAGTGAGAAACACCTGTGGTCAGCAAAAGCACACAAGTCTGAGCAAAACAGGGTATGAGACAAGGGAGTTTTGGCAAGTTTTGGGCTTTACGTGCTAATTGCAATTAACCAACGCAAATGCTTGTAGAGGCGCGTGAACAGCGCGTGTAGATGACCTGTAGCCTATTAGAAGATAGATGAGTGCGTGTACGGAACTTAGTAGAGTATAAATGTAACCAGAAAAGGAATAGAAAAAAACTAGAACAATAACTATAATAAAAGATGGACGACCTGATCATCACATTGGTGTTGCATCGTTTCTGTTCCCGCACGGAGAAATAAGGACCCCGGCTAATGGTGACCCCGACAGAAAAGGACTTGCAGGTCCTGGTGGGCATGAGCAGGACATGATTCAACAGACAAGCCCAACAGCATGTTGTTCTGCATGAACAGAAGCACAGGCCAGGAGTCTGAGCAACTGGACTACCACACTCGTTCAACTGCATCTAGAATACTGGCCCCGAGTACAGGGAAGACATCCTTAAACTGGAGTTTAAGGCCACCAAGGTGACTGGGGACTGGAGCACTTGGAAGGCTGAGAGTTGTGTGTATTCAGCGCGGAGAAGGTTTCAGGCTGGCCAGTAGCAGCCTTTGCATACCTTCCCACAGCATGTGAGCTGAATGATTGATGCCTGTGCTGTTTATCCACAGAGTATTAACAGGATTTTCTTTATATTTCTGGTTTATTCACGCCTGACTTGTCCTGTCTTCATCTACCATGGGTCTTTCGCCTGCATAGTCCTGAACTTTACCTTGGCTTGCCTTCCCCAGTCTTCTCTTGAAAGTGTATTGCTGCCATTGTCTTACTTGTTTGTCGCTTTTTTACAGGGCTTAGAACAAAACTTCTTCCATGAACATTCATTGCACTTTATAAATATACAGTTCTGAAAGGGTATTTTCACTGTGTGGTGGCAGACAGCTTTGATCTTACTTGGAGTTCAGCTGTGTCTTTAAAATAGCCCATTTTGATTTTGTGAAAGCTCTTGCCTCACAATTTTATTTGTATACATCAAGAAAAAAAAACAGTGAGTTTCTAAACTGCAGTTGTGTAGTGTTGGTTGACTTTTCTGATGTTTAGATTATTCAGTCTAGGTTGTTTTAGGAGAAAAAAAAATTCCCCTCTCCCCAAATTCTGTTAAAGGTTAGCCATATCATTAAAACATAGCTTGATTTGTTTATATGAAATCAGATACAACTTTTCTCCTCTGGTAGCAGAGTTGCTTCAAAAGACCCGTCATCGCAATGTGCAGAGCAGGAGTTCTGAAGGGTAGTTAACTGTGGCAGCCAAAAGCAGCTTGGGATACCTTTTCCACTAGTTTATGCAGATCAGCTTTCCCAAAACATGTGCTGTTTTTGGCACTCTGTTTTAGGCACCAGCTGTATTTCAGTCTTGATGAATTTGTCATGTCCTATGGATATTTCTGAAAATGAAGAGCTTCTCTCTCTGCCCACCACTTCTGTATGACATAGTATATTGCATAATTGGAAAACTAAAAATATATGTAATGTTACATAGTTGCATTTACTAATTCACTACTAAACTACTATGATGGTAGAAAAGAATGTTTCTATGCAATCTGAAAAATGCAATACACATCATAGCTGTTTAAGGCTACATATCTGGGATGCATTTCTTATTTCATCCTCAGTTATAGAATAATTGTGACATAATAAAACTGTTTCAGAGCCATAAGAATTGCAGAGCAACAGAAACTGGCATTGATTTTTCCCATTGCTGTCTGAGAAGATACAGACTTTGGACAAATGAGTTTCTGGATTAAATTAAAAAAGAGTATTTTCTAAAACTTCCCTTGCAGATCCTGCATATATACAGCCATATGTATTATATATAGCCTATTTTTAATGTTTCCATATCTGTATGTAGTGATATTATGGAACTACTAATTTGAATGTAAGTCCAAAATAATTTACAGTGTACCTACAGTAAAATATGGAAGTCATAAATTCTAGTGAGTGTACAAGTGTCTGCAGGGGAAAATGATGTTTGAAGGGTCAGGATTTTATATTCGTCTTACCACAGAACATAAATTTGAGATAATTTTAAAAATAAATGTAATAAAATTGGAATCAAGCATATTGCTCAGTATTTTGAGTGGATAACAAAACCATTTGATGGAAACACTACCTTATTTTTATAGTTCTGAATCTTTCACATATAGCTTTCTCACCTCTAACAGATCAATACTTGGCATCTTGCTTTCTTAAATGCGTTCAGAACTATTCCAGTATGTAACACATAAGGCTTTCAAATTCAGAATTAGTGTGTATAACATTTTTTCAGACAATAAGAGATGATTTTAAAAAAAGGGAATGTTTCATCTACTCCCAAAATACTTTTAGAAAAAATCTCAAACCTACTCTTAAAAATGTGCATATATTTCAGCAAAAAGATATTGTTTCATAAATGTGTTGGGGTGAATTGCCTTTTGCCTTGGCGTCTGGATTTGATGTGCACAAGTTTACAAGGGAAAAGATTTTTTTAAAAAAAATTCTAATCCTCAACTAGATGAGTCTTGGAGTCAGGCGTGCTGTATGAAATACCTGGAGGAAAAAAAAAAAGCACAGTTGCCATTGGTATTAGAAAGAATTTGACTTTGACCTTAAAGCTGAATTAGACCTTCCTCTTTTGAAAGCCTGTCCTTTGAGAGAAAAATAATCTGCAGGTCTGAATAAATTCAGTTGGTAGGATACAGAAACTACAATAGCATGGGCCTCTTTTTGTCAAAGAAAAGAATGGGAAGAATTGCCAAGCCAAAGTAAACAAAGGAGTGAAAAGAGCAATACAGTAAAAGTCGCTCTTTCTGAAGAAATAGAGTTGAATACTGCTGTAATCTGTCAATTTACTGGGCTCCAATCATATTTATTCTCTTGCTGGAAAGAAGAGAGCAGGATGAAGGGGAGGGGGGAGCGGTGGCTCAGGAATAAAAAAACCCACAACAAAACCCCACGCTAATATTTGTGTTCGAGTTATGGTATGGCATAGCTGATAGTTTCTTTTAATTAGAGAGGACTGCCACCTGTCTTAGTGAATACAGCGATCTGTCCCCATATCTGGAATTTTAGGTGAGTGCCCACCGTATAGTAATGCAGACTTAACCTGCACATGTCTCTGACCTCTGTGGGTTTTCAGTTTCTAGAACAAAGCTGCAAAGCTGTGTAGCATAAGCAGAGAGGGTAATGAATTCTGGATGCTATAGCACAGTGTATGTTGCACGTACAGCAAGCTACCTGTGCATGCAAAAGTCACCACTTCTAGCCCAGTTTGACTTAACGTATTGTGTGCAGGGCGTATGCGGTGGTTCTGGTGTGCCTCAGTTCAACTGGATTTGCTGCACCTGTGTTGTATACAAAAGCATTGTAGAAAGATGGAAGCCCTACCTCTTTACGTGTATGTGTCCATGTCTGTATCTATCTCTCTTCTCTGTTTCATCTGCATTTATGTTTTTGAGTTTGCAGACTGCAGTGTTCTGATACCTGAAGCCTTTCTCAACTGACTTGCTTCCATTTTAACAGCTTTTTCCAAAGTTTTGTTGCTCTGTTCTTTCATAAGTCACTGGAGTTACTGATAATGGAAACTCGAGGAAAAAAATATCTGTGCTAAAACATAACTATCAGTTAAGAAAAAACTTTGTGATAAATGTTGAGATAAATACAGAGTTTTAATAATTTCTTTGCCTTTATAAAGGACTCGGGTACAGGGATCTTCTGTCCTTTGCTAGTGTTGAGACTGATTTATTCCAAGCTTTGTGTTTGAATTCAAATATGAAGAGTTTTTCTGAACTCTTCAGAATGAGGAGAGACAGTAAGGACAATTGGATACAGTCATGTAGGGGACAGGAGGGAGTTAAGGATTTTTTTTTTTAGCATTGTTGAGAAGGTGAATGAAATTAGCAGTCAGCTATGAGTGATGTGGGTTTAGCTGGGGTTTTTTGTGAACTTAGCAAGAAACGTATTTGTTAAGACTGACTTTCCATAGTTGCTGATTTCTACTAGGTTGAGATATTTTGCAGTTGTATTTTTTTTTTTGTGGTGTTTTCTTTAATCATTTAAAGATAGTTACTGTGTGCTTGACTCTTGGTGAGAGCTTTAAAAATCTAAAATTCCTCTCTCAACTTATTCCTGTGGTGAACCTGAATACTTTTAAAATGGCAAATCTAACCAGAGCAGAAAATACTTCTAAAATAATTTTCTGTGGCTTATCCATACACTTGACTTAAAAGTATTTAACTCTAACTTTCTCTGCTGTGAGAAGGGAAAAAAGATGGAGTAGACATTTTCTGATCAAGTTGCTCTTGCATGACGATTCTTTCCCATGAACTGAAAAGTCTTCTGTTCAGTATTTTGTGATGAGGTCTGTTAATAAGATTTTATGAAAAACTTCGGAAGTGTGGTTATAGTACTTCTTGAATTGATGTGTCTGGACAACTGTAGGTTTCATTTCTGCAAAATCTTATGCTGAAACATGAGATTGGTCTTGGTAGATTTGGCCAGAAGGCAGATGGCCAACAGCAGTTGCCAATGGGAAAAAATAGGTACAGGCAAGCACATTGCAACATTTACCTGAAGTTTTGCAAACGTCTCTAAATATGGCTCAAATATTCCTGAACTAGATATTTTCTACACATAGACTTTCATGACACTTTATTCTGATAATTCTTTTTATTTTTGAACCCAAATACATGGTGTTTTTATCTTCTGTGTCATGCAGTGAGTAGTTAACAGCTTAGCTGCATATGCTGTAAAACAGTATCTGCTGTTGTTTATTTTCAGTGAGGCCCTGCTAGTCTCATCAGTGCTTACAGTGTTGTAGGAAGTAAAAACAGTGAAATGTCATTTCCTATTTAAGTGAAATGAAAAAATGAACAACTTGATACCAGTCTTAGCGTATTGGTGGTTTTCTTTCTTCTAGGATTCTTCAATCTGCTCTGGCTTTTACAGAAGGGATGCTCACACACTTCTTACCTTTGGTCATTCACATTGCTTATCTCTATACTGTTCAACTTCTTTCTATTGTACCCTGTTGAGTGAGGGAGGCAGAGTTGCACATAGCTTCCTTACTTGATTAATTTTGGAGGTGAGGGGAAAGGGGGAAGCAAAGCAACTGTCAAACAAAGAGAGCAAAGCCTGGGAACTCAAATGTAGTGAGACCTTTCTCAGCAAGCATTTTTTTTTTTAAAGCAATAAACTTTGAACTGTAGTTGAAACTATAAGCCATAGTGGGATGTTGGAGAAGTTATTTTGAATGGAGTCTGTACTTAATGTATGACTTCTGTTAATTGGAAGGAATTCTATTTTAAAATGTATTTGTAAAAAATACTTGAAGCAGTTAGAATTTAAAGGCAAACCCAGGTGTGCTTTGTGTTACAGGAATAGGGAAGAAAATACCTACTTTTAGGTGAGGAGAGGGAAATACAGATTATTTCCTGAAATGGGGAGAAGGGCTGAATAGATGATTGCATCAGTCTGCAAAAAGAAGAGTTTTCTGTTAGCTTTTAATTTTAGGCTGGGTGGATAACTCTTGCTTGCATAAAAATTAAACTGTTTAGTCTCTAATAATTGTTTATCAGGGTCAGAAAAGTGACTCAACTATGCTAAGAATAATTGGATGGAAGAAACTTATAATTCATCCTGATATTCAGGTCTGTTAAGAAAATTTGCAATTTTTGCCAACTTTAATTACAAACCTTTTGTGCTGCTGAATCTGTTAAGAAAATTTCTTAACTGGAGCTGTAATGCGAGAATGTAACTTTACCATGTCTATGGCAAGTATGCAGGATATGGCATCTTGATTAAAAAGAATGTGTTCAGTGTGCTATTTAACAGTACAGGCTTGGATCAGTAGAATTTTTTTTTTTCTTTTGTCTTTCTTCAAGCCTCATACTGAGGGATAGTAGCATTAGGAGTGTGTGCGTGAGTTTTGGAATGTGTTGGTTCCTTGTCATTCAGATACCATATTCATGCATGGATGGCTTTAAATTCGTGTTCTAAACTTCTGCTGTCTCTTCTTATTTCCAGTGATTTTTCTCCTATAGTAATTTGTTAGCCAAAATAGGAAAATTTTTGAAGTATAAATATTCATTAAATGTATGCATCTCTCTGCCCATTATTTTGCATGACTTGTTTATCTCAGTAACAACAAAAACAAGCAGTTAAAGAGCAGCCAAACCAAAGCAACTTTCTCAAAAGTTTCTCCTGGGGAAGACTTATTTGGGTTGGATGCTCTTACTTGAGAGGGACATCAACAGTCTTCAAGTGACTACTTGAAACAGAATTTTCTTTCAGAGTAAATACAGTAAATGGTGCCTGCTGCAATTTCCTAATGGATCTTGATATAACTATTTACTTGGCATGTGTCCCTCCTATTTCTCCCCCATCAGTTAGGTGTTTCAGAGACTCGTGCAAAAGCCAAAGTTTGGAAGAGAGCAGTAAGGGCACAATTTGTGTTCTCTTTAATAGAATCATAGAAACATTTGGGTTGGAAAAGACCTTTAAGATCAGAGTCCAACTGTATACCTAACACTGCCAACACCACCATGTCCCTAAGTGCCAACTCCATGTGTCTTTTAAATACCTCCAAGGATGGTGACTTAACCTTTATGTTGTTTTAATAAGAGGTCGGTGAGAGAGAGACTGACAGGGAGGGGCTGACTTTGTTTTACAGGTTACCCAGTGCTCTTCATGCTGTTCTTAGTGGAGTTATGAAAAGGAGACTAAGGGAAGGGCAAGATGTGGTGTGAGTGCTCCTCTTAGCTTGGCTTTGTGAGTCTTCAACTTCTGAAACTCCCCAAGCTGGCTCCTTTGAGAGCTTCCACTGCCAACTGGTCCTTGCCAGGGACTGAATCTCTTTCTACCCCTGATGTTTATGAATAAAAGATGGTTAAAATTATTTCGCTTGATGTAGTCAAGTCTTAGAGGCCCATACTATATCTGAGGGTTTTTTAATACAGTAAAGCAACAAAATCTTAGTATTACAGTTCTTGGAGGCAGAACACTATTTAAGATATTTGTATGTGTAGCTAATGTTGGGGGTAAAAAGCTATCTGTAGGGTGAAATCGCAGTTGTTACCTGAAAGTACCTCTTACTATTATTCTTTCATAGTAGTTGTGCTACAGTTTTGCAGACAGGATTTGAAACATCTTCTAAAATGAAACCCTTGTCTGTCCTCTGCTGTATAAAAGCTCTCATTTTCTCTTCCCTCCCCCAGTAAGAAGGTGTGGTAATATTTAAAAAAAAAAGATCCTCCCGAAACAAAACAAAACCCACACAAAACAACCAGCCAACCAATCTGCTGTGAAATGTCTTCTTAAGCCTACTGGGAAGGGAATGGCAAAACTTTACTATGAAAAGAAATTGTCTTGGGCAATAGAATTTTGCCCAGTTTTCTTTTATGTTTAATAGAACATAGAAAAGGAGAGCATTATTGATTGTAACATAAAGACCTGTTCGTACTGTCTTGATTTTATGTGTTGGAAGGGAGTGTTAGTCATGCTTTGGCTTTTCTATTATTTGACATTTCAATTGATAAAAAGAACATTTTCACTATAAACTGGGCATTTTATAATAATAACACTCATATATGATATTTCCAATATGAGTGTATTAATTTATGAACCCAGTTTTGATATTTCCAATATGAGTGTATTAATTTAATTTATGAACCCAGTTTTAAACATTAATATTTAAAGCTAATTGATAAATTATGTTACTTAAGACTTAAACAAACAACAGCCCCACCCCTCTAATCCCCAAAATATGTGGGATGATGATGAATCTTTCCAAAACCAGAAAGTAACTTTATTCTGGTGCTTATATTATAAATTTTAATTTGAAGTTTTCTTTATTAATTATTTTTCAGTGATGTTACTACATGATGCCTAATTATAAAAATTATGGAGGATTTTGTCCAACTGAACTGGAATCGAACACAGATGTTACTATAGCTGAGACACAGGAATCAGCAGTTTTCCATCTTCTCCTTTCTTTGACTTTTGTAGTCTACAAATCTGTCTCTGCCAATTTATTGCTGGATTTCTACTTCATGTTTCATTTGGAGGGTTGGAATTACTGTGATAAAACACAGGGTATTATTTGTTAGTGCACAGAGAAAGGAAAGAAGGAGTGGCAGACCTCCTGTGTGAAATGTGTATGTGTACAGGGCAGGACAGTTAGTGTGGACATGCCTTGCTTTGTTAATTGTGTTTAATAGCTGCTGCTAAATGAGATGGGAGTTACTGATTTTTAGTTTGTTGTTTTGACTCCTACTATATTGTGAAATTGATTTGTTGGAATTGTGTTTCTTTTTAAGCTACTGAGTTACAGTGCTGTTCTTCAAGGGATGAGAAGATTGTGTTAGTTGTCAATTTATAAACGGGGATTGTCCATGTAGTATTGCTATTGCCGTTTATTATCAAGGTCATGAGAAAATGAATGAGATTCAAAATATTTTATTGTTCCAGTATGCTGAAACTTTAATATCTTTACTTTGTATATGGTTTGTTTCTTAATTCTACAAATGCCAGAACCTGTATGGCTCTACTCTTTCCCCTTGTTTTGTTCTGAATAGCTTGACAGGGTTTTCAGCTTAAACATCTAGCCTACAACAGCAAACCATAACTAATTATTCAAGTAATATCTCATGGTGTTCTTAATCTGTATCTTAACCAGTTTTTTTTTCTTCAACCTCAAGATTTAGAGAATGTTTCACTGTGAAAGTTTTAGTCAGAAAACCACATAAAACTTAATTGAGAAGATCAGTATAGTAGGGTGTATCTTGTTTCATTTCAGTACAAGGATTTGAGCTAAAATTTCAAGAATTATATTTTAATTTGTGAAGATCATAGGTTTTTGCAGATTTCAGTCTTCTGTACCGGAATATGAAGTCAGAATACTGTGAAGCGGTAAAAATTCTTAAAGCATGTAATGGGTTTTTTTCCTTTTTTTTTTTTTTTAAAAAGGTATGGTCAGTAAGAAAATCAATTTCTTGATTTTTTTTTTTTTTTTTTTTAGTGGATTTTTAATGGTATAGGTAGAATATGTGTTTGTACAGATAATATCATACAGGCAAAATCACACTTGCAAAGCTTAATTAAAAGGTGATAAACCTTAAAGAATTGATTCTGTAGTTGAATGACATGCTTATTATGAATTCACTGAAATACTTGCATATGCTTTGTATTCTATTAGTTCAATGAGATCACAATTAAAAAAAAAAAAGATGTGTAAAGCTTGCCATTTCTGTTGTACCAGTTACAAGCAGGGGACACTGAAGATTCTTCCTTGGAATGAGCAGAAACATCGTGAAGAAGACTGGTGTGAAAAAGCAGAATGCAGGTAAGTATATAGAAAAAGCAAAAAGTTTTTTTTCTGTATCTATGTATATTTCAGATAAAGAATTCACTTAATAATTCTTAAAATGTGGGAAATGCCTAGTAAGACTCACTTCTTATTTTTGTACACATTAACTTGCGTTTTCAGCTTTCTTAGTGAGACTGACTGAGCACTCTTTCATGTTACAGCATTATGTTCAGTGTGATTATGTGATGAGAAACTTTTGCAAATTCATGTGAGCGGGGGAGAGGTTGCTGTTAGAAATCCTGATTTATTAATTTTTCTTTTTCGTTCCGCCCCGTTACTTGTTGGCCATTACATTATCGTAGCAGCATTAATGGATCACAAAACTGTCCTTCACTGGGTGAAGAACAGATGGAAAGCAGAGGTTGGGCATACTTGTGTTTTTAGTAGAGAGGATTCTTTCTTTCATGATCTATCTTACATTTGGAATCTCATACTAGTTACTTGGCTGACAAAATTTAACACTTACTGTGATTTGGCATTTGAGTCTCATCAAATTATTGTTTTAATGGTAGTTTGACTGTATCATTTTTTTTCATAACAACCAGAAGTTTTAGGAAAAAGACTGAAAAAAATGCAAACGAATGTATAATTATACTTACTGTTTTTTTAAGGATGATTGTTGAACCAACTTTACAAGATGAAGGTGAATTTCTGTATGAAACACAACCAGAGTTACTGAAGTACAGGACTACTAACCTTTCAGTAGATCTTGTTACTGATTGGTATTTGAACAGAGCACGGGAAATTGAAAAATATGCAATGCAGGTAAGAGTAGCAGTGAGGAGATGATGATAGCTGATTTGGGCTGATCAGCCTTCGACAGAATACTATCTTAATGAGTACGAATGGGATGCTTTTCCCCCAGTAATATACACTGTGTCTCAATCTTCATTATGGCTTCTGAAGTATTTGTTTTTCCTATTGCATTGTACTTATGCTTGCTCTAAAGTTTACTCAGTCAAATAATTGATCCATAGGAATGAATGAGCCAGTAGATTCCCTTTCACTTGGCTTACTATAGTAGACAGTAGCACTTCTGTAGTTCATGAAAAATGTTTTACCATTGCATTTTATGTTTGTAACTAAGAGAGGAAATGTTGTGCACAGGTCATTGGGAAACATATTTTATTATCTGTCACGTGATACTGTGTCATATATATATCCATATGTGACAGTCACATGTGTCACTGTCGTATGCCAATTGTAGATTGCCTTCTGGCAGGTTTATTGTGTGTCTGTGGGACTACTGTGCAGCTTATTTTTGCTTTATTTTCCTGTATTTTAAAAATGTTTGAAGCTCTATATGGTAAAGATAAGCATTGTAAGTAAGAACAGAGCTCATCACTGATGTACTCCAGTATTTTATTGCTTCTCAAGCCAATTTAGCTGCATGAAAAGGAGATTGACTGGAAGTACCACTATGAGTTAGTTCTGATGGGTGAGTTCTTTTATTCAAGTTTGCAGTCCTCCAAGGCTCTGTAATCATAGTTTCCTGTGATCTTAACAGCCTATCAGTAGGTATAGAAATAAAAGCAACTTCGAAGCATCAATTAAATTACTAACATATAAATGAAATTGCATTCTACTCTTCCAGACTTGGGTCTGCCTCACTGAATACGTACAGCCAATATTGCGTTCTTTGAAACCAAACCAGAATTTTTCATATAAAGATATTTTCAGTCAGCCGAGAAAAAGACTGTCATTATCTACTGTGAAATAAAATGCAACAAATAAAATTATTAATTCATGGTCTGCTAGAAAAGTCACGTTACATGCAGAGGTATGCATAACTTCAGTCAGTTAACTGATGATCTTAGTTTAAATCAATCCTGCATATTCCATGCAATGAGATAAGGTGATGTGTTTCTGATATCTGTGTATGATCTCCAGAAGGAATAGTATTTTCCTTCTTTACGTGCATCAATAGGATGCATTTGGGTCAAAAGCCTTATAATGACATCATCATGCACTAAGATTAAGCATTTTATTTGTTTTTTATAAAACTGAGAAGAGCAATCCATTTAGGAATATATAGTCCACAAAAACTTCTAGGAATTTAGAATTACTTAAGCAAAAGGAACAGGGAAGACAAATAGACATGCAAACAGGACACAGATTGGGTTTGAAGTTGATTTTTTTGGCAAACAGTTGAACAGCAGGGGTTTTCAAAATTATTTTTCAGGTGGACTGTGCTCTGTCCCTTGTTCGTCTTGGCATGGAGAGGAATATTCCTGGTTTGGAGGTGCTTTGTGACAATCTGATCACTCTCGAGACAGTAGTTTATGAGACTGATGGTGATCGAACCTTAACTTTGAAGGAACTTGTAGAGATGAAAGACATTGAAAAGCTGAGACTGTTAATGAAGAATGTAAGTATTTTGAACGAATCAATAAATATACCTTGATTAATAAATTGTTAATAAACCAGTCTTGAAAGCGGTGAACTACTTTTTCATTGACCCTTTCGAAAGGATCTTCAGTGTAGCTGTTGATGATGCTGCAGATGCAACAACATTGAGTGTTTTCCTTGGATGTCTTTTGGTGTCTTCAAATATTCACAAAAAAAAATCTTAGATATGCTGCAGAGACAAATACTGTGTTTTTCATTTTCTGTGTGTTCAGCCTGTACATGGCATTTCAGAATAGAAAAAGACCTCTTGAAAGGTTGAAAAATACTTGAGAGATTGAACAGGGCTCTGAATTTCAGTCAAAGAGAACATAAGCACCAGGGGAGGGGACAGTACTCAAGATCTTCAAAATTTTGCTAGAATATATGTAATCACTTCTTTGTTTTTGTCTTGCATTATTGCATACTGAAAGTAATACTACTCTGACGTGAATGCAAGCTGGTCTTTCACTCATTCTGAAACTGCAGGAGGAAAACAGCTAGGCCTTCTTCATGTAATGGGCTTTACTCCTGTACTGCTTGGTTTCCCCAAACCGTTGGGTAGCAAAAAGATGATGGATTGTTTCAGTGCTTCATGATGTAGTGGTGAATGTCAGGCTTCAGCTGTTTGTGATAAGTGAAAATACTATTTCAGTTGTAGTGATCAGAATATGTTCTGTTTGTTTTTTCGTTTTCTTGTTTGTTTTGGACAATAAAGCTGAACTTGTTCTTTTTTTCCTCTCTGTAACTCACTGTGCTTTCCAGTCCTCTGATGAAAAATATGTGAAGAATGTTTATCAGTGGATGATCCCTTTTCTCCACCGCTGTGAAAATCAGTCTCCTGGTCTTGCAAATTCACTTTTTAAAGAATATTTAGTAACATTAGCAAAGGAAGACCTGACTTTACCTCTGAAGATATTTCAGAATTCAAAACCTGCTGTAAGTATAGAACCCTGATGATTCTACTGGTTTCTTTGGAAATTCTTGTCCTGATGTGGTGAATTCATAAATAGGGTTAGTTCGTCTTCTAAATCAGATCATCTGTCTGATCTTTCTATTCCTCTTGGATCCAGGATTTGTTATGCTTTAGAAGAAGAAGAAAAAAATTATAGCATAAGTTATGATGCAACTAAACTGTCCTTGATGAGATTGTCAAACTAATGTAATTATGATCTTGACCTAGTAGAACGAAAATTATTGTAAAGATTCTTCTTTGAAGTAATTTTCTGGTGATGTGTTTAAAGTAAATTCTTGGCATATTTGCTTTTTAAAAAATGGATATGAAAGAGTTACCTTCCATGTGAGTACTTTATGCTGCTTCTACAGTTTATATAATTATTCCAGAGCATGTAAGCACATTTTTGCATGCTATTGAACATTCTAAGTGTATGGGCAGAAATCAATCAGTGAAGGAAAAACACAGCTATTTTATGTATATTTATACTGTTGTATGTATTAAATAAATCTAACAAATGTTTGCAGCAGTTACCTTGGGAAAATGAAAAGAGTTCACAGAATCACAGAATCATCTAGGTTGGAAAAGACCTTGAAGATCATCCAGTCCAACCATTAACCTAACAATGACAGTTCCCAACTACACCATATCCCTCAGCGCTATGTTGACCCGACTCTTAAACCCCTCCAGGGATGGGGACTCCACCACCTCCCTGGGCAGCCCATTCCAACACCTAACAACCCGTTCTGTAAAGAAATGCTTCCTAATATCTAGTCTAAACCTTCCCTGGCGCAACTTGAGGCCATTACCTCTTGTCCTATCGCTTATTACTTGGTTAAAGAAATCATCCCCAGCTCTCTGCAACCTCCTTTCAGGTAGCTGTAGAGGGCGATGAGGTCTCCCCTCAGCCTCCTGTTCTCCAGACTAAACAACCCCAGTTCCCTCAGCCGCTCCTCATACAACATGTGCTCCAGACCCTTCACCAGCTTCGTTGCCCTTCTCTGGACACGCTCGAGTAATTCAATGTTCTTTTTGTAGTGAGGGGCCCAAAACTGAACACAGTAATCAAGGTGCAGCCTCACCAGTGCTGAGTACAGGGGTAACCTTCCTCTGGCCTGCACCCTTTCCACCTCTCAAATTCAAAAAGGGTGTAATGGTATACCACTGTTCTTTCAAGTGTCTGCAGGGTAGGAAACTAGCCAAGTTGCGTTTCAGGTTGTAACTTCAATGGGTGCTTCGCTAAGTTGTTAGGAAGAGACATTCTAATTACAACTAAAGACAATTCATTTACTTGGAGTATGCATCTTTTATATTCAGAAGACAATTAACTGTTGAATTAGAAACAGAAAACTAGAATTAATGTACTTCCTTTTCTTATTAGTGTCAGCAAAAAATTGTTCCCGATCAAGACCAGCTTATGATTACAGCATTGGAATGTATTTATAGTTGTGAACGAGATGACCAGCTTGCTCTCTGTTATGATATTTTGGAATGCCTTCCACAAAGAGGATACGGGTAAACATCTTCAACTAGTTATCTGTAAATATTTTAGATGTGTTAAATATAGTTGTGGATTAATACTTTAAAAATGCTTGTTAAGTCACTGAAGGGTAGATGATGTTACTGGAATATTCTGTTCCTGTCTGAGTTGCCATGGTCATATGTGTATACGCATGCTTGTGCTGTATACGTACTCTACCAGAAAGTGCAACAAAACATAATTTAAAGTAGCAGCCTAGACCAAGGCTTCTGTATTAGTTCCTTAGACTTTTATAGCCTGGTGAATTGAGACCAAGCGTTAGTGCTATCTTACTGGTCTCGTTGGTCTTGTTACAGTTAGTGGCGTCTTGCACTTAGCTTTATAAGAAGCAATATGGTCTTGTGAGAGAGGCCTCTCTATAGAGGGCCTATAGGACAAGTAAGTTTTGAGAAAGTGAAAGGATGAGGAGGAGATACAAACTGTTCTCCCAATATTGTTTATATGTAGGAAGGAGAGAGCCTAAGAAAAGTCTAAGGAAGAAGGAGAACCTCTGTTCCTGGGAGACTGGGGGACCCTCTCAATTTTAGCTATCATTCCAGCAAGAAGCCAACAGCTTTAATCTTTTCAAGCAAACATACATTGATTTTCAGCAAGGAGTGTTTCAAACTGCTAATCTTTATATCTATGTAATATGAATTACATGAAGAAATTACAAGTAGCATGGATATGTATCTATTTAATTGTATAATATTTTTGCAGGCCTGAAACAGACAAAACTAACACTCTTCATGATGAAGTAGATGAACTGGAACAAATTCTTAGGTATTTAATTTTGCTAAAATAAATAATGTATTCTTATAGAAGTCACTAGGCATAGCCAAGAACTTTTTTATGACAAGAAAGCACTAAGAATATTCATCTCTTTTTTTTTAGTGCTGTTAACAAGATAATCTGTAATTTTTTTGTATTTAGAACTTAAAAATTTTGAATGTTTTTAACTATTTAAATATTGTAAAGCTGCACAGATATTTTTCCTTGGAATAAAAGTATAAAGGTGGTTTTTTTGAGGGAGAAGGTTACCTGGGGAAATTGTTTTGATCTTCATACTCTAATTTTTTGATCAAAAACTAAAAGCTGTGCAGATACGTCACCAGGTTATTGGTGATATGTATTTACTCTACAGTATTAATTTTTTTTCAGTAAATAATGTTACTCTGGCTGATCCATACTGTTATAGACTTTATGGAGACTGTTTGCATTTGCAGTACATTGTCTGAGACAGTTTAAAGGCTGCTGTGGCAGAGGTTAGTTGTACAACTGTGCAGAAGTCAAAAATGTCGATTATTCATTTACAGCGTGTCAGAGCTGTTGGAGAAACATGGGCTTCAGAAACCTGTTTCCTTTGTGAAAGACACAAAGAACAACGTGGAGGAGGCACGGAAGCTGATGATTAGGCTGACGAGGCACACAGGTCGCAAGTTAGTATTCAAAGGGGAATGGGAGATAAGGGGGAAAGAACCATAAGGTAACAGTACTTAGCATCTGAGAGTGTACCTGCCTGTTTTGTTGCAATAGGGAACCATAGTGTTCAAACTGAACATGGTATACATAAAACACATTTGTTAAACTGATGACTAACATGATTAGTGTTTTAGCGGCATTCTCCACATTCAAAAAACAGTCTTGCTTCAAAACTGTTTCAGTATGTTTGTGTTCAAGTAAACAAGCCTAAAAGTCCTACTGACTGCAAAATACTGCAGGATGATGAACAGTGAAAGTTAACATATTATAAATGAGGTCCTTTAAGACATATTTAATTTTATTGACAGTATAGGATTTGTAAAATAATGCTTTTTTTTTTTTTTGGTGTGTTTTCTTAGGAGCTCTTATGGGGTAACTTACTGATTTTTACATATTGATTCTACCTCTTACTTCCAGTATAACTTTTCAGTTATTCTGTTAAAGAACTACTTCATTTAACTCATCGTCCAACTGTACATGAATTATTACACAGCTCTTGGCATAAGCAGATAAAGAGATTGAACCCTGGGAAAAACAACCATCACTGTGGGTTGGTTTTGTTTTTTACCTTCTTTAAACATACGCAACAGTTTATCAGTGATGGTGTAGTAGTATTTAGCTTGGACATGCTGAAAGCTTTTTAAGACTTTTAAAAAACTTTCTTTAGAAAGATCAAGTCAATGCCTCTGTAGGAAAAATGTTGATTTTTCACTTTTTGTAGAGACTTTTTGCTTTGCTAAAATGAAAGCTAATGCCACATGAGAAAATCACTATTAGCTGGACTATCTTGTGGAGCTTAAAGAAGTCTTTTCTAATTTGAAAGGCTCAAGATAATGTTTAAAAAGCTTCATATGAGTTTTTACTAGTAAAAGTTTTGATAGAGCACATGAATTTGTACAGGAAGCTTTGCGGATAAACAGAGATCCATGGATCCAGAGGGTCAAGAATCTGAATACCATTCCAGTTTAAGGAACAAAATGAACTTGCAGCTCTACTCTCCTGTGATTGCATGCAATTGATTAGTTCTTTGAGATTGCCTACAATGAACAGCACTTTAATGATCCTTGGTTGCTGTTACAAACTTGTTTTTTCCCCAGCTGTTCTTGGATCAGCAGGAAGATAGCAATTCAGACTTTCTGATTTCTGATGTGCTGTTGCAAATTATCAAAACCTACCTGGGTGATCTTGCTAAAGACTGCTTAAATACCTGTGTTATCCCACAGAATAAACATTTTGGGTACTGCATTGTTGTCATCAAACAATTTTATCCCACAGACACTGTTTTAATGTTAATTAATATTAAAAGCATTCTGTCTTTAAATCACTTCTGGTTAAAAGTCCAATTAAAGATTGAAATAGCATTTGAGAGAATTCATATTTTTGGTGATGGGAACTATACAGTTATTTACTGCTTTTGTTTAAATTTGTTGAGGAAGAGAATATTTAATTTTAATTTCAAAAATGTTTGTAGGCAACCATCAGTCAGTGAGACACAATGGAAGGAATTGCTACAGGATATGTTAGACATGCAGCAGAAAGTATATACGTGCTTACGTTCAGATACTTGCTATGAGGTGAGTTTTATGTCTTCTGATTTATGTCCCAAGTAAGCTACAAATTCTCATTTCATATTGTTGCTCAAAAATATAAATACATTTTCATGTGTTACTTACTTTGTTTACTGGCTCTTTTACAGTATTTTCATTCAAATGAAAATGTGTTAATTCATGTGTTAATTCATTTCATCAAAAGTCCCTCTAATAAGTATCCTGTATATCTTTTACTAGAATTCAACTTCTTTTAAATTGAGTCAACTTCTTGAGACTTTGTAATTCTGTGTACAAATGTGTTTAGTAATAAACACTTAACATTTTGCTAAAAGATTGTTTATTTTCATTAGTTTTATCTTCAGCCAAGCATTTCTTAAACATGAAGTTCTGGTTTGATAATATTATCCAAGATCATTATAGGATTATGGACTTTTTACTGCTTGCAGTTGAAGTAAAATAATGTGAGATGAGGAATCTAATTTCACTGAAGGAAAAAAAAAAAAACCCTGCATGTGCATAAACCCCAAACCTATGTTATTAATATTTGCAAAGGACAGCTATTAGACTCAATTTTCTGTGACATGTATTGTTTATCTACATTTTCACTTTAATATACTGCAGTTTATTATAGAAACAGTGCTGTGTCCACTGTAATCAGTGTTGAAATAGTCACATCTTTAAAAGTTTAGGAGTGTTTATTATAGTTTGCAGATTTAATTGCTTATGGCTACCAATCTATTTAGCTCTTGGGAGAAGTTTTGAAAGCAAATTAGAAAAAAAGAATTGAAGGGAAAAAGCAGTGCTATTCAACCTGTACATAAAAAAGTCACTTTTTCTCTGTAGTTGTACAATTAGAAGTTGCTCAAAGAGAACTGCAGTGTATTTAATGTTCAAGGTTTTATGATAAGCTAAGGCTTAGTGTACTTGGAATTTCTTTAACTGTATTTAAAAAAATTCTAGTACTAGAGCCTACTAGAAATTAGAGTACTGATCTTAATATAAATTTTTTAATTATTTTTAACCTCTGTACCAGATGATTAAAAAAACACAACAAAGGGTTTCAGAAAAATTATATTGGAATCTAAAAATGCTTTGAAATACAGTGCTGTTGTGTGCAATTATACTTTGATAACTTAAAAATTGAGAAATTAATGAGGCAGTAAGGATTTGCAATCACATGTGAGATTTGTACTGGGATCTTTTTTAGCATAATGGTTACTCTGTTCTGCTTGCATGCAAAGTGACTCATGTTCACTTGAAGAAGGGCTTCATGTTCATAAATTTTGAGAGGTAAATTGTATGTATGTGATCTTTAAGGAAGAAGGGTCAGCTGTCATACTTTGCATCTTTCACTATTCCTTGAGGATTAATATATTGTGAAATGGAAGGTGATCGAATTGTATGATGTTTTTTAAGAAGCACTGAACTGTTTTCCTTTCCAGAGCATTCACATGTAGTGAAGGAATACTTTAATTTCAAGATGTGACTGGACAGAGTGATAAATAATCTCATCTATGCTCTGTTTCCCACAAAAGATTGGACCAGATGATCTTTTGAGGTTCCTTCCAACCTGAGATCTTCTGTCATTCATTGATTCTGTTTAATTTGTTACAAAATTTAAAACCTTTGAGAAAGGCCATATTGTTGCAGCTGCGATATGCATTTAATCATCTCAGAAAATATGTTGGCCTTCATTAGGACAGTACTGACTGTATTTAAAAGAAAACAATTTATTTTTGTAAAGAATTGAGATTATTTTGAGTGTCTTAAAGTAGACAAAACTTTGACCTGAAAATAAGTTAGGTGTTTTGTGACAGATGCAGCATTGTATTAATATGCATTCTTTGAAGATAGTCTTGATTGAAAGTTAAAAACATCTTATATGCTCGGTTCTGAATATTTTTAATTTCTTCAGGGATACAGAATTTCTTCTCATATGTTGTAGGTTTTAAGGTCTTACTATGGAACTGCTTTTTCAGATTCTTACATCCTGTTAACACATCAGAATGTAGGTTTAAGTAATTTCTGATCTCTAAGTCATACTGGAAAAAAGGCAGTTAATAAGCTTTTTCCTGCAGGAACTAGAAATAACTAGCTACTAGTTAATTTTAGCTTTACTTAAATTGTGGAAATAGTCTCCTTGGTAGACCTTATGTTTTCTGCTTGGGCTGAATATACTCTTTTGACTTTAAAGATCCTTTTATTCAAAAGGATTGGTTCCATACAATGCAGATAAGCTTACTTGAAGCTGCTGCTGCAGATTATTACATTATTGTTCTTTCTTTTAGATACTCACAGAAAGTCTTTTATGCTCAAGCAGTATAGACAATATCCACTTGGCTGGGGAAATGATGCATTGCAGTATTTGGTCAATGGATCTACCAAGTTCATCAAAAGGAAAGCCACAGTACCGAGTCAGCTATGTGAAAAGTATTGAACTAGTTTTGGCTGCTGGCAGAGAATATTTCAATTCTTCAACAAGTTTGACTGATAGCTGTATGGATTTGGCCAGGTATATTTACAATTATCATATGCATGAATACATACTGCTCTTTTAATTGAAACTTGAATCTTATTTTCCTTGTAAGAGAGGGTGAATCTTATGTGAGTTTTTCTCCTCATGTAAAATTACATGGCAAGTGTAAACAGTATCTTTGGCATCTGTAAGATTATTTTTTTTTGGTTGGTGTTTTTTTTTGTGGGTTGTTTTGTTGTGTCTGTGTCGATTGTGCCATGTCCCGTCCCACTTGCTTTTTGTGTGTGTGTGTACACCATTGCTGTCTGTGGTTGCTGGAATGAGCTGTTAGAGGATTCAGGTTGAAGCAGTGTGCAAGTCTTTCTCTGTGGATAAGAAGCTTTTTGTGTGAGTCATTTGAACCTTTTTCATGTTACGGCATTGAACCACAATTCTGGCCCCCCGTTACTATCACGATAGAAAATAGCATTTTGCTGATTAATTAATTTCTTTTCTTACTTTGGTCTTTCCTGATTCTGAGAGTTCATTTGAGGCTATCTGTCTTTCTTTGTTACATTAAGAAGTAAGCCAAATAATCCTTCAGAAAAGAATAGAGCAGCATTGGAGGTTGCAGTGTGGGAGTTCATTCTTGTATAGATTTAGATGTATTTTCTTTCACAGTTGAGATACAGTTAGGTAAAATAAATGGGTATTACCTATACAGAAGACTGATGTCTTAGTTTACCCTAAATATTTAAAACAGAGGCATGTCTTAATATTTCCAGCTTTTCCTTTTATTCTAAGAATTTGCTGTTTCATTGCTATTGTTTTATGTGCTAATGTAAATGAGTTTTCCTTTTTCCTTAATGCACTTATTTAAAGAAAACTCAAAAAACCAAACTACAATCCAAACAAGAAAAAACGAAATCCTGTAACCAAACAAAAATACTTATCTCAACTACAAAGGAAGACATGTCTTCATAAAGTACTACTTTCACTTAGACATGAGTACACTTACCTACTAATTACAAGAAAAAGATCAAATTATTTTTCTTCCCCTCAAGATACAAATTCATTTTGACCCATAATGGTATGTACATACACATTACCAGATTTTTCTGAGTACTGACTATAGTAATACAGTCAAACTGTTTGTAATTTCGTAATTTGAAAAAGGTTAATTAGTTTTCCTCAATAAAATATTGTTACTATAAAGTTTTATGGATTGACAAATCATGTATTTTCTGTTAGGGGTTAAAGGAAGAATGTTTTTGCAGTTTGCCTTGAGTGATGGTTACATAATCCATAAATTAACTAGAAAATGACTGAAAAAGCATTGTCTTTTTCTCCCTAATTACTAGCAGCTTGTTTCTCTTTTCCATCTCAGATGCACATACAGATGAGTATGAGGGTTTTTTTCTTTTTTTGTTTGCTTATATAGTAAAGGCATTATTGCTTTAGGTGAAGGTTGGAAGACTTATTTTTACACTACTAATTTTATAATGCTAGCTCTATTTCTATATTTTTATTAAAAACAGAGTTTATTGACTGTCATTACTGTTTATAAGCACTCTATGTAAATACTTGCTTTGGAGGCCTAAAAAGCCCAAGCATTTTTATTTTTAAAATATATGAATATTTATATGAATAAAATTTTTTATTACTTTTTTAAATCAGTTGAGCCTTTTTACATTTTGGACGCTAGGGCTACTAGATACACTGTGCAAAAGCTGCGATCACAATGAAGCAGGTGCATACGCTGTTATAATACCCAAACTACAACCGGATTTCATTTGTATGCATATAGTTGACGCAGTTATAATCTCTCTACTTATTTGTATGGGGAGAGGATACTGTAGTGGTGGGATTTCCTCTGTGCATAGGAGAGAAGCCCTCCTCTGGGCTAAGCTAGGAGGCAGAGAGGTTGGCTGGTTTTCATGGGTGAGTAGCTGCATTTTGGAGCAGCAGGAACAAAATACATCACTTTTTGGAACAGACCTTTTGAGTCAGCAGTCCAGTCCTTTGCTGTTTCATGTGGCACTGTAACATGATGTAGCCTCACCTCCGTGCCTGGGAAGTCATGAAACAGATCCTCCTAGACGCTATGCTAAGGCACGTGGAGGACAGGGAGGTGATTCGAGACAGCCAGCATGGCTTCACCAAGGGCGAATCCTGCCTGACCAACCTAGTAGCCTTCTGTGATGGAGTGACTACATCAGTGGACAGAGGAAGCACCATGGATGTTGGTTGTCTGTCTGGACCTCTGTAAGGCATTTGACATGGTCCCCCACAACATCCTTCTTGCTAAATTGGAAAGCTACAGATCTGATGGATGGACTGACTGTTCAGTGAATGAAGAGCTGGTTGGATGGTCGCATCCAGAGGGTAGTGGTCAATGGCTCAATGTCCAGCTGGAGATCGGTGACAAGTGGTGTCCCTCAGGGGTCCCTGTTGGGACCAGTACTGTTTAATATCTTCATCAGTGACATAGACAGTGGGATTCAGTGCACCCTCAGCAAGTTTGCAGGTGACACCAAGCTGAGTGGTGTGGTTGACATGCCTGAGGAAAGGGATCCCATCCAGAGGGATCTGGCAAGCTGGAGAGGTGGACTCATGTGAACCTTACAAAGTTCAACAAGGTCAAATGCAAGGTCCTGCAGCTGGGTCGGAACAACCCCTGGTATCAGTACAAGCTGGAGGATGAAGGGGTTGAGAGCAGCCCTGCCAAGAAAGACTTGGGGGTACTGGTAGATGAAAAGCTGGCAGTGTGCACTCACATCCCAGAAAGCCAATCATCCTGGGCTGCATCCAAAGAAGAGTGGCCAGCAGGTCGAGGGAGATGATTCTGCCCCTCTACTCCACTCTGGTGAGACCCCACCTGGAATATTGTGTCCAGCTCTGGGGTCCTCAGCACAGGAAAGACATGGACCTGTTGGAGCAGGTCCAGAGGAGGGCCACAAAAACAATCAGAGGGATGGAATATCTTTCCTGTGAAGAAAGGCTGAGAGAGTTGGGGTTGTTCATCGTGGAGAAGAGAAGGCTTCATGGAGACCTTATTGCACAGCCTTTCAGTACTTAAGGAGGGGCTTATAAGAAAGATGGGGACAGACTTTTTAGTAGATCCTGTTGTGACAGGACAAGGGGTAGTGGTTTTAAAGAGGGTAGATTTAGACTAGATATAAAAATAGAAGTTTTTTATAATGAGGGTGATGAAACAGTGGAACAGATTGCCCAGAGAAGTGGTAGATGCCCAATCCCTGGAAACATTTAAGGTCAGGTTGGACAGGGTGAGCAACCTGATCTAATTGAAGATGTCCCTGGTTATTGCCGGGGAGGTGGGACTAGAGAGCCTTTAAAGGTCCCTTCTAACCCAAAATATTCTATGATTCTATAATCACTATGAAAAACTGGTTTAAAATTGTAATAAAATTAGGGTTTATTTAGTATTGTCTTTCGCCAATCTCTTATTGAGAGTCTTTTCCATTAACAGGCTCCAGAAATACAAAGTATCATTGTTTTTAATATCTCAGAAGGGTCCCATGATCAACTTTTTATCTTACGGTTCTACTGTTATGTTCAAAATGTGCAGTTTATAGCTCAAATGATTGCTATGCATGTCTGACCATGTGTTTTATTCTGTTTCATAAGATGTTTTGGTCCTTCTCTGACTTCAATCAATTCTTTCATGGTAACTTAATTACCACAGTGTGTAGGTCTCCTAGTAACCTTCCTCCATGAATTGTTTCAGGCAGAATGATTTGTCTTCTCTTTAGCTAGCTCTCTTTCCTTCCACTCCTGTTTTAATCTCCACCCTGAAATGCTTGTCAGTGCTCCTGAAAAGTGTGATGGGTTCAGATGGGAGTGTAGCTAACATACTTTTTTTTGTTTTTTATGAAAACGTGTCTATTTCTTAATTAACATGTAGAGATGAAAGCCATATGACAAACTGCAGAAATAAAAATACTTCCCTGATTTAATGTGCATGATGAATTAAGCCATTTTAAATTGTTGAGACTATTTTGCATGTGGATTTTTTCTTAAACATGTATTAATAAAGCTACATATGAACACACTGTACCAGAATGCAAGTTTGGTTTAAAAAACTTGAGTAAAATCTGATTATGTCAATATAATATTCATTAAACATGAATTTTAAAAATGGTATTTTAAATAATGTGTTATTAATAATTGTATGCATTAATTCATCTTCAGAACAATTTTGTGTTTGTTTTTTTAAATCAGATTTTTTTTTTCATTTGCTGAACTTAGTTGAGGAAACTGCATTTGTGACAGTGCCTCTCACATTTCACTTCCAATTAATTTCATACTAATGTTTGCTTTTATCTTCTAGTGTATGGCAACACCAAAACACAATAGTGATATGCGAAATGTTTCCCTAAATAATTACATTTTTAAGTACGTATGTCTTCAAAGTCTTTTGTCAAATTCATTGCAGGTCTAAATTCAAGAGGGTTTAGGCTATGTTCTTATCACAGCAAGGTGAAGAAGGTTGTGGCATTCCAAGAATATTATTTTCTTAAAATGTTTAGCCAGCTGTAACAGAGATATAGTGCCAAACACTTAAAATGTGTGTTACAAGACTAGTGAATATTTTGACATTTTATGAGCACAGTAAATTGCTGGGAGGTTTTTTTGTTGGTGTTTGGTGTTTTGGTTTTTTTTTTTTTACTCGCAGGTGAACTTTTTCCACAAATTTAACTTTGAATTTATTCCACAACTTTTAGAAAAAATTGTTTCCTTCCTATTTAGGTGCTGTCTACAACTTATTGTAGATTGTCCGAGTGCTATTCAGGAGGAGCTAGATCTCATTCGTGCTCTCGGTTACCTTGAAGAATTTGGCGTGAAAATATTACCATTACAAGGTATTGCATATTTTTATTCCTTAAATGATTACTTGCATCACAGGCGTAAATACGCATGACATAGTTTATTATTGCATAAGTGTTGCATGAGTAAACTAAAGGGTCCCTTCCCTGCCTCCAAATGGCTTATAGGCACATACCAAAAAATGATGTTTTAAAAACGTTTTTCAGTTGATATAAGATAAGAAAGGTGTCTGTGTACAGAGTCTGTGTTTTGGGACTTCATTTAGCAGGACTTTTTAATAGAGTAACGAGTATCAGAAGCTCCTGGTGACTTCAGCAGAAGTAGTTTGAGCTTACCTTTTATTTGCAAAATAATTTGCACTTGCTCATGTGCTGATGAGCTTTAAAAGAATGGGTGGGAGAGAGGTGCTTCATGTGTAGGCAGTTTTCATGTATCCACTGGGCTATTTCATTCTGAAGTATATAAAACCCAGTGACAACGTAAGTGAACTTTTACAAGGTATTTCTTCTGATACCTTGTTTAAAACTTTAAATCTGTTTTGGAGCTCTGACTCCAGTGCTATGGAAAGTTGTTGGACTGAAGTTGGGAAGAAAGGATGATTAGGGACAATGAGATAAAGGGGAAAATGGAATATATTGCGGTATATTTTACTGCTTATAGATTGTGCCACTCTAACAAAGCTCATTGCTTTATGTGGTGAGATGACCTTGACTGGATGCCAGGTGCACACCAAAGTCACTCTGTCACTCCCCCTCCTCAACTGGAGAGGGGAGAGAAAATATAACAAAAGGCTCATGGGTTGATACGAGGACAGGGAGAGATCATTCACCAGTTACAGTCATGGGCAAAACAGACTCAATTTGGGGGAAATTAAATTAATTTATTACCAGTCAAATCAGAGTAGGATAATGAGAAATAAAACCAAACTTTGAAACACCTTCCCCCCACCTCTCCCTTCTTCCCAGGTTCAACTTCATTCCCAATTTTCTCTACCTCCTCCCCTAAATGGCGCAGGGAGATGGGGAATGGGGGTTGCGGTCAGTTCATCACCCATTGTCTCTGCTGCTCCTTCCTCCTCAGGGGAAGGACTCCTCACACTCTTCACCTGCTCCAGCGTGGGGTCCCTCCCACAGGAGACAGTCCTCCACAAACTTACCCAACATGAGTCCTTCCCATGGGCTGCAGGTCTTCATGAACTGGGTCCCTCCCATGGGCTGCAGTCCTTGAGGAACAGACTGCTCCAGCATGGGTCCTCCACAGTGTCAGCAAGTTCTGCCAGAAAACCTGCTCCAGCGTGGGCTCTCTCCACGGGTCCAAAGGTCCTGCCAGGAACCTGCTCCAGCTCAGGCTTTCTGCAGGGTCACAGCCTCCTTTGGGCATCTACCTGGTACACTGTGGGGTCCTCCCTGGACTGCAGGTGGAGATCTGCTCCACCGTTAACCTCCATGGGTGCAGAGCACAGCTGCCTCACCATGGGCTGCACCATGGGCTCTAGGGGAATCTCTGCTCCAGTGCCTGGAGCACCTCGTCCCTGTCTTTCTTCCCTGACCCTGATGTCTGCACAGTTGTTGCTCTCACACATTCTCACTCCTCTCTCCCAGCTGCTGTTCTGCACAGGTTGGTTTTTTTTTTACCCTTCTTAAATACATTATCCCAGAGGTGCTACCACCATTGCTGATGGGCTTGGCCTTGGCCAGCAGTGGGTCCATCTTGGAGCCATCTGGCATTGGCTCTATTGGAGATGGGGGAAGCTTCTGGCAGCTTCTCACAGAAGCCACCCCTGTAGCTCCTCTGCAACCAGAACTTTGCCATGCAAATGCAGTACACTTTATTAACAAAATACCACTTTTCTAAGTGAAAGAAATACAAGAGAGCTCATCTACCTGGGTTTTAGTGAAGGTTGAATATATGGTACATGGGCAACTGTGTGAAACCGCAGAAACACTGGTATTAAAAGCACTCTAAAAGAACTGGCTGAGAAGAGCACTGAGTACGAATGAAATGTGCTGATAGTAGTGTTTTACTTCTGGCATTGTGCAGAGAAGTACTGGGGTTTATGGAAAGCACTTTTGGGTCTATGGAAAGTAAGGTCGATATTGTTAGTGGCTGTTGATACTACATGTCCCTTTTTGTTCTCTTTTTTTCCAAGTATTACTTCAAAGCAAGGTGATGCTCCATATGTTCTACTGAGAAATTTTACCATTACGGGACTAAGTCTGATTTCTAGATCTTGCAATATTGAGCTGTTGACATCTAGGGCAGAATTACTTTTTATTCAGTGTTCAGCCTGTAGAAAACTACACGTATATTTTCATCTCTTTTGGTGTGGTCATGAAGGTATCATTTAAACAAAAGTGGCAACATAATATTGCATTAACTGTACGTGTAATACAACTGATTTAGATTAATTAGAATATGTGAAATCATGTGTGCAATTTAATGATTCTGACTTATCCTTTCTTCAGTATCTTTCATGTAAATCAAATTAATCTAATAAGATTAAAATTATGTTTTAAAATTTTAAGGAAAGCCTTTAAATGGTCAGTTACTTTGATAGAATGTCATTAAAATAACATTAAGGGTCAGTTATTCCCACAGTAAGAATTAGCAATAGACTTTTATTTGCACTTTTATGTTTAGTTTTCTGCAGAGTTGCCCCCCCCCCCCCCCCCCGCCTTGTATTTTTAGCAAACTCAGCAGTTAAGGTTGTGAACTACTATTATGATATATTTTAAGAAAATCTGGTTTGGAGACTCCTTATTAACATAAAAGGTGAAGAAAAGTCCCTCTTTAATTTAAGTGTTTGACCCATGCTATTTTTCAGATTACTTTGAGTTATGTTAGATATTTCAAAAAACCTTGCTTATACAATCAGTGAATGAAAACATTTTACTGCTCTGTACTAATATATGTGTGATAAAATATTAGGAATTAAGCTAAATGTGTAACCTTTTCCTGCTTTTCCATTCTTAATACATTTTAGTCTAATTTGATTTCCAGAACTTATTAATAGAGTTTTCATTATGCAAGTTCTTCTTTGCTGTTATTGAGAGGCCTAATATCATATGTTTTAAACTCTTCATTAGCATGCTGGGCTTATCCCCCATGCAGACATTTATGTCTTACTGAGTATTAAGTGGAGGATCTGTATACTGTTCCACTGTGTTTTGAGTACTTGCATAGTATTACCTTTTTAAAGCAGCAGCCTGAAGTTAGCCACCCACTAACGAGCTAAAAAGAGCACTGAAATCGGTTCATGATATTAAATTATACAATTAAGGCAATTGTTGAATTTGTGGTAAAATCTTTTTTGAAACACAGCGCTAATTATACGCTTGTCACGATATGGTTGACACAACCTGGTGATTTGCAGACTATCCCTCCACCTGCGCAGAAAATGTTTATGTAAATTAAATCAGCCTGAAGATTTTGCCTATGACAGTTCTTTCAGTCTGTGTGATGTCTACCCTAAAATAAAATGTAGTATGAAATATGAATTATTTACAACATTCTGAATGAAAGTTAATGTCTGTTTTAGCAGTCTTTCTCAGAATGTTGCAAAAGTGACATTTAAAAAAAATTGTATGTGGTTAGTCATGTAAATTTGAAAACATTGAGTCTGAAAATCTGAAACCAAAAAAAGTTTTAGTTCTGGTCAGTCTCCCTCTTCTTCCTCCTTTACCAGCCTGACTTGCTGGTGTTTGGGGCTGGATACGTTGTAGTGTAGGATCTGCATGCAAGTAACTTTGGGCTGGTTTTCAGATTGTGTTTGCCTTCTTATACTCCTTAGCCCTCTTTCTGCACCTGTATTGTTTAACCAGAAATACAGCAGTAGGGTTCATTTGTACAGTCGCTAACACCAGTTCTTCTTTCAACAGTGCGTTTATGTTCAGATCGACTCAGTCTCATCAAGGACTGTCTTGCTCAGATGTCAACAAACTATAAACAGTCTGCTAAGCTCCTGGGACTTGCGAATTTGCTAAGGGTTGCAGGTGAGCTGTGTTAATAAGATACTGAATTGCAATACAACACGCATTTGTGTTATGCTTTAGGACATCTGAGTGGATCATTAGAATGTGTGTTCAAGGATATCACTAAAAAGTCATCTGGAAGAGCAGTCGTTGGGGAGGAACGAAATACTTCACATGAAAGAAATTTTTATCTGTACAACAGTTGATACTGTTAACTGCTCTGATGTTCCACTAATACTTAAAATAAAAACAGCTTTGTCTAATCTGGATCTGTGTAAAAGCTCATTTCAGATTGGAGGAGTTGTGGCTGAGAATGTTTTTATTACAGTTCATTGGTAGTACTAAAATTCCAGTAAATCTTATTGTCTCTGTGAAGTGGGGTAGTTTGATTTAATAATAGTTCCATTTAAGTTAGAGGGGGAAAAAAGTAATCTGTAATGCATAAACTTCAGATGTTAGACTTATGTCTATGCTTCGTATATCTCCTTTGTACACAAAAAGTAATGTGTTAGCTTGAGTATTCATTTGAGAAGCGCAACATCTTCAAGGATTGAATCCTAAGGCTATTAGGTTTTTTTTTTTTCTGTTAGATAACCTACTGAAAGTGTCTGGCAGACCTTTTGATTTTTGAGAAATACTTCATTAATGCAACTACAAATACAATATTGCTATATTTTTATGATATAGAAATAGAATATAGAAATATAAAATAGAAATTCGTATTTCATGCAGCGTGGTATATAAAATCAATGCATTCTGGCTTTGTCACTGATGCATGCCTGGCTAATTCCTTTCTCTATTTGTTAAATCATGTAAGAATTTTTTCTTGAGTTTTCAGGAAGCTTAGTACTGGCAATTTTTGCATAGTATTATATATAGCAAGGGCCTTATTCAAGGGGGTTGGGTGAGGTTATGAACAGAGGTACAGAAGTTAAGTTGTTGACCTCCCGAGATGCCTAGGTCCGAAGGAAAGGAATCACTGGAAATGTTGTCATGACTCTGGTAAGCTCAGTGCTCCTGTTAGGTAGCGCTGCTATGTGAAAGATGTCAGAGGTCAGGGGATGGTACCCTGTTAGATAGCTGGATCTGATCTACATATTTGTTTATTGTACATGTTATCTGTTCTGTAGAAAAAACTAGAGTGAGTCATAACTTCTTCTTTGCTTGCAAGACTTTTGGAAAAAAAATCTCCATATTGATTTGTAAGACAAGATTGTTGTACAGCTCTTTCCCTCTCCTCTCTGCTTCCTCCTGCATTGAGTTAAATTCTGTCAATTTCTCTTCTTAATATTCTTTGTTCCTTAGGCTAATGCTGCTGATTTTTGTTTTACCTTCCTTTTGATTCTAAATGATTCTCTTTGTATGAGAGAAGTAAGCAAATCCACAGTGATTCTATGAATTGTAAAAACACAAAGCATTTTGTCCAGTACCGTTGTCCTAGTGCCTTAGTTGTAGATCAGCATCTACAGTGCCCTGGTATGTACCTTTGAACAGGGAACAAACTCGTGGCTCCCATCTCCAGAGAGTGAAAGATGAGAGGCAATGTATATTAGGTATATTAGGTAGAGAACTTTAAGGAATTCATATAGAGCTCGTTGATATGGTAATGTCTGTGTGCTAGTGTTACAATCACAGTGGCACTTACTGAGACACCACTGAAAAGAGAGATTTAAGAGAGGTATGTAAAGCCAGATGATAAAATGGTCTCCTGATTTTCTCTTCCGTGTGGTTGCTGGACTGGAGAAAACCAGAAGATGAATGTGTGAGATGGTTAATTTTTAAGCAGGTGAATGATTTAATAAGTACTACTTAGGCCACAAATTACATACTTGTTCTAAGAGTGTTGGGTGCTTTAATGGTGACTTTAATGCCTAACCTTGGGAATAATGCTACTGGTTGTTCCTGTGATAAGTATGAAATTTTAGTAGTAAAAGTATATTTCAAGAGTGAATCTTGGTAAGGAATATGCTACTTCGACATTTGCTTTTCTTGTCTCTTATGCTAAATAAAAAATAACTTGGTCGCTTTGCAAGTTATCTTTTGGTTGTAGAATAACATTTATTTGAAAGGACAAAATATCAACAAAACATTCCCAGTAGTGACTTTCTGTGGTGATGGATGTGGTAGATTTTTTTTTGTGGCTCAGTGCGTTTTTTTTTTCTTTAAGCTTTTGTGATTAAAAACCATTTCACAGTCGCTGAGGGATAACTAGTCATAATACTTATATAGAAATACTATTTTCTGTACAGTATATTAATTTATAAGCAAGATAGGGATTCAGTATGAGAATCCCATAGTTGTGAATTTTATCTAAACTTATTTGTTGTGGGAGATAGGCTATGGAAAACAGGTTTCTTTCATTTTAAGTAACTCAGTATTTCTTTAATCTTTTTTAGTTTTTGTGGACTTGAAAGCTATGAGCAGCATACCACTATTACTGCATATTTTTTTGTGCCTGACACTGCATCCCACTGATAAGTATCTGGAAGAGTATCCAAAAGCATACAAAGGAAACATGATTATCATTGCTCTTTTAAGTCATGCATGCAAATGCAATACTTTTCCAACAGATTAAACAGTCTGTAGAGCTTTAGTCTTTAGTCCTTAATTACTGATGTATGTACTTCCAATGAGTGGTGGAATAGGTAACCTTACACTGAATTTAAAATTGTATATTATTTTAATAGCTAGCTTAATAATACCCTTTTTTAAGTGGAATGCTGGTATAGCCTTAATCATAGTCTGTAAATGAAGAGGCTCTTAAAATGTAATAGTAGATATAAAAAAAAATATTCAAGCAAGACATGTAGAGATGGTATTTCTGTATCTGTTGACTTGAAATTTTAGTTATTGAGTTGCAGTTAGTTATTAATAAGAGTTATTTTAGGACTTGGTAGCCATAAGAATGATAACAAATGCTAGTAGTATTCCACAAATTAGTTTGTAGCCGAAAGGGCAGCTCACGCATACAGATTTTAAGATCTGTGAATATTTTATTTTAAACTGAATATTAGAAAAGGAAAACCTTCTTGCAGTTTTAGTACAGATAGTCTTTGTTAGCAGGTTTAAAACTACTGGGAAAGGGTAACTTGATTTCTAACAGCTCATGATAAAAGGGAATGGTTTTATGGAGATATATTGAGATGAGTCTGGATATTGAAAAAGAATCTGGGGATTGAACTTTATGGACTTGCTTAATGAAGAATTAGATAAAGCGCTGCTGGAAGGAAGAATTGGTTTTTGTCCCTAATTGGTTTTCACTACTTATACGATTATCCTGATTTATGAGCCACCTTTGCTGTGAAAGAAGTTCTGATTTTGTCTTGTGGAACATACTTACCGGTATTGGTTATACATGCTCAAATTTGCAGTCCCTTCCCTTACCATTCCACTGTGTGTAGCTACAAGTAGGCTGCTTTCTTGTGCTTTATCTGCTAACTGGAGGAATCTGTTTCCGTTTCCTGCTCTTTGTTCTCCCTGCCACTGCACTGCATATTGATTACTGATCATGAAAGACCTGCTTGCTACATCTGTCCATAGCTATATAAATTTATACATATGTGTATATATATATAGTATATGCTATGTTATATTATACTAATATATAGCCTATAAAATACTATGAGCATATATATTTTAATTTCAATTCTAAAAGAATGCATTTGCTGTGCATATAAGGGTAGAGCACACACGGTCATCCTCAAGGAGTTTCAGGAGCTGTGTTCTCTGAATACAATTTGTTTAGAGAACAGCACTGAAAGTGAGCAATAGAATTTATATTAATACTTATCAAAGCTAAAAATATTGCCTTGGTAATGATATATCAGCTAGCTTCTTAATTGCTTTAAAGTATTTGATTAATGACAGTAAACTCCACTTAAGCCTCACGTCACTACCTCTGTAAAATAAGCACAGAAGTATTATCTTAATTTCACAGATGGGCAAAGTGAGTGAGGGAGAGTGTGCTCAGCATGACAGCCAGAAAATCTGCACCTGCTCAGATAGCTGGAGCTATTCTATGTCCTACGATTCTCACTTAATCCACATTCTTGGTTAAGAAAGGGTGTGAAAGAATTCACTTCATGCAATTACTTGCTTAAAAAATAGAGGAGCAATAGTAAGGAAAAAAAAAAAAGCTTATATAGCAGAAATTAAGAGCATCTTCTCTACTGGTTTCCTCGTATCAAAAATATCTAATGAGCATTGCTTTTTATTTCTTGAGTCAGGCTCTCTAGAAATGTTTTCTGTTCGTTATTCTCTTTTCTCACAGCTTTCTATGGTAATTTAATTAATCTTAACATCCATAAGCTAATTCTTGTAACTTTAAGCTTTGCTCACGTTCCTAAATCAGTGCTTATTTTTGAAATCTACTTGTTTCAACAATGACTTTCTTGCCCAACACGTGTGGAAGTAACCATACAGATGGTTTCTGGTCTCCTAAATATATAACATGGAATTTCTGAAGTATACATACAATTTTGACAACATTTGACATTTAAGTTTTTATGACATGGTTTCACTCAAGGTAATGTAGCTTCATCCAATCACAAATAGCATGCATCATACCCAAAGTGTTTCCGTAAGCTTTTTTTTTTCCTTTCTATGACCCAAATTGGATCAAAAGTTTTTAAAAGTATTTGAGCATCCTTTATTTTTCAAGAAAAAATGATTTTCTGTTATTTCTGAGCTTCCAGATTTTTTCCTCTCATCACTTGTAATAGAATCATAGAATCATTTAGGGTGAAAAAGACCTTTAAGATCATAGAGTCCAACTGTTAACATAACACTGCCAAGTCCCACTAAACCATGTCCCTAAGCACCACATCTATTTAAATACCTCCAGGGATGGTGGCTCAACCACTTCCTTGGGCAGCCTTTTCCAGTGCTTGACAGCCCTTTTGGTGAAGAAATTTTTCCTAACATCCGATCTAAACCTCCCCTGGGTCAACTTGAGGCCATATCCTCTTGTCCTATCTCTTGTTACTTGGGAAAAGAGACCAACAACCACCTCGTTACAATCTCCTTTCACATATAATGCCATATCTGCTTGTATCAACTTCGATCTGAATGCTAAACATGATAACGAAATGATATGGAAAGAACTTTGGAGACTTAAATCACACTGGGAGGAGTAACCCTTAGCATATAAATGCATTTTCCTTATGATGTAATGAGGCAATAGTCCAAAGGAGCTGAACACACACAAACTTTCATAGATAATAAAAGCAAAACAAAAACTAAGATATTCTTTCCAGTTTCTGAACGTGATTTGTTTGAGTCTGGATGTCAGATGTTAACATTAAGGCCTAATGCAGAATTGCTATGTAATATAATAAGGTCACAATTTTAATAGTTTTTCTCTTTGAACCTTTCTTAGTTTTAAATCTTGGATGCCTGTCAAAATGGGAAGGGGAACAATTTAGAATTCAAAACTTTCAATTTTATAAGACTATTATTAAAAATAGTTTCAAAATGTTACAAAGCTAAAGCAGTGAATTTTTTCATGTTTGAATAGAACAACAGGACCATTCCCCTAAACTGCAGTGGGTAGTATTGTAAATGACTGCACCATTGAGGCAATGAAAGCCATGTGAAAAAGGGCTCGGGCTCTGCGATGCAGGGGATTCACTAGTCATGTCGGAGCTGGCCATTCTGTGGCATAACAGCGTGTGTCAAGATAATGGAAGTTTAAATGAGTCAACAGTGGAGATAAGATGAGCAAGTATAGCCGTGGACTGGAAGGAAAGTGATCCTTATATTTTATGCTTGTGCTTTTGTAAAACATGCAGAGATGTATCCTACTGCATCAAAACTAAGTAGCTAAAACAGTGGAAATGGGGGACTTGTATGCTGACAACTGCTCAAGCATGGTGAAGAAAACCTTTCCTTGCTCCAAGTGTTCCTCATCTCTTCCCTCTAATCCCACTAATTTTTAAGTAGTAATAAATAGCAGTCATTATTTTGTCTAGCTGCAATCTGAGGGACAGTAGTTTGATTATTTCTCTTGCCTTTTATTTGTGTCTGCTACTTAGTCAAATCTATCTGTAAGTAGTAAACCTGTCAGGGTGAAGTGGGCATCAGGAGGTGAATGGCAAGTACGGATCCCTTACAGAAATGACAGTTCACATTTAGCTTGTGAGATAGAAGCACCTCTTTGTCATCTGTAATTACTTTTGCCTGGATGAGAAATTCCCAGGTTTCAGAGGGCAATATTTTGCAACAGAAGAGCCTTGGATGTGATTAATTTGGAACATCGTGTGTTTGCAGTATATAGACCAAGAGGCCAAAAGATAAAATGATGGGAAGCCAACCTGTTCTCCCAGCTGAGTTAGTCATGATGTGCTGGGATTAGGAGAATCTTGATTGAGTTCAGTAATTAGGGAAACTTCACTTCCCTGAATGTCATTCTAGCACAACTGCTATATCTCTTCTTTTGAGAAAGCTTTAAAAGGAAATTTGCTTTGCCTGTGGTGATGGACCTGCAAAGTAGAGTTAAAAATAACAGCTATACAATTTAAGCACATGTATTCTTTAAATGGTTTTTGGAACCAGAGCTGTTTAACCTTCTGAAATATTTGCATTTCACAAGTTGTACTAATACAGTTTCATAAACCAGTGCCCTTTTCAGGTGACTGTAACAGTAGTGACTGTGTAAAATCACTTTTAATAATAGGGGAGAAGCATTAGCAAGAAGCTTGCATTGAAAAAATCCACTCATTTTTATTAGCTTCTTGCCATCCTTCTTTCCTAAATTAAAATGAATAGCATGAGATTATTTGTCCTGTGTATGTTTAGTCACCTTCTCATACAGTGCATGGACATACACACTATTTTAAGCACAAGACTGGACCAACTGATGTCAGTAAAGTAAATAACTTCCATTCTCTTGTGTTCACTCAAAATTGAAAAAAGCTTAAAAAAAAAAAAAGGATGACTGGTAATGGGTGACCGGTATAAATGTTATTTGTATTGACTATAACTGGCTTTGAAAAAGAGGTAAGTTGTCTGATTAGATTTTCGTCTGTGAATGCTGAAGTATTAAAATTAAGGTCATGACATTTTTTGACAAAGATTCTTGATGAAGCTTTACTCAGAAGAGGTCATTAGTATCTGAAGTGTCACTTTTGACTCATAACTGGGGGAAGACGCATTGTCCAGAAGGTCTGGTGATCAAGATGCATGTATGGTGTGAAAAAATGGTTACGGTTCTACTCAATTTATGAGGGTGGGGTTGTGCCTACCACATTTTATGAATTATTTGGCTCCATGAAGTGAAAGTTTAAGCTGGGGGTTTGTGTACTTTAGGAAAACAAAAATGTCAAAATAATTCTTCTACTATGGTTCACGGAAGTTGGTTTTTTTTTCCCACTGTCAGGCTTTTAATTTGTATGTCACTTACCTTAATTATCAGTTTTGATCTATGTCTTGGCCATCACATAAATACAGTTTTTCAAAACTTTTTTAATTTAGACATGACATGCTGTGCTTTTTTTTTTTTTTAGCCAACTATGACGGCAGTGTTTTTTGAAATACATAACTGTTTCTATGGTTTCGTTCAGCAAAGAACAGATAATTTTATTTCTGCTTTGATTTCAAGACAGGCTTTTCATGTTGTGGCATATAGTTTTCTTAAATAAAGTAACAAGCTTAAGTTGACCATTAATTCAAATTAACTGATAAAAATGTTGAATTTTTCTTACAGGAGATGATCAGATGGAGAGAAAAGGTCAAGTTTTAATCCTTTTAGTGGAACAAGCTCTCAGTTTCCAGGACTACAAAGCAGCTAGTATGCATTGCCAGGAGCTCATGGCCACAGGTGAAGGGAATAAATGGGAGTGGCATGGGGTGATGGTGGTGGAAATCCGAGTTCTGCCTCTTGGCTTACTATGAAATATGGTACTTCAGATTGGTCCATTTCATTCAAAAATCTGTTACATTTTGTTTGTGAAAGTCAACTGACATCTCCATGAAATGTAAATGTGTACAGCAAATACTGTATGTAATAAGATAGTTACCGAAGTATTAGACATGTAACTTCAGGGAGCTTTTCTATATGCCTTAGGGAACCACAGCTTCTCATTCATTCTATACTGTACCCCTCTCTAACAAGTAAAAATATGTGACTGCAGATAGTAGGAATGTGCAGGTCTTTTAGATGTCCTTTCTATCAAAACTCTTAAAATATTTGTGCTATTTATGTAATTTGTATATGTGGGGTTATGAGTAGAGGTAAGTGACATATAAGTATCAAGATACTAAGAAAGATGGGATTTGTTTCTTTTGCTCACTTTTTTTTCTGCCTTGAGATTGAGGGGGAAAAATCTGAGGTGACTTGAGGTTCTCTTACTATATCAAGTGATATATTTTACTTTTTTTTAGCCACTCCAATAAGGGGTTCAATATCAGGCTCTGAAGTAAATTATGATTTATATATATATATAAATGATTTATATATGTAAATACATAGTGTGTAGGCATACAGATGCCTATTGTACTGATATCTACAATATGATAATAATGAATCTTCTTTGTGTTTGGTCAGTCTGAAGGTGAGTTACATCTCTGTTTTACAGAGTATTTATGGTTCCTTTCTCAGGGGTTGTTAGTGTCCACAACAATGCCACATGCCCTCCTTTATTTCATCCAGTAAGAATTATGCAGCATGCTCCTGTCAAGCTTACCAACCTCAGAAGTACATTTTCCCTTGTAGGTTATTCTAAAAGCTGGGAAGTATGCAGTCAGCTTGGACAATCAGAAGGCTACCATGATTTGGGTATGCGTCAGGAGCTGATGGCTTTTGCTCTGACACACTGTCCCCCAGGTGCCATAGAGGCATTGCTGGGAGTGAGCAGTTCGTTGCAAACCCAGGTAGGAGTTTCTGGAACTTCTTTCATGCAAGTTCAGTGCTTACCAATGTAAGAGACTTGTGCTCATTTTTAAGTTTATTCCCTTAAGCTCTACCCCCCGAAAGGTTTACATTTGTTCTATGCTGTTTTTCTGCTTTCACTGTTATATTTCAACAAATGAGGTCTCTTTATAAGCATTTTTATATAATGAGTTGGCTATTCAAGTAGAAGTGCAATTCTGTTCTCTATTAATTTTAATTTCTTTATTTATTGTCTGATTTAAACATTTTATTTGCAAATGGGTTCAATAATCTTTTTCAGTGTTTTCCAGGTGTTTACACCTTGTAATGCAACTTCATTAAATGCCCACATAAATGTATATGAAATGTTTATTCTTACATTTTTATGATCTCTACCCAATATACAATGAAATTATTTTCTCACTGATTTCAACCATGTACTAATTTTACCAGCTACCACAGGCTTTATGTCTGAGTCATCTTTATTAACTCTGCAATGACTGACTTCTTAATAGAATCATGTCTTTGGTGTTCAGCTGATCATACTATATATGTGAGGATACCTAATTGTGGCATTTCAATATAAGTTATGGAAGGAGATAGCAAACCTTTTTAAAAGTTTTATTTGAAACTGCAGTGCAGTAATTTAGGTTGTCAAAATGTTAAATTCCTGTTCAGTCTAACTGTGGCGTGGCCTGTGTGCTAGTGTTTAAGAGTTTGTAATTGCCTTAGTTGTCTAAGAGTTCACAATGTTCATAGATTTATCTTTGTGTAATAAAAATATCTTAGAGGCCTTGCATTCTGTGTCTAGAGAGAGAATGGAGGAGAAGGGAGCAATAGCTACAGTACATACATAGTCTAATTAAGGCAGCTGCAAGTGCGTAGCCTTTTTCTTTACAAAATTGCTTGTATAGCAATGTGTATGAGAAATACAGGCAATGTATAAAGGCAGTCTGTACTGCTTCAGTAATAGGGTAACATCAGAATAAACTGCTACAAAGGATTTGAAATAAAGTCTAGCTCCTGCAAGCTATTTCCTTTTTTTTTTTTTTTTTTTTTTTTTCCATCATGAAAGCACTTAAATTTGAGAGGTAGGTACAATTACGAGCTTCAGCACAAGTGAAATCTTTGCAGAATTGGTACCTGTACAATGTAGAAATAGAAACTTGTTTCTGCCCTTATGTGCCCATACTTAAAATTAGAATTTGAAGTCAAACTTTCGGCACTGTATAAACCAAAATTTGTTAGACTTTCCGTCAAGTCACTGCTTCTGTATTGCTGTCTCAGTCCTTCTAAAGGGTTCATGTTCAGGTGTAATGCAGTGCAGCTGCTCAGCCACTGGTTATTACCCTCTTGCATCCCACTTCTCCAAGTGAAAAGATTCTGTCTTCTCTATTCACAAAACTTGAGACTGAATCTGTTGCTGAGGCTTCTTTGTTAGTGCAATATCATTTGTAGCAAAAATACAGTGATGATTAATTTGATATTCAATGGAGGAAGCCAAACCCAAGTTGTGATTTCTGTCAAAGCACATTTAATCAGCTGCTTCTGCAATTACTTTCTCCATAAACTAATCTTTTCAGCTCTGTTCATTAATGGTCCTACATGTTTTGTGCAAGCACTCTGTATGTAGATAGATATATGCAAAAAGTCTTTATCAGAAGGTCGTGCAGACCAGATGATGTTAAATGGCTCTAAATGTCTTTTGTGGACCTTCATCAGTTCTGTGGCCTGCGGAAATTCTGCTCACGAAACCATTATCTTGTGTAACACTTGCCTCTGTGGAGTTGCCCAGCACCTCAGAGGCACAGTTCAGATAATGCGTGTTTTTCATGGAAGTTCTTTAGCCTACATAGTACAGCAGGGTGCATATCATTAAAAAAAAAATAAAATTCTTAGATTGTGTGAAAAATATTGCACAAAAATCACAGAGAAGGGAAGGTCAATTTGTCTAGAGACTACAACAGTAAGAGGATGTGAAAGATACTTATGTGTTCTTCTCCCTGTCTTCCCCTGCATACTTGTTCTTCTATCATGGAAGCTTTTACAACATAATTTCTTGGGTTTTCTATGACATCAGTCATAATTCTTGCATTTGATTATTTGACTGTTAAGAGATACTTATTTTGTGTTTGTAGATCCTTTATCAGGCTGTGAATTGCCAGTTTTTTCCTTCAGAAGGAGGTGAGAATGTAACTATCTCAGGAACTTCTTCGTTGATCAGTAAGGATACAGAGGTAAGCTTTAAATAGAGCTTTTAAAGTAATAATGATTTTATTCTGCATTATGCTGAAGAGCTGAACTTGGGCTTTTTAGCAACATCTACCTGTTTACTAGATCAAATGTACAACATTAAAGATATCTACTAATGTCTGTTTTTAGATTGTTTTAAGTTCAAGGTTTTGCTTATGTGTTTATACTTAGTCTGTTCTGATTTTTCGTTGTTTCTTCCTACGCAGTTTTAGCACCATAGAAAAAAATATAAACTCAGAGGCAGGAGAAGAAGAAAGTGCAACAAAATTTAGCGCAATAATATACATTAATGTTGGTTTGATTTTTGATCGGTCCCAACTGCAAAGCAAAACATTTGAAAATGTTCGAGCTACATATTTAATTAAAAAATGTCTTCAATTAAATGTACTTTTCCCCTTTGTTCTATGCATCATGAATTTTATGGATTCTTTGCTGTTTTATAACTTTCATATATGCATGTGAAACTATTTTTATGTGTAAGATCAGAAGGAACATTGAGTGTTTTATGGGAAATAGAGGCAGAGCAGGAGGAAAAAAAATCTACTATTATTCTTTCTACTTTTCATTTTTTATTATTTTAACAAATTCAAGTTTGTAAATGTACAATTGCGAATACATTTCTCTTTTTAAAGAAGATGTAATTACCTGTATATGAAAGAAAGGAATGTCTTTTTTGTCATCTTCAGAGTGGAAACTTCTAAGTTTATTCTTTTTCTCTGTTTTCTGTTTTTCTGTAGATGATAAACAGATCAGGGGAGGGGGGGCAAAAACCTTCAAAAATAAAGAATACAGAAAGAAAAAAAAAAAAAGGGGGGTTCATGTTGCATAGTCTGGCTTTTTGAGAAAAGTGTCTCAGTTGCAGCCTCCTTAATGTCATTATACCCTTGAGGAACTTTTACCAATGACAGCTGTAGATAGAACATGCTAGTCTTTGCCTTTGATATATTTAACACCATGTGGCTTAAAAAACTCACACCTCTCCTTTATGTTATTAGAATGGGAACAGTTAACTTCTATGTATATGTCTATATTTTGTGTATGTTTTTATATATGTATAGGCACACATGCATACTTTGTATACATACATGCATATGTACACAAACATACATATTTGCATATATATAACAAATTGGCAGGAAAGTAAAATAGCACTGAAAACAGTATTCAGAGGAAGAGAGCTAAACGCTTTATGTATCTGCAAGAGTTACAGAGATGAAGAACAGATCTGTTTCACTGGCATGAATGCTTTATATTTTCTGGAAATTGGTAAATGAATTTCTCTGAGAGGAAGATTATTAAGTAGATGTTCATAAAATTGTGGAACCTTCTGATGTGGCTGCAGATGCCTATGTTTGCAATATTTTAATGTATATAACAAATTTGTCATGCATCACCTTTTGTATGCTGTAGTACTATTGACTGTGTTGTGACAGAACAATTATACATGCATATAAATGATTCAGAAACTTATTCAGGGGTTTATCAGAGTTGAGTAAACTCACTAATTAACTTCATTATCTACTCAAGCAATTTTCATTATGCTGCGGAATTTGCATTCAGAAAATTATTCACTCTTATTTTCTCCAATATATCTTTCATTTTTTTTCCCTTAGTTGTGGTTGGTTGTTTGTTTAGAATTGGAAGTAGTCAGACAGTTGACCTGGTAAGTTTGTATGTTGCTGCATTGAGGTTTTTTCTTTCTGTTTTAATACAGCTTCTTGGCGTGCCATACTTCAGACCGTCATACTATGAAATGAGTTTTGTGTATTTGCTAATTCTGTCCTTTTGTTCTCTCCCTGTTGACTTAATAGGGATTTATAGCTTCTTTTATGTCTTGCAATGACACAGGAGGAAACATAGCCAAGAATTTAGTGACTGTGTAACTCCTTTGTTAGAGACATCTGAAATGTTAGAAACGCAATATATTCAATAACTCAGTTTCTCTGATTTAACTGAATCCCATACCTGTAATCCCCATAGTTCCACTTCATCTAATTCCTCATGCTTCACATTTATTGTCTTGCACAGAATTTCAGTTTCTTCAAAGTAAAAACAAACTATAAGATTTTTTTTTTCCCTTTCTTTTTACTCTTTTCTTTTTCACTTATATTCTGATTAACTTAGAGCATCCTTTTCTTAAGGAGTTGGCAAATGTTTTTTTTTTTCTTTCGTTTATTAATACCTTTTCAAATTGGTGTTCTAAATGTAATTTTCCTTATATCAACTAAGCTGCTTCTAGCATACACGTGTTTGGGCATCCCATTCTCTGTTGTATTAAAAATACCCATCTTAAGTATATAAATTTTCCTTTTCAAAGCTTTAGTGACCTTTTTCTACCTCTTCTTACCTTCATCTAATATTGAATCATTAGTTGCCTCTACCAATTTTTTCATTATACCAGTGTACATCACCAGCTGGTCATACTTGTCAATCATTCTTCTCTTGACCTCCTCTCTTGAAATGTCTAGAATCGTTTCATTTTTGTTGTTTTAAGTTTTTTCTCTGAAACTTTTTTCCCCATGAAACTTGTAGAAATCTTGATAGCAGCTGGCTACATATCTTCACAGATTGCATAAAAGTGTGTCATTTAACATTGCTGTCATAGTGACCAGTCAGTCTTTGGTGGTTCAGTTTTTGGTGGTTCCTACTCTTAAGGAAATTCCTTATTGCTATGATAAAGATGCATGTAATTATTCTGTTGGAGCTACTGCATTTGCACAAGAACGTACTTCATTACCTTATTGCCAGCTTGTCACTGTTGATTGAACTCATGGGATAGATTACCCTCTGGAAACGCCAATGACTCTAATACAGCAGATTATTTCTAAGCAAAATGTTAAGTTTCCCCAGTCACCACCTTTTTTCTCTTTATTGTATGTTACAAATGCCTCAACAACTGGTCTTGTGCTTCTCAGAGTATTTCAGTGAGAAAATTAAGATGCTGTTGTGTATAAACAGTAGAAACAATAACCATTGATTGCCTTATAACTGAGCTCTTGACATTATGTTAGATCTGCATAATACTTAAAACATGCGTTAAGTCTGTTATAAGTTAAATCATTATCTTTTACATATCTGAATGTAAAAGCTCTATTAGTGTAAAGTGGCACATCAGCAAAAGAGAAATGTACAGTTTCAAGTTTCCTTGAAAACAAACTCTTTGATAGGAGAGCAGACATAATTTCTAGAGGAGAGTATCTTCAGATTGCAGGAATTCTTTGGAACCTCAGGGCAAAAATAACTCTCCACCTGCTGTTTGAAATGTGACTTTTTTTTCAAATAATTTTATTTTTTATTTTCAGAATAACTGGCACTGTGTTTTGTGGTTTAGTAAATGTACTGGTTTTAATTCTGTAATAACTAAATTAGAATTCTTCCCATAGGAAGAGGTAGCTGTAGTTCCCGAAGGAATCCTGTTCATGTACAGTGTTACTGAACTCTTCTACAGAGAAGGAGAAAAATCTTAACGTGGAACTCTTACGTTCACTATTTAAACCCCTGTTGTAATCAGTGGAGATCTAGTCAGTTGTGCATAGGAAATAATGCAGTTAATCAGCCATTAGGTTCTTGGTTTAGTTACTTAATCATAGATATCAACAATTTGAGATGCCCTAAGTACCTGTCCTTTAGCTACTGACCCAAAAAGTCTAGGAGTACTCTTGTCAGATCTACAAGTGTTAAGTAGATATCTTAATTACTGCCATATATCTTAGTCGTTAAAGTCTGTGTTTAAGCATCTGAATCAAATGCATTGTGTATGCTTAAGGCTGGGTTACTTTTTCAGTTCCGGTGACATTATAGCCCTAATAAGAGCTTAGACATCCAGTGACACCTGAATTCTAGTGTTGTCATCTTGAACTGAATCTTTTCCCTAGGCTCTCATCCAGGGTCTGGTTTATCTTTACAGGACTGGAGTTTTCAATAACTGGTTCATTAGCTGTAACACACATTACAAAAAGAAAAAAAACAAATACCAATAAACCCCCCAAAAAACCCTTCAAGGCACAAAGCATAAATGTAGAATAAATATGAATTCTTATGTATAAGAGACTATTTTAGATTCCTGTTTTCCAATGGGAGTACCAAAAATGGGATCTCCATCAATCTTTCAGAAATAATTTATTTTATGAGAGATTGATTCAGGATAGCAAAAAGTTATAGCCTGAAAGTATTGCTGTTCCAGGTATACAGAGGAATGGCTTTTCAGAAAACAATTCTTATTTGTGCAGAAAAGACTGTAATTACTCATAAGAGTTGAAATTCTCTTTAGAAAAAATCAATAGAGTTTATCTGATAACGGTAGAGCTATAAAAGCATACACACTGGCATGCTAGTTAGCCCTTTAGGTTTCACACTGCTGAAGGAAGTTTATTTTAAAAAATGTGTTTTGCTCAAATGCAGTTGAGAACTTGGGGGGCGTGGATTTTTTTTGGCTTGTTTTGTTTTATTTTTTCCCCATGAAAAATCCTTTAGGTGTCCTGCAGCATCTGCTTGAAAATGGAGGTGGAGAGAGAAATTAGTATTCTGTATATAACACTTAAATTACAAAAAGCTTTTGTACTAAGTACCAGGAGTGGTTTATTTAAAAACCACAAACAAGAAATTCTCCCCCGCTCTCCCCCACCAGACCTAGGATTTTCTCTTGCTTTTTAGTTTTCGGAGGAATAAAAATTCTGGCATGTTGTACTTGGCGTGCTCTTTCTTCATTTGGTGAAGTAAGAGCTGAAATTTCCAGTTTAGCCAGTTAGTTCATGAGGGGTGCGTCTGTGAAATGCAGAATATAATTTCAGAAAAGTTTGAAAAAAAAAAATGTTGAAGCCTTAATGGAAAAAAGGATTTAAGATGGACCTGCTACCTCAGTGGTCAGCTTGAGGTAGTGATTTACTGCATGCTACAGTAAAAGGTGCTAAAATAAGTTCGTCTGCAGTGAAATTCTGCCTTATTGAAGCTATTGTGTTTTGTCACTGAAGTTATGGTGGAACATAATTCATATGAGCATAACTTGGCATCCTTTTTCTCTGATGCCTGAAGTTTTGTCATGAGTTAGTAAGTTGTAAACTAATACCTCACAGTCAGTTATACAGGTAGAATTTTTCTATTTCAATACACTTCAGTGTGTGGGGAAATGAATAACAGAGTTGTTAGGGAGAAACGCTGAATATAAAGCTGTTGAAATTTGCTGCATGAAGGAAAATATTTGTATTTTGTATTGCTGAAGACAGTGTGTTTACATTAGCATGCTAATTATGTATTTATTTGTAATGTGTAAGCTTTGCTATTAACACAAATCTTTCAGGACTGGAATAGCACAGATCAACCAACATGGATGTTCTGGGTGTTATTTAAATGCTCTACATAGGAAGAGCTGGTACAGAAAGCTCCTTTTGTGGAACATGTCTTCTACTTTTAAGAATAGACTTACATGTGAGTTTACTGAGACTGCGTGAAGACATTTTGCAGAATAACGTGTAGACATACACATGCACGTATTACAGAAACAGTTTGGGGTTGAGAGTAGGCTGGGGTCTTGATTCGTCTTTTCAGTCTTTAGGTTTGCTGTATTCAGTACCTTTTAAGTGCTGACTGCAGAATTTCAAATCTTGATGATACTTTTTCACTCGGTGTGGAGATGAATGTTTGCATCTCTTCACCATTTACCCTACTGAGAATTCAACTTAATTAATGCTACCTCTGTACAAATACAAGACTGACTCTATTATCAGCTTTCTTGAATTATTGAAGATTAATTTTAGCATGCTCAATCTCCTCATTTGTAGAGACATCATTACTTTAACAGTAGAAGCATTCAACAATTATGTAAAGCATTACCATTATAAACTTTGGAATTAAAACCAGCTATTGTCTGTGGAAGTGAGATTATAGTTGAATAAGGGGCAAAATGTTCTACTGATCATGCTACTCACTTCAGATGAAAACTTCTAAATCACTTTTAACTTGTTTTTTGTTTGTTTTTTTATGACAGCTGCTGCTTAAATTAATGATCATTAAAATATGTTCTTAACATAGTGTGCCTGAACTCTAATGCATTTGGCTTTAGCCTCATTAAAGGTCATTTAGGTCATTAGCCTCATTAAAGCATGAGTCTAACACTTGCCATTGTGTGTTGCATTATGCTCACAGGATGAAAGCAACGTCTCCTCTAACCAGTCTGCTGATTTGTTGTACTGGACAACTTCAAAAACCATGAAGGTGTTGTCTAACACAACTATGACAACAAAAGCCATGCTGCATGCTGTCAGTGATGGACAGTGGTGGAAGAGATCATTAACTTATCTTCGACCATTACATGTAAGGGATAACTGATGTGTTTCCAGATGTTTACAGGTTCACTGATACATTAGTATAACAGCTAGGATCCTTTGTAGGTATATAACTGAAGACCTCAAATCAGTAAATGAACTAGAGGCATCACAGGATTGTTTGCAAGCAAATCCCAGTAAAAGAACAGATCTAAAGGTGTTTCCTTTTCTTGTTTTCTAATCTGTTTTCTCCTGCTTTCTTAGCCTTGTGTGAAAAGGCATAGTTGAAATTTGGCAGAACTTTGGGGAAGAAAGCACAGTGAAGCCCACTCTTTAAATACTGTCATTTTATATTCAAAGCTGTTCCTTTTCAGTTTCTCTTTTCTACTATCTCTATTTCAGTGGATTTTCTATAATGTTTGTGATGCTAGTTTTTCTGATACTACTTTTGAGCATGATTCTCTTCCCTTTTTTAAGAATACTGGACCTCATTCAACATTGCTTTATGTAAGATGACTCCTATCTTGCTCCCCACTGAATTCAATTATATTTTCATTTACAGTTGTTTCCCTTCTGAACAGTTACAGACTTTTTAATGAGCTTTTTTACAACTATGCTCAACTATACTTACTTTTCCCAGGGCCAAGAATTTGGAGATGTATTAAAAAGTGGGCCTGGAGAAAACGCCACTGTGGAAAAACAAGGCTGTCATCCGTTTTATGAGTCTCTAATTGCTGATCCATATGTTGCAGAAGTAAGTTTCTGTTACAGAATTCTGAAGTGTTATTTTTTTGTTGACGTTTTATAATTAAGTAAAACTACGGATTTTGGATTATTTGTGTGTCTTGAAATTTTGTGCAATAGTAGGAAAAAATCCAGACATAAACAGAAAGAAAAGCAAATGCAGGAACCGAGGTAGATAATTGCATCTGATGCAAGTGAACTAAATATAACTGCAGGGTGTAGCGTGCATGTGTCAGTTATCTTGTTTTACTTCTAGTCTGAAATCGGCTATGGCACATACCAGAACAATTCTTTAGAAAGCTTTGCAGAAGTGTTGCTGAGAACAGAGAAACTGACAGAAACAAAGAGCGAAGGAAAAGACCTACTTCCAACTACAGAAGGTATGGGTACGTGTATATTCATTCCTGTATTTACTGTATATAGTAAATATAGGAGAATCTATGGATGGGTTTAAATATGGACAATTGCACAGAATGATCTGAAGTGCTGTCTGGGTATTTTGTATGAATTGTGATCTGATTCAACATCTGATGTTGGTAAGTAGTCTTGATAGAACTAGCTGCAGAGTTTTCAATAGAAGTAGTATTTTTAAAAGGTCTTGCTCAGTAAAGGCTAGAAATCTGAAAGTTGACTTTCAATAAGCAGAAACATGGGGGGTGAAAAAGATACGAACATTCTGGGGAGAAAAATTGTAGAAGGTTTCCTGAATAGTACCATGCACAGATGGAAATGGCAATCTGCAACCCAGTGTTAATGTTTTTTGTATGTTTGCCTCTGTATTCACTTGCTCAGATTCTGTGACGTTGTGTATACAGCCTTCAGTATTGCAGAGTCATTACAGTAATTTATTTGCTAATGCTTAACTGCAACTTCAGGAATCATTAGAACATTTTGTCATCCCCTGAAATTTCTGCGTTTTATAGGTTGTACTGAGTAATTTGTTAGCTGAAAGTTTCACTTTTTAAAAAAACCCACAACATACCACACAACCACCTGTGATTGTTTGTCTTTACTTTTGGCTGTCTCCTGCTGGTTTAAGAAATGAACTGTTTAAATATTTACATGCCGTTAGTGTCTTTTGAAGGAAGGTGTCTGTATTGTGTTTTACTCTGTGGTAAGTTCTGCCATGAAAAATGAGTATGTTATATCACTTGCGATATGAGGAAAGTTTCAAGTGAGACTTTCTTCATAAGCCACACAGTTTTATTTCAACTGTTTATTGAAAGCCAGCATATTTGTCTTACAAGTATACAATTCAGTAGTTTGAGATATGTGATATTTCTATAGACAACCTGTACAGTTGTAATATAATAACATTCTGAATTAGAAAAGGTCAGCAACAGCTTATAAACGGGGATGTGTTCACATTTTGTTTCTTTCATGCTCTTTTAATGCAAAAATAGTTTAAATCAGTACTTACGATCTTTCTTCTTGCATGCTGAAAGCCTGTAGGCTTCTAGCTCTGATACCTGTGTCTTAAAGGAGGGGGAGGCAAGGATTAAAAAGTATTCACTGCTTTCTTAGGGCAAATGATGTTAGTTGACAGAACTTTGCTAATACTTCCTGCTCCAACTTGAGTACTTGGAACAGGTTGTTTACAATTCAGTGGCCATCTTTGAGATGGAAATTTCAGTTTTGGGGACTTTTGCTTGAAGAAGAAAATAAATTTTAGATTCCAGCTTTAGTTTTGAGCCTCTGTCTTCCTCCTCTTAAGTATGCCAACTACTGTTTTTACCACTTTAATAGTTCTGTTCTCTTTCACCACTCTTATTCTCTAGTCAGTCTGAATTTCATTTACAAGTCCCTCCAACTGCTGTGGAACCGAGAGCTCTATTTACCTCCGGAAAACTGAGCTGTATTTGTTCTGTACTCAGCAGTCCCGCTGTATGACACCTTTTGGTAGTTAACAGAGCTGTTACATGTAAGCGTAACAGCTTTCTGTAAATGGATGGATTGGTAATTTGCTAGTTGTAATGCATTTATCCCTGGATTAACAGTAGTGGATCCCACCTCTTCCCCCGTCTTAATGCTTTGCTTTATCAATTCCCATGAAAGTTCTTAGAATGACTTAACTCTTTCAGGATTGTGGAGCTTGAAAATGTGCATATTAATAGCACGCTGCCAAAATTTAAAAAAATCATGCAGATATCACACATTTATTGTTCATGTTTTTCCCATATTTTTAGGCTTACTCTAAGGTTTTGGGAGGATTTTGCCATATGAAACATGAATGCTAATATGAGTTATTAGCTGCTATGCTAGTAACTAATAAACATGGCAGTTTTCATTTGATTTTGCTGACAAGTTTGAATCCCATTTGTTTCCTTCTAGTTGTCTTCTAGGACAGCTACAGCATCAGGCTTCAGCTCCTTTAGAAGAATCAATGAACCTGGAAGAAGATGCAGTTGAGCAAAGAAACCCCAGTTGTACTTAGCACATTGTCTTAGAAGCTTAGAAGTATGCATCAAACTCTGTTTCTATTACCATAGCAGTGTCATGCTCCAGGTGTGAGGGAATGACTAAACACTTTCCCCAGAGGCAGCCTGCATGGTAAAACTTAAGATAATGTTTGCTGCTCTTTTTTGTGGATTTGATAGGGCCACAAGCCTTGGGCTTCGACTTTTCTTGTTCCCTCTATCTGGATGTAGGTGGTAGACTGAGCATTTTCAGGTGAAGGGGTAGCACCATCACTTTGGGTCCAGTAAAACACTCTTTCCTCAGCTGTGCCGTTATAGTGCATCCAGACTTAGTGTGACCAATGCAGTACTGCGCATCTCTGCTTAACTGTAGTTAACTTTCTCCATAGTCCTTAGACATTTGATGGGGAGGTTGAAGATGAGATCTGAACAGAAAGTTACCACAATTGATGGCTGCATTTAGTTGTAACCAGATTAGGTACTAAACTCTAAGTAAACACAAGTAGGTAGGTCATACCTGTTAATCCTCAGGAGTTTTAGAACAAAGAATACCTTAATGTTTTCCATGATTTTGTAATTGCTTGCAGGTGTGGCTGTATAACTGCAAAATTTACTTTTAAATTTAGTGAGATTTTATCACATGCTAAATGAACAATTGAAGACTTGAAGCAGTTTTTGCATTTTTTTCAGAGAAAAAAGCATGGAAAGAGTTGAAACTTCCTAGGTATTGATAAATGCTAGTTTTCACAAATAAACCATTTTCTTCACTACTTTACCTTCCAAACAGGCTTGTGGCATAAAGACCTGAACAGGAAATTTTTTTTTTTTTTTTGTGTTTCCCTAAGGAAGTGCTGCTTGTGGGAACAGCAGCATTGGCTCTTTGCTTGTCACTGCCTGTCCTCCCTGGTTTGCCAACCCTGTAACATCTAATCTGTTTGGCAAATTTCAAATTTGGCAGTGGTCTGAAATGATGCTAAGTTCCTGTAAATTTTGTGAAAACGTGTGAGAGGACAAAATGGCACCCTGCTAATGTCCATAGCCTGTGATTTGAACTCAGCCCTGTTAGACCTCAGAGAATTCCGTAGAGCTTCACTGGGAGACAGAAAACTGTATGAAATTAGTCTTTGTGTATACACATGTGTTTTTGTGTATGTAAAGTAGGTGTCTATATATGGATACATGAACATACCTCTTCACACAAGCACACAGAAAACTTATATTTATTGAATCAGTACAAGGAATTTTTTTTCTCAGAAGGGATGATGATGGAGGCAGGTCTTTCTTCTTAAGTACATTCTGGCAACTGGGATGCCTTTGGGTTGAGCTTGATGAAAGAGTATGAATAAAATTGTTTTCTGGTCTTGTATTGGTGTTATGTCATGATTGCTATCTGAAGGGTGAAAATAAACTTTTGCTAGTGGGGCAGTTATGTTGGGGTTGTTCAGTTGGATGAGAACCCAGAATTTATTACCTATTCCCGAGGCTTTGCAATCATTAATTTTCCAGAGAAAGGGAGAAGAGTGTAGAGCGCAAAGTCTTCTTTCCCTCCTCCCAGTTTTTTCTGTTCGACTAGAGCTGGTTGTAAGAATATGTAAAGTAACTTTGCTTGTGCTTAGAGTAGGAAATACCAGTTTTGCAAACTAATTCATCAAGATTTTAATATTAGATATTTTTTGAGTCCTGTTATCTTTGCTTGGACAGCATACAGGTTATTTTGAATGTAGGAGAAACAAGCTGTCAGCAGCAAGAAACTATTGGTAAAAGCGATTTGAAGCATAGAGCATAGGTGCTGTTGGACAGGCTTGTATTTGCAGTAACTGTGATGTATTCCCATGTAGACAGCCTGTGCGATGACTTGTCACATGGAAATTTGGGGTTTTTATCTGACTGAGGGCCAGTATGTAAATCCACTTCAGGTTGATGGCAAATTAATGATAATCTGGAAATCGTAATTGGTCATTCAAGCCTTGTATAAATCATTCTTCAGAACAAAGAATGCACTGAGGGGTTGTATCTGTACAGTAGTCAGGTTTCTTGCCAGCGTGCTCTCAAGAGCAGTTTGTGTCATGTGAGAATATAGGTATTTGAGATTTCCTAAAACTTAAAGAGCTAAGTTGCTGCAAGATGCCTTCTTCTGATTATAGTGATGATAATAATAATAATTATAATATCATCTATAAAAAAAGGAAACCATAAGGTTATTTTCTTGGTATGCTTAAAATTCCTTATGCAATTTGTGGTCCAGGTGTTGTGTTTTAAACCCAGTCAACAGCCAAACACTGCTTCGTAAGACTTTTGAAGTTGTCCCTGGGACTAATAATCTGTGTTCTCTACCCTCAAAAATGAATATTAAGTGTATCACGAGAATCCTTATTCTTTAGTTGTTGGAACGTTTGTAGCAACCACAGTGATGCTTGACTTCAGTACAGAAGATAACTGCATGAAAGAGAGATCCTGTTACTAATTAACAAATCTTGGGCACTCACATTGTGTCTGTGTATTGGTTCTCCTATTTGTGTAATGTAACATATAGTGGATTTTTTTAAATAAAAGAGCAAGTTTGGTATCTATAATGTAGGAAAAGCAGGTAATTTCTGTGTCAATTTTACCAGAAGTGTATCTTTTTATAATCAGAATAATTACTCTTTGATGCGTTAATTTTGACTATGTTGTGCAGATATTTCTGTTTGCCGTATGTGGCCAGACCTGGTTTAGATATTTCACTGATCTTGTTTAAAATTCATATCCCACTTGCAGGTGTTTTTTTTTTTGTTTTTTTTTTTTTTTTTATTAAGACAGAAGTTTTTAATATGGCTTGTTATGTTCAGTGGTAAGTGAATTAGAGCTCAGGCTTCAAGAGAAGACATTTTGTACTGTTCTTCTGGTTGGTAACTTTGAATGCTTACAACATTACACTACTGCCTTGATTTTACAAGCAAAAGATTTACTTGTCATAAATCAGTACAGGTGATATTTTAGGGGCTTTGTTTAGCATCTGTTACGGCATGGTCTCATTCTTGTTTGGTTAATGCATCAAACGTTTTGCCTGGAAGTCAAGGTAAAGCTGTGCTGCAGTTTAATTACATATTATCTGTTTCTGGATTGCACTGATAAGTGTTTAATTAAGGATATATGGAGTGCTTCAAGTTAGTGTCTAATAAAATACGGTTACACTGAAAACATTTCATTTGCTAACTGTCAAGGCTAGATGGGTCAGTAATCAAAGCTTTATTTCTGCTCCCTGTGTGTTGCAGTTCTGCTACAACTGGCAAGTGATGCTTTACCAAATGATATGTCCTTGTCTCTTGCCTATCTACTTGCACTGCCGCAGGTATGTTGATGATGATTTTATATGTGTTTGCCAGGACAGACTATTCATAGAATTTCAAATAAGAAAATGTAATTTCCTTGGGGTTTTAAAATCAAAGTATTTGAATTCATTTAAATCCACGCTTTTATAGATTGGGCTAGTGCGTTTAAAGGAAACTGAACAAATACCATTGGACAGGCTTATGAGCATGGCACTGGTGAAAAGACACATTTTCTTACTTAAAATAGTAGTTGGACCACCTGACTGCCAGTCCTAATGTAACTCAGAAATATGGATAACTTAGTGGTATAGAAGCAGCTGTAACTGGAAAATCTTTTTGATTAGGTGTTTGTGCAAGGGGGGAAGAAAACATCATAATGTAGAATTATCTATGTCTGTAGGTTACTGATTTACTTCTGTGCCAGAAAACCATAGTCAGAGCTATTTCTAAATCACAGCAAGTAGCTTTTTAGAAAGTTTGTGCACTTAATGTTGTATGCTTGCTAATTCTTTCATCTAAATTAATGCTTTTTTCTCCTAGGTGGTAGATGCCAACAAATGCTTTGAAAAGCAATTACATTCTGCATTATCTCTCCAGCTGGCAAGTTATTACTATAGCCTGCAGATCTATGCTCGTTTGGCACCATGTTTCAAGGACAAATGCCACCCTCTCTACAGGGTTAGTACTCTTTCTTTTTAAAACCATATTCATTAATGGCAGCATTAAAGCTGTTTTAAAAAGCCAATACGTGAGTTAAGCCTGTTAAGGAGCTGATCTAACTTACACTGTGAGCAGCCTGTTAAGTTACGTGTAATTATTCTTCTATAGTGCGGTAAACAGATGAGTACTTCACAGTTTCTGGAAGAGTTTTTTAAGTACAATATCAGATGTCATTTATAGGTAATAGCAATATCAGTCTTCAGAGTAGCTTATAAACACTGACCAATAATAAGCATAGTCTATCCTGTCATCTTGCAATACTGATACAATATAGTACTTTCTGGGAGGAGTCAAGTGTCCATTTAAACAAGGATGGTGCTATTCAAAAAGTTTCTGTAGCCTTCTTTGAGGTTTGTTGTTCTGTATTTCGGTTTATGTTTTGAAAATCCATTCTCATTCATTGATGAGTTTATTGATTTCTTTTGACAAGTGTCTCTTTTTGAAATGACACAGTTGTGCTGCTTCTTCATCACCTGTGATTAAAGCAATTACATGGTAAACTCCAAACTAAATCAAAGAGGTGATGTACAAAAGTTGAGTAAGGCACCAGTTGCCATTCCTTCTAAGATACCGGAGTAAAAACTCTTCTTTGCCACTCTAAGAACCTTTCTGAGTTTACACCAGTTCTTTCCTCCTGTACAGAAGATCTCTGGACTGTTTGGTTTTCAGCCTAGCTCTGCATTACAGCTAAAAGAACACTTCTGGTGACAAGTTTTCTGAAAAGAGAGACCACTGATCACCACCATGGCATGAGAGGAGATTTTTTTTACGTGTCCAGAATGACTTCTGATTTACAGAGGAAAGACTGTTTTGATATCTACCCAGTTCTGCAATTAGTCAGCCTTTGATGTTCCTGCTGAGATTTGCATTCTACTATCTTCAGTTTAGAAGCTAAAGGAAAACTTAGGCCACAACTGAAATTTGTGGGACTTGCAAAATACGTTGGTTGAGAGGAATTCATTCATGTTTGTTAAATAGCTTTCTTTGAGCCTAGGTCTGCCTACTGCAAGACACATTTGATGAAAAAAAGATGTGGGGTGTGGTTTTTTTTTTTTTGTTTAGCCTCTTTAAACAGTCTTATTTTATACAAAGAGCTATGAAGCCTTTTGAAAGAATAAGTCATAAGAATGAGGACAGAGATGTTAAAGGTTGAACTATTTCTACTCCAATTGCAATTTAATAAGAAAAGTCTTACCAGCAGCATCGTGTAGTTTGTCGCTTACTGATGTGATCTTTGGCTAGTTCTTTTGTTCCATCTTTGTAAAATACTGTACGTGACTATGATAAGCAGTAGATTCTAAGCTGTTTGCAAAAACAGAATATGTGCTGTATTTTAAGTACTACTCTTAAGCAGTAGATTTTGAAAAGAGTTGCCTGAGAATATCCTGAGTGATGAGCACACCAAGAAAAAGGAGGAGGCTTGAATGCCCAGTAAGAAAACAACACAGGAGAATACATTTACTGTTACTAATTCCAAGGGTATCCAGTGAGGGAATCTCACTGAAGTAGAAAAGGAGAAATAGAAACAGGTGCTTTTGAGCAAAAGAAGTACTTTCCCCCCCACCCCCCTCCCCCCAAAAAGCAGCCCACACTTAAATGCTCAGTTTCTATTGCAAAACAGCCATTTGTTTAAATGTACATCTTAGATGCTGGTAATAAAGAATGGCCTTGCTTGCAAGTTGCTTTCCTCAATACATCCAGCCACGGTTTTTATTTTTGTGTTTCCTAAGAGTATTGTGGGAAAAAAAAAAAGATCTTACACTTTATGGTACACACTTTTATGAAGATGATAAACTCAGTTGTAGATGTCGTTTCATAGTAGATTGTCTTCTAGCTCATGCCACTAGTGTCTTGTATCACCTTTTTATCTTCTGTTTCTCAAAACATAAATGCATCTCTAAGTCCTTTAACTGTATAATTCAAAGATACACTTTGTTCTTAGAGGATAACTGAGTGCGTTTTTGTGGGTGAAGCTGTATGACCAATCCTTTTTTTCCATGTGTTCTAAACCTTACATATTCAGTAAAGATCTAAATCTGGCACTTCAGCCACATGCTTAGAAGGTGGATCCTCGAGATCGTAGAGCATATGTTTCTGTTTAACAGCATCTGAGTCACAGTAGGTGTGATTTCTCTAGTCCATTGAATCAAGTATCCTGTCTGAAAACTCTGTCTGAATTTATAAGAATCTGTATAGAATCGTGGAGAAGTCTACACTACCTATGTTTATTTTAAAATAATATTGTATAAATCTTTCAAAGCCTCTGGTATAATGGGAGAAATGCTTTTAAAATGAAAATGACAGATATGTTATAAGGGTAATGAAGGAGGTGGGGGGAGTTCCTCTTCCAGTGGCTAAGACAGACTTTCAGGACTTGCTAGTTAGACAAGAAAGATATGCTGATAGAATGATTGGATCTGTTGCATGAAGGCTTGATTTTTTTTTTTTTTTCTCTTACTGTGACATGAAATACTGACAGCTGATACCTGCACATGAAAACAATCATAAATTGCCAGAAATTCTTATTAACTTCTTCGTACTGTTGATGTCCAAAAGGAAATCAGCTTGATAATTTCTATTTCTGATGAAGTTATTACTTTGTTTTAAGGACAACCGATGGGATTTGGTTGTAAAGGACTGCTTTAGTTTTGTACCTGAGATAATTCTGAATTTTAGTTGTTATAATAATATAAACATAATAGATATAGTTTAGGGCATCTGAGCAATATTAGTTTTTTTATCCTGAGGAAGATGTTGAAGGAGCTCTACAACCAAATAAAACCACAGTTAAAGGTCTGTAAGAATAAGACCAGACAGAAAGAGAAGAACAAAATTTCCAGAAATGGGCTGGCTGTGGAAAGCGTTGGTGTGAGGACACTCATTACCCTTTGAGAAGCTGTATTTATTTTTGGTTTAGGTCCTGGGCCTGGCATGGATGGGGTTAACTTTCTTCATAGTAGCCCCTATGGTGCTGTGCTTTGCATTTGTGGCTAGAAGTGTTGATAACAGGAGTGTTGTGGCTGCTGCTGAACCTGGATTGCATCAAGGCTGTCTCCCCACTGCCACTCTGATTCGCTGCTCACTGCCCCAGTCTTGAAGGAGAAGAGCTGTACAGCTGAGCAAGAAATTTGCTGGGTAATTTCTGGTGTTAACAGTTTATCTCCTCATTTGTCTTGTCCTCCTGATCTGATAAGTGACCAGAATAAATACATCTGGGGGATTGTTTACTTTAGAAAGGAGTGAAAAAGTTTAATTGCCCTATGGTTAATTAATATGTTATGTTCCTGTCCTCTTGATAATAGTCTAATGCTGAAGTGTTTCTGTGGTTTCGGAGAGGGGTATTTTACTGACCTTAGCTGGGGGGCAAGCTTTTTCTTGGAGCATCAAGCAACAGTTCTAACAAATACTGCTAAGTTGCAGAGGGGAATGGGAATTTTGCAGTTAATAGCAGATGAGGACAGTTGCTGTTAGCAGAAAATTCTTGGGTTTTTGTTTTATTCCCTTACCTGTTATTTTCATTCAAGAAAATGAATTTGATTGCAACTGGCAATATGTTGAAATGGTAACCTCAGCGATTCTCCTTCGTGATGCTTTTGATGCAGCCTAGAGTTGGTGAAGAAGCTGGGAGTTCAGTTGCACAGAGTTAAGTAGCCTGATATAACTGGCTTTTGAGTCACTCTGTGAGAGGGTGCATTTATACAGTGAACTTGTGCTCTGTGCACTTAACCTGCTTCCCTTTTCTGTTGCTTGCTGCGTAGGGAAGCCTCTATCAATTTCCCTGTAAGAGGCAGAACTAGGTCTGCTTTCACCTCACATAAATTCACTGTCTGCAAAGTAGGGTTGTTTTTCTGGTTTTGTTTTTGTTTTCTATCTCTCTCTGTATTGCAACCATTGTGTATTTTAGTTCCTGTGCTGTTTCTCTTTATTCCTGTCATTGTTAGACCATTGTTTCTGTCTATTCATATCTGCCTTCACAGGACTGTATTTAAGGTCTCTGTACTGGCCTCACTACAATGGCATCTGTAGGCTTTATGTGACAGTGACAAATACGTCATGTGTGTCTTATTCTCTCTCATCTCCTTTCCTGTAGGTGGAAAAACAGCATGTAGAACAGTTTTTAAATTGTTACATGCTGATATGTGTTTATCTTTTTATGCATTAATGAAGGCAAGGTCAAATGAAGAGTTCTTTGAACTTGGGACTGAATATGTAGAAGTTTTCACTGATCTTATAGGATTTCATTTTGCAGGCTTGACCTGGCTCCCAAGGCAGTTCTGATGCTTATTTGTATAATGTTAACCTTAATTATAAATAGTTACATTAAGCCAGAGAAGCAGAACTCCCAGCCATGGTTCTTATGCTACAGCTTTAGGTAATACTCTGAATGTAAGATGTTGAAAATAGACTTCCATTTGAAATGGAAATAAATATTGTATAAGGAGGCTGTATAGAGGAAGAGGGAGGGAGACAGATCTTGCGGGCTATCAGATACATTACCCATGTTGTATGAGGTCTAATAGCTTTACCGTTATTATACGGCACTGTAGTACTGTAGTACCCTTATTATAGGCACTGTATTATATGACAGGTAGTAGTTAAGTCCATACACATGAGGTAATCTCTCATTGGAAATCAAATGCTTGTTAAATGGTTGCATGTTGGTTTGTGTTTAATAATAGTATCCTGTCACATTCTTAAATTATTAACTTGACTCACTAGGAATAATATATACATTTTTAATCTCAAATTGGATTTGTGTACATGCAGTTTACTGGAGTCTATTAACACTGACATGCAAAACTGACAAACCATGTCACAGTCTTGTTTCATTCTGTCTCAACATTCAACTTTTTGTCCATAAATTCAGTGGCTAGCACTAAGTCTATTGTAGATGGTAAAATGGTAGTGCTCTTTATTGTTGGCTTATGATGGACTTAAACCATGACCTTCTTTTATTACTATTTTAAGTCCTGATTCAAGCCCTTGTCTCTTCTTTGGCTCCCTCCTTCTGTTTGATTAGTGATGCTGAAAACTAGCAAATTTCCTTTGGCAATGTAATTTCTCCTCTTCACTGTTTGAATTTTCTGTTGTATGTTCTGCATCAAGTTCAAGTTTCTTCATTGGGAGGTTGCTCCACTTCCTTTTCATGCTGCTGTTCATGCCTATGCCTAGCACTTACTATCTTTTTGTGTAACAGGCTGATTCCTTGTACATGTTCAGATACTATTACTCATTAATATTGGGGGGGGGGGGTGGGGGCAGGCAGGAAGAATCTATCTCATTTGGCATATGCTTCTGTTTCTAAGTGTCACTACCTGGACTGGAAGCCCAGAGAATCGCAACGGTTCTGTGATTCCCCTCTGGTTAAATTAAGGTGAAACGACACTAAACGACCAGTTAAAATATTTTACTTGCGGTAGAGAACAATTTAAACTTGGAAAAGGATAATAAGCAGAGTGGTCTCTTATAAATCTATGAGAAAGAAAAGAAAGGAAAGGAAGGAAAAAGAAAGAGAAAAAGAGTCAAAGAAACCTGGATCACCACCCCAGGTTCCAGCATTGTCTCAGGCCTAGTAATCTTGGGTGGTGGGTGCACACGCAGCAAAGTTTCTGTTGCCTCTTATAAATTCATCTTATCAGCTGATTAGCATAGTAGATGAGGAGGGGCAGGTATTCCACAAACTCATATCCATGAGAGATGAGGAAAAAAATGGAGCATGAGTTCCAGTTGAGTTGGTGGTCATTGCCCAGCTAATTAGCAAGTCATTAGCAAGGCAAGCATGGTGTCTGGCTTGCACAATAGAGTCACAGAGTACCGGGCTTAGTGGTACTTGTGCTTCAGGGGAAACACCTGGTTTCACTCAGTCCATGTCTCCCCCCTCTGAGGCTTATCTCAGGAGTTTGTCATTCAACTGCAAGGGAGTGGGGGGTGCATCCTTCAATATACTCCTTCCTTGGGGGACATTCCTTAGACTAATCCAAAGGCCACAGCTCATCATTGAGGTTTTCTGTGTGGATGAATGTTTGAGGCATTACTTCTTTTAGTTCCTTACTCTAAGTCCAGTGCATATCTGATGGTTCCAAAAGCAAACTTGGGAGAGATGAGAATTATACTCTCTTGAATCTGTGCTGCACTACTCTCTTTCCCATTGGCCTTCCTGCATGTATGGGGAATCTGTGATGGAGAGGAGAACCAGCGAGAAGGAGGATAGTGGGGGAAGACACCATGAATGAGAAATTAACTGGCAGGCTAAGAACTGATTGGGAGAAGTTTTCTTTCCTTTCTTAAAATACTAAAGTAGGCCAAACACTGTAATCTTAATATATAGCATGACATTTGAATAACTCAGAGTTTAGTATCATCAGAAAACTTAAATATTTATTGCTCATTCCTTCTCCAAGTCATTGATAAGAGATTCTGAATAAAAGTGGTCTCAAAACCTGCCCCTAGAGGACTTGCTGCTGGCTCACCCCTATCTGAAAAATCATCACTAAGGTTTCACCTCCCCTTTCACCTGGTTTCAGTTCATAATATGATCTTTCTTCCAGTCTCTTTGAAACTTAAGTTTTCTGACTGGACTTTGGTGGGGAAACCTGTCAAAGAATTTTGGAAGATTTGTGTATATTTTGCCACAGGATTCGCTTTGTCCATGTGCTCATTGATACCCTCATAACTCTCCAGCAAGCTACAAAGTGGATTTCTCTTTACAGAGGCCACGTTGACTCTTTCCCACCAAGCTCTGTTAATGCATGTGCTCAGTGGTCTTACTCTTTGTTAGAGTCCACCATCTTACCACGGATGGAAATGCAACTTGCTGGTCTGTGATCCCTATGAGGATCCCCTTTTTAGATGGGACTTGCACTCTGGTATAGTGGTTTTTTTATAACATTTGTTGATGCACCTTAGCCTGCCATTTAACCTAGTTTCACATTTGTGTTCCTTAAGAACTGAGGGATGAATGCCATCTGGTCATGGTGATATGAAAGCGTGTAACTTACCTAATTGGCCTGAAGCTTCCCAGATATTTTCTTCTAACTCATCTAGGTCTTCTGAGCAATCTCTCCCACCTCTTCAGCAGTGAGGGCTGACACAAACATCTCATTAATTTCCTCTGCTATGGACTTATCCTTGAGTGCCCCTTTCACGCTTTTTTTTACCAAGTGACCCTACCACTTCTCTAGCTGACTTCCTAGTATTGAGTGACTTCTCAGAACTTTTTGCTATCAGCTTTGCTGTTCTTTGTAAGACACTCTCCAGGTACTTTTTTAGCCCTTTTAATTTCCTCTTTGGCCTATCACAATTGATTTGCTTATTCCTCAACAATGTCTTAACAAAGAAACACACATTTTTTTTAAATGAATGAATATCTAAGCTAACAAAAATAGAGAGCTCACTAAACACTACTATGTATTTAAGGATTAAAGCTCAGGTAAGCTCTCCTGAACTAGCAGTCATTGTGGACATTTCTGAACATCTTCCAGTATGATCCATGAAATAGTAATCCAGCAATTAGTGACGTTGCAGTCAGATTGTGACAGCTATGTTCCATTGGTTGAGATGTGTTTTTATGTAGATAAGCCAGTGTTTCACAGATCCTGATATTTCTTTGCTAAGCACACAACACTACAAAGCATCACTATTCTTACTTGGGTCCAAATAATATTTAGGTGACTCAGAAAAGAGTCTGTTCAATAATTGGTCCCCTGCACACACACACATGCCCCCCCCCCCCCCCCCCCCCCGGTTTTATTTCTTCAAGATAAATGTTGCTTAAGAGAAAGAGATGGTTACAGTGTTGCTTATTTCCATTTCTCAAGGGTTATATAAGCTATTCTGTTAAATCCTACTTCTGAAAGCAGAGTGAGTGTTGTTCTTGAGCCAGCTGTTCAGAAAAACTGTTTTAGAAAACAGGATCTTCAAACCAGCCTTTCATTTCAGCAGAGGTTTGAGGTCTAGCTTGCCTGTGTTCCTCTGGAGACATATTTGTGGCTTTTCATGCAAGGGAGGTAGTTGGGATAAGTGCTAATGCTTTCCTTCTTGCAAAGGGTTTTGTTCCTCTCTGGGAAACAGTATAAAGGTGACCAATAGCTTTTTCAAGCAGTCTTCCCCTAGTCAATTGGCTTTATCTTCCCTTCTACTTTTCTGTGCTTCTGTAACTATTTTCTCCAGTCAGTGAGCCTTATTAATTTTACAAGCAACCTGATTGAAGTTTTCTATTCATCTTAGAACACAAAATATTTTAGCAAAATTTTATTCAATCCTGGTCGCTATACAGGTAACTTTTCAGACCATGCTGAAATGCCATCAAGTGAGAGAGCTGGCTCCTCCATCTCTTCGTTTTTTTTGTGATTTGGCTGTTTGGTGGTAGGTTTTTTTGTGTGTTAGGTTGTTTTTTTTCTTCTTGGAGAGTTGAGTATGCATGGTAGATTGGCATCTATAAATGTAGCCTAAGAATCTATTAATGACAATGTACATCACGAGAAGGTAGTCACTGAGAAATTCATGCTTCTAATCAGAAGCATTAGCAGTGCTCCTGGATTAGAATGAAAAAATATTTGACTTGTCACGTTTTAATAACTGTCAGGGAAGAGGAAATTATGTGTTTTATAAATGAAATATTTAGTTTTCAAGCTTTAAATTAGTAAGATACAGAAATATTTGCATGTATCCAGTCAAGTAACTGTACAAATTAAAAGGATACAGTATTGTACTTAAACTAAAACTGTATTATATTGTAATGGAGTTTCACAGTAGGAGTGTATGCTTGTCCCAGAGTCTGTATATGACTACAGCTGCTGCCATATAGATCAAGAATAAAAACATATTGTAAAAGCATATACAATAACATAATTTATTCAACAAGAAAGCACAGTGTTTTTTTTTTTTTAGAGAAAAGCGAGATAGGCAGAAGGATAGGATAATTACTTAAACTGTGACTTGATTTACTGAGACTAATGCTGACTGCAAATAGGAAACGAATTATGTACTATGAATTTAGTAGGCACTTCACTCAAAACTCTGTAGTAATTTTCTATTTTCAGAGGTGTTCTTTCAGGTGACATTTTAACCTTTTATATATCATGTGTTAGTTCCAGTAAAACAGCTGTCAGGTGAAATGATGAGATGAGATTTCTCTACCTAACCCTGACTTGTCAATATCTTACTCAATAAGAGAGTCTGTAAGAGAAAAAAAGGTAAAAAAAGAAACTGTGAAAACATTTTCTCTTGGGATGAATTGTTCCTCACTCTTGCTGGAATAGCTGATTGAAAACAAAGAAAAAAAGCTTTTAAAACAGGGTATTAGAGCAATTTGTTCAACTCTTCAGACACAAGTCATTTAATATAACTAGAAACAACTGCCTGGACAATTTTTCGAATTATTTTTATGTTTTATTACTTAACAGCAGCCTCTTACATGATTTTTTTTTTTTTTTTTTTTTTCCCTGCAGCAGTACTGGCTTCTGTACTGGAAACTATGTTGATTTAACTTATACGTGCTGGTTTTGTTTGGTCTTAAAGTCACTTTGTTTTTCCTGCTTCTGACTATTAAAAGATCACGTGTTACTTTTGTAACCAAGTTTCATCTGTTAGGAATTTACCTTAAAATATCTTCAGTAAAAATTCAAGGCAATTTCTATACTAACATGCAGATATTAATATTCAACATATAATACTGCAGATATCCTGGCTGACTATATGATTAAATTTTGTGATGGGTGGCTGTTTGACTTTAAAACAAAATATATAAATGAAATCAAATTTGTTAACTGCATTTTCTTCCAGGTTTTGAGTATTCTGATAATTCTAGCCAGTCATTGTGGTACCTCTGCAAATAGAGTTACAAGGCTGCAGAACATGGTTTTGGGTAATAGATGCTTAACCCAATTCTAATACCATCTTCAGTGTAATTTCTGAAGCGAAAATAAAACCAACAGGTAGTACTATTTTAAGGTTGTGTGCTAGCAACATCTGATTCATAATTCAAAACTAACAGCTTAACTCTCAATCCTTTCTTATGCAATCTCATGTGGGGACTTTGTTGGCAGAAAATATTCCTGGGATTCCACTTAGGTGATATCTTTAATCATACCAGCATCTTGGGCAAGCTTTTGTCCTTCTAAGATTCAGCTAGTTTCCAGCATAATGATGCTGAAGTGATGGTGGTGTGTGCTGCCTTCCTATTCCAAGTCTTTCAGTTTTCAACCATTACGTTTCAGAATTGCTTATTCAAAACACAGAACGTTTCTTCTATTAAAAAAAGCAGACAAACAAAAAAAAACCCACAAAGAGATGATTCGTTCTTTTTAGACTCCAGTTTTGAAATATTATAATTTTGCAGCCTTTTGTAGATTTTTGTATTCCCAACATATTTCTGCTTGTGAATCAACAAAGCACTTTTGCATGAAATGTAATTTATAATGTTTGCAGTTTGAATTGTTATCATAGGTCTTACTGCCTGATAGTGGAAGAACACAGGACTTTGGAAATAAAATTAAGTAGTTCCAATTTCATTGAAATTGCGAGTGCTTATTTGTAAGCTGTTTACCTGTGTTTTTGTGTTCCTCTTATATTCATCAGCTCTTGGTTTTGGCTGTTTTTTTGTCATGAATTAGTTTTTTCTAATTTCACTGCAAATTTATATATTCTCTTTTTACTGATTTCCCTGGAAATTCAAATAAACCTTTTAAGTTAGTACTAGCCTTAAACTCATAAACAGACTAGGACTGTGAAACCCTCGGTCACTTGTGTAATCATCATTTTGTATAACATGTCATGAGTTGTGTCTGTATGATGTATAAGTTTGGGAGTGTTTTAAACTTGGCCACTTCGAATGAGAGCTAATGGTACTGGCTTTTAAACTGTCATCTAGGATGTTTTGTTTTATACAGCCACTCATCTGGAATGAAGTTTTAAAAAAATCCAGTTTCAGCTCTTGGAAAAAAGAGAAATCTGAAATCTGTGGTGAAGTTGAGAAGGGTAGCTAGGGAAGTGGAGTCCACAGCTACATTTCTGGATCTACAAAATCCAGAGCTACATTTGTGAGCGCAGTATGAAATTGTTTGTTTGTATCACCCATGTACAGTACTGTGGTGACAAGCATTTTTTAAGAGCTTTAAAATCATTAAATATACCTGAGACATTAGAGTATGTTACAAAAACTTCTGATGGATCATTTAAGATTATAAATCTGAAATAGAAAATTGTTTTAATATTTTCTGAATGTGTAAGACCAACCTATAGGCTTGATCATTGAGGATTTATTGCACAGTTCATCTCTGCTTCATTTTTTTTGTTAGTTTGTGCAACTTTATTCTGATGCATCTTGAAGCTTATAAAAGGTATACTAGTAGGTACCCTTATATATTGACCTGGTGTGGTTTCACTGGTGGGTGATGGGATTTTCTGCTTCCTGTATCCGTTTAAAAAATGGTTGTGAAAGCTGATCCTGAACAAATCAGTGTTGTCACCCAACAATATACATGGCTGCAGCACTGGGAGGACAAAGAAAGCTGACGTATCCTTGCACTTGAGTGATGTGGCAGTACAGGTTTTATTTCTGAGATGTTCTGGTCTTCCATCTCAGCTATACACTTTAGCTTTGAGCAGATAGACGTGAGACAGCTGTGATCTGAAAGGTAGGCCACCCCAAATGCATGGTGCTGTGTCTAAGGTAGTGTATTCCTGACTCACAGCATGACAACAGCCTCAGTTGAGGACAAGTGTCATTGATATAATTAATGAAAGGCTGTCCCATGGAGGGATGAATTTTATTTCTTGAGTGAAGGGGCACATTCAGGATTTTGCTTCTTGAGTGAACGGTTTCTTTCCTGTAAATCTTTTTTCCTGCCTCTCTATGTGAGGAAAAGTGTTGCCTATATGTACTTTTCTTCATTCTTTTTTTCTGCTTTTTTTGCCTCCTTCTCCATCAAATTTATAGCACATTGAATCTCTTGCTACAGGGATTGTGGCAGTTGCTACAAGGATTAAGGAGAGCTCTCCTCCCTGAAATGTAAGTGCTTTCCAGAGGTGTGGACAACTAGAGGCAGGATAGTGACCAAAGTACAACTGTATTTGCAGCAGGAATTTTACACCCTGCTCTCTGGTGTCTCTTGCTTTGCTCACATGCTGTCATCTCCTGGTTTTGCTAACGATTAGGGTTTTGCTTGGTGTATGTGTCTTCCTCTGTAGCATGATCCCTTTTTTTAGGATCACTTACAATGGTTTAGAACAAATAACGGTGTTACAAGAATCTGGGCACAACTTAATGTATTCTCTGCTTTCCCATTTGGATTCCTGTGGCTCACTGTGATTGCAGCTTTTGACCATTACCAAAATATTACAGTTCAAAAGGTGATAGAAATGTTTTGCAACTTCAATTTAGAAAGGTCCACAGTATCAGTTACGTATTTAGGGTAATTATGCGTGGATTAGCCTCAGTGATCTAAGCAGTTTTTCTCATCAGTGTTCCTAGTCAATTCTGTATTACAATCTGAAGATCATTTGCATTAAAAACAAAACCAAAAGCATAATATTCGTTTTTAAAACAATTGGAAAGATTCTTGGTCTTAAAAGAAATAAACAGGCTAAATAAATCCCTTACAGGGATCCAATATTATCTCAATGACGTGTTTACAGTAGAGCTTTTTATTGTTTATCTCTTTTACCATAGCTATAAAATTGTTGCCATTACCTGAGCAGAAGAGGAACAGGAGAAAAAATGACTCAATTTTTTTTTTTTTTTCCCTGATGTGTATGGCTGAACTAAGTTGAAAGAGATTTGAAAGAAAAAAGAAATAGCAACTTGCCAGGAAAAAAAAAAATAAAATTGAAGATTATTTTAGGGATCATGGTAAAGACATTCCAAGATCAAAACCTCTTATCTCTTTTTAAAACCAGTGTTGCTTTTACAATATTGCAGTGATGTACAGATTCTGAAGGCTTTCACAGGTGTGACTCCCAGAGGATGGTGAAAGAGAAATACTGCTTTAAAACATCTAGTCAGGTGGACCCTGATCTCCTGATCTCCAGCTGAGGCTTACTGGTAGTGGCTGGTGGTGTAATATGGACAGTAACCTGTCCTGATCTGTGCTAAATAAATGACATCTAATAGCATGAAATTAAATTGACTTTATGCTGAAGTGATGGGTGCTTTTTTCTTTTTTTTTTTTTCCTTAATTCCCAAGCAAAGCCTGTGCCAAATCATTTCACTGTCGTCCAGACAACACTGTTACAGCAGAAAACATAGTGCTAGTTCAATAGATGAGTAAAATGCATTGGCCGGTTGCTCACAAGGGATTTCCCTTGGCAATGTTAGGGAGGTTCACAAGTTAAGGGTGTAATATATTCAGGTCAGCTCTTGTGACTTCTCTGGACTCACCCTATGTTTACTGCTCTGTTCATAACTAAAAATACCCTTCTGAATCATCGGGCAGGGAAGCCATGTTCAAACATCTGCCTAGAAGTACTGCAGGAAATTTATCTGGCAAAGTGGGGAGTTGAACACCTAGGCCCAGTTTCTAAGTATCTGAAAGAATCTGAAAAGCCAACAGAGATAATAGTGCAGTAGCAGTTTGGGGTTTTTTGACAGATAACATTAGAAAGAGAACAAGTTGAATATGACTTACTAGAAAGAGATCGGTCTTACCTGTCAAAGTTCATTTGTATTTACACAAATTGCTGTAGAGATTTTTTTTAAGTGCGTGTTGCAATTTGAAGAGAGTCAAAAGAATTTGTAAACCCTATGAATACTGCAGTAAGTGTCAGGCTTTACTGATTTTGCTAATTTTCTTTATGGCCAGCTACTGTTACTTGTTAGTTATTACGGTCTTCTCAATTAAAAACGGTTAAGACTTTTTTGAATACTGGCAATAACAGCTATAATGATCTTTCTGTATTAGAACAAGCATCATGTCTAATTGAACTAGCTATCTAATGGGTGCAGAATATTTGTGCTTATCTTTTAAAAAACATGTGTTATTAAAAATGTGAAGATGTTAAAGAATGAATACTTAAAATCATGAAATACAAGTTCTATGCCCCTTGACAGTAGCTTTTTATGGTTTCTTCATTGACTTTGTGTTGAATGCCTAATAAATACTGGGCAACCAGCACTGTCATTTAAGAAAACATTTAAAATCTGTAGAAGGATGACAAATCCGAGAGAAAGAAAACTGTGTGTCATTACAGTAAATGAGTTTGGTAAACAACTGCAACTTAGCAAAAAGTGTTTTTTATAGATTAAAAAAATTTAGGCAGTCTCACATCAGATAGCAGCATAGGCTCTTGAATGAAGCAGGCTGTGGGATTTCTCTAATTTTTGATTTCACGTGCTCTGATAGTTTGGAGCATAGGTGTTGTAAGGGATAAAAGAGGACAACACTTGACTGGAAGATATTTGGTGGTGAAGGGTTCAACACAACCCTTGGCAACAGCTTGCAATTAAAAGAACAACTCGTGTTTTCTTTAATCTGAATGGATATACGTATATGCATATACATTACCTTACCAGTTCATCAGATCTCATACTTTTATCTCCTAGATTGAAGAGTTTGTATGGATATTACATACATGGGTATTCATACAGGGTATGATTCTGTTCCGTTGTTAATAAGCTCAATAGACCCTAAGACTTTATTTCCAAAGATACTATTTGTATGTTATATATGTTTCTTAAATCCTTTAAATAATTTTTGTGATACTTTTCAGAGCCATCCCTTTTATAACATACTTCAAAACTTCAAAACCCAGAAGAGAAATTAGTAATGGGATTTAGTTATCTTGGTGACAAACATCAATGTAGTTTTTGTGTTTCTCGTTCCTCATATGTATGTTCAAGGATTGTACTGATCCTTTAAACAACATGTACATCAGACTATTTTCCACTTCCTTCTCTTTCCCTCCTTTTAACAGTTTGTCATCATTATTATTTGTTGTGGTACTACTGTATCACACAGTGTTTCTTGATCCAGGTTATTTTATTTTATTTTTTTTATAACCTGGTAGGGAAACAAGAGGTAGAAGAGATTCAAACAAGAAAAACAGTGAAACAGTACTGACCAATTTGGTGGAGAGCAGCCCTGGTGGAACCGTGCACTTATTATTGCATCTTTGTAGGTATTATTTGGCAGAAGTATTAGCAGGAAAATGATTAAGATGATTAGATAGCTCTAAGGTGTTCCTTTGAACTATAAACAGGCAGCATGAAGGATTGCACGCAGATGCTTTTAGGGAAATGTAACAAATGCGAAATAAAGGTTGGCACTAGTAGTAGATGTCATTTGAGAGAGTGACAACTTAGAACGTTGTGATTGGAAGTAAAGTGGCAGATTACTTTTTTAAAAAGGAATTTCACATTTGAAGGTGATGATTGCCCAATGTAGTGAAGACAACAGTGGACCAAAAATAAAGTTGTTTTAATCTACCTGTTCTAGTAATTAGTATTTTAAGTTATTGTTAAATTTATTAAAAATGTTATCTTTTCATCTTCAGAAGCCATTTCTCGAGGAAGAGTTCTGGCATATTTATTTGAAGATACTTCCAAGATTGCTTCGTAAAGTGCACAATCTGATGGGCTGTGCACTGTAAAAAGAGTGCTAACATTGGATTCTGCTCTAATGGAGAGAGGGGAAACCTGGCAAGAGGGAACAAATTTACCCTCATAGGTTGTCAGAGGGACCTACCTTTCTCCGTGGACTGTACAGAGGATTTAGGCAATTATGTTAAACAGTTTTTGTCATCTTGCTCTGACTTTCTCTGTCTCCGTGCTCTGTTTTCTAGTGTATAACCTAAAATGAGATACCAGGGTTCATAATAAGCAGTGGATTGGTTTCCAGGTGATATAATTGTATTGTAGTGGCACTGCTCTGCTTGCCTATCTCTTTTCTGAGGTTTTATTATTCTGTTACCAATCTCCTAAGCAACCTTGAAAGAACTACTGATGTTGTTTATAAAATCAATCAGTTTGCAATGTTTAGGGGGCTTCAGAAAAATACCATGTGGAGAGGAAAAAGGATGCCCTGTAGCATTTAATACAACTTGGTGAGCAGCCTGTCAGCTAAGGCTTGAAAAGAAGAAAAAAGAAAAAATCAATTTAGAATGACCAGCAAGTCATAGAAAAATTCAAGCATGCCTCAAGGTTCAGACATTTGGTGCATGTTTTACCCTGCTGTGCACTCCAGTTAAAGTTTAGCTTCTAATTTAGCAGAATCATTCTGTAATAAAAACAAAGTATATTTGTCCAGTACACTCAGTATTTCTGAGATCACAGTGGTTAAATCAGCTGTTTATTTTAGAAAATATTTCAACTACAGTTGGCATCTCCAGGTATTTTTTGGTGTCTCTTTTAGTGGCCCTCCTTCCTCAGTGGGTGCTACACAGAAGTCATCGTGCTTCCTTATGGCACTGTGCTGCTGGTGGCCTCATTTTTCATGGGAGAGAGAGATCGAGTTATTGAGTGTGCTGAGTGATTACACATGGCACACATCTGTGCTCAAGTGGAGGTGCCTAGACATAGCCACTGTCCAGATCTTGAGATAATTGGAAACTCTCTACAGTATGTGTGTTCCTTTTTCGTGTCAAACATGCAGACTGTATTTGTTTCATGTCCTAAATTGTTGCTTTGATTTGTGGATTTTGACTACAGAAATTAGTGGTTGATTAAATATGCACTTGATGTATAATTTCTAATATGGAAAAGTAAGTTTTATTTGTGATCAAGGTATTTTGAAAACAAAGGTTGTCCTAAACCATGGATGATCAATATTTAATTATTTAAGGTTTCAGGGTGTAGGCAATGCCTCCTGTGTAATTTGCAGATCCTGCAATACTTCTCAGTCTTTGAAAGTATCAGTGCTGAACACTTAAAATGCTAAGCTGTTACCAATTCTGTATAATAGAAGTGTATCAGAAATTCAGTAACAAAAACCCCAATTTGCAATATTGCTTTCATTCTTATTTTTGAGACAGAGTCTCTGTTTTAGTATAAACTTACTTCTGGTGTTTGTAATTGAGGAGAGATTTGGTAAGTTTTCTTTGATTTGCTGGAGCGTCTTGCAAACCAGTTGCCTACTTCAAGTTTGTTAAAAATTAGTTTTTTAAAAACAAGTAACTTCAGTCATAATGAAGTACTTGTTACTATTAATTTGGTTAAGTGTTTGTTTGAATTTTTGTAGCATACAAAATAGGCTAAAACATTCCAAAAGAATAAATTTTAATGTCACAGTGAATCAGCCTTACAGATATTTGAAATTCTGTTGTACTTAAAACTTCTCAGAAATGGAAACATATTTCAGTTCTGAACACAGGGATCAATTGTAAAATGTTTGGGTTTTTTTTTTCCAGAAATTTACAGGGCTTTTTTTAGTTTGTTGTCAATTATTTTCGCAGGCTGATCCAAAAGAGCTGATTCAGATGGTCACAAAGCATGTTACTCAGTATGGCTATACAGACTGGCCTGAAGAAATTGCAACTTTGATAAATCAGCTGCATTACTACAATGAACGACTACTGGATTTCACTCAAGCTCAGATTCTGCAAGGACTTGGCAAAGGAGTGGATGTGCAGAGGTTTACAGCGGATGGTCAGTACAAGAGAGAAACAATACTAGGATTGGCAGAGTAAGTAATGTCTATTATGTTTATTTATTTTAATATTAAATTGCTTTAAGGTTTAAATCAGGAAAGTAAATTGAAAGTAGTGGTAACCTTTAGAAGGGATAAGTTACGAGTTTCTTTAGATATTTACACTGTAATGTTGCTAGAGTTGAAGCCTTTTTCATTCAACTACTCCACTTAAAATACTGCTAAATAAATGGATCGATAACTTTAATATTAGCAGTTAGTAAACAAAGAGTTATAGCTCCCATTAAAATTTAATCAGGGGTGAATAAAACTAATTGGAGGTCTGATCTCTTCCTTTCATCTCCTGTAAACCTGCCCTAGCAATATATTAGAGTATGCTCAAGCATCACAGTTTGTAATGAACTATAGTTTAAAAAAAAAGTTAATTTTATTTTATCTTGTATTTATCTTGTATTTTATCTTTAATAATTTAGTTAAAGCTACTGTATGGTACAATATCTTTATCCTATAGTCATTCAGAAGTACTGAAGCCTTCACTGCGCATGTTCTGATATTTAGAATGCTTTTGTCTCGCCTTTCAGTTATCCAGAATAGAAAAAAAGGAAATATTTGGGATAGTACTGTCTTTTCATTTTAAAAATACCTTTAATTAACATCAGCAGGCACTTTAAGCTGTTAACAAGTCATGAATATACTTGAACTCTGTGTTTCGAAGACAATTGCAGCTGAATAGCTGCTAGACTGTCCAAGGAAGGGTTCTGTGCAATAAGAAGCTTTTAATATAATTTGTAACCTAATTTTATACTATTCTGTGCGTAAGTTTTTGAAGAGTATGTTTAGATGTTTACAGTCTTCCACCTTTGTAGCTACTTTATAGCTACAGTTCCAACAGAAATTTATTAGTAAAAAAATATTGATATGAAATGCCGATTAAGAATAGTAGTATAACCTCAGGTTTTGAATGCTAACTAAGCTGCTGCTTTACATCTGTAAAATCTGTATCTGCATAGAGTTTGGCACTCCATTCATAAAAACAGCTTGTAAGCATCTTCTAATGTTTCCACTGGAATTACCTGTTTTGTATATATTGTTCATTGAGCACATACCATATCAGTAGAATATCACTAGGTGAATGTTACATCTGGATGATTATCTACAGTAACTTCAACACAAAAATCCTTCTGTTATTATAGATACTTATTTTGGATGCAGCATGCTTACTTACATTCTCATTCCAGAGTCCTTTAGATATTGTCTTTTGTAAAAATAAATATAAGGAGAAAGTTTCTTACAGCAAGTAGAGATTGAAACACAATATGAAAGGGTTAGTAAAAATAAGGCTTCATAGCATGTGGATGAGAGTGGCAGTTACATATTAGGCAGTTGCAAAGATCCAATTAATTACTTGTTCAGTTTGCAGCTTCCTTGCTTTAATCTTCTCAGATGACTCTTAATCTGCATTTTCTAATGAAAGCAATGTGCAAATTCAATATAATTGTGTAGCATATTTTTTCTTATTTTTAAATTATCATGAAGTGCCTCATGTTTTTAATCTTTCATGAAGTGCTGTTTGCAGGAACAACACCTGGAAGAGATGCTATCTTATTTGCAAAACAGCTTTGTACTAGAATGAGCAATTTGCTAAAACTGCTTAACAAATAGTTGTCAATTTTATCTTCTATATTTGGTGGATTGTCATTAGAGCTTATTATGCATTATTTATCAAATATTTAAAGATCTGGGTGCCTCACAGACATAATCAAGGTTAGTTCTCAAGCAGTTAACAATTTATTTGGGCAAAACAGAGCCAGAATGTATCTAAAGAGGAATTAGGGAAACTAGAGCAAGACTGAATAGGAATTCTTGAGTAATCACATGAAATCCCATGTAACTTCAGACCAACTATGGTGTATAAGGTTTCAAAATTATTCTTTTACTTGAGGCCAGCTTTTAGGTGGCTTCCCCCCCCCCCCCCCCCCCATTTACCTGCTCTGAGATCTTCAGTGCTTCACTGCTGCTCTTAAAATGTTGAAATCAGAAGTTGATTTTAATGATTTAATATCAATTTCTTTATTCTCTTATGTCACTGATCTGAAATACTTATTTTAGATTTTTAGAAAAATTGTGCAATTATCAAGGAATCTGAATTTCATAACTTGGCTTGTGCTTATTGTGTTCCCAGAATGATTTGGGTGCATGTGAACTAGGTCCCTTTCCAGAAGACTAAACCAGAAGGTCCTGTATAAAACCACTTCAAATGTACTTCTTAGTGACATTAGGTTATGAACCATTGTGTACGCTTTTGCTGCATTGCTCTGCTCTATTGCCAGAGTAGACACAGGCTTTTCTTCATGATGCGTTGCTGCTTCAGAACTTAACAAACAGCCATAGCCTTCCATCTCATTTTTCTGCTTCAAACAGGAGAGGAAACAAAAGGCTTTTGGCTTAAATCTTCATTTCATTTTTTCAAGTTGGATTTTTTTTTAAAAAAACATTTTTTGAGGACAGATAACTGGAAAAGCAGATCTCATTTCCCTTTATTATGATGAAATCCAGTGGTGGTTCTAATGCTTTGTAGCTGATTCATGTCAACAGAAAGTGTTGAAGACAACAAATGTGAGCAAACAGAAACACATGTATGATAGAACAGAGGTTTTGAACAACAAGATAGAAAAAAAAAATACTGCTCTGAACCGCCAAATGTTTATTTCCGTGAGCTTTAAGACAGCAAAATTCCAGCTGAACGCTACTGACAGGCATATTTTTTGATACTTTGGAAATGCGTGCAGCGCACAGACATAGGGTGGCTAAGAACCATCCATAAGAACTGCTTCTGACTTTGTTTTTGCACCAGTCTTGGTGCAACAACACACAGGAAGTACATCCAAACCGTGCTTGCATTGGAGCCTTCAGTGGAGATTTCGCTGACAGTCCTCAGGCTTACACAGACAGGCAGTGAGGGCTGGGCATGAAAAGGGGTATGTGAAAGAAAGGTATAATGTCCTTTACAAGGTAATGGCCATTTTTTTCAGCTTATCATTGTGTGACAACTGCCTGTTCTTGTCTCATCAGTGTTATCTTGATCATGAAGAGCTTGTTCTTCATTTATACAGTATCATTTCCTTAATTCCTCCATTACGTTATGCTGCCATTGCATGCTGCTCTTAAGGCAGAAAGACAGGATTTTAGTAAGGTCTATAAAGTGTGAAGGGGTGGGGGAATGGATCCCACTAGCTCCAAGAGCCACTCCTGATTTGTATGATTGACTGAGTTACTGTGCAACTAAAGCATTCATTTCATCTTCCTCTTTCACTGAATCACAGAGTCACAGAATGGTTGAAGTTGGAAGGACCCTCTGGGGGTCATCTTGATCAAGCAGGGCCACCTAGAGCCAGTTGCCCTGCACCATGTCCAGGTGGATATCTTCAAGGATGGAGACTCTGTAGCCTCCCTGGGCAGCCTGTTTCAGTGTTCAGTCACCCTCATGGTGCAGAGGTATTTCCTGATGTTCAGATGGCACCTCCTGTGTTTCAGTTTGTGCCCATTGCCTCTGGTCCTGTCACTGGGCACCACTGAAAAGAACCTGTCTCTGCCTTTATCACTCCCTCTCTTCCGGGTATTTACAGACATTGATGAGATCCCCTTGAGCCTTCTGTTCTCCATGCTGAGCAGTCCCAACTCTTGTCAGCCTTTCTTAATAGGAGAGATGCTTCAGTCCCTTCCTCATCTTCATGGCCCTTCACTGGATTCTCTCCAGTAACTCCATTGATCATTTTGGAACTGCTCAGTTCATTTCAGAAGTTGTTGTAGTATTTACTTTTTAAGCAGAGGATTATTAGATCATTCCTGAAGATCATCTTTTCTTTTTCTCAAGATACTCTGTATCCAGATTGATGATACAAGGAAAGTAATATATTGTACTTTTTTTTTTTTTTTTTTTTTTAAATTAATGAAAGTATTGAGATCAGTGTTGAGGACTAGCCTGCAGAATACTGCTGTTATCCTCATCATCTTCAGTGTACCTTTTCCTGAATATCCTGTTATCTTCCTGTCAGCCAGTGGCATACTCGCTGTGCAGTTCTTGCACCAATCTCCACTTTTAACTAGTAATCCCCCTGTTGATAACACATCAAATGATTTCTGAAAGATGCAAAGGGAAGTTTACATGTGTTGTGATTTGGCAACAGTTGTTGTGTATCCCTGGTTAAAAAAAGATGTGCTTTTATGTATTGAATGACAACCTGCACAAGGTGTGGCCACTAATCTGGAATTAGGAAGGAAGCCTTGCTGTGCTGGAAAATCAGAGAAAAGGTGCTATGGCCACTGGAACAGAAGAGACAGGATGGTGTGTGGGATTTCTTTTTTCCTCTTTTCTTCTTAAATTATTTCAATAAATATTTTTATTTGTCTTAAAATATATTTCTTTAATTTTTAACGCTTGTGTTCTGCTCCCTTTCCTTTGCATACATATTATTCAGTGTAAAGTGCCTAATATTTTTCAGGGGTTGTCATAAGTAAGAGTCATTAGAAGAAGGTTGTGGATTTTTTGCTTTTTTTGGGTTTTTTTGTTTGTTTGTGTGTGGGTTGGGTTGGGTTTTTTTTACTGCTAGAGCAATAGTTATAATGCAAAGGCTATTCTGGTAGCTGGTTGTGAAGATTTTTCAGCATTATGTTCTTGCTTGGCATTTTGCTTTTCTACTCTGCATCATATATCTTCTTTTAATTCTATAATATCTGTAGCAGCTATCACAGTGGAATGCAATGACATGTTGGATAGAGCATCTAAAAATCAGAATTAAGGTGTATGGATGTGTCAGCTGTTCACCTAGGGTGGCGAGGAAGTCATAGACTCCAGCTGTAAGCCTTGTGTAGCATAGATCAAGATATGGTATAGATCTGCATTTGCAAATGACAAAAAAAGAACTGGGAAGATATGCTCTTTAATCTGCAGGTTTTTTCTGCTTTCCTTTTATTATTGTACATGGATCATGATGATGGTATAGAAAATGTACTAAAAGTTACTGTTGCTCTGCAAAGTCTGCCCCCTGCCCGCACCCCACAGGGATTGTAGAAAACAATGTAAAGAATCTAAGGAAGAAACATAAACGTAATATGATAATGTCACTCAAGTTTATGGAGTTAACATTAGTCTTATATAATTTTGTACACTAACTTACTGACAGTTGCAATTGTATTTTGTATTAGCTCATGTTGTGTAAAGCTTTTTTCCTTAGTCCCACATAACTTCTTATTTAAAGAATCTAAAACAGTATGGTCAACAGTGTTCACATTAAATGCATTTTTAAGAAAGTTGTTCATGACAGGTCTATTAGGATGTAATTACAAACAGATAGTGTTTTTCTTGGAATTATCCTGAAGAAAGAAGAAACCACAAACCCAAACCAAAATGCAAAAAACCCATCATCAGCCTTAAAAGCACTGCTCCTATATCAGTCTAAAAACAAAAACCAGGTGTGTCTATTTGAACTATGCTAACTTCAGTGGATTAGTAAAAATTAACATGAAGTTAACTTCAGGCTTTGATCACGTAACAGATTCCCCATCTGTTCTTTTGTTAAAGGATATACAGTAACAGAAAAACAGTTTTTAATATTTCTAGGACATTTACAGGGTGGAGCTGGATATCTTCACACCTTCCTTTAGTTTGCAAATACTGAGTGTTTCTGTCTGAACTTCTGGGAGGAGTTTTGAGGACCTACATACCAGTTGTGCTAAAACGCTGTAGGTGTTGCAGCTAAATCAAATAAATGCTAACTGTGACACATTACATCCTTTATCACTTTGTACGTGAAATGAAATAAAAACTGAGATTTTTGCTTCAGCACAAAGGTTAAGCAGAGACTGTCACTGAGAACCAAAGTGTATGTGGAGTAGGTGCCCGTCTTTGGAATATCTCTGTAGTTTGATTTTTTTTTTTTTTTTTTTTTTTTTCCCCCCTCCCCCTAGTGGAGGACCAAGTATAAGCAAATACAAGAAGACGCATTTCGTGAACTTTTATGTAACAGTGATTCTAGTTGCTTGGTTTATGAATAAAAAAAAACTTTTAAAAGAGATCATTGTTTTCTAATGTAAATATTTATTTTCATGTCATGTCTCTAGTGGCTTAGTGTAACTTTTTCTTGTTTTCTTTCATGTCTCTTCTCTGTAAGAACGCTTGAGGACAATGTCTACAAGATTGCTCTTTCTTTGGCTCAGCAATACAGTGTTCCACTTTGGGAAGTTTATATGACTCATCTGGAATTTTTATTCACTGACAGTGGGTAAGTTGTCTCCCCTGCAAATACACATACAATTCTGTTACACGGAAATATGTGCTAACATAAGAGAAAATTGAAGTATATTGGGGGTAGAGTTTAATTTGTGCTTCCATATTTCTTGTGTTGTGATAGTTTGGGAATTTTTGTCTTTTCCATGTGAAGCTTTTGTAGCCATCCACGAAAATAGGTATTACAAGCAAGGATAAAAGTCCATATGTGTCTTACTGCTCTTCTAAATGTCCTGGGACTTTTGTTTCAGTGTTTAGATTTCCATGGCTTTGAATTCTTATTGTTCTCTTCTGATAGGAGCTTATCTTTATTTTTACAGTCCTTTGGAACATGTCATGAAGCTTGATAGTTTTTATATAATTATTTTTAAAAAGAGTTTTGCTATTTATTGATCTCTCTTCTACATAATAGCAAAGGAAATAAATATATTGGAGCTTCCCATTCACATTATTCATCTATTCGTGTTAGTTTCAGTTTTTTATAGAAGCACTGTTTTTTACAATATATCTATGGAACTGTTCTAGCCTACAAGGTGACGTCAGACCAGACCTGACATTAGTGGGGGTCATGAGGGGAGGGATGTTTTAGTTTCTATTCAAGACTTGGCTTCAGGGCTTTTTTTTTTTTTAAATCCTTTTTTTTTTTTCTTTTTTTTTTAAACTTTGACATCTTGTCAGTCAGATAAGTACTTCTTGCCCACTGAAAAATGAATAAACCCATTTGATGAAAGACTAAGCTTCGTGCCTGAATAGTGTATTCAGATGACAGTGATGCAGAGCCCCCTGTGTAATACAGCAGCCCTTATCTACTGTTCTGACAGACGTAATCAAATTAGTCTCGTTTTGTTTCAAACTTTAAATTGTGAAAGCAGCTTTAGCTTGCAGCAGTATTTGTACCTCTCTAAACATTAAGTATTAATTAAAAAGCATTACAAAGTTTTATAAAACATGAGGCATAAAAAACAAAGCCTGATAGATATTGGTACAAGATCTGAGAAGATGAAATAACATTCTGAGATTTTCTTTGCTTCCTTCAGAAAACAGAGAAGTCATACCCTCTAAATTTTGATGCTGCTAAATTATTTAGTGCTTTAAACAAAATAGACAGTCAAGATATAAACATGGCAACACTGGGGTGAGTGTGAAAGAGTCAGCTGACTTCTTTGGGACTAGAATATTACCTGAGGTATTTTGCAGTGGTTTTCTATAATTTTCTTTGTTCTTGTCCTCCATGAGTTAGTATTCATGGAATTCTGAAATCACTGAAGTACGAAGTAACAACCTCTTGCCTAATGAAATTCAAAAAAGTCTTGAAAATTGATGTATAATAGCATAATATGCTACTGAGCATGTTTTTGTTGTATCATAATCTCATTTTAAAGTTGATTGACAGCATATGGCCATTACAGTATATTTTAGTCTTGGGATTATGGCATTAATAATGCATGCCTCGTTATGCATTCATTCTGAACTGAAAAGAAGTTTATTCTAAGACTTAATCTCTTTAACTAAATATGCAGTATTTCTATAAGCCACTTTACGTAGGGAGAAGCTCAAAAGAAACACTTAGATAGCTTATATTAACTATTTCTTTGATTACTTGATGTCAAATAAACACCATGTTTTTTTGTTATGTTGTGAATTTGAGTCTGATGAAATTGTTTAAATTTCCATTGAATTTTAAAAAATCTAATCCTAATTGTTTCTTTTGAAGACCTCTGATCAGTTGATTACCAAAAATCTATAAAATGCATTTTATTATTTCAGCAACAGGAAATTTTATGTTTGCCTGTCACAGAATCTTTTATTCCAGAATCTTTCTGAACACCATAATGAATCCTTCTTATCTACTACCAGCCCCCGCCCTCCGCAACCACATGGCAAACCTCTGTACATTCTGTCAATATAATTTAATGTCCATTTAGCCTTTAGCTTGAACTTTGGATGTGGACAGAAAAATATATTCAGATCACACTCTTGAATCAGGTCCAAGTGTCTGTTTTGTCTGATATTAAGAGTGAATGATGCTTTATTTGCATTAATATCATACTGATTGGTAGAACACTTAACAAATAACAAGAATTTAGACAATTAAAATAATGCTTACAAGTTTAACAACCTAACTGTTTCTAGATGAAAAAATAACTCAAAAATAACATTCTCCCTCAGAAATCAGAGAATGATTTTTAAACTGAGAGAAGGTTGTGTTTGTGGTATTTGCTGTAAGAAAATCAACTTTAGGAATGAAACTGAGACATATTTTACTTGGCTATCAGAGAAACACTACCTTACGTATGTCATTTATACTCAAGAAAAATTGATGTTGAAATTCTAATTTAATCAATTTTAAAGGTAGAAGAAAATCAAATGGCATTAGAAGACGTCAGATTTCCAAATGAAATGTACTACCTAACGTGGCATATGTTTGGACTCTGGGGAGACTCAAGGTGGTAGTCATCTATAGGTTACTTCTTTCCTCAGATTTTAGGTAAAACTTTCAGTTGAGAAAGGTATGAACTTAAGATGAGACTTCCTTGATATGCACCCATTTTTCTCCTGGCTGAGGAAAAAAAGGAGTGATTGCATTCAGCTATCTTTTATGTAGTCAGCTGGAGGTGTTTGAATTCATGCTGTGAAAGAGCTAATGTATTCTTTTCAAAAGGGTCAGGAAAAAAATTTCCTGAAGCAGTGAGACTGACTGAGGTCAACCCAAGACTTGCTGATATTTTCATAAGCTTTCATGGATGACAATTTGAGAAGCAACTTGATAAAACTGTCAAATGAAATATGCTAAGCATGAATAATAGTGTCAAGTAGATTAACTAGTGGGCAAGAGCCAATTTTCAGTGATAACATCTCTCAAAGCATGCACAGGTGCTCATCAACTACAGAAAATAGAATGTAATAGATCAGGAGAACTTCTAATCAGGCAATAGGATTTTCTAGCATCATTCAGCCAGAATTTGTTTTTTGGGGTTTTTTTGGGTTTTTTTTGTGTGTGTGATGGGGTTTTTTTTAAATTTTTTTTTTTTTTTAAAAGGCTTCCTGTACACATACTCTGGACATATGTCTATTTCTACATATAGCTGTACTTAGAGATGTGAAATGCTGCTTTGAATCCCAGTTTGGTATTCAGGACCCTTAATCTGCATGTCCAAGTCAACACATCACAAGATCAGGAAATAGAAGAACTTCTTAGCGTTTATTTATGGAGAACAGCAGCTATCTAAATATTTATGAAATATCTGTTGGAGGGCAACTGAGCACCACACAGCTGCTCACTCACCCCTTCCCCCCAGTGCTGGTAAGGAGAAAGTAAAACAAAAGGCTCAGGAATCGAGATAAGGACAGAGAGGGATGATTTACCCATTACAGTTATGGGCAAAAGGTAGACTCGTTTGGGGAAGAAAAAAAGAACATAAATGTAATAGACACTAACAAGAACAACATTTAATGGAATAGGACCGTGAGAAGCATTATCACATCTTGAAAATACCTCCCTCCATCCCTCCCTTCTTCCTGAGTTCAGCTTTGCTCCCGATACCTCTACTGCCTCCCGACCAGTGGGGCAGGGGAAGGGGATGAGGAGTGTGGTCAGTCCTGCTGCTTCTTCTGCTTGTGGGGGTGGAGTGAAATTCTGGCATTCTTCTCCTACTCCGCGTGGCGTGGTCCCCCTCTCACAGGAGACAGTTCTTCATGAACTTTCTCTGACATGAGTCCCTGCCACAGACTGCAGCGTTTCCTTAGGTGCTCCAGCGTTGGTCACCCCCACATGTTGCTGTACTTCCAGCGCCAAACTGCAACAAGGGGGGCTGCTTCTATCCACAGCGTCTCAGCCTTCTTCGGGCGCAGTCACCTGCTCTGGTGTGGGGTCCTCCACAGGCGGCAGGTTGGTGTCTGCTCTACCACAGACCTCCATGGGGGGGGGGGGTGGGGGTGGCCCTGCCGTCTCACCACGGGCTGCAGGGGGGGTGCACTGGTGCACCTCCCCCCACTTCTCCTCCTTTCTTCCACTGACCTCGGTGTTCGCACAGATGTTCTTCTTAACTCCAACTCCTCCTCCCAGGTTCTCGTTCTTAAATACATTATCGCAGGGGTACAGCCACTGTTGCTAATTGGCTCGACCTTGGCACAGAGGCAGGTTTGACTTGGTATGGGGGGAGCTTCAAGAAGCTTCTCACAGGGGGACACTACTGTAGCCCCCTCCCCCACTACTGAAAACCCCTTCTACTTGCTCAAACCCAGGACAATATCTTGCCAAGTTGAAGCTTAAACAAAGGAAAGTATTGTTCTGTCTCCCAAGTGTGCAGTTGAAGTGTCTTTTATGGCATGTCCAGGCCTTTAAAGCCAAAAATTATTTCTAAACACAGGTTAACGACACTGGAAATAGAAGAAAGAGCACAAAGTCTTGGTCTGTTTGAGACTTTGAAAACCAGTCCTGAAACCTTACATGAACACATGGTTAAATATGTTTACCCAAGTATTGAAGGCAGAGATCACCAGCGGTTGCTTTATTATTTTACACTCCTTGAAAATTGTGGTTGCTCGGAAGTGGTGAAGCATGCTGTTAAACCTGAAACTCACATCCGACTCCTGAAAAAATTCAAAGCAGTTGCACCAGGTAGGAGACTTCTTGTTTCTTTTCTTCATAGCTGTGTTTATTATTCAGTTATGTGACTGTTGACGTGATTATGCTTATATAGTTTATACTCTCCAGATAACTTTTTTTCAATGAGCATATCGGATGAATGCAAGTAATTTAGTAGGTTGGTCATATCCTATAGGAGTAAGTTCCTTCTCTTTGTATTACTGGAAATGTAGTTTATTACAGCAGGCAAAAAGTATTTAGGAACAGGTTTCTGTAGGTGATGCAAGTTAAAATTATTGGCACTGGTTCATAGTGAATTTTTAAAGAAAAAATACAGACCTCCTAGAGCAAAATTTTTAACACTGCAAGTTTAACACAAATATTCTCAATGAGCTTAAGGCAGTTTACCTTTCAACAGTCTGAATTACATAATATATTAGGAACATCAAGCATTTTATTTGTTTGTTTTAAAGAGGGTAATCTTATTTTGTGTTTTATCCTTCATGTTACCTTTTGCAGAACTAGAACATTATTTGTGCTACATTATCAGACAATGTCTATAAAAGTGAGCTGCTGGAAAGTACTCTGAGATTTTGAGTACTAGTTTCAGTTTGCTTATTAGTCAATTATTAGCAGTACCTTGATTTTCAGTTGAATAACTCCAAATCCAGTTTCAGAATTAAAAATACACACTGTATGGAATTACCTGCTGTGGGGATGAATTAATTGTTCAATACTGAAACCTCATGTATATCAGACCAGCATGCTGCAGAATTTGGAGAGATTATGCATATGAATTCATGTGTTGCAGGAAGAAAAAAAAAAAGGCAATAATTTTTTGGGGGAGGAGGGATTACCTTCAGTTCTTCAGGTGTGTTTAAACACTCAAGTTCTGTGATGGTTGTCAAAGAAAAATCTGTCAAGCAGTTACTGTTTACCTTCAAAGCTATTTTAAAATGTTGCTCAGAAAAGAAGTCCTAGGACCATGCATCAGACACAAATTAGTCACTTTGTACAGTAAAAAACTAAATCTATTGTATTACACCCTTAATTAAAATTCTCAGTGTTCAGCATAGTTTATAGATGGTAGGCAAGGAACAATATCAAAGTGTTTGTAGAGGTTACAAGTCCTACGTCTACGAAGAAAAACATGGCAATAGAAGTCATTTGTCTTAAGAATTATATGCACAGAGAATAAAATAGTATTGTTGCTAGAAATATTTTGTTATTGCTAGAATAATTTGCAAGAGTTTTTTTCCTGTAGGAACCAAACTAGTTACAGGACTCTTGTATTATATAAGTATTCATGTAAATGTATCTACATGTCCTGTCTCTAGTTGACCTTAGTTTACCTATGGTAGTGCCTTGCATTTTTTCTGAGATAGGTAGTAAGTACGAATTGTTACGTGATCAGAATACATCTTTTTTAATTAATGAGGACTTACGTCTTGAGGTGCATGAGGTTTTCTAGGCTTTATATCAAAAAAATAGTACTGTGTACTGTATACATACTCTTGCTTCTTTGAGAATCAGCTTTTTTAGTTTGTACTGATACGCAGTGTTAAAATATGTTCCAGGGATTGGGAGATTTCACGTGCATCAGGACATCATAAAATCCCAGTGTTACCTGTATACAAACCTGTTTTCCTTCCCAGTCTGTCTGTATGATTGTAAACGAAGATGGAGCAAGGTCTTTCTAGTTCTGCAAATATTGGTTTAGCACTGATTGTTTTACACACAAATGTGGAGTTTGAGTAGATGTAATTTTGAATAATTTTTGTTTTGTTTGCCTCTTTCTCCTTCTGTCATTAGGTCTTAATTACAAAAAGCTAACAGATGAAAGTGAAAACCCTCTGGAAACACTGGAGCCCATCCTTACAAGTCAAAATATCTTATCTATTTCGAAACTGGCTCCCAAGATTCTTAAAAAAGATGGCAGCGTGCTCTCACCAAGCTCTATTTATGCTGTCTGGTTACAAAAACTTTTTTGGAATGGTGATCACCATCTCATTAAAAAAACACCAGAAAGCATGGATGAGTGGCTACATGCATATGATATGTGTTCAAAGTACTTCGATAGACTTGATCCAGATGATATTGTCACTTTTATTGATGAAATTACCTTTTCTTCAAAAGCTGTCACAAAGGTAAGCACATACATTTGAAGAATTTGAGGTCTCAGGTGAGGCGCAGTTGAATGTAGTATCAAGGAGAAAGTTTTAACAAATACTACATTTTTCTTTTTACAGTTTTTAAAGATAAATTCATAAACTTTCCTCTGCCTACCTCTTCTTTTTATGACTGCCAGTATAAAAATATATTTTTATTCAGTTACAGGAGTTAGTTCTGTGGATAAGAAAGTTTATGATGGAACCCCAAAGTCCCTGTATTCTGGTTCAGCAGAGAATAAGATATTCTTCTTGTGTATTTATTTATTTTACATGTGCTCATTCTGAAATTCATTGTGCTGCAGGCTTGTGTTTAGTACCAGGCTTTTGCATTCTGGATGCTCCACAGAGAAGCGTTCTGGCCCAATGCATATGGTTTTTAGGCACTGTAATAATATAAATGATAAACTCTGTCGTAATCTCCATCTGGCTGAAAACCTGTTACTGAAAGAACGTGCTTTCATGTCCATAACGTTTATTACTAGTGCAGTTTCTTTTTGCCCAGTGAAACCTACTTATAAAGATATTTCTAACATGCTTTCTTAAGTATCTTTACTGCCAAGCACAAAAAGAGAAAAGATTTTTTTTAGATATTTTCTTATTAAAAGATCTTAGATGTCTTCTCTAACTTCATCTGAAATGAAAAGATGATAAGGAGGTGTTTTGTGGAGTTTTTTGTGTCTTTATCATCTCTATTCTGGATTGTGCTCATTTTCCAGAGGTTTTTATTCACTGTGTTCAATGAGGTGAATTTCAGTTTGTTCCCTCTTTGGATATTGTTTTAGTGTTCCCATGATATTAGTATAAATTTATGAAAATCAGTCTAACTTCTATCTATACCAGAATTTGGTGGGGGAAAAAAAAAATAATTATTGTTCATTGAAATTCTGGGAAAATGAAAAGCTTTGCTAGCACCAAATTTATGGTTTGATCTGTTTGTCATGCTAGATAAACAGTTTTTATCACTAGTTCCATCAGCTGTCTCTTAAGCCTGTTCAGCATAACTACTGTCTTGTTTAGGTGTTTTGATGTTTTTTATCATCAAAATAATCGTACTGAGTGTTTCATGCTTATCAGGAAAGACTGACACTCATTCTGAGATCTCAGTTGCCAGACCTGACCCTGGGCTGAGGTAGCCAGGGGATAACTATTATCTAGTAAGAAGGAAGTACTGTGTTCGTGTATGGCTGCCACTAGTGACTACTTGAAACTCTTGCTATTAATGTATCTTGGGCATTTTAAGATTATTTCTCATTTATTCCAGATAAATAGCCTCCACTGTGTATGTTTTGAAACACATTGTTTATTTTCTGTTGTTTATTTCTCTTCAGGATTTTAATACAGTTTCTCTACTCTCTTAAGATGAGTAGGAGTAGCAGGAAGGAAATACTGATGGCAGGATTATTGTGGTTCGTGGCCAAGCAGAACTTTGTAGCAGAAATCTATTAGCTTTTCTTCAGTATCTTTCATGGCCAAAGTGTTTGAAACAGTTGGTCAAGTCAGCTGATTTAGTGTGTCCCCTGCACTGGGTTTGAGAACGAAACAGCTGTTTAACCAGCTTGCAACTAGTTTTGCCTCAGGATCCCATCCAATTTTCAAGTGGAAGTGTACAATGAAAAATAATCGTTGTAGAACCTGAGAGCATACTTCTCAGAGATCACTTTCCTCTAACTTTGATCTGAAAAATGCTTCATACGTATAAGTTGCCTTTTGACTTACACCTTCTACTTAAAATTTTGTCCTGTTTTAAGGCTGCACTGGTCATGTGATCACTCTTTTAATCTCTAATTCAGCACTCTTCACAGCCCAGTTATATGGCCGAGTACTTTATTATGTCATTTTCCCATTCTCATAACAGATGCTCATTTCTGTATTTCATGGAAGTGCTCATATTTAATATACGTAAAGGACTGAAAAAAATTATAATCATTATCATGAAAGAATCTGTGCTGTCACTGAGACAGCTTGAGTTTTCTCCCATACAGAAAATTTGTGGAGTTCTTTGAAGTGGACCTTGAGAGGAAGCTTAAAGTGAGATAGTGAAATTAGGGGGGTTTTTTTAGGAGTGCTGAGAGGTGAATTGGCTCCTTCCCTCTTTGCAAAAATGAAAAAAAAAAAAAAGGCAACTACTACACAAACACCACCCCCATCTCACCCCCTCAAAATTTCAAAAGGAGAGGGGAAGAAAGGAAGGGGAAAGAGTAGTCCAGAGAGGTGGTGAAATGCACTCCATCATTATCCTTGTGGGACAGCACCTCCATCTGAAAGCCCCTCTTGGTCAGAAACGGTCAAGAAAAGTCTTGAGTGGTGAGGGGTAATGGAAGGTAAGCAGTGTAGCAGTGTAGGCTACATGAGTTGAACTTCAAGGGTACCATTGCTATTGTCACCTTGTGGGAACTTAGGAAGCAGGCATCAGAGCATCCCCTATGGTTTCAATATATCAACAGTAGTAAGGAGAGGCAGGTGACAGGCCAGCAGAGCAATAGGAAGTTGCGTGTCCCTTGATATGACAGAGAACCTGGGAGCAGAATGTGTAATTCTACAGAAGGGCATGAAAACACAGGGATTTGGTGCTGACTTGTGCGACTTCCTTTTCGTACTGAGAAAGTCAGGAACATGCTGGGCTTTGACAGGGGCCCTCTTCACCTGTCCCCTTCCACTATCTCTTCCCTTTAACTTTCTGATGAGTTGGGCTGGGGGTGACTGAATGAAAAGGTGGATGAATGAGCACTGCTTGGCTGGGCAAAGGAGTTGAGAGAGTGTATAAATTGTAGAAAAGGATGGGGAGTTTGAACTTGCAAAAGGACAACTAACATTGTTACACTGACTTGCAGTTTAAGGTGTGATGAGATTTTTAGGTGGTCTTAGCTCTAAGAGCTCAGAGACGTTTTCTCATGCTTCTTGCAACCAGTAGAAATGAGTTACCACCTGGAAGATGAGATTCCGCAACCTTAAGGCTTCCGAGAGTTGGTGACATTGGGTGGTGGGAACTGTGTGAGCAGAGATGCATCATATTGGGACTTCAGTAAATTGTAGACCCAAAGTAACATGGTTAATGTACTGAATATTCTGTATGAGACAGATCAGACTGCTTCCCAAAATTTAAAATTTTTTTGATCTGCAGCATATCCTATAGGAGATACTTTATAATATTTGAGGCATTAGGGGTGACATCCAGAGTAACCCTTGATGGCTCTAGCAGCTAATTATTCACTGTTTATTTTTTAAAAGTGCCTTTTTTTTGCTAAACTGAATCTACCTAGATTTGAAATTCCACTTATAGATGTTTTGTCTGCTATACTAAAGAGGTAGTCAAAGTTTGCTTCCACAGTCAGACATGAACCAGAGGCCACTTAAACTTGACTTTGATAAACAGAATGGACTGACCTTGGGAAGTTTTCTGCTCTCTTTTTTTTTTTTTTTTGGGGGGGGGGGCGGGGGGTGTGTGCTTTTCTGTTTGTTTGCTTTTTAGTGTGTGTGTAGGTTTGTTTTGTTTCCTTTTTTCCCCAGCTCTTCTGTTATTATCACAACTTTTCTTTGGATGCAGTATATCAGGTAGAGAGATTGATGCAATATTCCTGTGGTGTTTGTGGTAAATGTAACAAGTGAAGTCCTTTATTCTTCATGAGTATCCTCCTCACACACTGAAGTATTGATCCTTTGACCACAGCAGCTCACTGCCGCAAGCAGTGAGAGGGTTCCTGCTTGTGGCACTTCTACTCAGAACGCTTTTAATTCTGGAAAACTATTCAAATTTTTCTGACTAAATAATAATTCAGTCCACTTCCGTAGTGGTAAGCGTAGGCTATTTGCATTGTACGGAACAGATTTCTGTCTAAAAGGGAGATATTTCAAATATCCAGTGGAACTGCAGCTTGTATTTTTGAATGCATTTTGAGTTTGTCTTCTTTTCTTCCACCAGTTCTGTTTGCTTTTAAATAATGCTGACTTAATAGATTCTCAATTATAGTAATGATCATACAAACTTTGTTATCTCGATGATTTCCCATTTATTCCCCTTTGTGTGATCTGTGTGAAGCATTTTAGGTAATTTGGGGATATTTTTATTCCTTTGTTGCCAGCATTTTGTTTGTTGTGCTAGATAGTTATGTTTTCAAAGAACCGTCTGTTTCAGAGCTCAAAGGTTATTGCCCTGATGTTTGTTGATTAACAGTATGCTGAAAAAAAAGCCCAACACAACAAAACCAAAAAAAACCCCACAACTGAAAACAATTACTTTTTTAATGGCTGTTTTCATTATTGAACACCCTACAAATGGGGATGGACACAACATGTTGATTAGGAAGAAAAGACTACAACTTCAGACAGCAAAACTAGAATAAAAAGCAGTGATATCATCAGTTAGGTCTTCTATAGAGGAAGAGAAGTTGAAATTTTCCTTACATGGGCTTTCCTTCACAGCCTTCCATAGGTTTGGCCACATTCACTTAAACTATGGCTGATGACATTTTTTGTTTACTATTTAATCCTTTATAACTTCTTTTCCAACTTCTGATGCAAAGGAAAAACTTTGCTTGCAACTTAATATTTTTAATTGAAAGGTTGAGTCTTCTTTTCTCAAAGTCAGTAATGCTTTTTTGACCATTTTCTTCTTGCTTAAGCAGAAACACGATGTCCGTATTTAGACCACACGCCAAATGGGTGTGGAATGGGAACATGTTACAAATGGGTATTAACCAGCATAATTTTCTCTTTCAATTTTAATGGTTTTAAATGCCATTTTAAATAATTGTATAAAAACCTCAGTTTAAAAAAACCCCCTCAAAGTAGTTCAGTATCTTTTGTCTGTGTGATTGACTTCTTAACGCTGTATAAAATGTTAAGGAGAAAGGGCATGACATTGCATGAAGATGTACAAGAAATGTGTTAATAGTGTTCTTACATAGCATAACTGCATTTAGATGTTACCTTTTGAATTACTTGGCTTTTTTTAATCACTTTTTATCAGTCAGTTTGTCTTGTCTAACCTAGTTTTCTTCATGGGTATTGACAGTACTTCTTTTTCTAATCTCAATACATTTTTAGATACTTAAATCGGCTTCAAGACTGCATAATAGGAAACCTCATGAATCATGTGTTTTCTCTAACTGGTTCCTTAGATGCGTTAGAACTTCTACACTGATATCCAGATGAACTGTACTGCATCTGGCAGGGATGAAGTTAAGTTTCTTCACAGCAGACTCTATGGGGGTGTGCTTTTGATCTGTGACTAAAACAGTGTTGAGAACACACCAGTGTTTTGGCTGTTGCTGAGCTGTGCTTGTACAGTGTCAGAGCTTTCTCTTTTTCTCAGCACCTCAGCCCTGAGTAGGCTGCAGGTAGGCAAAAAGTGGGGAGGGGACACAGCCAGGACAGCTGCCCTGGGCTGGCCAAAGGTACATTCTATGCCATATCATGTCATGCACAGCAGTAACAAACAGGGTTGGAGGGCGTCTTCCAAGATGGTTGTGGCTTGGAGATTGGCTGGGCATTGGTCTGCTTGTGGGAGGTGGTGATTGCATCACTTAGTTTTGGTTTGTTAATTTTTTCCTCTCTCCTTCATGTATTAAACTATCTTTATCTTGATCTACAAGATTTCTTTCTTTTGCTCTTCTTTTTCTCTCCCCCTGTAGGAATTGGGAACCAGTTTTTTTTATTACATAACTGTTTAACCTACTTCTGAATTAACTAATGTAATTTGCTTTCCATTCTAGTATATCTGGTCGGCTTGTGGCTACATGATATTTTGTTGTTGGAATATGACAAGCTGGGATTTAGTGAGAGACAGGAACTGGATCAAACTGTTCCGTCTGAACATCAGGAAACATTTTTCATTATGACTGTGACTGATCACTGACACAGGTTGCTTAGGGAGGTTGTGGAGTCTCCCACATTGGGGATATTCAAAAGCCACCTGGACATGGTCCTAGGCAGCTGGCTCTAGGTGGCACTGTTTGAGCAGGGGGTTTGGACCAGATGCCCTTCAGAGGTCCCTTCCAACCTCAACCATTCTGTGTTTCAGTGTTGCTGGGATCCCAGGCTTGTGTGGCATTAAAAGTAGGGGAGCTGTTTCCATAATCTCAAAAGTTGCATGCTAATCACTGGCAATAAGAGTGGCAGGGTCAACATCTTCATTTGCAAGTGAATGTTACTTGTACAATACTTTATTAAGAAATACATACTCTGAAGGAAATGGGCTTCTGAGATGAGTTTTTACCCTGAGGAGTGAAATCTGTTGAGCTGAAATAGTGTGTGATGTTCCTTGATTTGAAAATGAAAGAAAACAGATTTTTAGAATTTTACATTATGTGTTATAGCCTATAGAATTAAATTTTTTAAAAACTGTAAAAGCTTTTTAAAAAGAAAACTTCACATTCAAAAAAAGATTGAACTAGCCCCTAAGTTACTTTTTTTAAATTGCTGGATATGATACCAAATCTCATTACTGAAGCTGAATAGAAGTATGGAGGATAGCCATTCATGTTTTGGAAGAAAATAACAGAGAAATGGTATGTTGGTAGTGCTGCATTTTGGCACTATACAAATATGAATGCAAAATTAAAATAGCCTTGGGAAGAACCTGTATTTTTTTTTTTAATGCTTTATTCTGTAAGTAATATGGCATCATGACTTCTAAACTGGCAGTATATTCTCACTGTTCTCTAGGATATAACAGTTAGATGGAATACTGAAAATGTTTGCTTTTGAGTCTCTCAATTGCATTTTGAACATTAGAATATACAGTAGAAGAGAAAATGAAATGTGTAGCTGTTTTTATCTTTCATCATGTTTACAAAATACATATCTAAATCCATATATGGTCATTAAATTTTAATGGGATATGAGTATCACCTTTTCCTTGCTTATAATAAAAGCTGATATTGAGACCTTGTTTTTTTGCTTGGTTTTTTGGTTTTGTTGTTTTTATTTTTGTTTTTAATAGAATGGTTTGGTTTGGAAGGGACCTTAAAGATCATCTAGTTTCAACCCCCCTGACATGGGCAGGGACACCTTCCACTAGACCAGATTGCTCAAAGCCCCATCCAACCTGACCTTGAACTCTTCCAGGGAGGGGGCATCCACAACCTCTCTGGGCAACCTGTTCCACCATCTCGCCACTCTCAGAGTGAAGAACTTCTTCCTTACATCTAATCTAAATCTATCCTCTTCTACTTTAAAACCATTACCCCTCATCCTATTGCTGTACTCTCTGATAGAGTCCTTCCCCATCTTTCCTGTAGTCCCCCTTTTAAGAACTGGAAGGCTGCTCTAAGGTCTCTCTGGAGCCTTCTCTTCTCCAGGCTGAACAACCCCAACTCTCTCAGCCTGTCCTCATAAGGAAGGTGCTCCAGCCCCCAATCATCTTTGTGGCCTTCTCTGGACCCGCTCAATAGGTCCATGTCCTCCTTATGTTGGGGGCTCAGAGCTGGACGCAATACTGCAGGTGGGGTCTCACAAGAGTGGAGTTGAGGGGCAGAATCACCTCTCTCGACCTGCTGGCCATGCTTCTCTTGATGCAGCCCAGGATACGGCTGGCTTTCTGGGCTGGAAATGCACATTACTGGCTCAGTTTTCCATCCACTGCTACCCCCAAGTCCTTCTCCACAGGGCTGCTCTCAATCCACTCATCACCCAGTCTGTATTTTTGCTTGGGATTTACTCGACTCATGTGCAGGACCTTGAACTTCATGAAGTTTGCAGGGGCCCACCTCTCAAGCCTGTCAAGGTCCCTCTGGATGGCATCCCTTCCCTCCAGTGTGTCAACTGCACCACACAGCTCAGTGTTGTTGGTAAGCTTGCTGAGGGTGCACTCAATCCCACTGTCTGTGTTGCCGACAAAGATGTTAAACAGTGCTGGTCCCAACACCGACCCCTGAGGAACGGCACTTGTCACTGCTCTCCACTTGGACATTGAGCCATTGACCACAACTCTGTGAGTGGGACCATCCAGCCAATTCCTTATCTACTGAGGAGTCCATCCCTCAAGTCCATGTATCTCCAGTTCAGAGACAAGCATGTCATGTAGGACAGTGTCAGATGCTTTGCGTGAGGCCAGGTAGATGACATCAGTTGCTCTACCCTTATCAATTTTGTTTCAGAGTAACAAAATCATACTTATTACTTTTCATGGGAATGGAGCTGAGTTGTGTTTAGAACTGAGTGGTGAATACTCTTTGTAATTACCCTGTTAATAGTGGTAAGTTTTCTTAGCTCTTACAGTAATGTCCATCCATTTTGCTTTTATCATTAAAAATGTCCTGCAGACCATTAGAGTGGTTTGCTGCAACAGCATGAAAAACCAGGAGTAGACCCTACATCTTTCGCTGTGTGTTTTTGGTGGGGGAAGTATATAAGGTGCAAAACTTTCTGCTAACTAATCTTTATCAAGCTTTCTATGGCTTTACAAGTAGATAGTTAATTCCCGATGTAAACATCATTTTGACTTCCTTATGAACAGTGCTACAGCAGTTAATTTTCCTCTTTCCGTGGTCATTCAGCCTCTTTCCTATTCAATGTGTCGTATAGAGTCAAGCTTTGTTTTCTATTTCTGGTGCTTCATTTCAACTTGAAAATTAAAATTATTTATATGTCTTTGTCCAGTATTGATGTTAAAAGTGCCTAATGCTGTGGGTTTAGGCAGAGGAGACCCCTACCCATTGGAAAGTATATTGCAAGCATCCTTAAAACTGTTCTCGAAGTTATAAACTAACAAATTATACATGAAGTTCTTAAATCGTATTTCAGACTTTGTTTTGGACTTACAGCTGAAGCTGTGCTTTTCGTGACTTAAAAGCACAACAGTTTGCTGCAAGTACTGTCTATATAAAGAGTATTTCCAGCTATACCCTTTTCCAATATACTCTTGGTTTCTAGAAGCCTGGGAATCTGTGAGTGTTGCCCAGGCTCCATTCTGAAGTCCTAAATTCAGTTCTCATACACTGGAATGACCCTTTCATGCTAGATGGAGGGGTAAGGGAAAACTTAATTCACTGTATGTGTGACTCCATTTAAAAATTCAGACTTTGAGAAGTATAATGGGAAAAAAACCCCAGACTTTCTTGGTTCAGTTTAATGGCTAGATACATCTAGTTGTACAGGTCTTTCAAAATAGTAACTTGCTGTTTTGTATAAATTGTGTGTTAAACAGATTGATTTAAAAGTTGTAGACCTCCTACAGGTTTTTTTGCTTACGATTATGGTTTTAGGAGTATATTTTAGACAGTGATCTAAACCTGACAAAACTAACCTTAAGTTAATTTTCAGCATTTGGGATTTTCAGTTAATCTTGTAAAACGATCTCCAGACATCTCTCAATGCAGAACTAAGAAACAAAGATCATAAGGTGGCAGTCTACAAAGATCATAAATATCATTAGGGAAAAGAAGTTTCATATGGTTTAAAATGAGCCAGATTCAACATCAGTAAAAAGAAGGAACACAGGAGAAAGTAACGGAATACTGATCCTTTTTAAATAAATGACTAATAAGAAATAAAGTTGTTTCTCATAAAAAACGTCATTTAGTTTTATGCTGTGCTGCAGAGCAGTGGAGCCGCCTGACGTCTAGGCACTGCTGTAATACAACTAGTAGTGTACAGTTGATGAATGATTAAATATTGAGTAATCTTTTTCAGCTGCCAGTTGAAGCCAGGATAGAATTGACTAAGAAGGCTATTAAGGCAGTCAAACACCTTTCTGAGAAATCAAGAAAAAAAACTTCTGAGAATGACATGCAAGATGCTGAAAATCCATCGGTTGCTTATGAAGAAACTCTGAATCACTTGCAGCAATCTCTTGCTCATCTGGAAACACTCACTCATAGTTTTATCACTTACTTGAAAAACAGCGAACAGGTAATGATTACTGATCAGGTGCTTGTTTTGAGTGTTACCATGACTAGCAGTGATGGACATCAGTCTTCTGTCATATTTTATTAATGTTTTGTACCTTCATTTTTGTTGACCTGGTTTTTGAAAACTCACTTCCGTAATCTTTTCTTTTGCGTAATGTATAAAGAAAATGTAGAAAGAAAAACTGAATGATACAGCCCTGTAAATAAAGAGTACACTGATTCGTGTTCAAAAATTGTCTGTTCACAGGATACACTACAGAAGTACGGCTATTTATATGATTTGTCAAGGTCAGAAAAAGAAAAAATCCATGACCAAGCAGTAGCTATGTGTATAGATGGTCAACCCCTGGACATGATACAACAGTTGTTACAAGTGGCTGTTGGAGATCTAGGTCTTTCTCCCAAGGATATTGTGCAATGTGCTATTAAAAAAATAGTATCTATATTAAGGTAAGTACACTGCCACAATTAAGTCCAGAAATCTTTCTTCTGGGTTTTTGGGGTTTTTTTAGGTTGGGGTGGGTTGGTTGGCTGTTTTTTTTAATAGCGAGTACTTGTTTGCTTTGAATGTCTGGATTTTTCAGAAAATTGGGCAGTAACAGGAAATGAGTTATTGGATTGTTTATGCTCCCGTTTACCTATAATTTCATATTCAGATAAGACAGTTATATTTTTCTGAGTTTGGGAAGCCTGGGAAATCTAAACAAAGCAAGCTACAAAACTCATCCTATTCACTGCAGGGTAGTTTTCAGCTTAAAAAGTTGGCTTTACAATATTCCATTACATGTGTGTGCACTTGTGAATTTTTGGCAAATTTACAACTGCACATACTTCTTACCTCTTAAACAGAGTCAGAAGGTATATTTATTGGAAACAGTGGGTACCTTGTGCAGGTATTTAGGCAGCAGAGGCCTAGCAATGGCTGTTGCTACAACATCTAGTCTTACAGGAATAAGTACAATTTCCATCTTTGAAATAAATTGCTGGGGTATTTCTGGGAGGTGTTTTTTGGGTTGGTTTGGTTGGTTGGTTTTTATTTGCAAGGTTTTGAAAAATGTGTTTATCTGTCATTAACATATAGGCTATACATTTTTCTTTGTTCTCTTAAAGAATGCTCCATAGAGGTTTTAGCTTTTCTTCTTCCACCTTCCTTTTTGTTACACCTACCTCCAAATTAAACAGCAAGTGTGAGTGTTTTATGCTTCCTACAGCACGTAAAAGATACAATGATACACTAAAAAAATCCCCAACCTGCTAACTTTGTGGAGAGAAACAGGTTTCTAGTGTAAGGAAGGGGATTGTTCTGCTCAACTCTTTCAGTGTTGTCATTGTTACCATTTCTTGCTGGTTTTACTGCCATCATGCTGTGAGCAATCCCCACACGCTGTACAGAAGCAAGGCTTCGTCTCCATCTTTTCCTGGGATTCACAGCCTCAAACCTCAGTAATTGTCTTTTCCGTGGCGTGACAAACCAAACAACCAACCTGTTCATGCAACCCCAGGAAACTGAGTCATCTCTTAATTTTAAAATTATGGAGAAATAGGCTAGAAGAACAGAAAATGCAAAATAAATATCTTCCACACAATTTATACTTACACATCCCTGAATAATTCTGAGATCTGGGCAAGACCTGGATGATACAAAGGAGCATGAAATACAGTTGATGCTGACCGTCTTAATCTTGTTAACTGTGAGTTTAAAGTTTGCGTTAACTTTAATACGATGATCCTTTAGTTGAATATATTCTTTACAGTCTTGTTTTCAAATTACAGTTCTAGTACTTGTGAGAAACAGTCTAAAACTACTGTAGTCATGTTGCATTTCTTCAGTACTAGTCATGTCTTGGGAGAGGGAGAAGAGTCCTGCATCGAAGTCCTGCCTGTTTGCTTAGCTGCAGCCTCTGTACTTCACGTCTTAAAGCCCAGAAGGGACATGGCTTTTCTTTACAAGTTTGAGGCTGAAACTGTTGTAGTTTGTCTGGCATTTGGGACAATGCAGTCATCTCTGGGAAGATAGAACTGTTAAAAATATGTACTTATGGACATGTTTACAGACATGGTGAGGATGTGGACACAGGTGAAGGAAAGCTAAGCACACTGAAAAGCCTTTCAGTGAAATAAGGTGCTTTTCCTTGAGTTTGTTTAATGCTCAGTTCTAGCTCAGCTTGCCATTCATAATACCCTCTGTTAAGATTTGGTAAGAGATTTGCCCACTTTTGTAGCCATAGTGATTATAAAATTCCTTTGGCCTGTAATGTGAGACTTCAGCATGTCCTTTAAGGTTCAACCTTCTACTTGCCACAGTGTCGTGGTTGAACTCAGCCGGTAGCCAATCACCACATGGCCAGCCGCTTACTTCCCCGCAACCCGGTGAAATAGGGGAGGGACAAAAAAAAAAAGAAATTTATAGGTTGAATAAAAAACCCCCCTAGTAATAGTAGCAAAACATCAGTAACAGTAGTAAGTCCAAACGGGTAATATACAGCAGCTATTTGGCGGCCGGTACGCAGCCTGCCCCCAGCAACGATCCCAACCACACCAGAAGTTCTGCAGAAAATGAGAGAGCATGCTCCCCTTATATATTGAGCCTGACATCACATTGATACGGAATACTCCAGTGACATTGACACGGAATACTCCAATAATCAATCCATGCCCAGCCCTCTAGCTGTGCTCCCTCTCAGCCCAAGGAAAGTTAACTCTATCCTGGCTGAAACCAGGACACACAGCAAAACTGAAGGTATTTATTAGGGTGGTGAAGTGGTAAAGGATGTGGCTTGAGGGCTCAAATGACAATCCATGAGGCAAGTATATGTTGAAAATGACTTGTAAGGGTTGTCAGAACAACTTAACCAAAGAGCACACTCAGTCCCCATTGCCGTTGGAGTAAAGCTGAGATTTGAGATTCTCAAGACAGCAAGCAGAAAATGAAATTTTGGGATTTTATATCTACATCCCTGTGGGTATTCGTGTTCACAGAATGAAGAGAGCCTGAGATGAGGGGTTTTTTTGCCACTGTTGTTGTCAGAATTATCAATGAGGTCTTGAGAATCTTTCTGTCCATGATGCTTTTTCTCCTTCAGAGCAGTATAAAAGTATTGCTTTTGGCTTTTTTTCTGCAGTCCGGTGAAATTAAATCATCAGGGATTTTTTTTCATTTGAGGATGTTCTCTTGGATTTAATGTTGCTGAGTGCTACCTGTTGCTTTTTCCTGACTGGGTCTTTGATGTTCTGAATACTCCAAATGAAATAGCACTGTATTTGTAACCTAGTGGTTTCAGTAGAAATATTTTCTCTCCCCTTTTTTTTGGGGTGGGTGGAAGATAATTTTGTATCATCCGTGATGAATGAACAGATATTTCTCATTTAACTATTCATACAAAACTCTCTTCTGAAGTATTTCTGTTCCAAAGAAACACATGCAACAAGTACAAAAGAGTATTCTGTTGTTAGATAGCTGCTAGACACTGTTTATCACTTCTAAGACCAGTTTAGATAGATATAACTTTGAGAATTTATCTTGTTCTCCTGCATGCAGAAAAATTATGTGGGCAGGATGATCTGAATGTACATACCAGAAATAGAGAAACAAGTCTAGAATGGAAAATAATTTGTGGCTGTATACCTTTTCTTCAGCATGTATGTGTATATTACAGCAGATTGAAGTGCCACAGGTGAAAAGAAGGCAGCCTGTCAAAGTGTCTTCAGCCCTCTTTGGCAGAAAATTGATTTCTCTTGTCACTCAGTTTAAGAGTGCTCATAGCATCCTCAATGATGGTAGAGCTTTCTGCACAGCAACACAAGTAATATTGTCTGTCTTGTCTGGATTTGTCCATTTGATGAACAATAATTTGGCTTTAGGTAATCACTGTCCTGCTGTTTCTGACTGGAATATAACAGCATGATGCATCTGGATATAAAGCTCACAAAGTCCAGTTATTTCATCTATAATGAGTTTCATTAACATGCAAAGTATGAGAAACCTATCAAAATTCTCGTTTCTACTCTGCTTCTTATCAACATTTTTCTGTTAACTGAATTATGTATTCTTCATATACATTGCAAGGCTGGAATGTCTGCAAGTTGATTTAAAGTTCTGGGGCAGAGACCATAACCAGTAACTCCTATACAGCACTTTCCAGTAAAAAAGGGAATGCCTGTCTCTGCAGTAGAGAGAACTCTAGTGGCAAAGATGGGAGAATTAGTTGGAAGCTTCAGATAAAATTAGAGAAAACTCCAGTGGCAAAGGTGGGAGAATTAGTTGGAAGCTGTGATGTGACCTAATGTGATCAGTGGAGTTTGTTTTTTTTTTTTTTTAACATCTCTTCTTTGGGGGGAAAAGGAAGATCATTTCATGTCATTCATGACCCGTGGAAAGTTTGTGCACTACAATGATAAAGAACATGAGGTAAAAATCTAGTATAAAATAAAATGGGAAATACTTGAAATAATATGCTCCCGATTGTGAAATTCAGTAAGAGGATATTATAAATTAGCAGCAGTATGAATATAGGGAGCAATTAAAAGAAAGGTTGTTGTGTGGCATCTCTTCAGCCTGCTGGTATTGATGTTGTTGCTGTGCATAAAATTGGATACATCTCTATCCTATGCTCATGTTAGCTTTCAAGCTAGACCATAACACAAATTAAAATATATTAACTGCATTTTGAGCAATACTTGCATTTCAGGGTAATGGGCAAAAACTACAATTAAAGTAGTATAGTCTTGCCTGTGTACCTGGAATGACAGACTACTAGTCAATAAATGCAACATTTCAAGGAAAGACTCTTCAGGTTTATTTATTGTAGCTTTGATATGTTATACAGTGTGGTTAATTTATACAATAGTTTTGAAAGAGATCATGTCAGAAAATTGCTTCCTTGACAATTAACCTTCAAAGTAGCAGTTGTAAGGTTATAACACGGACCTTGGATTTTCTGTAGCTACGGTGACAGGGAATTTAATTAAGGTACTGTAACCATAAGTGAAACAGGCCTGTATGGATGTGAAAATGGTAGTGTCATTGATTTGCCTGAAAGTTCAGCATCAATTCACCACTTCTGTGACTGAAAATATGCATCCTTTCTTTCAGTTTCATTAACTACAACCCCCCTTCAAACACAGTAAAATATCTTTTTTTATTAGTGTATTTACTGACTATCGCAGAAGAACCTTCTAGAAAGTATTGTCTTTATGAAAGATTAATTAAGTTATTTTTTGGCTTCTTTTTTCAACAGCATACAATATCAGAGGCTTTAAAAACTCTGACAGCTTTTCAGAAACAGACTTCTTGTTAAATGTAACATACAGTTATTTCCCTAATATTAAGTACCTATATTGTAATTTCAAGAGCAGTATTGTTCACTTCTGTTAACTACTTTTATCTCCCTTGACTCTTGTTCTGGCACGCAAAATTCAAAGTAGAAACTCTTGCACTGGTATGTATAAAATCTCTCCAGCAGAGCATATCTGCGTACTTTATATAACATATGTATTGGACACTTCCTTGTTTGCCTGTGGAAGCAGCTACAATAAATAAAAACCAGTTGCCTCTCCAGTAGAAATCTTGAACTTCTGAAAAACGCCCAAAAGATGTTGGTGATAATAATAGTCTGATTAGACTTATCTAAGATTCAATTTAATCCATTACCGAGGATCACTCACATGATATGCTGGAGACTTCCCATGATGCATAACTGTAGGGATGTTTGTGGTTGGTTAGTCAGGGAAGACAGTTTGTCTGTTGAAGACATTATGGCCTTCATTTGCAGGTCATAAATTTCTTAGGTGTCCAGGTGGATGTAGCATTTAATGAAATTTTGGAAGTATTCACCACACAATGAGCAGGAAAGGTTTGGTGAAATTTTGAGTTCTTGTTTAATGGCCAGTGTTTGATGAAGAAGCTAACACCAGCTTTGTGAGACTGAGTAGCTAACCTAGAAGGAAACCCCAGATTTTTTACTATCTCATCTCACTTGAGCAGGAGTCATACATAGCAATTTTGTAATTTGGATATCATAATTTCATGGTATTTCTGATGGAAAAGATGGTTTGGCATTATGACTTTTTTCCCCAGCTTTGAATGATCACACCACCAATATATTATTTTCTTATTTTCCTGATACATAGAGGAAACACAAAGAGGAAAATAAGACTGGAGAAGTAAGACGATATCAGGTATTTTGAATGAATACTGTAATTAGGTTAAAAGATTTAGATGAAGTTAATTTATTCTCCTTTCAAGCATTCTTTGTACTTTATTGTGTTTGAGGAACTTGATTAAATATGCATCACTTTTCCTGAAGCTGAACTGAAATCAAAATAAGCCTTTATCAGTGTAATTATGCCAGGCTCATACCTAGGAGTTTTGAGGTGAACACTGAATCCTGTTCTGTTGTTTAAAACATGCGTAAAGTAGCATATAATCTGTGTGGAAGACTAATCCTTCATTAATTATATTTGTTTCTGTTCGCTGCTTATTTTTAATCATTAATTATTAAGAAAAGAACAAGACAACAATCTGTGAAAACTTGACACAATTATTTGTCTCATGAGCTGTAATCTCTTTTTAGTTTCTCTAACCATTAGGCAGTAAAGGCAATATTAAGCTTAAAAGAATGCTAGCTTCCACTCTTTCTAGATTTCTTTTTAAAATACTTTCTTATTCTAGGTAACAGTAACTCACTGTTACTGATTCACCTTTTTTCTCCTTTGCTTCCGTGTAGCAGAATAGTACCTGTCTGTACGTGACAAACTTGAAGCTTTCTGTAAATGTTCATACATCTATTGTACTTCAGAACTGGCTTCACAGATGCACTGTCTAAAATAGTGGTTTTCTGTTTTCAGAAATGTCTGTTAACTTTTTGTATATGTTTCTTTTGACACGAATTTTTTTGAGGTGCTCAGAGGCTGGTTGCAATAGGAGCTAACGGCTTTCATTTCTAATTAGAGAGATGAAGGGTTTTTGAAGAGCAAGTGGTAGGACTGTTCAGAACCAATCTCTAAAATTGAGGGTACCCAATATAGAGTTTGCTGGTCAGTCTCCTTTGATATGGAAATTGCTTATGTACACTAAAGATAATTTAGGGTAAGTAGAGCTGTAAGATCTTCATTTCTATATTCCATGTCCTATTCTTTTCTATGTCAATCATCATTCTCTTCTTAATATGCAAGCTTTATAAGTAGTCTAGTTTTCTTTGGATATGCCATGTTGATGCCCTTTGTTGATGTCTTTTTATTACAAACTTAAGTCAAAAAACATAAAAAACATAATAATACAGGAAAATTTAAATCTAGCTTGTAAACAGAACATTAATGGAGTGGCTTGTATCTGTCTTTTCTCTGGGAACATATCTTAAATATTCTTAGCTTTTTTTAATTTTAAAACAAATTTGAAACCATCTCCTAATACATGTAGCTGCTTGCATAAAATGATTACTTTAATACTGCTGTTCTTTTTACCATTGCCACACTTCTGCAACACTGGTGTAATCTAATTTTTATTTTTTTCCATAACAGAGTATTCAGTTCAATTGTGTCTCCTTTTCTGTGAGAAATACATTTATTTATTTATTTTTTTTACTGAAATTTTTGGTGTGTTTTTTTGTGAAAATATATTTTATCTTTTGGACACAAGTTGTGTCTCTTCGGGAGTCTAAAATCCTGGATGTTTCTGTACTATAAATTATAATTTGATTGTATCCAAGTATTCTGAAGATGTTTAGGAAAATACCTAGTTTTAAAATTCACTCTTTTAAAACTTATTTAGGTGCTATATGATAGTATTGGTATTAAGAATGGGATTTCTATCATAGTCATATGTAAAAGTATTTTTTGAGAAAAAGGCTGGCATTAGGAGCTTTCCTCTCCTACTTCGAATTTGAGTGCAGTAGAGCAATATAAAAGGAATATACTAAGGTTTCATCATGCAACAAATTACCTTGCATCTGTTCTGAATGGAGTCACATGTTGGTTTTAAATCTGGTGTTCACTGAAGTGCTGGACACCTATTAAGATAAAAATAAAAATACAGAAGTTGAAAGTTCTGAGTGCAGGAAGACATTAGTGTTTATAAAAATTCAGGTCTCAATGCCATATAATAATTTTTTTAGGCAATATATTTTATCTTACTGAAGTAAAAATGACAATTATAAACACTCATAACTTGACAAAAAATGTGTAATATTGCAGTTATTTTTGCACATTATTATCAGCTATACAGTGTATTTTGGCTTTAGAACAGTCAGGGTAGTCTGGACATGTATTCATTCTTATTAAGAGATCATATGGGAAGAGGGTGACATTTTTAGTAGCAGAAGAGCTTTGATATGCTGATGAACTGCAGAGAAAATACATTTATCTCCGGGTTTTTGAGTCATCTTTAGTAAGCTGACTTTGGAACTATTTGCCTTTCTTTCTTTAATGCAATTGTAATGTAATTGTACATAAAATACATAAATACATAAAATGTAATTGACAAACTCTGCTAGGCAAAGCTGTTGTTTTTGTAGTTCATCCAGGCATCATTGCCTCTGCAGTGGTTTCCATGAAGAGACACTGTGTGCTTTATTGGAGTACCAGTGCAAAATCCCTCCCTCTTTCAGCACCAAATCACATCTTAGGTTTGTTTTGCTGAAAATCTTAGCAGAAAATGTCATTTTCATTGCATTATGAGTGAAGCTTAGAGTGCTTTTTTTTCCCCCCCCCAAAATGTTACTACCTTTTGACCTTCAGAAGAGCACTGTATTGTAGCTGGAATGTCTGATGGGCATTGTGATTCACATTTTTCTATTCCTACGCATGCATAGTGGATGCTGTTTCATGGGTGACTTGACCCTCCACTTTCTCACATGCTGTTCTTGAGCACGTATTCCCTACTTCTTAATCTTCTTGGTTCTGGTAATCTTGAACCTGTTTGATCCAACGGAAAATGAAGCCCAGAGGTGGGAGCGGGCAAAGAAATCTGCTGAATCAGCAGATAGGATTCTTTTGATTCAGGTTACACTCAAGTTGTTTTAAACCAGTAGTGATACTGCAAGATGATATGTGAAAAGAAAAGATGGTGACATTTATGTGTAATCTTTAATCTGTTTAGTCAATATTGATGAGATCTTTAAAATAATGAGATTACATGTTTATATTTTGCTGACCTGTGTTAGAAGTGTTAAATTATAACTATTCTTTTTCTTTCAAGTTTCACTTAAATATTTTAGTATTTCTTTCCCACTTTTTTTTTGTTGCTCCTTGTGTTACTCTGACATAAAAATAAAGGTACTAGTTAAGCAGGGAAAGTAGAAAATTGCTATAATTATTAAACAATTCATGTAAATCTTACAGGTAGAATTAGATGTGATGTTAAGACCATTTTAATGGTAATTTTATGTCTTCCCTTAACAGTGGAAATGGTGACTCATCTACATTAGTGAAAGATCCACTTGGAATCCTAGAAGGCATTGTTTCTGCAGTGCATGAAGGTGTTGAAAAAGGGTAAGAACTTCCTGTATGTATTCTTTGGTTAAGACTTTGAAAGATACCTTCAATGCTTTCATAAGAAGTATGATACTGAATATGGATGATTTTTCTTCATGGCTATATATAATGGGTTTGCACTTAATTTTCTAAGACTCTTCTGGAACAGGCTATCATTTATCATGTTCAAAATCTGAGCCCTGACAGAAGCTTTTACTTGATCACTTGGAATAAAGTAAGTCACTGAACCTAAAATTTAGATAACTCTGTATTACGGTGATTTGAGAAAAATGGTTTTAGTGCTGTGACTACTGCAGATTGTATCTATCAGGAGTACTTCACTGCTTTTGTTTCAGTTTAGTAGATAAATTACAAACAATAATGACTCACTTTAAGATATCTGAATTTAGATATCTAAGTTTGCCAATATTTGTAGGGTATAATGCAGAAACAATTTCGTAAATGCTGTATGATGCTTCATCACTTTTTTTTTTCCCCCCTCTTTTGGGTCACCTAATGGTCTGTATGTTTCGCTGACATTTTCCATTGCATTTCTAGTAAAGATAAAGAAGGAAGGAAAAAAAAAAAAGTTTTCTTTGCAGGCATACAAACTAAGAACTCATGTATGGTAATAATAATAAAACCCCATACTCTCTGGTAGCCACACAAAACCAATTACACTATTGTGTGGAAGCTTCTCCACTGATGTTAAATTAGTTAAATATTGGATACTGAAGCAGACTGACTTCATGTCAATCTACAGTAAATCTCATTTGCAGTATTCTAAGGTAGAATGGGAGAGTTGGCACTATTTTATTCTGAGATGCACTTTCTGGACAGTTTTATTTGTATACTTCATCAACATTTAACTGCTGAAACAATAAGCTGGAGTGAAAGTCATTGTGATTACAAGAGATTGTTTACATTCATTTAAATATTTCTTCTTCTTTATTGCCTTAAACCTCAGCTATTTGATTTACAAAATATAACTTTTTCCTTCAGGAAAACGTATGTAAACATCAAGTGTGAGCTCTACAAAACTCTTGAAATATTCCAGCAGGTCCTCTTAATTCCCAAACTTTTAATTTACAGTTTGAATGCCACCTGTTTAGGAGAGGCATGTTTAATTTAGCTGAAGTTCTGAGCTAACAGCATCATTCAGACAATATAAAGCCTAACTAAAATTGAAATCCTTGTAATATGAAAACCTAAGCTGTCAATGTTTATTATTTCAGAGCTGCAAGACAGGTTAAATTGGTGTTTTGTGTCTGATATTACTTTCCCATCTGTCTTGTTAAGACAAATAAGGGAACATTAGTTATAAATCACACTCCACCTGGAACCACTTTCTTGATAATTTTTTTTTTTTTAAAAATTACCTTTAGTTCAAAATACTACTGAAAGATAGCAGAGTAGCATTTACTGATTTGTTACATGCTAGTTTATAGCCTCTAAGGGACATAACAGATTATTCTGTCTGCAACTGCTTGTGGTTGGTGGGTTCATGGTAATCTGTGTGCTGTAAGTGCTTTCACACAGTTAGAATGTATTCAATATAATAAAGTTTTTGAATCAAATTATGTAATTCAGAGTTTTGCTAAATAACCAAGTCAGAAAAACCCAAAAACTTAGGTTTTTTTAACATCTCTTTTTTCTTTCTAGGGATTATGGGTATTTTACAATAATTATCAAACTAGAATATATAATAATCAAACTGGCTAGAAATGGTACAGAAAAAAAAAGAAATGGCTAGAGCTACAATCAGGAGAAACTAATTTCTGTATGTGCAGTGTAAAGAAGGGATTTGTAAGGAAAGAGAATATAGGGCAATATGAATAAGCATCAGCTATAAAGATGGCATACTTAAAATCCAAGCAGTCAAGCTGGTTTTCCATAAAGTCAGATAGTGTGGAAATATCAGTCAGGACCAGACACCATAACAAGGCTTGGATTTTCAGGTGCTGGAATCCAGCACCGTTACTATACAATTGTCAGTCAAGTTGTATGTGGATTTCTATGGTATTACATGCTTCTTTGAAGTTCAGAAAAGTTCTTACACCACTTAGCTTTAGGCACCTGATTTACAAGGGCTAGTTTCTCTGCAGTCTCACAGAGGTGAGCTCTTCCATTTCCAGTGTTATGTATTTGTTATTTATTGAATGTACTTGTTAACAGCTTTGAAAATACATGTAGTACTTTCATTAGGATTACCAAAGACTGACACACTATTGTTTAATTACAGGGAGAAAGTAGTTTCTTCAGATGACCTTCTGGAGTGGTTGAGACCTTTCTGTGGTGACAACTCTTTAGCAGTGAAGCCTCGCATCAGAGTATTGCAAATTCTGGAGCAAGCCTTCCATCTCAGTGATGAGGATAGTAAGCTACTTGTGTACTTCAGGACAGAAGCTGTTCTCAGAGCTTGCTGGCCTGAAACAAAGGTATTGCTGGCTATAAATGATAGCATAAGACTGTTTTTATGCAAGGATTATATGATGAAATGCTGTTGTGATGCATCCTGCTGGTATGGGAGCTAATCCTACCTTCCTTTTGAATCAAGCTTCTAATACATTATGATTCTTTGAAAAACAAAGCTATGTAAAATTAATTGTCTCCTCAGCTTTTGCTTGGGATCAGGAGTACGTAATACGGAACTAAATTAAACACTAATGATTTTTCTCCATGTCAAGCATTAACTTTGGAGGTTTTTGTATATTCTTTCTTTTCTGACTGTTTTTTCTGTCAATTTTAACTTCCCTCTTTATCTTCTACTTGGTGTGACATTATAGTCAGAATTAGAATGAGAATTACTGGCCGCTGTCTCTTTTTTTCTGGGGCCTTTAAGTATTATTCCATGAATGTGCAGTAGGAACATTAAAGACATTCTCAAATGGAAAGACTTGATTGATAGGGAATGCATTCGGTCATAGTCTGCTATTGTCTCTTAAGAGGCAGCACCTCAAAACTGAAAGAGTAGTTGCTTAAAAACAGTTCATACCTTTAACTGCCCAAGTGATAGTTTTAAGTCTTTTTCAGTGTAAAGTCAGGAAAAAAATAAGGTGAAATCACTGGTGAAAGAAGTTACTCTTAGCTATTTATTTGTTTCCAACTAAGAGAGACAGAGCATTTCTAGTTCAAGTTTTCAAGTCTAAAACAGATTAACTTTCTTTCCGAACTGAAGGGTGACAAAGTGCCTAACTTTCATTTAAGTATATGTAGAAGTTGGTCTAAGACTAGGAATGAAAATGCTCGCATTTTCAAGTAGAATATTAAAAATTCCATATATGCAAAAAGGCTCCTGTTGGTTATTCATTAATATTTTAACTGCTTTATTTCATGACTCATTTTGATGAAGTGCTTAATATCAGCGTACATATTCTTAGAGGTTCTACATTTCTAAGTACAATGAAAATATACTAAAGCTTAAGAGGAAGAAGTAGTCTGGTCTTTGAAGCTTTTGCCGTTTTGAAGTCACGTGTATCACTTGCTGCGTGAGAATTGTTCAGAAGCAGAGTTACTTTTTGTCCATTTTCTATATGCCTTAAAGACCTTATGGAACTAAAACATAATATTTCTAATAGTTCCTCAAAAAATCTATGCACAAAAACATTTTATATTCATATAAAACAAAACCAATATCTTAGTAGTTTTGACTCACTGAGCTAAGGTCATCCAAGGGAATAATCCTAATAAAAATCTTAAAAGAAAATGCTTATCTCTTGCTTGCTTTAGAAATTGCTTTTTCTCTTGCGTTCACAGTAATACCAGCACTTAACTCCTCACCTGTTCTTCAGGTGTCTGTCTATGATTGGATTCTTCATCTTCAGTTCAATTTTTTGTCAATATTTGTGTTGCCCGTGACTCACTTTCCAATTCAAAAACATTTCAAGTCTAAAAGATTCAACTAGAGTATGTTTTAAGAAAAAAAATACAGGTAGATAATAGTTTTCAGCTATGTCTGTAGAAGACAGAAAAAGAACCTGTATTTGACAGAAACCTTGTGAGACTCATTACACTTGTTAGAGAAATATATAAGAAGAGCTCTCTTCTGTTGTCTTCCATAAACTGGTAAGTCCAAATGCATATAACTTTAAAACATGAAACTCTTATCTATTTGCTTTGGCCTTGTGATGTTTTAGGAATTAACTGAAAGCACTGCATCTGCTGGTAGCTCATACGTAGCTCACTGCTGGCCAGGACCTGCAGGCCTCTTCAGCAGAGCTGCTGCCCAGCCTGGCTGTCCCCACCTGTGCTGTCTCCGGCACCACATGGCTCTTACACATCGTGCAGTTCTCGTTGGCCCAATTGTCCAGCCTGTTTAGGTCTCCATAAAATCAGTTAATAATTTCTGTTTCCTAAAGTGGGGGATTTTTAGAATACTTCTAATTTCAAGCAGGAAAGCATACCTGGTTTTTGTGAGGGAAGAAGTTTGCACTGACTATAAGCAGCAGTCCATTTGATCATAACCAAGTTGCTGATCACTTCAGTGCTCTACTCTTTTGCTGATGAGTAATCAAGTAGTGCAAGAAGTCAAGTAGTAAAAAGTTCAAGTACTGTGCTAGATAAGCTCAAACCTTTAAGAGCTAATTGTAGAAAAATGTGTATACAATACTGTAAAGTAAAATTCTCTGTATATTGTATTTATTCTTTAGCTAAGTTCAGAAATAGTTTTCATGCTTAGCAGTAGTGAAAGCTGTGCTTACATGTACATATGTAAAAATCATTGTTTTTTCACCCTGATACCTGCTACAGAGTGCAGTTATGAGTCCTGTTGTAACGTATTTAAAAATTATTTTAATTTTCGTGTCAGTTCAAGCTAAAAGTGATAGATGAGAACCCTTCATTTTCATTGAATATTTTGTGCTAGCAAACTAATGTGTGATTTAGACAGAAGAGTCATATTTGTTTGTCCATTAGGTACCAGTCATTGAAATTCAGAGTTCTTCACAAATGTCCGAGAAAACAAATGAGTGATCCACTATTTGGACTATTTTTTTTTCTTTTCTAGTCAGCTGATGTCAAATGCGAGTCCACAAGTTCGTATTAGAAAAAGCAAGTGATGACCTTATTTGATGATTAAGTTTGCTTATTTTGTGAATTAACAAACAATGAAAATAGCATAATAAAATAGCATATTGAAAACTGTGTACATTTCACAATCCTTCATGGTATGTTACTGAAACAAGAACACTGCGGAAATCAGTAGTTACATGACTGAGTTCTGACAAAGCATTAATTAAGCAAGTTTAATGCTTCAGGCATGAAGACCTTCAAAACCAACCTCGTTCTACAGAAGGGGATGTTGAAGTGCAATTTAAAAGTTTGATCAGGTTGCTGGGTAATCCTGGGTGAAGCATGGTCGAAAAAGTAGACATGAGGAATTAAATCCTTCAAATGTTTTCAGACTGCCGTGTCAGTCTGTCTGCCCTGTCTGTGTAGGTATCAATTTCTCTAGCATCACTACATCTTTATTAATTTGGTCATCCTTTCTCATTCAGCAAAGTAGTAAAAAAAAAAAAATCATATTTAAAAAAAAAAAAAGGGAGTGGTGGATTGAATGCTATTTTTAGAGTGTGGAGGAATGTGTCTAAAGGTTGTTTGTTTGCATTTTTTTTAACTTTTAAATTTCAAAAATGTATTCATTATCTTACTTCCCCATTGTTTTATCCTTATTTGCTTGACATTTCTTACATGCTTTTAGGGGACCCCTCTTTTCCTTTACCATGCCTTGGTACAAAGAGCGACAGCAGATATTTTAAAGGATGGATGTGGATTTATATTGAGTAAAGATAAGTTTAATGATATTGCAGTGTTCAATTACCAGAAAATGTGTGAAAGCCACCCTCAGTGTGTCTACTAATCCTCTTAGTCAGACTTTGCATACATCAAGGAGGGACTTAATATTTAATTATGCTCTAGGTGCTGTAAGTAGTGGTCCCACAAATCAATGTACTGCTGGGAAACAGGCCAGCTCTTACAAAATTAAAAATGTACTTTATGGAAGCAGCTACCTATCAGACAGTCAGAAACACAGCAATTTCCAGTTCTCTAATGATTAGTTAACAAAATTAAAAATTCAGGGGTTCTCATTTTTCAAAGGCTTAAGAGTCTTTAATTCACATTCCAGGAGCATCTCACACTACTGGAGGGAGGAGGCATGCGTTGTTTTAATCCCCTTGATGAATTTTATCTAAGCTCTTCAGGTTCTGTAATTTTCTAGTTAACTGGTGCATGAAAAATATGGGTCAAAATACTGACTTTTTTATATATAAAAAAATGCGGGGGAAGAGGGGGGAGAAAAACATGGTTTAGAATGTTCATATCAAATTTCAGCTTTATCCCTCTAAGATGGGATATCCATTTGTTTTCATTTAATATATAAAAACATAGTCTGTAATGACTCACAGCACTGTCTAACTTAGGTAAGGTATTAACTAACGTGTGTGTACGTAGTCATTCAGTTCTGTGACCAGTTACAAGGCGTAAGTTACAGTAGTAAGAGTTAGGGTTTTGCCCCAGGAAGTTACAATGGCACTAACAAAGATTCTGTAGGTAAACCAAGGGTTAGTTTAAGATAAAAAGTTAATAATTGTGCAGCTTCTATAAGACACACCTTGTCTTAAAAGGATTCTTTAATTATTATGCAAATGCAAAATGTAATTACTATTTGCATGTCACTTAAATGCAAATAGCTTTGTAATTTAGAGAAGGTAATCTCATTTAGCCTTTCCCCTCATATTGTTATGTTTTTTTCATGATCTTGGGGTATACAGAGCTGCTGAGGGCTAAGCATTTTTGAAAATTGGAAGGGATATCTAATGTGAATTTAGGATTGTAACTTTAGGCACCTTTCGTATTTTATCTCGTTTTTTTTTCCCTAAAGTTTAGCTTTGAAAAATTGCCAGATTAATTTGTATTTGTGTTGTGTACATCCCACACACATTTGTACTTTCTTCATATAGGCAGTGTGTATGCCGTATGCAAGTTTTATGTGTCTCAGCAACCTTAGTAATGTCTACATTAATATAATGGCTTTCTGAGAATTTAGGTATGGCTGTCAAGCCTCCATTGCTCTTTTGTTCCTCTCCCCCAGTATATGAAAACTCTATATCTGTTTATATGTTTCTTCATATGTCTTCATAAAGAAATAAGTCAAATATCCAGTGATTTTCAACTTTTTCCAATTGCCTCTACTTCTGTCAGAGAGATTTAAACATAAGGGGTTGGAAAGCACAGTGAGATTTAAGAATTTCCAGGTAATTTTGCTGAAGTCTTTTTATCGGGTGACAATGACCTGTATTTAGCTTGATCAAGTGAAGGGGCTGTATCTGTTTAATCCTCAGCCATCTTTTATTTGTGAAAAATGCTTAATTAGAAGAAAGATTTATAGTCCTATCAACTTTGAGTAAATTTGTTATGATGTTGTTTATAAATTTTAGAGACACTGTTTCTCTACTGGTAATGCATAAAAATTAAGTTTAAGAAATTTAATTTAAGTTTTAATTAATATTTTAAAACAGTAATTTCCGTTCCTTGAAGATGCAATTTATCCATATGAGAACATGTGAAATGTATTTTTTCTGGGAACATTAATTGTAGCGTGTGTGATTAATTAAATAAGATGCAAACAAAATATTTTCCGTTAACTACACAAGTAAAATGGATAATCAGAGTAGAGAGAAAAGCAGTATAGCATGAGTGAACACGATGGTTTCAAATCGAGCCCTGAGTACTGTGGTATTCTGTGGGTAGCAGCAGTTGCTCAGAGGAAGATAAGAGTGGCCTGGAGTGGATTCATGTGGGATAATTCACTTTCTGTAATAGGTCTTTTGTAATGAAGGTATGAGTGGAGAATCGTTTAAACATGACATATTCAGCTTTTATCTCAGTTTCAGAAAAATTAAGAGCTCATTAATGATGTATTCAGGGTTGTATTATATGTTGCAAAGAAATTGGTGGATCAACTGTGATTCAGCCTTGGGTGTCTCTTGCTAAATTCTTGGCATTGGTATGCTCCACAGCATTGAGTGCAAAACATGCTGAAACTTTGTAGAAGGATTTTCTTTTTTTTGTTGCCTCTTTATGTGATTTGGTATGTGTTGTTCTATGTTTTATAGGGTAGCAAAATCCAGAAAATCAAGTCCCTGCTCTGTTTTATGTACATCACTTTTTTCCTTACTCTGTTCTTTACTCAATATAAGTAAACAATTCCAGTCATGTTACCTCATCCACAGTGTTTTATAAGTCTGTAACTATTCTCCCCTCTCTATCAGAGCCCACTGTGATATGCAGAATACCTTCTGAAAGGGGATAATGGGAGGAGTGAATGTGACGTCCTTGGGGAAATTAACAGTCCATGCTTATGCATCCCAACACCTTGATTGTTCTCTTGACTTCAGCTGTACGTTAACCAGAGGTCTATGAATTTCATTGTGAGGCTCAAGTTCCTGTTTTGTCTTGGTGCAGCTAATTTAGCCTATTCTAAAATGTGATGGCTTTACCATTGTTGTTTTATTTGCCACCATATGGTCGTTTGCTTACCCTAGATTTTTTTTTTTAAGTCAATTGGAGGTTTCTTTCTGCAATGTCCTTGACAAACATAAGCTAGCTCACTTGCGTGCGGTATTATTTGTTCAATGCTTGCAGTCCTCCAAAAGCATAATTTAATTTGTATAAGCAAAGAAGCAGTCATAAAATCGTGAGAAATTGTATTTTTTACCTTTACCTCTTGATCATAAACTTTTTTTTTGTTTGTGTTTTTATTCCTGTTAGCAGATCAAGTTCTTCAGTAGTTTCTGGTATGGGATGTTGTTAAAAGCCTTTTGAAAATATAAATAAATTATAAAACTGTTTTTATTTAGGCATTATTTTGTTAATATCTTAAGTGAGTATTTAGAACTGTGATGTTCAGTTTATGCCATGCTTTTTTTCACACAGTCTTATCTTATTCCATCAATCATCTTGTTAGCTGACACTGTAAACTCTATCATCTGAGGAGTCCCTCTCAGGTATTCTTAAAATTGTTCTTACTTTGTAGTAATTTCTGATGGTTCATGTTGATTGAGAGAGTGAGGGTTTTTTTCCCTGTTGTTGCTATTATTACATAGGGACTCAGCTGTGATGACTGACTGCTAGGACTTCCACTACATCAAATCGAAATGAAAAACACCAATTGCAGTGCTTATGTAACACCATTTGGTGTGACAGTTGCATGATGTTGCCCTACCTTCTTCTCATTATATTTATGGCTGCAACAGAACTTACTAATTTCTTTCAATTTGTACAGCTTAAATAATTTTGTGGTATCCATCCATATGGTATCTTAAGTGCTGCTGGTCTAAGTCATGTATGGATAAACAATAGAGGAATTTTGCATTAAAAACGTAAGTCTGTTTTTTTTTTTTTTTTTAATTGAAAATAGTAGTACTGAAATATTACTTAAAATTGGAGTCCACATCAACAACCTGTTGCTCATAAAAGAGGGTATCTTATTTTACTGTAGGTTGTTCTTTACAAAAATGCATCTTCTACTTTGTCAGTTTAGCCTATCTGCAGGATGACATTTTGGAACGATTAATTTTGACAAGTTTTCATTTACATAAAAACAGCTTTTCAAATAATTTCCCCTCTATTAATAAGAATTGCAGACTTTGATTATCAAGACACCAGTTGTACATTCAGTTGAATACTGTGAGCTTGTGCATGCACTGCTTCTTGATGGTAGCAATGATCAGAAAAGGTAAATTGAGAAGCCACTTGCACAAGGTATGAGGGAAAGTAGCTGACGCTAATTTAACAGTTTAAAGTTAAAAGTAATATTTAAGGATTAAGATCTTGTAATTTCCAGGCTGCATTTTCCAACAACCTTTTCTTTTCTAAATGTAGAGTATCTATATTATAGATGATGAAATATGAAACAGTGATTAGTAGCTGGCACATACAAGTAAAATGACTTATATGTTTTTAAGTTCCTTGTGTTGCACAGATGTTAGTTTTAGCCTTGATTTACATAGATCCAAATTTTTACCTATTAACTGACACCTAGTCAATATACATTTTAAATTACATTTATGTTAATCCTGTCTCTTTCAGTTTTAGCTAGCTAGATACATAAATCTTCCAAATGCATAATTTCTTCTTTATTTGCCCTTATCTCTCTATCAATATCTATGTACAGTCTTCAGAGTTTTTATCTGTGCTGAAATGTATTTGCACATTAGGACATGGTCTCCTGCAGAATACAAATGAATGGATTTTATTTTCTGCATGAGTTATGCATTTTTATGCATTAGGCAACGCATTTGTGTTTACTGAATCTATATGTATTTTTTAGTGAGCTGCATATCAAGCAGATAAGGAATTAAACAATATATAAACATATATATAACAATATAACAATATATAAATCAGTTCAGAAGGAAAAAGTTCTTGGGTATGTCTACAAGATCAGCAACTCAACATGTGGCTGGGCCTTTGTTTAATTCACCACCAATAGGCTTCTGGTTGATTTGTTTTTAAACTTGAATCCCATAACTTGCTTAGCCTGTTCACTGGCTTCAGTTTGAGCAAGATTTGACATCCCTTAAGTATCTGTTTGCAACAGGCTTCATATGTGGTCAGCACTCATTCATCATAATTTTAAATATGTGAAGTCCAGCTTTGGGTAGAAGGGTTGCGAACATTGTGAACACCGAGTTTGCCATGCAAAACTCTTGACTTCAGAAGTCAACAGTACTTTGAATGTGGTGGGATTTTTTATTTTTTGTTGGTTTCAGTTTGCTGTTGGTTTTTTAAGTGGACGTTCCTTAATAAAGCTGTTGCTTTCTATTAACTGGGTTAAGTATATGCTGTATAAATGCATTCTTTAAACTATATTTCTTAATTGCCCTTAACTCGGTACATGGAAGTATGGTGCTAGGACATAGAGTGAAAGGTCACATTATTGTTTAAACTTCGAAATTTTAATAAAGAATTTGAAGGAGATACTAAGTTTGAGGTGAAGTCTGCAAAATATATCTTTGAGAAGCAACTTTCTCTTGACCTTGTTGACTCCTGTTCAGCTACATTGTGAAAGTGCATGTTTCACATATGGAAGTTTATTTGAGTCCCTGTGTTCCCTCAATTCTACTTGGAAACTGCATATAACAAAATATTGTTGGCCCAGTGTGTTTTCATAATGTAAATTTTAATTAGCGTGTGAGTATGTAAAAATGTCGAGCTGGTTCAGATCAAGCCCCAAATGAGCCCAGTATTCTGTCTCCAGCAGTGGCCAAAAAAACAGCCATGGGAAGAAGAGTAGGGAAAGGAAAAGTATATATGAATCTTATTCCAATATTGCCCTCATCTGTGGGTCGAGTGGGTTAATTAGGAATAAGAACTGGAAACAGCTCTGTGTAGACAAGCTGTAAATTCAGGTATTACTGTGGCAAGATCAAGTAAGTGGAATCTTGATAAAATCAAATAAGGAAGATTTACCTTTTGATCGATAGGTGGGAATAATTTACCAGAAAGATATTAAACTTGTTTACACTTGTCAAAAGACTATAAGTCTATTAGGAAGCATTCCAGCTCAAACAGAATTTATGATTTTAGTGCAAAATTATTGGATAAATTTGTGCACAGACATATGTAGATTATCATAATAGATTGCAATAATGGCTTCCTCCAGTACTAAAATTTCTTAAACTGGAGAATGAGACTATAAATATAGTGAGGGAAAAACAGTAAGGAGAAGGAGTAGTAGTTACCCCCTTTTCCTCTTTCTCGGAATCTCTGACCTCCAGTGAACGTCTCAACAAAAGATGTTCACTGGTTTTTAACTTCTGTATGGCTATATGTGAGGTCTCCTCCTAACCTGCCTTTAACCAGATATCTCAAACTGTCCGTGCCCAAGCTTACAGCTCTGCTCTCATGGTTACTCTTGACTCCCTTTCATCATGTGTGCTCTTCCCACTACACTGGGAGACAGGTCCATGAATAACATGGTGGTTTATTCTTCCAAGCCTGTTACTGCTGTCCCCAGCCTGACTCTGTTATGTCTTTGAGTATTTCCCTCTCAATCACAACATTAAAGTTTTCTTTTTAAAGAAAATCTCGTTTAGAAATAATGGAATGCTGGTAGTGTGTTGAGGAGTACAGCACTTTTGGTTTTGCCTTTAAAAAGGGTTTACTGTTCCTCTGGGATGCAAAGATCTTAAATAAGATGTTTCAGTATGTGCTTGCGGTTTTGCTTTGTTTTCGAAGGATATAATGTGTCTAAAATCAAGGTTGATAGGCTGTCCAGCATCTTGAAACAGTTTGAAGAGAATGAAATAAGTAATAGCCTTTAAAAGCTCCTGATCTGATCTTTACAGGGTCAGTAGCTATACAGTTTCAGGAGCAGTTGTACACTTGCAGTTTGTTTTACTGGTGATTTTTCACATTTGTGTTCATAATGTGAGTAATTAACTTTTAAATATCTGTTTCACTTAATTTGTAATTTTATATGTCCTTTGTAACAAGATTTTAACTTTGCAGCCTTGTACTGGAAGTAGGTTTCAGTAACTTAATGTTTGTGCAGACTTTTCAATAGCCACACAGATACCAGCAGAATAGGGTATGACAGACTACAGGTTAACCCACAAAATGGAAAGATTAATTTCGGCAGTGACCAACCCTGACTGGCCTGTTTGTGTAGGAAGGGCAGTATTTTCTTTGCTGATTTACCTAATTAGATTCTAAACTCCTTAAGGCAAGGCTATTGTGTTTTTGTGCCATGAACAGCACACCGAGATGGCAATTACAGAAATTCTATCAAATTGATAACAATCCTTTCGGTCATTGTTTATAAACCATGTTAAGCCCTGTCTAATGAGTGGAAGCAAGTTTCAGCATCAGCATTCCCTGTCTCAAATCCAAATAAAATCTTCCATGTCAGGTCTGCCTATTATTTAAAAATGCAGCGTAGATGAATTCTCTACCACCAGATCTTGGGGTGGGGAGATAGAAACAGTGTGTTTTACCAGGGTGTACTGACAAATTGAAAATGTATCATAGCAATAAGAGACTACTCAAATGTCTGCTTAATCTTTCTTTTTTCAATTCCGTATTAATTCAAATTTATGCTGCAGTGGCGAACATGAACATATTTTGAAATATTTACATTTACAGTCTGGTGGATGTAATAAAATTAATTTTATAATAACATAGATAGGTTTTTGGTTGTAGCTCTTGGAAACCACGAATATCTCTGCCTTTAATACAGGGAGCTGGTTTTAAGCAGACAGGTAGCTTTTCTCAATAAACAAACAATTACAAAGAAGGAAAATATTTTTCTGATTTCTACATCTCAGTTCTTTCATTACAAGCACCCTTATCAATTATTTCCTTAGAACATTAGTAGTGAACAAAATCTGTTGATTAAAAACCATGGTTCTGCCATACTCCCAGGGAGTAAAAATGTAATTTGCAGAACAGATTTTGTTGGTCAGAGGGAGATGGATGCCTGTCTGCTTTAGTTTTCCTATTCACCATTCTCATATGTAAGTAGGCAGCGTTTTGCATTTTATCGCAGGGGAAGGAGAGGATTGGATTGGCTGGATCTTTTTATTGGCATTTCCATTTTTTTAACAAAACTCTTTGTAGGTTATCAGCCAGGTCGGTCAGCACCAGATTCTCAAATTATATAGCTTTAGCAATAAAGCATTTACAACTCCTGAGATGTCTCTGTCCTTTAGGATCAGAAGAACATTATATAGTAGATATCTATGCCTCAGGGACACAATTTAGATAGAGCAACATTCCTCTGTTGCTGCAAATACTGATTTTAAACTAACTTCAATTTCAAGGGTGAGATAATGTACTGAACTAAACAACTGATCCTGCGGACTGACGTGCCAAAGGTTTTCTTTATCAGTCATGTGTAATGTCCACAGCTTTATTTAACTTTTTCATTCTTCAGGTGTATCATCTTATATTTTTTTAAAAATACTAGGTTTCTAAAAGCTACAGAACAAACTTCTGAGGGAACTTTTCATATTTGGACTCCTTCATGTGTTTCACATGAGATGAGTATCTATAAAGCAATAACAAATCCATGGAATAAGATGATGAGTCAAAACTTTGTGCACCGGAAGTGGATAAAGCATGTTGAGCGGTTTCAATATTTTGGGCATCTAATAGGATCTAATCTGTGAAGGAAGAGAACTGTATAAATCTTTGAAAGATTTTATCATCAGGCAGAACAGTTTGAGGTTTTATTTGAGGAGGGATTCTAAGTGCATTAAGTTTTTATTTCAGCACTAGATAGAAAGAACATGCTTTCCAAGTTTGCTCAGGATGGCTGAAGTCAAGATAAAACATATGTTTGTGCTCAGATAATGTACTGTTGAGATTACAAATATCTCAACCAACCACCAGGTTCCTCTTTTTATTTATACTTTAGCAGTAAAAGCACCCATGCCATATACTTCATATGTTTTATATATAAAACCAAGTGGTTTAGAAAGCTTGTGGAAATCTTGTCTGATATAAGTTCCTACTAGCAAAATGATTCTAGAACTGAGATATTTTGGCCAATTGTTTGACAAATAAATGGACTCCGTTTTTCATCAAGTGTTTTAGTTTTCCTAAGATTTGCAAGTTACAGCAGTTCAAGACTGTCCCTGTAAGAGAATGGGTGATTGAACAGATGCTATGTCAAGTCTATGTTATTGGTAAGCAGACTATAACTACTTGAGGAAAAATAGTTGTTCTGATGGCTAAAAGCACGTAAATCAATGAAGTGTATTGTGTGGCTATGGTTAAAGACACACAAAATAATATATTTCAGATACAAAGAAAATAGGACATGCTATAGCTCCTACAGGCTGCATCTGCAGTCTGCACTCCCATTCAGAAATGTGGTTAATTTTCTGTCGTTGTCAATGTTTGAGAAAAGTGGACTGATTTTTGCCTTTATTAACAAAGGTAATATGGGACGAGTCATAACTCCTTTATGGGCCATCCTAACAACCGCTACCTAGTAACAGGAGAAACGGAGAAAAGATGTAAAAGCAAAGTGCTCGGGAGGAGAACATACAAATAGGAGGAGTTTGCACTGGTTCAGACAGCTAGTAATATCTAATGGAGTTCTAAACAACACTTGGTGGTGTTTGTGTAGCCTGTATTTTGCTTTGTGAATTTACTATATATTTTTTTAAGGGACATTAGCATGTGCAGCTGTTTGCATATTCTTGATTTTAAACATACATAGTCCCTTGATAATGCAGCTGTATATTTTAACAGTTTAACATAAGGTTTGGTTTTACTTAATTCATATTTCGTTTTATGATCTATCATGAGTATAATTTCTAAGATTAGTTCCCCTAATTGATTTTCCCATTGTGGTAAATATTTCTGCAGCTTTTTATTTTAATGAAAAACATGAAGCCAGCTGTGTTCTACTGCCACAGAGAGAAGGCATGAAACTAGGGAAAATCAGGAGAGAATGGAGCAAATCTGTTGTTAAAACTGAAAGACCTTGCTTTCCTTTTCATTGCTTTTGTTGTTTTTCTTTTTTCATGTTCCTTTGGGATCATCTGAAGTTCAAGTGTACTCCTTACTGCCTGGCTATGGGCCTTATTATTCTGTTTAGTGACAGGTTATTCTTTACAAGCACTTGTGCTATCAGGGCTCTGAGCAGTTCATGGTGGGTTATCTTTGCATAGCCTTTGAGTGGTTTAGAGGGATGGTTTTAGTTTTTGTTTAAAAAAAAAAGGGGGGGGGGGGGGGGGGATGGGAAGCTGAGTTGTATTATCCCACTACCGTGATTTTAAAGATGATCATACTTGTAGAAATGCATTGCCTTGTTGCATTACAACATGCAGAGTCATCTGAATAGATCATCCGGAGTTGCTACAAACAGTGTTCAATTAAAAGTATTTGCTGTGTTACTGCAACGAAACAACAGGCTTGACTAACCTTGGCAACTTCATCTCAGCTAGTTTCCACCTCTGTTAAGATGAAATTCCTACCTTTTAATACAGAGCATGATCTGCTTCTGCTGTGAGACGTGGCTGCTTCCTTGCCATGCTCTCCCTCAGCCTCAGAAAGATAAAACAATACAGAGGAAAACTCATGTTCTGTGTATACATATACATACACACAACCACATATATATGTATGATAAATATAAATTAAAAAAACGTCATTCCAGTGTGCTGCTTCAAAATATTGCTTTCTTGTAGCAAGGAACTGTCACTTTTTTTCATGGTTTGATTGTAACTTCTATTTCTGGAGAGTTATAAGGAAAGAATTAGACACAGGGCAAGGTATCTTGTCATTCAAAGTATAAAGCAGTGCAGAAACCATTTAAGGCAAGTGTCTTGATTTACTTCATAGCAGATAATATCTCTACTGATGTTTAGCTTAAAATAGACTCTTCTGTTTTATAGGAATAACAGTACCTTGAAATGAAGTTTTCAAATGTTTTATTGTTTATATTTCTGGTACATAGTGTTGATCATCTGCTTCTTAAGGTTTTTCTAGTGATGCTAGTGGGCAAATCATGCATACATTTCAGTCACCTTGATTTGTGAAGGTACAATTTTAGGCACTGTGCAATCTTATTGAAACCAGTGGAACTACTTATCAATGTGTAATGTGAAGTGCGGACACAATCTTTGCAGAACCAGTGTGTATTTGATGAAGTTTTCAACTCAGGAATACTTTTGAAAAATATTCCTGATACAGTCAACTGTGTGACCATTATCATACACAGTCAGGCATTCTTGGTGTTGAAGCATGGGCTTACATCTGAATTTCAGTTTTTCTTTTTCAAAAAAAAAAGTTATTTTAACAACCACGTTGTCACAGGGGAGAAATAATGATTAAAACATACTTGAAATACAGATGTATGTGGAGTAGAGGGATGACTGATAGGTGCAGCAGAAGCATAAGATACATTAAAGAAGGGAAAAAAGTTAGGGCTTAAAAGGTGGAGGGGTGGGGAGTTTAAGATAGGATAAGACTAGTCATTTTTTTGAAGGTAATCATACTTACCATCTACCCTTCAACACTTAGATATTTTCCATTTGTTGCTCTTTAATTAACCTTCAATTTCCTTTATCCTTAGTGCTGCAATTTTAAATTACCACATGCACTCTTAAAAGTATGCATGCTTATACACTATGTTGCTACTTTCTAGTCTCACCTATTTCACAGTTAATGGAAGTCACATGCATTTAAAATGCCATATAAAAAGTGAATTTCAATAGTTTCCTTAAAAAATATAAATAACTAACACTAGAAAGTTCACTTTATTACTCTTAGTGGGAAATGTAGGCGACTTGAAAAAAGGCCATTGTAGAAAGAAATACTGCAGAAATGCACACTATGTTAGAGAATAGAAATTTAATTCTGATTTATTTTGATTGTATTAATATGTGTTTTGTTATGAGCAATCATGTTGCAAGGATCCAGCTGTCAGCACATTATAATGTTAAGTTAATTAACCTCATAAAAAAATGTAAATCCAAGTCTAAAGATGCATTATTAGGCAGAATTACTGAAATTCAGTTCATGTTGAATAGGGTGTCCAATCTGCTCTCATTTACTCTCTGCTACTAATGGCTCAATTTCTGTGACAGCTTTTCTCATCTATTAATATTGTCTGTGCCATTTCTTGCCATTTTTACAGTTACCATTAGAGAGATATGAACATTTAGTCTGTGTTTTGAAGTAACATGCTGTTTGTGCAAATATATTAAAATGTACTCAGTGGACCATCCGGAATGCTTCATCTATCCCCGAACTCCTTTTTCAGACAATTAGATCTTTAAAGCAAGTAGGTAGCAATGTGAGAGCTTCTGTTGTCTAGATAGTATATAATTTGCTAAATATTTTTGATCCTTAGAGGTTAGCATGTCTTATGTCAGTGTCACCCTTTCCTCTTCTTCTCCCTTCTCTTTTCAGCCTTGTGTTTTCAATATTGAAGATTTATAATATTTTGTATTAACAAGTATAGATGGAATTTAGGGATATTACAAGTGGGTAACTGTTGTCTGCTATGTGACTTTTGCAGTACAGAGAAGTGTTTTAAATGGACAGATGTCTGAAGCATTTCTTCACTATCGAAAATTTTTAGTATATGGTGCTTTCAGGTGTACCCTGGAGACAGAAACAAACAGTTTTTCAGCACTAAATATTTTAAAGTCACAAATTAGGTAGGCAACTCAGTAAATGCATCAGTAATCTTTGTTTTCCAACCTCTTTTGAAAAATTTGCCCTTGATGTATCAGAGTCGCTTTGAAAAGGTGGGAATGCCATCTTTAATCTTTAGAGTAGCTGTAGAACTAAGGAAAACTTTGTCCGTGTTTGATGTCTTAGAACTACTTGGGCTGAAATGGAAAAGTTAACAGTTAATGCTGTGTATCTTCAGTAGAATTATAAGATGAAACTGACGCGTTTGATATCCTGGAACTTTTTGAAGTTTGGAGGAAAAATTCAGTGTTAGAATGTGTTAATAATGCAGAGGAAGCTACCTTGTTATTGTAACAAATTATTTTTAAACTCCAAGAACTTTTGTATGTCAGGTAGACAGCGAATAGCTATTTCATTTTTGAAAGCCCTCCTGGTGCGATAGCCAAACTTTTAAACAGAAGCTGCTTCTCATTTAGTAGCAAGTTGGTTCTCATTTATAGCAACCTTCCTTCAACAGTCAGACCTTTTACCTTTTACTTTTTTACCATGCAAACTGCAAGCAGTAATTATCTGTAAAAGAACCTGTCATCAACTGAAGTGAATTCAAGTCCTAGCAGAAGCTGCAGGTTTTAAACTTAGATGGACACTTTTCCTGAGTTGTCTGGTGGCTTGCTGATGGGGTATGGGGTTTTGTTTTTCTTAGGTTCAAACACCTATACAGAGAGATATTACAGTACCTGTCAGCAAATGTTCTTCACTGGGTAAATTAATTTAGAGTCATCTTTCAGGGCTCTTTCCTATGGGGAAAAAAGATTAGATGCTGTAAATTCATCTGTAAATTGAATTTTCATAGGTGACTGAGTATAATATATATTAGAGAAGCACTAGACATTCCCATTCCTTAAAAATACATATATGTGTGTATGTATATATGTCTGTAGATTGAGAAAAGGAAATTTAAGGAATTTTTGGTTGGTTGAAGAACACAGAGATCTGAACTAATCAATGAACGTACTTGTGTGGGGTTAAATTTTTTAGGAATGTACACCTAAGTCATTCCCCATTGCTGCGTGCTCTCCTGTTTTATTTGTATGTAATTGAAAATGGGAAGTAAGAAAATGGGTTTCTAGGTAAATTACTTTTGCTGTGTTCCTGCATTGTTTTACAACAGTGATGTCCTTCACAGATAGTTTATTGATTGCTTTGAAATCATTGTTTTCTTAAAAAAATTCTGTTTGATTTTTTTTTTTTTTTTTTTTTTTAAGGTAGAGATAACAGATACTGAAAATGAAGAAAAAAGATGTGATCTCTTCCTGAGACTTTTGGAGTCTAGTCACAGTTTGTCTGAGTTTCAGCACTTGGGTTTACTTCTTCAAGCTTGGCCACCAATGGACATGAGCAACAGGTAAGCATTTCTTCAAACAGTCGTGTAACAAAAGAGTCTTCTTGCTTGATAATATTGTGTAGTTTTCAGTCAATGAGTTCAAACATGGCAAAGAGGAGTATGACCTCACACTGAGAAAAATAAATGGTTTATTTAAAGCAGAATTGAATCAATCAGTTTCTTGTAAAATCTATATATACATATGTACTATGTATCATGGAGGAGGCAGAAAAATATTTTATTGCCTGAACTGTTGCACAGGAGGGTTTCTATCTACTTAAATTTAAAGATAAGTGTTTTGCTCTTATTTTTGGCAGTATGTACAAAATCCATAAAAAGGAATAAAAAGTTCTGACTGTTTTTTTCCATTCAAAGTTATACTTTGCAGAAAAATCTCTTGGAAGTTAATGTTCAGATGGCTGTGGCAGATAATCTGCAGGAGGTCTGTGAAGGTAGTGGCACAAGCAATGGTGCTTCTCTTTTCTAGATCCATTATCTATTATTTCCATCTCTGAATAAAGTATCCAAAAGGAAAGAATATATACGAGGGCAGACATATCCTAGCCCAATAATTTAAAATGAAAATACTTATTTAAAACTTCAGCATTGCACCCATCAGAATAGGGATTTATTGAAAGTGTTAATTTGGAACATCTTGACTACATTATTTTTTACCAATTCTTTGGTTTTTGTCTGTGACTTTCTGAACACATTTAAATGTAAAAAGTTTAACTGTTCTATAACTGATGAACACTTCTAAGATACAATCTTATCTTATGAGGCAAAAGTCACATACCTTTCAAGGAGAGCAATAATATTAATAAATTTTTGGTGAGCAAGTATGGTGTGCCATGTTTTATCTGACAGTAGTTAGGTTAGAGCCATTAAATGATGCTTCCATTGGATTACTGTGGGGTACTGACTGCAACCTGTTTTAATTTAGGACTACACTCCCCAAAGTGTTTATGTGCATGAATTTGTTAGAATAGTTAAGGCTTTTTTTTAATGAAGAATAGCTCTTTCGTGTAATTGTAGAGAACTGGTCCATTAGAAGGTAATCTGTAAGGGTTATTTGCCTTCAAGCCTGCAGTTTGTTTGCAATTTCTGTATGAACATTAACAAGGCCTTATGACAGCAAAAAATTGTCTTCAGTGCATTAAGAAGTACAAGGACTGCTGTGTGATCTGTTGCAAATTCATATTCTAACTTTCCTTTTTAGTTTTGTTTTAACTGTAATTGAAAATTGGGTGCCTCACAGTATGTCCGAACTGTCAAACTTTAAGGTAGTCTTTAGATTAAAAAAAAAAATAAAGGCTTAAATTTATGGAACAAAGGGTCAAATGAAATATTGCTGCAATTAGCAAAATTCTTTTTCTTTGGGTTGAACAGAAAGACTAAAGATTTTGTGAAATGAGAACCCTTCTTGTATATAGACAGTTCTTGTCTACAGCTCTGTAACAGAGGAAATTAAAAATTATTTAATTTTATCTCCCACTTGCTGTTCTGTTCATTCAGGCTGACTTCCTAAAGTGAAGAACAGAAAATAATGTTTAAATGTGATTTGATTTGTAGTCACAACTAACTGGATTAAATCCACAAGTAAGTGGATGAGATTTCAGAGGTGGGGTGCTTCTTAGTTCTGTGAAGTCTGAAAATTTGCGCAAAATACTTAGATCACCTGTATCGTAACTCATTTAGGGTCTAAAGTAGTTAGTATAGCTCCTAGGCATTTACATAGTCACAATTTTGACATAAAGAAATCAATTTGGGTAAGATAAGGGGCAAGAGAACAGGGCAAATTAATTCACAACCTTATATGAGATTCTGTGATTTTCATATATTTAACGATAGTGAAGGTCAGAAGGCATCTCTGGAGATGTCTACTCCAACCCCTCTGCTCAAAGCAGGGTCAGCTAGAGCAGGCTGCTCAAGGCCATTGCATTGTTGAGTTTTGAATATCTCCAAGTTTGGGGACTCCACAACTATGACAGAAAGGTTTCTTTTATGTTTTAGTAAGATGTTCTGTGTTTCTATTTGTGCCCATTGCCTTTTGTGTTATCCTTGGGCATCACTGAGAAGAGCCACACTCCCTCTTCTTTACTTTCCCATCAGGTATTTATACAATTGATAAAATTCCCCCAAGCCTTCTTTTTTCCAAGGCTGAAGAGTCCCGACTCTCTCATCATTCTCAATTTCTGCTCGTGGGACAGATAGTCCAATCCCTTCGTCATCTCTGTGGCGCTTTACTGGACTCACTTTGGTATATCTGTGTCACTTTTGTACTGAGGAGCCCAGTACTGCGCTCAGCACTCCAGATGTTTGCTGAGTAGAGGGGAAGGATCACCTTCCTCAGCCTGCTGCTAACACTCTTCCTGATGCAGCCCAGGATGCTCCTGCCCTTCTTTGCTGTGAGGGTACATGGCTTACTCACAGTCACCTTGTTGTCCAGTCTCCTTTCCAACTGGTTGGCTCTCAGCCTGTGCTGATGGTTATTTCTTCCCATGTAGGGGATGGACTTTGGATTTCCCTTTGAGTTTCATGTGGTTGATCTCTGCACATTCCTCCAGCCTCTCAAGGTGCCACTGAATGGCAGCACAACTGTCTGCTGCATCAGGCATCCCAGTTTTGTGTCATCTGTAAACTTCCTGAGAGTGCACTCTGATGGTCATCCTGGTTCTCAATGAAGATGTTAGAATATTGGCCTCAGTATAGACCCTGGGGTCCACCAGTGGTCACTGGTCTCCAACTGGACTTTGTGCCACCGATCACAACCATTTGAGCTTGGCAGTTCAGCCTATTTTCAGTCTGTCTCACTGTCCACTTATCTTGCTTCATTAGTTTGTGAATGAGGACATTGTGGGAGACAGTGTCAAAAGCCTTGCTCAATTAATTTAAGGTATTGGTCATGGTCATCATCTACCAAGCCAGTCATTTAATCGTAGAAGTGTATCAGGTTGGTAAGACACGATTTCACCTCTTTAAGTCTATGCTGAGTATTCCCAGTCTATTTCTCGTCCTTCATTTGCTTGGAAATGCTTCCAAGAGGATTTGCTTCATCTTCCCAGGAACTGAGGTGAGGCTGACCAGCCTGTGTCTTGAGACTTTATGCTAAGAACAAATTGCAAATTATACCGTAACATTAGATTATTTATTTATTTAATAATTTATTTAAAATTTTCAGTGTCTCTCTTCTCTACTTTGAGTTTGCCAGGAAGCTTTGGAAAGCCTTCAGGAGAAAATTGCCCCCTTCTCTTTCACTACTAATAGCCACCTATACTGATTTCACAGAGGACCTCTGATTACTATAATTCCCAAGTGTCATCTACAGTGCAGACTCCCAACTACTTTTCTGAGGTTGATCACTAAATTCTTAGTCATTATCTCCAGGGAAATTAAGAGTAGTTCAGATTTGCCAGATTTTCTTGAGTTTGTCTGAAACTTTGAACAGACTAAAAATGAAAAGAAATTTAATTAGTGGAGCAATCAGTTGTGTTCATAGCATAGGAAATATTTTGTTTGTTTCTGTTTAAGTTCGGGTTTGTTAGTTTGTGCGTTTTTTTTTTTTTTTAAAGGGTGGTGGGCACAGGACATAGTTACAACCATTGTTTCATTGTTCAGTTTTCTCCACTAGCTTGAAGGGTGGTAAAAATCATCTAGTGTGTTCTCTTCCCTGCCTGAGCATTGTTTTGCCAGGGAAGAACAGAGTGGAGGCTCATCTTGAAAGAAATGACAGAGATTTAGTTGTTCTTCTGCCCTTTTCCCTCCTTTTTTCTTGGTTGTTCTCTTTGTAGGAGTGTTACATTTCTGCTTTCTTTTACTATTTATTTATTTATTTAATGAGGTAAGTCAATGATGGTTCAGTTTTCCCTTTCCTACGAAGAATTTTCCCAATAGAAAAATACATCAAGGGGAATTTTTCAATCCCTGGGGTCTTTCTCTGTTTATATTCCCATTGCTTTCCTTTTATTATGGCTTCTATTTTTGTTACTAACAATACTTGCAAGACTCATTAAGTACTTTGTAAGTGCTGTGTCAGCAGTGTCTTGGTTTAAGCCCAGAGGACGACTGAGTACCACGTGGCTGCTCACTCACTTCTGCCCTGCGGTGAGATGGGGATGAGAAATGTAACAAAATGCTCAGAGATTGAGACAAGGAAGGGGAGGGATGACATTATGGTCATGAGCAAAAGACAGACTCTATTTGGGAAAATAGAAAAAACACCATTTCATTTGAACACCACCACTAATGTACCAGTCAAATCAGAGTAGTATAGTGAGAAATCCAACCACATCTTAGAAACACCTTCCTCCCACCCCTCCCTTCTTCCTGGGCTCAGCTTTGCTCCCAATTTCTCTACCTCCTCCCCCCAAACTGCGCAGGGGGATGGGGAATGGGGGTTGCGGTCAGTTCATCACACATTCTTTCTGGTGCTCCTTCCTCCTCAGTGGGAGGACTCCTCACACTCTTCCCGTGCTCCAGCATGGGGTCCCTCCCACAGGAGACAGTCTTCCACAGACTGCTGCAGCGTGGGTCCCTCCTGCGCATTGCAGTCCTCCCAGGAGCAGCCTGCTCCAGCGTGGGCTTCCCTCAGAAGGCTCCAGTGCAGCCTTCCTTGGGCACAGCCACCTGCTCCGGCGTGGGGTCCTCTACAGGCTGCAAGTGGGCATCTGCTCCACTGTGGGACCTCCATGGGCTGCAGTGAGACAGCCTGCCCTCTCACCACAGGCTGCAGGGGTGGTCTCTGCTCTGGCGTACCTCCCCCCATCTTCACTGACCTCAGTGTGTGCACAGGTGCCTCCCTCACAACTTCTCTTCACAACTCCTCCTCCTCCAAGGTTCCCCTTAAATACGTTATCACAGAGGCAAGCCACCATCGTTAATTGGCTTGGCCTTGGCCAGAGGCAGGTCCAGCTTGGAGCCGGGAGAGCCTTCGAGAAGCTTCTCACAGGGGTCACTGCTGTAGCCCCCTCCCTGACTAACAAAACCCAACCACACATACACAAACCCAACACATTAGGAATACTCATTGTGTCTTGAAAGTCCTTTGTAGCTCATTTCTAGTGCTTTCAAAAAGCATACATGAGATTTTAATGGTAGACAGCATGATCATAGTTATGAGTCCTTTTTGTAAATGATCTTTTCTCCCACTGAGTTGTACTGGCTCAGTCAAATATATTTTGGAGTTCTGTGGGTTTTTTGGGGTGCTTTGTTTTTTTTGTTTTTATTAACAAGTCTAAAAGACAAATGTTAAGTACGTGTTACAAGGACTTAACCTAAATTTAAATCTAGGCCTTGTAATTACACATTTTATATAAAACTAAAAAAAAGTGTATTTCTTATTTTTGCCTAGAGAAATAATATATTTGGTGTGCAGAAATGTTTTCAAACTGAATTTTGGCTTTTAAAATCAGTGTGCTGTCATTAAAATGAATTTGAGAGAGTTCAAAACATCTGTCTTAACATCTAATATTGCTACTAAAATGAAGTTCTGTCCTCGTTCCCCCCTTAATCCCACCACCTCAGGTATGATTGGTTTTAAAAGTCAGGTACAGCTCTCTTCAGTATTCCCTGATACAAGACAGGATTAATTTCGTAAAGTCTTGTCAAGTAGGTAGGTAGATTTTTTTTTTTTTTTTTTACAACTGCCTCTTGTTACAGTGTGCTGGGAATTGTTTACATTTCTTTTTAATTATTTTGAATTTTATTATTTTGAATTATTTTACTTTGTAAATCCTGGAATTATTCATGTCAGCCAGGAAGCAGAGATTGTGCTGTAAGTCTGAGGCCCAGGAGCAATCAGAAAAATCTTTGGTACTTTCCGCCTTCATTAACTGAACCTTCTTTCCTCTCTCTCCCTGTTGTCATTGACAGTCGCTATCATACACCTGTCTCTCATCTCTGGGAAGGCCGCTGCAAGCGTGCTCTGCTCTGGGGTCGTCTTGCTTTGCTTCTTCTTCCCTCTTCTGCCTCTGTTGCATACTTTCATGTTAACAGCGTTCAGTTATGCTTCCCAGCCTAGGGAGGTTTTTTTTATATATATGTTCCTGAAATTGTGTTTCTGAAAAACCTGCCTTGATGACTGGGTTGGAGTAAGGAGCAGGAACTGTTTTGACAGTGAGGTTTTCAACAATTTCCTTTTAATGCAAGTTGTATTAAATTCTTGAGCAAAGAGGGAAACTGTGAGCAGTTAAGCCAATTGTTTAGCCATATATATTAAGATTTTTGTTTAATCTTATTTTTTTCCTCTGCTTCAGAAAAGGGTCATTGTTGCTCACTGATTGTTAACTGCCAGTGTAATATGTGAAGGAACTGGGGAATTTAAGTCTGAGTCATCAGAATACTTAGAATTTTGGTTTTCGACCTACCAGTAAATATTGAATACTTAGAATATAAAGCTAGAAAATGCGATTTACATTCTATAAAGATTCAAAAAGAAGGAGAAGTAAAAGAACTGGTTTGGGGTTTTTTTAGTAGCTGCTTTTTTTAATAATTTTGTGACATCTCTGTTAATGATAAGTCTATGCTTTTTAATAGTTTTTTTGAGTTCTTGTATTTTAAAACATTCCAGCTAGAATAATGCTCATTATTCACCTGCAAATATGATTCTCTTCATATCATAATATGCCATGTTGAGTGTGAGGAAACATAGAGGTTGTTTCAGTCAGCACTCAAAACCATATACTTTTAAAAATTTTTTTTTCACACCCCTGTTATGCATGCATGCTTTTTCTGTCTAGGTAGCTCATATTCAGATGTCATTTTAAACATTTCATAAAAATGTTTTTAAAAGAAGTTACTGACAGTACCTGAAGCTCTGCAGTCCTTTGGAACTTGCTGCCTACATTCAAAAGGCATTTTTTGTATTTTATTTTAAATATTGATAAGGGGTTTTGGTACTCAAAAAGACCAGCTTTAGGGACTCAATAGCTTAGTTCACCTTTCTGTTTTTTAACTTAATCCAATACTTTCCTCTTTTGGTTCTGGGCAAAAAAATAATGCATTCCTGCTGAGTTTTTAAAAAAATTACTTTTTTCCTGTTGAGAAATTATTTTAACCATAGTTGAACTAAGGTAAAATTTAGGAAAGAAGAAAGCTGAATTCTGCCTGTAGTTATCAGATTTTTCATGACTGAATCTTGTTTCTATCAGAGATAGCAGGTAACGGATATTTGTTAATAGATCACACAAGTATTAAAAATCATTATAAGGAATTGTGTTGAGAAAAACTTCATATATGTAAAGTACCTATCCGATACCTTACTTAAATAAGTAAACCTGCACATCACAAGCCTTGTGGCCTTGCATCTTTCTGGCTATTTCTAACTTCAGTGTTTTGTATTGTGATTTTTTTGTTTTCTTTTTCTAATGGGAAATTCTTATAGGTTTTCTTAGTGTACTCTGGAGGCAGCAGCTATAAAAATGGAAATTCATGATGACTTTCCGTGCCTCTAAGCAAGAGATGGATCACATAGCAGGAGCTATCAATTTAACCAGTGGCAAAGATGGAGTTGCAGGTTTTTTTTTTTTTTTCTTGTTCTAACCTGACTGAGGGTTCACAGATTAAGTGCATCATGTTCTGCTTGTTGAATAAGCTGGTATCTTTGGGTTCGACCCATCAGGCTGGAAGGAGAGGAGAGGAGGAGCTCTGCTGTTCCCAGTCGGGCTTGTGGCCGCTCTGTGCTCAGTGACTGTGACTGATGGAAAGGCTCAATTAAGTTGTTGGAAGGAATAAAGATAATGACTTCTATTTAGTTTGCATTCAAAGTTACACACTCCTAGCATCTCTGTCTGGTTTTCATGTTAGGATATAATGTCAGCTTCCTGTGGAGCTGGTTTTGTTTACAGTATATACTTTCGAAAGTGGAAGGTGAACATGAGAGAGCTTTTATATATGAAAGAGTAGATATTGGTGGTTATCCTTTCCGGCTTGTCAGACCTATTCCTTGGTATATGTCAATCCAACAGACTCTCTTAGCGAACTCCACTTACAGTTTTATTAATGTGTTACTTTCAACAATTGCTGCTAAATAATATCTTTGAAAAGCAGCACTTTGACAGTGCTTCACTGCTACTTTCCACGTGTGCTGGATGAGTATCTTAATTTACACTAAATTGTAAAACCAAATGTGCTAGATTTAGTTATCTTGTGATTTTTTTTTTTCTTTTTTTCCTTCAAGCTAAAATGAAAAGTTTCCCATATCTTTGGGATGCTGATTAATGGCGGAAGAGATTGATGGGGTGATTTTTAAACCACTTTTTGTGCCCTCCTAAGTTTATGCACAAATGAACATAGTGCTCGTGTTACTGTGGCTTAATATAATAATGATCTAAACTGTGATTGTGCATGGTTTTAGCCCATTGTAGATGGGAATTGAAATGCACTAACTTAATTCACATTAGGAAAATGGTGGATGTGTTCTGGTGTTAACACTTCATGCTATCATTTAAATCATTATAATTTTAAAAAAGCTACGGTCTGCTACCCATTTCTGTCAGTATATCCAGTTCTAGCAATTAGACCTATCCCTAACAAAAGTAGCCAAGCATCTCCATGATCTAGCAAATAGCAACTGTAGGCCAAGAAATGTTCCAGCAACAAGACTTTATAGTAAACATTGCTTTTGCCGTCATGTGTGAAAAAATTTACTTGTATCTATTCTCTGCTGTCTGTTTAAGTCTGACTGTAATGGTGACATGGCATGAAGTTCTGTGTGGAATGAAAAGAACATTTTAAATATGTAGAACAAATGTATCTGCATCCATATCTACTAACGGAGAAGTACAGATGCATGTACTTTCACTCTCCTACTCTGTTTGGATGGGCTATAGAAAAAGTTTATTTTTGTTTGTACTTGTTGGACCTGAAAATTAAAATGTGAATCTTGGATATATTTTCTTCACTCAGAAGCAAGAGACAGATACCTGAGACACAGATGCTGTTAGAATGTGATCAAAGCAAACAAAATTAGGAATGCTATATTCCTGTCACTCCTCCCTCAATATCATTCTGCTTGGGAAATCAGCTGGTATAAAGCCAGGAGAAGCATGCTATTCCAGTTTGATCAGTCTTTATCTGGTGTGTGATTCCTCAGGGATTGTAACGGCATGTTACAATTCCAAATACTTTAGCATCTTTATGGCATTGAAAGAAAGATGGCATCAGGGTAGTAACTTGTCTCAAAACATTTTCCTCTCTCCTTCATGAGATTGTACTTTAATTCGCACACACGGAAAAAAAAAAAACACCTATAGAAAATGGTGGGGGTGTGTATGTATAATTATATTCTGTATACATCTCTGTTTTTTCTGGGCAGATCATGCACAGATGATAATCCCTGGGTGAAGCTGGGGACTGTTATGCTCCACAGATGCCCACCTGAGGAAAAGGAGAGCACAGGAAATGAAATTTTGAAAATGTGCCGTTCTTTGTATGAGACAAAGCACATGCTCCCTGTTGAGGTAAGTTTTAACTTTGGGTATCCCGGGTATGAGTCCTATTTCGGGATCCCAGCTACAAGAAGAATGTTGCCATACTGGATCAAGTCCGATGGAGAGTTAACAAGATGATTAGGGGGCTGGAGCACAATAAATGCAGAGAGGCTGAGAACTGGGTTCATTCTGTCTTAAGAAGAGATGGCTGAGGGAGATCATATTGCTGTCTTTAAATATGCAGATGAAGCAACATGTAGAGGAGACAGAGCCAGCCTCTCAGAGAACACTCAGTGATAGAATAAGAAGCAGTAGAGACAAGTTACAGCATCAAAAACTCTCATAACATACAAGGAAAATTTTTTTTCACCATTAAACTGGTGAAACATTAGAGACATGGAGTCACTGTCCTTGCAGGTATTCAGAACTTGGCTGAATGACATCATGGGCAATTTGATCTTGTTGGACATGCTTTGAGTGGAGGCTAGTTGGATTAACTGACTGTTAGAGGTCTGTTCCAGTATAAATTATTCTTTGACGTATTTGTAGAAAGGCTTTAATAGTGTATTGTCATTGAAGTCAGTGTGTCAAAAGCTGTTAATAAAATAATCCGTAATTTTCTCACTAATAAATTCATACAGATTTAGTGAAGAATCCTTGAAAAATGTGTTGGTGGTTGAAAAAAATGAATATACAAGTAATTGCTTTGTAATAACCATGGTGTTCTGTCTTCCTTAACTATGCATGCATACTTCAATGCAAGCATCTCGTTAAGTATAAAATTATTGAAGCATTTTGTACGTAAACATTGTATATTAATGAAGACAGATTGGAGAAATGCTTAATAAACTTCACACAACTTAAGAGTAGTCATGTGCATATTTTTAGTAGGCTGATTAATCCCTTACAATCATTTCCACTCAGTCAATCTGTTATGGAAAACAGCTGATGTTAAGACTAGAAGCAGAATAGAAACAACACATTCTGTTTAAAATACAGACAGGTGGGTGTGTGGGGTTTTTTTAAATAGTCCAACCGACTGGTTTGAATCAAGTTCAAAATTTATGTAAAACATGATTCCAGAAGGTGTCAGTAAGCTGAAATGATAAATACATGTATTAATTTATTCATCCCTCCAGAAAGTTTTGGTGGAAGACAGGTCTATGTATCCCTGGGACTGGGGTAATTATATGTAGATTTTCTTTATAAGGTGTTGAATGGCACATCATAGCTCATAAACTCATGATCTTACTTGTGCATAGGAGCAGTCAAACTTTGTCAAGTAAAATGTTCTACTTCATCTCGGCAATGCAGGAAGACAAATTCCACTGAGGGTCACTGTCATACAGCAGTCAGTTCACCAAGAGTTCAGCTCAAGAATGGGTCGTGATTTGTTCAGTTCTCTTGAGTAAACTTTTTCTTGAATTCTATAACAAATCCCTGTTTGCAGACAGTTTTGGTATTGGTTGGCAGCTTTGGTTGGAGGTGTCCTCCTCTTTTAATGGTACAGGATGTTGGAAGAGCCCTCCATATAGGTATGAATGTACAGGTACAGTATGAAGATACTCTGGTCCTCAAACATAAAGCTTTACTGATGTAAAAGACCTTTTTATATGACTAGAATGCTGTACAGCAACAGGAGTTGCACTAAAATGTGTAATTGTGCAGTTACCTACAAACATAGGCTTTATTGCTTTAGGTCACTACTTGAGAAGAGGGGGAATGACATGGATAGATTTAAGTAACTTATTTGTATGCACAGCTACACTACTTAAGCGCACAAATTAGAGAGTTGAGATCGTGTGGCTGAATAAGATGAAAATCTGATTACCAACAATTAACCTGTTTAGATGACTTCACATTTCAATAAATAGACTGATTAAGAAGACAGACATAGAATGAATTCTAAAAACTGAGAGATCAGTTTATCACATGAATAACATTTGCCATTCTGAAGTCCAACGGTTGTGTTAGAAAATACGTTTAACTTCAAGTCATGATGGTCTAGAAGTTGGAAAAACTATTTCTTTGGATGTAATCAGAAAGATTTCTCTCTTCCTTTATTTTACCTCCTGCTGGTCTTCCTAGTTTTTTATAGCCAAGTTATTTTTTAATGTCTTTTAAAAGAGAGTTCCGTAGCTTTAATATTTGTATCTGTGTATGTGTGTGTGTTGAGTTTTTTTTAATTTACATTTTTCAGTAGATAGATTTTTAGATTTTTCCATTCCTCTTCAATGAAATAAGCATTCTTTTATTTGCTTGGAAGGCACATGTGTTTGCACTGTCTGACATGTGCACTGTCTGATTAATCTCTTTAGAAAGGGGCAAATTCTTCTCCCCCCAGTAATTGTCAAAGTGTGACTCCTCTGAATATCTCATGTTTTTCTAACAACCTGTGGGTCATGTGTCAGTTGACATAAACACCTAAATGGGAGAATGCATCTAGTCTCTTATCTGTAATCACCCTGGAGTCCTGGTGGACATAAGATGTTTATCTCCTCGATTAATATAGCAGCTAGTTGGTCTCTTTTTTTCTGTTTTTGTAGATAGTTGTTCCAGGTTTTATTATATGAGTTTACATTATTTTTCTTTATTCACTGTTGTCTCTGATCATTTTGTTCAGATAATTTTGAATTTAAATGCTGCACTTCAGTCTGCTTTCAGCCTTTCCAGATACAATACTGTTTTGTACTCATTATCCAGCCCTTCAAGCCATCCATGAAAGTACTGAATAATACTGAGACCAAAACAGACTCCTATGAAATCTGGTTTATATGCATCACTGGTGTCACAGTGAACCATCGATAGCTGCATGACTAGGTAGAAGACAAAAGCTATCTTAAAAAAGTTTCAGCTAAATCATAGTGATCCAGATTTTGAATTAGGACTTGTCCCTCTCGCAGGTAACATCATACCCCCTCTAAGCACAGCCTCTCACTGAAGGCAGGCAGACACTCAAGTGCTTTCAAGTACTTATTGCAGAAAAGAAGGCCACTTGTGTTGCTCTGAGAAGTGCTGTGGGTGGTGGCTTGCTGCTTAGGGTTGTATTTCCATTTCCTGTCCAGAGCAGCAGTGCAGTCATTTGTGGCAGAGGTATGAGGAGGTATTTGTATTATTTGGACAGTCTTCAGTGCTTGGCAAGTTGTCCAGTCCCTTCCTGTGGAAAAAGGGTTGGAGGCCACTCCAAGGGTTTGCAAGTTGGACCACACTATCCTACACCTTATTTCCCTGGTGCAGAGGACAGTGTTTCATATGACATTTTTGAAGTCTTCGCTAAAGTCAAAATATGCCATAGTGATGGTCTTATTCCTAACGACAGAACTTGTTGCAGGGCCCTGGGGGAACATATTTCCATACAAATCTTTTTATGTTTGGTTTTTCATTTTATGTTTTGACGGTTTTCATGAACTGGGGAGTGTCTGATAGGTCTACAGTATCATTTCCCCTTTCATGCCTGCTTTCTTCCATGTCTGAAAGAGACTTTATTTCTCTTTTCCAGTCTTTTGTAACCTGTCATGTTCTTGAGGGTTATGTCTCTTAACTTGATTTATTATTTCTGTAGGTGTTTGGGGGTCAATTTTTCAGGCCCAGAAACATCTTTTTTTATTCTAGCCTGAATTTTCAATGCTGAACTCTCACCCATTGTTATTGGCAACTGTTAACTGTTCTTTTGCTTGAGATCTTTTAATTAGAATTAAAGCAAAAAAGACATTTAACACTTTGCTTTTCTTGGCTTTTTGTTAGCTTTTTTTCATATCAGTATGTCAGCATGATGTAGTGTCATAAGGAAAACAGAGACAGCACAGTCCCTTATAAGATACCAAGTAAGTACCCTTCTCCATAAACCACTGGCAAGACTGGCGTTAAAATAAAACACCCTGTTACTATAGCTGCATTTTAAGAGGACACTGAAAAATGAGGAGCAAAAGAGAGAACCTGCAAAAATTAGTGCATGGATGAAAATAACTTGAAGTGAAAGACTGAAGGAGTGCAGTGTGTTATCAGAGGTCAAGAGGTGATTGATTGTATTCTCAGATATTTTTAGATGGAACACAAGCCAGTAAAATTCTCTCTTGATCTACAAAGAAAGACGTAACAAGAACCAATTGAGTTGAATTTAGAGATTTTCAAATTTTAGCGTAAGGCATGATATTTTGACAGTAGTTGTTGGAATGTATAGTTCTCTTTCAAGAGAGATGATGGATTCTCTATACTCAAACATATCTGTAGGTAAGACTGGATATGTCTGCTAGACATGTTATCAGGCACAGAGTTACTGAAGTCATCTGACTGGTGCCCCTTGAAATCTAGTGACCTTTGGCTTCAAAATTTGGTGTTGTAAGAAAAACAGAAGTTAATTGGTTAGCTAAACATGTGTTTTCTTATGTGAAGGCCTTATGCCTCTGTGATGAGCAAGGTAGACTGTGTTAGAACATGTCCCATTAGAACGTGTAACCAGTATTAGAGTGTAATTGTGAAGCATCTAAGAAGAAAACAAAACGCTGGCATATCATCTGAGTTAAATGTTATTGCTTTGAAAATAGCAATGTTAATTTCTGTATTATTTTGCATTTACTTGCTGAGAGGTTTAATTTTTCTTTATTTTAAAACAGCTCATTGAGAACGCAAGCTCTGATGCAGCATCTGCATTTTTTCTCTCTCTCTGCCTTGTTGCTTTAAATATGTACTGTACCTAGTTACATTTTATAATTTTAGTTTCCTTTTCTTCCTTCCACACCCCAAAATATGATTTGGTGTTCTTTTAGAGAGACTTTTTATAGTTATGTGTTATTTCTTATGACACTGCTTCTCCAGTTAGTTTTGAGAGGCTTCCAGACAGAAAAAGTTACCAAGCATGGTAAAATTGCTGTTTTGTTGAGATTATGTATTTTATGACTCTCAGAATTTATTTTTCTGAATGTAAATTGCATTTATTTTTCTGGATACACATTTTCATTAAAAGGAGACATTTAGAGTGGATCTCTAACTTTGCATTCAGTAAGTTTGCTGGAATAGCAGGTACACGGCTCAAAAGAAATACAGTGGAATATGAGATTATCAGAAGTTTAGTAAGTGTATGACTGATCAGACAAAGCTTAATATATTTATTTAATTTTCTTATTCCTTGATCCTGTATCATATCCTTCACTGAAGACGTCAACAATCAGTAGCAGTAGAGAATACAAGTTTAAGGGAACAAGTCTGGGTAAAAGAACAAGCCTTGCCTCAGTGAGTCAGAGCTTGGTGTGATAGAATATATCCTTCTAGGCAGTGTGTCTTGAAGATAAAAATGTAGAAAAAACTGAGCAACGTGCAGCCAGAGAGCTCCCTGTGCCAAGCAAGGCCAGGTGTCTCTGCAGTACATTACAGTTGGAGCACTTAACATCTCTTCATCTGCAAATAATTTTTAGGCTTTTAGGTTCACAGCTACTAAAACCACACTGCTGAAAGTGTGGTTGCATCTTGGTCATCAAATTGTTACGCTTGTCATTAAACTGCAAAAGATGCAAAAAATATATGACTTGCATTCTCTCAGCTTAATATTTAGCTGATGAGGAATTGCTCTCTAAATGTTGGGGTGAAACGCAGAGCACCTCAGAGAGTTGGTTACCATTTTCAAGGTGACTATCATACAAATCCAGAGCACTTAGTGTAAGTTGTCCTGGAATGTGGGGCATCTTTGATGGCCCTCATTGGGAAATGATTGTGACAAATGACCCAAATTCTTGGAAATAACAGAAAAGGGAAAGGGAAGTTATAATTTGATTTATAATGTAATTTGTTAGTTGAAATACTTTTTGATTTATAAATGAAAAAAATCACTGCAATATTGAGGAAGAGAAACCACGTGTAGGATGTTTTATTTTTTGGTTTTAACTAAAAGCCAAGTTAAAAATTTGGAAATGGACAGTAGGTTTGTTGGAGGGGTTGTTTTGTTTTGTTTTTAATATTTCTCTGTCCACTTTCTTCTTGCAGAAGATTTATGATGCTAAATTTGAGCTATATTATAAAAAATGAGAAATGAGGTGAATGAGGGAAAGTTAATTTGCTAAACTAATCAAGTATGAAAAATTGTATAAAATTTGGAAAGATTTTGCAACACAACTTTATGATGCTGAACTGTTATGTACTGTTATTTCCTTTTTATTTTGTTCCATTTTTATGATTGCATAATTGAGTTACAGAAACGTCACAAGTGTCTAGTAAGTTTCTTCATGTGTTTTACGGTATTTCAGTAAACACAGATATATTCGTCCCACAGAGATTGCTCTGTTGTTCTTTCAGTTGTCCAGGTTGTAATGGTGATTCAGTACCAGCCTTGTCTTAATATAACAAACATTTCACTTATAACCCTGTATTCCACATTTTTCTAAATTCGTCCTTTCAAGTTTCCGAAGAGTTATTTCCAACAGGGAGTTCATTTGTTGTGGCAGTTTGGTTTTCATTTTGCATTTGACATAGAATTTTCATAAATTTCAGTGTGAATGATGATGTTAATATCTCTGGAGATCTCACCAAATGAGTTTACTTTTATTTTCAGTGTATAAAAGAATTATGTTTGCTGCTGCTTAACCAGTCCCTCCTGCTGCCATCCCTGAAACTGCTGGTAGAAAGCAAAGATCAAGATCTTCACGCTGTGGCACTGGAGCAGATAACAGCTGTTGCTAAGGTATGAGCAGTTGAATTAACCACCTTTCAGAGTTTGAGGTAATAAATTAGCTCTTTTATCTTCATATGGTAAGCAGAGACTATTGAGACCCTTATCATTATTAAGATTTTCCACAGCTATTGTGTCCACAGTGAGCAGTAACACAGGGTTAGTAAAGATCTTTTATATAGACTTAAGGTGATTAAAACTCATAGCACTTTCTTTAAATTACTTAGTATGCTATCTTAAGTCAGTGTGGTGGAACAGAAACTGTTCTGTTATATAAAGTAGATTGTTACCTCTGTGTTCATATTCTAGCACTTTGGGGGTTTTTTGAAGTGGTAATAGTGTATCATATGAGTTAGCTTGTTTCTGACAAACTTGGCAGTCTGTTTATATACACATGGAGAGGTGTTACATCACTGGTTTTGTTGTAGAAAGGTTAAAATGCAAGTTGGTATGTTTGGGACTTTCATGCATTTCTAAACAGGTTTTATTCTATCCAGCAGCAAAGTTTCTGGAGAAGAAAACCTAAATACTGTCTTTTTTTCTTCAGACAAGAACTGAAAGACATTACTGTATATTTTTCAACTGTTATATAAAGTTACATTACTCTTTTTTTTTCTGTGTATTTGCTTTTCAGTTAAGAAGAAACACCTAAAAAGATGAAAGCTCATCTCCTAGACAAAAGCATTATATTATCTTTTATCTTTTTTTCTGAAAACTGAGATGGGTTTAAAACTTCTTGAAACTCTTAATTGAACTGTGCATGTAAAACCTGACTTTCTTGGATTTTATGTTAGCTGTGGTCTGCAATCTAGCGTTCTGTCCCAAAAGAACAGGGAAATGTTCTCAGACCTTTATATGAAAGGGAATGGTTTTTCTATCTGGCTGAATTAACTGCATTAAATGTTTCCAGAATCGTAATATTTACAATAGGAAAACCTCATCTCTAATATTTTCAACTTCTGCACTGTATCTGTGGGAGCTCTTGGTTGTTTATTGCAGTATAAAATAATAATTGATGTTAAATTTCCCATATGCTACTTCAGAATAAGACGGCCCATACAGAAGCAGAAATGAAACTGTGTATATCTTTTTAACATAAGCATACTCAAAACACAAAAGCTTTAAAAAACATGATTTGTAGGAGTTCAGATTGAAATTATAACTCTTTTCTGAGATACACAATGTAGGCAAACATTCCTCCATTTCTGCAGTAGCCTTCTAGGGCAGGCCCTCTGCTCTAGTTATATTAATTGCCACAAATTTTTCAGATTCCTTGATGGCAACAAACAGTGCATCCTCTGTCCCCTAGAAAAGATACTATGTGTCCTGCTCTTCCCAGGATTCTCCCTTAAGTCTCTCCTCACTTATTCCTGCTCATGTGCCATGTCTTTCCTTCTTACACCGCACATTCCATTCGAGAAGGTTAGATGAGCTTCTTAGAGAAAGGATTTATCTCCTTTCTGGAACACAGCAGTGAATACCACTCAGAGCAGCAACAGATCTGGAAGCATAGGTTCCATCCATCTAGACATTGCTAATTTTCCTTCAGAAGGACTTAGTTAGCAAAATGGATGAAGCACCAGCTTTTTTAACCTGTTCTCTATGAACATAGCATGGAAGGTGGCAGGACATGTTATATGTAATTCATATCTGTTTGTATCAAAATTCCAATACCATAGTTAGCATCGTGTGTGAATTTGGAGTATTTCCTAGTAGAGTTTTGCATTCTACGCAAAGAACCACAGGTTTTTATGAGGATGTTGATATTCCCTTTTCTTTATACAAATCACAAATTTTCTGAATTTTCCACAGAACATAATTTTATAAATATTAACCATCAAAAGAATAGTAGATTATCTTGTGTATCGATAGTTTTCTTTTACCACGTGCAATTTTAGATTTTGTCTACAAAGCAAGGCTTTTTTTCTAACCGTTTTTAAACAGGATGATCTCATTGAAAAGCAAGCAGGGATCTGATATATGCATTCACCTTCTCATCTATATGTTCTTGTTAACCTTTTAAAATTGACTTTTTTGTTAACAGATGAAAGCTGCTGTGTAAGTGACTAGCTCTGAAGCTTGCCAGCAGGAATTTGTGTCCGAGTACATTTTATTTAACTATTTTCAAAGCATAATGCTGTGCAGTAGCACTCTCTGAATGGTTACTAATTGTATTGCTCTTAACTGGCCTTTTCTTTCTAGTGTGCTATGGCTTTCAATTTTCTACACTCTAGGTTGATTATATTGGAGTTTTAGGGCCAGGAACCATATTGTTGTCTTACTAATATAAAGCACTTTGTACACTTGTGCATGCCTAAAATAATACTCTTTTTGGTCTTCTTATGCAGGAGGCAGCTTGATAAGCTGTTTCTAATTTTTCCTTCTAAATTCAGTATTACTTTGAGCAAATGGTTCTGTAAGAGTGCTGGATAACCTAGAATTTTCAAAGCTTTTACCTTTGGTCTAATGTTTCATCTTAAGTCAATGAATTCATTACGTCAGGCACAGAGCTTAGCCAGTACCTTGAATGTGACATTCCACTGCCAGTGTTAGAAAAGCAACTAGTACAGAAGAGTGCCATGCTAAATTTAAAAGCTGTTCTTACATTGTTTAGAAAATTATGTCTTACTCCTTGTTTTATATGCATCTCTTATGATTACATTAGTTGGTGTTGTACTAAAAGTGCATATATTGCTTAGATCTGTCAATGTTGTTTATTCAATATAATTTTGTATGGTACTTCTTGCTTTTTAAAAACAGTATTTGGACTATTAATGCTTTTTGTAGAGTTCTTAATGAATTTTTCATGGGAAGCCCATTTCTGCTTACATTAAACAGGAAAAGGACAAATAACATCTGGCAAAGGGAAATCATAGCTATTGATTCCCTGACATAGTGCTAACGCAGTCCACAGACATGGCTGTGAGAAAAATACAGCACTTGCTTGCTGATACGATGTATTAGTTAGCCATTTGTTGTATGCTGCTGACAGCTTTATGGATGTTTACAGTTAAGGATGATGCTGAAGTGCTGATACTAGGAGTTGTGTAGCTTTGCCTGGAATAAAACAACCAAGATTTTGTGTAAGCTTTTTTGAAATTGCAGACCTCTCTTTTTATTGTGTATCTTCTTATAAACTGCCACTTGTCTTTTTTGGATAACAGAAATAACTATTCTTCCTCTGTGTTGTGTGGTGTGTGAATAATTTTAAAAATCATTTTACTTAAATAAGCTTATTACTGCCAGTAAGGTTTAGTTTGCCCTCAAGAGTCAGACTGTTTTTGAGAAGGGTTTCAGTGTTGTCTGTTCACTTGGTTATCTTTCAAAGATTAAGACTGATCTTTATGCTTCTGCCAGAGCAAGTAAATATTCTATTACCTATTGGTAGTTATGCTGTTAAAACAGCTATCAAATGGGAGGTAATATAATCAGTGCAAATACTTCTTCAGTCAGGGCTTTAATAGAAGCTAGAACTAGAAAATATTTTTAGTTCATCTAAAATAACTTAGCTCTGTTTGCATACTATACTTTCAGTGATGGAGTACTGAGACCACCTTTGCAACATGATTTATTCAAAAATCTAATATGAAAAATCATGAAGAATGCATGAAATAATGGAATTTCCAGTTTCTCCAGTGTCTTATGCCATTTATGGTTACTCACTTGATGTGGCTTACCTTTTAAAAGACATTATGTGCATGTAAGCTAATGGTGATTATGGTAGAGTATCCTTCTCTATTTTATTTTTCTAAGGTTTTTTTAATCTCTGTCTGTTTTTCCCCTTATGTATTTGTCCTATAGCTGTAGACTCCAATAAGGAATAAATTGAAAAGCATTTTTACCTCCAATAGTAGTGGAGAGCTAATACTCTGGGAAATAGCAGGTTCAGTTCTTTTCTGCTGTTACGTCATCAGCAGCTCTTATCTTTCCATTAGTATTCATATTTCATAACACATGGATTTTATAATGCATAAGTTATGTATGAAATATAGCCTATTGCTAATACCAGAGCCTCTAGACACCTGCACAAACAATATTGACAGGGAGTTGCCCAGACCCTGACTTGCCCCTTAGTTAGGCAAAAGATACCACCTGACCTACTCTTGCTTATCTAAAATTCTCACTACAGGAGAGATTTTTTTTTTTCCAGATAGTCTGCATCGTAGCAAGTATAGCTACAATGTCCATGTGGGCTGTATTAGCAACCAAAAAAAATACTGGATGCTGATACAAGATGTGGGCTTGAGCTTGGAGAGCAGATCCACAAAATTCTTACATTCATGGTCACATGAATTTTTGGAGGCCTCAGTGGTTTATCAGTAAAGCCTTCTGGATGCCTCAAGTTCCTCTTCTGAGTACAGCAGAAGAGGTGCCACCTGTGGCAAAGCTGATCTTCACCCACCTATTTCACATGCAGGCTTTTTTAAAACTTGCAGGCTCCCTGTCTCTGCTTGCCCAGGGAACCTGCTGCCTTGGTAGAGCTGAGTGTCTCCAGCCTGAGCCTGTTTGCAGTTCATAACATCAGTGTGCTGATGGCAAAGCCCCAGGCAGGCAGGCCTGACCTTTACTAATTATGTACTGGCATCGCTGAGTTCAGCGTAAAACTCAAATTGCTATTCTGATTCAGAAATGCAGTAGTACTGTAGGGGCAAATACATGTTGCGCTACTGCTCCTTGTTTGGATCATTTGCCAAGGGCATTAGGGCAACAGCTTGAATCCCTCACCCTCTCCAAGAGCAGCACTTGGTAGTCTGGGACACGGCTTCTCCCCATCCTGCTGAAGATGTGCGGAAAGAGCTCAGGACTCGTGATGACAGAGTGCAAGTGGGTCCTCACTTTTTTACCTCTTGAGGGGAACCTTGCTGAGATGTGGTTTTCTATCTGTAGATGCAGATCCATTTATAAATTCTGCATTAAAGAGAAATTTGATAAAATGCACAAGCCCTGTTTGAAGCAGAGTGCTGTGGCACTGCTTCAGTGGAAATGAGTGCATCTGTTGCAGTTCTGTTTCTGTGTTCACTTTCTAGATGAATATATATGTCTGTAACAGGGAAGGGTATTGATCATTGCAGTCTAAAGGAGTGAGCTAGTAATCAGAGATAACCACTTGAATGCCTACATCTTGAAAGCAGATTTCAGCCAATACCTAAATAGGTATGTAAGTCAAGGAAAAAAAGTCAGTTCCTCTTCTTAGCGTAATTATCCCCATTAGTTCTTTCACTTGTACATGTGCACATTGTGTGTGGGCACCACACCAAATCTGCTTTCAAATCCTACTGAAGGAGAGATGGATATGAAAAAGTAAAGCTGCTCCCATTTAAGCCTTCCAGAAATAACAGATTTTACACTAATGAAAAATTTAGCACCCTTAGCATGGAAGTCTAGATAGGCATAAACATTTTTCTCCATCATATATATACTCTGAGTTTGTCATTATTGTGGTTTATAGTTTATTCACACAATATGGAAAGTGGTTGTGTGTTAATTTGGGCAGAAGATACCTGCGCCTCTGAGGCTTGCTTAAACTGCAGTCAGCTGCATCCCATATCACTGGAATAGTGTTTCTGGGATCAGCGATAAACTTTGCTGGAAGCAGCGTTTTAAGGCTTAGTTAGGATCTTGGGATAGCAAGAGCTCTGCATATGCAGGCAGATCAGAAGTGACTCTTAAGAAGATCCTACTTCTGCTGCCTGCCCAGAAGAAGCAGCTTTTTAACGCTGGGATGGTAAGGGTGCTTTTTAGTAATTGTGTTAATCAGGTTTTAGTCTCTTGTTTACAAGTCTTGTCAAAAGAGTGATTTTGAAAAAGAAAATGTAGTGCATTTAGAGAGTCTGTGTCTACTGTAGGCTAATATTTGGTATGTATGCCAGAAGTATATATGCTTATATACAGCCAATCTGAGCTAATTTAAACAACATTTCAAATATGATTGAAATCATTGGCAAACAAAAATAGTCATGAAGGTTGTTTTGAATTAGTATTTTTTTAAAAGGTAAAATTTTGAGGATCGAAAGTCCATCTGGAACAGTATCCTGGCTCCAACGGATGGAAGAATTATAAGTCTAGTGAAGAGTTAAGAGTAGAACAAATGTATAGGCTATTTTTCTGAGATTCTGTTCTCCCAACTTCCAGTTATTTTCAGCTGTAAGTAACTGCCAGTGGTTTTCTTTCTCGATTTTGTCCAGTTTCTCCTTTAACTTGGGTGAGTTTTACGTCCTGCAGTATCATTTGCCAAAGAGTTCAACAGTGTAAAAAACCTTTTTTTTTAAATTTACTCTGAATGTGATCCTACTAGATTCGTTTGATGCTTCATAATTCTTTTTTAATGAGAGAATGTGCTTAATCAAACCCTGTATACTCTAATGGTGTTGCTATCTGCGCTATTACCCCCTAAGCTGCCTCTTTTTGAGGCTGGGGAGTCCTAGTTTTGCTGAGTCACTTCTTGCACAAACACCACATTACACTCTCTATGGTGTATTTTTACTTTTAAATATATGCCATGTGTGTTTACCTTTTATATTGTTTCAGTAATTTTTTGCTTTAATGCTTGTTGTTCTGATTTAAAATTAATTTTAAATACATGTAGTCTTAAGGTAAACTTAAATTGATTTAATTTAAAAAATCTTACAGTTTTATCTAAACGTCGCTGCTCAGTGTATAAGCTATCTTAATTAAGGTTTTTAAATATACATTGATTTGTTGACAATCTATAGGTGTTGGTAAGGAATTTTGGTGTGTGCATTTGTTTTTATTTAAACTAATGACTGTGACTGTCTCTTCATATTCAACTGATGTCAAAAACATTGACATGATCTGGAGTTGCAAAATGGTAAATAGTTCATCTAACTTTCTCAGCTGCCCTTTTTTATACAGATTTCTTATTAAACCATGGTGTCTCTGCATTCTTCCCACACTTGTCAGACTCCACTTAGACTGACCAAAGAGTTGCAGAATATATACAGTGGCTTTAGCTGCATGAAAGGTGTTCCCAGGGTCTGGTTGCCATCTTGTGTCTCCATCCAGTTGCCTAGAGACAATTACATTGCAAAGGTTTCCTCTTTCTGACCAGGTCTTCAGACAGCCTTGACATCAGAAAGTGGGAAATGTTAATCAGTTTAAACCTACTGGACTATTTGTGCTTAAGGATGAGCTGTCAGACACAACCAAGAGCCTTTTGTGTGCTTTTTTGTTATGTGTAAAGACACAATGATCTCATTTATGCATGAGTACAGACAGGTTTCTCTGCATGCGGGCATTTTCATCCCCATAGTATAGCTCAGATGTTTAATGGTTTTATGCTAGAAAGCACCTTTTACTTTCAGACTTGTCTCTCTCCATTTGCAGGCTTTTGACACAGTCACACTAATCTACAGGACTTTTCATTAACTGAATAATAGCTAAAAAAATTAATTTAAATTAAACCTCCCATCTGCTATTAATCTTATTACTATAATTACTGTTTGCGTTTTATGTTCATAAAATCAAACACTGAAGTCTTGTGTAAAGTTGCATCCTACATACAGGTCAAGAATTGAGCACCCAGAGCTCAGAGGTGGGGCAGCCTCCCATTACGGAAGAGACAAGAGCTGTTTGGATAATGGCTTAGTATGCTGTGTGGTATGCTACAAGATGCCAACACTAGGAATTAACCTGTCTTCAACAGGAAAACATGTCACTAATTAACATATGACAGTTTAGAGGAATTATTAAATAATCGAAGACTTAAAGATTGGACTAAAGACTGGACATCCCTACAGTTCTTAGAACTGTTTTGTAAAGTGGACTTAGAACTGCTGTACATCGTTGCCTTAGCTTTCTAATCCATATCTGTGAAAATCTTGAAGGAAATCAAGTTTATTTTTAAGATTTCAATGCAAAGAAAAACACAGATATCTAGATGAAGTAATGGAAGAAGTAGCATGAGGGTGAAGCAGCAAACTCTCTTCCTGGTTAGCATGATAAAGACATTCTGTTTTTCTGGAAAGCCTCTGAAGTTTCAAAGGAAGTGAAAATAGTAGATTCAAAGTAATGCTCTTGTGTTATTAGTGGCAAAATGAAGGTGATAAAATGAGGTATAACAGCTTTTCATGCTACAATAGTTTGTGTTTTGTCTTTTTAATTTTTAAATTATATTTTATGTTTTGTAGAGTACCTTTTTTCCAAAATAGAGCAACAAATTATTCTATTTCCGTTGCTTATCACATACATGCTTTTCAGTCATCATGGTGACTTTTCAGCTCTTTCACAGAAGTGAAACTTAAATTCATTAGTGTAAAACAGTAAGGATCTTCTAAAAGAATTTGTTGTTTCTTCAAAGGAAGTTCTTTGTCCTGAAGGTAGTTGCAGATTTCTCATCCACTTCAATGCAAGGAGCTACATGGTAGTTCCTCGTGAATGCTCTGTGTTCCTCTACATGCAAATGTAATATCGATTACTCCAAATAAGATGCCAGATGTTGGGAGTCTTGGAATTCCATGCATTCAAGTGAAAATTGCATTCTTGTTCTGATTTATGCTTTGAGCAGCCTGTTTCTGGTTTAACTACCTGTATAGGGAAACCGGAGAGAGTAGTCTCCCACAGTAGATGGTCCGTGTTAAATGATGTGCATGATCTCTCACAGTGTATGTGTCCGAGTAGGTAGGATTTTTTTACCAGTACATTTTCTGGATGAATGGATCATACTTCTGTTCAGTTGTTCTGGAAGAAAAAAATAATTAAAAAGAAAAGCCACACCAGGACTGCAAATTGACACTTTACATGTTACTAAGAAATGGGTATGGAAACTTCATGGGACAGAGAATTGGGTTATAAGCAAGAAGTGCCTGTTGCAGTGTGCTCATGGTGACACTGGTGAGGTAAGGGGTGGATGCAGCCCATTGCACATGAACACAAGGAAGCAAAGTTCTGCACTGTTTTAGCTAGAACTAAAACAGAGAGACAAGGAAACTTTAAATGCTGTCCTGAAAAGAATCAAGATTAAAAGTTTTGTGATGCTAATTTGATTAAAAATTGCTTAATTTCAGCTATCAAGTGTCAGTGCCAAATCTCTCGGTATTCAGTAGTCACATCCTGTGGTCCTGTGTAGAACTTGAATTGGTCTTCAGGGGTGCCAAATCACTGGATCTAAGGGTCTTTATTACTTGCTGGTACCCTGGTACCAACCATGTAAGATAGTACATAATTTTTCTGGAAAATGAAACAGAGGTTAACCAGACAGATGATTTTTTTTTTTAAACTGAGAGGTTGTTTTGTAAATGTAGTGTAATTTCATTAGTTTATTTGTAACTGGATAGGATACAGCTATTGAAAACTATTGTCTACCCCTCCTTTCACCCTTTTTGTTGGTTATATGTATTTGTGTTAGTGTACTTCTTGAAGTGGTAAGTGACCTAAGCTGATTAAAACAACACTGCATTTCAAGGAACCCAGGAAAGACATGTCAAAATTAACTGAAATAGAAATTAAAGTATTCTATAGTGTTATTTGTAAACCTATAGACAAGATTTTCAAGAGGCTGCTCTCATGTATCAATTCTTCTGAGGGATCCAGGGTGTCTCACAGGGGTAGCAGCTCTGTGCTCCAAATCTTTTAAAATATGAGGTGTATTCTTTTGAAAATCTCTTCTTTGCTGTGAGTGCTGAAACTCTGGAAAATCTGAGTCTGCGAATGTTGCCTATCATATTAATATGTGGAATGTCACATATTATATTAATATAATGTGAGCAAAATTTAATATACTCTGCCCTGACTTTCCTGAGGGTGTCATTCTTGATATGGAGGTAAATGGTGCTGTCCGTTCTGCACTGGGGCTGAGAACCTGTGAAAAGTCTATAAAGCTGTTCATGTAATCCTAGCCGGGTTGTTAAGCATCCTTATTCCTTAACTTCATGCAGGTCAAATATTAATATTAATGTGATAGAGACTGTTAAAGATACACCTTTATATATTCTGACATATGCAAAGTATGCATCCCTGTTGTTAATCCATACGGAATACTCATCTTGCTTTCAAGGTCACGCTGTGCAGTTAGAACAGTCATGACATGTTCTGGTTGATGGATGTATCTGGTAATTAATTTTTAATTACTTTGGATTTTTCTTCCTTCATAGGTTGATGATTCCAGTTGTGATGCTGAAATACTCTCCTTGCTCCTCAATGCCAAGTTAGTGGTGAAGTGCGTATCTACTGCCTTCTATCCTCGCCTTATTGACCACTTGCTGGCAAACCAGGGAGAAGGAGACTGGGATGTAGAGGAAATAGCAAAACAACTTAAAGAAGCAGGGTTCAATGCAGAGGCCGGGTCTCTCTTGATGTCTCATCGAGGGACTCATCCTGCGCTCAGGACTTTTACTACTGCCCTCCAGGCTATTCAGCATTGGATCTAAAAATGTTGGATTTATGCATTTGTCTGTCTTCTTGCTGGAGATCTTACACAAAAGGGAGAAATTGTTGTTCTAGTGAAGTAACAAAGTTAGTTATTACCTACATTTTGTAGAAGATACAAACAGCACACTTAGTGAATTCCCATATACTTCTAATTGTTTAAAAAAATTATTGGTGCGGACCATATCATTCTGTTATATGACTAGTAAAGCATTGAATCTGATAATCCTTTTCAGATCAAACTGTTAAATGATTACACTCTGTGACATATAAATGAAACATTAGTAAGCTGTCAAGTTATATACAATTTGTCTTAATTTCTGTAAGTACTTTACTCTTGTCATAATGTAAAACTAATGTAAAAATATAATTATAAAGATATACGGAACAAAAAAAATATCACAGTGAAGAGTAATTTCTGAGAATTTAAAAACCTTAACATTTGGTATTGTGCAATGTTGTTACCACAGCTTTTGTTTGCAATAAATAAAATATTTTGCATTTACTGTAGTCTCTTTTTTTCTTTTTTTTTAGACAGATAAATATTTTCTTAGCCCCTTTTTCTGACATTCCGGTCTCTCCTTAGTGATGTTTATTCATAAGGACAAGCTGAACTCTCCTGTGCTTGCAGACAGTTCTAGTCTTTGAGGTATTTTTTCCACAATTTTGGAAGCCCCATCTGAAATCCTAAACATTTGTAGATACCTTTTGTGAATGCACTTTTAAAGGATTTTACTTTGATTTTCCCTGAGTTCTGAAAAATTGCATAGGTTGCGTGTTTATTTCCAAATGCCTTTCTGTCTTAATAAGGTAAAGTATTTCTGATTGTTTTCAGAGTTTTTTTTAACAAGGGGACTATCTATTACACTGCAATACCAAGGTAATAAACAAGAGTTTAATGTTTCCATGTGTTTATAGGAATTTGTTGTTAAAATTAATTTGTAAATCTTTTGCCTAATCTTGTGTTCAGATCTAATTTTGATGTAATAATATACAGAAACATTACACACGATAAGATCCATAGGATAATACCGTTTGTAAGCAATCTCTAGAGGTAATGTAATCTAAGCTCCTGCAGGTTGCTCAGGACTGCATTCAGCTGGGTCTTGAAAACCTTCAAGGATGAATGTCCCACTGCTTAGCCATTCCCATGTTGAAAAGCTTTTTATGTTTACCCTCTTGTTTGAACCTGTCTTATTTCAGCTTCTGTCAGTTTTCTCTCATCTTCCCACCATGCATGCTGTGAACAGCCTGGCTCCGTCATCTCGATAATTTTCTTGTAGGTATTGGGTCCTCCGTAGCCTTTCCTCCTCAGAGCAAACACAACCCAAAAGAACACCAAACCCATTCTAGTGCAGTGATTGCAGTTCATAGGTGATTTAGCTGGCTGTACCATGTCTACAGTACAGATGCTGGTGATGAATCCGTAAACACTGGTAATAGTCAAAATCTGGCAACAGAAGAGGGATCCAGTTCAAGTGCAGTTGCTCTGTGTTTCAGTAATAACACTCTTATCTGAGCTTTCTGCTATTTGGGATAGCCAGCCCTTCAGTATGTAATATAGTAACAAGCTGACTATTATTGAGACAACAGTTTATAAAATCCTCCTTTTTCCTAAGTGTCAGCCTAAATCATAAAGAAGGAAAAAGAGTGAATTAAAAGCTTAAAGTAGCTATTTCATTACAAATTTGTATTAGTGAATTCTTTCCTAGGCTTCAGGATTTAGAAACAGGTGATGACATTTGTGGAACCAAAACTGACTCACTAGCATCATCTTTGACTTGGGATCTGCTTTGTTTTATCAGCTTTTAGTGACTGTGAAAATAGTTCAGATGTTAGCCTTAGTTCCCACCTTATATAGAATTCTTAACAAGATTTTTAATAATGCTTTAATTCTTCAGATTGTTAACTTATTCTTTGTACTTGCGGGTCCCAGCTCTCCTTTAGCGTTTTACGGAAGGTTCTCTCATCCATGTATCTGACATACATACCAAATTCAAATTTATGTCATTCAGCTATATTGCCTTAATTCTGTTCTGTTAGCAGTCCCAAGAGCCCCAGACTAGTAAAGCAATGTATATTGCAGAGAAAAAGGAAAAATTAAAAAAAGGCAACATAACTGGAAATCAGTAGATGCAGGCAAAACCAGCAGGCATACCTCCAGCAAGAAAAGCTTGGATTACTCTGTAGAAGATACTTCTGTACTGTACAATGGATCATTTTGGTCAGTCGCATGCTTTGTTCTCAGGTTAGTAAATTCAGTGCTAGATTTTCTGACCATTCTCATTCAGGATCGTGGAAAGTTTGTGTTTAGCATCACTTTAGAGCTGATCTGTAGATAGAGCTCTAATAAGCGTTACTGATCTTCTGTCCATTTTCTGTTTTGCTGGCATTACAAATCCATGATAAATGTTTTCCCTGTAGCCGGGACTACTCCTGATTTATTCTGTACTCAAAACTTCATCTATAAGAAACATTTTTAGTATATACATCCAAAATTATCAGCCTACATGAGTGTATGTTCTAAATAAAATAAAATTTAAGGGGGGAAAAAAAAAAAAAGAAGAGGCACATAACAAGGATCTGTGTATCCCAGTGCCAGCCTTTTAGTATCTTCTGTATGGTAGAATAGCATTTGAGGGTCTGGGAGTGACCAAGATACGGTAGCAAATGCTTTGTGTTGGTTTTGGATTTATTTGTGTGTGTGTGTGTTTTTAAAAGATTAAGAAACCTTATTATTAATAGTACTTATTAAGATGCTGAACAGTTCAGTTTTGTCTGTTTGTTTGATTTGCAGGTGGGATCTGTCAGAATACAGCATGAGCAGACTTTTTTTTTACCCAAAACAAGTCTATGCTCTGAAGATGCTTGTGCTCCCAAAAGCAGGTGAATAAAGAGTTCAGTTGTGTCTCCAGGAGCAATGCTTCCTAGGGCAATCAGTCCTCTTTTGCCTGAAAAACACTGATAGTGTTGCATCTTTGAGGAGCTTTTTGCTGCCTGATAGGTGCAGCAAAGCAGCAGAATATATCACCTTTCTTTTGGATAAGTAGAACCAGAGAGTAGGGAAGCAAGATCATAATTCACAATTTCTCATTGTAACAGGTGCAGAGTACATACTTTTGTATTGATAAACAAAACAGTGCAATTCAATGAGTGGGGTGGCTACATATGATCGGTTAGTTTCCTTGTATAATTATTCTTTTTGTGATTTATTGTTTTTTGACATTCTGCGTCGTGAAAAGGCGCTTCGAGTGCATGGCCATAGAATACGGATACGTTCATCATAGAGGTAAGAACACCTACACTTGCAAAAACACAATCATTTTTCAAGTTTGTTTTATTTACCTCTACTTCCCTTCAAAACCCAGTGATCTGGGCATGTATTCTGTGCAAGGTCAGATTTCACAAAACAGTACACAGACAGTAACTGTGCCTGTTACCCACAAAACGGGATGCTAGATGAAACCTTGGGCCGTTTGCTGTCGAGAGCAATGGTGGGTTACCACCCAGCCAGCTCTTCTCCCAAAGAGTGTGTTGCTCATGCAGAAGCACAGGATGACAACAGACCACGTAGAAACTGAAGATTTTACCTGCATTCATCTGTCAACAGGTGAGTACTGAACAAGAGGCTCTAGCTGGAGAGCAAATCAAGGGCAGGGCAACATCGAAACAGTGACAGCAATTGAAGTGAAAAAGGGAGCTAAGGCAAGAATTTTGCTAAGGTTATATTTCACTGCAAAACACACAGCATGTAGCTTCTAACACCTTGCTGGTTTATTGTACTGATTGATGATAGGCTGAGAGATTCTGAAGGAAGGGAATGAACACAAAACTAGATGTGTTCCACCTTCAAAATTGATTTATTATAGTAGCATTGCCCATCACGTCTGCCACATTTCCTACTTAAAAACTTCCTGGTTTCTAAATTCTAGTATTTTTAAAAGAGGGTACACATTTTCAGTAAAACCCTGAGACTTGTCTCATTTCCAAGGTTGTATGACTTGATCTGTAAGCCCAACTTGTCATAAACTTGTCCATCAGTAGAGCCACCTCCATTATTTATGTGTTTTCATGTTTCATTTGTTTCAAAGGATGTTCCTACTTCTTGTATCAGAAAAAACAAATCACTGTCCACCCTCTGTTTTTATGGACTTCTAATATACTCAGTTCTTTCTTTTCCAACCTGTTGAGTCCTAGTGTACATTAGTTATTTCTCTATAAGCTTTGGTCACCCTCTTTATATATATCTCTATATTTTTCAGTATATTTTTTGAGACATGGAAGGGAGGAGCAGAGCCATGCCTTGTATCAAATGTTGCAGACACACCAAAGGTTCCTCTAGTGGCATAAAAATGTTTTTCAGTTTGTTTGTTGAACTGTTACTGAGCACTTGAGATAATGTTTGTGTAGGATTATTTGGTTTGACTCAGCTCTCTTTCCACATTGGTAGCAGTCATCTGAGATTACTTTATATGGGGTTTTTAAGACTATTTTTCTCATGTACATTTTCTAGTTACAGATTGAAGTCCATTTACCAGTTGATCACCCAGACAGTAAGTTTCACGAAGACTTTCAACAGTTTTTCATCCATCCCTCATTCTTATTCAAAAACATATCTTCATCAGCACTCTTTGACACCTTTACTATTGGTCCCCTTTTGTAGGCACAGAAAATAGTAAACTTGAGTCTCTTCAGCAACTGCATGCACTTCAAAACAGCTAGTTCATTTTGCTGAAGATGAGGCACATATATAAAGGCGTAAGAGTAGATACAGGTCCTATGGATGGTCAGAAACAGGCTTTTTCTTTTAGCTTGGTTATATCATCTGCTGACATGGTCCTGACAAGAGCTCAGTGCCTTAAACTTCCGTGTGTTGTCCTCAGTGATGCTCTGTTGCACTAGGTGGAGATGGAGTACTGAGTTTCCAGGGTGAATGAGCATCCCATCATAGAGCAGGAAGACTTTAGCAACACAAGGGCAGAGCCTTATCTTTCCTTAGTGCTTAGGAGACTTGTTTTTAAACTACAACCAGTATTTTCGTTAGGTAATTAAAACAGCTAAGACTTTATAGAAAAAAAAAAAAAATCCTTTCTAAATCTCTCTGACTACCATGACATTCAGAAACACAGAAATCTTATTTACTTTGATTTCTTCTTATAGTGATAAATTCCATCTGTCATTTTTCTTCACTTGCTTTGGGGTTGGCTAACAAAGGGGATGGCTTGGTGCTCATGCTAATGACTGTGCTGTTTGAACAAAGCAAGGTATTTTATCATGTTGACTGAACCTTCATAGGATACAGTAAGCTGTGCAAACAGAAGATAAAGTCTGAGGTTACATCCAGCTCAGTCATAGCTATATCTGACAACCTGGACAGCATTTCTACCTAAAAAGAAAGACTGTGCTTTCTGAAGCTGCATCAGAGTGGATGGCAGAGACTGCAACAGCTTCCCTGTTGCACAGGGAAGCATGTTGTCATTTCCAAACCCCAGCTTCCTGTATTGCTTATCAATACTGGATACATGGCAGTTAGTGGAAGTTTTTTTATACATGTGGCAGGTTGACCCTGGCTGGATGCCAGGTGCCCACCAAAGCCACTCTATCACTCCCTTCCTCAGCTGGACAGGGGAGAGAAAATATAATGAAAGGCTCGTGGGTCAAGATAAGGACAGGGAGAGATCATTCACCGGTTACAGTCATGGGCAAAACAGACTTGACTTGGGGAAAAAAGTTAATTTAATTTATTACCAGTCAAATAGAAGTAGGATAATGAGAAATAAAACCAAACCTTAAAACACCTTCTGCCCACCCCTCCCTTCTTCCCAGGTTCAAATTCACTCCCAATTTTCTCTACGTCCTCCCACCCCGAGCTGCGCAGGGGTATGGGGAATGGTGGTTGTGGTCAGTTCATCATGCATTGTTTCTGTTGCTCCTTCCTCCTCAGGGGGAGGACTCCTCACACTCTTCCCCTGCTCCAGTGTGGGGTCCCTCCCACAGGAGACAGTCCTCCATAACCTCACAAACTGCCCCAGCGTGGGTCCCTCCCATGGGCTGCAGTCCTTGAGGAACAGGCTGCTCCAGCGTGGGTCCCCCACGGGGTCACAAGTCCTGGCAGCAAACCTGCTCCAGCGTGGGCTCCTCTCTCCACTGGGCTACAGGTCCTGCCAGGAGCCTGCTCCAGCATGGGGTTCCCATGGGGTCACCCATGGCGTGAGGTCCCCCAAAGGCTGCAGGTGGAGATCTGCTCCACCGTTAACCTCCATGGGTGCAGGGCACAGCTGCCTCACCATGGGCTGCACCACAGGCTGCAGGGGAATCTCTGCTCTGGTGCCTGGAGCACCTTCTCCCACTCCTTCTTCACTGAACTTCCTGTGTGCGCAGTTGTTTCTCATATATTCTCTCTCTTCCCTCTGGCTGCAGTTGCACAGGTGTTCTCCCCCTTCTTAAATACGTTATCCCAGAGGTGCTACCACCATCGCTGACGGTCTTGGCCTTGGCCAGCTGTGGGTCCATCTTGGAGCCATCTGGCATTGGCTCTATCAGACATGGGGGAAGCTTCTGGCAGCTTCTCACAGAAGCCACCCCTGTAGCCCCCCCTGCTACCAAGACAATGTATAATCAAACCCAATACAATGTATAATCAATTTATATGTGATTGTTATTGAAAGCAGCTGTAGAAGCTGAAAACACTGGTCAGCATGCCTGACTGGCAAAGCTGAGTATTAAACTGAGATTCATTCTTCTGAAGATACGAAATGCTAAAATGTTTCCTGATAGCAGTTGGTGCAAGTCAGCCTCTTTCCTCAAGGCACAAAGGTAGTAAAATAGTAGACCTGGTGCACTATTTATAAGGAAAAAGAGGGAAACAATTAGTTAGTGGTAATCTCTGAAGGAAATAAGACTTAATGGTGAAAGTCAGTGTATATAAACTTTAACATAAAAAATGTGATTACCATTAAAACTGAATTGTCTGCTTAATGTGTATTCCTCTCCCTCTGAAATTAGCATTTTCTGCCAAGCTGTGCTGACACCCTGTCACTGAATGTCCTCTTAGTCTACCCTGCTAGGCTTCCCTTGCTTGCAGGGTATGGTAACAGGGAAACCATCTTCACACAGAGCTCTAATTTATAGTCCAATGTCCTTTACAACCCAGGTACAAAAAAATGCATGACAGCCTTTTTCTGTGAGAATCTTTATCTACATAATGTGCATGTAAAATATTTATTCTAATGAACAAAACAGATGTATGCTGTTTAAAAATAAAAAAGTAATGCTTGAAAACAAATAAGCAGAAGGAATTTAGTCTAAATGGGGAACAATACCGAACACAAACTGCGAATGAAAGCGATGGGGGGTGATCATAATTAATCTGGTAGTACCGTCTGCGCTGGTTCTGGCTATAGAGGAAAAAAGACAGAACAGTATCTGAATGCTACTTTCAATATATATATGTGAAATACATATAGACTGTCTCCTATATAATCTTGAAAAGGGAATGGTAGTGCAATTTAAAGTCCAGTCCTGTAAGTATTTCTTTTGTAACCTCTTCCATTCATTTAAGCGCTTAATGAATGTTTGTCATAGTGCTGTTTTAAACGTTACTTCTGGTAAAGACATTGCAGAGAAAAGTGGGGCAAAAACCAACCTAGGCCATTTTGGACTTTGGAGCTATAAATGCTACAGCTGTTCAGGAGCAAAAATGTACCTAAGATGTGATTTTTATTTTTTTTTTTTTAAATTTTTCAGTCTTTGCCACTTTCTTAAAATGTTCAAAATTGCTGGACCTAAGTGAACGAAAAACTAAAATTGATTGTGAGATACGGCTTCCCATATGAAGTAAGGTCCAGTTTGAGATGGTTCAAGATTCAAGATGTTTAAAGATTTAAGTTTTGGGTGGTTGTTAGCTTCATATCCAAGTGTAATCTGTATCTCTTCAATGGCTTGATAGATCTCCAGAAGAAGGAAACTCCTAGGTAAATATTTAAGTGGTGTGGTTAGGTTATTTTCTTGTTCATAATGATGGAAAAACAACTATCATGACCATACCAAACAGCTCAGACTAACTGTGAGATTTTCTAAAATATTTTAATGAACACATACAATTCAGGAGTTTGAGGGTCTTGGTCTGGAGAGGAAGGAAAGTAGTATATCTTGATATAGAGATGAGCAATGAGCAAAGGTAAATGAATGAAGGGGACTACAAGCCACCATTTGTAATTGAAGCTATAAGTTTTTTAATTAGCTGTTGATTCTTTCAGATCATTTTGCTTTTAGAGTGCAGTATTTATTACGGTGAGTCCCTGGAGGCCCTAGTAAAGACTCATACTGTGAAAGCACTGCACCTGTATGCAACAGAATATTTACATTATGTGTCAAAGATGATTACTTAGAGAAAAGCAGTGAAGACATTGTGATAACATGATCTTTGCATAGATTCTGCTCAACAACATCTTGGTCTCACCGATATGAACCATACCAAGGTGAAGATGTCTTTTTAATTTTGTTCAGCACATTGGGTTTGTTTCTTTCACCATCTTTACCTAATGATTCTTAGCTCAAACAAAAGGTTGGTCTTATGTGCCAGCTAGCAGGGAAAAATACTACAGGCTAGGAAGGATACACTGCCTCTGGTTAAGTGTCAGTGCTCTGTTTATGCCCTGGATCTGGGCAATATGACTTTCTTTCAAAGAAAATGAAGGAATAATCAGAAACAGCTTTAAGAGCCATCTCTATTTAGGAACAGGAATTTATTTCAGAACTTCTTAGTGACTTTCAAGAGGGGATGTGGAAAATAGGGTATTTCTTCAGATTTCAGTAAATGTCAAGCAATATTTAGGAGTGAAAACAGAGGAAAAGACTTGGTTTTGACTCATTAGTTTGCAGAAGTCATAGTAAAGCCATCAGTCCTTTCTGAAACCAGAAAGAATTCTTTTTCTTATCATTTCATAATCATAATTATGTATAACATTGGCAGTATTGAAAAAAGAAAGGGTAAAGGAAAAATAACTTTTGCACTTAGCACTTTACTAGCTGCAGGAGCTTTTCAACACATTTACATCTAATTTCATGAAATGCCAATAAAATACTTTTCAGTTGCCCACATGAGGCCTCTAAAAATAGTTGGTATTTTTGATAACTTCTCTGTACTGCAAGATCCTGCTTTAAATGTGGTGAGTTATTACTGACTTAAAAAGTTGTTTTTTCCAGCCTGTAAGCTGAAAAGTCAGAGAAGTAAGGGAAGAGAGCACAGGTGGTACTTATGCCAACATCTTAGTTTTGGCTTTATTGTAGAATAACACTGCTAAAAAACTGAAAGATGTATATACACAGCAAAGTACAAGTAGCTGCAGCTTAGCCTGTTTAATTTCAGACCTGAAATGCAGGGAGAACCTTCTAAAGAGTTTCCTAGTTTGCTCAGATGCTCACTGATCTCCGTCTATCCAACACATACTGGAAAAAGCTCAAAGTCCTTAGGATTATCAACAGTGGAACAATACAGGGAACAAAATCACGTCTCTATGTTAAATATCCTGCTATTGCTGTGACCAAAGACACTGGCAATGTTCTGCATCTTGTTTGTTTTTCATGGCATTTTGTGGCATTTGAGATTTTTAGCAAGGAGTTAATGCTGTTCTGTGTTGTTGGGAGAGGCCTCTGACAGCACAGAATACATATTTTTCCTGGTTTCCAGTAACAGTCCAATCTATTGTCCTATGGATGTAATCTGTCCAAGAGAAAACCAGTTAGTACCAACAACTAACTTATTTGGGAAGATCTCCTTTCATTACTATGTTACCAAGCTGCTAGTTTCAGCTTCTGGTTTTAATCACATATCAATAATTCAGGAATAAATCTTCACGTGAACAGAAATCAGTAAACTGGATTTTGTAATCCTAAAACACCTCTATGCTCTACAAAATTTCAGATCTACAAAGGCTTAACCAGAGGAACATCCATAGACAAAGCAGCATCATAACTGTGGGGGAAAGTGTGGTATAATTCCTGGCATCCCTAGGATAAGTTTGAATAACACAACCTTCAGTGTTTACAGAGCTGCCACTGAAGATTACGGAGAAGCATCACACAACTGTGTGTGGGAGGTGGTGGTTGACAGCCAGCATCTCAAAGCTTTACTTTACTGATGAGATTGTCTTAACCCGAGGCCTGAGATCTCCCCTCTATTAAAGACTAGTATTTAGTATTGCTGTGGAAAATAACATTTTGGGGGTGTTTGATGTCAAGAGTGTTAGCTTTCAGTTCTTGGAGCTGGCAGCTTTTCCAGCTCCTAAGATCTGAAAATCAGTTTGCATTGCTTAATACATTTGTAACTTTGAGACATTGACCTTATGCGATGAAATTTCCCTTACCTATTCTTTGCAGTTACTGGTTTGCATGGTGAACTATAAAAAGTAAACTGTGGGGCAGATGGAGGACTTTGTGGTTGCTTGTTCTCTTGCAGTATGCCAATATTTTTCCTTATTGGCCTGGAGAATTTTAGCAGTTGATGCTACTCTTGTAGCCCCAGTGATGTGCAGCTTCTGACATTGCCAAAAATTAAACAATCTGAAATGAGCCAAGGTCATTGTATCAAAACTCTGACTGTAAGTTTATTAATGTATTTTTGGTAGTTGCTTAGGAGTTTCTTAATCCTACAGTCTAGTAAAGAGGATGTCTAGCTCTAGGATTGACTGAACCAACCAAGGTTTGAATTGTGTTCTTTCTTTCCAATGACTCTATAGGACACCTTATTGACACCACTTTTGCTAAGACTACACTTATGTATTCCTATTTGTAGAGTTTATGAGTGAAAAGAAGGTGGTTGTCCAGAGACTTTATTGCTTGGCCAGTCTGCACCCACTAGGAAATGTACCCTCAGCCAGATCATGGATGCTTCCTCCAGAGATGTGCCAGAAGAAAGAGCAGGCCTTTTGGCTCATCTTTTTTACTTCTTATTAAGAAGTCAGAGCACAAAGTGGAGAGAAGATGGATTAGAGAGAGGTAAATTATTTTTATGTCAGCATTACCTTTAATTTCTGAGTGGTCGTGTGGTTACTTCATTTATGGGTGCCTATCCCAGTTCTCCTCTTTTGCCACTTAACCATAACATCAGTGTAAACCATCTGAGGGGTTCAAACATTATGGGCCTGAAAGAATGGAAGAAGATTGATCTTTTTAGAGCTATTCCAGACATTTGTGATGGAAAATTAAATGAATGAAAGTAGCCTGGTTTTCCTGTTTGAGTTACTTGCAGTAGGTTTTTACTGTTTTTTCTTATTCCAAATATTCGAATGGCTATTTTTACACAAGTTTTATTCTCTAGACTGCTTACCAAAACCTGTTACTTTTCTGAGCTTCTACTATATTTCGATAATCTATTCATTTGGCTAAGAGGATTTAAAAGCCCAATGCAAGCTATTGTTTTGCTTCTGAATTACTTAGCTAAAGACCTAATGTTTTGCAAGAGGAAGACAAGTTGGTGATAGAAGTGCATCAGAATCTGTGATATGTAAATTCCATAGATATCCCTGTGTATAGCAGCAAAAATCTCCTTTACAGATGTTTAGAATAAAATGAAAAGAGCTTCAGACCCCAGTGCTATCAATTCATGGTTTGTATCCTAAAGCATGTTTGTGAATTGTTTATGACTTGGCCTGGGAGAATACTGTGAAATAATCTATCTGCTAGTAATTAGATGATGTTACACAGATGCATTAGCTCTGTGCTTTGATTTGGCAATGATTTCTGTCTGGGCTGGAACTAACTCCATATGGTGCTTTTTCTTAACCTGTTTGAAATGGTAGGGTTTCTCCAACCTTCTGTATGTAGGCTGCCAATGAAAAGGTGAGTTAAAACTCTTTCTCATAAAAGGGTGGACATGTTGTCTGCTGTTCCTGTGAATAGGTAGAGGTTAACAAAACTCTGTCCTGACTTCTCCTTTCCCACCTAGATCTGGTGATTTCTCTAAGTCCGAGGTCTCGGGTCTGAATGGTCCTAGGTAGAGAGGTGAGCCTCAGCTAGAGGGAGAGAGGCTCAGGTCCCAGAGCGTGTAGCCCAGCAGTGCAGCACTGAAATGCCCCATTTCCCTCTCTCTCACCTTAAGCCTGGAGCTGCAGCTGGAGGGGAGCCAAGGAGAGGCTGCCTGGGGAAGTGGTAGGCAGTAGACAGTTATTCCTGGAGAACTTTTTTGTTTGGACCACCTGAGGATCCATGGCTGAGGCTCAGCCAGACCCTTGGGTACACTGGTGGTCAAGAGTAGGGTTAGGAGAGGGACAAAGCCTAGAACTCCCGTTATAGTGGGGTTCCAGGGGGCTTTCAAAGGAACATGTTGACTGCCATGAGATTTCTCCCCTCAGATTTTTCAGCTGGGCCAGTGTTGGGGATCCTTGGACAGAGGATCAGTCCATGCCTTAGGTTTAGATTTTTCTTTTGGACTACTGATGTGTCTTATTGGTTAATGTCCTTTCAAGGTTAGCCCCACACTATTATGATTAGACAGCTTCCAACCTGGTTGGTTTCACAAAATGCAGGCAGAAATGGAATCCAGTGTCAGCTTGTGCTCCATTATAAAATATTATACAATCCTGCACACTATGGCAGCCAAATTAGACATGCCTGATTTTTTTTTTTTTTTCACCAATTCCCTCTCTGTAGACACCTAATATAAAAGCTTGTCCCTAACAGGGAATAAATTTACATGGGAGAAATTTCTTAAAAACCTTGACACTGAACATACAAGTCCTTGTTGTAGTCCTGAGTCCTGTCACCTTTCTGCAATGCAGAACATGACGCCCCTTGTCCTGTGAGCACAGAGTTCCCTGGGGTTTTACCTTGCTTCAGATGTGTACTTTTCTTGTTCTGTAATCCTGTTAGTGATCCTACCTTCCCACCCCATATTCGCCATCATCAACTTTCTAGAAACTGTAGCCCATATCCAGTGCAAAGTCTTGTTTTTTTCTGCAAAATGTGAGAAAAACATTTTCCTATTGAATACCTTTTAAAGATTCTAGCTCAGTCTAAGTTTTGTCAAGCATCATTTTATCCTTATGCATCATGAACTCTAAGATGCATCTGTCTCTGCTAATTAAGCCTTTTCCTCATAGCTACACCTGGACTTTGAGATATTATTTTCTCTGACTTCAAATCCAAGATTTCATGGATATTCTGGTATCTTATTTGACATAACAGTGCAAAAGGCTTTGTTGAGGTAATGAAATCTGCTATCTATAATGCAAAACCTTGAAAAAACAATGCCCTTTTTAACTCTGAAGGAAGTGGCAGACTGTGTCTACTACCACTCTGCTGCTGTGCTATTTTCACTGTTAACATGGGAGAAATCAAAGTCTGATGCATTTAGCAAAAAGCCAATGCTTGCCCTTAAAGTTCATTATTTTAAAAATATCTTTCACAGCCTCTTGTAAATAAGCAATTGTAATATATATAGTACAAATAAATTCCCTGCAGAGATCAATCCTTTTTCATCCCAATCATTCCCAAAGAGAAACCAGGTCAAATATCTTGAACAATGAGAAAGTCAACCCAGGGACAATGGACAGAAACCAGGCTCTGCATTATTGGGTATTTACTCTGCCACTCTGTTTCAAGCAGTGATTTGACAATAATAGAGACCAAATTAGAAGCCGTGCTAGGTACTCTCCACAGATAATTAGTCTTAGTACTTAGCCATCATCACATTGAAAAGCTTTGTTTTGTTTAATTTTCCTAAAACTGTAATAGAAAAATATCCCTCTTCAAATTAACTCTAAACATCTTGGAGAATACCTCAATGTTACCTCCTTCATTATTATGATCTTTTATAGTTTGAAAGGCTGTTTAAAATAATCTTGTCTAGTTTAAAAAGATATAGTTATTTCTTTGGTTTTTTTCTATCTTCCCCCCCCCTTACTTTTTGGAAACGTTCCTTTGGTTTCTCCTTGATTTGTCAAATTTTATTTGAAATATTGTACCGTAGTTATGGTCTTGTCAATACTTGGCAGAATGGAATAGCTACTTTTTCATGGCCTTCATGCAACGCTCCTTTTCCTTCAGTCCAGAATTACTTTTCCTCTGAACTCATGTTCTCAACTTGTTTGTGGTTTGCCGTAATCCCACCTATGTTTCTGCAGTAGTGTTGTGTAAAGTTATTCTCATTTTTTGTGTTTACATCTTTAATTCTTCGTTCTCAGGTGTACCATCTTTTTGGTTAGATTTCCTGGTATTTCTTTGATAAGAGGCTTTAACCATGTCCTTGAGAATCTTTAAGGCATTTGCAGCATCCACAAATTATTTCTGCTCTATCAACCGTATCACTACTGGAAATTTAGAATATATTTCAAAACCTGTGACAGATCTTCCATTTCATCTCCCACCTTCTCAGGCTAAAAGTAGCTATTAATAACTATTCTATGAACATGTTGTTTTCTTATTATTTTCAAATGGTTGTGCAGGCATTTAATATTAACCTCACCTAAATTATATATCCTTAATTTTCCTATGTAGATGTGAAATGCTGGAAGCTTTACTAAAGGCAAGATGCATATGTTAAACTTCTTCCCACTAGTGTGACAGCCCTGTCAGGGATGTAAATTTGATTAGTGTAACACCATGTATTTTAGACAATCCATTTTTATATTTCTTGTCACGTTAATATCATCTACTAGTTTACAAAATGTTTGTTTCCTATTTTTCCCACTTTCTTTCAGATATCAGAGTTAGATCTTCAGTTCCCCAGTGACTGATGTATTTTTACTTCTTTTTGTTTAAAGGTAGGTACTTTTTTACTCTGGAATATCTCTTACCTTTCTTGAGCTCTTGAAGATAATCATTAATGATTTGGAGGTTGCTTTGGCTTGTTTCTTAAATACATAGTGTAAATTTTCATGAGGCTTAGCTGCCTTGACTGTATCTCACTTACCTTTAATGAAGACTTGCATTGTTTTGGCTTGTTTTACTATTGACAGTTACAAATGCTAATTGTGTTGACTATCTAGTCATACTTAATTTTTCTTAGGAAAATTGGAGCAAAAAGACACTGAATATTTAAGTTCTTCTCATCATCTGTTATTTACTTTCCTTTGCCAATGAATGCTATGCTTGTTGGGTTTTTTTGGTCTTATAAACTTGTCTATTATGTCTCTCGGTTTTGCTCCCGTCTTCTCACTTGGTTTTGCTCCCCTCTTTCCCCTTTGCTACCACACCAATCTTCTTTTTGCCTCTGTGACACACAGAAATCCACAGCTCCGCACATGGGTTAACTCTGATTTTCTTCTTTTTCTTCTTTTTTTTTGGGAGGGTCAGATTTGTTGAAGCAAATTGCCATTTTTTTTTGGTTCCCTAATGGAATCTTCTTCCTCATTAGTAATATCTAATTCACAGACCATCAGTATGAGTAGATACATTGGTTCATATTTCTCAAAACTAAGTTTTATCTGCCATTGTATCACCAGTTGCTCCTGGTGCTTTTCACATTCACCAGATTCTCCTGTGGTTTCTCACATTTAGGGTTTTAGTAGTCTGAAAATTCTGCTGTGTTATGATGATCTTGCCTAGATCATTTGGGGTACAATAAGATCCTAGCATAAAGTTCTAGAATGCAAAGATCAACCCTTTTTTTTGAGATAACTGAGCACTTACTCATGCCCTTTCTTTTCTTTTTTTTAATTATTATTTTATTTATTTTTTTATTTGGCTCCCCTTTCACTATCTAATTGATGAGACAATTTGCTTTCTTATAACTTTTTTTTTTTTTTTTGGGGGGGGGGGGGGGGAGTGGAATCTGAATTGATCACATCAACCAAATCTTTCTGTCCATACACTTTTTAACTCTCAAAGATTTTTGAGGCATCACCTCTCTTCATGTCATATTCATGACATCCAACATTAGAGATCTACTGTGAAGAAATCTACATGTGAAGAAATCATTCTGTCCTTCCACAGAGAAAAATAAACGATCTTGTAGTGTAATTCAATTTAAGAACGTAAGTAAAACTCTGGCATTTATTCGGATACTATAATCTTTCCCAACACTCCCAATACTTGATATTTATATGTATGTCTATTAACTACATTATTTTTAACAGTTTCAGTTGTGCAATTTGTGTGATACAAATGCTAGCCTTACCAGTCTGTTGTTCGTTGAAACCTCTGTCTCCTCCCTAGTTTCTTTCATGATAAGCAGAGTTACAAGGAACTTATCTTTTCTGCTATGGATGTGTTTTTTCTGAGTACTTCTTTTGCACCCTGGTAATCTAGTAGCCCTAGAGACACTCTTGTCAGGCTTTCTACTGACTTTCTACTTTGAAAGGGTAGTTACTGTTTGGTTTTATGCCTCTAGTAACAGGTTTTATGACTTCATCTAATTTTTCAGCTTTGCATTATGATTTTGCCTTCTGACTTTTCCACTAAGGGGTAAAATCAGAGGATGCTGTCACAGACTTCCTGGTCTTTAGTGGCCCATGTAGTAACTTGCATTTTGCCTCCAAAACCTCTCCCTTACCATTCTCTAGGTCATGGGCATGTCAGTGCACCATAACTGTTGTCTTGTCCCTGAATTTCCTCTTAGGGTGCTTTATAAAACAGCCTTTTTTTTCCCCCCAGTCAGAAAAGTTACCAGAAGGCTTTCTAGTATCATAAACCTTGCCATCGGTGTTCTTGATAACTGAATCTTCCATCTCCATAACCTATGTCTCCTTGCTCCATGAAGATAAATGTATTGCAGGGCAGTATGTGGCCATCATGTAGAGAAGCCATTACCATGTATAGGATTGCAAGCTTCATAATCTTCTGAGACTTCCCCTCTTTTGCATGAGTATTGTGAGCCTGGAGTGAGATCACTATACAGTATCTCTGGACAGCATTCTTTCTTTTACTTATAAACTCTACTAATAGCAAGCTACATAGATAAATATAGGCTTAATAAAAATGTCATTGCTAATGCATCCTATAGAGTTGCTTGAAGCGAGAAACCAATTCACATCTTCGTTGGTTCAGTCAATCTTAGAGTTACACATCCCTCCCACTTGACCGTATAGAAAATATAGGGTGTAGTCCTCAGACAGACAAGGTGAGCATGAGGTACCTCAGCTCCGCTGATGTGAATGTGAATTAAGTGCTCAACCTGTTCAGGAGCTGAGGAAATCCCACCAGCTACAGTTTCAGGACTCTACCTTTGAAGATTGGATCCATCAGACTTACATCATGCTGTACATAGATGAATGAGCTCTTATTCTGGGAAATGCTGCTCCATGTGTTACATGAGTGGGAGACTTGATGTTCAAATAATTTTTGTCACAAGAAGACTAGACCTATGTTAGGCAATCCAAGAGGTCCTGATTCCCACATCAATTTCTGAACTGTTCTTTTTCTTCTGTTGTTTCTTCTGAACTCAGTGACCTGTAATAGAGTTTATTTCTGTTTCAGTGCCCTCTGGTGTTTGTATTTTTCTTTTGTTTTGTTCTGTTTTCTTCCTTTTTTCTGGCATACTTATACACTGAGATATCTTTCAGCTCAATCCCTTTGTCCCCTGCAATGTTCTCTCTGACAGATCACATTTAACAATACTATTCTGTCCTCCTTTCAAAAGTGTTTGCAATGACCTTGGTTTGTGTTATTTATTTCACTCTGTCTCTTTTCCTTTCTTCCTTATTTTTTTTTTATAAACTCTAAAAATCTGGGGTTTATTATTCCTTGGACCATGCACCTGCAGTGGTTTCCATGGCAACATGATTCTGCAGCCCCCAGCTGTTTCATTCCTGATTCTTATTAGCAGTTTGCTGGATGCTAGTAAAAACGCTGTGGATTTGGAGAGGCAACCTTGCAGCTGATATCACGAGTGTTTAATTACTTTGAAACTGTTTGTCTGGTTGCAAGTCCAGTCCCTTTGCCTGGGATGAGAACATAAGTCAGCTATGACTGTTTAGTAGTCTCATCTCATTAGTTGTGCTTTCTTGTTATCTTTGCAATTACATGCTTAAGTTGATAAGTCACACTCAATCCAATTATTTCTTATGATCTAAGCACCTTCAGATTTCTCTGGTTCTTCCTCTGTCTTTCAGGAAACCTGAAAAATAACTGCATTCCTTTAAATAAAATGTTTAAACAAGTTACTGTAGACAAGTAGAAGGTGGGCTGTCAAACCTCTTCAGTACTTTCACAAATATACCTCCATCATGTCCCTGAAAGTAAAGTCCTTATTACTTTGAGATGGGGTCTTGAGCAGAGATTGTACTGAGATAATATAGTGACCTTTCTGTCTGCAAATCTATCTTAGTTTTATGCCCCTCATCACAGTGGAATCTGTATGTCTAATGAAGAGAAATGATCAGTGAGGATTCAAGGAGAAAATCAATCTTCTTTTACTTAGGTCCTACCTAGTTTCTACTGATAAAAGTCTAGTGGATTAACACCTGTTGTACTATTGCAGATGAAAGTTGTGCTATTGGAAAGGGAGTGGCTTTATATTGGATTTATTATTCCCACAAAGCAAAATGCAAAATAAATGCTGACACTATGAAAAATAGAAATAACCTATTCTGTTTTATTTGTAACTAATTTTGTAATATCATAAAATTATGTGGCTAAACAAAGATACAAATACACACACAATTTGAAGTACCAGTAACATGAAAGGTAGGTTTTAGCTGAAAGAGGAATATTTTTGCCAGTTAAACAAAAGGAAAAAAACCTTCACACCATAAAAATCCTTGTGTCAGACTTTGAAGAATCAGGTTATAAGAGAAAGCAATAGATAGGAACTGTCTGGGAAGATGGGAATTTTAAGATGACCTAGTAGAAGTTTTTTGAAATTTAGACAGAAACCAGTAAAAGTTAGCCAGCTGAACCGCATTTTTACCTTAGCATGAAATATTAATTCATTGAAATAAAAACTTTTCATTGAAAAGTGTTGTTTTGATGACTCTTCCAAATAAACTTTTAAAATAGTTTAAAAATGAATCCAAGCTTTATTTCAAAAGTATTTTGCAAAAATAATTATTTCAGTTGCTTTTATATCATTAAATTGTAAGAATTAATCAAATGTGATATCATCAATGATACCAAAGCTTTATTACATTTTTTTTTTTCCCCTTTGTTTTCTTTAGAATTTGTCTTCTACTCAGCTTCGCAAAATTGTTTGGGATAGGGCAGAATCCAGTCTTCTGGTTTTGGATATATTTATGAATATAGATTTTTTTTTTTGTGTGTATGAACTGTAAAATAGACTGATTTTAATTTGTGTTTTACATGATGAAAAGATATTCTGTGTACTCTAAAAAAAAGAAAGTGAGGGAGACTGAGGGATCAATTTCTATCATTCTTAATGTGATGGTAAGATTTAGTAAAGTTGTTGGTATTTTCCAATTTGCTTTTCTCCACATGTTGGAATGATGATATGATTTTGAGTTAACGATTTTTCCTTTCCTCTTTTTAGTGAGATTCTTAATGGCTTTTAACACAGTAAAGTGATTTTTTTATATTTTAGGTCAGATAAAATCATTAAAAATTGTTCTCTAATATTGCCCATGCATTTCATTTTATATTCATCATGCCTTGGGCTTTCAATTGAAAAAAACCCTTTGCTTCCATTGACTTCTGCAGAGATAAACTCTGGCATTTCTGAACATTCGGTATGTTCGTAGTTGCTATTTATAGTAACATATATTTCTGTATTCCTACGACCACTGAAACAAAAGGCTGGAACTGGCTGAAATGTAGGTGGTGTTAACAGCTTCAGCATCACTCAATTTTTACAGATGCTGTAAAGGTGTGCAAGGGCAAATGTCTCTCCAGTTTCCAACTCAGAAGCTTTCACTAAGCAAATAGAAAAAAATGTTACTGCTCTTTTCTAACACACATACCAACCTGGTATCTGCAAGCCAAACCTGATACTCCTCTCATGTTGTCTGGTGACCTGTAAAAAGATTCAGCACCTCAAGTACAGAATAATTGTGGGTTTTTTATGGGTTTGGGTGTGTGTTTCCCACCCCACAGACACAGTTTTGCAGTCACAGTCTCTTCAAGTGAATCCCTGGGTGTATCTGTATATCTATGTAACCCGACAGAAAAAAACGTGTTCTGAACAAGTCTAACTAAAGATAATCCTTTGAACTTTTTTGTGGAGAGGAGTTTAAAAAAGAAAACCTGAAAACTGTCTACAAAGTACAGCCAATATAGGAATTTTCTAGGTCTTGGCTATGCAACAGATTGATTGGAAATCTTTATTCTGTATTTTCTGTACGTACATATATACACACTCACAATAGAACTGGTGGTCCATAAGCACAAGTCACAGTTTTCATGGCGTGCTGAGACTACTGCAGTGTCCTTTGTGAACCTGCCAGTGGTCTCGGGTGGGAGGCATCCGCTGCAAAGGTGAGTGTCTCAGTAGGTTTAGTGTGTAGTTTTTCCTGAAGACTGAACACATCGGTCAGGTTGGACTGCTGTATCCACGGCTGAGGCTGTGAGCACGGTGTGCTTAAGACGGTGTGTGGAGCTCTGCAACTAACTTGTCCCAAGGACAAGTGATCACAAGCCGGAGGAGAGAAAGAGTGATTTTTAATGCACAGATACACCTTGTTGGATCTGTGTTTCCCAGGATTGCCTCACTATTCCTGTGAACTGCATTTTGAATGGAAAGTTAAAGCTGTATGCTATTCTGACTGGATGGATCTATCTGGCTGCTTTTTGAGTCATTTTTTATTCACTGAAATTAATTTTGTTTTCAGGAAGATGTAGTGTGTGATTTCCTTCCCCTCTAGCGAGAAAGCTGAACACTGTCAGCTTGCATGCACTAGAACTTTCTCTGCTTCAATATCACCTTTTTTCTTTAAAGGATTGTCCAGTAGAGTGGACACAAGACCTGGACAAGTAATTAATTAATTATTCTAAAATTAATTCTAATTCTTGCTTTACAAAGGAGAAGCTCTGCAAGTTTCAGTGTATTGCCTCTATTTCTGCCCCAGTACAGAACACTATAGCTGGAGTGTATTAAAAACCATTTAGTTGTTAGTAGGGAATCTTTTTGAGGCCAAACTGAACTCCTTAGTAATTGTGGAGAGAAGTACTTTGTGTATATATTCCTATGTGGAGTATGATGGCTTATCCATCTGAGCAACTCCACACAATGTGGTAAATAGAGGATTCAAAAATTAAAGATTTGCAAGAAAAAAAGGGTTACATGTATTGAACATCCCCTTTTGCATCCTCAAAACCCATAAACATTAGATTAGCGGATACTGCAGGGAGGGCATGCCATTTAACTTTTTTTTTTTGTGTCTGCCATCAGATTGGAAAAAGTCACAGCAGACAGAGAATACGGGTGTGGATCAACCATCTGTAAACACCACCTTCTCCCCTGCTGCCCCCTGCAATGTCAGCCTGCTGTTGGTGGAGAATGAATTACCTCTTTCAGGGAGGAGCAATTAGAATTTTTGTGGCAAAGAAGTGGCAATTCAACATTTGGCTTCTTACTGGTGAATTTTTATTGTTAAATAAAAAGGGATCTTACTGATGGCACTTGCAGAATTCAGGCCTTCTGATGGAAATGAGAGAAATAATAGTTTTAAGCCAACAAAGTGGGCTCTGAAATAGTCACACTACTGCTTTATATGAACACACTTCTACAGATATTTTTTTTTTTTAATATGTATGAGTGGAAGCATAGAAAAATGTGGCAAGAAAGACTTTGGTGCTGACATTGTTATTGACGAAAGCAGCTAAAAAGGGCCACTGGCATCTTCCGGGATTTTTGTGACTGATGCAACCACATCTGTGCCTGCACTCAGAACTCACCTGTACTACAAAGTTTTCTCTGGCTATGGTTTTTTTTTTTTTTTTTTCATTATGCTGCCACAAGTGCCACCTGCTGTGTGTGCAGATCATCGGACTTATCTGCCAAGGGGAGAATGATGCTCTGTATGCAATGTGCACGCTGCCTCACGCAATATGGAGACATTGCGTGGCCAACGTGCTGATGGGTCTCATCACAGGCAGGCCCTGACAGAACCAACAAACCAAACTAAAGAAAACAAAAAAGAAAACCCCAGGGATTCACTGAGCATTGTGGAATAGTTGTAGAACCATATGTATGAAGTGAGAGGAACAAAAGTAGCTACAAGTTAATTGGTTTGGTGAAATAGGAAGGAAATGCTGACTAGCATGCCAAGAGGCTGCTAGCGATGTGTGCACAGCTGGGGGTAAGGAGGCAGCAACTTCAGCTGGCCATAGCTATCTGTCACCTTGATGTGACTCTCTCCAGCTTTTCTCTCTGGTCTGCCTGGCACCTCAGCACAACAGATAGTTTGGCTTTGTGTCTCTTTGACAGTAAACACTTTCAAAAAGTTCCAACAGGAGTGCAAATATTAATGAAGAGGATAGCTATGTAATGAACGTCTGCGCTCACAGAAGTTGTCCTGGTAGAGACAAGAGATTTCCGTGACTTAGCTATGGGATCACAGAAAGTGCTCTCTTAAACCTCTCCTCAGTCTTGGTTATAACACAAGTTCATTCACATTCATGAAACCTCTTCAGACTTACTGGGACAACTTGTCTGTCCCAATAGATAGGGAGTGCTGCATTAAGCAGGAGATACATTGATTTCAGACTTGGATGAGGATTAGATTCATAAAAGTATGTGCTGTCTTGACAGGAGTGCTTTTAAAACCAGAGCTTTTAATATGTGAGACTAGAGCCTGCCTGTCCCCAAGCACAGGCCTATGTCCCATGCAGGGGAATAACCTGTCTCGGCTCTTCTGAGCACAGAGCTAGCAGCTATGTTTCTCATCAGATTGCTGTGGCTGTGATTTACATGAATTTGGACAGGTTGTTAGGGAAGTCAAGAATGGTCGTGAGAAACGTGTTTAGTTTAACAAACTAGTTAGAAGTGCTGATGCTTCTGGAAATAAAGTTTCTTTTTATTGTCCTTTGAACACCTAGTGAGATTCAGGGCAACAGCTACCCTTGTGAAAGAGAAGATGAAATAAAAGATGATTTTATTACCTGAGAAACAGCCTTACTTCAGTCTTACCTTTCCATAGTGGTATATAAACCTTCTGTATGTCTTGGCACCAGAAATGTATAACAATGAATAGTTTTTGTTGTTGTGTTTTTTTGGAGAGACCATCTGTGCAATGAAATGTAGATCTGCAGGAATGCTTACGTTGTGGAAAATGGAGCTGGGAAATGGAGTTGAACTTTACAAACAGTTGGGTTTAATCTACATATAGCAATTACTTTTGCTGTCAGCAGTTTTTAAATTTACCAGTTCAGAAAGGTTTAAGAGAATTAGATTTATTCTTTTTAAATTAAGTATAAGCTACATGTAAATGAGGCTGTGCTGCCCAAAAGCTCCCCTTTAGTTCTACCATGTAAAACAGCTTTGCAGGGACTTCTTATTAATTACCTTACTGTGGCCATGGTGGGAGATCCCAGTGGAGTCTGGATGTCCATTATACTGGCCTTATGCGCAAATAGATCATCTGCTGGAGTCTGTGCCACGAGGAAATAAGTCAAGGTAGGTAGGATAGACAGAGAAGGGAAGACAGTCCCAACAATCCTTTTGCAGGAGGAAAAAAATTGCAATCAGAGATGTGAACTGCACATGTACTATTTACTCCTTATTTGTATTTCCTGCCAATAGCATTCAGTGTGCTTGGCTGATAAATGAAGTCAGAAAGAGCAGTGTGAGACAACAGCCTCAATGCACTCAGGGTGGAATGGGCCCATTTAACGTGTTATACGATCCAGTGACTTAATCTGGGCCTCAAGACTTAAAATGGATTTAATTGCCACTAAACACATTGCTCTTCAATAAAAGGTCAGCATTTCTTTACCACAAATGGTATACTATACAATAAAAAATTTTGCACTGTTCATATTTTGAGTGTACAATACATGCATAATAACGAAATCCATGCTTCTGACACCATTCCAAACTACTGTTGAGTCTGCCTAAGAAACATACCTGATATTTCTGTAAGATGGACCAGGCACAGGCATATCTAAGTAAAGATTCCCTTGGAAGAGCAAGAAGAGAAAGTCTATTCCCTATAAAGATAATCCAGTAGAAAAGCTTGCAGCAAGAATCTGATTTACTGTTGTTTTGCACATTTGTCTTAAGTGCAGTGCAAATGAAATTATGCAAGGGACTTTGAGCAAGAGCTCAAATTGCCATCTATAGTAAGAAAAAAAATCTTATGCTGGACCTAATTACATGACTTCAGGGATCTTGCAAAAGGAATATCCAGGGATTCTCTTGGTGATCCATTCTTTCTCACAAATCAAAGAAGGTGGAAAAAAAAAAAAAAATCCTGGAGCCAAGCCAGTGATTATGTGAATGATTTAAAACTAAATGTCTTGTTTCTGGAAAAAAAGCAGTGCCCTGGTCTGGTACTTCAGCCAAAAATGGTTGTAAAATTGGAATTGTTCATCTTCCCTTGAGGGCACTAATTCTGTCAGCCAGAAACTATCTGGGACAGCCACAAGTATCTAAAATAGCAGCACGAAAGGAGACAAAGTAAGTGTTAGACAAACTCAGTCTTCCATGAATAAGTTGAACAAAGAATCATTTGACTGGGAGGTTCTGTTTCCAGGGCTAAGGAGCTGATTACATGCAACAAAGTCAAGCAAAGCAGCAGTGTTTTCTTTTACAGAGTTAGAATAAATATTTGCTGTGGATATAAGAAACCTGAAATATATTTAGAAGCCTTTGATTTTTCAAGTTTCTAATAATATGTTTTGTCACATAAAATGTCTAATTTTTTGCTAAATGAAGTGTTTTCAGTTTTCCTCAGGCACTTCTAAAGACAACAATTGAAATGAGAGTTTGATTCACAAAACAGAGCTTCTCCCTAACCTTCATCTGACAGTGAAGTGATGGCAGTACTCTGGCTGGTGGAGTCACCTGGTGGAATCAAGATATTTCTCTTTGCAGACTGTGAAAAACACTTTATCACAGACTACTTTGATTAGTATCATTAAAAGAAGTTTTAAATTCAAGTAATCTCTGTCATCAGTCATTTGTTTTGAGGGATTTTCCGGGTAAATCCAGTGCTGCATTTCTCTTTCCAGACAAAAGTATTTGAAAACATTGTCACAAATTCAAAAGCCTTTTGAGAATCTGACTTACATATCTCCATAAATGTGATACCTGCTGAATCAACTCTCTAGTGCTGTTATGCACATCTGTGAGCTGGCACCTGAACGTAGATATCTTAATCTTGAACTAAATCATGATTCCAGCTTGCATATATAAATTTTTATGTAGAGTGCAATGTTTGGGTGTCATAACCTGGAGCTAAATCCCACCTATAGATCACGCTAAAAGGTAATGTTCTTAGGAAGCAGTTTGTTAAGCATATTGGCAGGACCTCGCAGTGCAACATACTGTGATGGAAAAGGCTAACTTGATCCTTGGGTGCTGGATAAGGATAGTAGTGAGTAGGATGAGAAAGTAATTTTCATCTAATGTTGCTAAGTCAATGGATTTGTCACTTAAGTCTTCACAAATGCAATAGAATTTGTGATAACATAGAACTGATTCATAACTGTATAAAAATGTCTTATGGTGAGAGGCTTAAACAGCTAAGGCTCTGTAAGAGAACATTATGACGTGGTTTGGTTGTTGGGGATAAGACTTCTAAGTAGAGAACAGGGAGTGCTGAAGAGGTTTTATTTTTGCAGAGACATGTAGAAATATCAATACTTCAAAGGGTTTGGCTTAGTCACACTGGTTTCATTTTAAACAGTAGATATAATTAACTACTTGAACAAAGATTTAGAAGGAGGTGATTTCTTTAACCTTTTAATATTTTTATTGGTCTTCTCAGATGACAAACCTTTAGTAAAACTCAGATACAAGTTTCTGCAGTAAATGCAAGGAGTAACTGATAACATCTTATGTGATGAGCTGATCTACAAAATTCTTCTAGATCCTACATCTGATTTAATGTCATCTCAGACTCAGTGCCTTTTTGTGCATAGTTGTAGATCTAGGTATGTAGATGTCATTCTACACTACCAGGTACTGTTACTCACATGTAAAGTCAGGTAGAAGGCGTTCATTGTTCAAGCACAATATCTCTCCTATCTTAATTTTTACGGACAGTTTTCAAAGCTACTTTTTGAATTATTTTGTCTACTTGCTATGATTTTTTTATCAGCTGAAATAAAAATCATCACACTTTCAGGTTATATTACCTGTACTCATGCAATTTATTTACATACCTTTTTCCATTTAGAGATTTCACTGCTCACTAAAATCAGGCTGTGTTATTGTATAACTGGGAGAGGTCCAGAATATAGTATTTACTTTGGGATGTGATCTAAAACACAGAAAAAGGCTACTACCACCATAACTTCAAGAAATGCATTTGTTAGCATTTAGTAGAAATAGCCCTTTTCTTTGGTACTGCAGCAATCCTGTAGCATCAAACTAATGCCATTATGTCTGGCCATAGAGATCCCCCATATTGGAGGGCTATTTAGAAAAAGCTTTTCTGTCTCTTGAGGCTGAGTTCTATTTTGTTCTTCACAGCTGTGACCCTGTAGTCACCCAGTAAGACTGTCCTGGAGGAAAAACTCTGACTGTAGCAGGAGAGCAGGGTTGTAGGCATCATAAGTCATCCCTGAGAAAGTGAGCAGGGAGGAATAATGAAAGCCCTGGCTCCTTCCCTTTCTAAATACCTGAGGTCCAGACACATCGTGTAACGTGTGTCTTGTAAGTCACAAAAAGCAATCATTGATCCAGAGGTTAAGTAGGCAAGAGAAAGGAGAAGAAAGATGTAATTACAAGGAGAGATTAAATGATTCACTTATTCTGAAACCTGGCAGAGGGAGGAGTGCTGCCTTTCCTCTGCTCCCGAGACCTCTGCAGGAGCAGAGGCATGGGGATTAGAAGCACTATACTGGCATCTGTATGGGAGTGAGAAGATATGACCAGTTTAAGTTGCATGTCTGTTTTATAATACTTGGGTGTATTTCTGTTAAAGAAAGCTGTGTTGTAAATGTGAGAGAGCTGTAATACTTATAAACATGTTGGGAAAGTCTTTTAAAACCCAGCTAGTTTGCATAAATTTGCCTGCTTAGCAGGGCAGGAGACTTGGAGAGGAAGAGTACACAGTCAAGAAAGATAAAGATTGTTTCAAAAGAAAGAGAAAGAGTTCATCTAAAAAGCTGCTTTTTGTGGCATTCAGTGTGTGAATCTTGTAGGTAACGTCATGCTTTCTAAAAGAATTAAAACTGTTGCTAGGCTTCTGTGAGAGGAGGCACAGCAGACTGAAACCAAGATGGCTGCAGAGCAAGCTGCTGACAGAGCACACCAGGAGATCCGTTTGCATCGCAGTCTGAAGCCTCAAACATTTCTCCTGGCTCGGCCCTCTTTACCAAACATCAACATTATGAATATTTAGTTTGGGGTAGATTTCATAGGAACATCCTTTTTAAGGTAGCAAACTGAGTTGGGGAAATCCATATTGTGTCAGTAAACATTACCAGGAATAAGAGGTGGACTTGGTCTGAAGTAGGCAACATTGTGTGATTAATTGTCGTTGTCTCTTGAATTATTTTGGATTTCCAGTTCGCTGTGGTGTTGTGTTGTCATTTTCTCTTCCCTGCCTTTCCCAAGTATTTAAAAACCTGTTTTCAAAATTCAGAAGATGGCATGTACAGATAATCCCCTTTTTCTGTTTGTTTATTTTTAAGTAGGAACTCCTAGAAATGAGAACTGGGGATTGTTGCTACTTGCTGTACACCAGCATGGCGGCTGACCATCTGGAGAGTAGCTTTTCAGAAAAGGACCTGGAGGTCCTGGTGGACACCAGGTTGAACATGAGCCAGCAATGCACCCTTGCAGCAAAGAAGGGTAATGGTATCTTGGACAGCATTAGGAGGAGTGCTGCCAGTAGGCTGAGGGAGGTGACCCTTCTCCTCTGCTTGGCACTGGTGAAGCCATACCTGAAGCACTGTGTTCAGTTATGGGTTCCCCAGTACAAGAGAGACAAGGACATACTGGAGAGAGTCCAACGAAGGGTGACAAAGAGAAGGCTCAGAGGGATCTTTTCCATGTGTATAAATACCTGATGTAAGAATGCAAAGAAGATGGAGCCAGGCTCTTTTTAGTGGTGCCCAGTGTGCCTGTTGGCTCTTGTTCTGTCAAACTGAAACACGGGAGGGTCCACCTGAACATCAGGAAACACTTTTTCACTGTGAGGGTGACTGAGCACTGGCACAAATTGCCCAGGGAGGTGGTGGAGTCTCCATTCTTGGAGATTCAAAAGCTATCTGAACACAGTCCTGGGCAACTGGCTTTGCGCAGGGCGGGATTTGGGCAAGATGGCCTCCAGAGGTCTCTTCCAATATCACCATTCTGCAATTCTGTGATGAGACCTAGGTACATACAAGCATTTTCTGCCCTCTTGATGACACCTTTCATCTATTGTATAACTACTAGGGGCAATCCCATGACAGTTGTACCTGCAGGCATGCGCATTCTCACCCAGGCATAGATAAGCATTGAACTGGCAGCTCCAGGGTGGCCAGACTCCATTGCAGATTGGGTGTGCAAGCACTTTGCTTGTTTCTGCATGCTGCAGTTCCCTCAGTAATGTATTATACTCGTAGCAGGGTATTTTAACCTGATCATGGTGCTGTGCCCTGCTGCCTGAAGCAGATTTAGAAAATGGTTGGAGTTCAGGCAAAGGAAGGATATAGACTTATCAGAATAGATAACTGATCTTCTTAGTCTGTGTTTTAACCTCTAATGGTACCCAGTTTTGTGATAGATCTTTGTTACTTGTGTGTGCAATTTGTTCATTTCTGAGGTGAGAAACGTCTTCACAATACCTTCAAAACTAGTTTTATGCTTTTAAAATCTTAGAAGCATTAAAGAAAAATGAGAAAGAAAAACATGAGGATTCTGCTTTTGGAAGCTTATTCTGTGGCTGGAAGGATATCTATTATCGATTACATATGTGCTTAACCAAATCTGCATGAGCCTCCTGAAAATAAAGTAAAATGTCCTTTTTCTGTATGAAAAGTGCTTCAGTAAAGCCAGTTAGTGTGACTATTACGAATTTATTTGAATTCAAGCAAAGTCTTTTCATGCTAAAGAAATTATTTTTGGCAGTATTTGAAAAATGACAGAGGAGCTGGTGTTTAAAATGCAGCATCAGAGGAGATGAGAGTTTGGAAGGAAAAGCAGTTGTTGTCCTCCTCCCCTTGGCTTGTCTAGCACTCTTTTGTTCCATATAATTAATAACAATAATATTGGCTCCTTGGTAAAATGACTATATTCAATTTTGTGGATCAATAATAAACAATATAGTATATATCAAATGTGTGATAGCATATCTGTGTAGGCATTATTTAGACTCAAGTGAATTAAATTCAAGGTCTTAGTTCTAGCAAGTTGCTTGGTAAATTGAAGCTGTTAAAAATCATCTTTTCAAATACTTTAAGAACTGTGGATGAGAAGTACTGTAAGATCCAAGTATTTTTATTGTCATTATTTACATTTCACCTTTAAACTTTTGCTTAGGATAGACTTGAAAAAATATTTATTAAATACTGTAGCAAATTAATTCCACTTTGCAGTTTATTTCAATTTATTTGCAAATGAGTATTCAATAATTTCTGTTAATAATTCTTAATCTGCAAATTTTCTAAAAAACCCTGGTTTTAAGGATTCTACAGGCAGTCTTGAACTTTTAAAATTCTTATTATGACATAAATATTTTAAATCTTACTAGATATTTTATTTTCTCTTTTTTTTGAAGCAAAATTGTTTTCTTAAATGTTCTCTTCCTGCAAACTTGCCCTTGCTACAGATACTAGGTAGTTTAGCATATCAAATCAATACCAGTGATGCAGGGATATAAAAAATTAAGCCATTAATTTGTTTTTCTTTTTAATTGGAGCCAGTATTCAAAGAGAGCATTATAATTGCATTTTCCCTTTACTTGGGTGCCTAAATTGAATTTTGATCTGTTAAGCACACAGTCCTAATACTGTTGTGGGTTTTTATTTCTCAGAGCATGTTCCATTGGAACCTCCTGGGAAGGTTTTGTACTTTTTTTAGAATGAAATGTGTTCCACTTCATCTGTGAAATGAGCAGAGCTAGATCCTCATGACCGTGGATTGCAATTGTGTTAGTTGATCTGAACCCACACGAAGATGAAAACACAGTGGAGAAGGACTCATTTAACTGTGCTCAACAGACATGAGGAAAAATACATACACTCATGTAACAGCCATGGACTGCATTGTGTATGAAAAACTGAATTTTGAAAACTGTGAGCATAAAGAAAAGCAAGCAAGCCCTATACTTGCAGAGAGGCACCATAGAGCACCAGCAAGCTGCACTCCTTCCTCATGTTTCCCAAGCCAAGAGCTCAGCTTTCTGCAATATGTCTCAGTTCTGGATACCTGTTTCTCAGGGTTGCCTCCACATGTCACATGCTTGCTTCATTCAGGCATTGCTGCTGGCTGGCTCTGGTCCTTTTACTGTGTTTTAAAGCAGACCCAGGTGCATTTTTGAAATATATATTTATAAGAGCATATATTGGCATTGTGAAGTCCCAAAATGTGCAAAATTAACTTTCTCTGCTCTATTCACTGTGGCACCTCTTCAGCTTCCCTCCCAGTGTCCCTGGAGGAAGAAGAGAAGTCTTACCTCTTGCCCTGGAAGTTGTGATACGCATTTTCTTTCAGGCAGAGAAAGGTGTGAATTCTGTAGGGTTTTTATAATTTAGCAGGCTTCTAATAACCTCTGGCTGTGGAGGAATGCTGTACATCTTGCGTTTCTTGATAATAATGTCAGGCAGGCAACATAATTTTTAATCTAGCATACTCTCTATTACTTCTGAAATTGTTATTTCTCCTATGACAAGCTAGGATAATTGGAATGCTTCCTTATTCTCATGGCTATCATCTGCCTATAGTAATTATTTAGTAGCTATGGTCATTGCTTGTCATTTTATTTAAAAAAATCATTTTACTGTCTTAGCTACCATGTGACTGGGAAAGTTTTGGGATTCAGGAGCAAGCTATTTCCTTTGTCAATGAGATGTGTGCACACACATGCCAGATATTAATCCTTAATATTGATATTAAATTTAAAAAATAATCTGCTGAAGACAACTTAGAAATGCTATAGAACAGTTACAGTTTATCCTTTAGCCATAGACTTCCAGTTGCCTCTCGCCCCAAAATGCCATAACCAAATCACAAACCCTACTTCAAAGGAGGTCACAAAGCCATTGGTAATACCAGCACTGTCTGTTTCTCAGTATGAACTCTGCTAGAAAGAGCTGAATATTTCCAGAATCTATGCTTTTTAGCATTCATTAATTTTTCTTGTGAACCTCAGCTTGGCTGCTCCTCGCTTTTAGCAGCATCAGGGCGAAGTGAACCAAACCAGTAAAACTAACTCAGCTCACTGGAGAAAGGGCTCCTAGTTACCAGGCAGCATGGTTTGAATAGTCATAGTCAGCGATGCCTGACTATAGCAGTTCAGGGTCACTGCCATTTTCTAATCCTCTTCAAAGACTTAATTTCACATCATAGACCCTTTTATTTTGGGAAATATGTTTTACTGTTTAATACTATGTACCACCTATGCTGGGCTGATGAAAGGTAATGGTTCTCTCTTTCCTGGGTTGAAGGCACAACCTTACCCAGCTCCTGATGCAGCCTGAGGTCAATAGCTGCTTCATCAGGGTGGTAAACGCTCCCTCAAAACACAGTTTAGAGGGTTACTTTACAGATTACTACCCCCATACTCAAATCATAACTCTGTCCTCTCATGCTTGAACTGTAGATATTTGTCTTCTGTGGATAAAGGAGAGAGAAGCTCTGTCAAGGCCACTGAGATGGTTTTCTCTCTTGTGCATATAGGGATCTTATTCATTCGATAGGTTATGTTGGCTAAGTTTGTTTAGTCTATAAACTCCAAGGCACAGTCTGCTTTTTTTTTATCTGAATGCACATCAGAACTGTATTTTCATCTTCTGCTGATGAGCTGGTTAGATTATCTTCCCTCTTGTTCTGCAGAAGCTTTCAAAGATGCTAACTAAATATGGAATCTGTCAGACAAATTCTGAAAAATCACTGGAAATTAAAAACTTTAAATGGAAGATGCTCCTGAATTTTATGTTTAGTGATCAACAGTAGACTTCATTAGTTTTGCACATTTTAAAGATACATTTGCTATAGAATATTAAGGCAAACCAGTCTGACTAAAAGAACAAAAAATAAATGCACCTTGGCTGAAAATATCTGAGAGTAAATTCAAACAACAGAAAAGGAAAGGAATGGTTTCCAAAACCAAAACATGTCTCCCCCCACTTCGCAGTGGAACAAGATTCTATTTATTATTGTTTTCTTTTTCTTTACAAATTCAGTAAAGAATTTTGTTCATGAAACTAGGATATCTGTGCTGAGTTCCCTTTTTGTATTTGTGATGTTGTTTGAATTGAAATAAAATAAAATGTCTGCTACTAAAAAAACCTTCAATGGTTGAAGAATTTGGCTCAAGCACAGTGCAGTTCCCACTCCCATGAGACTTTAAGGAATTAAGCCCAGTTCAATAGTGTTTCTCTATATGGGCTAATAGTGAAATAGGAAAGAAATTGAAAGTATGATATAGTCTAACTTAATGTTGCTTCTAGCACGTAATCTGCTGTTTCTAGTCAGCATCTGCTTTATTTCTATTAGTGTATGTAGAACTCCTTCTGGTCACAGATATGTTGATGGAGGTTGAATCAAGTATAACAGTCATGGCAAGGACTGGGTGTAATTTGCAAGTTAGTATATATGAAATATGTCCTTCTTCTTCTTCCCATCACAGAGGATATAAATCTTTTACATATTCTGCACATACAGCCTGATTTGTTAGCTCCAACTGCTCATGTTCTCTCCTTTCAAAGACACTTATGTGAAGTAGGCAATCGTCCCATAAACAATGTCATTTAGTAGTATTTAAGAGGATCTAATACTTCTTTTCTCTGCTAGATTTTTGCTATTTGCTGAGAAATAATCCACTAAGCTGGTTTTTGCCATGAGGATTAATATTTGTCTGGAAGATCAATATTAAACTGTAAAGAAGTAATTACTGCCCATGTCATGTACATTGCCCTTAATTTAGCCTTTTCTTTTGCTGCTCAGGCAGTTGAAAATGAACAGAACTTTCCGAGTCTAATTTCAGAGAATTTGCATGATACAGAAACATATGTATTGAATAATGAACAATACTCTCAAATTGTCCATTTCTTATTTTAAAGACTGATCTTATAAACTACTGGTTTTACTTTTTATGTAAATTGGAAGCTATTTTCCCCACATTTACTTTACATATTCTCCAAATTAAGGTAGAATAAAATGCTTTTTGGACTTGAAATAAGCTATTTCCTTTCTGCAGTGTGTATTTATAAATTAAATTAGCTCATTTTGATCAACTGCACCCGCTAATTTAAAACTGTCAGCATAAGCCATAATCACAAAAGATATCTCAATAAGCAGGCTCTGATAATCTAATTCCTAAGGCAACATTTCAGAATTAGTATACTTTATTTCACTATCTTTTCGTCTCAAGGAGTGTTTGAATATAGTCTTCTACAAATAAAACTTTCCAAGAGTCTTTGGAAAAGAAGATACTTTTTCCTTTTATAATTGACCATCCTATAGGCACTTTCAAGTAAGCAAATAAAACAATTTATCTTATTGTGCTCCATAGGTTGGCTTAAGAACTAAATGCTCAAACCAGTACAGGTACAGTTCACAGAACTTCAGTTGTTCACACCATTGTTGATTTGGTTGTTATCTGCTATGAAACTAGGCCTTTATAAAATTAACTGCACATTTTGGTAAGAGGTGTTGCATTAACTCAGTGTCATGGTTTGAACTCAGCCAGTAGCCAATCACCACACAGCCAGTCGCTCACCCTTTTTCTGCCCCCCAGTAAAAAAGGGGAGAGATAGAAAGAAAGAACTCGTAGTTTGAATAAAGAAACAGTTTAGTGATGGTAACAAACCAACAGTACAATAAGAAGTCCAAACAGGTAATACACAATGCAGTTGCTCATCACCCAGCAATCAATACGCAGCCTGCCCCCCTGGCCGTGATCCCGACAGAACGAAGATCCTGCCGTGCCAACCAGAAGCGGGAATGAGAGAGAACCTGCCTCCTTTATATACTGAGCAGAACGTCACATGACACGGAATACTTCAATGGCCAACCTGGGCCCGGCCCTCCAGCTGTGCTCCCTCCCAGCCCAAGGATAATTAACCCTATCCCAGCTGAAACCAGGACACTTGGTTTGGGTTCTTCAGAATTTTTGTGTTCCATCTCAGATAGAAAAGCTGCCAAATCCCTATAGTCCTCAGGGGCTAAAGCCATCCATATAAAATTAATTGTTTGGGGTTTCTGGTTTGTGTTTACTGCTGTTCCAAGAATGAAGACACTTCCATGCTCCAATGTCTCATGTTACATATTGTCCTGCCTCTTGGCAGATGAAGCAAAAGTAGTCCTCAATCCATTTTAGAAGCTGAATGATTAAAATCCACAGCCTTGCAGTATTCATTCAATCTTCCTTGCCCTGTCTCCAAGCAGAAGCAGCTAAGAATATAGACTTCCCTAGCCATCTCTCAGGTATAAAAGAATTATAACATAATTTAGGTTGGAGGACGCCTTCAGAGGCCATATAGCTCAACCTACAGCTTACAGCAGAGCCATTTCCTAACTGGCTCAGCCCGTTTGGAGCCTTCTCCAGTTGAGATGTGGATATTTCCAGAAACAGTGATTCCACAGCCTTTAGGGGAATCGTATCCTAGTGTTCAGCCACTCTCATTGTGAAAAACATTGCCTTCTTAAATATAAGCTGTGCATTAGAAGTGGCTTAAGATGCATTTTGATCTTTGATTTAGGGTTATTCAGGAATTTCAGAATCCAGGCTAGGAGGAACTGTAGCCTAGGATTTTTAGGGTTTTTAAATGTTATGGGACTGTAAATTTACCTCAGAACTGGAGCATGGCTTGTTCTAATACACATTTGTCAAAGGCTATTTCTTGATTTCCAGTCCACTGATGTCTCTTGACTCCTTTTTTGCCATCTCCTCTTCTGAATTAAGTCATCTTGCCTGGTTTTCTGTACCTTGTCCTTCAGAGAAAGAATGCAACAGAAAGGTAAGCAATGGAGACACTTTGCTAAAGAAAGTTCTCAGGTTGTCTGTTGTTTTGGTATATGGGAGATCAGTTCCCAGATTTATAAACAAGTAAACATGGACTTGAAAACTAAGTTATAATAGCTGAAGGTGGGAGAATGTGAGGAGAAGGAGGAAGCAAGCTGGGGAACAATGCCAGAAAGAAGATTAAATGGAGAAAAATAAGAGTGGTTTGTTCTTGTCACATAGAATCATAAAATAGATGTATACTTGATTTCATAAGCAGATGGTTTCACTTTTTGTAGCACATCCTATAACAAGAAGTGCTTTCAAATACAGTCAGGTAATTTTTAAATATAAATACAAAGAGTGTAGCATTGACCTCTTTGTAGCATTGACATTCTTTAAATGTGTGACTTAGAAATTGTGATTCTGCCAAATCTGAGAAATATAAATCTTCATGCAGCATGGCATATTATAATCCAAATCTATTGACTAAAATGGGATATGTGCCTCCCTCCTCCTGCTGCAGTGTTACGTAAATGTGCTACTGAAGGCATAAGATGATACTATCTGACTTTCTTCCTGGCCACTCTCTGTTGCAGTTTTTCACTAGATCTGTAGCTACACACTTTGCAGCTCCTGTAAGGAATGTATTTGAAGTTTGTACAGCCAAGCACCTCTGTGCAGCTTGGAAGAGGAATAAAAGACAGACTTTGTTTATGATAATTTGGATTTAGCAGTCAGCCAGTGATGCCAAGATAGAGAATAATATTGGAAATAGAGTTAAAAAATGAGGTTTATGATAATCCTGTAAAAATATACAGATGAAGAAACTTTTCATGCTCTGACTTTAAAAAGCAGTGTTTTCCATAAACTCAGTTTCATGTTTTATCTCTCAGTTATAGCAATGGAAAATGGAATATGAGTAAATTTTGAAGCAAAGAGAAATAGAGGCAGATTTGGCTTTAAAATAGGACAATTCCAATTTTAAAGGAAAAAATAGGAAAAAGAAACCAGTATTGCTATCATTTTCCAGATGAAACACCATAAGCTTGATTCTCTATCTATCTATCTATCTTTAAAATGTATTATGGATCATTAAATTTTTTGCCACATAAAAGTTAAAAAGTGACAATATTAAAATAACTGTCTAAGCTGTTGAGAAATTATATATTTTTCAATATGAGTTTGGTTTTAAACTATTATACTCTTAATTCTAGCAGAAACTTAGTGTATTTATCATTGGAGGCTAAGTGACTTCTCAGCCAAATGTTCACTGACTGTAAACAAGATTTAAAGAAATTGAATTTTTTTTGTTGTTTTTATCAGTGCTTGAGACCTTAAAAACCCTCTTTGTTTAGCTTTTTAGTATAATGTAAAGGTGGGTACCTGAATATATAGACAGAACAACAGGTTTTCTGAAGAGGTCTGTTGTATTTTTATTATCTTTTTATCATTTTAGACCTTTAATTTCAATATTCCTTGGCAAAAATCTTCTGTAGAAAGTAAGAAATTTCACATGCTAGGCTTTCCTTTCTTTTTAGGATGTATTTTTTTTTTCATTCCAGAGTAATATACCTGGAGAGGAGAGATGATGAAGAGAGATAGCTGAAATAAGAATGATTCTAGCACATAGAAACACATTATGTTTATTGATGATGCAGATTCCCACAGCTATTTATAGTAAAATGTGTTAAGTGGCAGCTGGATACTTAGAAAACAACCTTTAAAAATTTGTATCACTTTGAGGAAGATGATACAGAAGCAGCTTCACCTCTGTCTGGTATTTTTTAATGTCTTTGCTTTGGTTTTGCTAGCAGATGATCCAGCAGTGAATAGATAGGTACTATTTCACTTACGCATAATGAAAACCATACTAACTAGAAATAACAAAAATTTAAATTGTTGGAACACTGAGTTTTCGGTCTGCCTTTTAGCAGTATGGGTTCCTTGGCCATCTTTTCTAAAATTTCAATCTAATAATAATTTATCTGTATTCTTCATTAGAAATTCAATAAAAAACATTCATTTAAATTATAAATAAATTATATAAATATAATTATAAATTATACACTTTTTTCCATTCCAACAATTTTTTCCAAGCATTTCTATTTATAATTTTTAACCATCTAATAATAATTTGCTGTCCAAAAATACAGTTGTGTTTCTTAAGGAAAGAGATATATCTTCCATTACTGTATGAACATTATTAAACAAATCAAACTCAAAAACATCACAAATTTTAGGTGTAAAGATTAAAGAAAATTTGGAGGCAGTTTTCTTCTGTGATTTACTGCAGCCTTCTGGCTTACTCTACATTGATTTAGTTACAGTTGCCTACACTTTATCCACCCATAAGGTTTGACGTAGCTTTGCATATGGAGTCTAAAATGTTTGTAAGAAAATTACCTTATTAAACATTTCACTGTGCAAGTTAATAAAAGGGCCCTTCTGCAGTCTAGAACAAATTTCATATGCAGTTTAAAGCTGTGTAATTCTCATCTTCCGCAACAGTGCACACACCACCGTGTTTGCACAGCTCCTTTTCCTTGTGGACTTCCGTCACGAAGCTTTGCTATCACAGTTTAAACTGGCTGTGCTCAGCTTTCAAGTTACTGTTGTCCAGGATGGGCTTTACTTAAGCTTTCCTAATTTTTGTTTCTAAGGTGAACTGAATATATAAGATCTCTGGTGTCAGCTGTGTAAGAAAGCCTCCTATGCATTTCTACACAAACATATGCTTCATGAAGTCACTCTTAAAGCCCAGGGGGTCTGTAAGGGGATGGCAAAGTGTGTTTCACTTTGAGAACATCAGTATCAGTTATTTCACAGTTAGGAAATGTGGCAGTCTCACCTTTCACAAGTACCTACAAGAGCCTCTGTAGACTGATGACCTGCTATTAGCTGCATTTGAGCTCAGGACCTTGACAAAAAAGCCTATATATCTGAAAATGAATCTCCAGATTCAACTGGTTCTTGACACTTCTGCTCTTTATCGCCTGTGCTTTTCCTCCGCCGAGCAAATGCTGGTGTCATTCCTATGTCAGTACGTCCTGGTCCTGTGGCTGCAGCTCCTACACGTTTTTGCAGAGCTCTTAATACTTTTCGCAATCGTTGCAGGCTTTGTCATGCCGTCTGCTTATCTGCAGGTGGCAGCAGGACAACTCCGTGTGCCCCGGGGCTGATCCTGCCTGCCCGGCCGTGGTGCTGAGCTCAGGCGTTCAGTGGCACTTTCTCCTCCAAATTCCGATCCCTAATTTACTTTGCAGTTATGAACATTGTTTTAACACCTCGTTCATGGGTATATGAGCTGTTCTTTTGTGGGTTTTTTGGTGTTTTTTTGGGTTTTTTTGTTTGTGGTTTTTGTTTGTTTGTTTGTTTTTTAAGTGTTAGTAGTTTTACAGTATTACTGCTATGGTAATGTCTTCTCATCTTTATAGAATGCAGCAAATTGCCTTTGTGTCTCTGCGAGTTTCATCGTCTCCATGCCTTCTGCAGTGGTATGAACATTTGAATTTCCTTTGATTTGTCAGACTATGTCAGGAAAGAAACTTTCAAGGTAACACTCAACTGATCTAAGATTAAATACAGTTTCATAGCTATTTCTTGAGTGTGAAGTAAACAAAAAGACAAAGTGCTCTTGAGATAATGCATGTGGGATGCGACAATCTGGAAGGAAAATTTTAGTTGTGTGCTGTGGTCTGATATACAAAGCACATGGCTCAATGGTCCTGACTTTCCCAAAGAGGCTTCTCTTAGGTCTAGTTCTAGGGTTGTTTACCTCTGTTAAGCACACCAAGCCTTTTCTGTGTCCCAAGGAAGAAACATGGAGGAATTCCACTACTGCTCACATTTTCTCATGTGTTTTTCTCTATAAACTAACTGCTATAGCCAGACTGATGAATGAAATGACACAGGGGTTGTTCTCTGGCTTGAGACCAACTGGCATCACACAGATCATATTCCTGCAGCTGGATTCTCTTACATTCCCAAAACAGGACGACTGCATAAAAAGTGTCTGTTGGGTCTCAGCTAACGGCCAAACCATACCCAGGCACTGGGGGCAAGCCTGCACTAATGGAGCTCGCTAAATGTCAAACAGTATGGACAACTGCATGCAGGGCTTGAACCCGTGACCTCACGCTTTTATTTCCTGATATAGATTTTGGACGATCACACCCATCTCACCCCAAATACTTCCTTTTAAGATGCTGTGTAATACAAATTATATTAATTCAGTCTTAGTTTAAGGATTAAATACATAAAAATTTGAGTAATTTTATTTTTTCAGCATAATTTGTTTTCCTGTCTAGGCTTTTATGGAAAAAAAAAAAGACCACTCCACAGCCCTTCCCTCCAAAAAACCCCACAACCTGTTACCAGCCGGTCTGCAGAAATAAAAAATTTCTAACATTAACACTTATGTTTGCCAATTAGTCCAGGTCAGAGTGACTTCAGCTAACAGGTACTTTTAAGTTTAGTGTGACTGCCTTCTTCATACTCTCAGAGAACAGGACAGCTATATGTTTTTCAGAATTAAACTTTGAAAAAAGAATAAAATAAATCTAGTTCTGTTGCCTAGCTGCCTGTGTGATTGAAAGTCAGTCCTGCATAGGCTGATGCAAAGAGAGTGCCTGTGATTGGAAATTGTATGTGTGTCTGAACAAAGAGATGGAAATCAGTGAGAGAAACACTAATTAGCTCTTACAAATGTTTTTGGTTTTAAATTACCTCTCAAGAAAATCTTTCCCTAGATTATAATTAAGCTAAAGAATAACCACATCTCATTTCCGAAGTTAAGGAATTTGTAGGATTTCTGTTGATATTGCATATAGAGAAAGCAATATGTGCATGATAAGGAAATAACAATCCCATGCCTGTGCATGTGTTTATGCACAAGGATTTGAGAAGTCACATTTTAAGAGTAACCAGATAGGCAGTTGTTTATATGATATAGCATGTAGACGATGTCATTTAGGTTTTCTCGAGTATGCCAGGCATACTGGATGTAATATGTCTCTGTTGATATTTACAACTGTAAAACATGACTAAAGAGGAAATAAAGAAAAAATACCCCGTGGTTTTAATGCTATTTTCTACATGCCTACGCATCTTTGAACTTAAATATTAATAAAGCCATTTTACATGAGTAAATTATTAAAGCCTTCAGACCTAGTCAGAACAAAGACATGTCAGAGCTAGGTTTTGATTTCAAGCTTTGTCAGTTTTGAATGTAATACTCAGGTTTTGTTCTGTGTCATTAGTCAATTTTATCATAGATTCTCCATCAGAAAATTCACTTGTGTTACTTATCTCCTGTAAAACACATTTTGGTCCTCATTCCCTGACTGAGGCTTGTTTAAAAGAGAAAATAGTGTACAGTAAGGTAGGCTATGTAATCATGGTATCCAGCTAGTCTGCATTAACTCCCCATCAGGCTCTGCCTAGCTCTGTAGCAGTAAACCATGATCAGGGGACAGACCTTCAACACTGGTGTGTGATCATACTGGTAAACTGTTATCATGGTCCCTAATATGTTTTAGGCCAGTGTCAATCAGAAACATCTGTACTGGGATTGCATGGCAAGGTTTTGGTCGTAGTGTGGGCTACAGGGGTGGTGTCTATGAGAAGCTGCCAGAAGCTTCCCCCATGTCTGATAGAGCCAAGGCTAGCCAGTGCCAAGGTGGACCCACAGCTGGCCAAGGCTGAGCCCATCAGCAAGGGTGGTGTAGTTTCTCTGTGACAATGTATTTAAGAAAAACTGAGAGGAGAGCAATTGCAGCCAGAGAGAGGAGTGAGAATATGTGAGAAACAGCTGTGTAGACACCAAGGTCAGTGAAGAAGGAGGGGGAGGAGGTGCTCCGGGCACCGGAGCAGAGATTCCCCTGCAGCCCGTGGTGCAGCCCATGGTGAGGCAGCTGTGCCCTGCACCCAGGGAGGTTCACGGTGGAGCAGATCTCCACCTGCAGCTCAGGGAAGACCCCACGCCAGAGCAGGTGGATGCCTGAAGGAGGCTGTGACCCTGTAGTCAGAGGGTGGAGCAGGCTCCTGGCAGTACCTGTGGACCTGTGGAGAGAGGAGCCCACACTGGAACAGGTTTGCTGGCAGGACTTGTGTTATGGACACTCTCAAACGGCCAACTGCCAAAAATTAAAAATTTATTGTCAACAAAATTAGCTAGCCCTATGCAAATTACAGGTTCAAATATCCATGAGAGGAGAACAGAACAACTTCCTAGTGTTTACCCATAATGCAGAACAAAGCATCACTTTCTAGGGTCTAACGACAACCCAAAACACTCTATCACTCATCTGACAAGTGATGACTCTCAACCTCGAGGACCTTCTCAGAGCAGCGTCCTGACCCAAGTCACCTCAAGGAGTTTCCTTGGGTGGCATCCCGACCCAAGAGGAGAGTCCTCAACTGCATCATACTGCTTCAGGGGACAAGCTCAAAATGGCTCCCCCAGGGGACACCATTTATACCCAGGCCAAATCTGATCTGTAGTCAATAACGTCTCCCATTGGCCAAAGGCCCCAACTACTGTGAAGCCCAGACAACAAAGGCAATCAGGAGCTGCTACATGTCAGCAGCCAAGAAGACCTATTTTCATTGAGTGGGTGCCCCTGCCACAACTTGTGACCCCATGGGAGACCCACGCTGGAGCAGTCTGTTCCTCAAGGACTGCATCCCATGGGAGGGACCTATGCTGGAGCAGTTTGTGAAGAACTGTAACCCATGGGAAAAACTCATGTTGGAGAAGTTTGTGTAGGATTATCTCCCATGGGAGGGACCCCACTCTGGAGCAGGAGAGAGTGTGAGGAGTCCTCCCCCTGAGGGAGCAGAGCAGAGACAACATATGAAGTGATCTCAACCCCCATTCCCCATCCCCATGTGATGTTCTGGAGGAGGAGGTAGAGAAATTGAGAGTAAAGTAAAGCTCAGGAAGAAGAGAGAGGTGGGGGGAAGGTGTTTTAAGATTTATTTTTTATTTCTTATTATCCTACTCTAATTTGACTGGTAACAAATTAAACTAATTTCCTCCAAGTTAAGTCTATTTTACCTGTGACGGTAATTGTTGAATGATCTCTCCCTGTCCTTATCTTGACCCATGAGCCTTTTGTTATATTTTCTCTCCCCTGTCCAGCTGAGGAAGGAAGCGATAGAGTGGCTTTGGTGGGCACCTGGTGTCCAGTCAGGGTCAACCCACCACAATTGTCCCAAAGAATGTATGGTCACGATTTAGCAGTTTGAAGAGGTGAGGGATGATTCCCATTGACAGTCTGTGTGTGGCCCCTTCATTTGAGTGGGAAGAAATTCACCTCTACCCTGCCATTCTCAGGGTATAAGAATGGAGGATTATTTTTTTATTTCCTTGTGTACATGTACCTTCTCATTCCATGCTAAATGGATCTAGCTTCCTACACTTTTAATGTAAACTAGTGTATTTAATAAAAAGACTTTTAGGCATTGGATGTGTTTGCAGGAGGACATAGCGCAGCATAACAACTGTGCTGTAAAAATCACATTCCAAATTGCTGGAAAAGAACTGTTAGGTGAAGGCAACACCTTACCATGTAAAAATCAAGAATCATTTTCTCAAATGTAAAAAGGCTGGTTTATTAGCCAGTTAAAAAGAATAACATAATTTACTTTTTACTTGGGATGTTTTGATAAGAATGTCCAATCAGCAGTTATAATCTATAACTACTGCAGATTTGTCTTGTAGGCAGCACAAATTCTGTGTTTTACTACTTAATTGTGAATTTTCTTTTTTTTTTTTTTTTTTTTTTTTAAATTCAGCAAAAAGTGGATTCCATGTCAGTTCCATATTTTGATTATGCACATCCTTTTGTGTTGAGTTTCTGCTTCTGGGATAATCAAGCAGAGATCCTATTTCCCATGAACACGAATCTGAGTTTTCCTTCCGCACATGATATCCTGCAAAAGTTTGTGAGCTGCTAGCTGATTTTCTAACCCTCTGTCTTGCATTTCTGAATCTTGTACTCACTAACAAAATCTGCTGAATGTCTTGTCTTGCTGTGCTAGCTCACTACTATATTATTCCCTGTCTTGCAGTGCTAACTCACTGCTGTGTTATCCCAGGGTTACCTCTGTCTGCGAAACTTTGTTCCTGGTATTTCCCACAGTCCATATTATTAACTCACAGAAGGAACTGATCGGATTTAATTTGAAGATTTTGAGCTGACAAGTCCTCAGGTGTCCACATCTTTTCTTTCTCTCCCTCTGTTTCCTGACACTGAAGGTGAAAGCTAGGGCAAGAAAAAAAATCTCTGCTAGGATGTGATATTTTTGCTTTTCAGCCATCCTCAAGTTTTGCGTCAGGAAGACTTGTCCTATTAAACTACATTTATGATTAAAGGAGAGAAACTAAGGATGGTTCAGAAAAATAAACTATCCTGGTTCATTATATGTATATTCCAAAGGCGGGATCATCTTACCTGACTTAAGATGTTATATTGCAGGATTCACTCTCTCTGGGTTCTCTTTTTAGTTATTGAGAGCAAGGTGATCTGATTTAGACTTTTAGCAGGAAAAAAATTCCTGAAGTTATAAAAATATTGTGAAAACTGTGGACAGGAGGAGGAAAAAATGCCAAAGAATCTTGTCTGCTGCAGAGGCTGCAATGTGGACTTCTTTGATGGTGAGCAGTAGAGAAGTCACATGCAAGACAGCCCTTTCAAGTATTCCAAATTTTTAGAAAAGATACAATCACAGCATCAGTCAACAACAGGCATGAATTCAAATAAACCAGACTTCATCAACTCCTGTGTGATCATGGAACTATTTGTTTTATAGAGCAAAATCTGGGATTCAGATGAACAGAAAATGAAGTTTTGAAAATTAAACATGGTTTAAAATGTGCTTATTCAGTCCTGTTGTCAGGTTTGGAATAGAACGGGACACAATTTTATGAATGCAGCATTTCATGTAACACAATTTTTTTATCCTGAGTTTTTCCTGTCTTCCATCATATTTTCTGCATAGCCCAAATTGCAAGTGGAGAGCCCTGTATGAACCATTGTGGTCCTGACATACTGTTATGATCAGTACCTAACTGTCACAAAGTAGAAATTAGGCTCATCTGTCCTGGAATGTAGTGATACAGAACTGGGGTATATACTGTTACTTTTTTTTTTTTTTTCCTTGAAGTGTAATTTGTCATATTGATCATGACAAAATAATTAGGACCTTGGAGAACTCTTTCATTTTAGGATTTGTAAAGCACTGTCTGAGGTAATTTCAAAAAGTTTTCATTGATAATTTCCAAAAGGTATATGAAATACCAGAAGGCTAAAACCAGGAAAATATGTAGTGCATCCTTGAAGAGGTAAGAAAGGGAAAAGAAGATGGGGATTTTAAACCAGACACTTATCTTGAAATTCCTCAATAATTCTGGATGGTGAGAGATCTCTCTATGGAAATAAACTGTAGATGTATATATCTTAGCTTCAGAAAGGCTTTTGGCACTGTTTCACACATTTTACTCATAAACAAGCTATTGAGAAATAACTTGTTCTTGAGAAAAGTACTATAGCATTGGTGCAAAAGTCGTTGTACAAATATACAGAGGGAGTAATTTTCACTGATTTTCTTCAACATGGAAATGTAAGGCATCTGGATCTTGCATTATTAAAAACTTCTCTTAACCATTTGAATTCTTGCTGTTTCAGACCACCTGAAACCAGGAGAGAGTTAGATTATTTTGGAGGAAGGATTAGAATTCATCAGGTTTTAACAGATTGGAGATACGATATGAAAATAATACTAAGCTCTTCAAGGCAACTCTTCAAGGTATTGTAATTTAGCAGGAACAACTGAGTACGGATATAGATCTGTAAAGTGATATGACTGCATTGTCTAGTACTGGAAAGCCTTTCACAGTACTGCTGTGTTCTCTTCTGGGCACTGAATGAACTTCAGGAAAGATACGGACCAACAGGAGATGATTGAGAAAACATGACATATAAAAAAAAAATGATTGAGACTCTGAATACTTACTGGACTTAAGAGATATTTAATAAGGACATGATTACTGATCAGAATTACACAATTTTGTTGTAAAGAAGAAGAGGTGACCTTTCCTACAGGTTCAGGCCAGATAAGAAAAGAAGTCGTCTGTTTGAGTTACAGCAAGAAAAATTCAGTTTACATATTTGGGAAAATATTTGAACAGTAAGCATAATGTAGTACTGGAATAAATCTTCTGGAAACATTGTAGATTTCCTGCCACTGAGTATCTTCAATAACATAAAATGTCTGAGAGTGGTCAGCTTAGAATAGTTGTTTAAGTCCATTTTTGCACCATTTTTACTAAAGTCTGAATTTGGAGGATTGTGTTTTCTGTGGGAAGCATAACTTGAATATTTTCTGAGTATGTGTGAATTGCATGGCTTAATTACTAGCTGAACATAACTTTTGGCATAACTCTCCATATTTTCCCATAGAAAAGACAAGATAGCAATAGCTGTGGGTATGCTCTTTCTTCAAAAATTTTTAATTTTTTTTTTAATCTATAATTTTGATGAGTAATATTGAAAAAAATTTATAGAGTGGTTGTAAAATCCCATGTGATAGTTCTTAATTAGAATATGTTTCTTGGTCCAAGACAATGATTTACATTAGCTAAATAAGAAGATGGGGTTTGAAAATGCTCATTTGTTACATACAAGATAGCAGGTGGTTGACTTGTTACCAGTCTATTCCTTCACTTTAAATTCCAGGGTCATTGCTTATATCCTACTATCTTCCCTAATACAGTATTTTTTTATCAGCTTCTTGTAGGCTGGAAATAAACCTATGGCTTAGAATTATCTTCAGAGAAAGTAAATGTTTCTGTTACTGAGTATTTTTTTGACTTAAGAAAGTTTTTACTGCTTCACTAACACAGGGAGTAAATGAAACATAAAGAATGCAGTATGGAAGAAATACAGATCAAAATGAATAAAATGAACAATTCGTGGCACATATTTGATGGAATAAGAAGGATCTATCTGTTAAAAGACTTAAAGCATGTTTTGTAGATTGTTTTACATATGTTCATTTGCTCACAGAGATATCCTTATTAGCCCTATGTACTGATCCTCAGAATGGCTACAGACCTTTGTTCTTATATAGGATACTGCTGTTATCTATTGCAGCTGAGCCTGTGAATAACAGACTGTTTTTCTGCCTATTTGAATTAAATATATGTTACAGCAGGGTAGTTGGGGTTTTTTTTGTTAAGAACTCAGATGTTTTTAGTATGTTTTATTTTTTTATGGGTCCGTAATGAAGAAAGATGTTGACCCATGTGCGAAGGAAGATTCTCCATCCGGGTTCTCTTCTATGCCTTTATATATACTTTACATGTCCATAAATCTTTTGTAGATGGTGATCAGATTTTTTTTTTTTTTTTTTTTTTGGCTAGCTATGGAAGACACAGCTGCTCAGCACCTCACCATAAGTCAATATAATGAAATCATTAAGTAAGGCAGACAACCTGATTTTCATAATAAAATTGAACTGTGTTTTGAAGTTTAATCTAATTTGAATATTTAGAGCAGAAACAAGGAAATTTAATACTTACCTTTATTTTTTTTAATTTAACAACTTACATTAGGTTTCTGTGCATTTTTAGTTATATTTCCCATATACATTTTGGTGACTCTAGAACCTTTCATCTGTTAAGTGATTATTTGAACTTCTGACATTTGTAAAAGAGAAAGCTCTCAAGCTTTATTCTATACCTTTTTCATATGTATTTTAACTGCTTTGCTTTCAATTATGCACCTTTAAAAACTGGTGTTTCCATCCTCAGTTGCATTTTATAGGAAAGATTTCACAGTCTGATGAAACAATAGTGAAGCAACGAGTATATTATAGGCCTGAAATACACCACTGCAAAAGCAGTAATAACAAAAATTCCTGCACTGTGACTGGCGTAAACCAGAACAGCTGGCATGGAGCTGAGTTTGGAGGGGACAAGGTGAGAACCGGGTAGACCAAGTCTGCCTTCTTGAATCTGTTCCTGAAGTTCATATACAGCTTCTGGAGGTTGTATGGGTAAGATGTTCTTCATAGCAGAAACTTCTTGAACCTGGCTGAGGTTCTGCTAATTATACCTGGAACCAGCACTGCATTCTCTCTAGGTTAATAACCTCCTTGCCACAGATTGAAGACATGTAAGTTGTAAAGTCAAATAGCAAAAATCAGAAAATGAACATATTTGGCCATTTCCCAGTTTCAAGTCAGAAGCTGTGTGCCTATACAGTGTGTTATTGACTCTAAATATGTGCTTATGAGGTTTTTTTTTTCCCCCACAGAATGCCTGCCTCACTCAATGAAAAGAACAGAAATGCAAGAAACTGAGATTGTACAGGCTAATACAAATCTGACATTTGCTTTTTACTCACTTGAGAACCAAACAACTGATTTTCATTAACATTAATTTTAGGTATGTAAACAAGCATATACTTGTAAGCAAAAATGTAGCTGTGTACAGTAAGAAGCCTGTACAAGGGACATATTAATGTACAAGGGATTTATGGGTTACCTTTGATAGCTGTTGTAGACTTCTCTGTGACTTCTTGTGTAGGTGTTCCCCAAAGTGAAACACATTTTTCTTTCCTGCTTCTTTGCTTATTTACCCTATTTCCAGAAAAGAAAACTGCATAGTTCACCTGGGATACAGAAAGTCTTCACCATAGTTATGTCTTATATTTCTTTGCTTTTAGGTTGTACTGCTCTGGGACTTGATTTTTTTTTTTTTTCTGTCTTATGTACAGTGTAAAAGAACAGCATAAGAACCGATTAGAGACACTGTGTGAATCATAAGATAAATATTTATGTGCCTAATAAACAATCTAGCTTTGAGTTTGACATGTATCACCCATAAGTATGTGAAAGAATGGAATCGAACACAGTAAACTATTGATGGATGAAGAACATCTGTTTAAAAAACACAAGTTTAGAAAGGTATGAGATGTGCTTTTGCATGAGAGAGAGAATTTCAACTGATTTTTTACACATATTCTATATAGTCTGAGCTACAAGTCTATTAGGGAGTGAACTGAGGCTCCAGCTCTATTTACTTAAGTAATCAGATGTTTTTAATAAAGATTCTTAGTTGCTTTTGAGATGGTCCAGCTCTGAAACAGAGATTTCATAGAAAAAGGGTTCATGTCCCATTAATCTCCTGATACTATACCCATCTTGTGGCACAATGGGAGTTTCATTCAGTTTTTATAATAATTAATTTTTATGAAAGTAGTTGGTCAGTCTTGTTCCCTCTCTCTTCCCCCCCCCCCCTTCTTTTTTCTTTTTTCTGCTTTTTTCCTATGCTCAGTTTGGAAAATATAATTAGGTTCAGCAGGGAAGGTTATTAATCTATTTAAGAGGAAATTAATTTAACACGAATTGCCTTTGTTTAGAAGAGCACAACTGCATTGTCCTGCATGCTGTGGGCTTTGTGCTTTGAAATTTTATTCTTCTGAGAAGATTTAATTAAAGTCAATTCCACATATACTTGAATGTTTTACAATTCCATAACAAACAGTATCACTACTAGTGGCTGCAGTTTTTGTCATGTAACTGCCTTTATGATCTTATAAACAGGAGGCTATGACTTCCCATTATGAGCCAGAAGGAGGAGGAGATAAAGATTTGATTATATGACAGAGGAAGCTTTATGTCTTGAAAATGTCCTCTTAGTACCTAACAAACTTTGGACAAGAAGTACAAGAAAATCTATTCACAAACCTTTTGAATGAATATGAAATAAATACTTTCTTTGAAAATTGAAATATATTTTTTTTTAATGAGCGTCAGCTCTTAAAGACATGTATCTTAAAATATCTGTGAACATTTACCCAGTGATATTTCTAAATATCCAGTCTACTTTGGTTAAGACCACACCAGAATATGACTGGAATTGAAACAATATTGTGTCTACATTGTGGTGAAGTAAAAGGGTACTGATTAAATTCAGGGCTAAATGAATAATTTGTAATGGATATTAATGACTCTTTCTGACAGGGTAGATTCAGCTGTAACTTAGCATCTCTAGGAGCTATTGTTCTCATATGTTATTGCTGGGCCCCCTTTTTATGTTATTACCTGGGTCATCCTCCCAGCTGCCTCTGCTGCTCCCTTGGCCCCAGCACCGCTGTTGTGCTGCCATTCAGCCTCCTCTGGAGTGACATCACTCTCCTTGTTCCCTTGCAGAACTGACCTGGGCCTGAGCTCTGGCAAAGCTGGCCCTGGTCTCAGTGCAGTACACTTACCTTACAAATATTGCGGTCCAACTTCCAATATTTCCCTGTATTTTCCCACAGATTAGTTTACTTTCTGCTCTCCCATGATGCATCCAGTGCAGGTTTGGAGAGGACCAACGCTTTGCTCCAACCATTGCCTACATACACCTTCTCTGCAGTCCTGTTTCCAGCAATTCCAATTCCTTCAGCCTCTTGTGGTTTTGCCCCAAAACATTTTCTAACCAGGGAGCTTGAACTGGTTACACCAGAAAAGAAGTAACAGTTCTGATGTCTTGTCACCCCACCATGGCAGATGGTGGATGGAGGAGCTAATCGATCAGAGCTGCTTTCGTCTCTACTCACATCCTTGCCCCAGTGTCTGTTGACTCTAGGTAAATACTGAGCTCTTCTTGGGACAGTCACAGTGTAGAGGACTTCCAGTGAATGGAGTGATCCAGTGAGAGAGATATGACATAGAAAAGAGCAGAGATGAGTGTTGGATGGAGTTTTCTTGGGGTTTCTCACAATTTGGAGAAGAGAACTTTGAAATACTCTTATGGAAATGTGGTCTATCTAAATGCCAGCTGTCATAGTTTAGGAGAATCAGAAGGAATGTTTGAGCTACACAGACCTAAGATTAGCAAGTGAATTTTTCAGGCATACTACATTTCTTTTCCTATGTTTTAAAAAATAAGAGATCTGGAGTTTGACATGAGCATTTGCAATAATTATCTGTCTAATGAACACACTAGGATGGACAAGGTGACTTACGATCTCTACCAGCCTGCAGTTGTCTGGTGTGCAAACACAAAATCTATTCCAGAATGAAAGCATCACAGCAAGCTAAAATCTAGAAAGAAAATGCTTTTTCATTTCAATTAATGACTAAATGACTTCAAATTTTCTGGTTAGTGGAAGAGTCTGAATTTAAAGAAAATGCTATTTTTTAAATGGCTTCAGTATTTATCAGAATAAAATATTATTGGCTTTGTTAACTTATATGCATATAATATGTGTCTGGACTGTTGATACTTGTTCATAACAAGTAACTTCATATTAAATCTATCTACAGAGATTACAGAAACATTAAGAATATTTTTGTGGATGTCAGTCTAACATTGTATTTCACATTTCTAAATCTCAAAAACACTTGAGAAAATAATAGATGTTATTTTTCTTCCTTCTATACCTGCAGAAAATAAGCTGCAGTGAATCCTACACAGATTTCACAAACTGTCAAGACAAGGCTAGGATAAGAATCTAGCTTTCCACTCCAGTGATCTATACCTTGGACTATCGCTCCTTATTTTCAAACACATGTAGAATGTACGAAGAGAGTGAAATTTTATATTCCTTCTAAAGTCAATATTCATACTGAAACAACTGAAGGCAGATGAAGAAGGGAGAAATGGAGGCTTGGAGTTGAACAGGAATTGCAGGGTAAGATCTATTAATTGTAATATGATGTTCTTTCCTAGTTTAAAGGTTAAAACCTATAAAACGTAACAGGTAGTTATTAAAAAGAACAATTTGTAGCTGCCCTATATAGTTTCAAATACAAATTCCTGCTCATGCAAAAGCCAAATCGTAACTCATTTGCTCAACATCAACTTAAGCAAATAAGGACGCAACAAAAGAAATAACAACAAAATGGTACTTACTCTACAGCTGAAGTGAATGTGTCCTTTCCCAATACCATGATCATTGTCTTGAAGGACAATTTGCTAGGTCTGAGAAAAGGCTCACATGCATTAATCCCTAGAAAAACAGAGGCAATTCAAAGAATGATACATCAGTCTTTCTAAGAGACTATCTGGATTTAAAGTGTAATCAAAATATTTTTGAATTATAGTTTTGTATCCTTCATTGTCCGTACTGCAAAACAAGAATTGTACATACAAAATTATATTTTAAGAAGTTGTAATTAGCCATGTGTTGGAGCATTTGAAAAACTTTTACCATTGCTTGACATTGAGAAACAAGAGACTAGGTTTGTCAAAACCATGACTAATATCGCAAGAACATGGATCTTTAAACTTCATACCAGTGCAGCTAGAAGGAAAGCAAAGAATCATAATACGTTTGCAGACTAAAACATAAGGTTGAGCTGACTTCCTTTGGCAAATGTGAGAATTACAAATCTCTGCCTTAAACTATACAAAGCTTTCTGTATCTGTTCTTTGCCCAGCATTTCTGATATTGCTCATACCTAATTATAATGTGTATTTCCTTTTAATCAGTGATGCGTAATTTATTTTGTCATGCTCATAATTGTGCTTTTTAAGCGTGATTATTGAAATACATACAAAACATCTTCCTATAAAGCAAACTATTCACACTTTGATGATATAAATGTATATAGAATTCAAGCAAAAATACTTACACCTTTATAAATATTATTTTCAATTTTTAATAGTGCGCCTCAAAAGCAGAACAGAAAGCTTTTAAATCCTTAAATTTAATGTATGAAAAAAATCCATAAAAGAAACATAAAACTTGAGAGATTTCTGCCCTATGTGCATTTAGAGATGCAAATCTCATGACTATAATGACAAAAACCATATATTTTTTCTAATTTTCCTTGATTGTATTGGAGGCCTCTCACACCAAAAACAGAGTAGGAAGCCAACAATTTTATATAATAAATGGAAATATTGGTTAGGTACCAAACCCGGGCATCATTAGAGGTTTTAGAGCTGAAAATAGTGTTGCTAAGGAAGTTAATGCTAAATATTAATGCAGTGAAATTAAATCTATATGTATTCCTTCATTTTGTTATAAATATAAAAACTACAACTATACCATTAAGCTGAACAAAGTCAGGACTTGTCCCAGCATTGGCATGGAATTGCTCATACCATTTAATCATTAGTGCACTCCTTGACACTTTTTTGTTTTTTGATTAGCACTAGCCCAAACAATGCCATTTTTTGAGTTAATATAAGTCAGGGACCATTCCTAAAAGATAGTGTGGATGAAGCCACCTTATTTTAGGAAGAAGGGAGTTTAGCTGTACAAAATGAACTAAACTGAACTGCTTGGTCTCAGGATGAATGAACAGACCATTACTCATTTTATTTACTAGTGCAGATATAGCTGAGATCACTGCTCAGACCCCCAGACAACCATGAGCTTGCCAATGTACAACCACACAAGAGAGAGAATTACTGAATCACTGAATGGTTGAGGTTGGCAGGGACGTCTGGAGGTCATCTTGCCCAAGCCCCCAGCTCAGGCAGGACCATCTAGAGCCATTTGCTCAGGCAGGGCCACTTAGAGCCAATTGCTCAGGACTGTGGTTTTTGAACATCTCCAAGACAGGACAATCCACCACCTCTCCGGGCAACTGGTGTCAGTGCTCAGTCACCTTCACAGTGAAAAAGTGTTTCCTGATGTTCAGATGAACCTTCCTGTGTTTCAGTTTGTGCTTATTGCCTCTGGTCCTGTCTCTAAGCACCACTGAAAAGAGTCTGGATCCATCTTTTCATCCTCCCTTCAGGTATTTATATACATTGATGAGATCCCCCCTGAGCCTTCTCTTCTCCAAGCTGAACAAAGAGTCCCAGCTCTGTCAGCCTTTCCCGATAGAAGAGATGTTCCAGTCCCTTAATCATCTTAGCAGCCCTTCACTGGACTCCCTCATGTGTCTCCATGTCTCTCTTGTATTGGGGAGGCCATAACTGGACACATTATCCCAGGTCTGGCATCAGCAGCACTGAATAGAGGGGAGAGCATGTCTTTCTCACTGTAAGATCTAATCTCTATATAACATTTTATATACTCTCACAAAATCCTAATTTTCTAATCTTGAAATGTCTTTATCTGCCCCTCTGTTCTGAAGAACTACATGGTAGGTTTTGACATCTATCGAATTCAGGATTCAGCCAAAAGACAGAAAGTTAGTATTTTCTTTGAGATAGTCTGCTACTAGCTGGTTCTGGACTCTGCTACTGTCACAACTGTTTCATCGGTGCAACACTGACATCTCACTTAGGCACTGGTGTGGCTAACTTTCAGGTTGCTTCTCTCAGCACTGTATTCCACACCTGGATCGAACTGTTTGGTTTCCTGAACAACAGATGGGAAGAAAATTTATGTTTCAGACTGGGTTCCATGAATAGTGGCAGACTGAGCAGACAGTCTGCTGAGGATGAAGATGAATCCCAAATGTTGCTCCTTTTTGCATTCAGATGCCTTGGTCATTGCTTCTTTCCAGTCATGAACTGCTGCCTCATGTCCTCTCTTTAAAAAAATATTTCAGAGAATCAGTCTATGCTGAAAAAATTAAGAATATGTATTTTTGGAAGGGGTGATGATATTGTTCTGCTTGGGGTTTAGTGTATGCAAGGAGGTGGAAGACATTCCTAGTCTTTCTGAAGAAGCAGGAACAGTGTGACATGAGAGGCAGGGACATTGGCCATGTGGGTATTGCCAGTCTCCTGCTGAACCTTGAGGTAGTCCATTTAAAACAGGTTTGTCTCTGTGAGGTCTTCATGGGAGCCTTCTAAACGTTACCTATCTGTCTAAACTTGTCATCTGGACGCAACGGTTCTGTGCAGAGAAAAAAAATCACCTCTGGAGAGCAATCACCTCCCTATTGACGAGGAAACATAGATTCTATAAGTATGTGAGCAGCAAAAGAAAGACTAGGGAGAGCCTCCATCCCCTGCTAGACGCAGGAGGAAACATGGTAACAAGTGATGAGGAAAAGGCTGAGGTGCTTAATGCCTTCTTTGCCTCAGCCTTTAATATCAAGACTAGTTGTATTGAGGGAATCCAGCCTCCTCACCCAGAAGACAGACTGGGAGAACGACCCCCCCGCAATCCAGGAGGAGACAGTCAGTGACCTACTGCATCACATAGACATACACAAGTCTATGGGACCAGATGGGATACACCTGAGGGTGCTGAAGGAGCTGGCTGGGGTGCTAGCCAAGCCGCTTTCCATCATTTACCAGCAGTCCTGGCTGACCGGGGAGTCCTGACAGATCGGAAATTGGCCAGTGTGATGCCCAAATATAAGAGGGGTCGGAAGGATGATCTGGGAAATTACAGGCCTGTCAGCTTGGTGTTGGTGCCTGGGAAGCTGATGGAGCAGCTCATCCAGAGTACCATCACACAACATATGCGGGACAACCAGATGATCAGGTCCAGTCGGAATGGGTTTATGAAAGGCAGGTCCTGCTTGACAAACCTGATCTCCTTCTACGACAGGGTGACCTGCTTATTGGATAAGGGAAAGGCTGTGGATGTTGTCTACCTTGACTTCAGTAAGGCCTTTGACACCGTTTCCCACAGCATTCTCCTGGTGAAACTGGTTGCTCGTGGCTTGGATGATCGCACGCTTTGCTGGGTAAAAAACTGGCTGGATGGCCGGGCCCAAAGAGTTGTGGTGAGCTGAGTTAAATCTGGTTGGCAGCCGGTCACGAGTGGTGTCCCACAGGGCTCGGTTTTGGGGCCACTCCTGTTTAACATCTTTATTGATGACCTAAACGAGGGGATCGAGTGCCCCCTCAGTAAGTTTGCAGATGACACCAAGTTGGGTGGGAGTGTTGATCTGCTTGAGGGTAGGGAGGCTCTGCAGAGAGACCTGGACAGGCTGGAGCGATGGGCTAAGGCCAACTGTATGAGTTTCAATAAGGCCAAATGCCAGGTTCTGCACTTGGGCCACAACAACCCCCAGCAGCGCTACAGGCTTGGGGAGGAGTGGCTGGAGAGCTGCCAGTCAGAGAGGGACCTGGGGGTGTTGATTGACAGCCGGCTGAACATGAGCCAGCAGTGTGCCCAGGTGGCCAAGAAGGCCAATGGTATCCTGGCTTGTATCAGAAATAGCGTGGCCAGCAGGGACAGGGAAGGGATCTTACCCCTGTACTCGGCACTGGTGAGGCCGCACCTCGATTACTGTGTTCAGTTTTGGGGCCCTCACTACAAAAAGGACATTGAATTACTCGAGCATGTCTAGAGAAGGGCAACGAAGCTGGTGAAGGGTCTGGAGCACATGTCGTACGAGGAGCGGCTGAGGGAACTGGTGTTGTTTAGTCTGGAGAAGAGGAGGCTGAGGGGAGACCTCATCGCCCTCTACAACTACCTGAAAGGAGGTTGCAGAAAGCTGGGGATGAGCCTCTTTAATCATGTAATAAGCGCTAGAACAAGAGGTAATGGCCTCAAGTTGCGCCAGGGAAGGTTCAGACTGGATATTAGGAAGCATTTCTTTACAGAATGGGTAGTTAGGCGTTGGAATGGGCTGCCCAGGGAGGTGGTGGAGTCCCCATCCCTGGAGGTGTTTAAGAGTAGAGTCGACATAGTGCTGAGGGATATGGTGTAGTTGGGAACTGTCAATGTTGGGTTGATGGTTGGACTGGATGTTCTTCAAGGTCTTTTCCAACCTAGACAATTCTGTGATTCTGTGATTCTATGACTAGTTTAATTTAGACCTTAATTAACAATCTTGCCAAGTTCTCTGTTTCCCACTGGGGAATGCACCAGATATATTTACAGTCCAATTTACTCAAACACAGCACATATTTAAAGCAATCCCTGTTCAGATTCTTAAGCACATGCTTAAGTCACACAATATAATGAAATCTGCAGATGTGTATGAAGCTATGAAAATGTTTAAAGATGCTTTTGAAGAGTGACTCGGTCAGGAATCTTATGAGATTCAGCTCACTGCTTTTCTAGCCATATATAGAAAAATGAGCTGAATAGACATAGAGGTCTTTCTGTATTTCATCTAACTTAACCTGTTTAAGACATTGCTTTATCTATCTTTACACAATGTGCTAGTTTTCCAGTTTTCAAGGATAGATATTTTGTAATTTTTTTTTTAGGCTGGTTTATTTTTATAAACCATATGATCAATAATAACTGTTAACTACCTATTCAAATTCCTCTTCATGCAAGAGTTCAGACTTTAACGGTGTGTTCCTTCACATCTCTTTTTTTAAAGGTGAAGTTCTTCAAACAGCTTCAAATCAGAAGCTCTTATTCTTCTGACTGTTTTTCATTGACCTATGCTTTATCTGAAATGCAGTCATCTTGGACTTAGATGCTGACAATGAATAAGGTAACCTTTTTCCTCCTAATTCTGCCCTTTCTTCACATTACATGGTGCCAGCAATTATTTTATATATAGTTATACTATTATCCTCACAACCCATCTTCCTGCTTGCTTCTCAAGCAAATCAATTTACTAATATATCTGTAAATGTCAATTCAGAATTACTTTGCTCAAGACTCTGCTCATGAGCCAAACTTATTTAATAGATCAAACCTTTAGTTTTCTCTTTATTATAATAATTTGGTCTTTTTTTGGGGGGGCAGACAGTTTAAAGGAAACTAGCAGGTTTTTGGCTGCCAGGAATATTTCTGCTGTTAGTAGAAACCTAATGAAACCTAAGAAAGTATTATACTTATTTGGCTTAGATCTCAGCCAAACAAATGCTTTCCCAATTCCTGATCTCAGCCTGCCCTACCCAGAAAATGCCAGAAATTCCACAAGATATATTATGAGTCTTTGATAATTTTGTCCAAAAATTTACTCACACTTAACAATGTTTCTAATTTTAGCAGTCCGAAACAGACCTCTTAAATTTGAGCAACAGATAGAAAAATGTGGAAAACATGTTGTTTTGTTTTGGGTTTTTTAAGAAAATGCATGCATCACTTAAGTGTGTGTGTCTTCAACATTTGGAAGCCTTCAGTATTACCAATTTATGAAAATCTAAATGCAAAGATGATGTTATCACAGTAACTCATTGCATTTTCCAGTCATTTCACTGGCAACAACAATGTAATATCCTGAAAGACTAGCAGGTGTCTGAAAAAATTAGGGTGATGGTAGTGGTAAGGACTGTTAATCTATGTCTATGATAAATGCAGCAGACTTAGACCATGAAGGAGGCACAACTCGATCCTCTGGCAGACGTTTCCTAAAAGCAAGTTACTGCAGACAGTGGGAAATGAAACTGAGTTTACCTCTAATTTCACTTTCCTTGGCATCAGATTTAGTTAATATATGGATGCTTACAGAGAAAGGGCAGTTATTACTCTAAAAATAGCCTTCAAAATTAACTTTTGCATCTTTAGTAAGCTATAGTAAGCAGGCAGAGGCCAGGAATGGTGCTAGTAAAGGCACAGAAGTTTCTTACACAAGAGAAGAAAACTTTCTGGATTATCCCCTGCTTTACTATACTGCATTACAATGCACAAGCATAGGGAATGAGAAAATAAGCTTTCATGAGAGAAAAGAACAGATCTTTTTGTTTACAAACAGATAGAGAGATAGTCATACCTTTGTGTGGTCCCCTTCTTATTGGAAAAAGGATAAAGGACAGCACCAACTTATCTGACACAGCTAAGAAAAAGTTTTTTTTTAACATGAGAAAGAGCCACCAGGGAGAAGGAAAGGCAAAAGATAATAAAGATATGAAGATGCAAACCAGAGTTTTAACAGTTTTATCATTTTGTTACTTTGTCAAATGATAACAGCCCACTTCCAGAGCAGGCTAGTCTGCACCTACTAGTTTGAGAGGTTGTACTGAAGGCATCAGGAGAGAAAGGTATGTCTTACCACACTAAAACCAAAATGCAGTTACCACTCTGAACTAGCAGCTGCAGGTTAGGCCAAGTAACATATGTCTTAAAATGAAAACAGATGAACATGCTGAGGCAACTCTTGCCCAGAGGTTGACATGCACAGAATATTTAAGTTCCTCTTATAGTCATTGAACTGGTAACCCTCCCTCAGTGTGTTACTGGTGTTTGGGTGAATTTTACCATGCCCCAGATCACTTTGGAAGCAGAACATAGACAAGAATACAAAGCAGTTATTTATTCGCTAACATGGGCAACACGTAGCTGGAACTCGTGGTGTACCAGACTGAGCAGGAGTATGCTTGCCACCCAAAGCACCCAGCAGGCCTTTGCTGGTCAGGCAGTCATCAGTCACATTTTGCTCCTTGGAACAGGCTGATTGATGCCACTAGGTTACCTTCCTCTTGTCTGCCTTTTTATTCCCCCAGGAATTTATCGCTCTTCACATCAGTATTTTTCCACTTGGATTTTAAAACAGCTTTTACCATCTCATCAATTACCCTCCATGTTTTCACTTATCCTGTCTTGCAGAGTTGCAGTTTACTTTCTCACACCTTTGCAACAATTTTTGCTTAATAAGGCTGAGCCAATGCCACACAGCTGTACAGCACCAGTGCCACTCACGGCAGCTCACCCCCTGGCCTGAGAGCACCAGCTTGTTCTTCAGCACGTACCTGGTTGCTAATCAGCTGAGTGCTCTTTAGGCACCACCAACTGTATTGGCTAGATAAAGGGCGCTTACATACTTTGGCCATATATAAATCCCCTGGGTAGATATCATGACCTTGAATAGCATCTCATTTTGTCTATTTGGTCTCTTTCTATCCAGTTCTTAACTGCAACCCAGACCCAGAGATCTGATTAGTCACACGTATTCTGTTTCCTTCTCGTGCTCTTTAGTACAGTGCTAAGATTATTTATGTAGAATCCATTGTCACCAGAATGCCAGCATTACAAAGAGGGCCATTATGCACCACTCTTGTCTTCATTAATTATGGAGTTTTATTGTTGGTGACTTTCCTATTAAGGGCTTTCTAGGAAAATGCTGACAAGTTTCCTCTATTGAAAAATGTTGTTAACTTTTTCTTTGGCTAGAATAAGTCCGTTCTCCTTTCCAGTTTATAGTTAATTTCTTGTATCTGTTCAGTTTCCTTTCAGATGTTTCCAGCTGTTTCTACTGAAGCATTCTGAACATAGTTTTTATACCTGTTCAGACACTGTTATTTGCGGTCTCTCTATCTCCCTAATGGAACCAGTTGATATATTTTACCATTTTAATATGTTTAACTTTTGTATTTATTCTTAATTTAATGCTATAGTGATCAGAGGAGGTCCCTGATGACCCAAGATGATGTTTGGGAATGGCCAGCATATCTTCACCAGCAAATTTGCCTGACTAATGTAATTGATTTCTGACAAAGTGCTTTTGATGCAGTCTTCCATGGCATCTTTACAACCAAATTTGTGAGATGTAGTTTGGGTGTATGGACTGTAAGGTGGGCAGAAGACTCTCTGCTGAGTACAGGAGAGGACCTGGATACAGAAACATCAGGTGTTAAATTCTCAATCCTCACTTTGGGGTTCTCAGTTTTGATGAGCTTTCATCTGACTCAGGGGCTGTATGCCTCCTGATGTCAGAAGCAGAGTCAGCATTCCTGAAATGCACCTTCCAGTTTTGTTTTGTCTGAGAAGACTGAAGTTTGCCTGAACAATAAGTAGGGACAATCTGGAGATTAGCTTGTAACAGCTCACTTCTGATCTGAGCTAAAACAGTATGTAGAGTTATGTCACACTAGGCAGAAACTGGAGAATTTTTCTCCTAAGGATTTTTTCTGAAGACAATAAGTCTTCATAGTTGCATGTGCCATCAATCTGTTACAAAAAAGCCTAAAACAAGTTTAGTCTTGTTTTTCATTCATTAGTTCCTTCTCCCCAGAGTTTTGGGTGTTTGTTTGTTTTGGGTTTCTTTAACCTGGAGTTTTTGTGGCTGTAAGGTTTTGGTTTTGTTCTTGATTTGTCTTCCAAAGATAACATAAAATTGTTTAGCTACTATGAGTCACACCACAAGCAACTGCTTACATGGATTGAATGCTACTCTGCAACTGCCTTGGGGATGTTTTGTGGAACTGATATATTAGAAAAAATAGTAAGAATCATTTAACATTACAGCTCAGGACATAGGCATCTGTAAACCTCTTTGGTTTCTCATGAGACCTCTGAGAAAAAAAACTTTGGGAGCCACTGAATAGAAGGAAGGCAGAAATTTATTTAATAGCACAGGTTGTATTTGGTCAGTTAGAAAACCAGTGCATGTGGCACTTAACTTTAAAGCACTTTGAAATAGGGTGATATGCTGATAGCTATCCAGTTCCTCTGTAGAAAGATACTCACTAGGGATAAAAAGAGCTAGGAATCTTATACTTGTGATTTTTATTTTGTGAAATAATTGTCCCTTTCTTTACACCAAACAGTATATTTCTTTTAGAAATGCTCTGATATTTTATGCTGTACTTTGCTGATCTGCTGTTCCTACATTAGAAGTGTGCTTCAGTACTTTAAATATCTTCTTTTTGTGCAAGGTGGAGAGCAGGGGACTATGAGGCAGAGGACATAGTCTTTCCTGGAAAAATAAAAAACTCTGTAGGAAATTATATTTATTTCAGGTAGTATTGCTAAAGTGAGGTTAGACATTATCTGTAAATTTTTTCTCTGAATCTGAAGAAAAAGTAGCATTTGCTTGTACTCAGAGAAGACAAAGGAAATCCTGTATAGACAATCTAAGATATCATTAACTGTGCAGAGATTCAATAATTGTGTTTTTTCTTAAAATTATTCCATTAATTTAAGTGCCAAAGCTCTTCTTCAAATAAAAGACAAGCATCCAACCTTGCCATTGTTCAGCAGATGAACATTTTACCATTACTTAAAATTTGAGAGGAAAAACAGAGGACAAGTTACAGTTTTCAGGCAAGTATTAAATATGGCATCAGTGTTAATACAGAACCTTGTTATCCATTTCCTCTCACCATTAATATTTGACTGGTTTTTCTTGGTACTTTAGTTCTGGAAACAATTCGTTACACACAAGAATTCTTAACCTATTAATTTTCTTTAACAATGAGGAACATTGCCAATGATTAACTGAAAGTTCAAAGAAGTAATAAATGAAAGTGCAAGCAATTCCCCCTGTATCTTTTTTGATACCTATAAAAATCATGATTTATATAAGAAGCAGAATTTTTAATTTTAGAGGCTGGGCTGCCTGTTCCTGTTACACCGTGCTCATTTAGAAATCTTTCTACTTTTAATGATTATTTTAATCAATGATCCTTATACTCAGTAAGATGTAATTCACAGATCAGTTATATTCCCTTACTTTTAAAACTGGATCTCTTTATGTTAAAATACTGGTTCTAGTTTTGATAGCCATGAACTATCATGACCTTCACAAGTGTGTTTTGGAATTATATCTCTACTCCCTCTAAATTTTGAAAATTAAGGGATTTTTAGCTTGTTACCACTTTTGGGTTTACACCAAAGCTACAACAGTGAATACCTGCCTGGGTCTGAAAGTCTCCTGCTTGAGGGATGATAACTCTTCTTCCTGAAAACTAGGTATTCTGAGACTATGTTATTAGGTTTACTGTTGTAATCAGCACTGATAATGCTGATAGTAGGAATAAAATGAATTAGGTTTTATTTTATATATATATATGTATGTGTGCATATATATGTGTATATACACATATTTATAAATTTGCATCCACAGGGTATGCTCTGGTAGGAAGTTTAAATGATTAAAAAGTTGGATGACTTACATATTTGTTCTCCTTACTGGCCAGGTTACCTCTCGGACCACTGAGAGGAACTTCACCAAAAAGTGAACGGAGTTATTATTTTTATTTCACAAACTGGGTAGCACTGTGTAGGCAATATGGAATGTGGGGAAAAAACCAACAAACATATAGGAATTTCTTTCTGCAAATGAAATACAAAACCACAAAAACTTGCTCAATAGAATCTTTTAGTCTGGTTCCTTACCTACCAGACTATCAATACCTGCACTTTCAAGGCTGCATGTTTCTTTGATAATCATTATAAGACTATCATAATATCTTACAGAAAATTAAAACATTGGATGTCACTTTTTTTACAAATATAACAATAAAAATGAAATTATCAGGATGAAATCTTTAGATTTGTATTTTTCTTAGAATGTACAATACTATACCTTGAAATTTATTGATTTATGTTCCATTGTGTAACATTAAGAGAGTTTGTAGTTATGGAAAAACATTTTTTAATTTTATGAGGATTTTACTCCTAATTGAAAACATGTAAAATAAGATTATTTTTCATAAAAATGTAATATGAAAAAACACCAGAAGACTGAAGAAGACTAACCAGCTTAATTGTCTGAGAATTTTAATGAACAGTGATATATAAGTATTCTTTTGAACAACTAATCATAAATGTTGAGCAGTTAATTCAGCTATAGCCTATAATTCTGGGACACAGGAGTCTGATAATGCCATAACTAGAAGAAAAGAAACAACAGCAGGAAACACCATTTAAGTAATCTCCTCTTGAATGTCCTCTTGAGAAGTTATTTAAAATGGAAACACATTGTGTCCTGTATGAAAAGATAGTCAATTTAAAAGAAGAAAAGGACAAAAAAGAATGGATATGTGAAATACAAGACAATGAAAACAAGTTGTCTTTTGGCACCATCTGTTATGTAAAGTATCTCCATTCTCACTAGAGAATGTAGGGAACTAGGTACGCTGCCTTGACAATTGTTTGGAGCACCACCCAGCACTTGGTGAAAATGATGAATCCGACACTGTCCATCCATTACTGCTATTCTCTCAGGTATTGAAGTGCTAGCAGTCTCGGCTGGGATGTGCTTTGTGGGAATTCTGGCTTTGAGTTACTATAAGCAGCACCGTTTCCTAAACTGAAGTGTGACCATCACTACTGTAGGATCAGCTTTCTAGTTCAGTGGTCTGGTAACTGTGAAACATAAAAACCCTCAGCCACTGTATTTCCTGTTTCTTTTTTTTTTTTTTTCTTCCCCATTTACCCTACCAGTTGTGCTCCTCTGCCACAAGGAGCTTATTGTTACTGTGCTTTCTCAGCACCGTGGAGGTGAGACTGTGATTCAGGTGACTGATTCTACTGTCCTGTACCATAGGGATATCTTCAAATTATGCAGCAAGGCCATTACTGTCCCATTACAATATGTCATTTTTTTTCCCTTCATATATTCTGCATCATTAACTGCTCTACTCTGTAAAAGTCTTTGGAATAGGTCTTCTCTGATGTTTAGATATATGTTCTCTCAACAGCCTCCACTATGTTCAATTCATAAAAGAAATTAATTCCCTTTTTCCTCAGTCCTGATGTATTTAATATGATTGGATGTTGGAGCTAGAAGTTTAAGCTGGTCTTTTGTCTCTGATTATTAGCACATAACAAATCTCTGTAACTACAGTGATGTTTCTGGTGAATCATATGCCATCCAATCATCTTCATATATTCTGTCACTGTCTACCTCCTGTGTTATAAGTGGTGTTGCACACACTGGGTCTACAGTGGCAATCTAGGCACAGCACCTGTCCCACTGATGAGAGTCACGTTGGAAGAAAGTCCACTTTACTGCCCCTGTTGGGTACTACAGTGGCCAGGTTAACAGAAATAAGATTTGCTTTTCTCTCTTAAAATCAGGGAATCTGATTCCTAAAGTAAATAAAATATACGTTGTGTTGGCCACATTTTAGTATGTACCACCATAATCTTCAGGAGTACTACTCTGCTCAAAATTAATCACATATTCAGAAATATTTTTGAACTTGGATTCAAATCTTTGATCTTGCCGATATATTTCGGTACAGTTAAATGGATTTTCATTGAGATACTGAAATTGGATAAACTTGTCTCTTTAAAATAAAAAATAAATTAAAAAAATAGACACAGTTCATTATTGCAGAATTAAATTTCTGTCCCATAGCCATTATTTCTGTGTTTTATCCAATTAATGTTTCATTTCAAAAGCATAAAAAGAAACGGTAGCTGGAACTGCAGTCCAAATATCATACCCTGCTCTCTTGTTAAATCACTTAATCACTAAATTTAAAAGATTATACTGATACAATAGTTCATGTGTTATTGGCATCCTGGTACCACTTAGGATGAGGAAAGGCAGTTCTGTTCAGAACACTCTCTAGCACACTGGTACCGACCCACTTTCCCCTAGAAAAGAGGGGACATAGGTTTGAGTTCCTTCATGCTGATGAATGGATTACTCACGAAAATAGGTACCTCTCTATATTGTTTCTGAATGGTAATGGCAAGGTGCTGTGCTCTTTGATGGATTTAGTGCTGTTTGTGTGATTTAGTATGCTGCTGGTATGCTTGCCAGGCTAAGGCTCTCTGCATCGTCTCTGGGTTACAATGAAGTTTAGAAAGAGGGGTCTGTGTAAAATATTTGCCTAAGAATTATTAGAACATTGGAGAGAATAGAAATTTTAAAGTCTGTCTCCTGTATTTTAATAGGCCCAGCAAATGGGAGGTTTTTTCCTATCTTGTTCTTATGTTTCTGTTTCTCATCCATTTCTTTTACATCTTGACTGAAAGCACAGTAAGGGTTGTAGTTCTAGCAGTGAACCATAGCTCCCAGGCTCAGTGATCTGAGAGATTTCTGAAAAAAAGAAAAAAGAAACTTATTAAAGTGAATCCAAAGATCTTTTTATGTTGAAAAGACAGGGGGCAGAGGGGTGAAGAAAGGGGGAAAAAAAAGTGCTTTATATGGGACTGAAGAAAACCTACATCAAATACGGGTGACTTGGAAAATTTGGATTAAGTGTTACTGCCAAACATTGTGACCGTAAAGCTATTTTAGGGATTTCTGCATTTTTCTACAGTAAGTGGTATGACAAATAAATGTATGAAGGAATTAATTCTGAGTGTTCCAACATTCTGTCAATGATGGTAAATAAAGAATTGCTCTGCATAAGACTGACAATCTTATACATATATTAGGGGCTGATTTAATGGTCTATAATAAAGTGTAAAATTGGAAAAGAGAAAAATGTAATGATGAGCAAAATTTCATAGCTAGGTTTCCGAGTTGCCAAATGCTTCAGAAGGCTGCAATTTCACAGCAGGATTGGTTCCAGAAGTGGAAATTGGACATAAATACTTCCAGAGAGTGGAAATGTAAATTTTAAAAAATTAATTAAGAAACACATTTGTCCTAATACATTCTCTATTAATAATTATAAACTAATCACAGAGCTATGGTTTAGAAATCAATTTATTAAAAAAATCTTTAATGAATTAACTTCAGTTATAAATCTGTGTCTAAGAATATTTCAAACAGTTGGTCAATTTTGGTGCATTATTTCATGATAATTGCACATAAAATGCTCTGGGTGTGTTGGCTGCTGAAGAAGAAACATTATGGCTATTACAAATCAGGTTTTGTTCCAAGTATTGTATAAATATTCTAGCACCCTAACACATCTATTGTCACTGACTAATAGTGCATTAACTTATTCTTTATTATGTTATTGGTTTTGACCAATGGTCTGTATTTTCCTTTAGGGATCTTGTCATCATTAGATCTTATTTATCAAATAAAGCTATAGGACAGAATGGCTCTTCCTTTGTTCCCAGACTAGCTGTACCTGGTGCATGTAATGGATACGATGACAGCAAAATTATTCTACACTATTCTACACTCATACAATTAGCTTAAAGTCTTTAGACTGTCTTTGAGGTAGGTTTATTATAATGCCAAGTCAGCACGATAAGTGTTTACATTAATGTATTTTTGTTATAAGATGTAAGTGCAGCAGAGCCTTTAAGACAAGTAGCAAAATGAATAGTGATTCTGAAGATACACAAATAAGGCAATCTGCTAGAGCCAGTGACAGACTCGATACGAAAACAAGAGCTCTTTCTTAAGAGAATTTGTGTCGATACCAGGTGTACAATGTATTTGAAACTCCTGTCAACCAAAAGGGCTCTGGCACAGAAAAGTGCTGATTATAGGAGATAGTGATTTACCCAACTCTGTACTATTTCTGTTTGATTAAAAGTCTGTTATTGATGGAACAGAATGATGGCCTGGCTTCATTGTTGGACTGAAAGCCAGCTACTTTAGGAGCCAATTTTATTAACTAGTAGTTAAGTGCCATCAGCATGTCTGAGATTGGAAGCATGCAAGAATGAAAACGATACATTTGAGCGTGCCAATACATCATGAAAAAGAAGTTCAAAAAAGATAAGGTGTAGCAAAAGGTGAACAAAGTTATAAATTAAGTTGTTCCAGTTAAACAACCTTCTTCAGAGCTTTAGAAAAAGTATTTTATATTTAAATGGAAGTACTTTATGCTTTTTTATGGAACACTTTAGGATTTTTTTTTAATAATTAAATGTATCAAAATGACATTTTGAGGGGAAGGAAGAGCAAAAATGCAGAACGAATGAACTAAATGTTGAAATTCAAATAATGCTTTTATGGAGACCTTTATGATAAGTCTGGATAATGCTGACAAAATTTTTCAGTGGGGGAGCTATTTTGGTAAATCCGAATAACAACAGAAATGGTTTTACAGAAGAACTGAGCTTTCAAATTCACTTATTGTAACTGCTTTGGCACACGACTTGGTACTTTAGTGGTAGAAACTATACTTTCTATATTTTTCTTCTGCTAATTTATTCTGGTTTTTGAGGATGAGTTATTTTTATTTATTTATTTAGATTATAGTGTTTACATTATTTTAGTAGCTAAAGCATATAACTAGGCTGGATGTTATTTTCAACACTATGCAAATGTGAATGGAAAACACTGTTGAGGAAGGTGATGGAGGTAACAGTATTATTGATACAGAACTGACAGGAGAAAAGGTGGGGAGAATGTTAGGGTCTTTCCAGGGGTCTGCAGAGAGGTTTCCATAAAGACCCTCCAGGAGATGAGAGAAACTCCATGAGTTAGCCTCTTCTTTCCCATTACTGTATCCTTCACAGGCTCAGTCAGCCACATGGGAGTCTCTTTGTACGGATTGAGACTGTACAATAAAGCTGGACAATATCCTAAATTTTAACCAAAAATGCTCACTTTTACCATGCACTTTCTTTAAATCTGGCCTTAAGAATCCTTCCATATTAAAATTTATGAGCAAATTTACAGATAAAATGTCTAAATATAAGTAAGCCTTACCATACACTTAAGGGAAGGACAAACTGTAGCTGATAAAGTGCTTATGGCTCACAAAACAGCTGATGTGGAAACTCACTGCAAATGTTGTCTTAATTTTTTTGTTTTGACACTTAGACTTCATGCACAGGTGTTGTGTGTATAAATCTCTGTCATTCAGGTATGTGTTCATGTGTACCACAGTGGACATTCGTGTGATTGCACAGAGTAGTTCACTATACAGCACTCTGGTTACGGCTGTAATCTTGTTTTGTCTCATGTGACATGTGAAAGTGCCTGATTCCTAGGAAAAGCTTACAAAATATTCCACATCCTAATACATCTATGAAATGTTTTATTTATTCATATCTGTGTATATGCTTGTATAAATATATACTTATAGATAGACAGATAGATTCCACTTAAGTAGAAGCTTCTCAGTTCAGATATCTTCACTTACTCTCCTAAGTCTTTAGATGCTGCATGAAAAAAAGGTTTATTTAAAAATCTAGAGATTATACTGTGGAAAAATTACTGTGCACAATAATGACTGTCTGAGTAGCTAGTCCTAACATGTTCTGCCTTACATTAGCTAATGTATATCTTTAAATTCAAAGTAGCAGCCGTTATTATAATTATTATAATTGATGTTTTGTTTTATAAATACAATTGGACATACCATTCACTTGTAACAACACTGTGTTTAGCAAATATAAACTGAATTCTTCTTTAATATCTTATCTGAGAGGAGTCAACATTTCCTCTCTTTTAAACAGAAAGAAGAGAGCTCTTTTAGGGTTGTTACATGAAAAGGAAGAATTCTATGCCAGGCACTGAAATTTATTACACAGTCAAACTAGTAGAGCAAGCTTAAGGAGGTATTTGCAAAGTCTACAGGCAAACATCTGGCTATGTTTTTGTCCTTCAGGTATGATAGATTTTGTTAAGAACAGCACCATCAAAAATCCCATAAGAGCAAATCGTCCTGGGAGAAAATTAGAAGGCAAGAGAAAAACATCTTTATTTATTCATCTTACCTTGACTTTTTCTGCCACTAGGTTTGCTTGCAGTGAAATATTTCAGAAGTAATTCTGCTTAGTGCTTACCTTCAAAATGATTTTGTTCTGTATAGTTTTTAAATATTTTCTGCTAAAAAGAAAATGCACTAGTACTTTCCAATAAATGTTGTCATTTAACATTCAGTGTACTGGGGCTCTGCATAGTGATCCCATATATAAAACCAAAATTTATATCAGAAAAAATATATTTCTTACTTACAAAAAGGAATGGATGTAGGCTAGAGGCTAGAGACTCATTTTAGTGCAGTTTAACGGAGATCATGGCATCCAAAATCTGTTTTACCCTTTCCTTCAGTGCATTATGTATTTCTGTTGTATTTACCTTCCACGTAAAACAAGATAACACATGTCATTAATTGAACTTCATGGTCAGGTAAAATATTTTAAGCTTTTTTTTCAGGAATGATAATCAGTAGTACTAGGGCATTCATTTTAGCATGTACAAATAAAAATGTGTCCATCTGTTACTTGCATTGTACTGGATACAGTAGGTAGGCAGAAGAATACATTCAGCCTATAAACTGTTCAGGGTGAGTTTGTATAAACTGCAAATGTCTGTTAGGTACCCATTTCCTTTGAAAGTAAGTTTTTATTTTACTTAAATATTTGAACATTTATTTTTATTGCATCAGTAATGAAGATACTTAAAGTATAGAAAGAAAATAATATAGAAAGTGAAGAAAATATCAACATTTATTTAGGAATCAGGCTCTCTGATCAGATTATGATGTGCTTTGTTTTTTATAGACTAAATTCGCCTATATCCAGGGTAGAAATCAAAATGATCAATTTTCTTCATGTATGACACCAAAGACACTGTTACCACTACTGCTTTAGCACAGTAAATTAAAGACTGACATAATATATGAACAGAATAAGGTTATGTTAAGCTGCATAAAACTGTCCAGATATCTTGATTTCCTTTGCAGATTTCAGTGGGAAATATTTCTAGCAGGTACAGTCCTTTCTGCCTCCATTCACAAAAATTTTGTCTGTTCTGCCATAGTCCCTCCAGCATGTCCAAGTCTCAGATTTCTCTTTTCTCTTCTATATACTCATGTTTCCAGTAGACCTCAACCAACCCATTCTAATGCCTCCCTGCTATAATACAAGTCCATGTCACGTCCAAATTTATTGTGTACTGTGTTTTACACAGACTAAACACTTGCTCATTGCCTATTACTTCTAAAACAGTTTTGCCCAGCTCTGCATTTCCTTAACTGACCACGGGGCAGTTTATAGCTGTGGGGTCTCCTTCATGAACCTGGTCCTATTTTATCATCTCATGCCTGTACTCTGCTACAATACACCATGTCTCAACTTTTCAAGTCACTTATTGTCATACTAATAGAGCTATAGCTATAAAGAAAGCCCAGTTCAGGGCATGATACTCTGAACTGGATAATGCACAAAACAGACAAAACATTTGAAACCATAGTGCCTAAGCTCCAGGAAGCATCTACAGAGCATCTAGACATGAAGGTCAAATGCAGACTTCCCATTCTAGATCTAAGTATAATAGCTGAAGGATTTTTGCCCTAGGGCATTGCTTGCTGGCTAGAGATGACTGGCCTGTTCCATCTGCTGATGGAAGGACTGTTTAAGCTCTCCAAATTTGCCACACCGGCTGTTTATACTTACCTGGCTGATCTTGTGTGAAGATCACTGTCTTTTCCATCAGGATAGTAACCCACTGAAGTGGTAACACTTAGCTGGGGGAGGATAACATCTTTGATGGATACTGTTGTTTGCAAAGTTGATGGTGTGAAATTTCCAAACCAGTTTTGTTTTGATCCAAAATTTGGCCAATTTTTTGTAGTTAAATATTTTGGACATCAAGTTCAATCCACTCACAAGTTTTCAGTTCTCCAATTCACATTAGAGGTGCAAACATATCTTTAAAAAATAGCAATTATTCTTCATTCCCTAGTCTAATTGTTCTAACTGAAATGTAAAATAAATTAGTAAATACCTGCTTGAGGCAGACATAGAGAATACAGACTTTCACCCTCATTGGTTGTAAGCAGTGATAGTAAAGGAGATCAGCAAGTGGAAACATCAGTTTGCAATTGGAAGTAAGGGGTAAGCAGTTATAGTTTCAATAGCTCTGATAATTAGGTAGAGCTAGAACAGGTATTGGATATGCTTGTCCTCTAGAGATCTGTTTTAAATTCATTATTTATTTTTCTATGCCTAGATTTAAACACAAAAGATTAAATAAGTAATTTCATCTGAAGTCTGCTGTAAAGGTTAATGAGAGAACTATAAAGCCTGGAATGCTTAGGTTGATTATCAGGAAAACGTTTTCTGACAGTGAAATACATTATACTTTGTGATTGTCCCAGAAGGCAAATAACCAAGGCCTAACTTCTTGGGTCATATTGCTAAGTAGACAGAAGTCAAGAAAGTACATTCTGTTCATAAAGCAGCAATAGGAGGTGATGATCTGAGAATCCCATTCATCTGTAAATGCTGTGATTCTGTGATCCACTTTTATTTAATTTAAAGAATGTTTAGTTCTTCATGATGAAGTTTCTGCATTATCAAGGCAAGCCTCTAACACAAAAGAAAGAGAATGAGCAGCAGCAAGAAAAAATTTCTCATGTTACTAATTTATCACGGTGTGAGTTTTCTTCCAATGGCACCTTCTTCCCAACAACTGACATATGGTGCTCATATAACCAGCTGATTTGCAGTATCACATCCATACATCTGCATGTCAGATAGGTGTTTTGCTTTTGTTAGTTGGTGGCTGGGATTCTGTGAGGGGGTGTTTAAGATAAAGGTCACACAAAGGTGTTACACAGGTTTAGGTGAGGGAAGGCAGAGGAGACAAGTGTTCACCATATCCTCCCTTCTCCTCTTCGGTCCATTATTTGCACATTTTAGGGGCAGATGTGCAATCTGGGAAGTTTTCCAAATTCATTTTTCAGAACATTAGGTGCTCTCAGCATTAGGCGTACTAAGCAAATCCCTCTTTGTAACAATTTTGCCACCAGCATTGAAGATGAGCTGCTTTCAGGATGAAAATAGATGGCCAAGAACTTGGGCCAAACCAAGTAATTTGGTGATAAAATTGGTTAGAAAACTTTTTAGCTGGTTTTCACACATCCTCTCTGTTCTACTTAGAGGTCTCCAAGCCTTTGAGCACTTACATAAAAAGTCTTCTTACATGGAGTATTTCTGAAAAAAAATGTACATGACAGGAGGCTCAGAAATGTTTCTAGAATAATTCTATATATATGACAATGAATCACCTACCCCAGGCTATTGATCTGATCAAAGAGTTTCTAAATATTCAGACTTGTTGCTACTTACCTTGCTATTTTTAATAACAATTAATACCTTGTTATTTTTCTATTTTGTTGGGGTTCTTTCTGCAGTTTTTCATGTCCTAGAAGAGTGATTTATTTTTTCCCCCTAATAAGGGGACAAAATCTTGGAAGACTAAGAAGTAGTATTGAAATGAACTGCTGTCTTTCATTTAGCAGCCTCAATTTCTATTTTCCTTTCCTATTGCTTTAATGAGACTCCCTAGAGGAGTTTAGGTTTCTTGCTGCAGAGGCCCTGAGTTTGGAGCAGACTCACTCCCCTCTATCTGTAGTAGCTCAGATGTGCTGACATTTAATACAGTTTAACTGTTTTCCTGTGTTTATATATATTGTTAATATTTATTGTTACATATGTCTACATGGAAGCAATACAGAAGACACTGACTAGTTAGATGGTTAACTTTTTGTTAGCTTTGTTTTTTGGAAAAGATTTTAAAAGTAGGGCTCATAATGAAGATGAGAGAAGGAAAGACAGTCTGAGGAGCTTGCAGTTAAGGCTTAACCCTGCTCCTGAGTGGTTCAGAGTTTGAGCATGCCTAGGTCAGGGACAGATTGTATATGCTGTTGTCTTTTATAGGTTAGCAGAATGTTGACTTACTTGATTCCTCCGCTACTGGTTGTTCACATCTGTTGCTCTCAATACAACTGAGCTCCTACATCTTTTTAAACAAAGTGGGAAAGTTAACTTTAAAAACTGAACCATGGACCTCAGCAATTTTATAAAGGTGATGAATTCTCATATTTCTGAAGGGGCATATGGAGACTCTAAATCATCATAATCATAAATCATCATAATCATAAATCACACTTCCAGGGATGGGGCATCTACAACTTCTCTGGGCACCCTGTTCCAGTGTTTCACCACACTCATCATAAAAAAGTTCTTCCTTATGTCTAATGTAAGTCTACCCTCTTTCAGTTTAAAACCATTACCTTCTGTCCTGTCACTACAGGTCCTGATAGAAAATATCTTTCTCAGTCTTTCCTATAAGCCCCCTTTATATATTGAAAGGCCACATTTAGGTCTCCCTGGAGCCTTCCCTTCTCCAGGCTGAACAACTCCAACTCCCTCAGCACTTTCTTCAACAGAGAGAGGTGTTCCAGCCCTCTAGCAATTTTCATGGCCCTCCTCTGGACCCTATCCAACAAGTTCAAGTCTTGTACTAGGGACCTCAGAACTGGATGCAGTAGAGGGAAAGAATCAACTTCCCTTGATCTGCTGTACACGTTTCTTTTTATGCAGTGAAAATGAGTAAGCATTTTACTAGATTTACAGTCTTTTTTTGCTGTTGTTTCTGTGTAATGTCTAATGTAATGAATTGCTGTAGTATTTATGGTAAAAGTTACAGCACCATATCAAATGACAGTTAAACAAGAAAATGGCCTATAAACATATCCACAGAAGGACAGGTGTTTCTATTAAACAGCCTTCCATTATTTGAGGATCCTACCAGTCTAGCAAAGAAGCTAAGTGTCCTTACATCAATAACCTCAGTAAAACCCAGAAGTTGTTGATTTAGTAATGTGCTTTCAAGTTAAGCACATGAATAAACATTGCTTAAATTGGAGCTGTGTTCAGCAGAGGGAACAGCAGTATTATATTCAAATATTTCTCCATAATAAATTTTAGCCCATATTGGCTTCTTAATACTGACCACTGTATAGCATAATTAAGAGAGGATACAACAGAGGACTCAACAGCAATGAAAAAGGTTTCCTGCATTTTATAAATGGATCACATTAATTACGTGTGCTCACAGCATCTCTAATAATTCCCAGAGCAGAAACAACATGTCCACTCTAATAACTCTAAAGGGGATTCTATATTTACACCACTGCATATACAAAAAAGCTATGTAGTCCTCTAAGGCTCTTTAGCTCTAACTAATTAAACAGTGATTTTGCTTCTTGTGTCAGAAAATGGCTGGTGCCTTATGGACACAAGCAGCTATGAAACAGTCTTCTAACTATGTAACTGCCTTTGGACACCATGTCACTGAGCAAGAGAATAGGGAAAAGGAGGTGGGGAATTGAGTTGAGGGGACTCCAGCCCCAAACTATAGAATTCCCCTAGGAACCAAAGATAGTCTCAAACCTCATTGCTTACTGCTTACTGGTTCCAGCTTGTGGCACATTTCTTTGACCCAACAAACAAGAAACAAACCAATCGAAAACATTATGCATCCATTTTTTTCCCCTGGGAAGATGGTATGAGGAGAAGTGAGCTATGCGTAGCAGGTATTAGAAATGTTGTTTTCATGTAGTAGTAAAAGGTAGAGATGTTCCACTTTGCGTAAAAAACCTAAGTGATGGACATGGATGTACATGGTAATGTAGATTACCTGTGGCCCACAGCACAGCTGAATCTAGCCTTCAGTGTATTTAATGTTAAAACATTGTGTGCGGTTCACACATAGATATAAAGTCCAAAACTCTCTGCTTGCTTCTTATGTACTTCTCCATGAAGTTATCAACCTCAATAGATGCCCATTTTTCCTATAATAGGGAGAATGGATCATGAGAGATGCATATTTTCAGTAGCCAGCTTTGAGGAGAGCTACTGTAACCATCCAGAGGGAACAATGCGGAAAGAATTTGGTGTGATAACTAAATAATGGCCTAACAGTTACTATTTTCTCTTCCTTACTCTGGGTATCCAAAACATGAATCTGCTTGTAATGTGAATCAGCTGATTCTCATTTGTTAAAAAAAAAAAGGAAAAAGAAAGAAAAAGAGAGGGAGAGAACAACTACTTCACTACTTCACATAGTCTAATAGTCTAGTGGCTAAATGATTCAAATGTGGAAATGTGAGTTCAAATTCCTTCTTGTGAGTAAGGGCTTGAATTATATCATTTACACCCTCAGGAGGTTATTCCTCTGACAACCTATTTGATTGGAGCTGGCAACTTTGGGCTGGTTTCACTTCATTTATCTTTAGACATTTAACACCTAGGCAAAAAAATCTAAGCAAATTTTGTTATGTTCTTTCTGCTAAAAGGATCTGAACAGCGACTTCAAGTGACTTGTTTCAAAGGCAGGTAGGACAGGAAGACAAATAAGCTTTTTTAGTCTTAGGGTGATCAAACCCTGGCACAGATTGCCCAGAGAGGCTGTGGAGTCTCTGTCCTTGGAGATATTCAAAACCCAACTGGAATGTTACTTTGCACTTGATTTTTCTCTTAAGTGTACTCACTTTAATTTTAGATTCCTAACATAGATGAGATGAATCTCAGCTGATATCAGCTGTACCTGAAAGCCGACTGGCATGCTGAGAGATAGCTAGAGGGGGAGGAAAATAGTTAGGTATATGGTGAATCAAAGAACATAGACCAAGTCTGAGTCTGAAAGCAAATTAAACTAAAATCTTCTGAGATCCAAGATAGAGCACTCTAACTGCAGAACTACACTTCCCACATGTATCATGTCAACATACAACTTTCCATTAGAAGCCTTAATGTGAATGTTATATACAGGAATAAAATATATGCACTTGTGAAATGTCACAAGGCACCACATGTACAGCAAAATGACTTGCAGTTGTTTCAGTACTGAAACACAATAATTACACACTCATGATCATGACAGATACATCACACTGAAATATTTTATCTTCCTTCTTCCTTGATATTGAGTTGATAAGATTTAATAACTAAAATACCATTTAAATACCTGACAGTTCTTATTACTTTCTTCTACAAGGCAAATAATTTAGACAGAAATCAGAACAAAAATACAAATTTGGTGTTTAAAAACAAAAGAGAAAAGATAATGCTGCTGATTCTATATTATGTATCATGTTTATTTTCACTGTAGCAAGGTATAATTTCTTCAAGTGTGAGGGGTAAAAATGATTAACCAAAATTTGTGTTTACATTTCTGAAGATGTCCAATAATAGATTTAGTAGAAATTCTCACATGATTATCTTTTTGAAGGCACTTCTGTCTTTAATGATATACATAACATTGTTATTTTATTTTTCTGAATTATGTTAAATGTAAATAAATTTTGGAAGTGGATTTTGACCACATGTCCAGCTTAATGCACTGATAACATATGATTTGAGACTCAGAGAAACCTAAATGAGAATAGTATATGGCTCCCTCTGAGACATGAAAGAAAATAGCCTGAATGAGAACAGACATGTTGAGCAGATAAAGCTGATATACTTTGGTATTGAAGCAGTCTGAAAAGGCCAGATAGTTTGTTTAGTTATTTTAAATCTGTTTAAAATTTAAGTCTGTGCTGGACAATATTTTTGTTTTGTTCTTTTGCTGCAGTTGAAACTTCTACTTTTACACAGAAAATCTAGTTTTCAGATTTTTTGGGGATCTTAAAACCTGTTGTCAAGTGAAGTTGGCTATTAGCCCTAAAGGCTTCCCATTTTTGTTTTGAACATAAAAAATGAAACATACTTGTTTTGTTTTTCTCAAGGCCCATCTCCCATGAAGCTGATAAATACTGCAGTTGGTTAGCATCTCTGAAAAGCAGGATAATTTTTCTGTGATTGACTTTCTTTGCAGAAAGGATACAGAATAAGTTACAGCAGGCAACTGTCATGTGAAATCTCATTTCTTTGGCTCAGCTCTTGCTTCTGCTACTCCCTGCATGGCTTAGGGCATCTCACTTGGCCCTTTCTGGGACCTAAAATAGTTAGCCAGTTGCTTCAGGGGGTCTGTACTCCCTGCTCCTCTTTTTCTAGGAAAGCCTGCACAAACCACAGCAAACTGATGATCTGTTGCTGCATAGCTGGCCATGCACACCACAAAATAGCTTGTCAGTGACTGCATTCAGCATATGACTGTTGACCTTTACTGAATCCCTTCACTAATGTTTGTTATTTATGCTTTTATTTTTAGTAGATACTATAATTTTGCTACCTTTTACAGCAATAAACTGTACCCTTTCAGGCATGCTAACATGTTCTAGAGAATTAAAGTGTTTTTATTGCTTGCAGTCCTACAGTTCTCAGTACCCTGAGAAGTCAAAGAGGGTGAAAAGGAACTGAACATATCTGTGCTGCTACTTTTGGAGCATCTTTCCAAATGTTGCGGGTGAAGTCTTTGGATTTCTACTAAGGATCCTTTAAGTGGGAGAGAGAGATCCTTATTGGCTTCAAAAATTTCTGGCAGCTGCATTTAAGCAGTATGTTCAAAATGTGAGTTTTATTTATATGTCTAGGATAAATGCTAGTAGACAAAAAGTCTTCTGTTAGTGAGAAGTTTGTTATTTTTAACAAATGAGAAAGCTCGTGGTTTTATTCATGTTTTGATTGGAGATGGTTATCTTGACAGCAGGTTTTTGGAGAGATGTAACAGGAGAATATGAAGAAAAAATGTCTGGCTTTCATTCAGAGTTATGGGGTAAATCCTGATTAGCCACAAGGGGTCAGTGCCTGAGAACAGTCCAGAGGATCCCCCTGGTCTGCAGGGAATGAAGATAGTGCTGCAGTTGAGAAGCACAATACTGGTCCAGTTCTCACAGTTGTATTTCAAGAAGCAGATGAGATGAGTCACCGCTGTGAATAGAAATCATTGATATCACCACATGCACACCCACATATATAGGATTTAAACTGTGATTTAATTTGCTCACCATTAAGGCTTATGTACTTGCTCAGCAATGGAAAAAACTTTTGAGGGCTGGGGCAGAGGAATAAATTCCATCTAGTACCATTTTGCCTGTCTTATATTAACATGTTTGTTCTTTCCATCTCATATAATTTCAGAAAGCTTTAAAACGTTAATGCACCTTAGGAAAAGAGATCCTGCATAGCACACATCAATTCACTATTATTTAGGCTGTTTATAGAGATTTAGAATATTTGTATCTCTCTTTCCTTTTAAACCTGATGAACCTGAATAAATTACAGGAAATTTGTACACATATGTGACACAGTTCCAACATGCATGGATATAGAAATGTACTAGATCAAAAAAATATACATCCCTATGAAATTTGATTCAGAAATGTTTTTAATAAGAGAACATGTACTATTATCCAAAGGGGTGCCTACCTGGAACATCTCTTTCTTTTAACAATAAAAATCTTGATTTATCACAACTGACTTTTTGTGGCAAAGTGAAAGCTGGCACTGAATATACAGAGTCCTCTAATATTCCTTATTCCATCTGGCAACGAAATGAGCCTGAGGAAAAAAAAAGAGTACAGTTATTAACTCAGTCTTTGGTTGTGTGTTTTAGTGAATAATATAGTACACAGTGGTCCTGGGATCCTCAATGATATAAGTAGTAATTCACAGCACAAAAATACAGAAAGACTACTGAATCTTGAACAGATGATGTCATTTTTCTCCATGGCAAACTGGACAAGTCCCATTTCCTATCTATCAGCAGCTTGTAAAGCCCCAATTCTTACATGAAGATGAAGACCAAACTGTGGTCTCCCAAGTGGAATGTGCTAATAGTGATAGGACAAATGGTCTTTCCGCTTGTGCCTTTCCCAGGGCAAGCACTGTTTTGAAAATCCTGATGAGGGATGGTGCTGGGGCTAGCTTACACACAAGGTTTCCTTAGCAGGCCTGATTTTGTGGCACTTGTGATGTTTCTGATGCTGAATGGCAGCTGAAAGTACAGCTCAGCTTCTGAGAAAACCCAGTTTTAGCTGGCTGATGTAGAGAGCAAAAGGTTATAAACACTCCTTGCAGTGGAACATGAAGAATTTTCTAGTCGTGCAATGACAGAATGGATGAGGTTGGAAGGGACCTCAGGAGGTCATCTTGCCCAAACCCCTGCTTAGGCAGGGCCACCTAGAGCCAGTTGCCCAGGACTGTGTCCAGATGGCTTCTGAAGATTTCCAAGGAGGGAGACTCCACAATCTCCCTGGACAACCTGTGACACTGCTCATTCACCCTCACAGTGAAAAAGTGTTTCTTGATGTTCAGAAGGAAGCTTCTGTGTTTCAGTTTGTGCCTAGTCCTATCTATGTGCATTTATCTAGTACCCATGTTAGGTTTTCTGAGCTGAGAAAAAAAAAAGGATACTTGGTCTTTTTAGTTACATATACTTTTGAGAGGAGTGGAAGGACTCATGATAGTCTTGTGCATTGGGGTATCCTTCACTTTAAAACAGCCTGATTGCTAGACTGTGATAGGTAGGAGTAAAAACAAACCTAAGAGCTTAAAATAATATGACGGACCTCATAACACTATGTTCTGGAAAAATTGCAGCTTTCAAAATACGTATAGGTTAAGCTGATTAATCTTAATTAATCCCTCTCACTTTTGTCCTCTGCAGTGCAACTCAGGGACTTCAGTGTACATAGACATATCTACACTAAGAATCCCACATGCCAATAACAGTCCTGCTACTGATTCAAAAAGGTATGTAAAATCTAACCTCGGTATTGTTGCTGTTGCACTGCAATCTGTACCTGAGCTAGCCAAATTAAAGACGGCTAGATGTAGTTAACTTCACTAGAGTCAGTCCTATGGCAGGTTTCTATGGCAGACCTACCTTTAAAATATAAAGCTTTTTCTTAGGCACAGGGACTGAAAAGTGAAAACACAATTAACATAGAGCGGTACCAGCCAGTGCTGCTCTTACTACAACTGGTAGTAGGGTAAGAAAAATTATGGTTCATTATATTGTTCTGACTCTATTTGGTTAGGAAAAAGAGTGAAAAATGTGCAGTGCACTGTGATGAGTGCTGCTCCAAAAAGCACAGGGCCTATCTTGACAGCATGATGTTCTTGCTTTGATCAGACTAGCATTCATAAAGACTCAAGTTTAAAAGTGCTGTGTGGATTAATTTTGTAAATGATGCTAATGAAGTCTGACTGCCTTAGGTTGACTTGTTTGTCCTGGGTGAAACATCTGCATACTGTTCCTGTGCTCTGCAACATGTTTTACTGATGACAATGAACATGATTTGCACAGTGGAAGTTCATAGAGAGATTTTGGGGTGGGAAGGATAACTCCCTATTAAGTTTAATGACAGCTACTTATATCTAAGACCAAGGGTCTTCTAAAAATTTTTTTCTTTTTTTTCTGTTTCCCTATTCTTCATCTGGAAGATTTTCCTTTTGGGATAAAGTCTCCAGGGAAAAGGCACAAGTAACAAACACTTATCAAAGACACTGAAAGACTTTTAAATTAATTAAGAAGAAAGAATATATTAGAGAATTTTCCTCCTGGAGATATAAAAGCAGCTGCAAGCCAAAGCATTACGCATGTTAAAAAATAGTAGTCTTTCAAAAGATCTAAATTATTTATGTTTTTCAAAGTGCCTAGCCTTTATAACACTTTTTAATGCCCAAAGAGTACAAAAAAAGAAAAATCTATCAAAGGTAATTAGATATGGAGTGTCTGTCCCCAATTTAAGGGGTGACTGTTTCCCAATTCCCCAGTGTCTGTAAGCATATTCTGAAGAAATCCTGTTGTTTTCCTGCGGGGTGCACACATCCTCTGACTGTACACACTTGGATCTTACGATGGAGTAGGTGTCACCAGGTACAGCTGTTTGTTACCGTGGTTTGCCCCTTCTGATAAATAAGGAATATAATTGTCTTGTGACAGATGCACTGAAAAACCCCAGTGCACATCAGAAACTGAAGCATGGTAGAGCATTTTTATTATGCTCAAGACTTACTTTCCGTACTCCCATAACAGCCTACTTCTTCATGGACGAGGCTCAAAAATATCTTCTTCGTATGCTGTGTTAAGAGTCAGTGACCTGGTGAAATTGGGAGGCAGCTTAATATAATACAGAGACCACCAGTCTGGTAACACACTGCACATTTTTCACAAATTTCAATAGGAATGATGCTACAGTCAGCTCTCTGCAGAGTTCTTTAAATGCTGTAATTCTAATAAATCCCCCTTTTTACTAGTTTATGGCTGCATTTACACAACCCCCCATAGGTTTTACAAACTCAAAAAAAGAAAAAGAAAAGCTTTGATAGCCATAGCGTTAGAAAGTCCCCCCCACACCTGTAGCTCATACTCAGAAAAATATAATTTACACAGTCAAATGGTAGGAAGGTTATAACGTACTTTATTACTCTCCTGAGTACTGTAACTTTACTGGAATATTCCACTGCCAGGCATCTTCCACACAAATTCAACTGAATAAAAGCTAGAGCATTTAGTCTCTGTTCTTGTTTTACATTAATTAATATCTATATTAAAATAGACTTTTGCCTGCAAGAAATAATATAACAGAAGATAATAAGTGAAATCTTGCCTTACTTAAAGCAACTTTTTTCATACACAGTCCAGGCTAAAAAAAAGAAAGAAGTGTTCAAGCAAATAAAATTTACATCTAATTCTGCAAGGGAGATATTAGAATTGTTGTATTTAAATTTTCTTGGCTGTGTTTAAATTATCATCAGCCTCGTTTATTTTATTTTTTTGGGAAAGAGGAAGCATAACTCCACTGATTCCCTGGGTTTGGACTTCCGGGAGGGTCCCCATAGAAATGTTTTGAAGTAATTCTACATTAATTATATAAATGATAGCAAGTCCTTGGCCTATAGTATATTCCTGTTTGTAATCTTGTATCACAAAGTCCTGTAACCAGTACTAAAGGAATAGTTTCAGGACTGTAGAAACAGGTTTAGTTTATGTGATCTGAATAAAATATTACTAGTTCATCTTATTTTTAAATGCATGCAGTTTTATTACTCCTGGAGAACAGTTAAAACTAGTTTAAAAAAGACAAAACCTGAGATATTTTTAAACTGTCAAACCTTTGGATTTTGTTTTCAATGTGGTGGAGAAAAGCCCATGATATTGACTTTGCCTCTGTCCTTAAAAAGTCCTGCCGCATAAAACTATAACCTTGACAGTGAAGTAGTTTTATGCTAATAGATTATACATAGTTCATAGACACTACTAGAGCTTCTTCAGATTGTCAGTTGCACAGTCCAAATGTTTCAATACTTCTATAAATTAAATTTCAATTCTCTACTTTATATATAACTATTGCTAAATCACATGGAAAACTCAATTTCCCTTTATTCACATCTGGCAGTTCAATTAATTTTCTTAAAACAACAAATAATATTTATTTATTGAACAATAGCATCTTTATTAATACTTAGCTAAAATTTTACACTGTTGGATTAAGTCATTACCAATCAATCTATTAGTTTAATGTAAGTTCCAATCTAACTGAAAATTATCATAAATTATTTAAAAAAGAATTTAGTCATGGTTTGATTTAATAATAAATTAATTTATGAAGCATTATATTTCTAGTTGCAGAACAATTTTCATCTGATTGGGATGTTATAAGTATATCCTTTAATGTTTATCATTGTGACTGGTTGACATCATGCACAGTTTTACTCCTTTTAATAGTAGTCTCTAAAATTCTAGGAATGAAGAAAAGAGTGTAACTGTTGAAGAACTATAAAAAGTACATTATTCAGAAAAAGAAATAGGGTGTAAATAAATAAATAAACAGGGAATAAAATAATCTGGAGATCTTCAGCCAGATGGCTGCAAGCATGAGGACAGCATAGCTGTTTTACTTTTCTCCAGAACAAGGGAATATTTACTCTGATACATCCATTACAATAATTTACATCCATTAGCATGAGACACTTAAAAAATCAGACACCGCTGTCCATAGAATAATGCCCTTAGGAATACTTTTTAGGGATTAATATCCCCAAACTTTATTGTTTGCATGTCATGGTGGAAGTTCTGGATATAAATAAAAGTTATGTTTTATCTCATATTAATCACAGCTAAACTAAGCAGGCCCAGGGAAAAACATTTCAGGCTTCTGAGTGTTGTTTAATGTCTCATGAGAGTAAAATTTAAAAGGTAACTTGAAATTTAAGAACATTCATTTTGAAGACTGCAGACCACTTGGAGAGAAACCAGAGAATGATATGAATATTCAAAGGTCTAGGAGATGTGACCTATTACAGATGTGTTACCTAGAGAAGACAGGCATGAATGAGTAATGGTAATGGACTTCAAGTGCAGAGAAGTTGGCTGCAGACAGAAAGAGGATGAAGTAGTCTTCTTAATTACCAAGCATAGTACAGGAAGTAATGAGATCATATTTCAACAAAGGAGAATTAGTTTAAAGATTAAAAAACCTTTCTAGCTGCAGGAATAGGTGAGCTGTGGAACAGACGGCTGGGGCAGACTGTAGGATCCCCATCACTGGAAGATGTTATGAACAGCCTAAGAAAACATATTGCTGTTTAGGTTACTACAGGGAATCATCCAAGGGAGAAGGGACGTAAATGATGTCATGTTGCCTCTTTTTCCTTGGTTCTATGATACAGATCAGATATATATCAAGAGGCCAGATGGTGTTCGGAGTATTATCATCTAGCAGACTGCAGCAGGAACAGGAAAGCAACATATCCTGCATGAAACGCCAATAGCAGTGTCTTCCACCCTTCCATACTGTGCATATTTTGCCATAAGCAATAAGATAGTAAAGAAGATTCTCAGATTCTTCAAATTCTCAAGGACTGTCTCAGAACACACCTCTGTGTTGTGAACCTCTTTAAAGAGAGTAGTTTCTGGCAATAGTCGATGGCTGAAGAGGTAACATGGCAAAGGGTCTGTATAGCAGAAGATGACAGTTTCTGTTCTTTCCCTCATCAATTGACATGTATAACCAGGTTGTCACTTTTCTCATACAAACGAGATAAACCATTATCCAGACTGAAAAAAGCCAACCCTCACACAAAACTTGTACTTATGGATTTTTAGCAAAGGGGTGAAAATAACCTGAGAATGTTTGCATTGAATTGATCAAATTCAACTTTGTTGACTTTTTACACTAAATAGTAATCCATTTAACTTGGGTAACTCGGTTTCTTTATTCAGCTAATAAATACAATTTGACTGGAGTCACTGTGCACAATCCATTCAAAATAACAACTATAAGAAATGAAATGGTTTCTAAATACAAAGTCTTATTCTCCATGATAAAATCTTGCAGCCTACTTCCATAGATAATCTCTTCAAACCTGCTCCTTCGTGGAAGGATTTATGAGCCTGGTGATATGATTTGAAAATCAGCTGTGTCAATTAACTAAGCTACATAAACTTCTCAACAGATCTGGATGTGAGCTTTTATGACTACTGGGTATCTCCAATAACAGAAAATGTATGTTGCCTTGTCTCTGGCAATCTACAAAATGGCTGTTGGTTTTTTAACCACCAGTTTAATGATGGCACTTGTTTTTCACTGTAAATTAAGAAAAATATTCTGAGTCCTTTTGTTGTAACTTGATGAAATGATAAACAGATTAAATTTTCAATTCTATAATTAGTGATAACCATATGCCACCTTGTGTGGAGATAAACCAGTACCGAGGTCTTCTTTTATTATAATTTCTGAAAAGATGCAGGTTCTATTGGATAGAGAACTATTATTATTATAAACCTCCACCATAAGAGATAGGAGGTTCTTTGGAAAAAAAATTACTGTAGTGGTAGTCTTGATTACAAGAGAGTAGGGTACTGATCTATATTATTCAGCATACTCCACAATCAATATACTGAAGTAAAAAAGAAGTAGGAAAGAGAAAAAGAAACCGAAAGGTTGGATTACAACCAAACTTTATTATATTGGCTGCAGAACAGAGAAATGAAGCAGTTACTAAAACAAAAATAAAAAACCCAGTTCCTTCTCTCTTCTCTTCAGGTAAAACATAACTTTGTAGTTAATTTTTATAAATCGCATACAGTGTGATACAAAGTGTACAAAAGAGTCTGAAGCCTGACTGTTCCTGCATGCACAGGAGCACTGAAGTCCTTTAATATGTGGGAAACACTCTATAGGTCTGACATAAATGAAAGAAAGAAGCTTCTAGTGTCCTGTTCAGAGCCTTCGCTAAAACCTGCTTTCTGGTGAAAAGGCTTTGGTGGTTTGTCAAAAAAAATATGAAGCTTTCCATGGGAACACCAGTTTCCTTGAAACTCTCTGTGGATCTGCATTTAGTGTCAGCATGAAGCTGGAGGAGAAGGAGCACAGCAGAACAGGCAGCTTTGCCCTGACAGATCTGGTATGAGATTTATATTTTCAGCCAGGATCACAGAGATATGGGAATGGGATGTATGCCTTCCAGCTTCCTCAATCACTGAGCTATTCATCCACCTGGAAAGATGATTTTTTTCTGCACTATTTTGTTTTGCTTTTCAAAATATATGTGTCTTAGTTTTTGTCCCAGCTAGGCAGTGATACAGGCTGAAGGTTTGCAAGTATTTCGATGCCTATTTGAATGCCTATTCAATGTAAGCCTTATAATCAGGCCTTTTTATCCCAGAATCATGTTTCTGGGATAAAATTAAAACAGACTCAGGGCATGATACCAGTCGCTAAGAGCATACATATTCAAATATGCATGCTTGCAGGCACACACTCTTGAGAAAATTGAATTGCTCTCCACAGTTTGAAACAGATGAATATATTCTTCTGTTTTATAAATTCTTTCCAGGATTTGTGGAGAAAGTTATAAAACAAGACCTTCGGGAGAAGAATAATTATAGCTAAATCAAAGCTAAATAAATAGATGTTAACAACATCTTTTTATTCTTAGGCTCAGCCTCTTTCTAGAGGCTGTTTTTATGGGGCCCAAAGTATCTCGCTTTTATTTAGTATTGATTGTTTTGCATTTACTGCCTAAAGCAATCAGTAGCTATTGGACACTACTTACCATTTATTGTGAACTCCGAAAACTGAAAAAAATTAGCACAAAGTTTGACTTTGTTTATCCTGGACTACCTAGTCTGAAGAAATGCGTTGTTACAATACATGATCTGAACAAGACTTCAGAAATTATTAAAAGGAGACCTTTAAGGGAAAAAGCAGGTCACCTAAATTGAAGATTTAGGTACATAAATTTCATATTTCAGAGGTCCTGTTCTCAAGTGGCAACACCTCTGAAGGCACCTGAAAAAAGAGAAAGAGCTAACATATCATTGTGGATCCCAACTTCCATCTGTGATCGAGCAGAGCCCAGGAGTGTTTACTGTGAAGTGCTGACTAGCTAGTAATGGATAGGATGTCTGAACACAGGTAAATACTGCAGTCAAAAGGTGACTGAGTGGCAAAACCCAAATGAGCACCCAATGTTTTGAATCTCAGGTGGAAGGAAGTGATTATTGTGAAGCATTGAGTTAGACATAGTCTGATGCCCACATTTGGGGTCAATCTAGCATGCTCCTCAGTCAGTGTCCAGGCATGTTAAAGTGCTTACTTCCATATGCAGGTGAGTGTCAGGCCTTCAGGAGTTTTCAGACACTTAACTCCCTCCTTTGACCATGCATGGGCCTCAAATGTAAATGATTTAATTTGTACTTTGAGTGATGGGTACCTCATTTTTAATCAGGTTTAGAAGAAAATTCAGAGACTTCAGAGAAATTTGAGTGTTTCCCTTCTTTCTCATTAGATATCAACAACTGGCTGATTTAAAAAAAAAGATGAATGTTGCACCACCATTCCCTTTCCCCTACTGTACTAACATAATCTAAGTCTTTGGTGCTTTTAACTTTTGAGCCACTTATTGATATGAACTCAATATGAACTTCAAGTCACTGGCTTTCTGAAGTCTTGACTTGACTCAGCATAACACATTTTTCCTTTAAGCCACTAGGTAAGTACAGTTTAAACAGCGCTTAAATGCCAATGAAGAGATTGACACAATGGTCCGATTATGCCAAATAGCAATTTTTGAAAGAGATTTGTGAGTCCTTCATTGTGACTTTGCCTCAGTAAAGAGACAAGAGCTCGAAATTATAGTTACCTGAACACAGGGTAAAAAGTCCACCAGAGTCAGAAAAGCTTTTCATACCAAAAGTAGGATTCAGGCATCTAAGTTCAACATGCTGTTTCACCTGCAGCCTTACCTTGAAAAGATTATTTTAGAAATTTACAGTTTTACCTATTTTTATTTACCTAATATTTTAACATATTCCTCTAAACATACCTAGAGCTGTGCAAAATTTTACATGCCCACCAATTACAGCTTAGTTCCTGTAAGCTCTCTCCCATTTGATTTCTCCTGTGCACAGTCAGATAACTACTTTCACATTTCAGCCTTAGCCACAGGGAGGATAAGAACAGTAATTTGGATTTCTCTTTTTTTTACATCAGTTGCCCATTTTCAGGCAGTATTTATCACTGAGGTCTCCAGGCATCTCTCAGGTTTGACTAAAATTATCTAGTAGGTTCAAAAATTACTATGGTTGGCTAGGAAAAAAGCCTGACAGAGGAGAAATCAGACAGAGACAGACAGACCACTACACCTGCAGATGGACGTGGAAGCCACACGGTCCTTGTCAGCAGCCAACTAGAGGAGTGAGTTATAACCAAGGAGGTTCAATATGACTTAACTGAATTAAACAGATTAATGGCAGGTTCACAGTCTCTGTTCAGGCAAATGAAAGTCATAGCTATGCTTACAGTCATAGAGGGTTTTTTTGCTGGTTTTTTTTTCAGTTTGCTGCCTTTTTTTTGGCTTTAGAAAATAATCACTAAAAATTACTAATTATCCAGTTAACCATTCAATGCCATGAAATATACTAATAAATTTATGAAAGAAATTTGTATGATTGTGCCATTTCTGTTCACATTACTGTGTACATAGATACTGCAGGAGGTGTTCTAATGACAAAGATGGCCAACTTTCAAAATTAAACAAGTGAGTCCTGGAAGATGAATTATGGTAGAAGGACGGACCACCATCTTAGGGTATGCACATAATGAAAAGGTCCTTTAGCAGATAAGCTTACAGTATGTTATTGATAAACATACAAAAACTGATAAACATATGGGCTATAATAACAGGTTATACGCTTTTGTTTCTATTTTATTATATTGTTAATGATTTTGCACAGTTCTAGTTAGATTAAGTAATTTTTTAAAATTTATTTCCTCCTTAACAAAGATTTGAATTAGAAAATAACCAAACACAATCCTAACATTAATTTAGACCTTAGCTATCAGTCCCAGGATCTCAAAATGATCACAAGAATGATAGTTTGCTTTTTAATCATTCACAGTAGTAATTGGGTGGAATTAACATCCTTGAAAATGAAGTTGTTTTTCAAGGATCTCAACAGAAGTAATATACCCATTTTTGTATATCATACTTCAAAATTATACAAAGTGAAAAGAGTGAAAAGACTACAAAGGCAAAAATGACAAGAAGTTTAGAAATTGTGACTTTATGAGAAAGGAGTGAAGGACTTGGACTCGCTTAGTCTAAGAAAGAGAAGAGGAAGATATAATAAGTGTCATACATAAAAAGCTGTACTCTTTGTCTGTTGCAACAGAGCAATGAAAAAATGTTTAATTTGCCTGAGAGAAGATTTGGTCTGAATATTGTAAAAAGCTTTCTCATTACACAGGTAGTGAAACACTACAACAGAGCAAGGAGACTATGCAGTTCCTTCACTGAAAATTCTTACAACTATGTGAACACTGTCTGTCTAGGTGAAGAAATGATCTAACTATATTCAATCCTGCTTCAGTGCCAATAACTGGGGTACATTATCTCCTGCAGTCCTTCCCAGGTCTTTATTTTTATAGTTTTGTGTATGATTCTTTACTCCTTAAGACTTTTGCACTACATTCTCTTTGAACTTCAAAATATTATTTTACTCTTATTTCAAAAATAGTGTGTGTGAGAGGAGAGCTTCTTTTCCTAAGAAAGTTTTAGCTGTACAGAAATAATTTTTCTTTACTTGATTCTCCATTTTTTAATTTGACAGTTAAATTGCAACGTTAGCAGAACAAAATTGGTGATCAGAGAATTAACTTTACAGTTTTCAAACTGTTCTTGCATAGCTGCAGAATGAACAACAACAGACTTTGTTTTCCCCCAACTCACTGGAAATACAAGAAAAATAGAGCACTGCAACAAGAAGAAAAATTCTTTTCAAGTTTTCCCAATATTTCCCTGTTCTACTGCTTTTCAAGAAGACCATCTGCATTAGAATGGTCTTACAGTATGCTCAAAAGTGAGATTTGGGCAATATCCAACAATTAACATTTCCTACAGACTGTAAAAAAAAGTGGCAAAATGGTCTCAAGAATGATAGTAGAGCCATAAACCATTGCTGAAAAGCAGGTGGCCTAACTTCTCAAGATTTGGCTGGAAATTTATTTGGCCTGAAGCTGTTTAAGAAATTGAATCACACCAGCAGCCTCAAGTTATGGCATGTGAGCCTGATGCAGTTTCCTGTGCACATTCTTAAGGTTAAATCTAAAATACTAATATTTTGGTGGTTATATGTGAACGATAAAGGGTAAGTGAGGCTAATGGACTGGAGTGAATTTAAATAAAAAATGTACTCAATTGTAACACTTTTTAAAGTTTTAGACCATTGTGAAGGGCTTTACTATGAAAGAAAAACAGATAACCACATGACTTGTAGAGTTATTATTTTAAAAGGTCTTATATCACCCACCACTGTTTCTTAAGTTGTTTTCCTTATCTCACTATCCCCTTTCTTTGTATTTGAGCCCTCCAGTTACAAATATCTTTTATGTGGGCATAAATTCAAATTGCCACTAGAATCATTGTTTAAAAGCTTGATTTTCTAAATTTTATAAGGGAATCAGCTTGTGGGGAGTTGCTGCTGCACCTACAAATGAATGAGGTCTGTTACCCCTCCAAAGAAATTCAGCATGTCATAGAATGAGGTCTTTGTACGTGCACAAAATCTGACCTATTAAGGTTTGGGGGGCTGGGTTTTTTTTTTGACAAAAAATAGTGTGTGTATTTGATGTATTATTAAAACCACAACTTCATTTTGATTTGTGCAGCTGGGACAACTATGATAGGATGACCTTCAAGAAACTGATTTATCCTACGGGTAGTGAGTATATTTTATTTCTATTAAACTGCAACTGTGAAGTATATCCTAGTGAGTGACTAGCTCTGAGTTCTAGCCTCTAATTTCTATTCAGCAGCCCCAGTGGTTGCAAGATAAATATTTTCAGATGGTAAGATCAGCAGACTTCAGATTTAAGTTCTGGAAATGATAACTTCTTTTCCTTTGTTTTCTTCTTTTTATGCTTCTTAAATAAAATCTAGAGATATGTTAGTAAAACTTCTGGGAGGGTCCTAATACAGCACTAATATGTAGCTAAAGCTGAAACAGGTATTGACATTTACACTTTTGTTGTTGTTATTTGGACTGATAAACTGTGCACTCACAACTTTATTTATCATTCTATTTATAGGTGGAATAAACTATGTGATAGAAAACTTTTATTTAGCTTCCTACATGAACAGATTCAAAACCAGTAAGTTTGAGTTGATGAATCCTGGTTTTAGTGGTCTGTTAGCTATACTAAATCCTTTCAGTTTTTAGACTTTGTATCTCTTCTGAAGAACTTGTGATTAAGAAATAATACACTTGGTTGTTAACTGTTAAATGCTTGATATGAAAATCGTTGTGATCTTTGGTATTAAATGATGCCCTTTTCTAGAAGCAATTTTCAGTATATAACAGCAGTGTAAAAAGAACTAGAGCAAAAGCATATTTGCACTTGAGTGTAAATTTCTAAATAAAATATTTAAATAGTTGAATGCATTCATTATCATCTATTCAAGTGCCATCCATCCTTAACAGCTGATGTTGTGAATGTTTCATGTTTTTCCTTGATCACCAAGCCTTTGGATAATCATCTCACCAATCTGGACATCTAAAACAGACCTGACACATTTGACTCACCTTTGTAGTCTGTGGAAGGAGATGAACATAGTCTCCATCTAGCACTGTGGAGGGATAGATAGAAATCAAGTTTATAATTCTAACATAAGTACTTAATGTATGTTGGATGAAATGACCCTGGGAAGTGTCTGTTAGCCCTAGATGATGACTTGAGAGAGAAGAGACAACACGCAGTTTAGATAAATCTGACTTAAGTTGATAAATATTGTTTTATGTGTTCAAGTCTTTTGTCTCCTTCACACATTCCTTAAACAGCTTTTGTATATAAACTCTTGGCAAAGTATTAACTCTTTAAGATTTCAAGTGGATTACTCTCAATCTTAAAGTTCATTTGCTTTCTTATTTTGTCCCTGCCTTGAAATTAAACAGGTTTCTCAAAGACCTTGCATAAGCAAACAACTTCCACCTTCTTTTCTAGAATGAAAGATGTCTATTAGACAGAGAAAATGACACAGCTATTAACCTGTCTTCCCTATTTCCTCCAAACTGTCAGACAACTGCAAGTCAAACACTCTTCAGCAAATTATTTGGAACTACATTATGCCTTCTCATGAAAGTCAGGCAGGGATAAGTAAAATGACATTCCAAATAAATTGAAAATTCCTTCCTGTATAATCAAAAGAAGAGCTTTTAAGTGGTGAGATAACAAAAGTGGAAGGTTGGTTTGCAGTTGAGAGGATTCTTGGAGATTAGATACAATGCACATCAGAAATCTGCAATATTCTAACACCAGCCTTTTTAGACCTGTGCTGAATATGACATCTCCACGGATTCCTATTATTATTTCTAATCCCAGCTGATTTCACCTACAAATCATATTTCAACACAATATGATCTGATCGTATTTCACAGTTATATTGGTCTCATTTTGCCAATAAGTCTATAAATGCACAGGTATAAAGCAAATTAGATGCTTAGGCTAGAATGTTTCATTTCGCTTCGTCCAAATTTAATCCATTTAAAATACTTCATATTACATCTAACAAGAGAACTCCCTACTGCCTGAGTTCAGGTAATATTAATTGCATATTATGCAAAAGTAAATTATCTGAACTTGTCAACTCAGCAAAGACATCTTCAAAAGGACTTGCATAAGCTCTTGTAACAGAAAATTCTACTCCAAGTCGCATTTACTTCATAGGTTTTGCTCCTTCCTTCAGGAATGTTCATCTTGTAATATTTCTTTTTCAGCTCTGTTTATTTTTGCCAGATAAGGGAATTTTAGCCATCAAGCTTATAAACGGACTGTTTGGTCACTCAATAAAACACTAAGCATCCTGGAAATTGTCCCAGAAAACATTCCAAGAGAAAAAAAGTGGATTGCACAGAGCACATAGAAGATTGTAATTTCTTTGTCTTCATCTCACACTACCCAAATGTTTACACTTTCTATGCTGTTTTATGTGTTATCCCTTCTAACGACCTCAGAAGCACAGCAGTGACTGGGAGAGAAGCTCAATGGATATCACTATAGCAATACAGTAAATGATGCCAGGATCCAAGGCTGAACACTGGAGCTTGGTCATTTACTTTGTTAAATTGTTATGATGACTTACTCTTGGCTTTTGTCAATCAAATTTTGAGTGTGATTTTGAAGACAGACTGAGTGAGTGTTCGTTGCCAATACCCTCTTTTGGAAGCTGAGTTCTTATACATACGTAATCAGTGCTGTGTTGGATGGCCCCAGTGCCTGAGAAACCATCTTGGCACTATCTAGTTTACTAGTATAGATGTAGATAACACCTACCAGAGGGAATAAGTCAGATTGATACAGATGTACGATACTGAACTGTATAACCTCTTCCACAATTTCTTTCCAAAGGACACCCTTGGTGATGTCTCTGCCCTGGCATACGTCACCCATGGCAGCAATAGCTCAGGGGTGTCCCTACCCTGACATGTGTCACCCAGAAGCCACTGTCCTTCAGCAGTGTCTGTGCACTGGTGTGGGTCACCCATGGCTGTAGTCTCTAAGGGGTGTCCTCGTTCTTCCTTGAGAAGTCCTCTACCATCCATATGTCTCTTCCAGTTCCTCCTCCCTTGTCTCCTCGCTTGTGTCTTACCCTGGCAGCTACTGTTCAGCAGAGGCACCACATGCTCCTCTCTTTGATTTAAGTTTTGGTTGTTGGGTTGTTTTCATTCATTTCAGAGCTGTCTGAAACTGACTGTGGCTGGCACAGGGCAGTTCACAGCCTCATCCTACACAGGGCACCCTGCAGCCCCTGCTACCGAACCCTGCCAGCTGTACTGGATACATGTGAGGAAGCTTTTTCCTACGCTCATTCAGTTCCCAACATTTCAGAAAATTTCAGAGGTGCTCTACACTGAAATAAACTCCTCATCAAAGCTAGCTTTTAAATCACTATATTGTAAGTAAAGCTATACTGTTACATGTAAGGCTTTTGCAAGTGACTGAGTCGTGCACTCAGAATGCAAAAATGAAACTGCTTAGGGGAAATTAGTTCAAATGGTGCCTACACATTTGGGATCTCAAAAGTCAAGGGCAAGCTAAGGTCCACATTCCCTGTGAGACACTCACACACATATGATGATTGTAATGAATTCAGAGCCTTATTTGACAGAAAAAAAAAAATACAGGCACAGAAATCATAGAATCACAGAATCATAGAATGGTTTGGGTTGGAAGGGACCTTTGAAGTTCATATAGTCCAACCCACTAGCAACAAGCAGGGACATCTTTAACTAGATCGGATTGCTCAGAGCCCCATCCAACCTGACCTTGAATGTTTCCAGGGATGGGGCATCTACCACCTCTCTGGGCAACCTGTTAGAGTGTTTCACCACCCTCATTGTAAAAAATGTCTTCCTCATATCTAGTCTAAATAAAAGTCTAAAGACATAAAAGTCTAAAGTCTTTTAGTTTAAAACCATCACCCCTTGTCCTATCACTACAGGCTCTATCAAAAAGTTTGTGTCTATCTTTCTTATAAGCCTCCTTTAAGTACTGAAAGGCTGCAATAAGGTCTCCCCAGAACCTTCTCTTCTCCAGGCTGAACAACCTCAGCTTTCTCAGCCTTTCTTCACAGGAGAGGGGTTCCATCCCTAATGGGACATGCTATCATACATATTTGGTTAGAAGGTATCCTAAAAATAGTTGCTGGTATAACAGGTTTTCTACTATGAATCATATGTTTAGTCAGTCCCTATTCATTTAGAGACTCTCAGTTTGATTATATCCCAGTAATTCCTCTGACAAAGACATCCCCCGGAATCTGGAAGATTATTCAGTGTCAGTTTAAGGAAATTTACAGTAGGGATGACTGACTAAAGATAGAAGTCTGAGACCATTAGGAAAAGCAAAAGGAAGAGTGTGAGAGAGTGTAGGTGAGAGAGCAAGCACTTCACTTTCTTGTATAGGTAAAGTGAGGACTCTTATCCCTGTCCTTAAGCTTTGTGGTGAGTGAAGTCAAAGTCCTTGGTGTTGAGTTTGGATCTGCGTGCTGTCCTTCCTTTCTTCTTTTCTTTTTCTCTCTTTCACTCACTCCCCTTTTACTATGTGCAAACCTCATATTTATCTGAAAAACTTCCATTGATTCTTATGGAGTCTTTTTAGACTTACATGTGTTAACAAAAAAAGGGGTCTTAAATTGAAAAACACTGGGGCAGTGCCAGCAGTGAATAACAGATTGCTGTTAATCCTGGGCTGAGTCAGGGATGGTAGATGGCTGCTTCTGGTAACAAAAGGGAGTTTTCAGGGAGTCATTACCTTGGAAATCCCACCCAGTACAGGATCACTCAGAGCTACCAGATCTTCCTACCTTCTCCCTAAGTACAGGGATGCACTCCCTTCCCATGCCCTGTCAGAGAGACTGCAATCCCTGATTTTGAGAGTGTCCCATTGATTCAGAAGCCTTTGAGAAAAACTGCTGATCAAGCCTGTTTACTCATCTTCATTGCTAACAGCTCCTGCCCAACTCACCCTTAGGCATGGTTGGGCCAACCTTACTGTTTAACTCTTACAGCTGTGTAACATCAGGGAGGCTGAGAGGGAGTTAGATAGCTGGTGCCAAGTGTGGTCTGCAGTGGACCCACAACCCATGGCCAGATAGTCAAAAACTCCCCTACCATCACACATAGAATGCGGGGGGTGGGGGGTGGGGGGGGAGCAATAATACAGAAGATTGGAAGCTTGCAATAGCAAGGACCTGTAGGAGGAAGACACTTCCCCTGAAGCCTGAGGTCCCCTTGCAGAAACGCTTCATCACTCCGCAGACTGAAGAGAAAAGACCCATCATATCAGGATTGATGCAGGAGCTGAGTAAGGCAGCCTGATCTGCTCCTCGTATAACAACCAACGTAACTAAGAAAAAGTGATGGGTGATAGCAGTAGGCGACTTTCTTCTGAGAGCTGTGGAGGTACCCATCTGCCGACCTGACACACGTTCTAGAGAGGTGTGTTGTTTACCAGGGGCCTTGTACAGTCCAGACTATCATCTGCTGCTGTTTTTTCATATGGACACCAATGATACAGCCAGGAGCAATCTGAGGAATATCAAGAGGGATTACAGAGCCCTAGGGGTGGCAGTAAGTGACTTCAGTGCAGGTAAAACTTTCATCAATCCTCCTTGTCAAAGGGAAAGGGTATGAAAGGGTCAGACAAATCTGGTGACTCAACAATTGGTTACTGGACTGGTGCCAGAGCCAGGGGTTCAGCTACTTAGACCATGGGAGTCGTTTTGAGAAACCTGGCCTACTGGGGGCTGATGGGTTCCATCTGTCAGAAAAAGGGAAGAGCATCTTAGTCATAGGTTTGCCAAGCCGATGAAGAGGGCTTCAAACTGAAGTTGTTGGGGGCAGGGAACCTCAATCCATCCCACTCCTACCAGTTTGATGCCAGTGACAGCAATAGATGCCCAGAGCCTGGACAGGGATCACAGATCAGCAGGAGAGCACCTGAAGAACAGCATAAAGAAATTCCAGCCGGTAAGACAGCTTCATGAGGGGCCCATCTTAAATGGAAATGCAAATGCACGTAGAATGAGGAATAAACAAGAAGAGTTAGAGATGTAGCCATGCCTGCAGGGTTATGATATTATTGGCATCACAGAGATGTGGCGGGATGGCTCCTATGACTGGAGTGTTGGAATGAAAAGATGCAGGCTCTGTAGGAAGGACAGGCAGGGGAGACGAGCTGGTCAATGACCAGCTGGAGTGTATGGAGCTCTGCCTGGGGATGGATGAGGAGCTGACCAAGAGTTTATGGGTCAGGACTAAATGGAAGGCAGGTACAGGATATGTTATAGTAGGGGTCTGCTACTGGCCACCCAACCAGGAAGACCAAGTGGGAAGACCCTCTACAGACAGATAGGAGCAGCCTCACGTTCACAAGCCCTGGTCATCATGGGACACTTCAATCACCTCAATATCTGTTGGAGGGACAACACAGCACAGGGCATAAGCAATCCAGGAGATTCCTGGAATATGTTGATGATGACTTCCTCCTCCAAATGATAGAGGAGCCAACAAGGAGAGGTGCTATACTGGACCTTGTTCTTAACAGCAAATAGGGGCTGGTGGGGAATGTGAAGCTCAAGGGCAGCCTTGTCTGCAGTGACCATGAAATGGTGGAGTTCAAGATCCTTAGGGCAGCAAAGAGGGTGCACAGCAAGCTCACTACCCTGGACTTCAGGAGAGCAGACTTTAGCCTCTTCAGAGATCTGCTTGGTAGAGCATCATGAGATAAAGTCCTGGAGGGAAGAGGAACCCAAGAAAGCTGTTTAATATTCAAGGATCACCTCCTTCAAGCTCAGGAGTGATGCATCCTAACAAAGAGGAAGTTGGGTAAAAGTGCCAGAAGGTCTTCATGGATGAACATGGAGTTCCTGGACAAACACAACCATAAAAAGGAAGCAAGGACGGGTAGCCTGGGAAGAATACAGAGAAATTGTCTGAGCAGCCTGGGATCAGGCTATGAACGCCAAAGCCCTGATAGAATAAAATCTGGCCAGGGATGTCAAGGGCAACAAGAAAAGCTTCCATAGGTATATTGGTGGTACAAGGAAGACTAGGGAAAGTGTGGCCCCTCTCTGGAAAGAAACAGGAGACCTGGTTACCCAGGACATGAAGAAGACTGAGGTACCCAACGACATTTTCCCTCAGTCTTCAATGGCAAGGGCTCCAGCCACATCGCCTAAGTCACAGAAGGCAAAAGCAAGGACTGGGAGAATGAATAACAACCCACTGTAGAAGATCAGGTTCAAGACCCTCTAGGGAACCTGAAAATGCACAAGTCCATGGCACCTGATGAGATGAATCCGTGGGCCTTGAGGGAACTGGCGGGTGAAGTGGCTAAGACACTATCTGTCATATTTGAGAAGTGGCAGTCTGGCGAAGTTCTCACTGACTTGAAGAAGGGAATCATAACCCCTATTTTTAAAAAGGGAAAAAAGGAAGAGCCAGGAAGCTACAGGCCAGTCAGTCTCACCTCAGTGCCTGGCAAGATCATGGAGCAGATCCTCCTGGAAACTATGCTAAGACACATGGAAAACAAGGAAATAATTGGTGACAGCCAACATGGCTTCACTAAGGGCAAATCATGCCTGACAAATTTGGTGGCCTTCTATGGTGGTGGATCAGGGAAGAGCAACTGACATCATCTACCTGGACTTGTGCAAAACATTTGACACTGTCCCACATGACATCCTTGTCTATAAATTGTAGAGACATGGATCTGACAGCTAGACCACTTGGTGGATAAGGAACTGACTGGATGGTCACACTCAAAGAGTTGCGGACAATGGCTCGATGTCCAAGTGGAGAGCAGTGATGAGTGGTGACCCTCAGGGGTTACTGTTGGGACTAGTGCTGTTTAACATCTTTGTTGGTGACATGAACAGTGGGTCTGAGTGAACCCTCAGCAAGTTTATTGACAACACCAAGCTGTGTGATGTAGTCAACATGCTGGAGGGAAGGGATGCTATCTAGAGGGACCTTGATAGGCTTGAGAAGTGGGTCCCTGCAAACCTATTGAAGTTCAACAAGGTCAAGTATGAGGTCCTGCACATGGGTCAGGGCAATCCCAAGCACAAATACAGGCTGGGTGAGGAGTGGATTGAGAGTAGCCATGCGGAGAAGGACTTGAGGGTGTTGGTGACAAGAAGCTCACTGTGACACAGCAATGTGTGCTCACAGCCCAGAAAGCCAACCATATCCTGGACTGCATCAAAAGAAGCGTGAACAGCAGGTCGAAGGAGTTGATTTTGCCCCTTTTCTCCACAGTGATGAGACCCCACCTGAAGTACTGTGTTCAGGTCTGGGGCCCCCAGTGTAAGGAGGACATGGACCTGTTGGAGCAAGTCTAGAGGAGGGCCGTGAAGATGATTAGAGGGCTGGACCCTTTTGAAGACAGGTTGAGAGAGTATTCTCTCTCTTCTTTGAGGTTGTTAGCCTGGAGAAAAGAAGGCTCCAGGGAAGACCTTGTAGCAGCCTTCCAGTACTCAAAGGGGGTCCACAAGAAAGCTGGAGAAGGAATTTTTACAAGGGCATGTAGTGATAGGACAAGGATCAATGGCTTTAAACTGAAAGAAGGTAGATTTAGACTAGATATAAGGAAGAAATTCTTTAATGTGAGGGTGGTGAGGCACTGGAACAAGTGGATGTCCATCCCTGGAACTGTTCAAGGCCAGGTTGGATAGAGCTTTGACCAACCTGATCTAGTGGAAGGTGTTCCTGCCTATGGCAGGGGAGTTGGAACTAGGTTACCTTTAAGGTCCCTTTGAACCCAAATCATTCTGTGATTCTACAGTTGCCTGTGTGTAAGTTGGGAGCTTTGTATTACAGTGTAAAAAATCTTTATGATTATACTAAAGCCTAGCAAAAATTATCATTTAGCCTTGTATTTCTTGAGGAGGAGGGGTTTTGTTTCATTTTTGTTTTGTTTTTTTTTCTTTTTTCCCTGCTAGTGCTAGATTAGTATCTTAGAAAATCTTAATATCCTAAATCTGGCATGAAGTTTCTCACTATTACACTGTAGTACTTCAAAGTTTATGAATGTATCAGGTGTTTCCTCATGGTCCCTCAGATCAGTCCAGAGTGGAGGAAATCCTTGTAGGCAGGTACACAAGAAATTGCCAAAGATATGTGCTGCTCTCCATTTGCTGCATACTGACTTTCAGTCTGTGCCTTAGAAAGACGAACTTAACTGTCCCTTTTTCGTTCAGGAGAGGTGCTTAAATTTTAGATGCCTAAATTAGTTACTTTAGAATATAGTCTGAATTGTTATATAAAAATTTGTTCAGTCAGAGCCTGTGTCATTTAAGTTGTCCATTAATTTCTTATTTTCTAAATATTTAGGAATGTCTTGATGGTTATTTATGTGTATGGGCCCTAAAGAAACTTTGTTGGGATATGTTTTGCACTTTCTTTTCTTTCTATTGAAATGTTCAAGGATGAAAGTGAGGTTTTTTGGAATTTAAATTACTTCTAAATTTAAGTACTGCTGTTTTGAATCAAGATGTACAACTCTGCCGAGTGTTGTATCTGTATGTACTTACAACAGCCAATTTCAAAAGACAGTTGCTATTTCAGTCTTTGGGCTTTAAATATTTTATTCTACTTTCATTCTGGAAAATGAAGTGGAATCCCAAAGAATGATTGTTCCTTGGTCAAGAAAATGTCTTAAGTTTTCTTTTTCTTAGTTGCTGTTAAGAGCATAAAGTTTCTGCACTGTCCAGAGAGTAATAACATTCAGATGCCCTGGATTTGGTTTCTATCTCTAATTTGGTACATTTTTGAAAACATGTACTCTGACCTGAATTACATGGTCATAGAATTTAACAAGTGAGTGAGGTATTAAATTCATTGCTATTTCTTCTGGGCCTGCTGATTCTGTACTTTTATCAATACAGAAAATTGAGCTTTAACACTATAATTGAGTACATCATTTAAAAATATATTTACTCTTTCTTTAAAGATTTCAAAACTTTTTTTCAGAATGACACATACTGGATTTTTATAAAAATTTTAGTAATAACTTTAAGTCCTATTAAACAAAACTAGGTAGTGAAGCGAAGTAGTCCCTTTAAGTCTCTTTTTGTTGTTGATAACAATAAAACCCAGAATTAGAAATAAATTGTCAGCTGAGCTGAGCAGATACAGTTTTCTATTACCTGCATTTATATCTCCCTGGCCTTTCCACCTTAATTTAGCTTGTTTATTCCCAGGATAGATTATATGCACCTTATTTTAAATGAGGCCATTCAGATGAATGATATTGCATTTTAATATCACAATAGATTAAAAAAATAAATGCTTGTGAAAGAAAAAGGCAATATTGTTCTGACAAAGAGTGATACTCTCTCTAGTATACCTCCTCTCATCAATCATTAGCAAACAACTGCTTATATGCTTTGTTATGATTCTATCACATATGTGTTCCCAATTATTTATATACAACCTAGATCTCTCTCTCCTTCAGACAGCTGTAGAAAACATAACTCTTTACTGGGATTTACACAGTTGCCTCCTCTGACAGTCAGTAGAGATTCTTAAATATGATAAATTTTGAAACAGATATGTTACTGTTGGATAAAGAAGAGAAGGCAGAAGCTATGAGATTTGAATCTGACCTTTGATTATACTCAGCTAATTACATGTGGGGTTGAGTTTTTAAAATCACACAAAGCTTGTATTTTTAAAGATATCTTAGCTATTTATTTTTGGCACTGTATTATCAAATTCATGTGCAGAAATAACTGTTTTAGTGTACATTTTAATACACAAAGATAATGAGTCTAGATTCCTGTGATTCCAGGATCTGTGAAAAGTATTTGCTACTGAATGATAACACCTACACATACCATTAAGGACTTTGAAGATATGTATGTCTGCAAGACCCCCACTTATCTGTGGCTGGCTCAGTCTGAAGTGCTGTATTTCGATGGATTTCTGCTATCTTGCTGTGGTAGACAATTGGTATCAACATATACTAAGTTTCTAAACATACCAGCAAATTAAAACTCACTCTATAATTATTGTCTTCTTCCTCTATGTTGATTTCCACATATGACCCATTCGAAATGAATAATAGTTCATTCATAGAGTTCATATCTATAAGAAAACTGACAGTAAAATTAGAATTTAAATATCATCAAGACTTTATTTGAAAGGTTACAAATATTTCTGTTTCTCTCTTACATATGTAGGTGCATTCATGGGGACACTTTCTCTGTCCTATATATACATAAAATTATGACAGACCAGCTAATGCTCTTCTGCATGGACACTCTCTTTGCTTTGTTTGGGTCTTTTTGCAGTACCTATTTCAATGAATTAAGATTCATTTGCAAGATTTTTTTCCTGTGATATCTTCTGATTTTAAGATCATCGAGTTCAGATAAGAGATGTGAACCATATTCTAAATGGTGTTTGGAGCCTCATTTCTCTTTTCTCTCACTAAAATTCAACATAGAACAATTTTCCATTGTACCATACTGCACTTATACAGTCATTTAAGTCAGTGCGAACACTGACTTTTCATATAGTATCTGTTGCTGATGCTTTTCATCTGTGACATATCAAAAGATCTTCTTTAGCAGACTCATTATCCTCAAGATTTGTAATGTGCGTGCAGTTTGCAAAGACATTCAAGCCTAAAAAACAATTCCAGACTCAGTGATATACAGCAAAAAACTCCAATACTTCTTTGATTGCCTAGATCAAAAACTCTGGACAATGCTCATTATGGAGCATATGTTATTGTCTTGACTAATAAATGAATTAGGGCTTCATTATAAAATCATTCTTATGAATCGTATTTATCTGTAATGTCATGCTTGCTCTCTGAAAGTCTGTGAAAATCAGTGGATATGGCATGTAAAAGCAACAAACAATAGTACTTACTTTATCATCAAACCATACTTAATCATAGCTCATAATGAATAGAATTTTAGTGTTCTATCACTTGTTAACTATTCTTCATCTTAGTGGTGAGAAATGTTACCTTTTCAAAAATTACTTTTTAATTCTACCTATATTACTTCTCTGACTTTACATTTTAAAATAATTTTGTTGTCTCTATTCCTCATGACTGTAAGGTATTATTAACAGACTATTTTGATGATGATCCCTGAGAAATAAATTGGGTTTTGGCCATGTTGTAAGTGCAGGTGTTTGTAACATCACATTGCCATTCCAATTAACAACCCTCTGGCATATTTAAAAGAAAGGTTCTCAAATGTTACAATAACGAGTAATGAATAATCTAAACTAGAGCTACATGGGCATGTAGACTGAACTACATTTCAGGCCCTAAGATAGATGTCTTTATTATTAGAATGAGACGTCTTGGTGAATCAAAATGGAGAGCTATATTGTATAACTCCTGTTGTATTTTGTTCTGTAATAACTAAAAAGTTATTTCTCTGTTCTTGTTCATTTCTAGCACTTTACATAAATTTCAAGATCATTTAACAAAAACAAAAAACTTCATGACTCTTAATAATAGCCACTTTACTCTATAGTTAGTAGAATAGCTCCTTCTCCAACCCTACTCTGAAATGGCCTGAAGCACCACTATAACAACAAGAATTTTTCTTCTGTGAAAAGCTCTTTTCTGGCTAGAAAGGTTCTGCTTTTGAGTGAATTGGGATTTTACACTGGAGGCTATTTGTATTATTTCAACTTTAAGAATTTCTATAATCCTTTCTGAGGCAAGCTTTTCTCAGTGGTGCCCAGTGACAGGACCAGAGGCAGTGGATACAAACTGAAACACAGGAGGTTCTGTCTGAACATCAGGAAACACTTTTTAACTGTGAGGGTGACTGAGCACTGGCACAGGTTGCCCAGGCAATATCTCCATCCTTGGAGATATTCAAAGGCCGTATGGGCATGGCCCTGGACAATTGACTACCTGGTTTACAACATATGATATTGTCCCCCTTAGATTTCAGTGTTCAAAGATGAATGCTATCTTATTTTTTTATAATAAATATGTATTTAATAATAATAAATAAATAATAGCTTACTTCCTCTAAAACTGTTTAGACTGTATACTTGAGATTATCAAGACCACCATAATGATTAATATTTTAAAATTAAAAAGTACTGCTTCTGCTATTATCTTGATTTTCTGTCATTTTCTCTTATTTCTCATTTGTTTTCTAGAGTGACTCTTAGTCCAGGAAAGATCTGGGACAGATAGTATCTCTATGTTATCCCAACACTTCATAATACAGAGTCATAATTTCTATATTGTTTGGAAATTACCATCACAATTAGTAATTAATAATTTAATATTTAATATTAATTTTATATAGTGAATTTATTTATATTGTCTTTAGAAGAAATCTCTCTGTTTCAATTTTGGAAAACTAAGTTTCTTCTGACTTTGTTTTTAAAAAACATATATATAGCAGTGTTCTGTGCTTTCTCAACTGCTACGGCTCTAAGCATTTTTATCCATAATGCTCCAGATGCTCAGGTGTGTCATAGTAATGATCACTGTACTCTGGGGAAGATATTCAAATAGTTTTCTGCTAATTTTCTAGCCTGTGACCTGATTGTGCAGCGGTTTCTGAGCTGTTTAAATTTCTGCTTACAGAAGTATCAGTGTTCCTGTCCAGTTTCGCACTGTACATACTTATTCTCCATCATGACTGAGCACTACAGCAGAGGCAAGAATGGGTTATGAATGTTAGGGCAAACCCCCAAAGATGTTTAGACCAGAAATCAGTATTACACAAAGACTGGAAAGGATCCGAGGTTCCGGATCATGGTTTAGAAATTTACATTTTTTAAGCAACTGATTAGAATGGTTCTCTCTTGATATTGGGGACCTTTACCTTCAAAAAAACATGCTGCAAAACTGTCTTGCATGGCCTCAGGCAGAAACAAACTCACTTTCTTGTGAATTAGTTTTAGACTATTAGCATACTCTGGTAGTATCTAGGTAATCACTGTGAGGTAATGAAAAGTTTCTGTCCCAGGGAACTTAAAAATAAAATCTCATTCCAATAGAACAGAGCAATAGTGTGGATTGATTTATTTAGTTAAACTGTAAGTAGCCTAAGAGTTACTCAATGTTTCTAAACAGTGAAAGAAAATACCAAGAAGCTGATTACAAAGTGACATTTCACAGAATCACAGAATCGTCTAGGTTGGAAAAGACCTTGAAGATCATCTAGTCCAACCATTAACCTAACACTGACAGTTCCCAACTACACCATATCCCTAAGTGCTATGTGAACCCTACTCTTAAACACCTCCAGGGATGGGGACTCCACCAGTGCCCTGGGCTAAATTTATAGGCAGGAAAGTGAATTTTTGTCCTATAGAACTGATAAAGTTAGATCCAAATAAACAGTCTAATAAGTTTTGTACTGAGATTATTACCAGGGTATAATTTTGCAGTCATAATACATGTTTGGTTTCTTATGATCTTTGGTTTGGTTTGGTTTGGTTTGGTTTGGTTTTGGGGTGGGAGGGAGGGTAGTAATTTTTTTTTTGTTTGTTTTGTTTACTTGTTTGTTAGTTGGCTTTCTTTTTTCCTAAAAAGAAAGTGATTTAACATATAATTTGCTGAGCATGAACATCTTCGATCCATGGAATAGTAACTGAAGGTAACTCAAACCATCTACGTGTCAGGTAGCTCAGATCTGAAAGATTAGGAGAATGACATAATTGCTAGAAAATTAATTTTTCTTTTACTAAGTGAATGCATTACACTGTACATTGGAGTTTACATCCCTTCAGAGGAATGAAGAATTCACTGTGTGAGAATAATTTTCATCAAGATCCTACATGGTGGTACTAAATGTGTTTTACTGTTGGACTATCGTGGATTTAATGGGCCTTTCTATCTGTTGGCAGGAGATATGAATACCATAATGATAATGGGATCCACTAACTCATATATTTTTGTTGGAGGGATTGAACATAAGATTTTGGTTAGTTTTTTTCAGTTTTGCTGAGTCCAAGTTATATTTACAAGAAATTAAAACACCTGAGACAAAACAATTCAACCCTGTAGTACTTATAGACTATTTCCTTGGACAAAATTGGGATTTTCTAGAAATTTTAATTATTTCAAAAGTTAGAGATTACAATTTCTTAAGTATCTACTAATTCTACCCAAAGATATGGTAATGGGAAAATAAGTTCCATTTACAGTTAATGACTAATTACTTGCTTTACTCACTTTGACAGTTTGAGAGACTTGTAGGATTAAGACAAGAGTGCTCTTCTGATTCATTCTTCTACTTAGGCCACTTAATACAGCCATTTCTGAATGAATTAATCAAATACAGTGCATAAAGGACATAGCAGATGGAATAACTAAGCAAGCTTTAATAATAATTGAAATTAAATTATTATCATTATGCCATTTAGATTAGATTTAGTCAGCATGAAACAATTCCTACTGATGAGGACTGCCAATTTGACAGTATTATATATTCAGCGTAAATTAAAAATTGGCAGTAAAGGTTTATTGACAAAATACATTTCAATTAGCAAGTACTAAATATCTGCCCCTAACTAGAAAAGGGTAAGGTTGTTGAGAGATAAATTTTGAAAAGGTTTATATGTTATGTTTATTGTGCATAATTTATGTTATTTACAAGGCAGCGCATACAAAGCTAGCTAAGAGAAAAGCTTGGTCACACAACAGTATCTGAAATGAACATATGCAATTAATACAGAAATGATCCAGCTCCCATATTTTTCTGTTTCCTTTCCCTTTAACATTTCTCATTAGGGCTCATTTTCTCCTAGTGGATCTCCCTCAAGTTACAGAATAGTCAATACCTCATGGGAAGAATATATGATTATTATTTTTCTACCTCTTGTGGAAAGCTTACAAAGTTGAGATGCTGTGAAAATATGGTTTTGATAAGGCATATGTGACTTTTCTCATTTTCTAATTGCTGTTGAATATAACTATTGAATATAGTTATACAGCTATTGAATATAACCAGAGGTTTTAAACCAAAGACAAATGGAAATGAAAACTTGCTGCAAAATGGCACCTAAGAAATTGGACAACTTCTCAATTCCTTATGCAAGTAGTTTGCCTAAGAACTGAGTAAAGACCTTCAAATTTAGCCCGACATGATGAATTGGTCTAATGCCTAGCCTTCCTCCAATAATATCTTACTGTTATAAACCGGTAATTGACCCCATGAATTACCTAATTGCACTAATTCTTCCAATGTATATTTTTTGTCTAAGCCAGATTTTCCAGTCGGAGCCTATTCAGCAAAAAGGAGAAAGAGTCCCATCTACAGCCACAGGTCTCAAATACAGACCCCCAAAACTTAGGGGTAGCTGTCATGTTTGCTCCCATTACTAAAGCAAGAACCCCTCTTTTCCAATGGTAAGTAAAGAAGAAGGTTCCAGAGCAAACAAGCTACAAGATTTTTTTTTTTTTTTTTTTAAACCCACTAACAAGATGAGGTGAAAAAGTCTTAGACTCAGTACACAACACCAAATTCAAGAGAATCAAACAAGTAGTTCCAAGGAAAATGGAGGGCTCAACCTCAGTTCTGAGTTCATCTCCAGCAGGTTTTAGCACCTACAAGTGCATGATGCCTTTGGGGGATTCTAGAAAAATGCTAGGTGACAGATCAGGATGACAGGATTAAGAGACTCTTTTTCCCTTTCCTCAGAAGTGTATGCAGCTCTGTTCCTGGCTAGAACCTTGTAATGTTAAGTACCTTCCTGCTACAGTTTGTTGTAGGGAACCACAAACTTTAAGCCACTGAAGACTCGTGTCAGGACTACATTGTTCTGGGGAAGCTGTTACTCATCTGAATTACCATCCCTCAATGCAATTCACTGACTTAACTCTCTTACAGCTGTGGAGGCTACCATTGATCATGTTCGTGTTTCTAGACTTCCAGGAGTCCAGCTGGTTCAGGTGGGTTGTACTGAGCATTTCCAATGAAAATAATTTTTATTGTAAATATAAATTTTGTTCCCTGGTATGGAAGCATCATCTAATAAGTTTTTTAATCTATTACAGGGTTTATTGTGGAAGTAACATATAAAATTCCAAGAAAGTCAGGTTTAGTCTTCAATATTAGCTTAAATCAAGGATAGCTCACTTGGCCAGAATAAAATGAATGGGTGAAAAGTGTGTCAACTTATTTTCCACAGATGTAAATTTGATAAATAGTTTCCATATTTTAATTCTATAGACAAAAATCTAATGAACTTCCTCAAAAAAATTTAAACTGATTTATAACTAACTACAATCTCCATCCTCACGAGACTGAAATTTAAGAAACCTTAGTTTGAGTTTCTGTTTTTGTTTTGCTGATCAGGGATATCAATTAAACTCAGACACCAGAGTGAAAAGAGTAGGCGTTTATTTTACTAGAAATAACTAAATAATATAACAGAATAATACAGAAAACATACAGTAAGAAAAGACAGAATAGTGCACTTAAACAAACAGGGAAATACAGGGTAATGCATCAAATCATCACTACTTGGGAGAGAGAGAGAATAGTGATTAAGAAAGATCCATCACCACTTGCATAAGTTACCATCATCCAGATCCGCAGTCGCTGGGGAGCCCCAGTTACAACGAGGATTTGGAGAGCCTGTCCCGGCAAGTGGGAAATCCTACGCGGTGCGTCCACCCGTAGGTGAGGCTTCCAAAGTCGCTGTGAGCGGGTCCAGCCTTATATACCTAAAAATCAGTAAGCCAGAATAGCTGGCACCTTTGTTATAAGCGGAAATATCTGGTTTTCATCTCACATTAGGTTCCCCCCAGAGCCTGGCCAGGGCTTAAGGGAGAAGCTAAGGGGGTTTCCCTGCTTATCTAGTTAATTTATGAGCAAGGTCACAAGGCCAGACAACGGTTTCATAAAGAAATATAAGGATACATTCAAGATAGACATGTTTTATGATGTTTAAGCTACGTCTTCTATACATATTTCACTAATGACTACATACTGAGTTAGCAGTTTCTGTTTAGGGCCTGTTGCTCAGGCTTCAGTATTCCCACCTTTTACATCAGAATAGTTGGTTTGCTATAACTTAGTATAATACCTATTAGCACAATGGTTATCAGTTATAAAATGTACAGGATTCATCTATAGGTCAACTCTGGCTTGGGCTTATTGTCCAAGCCTTAGCACTTCAGTTTTGTGTACTTCCTCATGAGATTTACATAGTTCCAGTTTACTTAGATGAGTCACTTGCACTGGATTCATTGCACATATTTTAGGCAACCAACTGAAACATCTCGCTCCATGGAAGGAGAAAATAATGCCAAAGCTCTGTGGTAGTGTCTTTCATCTTTAGTAAGCAATGAAACACTCAGGGTACTCAGAGAAAACATTCCAAATTCACAGAATCACAGAATCATCTAGGTCGGAAAAGACCTTGAAGATCATCTAGTCCAACCATTAACCTAGCACTGACAGTTCCCAACTACATCATATCCCTAAGCACTATGTCAACATGACTCTTAAACACCTCCAGGGATGGGGACTCCACCACTGCCCTGGGCAGCCCATTCCAACGCCTAACAACCCGTTCTGTAAAGAAATGCTTCCTAATATCCAGTCTAAACCTTCCCTGGCGCAACTTTAAGGCCATTACCTCTTGTCCTATCGCTTATTGCTTGGTTAAAGAGACTCATCCCCAGCTCTTTGCAACCTCCTTTCAGGTAGTTGTAGAGGGTGATGAGGTCTCCCCTCAGCCTCCTGTTCTCCAGACTAAACAACCCCAGTTCCCTCAGCCGCTCCTCATACGACATGTGCTCCAGACCCTTCACCAGCTTCATTGCCCTTCTTTGGACACGCTCGAGTAATTCAATGTCCTTTTTGTAGTGAGGGGTCCAAAACTGAACACGTTCAAAGCTGCACCAGGTGAGGTTTGGACTGGATATTAGGAAGCATTTCTTTACCAAGAGTTGGTCAAACACTGGAACAGGCTTCCTAGAGAGGTGGTTGATGCACTAGGCCTGTCAGTGTTTAAGAGGCATTTGGACAATGCCCTCAATAACATGATTTAACTTCTGGTGAGGCCTGAAGTGGTCAGGCAGTTGGACTAGATGATCACTGTAGATCCCTTCCATCTGAAATTTCTATTCTATTCTATTCTATTCTATTCTATTCTATTCTATTCTATTCTATTCTATTCTATTCTATTCTATTCTATTCTATTCTATTCTATTCTATTCTATTCTATTGTATCGTATCGTATCGTATCGTATCGTATCCTAGCCTAGCCTAGCCTAGCCTAGCCTAGCCTAGCCTAGCCTAGCCTAGCCTATCCACTTGCATCTGAAATTTAAATATCTAAAATAAGATTCATTTCACCAGAGAAATGATGAAATAGATACTTGTTCAGGATGAATCATCCTCTAGAAGACCATCTTTCTCCATCAACTACAAAAAAAGGAAAGAAAACCAAAAAGCATAACTAAGAGTAAGTAACTATTTCTTAAATAAAGATAGACAAGATGGAGCCCCTCTCTAGTGAACTAGCTTTAAATAGGTGCCTAAGATGTCTATACAGTCAGTAAAAAAAAATAAGGCTATGTCTCCAAAGAAACTCCAAATGCCTCTCCGACTACTAATAATAATAAAGAGATGATGCATTTACTTTATTGCATGCCTAAAATGGAGTCTGAAGTCACATGTTCCTATAGGTAGACTAGATCCTTGCTTGGGAATCTCTTGTTAAATGTTGGCATAATTGTATTTTAGGTAGTATGATGGGATTAGTATTAACAAGTATTAACAAGTATTAACAAGAAATCTGTGAAATTTGTAACCCAGGAAGGAGGGAACACTATTTGGAGTGTTATATGCGAGAAAAAGTCCCTGATAGAAAGCCATTGGGGTGGATTTAATCTCAGCTAAACTCACATGTCTTCAATACAGATATCAGTACAGATATATACAGTTAACCTAGATGTCTTCATAGTCAATAGAGAAAAATAAGCCCTAGAACACTAACTTTTACACAGATAAAGTTAAAAGATGTGAATGTCATCCCTACACTTCATCTTGATTGTCAGTGGAAAAAGTGAGACACCCTAAAGAGAAACACCCTATCTTGAAATATGTGTCTAAAATTATTGTATCTAGTTACATTTGTAGGTGGTCCTCTCTTGCTCTCTTCACTGACTACATATGTAATCCAGAGAATTTTTTTGGAGGTAAACTTTCAGACTCCTAGAGTTAAAAGAGATGTGTCCCACTGACTTCACATTTATTGCACTGCACTAACTGATACTAGTCTCTACAGGGCACAGAACTCACTTATTCATAAAGTGCTGATTACCACCAAGACCACTGTTTCTGCAACAATGTCTTTCTTTCATTCTTTTATCAGTTACCTATCAACCTGTTTATCAGACTGATGGCATATGAGTAGATGCAGGGTTTGGACTTTTCCTTACAAATTGAACAAAACCAGTACTTTGTCCCCAAAAAATCAATAAAACTATTTTGAATATCTTGCTAATTTACACTTTAAATGAATACAATATTCAAGAAAATACCTTGCCGATAAAAGGAAAGCTAACTCCTTTAGTTCTTCAGTTCAGCTTCTTTCAAGTTTATCTGCATAGCAGTACTCTGTAGGTGAAAGTATAGTTCACGAACCACCCTGTTCAGATATTGTTGTCTTACTGATTTCACCAAGTGTTCTGCCAAACATTTAAAATCTGTATAAAGTGGTAGTATAACACATTCATTAAATATTACTTCTCTTATCTAGGGATATTCCACACTAAAATAGAGTTTTACAATGATCTGTACATGGAATTGCCATTCCATGTTATAATACTGTATGTAGCCATTTATCTGACCCTAAACCAACATGTGCAAAAGGCTTTAACATGATACAAGTGGTAAATATGACAAAGCAGTGAACTTTCTGAGACCAGTAAATTGTTAGGAATAGCATTTTAAAGAACTCTGCCCAGGAGAGGTATCATTTGTTACTTGCTGGAGTTAATGATCTCATGTCACAGATAAACTAGGTTATAATCTGTTCTTATGACTCAGGAGAAATATCTAAGAAAATACGAATAAATCATGAACACTGTCAGGTCATTTGCCAGAGCATTCCTTGAGAGCTTAGTTTCAGACAACCTCAAGGCATTTTCTGGTACACTGCAAAGGGTTATCTCTTTATGAGTACACAATTCTAGTTCTTGTCTTTATGACACTGTTTTGATCCCTAACTATAGTTGGGTAATAACAATGCCCTGACACCCCCTAAAAGGAATTGCTTGCTCTATTAAAAGAATTCTTAAAGTAACTGGCAGATTTCAACTGGCCACTTACTAAGTAACTTCATATGACTATTTAATTGCATATTAAAATAAAAACCTCCCTTGTACATACTTTGTGGCTAATCTATATGCATGAGCTTCTTAATACTTTTAGAAGTGTGTGACAGAGAAATAACAGTTATTTTGAACAGCTTTGGGGATGTAATCCTCCATTCTGCCACCTTTCACAAACATAAGCAATTCCTCCCAACAAACAGAGCCTATTTATAAATAACCAGACTATGCTGTATAAAAACATAGATTATTACATACATATATACATAGATATAAAGCATAGACAATTACATATTTAGGGAAAATAAGTCAAGAAGGTTTGTAAAGCCAAGACAGTGGATAGTTTGATTGCCGACTTTAATGGTATCAGGAGCGCACCAAGCACTCATTCCTTACACAGAGTCAAATCACCTCAGTTTCTTTGGAAAAGAAAGAACTGAGGATAATCAGCACTTTGTACCAAGAGGTTTGCAGGACTCTGTGTAAACACCATTGTTCAGAGAAGCATCTCAGTTCAAGGTAACACTTAAACACCTGTATCAACTCAGGCACTGATGTTAATGAAGATTAAGCCTCCATTTAATATTTTGCTAAATACAAATATCTAAGTATAAATGGTTAAAGGCAAATTCCATAATAGATAGGGCTTGGTGGCAGAACAGCTCAGTTCAGCCACCAAGCTGGTTTCCAAACACCTTACTGCATGGTGGAAGTCAGGGGTGAAAACTCTTTCAGGCAGTGCATGAACAGATAACTCCTATTTCCCTTTTTTCTATTGAGCTTTATTTGGTGGAGAAATTTGGTGGCTATCATCAGACCAACAGCATGGATTAAGCAGTTGTATTTAAAATAGAGTTGCTGTTGATGTTGCTGACCAGAAAGACTGGATGGGAAGGATTAAGAGGAGACAGAGTGTAGGAAAAAAGAAGAGCTGAAACATGGGAGTGGATATTTAGTCTGTACACATAACCAAAATCTGGGCATCAAATTGTGTAACTACAGCTGTGACAGTCACTTTCAGGTATATCCTTGCCATTACTCTTTTCCTGCTTATACCCTGGAGGATATAGTTTACCATAATTTCAGGCAAAGTTTATTGTTCTCTATACTAACATTATAAAAACATTTAAATTTACCAAAAGAAGTCATTATTTTTCCCCCAAAAATCATTTTTATCCAGACAAATATTGATTAATCCTTGCTATTTATAAAGCTCTTCTTTAAAAATAAAATTTCTTTCCTTGACCACAGTTTGCAATTCCTTCTTTTTACTTTTATTTCTGTCTTTTCTAAACAGTGGAAAAATTTGAGCATATAGCTTCAGGTATGATTGCCCTTCCACAATTTTTTTTATTATTCTGTCATTATCAAATTTCATATTTCCTTAGTTGAAGTTACTATCTTTCATTGTCTGTAGCTGTTCTGTCTTTTCCTCCATAGTCAATATTATCAGCCAAATTGAAAATTGATGCACATCAGTCATCTGTTTAGTATATCATACCTACATTATTTAAATCATGACTGCATTCTCACTTCTCAATATCTACTTCTACTTGCTTTGTTCTGTTTTGCACTTTTTAGTGAATAACCTTTTACTATTTGTTCTGATTTATTTAAGAGCTGAATTAGCTTGAGTTTTGGCACCTATTTTATTTTATTTTATTCTCATAATTTCTTTTTATTTTTTAGAAAGAATGTATTTTTCCTGATGAATCTTCCTGTTGAATCTACTTCTTTAACTTCTTGGTTTCTGTTTATTCCCTGTATTATTTGAAGTCCTTTTATGCAGTGTTTACTCTTGTAATTTTAGAAGTTCCACAGCACTTTAAAGGAAGTTCCAAGCTTTCACTGTGTTTCTGTCTTTTATTTTTCGCTTACACTGAATTTAATAAATAGTTCAAAGTCATCCCTCTTGAAACGGAGTGCCTTAATTACAGATTATTTAATTTAAATTTGTGGTTACTGCTTCCAAGGTTATTTTTTCTAACTAACTCTTCTGAAATGTCTTTACTTGTAACCAAAGCCAAGTCTATGATAGCATTAAGTCCTAGAATGTTAAGATGCAATTTATCTTAATTGTAGCAGGCATCCAAAATATCTACTTTACAATGTGATGGATTATGTTCTAGAAATGACCATTATTCAACACTGGCTGTCAAGAAACCATAGAGTAACTAGCCTAGACGTTGGCAATTTATGGTGTCATTTAGCCAAATGAGTCCTTCTCTTACTGCTTATCCCAAAATCCAGTGAACATTGCTATCATCAGAAAGAATTCATCAACTGGTTCTCCTTTGTATTGTGCCTGTACAGCCATACCTAATATGAGATCTCACAGCATCCTTTCTCACAAAGCACATAAAAAGGAATTTGGTGTATAGTTAAAGGCTTTCAAGTGTGATATGCACACAGGCTTTCTTCCTAGGAGCCTTACTACACAGTGATTCCTACTGAATATCTCTAGGAGCCAACAAAGCCCATGTTTCACTGATGAGAGCAATAGGTGTCCATAGAGGTTTCTAAAGCAAAGGGATTAGGACCTTGTCAGACTGTGTGCACAATAGAGATTGTTGATGTTTGTGGAAGTGATAGTGGGCAGTGTCACAGAGAATGTTTGATCTGTATCAGAAATGTGTCATGAGCAGTTTTGTTCAAAGAACTGCAGGCCTTTCTGTCTATTCTTTATACAGGGTTCTTCAACAGTCATTTTCTGCCCAGGGACACCTCTTCTTCCCTGTTCCCTTGAAAACTGTTTCCAATCCCACTCTGTCTGCTTCCTTGAAATTTGCAAAGGCAAATTAAGTTTGATAGAAGAGATAAGATGCTGCTATAGAAAAATAGCAAATAGTTTATGCTTTGGGCTGTATAGGGCTAAGTATGCTTTGCATTTATTTCTCACTTTGCAGACTCTACCAAAGAAAGTGGATTTGGGTCAGGAAGGTAGAAGTATTATGAAAAACATGCCTGTGCTCTACACACAACAGAAATGCCAGGATAACTACATGAAGACAAACAGTGCCTGGTGTCTGCATCTGCAGCTGTAAAAGCTCTGAAGGAAAGAATCTGTCATAGTCATGTTGAGGGAAGTGATGTTTTGAGGGGATGAATGCATAGAAGTTTCCAAGCATTTCTGTCATCTTGTGAGACAAAGTTCTGTTTATGCTATTTTTTGTGTGCTTCTCTCAGACATCTATAGGCAACTCTGCACTGCAAGATGGAGTTCCCAGGTTGTTGTTAAATGAGCATGAAATAGGAAGTCATTACCTTGGGTGCAGAACTGTTATTTTTAATTTAGACTGTTTTCAGACTCAAGCCACTGTCCATACAGTGACCATCATTGTCTTAAACAGATTTTCTTTCACACTCCCCTGAACTGTATACACACATCTGATCTCATCCATACACTCTATAAAGAGACTGGGATCCAAGAGATATCAGGGTATCTATGACTAGATGACTCTCTTTTTTAGTTTGTTGGTGACTGAATTCAATCCAATGATAAATTCAAAGGAGAGGGTAGGAGGTATTGGAAAAGGAGGAGTAGGAGGAAGTATTTCTTGTGGAGAATCATGGATAGAAGTAGGTGGCCTTGATGAGGACATGTAAGCACTCAGCAGATGCGAAATCGAGATGAAGACTTTGTACCCTAAAAATGTGGTGAAGGATGACAATGACTAAGAAAAGCTGGGATGGAGAGGGAGGAGTGGCAAAAAAGAGAGGCCTTCACATCCAGGCTTCTGCAGAAAAACCTTATTGAGACCTTCCAGCCCTATTCTTTTTCAAATATACTTATCCATTCAAGTATCTTAGTCTGCAAACTGTCCCATTCCTTGACCTTGTGCATTTAATGACACTGAATGTTAAACAAATAAAGCCCTTCTCAAAAGCCCTCAAAATCACCTTCATATGCCCTCCACATCCTGGCGTCTCACTTACCCTTGTAGCTCAGTGCCTTGCAGTCTTTTCACTCCCTTGACCCCATATCATCATCACTTCAGCTGCAAAATTCAGCTGCTTTTTTGAGGAATCTCTACGTTAGGCATAACGACAAAAGAGCTGTGAAGTTTTTGCTTTCTGAGTCATGTCTAAAATATTCTACAAATAAATAACAACTCCTCATTCTCCCAAATAACTCAATTGCCCCCACCTTTTTTTTCCAGATCAAAAGATCGAGATGATAATATTTAAAAAAAACATATTGTTTTCCTGCTTGTAGAAACTGTATTCCTCAAGAAGCTTTAAAAAAAAAGAAATATTTTAACATCCAGGAAGTAACTAGAGGCACTCATTATTCTGGCTTTAAATGAGAGATTCATATTGCTTTCTGGTTTTCTTAGCTCTGTTACAATGGATGAAGACTTTATTTCCAAGCTGGTTTATGGTATTAGAAATCTTACCTTTAGAAAAATCAACTTAATTTAAAATTTAAAGTAGGCTTTAAATAAGGTCTTTGAAATAAATGTTAAAAACAGGTGTTTTCAAATCAATGCAAAATCAATTAAAATATACAGACATTTGAATTTTCCATTTTGGCAACATCAAATCTGAGGGCAAACATTAAAAGACTTGTTCCTACACAGCGCACCGTGTTCTTCTCCAAAGATTATGTACAAAGCCAACCACATTAGTCTAATTATAGATCGTTTCAGTTTCTCATCTTCATTTTTCATTCCTGGTGACTATGTAAGAAATGTTTTTGCAGGGCTCTTAACTGAACATATATTGAGGTGAAAATAATTATTATAGTACCTTGTCATAGAATGGACAAGGCATTTTCAGAAGAATGTTATATATAAGGTACAGTGAAATATTTTGATTCAAATTAATTTCCAACTTGTATTTCAGGAAGCCTTATTGAAGTACATGTTTTTGAAGGTATTAGAAACAGAATGTATTTTTCATTATTTACCATCCTCTTGTACGTTTCTTTCTTGAATAAATTAATATACAAAGTGAAAAGGAAAGATTACATACAATTTTAAATGTAATTTTACATTCCATAAGCATTAATTAAGTATGCACATGCCTTATCAAGCAGTCTGAAAGCAGGAAACCTTATTCTGTTGGCATGTTCTTTAGTGAAGCATGCTACTCATGTATTGAACAATACAGATTCTCAGGATATTCTGTTATTTTGCTTTGATTTTGTGAATATATAAAATTTACTTGTTTTCAGTAATTTTTTCTGGTGTAATAGTGGCTTAAGTTTCTGCTCTCTCCACTGCTGTCCCCTCCTTGTCCAGCTGTTGAGTGCTTCTGTGTATCATCACATCACTTCTGTCAATACAGTTGGCTTTGGGGTCATGGGGAAATCAGTTCAGAGAAACATTGCAACTTGCCTAAAGGTCCATTCAGTAGGGAAATCCACAATGAATCCGCCTGGCAGAACTAAGAGGTGACATGGAATAGAAGACTACACACAGTGGCTGTGCCATTAGAGAAATGTCTATGAACATGAGACACATGTCTATTTACAATTCAGGGTTTGGGCTTTGTTTCTGGACATCGATGTATAATGATATTTGAATATCCTGTCTGGCATTTCTGAAGGACATCAGACCACAGGCTGAATTTCATATCTACCAGTCTCAGGCAGTCTGGATGCCATAGGAGGTCTCAAATAGTAAGAGGTACCAATGAGTGGTATGGTCAGTGAGAACGGTCAGTGTTAGGTTAATGGTTGGACTAGATGATCTTCAAGGTCTTTTCCAATCTAGATGATTCTGTGATTCTGTGAGTGGGCACAGAATCTAAGACCTATGTGACAACATAAAATTTTAGGGTTAGGATTCAGTTTAAGATTACAATCTGCAGCATTGGTCTCCACATACACAGTAGCTGTCTAAATTCCCATTTAACCAATGGAGGGCTAGTCAATGCAATTACTAGAGCTGGGCACCGATGTAGTTTACCCTAAGGTAGGCTCCTAGAATTCACTACCATTGCCTAAACATAGGTATCGAATGGTTATGGGTGCATTAGGGTATCTCTTCTGGCTGAAGTCGGCTGAATCACTCTGTGCATGTATTGACTGCCCTAGAGTTTATGCACCTAGTATGAATGTAGATACATACATGAAGATACCTCAGTTCAGAAGTTTTGATCTGACTCCACACTACAATTCTCAGCCTCCTCCATTATGCTGAGACAACTGTTTATGACTCTGTAGTAGAAGCAGATGACAACAATGGCCTGGATTAAAAACGGTCCTTCATTTCAGAAGGCTACTTTTAATCTAGATTGTTTAAATCTTCTGGTTCACCAACACAGTCAGACACATTGCTGTGTTAGCATAACTGAAGATGTGGTGAATCACATCAGTGGTACAGGAACGATAAGACAGGGAAGTGAAGGCGGTTGACATTTCTCAGAGTTTTGCTGTTGAAGTCAGAATAATTATTCCTTCAGAATGTGGAGGCTTTGCATAAGAAAGATATTCCCACTTTAGTAAGCACATCCCAGGATACTTAGAAAAATGAAATCCTTGAAGAGAAAAGTTAGTGCTGATGAAATGTTACAATAGATTTCATTCAGATTTCACTTGCGCTGAACAATTTTCCATACAATTGTACGCTGCAGATCTTATGTAGATATGACAGTTGGTATTCATAGACCTACATGTGCTCGAAGTCTGGTAGTACTCTCTTGGGGAGGGTGGTAGGAAAAGAGTCTTTTTGATCAGATCACAAATGATTAAGTCAGTTTAATAGTCTGAAGCTGCTCTTGAAAGAGGGAGTTACCACTTCTTACCTCTTCCTTTTCCCCAGTCTCAATTTCCTTCTACTTATTCTGGGGCTCATTTGAATTTATAGTGGAAATTTTTATTTTTTTGTTTTCTTTTATTCCTCTTGGGCTTAATAAGTGAGTTTACATCACCGAAGGTGCTGAGAAATACCAGAGGAGTTTGAGAAATAACACCACATGGATCACAGAGAGATGAGACAATGGAAAAATAAACCCTATCTTTTGGTGATAGAGGACTGTCGGTTTTACTTACCACACCCACAGCACTTGCGCAAGGCAGAGGCTGAGAACATGCAGCCAAAGCAAGCAGAAAAGTAAAGGTATTCCCTGATCATCTCAGGCAAATGACATTTCAGGTCACTGCTGGTGGGACTGTACTTGTTCTGCTCTTAACTGCAGCTGCACATTCACACCTTTTATATTGTACTACATGGTGTACACTTGAACTGAAACTGAGAAAGGGATTCACCTGGAAAGGTATAATGTATTTTCCTAAAATATGTTTTCATATGGAGGACTTCACCGAACTGACTCATCGCATGGCTATATAAGCATAACGCTGGCACTTGGGCAGTGATAAGGATATGTACTTGGAGGCAGAATATCAGACTGGATTGGTGTTTCTCATTCAGGAACACCAAGTTCCCAGGTTGGAAAAATTATTTAAGTTGCAAGTCAACTCTCATCATTTTGGCTTTTAACTTGTCTGACCACATTTTGGGTCTGCTTCTCTACTCACTTTACTCACTTCATAATATTTGTTGTCTGCCATGATTTCCTTGTTTGGACACTCAAAGCGTGAGGCCCTATGACCATACTTTACAAGAAGGTACCATGCCCTATGACTGTCCACAGCTGCTGCAAACACAGACATTCTCTCTCTGTTAACCTTCATCTTTTCCTGTCCACTGTATCTGTTGCTCCTCCTCAAGTATTGAAAGAGATCTGTCACACAAGATGGAGCTGGGTAAGCCTTTACTTCAAGGAGGCATGGAGGGAATTATGCTCTCCTGGAGCAACCAGTAGGATGGGGAGACAGCACCCACTCACAACCTTCCTGTGTTTCACCAAGGCAGATGATGGCTACATAAATACCAATTTCAATATATTCTGTTGGTGAAACCACAACTGATTTCCACTGGAATAGATAGAACTTTATCTATAGTTATTTTTTTACAATTAAATGCTTTTCCTTTGCCAAGAGTGAGAATGTGTACCTTGATAAAATAGCAGCTAATTCCATTAAGACTAAATGTAAAGTAGCAGTTGAATCCATTAAGACTACCTCTTAATGTATACCTTTAACTCCAAGAAGAGAAAGAGAAAACAGAAGAATCCTCTCTAAATCCTAGTCAGCATGTTCTGTTGATTTCACTAAAACTGTATGGGGATCCAAATTATTCTGTTTAAGAATTCAAAGGAAAACTCTATTCTTAAATAATTTCTGGCAATCTGAATTGTGAGAACTGTTTAAAGGAAAAATTCTAGTTGTGTCACTTTTAGACTAACTCTAGAACAGTAGTGAGAAGCTGTTGAAGATGGCAAGATAGGCATTGACTATGCTCAAAATTTATCTTATTATTTATACAGTTTAAACTCAATGTATGACCTGAATGTATGCATTAAAAAGAATCTTCTTTTGTTTTGAAATTGTTGCTTAGGAAATATTCTGAAAACAACAAGCAGATAAAACCAACGTTATCATCTGATTAAAGTTATGTAGGAAGAATCCATAGATTTGAGTCAGCATTAATAGCGCTGAGAGCAAAAAATGCCCTCTGGGTAAAAGGCATAGAAACGTCTTCTAGTGAGATAAAATGGGAAGGTTGCTAAGAGATGAATAAGCTACATGACTCTGCTATTCATTGAAATCCTGCATTCACAGCTACAACAAAAGGTTTCTTTTGCCACATTAATCTCTCAACTACAATATTCTTTAATTAAATTATGAACTAATGGCCTGCATAATTTCATTCATTAGAAAGGCCCATTTCCTATTACAGATTATGACACTGAAGAGGAACAGTTGTCGAGGCTCCAACACTGCACACTTGGTTTGAAGTCCAGAGTTCTGAAGAATGATGAAGCTGAGGGAAATGCCTTAGACTTGTGTAACTAATTGTCTTTACTACAGTGGCCTGACTTCTCAGTCAGAAAACCAAGGCATAACGAGACAAAAATTTAGAAGTATCATTTATTGTGCCTACTTTATTAAAAAGAACTGTTTAAAGGAAGAAGACATATAAACCATAATAGAAAGTTACTTAACTAGGAAAAAGAAAATTAAGCATGTTATTTAAACCCTTGGTATTCAGAATGAGCTATCTACTTTTAATCAAGATCTGTGTGCATTAAGTTAATAGTAAACTTAACACAGTATATGTATTAAAAGGTTATTGAAGGATAAACCTTCCTGCTTGACCACTGATTTCTTCATGTTGTTATGAAGATTAAAAAAATTATTTTTATCAAACCTATTACTTTGAAGATACAACGCCAAAAGAGTTCTACATTTTAGACTACTCAGAAAAATGCATTTCCTATGTAAATATGTAGTATAGAAATAGCCATTTTATTTGGCTACAGTAATTTCTGCACTTGGTCTTGAATTCATAGTGTTATGCACACTCTCTCTAGTGTCCAATCTACCCATTCACAGTTTATTTTAAAAAATGCTGCTGACAAACAGGAAGTAAAGTTTAGACCAGTACATCTCTCCATAATCTTAACGTCCTGTCTGCTAGACTTTATGTGCTGGACCATGTAACAGGCATGAAAATATTAAAAGACATGGGCATATTCATTAAAAGACATGTGGCAGGTGGAGAACAGGGCTACAATTTCCTTTTAGTGTTGGACTGACAAAGTGTCACACTGCCTAAGCGTAGTACAGTTTTCTATCATCTCCCTGACACCAGATGTCTTATTGGTCTTGGAGTTGGAGAGGGGTCATGTTTTGGCCTAAAATGTGAGATGCCATCTCTGAACTAGGGAGATGGGAAAGTACTGAACCTTGTGTTCAAAGAATGACCTGTGAGATATCCAGACCACTTAATGGCAGGGAGAAACTGAGCCAAAAACAATATAGTTGCATTAAAACTAGTGGCTACAATGAAACTAATCCACTTATCCTGGTGAATCTGAATGGTATCAGTGTCCCAGATGGATGTTTGGGGTATCTCCAGTGTTACAGTTTTAATTGCATCAGTTTTAATTAAGTCTGGCACATGGCTGTTCAGATTCTGGTTAGCTGTTTTCCACTGTACTGATGTTGTGAGTATGTTACTGCAGGATGACCATGCATGTGCTGAACAATGTATTAAGACAGTGTTAGTCCTTTGACAGAGGTTGTCCTTTCTAAAAATTGTTATTGACAGTTTCTTCAATCCTATTGGCTTCATTACACTCCCCTGCCTTTGGAAAACTGTAGTGAATTGTTGAACCGCATGATTTGATTTCACAGGTGACTGTGTAAAAATACAGTGGAAAACAGCTAAGCAGAATCTGAACACACATGTGTCAGACTTAATTAAAACTGATGAAATTAAACTGTATCACTGGAGATACCCTGTACTGTATATTTCACCTCATAGGGAGGAAGGCTGCTGGTTTGCCTGTCTTGGCTGCTGTGATCAGGACCAGGGAAAACCATATGGAGGGATCAGGCAACTGTGCCTTCCTGACAAGTAACTGGACACGCTAAACTGGGAAATATGGGCAAGAAATAGGAGAAGCACAGGAAAGAGTGAACCATCAGCACTGCTAGAAACTGCAGACATATTGCTGGGGACAAGGGCTGGCATCCAGAAACAGAGCTACAGAATGCCTTAGAGTAGACTAAAATACAGAGAATTCGTAAGAAGCTAGTGAGAGTTTCTTGGAGTTTATATAAGCCCAGAAATCCACTAGAAAGGCAGACTTGTGGAAGAAACACATCCCTTGAAAAGGTGCAGGAGGAAGGAGCAATATCTTTGTTAACCCTTGGTTTAGGATTATCCCACAGTCGAACCTCATAGTTCTGTTTTCTCTTCTTGAAGGGTTCTGCTGTTCCAGTGTGTAAGTTGTGTTATAACAAAATATTGTGCTTGATGATACAGACATATGGTATGTTGCTGAGATACAGAGCTTGATGATGTGCTCACTTTAAAGAAAAAATATGGATGGTTTCCCAGCTCTGTCTGGTTTGGGGTCTTGGCACTCCTTACTGTTCCCAAATGTCTGGTGTAGTTTGTAGAGTATGCATGGTGATATTTAATTCCTTTAAAGAAGGAATCCTTATTCAGAACATTGAGTAAGCAAGCTTTCTTCTGACTAAAGCAGCAAACTAAATCAGAAGAATGCGTATAACTAGCTTTGTATTTCGGCAATCCTTGGTCATTACACTCCTGAATTGCTTTGCTCCTGAACCTTAATCTTCATATTTCCTTGTATTTTACAAAGAGGGAGCTTGTGCACATTACTACTTCCCCCCCCCTTCTCTGGCCATTTTTATACGAAGCAAATTAATTTTAGTAAGTCTTTCAGTAGCTCTACAGATACCAGCTGAACTGGGATTGTGTCTCTTTCCCTTTTACTGTTGCTATTAATAGTTACATGGAAGTCTCAGTTTCTGCTTCACTTTCTGTATCCTAGTGTGATGTTTTACTGGAAGACATATTTCTTTCTAGTGATTTCACTTTCACAGAGAAAATTCTATTTCCATAGCACCTTTTCTGAAAGAATTTCTCACAAATGTTACCTTTTTGCCCTAAAAATATGTTATTTTGTATATTTTACTTCATGTGAGAAACAACTGACGTAGTATCTGCAACATTCTGAGACAAAAAAGAGTCAGTATGTTAATTGCATCTCTACACCTAAGTGTTACTGATAGTCTTAAATTTCTGTCTTAACTTTGGTATTTCTCTATCAGATCTTTTTTTAGTTTATTATTTTATTTTATTTATTTTATTTTATTTTATTTTATTTTATTTTATTTTATTTTATTTTATTTTATTTTATTTTATTTTATTTTATTTTATTTTATTTTATTTTATTTTATTTTATTTTATTTTATTTTTATATGCATCAGCTCAGTCCTTATTTCTGTTATTGATTTGCTTAACCCAAGAGTCCTGTTTCTCATATTTCACTTGTATAAATTTTCAACCAGTGATAGTACATGTTTTAGGATATTGCTCTCCAGCATGGCCTGAATCTGTTTTCTATTCTATAGGGTTTCTTAACAATCTTTTTACTAACTTAAAGGCATTTTACATCGATCTATTCAGCTTTATTTTCTGTGTTTGCATAAATTTGGCTGAACTGTGGACCTTTCTCAAATACCACAGTAGATTCCATTTGTGGTGATCATACAATTATACTCACAGGAGCATGTTGTTTCTCTAATACCAAGATAACGTGAATAATAAATGTATTAAAAAGCAATATTTGCTGATATAGACAAATGTATTCCTCTTCGTGACCATGACTTTTACATATAATAGACATAAGATTATGCAATTTTTAGTTTTCTCAGTTTTATGATGTTTTTTGACCAATACAGTACATTTTGAAAGTCCAACATTTTTCTGTATCAATGTTTCTCTTAAGTCTTCTCTGAGGTGTGTCATTACCTTTGGTCCCACTATTCTGTAACTTCTAATTGGTATACTATCAGTTACAGACAGTTCTGCTTCAGCTCTGTGGGTAACACAGACATGGTTACTTGCCAATTTATTCCCAAAATACCTCCAAGCAATACCTGTTAATGATTTTTTTCAATGTTTCACTTGTATGAAACTGTACCTCTTAAAAACAAAGTGAAACATATTTTCAGTTTCACTCTTATGTTTAAAGAAACAGTCTACAATCCACACTGTTCTTCTAGCACAACATTTAAAATCATCCCTGAGCTGTGTTTCTCTCTTCTGCATCTTGAATTACCTGTGCACAATTTCCCTTTTCTCTGCAGATTCGGTACCAGAGATGACAGGGATATACTAGCGAATAATTTCCTCTCTGGTGTCTGAACGACAAACTATAGGACTTACTACTACAGTTTAATAAAATTAGAGGACTATAGTCAATAGAATGAAATGGCCAAGCTGCTTAACTCTTAAAGCCCTACTTCTTTGTGTAAGCATATATGATTTTTGTAGTCTTTCCCTCTAAACTTTTCTGGTGTTCATAAAATCATGTTAGTTCAAACAGGCCACTGTCTTTCAAATTTTGTGTTTGGTTTACTGTTAGTTGTCTTACCTTTTTTCAGTGGTTCCTAGGCATACAGACAAACCTCTCAGATTTCTTGCTTACAGTGAGGGAAATCCCATGCTCTGATCTTGCAGGATCACAAACAGAAGAGAGGTCATATCTCAGCAAGTGAATGAAAAGCAGGCCTGTGTTTGGGTGAAACAGTGTGATATACCAGTTCTCTGAAATTCACTCTCTTTATGCAAGACTTGACAAATCTCTGTGTTTGTGCTTTGCAACGTTTTAATGCTCCAGCAAGGAAATCAACAGTAGCTGTGATTCTGAGATGGATGGTGGGGCAGAAACTTGATCATTTGCCATTGCAGGTTCCTAAGGTTATGACAGGGCTGACTGGAAGAGTCCAGCATTGTTTGCTCTTTACATGTCTTAGTGTCCAGAAGACATGGCAATTAAAGTGTTTTATTTCTTAGAGATTCTGTAACTAATTTTGTACTGTTCCTTTTCATTGTCTTGTTTGTGGTATTAATGCAATTACTAATGCGTCCTTACTGTAATGAGTCTTATGTTAAGTACTAACATAAACACAAATTTACCTGACTGATATGGTGTAATTATTTTGTTTGGTTATCTACAGGCTAATGTGTAAAGTAAATTGGAAACTATTATTTCCTGCTTTGATGGAAAACATTTTAATTATTAAAAAGTTTTGAAATTAGGACCTGTTTGTCATATTTTTAACCACTTCACCCTTGAAACTCGCTCATATTACAAACGGACCTCTTAGCAAGATGCTGTGTACCAATAAATTCTACAAGGACTTCATGAAATGCAAGCTGAATTTGACTGTTTCTCCAAAGTATTAGCAGTTGAAAGCAGCATCTGCAAATAGAGACTTTTTCTTCCTATTATTATTTTTCAGTTTTTTATTTTAGAATTGCTATTACTGTAATAGCTATTTAAGATCTAGGTTTATTTAACAGGGTTTTTTTCCTTTTCCTTTCTTTGTTTCTGAAAGTTTACCCTTCTTTTGTTGCCATTCAAGTGAAACTTAAAAAAGGAGGTAGTAGAGCATTCTAAAAGCTGTCAGATTTTAGATTGTCAAATCTCTTCTGGCAGCTCATTCCACAGCTGAGCAAGCTTGAGTATGAACACTTTATCTTTCCTATTTTGTTCATGATTAAAAAGGTGCTTAAGCTTTATGCATAACTTTGAACTATGCCAGTAGTCCAATTGACTTTTGGGGACAGCAGACATGCGTCAGGGTATATATGTTTAAATTCCCTCTCTGAATTGAAACTTTGGTTCAGTATTTGGGCATCTGTTATATCCCAAATTAAAAAAGTTCTCTTACCGTGTCATAGGAGGATGAGAGTGTGCTTGCTGAGATACCTGGGTTTTCCAAACACAAATGGTTGAAAAACAGACTGAAGTCTTCAGGTGGTAATAGAAGAAGATTAAAGGAAGCAATGTTGTTACGGTTCATTGTGCTGAGAAGGCTGGTAATGTGCTCCACTCTTGCTAAAGACTTTTCTTGAGCTCCATCATTAGCTTCAGGCACAATGTGCTTCACAAAATCATTGCTGAGTGACAGCAGTTTTAACAGTATGACCTGACTTCTGCTTTTATTGACAGAGAATGAAATGTCCATGCGCCACAGCTACTCTGTAAGGGAAGATGAGCCAGGAGACAAGAGCCATGGTGAGGCAGGTTGGGCAGTAACCTCATAGTCACAGTGAGGGCACAGTCCCACAGTACCTGAACAAGAAAAGCAGAGTGGATCTGATGAGAGTAACCAGGGTCATCCAAAAGTCGAGATCATTAGGTACATCCACAGTGACAAGGCATGTCTGAGACCAAGCCAGGAAGTCAAGGCAGTGGGTTGAGATCCAGTCCAGATCAGTGAGGTACACAGTCAGAAATGACCATGACAGCAGGAGCAAAAGCAAGGGCAGCTTGTGCTGAGGGGGACAAGCCCTCGCTTGTCAGAGCATTTTCTCACAGAGCTCTTTTTACACAGCACTCTGATTCAAGGCTACACAGCTGCATCATTGAGGCTGACCCTGAGTCCAGGCAGTAAAACCCTTGGGTGCTCAGGGCCCTGGCATAGAGAACTGTAATGGAAAAGTTACTTAATGAGTAGTCTAGTTAGAGCTCTGTTTGTTCTTCCTGGTATTTGGATAGTGTAATTTTAGTCTTCTTTGAGATCATATGGATAGTCTCTAAGCTTTTATTTCTAGGATGAGATTCAGGTCGACTTTTAGGACAGTCAATAGTCACTTTGACAGGGCAATCTATACCTACTGAAATAAGTAGGCTTTTTGTCCAGTTGATAGTGAGAAAAATGTTTTCCAAAGGTGATTTAGAAAGCTGGCATGCTGTACAGAAATATTGCTATAGCTGGTCATTACCTTTGAATGCAGGAATCTGTCAGAGATCTGGCTCCACTCTGAATAACACTGCAAATTAAATGCTGCCATTCACTCAGGAGCCAAAGAGTAAAGGTCTCTTCTGGGAATAGGTATCAAATTAGTTTGATGCCTTTTTCTATGAGAGCAGGTGCTGATGGTATTATCTACCTTTTTGGACCTAACTTGGTTGTTGGAGAGATAGCCTAGGGGAACAGAGTTGCAGGCTGTCCTCACCTGGGAAATGCATCCCAGGAGACACTGATCCCCGAGCTGTTATTTCTTGGGACCACGTTCAAACTATAGAGTCTTTTCTACAGTGTCTTTTACTATAGCTTTCCCTACTGAGTCTGCACTAGCTTGCAATAAAGCGTGCAAGTCATGAAGGTGAAGGAGAACAAATAAAAAGAGCATGATTCTAGCCTAGATATCAGGTCAGTTGGCTGAGAGCCTGGATTCTAGTTTTGCAGTCATTGTTCCCTTGCAGTGTATTTACATTGAACAGTTATTGAGCAAAACAAAAAATACATCAACAAAGAATTTCAGAGGCATGATTCAAAATCACAGGATCCCTCTGTCAGAAATTAGTGGTATCAGCAAGGATGATTCCACAGAAAAACCCTCCTGAAGGAGGGTTCAGCAAAAGAACCTTTTTCTAAGTGAATAAATCTGCAGCATGAGCCCCTCGCTTCTGCTTCTTCCTCAAACTCATAGCCATTATCTTCCTTTTACCTCAGTATATCAGACTATTGAGAGTGGGAGTGGTGGGAGTGTTGATCTGCTTGAGGGTAGGGAGGCTCTACAGAGAGATCTGGACAGGCTGGAGCAATGGGCTAAGGCCAACTGTAGGAGTTCCAATAAGGCCAAATGCCGCGTGCTGCACTTGGGCCACAACAACCCCCAGCAGCACTACAGGCTTGGGGAGGAGTGGCTGGAGACCTGCCAGTCAGAGAGGGACCTGGGGGTGTTGATTGACAACCCGCTGAACATGAGCCAGCAGAGTGCCCAGGTGACCAAGAAGGTCAATGGCATCCTGGCTTGTATCAGCAACAGCGTGGCCAGCAGAGACAGGGAAGTGATCTTACCCCTGTACTCAACACTGGTGAGGCCGCACCTCGATTACCGTGTTCAGTTTTGGGCCCCTCACTACAAAAAGGACATTGAATTACTCGAGCGTGTCCAGAGAAGGGCAACGAAGCTGGTGAAGGGTCTGGAGCACATGTTGTACGAGGAGCGGCTGAGGGAACTGGGGTTGTTTAGTCTGGAGAACAGGAGGCTGAGGGGAGACCTCATCATCCTCTACAACTACCTGAAAGGAGGTTGCAGAGAACTAGGGATGAGTCTCTTTAACCAAGTAATAAGCGATAGGACAAGAGGGAATGGCCTCAAGTTACACCAGGGAAGGTTTAGACTAGATATTAGGAAGCATTTCTTTACAGAACGGGTTGTTAGTCATTGGAATGGGCTGCCCAGGGCAGTGGTGAAGTCCCCATCCCTGGAGGTGTTCAAGAGTCACGTTGACATAGTGCTTAGGGATATGGTGTAGCTGGGAACTGTCAATGTTAGGTTAATGGTTGGACTAGATGATCTTCAAGGTCTTTTCCAACCTTGATCATTCTGACTCTGTGATTCTGTGACTATGGAGTTTTTAGTTGAAAGTGGTTCTTACCTACTTGCAGGCCTTCAGGAGTCCTTAGAGATAAAGAACAAGTACTTCTACTTGAAGGGAAAAGAAAAACAGCCAAAGGCAAAAGAGAGTAAACACATTCAATAACATGAACAAAACTCACTCAGGTTTTTGTTGAATGCTTTCATCATCACAGTTTTATCAGTTGTCCATCTTGATAAAGACAAGATTTTCTAGATACAGAATAGTCCTCACCTATCTAAAATCTCATTCCCAGATCACTGAGTGTTTATATCTGCACTGTTAAAGGCATTCTTCCCTGTCCTCAGAAATTATCCCTAGATAATTTCTTTGTATCCCCAGATACAAAGTGTCTTGCACTCACATTGCTCAGAACCAGCCTCTTCTAGACAGAAAAACCATGTCTGTGCAACTCAGAAGATAGATGACTATGATCGCTATTTTGGACTTCATGTGACAGTGGTTCTCATGGGGAAAAAAACCAAAAAGAACAAGGAAAAAAGTCTCTCCAGTTCAGGGAAGTGTAATAACATGAGGCTGTGTCACAATTCTTCAAAATAGTATTTTTACACCACTTTCAAAATAGTATTTTTACACCATTTGATGTTGAGTTCCCTGGAAAGGCATAACAAGATCTTGGGGTTAAAGGTTGCTGTGTTGATGACAATGTAGAATGAGAATGTGCTGTCTTCTGCTCTTGTCAATGTCACTTTTAGGCAATGGTGCATGGAGTAAGCTATCTCCTGTATTCTGGTTTAATCTGAGAGCAGTGTGAATATTTCAGGGACCAGAATCCAAGGAAGAACTGGGGATTTAAATAACTGATGATATAGATGTACCCTGTCTAAGTACAACCAGCTAGGTCACGGCATGCTATCAGTTCTGTCAGTGATTATCTTGATTACAGTTCATACAGTCACTCTTGTAAGGTCACCAGAAAGTGGAGTTTGAACCATGCATTCAGCCTGTTCTAGGCTCACAGAATTACTTCCAAAGAGACAGAAGCTTGAGGTGGGAAACCCAAAGCAAATATAAAACTATGATGAAGCTCCTCCTTCCTAGGAAAACCATTCCTAGTCTTCAGGAGAAATCTGTGTTTTCTCAGTCTCTGTCATATCTCAGCTCCACATCACAGAAAAATCTTTTAGCATTTGGTCCTGGGTCTATTTTGTGTACTTGAAATTCTCCATGGATATCATTATATTAACAATTATGTTATGAGCAAGATCAAGGAACAAGATTACATGTGGACTTTGGACATACAACATCATAATTTGTGAAACTGGACCTGGTGAGAACTGTCTTTTTCTTAATATTTCTAACAGATACTGAACTGGGACTGGTCAATGCAACTTTTCTAGCTTTGAGCTTGCATTATGTGCTGGCTGAAATACACTGACTTCAGATACTAAAAACCCCTAAATATTTAATAGTATCCTTCTGGAAAAATTATATTTATAAACATGAACAATATATTTAAATTACATGTTTCTTTTCTCTGAGTACTAATGCAACACTTAAATTATAATGTCATTTCACATTGCTATCTTGAGTAAACAACTAACTTTAAGGTTTAAATTGGATTTTGTATCTTCTTTCTTTTGGCTGTAATTCATGTCTTTTATTATTTCTATTTATGTCTTAAGGCTTTTTAAGATGCTTGTTCAAATAGTAGACCTTTTTGAGTACAGAACCTCCTTGTAGTATCAGTGTTAGATATTCTCAGAGCTAGTCATCTGGAAGCACTGTACCTCATAATTTGTAATGCTTTTGAGTTTCATATATTTGTTGTTTCTTTTTGTTTCTCAGGGCTAATTCTGCATCACAGGAAGTGCTAGATTAAGTGGCCAAAATAGAGTTTCGTATGGCAAGAAAAGGGTTCCTGGAAAATATTATGAACCATTCTGCCACATAAACACTGTTTTCCCTCTATTGAACCTACCTCTAATTCAGTCACAGATGTTATCTTTTTGTTTTTCACAAATTATAATAAAAAATGAGCTAAACTGTTGACTTATACTACTGCCAGTAGCACTGTGACATTAATTCCACAGAAGGAGGCAGTGATTACAAAGGGCTCCTGATGCTCCTCAGTGCTTTCAACAAAAGCAGACTACAATCATGTTTTATTGTGGAAAGGGATAGCTTAAATATTCTGGTTCATTGTCATGTTTCATATCAACTTTTGTAAACAGTGGAGCTATGTATTCTTTAGCTGACCTAAACATCAGAAAGGTTTTGCAAGGGGTAAATTAAATGTTTTGGAATAAGGACACAGAACTCATACTGAATTTAAGGAATTACATCTTTTCAAGAATAAAAGAAAATATGTGATTTTGAAAATTTGTTTTTACTATTAAGATTTGCACCTTTGGGATTTAAGTAGAGATACTGACCAAATGAACCTGAAAAAGTAAACCTTTATTCCAAAAATATAACACAAACATTCAGATTGCAGCTATAGCTGCAGTTGCAATTAGAGGTAGAGACTTACAACCCCAAAAGGGTTCAGGGAGGCAGTCCCAGGTAGTCATTCTTTGTTATGATTATTATTCAGAACTCTTTCTATGAAGTATTAGATCCATCTCCCGTTTTACCTTTGCTACAGGTTCACATTGTTAAGGTCACATCTACATTGTAACTGTTAATGAAATATATGTAAATTACTATCTAGTTCTATGAAATCCTCAACTAAAACATAGCTAGACAATAAAAAAATATATGTAAAACTATTCTGAAAAGACAAGAAAGCATCAAACAAGTTTTGCTTTCACAAATTGTGAACTTTCAGTGTTAACACCAGCTTTAAATTTCAAGCAGAACAAAGTAGTCTTTTCATATTCCTTAGAAATGGGAAGGCATCTCACTCAAGGAAAATATATTCCTAAGTACAGACTGTGGAAGGCTAATTCCCTAATAACTGGTGGAAATTTATTTAAATTAATTAAAAAATTTATTTCAGCTTTTTTTTTCTTTGAAATCAGCTTTGTTTTTGTTATCTCCATGCAGGATTAGTTGGCTTGATTTGCACAGAGTTTCTTGTGTAGGCAAAATGAGATAGCTCCAGTGAGGGGGAATTATATTTTGTCTGGGAAAGTTGAAAGCAGATTGTTCTGTAACAACAAGAAATATTAAAATGGCATTGGGTGCATTAGAAGTTATACATTTGCCAGTGTTGAAGTAGTATCACTGACAAATTTTGGTTTAAGTGTAGCAACAATCAGCAGTTACTGGTATTTTAGTGATGGCACAAAAAAAAAAAAAGTTAATAAAAAGTGCATTTCCCTAACATTTTTTGGTATTACTTTAAATTCTGTTTTATAAATCACTGAAGACTCAAATGCACATAAACTAATGAAAGACTGTTGTATGTATTTTGCTAAAGATTTTAATTTATTCTGTTGTTACTGGAACTCTTGTAAAACAAAGTTCTGCAGGAAGGGTGTGTTCCTAGGTAGGTGCTCTGACGAACTACAGCTTTAAAATATGTCAAAGTTTTTGGTTGTTAATGAAGTTCCTGTCATGAACAGGTGCTATGACCAGCTGTGATCACTTTAGTGTCTCTAAAGTCCACACTCTGGAACTCTTTGTCCAGTTCTATAAACAAAAATGCTTATAGATACTTAGTTCCATAGCACGTCAGAAAACACCACACTGCACTTTCTGCTCCGGAGTTACTGATATTTACAGTGAAAGGATGATGATTATGAGCCTTTAGGTGTTACAGCAACGGGACTGTGAGTATGTGGATAGTTAGACTCTGTTTCACCTCTTCCATTACAAATGCACCTTATGAAATTTGCAGCTTTCACATAACTTAAATAGTAGAACAGGTAAAACAATCAAAAGGCTTCTTTACTGTTAACTAAGAAAGAAACATTTAATATATCAACACCAATCTCAGAATTTGTGTTCTTTATTCCATGCAAACCATAACAGCACGTCAACAAGACTTATCTTCCCAAATTGAAAGGTGATCTGTTAATTAGTAGCAGCTGAGCTGGGTGACTACCTCTCATTTAAATTAGCCAAGTGCTATTACTTCTTAATAAGAAGTCTGATTCTAGGTGCTCTAAACAAAACTGATCAGTGGTTGTGATCTTGAATGAGTCTTAAATGTAAAGGTTATGATTCAGAAGTGCCTTATTCATGCAATTCTGGATCTGAAGTGACAATGTTATGTGATTCATCTAGAGAAGCACTGTTATATTTTTACGGTTTTTGTCATAGAAAGTGAACTTGAGAACAAGGTATTCTTGTTACCCTTGGGCTACACTGACCAGCCACAAGCAGTTTAGCTCTCAGTTTAAACTTTGTATCACAGTGAAGGAAAGTAACAAATTCCATTTGGGCTACTTTAATTATTTCTAACTCTCTTTTTTTCACCTTCGATTGTCTCATCTGTGACCACCACATTCACATACTTTCTGTCATTCTTAAGTGTCCAAGATATTGATATACTAATCCAGTCATCAGAAAAGTTGACAAATTCTTTGTATCTGAGTGAGCTGTGCTTTAACAATATAATGTTAAGTGTGTATAATCAGATTCTCTTTGTGAATGGACTGCAGGTTTCTTTAGCATTTTTTTAAATACCAGTCTCCCTGTTAAGCCACAGGACATGGAGTGTCATGGGGCTAGTGTTCAGATCCACATGACTCCTCTGTCTTTCAAGATAAAAAAAGATGCCAATAATGATTTTCTTATCAGGGAAATGTCATAAACTGTGACAAATTTCATGCAGTTGACCAAATATTTCAAACTTCTGTAATTCAAATATGACAGTGATTTCAGAAAATTACTCAAGAGAGTAATGGTTGAAGTGGAATTTTTGGAATATTAGGAGATTAATTTCCTTAAAAAATCTAATGATGTGCCCTTCTTCACTTGAGGGTACAAAATTTATCGTTATACTCAGTGACTTGGACCTACATTTAAAAAAAAGAAAAAAGCTTTAGTCATTCAGCACTTGGCATAATGGTGGATATAGCTGGCTTTAAATACTTTGTTCTGTTTGATAGCCTGCCTGCATGGATTTGAGGAACTCATTTAAACCCAGATCATCAAATAGATGTATTTAACTGTATAAGATCTGGTGTCCAAATACTATACGAAGTTTCATTTTTAATCTCTTTTAGCTTATTTATTTGTCTGCTAAATGGTAATGGAAGCACATCCTCACCTCAGAAGAGCTGCATTGGAACATACTGTGAATCTCATGATTGTTGTTGTGGAGAGTGAACAGGTACTGTGAATTGATAATGGAATGCAAGAGTTGTAACCAAGCAATTGATAGATGTTTTCTGGCCTAAGAGAGAACTTCTGTGTTCCTAAGACAGAAATTGCCAATTTATCTAAGTCCAGTAGGCAGTGATCCATTTAAAAAACAAAATACCTTTACAGCTAGCAACCTTCTGAGAAGACTTATAAAAGACAACTTGGACTAAATACCTTATCAGTGGCCTTTCCAGGTGTCATGGTTTAACACCAGCCAGCAACTAAGACCCACACAGCCGCTTGCTCACTCCACCTCTGTGGGATGGAGGAATGAATCAGAAGGGTAAAAGTGAGAAAACTCATGGGTTGAGAAAAGACAGTTAAATAGGTAAAGCACAAGCTGCACATAGAAGCAAAGCAAAACAAGGAATTCATTCACCACTTCCCATTGGCAGGCAGGTGTTCAGCCATCTCCAGGAAAGCAGGGCTACATCACACATCACGGTTACTTGGGTAGACAAACGCCATCGCTCTGAACAGCCTCTCTTCATTCTTCTTCACCCAGCTTTATATGCTGAGCATGATGTCATACAGTATGGGATATCCCTTTGGTCAGTTGGGGTCAGCTGTCCTGGCTGTGTACCCTCCCAGGTTCTTGTGTACCTCCAACCAACTTGCTGGTGGGGTGGTGTGAGAGCAGAAAAGGCCTTGACTCTGTGTAAGTGCTGCTCAGCAACAGTGAAAACATCCTTGTATTATCAACATTGTTTTCAGCACAAATCTAAAACATAGCCTCATACTAACTACTATGGAAAAAATTAACTCTATCCCAGTCAAAACCAGCACCAGGGAACCTGGGATACCTTGATAAAATCTTTTACTACTCCAGCTTGCTGAAATCCTGTAGACATACAAATGGGACCTCCACTTTCAAGGCTGTCAATCTGCCATCTTTCTGAACACTAAAACATAAAAAGAAGCAGGTGTTGCTGAGCAAGAGAAATAAAAGAAATTGAATGGTGAGCTTTGTTAGAGCATTTAAAACCCCACAAACTGCATTCACAGAAGGTAAAAAGAAATGAAGAAAAAAGCCAGATACCAGAATAAAGCAATAATTGTAAAGTGAAATGAGAACACTAAATTCAGAAGGTGATAATAGTTTTTAACTTTAAAAAAATAGAAAATGAATAGAAATAAATGTGTAATCAGCACAGAGGGAAAAAAGGAAATCAGGCTCTGCAGAAATATGATCAGCAAGTTTTTAGGAGCCTAATTAGGCATAATAATACTTGGCACTATACAGTGGGTGTTGAACAGTCGTTGCTTTTAAATGGTCTAAGATGTGCTTTGAATCTGTCAGCAAGTTATCTCCTGTATCTTTTACTTTCTTTTTTTTTTTTTTTTTTTCCTTGTGGTGGTAATTACAGACTTACACAGACCTAATTAGAAACTCAAGTTGAATTTTTTGAATATTAGGAGATTAATTTCCTTAAAAAAGTCATAACTTTTGTTATACCGGGAAATGGACACTGAAGAGCAGAAACGCTGTTCTGAGTTTAGTGAAGCAAACAAATCCGTTATTTAGGTATATAGTTGCTGTTTTAAACATTAGTTCATGGTCTGCTAAATTCTGTAGTGCTTCTACCTTGGGAAGGAACTATAAAGGAGATCTGCAAGAGTTTCTGACATTGATTAATTCCATTCTGAAAACAATTAATCAGGATATGCAGTATCTGCTTTATTTATTTCCACAGCATAGAGAGCAAATGGAATAAAATATAGTGTGTCCATGTAAAACCAATGAAAGAGTTAAACTGCCAAGTGGGTGATCATGAGTAATGGGAGCCAAATTTAGTGCAGCATGTGTTGCATTTATGAACATCAAAGGGAAATTTTTAAAAGAATAACTGGCCAAATAAGAAAACTTGGCCATGTGAAATATATACGATACTGAAATATAGCTGAAAGAAAACAATCAATGGTACGTTGTGATCTAGACATAAGCTATTCCTAAAACAAAGGATGTGGGCAATAAAGATGCACATGTGGAACTAAACCTTCAGGAGAGCATAGAAAATGTGATAGATTTGTATTGTTGACTTCATAATCAGAGCAAATAAAGAATAGCATGTTGTGAGACATTTGAAAGAGTTAAAACTATTTGAGCAGTAATAATTAATTATTTCAATGTTACACACACAAATTGATCAGATATCACAATAAATGTTAGGAGAAGTTTTCTAATGATTTCAAACAATTACCTCCTAGAACAACTATTTCTCATGTGTAGAAGTTAAGAAATTTCCCTCAGCCCCTTTTCTTGCAATTCACAGAAAATAAGGGAAAAAGAAACAGCTAAGGTGAAGGCTTTAACAAATACTGACGATAACAGATTTAGAAAAAAACATTCTATTTGGAAAAAAAAAAAAAGACAGAATGCAATCAAATGACATTCATCTTCAGAAGATATGATTAAAACCCAGTCCTTAACACACATACTCCTCCATAAAAAACAAAACTGAAAAACACACCTGATTTCTTAGAATTTAAATGTTTCATGATAACGTGTTGTGTGTCAAAACTTTTGTATTCTGAGTTGTTGCCTCCCACAGTTGTTCAACTCCCAGATACTATATCACATACTATAGTTGTAGTAAGAGGACTAACTCTGTAAGTAGTTGCTCCCTCATGCAGCATGATTGATTGCAGTTGATTGCCCTGTGGGGTGGGCAGCTAAACAAGAATAAAACCCCTCATTTCATTCCCCAAATATGGAATTTTACATAATTTGTCTTTCACTGAAAAATGTAAAATCCTCTATTTTTTGTCTCAATTCAGAATATCAATGCTTTCCAAAAACACAATACAAGGAAATTTCACTCTTTAGCAAGCCCTATTTAAAATGCCAGTATATGGAGACTATCTTTAAAAAGTCATTGAGACATGGAAGCCACTACATATGAGAGAATAGAAAATTGATGTTAAAAATCCCGTAAATATTTGAAAGTAAAATATGAGTTGAAAGTTTGGGGTTGTGAGGGAATCTGATCTGCAATCAGTCAAAAAGCATAATCTCAAGCTCAATTTACCTGTAATGAGCTCAACTGGGGTGGGGATTGGAATGGAAATTACTTTGCAGAAACTTGTTTGCATTTCCTGAAACTCACCCTTTCTGAAATCTGGTCCAGTCTCAGAAATGATTCATAACTTTATATCCTTCTTAAACATGAATGAGGAATAACCTCAAGGGGTTGGTATACTCATTCTATACCGTCTTTAGAAGCTGTCTAGTGCATTTTTTCTACAATTCCCTTTTGTCCTTATGACAGTCAATACCAGGGTCCTTCTAGGAAAGTCCATATGGATATGCTAAATGCTTAAAAAGGCAGATGGCATATGAGTCACACTATGCCTTAATATGACCAAATGCACAACTAATTGCAGCATGAATTTAGTTTTCTCTTCAAAATTGTATTGAGTCTTTATCTTAGTCTGAACATGCTTACAGTAAGTAGAACACAAAATAAGATTTCACATGAGAAAAGATCCAAGATAGTAGTTAAAATGCACAGTAGACATAGTCACTATCAATGCATAACTGCTAGTTTCAACACTTCAGTGCTTTTTTCATGTATCCTCTCAGCCCTAACACAATGCCATACTAAATACTGAGCATTCAATTCTTTTTCACCAGAGATTTCCCTGTCTGTCAGGTGACATGGCAAACATATATGTCAGTACATGGAAGATATATGTCAAAGTGATCAGAGATGAAATACTGCCTTGGAGAAAGCTGAAGCTGAACCCTGCAAGCTGTAGTAGCAAAACTGCTGTAGTAACAGTCTGTGCAGCATCAAGTTTAATCAAAAATACCTTCAAGGTACCCTCACTGATCATTTCCACCTCTGGGACAGCAGCCCAAGTGCTACAGAGGGGAAGGAATGTCTTATGAGATCAACTTGATTTGGATAAATTCATGAATCATATTGGTACTAGTCATGGAGAGAATGAAAGGAGGTTGATTCTGTTGGAAGAACTGAGGTAGATGAAGAAGCATCCTGGCAATGATCTCTGAAGTGTTCCCAGGACTATACTTAAGGCTGCCATATAGTATGGATAAATGTCAAATTACTGAGTCTAAATTTTTAAACCTCCTAAATGAACTGTTAATGGAACAACTTATAGTAGTCCACAAAGGGAGAATTGGTTTTGAGCAGTACATCTATTTTGGTTACAAATGTGTCTATTACTAAAACACTAAATCACTATATATCAGTGGCCATAATGTACATACATTCCAGAAAGAGGAGCAGAGACCACCTACCCAGTATGATAATGCTTAATTTGGGCAGCTGCCTAAATTAGCAAATCATGTTAAACAAGAAATAAAAGGAACAACTAGTAGGGTATATATTTGCAGACCACACATAGACTCTTGACATAAAAATATCATATTGGTATTTTTAAACAGATTGAGAATCAATACACATAATAGTAAATAATAGGATCTTAGAAATAAAAAGAACAAAAAAACCCCCCAGACTCCCCCAGTTAAGTGGTGAAGTCTTACAAAGGACACAAAAAAAATCCTTGCCATGATCTAACACTAAAGTAAGAGTGATTTCTAAAACTAAAATGCATCCTTATGAAAGCTGAAGCTGTATTCAATAGGGAAAATAAAATATAATAAAGTTAAAATCTAGAAGATTAAATGAAATATAAACATTATCAAGGCAGTCAAAATAGGTTTGTAGAAAACCATGCAGAAGGCCTAAATCTAATAAAAAAGTTTTTTTCAAACACATTGGGATTAGGGGAAGCCAGAGAGTCTTTAGGGTCAGAAAAGATCAATGTATATAAAATGTGTTTTGAAAAGATAAAACCCTGGCAGAAAACCTAATTTTTACACCTATGTTCAGCAGGGAAGAGAGGAGAAGAACACATTATGGAGCTTTTTTTCATGCAAAGTGAATGTGGAGATTTGTCTAAGGTGGAAATGTCAGCAAAAGACTCTATACCACAAATAAAAACAATAAACAATAATAGCTTGAAAGATCTAAAGATGTGTAATGGAACTAAAGTATGACTTAGATGAATTATCGATCATGGTATGTAAATTCTTGCTTAAACTTACCTCGGTAAAGGTATAAGAAAGCAAACTGTGGGAATATTCAGCCTCTACTGTGAAGGGAAGACACGGCATTTTATGGGGGTCTATGGTGTGTTGACAATATTAGCTGCTGGTAATCAGTTATTCTGATTGTCAAGTTGTTTAGAAACACAGAAGCTGACAGTGCTTCTGTCTGGAAGGGCAAGGAGAAGGACCTCTCGATGCTGGGTGACTGACTGATAAAGTGTCAGATAAATGGGTCAGAAAGTGAGGCATGAGGAAACAACCTATTTACATAGAGGTGATCTTTGAACTGATCATCCATTTCCAACTACTACAATACAGGAATGGGATTCTAGTTTTGTAATATTAAAATGTTAGCTCAATGCCCAGTAATTCAAAAGATATTTCAAATTATTAAGGCAAAAAACAGAACAAAACCAAAATATAATGCACTAGTGGTGCAGATCCTGAATGTTATGTGCTGTTTGGGTTCTCCATGTCAAAAAAATATAATTAAAAAGTGTACAGAGAAGATTATCGAGGTGATCAAAGGTAGAGTATGAACCTTCTTCATGAAGCGTCCCATGCAAGAAAAGGAAAGAATGATTCAGAGGGATATACTGCAGAAATCTATAGAATTGTGAGGAGCATGGGTAGGGTGAATAGGGAACAACAGTTCTTATCCAAAACAACAAAAGAAGTAAAGGCTTTGCACAATATGGAGTCAAGATGAGATGCTTGACAGAGGATATTCTGCATGGTAAAACCTCACTGAGGTTCAAAGAAGAGAAAAACATGTAATAATGTGTTATAAAAGTTGAATTCTGATTGGAAAGTTCATGAGCTGTTAACTGTTAGAGACTGGTTCCCTTTCATTGGCCTTGTCCATTTGCCGCAGGAGACTAGGTGAAAGGGCCTTTGGTTTTTCTTCTATTAACTTTCTTATGCTCTTATATGTCCTACAGATGATTGCTATGGTTTTCTGGATGTTCTGAGTCAAGCCCAAAGAACTCTTTCCTGACCTGTAAGATTGAAACTGTAGTATATCAACGGTTGCACTCCATTGGGTAAAGGGGAGTAGAAGACATTATCTCTGTATAATGGCACCATCTAATTTAATATTTATTTTTTCTTTGGGTTCTAACTGTTCCATTTTGAAACATTAAGTAAGGTTGTGGATCCAGGTTTACCTTGGAAAATGAGTCATGTTATTTTCATTTCAGAAATGTGGTAAAATTGCTACTTTCCTAGATGACTTGCTCAAGACACAGAAGTAGAATGTAGGCCTTCAGAATGAGCTGGCTAGATTTTAGCTATGTCATGTGCTGTACATAACAAACTTACTGATATGCACATGACTATTCTTCTTGACTGGTATATTTCCTAGCTTGACTAGAAGTTAAGATTATAATCAGGGGAATCTTAAATGAGAGACACTTCCAAGAATAGATTTGAAGCACAGCTGAAGACAATCCATATAACCAAGAAAGAAATTGAATTGTCCAGGTCACACATCTGTAGAGAAATACTTTTCTGTAAATAGTTTTATTTTATCTTAAAAAATAATTAATTAAAACCTATTCAACAAAAATTTGCCTGATAGGAACTATTTCCTAGACTTTTGGGATTCAGGCATGACTTAATTGTCTGTAAGTTGCTTAAGAAAAACCAAGAAAATTAGAGCATTTTCTTCTGTTGATTTGAAAATGTACAAAGAAGAAAAGTGAAAAAATACTTTGTCTAAGGATCTGAAATACTGGATAAATGCATTGTAATGTGTCAACTTGGCAGAAGGGTACTACTGAAAATGGTTTATATGAACATCAAGAAGTAGTTCAGTATCATAGACATAGCCTAGTGTCATAGTATTATATTTGCATTTTAAGACAGGAAAAATAGTTTCAATCTATCCTTCTTGCTATTGGAATTATACTGTTGCAATTATTTCTCTTACAGAATCACAGAATCACAGAATCAACTAGGTTGGAAAGGACCTTGAAGATCATCTAGTCCAACCATTAACCTAACACTGCCAGTTCCCATCTACACCATATCTCTCAGTGTTATGTTGACCCTACTCTTAAACACCTCCAGGGATGGGGACTCCACCACCTCCCTGGGCAATCCATTCCACTGCCTAATAACCCGTTCTGTAAAGAAATACTTCCTGACATCTAGTCTAAACCTTCCCTGGCGCAACTTGAGGCCATTCCCTCTTGTCCTATTGCTTGTTACTTGGTTAAAGAGGCTCATCCCCAGCTCTTTGCAACCTCCTTTCAGGTAGTTGTAGAGGGTGATGAGGTCTCCCCTCAGCCTCCTGTTCTCCAGACTAAACAACACCAGTTCCCTCACCTTCCCTCTTAGAAGACAGTAATTCTTTTTTTTTTTTTTTTTTTTTTTTTTCCAGTTTCCATATCTAGCTGATTTTCCTATAGGTTTTCCTTTACACATTTAAAATTTTGTAAAAATAGTATTGGAGTGATATTTTAAAACCATTTTATGGTTCAAAACAAGTACATCATTTCAGAAGACAATTTTTCAAAGCTATATTTTATTCCAGGTACAAAGCATATGTTTCAGAAATTCTATGGTAATATGCGGGTTTCCGTGTTTAGCATTTAAAAACAAATTATGTTGTATAAATACTGAATCAATATCAACATGACAAAAAGGTGATTCTAATAGGAAATTACAGTCTTGCAGAGCAATATAGAAAAGGTTAATCTTAAAAAAGAAAAGTAATCAGTAATTCATGTTTAACTCTAAATGCTAGTTTCTTGTCCAATTAAGATCCATCTGCTCATAGCCTTTTTTGTGCATATCAAACATGATGTTCAAGCAAAAAAAAATTCAAAAGTCTTCATGCAGAGAGGAAATAACAGCCTCATTAATGAGAATTGTGCATCATTCCTATTATTCTGGCACAAAAAATTATAGTAATCTAATGAGATATCTGTGCTTGTTGTAAACTGACTTGAAGATTAATCTGTTAACTACTTGTTTAATGTTACAGTTAATAATTAGTTACCTTGTAGCCCTATATCATCTATCACTTTGCTGAACTGAAACAATTATTTTTTTAACTCAGAAGAGGCTGTTTATCTTTGCTTAGGGCTACTTTGGACAAAAGATATCTGAAAGTGCTGGTTCTATGAGAGTTTATTCTGCATGCAAACCACAAATTTTTCTTCATAAATTTCCATGTTTATTGCTTTTTACAATAAATAAGATCTTTTTATTGCTATTTTCTTCAATATAAATGGCAACAGCATAACTTTATATCATGCCACATAACTTTATATCATGTTGACTCAAATATTTTCACACATTCTTCAGTGGGAATGGGATTTAGATGAATTAGCATAATCTATTGTGCACTACAAATATTTTCTGAAATCTGTTAAGATTAAATTCTAATTGCTTTTATTTTGGCAAACAGTTTCCCCGACTTTGGCTGTCTTAAAGACTAATTACAATTTAGAAACAAAACATTTAATACCCCTGGTCTTTCAGAATTCAATTTTGCTGCTGGTAGAACATTGACTTGAAAAGGGCCATGTGGTTTTGGCTTTTCTGCCTAGAACTGTATTCCAGTATTTGATGTGTTGCTTATTTGTGAATTATCCTCCATATTCATATTGTATAAATTATTTTTACATCAAAGAAATTTCTCTCAAGAGCTGGAGACAAAGTGTATGATCAATAGACAATTTTTTCTGTAGTAAAATAGAAATAATTATAGTGAAACTAAAAAGGTAAAATAATAAATAAATAAATAAAGGAAAATAATGCCAAGGGTTAGCCTTTATTTCACCAAAATCAGCAAATTAATACTTACAGTTCCCACTGTGATGATATCTCAATCCCCTGGCACATATGTTGCATTCTGTTTTGCAGCACATGATATTAACTTTAATGCTTTAATATATTTATACAAAGCAGCTGAGTTAAAATTGCTTGGGGGACCATAATTTTAAATATGTTGTCTTTTGTGTGCATAACACCACAGCCATAATGCACCATTAATGTATTTTCCCCCATTTAATTATGTAAAGAATAGATTATATACCTTCTGGTGTGCAGCATACAGCACTATAGAATGATTAGCTGGATCTTCAGCTAGTGAGAAGGGTATAACTCAGGTAAAATCTTGAAGCTACAATCTGCAGCAGCTGAGACCGTTCTGGTATGATTAGTATGGAGGGCATACAGCACATTAACATCAAGACATTGAAAGGTCTTTACCTGCCTTGCAATAGATTTTCCCTGAAATTGGAATGTTAATTCTAGTCTCTTGGGAAAGAACAGCTGCCTGGTCTTGTGTCTGCTTACAAGGGTGTAAATCAGAAAAAATTCCCTGAATTCAGTGAAGTTATTCAAGTATGAAATGCAGTATGATACCCTCATCAGGCCTGAAAGATATTGTGTAAGGTGACCTGAAATAAGCTTGTAGTGGGATAAAAGAAGTGCCTATAATGTACTTTCATTTGGTTTATAAGTGAAGAATAATTTTAGACCAGCACTCTTTACATCCTCATCAGAGACATTCTTGGTGCAGTAAGAGCTGACAAGGTGCAAATTTTCTTCCTGACTTACAAATCAGAGGCTGATTAGAGGAACTTTGGAGGTGATGAGAAACAAAGATTGGTTTTAGTGGTAAATATTTATTGAGCTATTCATTCTTTGGTTTAGTACTTTCTTTAACATTCACCACCTACTCAAAGTTAAAACAAATTAATGCCAACTGAAATAAAATGTGTTTCAGGAATTGGTATAAAATGTTGCTGTTTGCTTTTCAAGATATTGCAGTACAAGGCAATTTTGCAAAGTGGGAAGCACTGGTCGAGAAAAGTCCTCTGGTTTCTGCTTCTTTATTGCACATTGGTGCAGTCTTCACTGGCCTGGACCATACCCAGAGGTGGTGAGAGGGGTTTGGCAATTGCAGGAAATTTGGCTAGCTAAATTTGTCATCATCACTGTTGCTCTAGGAAAAGAAGTTATTAATTCACAGTAGTGAAATGGGCAGGTTGTGGAAATGGCTGTCAAGAGAACAAAAGGAGCATTTGGTAACCAAACATCCAGCTATAACTGTGAACTTGGGTTGTTTCTCTGATCTCAAATGATTTATGCAGCAAAAGCAAAGCTGGTAGAAAGTGAGAATAATGGTGTAGGTGTATCTCCACGAAGAGAAAAATTAAGATACTCTATGATTCCATAACACCAATTTCTTTCTACAGTATGAGACTGTAATATAAGGAATAGGTATGAACTTCATCCTGCTTGATCACTGACTTTCATTCATTTCTCTATTGACAAGAATATAAGAACAAAATCCAGCCATGTTGAATGCAAGCATAATACTGAAAATCATTAAAGTGACTGTGCACATGGAACGGTCCTGGGTTATGTGACATGCATGAAGCAGTAGATGACACTCACACCTTTCCTTCCAGTTTCTGTGGGGAGTTGTATGAGATGAGGTCAATGCCCAGCAGAAAGCATTTTTTGTTCTTGCTTAACTGAATCCCATGCCTGTAATTTACTCCCACAAGACACAAACCCATTGTGAGTCACAGGTACATTATTCTGTGGTCTGACATATAATTTACATCAGATTGATTCAACAAAGATTAAAAAAAATGTTGACTTAATACCATTTCAGTAATGTACCTTGAGTGTGTAATATTTTACTCAAACCACATTTTCCCCTTTACTTTAGAAAGCTTTTTTTTCTTAACAAATTGCTTAACACTTTCTAGAATGTAAAACTTTATTAAATTTTCAAAGAAGTTTCAAACCCTATGCTCTGTATACTTCTGGTGAGGCATAGTATCACACAAGTACTACTTCAATATAAACCATAAATGATAATTTTAAGGTAAGGACAGAACATAACTCCATACTGCCATCAATGAGTAAGAAAACACTAGATTTTAAATCTTTCTTGCATAAAAGTTTTTACAATCTTTAATAAAATACAGATTGATTCTTCCCCTCTTACAGAATAATTCCTCACTGTTATTGGTAAGTCTGGCAAAACTTTTTTCCACAATAAAGTCAAGTAAAATATCCAGTGATATCAAAGATAGTGTTTTTTTATTTTACTCCTCATATTTCCCACCAAGATTGCTCTTTTAGGTTAACAGCAGTCTACATCTGAATATATCAGTGTGTGTTAATTGAAAGATTATTTGATTTATAAAGCAAATATTTTGTGTAAAAATACAGAGAGGTATATTTTTCCTTCTTGTTGTATGTGTGATGTAAATTTGATGGGATCAAGTCCAGATCTAAAAATGCCCTTGAAAATATTGACATTGACAAAATCCTCTTGATTCCCACTTTGGTGAATCTCTATTGATAATCTGCACAGGTAGTCAGTTGCCATGTTTTCCATCTTTAAAAAACACAGAAAGTATAGTAAATATTGTCACCTACTTTTCTAAGAATGAGTATGTGAGAGAAGTGATGTATCCTGTTCATGCAGCAAGGACTGGTGAGTCAGGGAGCAAGGTCAGCAACAACTGAGTCTCCATTTCATGATCATTCCAACATCTGTGATGGCAGAAAAAGAGTTTCACCACCACCATAAATTTTGTCTAACAGGTATGCTGTGTTTTTCATTACTTCACAGGCATGTTTCTGCTTCTCACAGACAGGTTTCATCCATCAGAACTGTTTTCTCATTGGAGAAATACTAAAACCTATTGCTTTAAGTATCTCAGGGGAAGTCTACTCCTCGATATTGTCCTGGTTTCAGCCAGGATAGAGTTAACTTTCCTTGGGCTGAGAGGGAGCACAGCTGGAGGGCTAGGTTCCAATTGATCATTGGAGCACTCCATTCATGTGACGTCATGCTCAGTATATAGGTGGACGTGGGCTCTCTCGCGCACCATTTTCAATTTCTGTGTCAGCATGGTGGGATTTTCTAGTGCAGTTGGATCGCTGTTGTGGTGGGGGCAAGCTGCATACCTGTCGCTGCGTTCGGTAAGCCACTGCTGCATTTTACCCGTTTTCAACTTACTATTGTTACTGTTGTTTTTGTTAATATTAGTAATTTTTTTTTTAATTCAACCTACAAATTTCTTCTTTTGACCTTCCCCTATTTCACCGGGGAGGGGGTAGGTGAACGGCTGGCCACGTGGCGATTGGCTGCTGGCTGAGTTCAAACCACAACAGATATGCAACAAAATCATGGCACTCCTCCTGCCTTTTCCTGATACATTATCTGTCTCTGACTTTGGAAATAGTCAACCTGGTGTCATGACCTGGACTGGAAGCCCAGAGGGTCGCAATGGTTCTGTTATCCCCTTGGGTTAAATTAAGGTGAAACAACACCGAATGACCGGTTAAAATGTTTTACTTGTGGTAGAAAACAATTTAAACTCAGAAAAGGATAATAAGCAATGTGGTCTCTTAAAAAATCTGTGAGAAGGAAAGGAAAGGAAAGGAAAGGAAAGGAAAGGAAAGGAAAGGAAAGGAAAGGAAAGGAAAGGAAAGGAAAGGAAAGGAAAGGAAAGGAAAGGAAAGGAAAGGAAAGGAAAGGAAAGGAAAGGAAAGGAAAGGAAAGGAAAGGAAAGGAAAGGAAAGGAAAGGAAAGGAAAGGAAAGGAAAGGAAAGGAAAGGAAAGGAAAGGAAAGGAAAGGAAAGGAAAGGAAAGGAAAGGAAAGGAAAGGAAAGGAAAGGAAAGGAAAGGAAAGGAGTCAAAGAAATCTGGATCACCACCCCTGGGTCCAGCATTGTCTTAGGTCTGGTAATCTTGGGTGGTGGGTGTACACACAGCAAAGTTTCTGTCACGTTTTAAATTCATCTTATAAGCTGATTAGCATACTAGACAAGGAGGGGCAGGTATTCCACAAACTCGTTTCCATGAGAGACGAGGCAAAATGTGGAGTAGGGGTTCCAATTGAGTTGCTGGTCGTACTCACCCTTCCCACCTTTGGTTTTTCCTCTGTTCCCAGAGATTTTTCACAGATTCACAGGATCACAGAATCATCTAGGTTGGAAAAGACCTTGAAGGTCATCTAGTCCAACCATTAACCTAACACAGCTCATTCTCAACTACACCATACCCCTAAGCATTATGTCAACCTGACTCTTAAAAGCCTCCAGGGATGGGGACTCTACCACTGCCCTGGGCAGCTCATTCCAATGCCTAACAACCTGTTCTGTAAAGAAATACTTCCTAATATCTGGTCTAAACCTTCCCTGGTGCAACTTGAGGTCATTACCTGTTGTCCTATCGCTTGTTACTGAAGTCAAGGTAATCAACATCCGCAACCTTTCCCTCATCCAATAAGCAGGTCACCCTGTCGTAGAAGGAGATCAGGTTTGTCAAGCAGGACCTGCCTTTCATAAACCCATGCTGACTGGGCCTGATCATCTGGTTGTCCCGCATGTGTTGTGTGATGGTACTCAGGATGAGCTGCTCCATCAGCTTCCCAGGCACCGAAGTCAAGCTGACAGGCCTGTAATTTCCCGGATCATCCTTCTGACCCTTCTTATATATGGGTGTCACATTGGCCAATTTCCAATCTGTCGGGACCTCCCCGGTCAGCCAGGACTGCTGGTAAATGATGGAAAGTGGCTTGGCAAGCACCCCAGCCAGCTCCTTCAGCACCCATCCAGTCCCATAGCCTTGTGTGTGTCTATGTGATGCAGTAGGTCACTGTCTTCTGGATTGCGGGGGTGTCGTTCTCCCAGTCTCTGTCTTCTGGCTGAGGAGGCTGGATTCCCTCAGACAACCAGCCTTGTTATTAAAGACTGAGGCAAAGAAGGCATTAAGCACCTCAGCCTTTTCCTCATTGATCGTTGTCATGTTTCCTCCTGCGTCTAGCAGGGGCTGGAGGCTCTCCCTGGTCTTTCTTTTGATGTTGACTTCATGCTTCTTGAGCAGTCATCCCGCTCTTGGGCAGAAATGATCACTTCTTATCAGTTCTTGTCACCTCTTCAATGGTAAAGGCAAGGAAGTCATTAACAAGGAAAGCATGGTGTCTGATTTACAAAATAGAGCCACAAAGTCTCAGGCTTACACAATAGAGCCAGTGATTAAGCGCTACTTCTGCTTGAGGGGAAACATTTGGTTTCACTCAGTCCAGTTCTGCTTTGAGGCTTATCTAAGGAGTTTGTCAATGCAACTGCAAGGGAGTGGGGGGTGCATCCTTCAATACACTCCTTCCTTGGATGAAATTCCTTAGACTAATCCAAAGGCCACAGCTTGTCCTTGAGGTTTTCTGTGTTGGTGAATGTTTAGGCATTACTTTCAGTTACTTACACCTGACAAAGGCAAGTCCCACAGCATAACCTTCAGAGAAAGCACCTGGTTTTCATTGGTCCCATGAGCCTTTTAAAGTTACTGTTACTGTAAAGCCCAATAGTTTCTATCTGAGAAAACTAAATTAATTCTAAGATGCTGTCAATAACTTAACTTTTCACCTGCTCACAACTTGCCAAGACTGGATGAAGGCATTGTGCAACCTGGTGCTACATGTTATTTCCAAAAGAACAGACTTTGAAGTAGTGACTTGAGATTAGATGCATTCACTTAAACTATCAATTTATCAGTCAGAGAGATAAAGGCCAGTTTCTTATTAAAAGGGTAATAAGGCACAGTACCAAAAGGATTAGGAGAATGTTTCACTTAACTGAAACTTTTGGCTATAATTTGGCCCCTTACATCTGAGATTAACTGAGAGACATGAAATGATTTACCTCCTGGAATGGAGAAATGCAGCTGTCTCATTGCCTATTATCAACAGTGAATATAGATTTTTGCGTTATGGTATGAAATTTTGGCATGAAAATAAGAGAGGAATAGGCTCTTTATAGACTGGCTTAATCATGTGACTTGACAACAACCTTCATAATTGCCTGGCTACTGGGTTACCTCATTGTGGAGGTTCTTAATTAACAGTGTAAGCATGGAAAACAGGGAGGGACTAAAAGTCACAAACCACTTTGGTGTTTTGAGTAGAGACTGAGCAAGTTGTCCACAAAATGAAATTGATTAATGCTTCAGCTCTTTAGCTACTTTTTTAAGAGAAATTAAAAAAGTTTCATTTTAACAGACTGTTAAAAGATTATCATTCACTGTAAGGGACCATTGATTAGTTGCCTCAAACATCGCCCCTGTAGGGGAAAAACATTTCTTGTGAAGAGACTGTGTGGGAGTTGTTTGTTTCAACGTTGCTAACCACAGAGGAACACCATCAACTAACCTACCTAGGAAAGTAACGCAAAAAAAGGAACTTGGTTAGACCAGGCCTGCCTACTCTCCATTCCTTGAACTGTGCATGAACCTGGGCCAAGGGTCATTAGTGTACACCCGCCTTTCTTTTGGAGACCACCATAAGACCCCTCAATGACAGTACTGGGCATGTGCATCAGCTGCAGGAGTAATGTAATGCGGGGGCAAGACAATGCAAAGCAGTTCTCAGAAGTAATTGTCTATCTCCTGGGAGAGGAGGGGACATGGACAATAAATGACAGATACGTGGACTGAGAGACAGAAGCTTCTCCCACCGAGGCAGTCCATCAATGGGATGCCATCGAAACAGGTGGGTGGTATGCTAATCTATCCCTCTTCTTCTTTCCAACTTTGTTTTTTCTTCTCTTCCCTTTTCTTTCTCTAAGTTGCAAGAGCACTAGTAAAGTGCCACTGGCTGCCAAGTGACATCTGGCATCGTTTGGGTCTTAATTTCACCCCAGAGGAGTCCTTGGAGTCCTTGGTCATATTGGGGACCAAATTGGACCATAACATTCACCTAGATCTTGTCCAACTCTCTTGTACTCTGTAACTAAATCATTAGAGGTGGGAATTATTCTGACCTAACTTCACCCACTTAAAAATCAGTTTGAACCACTCAGTTCAGCCCCTTATATTACCATGGAGGTACTTCCAAAGGCAGTATGCTCCCCACCTATCTTTTGTTTGAAGTTTAAACTCTACTTTTTTCTTTTTTTTTTTTTTTTTTTTCTCCTTAAACTCTAGAGGTTAATCATTACTTTGAATTAAGAGTTCTGTTAGTGAGTTAGTACACCTCTCCCCACAAAAAACTCTATAATTTCCACTAAGAAAATAAAATCAAAATTACCAAACTTGATTTCTTTTTGTATTTCAAAGGAAAATGAGATTAAGTTTATTATTATGTATTTTTAGAGTTTGCGAAGGTAGGAGCTACCTGAGTCAAAGGATTTTTTTCCCCAAAGTCACATTTTTTTGTAGTCTTATGAACATAGTACTAATAAATAAAAACTTTCAACAAAACTGCACCATGCAGTCATAATCCAAGCTGGTTCCTCTACAGAGCCTCGAGTGACTGGATGTGGGAAAGGAGAGGATCAGATGGGTTTCATTTGTGATAAACTGTGCTTAAGAATAGTGTAAATAGCTTCATTTAGTTCAGTATTCAGGACCATGTGATGTATCAGTGTGTGATGAGGAGCAGGTAACAGGGACCAGATTTTTTTGTATGTGTGACTTGTGGCTGCTTTATTATGTGAAACTCAGGTTAGCAACTCTGTGGGGTTTGATATACAATGACTGAGATTCTTGGATGATATTTTTGTGTGATATAAAATTGCTTATGTCTCCTGCTGTCTTGATGTTAGAAAAGCTAATCAGGGTTGTAGGTTGCCTGTGATACAATGATTATAAGAAGATTATTACTTTCCTTATTTCTTTTTCTCTATATACATTTTTTCTTTTTTCTTCTCTTCACTCTGTACTGAATAGGAACAAAGGAGGCTTTTTTAGATTGTCACTTTTGTTTAAATTTTCCTCTCTTCCTCTCCGCACCCTCTCAGCGATTATAAATCCATTGCAGCAACTGAACTGAGGTGTAATGGTGCAGCAGAGGTGTACAAATACATTTTGAGTGATAAATGACTGCTGAAATGCCATTACAAACCGGCACTGCTGTTATGCTTACTTCACTACGTCTTGAATTTGTTGTTGTCTTTTTCTTTTTTTTTTTTTATCTAATCACTCTCAGAATTCACCTACTTCATAGGGGGAGACATGTTGCATATTAAAAGATGCGTTCTTTCATTTCTCTTCTCACCTTTCGTGCTCAGAATCTTGTAAATTCTTAAGCTGGAAATGAGATGGGTTATCTGTTGTATTTGCTGTCCTTGAGCAGTCAGTCATGATTTCTGCTAACAAAATCTGCACTGATGTTTACACCAGCAAATTGACTGTGCAGTTTCTCAGTTTCATTAGATTAATTGGATGACATTGCATACTTGTTTAGGCCATTAAAAATCCCAGACCACTTTTTTGTTTGTTTCAGAATGAAATGATCTAATTTTACATCTATCTATCTCCCTTAATTCCTTTTGTTCATTTCCTCTCTTTCATTATTATCTCCTCTCCTTCTATTCATTATTAACTTCATATCCCTGTTTTGTCTAGCATTTATCCTTTCATGAAAACACTTCAAGAGTTTTAATCCATTTATTTATCTTCCTTGAAGGTAACTTGTGTGCCTGACTTCAAATGGATTCCCTAGAGTTTACATGTTACACCTTTTAGATAGATATTCATCCACAAGGCCAGAATCACAGAATAATCAAGGTTGGAAAAGACCTTAAAGATCATCTAGTCCAACCATAAACCCAATACTTGCTGTTCTCAACTATACCGTATCCCTCAGCGCTATGTCAACTCGACTCCATGCAAACCTCATGAGGCCCACAAAAGCCTCACGAAGTTCAACAAGACCAATGAAAGGTCCTGCACATGGGGTGGGGCAATCCCCAGTATGAATACAGAAAGGGCGATGAAAGGATTGAGAGCAGCCCTGCGGAGAATGACTTGGGAGTACTGGTGGATGAAAAATTGGACATTAACCAGCAATGCAAGCTCACAGACCAGAAAACCAATCGTGTCCTGGGCTGCATCAAAAGAAACATGGCCAGCAGGTTGAGGGAGGTGATTCTGCCCCTCTACTCCACTGTTGTGAGTACCTGGAGTACTGTGTCCAGCTCTGGGGCCCCCAGTACAAGAAAGCCATGTACCTGTTGGAATAGGTCCAGAGGAAGGCAATCAAAATGGTCAGAGGCCTTGAACACCTCTCCTGTGAGGACCAGCTGAGAGAGGTGGGATTATTCAGCCTGGAGAAGAGAAGGTTCCGGGGATAACTTTCGATACTTAAAACGGGCCTACAGGAAAGATGGGGAGAGACTTTTTACCAGATCTGTAGTGACAGGACAAGGGACAATGGTTTTAAAACAAAAGAAGGTAGATTTAGATGAGATGCAAGGAAGAAGTTCTCTATGATAAGAATGACCAGACTCTAGAACAGGTTGCCCAGAGAAGTTGTGGATGCCCCTTCCCTAGAAGTGTTCAAGGTCAGGTTGGATGGGGCTTTGAGCAACCAGATCTAGTGAAAGATGTCCCTTCCCATGTCAAGGGGGTTGGACTAGATGACCTTTAAAGGTCCCTTCTGACCCAAACCATTCTATGATTCTATTATTCTATGTAGGCAGCAAACCCAGAGCTACAGAAGTAAACTAATATTTGAGAAATTTAGCACTACATTCTAGATGTTTTAAATATATACCATTGTTTGGTATCAAGATATTTATTTTCTTTCCACTTGTTAATTTTTCTTAATGATAGTGTTGTAATCTTTATATAGGTATTTTTTCAATAGCTGCTTTCCCTCTCTACTGACTCAATTTCTCCTACTTTAGTAGTTTATATTATCATTACTTCTTTTCTTCTGCTATGGGATGACCCAGTGTTGGACTTTGCCAGCACAGTCAGACAGAAATTCCAGCTTGCTTTTCACCTTTTACCATGTTCCTCTCCTGTCACTCTCACAGCTCAGCTGTCCAAGAGAATTATTCATAGAACACCAAAGTAAAAGGTGAAACTTTTCACATCTGTATGTTTCTAGTGCAACTATTATTGTGAATTATATAGTTATATAATCATTAATTACTCTTGAAAAAATCATAAGGTTTGTATAGTTGATCCCCTGTATCCAGGCAGAATCAACCACAGCTAAGCTTTTCCTTTCACATGTCTAACATACTTAAAAAAAAAAAAAAAAGAAAAAAGCCTAAATTTTTAATTAAGATGTTGCTACGTACTACATTGGCAATATTCTCCTTGTACAGGTATTATTACGCCTTAAATGGCTGATCTAAATCCCTTTTATTGCAGTAAAGCTCATCATTTTGGGGGAAATCAATGACATGAACTACATATTTAGGTGTATTCAGCATGCACAGGTATTTGCATTGTTCAAGACAGAATCACACAGTGTGTAACTTTCAACTGCAGGAAGATTTACAGTATTTTGTTCATTTTATCAATAAAGGAACCAGTGATAGGATTGCCCTCAGTTTCTGATCCACGACTTACTGGATATTACTGTTAACTTATCTGAAGTTGTCTAATTTTCCCATCTTCAGAATTCTGATTGCTCTTAATTGTACCTCTCTAGACTGCACAACATAGTTCCTCTCCATTCATGACACATGACATAATTGTGGAAGTCTCTTAGCCAAAGTATACATATTTAGTACCCTGATCTTAATTTTGGTTTCCTAAGTAAGGAAGAAGTTCTCTAAGAACTTCTTCAGCTAACAGTAAGTGATGAAGTTCAACATCCAAAAATATTTGCAAGTTATTTTTTACAAAAATGTTATAACATTCTGGATTAAGAATTTCAGAGACTAAGGGTTACTGATCAGCTGAAAAGATAGCTTGGAGGGTAACAGTACATAATTTCCAAAAGTATCTAATATCATTTTATCCCAGGTGAAGGGTCTCTCTACATCTCTAGAAAAGGAAATATGTTTCAGTTTCCATGCCTTACCACACTCCAGGTGTTGTTAATATTGTTATTGTTGTTATTGTTATTATTGTTAATAATATGTTGATATTATTTGTATGATGTAGCAAGTAAAATGTTTGGGAAGCACTAAATATTGTTATAGCTACCAAGGTAAAACCTCTTGAAGTCATCATGGATCTCTTCTGCTTCTTACCACCCGTTCTGAAAAATGAGAGGCTCAAAAGCACGTTTCACATCCCCTCGAGAGCCATCCATTTCTGTTAGTCTAAGCTTTTGCTAAAAACTTAATTCAGAGTGTTACAGAGATGAGGGTTTTTTTTCTAGTATTAGTTTTTGCCCAGAGGGTAATGAATTCCAAAATGTTTCTCAGATCCGTGAGTTGACATTATTTTTAAAATCTGTTTTTTGTTTCTTTTGCTTTTTTCTTCCTTTTACAATTTTCTACATTATAGGCAGAGTTATTAAGTCTATCTGTTTTCTATTATAACACCTTGGTTTCAAAGGCCTGTAATTTTAAAAAAACACAAACATAGAGGCAAAAAAATTACTTGCCAAATGACGGCATAAGGTTGATTTCCTTCTTGCTTGCTTCAACAAAATAATTTCTTCCATTTCTTAACAGTAAGACATACAGAAATGTTGTTTCCATAGATTATAAAAATTGCAAATATTTTTAAAGAAGGTTTAACACTTTCATTTTTAGAAATAAGACCTTGAAATTTATAGTTGTTTTCTGTGGAAAAAAAAAAAAAGAAAAAGTGATTTACCATTCTTATGAATATCCTCTAAGTAGGATCAAGTCTACAAAACTTGATGAAAAATTGAGAAATCTCTTCTTTTTTTTGTGCTCAGGAAAGATGTTTTTTTTTAAAAAATTGTAGATAAATTTGTAACTCAAATCCACCTAAACTGAACCATCCAGTCAGAGTAAATAAAATGTTGGAGCAATGAACTGTGAGTTGGATGAACACTCAGCTAACATAACTACCACATGCTTTTAGTAACCTCTGTTTTAGAGGTTCAGGCATTAGATCACCTAACATTGTGAGAGGTTGCTTAAAAGGATGACTTTGGAAAATCCAGATACTGACTAAAACTCTAATAAAGAACCAGCTTTCTAAAAAACAAATTTACTTTTTTTCCACCCCTCTTTTTTCTTTCCCTTCAATGAAAGAGACGTTTTGCTGTTTGGAGACTCACAGTTTCTCAGAGAAATGTAAAGGAAAAATCACACACCTTCTGCTTCAGCTAATCTTTTGGGGAAAAGGTCTGTGAAACTCCCCCTGCTCAGTGAATACCATCCACTTTTCATGGTTGATTCCTGCATTTGCTCCCACCCACCTTGCAAGGAGTTCTAGAGCTCCCTTTTCCTTCACTGATCAAAAATCTGAAAAGGAATCCAGCTCTAGGTTCTTAAAATCTGTTTTTTCTGTGCTCCACTGGGCCTGGTTATGGAGAGAAAAGGCAGGCAGAGCAGGGAAATGAAGGTTTGTGGTAAAATTTGTCCTGTGAATCTGTGTTTATCTAGAACTGAATGGAGAATGAGCAGTAATGGGATTTAGTGCCGTCCAGTGACAGGAAGAGAACTTTAGCAGAGATAAGAAATCAAACCAAGTAGCTACATCTACACTTTGAAAAAAAAAAAAACCAAACCAGTCAGAGCATAGGCTCAAACATTGTTTTATAATAGTCCTAGCTGATAAATTGTTAGCTTGTTCCCTAGTATGGGTTTTGCCTGAGTTAACAAGCACTCCCTGGACAATTCCCAGGCATGGGGAATTACCACTGGTCACAGAACTTTCCAGTATGCAATATGGATGTAACCACCCTGCTTTAGTGACCAAGAGAGTTTAGCTATGTGGATGCAAGGTGCACTGTCATCTTGCCTAAGGACTAGAAAGTGTTACCCAGACAATATTATTTTCTAGTATAGATGTAGCCTTTATATCACACTTACACAATGTCCTGATCAGAGCTTGGAAATAATTAATTTTTAATAAGATTTACATGTGGCATAAAATTATAACTTCCTACAATCTGAGAATACACATCTAGTGTGTGTTCCAGGTTTTCATTAAGAACAGCCAGGCTTATAAACCACTGACAAAGACAGGTACAGCCTTGGCCATCATTGTAGAAAATGCCATATTTAGCAACAAAGCCAATTAGAAAATTCCTGTCCTCCTTTCCTGTGCCACTTTTCTTCCCTTATTCTTCACTTTAGTGTTCCCTCCACTGTACCTATAGAGCTGTCTGTGAATTCATGCTGGAAACTGTTCCATTGAGCCAATCTGGGTCAAATGTGAGAGGAGTTAGTCTAGGGGATTATTTTCAAGAGTTCCTTCTTTGCCAACTCAGTTTTGGAGAGGTAGTGCTCAGCCCTGACCCTCAGTTGTAGTAAACTTTCCTATGTTTTGAGTAAAATGAGGTCTTCCTTTGCAATGTAGCATGACTATAGGTTCCTGAGGAGTGTCACAGCAGAGAGACTGCATCTCAGTGGCAGATATGATTTGTGATGTCCTTGGGTATCTGAATGGTGAATATTAAATGTTAATAGGTGTTATCGATAAAGACAATGATGTGAATGTTCTCTTTTTTCTAAAGAAATGGTGAATTAAATTAAGATATTAAATCAAAGATAAAAACACTTAAAGATCAGCAGAGATTCAATTTTGTAATTAGTAGATGGATATTATTTCCATGATTATGGTCTATTTTCTTCTCTCTTTAAAGTTAGACTAAACCGACATGGAATTCAAGCCCAAAGATGTAGACAGGGCACTTATAGGTATTTTAGAAAGTTCTGCATCTTTGAAAAATAATTCAATATATGATACATTTACATTGCACACTCTTATGCATTATATGGGACAGTTTACAGCTCTTTCATGTGCAAATTACCTCAAACATATTCTAGAGAAAGAACATGGGTTCAGGTCTTATCACAAACTAACAGAACAAGAAAGTGGCAATCATAAATATTGAAGACAAGTGTTACTCTTCTAGTCCCAAGGGTAGCTAAGAAATGATATGTTAACCAGCCACCAATGATATATCCAATGTTGTTTTCAGGTGAGGGAAAACCAACCAAACCCCATGCTGCACCATCTTTTAACACTTTCTAAGCACATTGTCTGCAGCACTTTGTTCTATACAAGAAAATTCTCCAAACTGTACTGGGCAAGAAATTTTTATTACCAGCAGAAAAGGATCAGCTTGCTCCTAGAAAGACATCAACACAACCTGGTGTGAACAACAGGGGGCTGGAAATTCTGATTTACACAACTCTATCCATTCAGCCTTTTTGAGTAAATGGTGATTTGTTGTAAAATCTTGTGTCACAGCCTCAGCAAGCCCTCTGCTGTGTGTCAACTCATCTACAGAGCCAGAATAGAAGAATGTAATAATAATAATAATAATAATAATAAAAATAATAAACAACTGTCTTAGAAATAAAACATGGAATGGCTGTGCTATGTAGACACAGATTACTGAAAAGGTCATTGCAGTTCACTACTTTCCTCTGGTGCAGTGAATGTACTCTGTATCCTATGAACTGACACAGGAAACTACTGTAGCTTGCTGTTTCTTAAATAGCTATCAGAGTCTGAGAAACACAAATTATTCTGGCATTAGGATCACTTGGTTTTATGACCGAAAATTTACCCCTTGACAGTTTTGCCAGCACTACATTTCAGCACTATGTTGTTTTTCTCTGTACACAATGTATGATATGTAGTCATGCTATTGTAATTTTGACGTTCTTTAAAAATGTGTTATTAAAAGGCATTATTAGATAAATGTCTTGAGCATAAAGCAATATGACATATCACATTTTAGCTGAAATATGGTTCTAGTGCAATTAGCTACCTCATGTGCTCTTCTGATATATCATTCTAGTATTTTTCCAATCAAGAATATATAAAAAAACCCAACCAGATGTCAAAATATACCTTTGGGTAAATCACTTTACTCATCAGCTCTATCTCCTACTTCATAAAATGAAGCTGAGGTAAACAGTTGTGTCAAAATGTTGTGTGTAGAACAGTATTTTGGAAAAGACTTTTATATAACAGTGAGTAAATGCAAACTTATCTCCTGGCATTCACCAGATACATACTCTGGCAGTACACAATGACACAATGTTTGTGTTGACACAGAACTCAGACATGTGACAGTAACAGACAACACTACATTAAAATTCAACATTTACTCAGTTGAAGAAAGAGTGTATAAGATATGAATAAAATATGTTTTTTTAAATTCTCTAGTTTTATAAATATATTTTAAGGAATGTATATTTTTTTCTTTCTCTAGTATGAGTGTTGCTTCACTTACACTTCCTTCTTGAGCTGGTGGACATCATAAGGTTAGCCTTAAGTGACACGCACCTTTCAACACAAGAGTGTTACCTTGCACAAGAGTGCTACCTTGCACAATGGACTCAGCTGTACGGGAGGAATAGCATTAACCTGGCTTGCTCGCTCCCCTCAGGTATGTCTCTGATGGGCAAGAGTTTCTCTTTTCAGGGAGCATTCACTAGTGCTATTCTGCAAGAAACAATTCTTGCCAGCTACACTGACTGTGCAAGAGTCTAAGAGAACTGTAAACTCCATTGGCAGAAAAAGGAATATGCTCCTCAGATTGCTGGCTTCACTGTTGTCTCTGAGTGTTTCTTTCTTTAAGAGAGGGCCAGCAGGACTAGAAAACTGATGAGGTCTGCAGAAGTATTATTAATATCAGATTTTCAGAACAAAATGAAGGTGGTGCTTCCTTGCCATAGCCTTTCCACTGATATTTTAAAAAACTCAGACTGTAAGTTTTCTCAGTATAACCTGAAAGACATTAAGGACATGTTAATTTTCTTACGTGATGCTTTTGATACACATTTTCCTCAATACCTGATATAGTATTGCAAAGTTCTGTGTAAAACATAATGAGCCAAAAGGTATGAATCTTCCAAGAACCAAAGGTAAATTGTCTTCCTAATGGCAGGCAGTTTACTATCTGTCTCCACCCTGAGATATGAAACTTCTTATTCCTCATTATAGATCCCACGAAATGTAGTATCTGATGATCACAAAACTGTTGAAACAGAATCATATGATATTACTGTGATACCTATGCTCAGCCTCAGGTTTGAAGAGAGTATTGCTCCAAACAGAAGTAACATTCAATAATATGGGAAGGATACTCAAGGAAAAGAAGTAATTGCTAAACACTATGGAAAAAAATCTATTTGCAACAAATCTGTGGATAAAATGAAATAATTCATTAAAACAGATGTATAGATATTGTCCAATGTGGCTTCCTAACCTGTGTCACTTCTTTTTAAGAGGCAGAATGGTTGAGGCTGGCAGGGACCTTTGGAGACTTCTCTACTCCAAATCCCTGCTCAAAGCAGGGTCAGTCAGAGCAGGTTGCTCAGGGCTGTGTCAAGTCAAATTTTTAATATCTCCAAAGACAGACACTCCACAATTCCTTTTGGCAACCTGTTCTAGTGTTTGAGCATCTTCACAGTAAAAGCTGGTTTTTTTCCCTTATATTCAAATGGAATTTCCTGTATTTCTGCTTGTGCTCATTACCTCTTGTCCTTTCTCTGGGCACCACTAAAAGAGTCTGGCTCTGTCCTCTATTCACCCTTCCTTCCAGGTATTTAGATAGATTAATTAGGTCCCCCCAAGATTCTTCTCTTCTCTAAGCTAAAAAGTCCCAGCTGTCTCAGCCTTTTGTCAGAGGAGAGGTGCTCCAGACCCTTAATCATCTTCGTGGCCCTTCACTGGACTCTCTCCATTATCTCCATGTCTCTTCTGTACTGGGGAGCTCAGAACTGGACCTAGCACTCCAGATGTGGCATGATCAGTGCACAGCAGAGAGGAAGGATCACCTCCCTTGACGTTCTGGCAATGTTTTTCCTCACGCAACCCAGGATGCTGTTGACTTCCTTTTCTTCCAAGGTACATTGCTGGCTCATGGTCAACTGTTGGCAGGTCTCAAACCCAAAACCAGTTAACTGTACAGAAGTGTTTGGAATTAAATATCTTCTGAATGAGCTGCCTGAAGCTGGTTTTCCTTCATCTTTCTTTAGGCAGACATCCCAGATGTGTCCCAAATTAACAATTATTTATAGAAGGTGTAGTGGCTTCATAAGGAGAACTTCAGATTTTTCCCAGAATACTGTGTAGCTTGTTAGCCTGGCATTAGAGCATATTGAATCATGTAAATAGATATTAGAAAGCAAATTTCCTAACTTTGAAATAAATTTCTTGACTTGCAATGCCATAAAAAATTATTGTCTCATTTTTTTCCTAATTGGAAAAGTCTGGTGTTCAATTATCTTTTTAATGAAGATGTATTATGAAGGTGTGTTTTGATAAAGTGTGTCTCTTTGGGAGCTAAGGAGTTCAGTAAAATTAAGAATTTGACAGTTATACACATGCACATAAAGAAGAAATAGGTGACATAAGTTTGCTGAAAGCTATATGTCTAGAGCTTTTAGAAATATAAAGAGTCAAAGAGACACAGTGGGAAAATTCAGTATCCTTTCATTACCTAAAACTGAGACACTTTGTGGTAATACTGTAAAACTGAACAAATTAAAAAAAAAAGACCTGTTAAAGGTTATTTAAAAAAACATTTATTTGACCAAATTCTTTATGATTTAATGCTGCTGGTGGTGATTTCTTACCTTTTGTTTGAACTAAAGTGTGTTTGCATTGATTCTGAGAGGAAACTGAGGTGTTCAAGCACAGGCAGGTGTGTGTTGGTGATTTATTTCATACTGCCTCTGCTCTTTGGATTTGAAACAAGTAATAATGAACTCCTTCCAATTCTGTTGCAAGCCTGGGCCAGGACTTTGCTGTTCTACAGCCCACTCATCACACATAATGATATGGGGCGATTATATGTTATAGCTTGCTGCCCATAAGGAACAATAGGGACAATATTCACGTTTTATTTTTGATTCTCAGGCTGAATTTAAATTGTATACAAGGAAAATTCCTCCTGGTCTGATTCTTAATGAGCATAATAGCTGCTGGAATTCATGCCAGAGTACTTAAAGGTGGTAAATTTGATTGCATTATAAATATCTTCCTAGCATGTTCATTGCCCCTGCTATTTCAATATGCTTCTATTTTCACAGGAAATAATGCTTGTGGTTAGTGCTCTGCAGTACTCCTGAGTTGTGTTCCATCATTAACTTTCAGTGATGTACTTGTGTAGCATGCAAAACGCAGAAAAGTTAGGAGATGTGGTGTTAAAAATTCAAATTAATAAGTCAAGGTTCATGTTCTACAGTGTATGAATACTTTTTTTTTTTTCTCTCCCATTAGTACTTGGTAATACTGTGGGACTTTAAGAACAGAAGAGTAGGAAGGCATTTGCAATCTTCACATTGTTAATGCAGGCATCTTTGGAAGGTGCCTTTCATAAGCAAGACTCACAATGAGACTGTCCTGTGAATTTTTATGCTGCCCTTCTCTTAATTTGTCTATAGGGAAACCATGTTCTGTCCACAATGTACGGAGGTTAGGGGCAGGTTAGGGATGCCAGGAATCTCACACTTTGTGCTTACAGGCACTTCTGTCATTGTTAGCCATATTGACCTCATGGCCCTCAGAGATCTGCATGTAAAAGATTCACAGATGCCCCATCTCAGCAGTCATATGCTTTTAACAGCTCAGTATGCAAGGAGGACCTCAATTTGTCTGATGTCTTCAGAGAGTTCCAACTTGTGTAGGCCAGCATCTGTTGCTATGACACCGGACTACAGTTAGTCTTGCTTGCCAGCTCAGTAGTTTCATGCCTTGCTACATAAATAATGTTGAAGCATACTTACTGAAAAATACTTTTCTGTCTGGCTTGAATGGGAGATTGTTTCTCTCCTATGGAGAGTTCTTCTTTCTTTTACTTTCCTATGTAGAAGGAAACCAACCTCTTAAGAGATTCTGAGCACACAAAATGAACCTTCTTCACTTCACATTCCTTGGATGCTGTTTTCCTTCCACCTAAGTTTGTCTATGATGCAACTTAGTATTTGAAAAGGGACAACTGGCTGGGTTTAAATACTCTGTGTCGTTCTTTATTGTGTCCTCAGGGACTGTCGATATATACATTAAATAGCAAACCAAGCCTGCTCCCCCAGTCCTGTACAGTCTAAATCCTTCTCAAAACCTTTTACTCACTTTATCTTTCTAATGATTCCTTGGCTAATTCACACTGGTTTACTAATCTTAATGTTAGTTTTAATTTAGGTAACTTCTGCCTTAGAGGAGATACTGAGTTTTCCAAGTAGCAGCAGATGTTCTTCATCAGTCAAGAGCTCGAAGGAACTTCACTGTTTTGGACTTGCATGCTACTGTTTTGGTTTGAACTCGGCCGGTAGCCAATCACCACATGGCCAGTCGTTTATTCTGCTGCCGCCCCCTCTCCCCCCTCCCCCCCCCCGGTGAAATATGTTTCTATACAAACCGTTATAGACTCTTTCCATTGCTTCCCGAAGTCTTTATACCAGTGTGTGTGTAGCCTGAGTGTTTGTAGCTTAGTTCAGGCATAAATGGACAGGCAAGTCTTGAAGGAAGTTGGCAGGGAGACTGTTAAAGAAAGTCATGTCAAGAAAACATCCCCAATGAAGAAATATATTTTTATGCAGAGGGTTTTTTTTTTTCAATCATTCTAAACATGCTTATCATTTGTCACACATTTCAATCTTGCTAAGAAGGGAGTAAAATTCACACCAGTGCCAACACTCCTGAGTGTTTCAGTAAGACAGATTTCTATTCATTTCTGAATGGCATTTTCTTTAGTTGTCAGACAAAGGGTCAAACCTAAGGTGTGTGTCAGCTGCATGGAATGTTGTCCTCCATATTTCTGTACAATGACTGCATGCATGTTACAGCTGGATGGAGCATGAGATGGAATTTGATCAAAACATTTTATATAAAATGGGACACTACAAAATACCTACTAAGTTACAATAGCAGTTGAAGGAGGTTACATGGGGACTTGACAGATTAAAAACTGATGGCATTGCTGTCACAGTCACAGTAGAAATCCTGCTTGATGTCATCACCAACAAAGAGCTAGAGACACAAAAGAACAATAATGAAAACGAATTATATAGAATGCAATGGAAATATTATTTAGATGCCAGGGCTCCTCCTGTATGCACAAACCATAGACAAACCTAGAACAGGAGAAAAAGCTGTTATAATGTAAAAGATGTATGAGTTAATGTAACACAGAGTTTAGCCTTTTTTTGAAGCATTTAAGAAACAGATTTCTGCAGTAAATCTATATCTACAAGGGAGTCTGTGTCATAATAAATTATATCAAAATCATGAGAAATTGCAAGAAAAAAATCCCAGAAGACAAGATGGTTGAATTTAAAATGTTTTTACTTTTTAAAAGATTTTCACTCCAGTCCATCCAGTTCAGATTCAAAGTGAATGTGTTTTTAACTTCTCTGGGTGGTACAAATGAGATAATTCTTAATAAGTCAGCTACTAAAAAACCCCACAAATATTTGGCAAAGGAATGTAATTTTTTAAATACTCATGTATGATGTAAGACTATAAATACTAACCACTTAATATGAACTGAATTCTCTAAGTGTGTGCTGATGCTTTACATATCAGTTTAATAAGTACCATTTGATGTTTTAGGAATAAAATATTACTAAAGAGTAATTAAAATTTCTTTGCGGGTTTTTTGTGTGTAATATACCTTTGTTTGTTTCCTCCCCTACCCCAAAAACATAGTTGTTTATATTAAGTTTTATTTCATTTAGCAGTCGTTAAATGAAATTTTATAGGACAAATTAGAAATCAGTATCTGCTAACATTTTTGCAATATGCAGCTCTAAAAAAGGTGTCTGGTTGTCTCATTTTGTCACCAGGAAAAAGAAACTGTACAATGATGATCCCAAGTAAAAGAGTTGCATGTAAAAGTTTGAGTTTGAAAGCTTAATTAGAGATCAAGGTGGCTTTTAATATTTTACTGTAAATAGTTGTCCTTTTGTGGTCCTTTAAGATGTCATGTGGATTTTCACCATTACCTTATAAAACTATAATATAAGCTTTAAATAATACCAAATATAAGTTTTATTATGTTCATAAAGAGCTGTTTCTGATGTACCTGGAATCACTCATTAAGCTTTTTAACTGATCTTTTTCTTTTCCATGAATTTTAAAATAAATCCTTCACATTTATACAGCTCCTAATTCAGTAGGATCATTGCTTCTCATCCTAATCAGTCCAGTCTTATTGTTGTTTTAACACTCACCAACCAGTATGTGTTTCATTAGACTATAACTTTTTGAATGGGACCTTTTTGGTTCTTGTATTTTTGCTCTAGTTACTGGTTACTTTTATTGTGGAAAAAAACAACTATGTAGACAGCTCTTTCTTGTGCAACTGATGGAGAGGCAAGCTTTTCTAGTCACATACCTCTTGACTTCTATGGCTCAATTTAACACCTTTGTTGGTGACATGGACAGTGGGATTGAGTGCACCGTCAGCAAGTTTGCTCGTGACACCAAGCTGTGTGGTGCAGTCAACATGCTGGAGGGAAAGGATGTCATCCAGAGGAACCTGGACAGGCTTGAGAGGTGGGCCTGTGCAAACCTCATGAACAAGACCAAGTACAAGGTCCTGAACCTGCATCAGGGCAAACCAAAGCACAGATACAGGTTGAGTGATGAGTGGATTGAGAGCAGCCCTGTGGAGAAGAACCTGGGGCTGTTGGTTGATGAGAAGCTCAGCATGACTTAGCAATGTGCACTTGTAGCCCAGAAAGCCAACCGTATCCTGGGCTGCATCAAAAGAAGTGTGACCAACAGGTCAAGGGAGGTGATTCTCCCCCTCTAACCCACTATTGTGAAAACCCACCTGGAGTACTGTGTTCAGCTTTGGGGTTCCCAGTACAAGAAAGACATGGACCTGTTGGAGAGGGTCCAGAGGAGGGCTACAAAGAGGATCAGAGGGATGGAGCACCTCCCTTATGAGGACAGGCTGAGAGAGTTGGGGTTGTTCAGCCTGGAGAAGAGAAGGGTCCGGGGAGACCTTATAGTGGCCTTCCAGTACTTAAAGGGGGCTACAGGAGAGATAGGAAGAGACTTTTTACCAGACCTGTAGTGGTACGACTAGGGGCAATGGGTTTAAACTGAAAGATGGCATATTTAGATTAGATGCAAGGAAGAAATTCTTTACAATGACAATGCTGAGACACTAGAACAGGTTGCCCAGAGAAGTTGTGGATGCCTCTCCCTGGAAATATTTAAGGCCAGGTTGCATGGGGCTTTGAGAAACCTGGTCTAGTGAAAGATATCTCTTCCCATGGCAGGGGGGTTGGAACTAGAGGTCCCTTCTAACACAAACCATTTTATGATTCTATGATTCTATGATGCCTGGGGAGTATGCATGCAGAGTATGACCAGGATATCTGAGGAAAAGGTTGCATGTTCTGAGAATCACAGTGGCCTTGGTATAATGTCAAGTCTGTGCTATTACTCTCTAACTGTCACACATTATACCATGACCAGCTGGATTTCTTGTGAAATTTTCAATACTTACCTGTATGGCCATAGACCACAGCCTTGAAAGGAAGTGTCAGCTTACTGCAAACATAATACTACTATTGAATGCAGATTCCCATGTACACATTTGAGCCAAGTCAGAGATCTGATCAATTTATTTGTGGGCTCATTCATTCATTCACCCATTCATTCATTTTTGTGACCTTCACGGAAGCCATCTCTCTGGTCTCAATAAGTTTTTAAACATATTTTTTAAATTTTAAAGAAAAATGAGAAGGCTGCTCTATAGCCTGCCACAGATATGCATTATATCATCAAAACTGGGGTGCATGATGTGTTCCACAGAGAATGCCATGGAGGCATGTGTGTCATGTATGTATGCAAAGTCTGATAGACCAGTGCTGAAGAATAGTACTGGTTAAAAAAAGATGAATTTAATATTACCTCCTCTACACTGTCTGTAGAAGTTACCCTCCAAAGCAATCTACTTCATCAACTGTTGTTAGGGTTTCTTTTTGGAGGGAAATCATGTCTCCCCCCAAAAAAACTAGATATTGACTCGTTTGGTATAGTTGTAAATGGATAGTGAACAGGGAGTGAAACAACACAGTTTCTTAGCCAGTACAAACAAGCAACCTCCGCTCCCCATTCAGCTGTTGTGACATTTAAAACCAGAGTGAGTAAAACACTAGAAAGGAAGATATCTATAATAAGAACGAAGTTGTACAAGATAGGAAAGTATCTGCAAATCTTTACTGAATGTCAAACCTATTCAGTAGTATCACCTGTAGAGGCAAAACCCAAAAAAGCATGCTCTTTATTTACATAGCTATAATTGCCGTGATGCTCAGAAGACTCTGAAAATAAAAAGTGTCTTCAGTAGTGTGTTGGTTTTGGCTGAGATAATTTTCTTCATAGTAGTTACTATAAGGCTATGTTTTGGATTTGTGCTGAAAACAGTGTTGATGATAATACAGGGATGTTTTTGTTATTGCTGAGCAGTGCTTACACAGAGTTAAGGCCTTTTCTGCTTCTCACACCACCCCACCAGCAAGTTGGCTGGGGGTGCACAAGAAGTTGGAAGGGGACACAGGTGGGACAGCTGACCCCAACTGACCGAAGGGATATCCCATACCATATGATGTCACGCTCAGGATATAAATTTGGATGAAGAAGAAGGAAGGGAGGCTGTTCAGAGTGATGGCATTTGTCTTCCCAAGTAACTGTTATGTGTGATGTAGCCCTGCTTTCCTGGAGATGGCTGAACACCTGCCTGCCAATGGGAAGTGGTGAATGAATTCCTTGTTTTGCGTTGCTTGTATGTGCAGCTTTTGCTTTACCTATACAATTGTCTTTTCTCAGCCCACGAGTTTTCTCACGTTTACCCTTCTGATTCATTCCCCCATCCCACTGGAGGGGAGTGAGCGAGCGGCTGTGTGGGGCTTAGGTGCTGACTGGTGTTAAACCACAAGTAGTTAGCCAGGATTCGTGTTTAATTCAAACAGCAGTTGCAGAGGTGGAAGAGATGATTGGATGTCTCTGACCTCCCATGGGTAAGAATCAGGACCATTGAAAGCAATTGGCTGAGCTAGTGAGAGCAGTGAGATAGGGGCCAGCTCACTAAAAATCTTTAGTTCAAATTATAAAGTTTCAAAGTATCTCTTAACAAGAATTGGCAAATCTTTTACACGTTGACCTCAGCAATATACACCAACATTTAAGAGAATGATGTGTTAATGTCTGGTGGTATATTGTCAAGAGTTAACAGTGTGCAATAACTACTGTATCATAAGTGACCTTGTTTCTAATGCTACTGGTAATGCAATTGCTAGTCCTATCATGTATTTTCTGAGTTATTTCTGCTGGATTGCAGAAAAGTCATTGTGGCTAGCTATGAAAAGGGAACTGAATTTACAGCATGTATTAAGGATTAGCATTTAGCTTTACAAGTTTCCCTTATTCTGCATTAGCAGTGATACATGTGACTGTTGCTGTTATAATTTAAAAGACCATTTTAAGGTACACTGCCTTTTTTTTTAAATTTTCACTTACTGAATGAATGAAAATGTTAGGGGTTGTCAGCCTGCTAGTTTGCATCTTACTACAACACAGTGGAATTTACAATGCAAATGTAACAGGCAATTGTAAAATGGGAAAATCCTTTGTGTTGAAGTGGAATGTTGAAAAATGTCCATATCCTCCTTATGGACCTATATTTTTTTAAACTTAGAGTAAATGGAAAAATAGATTGTGAAATATTCATAGATTCTGACTATGACATTAAAAAGGAACCACCAGCTCTTGTTAGATATTGTTAGATATTGACATTCTACTTAATTTTTGAGAATTTGTTCCTTTTAAAAATACTTCGTTATTATATTTTTAACTAATGTACTGCATTTTTCTATTTGATAATCGTTATAGAATATTAAAATGATTTCTTATATGAATAAAAACTTTTCTCTCAGGGTTTGACATGTTTTTTCATGTTCTGCAGATTTTGGATAAGATTTACCCTTTTTGCATGTGGAAGTGAACCACCTTACATTGAAAGGCATTGCTAGGAAAGATTCCACATGGAATTGGTATATGCAGTCTCTCTTAGGACACCTTAAGTTAAAAGTTGACATTAAATCAGGGTGCCAGCTGTCTGTGTCCGTTTCCTAGTCAGCAACACAAAATTCTGGATGCAGACTTAGACCAAATTTTGTTTCCAACCTTCATGAGCCATGCACTCATAATTTTGCCATTGCAGTTTTGCAGACACAACTTCTAGTACATGTGAGTACAATTTCCTGTCCATTAGGTTTCTGAAAGTCTGCCTGCTCTTACAAATTTGTCTGTTAGGTCTCACCTATAGGGAAAGTTTCACAGCTTTAACCTGAGATGTTAACTTCCATGGATTTCAGTAATCCAGAATACATCACTTCTAGTTAAATTTATGGATCATAATTTTGACTAGGTTAGAAAAGGCATGGAGTAAGCTGAAAAAAAGGCACTCCAAAGTCAAATTTAGGATGACTGAAATAAATTACAAGAATATTGTTTTTAGGGCAGTTTAACAGTCAAAGATCCTATAAACACTTAATACTATATTGAATTATTAACATATGACTTCCATATAACTGCTCATAAGCTTGAAGCTGGGCATTCCCTCAAGTGTCTACAGAATCAAGGACTAAGTGTTCTGAATTCAGCCCATAAATTCAAAGGCAAGGCTAGAGTCCAGAGCTTCAACAGTTAGCTCATCTAGCAGTAATAGAAATATATGTGCTTCATGCTTGTTTGTTTTTCTTTCTTATGTACGTGTGTATGAAATTCTCCCTTGTTACTAGTTATTTCACAGTATGAAGAGGTTTTAATTTGTCAAAATAATAAAAAAATATAAATCAGAAGTACTGCAGGTGGTGAAGAGGGTTTGGGGAGTGGGAAAAGTCAAGAAAAGGACAATCAATATTTCATCATCATATCTCTAGAGGCTTCTAAAGCACCATTTAGAAAATATGAGACATTTTAAGACAGAAGAATGTTGCATATAAAGGGCATTAAAAAGAGAGCATTTGCCAATTTTTATTAAGAAAAAGCATAGCATATATTTTCTGCTGAATTTATGTTTTAATAATTTATTACACCCTCAGCACACAAAAATAGTGGCTAATTTTTCTATTTTCTCCCTTTCATAGAGATGTAGAAAAGAAACATGAAAAAAAAATTGTCCCTGGAAGAATCAGCGAACTACATGAAAACAACATGGTGCTAGCACTTTGCTGCCCATAGACGTCAGAAGACAGAACCAACATGCCTACTCATCCTAAGGAGCCTGACTGAACTGCCTTGCTTATTTTTCCTGTAGGAAATCTATAGTAAGTGAATGCCCCAATGTGAGGTGAAGCTGAGAAGATGATGGGTAGAGTAAGATGGACTGTGGTCCACGGATGCTACTGTGACAGGTTTATTTTATACAAAGCACATAGAGAAGGGTGCACATGTGCATTCTGGGCAACCTAAGCATGACTTCTGTACGTTCATGGGTGGATGTTGCCAGTGCTGTCCTCTGTGTGGTTGTAGGGGTGTGTGGATAATACAGAAACACATGATTTCATGTTTTCTTGCATTTATCTAGCTAGATGTAAATTGTTTCTTTGCTAGGGAGATCTGTAGCTGACTAATTGTGGCATCTTCTGGCTATCTCTTTCTAAGTAAAAATGTTGCCAGTCTGTTCTCTGCCTTTTATGCCAGCTAACACAGTCTGGCCACATCTATACTAATAAAATATTTTAGACCTCAGGACAGGGTGATCACATCCAAACTGCTTTCTGGGAATGGTATCTGTCCTCTGCTAACTATTAAATCATGGCCAGTAATAGTCTGGGAGATGTGGCCTTGCTTGCAATTCTAAAAACCTAACAGTGCGGGTAATTATATTCCTGTTACCACAAGTACATCTGTGCATTGTTTAATTCTTTAGTGCACATGGAAATTTAGAAGGGAATTCCTCTCACCAGCTTTAGGAGTGTGATTCAGCTGTAGATTGGATAGCCTAAATTAAGGTGTTGGCATATAAACATCCACATGAATACTAGTTGTCTACACTCCAATTGTGGACAGGAAAAATCAAGTTGATAGAGTTATTGGAGCCTATTCATCTTTTAGTGAAGATTAATTTGTAGTCATTTACCACAGACTGGGGGCAGTCAGTGTATTTTTGAGTCATCATAATGTATATTAGGCAGCCAGGTACGGCAAATATGAAAGGAGCCCACGGAGTGCTCATGCTTTTCTGGAACAGCAGCTGGAGGCTCGACAGGATACACTGGGTTATTCCAAACAGCACTAGATGCCTATTTCAGGAAGCTGAACTTGGTCACTTCCAGAATGCAGTTCATACAATCTATTTTAGATTCTTGTCTGAGAATGGGATAAATCAGCCTCTGGGAACTCTTAATTCTTTCCATAATTATAAAGGGAATCTGATATGGTCTTACCACTACTGCCTGATGGGTGACTTCAGCTGAAAGGATTTACAAGTAGATAAGATCAAGCATCTGCCCACATAATTGAACTTCATTATTACATTGAAAACAAGTATGCACTTTAATAATTTTGCTGGTAAGAAATGAAAGATTCTTTGCAATGATTCTGCTTTCATTTAATATATAAGTAAAGGAGGTAAGCTGTGATATGCAGGAGATGATGAGAAAACCAGACCTGGACAAAGGTAGGAATTAATTTCTGACTTTTTTACAATAGGATCAGCTTATACAGTGTTACCGGCAAAGATCTTCTATGTTCCTGTCTAAGGAAGATCTGAGCTTCTCCCATCACCATTTATGAGAACATGAAAGGAAGACTTCTGAGCAGTATGGGAGTGACTGCCTAGCTGATTAAATTCTGTTCTCATTATGTCTTTTGGACAAATTCACAGCTGAATTCAAATTATAGAGGGACTATTTGGATGCAAATGATAGATTTGTGGGTTGAGTTTTCTTTTTCTTGTTTCATTTGGCTTCTGTATTGTGTATAGGTGTCAAGATGCTGGTAGTGGAGGGGGCTGCAGGAGTGGCCTCTGTGGGAAGCGGTCAGGGGCTGCTCCATACTGGACACAGCTGGTTCTATCAGGTTCCAGCCGACTCTGCAACGGACCCATCATAGGACACAGCTGAGCCCATCAGCAAAGCTGGTGGCACCTCTGTGAAATGTACATAAGAGGGCAAAATGTGATTAACAGTCAGAAGAGGAGGAAAAAAAAAAAAAGGGAAACAGCAGAGGGAACACAAGGTTAGAAGAGGAGGTGGAGGGGCTTCATGGTGCTCCATTGACCAGATATCCACTGCAGTCTATGGAGGAGCCACACCAGAGCAGATTAATATTTCTTAAAGGAACAGCAGTCTTTAGAGAGAACTCATGCGGAAGCAGAGTTGGTGTTTTTTTTTTTTTAAACAGGACTGCAACCCATGAGAAAGCCAGTGTTGGAGCAGGAGAAAGTGTGAAAGCAGTGACAGAGAGGAACAATTATGTAGTGACTTTAGTCCCCCATCCAACTTCCCCACTGCATTGCTCAGGGCAGTGCATAGAGGAGTTGGGGGTGAAGGAGTGAAGTTGAGCCTGGAAAAGGGGGAAGAAAAGGTGCTGGTTTAATGTTTGTATTTGTTTTTCACAACCCAAATATTTTTTAATTGACTATACATTGATTTTCTCCAAACTGAGTTTGTTTTGCTTGCAACAGTCATTGAAGCAATCTCTCTGTCTTCATCTTGCCCCATGAGCTTTTTCATCCTATTTTCTCCCCCTGACCCTCTGAGGAGGAGGAGTGAGTGAGCAGCTGGGTGGGCTTTTGACTATTTGCCAAGGCTAAACCACCACTCTTTCAAATACAGGTGAGATTAGCAGGGAATATAATGTAATATGTACCCCTTACTAATGACATCTGAGAAAGCATCCCTGAAAACATTACACAGGTACAGAGTTTCTTCATGATAACATAACTAACATTTTTAACATACACTGATTATGTTGCTTAAATTGGGGCTAAAGCACAGGAGAAGCCACTATAGCCTTGACTCATTTGTCCATACATAAGCATCTCACACCCTATGAAGTACTCTGGAGGGCATCTGGCACTTCAGAAAGGCATCAGTTTCCTGTAGGTTTTATGTCTTATCTGAGAGTTGCATGCACATATCTTCATATCTTATGATATCTGAACTGACACCAGATGCTAACAGCTGGTAAACTAAATATCTCTTCAGACTCTGCTAGCTGAAGTGACTACATTTCTTTGGACTAACCTAGTAAAACTTTCAGTATCTAAGTATGGACATCTGCATTTAGGTAACAATATCAAATTGAATATTACACTTCATATCCAATCCTTGTGTTCTGGCTTTGCTTTTCTGTCTGCTTTTTTGATGAAGTTACTCACTGCAATGTGAAAGATATCAGTACTTTCTTTAGCTTGACAGTTAAATTTTTCATCTCCAAATTCACAAGTGGTATTTCCAAACTGAGTTCCATTTCCTGAAACAATTGAAGAAATATGGTTACAATTTGGATGAGTCTGTGTTGGTTGTACATCCCAGAAAACTTATTTTCTACAGTAAAATACATTCTGGCAAATTCACTCAACCTTAGGCAGAATATTATGTACACAGATACCCTTTGTAGTTTAAAAGTTTGGAAAATATGCTTTAAGTAAGTTAAAAGTAATCATCTTTAATTTAGGCTGTAAATCTTTTCAGTGTGACTCATACCATCATCATTATCTTACCCTTACAGCATTACTAAAATACTAGTGTAATTAAGATGAGTATCTTACAAGATTTCTCCTGAGGAAATTTATTACAGAAAAAGAATACTTTCCCATTTTTGACAGCATGAGACATAACTGCCCTTTATTTTCACAAAACTGACGATATATGACTCCGCTACATGGTAAAGAAGTCTTCTATATGATTAATGTCTTTAAATACAGTGCTAATAATTGCAGAATTGCAGAACTGAGTAAAAGTACTGTACTAGTGAATTATGAATAATATGACTTCACAGTCAGAATTAAAATACTTAATAGAGTTGTTCCAATGTCAAACTCTATTTTCAGTCATTTCAAGTACACTTTTTTTATCAAGGAATGTAAATCAAGCCAGTATTTTAAAAGACATAAAAGGTAGATAGCAAGATGAAGAAGTAAGCATGCACACACACACAGGGACACAGGTTGAACAGCCTTTCCCCACAGTTTTATGGAAGTATTTAATGTTGGTGTCAAACACTAAGCAAATCAGGTAGATGTAGGCATGACATCATACACCCCCAAGACTTTTCTTTAATTGAAACTACATTAAAAATATTAATAATATAAAAAGCTTGATGTCCACAATCAACTTCAGGGGGAAACAAGCATTTTCATCCAATTCTGTAAAAAGTGGTTAGCTTCATTCTGTTGAACAAAGTTTTAAATCAACAACGGTGGCTAGCTGCATAATCAACAGTATGATCAGTTTGTTTTATCAGCTCAAATGCAGAATTTTTATGTTAAGGTCTTCCCTGTGTTTATAGTCATGGAAGAATAGTGGGATTGGTGTACCTGAGAACAAAAGTTATAATTAGATTTTTAGTGGCCATTTTGTAATTTTTGCCCACTTAGTAAAGGTAATTTTATGTATCATTGTAAAGACTGAGATACCTGCATTTTTTCCTACACTCACTACCTCAACATATACATACAATAATCTCCATTACACACACAACACAAAATACAAGGTTATCTTATGATCCCTGTTATTTTGTCAGTTTGCTTTGCAAAGAGATATTGATGTGAGTATGAGTAGGTGATAAAAATGAAGAGTGACCCATGATATTCCACTCTAATAGTTAATCCCTTAAATTTCTATTGATGTTTGTGTTTTCATATGTATTCTACAAAGGAGTGCACAAGGTGACAGACCATGATCTGCTAGAAAAATTAGAGAGGAAGAAATTAATAAAATAAAAGCTAACATTTAAATAGAAATTTTTGGTTTTGGAAAACCTCATGATTTTAAGAGTTAATATTAAGGATACTCCTGACACAGGCTTGTGACAAATTTGTATTAGAAACATAAACCTTAACATCAACAGTCTAAAATGCAGCAGCTAGGTTTTATATTACAAAACTTAATAGATAATTTCGTATTATGTGAGGGATCTAGAACTAAAAACCACAGGTATTCTCATAACAGTTAGCACTTTTTGGCTTATCCTGACAGAAATGTCAAAGCGATGAAGAAAATTTAAGAGAAGTGTCTGCCTTATAAAGACACATACAGTGTTTTAGTGGACTTTGCCTTTAAATTAGCTAACTTCAGTTCCTGAAATAACCTAACAACAGGGAAAGTGATCCTTGTGGATTTCTTCACTTCAGATTTGCTGTTCTGATCTCAAAGAGATCCCAAGGAAAAAACAGGTAAGAAGATCATATGAAAAGACCAATTCAGGAGTTCAAGGCTGTATTTTTTTTACCCACACAGAAAAATAGAAAAATAGTCCCTTAACAGTTCCCTTATAGAAAATTGTAGAAGGAATCCTCGTAACTCTAAAGATGCATCTGAAAAAAACCCTTCCATTATTGCTTTTGAAACATGATTGACATACTATATGAACATATCTGCATTGAAGACAAGCAACAAAATGGAACTGAATATAGCAAATTTACAGACTTCACCATCTGGGGAGAGGACCTTGCTCTGTTCATAGTTTCTTTGTGCAGTCTTAACCTTATGAAAGTTTTAAATCATTCAGCTCAGCTGGTCAGTGTGATAGTAGATTACAGAGGCAGCACTTCAAAGCTGCAGGAGCATGATCCATTTTCACTTTCTTTTGAAGAGACATACTAGAGTTATTCTAGCCAGTTCAAATGGCAGAGAAACAGGGAAATCAAAGCAGTAATAGAAAGTACAAATAAAACCTAATGTCTGCTGGGCCTGATTCTCATACTTCAGCCCTTCCAAGCACAGAAGGTTGACACTTCTTGTCCTTTATATTTAAAGGCCAGTTTTTCCTCCCCTGTAGATAAGAGACAAAGGAGTCAGTAGCATACAAGGGTCCACTCTTTCTTCTTCCCTGGGTTGGTCCTACCTTTGTCTTCTAATAGGTACCACTTTTGTGTTCCCTATCATACTTTTTTTTTAAAAACCTTACATATATTATCTGAGGCCCTTTTCTGAAATAGACCCTGACCCCTCTGGCTGCTATTCCTTTTTTAACTGGGTTGGAATCTTCAATGTCAGCTACTGCTAATTGGTCCCTTAGTTGCAGCTAGAGAAATAATTGGTTTATATTGGCCTCTTTGAGCTATGATAGGGTTTTTACATCTTATCTTATTCAAAATACTCCTGAATACCCACCATGCTGAAAGATTCAGAACAGAGCTTTAAAAATTTTAATACATTTGGTATTAAAAATTAGTCCTCAGAGTGTGTCTTTGGATTTAAGTAAGGTTGCTAGTCTTGACTTGTATATTCTGCAGTGATTATAGATGGAGATGATGTGTAGAATCGTTCCAGTGGGTTCAGTGATCAAAGGATCCACTGCTGTCTGACCTAGCAGAATGCAGTTAACTGGTTTCCCCATAGAAATATATATAAACCCTTCATTGAAATCCTGCCAAATGAAGTAACAGTCATCTTTACAGTGGGATGTGACCGTACTGAGTGAATACTTAAAGATCACAGCCAAAGATCTGAAAAAGACACTGATAGATTATGACTCAGAAAGGTGACAGGATGTATTGTTTGTGGAAAAAAACAACCTTGTGGCAACATGCCTGCTTTCTGGTATTATGACATAAATGTGTTTGTAAAGTACATTTGATGATGTATCAACTTGTATCATCTACCTGATAACAGCTTTTTATCATTCTTAAGAGTTTGCAATTTATTCTGTTTGCTTTTCATTTTTCTTTGTAGTTCATAAAATATTCAAAAATTTTTGGTGTGAATTTCAGTGATGTTTACATTAGTGGACCAGCAAATGTATGAGGATATTGCACTTTATGGAATCTATTTGATTTGTTGTTTGTTCAACTTCTCTTTTTATCAGTGTCCAGCAATAGTGTTCTCTAATTGTCCCATTTATTCTGTTGAAATAGTAATTAACCATGTATCTGATTAATCAGCTTTAGGAAAACATATATATTTTATGAGCTCCACCTATATACTTTCATTGCAGCTTGCAAGGTATGACTTTAATGATGTTTAGTGCATTTTTTGGCATACTTCCATTACATTTTGTGAAGCCATTTTAAATAAAAAAAAATTTTATCAAAATGAAGGATGGGTATTCAAAGTAAGTGGGCTATTTTCTGAGCTCTCTTTCAGCTCTCTCTGGGCACATATACTTACAGAGAACAATGCAAATATAGCTTCTGATAGTGAAGCAGTCTGTCCATGTTCAGGTCTCTGAACTATTAAGACCAGAAGTACAAACCATGGCTTCTAAGTACTTTGGATTCTGTGTTAGGTTGGGGAAACGTCACTGTGGACTCATGTGTCTATACTTCTCATGCAACTTTAAACTCTATGTTTTCCTAACTTTGGAAATGTGGAGCAGAGGGAATGATGGTGGCTGGGCACCCATTTTCAGCATAGGGCTGGTCTGGCTCCTCTGTCGATGAGGTATTGTAACTTCTTGTTGTAGCTTATGACATGAGCATGTCCTCTCTCTCTCTCAAGAAGTACTGTTTTGCTCAACTCACAGTTGGTGAGGAAAGCTATACCTACCTCCTCTGATAAATCCACTCCTGAAATAGGCTTTGGCTCCACCTCTTAATTAAACAGTGACTATATAGATGTAACATATCTTGGTTGTACCATTCTGACAAACCTGGGAGACTGCAGAAAGACAAAGTAGAAGAGTACATCACTCCATTTGGGTAAATTAATAGTTAAATGACTACTTTCAAAGGGTATTTAAAAAAAGTAAAATAAGTATTTCATACCTTGTGTATTCTTAGCTTGAATATATATATGTATCTATTATTGTTATTGTAATATAGCTTGACAGACCCCAAAAGAATTCAGCATTATTCTTCAACTTTGTAGTAAAGCACAAGCATCCAAACAGTAGGGTATCTGGATTATTGAAGGAAGAACTTTATAATGAGATATCTCGGAGGAGCACTTCATGAAAAGCCATATTAGCTATTGAAGGCTGCAACAAACTGCAATGAGATTTAAAGACTTGTCTACCTATTCTTTCACAGCTACAGAAAGATCATGTCCTTGGAGACTTTATTACAACCCAGGAATGCTACAACCAATTTAACAGTACAAGTGTATAAAAAGGGATATTTGTACCCTCTGCTAAGATTAAGTTCCCTTCTATTTTTGAAGTATAAAGATTTTAGGATTCACTGGCATACTGTATATTAATTTTTTATCTTTGCCTTGAGGGTATTGATCTTAAATGCAAATTGCAGCATCTGCACTATTCAGATCCTAACTTATCAACAAGTCAGATTGATCTGCACTTATTATAGAGGTTATTGTGAAGCTTACTTCAATTGATTCATTTTATTCAGCAAATGAGTTGGAAAAGGACAGAATTTTAGATTTTGTGACCTGAAACTATGAGTACTGAATACTAAACTCTCTATGGTTGACTGAAATATATCTTAAAGTGGATTTTATTTGTTTGGATTTTATCTATCCGTTGTGCACAACTCCATTCTGTTAAATTATAAAACAATAATTACTGACACCCTACAGGAGAAGTTGGAAACATTCGTACAAGAACACTCTTTCAAGATGTCTTTAATTCAGTGTAGCAGAACAACATAGTCAATAGGAAAAGCAACCACCCTAAGCTGAACTGAAAGCTGAAAACTCCCATGCAACAAATTAAATTAACCATCTAACACATAATGCAACAAACTTGAATAAAGATGGATCCCAAACAGGAAAGAGATTGCAAACACACAGATCGGTCTGTTATGGCTGAAATTAAAAAATACATTATGTTGAAAACAGATGCTACTGAAGAGACTGAAGTGTTTTAGATGTTGATTCCATGCAAACTAAAGTGAAGAAAATGAAAATTTAACAAGCAAAAAAGATACCCAGTGAGAAAATGTTTCATCATTCATGCACACTTCTTTTCATGCTCTTTGAACTGAATTTCGGAAGGGAAATAAGCTGTCTTATATTTAAATCCACCTGGACAATTTAAAGCACTGTCCTCAGTGTGGAGACATATTTAAATCAGTTTATCTTTAACCCAGGGAAGGGTTTCAGGGTTTTTCCTTAGTACCCAACTGTGGCAGGTGCATCCGCCCAGTGAAAACAGAGCTTCCTGGTTTTTGAAACGTGGCAGCTTTTGGCTGTCTTTGTTTTCAGGGTCTCGCGGTAGTTGAGACCTTTGACCAATGGGAGCCGCTATTGACTACAGGTCAGATTCGGTCTGGGTATAAACGGAGTCCCTTGGGGGAGCCATTTTGAGCTCATCCCCTGGAGCTGCACGCTGCGGTCAGAGGACTCTCCCCTTGGGTCAGGACGCTGCCCAAGGAAACTCCTCGAGGTGCCTTGAGTCAGGACACTGCCCTAAGCAGGTCCTCGAGGTTGAGAGCCCTCACTTATCAGGTGAGTGTAGAGCGTTTTGGGTTGTCGTTAAACCCTAGGTAGTGAAGTTTTGTTTTCGTTTGGGGTTGTCGTTAAACCCCTAGGCTGTGAAGCTTTGTTTTTCGTTTTGGGTTCTCGTTAAACCCACGAAGCGAAGTTTTCGTTTGGGGTTGTCATTAAACCCCTGGGGTGTGAGGCTTTGTTTTACGTTTCGGGTTCCCGTTAAACCCCAGGAAGTGAAGTTTTCGTTTGGGGTTGTCGTTAAACCCCCGGGGAGTGGGGCTTTGTAAAGTATTTCGGGTTATTGTTAAACCCCAGAAAGTTATTCTGTTCTCCTCTTGTGGACATCCGGATCTGTAATCTACGGAGAGCTGACTGGTGGTTTTATGAAAAAAATAAATCTATTTATTTTTTTAAATTGGTGGTGGGTTGCTTATTTGGAAGCCTCCGTAACACCAACAGTATTATGATCTAGGACATCCTAGAATAGGTCATCCTGGGAGTGTCAGCACAGCTGGGTGGAAGTCAAACGTTTTAGGATTGCAATGGATCTTCTGCTTGTGGGGTCATCAAGTTAGGTGGAGACAAAGGAATTTGGATAAGACTTTCTTAACTGTAAATATAACTCAAACAGATGCAATCAGCATTGAAATAACATGTAATTAGTTTTTTAGCATATATAGAATAATGTGGTGACATTCTATTTTTAGGTTCTTATTAATGGCTTAATTGTTCTCCTATGTGATCTTAGCAATAATACGGAATGATGTTTAGCCAAAGCCTCTAATAGCAGAAATGGAGAATATAATCAATGATTTATTTCAATATTTTTACCTTTGGGTTATGCATAGCTTTTTTTTTTCTTTTTGTAGAAAGATCTCTGTGTCTCCTAAAGTAATTAGTAATGCATTACAAGGTTTGACACTGTATTACTTAAAGATACTTATTTTTAGAATGCAAGAAGGAATTACAGATTTCTGTAGTTCAAAACACAAGCTGATTAGTTTAAAATTATATCTGCCAAGAACAATGTCTCTCTCAAACCAGTCTTTTCTGTAGGTGATGTTATGGAATTCATGCGGTATATTAGAGGATTAATTTGAAACATTTTTACTCCCTGGGGTGAGCTCAGAAGATTACCTACTGATGATTTGTTTTGATGAAACAATATTTCTAAGTTTGGTTCCTGAGTACATTCTCACTGATGGAAAAGTTAAAAAGGATTTTGAGAACATTTTCCTCAAGGTGTTATCTTACTTTTTTTTTTTTTTAGTTCCCCAGTCTGAATCATTGTAGACAGGTTGATTTAAATGAAAACATATGAAAGGACAGAAATCTCAGTAGATTGATTAATCTTTTTTTTTTTTCTTTCTGGGATTAGAAATAAGAGCTGTTCCTATCATTTTTCCACCATTTTAGGCTGAAATCAAAGGAGATGAGCTGTTCATACAAGATTTCAAATGCAAACAAACTCAGAGTATAATGTATGTCCATTTTGGGTTAGTATTTGGCTTGTAATTATAATTTGGGGTGAAATTGTTCCTAAATATTACTCTACTGTTTTGTCATACTTCTGGGAGATTCAGGAGTATAACTACACTGATTTGCACAAGTTGAAGATTTGGTATTGAGGATGTTGACCCACAGATGCTAAGTGCAGACAGGGAATACACATAACGAAAACCTGAAGAGGAAAATTACTTCTTTCAAAATGACGGTATGAACGTAAACAAACAACTTGAATAGATCTTGTGTTAATGAAACCCTTGATAAAGAAAGTCATTCTAGACCCTTGAAACTAGTTTGTCTCCCCATGTGCATGTGAGAACAGGAAACTCAAGGCCGTAGTAATGAAACAGGGAGAGCGGATGGGAATTCAAAGTTTCACCCTTTCTTTTGTCACCTAAGCTGTCTGATTCTATTCTAGCTTGCATATTTCTTCACGGTGCAGCAATCTGTCATATAAATATACCCGTAAGTCACTTTGTGCCTGATATTTGGTGCTCTTCTGTATGATTACATACTTTTCGTAGAAGCCTATTGGACTTTTTCTTTATATCCTTCAATATAACTTTTATCTGGAGATGGTAATGCACAACCCAACTGATATTTTGATTGCCGTGGTTAAAAAAGAAAAAGAAACAGAGAGATGAAACCATATAAAAAGTTCGAACTTAATTTTAATTTTTCTGATAGGTGAATATTCTTTGACTGATTTTATTACTAGAGGTTTTTTTCCAAGCATCAAATTTACAGTATTTTAGTATTGCTTGCTTGCTGATGTAATAACATTTTCAAAGCATTTGTTGAAATTTTTAATGCATTTGATTGTGAGCAACTCGCAAACTTAGTTTTGTCATACAAATCTCCAAGTATCTTATACACTGCTGATTCCAATAGAACCTTTACAATCTAGAACCTGTAAATGACAAGTTCACGCCATCCAGCAGAAACCAAATAGTATATCACCAAAGTCGGTCTGATGTTGATTTGCCTTCAGAAGTTAGAGTGCAACCTCATAAAGCAGTGAGAGCAGTTAAAATCCACAGGCTATAAAAGAAGAGGGTAAAAGCAGGATTTACAAGGTCACAGACCCATGTAGATCAAAATTGACCCTCAAATCAACAAACCAAGTGAAATTAAATTCATGATGAACTCAGAGCCAGGGACAGGCAACATAAAGATCTGGAGAGGAAGAGGGAAGCTCAGGTGATATAGTGTTACTGGGACAGAGCTGAGCTCCTGCAGTTTAGGGAACATCACCTAGTTCAACTGAAGTGATACTAATACAGAGGGGAAAAAACAGTGTCTTCTGCTTTCCTCTCCAGTACTTAAACACAGATGTGAAATAAGAAGCTCACTGTTTACCTTCTGGGTTGTGTTTCCAACAACTATGTTATGAGAATCCAGAAAGCATCAGAACTGAAGGCCTGAGACTCTACTGTTTAATTTTGTGTTTACTACCGGGGATGCCCAAGATTTTTATTTTCTTAATTTTTTAGGTGTGAAAAAGAGAAGAAGGTGTGATTGTGTAACACTTTACGGGCATCCCAATCTGATTTGAGACCTGAGAAGTCAGGAATTCATCATATTATACAGAAGAAAGGGAAAGAATGGAAACCCTTTAGCTCACCTTCTTAAATCTCTGGCTGGATGGGAAGGCACAACCATAAAAGATATAGTAAAAATCAAAGTGATAGAAAGCTTGAACATCTTCCAATTAATAAAAAAAACCCTAAATAAAGAATAGGAAATGTAAAAGAGAACTCTCAGAATTTAAATAACTCATATATTCCTTACAAAATAATTAACTAAAATATACTTGAGACTAAAAAATTTCTGTCTTGAAATTGCTGATAAGAAAAACTGTCATCTTCCTAATCAACAGAATTATATTAAAATCTAATACATGTCAATTTTTCAGAGAAAAGAGTAAACAGTATCCCTTAAAACTTCTAGCAAAAGTCTGCAAAGGATATTTTAAACTTAATTTTGTGGTTGTTATTATATTTACAGGATAGGAATTTTTTGCCAGACTATAGGTGTCTACAGTGTAAATCTCTCTCTTTATGGTAGTCTCTTTAAATTATTTTTTCAATTTGGGGAGAAGAATAAGGTATTTTTATTATATGATCCATCTGTCCTGCTTTCAATGCTGTGGACAAGCAGAGAGGAACATCAGGTAAGTAATTTCTTAAACTGCCTTTGCCAAAGGACACTTAATTTTGGGCAATTCCAGGCTGAGTAGGTCTGATAAAGCATTCAGAATATAGAGAGCACTTTGGGCCTTTAACTCTGTTATGAAATACACATAAAATACGGGAAAGAAAACACAAATGTCCATCTAAATTTCATCTGGCCTCTTTTTTTGTGTCTGATCATCTTACAGAAATCAAATTGAAAGTCTCTCATTGACTTCACTGAATCTTAAATGAGACACTAATGTATTTCAAAAACAAAGGATGAACAATGCATGTGCAAACGTCCTTTTTCTTTGTGCAAGATTGGCAACTAAAGAGATTTTGCATGATCGTATAAGAGAAGCAGCTGAAAATGTTGGCACGTAGCACGTGATTTGAGATTTTTTCTGTACACTTGACATGAAAACATTTTTCCTGATATTTCTATCCTGGAGGGAAAAAAAAAAAGTTATGACAAAAAAAAATTTAGAAGAAAATAAAAAATAAAATAAAAAAAAAACACTTTTCCACAAAGCTGTTGATTAACGTCAATATTGTCTTTGGTGAAAGGTCAGTTTTGGAAAGTAAAGTATTGGTTTTAAATAACTTTTTCTGGATTTACTCTCACTGAACTAGGTTTGGTAATTATTTTGCTTCATTACCAGTCATTCAAAAGTAAAAGAATATGCTGGAATTTATATTTTCTATTGTATTTCAACACTCTTCTGCTCTTTTGTTTGCTCCAACTATCTTTCTGTTTTCTCACACAAAGCTCACTTGCATTAGTTTCTGTCTAGATTATGGATTATTTAGGATGGAAACAGTGCTTTATTGTACTGGTTTAGCTGGTATAGAGTTAATTTTCTTCATAGCAAATCTTGTGGTGCTATGTTTTGGATTTGTGACCAAAACAGTGTTGATAACACACCCAAATTTTAACTATTGCTGAACAATGTTTGCACAGCAAGTTTTCTCTGCTTCTCACACCACCCCACCAGCAAGTAGGCTGGCGGTACACAAGAAATTGGGGGAGGACACAGCTGGGACAACTGACTGCAATTTACCATATTGATATTCCATACTATATGATGTCGTGCTCAGCAATAGAAGCTGGGGAAAGAAGAAGGAAGGGGAAGATGTTTGGAGTGGCAGTGTTTGCCTTCCCAAGTCACCATTACTTGTGATGGAGCCCTGCTTTCCTGGAGATGGCTGAACACCTGCCAGCTGAAGGGAAGTGGTGAATGAATTCCTTGTTTTGCTTTGCTTGTGCAGGCAGCTTTTTTCTTTACCTTTTAGACTATCTTTATCTCAACCTTCAAGTTTTTTCACTTTTACACTTCCAATTCTCTCCCCATCCCACTTAGGGGAAGGTAGCGATTGGCTTTGTGGGGTTAAGCTGCCTACCAAGGTTAACCCACTACACTTGTGTATTTTAATGGTTTTATCAGGTAGTTGAAATCTGAATACACTTTGGTTTCTCACAAAATTTAAATAATTACTAATATCTCCAAGGGGAAATCTGATACTGGCTGTATATGTACATATGTTTTTTTCTGGTAGGTACCTCTGTTTATTAACACATTTCAAAGAATGTGAAGAACTTTGGCTGTTTTACACATTTAGAGGTTGTAGATTTTGGACAAGACTAGAACGATCCTCTAATCTGGTCTGCAGTACAACACAGTCTGTTGGAATATCCTTGTAAATCATTGTTCTGCAGTGGAACAGATACCCAACAATAAGAGCTGGTGAATTCTCCACAGCTCTTTTTCCAATGACTAAGGACAACAGATGTTAAGTATTGTTTCTTTTTTCCTAGACAGATTTTACCCAGTTTCAGGTACTACATCTCGCCAATTGATGAGTCTATTACCAAGGTTTTCTCTCCTATGTAAGGATTTATACTGACTGACCAGCTCATGCTTTGTATACCAGAATGCAAAGGCTAAACACTGCTATAAAGGTCAAGGTTGATATTTGTAGTGACTTATTTGCAGTTCAGGCTTGAAAAGTGGGAGTTTCTCAGCTCTCATCCACAGTGGTATAACAGACCCAACAGCAAGCATTATCTGAAACTTGAAACGAGAATGACTAAGGCAGCTACATTTAAAAAGAACATAAAGAATTTTCTCATAGATCAAACTATAGATCAAACAAATATTTAGCTCTGCATTATATCTCCAACAGTGGCAATACAAGATTTAATTCAGGCATACTGCAAAATCTACCCACTTTTTGTGGTCCTTTTGCTCAAACTGATACAGCATCTGGAACTGCTGTTTTAGGATATGAGAGGATACACTTTTACCTTCTCCTCTTAACATCCACTTTTAAACCTATGAATTTGTCTATGAAGCTGTATAAATCCATAGTTTTTATGGGATATACTATGTATCCATTTTTAGACCTAAGAACTCACTCACAGTTTATGAATTTCACTAATTTCTTTTTGAAGCTTTTAATGTCAGCATCCACAAGATCTGACTTTGTACCCACTACATCTGATTCTGGTTCACTATTTATTGTGTAAAGTATGTATTTAGCCCATTTAAACTGATGTCCTACTAGTTTTTCTGGGTTTCCTTTTCTAATATTGCAGTAACAGCTCTGCATTCAGCTTAAACATCAGATTCTTGATTTTAAAACCTTTCTCAGAATCCTCCCCTTTTAGTCCCTTCCCCTCCCCTAAAAAGTCTTTCCCCATCTTTCTTATAAGCCCCCTTCAGGTACTGTAAGGCCGCAATAAGGTCTCCCCAGAGTCTTCTCTTCTCCAGGCTGAACAACCTCAACTCACCCTTTCTTCATAGGAGACGTGCTCCAGCCCTCTGATCATTTTTGTGGCCTCCTCTGGACCCACTCCAACAGGTCCATGCCTATTCTGTGTTGAGGAATATAGAGCTGGATGCAGTACTTCAGGTGGGGTCTCACCAGTGCAAAGTAGAGGGGCAGAATCACCTCCGTATTCAAGATGTGGGATCACCAAGTTTTCAGGTAGCAACAAAATTATGACCTCTGTCTTGCTCATACTATTCTTCCTGCTGAATGCTTTTTATTGAGGTTTTTTTAGCTGCTGCTGCATATTAAGATGCTGATGATAAATCTTTGAAATCAATGATGACCTCAAGATCTCTTTCTTGCATTGTAACTGTCAGTTCCAAGTGCAGTTTTACATATGCATGACATACATATTTTTTCCATGCATTATCTTTATTCACACTGAACCTCATCTGTCACCTTTTTGACCATTCAGTTCTTTTTATGAAGTCCCTCTGGAGTTCCTAAACCTATGCATGACATATGAATACTTAAAAACCTTAGTATCCTGAAACCTAGATATTCATTGATAGCTCCCTTTTTCAGTTCATTAATAGAAAAGGTGTATAGAACTGGTCTCAAAAGCTGTCCTTATAGGACTCACTGATGACTCTTCCCCATCCTGAAAATTGTCCATGGAAACCTACCCTATGTTTTCTGCCCTTTCACCATATTTCAGTCTATAAAAGAGCCTTTCTTCTAACCCTGTGACAACTTATGTTTCTTGACTGGGCTTTTCTTTTTTTCATTTTTATCCTTGTCCACAGGATACCCTTTGTCCATGTGTTCACTGACATCCTCATAACACTCCAGCATATTAATGAGGCCCTTTACAGAAGCCATAATGACTTTTTCCCACCAAAATGTGTTTATGCATTTGCTCAGTGGTCTTATTCTTTATCACTGAGTCCATCATGTCACCAGGGATGGAAGTCAGACTCACTGGTCCGTGAGGATCCCCTTGAGATCTCTTTTTTAGACAGAAGTTACATGCTGGCACAGTGGTAATTTATAATACTCAATGAAAATTAGGCAATCTTAGGATATTTTTCCAGGTGCTAAACAACTTCTTGGTCTTCCTTATGTGTCATGTACTTAGAATGTTTTTTACTTTTGATACCTTAGTTGCAACTTCTTTTATGCTTTGGCTTACATACTTGGCCACACTGCCATATAAAGAGGCAGCGTTCAGCTGACAATAAACCATCATTCTTAATTATTTTCAGGATCATTTTTCAGACCCTCTGCATTTCCCACCCTGCAAATATTTTCAACCCAGATATCAAGTCTTCAGTTTTGCCCATACCTTTGTACTTTAACTTAGTTTAGGTAATTTCATAATTGTCATTTCAGTGTATAAAAATTATCATTAGTATATGAGTGATTTTTATCTACTTATTTCATCATTTAATGATATGTTTTAGATACTGGAATCCATGTAAATAAGTGTACTATAAATAGATAAACTCCAAATATATAAGATGAACAAAAAGAGTTGTCTAAAACTGTTACTATGAAAAAAAGTAGTGTTTCATATTATTTTTTTGATTTTTTTGTGAGAAACAATGTTAACTATTATGTCCATTTTAGTAATAGAACTAAAATTATTGGTAAAATTTCAGCATTGTGAAAAAAAAAATACAAGTATTGTTATTTTATTCCCTAATGTTTGAATCTTGTAAATATTTAGACCAATATTTATTCATTGATACAGGATTAATTCTATGGATTGAAATAAAACTAAAGATTGGCAGGCATAGACATAAACAGAAAGGAGCTAGGGAGCATTAAGAATCTAAGTAATCTCTATTTGGAAGTTTGGCTTTTCTTTCAAATGCCTTTAACTCAACTTATGCTGATTGAATGTATATAAAGTAGGATACATATGAGGAATTCCTGTTATAGGTTTCTCAGTGAGGTTTAAAATGTATTTAGAAAGAATTTGATTCTCAGGATGACTCTAGTTTTCTAAAGTAATTGCTATAGAATTTAAAAACATTTCTATAGATCTAATTTGTTTTACTCCTATTGAATTATGAACCATACAGAAAATTTACCCAGTACAAGGAAAATGACATAGATTGTTTGCTTCCTGTGAAAGAGGTACCACTATAAGTTGCATGAGCAATATGCAGTCAGTTCTGTAGCTCACTGAGAACTTTGCCTCTTATGAATGGGTAATTTGAAAGGAGAAACTACATTATGAGAACCTTTCTCTGTTGAGATGGTTACATATGCATAAACTCCTTTTCAGATTAAGGGGTTGATGCAGAGGTGAGTAAGCAGGACAGTTTTCCAAATAACAGGTCTTGAATTTAAATGTAAATTTTAAATTTACATAAGAAAGCTTTAAAAGCTGCCCAGTGTAATGAGAAATGGGAGGTACCCATAGCTTGGTTTTGCTTGCCAACTGTTTCATTCTACTTATGTAATTTTTCAACACTAGCATAGAAAATTCTCCATCTCATTCTCTTGAGAAGACAGAATAGAGGAATCCAACTTGTATGGCAAATTCTTTCTGTTGCCAGAAGTATTTCTGACATAACACATATCATTTACCAGAATTTAACTCCTGAAATTCCTTAATCTTCATTGTTTATTTTAATAACTCACTTGCAAGTTCAGATTTCAAGGTATTAAACTAAATACAAGAAATAGAGTTATAACTTCATTCACAGGAGTTACCAGTTTATGACTGGGGATTGCCTTTGGAATAGTGAAATGACAATCCTAAACTAGTCTCATTTATCATAGGTCTTAGAGAACAGGTTAGTTAAATGTCTGCGAAGAACAATATAGGTATAGGTGGTTTTGCCTTGAAGAGGATGAGCTAGATAGATAATCTCTTGAAATTCCATCCAGAGCCACCCTCTGTGCAAGATATCTTCTAAAATTACACTACCTATGAATTTTTACTGTATCATCTTTGACTTCCCTGCATCTAGGGAATATTGTAGGATGAATTTGCAGTGGTTCTAATTTACTGTAAAAATAAATTAATCACCTGAAAAAAGTTGAATTTCCTCCACTCTCCATGTCGTCATGATGAGTTTAAATCTTTAACCCAGATATCTTACAAAGGGAAAAAAGGGAGGAAAAAAAAAAAAAAAAAGCAGCTGCTTAGTGGGAAATTTAATTGCAACTCTGTTAGATTTGGGGAGAATAATTTATTCATTTATTTAAAATGACTACTTGTTGCTTAGAAGGCAGTATGACTGTACATTGTGAATTTGATGGAGTTCAGTCTCTGTATACAGTATGAGAAAAAGGATTTAATTCCCATACATTTATCCAACAAGGCATTCAATGATATCATTTATCCATATTTCAAATACTAAGGCACTTCCTAGCAGCTGAAAGTGACTTTTAAGAACTTACCGCCCTTTGCATAGATCATACTCCCTCTCAAATGCAAATGATCATCATTTCAACTGAAATGCTGTAATTAATCATAGTTTCTTAAAATATGCTAATATGAGTCATTTTCAACCATGCAAATTGAATGGGGTGCAATATTTTCCATACTGTAAATATTATTTTTGTAACAACAGTAATTGCCATTAGAAATCAGAGGCTACATCAGATTTGATATATTCCTAATAAAAGGACCTCTGCTGTTAATGTAATATTAAGACAAAAACTTAACATGTATCTGAACCCAAGAGCTTCAAATGAAGTAGGTGAATCAGTTCTGTCTTCTGATTATAATAACACATTTGGATAGTCCTTTTTAATGTTAATCAATGATTCACCTCTTTCCTATTTCCTATGGATGCTAAAAATGCAGATTTTCATATTCTCCAGGGTTTCAAGTTTGCATTTAATTATAAAGGAAAAGTTGATCAAACTGAAGAAAAAAAATCCACCAAATTATTTTTGTATATGTGTTTTTTGCAGATAATTAGTTCTGAGCTATGTATGGGTACTTATTTTAAACATTTTTGTATAATTATCAGGTATTTATTAAATTTTCATAAATACTGAAAGATTGAGGAATTTAAGATTAATGAATATTTGTCCAAAACATATATTAAAAATATTTGATTTTCAATACTCTTTTCGCTAGGAAAACGGTATGATGAAAACTCACAGAAGAAGTAACACACTTAGAGGATATGGAATAATGGGAAAGCAATATATGTAATAGAAATTATGGAATGTAGTTTATAAATTCTCTAAACTAAGTGCAGGAAAAAAGATGATAGAAAATTACTTAGTGCTGGATGCCAAGCTCATACAGGTAAACCTACTGAAACTGAACAAAAACCTGCTAAACAACAGGGGCTTGATTCAGTTTTTGATTCAATCTTCAAGTGCCGTTTGATGTATTGTAGGATGTGTTCCCTGGCATCCTGTTGTTGTTGAAAAGGTCAAGTGTCTCTCACTGCTTTTGCTTCATATCTGCCAGCCCCATGTGGGTTTTTGGGAGATCTTATGGTATTGCAAAGGACTCACTAAGTTGAGTGATAGGTGGCTACATGCAAGTGTTTACAGTGTCCATGGTGTACAACAGAGATCTCGAAGTCTGAACTCAGCTTGATGTTGATAGCTAATATACAGTCAGTTGTCCCTACATGGACATCTAGCACCATTTAAGATGATAAAATCTTTTGTAGAGCTTTTAGCTGCAGATCCACAAGGATTTGTGTCTCCTATGATAGTTACATAATACGGACTAGGTGTGTGCAAACCTCTTGCACACCCAAGGGCAACATGTCTCTGTGACTTAAATGACAATAGATATTTATTCGTTGGCAGCTGAAAAAGCCCCTAAAATTCAATATTTTATTCCTAAATCAAATCCCAAATCTACCACATAATTAAAGTCTAATTTCAACTGAGACATGAGGATCAGATTCAATTCCTCTATTTCCTAAAATCCTTTCTTTGTCTTTTCTGCTACTGTAGGACTGCTACATTTTTCACACCTTCAACCACCCTCAGCCTTTCATCTTTGTTTTCCCTAGTTTGAAATCCCATTTTATTCAGAACACATTATTGCAGTATAACGTGTAGAAATATATTCTCTAAGTTCTCCAAAGTAATAGTTTATCTCTGTTCTTTCTAAGCCATTTTCATAATTCTTCACCATCCTTAGTAAAGTATTTTCTGGTCTCCAACTTCTGTTCAACTTAAACTAATTGGATATTAACTTCACATAATTTATTTAATTACTGACTATGGTTTCCAATAATGGATTTAGAACATTATGTACCATACAGGTCAACTCAGAATTTGAAATGAGATAATTTCCTTAAAATTAAAGATACAAAAAGGAAAAAATGAGTTCTAAACTAATGCAGTTCGATTTGAAATGCAGTCTGTTTAATTTTCCTCATTATATAGGAAAGGTAATTCAGAAGTCTACAGTCTTCCACCTGACACTGTTCTCATGCTAGTGAATCAGATTTTGCCATCCTTACTCATATATGAGCAGAATTCTCTGCTATGAGTAGTCTCAAAGATTTATGAAGATGTCTACCACTGGAAGTTAATGAGGATGACATAGCTTTGATACCTCAATCGTTTTCATATAGAAAGAGACAAGAGACAACTGGTGGAAAATTAACTTGTTAAGAATAGGGTGAATGCAGAAAAACTAAACCAAGATAATTTTCTTTTGAATAAGAAATTATAAGTTCCTGCATTTTTAGCCAAGTACATTAACAAGTTGGAGTGGTTTTAGCCAATTAACTGTCTCTGAGATCATGCTTTGGCATGGTGGTGGCTAACACACTGTGATTTAGAGCAGGGATGAAATCTCTGTGTTTGAACTACAACAGACAAAGGGCTAGGGTTCAAAGACCAGGAGAAACGACTTTCTTCTGAGCTGAAATGTACATTGGTGGCAGAGTAAACTTTGTCGTATATGATGAAAACCAGGAGATCAACAAACCCACAAATAGTAGCTCCAGTTATTCTGTTAATTATTAACAATAAATCATTGAAGTGCATGAAAATTATTTTGGGCATCCTGTGAGTTCCAGACTGTGAAATCAATTGTACATCTCACTAATACAGCATGAGGATAACAGAAAGCTATCTTGGAAAACATGGCATTTCTGAAAGAGAACATTGACTATATATTAATGATCTCATTTTGTTCTTTCAGCTGTTTCAATGCAAAGTGATACCATTGTGAGACTTACAGGAAAGATATTTTTACTTAAAGGTGTCTACAATTATTTTATAATTTAATTATTTTGTTTTCAAGTCTGCATCAGGTTGGATTTTTCTAGAAATTAAAAAAAAAATAAAGGGACAGAATACTGTATAATATAAAACACATCAAAAAGCCACTTAATTTCCACATCAGTTAAAAGTAAAACATTAGAAAATTTTCATCTTGCTGGCACTATTTTCTAAATTTGCATTAATATTTTTAATGACATGCCAAGAAATACTTAAAACAATATATTAATTTTATTTTTAAAATACTCAATATATATAAGTATATTTAACTCATATGTATGTCACATATATGATCTATCTAATGCACAGTTTGGGTAATTTTTAAGCACAAAGAAATGTTTGATGATCCAATTATTATAAATTAATTACTATGAACCAGGTGAAACTGCCAACGGACTTCCACTAGTTTGATTAAGTTCTGTGAATGAAATGTGTACCAGGTTTACTCTTGACAGTAGCTCTCAGGTAGTCATTAAGGATTCTATTGCAAGGTAAAGTATTGTGGCAATGGGGACTTATGCTATATTTCTAATTCTCTGTCTCTGTGTGACTTTGGGGATGAATGTGGAAGCAATGGGTTAGTATCTGTGACACCCAGGGCAGCACACATTTGTGCTGGCAGAGGCTTTGGGGGAGCGGAGGCTTTGAAGCAGCATCAGCACTTCACGGGCTTTCTTTCCTCTATCTCAATGTAAGTATACAATTTATTGTATATATATTGTGTTTCAATGTAGGTATATAATAATATTTTTGAACTTGTTCCTCTTCTGTTTCAAGTTATGGTGAAAGTTAATGTGTCTCGGTAGTTGAAGATTAACCAGAAAGCTATTATGTTCCATATCCATATATAGTTTGTTTTATTTATTCTAGAAAATAAATAAATAAAAAAAAGTAGCTGAAACAGAAAACTTTTGCAGCATAAAAATAATATCTTTTAGGCAAACACAATTTTATTTTTTTTGGAGACAATAAAAGGAGACTGACAAATTCTTTGATAAAAAGACTATCTAAAATAAAGATCTTTATATAATCCATGACATGCCCCCCCCCCCCCCCCCCCCCCCCCTTTCTCTACATTTTATGGTTTATATCTATGGTTAAAATAGAGTGGTGTTCTAGTTGAATTAGAGGTGCTAGATCACGTTGGACATGTTCAAAGAGAGGTTGGTTGAATCCACATCTATGTTTATATAAATTTGCCTGAGGAAATAATAGTAATGAGACTTGATGCCTATGACAGTACTTTGAGGAAGACCAAAATGATTATGCAGCTAAAATGAGGTTTAAGCAGGATTTAGGTAAGTAAGACCAAGAGAATGATTTATAAAACTCTCTCCTCCACCACTGAACATGTTTAAGTACCTGTGATGATCTGGATCATGCCCAGAATTAGCATGACATTGGATAAACTGACCATGTAAACACCTCTCTCTTTTAGTTGTTTAGTTTATAGTACCCAAGCCTCCTTCTGACTAAGTCCATGAATATTCGTGTATCATAGCTTTCAAATGTAAAGGTTTTAAACAGTCCATGAAAAATAAACTAGATCTGCAGGACTCCTTTACAGATGCCTTTAAATACTAAACTGCAGCATTGAATTCCTCCATATTTGCTTTTAATATGGTGTCAATCTTACATTCCTGAGTGCATGACAAGTGAGATTCCTTTCCTTGGATATTTTGTTTTCCCTTAGGACAGTCTTTCCAAAATTGGGAGCAACAGGTTCAGATTGCAGAGTGCTGAGAATTGCTTACAGTTTATCCCAATCTCAGTTTTCTTCAGGTTTTGAATTAAATCTCTTGAGCACAGGTGTGTTTACCTCACTAACAGGAATGACCTCACAGATATCCAAAGTATTGCTTGGGAGAAAATGACACTGTCATGTCAAAAAGGGTGAGATACACTTGAATGCAATATAGGGTCTTTTTGGCTCATATATACTACAGAATCATTATTATTTTGATTATACTCTAATTTACATAATCCTGTTTGGCACTTTCTGCTTATATAGATGTTTATTAAATATAAAAAGCCATGTTAAAAGCTTTTGAGAGTTTGACTGTGCAAAATAATGTCATGAAATGTTATTGTGAAGGTTGCTTGCACTTTTGGACCTTTGTGTGTACATTAGAGCATAGCCTTCCTCCAGAGCTCAGTCTCATTTATTGCACAGCTAATGAACAGATATTGATGTGGTCCCATGTTATCTTTACTACATTGAGGACAACAGTGATAATATTCCCTACAGATTTTCTTTAGCAGTTCTTCTATAATAGGCAAGAGCTTCACAAACACTGATTCCTCCCCTTCTCAGCTTCAAAATATGAAGAATTGCTATTCTTATTTGACATATGGGGAATCTGGACACAGAGGCATGACAGAGAGAAACATCCATTGTTTTTGGATGCCAGTTTTGAATATCTGGATGTGATTTATGTCAGCATATGTTGCACTATATAGCACTCTGTATTTAAATGTAGCACAGCTCCTATAATTTCAATTACAGGTGAAAACGTTCAAACTAAAAATCACAGCCCTTAATTAAAAACACAGGAAATGAGTAGCATACAATTAATGATCACCTGTGAAATGTTTGAGTAGAGTGATTTTTCCATTAAATAGCCAGAACTCAATTCCCCAAAGCAACACTTATCTTCCTCTTTCATAGAACCATTGCTTTCCTTTCCCCAAGTACTATACATTTCCAGCTTCTGTAGCAAACGGCACAGGACTGTATGAATAAGTTTTCATTTCTGCATAGTTCTGCTTCATCTGCAGTCTAGTTCTGTTCTCGTGCAATAGTGGGAGGAGCTGTTATATAATCATATAAAAATTTTATTGTGCGTACAAAAAAGTTGGTGAAATTAATAAAAATGTCAGAATTTGGCAAAAGTAGTGTGGAAAATTTCCAGCTAATTAGTTCACACTGATAAAATTATTGTTGGGTTATGATGGTCTCTCAACTCTCCCTTAGAGTGTCTTCAAGTAGATGACTTCTTGAAATTTGATGCTTAAAAATTGGATGAAGTATTCCAACTGAGGTGTAATCAGAGCTGAGTAGAGGGATTACTTCATTTATACTCTAAGCTTTAGTCTTCACGCATGCAAATACCTGTTTCTTGCAACTGTATAACGTTGTTGACTTGTTCTTGCCTCAGGACCCCAGTGACTCCCATACCTTGTAATACTTCCCTGGTTTGTGTCCTGTGTTTATGCCTGTAAGTTGTATCTTGTACTTGTCTATCTTAATAGCACCTTATTTCTATCTCAGTATGTCTTCAGTTTGTCAAGATCAATCTGAACCCTAATTTCGTCTTCAAACATACCTCTAAGTTTGACATGGGGATTTAATTTTCTCTATTTTATCATCCATTTTATTAATTAAAATATCGAATAGTTCCATATCCAGGACCTAGGAGAGATCCTTCAAGAACTGTGTTCAACAAGTCTTTCCATTTTGATAGCCAGTCACTAATAACTACACTCCAAGAATGGTTTTTCAATCATCCTTCTTTAAAAATATATGTGTGTTTCATTTCAGCTATATTTATTTGGTCAGGCTTCTTATGAGAAGGACGTCTGAGACACTGCCAAGAAATCATACAGCAGTCAAGATAAATGATATGAACTCGTTTCTTTCCCATGCTCACAAGACTAGCTATCATGTTGCAGAAGTAACTTTGATTTGCAAGCTGTTCTTGAAAGTCACTGTAGGCTATTACTGATGTCCATGTTATCTTGTAGGTAATTAGGAAGTCTGACCATCTCTTACAGTATTTTTCTGTAAGTAGAAGTCAACTGGACTATAATGTTCCTTTTCTCTTTTAATGGCACCATGTTTGCTTTTTCCAGTTTTCTAGTGTAACACATATCCTTTAGGAGTGCTCAAAGTATGTCAACAGATCTGAAATTTTGTTAACCAGTTATGTAACTAATTGTATAAAAAGCTAAAAAGTGATTTCTAAACTGAAAAAGCTTATTAACTGTGTCTTCCTTTTACTAGACTGAATTCATAGCCTTTTATCTGACTACCTTACTACTGAAATTATTTTTTGTATGGTCATATGGTTATAAACATTATTTGAGGTGAAGACATTTGAACAGATTAAAAAAAAAAAGTGTTAAAGCCTTTTAGAGAACAACATTTTAGAGAACAATTCCTTCTCTCTTCTTCTTATTTAGAAATGTACTTGAAAAATGATTTTTTGTTAGTGTCAGCAATACTTTTTACTTCCATGTCATTCTTATCGTGGTATTTCTGATTTTCTTATGTACAATTCTTCTGCACTTGTGTTTAATAAACTGGCCTTAATTTAGACTTCCTATGTAATCTTTTCTTCTTTTAGAATGTTAAACTTTTTCTGTACTTTCTGTCTTTCCTCTGCAATAAAGCAGTTAGTACTTGTGTCTTTAAACTCCTTCTTTCTCTTTGGTTTTTTTTTTTTCATTTTGGCTGTCTTTCAAGATTCTTTTTTAAACCTGCTTTTCTAAAATCTATTTTTGTTATTTTGTCTTCATTTTCTTCCCATTCTTAATGTCATGAATTCACTTCATTTTATGATCTTTTTCATTAAAATTCTGTTCTCATTGATATTTTTGACCAGTTCCTCCTGCTAGAAATAGCAGTTTCCTCACATTTAGTTATTTCTCTATCTTCTGATCAAAAAATTACCTGGAAGAAATTACTTGTTTGCAAGAAAGCAATTGCAAGGAGGAATTCCTCATAACTCTCCTATTTCTGTTCTTGCTCCCTTGATCACTTTGAGTTTTGTCTGTTTAAAATGTTAAGTATTCTAAATTTTTACCAGAATGAAACTTGGGCAGAGAGCACATTTTAAAGGACTTGGGATTTCTTTCAATAGTGAACCTAAGGAGAAGGTTGAGGTAAATCTAACTCAAAGTTCTGGCTAACTTGGGTCTCATCACAAGTTTTGTATTGCTCCATAATATGGCCTGAGAGAAATTATAAAAGCACTTTGATATGTAAGGCAACATTTCTTTTTCTGCTTCCCTACAGGCAGAGAATATATTCAGTGTGTTTGTTACAGAAATGGAAGAATATCTAGGTTAATAGAAAAGCATATGGAGAGAAGGTTAATAGAAAAACATATGGAGAGAAGATACATTTTATAAGTACAAAGTTAGCATCACACCAAGTAGACGGATGACTAAAAGGGAACTAGTTATATTTAATAGCTGCCTCCTTCCTGAGACACAGCTGATTTCAAAAATCAGAAGGGATTTGGTTTCATTAAAAAGCCAGAACTCTCTCCTGTCACTTTTTTTAGGTGTGGTTCCTAAAAGGCAGTAAGAAATTCCCGATTGATGTCCATTCCCATTGATTTCTCAAGAGGCATTTGGAACTTTGCAGGAAAAGGCCAGTAATTAACAAACCACAGACTTAATTTCACCTAATCAGTCATGCTTTGTCTTGTTCTGCAGATGTTTGTTTTTTTGTCAGACTATAGATTCTTCAGAAGGGAGAATGTGACTTACTGCTCATGTCACTTTGAAGAATACACAAATTACATATATTTGTGACTATTATTTATTACCATATTTAGAATCATAATTCCATGGCACTCATTTAACCGTACCCACCTGTAAGAGAAATGCGTCATTTTTTCTGGAAAATATTTGAGGTTGTATTTGAGATACTGAAGGAGGTGCTGGATACTTGTCTCCATGTAAATATTTTAAGCGGGATCTCCCAAAAGCCTAAGAGGGGCTCTAATGACTGACTTATCATTGCAGAAATCTTGAAAGAAGGGTTGTTTTTAGAGATTCCCACACAATCTTTTCTGGGGAAAAGAGTTTAGACAGTTGCAGTACTATGTATTATGACACAATACAAGATATTTTACTTAAAACTCACTGATCCAGTAATAATAATTTTCAGACCAGAAGTTCTCATGGCTGACCTATCTAGTTCTGCTAATACCAAAGTTTTATTGCTGACTGTTAGGAGTGTAAACTAGTCGTGTTGGGAATACCTCGAAGCAGTGGTAAGTACTGGAAGGAATCTTTTCCCAGAGATGATAGGAATATATATAATGGTAGCACAAACCTGAATGTGAAGTATTATTGAAGAAAATGTAAAATCAGAGTCAAGAATAATGGAAAAAGTGAATTGATTTAGGTATCTAAATCAAAAATGGATATGCCTAAACCTATGAGTTTCAGCTGTTAAACATTTAAAACTCAGTTACTATTAATTAGCTAAAAAAGAGAAAGATAAATACCCTAAATACCAGGATAAAGAACTCTGTTATTCAAGCATTTCTCCTTTAGGCTGACAGTGATTAATTACCTGTATGACCAGAAGATTCAAGAGAAAGTTACATATATCTCCACACCAGATTGTTTACATAATGGCTATGGTTGTGGAGAGATGGCAGACGCAAGATTTTAAATTGGATATTCCCAAGGCTCTGTGAGAGCTTTGACCACTGCATTACTGTACGCAGAAGGAGGCTGATTTTTAAAATACTCCTCAAATCTTCTTTGAAGATGAAAAATCTGCAGTGTGATTTGGATGCCTAATTTTCTCCTTGGATTTGGGATTTATTGGAAATAAGGTCAGTTAGACTGAGTGGGCATAGAAAATCCATGGAAATTACTTTCAGGAATAGGAAAGCAGTGGGGTGGAAGGCAGCCACAGCGTGGATGATCCAGAAGTGGTACTTCTGCCCTCCCCATCGTATGACCCACAGTTCATACAGTGCACACAGCAGAGTTAAAAGACAGGGACATAAAGACCTCCTGGTTCCTGTCTATGAATTTACTTCTGAAAAAGCTCATGGAGGTGACTTTAACAGTGAGGCACCTGCTGAAGGAGCAATGACTTTTGCAAGCCTGTATAGTTTGCAGTGTAGGGTTTGGAAAGCCATAAAAGAAATAGAGCTACTCTAATGGAAAATGATAAAGAAATGGATTTCAGTTAGGCTTGCACTTCAGAAAGATAAAATTCTGGCTACTTCCCAGAAGCTGTGCTAGAGAGATTTCAAGACATAGACATATAAGAGGAAAAGGTAAATTTAAAAAATATAATGTGTACTCTGACCTCTAAAAAGAACTTGCATTTTACAACCCAAACATTCTTCAGTTCATCTTTGTATATTCATATTTTCTCCTTATTGCTCCCTACTTTCCGTGTCTATAAAGTAATTAGTTACTCATATCTTGCACACTTTAAGTATATTAAAATCAGGGATTTATTTGTGGAGTGTACTATAATTATCATTACTAATGGACCCACAGATTTAAGTAAGGAATGTTTACTCAGACACATCAAGTATTCACTATGAAAGCAATTAAAGAGTTTGATGTTCACAGTTAAGTATTAATATTAATGTGTGAGAAACTGCATCCAAATCATTTAGAGGTGGTTAGGAAGGCCTCTGGGAGTGAGACAGCCATAGAAAGCTGTGACATGATTATAACTGTATGGGAAAATAATGGAAACAGCTACTCTCTAAGCATCCTCAATAGGGAAGGAGGATCCTCAGAACCTAAATGAATGTGACTATAAGTGGCAGCTTTTAAGTTTGATTTGCCTGCTATAAAACATTTTACATTAGTAAGTGTCTAGAGTCTTTGCACGCAAATGTATTTTTATCACTTGTCTCCAAATCCCTTTATGGATAGTACAATTAACGGCACACATGAAACAAAACTGCACTACAATAATTTGCAGACCATTATGATCTCAGAACTGGAACTGCAATTCTCATCTTCTGTTCCTGACACTGACCTACTGCCAGAACTAGGGTGAGCCATTTAACTATTGGCTTGATTTTCCCAGCTCTAAAATTGATGGGAAAGTTCTAATATGTCTCAAGGTGTATTTGGAGGGTTAATCAATAACACTTGTAAAGTTCTCTGAATGTTGTATCAGTAAGATATAAATTTAATTTGCTGAAAATTTGTTTGGACTGACTAGCAATCTACAGACACTCCATTTCCTATGCAGTCTAAGAGGATAAAAAATGAACAAAAAAAAAAAAAAAAAAAAAAAATTATGATCTCTGAAGGATGACATGAAATCAGCTTTGTTACAAGGTTCTGTGACAGTCTTCCCTTTTCCACTGTTTCAGGAGATTTGCTTTCAGATTACTGTTTCTTCATTTCTAGATGACTCCACAGGAGTGATTTTGGCTTGAGAATAGGGTAAATCTTTTCAGTGCATCTTTTTCAGTTCTGATTGCCTTACTGGAACAGATCTGGCATTTTGACATTCACCATGTATTTTATGTCATTCTTTACTGTATGCATGTTGTCATGACTGTGTATGCAAAAAAGTACAAATGCATTTCTGAGGGATGTATATAAGTCAGCAGTTGTGGGGGAACAGCGTAATGAAGAGAAACATGACATTCCCATAGCAACAGTGGCAAAACTCCTTATGCTGATGTTGAGAAGAAAATTACCAATGATTTAAAGGACAGCAGAAATAAGCTGTATGTGATTCCAAAAGAATTTCTTACCTTGCCAGAAACAAGTCAATTTAAGGTCAATGTCAAACCCCAGTGGCTGAATAACATTAATATAGAGCTGAAGGAAGACATTTACTACTTACATCACTTAGGTAGAGTATATTGCCCTACAAATTAAAACCACAATTTATGCAAGTATTTCAGAATAATATTACCTGTCTCTCGTTGCTCCACAAATATGTTGGGTTTTTAAACAAAATGCATGTCTTTCTGAACAGTCTTAATATCAAGCCTGAGATGTTCCCCTTTTGGCTGTCTTAAAGATACATTGATATAATTTGGCAGTGTTTACTAAAATCCAGACTTATTCCCCAGTGGGTTTTACATCTTTCATAGTAGCCACCTATTAAATTTTAAAGCTAGAAATGTTCTTACTTTTATAAGACCAATATTTTTGTAGGGTAGAAACAAATTTCTAGATGCCAAATGCAAAATAATGTTCCAGCTTGACTTTCATGTAGATTTCTGTAAAACCTAAGTCATTTTATTGGCATCTGTATTTCTACTTCTGATTAATATTGCAGACAGATCAGTAATATTACTGGATAATCTGCAAGTGGCAGAACAGCCTGCAAAATTCTAGTTTAGGTTTTCTATCAAAATCTTAGTGGTTAGAATTTTCCAAACCAGACATTTCATGCAGTGAACCAGTGTTAATTATATCAGGTTGTATCACAACAAGAGCAAAACAGCTGTTTAGAAGTTTGTGCATGAAACTACTGTCCAACAAGCAAAATAATTTTATCTCCAGTTAACAACAACCTCACAAACAATTTTTAAAAAAATCATATTGGAAAGAAGTGCTAACAGTTAGCAACTTGTAAAAATCTCAGTCTTTTGACAATGATGTGCAGCCATTTATTTTCACAGCCCTTTAATGGCTACCCCTTATCCCTTTGGCTAGGTTTTATTCTAAAAAAAAGGCAATTCAAAGTAAAACATTTTGTAACTTAAAAAGTTAAAGCTACCACTTGGGGTGCCTCAGGGAGTATCACTTCATCATGAAACTACTGAATTGCAGGGACATATCTATCAGTCCAGGTAGTTAAGCATCACCCACAGGCCAGTGGTTTATTGGCAATGTATTTGATGTTAATTCTAACTATCCCATTGCTGGTGTAAAAGCAAAAATTAAAAAGATATTCCTTCTTTAAAGTTGATAGTTACTGACAAAATAATGCCAAAACAGGCATAAATTAGGCATTTGATCTGAAGGCTGTTAGGCCTAATGATAGGACATCTATATTAGTTCTTTGAATATAGCGAGTACCAGTTCTTTAATAATTCCCATCATAATCCATGCATGTCAGGTCAGGTCCTGTGTCACAGTCATAAAGAATTCTTAGTATGAGTCAAATGACTTGTATGCTGTGCTTACATTCAGGTAATAAACAGAAATGGTTGCTCACACAGGGGTTCCCACTCTAACTGATTGCAGACTTAGCTGGTGATCATGACTCTTCCACTTGTGCAGCATCTGGTCTGTTCTTTTCCCTACTGACATGATTTTGCTGACATGTTCAAATAAATATTGTTTGCTTTTTGCCCACTCACTGTTAAGAGGCACAACCTTATTTTTGCCTCCTGGAGAAGCATACTTCCTTGTGCCAGCCACAAAACCTAAGTTAGTGGCACCATAAGGGCTGAGGAGACCTCAAAATGTCACCTCCTTTCACACCTGCTTAAAGCCTGAGCAAGACAAAGGGTTAAATAAATCTTTAATAAGAGTATGTTATATCAGAACTTCTTCAGGTGTGCATCAAGACATCATACCATGCATTAGACAATTGATGTTTTGAAGTGTTGATATGCAAAACCCAGTAACAATATCTTTCCTAGCAGCCCTCACGGTCAATAAAGAGAGTCTGAGGGTTGCATACTGAGTCCACAAATGATAGCACTTCACACTCTTCTTCAGTACTCTCTGAATGTTACTTTCTTCTGAATATTAATGTTCCATTAATTAATGCTCTATTTTCTGATATGTCCACATAGAAAGCTAATGGTGTTTAAGGTTAATGAAAATGGTTCATGAAAAGGGTTAAAGAATTAGTAGAGTGTCTTTTCATCTTCACTCAGGGAATATCAATGATGTTTCATCAAATCAGATTGTTATGTGAGAACCACAGTCAGAAGAAACCATGCTATAAAAATGGTTAAGTCTTTAAACACTTTTAATTTCAAAAACCCTCTTGCGATTTGGCATTGAATCCTGAAGATTCCCTTCCCATAGTAAAGACCACTGTAATTTTCTAACAGGTGCAACATCTATGAAATTGAATGTTTTGGGTACAACAATACACTGGCAGATTTTGGCCTCAGTGGATAATTTTGTATCTCTGGATACTCTGCAATTTTGTACTCTCAGAAATTAAGCTATTAAGCTTTGACCAGCCAGCTGGTTGTACTGAGCTGTTGAACTGTACATCTTGAAAAGGGAAACTACAAGATCATACTGAACTATGGAGAGTAGGCCAACAGAGCCACTCTAGTGGGAGAAAGGAAGTAATATTAATTTTGGAAATTACTTTATTTCTACAACAAAACTAATCTCAAGAGAGCTGCCAGAACAATCAAAACTATGTTCATGCTGTCAAGGTGTTAGGATGGATTTAAGTAATCCTGAACTCCTCTGCAGCGGTTCAGTCAAAGTGGCACAAAGAGAGAATTCAGAGCATAGCTGCACAGTAATAAATGTCATGGAAAATGCAAAGAGCTAAAGCAGCAGGAGAGGATAAAAAAAAGAGAGAGACAACCAAAGATGTTATTATGAGAGAAACATGTCTAGAGAAGACACAATAGCTTTCTGTAAACAATTGTACTAATATGAAGAGGGCAGAACTCAATTATTAATATTGACTACAGCAAGAAATAAAAGATAAATAGAGCATAGAAATATTTGTCTGTAAGTAAAATAAAAGGAAAAATTTTTTGAAAAAAACCCCACTAAATTAGCACTAAAAAGAAGATTACAATGATAAATAAGACTATTCTAGGGGTTTTCTTAGATTTTATTTTTCTTATCATGGAAGGAATAAAAAGAGTTAAAACCAGTCCTGCCATTAGAGAAAGAGACTTGATGGCCATTACAGTAATTTTTTTCTGACCAAATGGATTGCATGGTAAATTCAGGGTGTGGCTAAAAAAGAGGTATTTTCAATATCATAGAATTCAGGGATCTATGTCAAAGTGAAAAATCATGTCAGTTGATTTGAATCATTCTGTGCTGGCCATGTGCCCTTTTTAAATGGTACAATATCTAGATTACATACTTAGAATAGGCAAGTAGATCATGGTCTACATCATTCTTTGCTTTCTTTGAGCTAAGTAAATGACTATCATCATGAGGACGTAAGAAGAATAGTCACACTGGCTCTGAGGAAAGGTTTGTCTTATAAAAGACAAGAAAGAATGTCTAATCTGCACTTTCAGTAATATTTGGCACAAAGTCTTCCTGAAGTAGTGGTTGTATTTGCACCTTTATGTTTAACAGCCCATGTATTCAGAAGAATTTTTTTAATAATGTCTTTTTTAGAAACTGCCAACTGTCCTAAACTCCCTTTTCTCATGAGAACTCTCTCTTAGGACTGATCTACAGAACCTGAGTCTGAGGTCCATCTTATTTTGTTGGTTTTTTTTTTAAACCATTACCATTATTCTGCTGCTGTTTCCTTTCTGTAGTAGCATGCATGTTAAAATTTGATGATCACTTTCACATGAATTTCCTTCCCCAGTTTCCAATTTTCAATCAGTAATTGGGACTTAGTCAAAATCAAATTAGAATCAAATCTAAAATAATTGATCTTCATTAATAACCTGTAGTATTTTCTTTATTACTTCTGCACTTTACAAGAACTTTGGAAACGTCTCCTTAAAAAAAAAATAAAAAAGGTCTGGTGTAATAGGCTAGATATTAGACTAGATATTAGGAAACATTTTTTTACAGAACAGGTTGCTAGGCGTTGGAATGGGCTGCCCAGGGAGGTCATGGAGTCCCCATCCCTGGAGGTGTTTAAGAGTCGGGTTGACATAGCACTTAGGGATATGGTGTAGTTGGGAACCGTCTATGTTAGGTTAATGGTTGGACTGGATGATCTTCAAGGTCTTTTCCAACCTAGATGATTCTGTGATTCTGTAATGTTTCTCCAATAGACAATGAAGTAAGGAAAGTTTATTGTTATTACCAATCCCACCTTCTGTTATCTACCTTGTGTTCAAAGAAAAACATAATCTACCTACTAGGGCAAGGATCTAGGATAGACTTCTCCCACAACATCCTTCAGTTCCATTCCCTTTGTATTTCCCTCAGCAAATCTCACTGTGCTTCCTCTCTCACCTCTCTGAGTGCTGTACATAAAATGTTTTCTTCTTGACATCTTTCCTGATCAGGCTCTATACTAATATTCCAGGCCTAACCTTACCTGACTAAATCTAAGTGATGCCAGAGGGCTGTTTCATTTGTTTACAGTTTGTGTATACTAACATTAAGATTTCTCTTTGTTTCCTATAACGATGCACAGATAACTAAGATTTCAACCGGATATGTTTCCATGTCCTCTTCTATCTTTTTGATAATCTTGGAGCCATTTCTATTCTTTTTCTCAGTGAGATTTCAATCCATGGGCCAAACCGTTTTTCTTTTTCTTTTTAAAACATGACTTTTTTGCCACACTTTGTCACTAGTTCCTTATCCGTACTTTAAACTTTAAACTGATTTATAAATCAATGACCTTCAGCTATCTCAGCAGATAAATCACGTGTTTCCTGGCAGTCACCTTTCATGGAATGTCATGCAGTGCAATATAGGAAAGAATTACCAAGGAAGTATCAGGAAAAACAGATTTTGGAGGATCCTTAAGAATTTCTTGTCATAGGGGAGAGTAGGGTCACTCAAAAATCTAGTTTCACTGTTGAGTATATGATGACAACCTCACCTTTTCTAAAAGATATTTGCTAAAAGTGACCAAGAAGCGAAACTTTCCTATTAGTTCTTCAGGTTTTCTTAGCTGACCTTCAAAAAGTTCTGCTCAGGAACTGTATCAAGGTTCTTACATGAATAACAATTTGCAAAGGACCCCCAGTTCATAAAAAAAAGTAATAAATAAATGAATATGTTTAAAACTGCTCTGTGCCTCTGCTGGTCATTTCAATAAACAGCAGTATTTGTCTTGGGAACTGTGAAAGCCTGTACTAAATGTTACATAAAACAGTCTACCAGACAGTTATAAATAAGCTGAATAGCTATGAGCTGCTGAAATTTGGTGGAACCGTGAAAAATTCATTCAGTTTCTAGACTTATCTTTGCACTTCATATGGAATAGCCTACATAAAAAATGAACACTAGAAAACAGAGGAACCAATAAAACTACAATGTTCCCAGTGTTAATGCAAGAGAGCAAGAAGTAAAGCTCTCCCATAAGGGGAGGAATTTTGAAACTGAGGAAAGTTACTTCTGTCAGGCTGTGAAATGGCTGCCACCAACCTAAAGAGGACAGAACAGTAGTGGAATTGTGCTGTTACACAATAAAAGAGCACAAAAAATGTACCGCAAACTCCCAGGAAGGCCCAGAGCACAGCTGTAGCATTCTACATATGTATCACGTACTCTGGAAGCTATGGATTATGAAACATTTTATTCCCCAGTTTGGTAAATTACTGAGCCTCTGTTAGTGCTCAACCTAGCATCATTACAATGATAATGACGGCAGTTTTGCAAATGTATCTGTCCAGATCTTCCTCTTTTATTTGTTATATACCTGAGAGTTAATGCTCAGCAGGGTTGAGGAATACACAGACTTTATACCAAAAAATCAAAACTGTAAATAGGCAGTGCATTTTAAACAAGAAAACAAAGTTTGATTTCCAGCAGTCCTTTACACCTGTTATTCCATATAAAGGTGATGAGTGACTGAATTCTAAATAAATCAGAAAAATCCAACTGTCACCTCAAGATTAAGACTTAGTGACAACAATATATTTAGACTCACTTTTCCCCACATTCTTAAAAGAATGTGAGAGTTTTTTCTAGTCATAATATTAACCAGTTTTGTTCAGATGTTCAAAAAATTAAACATGAAAAACGTATTTTTGCAACCAGTACAAAAGATATTAATTTAAGCAAAATATTTCAAAACAGACTCAAGTTATCATCTTCTAGACCTAATAGTGTGAAACCTTCAGAGAGTTAGAAATTTTATGACATACAGAAATTATTTTAATTTTTCAAACAGGTTTTTTGGTATTATTTTTGACATAATAGAGAACAGAGGGAATATGAGATCAGATACTTTTTTATAGAAGAAGTTGGGGTAGAAGTTACACAACACACACCCAGATTAGACAAAAACAAATGCTACTATTACATCTCTTACTTAAGGGACTCATTCTCTCCTTTCACACCAGATGTGTGCAAAGAATACTCTGCTCAGCTCCTTACTCTTACAAATACTACTTCTATTAATCTGACATCATTTAGTCATCTAGGAGTCATGAAAAAAGAGAAAGAAGAAGTAAACTCCTGGAAAATGCTAGACAGCTCTGGGTCATTCTGCAACTATATTCTAGTCCACGAGTCCAGGATTCCTTCTTACAGAAAGCAAAACATATGAGGAAAGCTGAAGAAGAGGAGGAGAGGCTGGTGGATTTTCAGGTACGGTTTCATTTTCTAGACCTATGTTTACACTTCACATGGATTAGCTCCACTGTAGAATTGGAAGTGGCCAGAATACTGATGCAGAAATAGGTATTTAGAAGTGCTTCAGACCCACCAGTTCACAGTACATCCCAGGGAGTTGAGCCTAAGGTGCCAGCTGGGATCTGAGACTCCATGGAAGTAAAAAAAGAAAGAAAACAAAGGTGGTCTTTTTGCCTCTGATCCGGCCATGACTATGCCCCAAAGATCCCCCCAGTATTTCTGTCTAAAGGATAACTCCACTAAAGAAGTGCAAAAGCCCACTGTGTCTTCTAGATCAGCCTATAAACTGGAACAATGATAGTCTGATCAGGTGATCATGCAAAGGTCCTGGAGAGAACAAGTCCTGTTGTTACCAGATCCTTTGAACAAGTGGTGCCAAGCAAAAGAAATGCAACATGTAAATTGCTCTGACAACAAAGAGTGTTCCTCAGCAGCATTTCCATCCTGTAGTCACAACTATGAAAGGCAATGAAAAGTGCAAGAGGAATTGGAAGTTCCGGCTTTCTTTGTCCATTTCAGCAGTGGAAGAATTGTTAATTCTAGGACAGTCCTGGCCAGGGAGCTGAAATGGTAGCTTCAGCAGACCGAGGAATATGAGCCAGTTGCCTGTTAAAAAAAAAAAAACAAGCAAAGGGGAGAGGGATTTGGGGAGATCAAGGAAAGCTTAAAGCAGATTAGCAGCCTGTGAAGATAGTAGTCCCTCACAGATTTACATACATCTCTGTGTTTTGGGCCCCATACCTCTTATCAGACACCTACAAGTTCAGTACCGTACGTCAGGGATGCAAGTGCATCTTTCAGGGCTGCTTTCTCAACAAGATGATTCTTCACACACAAACTGCAATTCTGGTAGCAACATGTATATTTTCAAAACATTCCTCTGCACTGTACCCTCTTCAAAATGTCAAGGCTATACTAGAGAAACTGCTACATAGAGGCTTTCTGAAAAGGCCGTTAACCCACAGCCGTAAGGTTCAGTTTTCTGTGACCAAAGATTCAGTTTTGTGAATCACAGCTGTGTGGTATTGGCTTGATTTTACAAAGAGATCAGTTGCTTGAGCTGTAACACAGTATGTAAGGTAAAGCTATGCAAGATAGGAAAAGTAAAACCAGAATTTTGAGAGACTGATATTTATGAACTCAAGGATTCAAAATACTTTCATGAAAAGGTATGAAACACAAGGACAGAAAAAAAATAGTGAATCAGAAAAAAACAAGTTCAAGCAGGAATTGTCCCAAGGAATAATGGAGGTTGACTCCACTCTAACTGGCTGATACCTGCCAGCTAACAGGGACTCATTAGGTGGCTTAGTGGGAGCGTGGAACATATTAATGCTTAGGTCAGTAAGACAACTATCCTTGCATTAACAGAAAAAATTCGCCATGCACTAGCAAGTTGCATGAATCCTGCTTGTAGAGACTTTTTGTATATCGTGAAAGATGAGTAAACAAGTGTCTGGGTAGAGGGAAGATTACAGACCTGTGCATGAATAAGTAAACTAGCAGACAGAAGATACTGTTTCAGCAAGACCATTCTTCCCCACCTGGCCTGGGGAACCAGCAAAGTGGGCTGAGAGGGCTGCTGGCTGCATTTAGCAGTGGTTATAATGAGGACAGAGAAATGTATTCTCAGCATGAAGTCAGTGCCAAGCCAGCATTTCTTCCAGTTTACTGCAAGGAGTGTCACTGCATGATGCTCTCCAGACGCAACCCAATATCCCAAAAGTTGTCCCTGTAACCTGTTGCTGTGGTACACATCTACTGTCAATTGAGGTCTGACGCAGACTCCCCAAAGAGGGAGTATTTAGTGCACTGCCAAGGAATGGCTAATTATTTGTCTAGGCTATATATAACATTACTGCCAGTCCCAAAACAGTATTGTTGACTTAGCCATCCGCTTCCAGGATGAAGGCAGGGCTCATGATTGAGCATTGTAAACGCTGAATAGTTCCACAACATCCCACACGTGCTTGCATAGGCCATGCACTTCTGCCAAGATTGACATCATCCCAGGATCGAACAGGTCTACTTGTTAGCTACATTTGCATCACCTGTGAAACCCAATCTTGGTTTGGCCAACAATGTTTTAACAGAAATGTGTGGTTGGAGATACTGTCAATGAAAGTCACTGACTTAGGAGTTCATGAAGTTTTATAATTATGCTGCGTTGCTGGACTACTTGGCATGGTTCATGTTCTTCGGTGTAGCCTTTCCTAGAGACTAACTAGGATTTATCTGTGGTGGGGAAGGTTTCTCTCCTGACAGAAGTGGTCTGTTTAGCAAATAAGAGGGATAAAGTCCTACCTGGACTGCAGATTTTACAGGGGACAAATATAAACTAACTGAAACAAGATAAAGGTGTCTGCTGGGGCTTGCTTATTCATTTAACAGAATTGAGGTTCTATTTACAAACAGGGCCTCTGTCTTGTTTGATCTTACAAATCATTTCATTAGCTATGAATAACAGATTTGCATGCAGTGAGTTAATTTATAAACTTCTGCACTAAAACTGCTTTCTGATATTTTTTGCACAGCACTTAACAAAATGAGATGCTAATTTCTGCTGGTTTTTCATGTTTTCCTGAAATACAAATAATTACTATTAATGTTGTACAATATATACTTACTTGCCTATCATAAAAATCACGCATAGAATGGTTCCAGGGAAAAATGTCTTATACAGTCTTTATACACATGTATATGTATGCAAAATAAGATAATCTCTCTAGAGGGCACCTGAGCATGCAACTTGTGGAAGTGTTGATCCAGTTATCTTTAGTACAAACAAGGGCATGAAGTGGGATAGTTGGTTATTGAACACTCATATTCAAGTTTCACCCTGTTTTGCTTTAAAAAGAATAATTATTTACAGTAATACTCTTGCTCAAAATGAAGCTAAGTGTAACAGATGGAGTAAAATAAAAAGCTGAAAGACTTTCAATTGTTAAAATGTACACAGAAACCTTTCACTTTCAAACCATTCATCTCTTTGTTGCTGGAGGTGATGTTTTTGAGGCAGTGGGATAGTGATGAATGATGCAAACAATAACTGAAGAAACTATCGAATCAGGTTCAGGGAATTAAAGACCCACTGTAATGACAGTCCTGCAACAAATGTCTGCCCAAGCCAATAAGCCTGGGGCTTGTTCTGATTACAGACTGAGAAGCACTAAGCTTATGGGGACCATATACTTTCAGACACTTGCTGTCATATACAAACCTGGGGGATCCTTCTAGTTGTCAGCCTCAACTTTTCAGTTTGTGTTTGAGGGTTTTTCATTTTCTCTATGTAACTCTACATTTTTTCCTCTTCTGTTCAGATCTGATAATATGCTTTTCACTTGCATGCAGCTATGAGAGGCCTCCAGGCACACCTGAATCTTTAGGAGAAGCAGAGGTTCAGACTGGAGGACTGCCAGCTTTGCAGGCATTATGTTTGGTACTCACATTTGGGAGCTTGCAGAGCTGTGGGTTGTCAGTGCAGACCACCAGCTGGCACAACAGTCCTGCTAGGCATACCTGAGCATATTGTCACCCATCTCCTTTGCATTATTCTCTGTGGACAGGTTCACTCATGTGGTGCATCATGTCTTAAAATAGAAAGCAAAACCCAAAAGACATCAAACTTTAGACATGTAAAATTTAGCTACCAGATTTGAAGCCAGTCACACTAAGCTCCCTTTATAGTGATTGTGGAGGTACCTCTCCAGAAGACAATTCATCTCATGTATCTGAAATATCTAACTGAGATATCTGGCTTCAACAGTATGAAGTGTAGCATAAGAAGTGACAGTTGGAGACACTTCCAATGATGCTACCACTGTCTGTTTTGAATAGTATAGCCCAGTGTCCCTTTTCCCCAAACCTCAGAGTCCTGGCTCCAGACGCAAAATATCTGACTAATCTTCTCCAGTTTGAATAATTTGTGAATCCTTCAGTTGAAGGATTCGCACCTCCCACATTATGGATCTAAAGTAGTCAAAGGAAGAGGGTGACCTATACCTTGTGTACTAAAGCTGGGTTATTACACATCTGGCAGCATCAGAAGATGCATGTGGGGAGAAAGTTAAATTACAACACAGCTGTTGCTTAAGTTTTAAGCATGCAACCCTAATTTAACATTCAGGATGACTGAACTCTAGAAGGCACTGTCATCATTATCTTTTTACTTGGTGATGATGTCTTAGACTAAATGTAGAAAAGGACACTGCCAAAATGCAAAGTCCAGGGTTTCCAACCTCAGAGGTTAGGTACCAGCTGTGAATCTGGAGGTACCAAAGGTCTCCCCTGCTACTTCACAGAGCAAAGTGCTGCACTCAGTTACAGTTGAATTCTGGTAAAATCACACTGGGTACTGATGTTTTCTCCAGAGAAAATTTTTCCCTGAGATGACTGGGTAGGGACTGGTCTAGATGGCTGGTAGGTGGTCCTATGGCTGTGTAAAGAAATGCAAATCAGCTGAAAGTCCTTGAATTTAATATGTCAGATTGCACAATATTTGAAAGACTCTTGTTTTCTTGTTTCTTATTGGCTGAGGCATGCAAGCATTTAAAATCCCAACACATGAATGAAACTTCCACATGACGTACAAGAGTTGGGTGCCAAAGTCTTCCACTCCAAGCACTGAGGACCTAAGTTTCAGCACTGTAGTGCTAAATATCATAATGCTTGAGGGTCTTTTTTGAGAACTGTCTTATAAACATGTTCTTATTAAAATATGAAGCTTAAGAACTTAGCAAGTGATGAAACCTAAAAAACCTATATAAATCTGAAACCTGAATCATCTGCATATATAGAACATGATTCTTGATGAATGGGTTCTAAAACAGTGTCTATCATTGAAGAAGATAAAGTGAACTACAGTCAGTTCAGTTGGCTCCATGTCTCACCATGTTGCAACAAAAGCAGCTAAGCAACTTTTCACAAGCTCATTAAACAGAAAGTAGTGCTTAGGGAAGTGAGTCCTCAAGGTGTCAGGACAAATCAGCAGATGGGTCAGAGGCTGACATGACCATGATATTGTGTTCCCATTAGTGAGGGACACAATTTCTGTTGATTTTAGTGAAGACAGAACTTCATCTTGAAAATCATTACTCTCAAATATCAAAAGACATACATTTTCCGTAAACATATGTATGTTATTGGATTTTAAAACTCCACACTTTGCAGTCTGTACTTTCAGATATGGAATCATAATGAACGAGTTTGAGTCAATATGAACAGCCAAGAAAACAGTTTTTCTTCACATAATTTTAATATATTGGTCAGCAAGTTTTGTCATTAATGCTGAAAAGAGATAAGCTTAGGAATTCATCTTTGCATAAGGCAGCATTATACTCTTCCAATAGCATGTGCAGGAAGTTAATCAGAAACTAGCAATGTATTTCATTTGTGCTTGCCCTGCTGTAAATTAAAAAGTATAATGTAAATGAAAACAGTACCAAAGGTAAGGCAGCAAATTGCACATTATTCCATTGAGAAAAGCAAAGATCAAAGTTCACTGGTTTCCTTTTCTTTTCCTGACTACCTACAGAAAGACAGTAGAGCTCCAAAATACAGTTATTAATTTTTAACATAAAGCAACAGGCCCTTAACAGTGAGGAGACAGGAAAACACAGTATGGTGTAGAAAACTCAGTATCCCTATAAAGACTGGGGAAAAATATTCCACTAATAAGTAATCCCCTTTTCAGACAAGAATAATTCTTGTAACATGGAAAAGATTATTAATAATTTTACCTATAGCTGTACTGAGAATGTATTTTATTACAAAATGAACATTGAGCAGATAATGTAACAAATGGCAGAGCCTTTTGAACAGAAGCAATATACTGTGATATATATGTGCTCCAGATTTCCTGTTCTTTTTTTCTTCAAATATCAGATATTTCCCTTTTAGAGCATTTTATATTTACTTACAGATCATTTGACCATCCTCTGGTTTAAACAAAACCCAGAAAGAAGCTGTCCTGTAGTTCCTACCCACTGTTTTAAGCATTTCATTCCGGTGGCTCACTACACAGATTTTTAGCACTTTCATAAGTGTTAATAGAACAAATTAACAGGTCAAATGTCTTTTTTATGGAGTGATGAGGACTGTGGAATTAATCTATACGAAATTCACCTATACAATTTTGACTCAAGGTTCAGTTTCATGTCATGTTGTGATAAAAATGCCTAATTTTTATCTCCTACCTGTAAAGTTATCCACCTGACTATGAGACCATTACACTGTAAATGGAGAAACATTTTTTGCACCACTTCACATGTAAACTGCAAACTCAGGCACTAGAGTACTTGGAAATCAATCCTTCATTTAATCTCACATTTCACAAAGTTATCATAATAATAAATCAACACTCATCTACCATATCAGTTTTCAGTCCAACCGTTTAGAGAATTTTACAGAACTAATAAATATGACAGTGACTTAAACTGCACCAACACTGTTACAACATGTGCTGAAGTGATACCTAACAGTAGGTTTGGATTTCCTGGGTTGATGGAGAGCGTGAGAGGTTGTAGTCTATCTGCTAGTGGTGTGCAGAATAGTAAAAGTGTTTGGTAGTATACTACTGTATTGGGTTTACATGGCAAAATTTTGGTACTGGGGGGGGGCTACATGGGTGGCTTCTGTGAGAAGCTGCTAGAAGCTTCCCCCATGTCTGATAGAGCCAATGTCAGCCAGCTCCAAGACAGACCCTCCGCTGGCCAAGGTTGAGCCCATCAGCGATGGTGGTAGCACCTCTGTGAGAACAGAGGACTGCACCCTGTGGAAGGGACCCACGCTGGAGCAATTTGTGAAGAACTGCAACCAATGGGAAGGACCGACATTGGAGAAGTTTGTGGAGGACTGTCTCCTGTGGGAGGGACCCCATGCTGGAGCAGGGAAAGAGGGTGAAGAGTCCTCCCACTGAGGAGGAAGGAGCAGCAGAAAAAACGTCTCCCCGTGCAGTTTGAGGGGAGAAGGTAGAGAAAATTAAGTCTGAAGCTGAGCCTGAGAAGAAGGGAGGGGTGGAGGGAAGGTGTTTTAAGATTTAGTTTTTATTTCTCATTATCCTACTCTGATCTGATTGGTAGTAAATTAAACTATTTTTTCCCCAAGTCAAGTCTTTAGTCCACGACAATAATTGTTGAATGATCTCTCCCTGTCCTTATCTTGATCCATGAACCTTTTGTTATATTTTCTCTCCCCTGTCCAGCTGAGGAAGGAAGTAGTAGAGCGGCTTTGGTGGGCACCTTGTGTCCAGCCAGCGTCAACCCACCACAACTACATATCTGAATAATTAATTCTGCTAAAAATGGTACAGCATTCAATGAAATAAAATGTGTTTTGGTCTGATTTCAACAATTTCTTGAGCCACAAGTAAAGGAAAGATTAAAGAAATGTAAGGATCTGCTGAAGGGGCTGGGATCACGTTGAAAAGAAGGCAGGTAATTTATTTACCAATGAAATGGCAAAGATAACAAGAAAGAAATTTAAGGTTTTCAAGAACAAAGGGAGGGCCATAAAACAGTATATATCTACAACCAACCATATGAAATTAATTGAGACTAAGGTGTGTCAGTTGTACAGAAGTATCTCACACATATCTCCATAAGTATTTATACTTAGGCTTTTAGAGTAGAAAATCTCTATCCAATAATCTTACTAGAGTAGTTCTGTTAAGTCATGCAACCTGAATGCCAGTCAGTCAATTGTGTGCAAACACTCTTTTGAATTTTTATTTTTTTAATTTTAATACTCAGATGCAGATTTGCATGCATCCCTTGTTAGTTATGAATACATTAAATTTGAACATGCTTTTTTTTTATGTTGCTAGGAATTTTTTTTCTGCCTGTGAAAATTTACTCTGAATGCATCGAAGGCTTCTGTCAAAAATATATATTTATACTTTGTTTTGGTAACCAAGTATATATATAGTAACTATTTAATTATTTTCCCCCCCCTAGCAATTCTGGGGTATGATTTTAAAGCAAATTGGTTATTTTTTAACTTATTATTATTCACAGGTAAATTTGGCTGCCATGATATACAGATGGAGTAGAAGAGAACTGTTAGGACAACAAGGAAATTTAATATAAATCTAATAAAATCGATACTAATAAATAAATTTATATTGATAAATAAATAATATATTAACAAGCAAATTTATTCTAATAAGATATTAATTTAACAAAAAGTATAAAACATAGACCAAACACTAATATACAATGTTAATATAAAATGTTGTTTATAATTTTTTTCCTAATTCCTTTCTTCTTGTGGGTCAGTGTGGGGAGAGGCCTCTCAGAGAAAAGCTTAATATTAGGCACTGTCAATACAGGTCTAAGATTACTGCCACTTTAACAGTTTATCAATATTACAAGTCCATATCAGTGACAATTTTACAGTATGCTTTTCAAATGTCACTTTTCCCTGAAATATAATTGCAATAGAGGTAGTCTACTCTACCCTTGATAAGTTAAAACAGTGAAAACTGCAGTCTGTGCTGTTTTTATGCACTGGAGCCAGCTAGTTAATCATAGAAGGATCTTTTCTCCTAAAGGCTCATCATGCAAATAGGATGCAAGGGAGAGAACAGCAGTCCTACTGTATTATGCACAAAAAGTGAGCACTTCTACTTGTCAATGGCAGTGCTGTCTACCTCTACCACTAGGCTGAGTTTGAAGGAAAATGTGCTATGAGATTACTAATTAATTATAGTTGCTATGCTGTACTTAATTAAATTAATAACTTGACCAAGACCAGCCTTCTGGAAGACTGCTAGAGCGATTAAAAAACAATCCTATCTCCAGCCTTACAGTTTTATTTCTTCTATTTGCTTTATCAAAGAACTCTTGTAATTAATTAAATCTTGATCCATCACTGACTCTACACAGGGGTAGCTTTTGATCCAAATGCTCACAGTACACAGCTCACATGTATGTTAGAGGTTATTCTTGAAGTGTAAGAAGGAGAAGGAGGAGACGAGAGGCTTCTACTGTTTGACTGGTAGGCAGTGTCTTTTCTTTTCTATATCCTTTAAGCTCAAGCTTTAGTTTTGAATGTTGAAAAAAGAGTGGAGCTGAGAGCTGAAGCCCATTGCAAAACAATTATCCTTGATGCTCCCATTTCCTGCAGTTCCTTTCAAGGGAATGACATTGTACAGAACTATGAATCAAGTATCACCTACCTTGCAGCCAGACATTCATCTATTTAGATGAGTTAAAAATCAACATTTGAGAAAACTGGTCTAGCTGCAAATGGCAATAAAAACTAAACTCTGTTTTCAAAGTGTTCAAAACTAACTGCAGTTAAGCAAGCTGATGAACTGATGACCCATCACTGAAATGTCAGGGATCAGCAACTGGGAAAAGCCGTGCTATATGATGGAGTTCACTCTTGAAGTGTGTGAAGGGTAGAAGGGTCTTATTCTAGCTGATATGTGTGCACAGGCAAGTGCGTTCCTTCTCCTCAGGGATTTTAAGCAATTTTTTTTTAAGACCTTGATAAGCTACTAGAATTTGAGTGCTGAAATCTATTACAACACAATTGTCCTGGATTCGGGTTCTTTTACTCTTCTCCTGCTAGGGAGCTGAGGTACCTGCACAAAGTATTATGTTACTCATTAGGATGGCTCTCCTCTTGAATAGATTTATTTAAACAAAACCAACTCAAAACCTTAAATATTCATGGCATTCCCATTTCAGTATCATATGATAAATATTAAAGTGAGAGAATTTAAATTATCTATATATCCTCCCGAAAGACTGTAACTGAAAGAAGCATCAGACATTAATTGCTTACAATTCGTTGTTGGCATTGTAACTACCTGTTTATACCTAGAATCCTTTCAAAGCAAAATATTCACACGGAGTTTTGAAAAGAGATATGGAATTGTCAAAGATTTATCCAGAGATCCATAAAGATAGAAAGGATAAAGCAGGAGTAAGAAAAGAAAATAAGTACTTTTTTTTTTTTTTTTAATGAATACAGTATGATTTTGTAAAAAAAAAAAAAAAAGCTGAACTGGTTTATTACTTTTTTTTAAAAATGTATTTAAACGAGACAGAAAAGTAGATTCTGAAAAGAACACATCATAAAAATGAGGAAATGGAGCAAGATATACTTAACATTCCTTGACAATAAGCATCATGTAGAATAACTGAAATGCACAGAGTGTACACTATAATGACATTTTTTTTTCCTTCCTGTTCTCTGATGATACTCCTGTTATATTATCATAAGGTGCATTCAAGTAAAATTACCCAAGATTTTAAACCCTAAATGAGTGCAAGTTGCACCTCCCAATTAAAAACTTACCATTTAAAAATATTAATATGATGTCTAAAAGTTATGAAGATGAACTTATCATTAGGCATTAACCAGATCCTTGTAATAATATCAATAATATATCGACCTTCTGTAAAAATCTTTTGTTCACAGATCACAAACGCAAATATCAAATGTCTAGATCTTATCACTGTTAGTCTTGTGTGTATTTATGATTCATGTGGAATTTCAATATGCTCAGTTGAACTTCCTGTCTGAATGACTACAGGTAAATAACCTAGCTTTACTAAGACATTCAAAATGCTTTTTTAGGTAATTGTAGTTATACAGTTTGGAGATAGCCAAAAAGTAGTTATCTGTCAGCTTAAACATACACTTTAAAAGAAGTAGCATGGCTGGAAATAAAATACAGGGATTTTTTCTAGATTTCAGATATCACCTTTTTTTTTCAAGTATTGATGGACATTCAACTAGAGGTTATAAACTCCTTTTTTTTTTTTTTTTTCTAAATGTTGGTGAATCAAGTATCTTTTCTATGTGTTTGAGGAAGGACAAGGCAAGGTATTCAGGCAGGCATACACTTGCAGAGTTTCTGCAATGATGAAAGGAAGAGCCACATGCAAATACAAAGCCAATAAGAATGCAGTGGAAATATCTTCTTAATTAGATAATAACCTAGTATGTCCTATGTGTGGGGTTTTGTGGGTTTTTTGGTTTTTTTTTTTTCTTTTGCTTTTTTTTTTTTTCCTTCTTTGTGGATTAGCTCCTACAGGACAGCAATACTTGGTTAAGGATAGCAGGTCACCTTGCTTAATTCTCACTTAGTTATCATACAAATGGAAAAAAGTTAGAGACGTATATCCAATGGTAATAGTTATGAAAAGGTCCCAGGAATCTATTTTTTAAACAAAGAAAATCCTTAAATGATCATTTCTACTTTTTTTTTTTTTTTTTAAATTAAACTTGATTTCTTCTGAAATATCTGCTCTATGGTTACACATAAACCCTATTCTTTACTGTGGAACTAAAATACTGCATCACTCTGCTGACTTTGTTACAGCTCCAGGGTACTTACAAAACTAATTAAAAGTGTTAAGGGAAAATATGTGTCAAAGAACATGCAAGAGCCCTAGGGTAAGAGCAGCAAGGAGGAAGGTTTTACATTGTCTGGTTGTTAATACAGAAGAGTGAATAGTGTCACAGTTTAGAAAGGGTCTTACATGATTGTTTTCTGTAATAGATTCTAATAACTAGGAGTTACCAAAGCGCTATGACTATATATTATCCAGCAGACTAATATATCTATAATGACATATTCAATGACCTTGGTCAACAAGGGTCATGAATGTTTATGCTGTGCTAGCTATGACCCCCAAATGGTCCAAACATATACACAAATGTTGACTCTCACTAAAAAAATGCAGCCTTTAGAGTTGCATAAAATCTCTTTTGGGATATAACATGCCTAAGATTTTGTGAAAGCCTATTGCAGCTTCCCATGATTGCAAGCATAAGTAAGGATAACTTTTAACGGTATATAAAATGATAAGAAATCACACAGATGCACTGGCATCTACTTCAGAAATGGGGATGCAGAATTAATTACTCTGACATCCTCTCTGCATGTGCATGTGTGTGTGCACCTCACTTTATTATCATAAAAAGAGAAACACACATCTATTGCTGTTTGGTCTTGTATCCTGTGCCTTGTTACTTATTCTATTGGTCATGTTTTGTCTAGTACTCCACTCCTGAGCTTTTATTATAACTTGAATGCCAAAGCACTCTTTTTGAGCTCAGGGGTACAAAAAGGTAACATAATACAATTACTGCTTTATTGTCTACATAAATAATGGATTTCTTTTGAAGAGCTTGCAGAAATTTGGAGGAATGCTCTCCCTCCTTTTAATGCATGCAAAACCAAATGATGCCACAACTCTTTTATACTGCTGGAAGTGAGTGCAACTGTATTTTCCAAGGGCTGTTTACACGTCTAGAGTAGAGAAGTATGTGGATTGCTGCAGTAAACTTTCATACTTGCAACATTTAAAAAAGATTACAGTTCCCAATGAAAACAGCAGTGTTCCAGACTACAAGTGCTTTGTCATAAAATGTATTTCTGTGACAACAGCCATATAGCACAAGGAACTGATGTAGGAAGGAAAACAGACAATTGGTTTTATAACGAAACTGCTTTTCATAGAAAAAAAGCATACATTTTTAAGTGAAAATGAGTATTATGTTGACCAAGACACATCAGCTGTCTGCAATACTGTGGGAAAAAATTGTTCCAAGGATGCAGGAAATATTTGGTCTGCCAAAAAAAGATTAAAACAACTTTCAAAAATACAGCAATGCAAAAAATTTGCTTTCCTTTTTACAGACTGGTGCATAAGTTTATAAACCAAGAAATCCAGGTGTGATTCACATCTTGTTCTGACAATTTATTATTACTGCTGAACAGCAAGTGTTTCTGTTGCCTTTGACAACTAGGGATAGGGGATAATAATGCTTATGAGACCAGAAAAAAAATTAATTGTCAGCAAAAAGCCACATATGCTACTTCACTTCTTCTAGCTGTGTCTTTTTGTGCTAAAAGCTCATTTGCACATGACTCCTGGAACAATATCTTTCTAGTGTAAATAACATGCAATAATGCTACTGTTTCTTTCGACAGTAAGCATTCACTCTTTCATAACATAGTTTGTGCATTTTAACCCTCACAAGCCCATTGAGAAGATGGAAAGTTTCCACAAATTATTTCAGTTTCCTAATTAGTGTATATTCTTGCCTTAGGTTGTATGTATGTTGTATATATAAATATACACTGAGCACTATGCAGACATTCACTCACCCCTTCCCCCCCAGTGCTGGGAAGTAGAAACTGAATCAAAAGGCTCAGGAATCGAGATAAGGACAGGGAGCGATGACTCATGCATTAAGGTTATGGGCAAAAGACATACTCCTTAGGGGATGAAAAAGAACACTACTTTAATTCAAAACTAACACTACTTAACAAACACAATGGGACAGTGAGAAGCATTACCACATCTTAAAAATACCTTCTCCCCACCCCTCTGTTTCTCTGGTGCTCAGGTTTGCTCTTGATTTCTCTACCTCCTTCCCCAGCAGCATGGGAGCAGGGAATGGGGGGCTTTTGGTCAGTCTGCCACTCTTTCCTCCTAGGCGGGAAGCAATATTCTGCATTCCTTCCTCTGCTCCACGTGGATCCCCTCTCATGGGAGACAGTCCTCCATGAACTCTCTCTGTCGCGAATACTCTCCATGGGCTGCAACTGTTCCCTAGCTGCTCCAGCGTGGGTTACCCCTCGTGTTGCTGTCCTCCCAGCACTGAACTACAACAGTTGGGGCTTCTTCTTCACAGAGTCCTGGCCTCCTTTAGGTGCAGCCACGTGCACCAGCATGGGGTCCTGCACAGGCTGCAGGTCAGCCTCTGCTCCACCACAGACCTCTGGGGGTGTCAGGGGGGCACCCTGCCCTCTCACCACAGGATACAGAGTGGGTGGGGGGGGGGTGTGTCTCCACTGGCACACCTCCCCCCTTTCCTTCTCCTTCTTCACTGACCTCGGTGTTCACATAGATGTTCTTCTTGTAACTCCTCCTTACAAGTCCCAGACCCTCCCAGGTTTCCCTTCTTAAATATGTTACCATAGAGGCACAGCCACCATTACTAACTGGCTTGGTTTTGGCTGGAGGAGGGTCTGACTTGGAGCCGGGGGAGCTTCAAGAAGCTTCTCACAGGGGACCACTGAGGTAGCCCCCTCCCCCCCTACCAAAAACCCCACCACTCAAACCCAGGACAATATGTCATTTAATATAGTTCATCATAACATATATAAAGCATAACAGTAGCATGTATAAGCATAAAAGTCAAATTGCATTGATATTTAAAAATAATTTTAAACATATCAATAAATAGGGTAGAACTTTATAATCACAGCCTTTTCTGAAGATAGTGTAGCTGTAGTAGCTGAAGGAGCTAGACAGAATTCATTTTGTTGGCTTTGTGTATTTGAAGCACTTTACATCTGGCCGATTTCACACTTTCTCTTGCATAGTCAGTTTTGATGAAATGTGCCCTGGTTAGACCTCCTGAATGCTATCTTCCCAGGAGTTCCTGATTCAAGCATTTTGTATGGCTCAATTTATGCAATTTCTCTGTGTTCAAGATTCAGTATATGTGGTGTTCTTAAAGACCTAGTTCCTGCAATCTTTTCTTCATATTCAAGTCTTCTTAAAACAAAGACATATTTTCACCTTTCTGTCTCCTGCAGAAATCTTGATAATATGAACATGAAAAAATTAAGTGGCCAATTAAGAAAACCACTAATCTTTACTAAAAAGATCCCTTCATTTTCAGGGCACAATTTCAAGTCACAGTTTTCACAGGCGATGCTTTCCTTGGTATTGCTGTGCCGGTGAGATAATAGTACTTGATTTTTGTGGAAGCAAAACCAATTCTTTTTCTTATGTGATGGATAATGCTTTTAGGGATATTTTTCATGTTTCTATTTCAGATGTGTCAGTAGAAGCATTTTAAGAAGTATTCATGTAGACCAAATTATCCATATATTATCTAAAGTAAAATCAGTATTGTAGGAAAAGTGCTCAGTTTTTAAATCTGATGTGTATGTAGAAGTGGTCATTAGAAAAAGTCTGTGCGATATTTTCATAACACTGTTACTCAGTGTCTCTTCATAAAGGGACTTATGCTTTCTGTTATCAGGAAAAGTAACAAAAATATTTACAAAATTCAGGTTAGGTTTTCATGTTATAGAGATTAGTATGGTGATTTACATCATAAAAATGAAACTGTAAATATCTCGGTGCTCATGTGTATTGAGAAAACAGCCTTTCTACACATGTACTATGCCTTCTGAGCATTAAAACATGAATGATTAATTTGATAGAAAAATTAAGCAATTTGACATTTAAAACAATCCCAAGTTGTCATTGTCACTTCCAATGCATTTGTATTAAAAATAAACAAATTACTATCTTGTTAGATAAATGAAGGAAATGTTTAAAATTTCTTCCAAAAGTCCTTCTAATTGCTTTTGAGAATTTCCCTTTGTAGTTGATTACAGTCTGAATAATTCATGAAGAAACTCCCCAAATATTCCGAAGATGCTTCCAATTCCCACCCTAATACAGACAATGTAGATGAAAAAAACTTGCAAATAATAATGGTTTTCAGTCTAAAAAGTGAGTTACTCAAAATTTTCAAAACTCTGTTTTTTTATTTTCATCCATTTTTTAAAGTCAGATAAATAACGGATAATTTTTATAGGAATTACTTAACTCTATTCGCTACACAGGGAAGATGGGCTTTTTTCTATCAATCTAGCTCAGGAGTATTGTTTCATCAGTTAAAATTATGTGATGTAGAGTGAAATCAAGCATCAATCTTTTTCCCAGAGAAAGTAAGTGATAAGAAGAACAAGATAAACTCTTAATAGTTTCCAGATACTAAGAAGAAGATTTCAAAGAAAGTGACGCATGCGATTGCTTGACTTAAAAAAAAAACTTGACCTAAACTGAATTCTTAATTTTAAGAAAGGTTAGACAGATTTTGAAACCCCAAAATATGGCAAAACCAGTGGGAGTTGAGGTGAGCTGGATGCTAGGTTACCTTAGCCATGTCATGTAGATGCTGAAAGTGGAAGCCTAATATGTAAAACTGTTTCTGAAATATAACATATAAAATTTATATAATAAATAATAAAATAATAAAATAATATAAAATTTTATTTTCCTGTTAATTTCATTTCATAAAGATTCCCATGCTGCTATGTCTGGACCAGTGATGTGGAGTCCCAGATTATCTAACAGGGAATTGAACTTGCATGTGAATTTTTGGCACTGAGAGAACAGGTGGCATCTGTGGGAGGGCCTGTGCCATGTGTATGACCCCACATGTGTATGTAAAGATCAATGAGAAGAGGTGGATACTGTGAAGACTTCCAGAGGAAGATCCTGTCTGCAAACTTCAGTGGCAGAAATAAAGCACATGGCATCTCTTCCCTGTGACCCTCATGGCATTTTACCTAATTCCATCAACAGTATATGAAATACTCTTAACCAGCTCTGACTAGATACCTAGAACTTAGGTATAGCTACTTCCTTGATTCAAGCTTCAACACTTGCTCATTGAGAAAGCAAAGTTGTTGTATATTTAGTCCTCTCCTTAAGGCACTGTAGAGACAACAACCAAACCAGAAAATGTATGAATGAGGCATCTGCTCAAAAATGAATAATAAATTGTGTCTCCTTTTGTACGTGTATATACAGTTACAAAAGCCAAGTCAGCGTTATTTGGATCACACTGCTGTGGACATTTATGTACATGTTTATGTCTGTCACAATGGATGTCTTATGATAATTTTATTAATTGGTTGTGGATACATATTTGTAGGCTTATGTGCCTTGTGTCAAGAAGAGCTGAATGTGGAAAAGGTGGACAGGAATTTCTCTTTTCCAATACAAACCTAACAGGACTCTGGAACCTGTAAGTATCCAAGAATATGATAAAAAGATGTGTAACATAAAAAGTGGTATTATTTGAACTAAAACTAGATTCTGAATTTTAATATTTCTTGCTCAGATATGAAAGCAGAAGTAAAATCCTCAGATTTTCATAACAGATTGAGTTTCATCTTCTGGTTAAGTTAGTGTCAAAGAATCCCAATAAATTTTATGATGCTTTAATTAGCACTCTCACAAGCTGTTAACATTTTTACTTGCAGTCAAGTGGCATTCAGAGAAGTGTGAAATTCTTCTGCCTTTGAAAATATTAGGGAAATCAGTTCTCCTGAAATGGACAAGTCCACGTTAAAAGCCTGTAAATACATCAGTGGAAACCGGAACTGATTCTCAGCAAGGCACACTGGATGTCTATGTTGAATTAATTCAATGAATAATACTTCCTAAAATTGTAACTTTCCTGTATACTTACTTCTTACATAAACTGTTAGTTTATTTACATTGATGTTTGCAGACATTAAAAATATAATGTCAATCACATGCTCTTCAGTTACAATCACATTCAATTACAAATGAATATAACTTCATTTCCTATGGGTTCATGTCTCTTAGTTGATTGACCTTTAAATCAAATGATGCTAATCTTTTCTGCTATCTGTGCCTGTATCTAAAAGGCTTTCTCACAGAGAATTTTGGAAGTAAGACAAGATGCCATATTTGATGTTCAATACTGTAATCTACAAACAGGACCAAGAATTATTGGGAGCAAACTTAGGAATTTTCAATCCTGATTTCTCTTTTACCCAGTTTACAATTTTTAGGGGATGCTCAATGGGAGCTCTAGCATTGATTGAAATTAGACAGCAGGTTCAAATGTTGCCAGAGGGATATACAAGCATACACAAAGACTGTGTGATTACATACACTGTTTTCATCAGAAACAAATGAAAAAAGATACACAAACTATTCCTTTCAGTATTGTTCAAGGTGATGTGGGAATAGCTGGAAATGAGATGATCTATTCTCAAGAGGGTAAATTAGAGAGATTGCTAAACAAGGACACACACACACACACACAAAGATTCTTCAGATTTGTTTAGAGGAGGAAAACATTTGGAGGTCAGACCAAGGAAATAATATAGATAACAGCAGCACCTAAGCTACTCCAACTCTTTTCTTCCTCCAACCTGAGAAGGCTGCTAAAATGCACTTTTACCACTGCATCATAGGCTTCCTGGCCTATCTAAGCCCCTTACAGTAGGGACTTTTAAAAACCACTCTTCCTCAATGCTGTTTTCTAGAGGTAGAAGAGATGTGTAATGAGGCAGCATCTTCTTCTATCAGCTTCTGACCTCCTCTCTTTACTCCATACTGCAGTCATTCATTAGGTGCCCTCATATGAGCTGCCAACCACTAAGATCAAAACTTTACACCAAACTTTAAGCTGAATATTTTAAGTTGAATCAATGCCTAGTCTCCACTGACTGGATCTGCATTGACTATAAAGGAGATTTAAACACCTGCTATGTTGTCATCTACATGTGGAAAATTATGTGTTTTAACAGATGCCACACTTAAGGTTTTTTTCAGTTCCCTAAACTCAGGTCATAGGGTAGAACACAGGAAAAAATGTTTAATGACATTTGAGTTGACCTAGGCTACCTGAGATACTTCCATTAAGTTGGTAGATCTGGTGTGGGACCTATGGAGGATATTTTTCCCCTCTGGAAAGGCAGCTGGAGCCTAGGAATGGTACCTTATGACATATCACTTCTGTTTAGGTAAAAAATTTCCCCCCTCAGGTCATGTGAACGTCTGCCACTGTGCAAGTGCAAAAATAAATCTGGATCCCTTACACAGAGCAGAAGGCTCTTGACTCTGATTCAGGTGTTGCCTCAGAGCTCTCACTGCACCACTTCTGAATACTGCTTTACACAGAGGGCAGGCTGGGATTTTTGAGGTCAAGAAAATGTGTTGTGGGTATCCACTAGTCCAGGATGAAAGTACTGGAGACTTGTCTGTGAAACATCTTACTCTTCTCCCTGCAATGTCTGATCTGAACTAAGAACTTAAGCTTACTTCTCCTGCACAAGTCTTCACAAGGGTCCTAATTAGCTACCAGACAAGTAGTTAGTTTGTGCAATGATATTTTTTCAGTCTCTTTTTCTATGGGTATTTCATTTTGCATAAGAAAGTAAAAATTAACTGAAGCAAAGACTTGAGCTAAACTCTTCTGCTACCCAGCTGATCAGTCTTTCTTCTAGACTATCTCAGCAAGGTTTTTGTTTTTATATAGAAAACTATTGTTCCATTTTAGACATCAAAGTCCAGTTGAGAGTCTGGATCAGATCATCTTTCCAAATAGATATATCCACAGTGCAGGCATTTACATATGAATAAATTATTCAAGGATGTCTTTATAGTCAATGATAAATAAATGACTGTGTGACAGTGTGAATAATTTTTTTCTAAAACAAATTTTTCATATCAGTCTGATGAAGTGCCTTCCTCTCTCATTTATATGACTATATCAGTTGCAGCCATCTGAAGTAGGTGAGATATACCTAACTGTTTGGAAATTGTAGGAGGAAGGCAGATCTTCCTTTCAAGCTTATGAGGGCTAGGACTTAATCCTCTAGCCTGTACTCTCAGCAGTTTCTTGAGCCAGAAGGGTTGACTTAAGTAATTCAAAATACCTAAAATTAAGTGTGCAACATGGAACGCATGAATTTTTTTCCCCTTTAACTGCTTCTTTTAGAGGATCATTTATCAAAGAATCTAGATTACATTTTCTGTATATTTAATTTTTATAGAAAATTTGTAGTGTTATGGTCATAGTGCAAATTGAACAATTTGTTATGGTGTGTGTAACTCCATGATTGTATTTAGTGGTGACACAGCTCCTCAACTCTTCAAGGTTGATTGAAAGTACATTGATATAAAAAAATGTCAAAGTTCAGATTCAGAAAACCAGTCAATCATGACATTGTAACTGAAACCTCCATTGGTGAAATGAGAGAAAATTCTGTAAAAATACGGTGGGCTTCTAAAAAACTATGTGATTATTTTCGAATTCAGGCCACAGGGTAATCAGGAAGCAGTTGTTATCCTGAGCACATTTTTAAGGTTTATGTTGTTTTACATCACTGTTTCTAATATTTTGCACTTGAGTTGCAGCTTGCAGCAGAGAGCTTAAAATATCTTATTTCCTTGAAGCATGGTCCTTCTGACTCAGATGTAATCACATTTGCAGGCAGTAGGGGAAGCTAACACAGCTCCTGCTCCTGTTAAACTTATTCTGGACAAAAAAAGAGGTTTTGGGTTTGGTTCTTGTTTCCAAAATCTCAGTGTTTTTAAGAATTTATGCCTTACTATTTTATTGCAATAGTGTTTAACTTCCGAGGATGCAATATTTTGATATGATAAACCTCAGGTACTAAAGAATGCTGACATCAATTAATTAGGGATCTAACTAGGATTGTGAATTAAATCAGTTTGACATTGATTTTAGCCAGCCATAAGGGTTTATATGGAGGGGAGGTTTTCTTCACAATTTTAAGATAAAAGTGAGAGAGGGGAAAAGAGAAGTCAGTAGGACTTTAAATAGACACTTTTCATCTGTTAAATAGTCAGATTGATTTGTTAATTAACAGTTACAGCAGGAATGTAGAATTCTGTGACTGTAATTAAACAAAAATAGTAGAAGAGCTATGTCACCATAAGCAAGGGAAGAAAAACCAGCAATAAAAGGGTAGCAAAAGAAAAGCAAGTTGACATCATTGAGTACCTCCTCCATGTGGACCAGAGACAGGGCAATGAATCAACATACTATTGTCATCTCAGTAGCAGAAGACCTCCCAAGAAGAGTAAGTGAACAAAGCAAGCAATACTGACAGGTGACAAAATGGAATACATAGCTTTTGGATGAAACCAACTTGGCTAAAGATTTTCAGAGGCACAAGGTCCGTATGGGCACAAAAGTGTACTCTAAAGTTCTGCTGCACCCTAGTTATCTTGTTAATGTGCTAATAGAGAAGGCACTCTGTTGTATGCACATACTTTTATCTTTTCCATAGTTTCTACCAAAGACTGGGAGTCAGTGCACCCTCCAGTCCTCACCCCGGGCCTTGCTTATCAGTGGCAGGAAGGAAAAACCTATTTAATTTACTTACTGTAATAGCAACAGCAGAAGGCAACACTTACTGATATAGGATGAAGACAAGAAAACAGGATTAGCTTTGAGATCTGATATCTTTCAGCTCCCCAGGCCTGGCTGAATTCTAAGAGCCATGACAGGTAATGAGATACCAGAACTTAAAACTACATTATCCTGATTTATCAGATACTTTCCTCTCAGCACTTTGCTCTGCTTAAGGACCCCTGAAGCCAGAGATTATTCTTGTATACACCAACAAAAACTTGGGATCACAGCTTTGAAGTGCTGCACATCCGTTCCTAACTCAGGCAGTATCAGACTTAAAACTTTCATTAGTTCCTCACACTTACAGAACACTGGTGGGTTTTTTCTTGCTACTACACTGTAAGCAGAAAAGATGCTTCTGAATCCTGCCATAAGCAATAGCTTTTGAGTGCAAGGCTATACCATGAACCATGAGAAAGGGAGAGATAAGAAAGGGAGTCCAAAACTACCCAACTGCTAGATAACCTTGCACCTCTCATTAATGTCTCTGTTTCTACAATATACAAGAGACTCATAAATTTTTTTCTGGAGGAACCTATTTCTCCCAATTGGCAATGCGAAAATCCTACAGAGGCTGTTTCTGATGTATGCATCCTGCAGATACCCAGATCTATACAGTAAAAACACTTCCCCAAATGCCAGCAGATCATGCCTGAAGCTGCATGAGCATAAATCTTTTATAAATTCACATTAGCAGTGAATCACTTAATCATGGAAGAGCCTGAAAGAGGATTTTTAACTACCAGAGAAATGACAACTGCATATATAAAAATAGTTAGAAACCTGGAGGAAAAGAAAAATGCAAATTTACTGTTGCTGTTACTTGGTTGGTGCAAGTCTATTAAAGTAAAAGGATCATTGGCTTCTCCAGGTATGATATAAATTTGTTTCCAAGTATTTAATAACTTGATCACTGCAATGATTTGATTCAGCTCTAACAAAAAGAAACCAAACTGTGCTGAAGAAGGCATTACTATGTATACACCAATTCAAAGAGGAAGCGTAATGGAAATTTGGGGATGTTGCAAACAATTGCTGCCTGATTAAAAAAACTGCTAGACATACAATGTTCTCAGGACACTGTAGAGCATAATAAAAGTTGATGGGAAATGCACAGCGAATTGACTCATCTGTAAAGAAATACTAATAAGATTATTGTTTTCGTTTCACTTTTCAATGTAGATGTTAACTTCTATGAGTGAATGAAGTCTGATCCTCATTTATATGAATTAGTTTTATGAGTTAAATGAAGTATCAAATTAAATTCCCTTGGAATTATTAAATATGTTTCAACATAAATAAACAACTCTGAAGGAACAGAAATAAAACTACTTGGATGACTGGAAAAGTCATATGCCTTATTATGCATAATTTCTGAGGAAAGAGCTCAAAAATGATCTATTATGAAGTTTCATATGTTTATTGACAGATCTCTTCTGTTCTGGTTTTGTTGCCATCATTGGATTGTATCTGTGTGTGCTATTACATTTGCTCATACAGCTGGCAGATGGTATGTAACAAGAAACACTTCTCATAATAGCAAAAGGATGGGAAGAAGGATGAATCTGTGAATTATTATGTATTGTGTCTTCCTGCCTTTCATTTCCAACTGGATTATGAGGCTGCTTCTATGCATAACATTAGTAACAAAGCTGAAGAATCAGAGTTTGGTCTTCAAGGGCTTCCTGACCTCATTTATAAAGAAATCTTTTCTTTGTAGTGAACTTACAGTTTGCTAGGCCAAACTGAAACTAACATACATCACATAGCTTCATTACTGTCAAGTAGTTTTACAGACTGAGGTTCCTTTAACTTGCAGTAGAACAGTCATGATTTGGGGTCTTTTGTTCTTTACAGCATTTTAAATAAAAGGCCTTTTTGAAGCACTGCACTTCATCTTTTAACTATAAAGAAAATCACATTAGGGATAGGTTAAGCAGAATCAGACCAGGGGACATACTATTTCTTCCAAAAGTACCCCAATTGCTCCCCTGGAAATGGTGGTGCATTTAAAAAACATACTTTATTAATTGTCCTTTACTATGAGATGTAATCTATCCTTCTCATGAGATACCAGGAGGCAATAGTAATTGAATCAACCAGGAGAAGATCTACATTTGTCAGCAAATGGGAAACTGCCATGGGCAACAGAATGAAGGGATAAGCAGTGCAAGCCAAAAGGGGAACTAGAAGTATTCAGTTTAGAATTAGACACATTAAGCAAAAAAGGGGGTTTGATAACAGATGGGTTTTTCTGGGAATAGAGCCCTGTGAAATACAAGCCAGGCTGAGTGTGTGGAAAGACAGGAGACACTTCAGCCTCCAGTTCTGTTGCAGGGCATACACAGGGCTTTACAGTAGTTCATAGGCTTGTTCACTGTGACATTTGCTTATCAGAGTTCTAATTTTCTCCTTACTCTCAGCTTATTTTCAGACAGCTCTGTGTTGTGTACTACTTCTTTCCCTCCTTGACCACCCTTTTTTTAGGAGGGTTGATTGTAAGATTCAAGAGTCACCAATTAGTCACCTTAGGGAATGGGGTGAGATGGAGTTTTAAAGGGAATGAAAACAAACAGACACTTTTAAGGTCTACTGGTGTATGAGTTGGTTTACATCACAAAGTGTCTATTTTTCTGCATTCACTGTTAGCCACATGATACATGCGGATATCTCATTTAGCCAGATGTATCCAATCTTACTGTCATAAGATGGTGGTAAATTCCTACTTAAGACCATAAGGGCTTAAGTCCTTTGCTGAGTGGAGTAGGTATTTTGGTGACAGCAGACAAAGATAAGGCCTTCTTAGCCTTAGTTTTCACTGCTTCAGCCTCCCAGGCCTCTGTGTTTGAAAACATGATTCAAGGAGGAGAAGAGGATAAGGAGTGAGCCAGGGTTTATATGAGACAACTTGACCCATTCAAGTTCATAGAACCTGATGTGCTGCACCTGAGGTTGCTGAAAGAACTGGTAATGTCCTTGCAAGGCCATTCTCCACCATCTTTTAAGGGTTGTGAAGACTAGGGAAGGACCCCAGTAACTGGAGAAATGCAAATGTTGTAGACATCTTCACAAAAGAAGGATGCTCGAGAAAACTGTAAGCCTGAAAGTCTCAGTTCAGTCCCTCAGAATATCATAGTGAAAATCCTTTTGGAAGCCGTTTTTGGTCATTTGATGGAGAAGAAGGTGTCTGAGAACAGGCAGCATGGATTTACCAAAGATAAATCATGCTTGACCAACCTGATTACTGTGGACAAGGAGAGAGCAAAATGGATAAAAATAACCCAGGCCATTACATGGGAGAATTATTCATGGTTTAAACTTCTGTTTGTATAAAATTCCTTTCTCATGGTTCTAGAAGTGTCATTACATCTCACTGATTTGTGTATATTTAGAACTAAGCTACCATTTAAGCAGCCTAAAAGTCTTCTCCTGTGCAGTTCCAGCAAAGGAGATTAAACACTATGTTGCACTGTGTTGGTTCTGCGATGGGTACCATGGCAATGCAAATTCACTTAAGCTGCTCTCCATAAACCATACTCCATAGGAACCATGAAATATCAGTGTGACATTTATTAAGAAAAAAATTGTGGTTTTAAAGCTTCTGAGCTGGCACAGATGTGTAACTCTCTATCTTGTTGTATTGTAAAATATTCACTTTTAATACTTTATTATTCCCAAGGCTCATAGATTATAAGTGAAATTTTACACAGCCATACTGATATTAGTCACAAACATGACTCTCATTAATATTTTTTCTCCAGTTAATTATGTACTGAAATAGTATGAAATTGTAAAAGCTTTAGACAAGGTCAATCTAATTTCTTACTGATGTAGAAAATATTCATTTCTCATAAGGAGTTCTGGGTTTAAGATCTTCGAGTGTGATCATTTAGCTAATTATGCCATCAATTCACATGCAACAGTTCCTTGTCAAGGCCTGTCTGATGTTAGATTTTTTCACTGATATTTCATGTATTACATCTAATCCTACTGAAGCTCTATTTAAATCAGTATCAAATTTTGGTAACATGTGACAAGGCAGAAGATACATTTTGCAGCATTGCTGAACCAAGTTAAATTCTGTGAGCTCACCTTAAATACTTCCTTTTCCTTACATGTCCACAGATACTACAATAGGTTATTTATAGTGTTAAGTACCACTGAAAGCACTCAGCTGTGATCTTCTTTTTTTTTTTTTTTTTTTTGCATGCCTACTCAGAGGATGTGAGGAACTCTTTTATTCTTGTTGTGTTCATAAAAGAGATTTTTGAGATAAGAGATTAATAACTTCTTCCTCATTGTTACAATATTAAAATGTGAGATTTAGTTGGGGATATCATGTTAAGACACTGGTAGAAACTTTCACTGTAACAGCTGCCAGTGCACATTCTTTAAATCTTTCATTAAATATGGGGCAGGGGTGGAGGGAAAGGAAAGAAAACAGGTTAAGTATTTGTAATTAAAAGAGATGAGCAAAGCTTTTTTTTGAAGGGGGCGTTGTTAACTGTATCCATTATTCACTTTCCCTTTAGCAGGAAAAATATGCTTCTTTTATGTGGTAGTTTTCATTTCATATTGAGCCTCTTTTCCTTAGGATGAAGACAAAGACAGGTTAGAAAATCACAACCTATTGTTGAACTTCCCTCTACAAGAAAGCAGGATATTCTTAAATATAATTCTAGGAAGAACAGTATCAGAGACAGAAAATGGAAAATGTTTTCTTTTATTTGAACCTTACTGATGGATATTACTAACACAACATAAGGTCTTAGCAGCAAGTCTGAGGCCTGAAAAACTTCTTCCAGTGTCAATCTGTTTAAGTCATTGCTTTTTGTTTGCTCTTCTAGTCATACATTCCCAGCAGTAATAGAAGAAATAGAATTGATTTGGCAGTCTGAGCCAGGCTATTAGGCAGGAATCAGAAAGAAAAAGAATAGGAAAGAAAAAGAATAAGCTGGGAGGAAAATGATGCATCAGGGAGGGGAAAACAGCCGAACACTGAGCATCATATCCTAAATGAAATTTAGGATTTAACCAAAGCTATTTTCCACCCTCTAAAAACCACATTCTATAATAAGACCTAGAAGAGTGAGTAGAGAGCTAATTCTTTTTTAAGAAGTCTTTTAATGATTGAACATTTAGTTTAGTTGCTATTTGAAGAAAGAGCCTCAAATCTGAAAACTCATGAGAAAAAAGGGAGTTTAACCCTGATTATGGGGCAGTTCACACATCTGCCACCTCAATCCAATGGGTGGTGATGGTGCCCCCACCTAAAATGTCAGGACTGGAGACAGAGAGGTCTGTGAGATCACATTTTTGAGGACCTGTGAGGGAACCTGAGGCTCCTGGTTCCTTTCTAGCCAATGAGGCAGGCAGCCAAATGGAAATAAACTTAACAACACCGCTCTTCCATCAATCTCTTGGACAGTCTGCTTGAAGAGAAGAATGAATGGGATGAAGAAATCTGGGTAAGCTGTGAAGCATATGTTTTATGTGAGCACTGTTGGAACATGAACAAAATTAAACTATCTCAGCTTTTGATTTTGAAGGTAACAACAACAAAAAAAGGGTAGATATTTCATTGCTGATTTCAACAGGGATGATGAAGCTGCCTAATATTAGAATAGAGCACTAAACCAGGAACCTGAGATACTGCCACACAAAAGCAGCAGTGTCCCAGTTCTCAAGTTCCTAACACATTGGCTTGTTCTTCAAGAGATTCACAAAAATGGGTTTATCCAGCTTTTTATAACCAAACATATTTACTGCTTATTGTTATTAATTATTCTTATTTTTTAAACTTTCAGTAGGTGTAGAAAAACATAATGTCCCAAAATTCTAATTGTTCATTAAAACGTAGAGGAGTAATTACTGAAATAAAAGACACTGAAATGACACTGGGAAGTCAGACATTCCTAAAAATATTCTCCATGTAACTATTAGCAATTATCACAAGCACCATCATGTGATGCTGCACATGAGCAGTGGGTAACTGTGACAAGATATTTCTGAAGGAATGAAATGCTTCTTGTGTAAGAAAGACTCAGCATGACCTATGCATGAAAGCCAAATGACAGAATTGCTACTAAAAAGGCTGGAGAGGAAGGATGGTGCTGATTGCTCAACTCTGGAAGTTTAATCCTACATACCTTATGTAGTAGGATCTGTTCCAGGTGATCAGATTCAGCCCCCTATCTTTAAACAGTCTATCTTTAAAAGTTTATCAGTGTATTTAAATGAGACGCCTATATATCCTTGATTCCTACTATAGTCAAGAGAGAAATATATCCAAAAAGGCAATTCAGATCTTTGGTAACATAACACCCTTTGGGAATACTTTTTTACTGCACTGCCTGCAAAAGAAACCTGGAGCAATAGTGCTCCTGACATAGGTGGCTGGATTAAATGATTAACTTTAGCTGGGATGAGCATGTGTCTGAGAATACATATCTTTAACATGTGTATGAGTCTGAGCTGACTGAAACAAAAATAAACCCACCCCCCCATTGATATTTCCCATTGACATTTCCCACCATAACCCTGTGTAAGAAGTTACTCCATTGTGTTGGGTTTGTGTGTGTGTGGTGGGGGGTTTTGGTAGCAGGGGAGGGGACTACAGTGGTGGCCCCTGTGAGAAGCTTCTCGAAGCTCCCCCAGCTCCAAGTCAGACCTGCCTCTGGCCAAGGTCCAGCAAATTTACAATGGTGGCTGTGCCTCTGTGATAATGTATTTAAGAAAGGGAACCTGAGAAGAGAAGGAGTTGTCAGGAGGAGTCATGAAGAAGATACCTATGAGAACACCGAGGTCAGTGGAAGAATGGAGGAGGAGGAGGGGGGGAGGTGCACCGAAGCAGAGATTCCCCTGCAGCCCATGGAGGTCCAACAGGCTGTGCCCCTGCAGCCCATGGAAGTCCAACAGTGAAGCAGATGCCCACCTGCAGCCCATGGAGGACCTCACACTGGAGTGGGTGGCTGCTCCTGAAGAAGGTCGGGACTCTGTGGGAAGCCAGCACTGGAGCAATTCATTTATGGGAGGACTGCAACATGCAGGAGGGACCCATGCTGGGGTAGTTTGTGAAGAGCTGCAGCCCATAGGAAGGACTCATGTCAGAGAAAGTTAATGGAGGACTGTCTCCCATGAGAGGGACTCCACACTGGAACAGAGGAAAAGTGTGAGGAGTCCTCCCCCTCAGGAGGAAGGAACAGCAGAAACAATGGGTTTTTGAATTGACCACAACCCCCATTACCTGTCCCTCTGTGCCACTGGTGGGGAGGGGGTAGAGAAATCGGGAGCAAAGCTGAACCCAGGAAGAAAGGAGGGGTGGGGCAAATGTGTTTTTAAGATGTGGTTGTATTTCTCACTGTCCTACTCTGTTTGACTAGAAAATTAACAGTTGATGGTGACGGTGTTCAGATTAAATTGATGTTCCAAAATGAGTCTGTCTTTTGCTCATGACCATAATGGGTGAATCACCCCTCCCTATCCTTGTCTTGATCTCCAAGACTTTTGTTGCATTTTCTCCTCCCCAGCCCTGAGGGGGAAGGAGTGAGCAGCTGAGTGGTGCTTAGTTTTCCTCTAACTAACTTGCCTTTGGGGCAGGGAGCTAACATTCCTAATATGTTTCAATCATAATGAGTTGGGTTAGCCAAAGCAGCCTTCATTAATTGTTTATCAAGTCTTTTTGATCCATATGTTAAAGAGTGATGAGGAGATATCTGGAGGAGGAGTCAATACCTGGAGAAGCAGTCAACTCCTCATATCTGAGAAGTTCAATACCTGTGGTAGAGGAGTGCAAGCCAGCTCAGCTGTATCTGAAATGGCTGCCAACTTCATTCACCTCTAAAGATTTATAGAGATCCTTCCTTTTCTATTTACAGGTGAGTGAGTGTGATTTTTTTCATACTGATCCCTGGTATTTCTGAAAATGTTTAATGTAAAATTTTGATGTCATTCCTTAGATTTGACGGTTTTGAGTAATGGGAGCCTAAACAGAACTGAATCTTTGTTTTGACTTCTTTAATGGAGCTAAGTTTGTGGAGCAATCAGTGGAAAACAGTAAAGATATAAACCAGTTCCATGCTTGATCAGACAGAAATCTGCATTTTTTAAGTAGGCTTCTGTTCTGCACCAGGGAAGGAGGTGAGGTGAGAGAGACCATGCAGAGTAGTTTCTAGATCTCAATAAGAAAGGCCCAACAACAAATGGCTTAATAAAATATCTGTCTTAATAAGATAGACTAAAGAGAGGAATACAGAGAACAAGTAAATCTTCTGTCCCTTCAGATGCTGGGCACCCTGCATTTGTGCAGTGTTGGGTGGACCCTAGATGGATTTTCTCACAGCACTCTTTGCAGATGCTTTCTATGGTAGAAGTCCCCCTTTTGTGGTCTTTTGAGCTATTATATAATTTTCTCACAGGAAAACAATCCTGTTCATAAAGGACACTTGCATGAGAACTTCTTGCTGCACTTTTGGATAAAAGGAAAGCCACAGAGGTGGCATAGTTACAGGTGCAGAGTGGGAGCTGCTTGCATCCTCCTCTGTTGCAATGAGTTGGCCGAGTTTATCCTGTGTCCAAGGGATTTGTGCAGCACAACACAGTCTGAACATCATGCTGTACATGCACCACAGTGCAGCACAGCACAGACCTGGTCCTACTCATCCTACTCTGGTTAACTGTTACGTGGATCATTCACACCTTGATGTATACTGGTCTCCTGTTCAGAATCACTGCATTTCACCCCTTGATCCACATACAATTCACCTTTCTCAAAGATATTTTAAATTATAGATTATATTAGTAAACTGTTCAGCTAAGAGAAGGTTTATTGACAGGTTGGACTGTTATCTCTGTCACAACACCCATGTATGTGCGGCACAGCCTGTCACAGGGCACTCCAGCAGGTTCCCATACAGCAGCTACTCATGCTAACAAATGGGTTTCTCAAGCCCTAAGAAAGGCCAATAAAGCAGACCTAACCTGCTCAAAATCGTTAACTCCTCAAATACAGTATCTTCTGCAAGGCTCCCAATGTAGCTTCTAACTGTCTTCAGATAGCCATCGAGTCCTAAACAATTTTACGAAAAAGAATTTTATGGTAAAGGAATTACGATCAGATAAATCCCATCTCACATAACCTCTGTGGCTGTGGAAGGCCTGGAATGCAGCAGAACCAATGTGAGTAACAACAAGGTAGGGTGCACAACATGGTGTCAATGATCCATAACCACTATTTATGGATCATAACATTTATTCTACTGCGTTAGTGACATGGGGAAGGCTATGGAACACGGATCTTCAACTATATGGATCAGTTGGCTGATCTTTCCAGTCTTTTAGGAGTAGTGCACAAAATCCTGGATAGCTACGGCAACCTTGAAACTACCTAGTTCATGATTTGAGCAGTGGGAGTCTTGAGTGCTTCCAGCAGGAAGTGTCAGCAGAGTAAGTCCTTGAGTGAAATGTAAAATCCACATTATCATTAATGAATATAGTAAAAGATGTAAAACAATTGTTTTGGAAATTAAAATATGGAATTTGACATTACAAATAACTCAAAGTCTGAAAGTTTTATGAGAATGGATGCTATGAAAGACCACCACTTGTTTTCAGTCAGTACACTTAATTTACTTTCTGCTTTGAAATCTATAAATAAGGATATAATTGTAAGTTGCCTTCATGTAGCACTTGATATCCACCTCCATCTTTGACTGCAGCCAAACTTTGTTTTTCCTAATTCCATCCTTGCATGTCCAGGTCATTTTCCTGGACAGCCCCTCCTCACTGTCACTTTCCAAATATATATTTTTTGTATTTGAGCTCAAACTACTTTCTACTCTACTTTCTTTAGGCAAAACAGACCACTCTTGTGCTATCAGGAGACAGGCCCTGAAGAACAACCCTCTCTCTTGGGCTCCTTCAGGGCAGCCTTGCACGGGATCCTGTTCATCAGATCTCTGACCTAAAGAAAATCTGTTTTCCTGAAATTCAAGTTCTACATCTTGCCTTCTTTCAGGATCTGGAACCTCCACCTAACAGTCACTGCAACCAAAACTGTCATTGACAATCACACTCCAAGCGGTTCTTTATCTGCAAGTTACAGCTCCAGCAGAGCACATCCCCTGGGGTCTGAAGCACATGCTCACCATATCTCCCTTACCATCCTTCTCTTAAAAATCTTCACAGAGTCACAGAATCATCTAGGTTGGAAAAGACCTTGAAGATTATCTAGTCCATTAACCTAACACTGATAGTTTCCAACTACACCATATTCTTAAGTTTTATGTCAACCCGCCTCTTAAACACCTCCAGGGATGGGGACTCCATCACCTCCCTGGGCAGCCCATTCCAATGACTAACAACCCCTTCTGTAAAGAAATGCTTCCTAATATCCAGTCTAAACCTTCCCTGGAGCAACTTGAGGTCATTCCCTCTTGTCCTATCGCTTGTTACTTGGTTATAGAGACTCATCCCCAGCTCTCTGCAACCTCCTTTCAGGTAGTTGTAGAGGGTGATGAGGTCTCCCCTCAGCCTCCTCTTCTCCAGACTAAACAACCCCAGTTCCCTCAGTCGCTCCTCGTAGGACATGTGCTCCAGACCCTTCACCGGCTTTGTTGCCCTTCTCTGGACACGCTCGAGTAATTCAATGTCCTTTTTGTAGTGAGGGGCCCAAAACTGAACACAGTAATCGAGGTGCGGCCTTACCAGTGCCGAGTACAGGGGTAAGATCACTTCCCTGTCCCTGCTGGCTATTTCTGATACAAGCCAGGATGCCATTGACCTTCTTGGCCACCTGGGCACACTGCTGGCTCATGTTCAGCCAGCTGTCAATCAACACCCCCAGGTCCCTCTCTGACTGGCAGCTCTCCAGCCACTCCTCCCCAAGCCTGTAGCGCTGCTGGGGGTTGTTGTGGCCCAAGTGCAGAACCTGGCATTTGGCCTTACTGAAACTCCTACAGTTGGCCTTAGCCCATCACTCCAGCCTGTCCAGGTCTCTCTGCAGAGCCTCCCTACCCTCAAGCTGATCAACACTCCCACCCAACTTGGTCTCATCTGCAAAGTTACTGAGGGTGCACTCAATCCCCTCGTCTAGATCATCAATAAAGAGGTTAAACAGGAGTGGCCCCAAAACCGAGCCCTGGGGGACACCACTCGTGACCGGCTGCCAACAAGATTTAACTCAGCTCACCACAACTCTTTGGGCCTGGCCATCCAGCCAGTCTTTTACCCAGTGAAGCGTGTGCCCATCCAAGCCACGAGCAGCCAGTTTCGCCAGGAAAATGCTGTGGGAAACGGTGTCAAAGGCCTTACTGAAGTCAAGGTAGACAACATCTACAGCCTTTCCCTCATCCAATAAGCAAGTTGCCCTGTTGTAGAAGGAGATCAGGTTTGTCAAGCAGGACCTGCCTTTCATAAACCCATGCTGACTGGGCCTGATCCCCTGGTTGTCCCACATGTGTTGTATGATGGTACTCTGGATGAGCTGCTCCATCAGCTTCCCAGGCACCGAAGTCAAGCTGACAGGCTTGTAATTTCCTGGATCATCCTTCAGACCCTTCTTATATACAGGCATCACACTGGCTGATTTTCAATGTGTCAGGAAAATCTTGAGCAGTTGTTTTCCCATTCCATAGCAGATCAACATGTATTTAAACCATTCCTTTTTGTAGAGATGACCACCACCCCCTTGACTTCCCTGCCTGTCTTTTCCTAAGATTCTGCATCCATGGGAATACTCTAGCCGTATGAACTATCCCACCACATCTGTGTAATCCCACTGGTGTCAGGTCTGTGACTGCACACGTACTTCCAGTTCCTCCCATGTGTTTCCCAGGCTGCATTCATTTGTGTACAGGCAGATCAAATGGATACCCTATTTCCTCGCTTTCTGTAGGAAACTGAAAGCCTCCTTTGCCACATGCCATCTGTGCTTCTCCCTTACTCCCTCTTTCTCTAATTTTCTTTGGGTTTTGGCCTCCATTCCCTGAAAATCCTGATTTAAAGGTTTCCTAAAGCCTGGGCAAACTTCCTGTCAGGGATGCTCCTGGTCCACTTTGTTAGGTAAGCCATGTCTCTCACCAACAGTTGGTCTCTGAATCATAGTAGTTAAAGGCTTGCTGGTGAAAGCAGCCATGCAGTCAGGTGTTGATCTGCAGGATGCATCTACTCCTGCCCTTGTCAATCTGCTTGACTAAGAGGATGGGGAAGAACCATACCTGGACTCCTGCTCCTTTCAACCTAGACCACAGAGTCATACTGGGTCCACTCAAGGTCTCCCTCAGCATAATCATTGGTGCACCCACAGATGAACAACAAAAGGTAGTAGTAATCTGAGGGTTGGAATAGCGACAGCAGTCTCTCCATGATGTCCTTGGCTGCAGACAAACAGCAAGCCCCTGGAAACAGCAGGTCTGAATTGCAGAGAAGTGCCTCCATTGTGTGCAGAAGAGAATACCACTTCTCCATTATGTGGTGCGTTCTGTTGGTAGCACTAGTGTGAATCTGTTGATCAGTCATGACCAGCTCAGATGATTGTTCTCACCTTTTATATGGGGCTTTGTACCTATTCCCCAACTGAATGTCTGCAGGTGGAAAACAAATATTCTTGTCTCTGTAAGTCACAAGCTTCTGTCACCAATGCCAAAGCAGACCCTATCTTCACTCTGCTCAAGTGTTGCCCCAGGGCATCCCTCCTTATGTGCAATGTAGGACTTGCATTCTTGTCCCTGTAGAGTTTTCACTAATATCCTGTTAATATGCCTCTTCCTCCTTGCTTCCTTGTCTGGTCTCCTGCCTGCTCAGCAACTCTACAGTTGCTGCAGGACAGTCACTGTCATCTCCAGTTCCTGTGAAAGGAGGGAGCACTGGGCATAATCTGTAGACCACAAAATGGATGGATCTGTCCTGTCGCCATAGTTCAGTCTGGTCTGAAGAATGTGGTGCATCAGAGGTGGTCACATCAGGCAGGGCACCATGTCTTGCCATGTGTTGTCACTACTGTTGTACCAAGTCTGGCAGCCTCACTCAGACTCCAGCAGTGCCTCTGGACCCCTTCTGCACCAGCAGCCATGTTAACTGCCTGGTTTCTCTCTGCACATTCTCCTCACTGATGCTCCCTTAGATATCATTTAACCAAGGAGCCGAACATGAGCTTGCTTTTCTCCCAGTGAGACTTCATGCTCACCAGCAACTGCTCACACTGTCTCGGTTCTTGGCTGCTCTCCCTCATGCATGAATGTAGGGTTTGCCACATGCACTTTCCTTCCATAGTGTATTCCCTACAGACATCAGAAGCCTGATGTTAAATTGTTTCTTTGTAATGCCGGGCAGAAGAGCTGAGATGGTTGTTTTGGTGATACAAGATAATAATTTGCCAACTCATAGTCTCCAATATTATTGCATTCACGCTCACATGAGTGTTCATTCTGTAAATAGTTCAGGTTACTACCACTTGTTTCACTCTCAAAATCTAACTTAAATCAGTTTGTGGAGAATGGCTGGCTTACTTGTTGAAGAAATCTGTTTCAACAGAAATGACCTGATGTTTCCTTAGCACTGAATCATTATTGTTTAATGTTTAAAGCTCTGTTTCAGGAAGTACAATCACTTATCCATGTGAAAGCCATTTCAGGTGTGATCCAACTTCCACTGAAGCTGACAAGACACTTTCTTTTTCTTACTAAATAGAAAACATGGAATTTTGTGAGCAACTTACAGATTCTTCTCTAAAGAGAAAAAAGGTCCCAAACACTCTCCCTGTCATTGAATCTATATGCAGATATGTCTCTGTTATGAGTCTACCCAGCACTTTAATTTGCCCTAAATATTCACCTCCAGTTTCATTAGACAGTTGCAGTAATTCATGAAACCTGAGAATAAACATAAATATTTTACTTTTGAAACAAGAAGAAGAATGATTTCTTTCCCAAAGAGAATAGTATAAATTGAGGTACAGTAACTAAAACCAGCTGAAATAGATGTCTTCAAACTATAGTATGAATTTCTATTTTCTGGGTTATATTGCTTAAAAATTGTCAAATTACTGATTATCAAATAATAACAAAACAATAGAAATAAAAATGCAAGCAAGTAGAAAAACCCTGAAAACTATCATTCCATAACCAGAACTAAAGACATTCATCTATGAGGAAAAAAATAGTAGCACCAGCACCACTGAATGCAAATATTATTTTGCTTAATGACAAAATTAATAAATTGTGCACATTTAAAATTCAAACTGGTTGTACTATATTTTTTTTTCCTCACCCAAGCAGCCTTTCCCTCTAGGAATCCCTCCACTGCAAAACAAATGAAAACAAACCAAAAAAAATCAGGAAAAACAATGAACAAAACCCAAGAGCAATTGGGAAAAAAGAAACTTTATTCTTGCTATTTTTGTTCAACTTTAAAGTATATCTTTATACATTTAAAGGAATTTCCCCCAAATCAACATGTGTCATTTAGAATTTGTAGGAGCAAAATACTTTTTTTTTTCTCCTGAGCTTTTTTCTTATTTTTCCTTATAAAAACTACCCTTTAGTTTGGTATGAATTTATGAAGCATTTTATTAAATCATAAAATTGCATTGCTGAAAAAGAAATTATTTTCTTGAAAACTGACTTAACCTTCCTCACGACTATGATGACAGATAAATTATATCACTGATGATCATTAAAAGACCCATCCTTGCAAGGAACTGAGGAAATAGTTTCCTTATTTTGCTTTCCATTGTAATTTTACTTCAGTATATTTATGAGTTTCAGTGTAGAAGAGAGGAGAGGGGGTGCATGCATCTGTGCATGTGTCTGTTTAGTCTGGATCCTGTCATAAAGGTTTTACGCACAATAAGTAATCCAAGATGGGCTACTGCCACTGGGAACACAAATAAAATCTGTGATCCAATATTCCAATTAAAAGTAGTTATGAAATTAGTATAAACTGGAAAAGCTATTTTTCTTTCTGATTTTGCTTCTTTACAAACACAAAGACATACAAATGATTTTAAAGGCATGTAATTGATAGAAGTACTTTTCATAAATTACCTTTTCTGACTATTCTTAAAGATCATATACAGGAGCATTTTGGGGGTTTTTTGTTTCTTTCTTTCTTTTTTCTTTTTTTTTTTTTTTTCTTTCCCTTGTAACTTGCAAAAGCAGTTCTCCAGAAAATATCTGAGGGAGGCATTCAAATTATTTTAATGGGAAGGTACTTTAAACACATGTTTTTCACAACTTGTAAAGTTCTGGTTATAACATTAAAAAAAACAGACTACCTTGTGTTTCAACATCTCCATCTATGCTGGGGGGTGTGGTAGTCTGTGCATTGAACAGCACTATGAGTTGTGTTTAGGTTGCCTGCTACAAATTTGATGCTGTAACTGTGGTAAGAAGCTCTGGCTGCCTTTTAGGCAGATCTTCCCAAGAATGACTTCCTTTACACTCAGTGGAAAAAATTATGTTTAAATTGGGCAGACTGTTGATGATAAGGCATATCTATGGTAGCAAATTAGGCAGTGGTTGGCCTGCTGTTGGCCCTGAGGTCAACTGTCATGATCTGTCCCCTTCAGTATTTTCTATGCTCTTAATTTCCAGACCAGGATGGTCACAACCATGCTGCATATTGGGAACTTTTTTTGCCCCATGCTAGACCCTGAACTGTGCCTGGGAGTAGTCTGATAAAAAGCACTAGTGGATATAGGCTGAAACCATGCCAAGTACACTTCTGACTGTTTATAAGTGTAGATGATAGTGTGCTGGAGCTCAGGAACATTCACAGGCATGGTTTAATTTATGTAATATACACATAGTCACGTTTGATAAGTTAGGTGTCATGACTTCTCTTCAACGACTTTAAATGTCAGGCAGCATTAAATAGTAGGCAATCTAAATTGCCCATAACTCTTTGGCTTTAAGCACTATCATAGTTAAAATGCCTAGGTAGCCACTTATAATAGATAGCATGAGTATATCCTTACGTGACTTCCTAGTGAGTGCCTGGGAAGTATGCATTTCTGTACTGTACTCTGAGCACTCAGCAAATCGCTGAAGGAGATGGAGTGGGCCAGATGCTCACCTGCCTGAGAAAACTCACAAGGACGATTCACTCTCCTTGTTAAGCAAAGAGCAGGTAGAATCGATCCACACCTGTGGATCTCAGGATATCAATCCACTACTCTCAGGGTCCCCTGAGTAGTTGTTTTGTCATATAATGCCTCAGGGGAATGGTAATCTCATACTCTCCAACACTATGAATGCAGGAGGGGAGCTCCTCCTGAGCAGCTCAGGGTGACTCAGATTTTCACATAGAAACCTGTCTAAACAGAAAATCCACTATGAAATGTGGCTTATCCACAGTTAAAAAGAATCTGCTACAACTAAGAATGAGAACAGCAAACCTTTGTTCCAGATATTGACGTCATAGTTCTGTGTAGAGGCAGGGGTGTTGCAGTCTTGCTTTGCTCTCCTCTTTGAGCCCCAAACTTCCATCTCTTTCCAATTCTTCACACTGGGTAGTAGAGGGTACCTTAAGCAGTCTCTTAATGCTCAGCTGACTGATTGCATGAGTGATCGTTTAGTAAACAGGCAGTATATTCTTCCTGCTCTCACAGAGAATAGAAAATGAAAAACCCCAAAACACCACCACACTGGCTTTTTCAAAACAAAACAGCAGTGGAAAACATTGTCAGTAATTTAATTATCTTTTAGGCTGACAGCTTTAGCTGTATTTAAAAATTACTAACCGAGGGCTTTACATTAAGCCTGCCAAAAAAGGAACAGCAACTAACAGATGTGCTTTACTCTTCTTGGGCTCATCACCAGTGAGGTGCAGCTGCTGCTTTGACTTTATCTTTTGTGGCTTGCTTTGAAATGTTGTCCTTTTTTATCACTATACACTAGTTTTATTACCTTGCTTTTTTCTAAAACCTAACATTGTTTTTGACAACATCATGCTGATGAGCTGCAAGAAGGATGCTCTGTGAATCTTGTGGTACGTTAAAATTATGCTAGTGGTGCAGAGAACAGGTTTAGGCAATATACATATGTCTACAGGATGCAGCAGAGTGATGCTCGTTTTTAATTAATGGGACACTTCTCAATGAAAAGATGGCAGTTGTTTTATAACCAAGGCAGGAATATAATCTGGAACACATTGAGTGTGTTTGTTCACCTTGGAAGAGAAATTAGGGTATTGTATTTGTTTTATTTAAACTGCGTTTAAGAGTATAAGGAGATGGCAACGCTGGGAAAGTGATTTGGCTGGCAAAGTTATTAAAGCAAACATTCCTCAGCTTGACATTATTCATATTTGAATAAAATGGATTAGATATAGAGAATTTTCACTGTTCTACCTCTTAGCACATCTGGTAATCGCAACAGCATAAAATACAGAAGCGAAGATGGAATAAAATCTCAACATTAAAATATTTCTTATTTTTTTCCAGGAACAGAGAGGAGTGTGGAAACATGATGGAGGACAACTACTTAGGGAATAAATAAGCTATTTTTTGCAAAGGACTCAACAGTTCTTTTTGTTTTGTGGAATTAATTTTTTTTTTTTTTTAAATACTGTCAGAGATCCCTACACATAACAGCTTTAGACTAAGCTAGGTATTTTTATCTGGAAAGAAGAACAATTTATGGGTAATGAAAGGCGTAATTACAATTAGCTGAGATGCTGACATCCAATGGGGTAGAATTGTTATTTCATTTTACATCCTTAGCAAAAATGTACTTACTTGATTCTTAACTAGAAAATATGAGTCTCATGCTGAGAACTAAGTGTGAGATTGAATATTGGCCACAGCTTTGAGTTAGGGAGTTGGTGGTAGGAATGAACAAGGAGAGTCTGAGGGAACTAGGAGGAGGGACGAAGGGGAAGAGAGTTGATACAAATACTGAGAGCTGTGTGCACATTCCTCCTCTTCCATACGCACTCTCTGACCCTATCTGTGGGGTCGGAGTAGTGCCAAGTCCATTTTCCAGCCTTTCTTCCTACATAGGAAGCTCCTAACAGGAGCTGATCCTGAGTAGCAGACTAGGGCAGGGGAAGAGATGGGGTAAAGGCAGAATTATAAGAATAGGCTGACAGCAGACAATCCATCATCTTATTTCTTTCCCACCCACAGTATAACCATTTAGACACAGCTCAGCACTGTGTGCTTTTGTTACAACAGCATCTTCCAGCTCACCCTTAGTTGCCTTTCTCTTGTATCCAAGTTGCCATGCAGTTCTGTACACAGAGATAATTTATAACTTCAGAGTCTGCAAGATCTAAGGCTTGTCAGTCTCTGGTAAGCTCTGGTAAGAGGTGAGCAGGAAGGGGGAACCCTTCCACACTCTGTGCCTACACAGGAAAGAAATGTAAACCCTGGCATGAGAGGCTATACTATTTAATTAGTTTGTTGGTGAGTCTGGGTTCTGAATACTGTGATGAAGTTTGGTATTTGACATTGACCCAAGAAATAACCTATGAAAGATTAAAAAGACATATTAGATCCTACAGTCTGTCTTCAGTGTTACTTCCTCTGTACTGATCACATCTGTCCTTACTGCAGTCCACCTGATAAAATCTAAATAACCCATCTTTTCAGTTCTGTCACTCTAAAGTTACTCTGAAGTTTCCATAGCTTTGAGAAGTTATATGTGAAATTTAAATTTTCTTTTGTTTTAAACAATAACTGATCTTGATTACAATTCATTAACTTTCATAAAGACTTTAAACATAATTATCATGAAAATAAGAAATAACTGCAAATTTGAAAGCCAGATGTTGCAAATCAATGTTCATAAAAGTAGTTTTTTATTAACTATGTTTCAATGGCAATATTCACCTCATTAAGAGACACAGCATGAGTATAAGACCTGAATACTGCTGTGTTCAATATTTAGATGGGCAGGAATCTAGAAGAATACTTAGCCTTAAATACAATTCAGAAGATGCCTTGATACAACACAGAAGAATAATCTCTAGAACTACCCCACTGAACTTTGAGACCCCTTGGGTGAAAAACAGAAAATGCAACTGGTGGGACCAGCAGGGAAGAGGGAGAGGGAAAATGCCTAACTCTTGCCTCTTTTAGGTAAAAAGCCCTGCAGACTCTTCCTTTAGCTGTACCTTTTAAATGTGTGAACCTGCTGGTACAATTTCATATTCTGATCCACTCTCTTGTAGGTGTTTAACCTAGGACTAGGTGGAACCAATTTTAGATTGTCTCATACAGCTTTCTTCAATAGCTCCTAATGACTACCTACGTATAACTTATTGCGGTAGCTACTGTGAATTCCTGTTTCAGGTGTCTAACTCTCCATTCATCAGGCAGAAAATGCAGGCACTTGGCAATGCCTAATTCCAGGACTACAGGAATACAGATTAATTTCCAGCATTGCAATACTGAGTGTTAGTACACTGACACATCCTCTTTAGATCACCGAGATTTGAATTTGTCTTATATAACTTTACTGCATTAAAGTTTTATTCCATTGTGGATATAGTTAATAGTGAAAATCCATCTTTTTCAGTCCTGTTGCATGATGGCAACACTGCTTGGAACAAGGAAGTGTACAAGAACATCTACTATATATAACTACCCATTTTTTATCTCATATTAAATACTACATCATTAATTTGTTAGTCTAAATGAGGAATGCTTACTTAATAATTTAGTTGACCTATTTGGTCACATTTTCTGCCTGTCAAAATATCACAAGCAGATTTCAGTTTCTCCATAAATAATTCGTGAATGGAATTAGATATGTAACAGATGTATACACCTGTAAAATGTATGGATTCATCGTGATTTATTTATTATGTCTACTCGGTACTTGATCTGTGATTTTTGAAACTTGAGCTAGCATGATTTTCACTGTGCCTTGATATTTCACGTAATGACTAGGTGAGACTAAGATTTACAGCTTAATCACTCAAAACAGTACATGCAAATTGTCATCTTCAAAAGAATATAGCTAAGGGGAGAATTAGAGAAAGGGATGCCAAAAGTGGCAAACATTGAAATCCTCTTCTGAAAATTAAAAATAATCTGATTTCGCTTTTCTCTTTTTTTTTTAATGAAGAATGCAACACTAGGGCTAAACACAAACGTTTTCACTTCGTTATCACTCTCAGAGAACTGTTTTTTCTCTCTGGATGGACTGTAGTAAAATCCATGGTAATTGTATTTTTACATAGGTGTATGCAGTGGAGCAGAAAAAGGAGTTAAGCAGAAACTTATTGAGCTTGTTTTATTGCTTCTGTGTCAGGACCTTGGTCAGAGTATTTCCATCCAACATGTCATTCAGTGCCTTCTTTTAAAAATAGCATCTCTTTTAAGTTTACACAGTTCAATCTCAGGAAGTATGTGTGACTCAAGAATGTGAATAGTGGATAGAGAAAGGAAAGGATTTGAGCCTATCTAAATTATTTGTTTTAAAATCTAGCAGGCTGATTTTGCAAAACATCTCACCAAAAGTGGTATTGTTATGAACAATAAGTGATTTAAATGCAATGCAAATAGATCAAGGACAATCTATGCTAGTTTCTCAAATATTTACCTATTCCAATAACATTCTTTGGTCTGCATCTTGTGCTGTTTCCTCACATGTTTCTTCATAACTTTCTTATCTTTCCTTACCACCTGAGGCTCCAGCGAGACATAAGAGCTCTTCATGAGCTCTCTCCAAGCCATGGCCTACCTGGTCACCTGTGCCACCGGGAGGACGAAACTCCTGGGATGGATTGCCTTGACTGCCTTGACTGCTGGCATCTCTGAGCAGAGCATCACCACTGGGTGCCATTCATCCACTAGCCTGGCTCTAGCGGAAAAAAGACAGTAATCAAGGCCATTTCTCCCTACCACAGACATGATACTGGACCTCTTCTTACTCCCCTCTTAGCAATGCTACCACTAGCCTCTTCTGGTCAAATTGCCTTCACCTGTTTAACCCTTAACTATTTTCTTCGCAAATCCAAAGCATAGCACCATACAGGCTAATACGAAGAAAATTAACTTTATCCCAGCTAAAAGCCACACAGTCATCTTCAGATCTAACAAACATTTTGCCCTCTCCCAGCTTCCCGGGATCACCATGCACCTTCCAAAGCTCCACCCTGATTTTTAACTTCTCACAGTCCTTTGTACCTCTCTTGATTTCTCCTGTAGCCATACATAAAGGAATCTGTATATAACCTCATGTGAATAGGGCCTGAAAAGGATCTCCAGCACTTTTTCCTAAGTAATATTTACTATGCACTTGATATAAATCAGCTTGGAGATAATTTTTCAATATAAAAAGAAAAGTCCCTGAACCTGGATGAAGGAGAAAAAAAAAAAAAACAAAAAAAAAAAAAACAAGCATGACGAGCACCTAACAGGAATACTTTATAAACCATGAAGTAGGATTTTTCTAATGGACTCATTCTACCTCATTTTAGGTAATGCAACTGCAATGTGGCATATACTACAGATGGATAACATCACAACAGCAGTACACTTTTATAGCTAGCAAACAGGTGTCTGGGTTTATTTAACAATCTAGCTAGCATAAACCAGATTTCTATTTATTATTGAATAGTTGGTGCATATGATGTTGTTTCAAGGAAGCAGGGAAGCCTAATCTCTGTGAAGCATTTGCAGATTTAAGGTATTCCTGCAAATATTGTTTCATCTTCCAGAAATTTTTAAAACTGCTATTTTAGTATGCAACATCCATTCACTCCCTATAGTAATACCCTAAGCCTGTGATGGCTGCATTCCTGAGATATGAACAGGATTTGCCCCTTTGCATATGTAATATGTGTATTGTGTACATGTGAGAGAAAGAGAAAACATACTCCTTTTTAGTAAATATAATATGGAGCTAATTTTTGTTTGTGTGCAAACCATATTCACTATTCACACAGATAATTCTACTCTCCAGGTAAGCCTTTCATGATTATATGCTACACTGCTGTTAGACATGTAAACAGCTGTTTGTGCCAGGATGACTAACTGCTGAGGCTTTACACGTATCTTGAACAACCCTATTAGTCCCTGTTGGGACTTGAACATGATGGAGATGATAAAGCTCAAGACACCCACCACTGGTAATGTAAGCACTTAGAAATGTTATTCATAGAAACAAGGTCTACATCTATAGTAACAAGATGCAGAAGCAGGTATGGTTTTGCTGACTGTCCATCGGCAGTCTGCAATGGGTAATTGTTAGCGTGTTCCCCGTTATAGCTTTGGCTCAGGCCAAAGAACACTCTCCCAAGCAGTGCCTAATTTAGGTCAGCATTGGCCAGGCATGGCTCCAGTAGGCAATACCGATGAAACTACTCTTTCGGGGAGGGAGAAAAGAGAGTTCAATAGTTTGTGTGCAACTCAGGGCCAGAAAACCAGCTGAGGGTATAGATGGAGCCAAAGGCATCAGACATCTATGCTCATCTGAGTGTTGGATTGGGTACCTGAATGGACAACAGAGTTACTCAGCTCTCCTGCAGCTCTAATCATAAGTGCCAAAGTAGGGAGAAAACATTCTGATTACTGCTAACCCCACTGACATGCAGTCTTATGAAAAAAAAGAATATACTCCAATGACTAATTGCTGAAAACAGATATGCTTAGGTAAGATGTGAAGATGTTTATAGCCACTGGAGCAAATCATTAAGAGAAATGGTATGTCTCCAGATTAAGACATTTATGAAAAATCTGTGTTAGTCAAAAATGAAGTATGGGGCTGAGAACAAAAAATAACTAGTTGAAAATGAAGGATCTGTGATGCATAAGGGCTAAGCCTACAGGTCTGAGTAGTGCTATGACTAAACTTTATCAATGCACCAGTGAAAAAAAGTCATTATTATCCTTAATTTACCCATAGGGAAAATGAGCTGTGTTGAAGTTGTGTATCTGGTATATGATAGAGGACAATGACAGAGTTTAAAGCAATGTGAAGGGGTCTCTGAAATTTAGTAGCAGGTGCCCTCTTCCAAAATTCATTGCCTGTCCTGCCTCTATAAAGAGCTGGAGAGAATAAACAACTTAGGGGTTAAAGGCATTTTGATTTATTCCAATAAAAAAAGGGATTTTTCCCCAAGCAATTCCTGAAGATTATAGACTGTTATTCCCTTTAGCAGTGCACAGGTTCATGAATGATTAATGAAGTTTTAGGTCCAAAATCACTGAGTAGTGGTATATTGCAAGTTTTACAGTGTGATCTGTTACCAGCAAATGTATCTTTTGGTGTTTCATTTGTTGGATATACTATGCTGTGAATTGAATAATCCTTCTGATTTTCACCCCTTCTAGAAATTACCAGTTAGATGGGAGTGAGAAGAAAATTTCACTGCCTGAAAAGTATATTGCTGTTAAGCACCTCGTTCCTTGTTTGTATGCTTGGTAGGTGAAGAGTGAGGGGAGAGGATTTAGCTCTTATTTTCCAGCATTTTTCTTCTAGTAGTAAGGTATAATTTGCATAGCTTATCACTGCAGCCTTTTCAGCTGCTTTATTAATGGCCTTTTAAGGAAGCTAGCAATACTCATCTAAGTAGCTTTGTTTGGAAACCTTGTCATGATTGAGTTTTAGAAGCTGAAAGAAAAGGATGAGTCACAGCAAGCTTCAGGATGTGAGTGATCCTGCAGCAGAGATGAATGGAAGAGTACAGGGGTTAATAAAAACTTTTTTTTTTTTATTTAACCAACAAGAAAGAGTAGTTTGGTCTGGAGGGAATGAAATCCATATCATTAAGAAGAGTTCTTTTTGAACACAGAAGAGTTCTCTTAGTGCTAAGCCATTGGAGAACCATCACATAAGCATTTCAAAAATGAAGTATACTTGAAGTTTATGAAGTTAAGTATGGTATAAACATGATATAAGGAAGTCAAAACATAAAAAGGACTTGTAGTGATTAGGATGCAATGACAGTGTTTACAGTTACCTAGTTACTATACGGATTACAGTTCTCACAAGTGATTTTATTTACTTTAATTCTTTTAATCCAGTAACAAACTAGTATAAAAGTCACATGGGTTGACACCCATTTTCTTTTAAGCATACTCCCTTGTTCAGTGACAATCAGGTTTATGACACCTGATCTCTTTCAGGAAGATCATGGATCTTACAACCTTGTATCTGAGATGCATATAATTTAGTGAAGAGTATGACCTAGAAATACTACAATATTAGGAGTAAAGTACTTTCTTAGGAAGCAGAAGCAATACATTCAAGCCTGCTTAGATAGAGGATACTCTGAAATTACAGTTCTCTCATTACTGACAAGTATTGTAAACAGTAAGATACTGTAGAACAGTTAAGAAAACATTTTTCTACACATCATCTTTTATTAGAGCCAACCTTACTCTACTAGGTGCTGATTCTAAGAAAAGGATCACACAGCCTGGATGCAAAGTCTAGATGGAGGATGCCTGATATTTCCTCCTAATTTCTTATACACATAGTGAAAAGAGTCTGTTACGGAGGCTTCCAAATGAGCGACCCACCACCAATTTTAAAAAAATAAATAAATTTATTTTTTAATAAAACAACCAACCAGCTCTCCGTAAATTACAGATTCGAATGTCTGCAAGAGGAGAACAGAATAACTTTCTGGGGTTTAACAGCAACCCAAACCACTTTACAAAGCCCCACTCCCCAGGGGTTTAACGGCAACCCCAAACATAAACTTCACTGCCTGGGGTTTAATGGGAACCCTAAATGTAAAACAAAGCCTCACACCCCAGGGGTTTAATGGCAACCCCAAACACAAAAAAAACTTCACTACCTAGGGTTTAACGACAACCCAAAACGCTCTACACTCACCTGATAAGTGAGGGCTCTCAACCTTGAGGACCTGCCAAGGGCAGTGTCCTGACTCAAGGCACCTCAAGGAGTTTCCTTGGGCAGCGTCCCGAACCCAAGGGGAGAGTCCTCGACCACAGCGTGCTGCTCCAGGGGGACGAGCTCAAAATGGCTCCCCCAGGGGACTCCATTTATACCCAGGCCGAATCTGACCTGTAGTCAATAGCGGCTCCCATTGGTCAAAGGTCTCAACTATCGCGAGACCTTGAAAATAAAGACAGCCAGAAGCTGCCACACTTCAACAGCCAAGAAGCTCTGCTTTCACTGGGCGGATGCACCTGCCACAGAGTCAGAATTAAACTTGTATTTCCCATTTTGTTTACTCAACATTTTCTTCCCTCTAAAATAAAATATTAAATTGCCATGCAAAATGTAAACTCTGATCTACCCTGCTAGGAGGATTGAGAGAAGCATATATTTTATCATAGAATCATAGAATGATTTGGGTTGGAAGGGACCTTAAAGATCATCTGGTTCCAATCCCACTGCTATGGGCACCTTCCACTAGATGAGGTTGCTCAAAGACTCATCCAATATGGCCTTGAACACTTCCAGGGATGGGGCATCCACAACTTCTCTGGGCAACCTGTTCCTGTGTCTCACCACCCTCACAGTAAAGAATTTCTTCCTTACATCTAGTCTAAATCTATCCTTTTTCAGTTTAAAGTTGCCTCTTGTCCTAACACTATATGCCATTGTAAAATGTCACTCTCTGGCTTTCTTGTAGGCTTCCTTTAGGTACTGAAAGGCAACTATAAGGTCTCCCTGAAGCCTTCTCTTCTCCAGGCTGAGCAACCTCAACTCTCTCAGCCTGTTCTCATGAGGGAGGTGATCCAGTCCACCAGTCATCTTCATGGCCTTGCTCTGGACCCACTCCAACAAGTTCGTGTCCTTCTTATGTTGAGGGCCCCAGAGCTGGACACAGTACTGCAGGTGGGGTCTCACAAGAACAGAGCAGAGGTGGAGAATCACTTCCCTCAACCTGCTAGTCACAATTCTCTTGATGCAGCCCAGGATATGGTTTCTGGGCTGTGAGCTTCTCATCAACCAGCACCCCCCAGTCCTTCTTTGCAGGGCTGCTCTCAATCCACTCATCATCCAGCCTGTATTTGTGCTTGGCATTACCTCAATCCAGGTGCAGCACCTTGCACTTGGCCTTGTTGAATTTCATGAGGTTTGCACAGGCCCACCTCTCAAGCCTGTCAAGGTCCCTCTGGACGGCACATACCTTCCCTCCAGCGTGTCGACCACACCACACATGCTGATGTCATCAGCAAACTTGCTGAGAGTGCACTCAATACCATCGTGCATGTAATCAACAAAGACGTTAAACTGCGCTGGTGCCAATACTGACCCCTGAGGAACACCACTCATCACAGGTCTCCACTTGGTCATTGCGCTGTTGACTGCAACTCTGTGAGTGCGACCATCCAGCCAATTCCTTATCCACTGAGTGGTCCATCTGTCCAATCAATGTCTCACAAATTTAGAGACAAGGATGTTGGGTGGAAAAGTGTCAAATGCTTTGCGAAAGACCAGGTAGATGATGTCAGTTGCTCTTTCCTTATCCACCAATGCTATAACCCCATTGCAGAAGGACACCAAATTTGTCAGGCATGATTTGCCCTTAGTGAAGCCATGTTGGCTGTCACCAATCACTTCTTTATCTTCCATGTGCCTTAGCATAGTTTCCAGGAGGATCCACTCCATGACCTTTCTGGGCACAGAGGTGAGACTGACTGGCCTGTAGTTCCCGGCTCTTCCTTTTTTGCCTTGTTAAAACAGGGGGTTATGTTTCCCTTCTTCCAGTCAGTGGGAACTTCACCAGACTGCCATGACTTCTCAAATATGATGGAGAGTGGCTTAGTCACTTCATCCACCAGTTCCCTCAGGGCCCACAGATGCATCTCACCAGTGCCATGGACTTGTGCACCTTCAGGTTCCTTAGATGGCCTAGAACCTGATCTTCTACAGTGGGTGGTTCTTCATTCTCCCAGTTCCTGCCTTTGCCTTCTGCATCTTGGACAGTGTGGCTGGAGCACTTGTTGAAGACTGAGACAAAAAAGTCATTGAGTACCTCAGCCTTCTCCATATCCCAGGTCTCCCATTTCCTTACAGAGGGAGCCCATATTTTCCCCAGTCTTCCTTTTACCACTGATTTACCTAAAAAAGCTTGCCCTTGACATCCCTGGCCAGATTTTATTCTATCAGGGCTTTGGCTTTCCTAACACGATCCCTGGCTGTTCTGACAGTCTGTCTATATTCCTCCCAGGCTACCTGTCCTTGCTTCATTCCTCTGTAGACTTCCTTTTCGTGTTTGAGCAATTCCAGGAGCTCCTTGTTCATCCAGGCAGGGCTTCTGGAATCTTTACCTGACTTCCTCTTTGTTGGGATGCATCATTCCTGAGCTTGGAGGTGAACTCTGAATATTAACCAGCTTTCTTGGGCCCCTCTTCCCTCTAGGGATTTATCCCATGTTACTCCGCCAAGTAGATCCCTGAAGAGGCCAAAGTTTGGGTACAAATGGATACTTCAGTTCTCAGGATGGGGAGTTCTCTTGTTCACATCTTCAGTACTGTGATTTGTTTTAGTATTTTGGGGCTGTTTGTGTGATTTCCTGGAGGAAATGAGTTAGATACAATGGCTGGGTTTCATCACACCTCATTTCTGCTGTGCAGCATGTAAAATTCCATGGCTGAACTAATCACCATAAATCCACTTTATGATCAGTGAAAAGAAATAATTATTTCTAGGTCTTGATTCATCAGTCCCGCTTCCCATATCCACTTCAGAAAATACTGAATTGTACCTAAAATTGCCTTTTTTTCTTCATTGACTATAAAGGGAGTCCAAGGTGACTTGATCAGATTTTTAGCAGACATCTGTCATTATCTGTACTGCATGTAGACATGAATATTTGAGTAGATGAATCCTTTCCAATTTACCTTTGAAATTATGAATACTGTACTTGGGCAAGTAGCTAACATTGCATTCTTAAACAATGCACATTTTTCATTCTCTTTGCACTACAATTTTAATGCACTTTCCTGTTAACTATTTACATTTACAGTTCAGCAAAAGGAATACTTTGCTTATCTAACTATTTGAAGAAGGTCAGATTACTCTGTATTCTAATAGGATAATCAGGGATGTGGGATCTGGTCTAATCATTCAGTTTGGAATGCACATCAGAAGATAATCTAATCCAGCCTTCTGCTTAACATTGATTTCAGACCAGGATGCTCAGGGTTTTATCCAGTCAGGTCTTCAAAACCTCTGAAGGCAGAGAATCTGCAGACTCTTTGTATAACCTGTTACACTGTTTGACTCTCCTCATAGTGAAAAGTTTTCTTCTTATCTCCAGATGGAGTCTCTCCTGATTCATTTTATGAAGTTATCACTCACCTTTCCAGCATGCACAGCTATGAAGGCCATGGTTCTATCTTCTTAATGACCTCCTCATAGATATTGGCATGCTGTTCAGACTGAACAAGCCCCATTTCCTCAGTCCCTCTCATGGGGCAGTTCTGCAGCCCTCCAACCATCCAGTGACCTTTAACAGGCCATCCAATGGCCTGTTAATAGAGACAGATATACTAGGATGCACTGCTGACTCCTGTTTACTCTGCTGCCCATCCCTGCAGCAGAGCTGCTCCCCAGACAGTCCATCCCCAGCCTTTACCATTAGAAGAGTTTCTTCCTTCCCAGGTGCAGGACTTTGCCTGAATCTTTGCTGAATTTCATTCACCATTCCTCCAGACTGTCTAGGTCTCTCTGAATGGCAGTTCTGTCCTCAAGTATATTGATTGCCTCATCCTCAAACTACTGTAGATTTGTATTTATTACATTATCATAATCTACATTCATATATTTTAATTCATCTCTCATAAGAAAGGAAGTTAGGAAGGAAGCAAGCAAGACAATCTAGACCTCAGAACTGAGAAAAGTGGTATTTCAAGCTATTGAGGTTTTGATCCATTTTTTCTTTGTAGTGGTATGACCACAGTCTTTCAATGCTTAGCAACACAGTGAGTCTGACCTAAAGATGCAAGGTGCTGTTTATCTTGTGTTCCTGATAACTATCTTTTCAATAACATTTAATAAAAAACCCTGCTAGTGTCTAGTAAAGATTCCTAGTATCAACTTTAGAAAAAAAACATTCCCCTGGTGGTTAAAAATCTCATCTGAAACGTTAATATCCAGGTTTAAATTCCAAGACTGAGGGTAGGTTAACCCTGTAGACTGTAACATGGTGTTTGTTTGTGTTTGCTTAGATAACAAAATAAATAAGCTGTAAGTGCACAAAGTTCCAAGTAATCTAGGTATTCTAGGCCATACAGATTTCCATGCTCATTGAAGAAGATTGTTGATGTCAAAATTTGCTCTGATGCCCGTACTGTGTAGCTATATCATCAGCTAGGGATTTAGAAAGAGGCCTATTAATCCTAGTGTGGAAGCTCTAAGTATTATCTGTTCTGAAATCCATCCTTTCTTAAATGTTTTCTCTTAGGAGAAAGTCTCTCAGCATATGCAGAACAAAACCACATTTCACAATGTGATTTTTTTAATGAAGCAGATTTTCTGCTTTGTAGCCAGATCTACCTATAAATATTTCTTCCAGTAGTTCATCTCCTCAAATCCTTCTGTTTCCCAGATTGCCTGCCAAAGTGATATGGTGTGTATAACACAGAACCAAAAATAATTGATATAATTTTACTGATTTTTTTTAGCTGATTTTGCAAATCAGCACAAATTATTTTACTGTTATTACTTCTAGTAAAATAGATGAAATAGATTAATCTATTTTTCCCTAAGACTTAATTTCCCTGAAGAGACCAGCTGAGACAGAAAATAATTTAACATATATAAAGAAATATTCAAGATTATTATCTTATTCATTTCTCCTCCAACAGGTTAATGAACTGTTTCTGATGTAAACTTAAGATGCTGGAGCTACATTTGAAAGCCTCAAAACCTTTGGCCTTCCATTCGATGTAGGGAATGAGGGACTGACTTTGCTACTTCTTCAGAGATTTGATTCATGGATTTCTTGCAATGTGATCTTTCTTGACAGTGATGTGAACTCTGGTGAAAATGCACACAGACTTCCTGCCAAAGTTTAATAAAGCATTGCTGTCTGATGGTTCTACAATTTGTAAGCTACTGGACTTGAGGGCAAAAGAGAATGCCTGATGGAAACTTGCATGAGAGGTGAAATTCTGTGCTAATCACAAGTCCTGCTATGCAGACTGAGCAACTCTGCATAGAAATATTATAGCATCCACTTTTTATCCAGTGAAATGTTGAGCTACTTATACTGGCAAACCCATGGGTCTGAGATAAGCTACCAGGAAAGGTTTAATAAAAATCCTCAGGCAGGTGTTTGGAGATTACAATTGTGATTTGAATTTACAAGGTGGTCAATAGCTGCAACACTATAGTGGAAAGCTAAATGACCTAAGCTAGAAGCTTAACTTTTCAATTACTAGAAGTAGCTGAGCAAACCATAGTCATAACTCCTTTCTACCCATATAAACATCTGCTGAGCCAGGGACAGCACGTGTTATGGCTAGCTTAAACGTATGGTTTCATTTATAAATGTGCTCATTGGACATCTAGCTGTTGCCAAAACAAATCTGAAGTGTCTGAGCTCTGCCTGAGCTGCCCTCAGAAAGCACAACTCACACACTGAAAATCAATGAAATTACACCAAGGCACAACAGGTAGCAGGGAGATGAGTTGGTTGAGAACAGCCCTACTTCTCCAGTAACACTCAGAAAAGCTGCTTCAAATTTTCAAAGCAGTGTAGGCAAAACTGAATTTTACCACCTCAAGGATGAAGAGCTGCCACAGGCAAAAGGAAGGGGCTGAAGAGAGATAAAACATCCTGGTACTGGGCAGAGAGTTGCAAGGAAGGAAAACCCTAAAGATTCAGGTTGTTCTGTCAGTAGCTGCTGCTGCTAGGTGGAAACACTCTCTTTAATTACCCCTGCACTTTCTGGTTTACCACACTGTGGGGAATCAGTGTTGTAAGGCACAGTGGGTCACAGGTACCAGCTGATTTGTCTCCAGGTATTTGGTTACTTACATTGCTACTGCTTAATACCAGGTTTGATTCCCAGTACAATTGCATTGCCTTACAGAATCTAAAGCTTTGTTCACTAAAATTGAGCTTTGCATGTCTGGAAGACAAAACAGATTAGAGAAGCCACTGTGTGATTGGTATGGTTTTGCCCTTTGCTGCAAAATTTCATGCTGCTGTTGTGTCATGCTCCTTTTTAATTGAAATTAGATATAATTTTTAGAGGAAAGTATTTGTTTAATTGCAGCTTTTCAAAATCTCCTTGGACTCTGTCTTTTTTTTTTCTTTTTTTTAAAGTACAACCAGATGAATGGCATTGCAGTGATGACCCTGACTTCACACCATGCTCATCATGATACACTGTGTCAGCTTGGGTGGTACAATTAATGCGACATGACCTTATGCCACACTGAATGTCACAGCAACATTTTGTTTTTCCCCCTTCATTCCAGGAATAACTGTCAGAATTATTTTTTTATTGTGTCAACTACTCAAACACTTATATCCACAACGGTATGAGTTATAAAACACCTTCTCTTCAAACAGTCTGGCAGTTAACTCCTGAAATATTTTCTCTAACCTTTAGATACTCACAGTGTTTTCCCAGATGACTGTATTTTATTTACCTTACTAAGTTGCACAGTTCAGTGCCAGTAACAAGCTCTCCTGATTATTTAACTAATCTGTACCACACACTAGGCTTTTATGTTTTGCTTTCATTTTTTTCTGGCTAGTCCAGAATATTTGGAATATTCTTAGCAGATCATGATTTCACAATGCTTGTACTCCAGATCAAGCTGATGTTTAAAGGCAAATTTCTTTTTCAGTATCCATATGACTACCTTTGCTTGGTATGTGGGAAATGCTTGTTGGCAACCCTGCGAGGTCCTGAGTGGATAAACAGAGCAGTGAATGGACTCAAGAGCCATCCCACAGGTCTCCAAGAAGAATTTGAATGAAATGCTGATCAGAGCTGTGGAGCAAAAAAGCCTGCCATTTTAATTCAACCTTCCACTGGAAGACGGTAAGATTTTTTTGGTCAGATATTAGTATAAATTATTATAGTCAATAAACCTTTGGTGTCTTGTGTCCCCTGAACATCTGTTTTGGCTGAGCTCAGGCAAACTGCTCACATAAACATTAGCCAGCTGATGATTCCTTATTTCTATGCTACAAAAATTTTCTTTTCTGCCAACTGATGATACTTCAAGTACTTGTTGCAAATATTTGGCTTTCAACACTCCACTGAAATAATGCCCCCCACTGTAATAATATTCCTATTTTTGGACCCAGTGCAACTCACATGAGAGCTATTTATTGAATTAGAGGACAACTAAGGTAATATTCTCATGGTGACCTTTAGGTCTGGAGTACAGTGAGCTGACGTCTGTCACTCTTCAATTCATTTATTGCTAAGATGCTCCTGTTCAGTTTGCTTTAGTGTTGCTAGTAAAAAGTAACTCCCAGATTATTCGGGAATCGGTCTTTCCAATGTATAATGAATTTATCCTTCACTGCATAAGTGAACTAGACTGGAAACTTAGGATCATATATTTTGTTAATTTTTGAACTAGGAAAGAAAAAAATGTCAAAAATTTATGTTAACAAGTTCATCTTTGATACAAAGAAAGGTAAAGGGATTTCACCATGCTGTCCAACTTTGGAAACCTTGACTTATTTGCCTTAGTTAGGACAAAAGTCCTCCCAGGCTGTATGTACAGTCACAGAAGAAAGATGGACTCCCTCTTAAGCATGACTCCTTACAAATGATTACTTTCTATGTTTTCGATCAGCCTTTGGCTGAATCTCTCACTCTTTCTTCCTTGACTCTGCTAATGACCCCACAGAAAAAAAATGAAAGAAAAATTATAAGAAATACTGAAGGCAGTCTGATCCTTCCCCAGTATACACTCCGGCTCCTAGCAGTAATCTTTTAGGTAGCCGCTAACTGGATTTTTAATCTGGACCACTAATAGACCCTGAAATAGTTCTATGCATTGGTTTTGCCTTTTTTTTTTTTTTTTTTTTTTTGTGGGTAGTTTTTAGTGCTGGTCTATCCTTTAAGAAATATTGTATACAGGGTTCAGGAGGTACCTGAACACAGTGGAAATACTGTTTTCTGTTTCATTTCCAATTTCTTTGCTAATAATTTCTTAAATTTATATTTCCTTTTTGACTTCTATTAAGCAGTCATTTCCTTAGAAATATCTACAATGATTCAAAAAATCTGTTCTCTAAGTGATAATAGCTCATTTAGAACCTATCATTTTACACAAAATTTTCCCATACTTACTACTTTGCATTTGTCAATACTGAATCTTTAATATATTTTATACCCCATTCACTTTTGTAAGTCTGTAATCAACATTAGCACTGACCTTCTTGAGTAATTCTGTATCATCAGCAAAGTTTGTCACCTCACTTTTCATGTCATTAACTGAATTATTTTTACTGATACAATGAGCCCATCTCCTAAACCTTCCTTTGTGATTATTGGTATTTTTTATTTAGACTTGAATTTATGTTCTTATTTTAAGCAGTTACTAATCCATAATTGGAGCTTGTAAGAGTCTTGTGTATGCAAGTCTGAATGGATCGCCCATATTCATGTGCTATTTCACTTCTTCACAGAAACCTAATAGCTGTGTGAGGCACACCTTTCCTCTGTAAGAAAAGTTTTTATCAATATTGGACTCTGTATGTCATATTTACCCATGTACCTCTTCCTACTTGTTCAACTGTTTATCCCCGCATCATCTCCAAACCTTTTCTTAAAGGTCATTTTCTTATTCTATTACCAAATCCAGCTACCAGCAAGTAATAGTTACCTATCATCGTTAGTGCTTTACATGTATAAATATGAAGTATTTAATCATAATTAAGTTAATTTAGAACTCTTGAGTGACTCCATGTGGTCCTTGAAATTTGTTTCTCTTCATTTTATTAATTGATTCTGAATCCAGCTCTACTACTGAGATTTCACCTGTAGGCAGTTACTCCTTTCTACCCCTATATAAACAAACTGGTCTGTCAAATTTCCTTAGCTATTTGTAGTGCATATTGATCAAAAATGTCTATATATTTAATTTTACCAACAGGTCTGGTGAATGCTTTTTCTATTCTTGATCCCCTATTTGTGCTACAGGCTCTGCATCAGGCTTCAAATTTTTGGGAAATCTTTTGTTATTAAATTCTCAGTCATTGGCAGGTTGCATCTCAAAATCTTTGGGACTCTAGCTTATTGTGATTTTGTACTTAAGTTTCCAAATTATATATATATATTTTATTAAAAACAAAGAATATCAGACCCTAATTTAAGCATTTAGTTTCAGTGTCCTACGTTGGGCTGCATAACTTTCATCTGTAAAGCAATTAGTAGACAGGAGTAGTAGGGGTAGATCCAAGTGCTTTGGATCATCCCAGCAGAATTAACTTTCTGTTTGTTCAAGGTAATCAAGAATATTGTTCAGAGCCTAAGGACTTATTCATTAGTGTTATGAACACTAAATGTTGGATTCTGTATATATTATTAATTTAATCAAAAGTACAGTTTCTGTGTGGTTTTTTCACAACAAAAATGTATAAAAATACAGTTGTTGTTGAACTCAAACTCATCTAGTAAAAGGAGAAAGAAAACACTTTGAAATATTTCAGTGATGTTTCATAAGCTGGTTTTGAGGCCTCAGTGATCATAACCTTGATCTATGAAATGTAATATTGAGAGTGTCAAGACAAATTTTTCAGACTATGGAATTTATTTTTGTCTTTGTTTAATAAGGTAAGGAAAAGTAATTTGAAGAAAAATAGCTAAGGCAAAGACAAATCTATACTAACTGAGCAATCATAAGTCAAAAATGAGAAGGGTGTACTCCAACCTTAAAGCCATCGTATGTGTGAGTTATAATGCATTTATAACTAAATATATGTACCTTCATGTGTACATAGTAGAGCAAAATGGATTCCCAAAGCATCTTTATAATGTTGAGTTTCTTCTTATTTAGGTTAGGAAATTTCAACACTATCCAATGGCAGATACTATATTTTTATTTAACTCCAAACCCAAGAACTTCTATTATCATTCTTTAAAAGGCTTTAAATAATCCTATTTTAAGTTTATACATGAATTTAAAAGTGAAAACATAATTTTGAGTATGGACTGCTAACATGTCTCAGCAAATAAGGATGAGGCCACTATTGTGCTGTCATCAACATTTCTGACATTTACTCAGGCAGTATAATTGTGATTTATTGTCTTGTTATTTCTGTCACGTCATCTCTTAAAAATGAAAATAAAGTGATGTTTGGTGCCAGAAGTTGGCAGTGAGTGACCATAAACAGACAATTACAATGCTCCTCAAAAACAGAATTTTAACACAAAATCAGACCTGTTACCGTACAGAATACAAACATGGAATTTTCCAGATACCTACAGATTTAGGAGTGGCAGCTGTTAAACAAATAAGTAGCAAATATGTGAAGTGTCATTTATCACTAATCAAAGGCATTCACACAGCAATTAATTTAAATTATTAGCAACCAGCTACAGCTGAGCATTTATTAAAAAAAAAAAGGGGGGGCGGGGAGACAGAGATGAAGAGAAAAATAATAAGAGAGAAAACAATGTACTGCTTTCCAGGAACAGTATACTGTTCTATAGTACACTATACTAAAGGATAGACATGGGGACACTGTCTGTCTCCATTCATTTTCATTTCTTTTCTTTAGAAAAGAAACACAACTCATTGCCAGTGTTATTTTCCCCACCTGCAGCTGCCCTTTTGGGTTTTTCTATATGTTGTCTTGCTCCCTTTCTTAGTGTTATGACTTGTAATCCTCCATTCAAGGTCTGCCACACACTGATATTGGTCAGCTACATGGCAACCTGTTGCTTCTTTTCTGAAATGAGACTGTAAATTCCTCAGGATGCTTCCTCATGCTTCAATTCTGTGTCAGCACAGAAAGGCCCTGTGCCATTTGTGAATACTAGTGTAACGGAGGCATGAATGCTAATAAAGTTTTCAGGTAGTTAGAAAGAGAAAATTAGAGGAGGGATAAATCATCCTCTTCTTGAAGACTTCTCTCCAGAGCTTGATGATTAAGGCAAGAGAAATAGTTTAATTCACACTTGCTGGAGCAGGCTCCTGACCCAGCTGACAGCAGAGGCACTGTGGATCAAGAGCATGATGAGTCAGTTTTACAGGATCTACTGTTCCTCAGAGTGGTGTCTACATGAAACATGTATTTTGTTTACACTTTCCTCAAGTAGATCATGCTTTTATTTTCTGTCAAGACAAACTAGCTACTTTCCTGTTCTTGCTCTCTGTCAATAAATAGCTTCCAAAATTATTCTAAAAATAGGCTTGCTGGGAAGATTCCTAATGTGAATAACCCTGAATTACAGCTTTCAGAGAAAAAAGGAAAAAAAAAAAGAATTCTTCCAGAAGATTCCTGTTATCTTTGTATATTCTTTTATGTACACTTTTCTCTTTTATTTTCAACAAAATGTTAAAAGAAACATTCAAAACACAGCATAAAATTTGTTCAGGTAGATTCCAAGGGCCTTACAAAAATAGTGACCCTTTGTGCCATTTTGTTAGGAACAGATACTGACTTGTCTTCCCCCCTGATTCACTGGCATAAGCAAAAATTAAATGTAAGGCCAAAAATCATATGTTGAGTAATATCTTACTCTATGGTTAATTTAATTAAAGTCAGTATGCTTACTGGTGGATCAGTGAGGGTGAAAATATCATCCTAAGAAAGAGAACTGTAATTGGTTGACTTTGAGATGCGAACTATTCAAAACTCTTACTTGAGTCCTTTTTTCTTTCACAAAACAGGGTGTGTAGAGCCTTGTATAGTCTTTTGGGGCAGAAAATTACCATAAAGCACATTAACACAGGGAATTTTATCCTCTTATATCATTAATGAACTCTACTTCTCTACTTCGTGTTTGCAAGCTTTTGTGTGACAGCTGAGCTCTTCGTTAATATGACAGGGACTAGCCAGGAACCTCAAGAGCTAAGAACATTAAATGCAACAGCTTGAGCTAAAAAAACAATCCTCTGTAGCTGGGAGCTGGTACACTTGTATAGTCTGTGAATAACTCACTAATACGTTTCAGTTGCTCTGACTGTTCAGCTCTGATTTACTTTACATAACTTGAAACTAAACTTTTGGTTCACATATTTACACTCAAATACCTTATTCATTTTTGCTGGGAGTATAGCTCTTTGTAAACGACAGACAAGCTTTTCAGATAAAAATGGCAGACATACCTAAATGATTTTCTCTGATTTCCAGTAAGGCTCACTCCAAGGATAGGCATCATTTAACTTCAGCTATGTAACAAAATATCTACGTGAAAATAGTCAGCTAAGCTACCTTTATAGTCAATGGAGGGAAACAAGGAAAACTGCTCATGTCACTATTTTATATGCCAGTTCTGGTGGAATGGATAAATTGTACAGACACCAGTCCCTCCTTTGGGTGATGGTCCTCCCACTTGCAATGAGTATCAGGTTCCAAAATACAGATGTTCAGTGCTGTTTGAGATACCATTTCCACTTGGCTTCCAGCCATCACTCCAGAATGGAGTGGATTTTTTGCATAGCTTTTTAGTTATGTCTGCCAACTAATGGCTCAGATACCCTACCACATCTGAAATAGCAATGCACAACTGTGCTTTGGTACCTGAATTGTTCCCCTCACTATAGGCAATGAAAAGTAGTAAGGGAATTAGCTATACTTTAAATCCTAATTTCATTGACATCACTAGCAAAACTGGTTTAATTTTAGTAGTGCAGGTGCAGACAATTAACTCTCATGAGCCTCAGATTAACAGAAAATGCACCTGAGCAGACAGTCTAGGTAGATTAACAGAGAGTATTTGCAAATAATTTTCATCTCCTTTGTTGGAAGATGGTAAGTATCAAAGATAGTTATGCATGATTATTTTTCAGCAGAAAAAAGGACTCCCAAGTAAGTTTACCAGCTGGGCTTGAGCATTTTGTGTGTTAAATAACCAAAAAAAAAGACCAAAAAAAAAGACTGAACAGTTGACTCAGAACATGAGTGAGTACTGAATTGTGCAGTTTTCACATTTCAAGTTTCACTGCTAGGAATATCTTTATTTCTAATCAGCAGAACAAAATCATATAGTTTTAAAAAGAAATGTGCATGATTGCATTATACAGTGATACAATCTGTGACTGCGCAGTTTTATTATAGAAAATTGTTTGCTTTGTCTATTAAGAAACTGTATAGTGTCTGATTCAAATGAAATCAATAGTAGTCTGACAAACGGAGGGACTGAAATCTGAGCTGTCCTCTACTTTGGAGTTTAAGTCCATTTAAGAAGAGACCATGTCTACATAGATTTTTTGGATTTTTTTTTAAGCCCCCATAATATCATGCTCTTTCCTACTCAATGCAAACATACTTCAAAGCTAAAAAAATAAAAATGCATGTATGTAATGTACACATTATAGCAAAACCAGAAGAATTCACGTGTTTGCAAAAAGATTTATGAAAATGTTTTAGCTGTTCATAATGCTAGTGGTTTTCTGACAACTTTAAGAACATGATCATAAGCCCTTCTGAGGCTGAAGACTGACTTAAGTGTCATTTTAGCTGAGTGACAACAATGGAGCAAGACACAGTCATTTACACACTTCAGTGACAGATGAAAGCCATAAATAAATGGAATTCCTTTGAAAAATTGGTCTGTAAATACTAATCATGTATAATTATAAGCACCAGTTCTCCAAAGTCTCAATAGATTTATCTCCCTTGTCCTAACAAAAATAAAAGACAGAGAGTAGTTTACATCTAAGTTCAACTGGTTTCAGAAAAAAAATGGCTAGAGCAGTCATCTCTGTAGATTAATATGCCATTTCACTGAAAATGAGAATTGGTGTATTCCGAAATTACAAAGGCTAAAAACATCCACCAAATTCATACAGAAAAACAGCAGGTTTGCAGAAGAGCCTCAGAGCTTTCAAGCATTTAATTTAAACAGGCAATGTGTGTGTTGCTGTGCCTGTCACTAGAAGCTGTTGTTTTTATGACGATACTTTTCATATTCAAACACTTTTTAAATATTGGATATTCATCTTTTCCCTTCCACTGAATTTTCATGTTTTTGTTATGTAAGTTATGCAGAGAAGATTCTTTCTGAACATGCAGAAATGATACTAAATCTTCATAAATGCATAGAAGAAGAAACAGGACATCAATAAAAAGTACCTGAAGTGGAAAGAGTTTTGACAGTAAACAAATTTTTAAAAATTAAAACTAAAACAGCAATCTCCAGTCAGACAGTAACATGAATCGTTGATCAGACATATAACTCTCCATGTAATTGTTTCCCCCATAAATCCTGCAGACATAATTCAAGTCTGGAAGGAAAAACAGTAAGATGTCACTCCTTACCAGGCTACCTAGGCTATTTCAAAGTCTTGGAGGGTTTAAACTGAGTCCTGTCTGTTGAATTATTGTCACATGAGAAACAGAAACCCTCTTGGCAATCGAGATGAAAACTCAGGTCTTTGAAAGCCATAGATCTCAGGAGCTTTCCACACTCAGAGCCACTGTGTAGTGGCCAATGTAAGCTACTTTCTGCAGGTCTAGAAGTTTGTGGCTGTCGCCCGTTGGTCTGCCTTCTTCCAACAGACTGAGAGGGATGATGAGGGAAAGAGTTAAAATAATGTTGTTATGGTCACTGATATCCTACTGATCCCATATGGATTTGCAGAAGATCTAGACTTTCTAGTTTCACCACAGTCCTGCAACTGATATTTAACACCTTCATAGGCTGAATATATTAAAATTATGCACCAAATACTATTTCTTACTAATTCTTATTTCATGACTTGGAAAACTCTGGCAACTCCTCCCTTTCTGAGCTGTTTAGTCCTCTAAACACCTTAGCAGCAGATCAAAGTTGACACCTGCCTGGAAAAGCAAGAATTGTGTAACTTCCAAATGGATGAACAAAACATAAAGTGAGTCAATGCTGAACGTTAAAGAATGGGACATTAAAGAATATCCCATAGCCAGGGATTTTCTTTAACTTCAGTGAAAACAAAAGCTAATTCCTTTGCTGAAGGGGAAACATTTTACTTACACCAGATTCAGTGATTGGAGACAGCAATGTCACATTTTACTGATGTTCAGCCTATATGTAAAGCAGCTCACATGCTCTCCTAATGGCTTTTTAGCCACTATCTATGACAGCATCACTCCTACTAAAGCATAAAAGTAAGCTGTCAGCTTATGCATATTGTAGGCCAAGCTCTTTCAGCTCTCTAGGCATTAGTACTGCCATTAGTACATTTTGAAAAACTTATTACGTAATTGTGGACACTGCTGATCACAACAAATCTTTAGAAAATGTAGTCCCACATCTATTTACTTCCCTAATGACTGAATTTCACATCATTCTTCTGTCAATTTGTTCCTTAGAAAATTAGGATTTTATTTATTTATTTAGTATTTTGTGTGTGTGCTTAAGACAGCCTGACTCAATTGACACTCAATTTAGGGATAATTACACATTAGCTACTATAAATGGACACAAAAATATATTTCCTTAAGAATCTAGAAGAAGAGAAAAAAGAATAACAAAGAGCAAGCTTTAGAAACTCTTGTAAGCCACTTGTCTATCCATACCAGCTCTTTGACACTAGCACTCTCCTTGAAATCATTTTTAGACTGAAATCACACAATGATGCTGCTTCTGAAATGTTAATGTTTTCATGTCTAAGGCAAGACTAGATTATTCTCCCCTGAAGTTTTTTAGCAGGCAGTTAGGTCCTTGCCAGCACCAACAACATTGTGGACCCCTACTGATGATAAAGAACTGCCTTCTGTCTTGCTTTCAGGGAATAAATGCTCCTTGTGACTCACACTGCCTTACTCCTCTTGAATGCAGCTGTCTTTTTCTCATCAGAGTTCAAGTAAATTTACAAGGGTGCTTTAGCGAGAGAAAACTGAAAAGGCTGCTTATTCTCCAAGCTCACTATGTTGGCTTTTTTCTGAGAAACACTCATTGTTCAGTAACGATATTCCCTGCCGAACTCACAAATTGAATCTGGGGGAGAGACAGAAAGGATGTTTCAGAGGTGAAATTAAATGACAAGTTTTATCAGTGGTCCATAAAGATCATAATGTCTTATTTATTTAGGGCTTTTGCTGGGACTGGGATTGTACAATGTGGAATGCACTCTCTGGAATATTTGCAAAATTTGTCCCGTGTGTTTGGAGCCTAACAACTCCAGAAATCTGCCATGGAGAGCCTGTGGCTTTCTGCCAGTCCATTAGTGTAATGAAAAAGCGGTTATATACTTTCTATACTTCTGGACACGATAGGTCATAGTCACTTTTCACCACCCAGGCTGAACCAAGCAACCAGAGGGTCTTATCCCCTCTTTATTTGACATCACATCTCCAGTACTGTCTGACAAAGAAAGATGACTTTAATTATAGCTGTGTGTCCATTCCTGGTGATGGGATTGTTGAGGGTTTCCTGTATGGATGTCTGGAGAGGTGACCATATGGATCCTCAGGCGAAGAGTAAAGAGAAGATGACAGGAAAAACAAGAAAGAACAAAGTACCAACTCTGTGTTACTCCCTTACCAGCACTGTGGGTTTTTTTTTCGTCAGCTCACACAAGCAGCACTGGCCAAGGTTGTGCAACATCCTGAATGCCCCATTGTGTCAGTCAGTATCATTTGTCCCTGTTAGAGAAGCAGTGAAGTAGCACCTTTGCTCCATTTTTCTTAGCAAACCTCCTTAATGATAGCTCAAAACCTATACTACATTTTTCTCATAGCCAGCCTGTTCCCTCAGAGCACCAAAGGACAACCCACCTTTGTCTCTTAGGCACTGGGTGAGTACTTTGAAAGAAGAAAACAAAAGCTCATCGGCTTGTGTGAACATGTTGAAGCTCAAGCTAGATCAAAAGAAGCAGCAAGGCAAACTTTTGGGTGCACTCTTGGGAGGAAGGGAAACATGGGAGGAAGTGACAGCAGACATTAAAATACTGTATGTAGTGTTTTGCAAATGAAAAACTGACATTTCAGGTGGTTTTGCAGTAGACCTGGTTGAGTATTACATAGGTGATCACAGAAAATATTTCAGATTAATGTGGCAAGTTTACTAAGCTTTTATTTATGAGTTGTAACTATTTTAATTTCTCTGTAACACTGAATTATTGCAGCCATTTTGGATTGAGGCCTAACAGCTTCTTTAAACCTTTAATAATTGAAAACCTGCAGTTCACTTATTGCTTTCCTCTGAAAATGGAACTTCAAAATATTTTAAACTACGAGAAAGAAAAAAAATCCTTATCTGAAAGGATTTGAAATTTCATCTGTATTTTGCCAATTTCTTGAGTACAATGTTTTATAACATGATCTGACAGTTGGACTCTGAGGATGAAGAAAAAATTTGCTTAGAGCAACTGTGTAAGTTACGTCTCCAAACCACTTAATCTGTCCTTTTCCTACTGGCCCTAAATTTGTGTCAGATAATGTGAAAGGCCTGACAGTATTCTTTATAATGTGTAGGAGAAAAATAAAACCGGGGAAGATAATTATCTTAAGAAATTAAGAATTGCTTCAGAATTTGCTCTAAGGAAGCAAATTTGCTTTTAAAACAAGGAAGATGTTAAGGTGTATAAAAAAATATCACAGTGTACACAGGGACCTTTACAATGTCTTTATACAAAACCATGACACAAATTAGTAAAGAAAGTTTGGAGCCTTGTCGCAGGTATCTAGCAGTCTCAAGAAAAGCATCACTAAAGTGGAAGGACTCAGAAGACAGTCACAAAAATGAGGTCTAGAAATACTCATAATAAAACCACAATATGTTTCCCTTTCTTAGCATGGTGAAAAAAACTAAGGATAGAAAATCATTAGTAATATATCAAAAGTAGTTTGGGAACTTCTTGCTGCATCATAGAACAAGAATTGATTTTACATGAGAAATAGAAGTAGGATATCAAAACAGAAAATGTTGAGACTAGAACTTAACTGAAAACAAACAGGGAGTGGACATTTGCAAGTTCTCTAGACTGTCCAGAATTACAATCAGTTATGTTGTAGAAAGGATATTGTGCTTTTTTTTTAAAAAAAAATCAGAGAAGAAGAAGATAAATATCTACGTATTCTTTTACAGCCTCTGGTGTTAGTCACTGCAAAAAGATGGTTTAGTGAGATAGAAAACACACGGATTGATCTAGTAAGACAAAAATGCTTTCAAAATTAAATATAAATAATATAAAATTTGTCTGTTAAGGTCTGAAATTGTAAACTCAATTTAGAGACTCAAAAGTTCATTGATCAAAGGGACAGGAAGCCCAGTTTAGGGGATACAGTAGGACAAAGCACAAAGACTAATAACCTTGGGAACTGCCTAGTGCTTTTTTGTTGATTTGCTGTGTGTACCTACAGAGGGAAACTGAAAAGATAAACTCTTGAGACTCTTTTTGCCTGGCATGAATAGCATCTACTTTCAGTTACATGGATACACAAAATTTAGATTAAGCCATTGGTGTCACCAAATCAAGCTAAGACTCTTAACGCTCAGTATTCTAAAGTGGCTGATAAAGTCATGCTCAAATTTTCAGCTGACATTAATGATAAAATGGCCATGAACGAGCGCACTTTTTAATTTCTGCATAAGTGGATAGATTTTATCTCCCTTCTTATTTTATTCTAATGACCATTTCACCCCCTGCTGCCTGATTCCCATCTGTTACCAGTGTCTGGGAGAGCCCCTGGAAACTGAGAACAGGAGAGGCCTCCTGAGTAGAAAATTTGTTCAAGATTCCTTTGTTTGGCCACTAGATGACTCTCTGATCTATTGAAATTTATCAGGAAAACCAGTAGACCCTGGGAACACAAAAATGGATGCCAGGGTTTTTTTTTTTTTTGATTTTGGGTTGTTTTTTCATTTCTTGTTGATATCAGTAGTTTGGTATGTTAAGACAGCATGGGACAATCTACGCAGAGGTCAAGACAAAATTCAAGCTTACGTAGTTTTACGGCTGAACTTGTTTTTTGTTTGTTTGTTTTTTTTCCTCAAAAGTCTCCCAAGACTTAAAGATAAGTAATCATATGCACACACAAAATAAGAAAATAAGTAACCTTGACAAACCTAACAGGCAAAGGTGAGACTCCAGTGTTGGTATCATCACATGAAAAATAGGTGATGGTAGGAAACAGTGTCTGATGGTCATTCCACTGATGTTCTTCGGTCCCTAAAGCTCCATATAGTTTCAATTAATTCCTTCAGCAATTTCAGTCTTTTCATGAGACTTGGTATTGTTATTCCTCCACTTCTACCACAAAAGCTTCAGGAAGTTAGCGTAGCATAAAAGTTGCATTTACTCTGCTTCCCACTTTTCTCCCTCTTGCCTCCCTCTTCCCCCCAGTAGAGTGATAGTATGGTTTCTAATAATAAGGACCTGAATGCAGGTGTGTGGAAGCAAAAAAGTCAGCTCTAATTCAGCATTCCACAACTGAGTGATGTCTTGATAAAGCTCATTCTGAATCATGAATTGTAAGGCTGACTGCAGAGCTGACATCTGCAGCATTTTAGAGCTTGAGAAGCCTAGAAAGATGACAAGGTATTGTAAGATGCAGCCCTCTGAAGAGAACTAGTGGATAAGGACTTACAATAAATCTCAATATGCAGTCTGCTCTGGTATTTTCTGCTGAATTGAAGAGCAGATGGTATGGTTGCTATTTGGTCTTCAGAATCTTAAGGAGACTGCTATGTTGTGAATAGGAGGCTATTCATTGTTATCTATTAAACTGAATGACAATAGGCAACTCAACAAACCAAGTTTTGGTAGGAGTACTTCTATTTGTTTATGAAAAGTCCAGGAACTAGCACTCCTACAGCAGATGTTTACTCTTTTTTGGATGTTCACAATCTTTCCCAATGTATATTACTGTCATGTGGTATAAAAAAATCCAGCGTGCCCCAAAATCCAAATACATTTAACTGTGTCATTGGTTGTTGCTTATGTCTGATGGAGTAATGGGACAAATTTGAAGATCATGTGAAGTGAATATGTACCTAGCTTAGTTTTTGGTACCATGATCAGAATCACCAGTGAAACAAAACCATTATTTGTCCAGCTCTAGAGATGATCCTTTTCAGAACTCATTATGAGAAGAGAATTATTTGATCAGCAGAAGTTTAGTGTGATATCTGAAAGTAGGAGAAAAAAGATTTATTTTGGTTCTCTGTAAAATGTTCTAATCTTCAAATGCAATCAGGAAATAAAACTAATTATATCTACTCCTTACAACTTAAAAAGTGTTTTCATCAAAGTGATGAGGATTTCAGAAGTATTTGAATTCTCATATGCATTTTCAAAATTTATTCTAAAATGCACTGATGAGTGAATGAATAACTAGTTCAATTTAATAAAACAAATGTTATCTATTACATCTTTCCAAGGATAGATTTTATCACTTTTTATTTCAAGATGGGATTATTTAAATGTATTTGTAAATTCTTCCAGTAATGAAAAAAATGAATAAAGGTTAATTCTTAGTATAAAGACTTGGTGTCAATTATATTACTGAAAAAAATATTTCAGTTTCATTTCCTGCTTTATCTCTGATCCAGTTTTTATGTTTCATGAGGAATGACTTAAGCAGGGACCACAGAGTGAAGCTGGAATTTCTCAGGCAGCCATTTTCATTAGATAATTTACAGTCAAGTGTGAAATTCACTAAGGGAGCATTTAAGATTTCTGCATCTCATTTTTAAATCTGGGTATCCTTTATTCATCTGTCTTTCCAGATAAGAAGTGTCATTATTTGATGCCATTTGATAGAGTGATTTATAGTGTCTGATCAATTAGAGTTTATAAGATCACAGTAAACTTGAAAAAGTAAAGATGAGCAGTGAAATAAGGATATACAAGTGCTTCCTGTCATTGTCTTGCATCGTAAAATTTGTCAGTTAGGACCTAAAATTCAATACTGGGAAATCAAGAGGTCAAGAAAAAAACCTGCAGAAAGGTAGCTAGAATTTTTTATTACATAATTTCACCTTTGGTACTAGAGAATTGTGCAACATTAGCACTTCAATGTCTTCTTCATTTTAAGTGGTTTCTTTCATATTCTGTGCCATGGCAGCTACAGACTATAGCCATGGACAAATTGAGTCTAGAGAGAGCTTCAGAAGCAAGTCTGGCCCTCATTCAAACCCTTTGAAGTGGATGAAAGGGTGTCTATTGACTTTGATGGACTTTGGCTTGAACTCTTCCAGCTTCTACAGGCAGTCTTGGGTTCTGATCGTCATCCAGATGATGCTCATGTATTTTATTAATTTGCTGCTTATTTATATGTATTGAACAGCACTGGGAACAGGTCCAGGAATACAGGGCTTTGCCTTCTAGGATGATGCTTTAACAGTGAATGCAAGAAAATAATTTTTTTTAGTGTCTCTGAATTTTCTGTGATTTCCTGCAAAGTGATACAAATTTTGCATTAAGGATATCTCCCATCGCTCCAGAATTCAGCCAGGGTTGACTGGATGGGTAAGGTAAGATTGAATGTTCATGGACAAAAGAGGAAAGGAATTACTATCCACATCAAAATTACTTCTGTAACCATTCAGGCCTGTATCAAAATTGCACATATCAAGTTGTAGCAGAAAATAGTTTTCATTGTATTTCACCGGATTCCAAAACTGCCTGACTGTGGGAAAAGGAAGAACTGCAAGTGTTATATGGAACTGGCAGATCAAGAGCAAGGTACCTGGGAAATAACAGCTTTTGTGCTTTAGAAAAGCCAAAGAGATGTGACTAAGTGTTCCTGTGATTTTAGAAAGTGAGACTAAGTCTTTGAAAGTTTGTGGCCTTTATCTCTACTTCTGTGAGTGGAATGTGTTGATCTAAGAACATGACAAGGGGGACAAAAGGTCTACCACCCGCTGCCTGAATCGAGCACTCACCTGCAGGTCACCAGCCTTGCCAAAGAGATTTGCATTGACAGAATATGAAATGTCATTACCATCAAAACATAGAAGATTATCTTTCCTTTGAAGAAAAGCAACAGCTACACTAACTTTGAAGTTTGAGAACAGGAAGTCAATTAGTTCAAAAGTACTAGACACAAATGGGGAAATGTTGCCAATAGAAACTTCAGTTTCAAACCCTGCAAGATGGGCTTCTTATGACACTTTTCAATGACAAGTCCCCAGCTAGTGAACAGATTTTGGACCATAAGAATGGAATCACTTGACTAACCATGTCCAATCCTCAAAAAAGTTAATCTTTCCTGCTATACATAAATAGATTTCACAGAACATCTAGTATGTGTGCCACCATACCCTCATGAACGACAGACTATGTTCCAATAATCCAATAAACCTCTGCTTTATTCCTGTGAGATTGATTGTTGGAATTGTACAAATTCTGTTAAATAAAATTTTGTAGATGATGTTAGAAAGTGGACTAGTTATATGCTGCAGAAGAGCAAACTCCCTCCTCTGCTTGCAAAAGATTAAACAAGAATCTAGTTAATGAAGTCCTTGAACATATGAACAAAATACAGCAATTAAGCACTTCAGAAATTACAGTGCTATTAAGGATATCAAACTTGGGCCTTCTGCCTGCTTTTAGGCCTGTCTTCACCTTTCTTCTTCAGTTTACATTAGCTTAACATCAGGGCCTCAACTTCAGAATTTATTTTAGATTTCTCAGAACTCAATTACAATCTCTTGCATCACTTTCAAATAATTTTTTGGCATTGGTTTGAATAACAGCATGAAGCTGTTAAGCTATGTTAACTCAATCACAAATGGTTACATTCTGTTCTTACACTTTGTTCTCATGAAATGCAGTCTGTTGTCTTGACCATCACTAACACTAACTAAATGGGTTTTAATGAAGACAAGTGAATATATCTCTGGCTGACTGCACATCCTGTCATCTATAGAAATACAAGGCATAATAAGTCTTAAAGCCTTTACTAGTATGGTTACCCAGCTCATATCCTAGAGGATCCATTACTGTGTAAGGATTCATAATTTCATAATGCTTATTTTTCTCACTAACACAAGACATCCTTTTAAATATAATCTATATTAGTTATCCACATCTTTTCTGCATGTCTGCAGGTATGCTACCCAAGATTAAGGTAAGACTAATGTCAACAATCGTCTGAGAATTTTCAGCAAATACAGAATGTATCTGTTCTTTTTTTAACAGAATCTACTATAACTAGCATAAAACATGAAATCATAAATATGTGCTGATCATTTATTTTTGTTCAGACAAACCTGAAGATTTCATTAACAACATTTAAAACTTTGAGTGGTATGGAAATCAGTTTTACATTAGAACACCTCTCACACTATTTACCCTCATAAAAGTTAAAATCAGTTGCAGATTTCCTAAAATGAGACATCAGATTAACATTTTCTAAGATATCAGTGGTGGGTTCTCACACTGGAAATCTATTCCTCTGGCAGGCCACCAGAATTTAAATTTGGCAGGCTGTAGTGTAGTATAAGGTTTACTTGTTCAATCAAGCATTCAATTAACTAACACGTCAGTATGTTGGTCCTTTGTGAGACAAATAAAAGGCAGCTAAAGTGTATTGAGCCAACTGAATGGCTAGTTGTGTAATTAATATTTGTTTTTAATTTATTGTAAGATGTCCAGATGGTCTGGCAATCAGTTCCTGGGAAATCCTTAAAATAATTGACTGAGTTCTGTAAACTTACTAGAGGGCAGCAGGTTTTCCTCTGTGTGTGCTTAGAATTGGGCAAATGATTCAGGAGATCTTTTCAAAATTATTATTTTTTTACCTTTTTTGTGATTAATACATTATTTGCAGTTATGACATAATTTCTGTGTAATTGCCTATTTGTTAAATATTAGGGTTTATCAATTATCTACAATCTATCTAAGACTGTCATTGTTTTGGGATCACACATCATTCTCCAGCTCAGTAAACCAAGCTTTATTAGTCTGGGAGAGAAGAAAGTATGCAATTTCTGGACATTTTTTTCTCAGCTAATCTCATTTTTGTTAGCTACTCCTGTAGTAGGTTAATCCTAGTAATGTAAACACTAAACAGGGAGAGAGAAAGACATTTGAAGTGTGTGATTTGATTACATGTGTGTTGAGATAGGATGGGTTGTTCTCTGAAAGCATGGCTCTTTCTACTGCTTAGATGAGTAACTTAGACTATACATACAACTTTTAGGTGAAAACATTGGAGGAGGGAGGAAATTTGAGCCTTTCAGTCTGTTTTTGTCCCACTTAACTACAGTACTTAAACTGAGAGCATTGCTATGCTAGACACCTCATATAGCCAATGGAGATGCAGGCATCTTCAGAGAATGATGTAGCTTGGACACCCCATTCCCATTAAGTACTGAAAAAGCTTAAGTCTACATGGATAACTGAAATCAGATTAATCAGATCTTTATGTAACAAAACTGCATTTCACCAAGGTCTCAGAGTAAATGGGATGCTTTTCAGCTAACCAAAAGAGATAAGAACCTAGGCTGTTTGACTATATAGCACGTTTTATACTTACATTAACTGATGACACTCACATCATGGGAATTGCAAGGACATTTCTAAACATTATTTCACTGGCAAACATTTGTCAGACTCATATGATACTACAGTCCTTAGTGGGAGGACCATTATGTGTTCCACTGTGTCATCTCCAACACACTATTTTGTATGTCTGGTAAATCCTAGAACTGATTTTTATCTCCATTCCCTGTTGCATTTGCATCATTCAGTTATGCATTCCCCCCACTCATACACTGGATGAAATGTCATTTGCAGAAGGATCATTCCCACTACTATCACCCTGACTTATTTTTTCTCTGACCAAAGTTGCATTGATTTCTCTACTGCCTTTTTCCTGGCTAAGAGTTAATGATCACACGCAATGTACAGATAATAGTGATGCCAGTATCCTTGTAGCAGTTAGCTGTGATCACACAGCGCTGTTCTCACACATAAATACTCACAAACAAAAGTAATAACAGAGATCCCACAAGCATTCATATACATAGACACATTTATTTGAATGATAATGCAAACCTCACCAGGAAGGGGTAGATTAGCTCATAAATCAGGTTTAAGGAATACCTTTTCAACTTCTACATCTTGCATTCAAGATATAGTGGGTTCATTTTTAAGATAAACTGCCTAGCAGTTACTTTTTTTACATGTAATACACTAGTGATAACCTGTATGCTTAAAAATCTTAATATATTTAATGCTTAGTAGGATACAATATTGAATTCTATGTTTTGTAAGATTTATTATACAGCTATGAAAGCTTTTTAAAATATGTGAGCAATAGTTTCCAAGCTCCACTTAAGCTGTCTTCAATGTTCAGTTTCTGACTGGAGTCTGCTTGGGGCTTCATTTTCAGGTGGCAGAAATTTGACATTGTTTGGAAAAAACAACTGTTTTGAGAGGTCTTCAGTGAAGTACTGAGAAGATGAGGCACCATAAATGACTAGTCATATTTGTAAAACACTGACCATTATATACAAAACTGTTTCATGGTTTTGAGTTATTCAGTCTGAAACTAGTTCATATGAGATTTGGAACGATTAAAGAATATTACTTCAGTTTTCCTGCCAATATGTCAACTCTATTAAACTCAAAATGGTACACTTTTCCTTAGCATTGTTTGTTTCAGTAAAGCACACATGAATTTTGAAAAAAAGTCTATGGATCTTGCAAGCTGAATGGCTCCCTAAATATCGATACAAATCTTATTCCTGTTTCAAGGAAATAAGAAATATATGACAGTCCATAGCTGAACATGAAACAAATTCTTCCTCTGACATTTTGTTCCTGCTTTATTTCCACTCATGTTATCATCTTGGTCATTATTCTTAGGAAGGTCATTAAAAGCTCAAAGGTATGTATGAGATTAAGGATTTCAGGCGAATGAAATTGAAAGTAGGTTTTCAGTACTGATATCACTTGCAGTATGCAAACATTTGACATTTCTAGTGCTCTTGGGGTACATTATGAGCAGACAGTGAACTCAACTTTTGGTTCCTATGGATCAAGAAAAATTACTAGCATTCTGTGAAATGGAAAGGCAGAAGATTATCCTCTTTATTTAGCATGTGTATGCAAGCTTCTAGCATGCCAAAATTTAAAGGGTATCATTTCTATAATTGGTGCTCGTAACACAGTGAGTTTTACCTGCATGTTTCTGAGTTTATCTGTATACAAAGTGTAAATAAAACAGCCCAAAATTTCTGCTGAGCATGACTTTTTTTAGAACTTTTTTCTTCTGCTAATCTTTTTTGCCCTATTCCTTCAATTTGCAAGAGAGATAAAAAAGTAGGAAACTCTTTTGCAGCCCTTAGCTAGAGCTAATGGGACTCAGGCTATATTACTGTCAGGATGAATCTGCATATTAACTGACCCTTTGTGTAGGGGTCTAGCACCTGACACTCTTTTATATTGCCATAATTAAAATGAGTCGATGGGTCAATTAAAATGAACTTTTCAATATTAATGACCTTTGATTACACCTAACTGAAGAATCAATGGTATAAAGTCAGCACAGGCTGGAAATACTAATCCAGAAAGCCTTTCAAGTAGGCAGACGTATGTATCGAGGTTTGAATTTAAAGCTAAAGTAGGGCTGTGTTATATTAGCAGATAAACAGATTTGTATCATATAGTTCTATGATAAACATTAGCAGATCCTTGCAATCATCTAAGGTACCTCTGTTCAATGAAGTTGTAGCGTAACACACAATCTAAGTTTCTTAAAAGTAACTGTTTCTGTTGCTCAGTCAGATGTTTTAACTACCAGAAATGTTATGGTGGTCCATGATTTGTTATACTGGATCTACTTTCAATAGCAATACATTTATTTATTTATTTCAACACAATTCTTTTAATAAAAGACTTTAGCACAATAGGGGAGTGAATTCTTTTTCTCCCACAGCCTCTGGAAATGACAGTATTCTCTGGGCAAGAATTCAGTTCTGACAGTCTCTGTAACAGATATTTCTAGTGATTTGCTTGTTCATGGAAAAAGGCCTTATATCATCCACAGGTGGTTTGATGAGGAAGAATTTTGGATAAGTAAAAGATCTGTAATCTTTTATTAGGTGAGACAAAAAACTTCATAGGTGAGGACACAGAATAACTAGGCTATTCTAGCTCTTGAAATGAAATTTCATCTGTCAGGGACTCAGAAGTATAACTCTCAGAAATCCAGTCCACATGAAGCACTCACAGGTCTTGACAGAGGCAATTTTCACTCTGTATCCATTAGGTAAGATTTCTAAAAGCAGTCAATGTTGGCCTAACTGCGGCCCAGATAACTTTGGTGAAAGTTCACCAATGAGTTCAACGTGGAGAGTCAAATCAATAGCAAGTGCTTTTCAAAGTCGCACTATTTAGCTTTTGAAATAAACATACCAATTCAAAGAAAGATAAGTAAAGACGTATCAATGTCAGCCACCTGTTTACTTAGGAACAACTATACAATAGTTGAGCATGTCTGAACAACAGAACACAGCTAATTTCAGGGTTATGCTTCCAAAATATTACAGCGAGGAGAAAAACATTCAAATTATGAAAAAAAAACCTTTGTTGCACTGTCCATTAAAATATGCCAAAGAGAAGGATGGATACTTCACTGGAGCATTCTTTTATTTATAAATACACAAGTCAGTAGCAGCATAGTTCATTCTAAAAGGGTACCTCATTATTGCAATGTGTAGTGCTCCCTGATATTTTTCCTCCAGTAAGTAGCAATATGTCAAACCCCACATATTTAACTCACTTCTCTTGATGTCAGAAGACCATGGCATACCCTAAAGAACAAATATTTGAATACTGTTCAAAACCTGTCAGTGAAGTCTTGGGTATCCATCTGTTGCACAGATAATATACATATGGAAATGACTGCCATTTATTACCAATACTAACAAAATAGTCAAGACTTCTTGTGTGTGTGTGTATGCATAATATATACACACACAGTACGTATATGTATATACAAGTATATCTATTATTTATATACCAATATGCATATAATTTTCTGCTTATTTACAAAGAATTAGTATATTTTTCAGGCTCAGTTTTTATATTGCTTTCATCCAACTGAAAGGGCGTATGGAAACAATAGGAACATATGGGAGAAAAGATCTGTTTTAAGACCAGATTGTGATATGTTTACTCATGTTGAATAACATACAAGGAATATTCCTTCTGTGGCATAAAGTACTCTGCTGTGAAGAAGCGTCACAATGCAGCAGTTTGTATTTACTCATGCTGTTAGATATTTGCCACTTGTTTACCTGCACCAGTGATAGTGTCGTGTCAGAACTAAATCTGGGGTTTGATTGTTTCATTTCTTTGCAAGTTCTACCCCGTGATAATTTTCTTGAATCAGGGAACTCTTTTATATACACAAACAGGGAACAAACTCTTACCTCTACTGCATAGGAATTACCAAGGACGATTATTGAGGTCTCCCATTCATAAGCATTATGCTGCTTAGTTTATGAGGTTAAAAATATGACTTTTCAAAATAGATTGCCAATGCCACTCTGTATCCAAACAGGGTTTAAACTGTGAAAAATTATTTGCTACTTAAGGTTGATGAGACACTGCATATTTTACTCACCCTATTTTGCCTAGGCAGTAGCATAGATCTCCAAAGTGTGAATGGTTTTATGTATGACGGGTGCACAGTTACCCTTATGCACCTTGGAGAAGAGAAAGAAAGAACTGAATTTCAAGCTTAACTCTGAACACCTTCCTTGAACAGCCTAAGTTTAACTGCAAACTCTCCCAGCTTTTCTGTTGTACCCATGTTGGTTTCAAATTCCACTTGATTTCCTATCAAAATAGTTGGAGATACTGGCTCTATAGCACTTCAGAGACTCAAGCCTGTACACTAAACTCCAATTTTCTATTTGTGCCCAACACATGTACCCACACAGCCACACAAGAGAAAGTCAAAGGGATGTTTGAATAGCATTAACCCACTTTACCTAGGAAAATGCCATTTTGCATAGGAGATTACTATATGTACAAGTAAGAATATGCAATTAAGGCCCTTCTGGCAGGTATCACACACATGAGCCTTCCATGAATTCTATAGGAGGCTGATGCTGAGGTCTTGATCCTGGCTAGTCCTACTCCTTGATTTTAGCCCAAAGTAAATGCCACATGAAGGGAATAGATCTTTTATTTTAAAGATACTGATCCTGCAAACACTTGAAGAGGCAAGCAATTTTACTTACATGGATCATCTGCAGAATCAGTAATGCCCCAAAGCCCCAAAATAAAAATATGGGAAAAAAAAAAAAAAGAAAAGGTGGCACCATATAAAAGCATAATCTCAATCTGAATGGCCTCTGCTAATGGAATTACAATGATTCCTCTTAGTTCATTGCCTTTTAGCAACCTAACATCTACAATACTCTCTTTCTGATTTACAAGCAGTTCAGTTAAGTATCTTATCCCAGTATTCATTAATTTTCTTTACAATAAAACTGTAAAAAAATCTGACAGATTAAACAAACATTGTGTCAGAGGATCCATGAGTACAGAGCAGTTTTACATGTCAAATTTGAACTCAAAGTAGAGAGAAGTTAAATATTTCATAATAATAAAGTAAGCAAATAAATTCCAGACTTGCCATGGAAACACTGACACTCATGAACTAACAGCAGCACTTGATCATACTTGAGTCATATATTATCCTTTAGACCCTAATTCTGCAGTGAAACTACCCTCAGCATGGTAGTCCAATCATAATTCCTTATATATTTCTGGATTAATTCTTTAGGACTTGGACTTTCGTCTTTCTTCTGGGTTATAAAGCAGAAATCACACTGTTTGCACAGCATAAGCAGCAACACATACAGCTTTTTAGTCTCAGCCAAGCATAATTATGGACACAACACTGTTAAGCTACTCTAGTAGAAATCTTTCATAAAAAATAAATAAATCTTAAAACTAGCAGTAGCTATCCCAGCCCACTACTTCCTCTGTAGCTGCAGACAGGGGGTTGGGAACTGGGTGGGCTGAGGTACCTGGTCCCACAAGATGCTTCGTGTCTCCAGTGAGATCCAGCCCTCCCTTAACTCCAGGGAACGTTGGTTGGAATTACAGATGTTTAACACATTGTATAAACAGGTCTATAAACTCTGACAGATTTTTGCACATCACTTACCTGAATATGAAAGACACTAAAATGAAATGAGGCAGGATAATTAAGACTGTGCACACTCCAGCACAGACCAAGTGCCATTTCTTGTCACACCCTGAAGGCCGTATCTTGTTACACCCTGCTTTTAATCTGAAATCCACATATGAATCAATAGCATATTGCCCCAGAAAATACACTATGAGGGTTTGGGGTTTTTTTTCATTTTATAAAACCATAATGACTTGAGAGGGGGAAAATATCCTCATAAATAAAACCAAATTAACCTGGAAACAGAAGATGGAGAAGAAGACAAAATTTGACAGTGACAAAACATATTTTGCTGCCCATCCTTACAGTCCGCTACCTATATGCACAGCCAATAACCAGTAAACATCTTGGTCATGACAGTAAAATATTTCACAAAGGCTCTCTATGTTTCAAGAGGACATGAACTGAATTTTTAATAAAACGTTAGCCTCAAAACGATTCAAAAGATTGCATTTTGAAAAGACAATCATATCCAAGCAAAAGAGATTCTATAAAACTGCTACCCAAATAGGTAACAGAGAGCTTGAAACGTGACACAAAAAAAAGATGCGCAACATATCCTCACACTGCAGTCATATTACAAGTCAGTACTTCAAGAGCAATGAGTAAGATATAAATATTTACCCTAGGTAGCTAGACTGAAGAATGTAAACAGATTCCACAGATATAATATAATTTGTCAATATCTTTACTGCTGGAAATGGAAATGTTAACTCAGGCAGGTCACTGATCCTGAAAGATGAGTATAATCAATTACATTTTTTACCTGTCAGTCATTCACTTCATTGCCTTTCTCGCAGCTGACTGCTCCTCTGCTTTTCATTCCTTGTTTCAAGGCACTGAACAACTTTTTATATGCACGTTTCACTCAGTCTTCTTCACCGTTTCCCTACTGCCATCTCAGATTAACACTGCTTGTTTCAGAACTAGTCTGTTTTCTTCCCTTATTTTCACAGTATTGCCTGTTTCCACTGTCTCCCAACTCAGAAAGGTGGCCCTTCTGGTCTCTGAAATGCCATCTTAAATCTCACTTCTTCTCAAGGTCCACAAATTTTAACCACCTCCTAAACAATAAAATCTGATCCAAAGCTCACTGAAGACAGTGAGAGCCTTTCTGTTAACTTCAATGAATCGGGACCAGATTGCTGTCTAGTCTGGACTGAAATCTAGCGAAAAAAATCCCAAAAGGATCTCTATAGGTATCTTTTTTGTTAGTAACAGACTGCTACTTGAACATAGTCATGGCAATACTATATCCTAGGTTAATACCATCTCTGACTATTTCCAATACATTTTCTCCAGACCTTATGCAAAGCACTAAGGCCTTAATTTTGATGTTACCTTTATCTGTACAAATCTGGAGTGATGCCAAAGGCTTCTGACAGAGTTTAAGTAAATAAGCATAGACTAATTCTTATCACTTCCTTTATATACTAAATACCATTCTACATCTAGGTAGGTAAAACAAGGAAAACTCTTGTGTTTATGAACCAGGTTAGTAAATCATTACAAAAAAACCCAGAGTTAAAATGGCTTTTTAGGTAGAGTGATGGAGTATTTGGCAGGCACGGTGAAAACTTTAAAGCCAGTGTGTTTTAAATTCTCGCTAGTGAGGATGTGCAATACTGTTCTTGCAAGGATCCCTTCTCTAACCCTATATTATTCATTTAAGAGCACCTTGAAGAAAAAGCATTCCAGAAATCAAAAATAATGATGTGACTCTGCTTCATTCTTCCTGTCTTCACAAACATTGTTATTTATTCACTCTTCATGTAATTCTCCCTGCCTCTTCCTACCTCAGTTCTCTAATACATATTTTTTATAAGGGGAAATTAAAATAAATTAGTTTTGCCCACCCTTCCTTCTCCTACCACTTAAGTTTTTCATTTTTTCTAAGTGCTTTGGGTGTAAAGCCAAGGCCTTTCTGCAATCCCACAGTGCTCCCACCAAGTGATATAGGGACATCAGTTCTAACAGACAGTTTGGGAGATCTAACACAGCATAATAATTAAGATACACAGATTCTATGTAGAGGACTCCGTTCACATTATGGAAAAAGCTATCATTATCAGACAGCAACTACTGCCAATATAAAGCTAAACTATTACACATTTATTGAAAGGTACGCTGTGATTTGAGGCTATTTCAGCAGTAATTTGACAGTAATGACAATTCACATTTTTCACATCTTTACCCTATATTGTACTAACCAAGGTACTTTAGGAGATGGGACAAAAGTAACACTGCCTATTACCACATAACTTCGCCAAGTGTATCAGCAAACACAAAGCCAGTTAGATGACCTTCAATGAAGGGGTGCAGTTCTGGGGGTTTTTGGCTTATTTTTTGTGTTGGTTTTCTTTTTTTAAAAAAAAAAAAAAGATATTTATGCCAACCCTTTTATTATTGTGAAGTACACTCCACCCTCACAGCTTCAGCTATAGGAGGCAAACCCTTTGTAGAAATGAAATTACTGTTGCAACAAGGTTGCTTACGACACTGTTTAATACAAAAAGGAGCCAGGACACAGTACATTGATAGGGGGTGGAGTGTATTATATATACACAGAAGAGGGGTATGTATTACTTCTGTTCTGCCATCTGACATTGATGTGGGAATAGGGGACAAAAACAAATGCATTTTCTTTCCAGTACTGAAACATGCATGGACAAAATTCTTATTACAAGTTGTATGCAGCTAATTTTTTTTTTTTTTAAAAAGAGACAGCTCTAGAAATGTCTCAGTATACTTATTTGTTTAGATTTTTTAAAATAAATACTCCGATCTTTCACTTCAAAACTTAGAATTAAGCAATGAGTGAACTGGATCTGAGATACAGACAAGGCATTGTTCACATCACATTAAAAGGCATCTTTTAAATGCAGCTGTAGATTTCTAAACTTAGACTGAACAGGATTTTTAGTTGCTTGGAATTTGAAATGCAAAATGAACTTGGCCACATTACATCTATTTTCTTTAAGTGGAATTGTAAATATGCAATAAATCGCTGTTTCAAAGAGACAACATGCAGAATTCAAACCTATTTGTTTCTTGCAGGATTCTGTCCACCTGTGCATTAAGAGGTACTGAAGCAGTGGTGCAGTGAGAATCACTACAGCAATACAAATCCACAGCTCAAGCATGAGATCCTAGAGCTTGGATCTCTGAGGAGCAACACTGAGTATGTTCTCCAAAATACACCACTTCCTCTAACCAATGAATTTAGTTTCAGGAAAACAGCTGCTCACCAACTTTTTTCCAAAAGAAAAAGGCAGGGAGGGTAGAAGGAGGGAAGAGGTGGAAAGAGCTTATGCATTATGATGAGATTTAGCAGAGAGCAGCAAACAGAAAGCAAAGAAGAAAAGTATTTTAAGTGTGATATATTTCAACCAGACATGGGAAAGCATTTTACCCCTGTTAATATCTTGCCAGAGTTGGCTGGGACAAAATTTGGGTTGCAGCTACAGGCTGAAGCAACAGTGTGAGAAACAAAACAAACAGGCATTTCCCCCCTGCCCCAAGTCCCCCTTTCCCCTCCCAGTTAGCAAAGTATTACTGATGCTTTTGGTTGGCCGCAAGGCAAATATTAGCTAGAAACTCATTTAGCTAGATCCACATCCATGGCCCCAGATGTTTAAAACTTATCATGGATTAAAGCCATGAAATAAAAATTAAAAAAAATTTCAATTTGAAATTTTATTGGTGTGTTGCTGGAATGGTCAACATCGATTGACAGGAGAGACTTTGTCCACATGCTCTGAGACCAGCCTTCCTGCACCTCCCCCCTCTTTTCTTCCTCTCTTGCTCTTTCAGCGTTAATGCTATTAAAAGCCAAACAAAATACTGGCTATGGGTGTAAAGAACGCTGTTGTTTTGGAATGTTGCCATGGATCCTGCTTCCAGTCGCGTCCCACAGAAAGAGGGTGCAGCCTCCCGTCTCCGAGGCAGGCTGGTCTCCCCGGGCAGGGCAGGGCAGAAGACAGCCATGTACCCCTGCTACTCCTTATTCTTTCCCATCCACTATAGCCAGGTCTTTGATCACCCTCAGTTTGCCACTGGCATCGATCCTGCGCTTCTCGCGTATTAGATCCTCCAGGCTGTGGAACCTCACCGTGTGCACCTTGTTCTCTGCCAAGTGGATCTTGAGATAGTACTGCTGCTGGTGCTGGGTGCCGGCAGCAGCCTGCAGCTCCCCCCCGGCTTTGAACTCCCTTTTCCCGAAGCGGCACCAGGCGGCGAAGCTCTCGGAGTTAGTCCAGCAGATCTCGTCGCTTTTTAAGCCCAGGTGCCCGCAGGCGTTTTGCACCACCAGCTCAGCCACCAGCGGGCGAAAGCGGTACCAGCTATTCACCACCCGGCCCACGTTGCCCGCGGCCGCCTCGTACAAGCTGTCCTGGCGGATCTGCCCCTGGTGCAGGTGGATGATCTGCCCGCTGCCCACGTACACCGCCCAGTGCGGCGGCGGGTGCTCCGACGGCCCCAGGTAGAGCAGCTCCAGCAGGTCCCCCGGCTTGCAGAGGGCAGGCAGGGCCGACACCGAGTAGACGCTGAGGTCCCCAGCCTGGGGGCCGCTGCTGACCTTGGAGAAGATGCATTCCTGGCCACGGAAAGCGGAGAACTGTGTCTCGTTCAGCACCAGCTGGTGGTGGAGGTGGTGGGTGGGCGTCTCCTGGCCAGGGCTGCCCGAGCCCTTCACGCTGTACTTGTCTGGCTGGCCTCGCTCGTCCAGGTCCTCCTCCTCATCCGAAAAGAAGTAAGCCACCCCGACGCGCAGCTCGTCTTTCTCGATCCCCGAGGGGTCCCCGGTCGGCAGCTCGCTGTAATTCAGGTGGGTGATGCGATCCAGTTGATTTCCCATCAATGACAGGGCGAGGCGAGGGCAGGAATCGCCGGATCTGAAGGAAGGGTGGGGTGGGCAGGGACAGAGAGAACAAGAGAAGGGTAGCAGAGTACAAGCGGAGAGAAGGAGAGAAAGAAAGAAAAAAAAAAATCAAGGCACATACAAAAGACTTCAGCGATTCCGCCCTAAGCCCCCATCCCTCCCCCACTCCTTCCCTCCCCTCCGTGCAAGGGAGAAAGTCCCAGCGCGGTTCCTTCCCCCTGCCCTCGGGGTGCGGGACAGAGCAGGGCAGAGCCCCGTCTCGCCGGCGCTCGCCAGGCCGCGCCGTGCGGGGCTGCCCGAGCCCCCGGTCCCGGAACGCCCGGCTCCCACCGCCGCGGGAGAAGGCGGCTCCCCGCCGCCGGCCAGCTCTGCGCGGAGGGGGGACACGGAGTTGCCCCGGGAGGCTGCGCTCCCCGCTCTGCAAGGGGAGGGGGATCCCGGGGCGCGAAGAGGGGCTGGCCCGGAGGGTCCCGAGCCCTCCCCTCCGCCTGCGCGCAGCCGGGCCGAGCCGCGCCGGGCAGCGCTGCGTGCGGGAAAGGCGGCTGGAGGAGCACACGGCCTCAGAGCCGGCACCCCTGTCCGCCCGATCCCCGCAGCCTGGCCGGGACCCCGCAAGGGACAGGCGAAGAGCAGGCGGTCAGCATCCCCCCACCCAAGGGGTCCCTCTCTCCCCCTCCGTACCCGTGGTCGCCCAGCGCCAGAACCCCCCCCAAACTCCTTTAAAGTCGTCCTGTCCCCATGGGCGCTGCAGAGGAGGTGAGCTCTGTCCTCCCCGCTGCGCGCCCGGCTGCTCCGCCCGCGCCGCCCCGCTCCGCTGTGGGCTGCGCGGCCCCTCCGGCGAGACTAAGTACCGGCGGCGCCGCTGCCGAGCCCGCCCCGGCCCCGCTCATTGGCCGCGCCGCGCTGCGCTGCGCCCGCCGCCGGCCGCCGTGGCGGGGCTCCGCGGCGTCACTGCCCGGCCGGGCCCCCCCCGCCCCCCGCCGCCGCGCAGGGCCCCGCCGCCCCCGGGCACCCCCCCCGGGCGGCCCCGGGGCTGCGGCACGGCGTGGGGAGGCGGCGCTTCCCAGGGGGACGGGGATTTAGGAGGGCGCCCACCGCGCTATTGCCGCTGCCAAGCGATCCCCACACCGGAAAGGAAGGGAGGGGGAAAAAAAAGTCATTTCCATCAAAAACCCCCAGCCAGGCTTCAGCTCCAGGGTTGCACGTGTCCAGGAGTTGCTCCGTCCCTCCAGGCTGGAGGTGGGATGCCCCTCGCCTAACTTCAGCAACCTCAGGTTGTTCCTCTGCAGCCTAAGCCGATCCTCTGGGGTTCCCTATAGTCAGGGGAGACAGGCATGGCCAGAGGGCTGTTCTCTCGCCGCTCGCACGACCTATTTTAGGAAGGCATGAACTGCCCTAAGGAGGTGCCTGTCTCTCGCCATCGCCTAGATGGGACGTTGAAATGTTGGATGGTTGACATTAGGGGAGATGACTGTGTTTGTCTTTCCACACCTGGCTGAAGCAGCAGCCGTGGGTTGCCATCAGATGTGAATAGAAGACATACTATGTCTTCAGTAAAAAAATGAGACTGCCTGACAGTAGCAGTCCCTTCCTAAAACATATGAAATCTAGTATCTGTCATCTATAGTAGCTAATAGCAATACACACTTTTACACCTAATTTTGCACATTATGGAAATGAAACTCAGAAATCATTAGTTCATTTGACCACCATTTATTTCCCTGTGAGGCAGTGTCAATGATGGGATTGTAACCTAGTTCTTCCAAGTTCCTAGTCTTGTGCTGTAATCATGTGAACTTCTGAAAGTATTTAAATATTTTAAGACAATTCAACAAAAAAATCTAATGACATTCTTTTGCTTATATGTGATTCAAATTAAAGTACCATTTTTATCTAGAAATAAATTTACTACTTTCTTCACAGCGGAAATAGTTTTGTCATCTAAACATCAGGATTTCTGTTTTCAGTGTTTGTGGATAGTATCTCTTCATTGCTGGCCTTTTTCCAGTCTTCAGGTTTAATTAACTGAGAATAATGCCATCTCTTTATTCTCATGATAGAGAGACATACATCGTTAAATAAATACAGTGAATTTCAGTTTCTCAGGGTACAAGTTCTATACTTAAGTTCATATGGGTCAAATACTGTTTCTTAGATAGATGTGTTTACTTTGAATGACCCTTTTCTTTTTCCATTTAAATATTTATATAGCTGTCTTTCTAGAACAGCGGTTTTTTTGTTCTCATTACTTTTTTAAAATATGCAAAAGCATCACATCATAAATGGAAGAGAAGAAAAGGGTGTATTTAGTGATATGGCATTCAAAGACTGACATCAGTTATTTTTCAGTGTGGCAATTATACTAATCTGTTGATGGTTACAGACTTCCCATGTCTCATAGACCCAGGGGCTACAGCCTGAGACTCACAGGAATTAAACTGATTTACAGCAGTTAAGGATGTAGCATTCAGGGTCTGCAGAACTAGAAAGTGAATTTAAAAACAGATTATATAAAAAAAGAATTCTATTCTAATACATGCATTTAAAAGTTTCACAGAACTAAGCATAACAGATGGATGTTATTAATCTCTGGAATTGTGTAAATGCTTTTCTAATCATTGTCAAAAATTATATGTTCTTTTATGGCATAACCTTCACCAACTGCAACATTTTAAATTAAATTATGAAAGCACTCTAATAGGTTTAGAGTTAAGGCCGTAAAACACTGTTTGAATATTTTGATTTTTTTTTTTTTATAACTGTTAATGTGCTTCATTGTTAAATCTAGTCCAAGTTGAAGGCCACTTTCCATGGGCCTTCATCAACAATTTCTGTTTTCTAAACATTTTACATTTTTCCCGTTTAAAGTCTGCATCTTTTTAGGTTGCACTCGCACAGTTCACACTTCCCACATTTGCCAATCATCAAGGCTACGTGGAGTAATTTTTAGATAGTTCTAAACAAACAAAACATTATTTAATCTTTTCCATGCAAAATAGTGGAGAACAGACTGCTTCAGTAAACTGCAGGTGCAGAAGGAAGGAGTCTGGGTCTAAGGAAGGCTCTGCACTTCTAACTAGGTGGAATATCTCCTGCCAATTTTTAACCATTTCTTTTATCTTCCATGCTTTTGCAAGTCTGCTCAATGAGGGTGTTCTGTCTCTTGCTGAAGCACTTACAATCCCTTACAATCCACATCTCTCCATGACCTCTATTCAACACACCTCCAACACTTATTTTCTTATTTCATTTCAGTTCTCTTGACTGCACAGTGTCTCATCAGTGCTTCGTGCTCTACCTCCATCCCTCAAGGAGGACTTTATCCCTCAGTTTCTCTTCAATCCCAATTTTAAATTATGAAGTGTCAAGAAGTTGCCTTAAAAAAAACCCCAACCAAACAAAACCACCCCCAAATTTATAAACATACTTATATATAACTGATTAAAGGACACTACGAAAAATGATAGAGATTGTGTAAATTAATTGCTTGAAATAAACCTCTCAGTTTGAAGGCTTCTGTTGATGTTAGAGGGTGTTACAAAAGCAGTACACAGTGTCCACAGAAGAGTATTGCCATGGCCTACTGGAGATGCTTGTTTTGCTTGAGCTGTTTTGATGAATACATTTATCATCTCCTTTAGACATTTTACTTCTGGGAGCTTGTGGAGGCTTATTTAGCAAGGCAGTGAGTGCAGGCCTGGCTGCTGTCATACCATGGCACTGGTAGTGCAGCATCATTCTGTTCACACTCCTGTTGACCAGCTTCAGCCTTATTAACCAGGGTCATAATCTCTCCTTGCACCAGGACATGGGAATTCACCATGTCATTAACCCTAACCCTAGCCCATTGTTACTAACCCTAACAATTTTTTCCTCATTCCAAGCACAGGAAAGAATAACATAACATCACCTGATAACATCATCATCTCTGATTCTATCCTGGTCTGCTCCAAGGGAGTGAACTCACATTTTTGCATTGCTATTTTTTCCTTCTGTGCCTTTTTCCATCCTTGGCATTTTGTCACTGTTGCATTTATGTTTAATTTAATACAGTGAAAACTCTTAAAATATGTAACAAAATAGATACCCAGAAGCTTACTTTTTAAACCTTATTTTTTAAATGTTCTTATCATCTTGCCTTGAGCTGCGCTTTGGAGCCTTGGACTCCCGTTGCTAAAAGTGGAGCTGAAACCACTGTTGGTTTGAATGAGTGGAGAACATTTGTGCAGAAAAATTTAGGAACACATGTTTCAATAAACAACCAGAGATTAAAAAAAGTGATGATAAGGGTGGAAACTTTCCTATGTATTATAAACTTTCTCTAGATTGTAGAAATCTGTCCATTACAATTCTGTTAATGTTGAATCTCAGATGCCCAGAAACTCATCTCTATTTCAGATTGCAATCTGGTCTACCCACTGGCACCTAGACATGAAGGTACCAGGAAGGATCTTCTTCACCTGAAATTCTTTAAAGTGCATGTGTAGTTCTTCTGTGCCTGTACCTTCATTACAGTCTCAGTGTACCTAAGGCCTCAGAGACATAAGACATTAGTCTGAGAAACCTGTGGTCTGGCCCACAACATAGATGGTAGAGCTGCTCACTTTTTGCAGCTTTGCATACATATTGTCTGCATACCAAGGCAAGACCGTAATGCCCAGATCTGGGATATTCGGGGTACGCGTGTGTCCTGCCAGCCCTATAGCAGCAGGCACACTACATAACTAAGTACAGTTTCTACATCTAACTAGTCTGGGAGAGTCCTGAGATTTTGATCCTTGAGCTTTGGACAGCTTCTGTCATTTTTAACCACTGATGGTGAAATATAAAATGTGAAAACTCACATAAGAGGATAATTGTGGCCACAGTTTTGCCTTGCATTTTTTCTGCTCTTCTACTGGCTTCTGGAGGCTTCATGATTCTTGCATTTGTAGGGTTACTTGTAAGTAAAATTGGCCAGGGTCTGTTCTCTGGCCCTGAGGTATCGTATAATGGTTAATTGTCCAGCTGAACTCTCTAAACTCCAAAATGGGGTGGCTGCATCCAATCTGCCTATTAGGAATTATTCCTAATCTACTTTATTCCCTAACCTGTATGGAAGAATAGTAGCTAGCCTGTGCCAAAGCTTTACAAAAGGCCATACTACCAATAATAGTGTGCTGGTCCTTGGACCTGCAACCTGGCACTGTGTAGCCAACTGTTTAGACTTAAGCCAGCTCCTGAAGGAGAAGTGAAGCATGACCAAGTGTATTTTTTGTCAGCTAACACTTGTAAAGACCCCAAACTTAATTTCTGCTTCCTGATCAAGTGATACAACCAAAAAGATATTGTAGTAGAAAAGATTTTGAGGAGGGATGGGAAGAGGCTACCTTCCTTTTAAACATGTTTATCCTTGGAAGACTGTTATGTAGACAGGATCCCAAATGGGAAAGCCTCATAATTTTTCAGCTGTCAGGGAGCATCAGGGCAGGGTGCTGAGCAGGGGCAGAGTATGGGGAGCTGGGGGTGCCCTCACCCCCAAGTTCAACCCCCCCAGTGTGCTGGCAAAGGGAGCAGAGCAGGGGTAGGGGACTGGGACCAGCTGAGTCCCAGCCAGGAGGTCACAACACCCATGAAAGGCCATCCCAACACAGGCAGCCTAGCCTAGGCATGGGCCAGAGCTTCAATGCAGCTCCCAAATCAGGGACTGAAGCCCCATCCAAGACTCCTCAAAGCTCTTTATCATTACCTTTGCTTTTCTCCCAGACATGTTATCTGAGGTTCATCTTATCAGAGGTGATCTTGAACACAGGAAGCAAACCCCAAGGAAGCGAGGGAAGAGCTTGTAGATCTTGCTGGTACACTCAGGGCCCTGACAGTAGCATCATATTCATTCACTGGAGTATGAAAGAAAAATAGCTGAATGGCTAGATTTTCATTTAGATGTCTGTCTCTACACTGAATGGAAACTGAATGCTTTGGCTTTTATTTTTTTTTGGTGGGAGCAGGAGGGAATATTAAATTACTTTCTATGATATGCAAAGAAGCCTTCCCCAGGACTACAACAATATGCTTTATGAACTTTTAAAGAATTGGATGTTGATGAGCATAAAGTTAGATCGATTAACAGTGAATCTTACATCTTGATCCTTGTATTTCCAAGATTATCTTCTTCTCAGTGTTATTTTGAACATTCCAAAATGCTCTGACATGCCACCATTTTCATATAGAGACAGAAGAAACAAAACAATGACAAAACCCTCTAAGCAGACATGACCACAGTCAAATAGAGAAAATTTTCTTATTCATAGCAGAATATTTACACTTATGATGGCTGTTTGGTTCAGGAACATAGTCTAAAAGTTCATACTATTCACATAAATTTCATTTTATTTTTAATCTCTGTTAGGAAATAAAATAAAATATAGTATAGCCTTTTGGTGAGCCTAACCAACTGATTGTAGCCACTAAATCTGTTTTTTAGTGACTGTGTTTGAAAGCTTTTGGTAAAATAAGCTTGATCTTAAATTTGCTAATTCAATCATATATCAGTCCAAGTAGGTTCAATATATTAAAATAATTTTTATTCTTTTTTTTTTCTTCAGTAAAAGTGCAGTTTCACATTATATTTAATCATGAATAAGAGGATTCCAATTGATAGTGAACTTTAACCCTAACTACTTCCTCCTCCAACTTCTTTTACAGCTGATCCTGTGATCATGTAGTTACAGGCTGAGTTTAAATTTACAACATTGCTGTAACAAGATGTTGAATATGTGCCAGCTAAAAAACATCTTTTTTAAAGGTGTTGGCATCTGTAGCTGGTACTCTGAAACTGAAACAGTCATGAGTATTGGTCCCTTCTGAATATATGATTTTGACATGGCTTTAATAAAGGTGGATACATTGTTCCTTCTGTAAAAGGATGATAATGGTAGCCTAGTAGGAAAATTCTCATAGTCTCCTCTAGCTCTAGCTACAAATAAATCTAAAATAAAAATAACATCATGTTTGTATATGGAAAAGTATCTCCGGAAACTAGTGCAGCTTCAGAAAATAAGCTACAGGAAAAAAAAAGAAAAAGGAAAAAATTTTAACTGTCTTCTAATGCAATCTTATTAGGTAGACTACTGTCACATGGCAAATCAACTTTTGATGTCTTTCTTTAACATTTTACAACTGTAGGAAGCACTTTCCTAATCAGTTTTGTAGATTGGAAACCTTTTTAGAAATATCTGACCATAAGGAGTACAGTAGTGATTCTTCACAAAAGTGACAGTGTATGACTCTCCACTAATGACGTGTTAAGTCTGTGCCTAAATGACCTAATGAGAAATACATAATAAATACTTATCTAAGTGTACATCGGCTACTTTATTATTGTTATCTGTTTTCCAAGCTCCCAAAAGAGAAAAGGCAAAATGGTTTCTCCAGTATAACACATGAAGTTTTTTTGTATTTCCCCTTTAAAACTAGAGAGATTGACCATTACACTTTTTTTTTTTTTTTTTTTTGATTCAATAGCTGTTGGCAACCTAAGCTTGCATGTATTATAACAGGTTTATTTGCCTGGTCCTTTCCTTTTCCATATGTGCTTTGGGATCCTTTATTAAGTCATTGTTCTGTAACTTCATTCTATTATAATTCTGCTCATTTTTAATAATATTTATGATATTTCTGCTGCCCTGAAAGACTCCCATGAAAATTAAATGTTTAAATAAAATGAGCACCCAATGCTTCTTTCTATTAGGCTAGTTAATATTTTATAAAATATTTTTATCTATCTGTGAGGCTTTCAATACCTCAACTCCAAAATGACTTTCTAAATATTATAAGCAATTACAAATACCCATTGACTGAATAGCAAAGAAGAAATTCAATCTGTGTGACAGCTGCTATTCATAAACTGTTGGAGCTTCACTCTCGTGGTTTGTGATGTTAGCTGAACCCTTTTGACTGAGTTATAGAACTAGATTCAGTAGGGGAATCATACCTTCCTATATATAAATACCTTTTGGAGTTAGTCTCTGTTTTGCTCTTTCAAGTACAGAGCCTGATCCTGGAGGCCTAAGTCATTCAAAATTCATATCAATTTTACTGCCAGGCCAGCGTCATCCTGACTATAATATAGAAAAGGCTGTCACCAGATACATGCACACAATTTCCTTTGAAGCCAGTAAAATCTCTGTGCACATTCAAAGAAAGAATACAGCCTTAGATGGTTAGAAATGACAAATGTATACAACTAGAATAAATTCAGTTTGCTAAGGTGTATAAGTATTGAATAAAATCATTGAGACTGCACTGTGATGCTTTTGAAAATAAGTTTCTGCTCAACAAAAATTGAGTAGTCCAAATTTGTAAATTCAATACTATTTCCAGTAAAAACTTCTAAACAACATTTTCCCAGCCTCTAAGCTCAACCTTGGGTCTCGAATACAAGCAGTGCCTATTCATGTATATCATTCTTCCAGCTAAAAGTCTGGCTGACCTAATTAAACTTGCAGGTTAACCCTGTTATCTTCATACTTCTTTTTGTGATCATGTCCATACAAACCTATTGTTTTCAAAAGTTTTTTTAGAGATGTAGTGTACTAAACTTTAACCAACTACTTTTTGTATAATCCATAAATTGAGTGTAGACTACAGCTCACGTTACTTAGCTGTGGTGTTCCTTCAGAGGTAAAAAGCCATACAAAATTCATGTTTATCCCTAAGTTTAGAAGATGCAGCATGACTTGAATGTACTCAGGGTAAGTTGCACAAGGTATGACAGTACTTTAGCATAACTTCCTCCTTTCCCCTAAAAAAAAAAGCAGAAATTAATGTGATTTTGGTAGAGAAAAAAATGTACTGAAAAAGAAAGAAAAAAGATTCTGATTTGAGACAAGACTGGTTTTGTACCTGTTTGTTTTATTCTCAACTGTGCTACAAACTCTCTTAGTGACCCTGGTCATGTCAATGAGAGCTAGGCTGGTACCTCCAATTATTATTTAAAGTGAAAAAAGCAGAAGCACTTTTCTGTTTTAAAACATGAGCAGAAGTTGTATCATATCCTACTGTTACTCATTTTAGGTGTGAAAAATCTGGGTTCGGTTCCCTATGTAGCCACAGTGATTTAAATCTCTGTCACTCAGTTTAAGTGTATCTACTAGTTAGACACACTAGAGTCTATCTGGCTATTCTTCAGTCATCATGTTGTAGCCTTGCCCTTGTTAAGAAAATAATTCAAGGAAACAGGAATGAAACTTTTAACTAAGTGATTAGAGTACTCACCTGAAGGCAAAGAAACCTGGGTTCCTATTTCTGTTCCTGTAGTTCAAAGACTATTTAATGTAAAAATGGAAATAGCCTTGAGATTAAAATGTTCCTGCAAAAACAGGTGCTTCATTCTTTCCTACAAAGCTGAAAGAATAACTGGATCCTACTTTTCTGATAACTTGTTTCTGATTTGACTGCTGATTACAAAATGGGTGGTCAAGTGCATCACCATTTGTGGCAGGCATGTCTTAAGAAACCATGATTTTGTGTTGTGCTCAGACCTGCTGTGGATGGTTGGTGTTGCAGAGCACAGCACAGATCCCCCGGGAGGACCCCCGGGGATTTAGCATGGGTTCACAGCAGGCCACTGTTGGTAGGTGCTGTGTTGCTAACACTCAGGAAACTTTGAACATGCCTATAATGAGAAACGCAAACCTCTTGCAAACTCAAATCTACAGTCTCTCTTGGGTTTTAGTGCCTCCAAGTTTAGGCAGCAGCTGTTGCTTTGCTTCTCAGGTTACAGTTTTCTACCTAAACATCTCCATTTTCTCCAAATCCTGCTTTAGATGTTCAAATCCATTATTGGCTCTACCTCTTAATCTCTGTACTGTTTACCTTCCCCTATGTAAATGGGAATATTCGTACTTCTTTCACCTCCCTTTACCTTCTGTGTTGCCTGATAGCAGTTATATAGGGCAAAGGCTGTTTATTTGTTCACATTATTTCTCACAAGTCCGTTTCTTTTGGGGACTGTTCAGACCTTTATTGGGAAACAAATTTGTACTAGAAGAGTTAGGTGCTAAATAATATAGTGAACATAGCTGTTCCTTACTAGGAAAAAAAATAATCTGTGGCAATGTAAAATGATAATTTAGGACATGAAAGATGATAGAGCTACAATGTCAGTGCTGGGCTGGGGAGACAATGTAACACTGTTAATGAAACAAATGATGCTAATACATCTCTGCAGGGGATGTGTAAGTGAAATGCAATAAGCATTGAATATGGAGGTACTGTCAAACAGAAATTAATTTAAATAATGTGATTGCATGCTCATTTCATTTCACTTACCTGTTCCCTAGACCATCACTGAGATTTCACATAGAGTGATGTAAGAATTATATTATTTGGATGTCATCAAGTTTGGGAGGTAATAATCCACAATATGGATGAAATTCTGTGTGTGAAGGCATGGTGCATACAGCCCCTGTGTTGTGTTTGCAGAGTATGAGAGAATTGCTAATGATAAAAGGCCTTTGAAGACTTTGATCCCTGGGATGAGCTTCTCGAGATTGCTGTTCTGTGACCACTTCATAGGGAGATATTCACCTGAGTCTGAGATGGTAAACCTATGTCCACGATATGATGAAATTCACAACTATGGCCAGTGATTCTTCTAGCTCAGCCAAAAAAAGCTGCTTCTGAGTTGTGCTTCATTCAAAACTACCAGACATTGAAAAAAACATGCAAACAAAAATATAATCTATGAAAAAAGTAATTTTCTATTTTTGACCTGAAGAGTGGGGGTTTTTAGACATGCACTTTTTTACTTGAAAAAAAAGAGATAGCCATTTAAATATGAAGCATAAGTAGGTAGAAAGTGAAATTTTCTTTTGAAAAGATGAGGGTCTTTTTCTCCCTTAATTAAAAAGACTAAATGCTAATGTCAAAACAAAATATTTAGAATCTTAAAAAAATGCTGAATACTTTTGGGCTGAAAGGTTTTGCTGATTTTAACTTGGACTTGAAAAATATTTTTGATGACTGAGTAATATATTTCTTGGTACACAGAGTATTTGCCAAAAGAAAAAAAAGTGGCTGTTCTAATAAACCATCCTGACAGCAGCATGTGATCTGGGCTTATGACTACAGTCATACATGGTATAGACACATTAAATGCTTTTCGAAGACCAGAAACAGATAATTGCTTGCAACTCCAGGCACACCTGTACAGGAGAACTGGGCTTTGATAACCTCCTCCCACCAAATATGATTATGCCTTAGTATGTGACTAGTTGAAGATTACAGAAATAAATGAAGGTAATAAAGAGGAAAGTCTGCAAAAAAACTACTGTAGTAAATTAAACTGAAAATGGTTTAAGTCACATACATTCCTCTCAGCCTTAGCTGGGCTCATGATTCTTAGTAAATCATTTATTTGAAACATTGTTTCTTTTTCTCTTTTTTCTTTTCCTTCTGTTCACAAATATCTTATGAAAAAATAACAATTTCATCAAATGTATTGATTGGGCAAAATTATTTTTTTGAATAATTTCCATGAACAGAAATTGCTTCTTGTTTTCATATTAAATTTCTTATTATTTGTGCTCATGAGCAGAAGCCTGTAAAAAATATGGTGTGAAAATGTTTGGGGCACACAATTCAAACTCCTCTCTTAAGTCCTCTCTGTAAATGAAATAGTGGGAATTTCCACAGTTCCAGGATAAAGTCCCATCAGTAGAAGAAAGATAAACCCCAACAAGTCAAAAGGAGAAAAAAACCACTATGTTTTTTTAAAAGAAAATTATTAACCCTTAAAAAATGCAGAGATTAATGCAATGCTTGTAATATCTAATGTTCAAAACTGAGTGTATTTTATGGAACAGTCAATAAAGTAATTGTTTTCCATATAGTCAAAAGAAAAATAAAAAGAAACACTTCCATAGATTCATTATCTATTCTTCCCCCCTTCCTCAGCAATATCTCTGTGAGTACTGGTAGCTCACTTACATTGTTTTGAAGGTCTCTACAGTTCAAGAGTCCATAATGTCCCAGATCTATTTCAGCACTTCACTATTCTTACCATTGTCTAACTGTTTTCTAATATTCTCATCCCAATTTCAAACTTTGTTGCAGCTTAAACCCATAATTTCTTGTTCTATGTCTTAGGTTATGGAGAATAATTTATTCATCCCCTCCTACTTGCAGCCTTTTATATACTTGAAGAAATTCCCCTTTTAGTCTTCTCTTTTTTTTTAAGGTTAAAGAATCATAATTCATTCACATTTTTTCTCTCCAGTTACATCTTCTAGAATCCCAGTTGTTCTTATTATTCTACTGAGCTCTCTTCAATTTTACATCTTTCACAAACTGTGGTGCCCAAAATCGGAAGAAGAAACCCAGCTGAGCCTTAACAGAGCACAGTAGAACAGAAGAATTGTTTACGGGCTGTCTGTCTATTTATGCCTTTTGTTACAGTCTATGTCTTTTTGCAACAGTGGCATTGTTGATTCACATTTAGATCGTTAAACAACTACACCTTTTTCTGTGAAACCATTACATTGTCAGGATATTTCCCACATTTCAGTTTCTGACCTTAAAATTTTGGAATCTGTGAGTCTTGTAAATCACTCCAACTTACTTATTGCTTACAAATTCTTTTGCCTTAGCAGAACTCTGTATCAATAAATCTCTTGTTGACAGAGCAGTCCATCTGTATAAACTGAAAGACCCTGAAGAGAAGTCAAACTCTGCAGAGAGAGTTTGAATAAGATTTAAGTAGTAGATGGTCCACTACAGGGGAAAAATTTACTTACTATAGCTGATGTACAGTAGTTAGAATGCATTGTATCTTTCTCCAGGTAAAATTCATTTGTGGAAATGAAGTGAAAAAGGAGTTATGAACATAATTAGTGTAAAAGCTTTTAAAAATGGAATACATATTAATGGAAATTATTAGTAATGGTTGCCCAGCTGTATTCTTATTCCTAGGCAATTCAGATTTCCTGAAGTGCACTATGTGGAAGAACTAAGGTTTAGCAGCAGGGTGTTTTTTTTTTTTCTGTCCTAGACTCATAGAAGTAATAGTTGGAAGGGATCTTTGGTAGTCCATCTAATGCACCTCCTGCTCAAAGTGAGACTAATATCAATCCTGGATCTATATCAGCTGTGGCTTTTTTTAACCATGTCTTAGAAAGGATAGAGATTTCACCACTTTGCAGACTGTTCCAGTGCTGTGCTATCTGTATAGTGAGAGAGTTTTTCGTAATGTCCAATTTGAATTTCTCAAGCTGCAACTTGTTGTAGCACCTTCTTGTTAAATTGTCTGCCACTACAAAGAATAGTTTGACCATGTCATCTTTGTAACTGCCGTTCTTCTGGTAGTAGTCTGCTTTTGGATTGTCCCTTAGCCTTCTCTTTGCGAGACTAAACATTTACAGGTCCCTCCATTTCTTGTCTTCTTGTATCTATATGCTCTAGGCTCCTGAGCAGCTTATTTGCTTTCTGATAGACCCTTTCAGTTTCCCGACACTCATTTTGAGCTGTGGAGCCCAAAACTGAGCATGGTACTCCAGTTGCAGCCTTGTCAGTGCTATGTAAAGTGACATGCGAAGTTCTGGCCTCACTTCTATTAGTGTAGCCCAATATGCACTTTATCTTATTCATGTTGGCAATGCAGTTCTGCTCATATTCAGCTTGATACACGCTGTAACTCCTAGGTCCTTTTAGAGAGGTGCCACTCAGCCAGTACTGCTGCTTGAGATTATTCCACACCACATGCAGAATTTAGCACTTCTCTCTTGATCTTCACAAAACTTCTGTTGGCCTAGTCTTCAGTTTTCTCAAGGTCTCTGTAGATGAATTGCTATTATCTGGTGTGTTAAACACTTCTTCAGAAAATTTCCTGAGGGAGCATTCTGTCTCATCCAGAAGATACTGAACTGCACTGTCACTGCTTTCAAACCCTAGAGTGCTTGTTCCCTTACCAACCTTTAGACCTCAAGCCATTGAATACTGCCTTGGAGCCCAGTGGTGGAGCCAGTTTTCAGTCCAGTTAAAAGAGTATTTATCCCACCACACTTTGTCAGCCTCCAAACAAGAATGTGGTAGAAGGCATTGCCAAATGCCTTAGTCGAGTGAAGGTTATAGGAACTGTTACCCCTTATCTTCCCAGTCAGTCATTTTGTTGTAGAAGGCAATCAGGTTGGTCAGGTATGATTTACCTTTGTAAATCTGTTCTGACTGTTCTTGATTGCCTTCTTGTCCTCTGCATGCTCATAAATGGATCCTAGGAGGATATGTATCCTCCATCCCACTAGGGACTGTGCTTAGTGTGTCCACCTGATAGTTCCCCAGGTTGTCCTTCTTACCTTTCTTAAATATGGGCCTGATCTGTCATTGCCATGATTTTTAATAATTAGTGAACAGCTTTATAATTACATTGGTCAACTCTTCTACAGCCTTGGGTATCTTTTCAGGCTCTATAGATTGAATAATCCAGTTTTTCTAGGTAATCCCTTGTCTGTTGCTACCCAATCATTCTTCTTTCCAAATCATGCTGGTATGAGCAGAGGGCTTACCTGGTAGGCATGAGGCAAAACCAAAGGAGGTATTTCAGCTTTCCTAGTGTTATCATCCTCATCCATTAGCATTCATTCATTTGGTTGCTGGCTTAATTTTTCTCTTACCAAAATAGATACATAGGTTATAAATCATGTTGAATGTTGCACTACTACTTACCTTAGTAATACTGTGGCATCTCCTTACCAGCAGTGGTTTCAATATCCCCTAAAAATGAACCTGCTATTGTGTTGTGCTGTGGGAGAGACCTAATATCAGCAAGCTTTATTATACCCAGCATTCCAAAAATAAAGAAGGGGGTTGGTATTTCAGATTAGATGACTAAATTTAGTGGATACTTTTGACGCTGATCTATGAGCCTCTTTTTGCCAGTGGGGTATTCATTAACCACACAGGAGATTTTGGTTCCTTGCCTTCTAGTTTGGTGTCCGGTTAACCTCACCCTGGTCCAGCCTTTCCCCCTTAGCCATGGGCAAGCTATAGCAAATGTTGCACAGGCTGTGATGAGCAGGAGCCACAATATATAGTGTGCTCATTCATTCAGTTGGGATGACACATACGTGGTTGGACAATGTGCAACATCCTCAGTCACTCTGAGGCCTAGAACATGTGCAGTTCTGTGCACAGCACTGAGAACTGAGTTAGCTCAAAAGAAGTTCTAGCAAGCTTTTTTCCAGATTATGCAGACATGAGTTTATAATTTTCTTTTCAAGTGTTTAGAACTGGTCGAATTTCTATATATTTTTGAAAACGTGGTAAAAAGCATCCTGACTGCAGTTGTGATGTCTGGGCTTCAAAGCATGGTTCAGCTTTATAAAATTAGGTAGATAACACTTTTGTATGCTAATTTTCCCCTAATTGAATTCCCCCAAATGGTTGAGTTGTTTGATTGAATGTTGCCCACCAAAGAAACAGCCTCAGGCAGACATCTGTCACAGAAAAATTCATCCCAAATCATTAATACTTAGCAAAATTATAAACTATGAAAACAGGTATTTGTAATATGAAGTGTCAGGGAGCCTCAGTAGTACATTATGCTACTACCTTCCTGCACCAGTAAGTTACTGATATGTGATTGAGTATTTAATAAACTTCTTGAACTATATATTTTTTTTCTTTCATAAATGGGTGCAAGAATTTGGTTCAAAAGTGCTTTGGATTTGTGTAGTTCTTTGTTACAACACCTAGGCACAAAAGATCTGTAATAAAAGTGAAATGGCAGTCTGAATTCTGAATGCCCATGCTTTTGTATTTTGTTGTCTCAGCATTCATGCTATTTTTATGTTGTTTCTTTCATCTTTAATTTTACCAAGAGATTTGTATTAGATGCATTATTAATCCCCATAACACTGCCTTCCTTTTTTCTGCACAGTATGAGTGATTCCTGACTTCAGTAGAAATAATAATGTGTGAGATTATTTTCTACATTTAATATGTGAATAAACAAATAAACAATGTGGATTTCCTAAAATCTTCATGCACTGTAATTTTCTTCCAAAGATTTCACTGACGCATTAGAACTGAGAGGCATGAGCAATCACCAAAAGCTTTTAAGCAATGATTTTGGTTGTGTACTTTATAATCTGAGAATTCTCAGCATGCAGCACATTATAACACATACTGCACTGGAAAATAAACAGAAAAGTGAAGTAACTGGACTTTCCGTAGGGGTTTGACGTAGATTAAATGAAACAAAATTCCGACGTGTTGATGAACTGCGGAAGAAGCAATTAAATGTCTCACTGATGATGGTTAATGGGAGCAATTAGAGAATGTGTTTTGAAATGTGACTGGTAAAGTTACGATGCCTGTGACTGAGAGGGAGAGGCAGGAGGAATGGGGAATAAGGGATTGTGAATGGCTAGTGGAAAGACTGCTAGTTTGGGAGCTGGAGTTTTTTTGGTTGTTGGGTAAAGGGGAAGCTGATTACAAATACTGTTCCACTTTGAATTAAAATGTATATCACATTCTTTTGATGTTTTTATTTATTCTTTACACAGTATCACAGCTGCACAAACTGGTCAAAGAAAAAGGAGCAGCATGTAGAAGTGAAAGTCTGGCCATAGTATTTCTGCATAACTGCAATAAAAAAGGAACTCATAGGTCTTCTACAGTGTTGATCACAGTTAGTAAAATCATCTGATGGACATCAGGCTTCCATTCAAGCCAGAGAGCAACAGCAATAATCCACTTAAACAGAAAATTAATACTGGTGGTGTACTTTGAGTCCCAACCATCAGCTGCCAAAAGGTAGTGTGTTTCTACGTAAGGTAATTTAACACCTTTGAAGCTGACCTCTTTTTTTCTATTAGAAACAATGATCATTGCAAAGGTTAATGTTTCCTAAAATCTGGAAACAATTTGAAATCTAAGTCTCATTTGCAATAGTGCTGCAGGACTTCTCCCACTGGTTTTCCACAGAGACAGAGATGTGATGCTGCTGTAGGTGTAAAGGCAATACATTGTTCCTGTGTGAGTCAGCCCTGAAGCTGGAAGTACTGGGAGGCATGGTGAAGCCCCTGTGAACAACCCCTTTCCACACAACCTAATTAGGATCTGGAAGCAGAATTGCCACGTCCTCAGAGCACTCTTCCCACACCAAACCCTCTAAGCTCTGGTTTCATTTTTCTGGTTACCAACATTCAGTTCAGATCTCTCTCCTGTTTGTGTTCATAGCTAGAAATGAAAAGGGCCTATATTAGCAGCATAGTCTCCTCTCAATGTGAATCATGTCCTAAGGTCTGTGAAGTCAGCCAGGCTGGGCCTATGTACTCAGATTGCTTCAGAGCACAGCACAGAACGTGTGTTACATGTTCAAAAAATATCATGAAAACTAACTTAAATTATACTCTTAGTGAACATGTGTGTTCATCTAAAGCCACAAGAATTTCAGGGTTTTCTTTAGCAATGCTAGGACATACAGAAACTGAAGTGTGAAATATGTTTCATTTGCTGTATACACATAACAGATCACCACAGATAATTGACTGGTTTTTTTTTCCAGAAAAAGTTCCAGGATGATTTGGAACGCTCATGAAAGTGGTAATTCTTCCAGTTTGATTAGAAATTGGCTAATAGAGGTTTAAACTGATAAGAGAGAATAAAATAATTATTTTTAAATAACAGTTTAAAGAACACAGTTTCAAACAGCACAGAGGTAAGCATTGAAGTGTGTAAACTAGATTCTTATTTCAGTCACCAGTTATTATAATTCCAGCCTAAATTCAATAAAATCAGAAGAATTATTCCAATTTATAATAAGGCACTTGGACTGGGTCTGGCTAGAATAGAGTTAATTTTCTTTGTAGGAGCTCGCATAATGCTATGTTTTAGGTTTGTGGCCAAAACTACTGATAACACAGTAATCTTCCAGGTTTTGCTGAACAGTGTTTGCACAGCATCAAGGCCATCTCTGGTTCTCACTCTGCCTCGCTCCAGAAAATAGACTAGGGGATGTGCAGTAGGTTGGGAGGGGACACAAGTGGGCCAATGACCCCAACTGACCAAAGAGATATTCCTTAGCATGTAATATCATGCTCACAATAAAAACGAAAAGAGCGGGTTTTAAGGAGGTTAGCCACCTTTTGCTTGGGAACTGGCTGGGCATTTGTCTACCTGTGGGAGGTGGTGAGTGATTGCCTTTTCAACACTTGGGGTTTTTCTGTTTTCTTCTCTCTTCTTCCATGTATCCTTCACTTATTAAACTTTTTTGATTTTTATTTTTTTTATCTTTACTCCCAAGTTTTCTTGTTTTTATTTTTCCTTTGTTCATTCCCCATCCCGCTGGGAGTTGGGGAAGTGAGCAAGTGGCTGTGTGGTGCTTAGCTGCCCATGAGGGTTAACCCACAATGTGCAGTACAGAAAGACTGTGGCAGACCTGCCTTGTTATGAACTTGTTTCATGGAACAGTACTAAATGAGTATAAAAAGTCCATGTTCTGTTTTGGAAAGATACAACTTACATTGCAAGGCAATGGAGATCAGTGCTGTTGATTTCAGTGAAGCTACTTCTGACTCAACTCATTCTACCTGAGATGAGACTATTGTCTATTAAGGTTTCATTTAGACTTACTCTCATAATCCTCAGTGAAAAATATTTCACAACAGAAGACAAATGTAACTGGGTATCATTCATGATTCATGGAACAACACCTGCTGTTCCAAGTCGGGACTGAAAAACACTAGGAGACGTGTTAACCTAATGTGAGACAAATGGTGAAATGGTGTAAACGACTGTAGCACCATTGTTTTCAATGTCTGTACATACATTCAGCCTTGTTTATGTGTATTTAGACTGGAATTCAGCAAAGTTATTATCAAAGTTTTAATAAGAAATATAAGTACGAGGCATCTGGAGCTGGTGCATTCTGCTCTTGGTTTTGTTGTGGCTGGTGTTTCTCATACAATAAGCAAGCACTGTTAGAAATATAATCTTCTTAAACTTTTAATAGAATTTAATCCATAAATACTTCTCTACCTCTGTTTTACTAATCATAATGGAATATATTCACTGCAAGGGTCATAAAATAGATGAGGCAGTGAAAGTGTTTAGGGAATGTTAGAACTAATAGTGATAATGATGCTACTAGAACAGTGGGAGCACAACACACAAAGACACAGCAAGATGTTATAGTAAACTCCACGCACTCTACGCAGAATCAGTGGTAAAACAGGACTGTATAACCGGTATTACAGGCTGCACTGGAGTTGGTGTCTACCTCTGGGATTGGTTTGTGTTAGCAGAGCCAGAAATAACATAAATGTTCGTTTGATGTTTAGAGTACTTCCTCTCTCTCAGCATTCATTCTCTTTTCCTCTCTCAGCATTCATTCTCTTTTCTGATGCTTTACAGTGCTTAGACTGAACCTTTTGGTTTTATCATTATCTTCTTTGGTCTTTAGCTTCAGTTTGTGAAAGAAAGAAGGTTCATTTTTTCTATTTCATTTGGAGGTGCAATACTCGGTAGACCAGCAGTGTTATACCGCATCAGGTCTGAGTATATCACCCAGAGCTGCAGAGCTGTGCTGCTGACTCACCTGGCTGTTAGGTGTTAGCTGCTTTTACAGAAAGGCACACTTAATATGCTGATCTCTTTTGGCAGGCCACCCAGAAATATAAATAAATATAAGTTTCTGAGTTTGTGAGAACTGAAGAATAAAGAAAAACCCAAATGGAATAAACTCTTGACATGAGAGAAACAAAACTGCCGTTCAAGAGTATATATTTTTTAATTCATAGCGGGTCATTTTGGATGACTGGTTATGTGTATGTTGCATGCATGAGTATGCATGTTCATGTGCATCTTAGGAGCTCAGTGGAATTACCACCGATTTAGGACACATTTTAGCTTGGAATACCTCCAAAAGAATTTACAAGCTGAGCTTTGATGGAATTTATTGATAATAGCAACATCAGTAAAATTAGCAGCAAGACCAGTTATTCTGCCATATGGAAGATGGTTGAAGAACCTAAACAGAGTAAATCATAAATAGGATAGCTTCATTAAAAACACAGAACTATGAAGGAGGTGTTTGCTGTGAATCAGGTGTGTTCCTAGCCCAGGATGCATATCTTCCAAAATCGCTATACCTAAACTGCCCCAAGTATCCATATTTACTTTAAGCTCAAAGATGTCTGCTCATCCGCTATGAAGGCTTTGTTTCACTATGTGGAAATGAATACTAGATTTGATAATGCCTAATTAACCAATGCTGACCTATACTTCAGAAGATTATCAATGTTAATATTGTCATAAATAACTGACAACCTGACAAATAATACAGTAAAAAGTTAAAACTGCACTATATGCCTCAGGAAGAAAACAGTGTGTTTCAAAGACCATGTTTTCCTAACCCTGATTGATGATTCCCTTTGAGCTTAATAACAGTTCAAAACTGGGATCAAAAATTGTATCCTTGCTAATGTTTTGAAGTTATTGAGTTATTGTGTAGAGTGTTGTAACTACTCTAAAGTAATGATTGGCTATGGGTTTGCTGCTTTTTGGTGGATGTTTTTTTGTCTCGGTGGTATTTTTCATCCATGCCACATGTCAAAATGCTTTGGAGAACTAAACTAATCAATTACAGTGTTTAATATAACAGTGATTCAAAGAAATTGAGAGATTCTGGCAAGGGAGACAATGTATATGTTCAGAAGAGAACTGGAAATAAATGAAAAGTCAGTGAAGACGAGGGATGCAGGGAAATGCAAATCTAAGTAACAACACAAAATAAAGCAAAACAGGAAAACACACACAGACAAGCAAAACCTAACTGCAGAACACCCCATTTTCCAGACTGCAGTGGTAATATTTTCTATTTACTTGTCTTCCACTCTTAGAAATGACTATATTTAATGCAAGTTTCTGTTCTAATTATTTAAATATGTAAAACTGCTAGGTTTCATTTTGAGTGGAATGTCTGTATCCATTCTTTTTCTGCCTAGGGCCCTCTCATGCTCCTATTGCAATCATGGATACAATTCTCAAATAGGAAATCTTGGTATGGAATTGGGACTTGGAAAGAGAGTAATAAATAAAAGTAAGATGAATATCATTCAGGAGTTTATATTTTTAGCATTTATTCATCTATGATGGGAAAAGGGAGAAAGGCTTCAGTGTAAGAAGAGAAATAAAATTAACCAAAACAAATACAATTTGTCTTGTGTTTGCTACAAAACTTTTTCCTCTTCCCCCTTAAAAACAGTCCAAAGACTGGAACTTACATTGGTTTTGACCATGAATGAGTCTAAAAGCACATTTGGTTTTGTGGGGTAGAAAGTACTGAACCTCTCAGTCTGGGTTATTGAGCTAGAAAGGCTAGAGCTCAGAGAGCATGTAACAGAGGACAGGGCTGTATGCATATGTATGTATATGTGTATAAATATATATATACACATATCATAGATCATAGAATCATAGAATGGTTTGGGTTGGAAGGGACCTTAAAGATCATCTAGGTCCAACCCCCCTGCCATGGGCAGCGACACATTCCACTAGATCAGGTTGCTCAAAGCCCTGTCCAACCTGGGCTTGAACACTTCCAGAGAGGGGGCATCCACAACTTCTCTGGGCAGCCTGTTCTTGTGCCTCACCACCCTCACAGTAAAGAATCTAAATTTTCCCTCTTTCAGTTTAAAACCGTTACCCCTCATCCTATCACTACACTCCCTGATACAGAGTCCCTTCCCATCTTTCCCGTAGGCCCCATTTAACTACTGGAAGGTCTCTCCAGAGCCTTCTCTTATCCAGCCTGAACAACCCCAACTCTCTCAGCCTGTCCTCATAAAGGGGGTGCTTCAGCCCTCTAATCATATTCATGGCCTCCTCTGGACCTGCTCCAACAGGTCTGTGTCCTTCTTATGTTGGGGGCTCCAGAGCTGGACACAGTACTCCAGGTGGGGTTTCACAAGAGTGGAGCTGAGCAGGAGAATCACATCCCTCGACCTGCTGGCCATGCTTCTCTTGATGCAACTCAGGATACAGTTGGCTTTCTGGGCTGCAAGCACACATTGCTGGCTCATAGCCAGTTTTTCATCCACTACTACTTCCAAGTCCTTCTCTGAAGGGATGCTCTCAATCCAGTCATTGCCAGCCTGTATTTGTGCTTGGGTTTGCCTTGATCCACATGCAGGACCTTGCACTTGGCCTTGTTGAACTTCATGAGGTTTGCACAAGCCCACCTCTCAAGCCTGTCAAGGTCCCTCTGGATGACATCCCTTCCCTCCAGCATGTTGACTGCACGGCACATGTTGATGTCATCAACAAACTTGCTGAGGGTGCACTCAATCCCACTGTTCATGTCACTGACAAAGATGTTAAACAGCACTGGTCCCAATACTGACCCCTGAGGAACACCACTCATCACTGGTCTCCACTTGGACATTGAGCTGTTGATTGCAACTCTTTGACTGTGATGATTTATGCAACTCCTTATCCACCAAGTGGTCCATCCATCCAATCCATGTATCTCCAATGTAGAGTCAAAGATGTCATGTGGGACACTGTCAAATGCTTTGCAGAAGGCCAGGTAGATCATGTCAGTTGCTCTTCCCTTATCCACCAACTCCATTGCTGTAACCCCATTGCAGAAGGACACCAAATTTGTCAGGCATGATTTGCCCTTAGTGAAGCCATGTTGGCTGTCACCAATCACTTCTTTATCTTCCATGTGCCTTAGCATAGTTTCCAGGAGGATCCACTCCATGACCTTTCTGGGCACAGAGGTGAGACTGACTGGCCTGTAGTTCCCGGCTCTTCCTTTTTTGCCTTGTTAAAACAGGGGGTTATGTTTCCCTTCTTCCAGTCAGTGGGAACTTCACCAGACTGCCATGACTTCTCAAATATGATGGAGAGTGGCTTAGCCACTTCATCCACCAGTTCCCTCAGGGCCCACAGATGCATCTCATCAGGTGCCATGGACTTGTGCACCTTCAGGTTCCTTAGACGGTCTCAAACCTGATCTTCTACAGTGGGTGGTTCTTCATTCTCCCAGTCCCTACCTTTGCCTTCTGCGTCTTGGACGGTGTGGCTGGAGCACTTGCTGGTGAACACTGAGGCAAAAAACTAGTTGAGTATCTCAGTCTTCTTCATGTCCCAGGTAACCAGGTCTCCTGTTGTCTTCTGGAGGGAACCCATATTTTCCCTAGTCTTCCTTTTATCACCGATGTATCTAAAGAAGCTTTTCTTGTTGCCTTCGACATCCCTGGCCAGATTTTATTCTGTCAGGGCTTTGGATTTCCTAATGTGATCCCTGGCTGCTCAGACAATTTCTCCATATTTCTCCCAGATGGTCACGGAATGGTGTCTGGTTTCTGGGTTATGTGAACTTCAAGTGTCTCCACTCAGCCAGTGTAATGTCCCTCCTTCAAAGAGGTGCCCTCCACACACACTGTCCCACACAAGCTGCTGTGCAAACTGCTGCACCACGCCCTGACTGAGGTGCCATGCCCTGTTTGCCTGTCCTGGTGACTGATGCTCCCTGGGGCTTGGGGTGACTGCCTCCATCTCCTCAGCCGCTCTCTGTCATGAGAGCTGCCAGCTCCTGGCAGGTCTCCGCACTCTCCTGAGGTTTCCCCACCTCAGGAAACCCCCTCTGCATGCTGTGATCCCCTGCTCTGCTGTGGAACGTGCCTGCACTGGAGCTGATTGCCTCAGCATATATATGTGTATACACATGTGTATATAGGTGTGTGTGCATATATATATATGTATGATGATACCATCTCCTGTTCCAAGCAGGACTGCTTTCACCTCCTAGGAAAAGTCCCTTGCCTATGCTACTATCCCTCTTAAATATGTCTGGGGTTGCCTAGGGGCATGGTAGATTGTAGGAACCAAAGCTATATTAGGGAGAGTGCTGGCAATTAATATGGATTGCAAGAATCCAGAACTTGTCTCTGTCCTCCCTCTGTTTTATTCAGTCATATAAACATAGTCCTTGAGGTCACCTTTCTGCTGCGCAGGAAAATGGTGAATCAGAGGGACTTTTCCAGTTGCTAACCAGCATGCTGGAAGACTGCACTGCATAGAAAAGACAGTAACTGCCTCAGAAAAGGGAACTAAACAGCAGAGGAAGATCTGAGAGACAATGTTGATGACATCCCTCAGTCAGCTTTTTGTCTAGTGGCTTATCAGGGTACAGTGAAGCATATCTTAGAGTAATTTACAGAGACACCTTGAAGATGTTCTGGAAGGCCATGATCCAGCATGCTATCACATATGCCAGCTAGACTTTTACCAAGTGAAAGATAATGGCAGCTGTGGGTACAGCCTCTCCTCTGCAGCACTGGAACCACAGTTTACACAGGTTGCGGAGGCTACATATGCCATTATGGTGGCATGAAGAGAAAGATGAAGGGAGGAAGAAGAGAGAAGTGGTAATCAGACACTTAGGGAGGCACAGATGTAATTCCAGCAGGAAAAAATATTTAGCTTTGCTGTACACAATGCTATTGCACATTCCGCTTATATTCGTGAATAGATTTTTCTTTTTTTTTGATATTCATTAATTGTTTCAGACTCAACATGATTTTAAAATGAAAAAATAAAGCATTTAACATAACAAGCTTGTTAGCAAAACTCTCATTAAAGGGTAACTTTTCATTCTGAAGTTTTAAAATTCTCAGGTAAAATTATTTGCTGTAATTTAACTAAATTGATGAATAGTTTCCTTTCTCTTAAAATTACAATTTCTGACAAATTTTGTAAGAACAAAACTTGTGCATTTGGACTTAAGCAAGAATATGACATACCAGTGAAGCCTAACAGTTACATGGCCTGTAGGCACTCAGAGTAATAGATATAATGTGAATGCGATTACCAAATTTAATTTGATTCCAGTACATTAAAAATAGACTGTTGTACAGATTTCAAATATCGTTCCACTTCCCACCCTGTGCAGTGTGTGGCTACTGAACCCTTCTACATGCAGATGCAGAAGAGTGGCTGCTTGCAGTTTTACTTCTGCTGTGTCTTGATGTAAGTAATGAGTTTGAGCTCAGGCTTACAAGGGCTAAAATTTTTTCTTTCAGGCAACCTGTGAAAGTGGTCTATTATGCCTTGCGGGCAATCCAAATAGGTCAACACAGCCAGAATATCCTGTAAACAATTTTGTATTTTATATTTTCATGTAACCTTTATGTGAGGATCTCCTCACATGGCATGGTTAGCTCTGTAACATGTAACTAGTATTTGTATAGTAACCTGTAATTATTATTTGAATAATGTGTAATTAGTACTTGAATAATATGAATATTGACTAGTTTTATAAACAACAAAAAGATATTTTCTGGTAGATCAAGAGAAATTTTATTTAATATTTTGCTCATGATCACAGAAGGAGATTTGTAAGATTATATTTGCCCCCAGTATCCAGCTTGAAAACCAGTTTCTGTCCCAGAGAGAGTATAATATATGATTTTGTCCAGTAAGTGGAAAGCTTAAATTTATTTCTTTTCCTTAACATGTGATAAAAGATGCTGAAAATTCTGAAAAGCCCAAGGGGAAAATGAATATTTTTTCTTAACTTGCATTCCATTCTATATTCTAAAAGGCTCCTGGGTCCGTTTATATTAATTTACTTACAGAAAATTTTTCCTCTTCTTAGTCTTTGATACCTCATGTGTAAGCAGAACATATGCATGCAAAAGTTGACAGTAGTGGTTTATTAATTCTTTCATGCAGGCAGAATGTTCATGGCAATTAAAGATATTTCAGCTCTCAAATATGAACAAAGGAAATGTTAATATGTCTGTCAAAAACTCAGCTCAATGGTACAAAAAGGAAAAAATGAAATAATGAAATAATTTCCAACAACTTTTAAAATATACTACAAAATTTGTAATAGTAGTGCCGGACAGTGTATGTCAACTTTCCTTTTTAAAACCTTCTTTCATGGTTTTTACTTGGTTGTGAAAATTCACTGGAACTGGATGTTTGGTTTTAAAGAGCTTAGTTGGGAAAAGATATTGCTTGTTGCTGGATAAATTTTCAGAAAAAAAACCCACACTACTGAGATCAACATTTCTTTTTACAGCCATAAATAATTGAACAATATTGAATTTTTGAGTTTTGTATGACTCTCTTAGATACAGGGAGAAATGCAGGATTTGTTTTACTATTTTCTTTCAGTAATAATGCAACTATCAATGCATTTTAAAGGTCATAATTTTTTCACTTTTTAATACATGTGTAAATCAAACAGCAGGGTTGCAGAGCTCTAAACTGAGTGTAATAGCCGTGCCTTGCACTGTGAACACCAGTCATGAAAGTGTAATCTCTACCTGAAGTAATGCAAGATGGCTAAAACGAGTGTAATGGCTCTTCTGTTTCACTTTATTTTCAGAATAAGACATGGCATTCTGAAACGTTTTATATTTTAATATGCCATCAAAAAAATTGAAGTGAACAATCCCCAGGTAATGCACAAGAACTACATAAGAAAGAAAAGGGACAGCAAGGTCAACAAACTAAGCCTTGTTTGCTGGAGATGGATCTCCCTATCACCTAATGTTAGATGTTTACAGAAACACCTACATTTCAGGAAATAGCCTTAGCCTCATGGTGCAGTCTATGGGGAGAAACAGGCACTGGAAATACACAGTTTCTCATGTCTGTTTTATAAATCATTAGGAAATAATGAATGGCATCTAAAAATAACTATTTCTCTTCACTATCAGGGGAGTCTGGACCATTAGTTCAGATGTCAGCTTCTACTCTGTAAATGCCTGTGGTTATTCAGATGTATTTGACTTAGATTCACTTCTAGGTGGGATTTTCATTTTCCTGGATAACTTTCTGTGATTGTCTTAAGTTGTAAGGATCTGAACTAGACAATATTAAGGTTGCTTCCAAGCTTCAAATCAAGAAGTTCTCTGAGAAGTATGAAAAGTGTGTATTTTCTTATTACCTCAGTGAGATATACACCTTGTTTCAAAATTTCCCTAATCCTAGCCTGCTGTCCACAGCCACACATGCAGAAGGTGAGCTGACCACCAAAAAGTCAACTCCAGTGGCAGCTCCTTCTCAGCTTTCAGTGTGAAGGAAATGCCCGGGATGTTCCTAACCCTGCAGTTTCTGACTGAAGAGGACCTGAGGCAATAGGTAGCAAAGAGACAGAGCCACTCCTCAGCTGACCTGTATGAGCCTGCCATCAGTTTACTCCTTCCAGCTTGGGAAGTTCAAGCTACCATGTTCTCTGAAATGTCACATTTGGACACAATCGTCTATAGTATGTGTATGTTCCCAGTGTTATTTATGCCACTAAGTGAAGAATTATATACAGGTAGTCTTCTAAGTATTTTTATTTTAATTTTTTTCATATAGTTTTTCATCCATCTCCCTCTCTCCACCAAGGGAACAGAGCTTCAGAGATTTCCTTTGATGAGTTCAAATCATTATGCTTTCTAAATTTGTTCTTATGCGATGATTAGCAGAAGGTAATTTGCTCATTGGGTTTTCATTTCTTGCTTGGGCATGCCTTGTGCTCTTGTGTTTTCCCAGGCGCAGTTATGCAACGTTGCAAACGCAGATTAGTGATGGACAAGGGCATGGTTACTCTGTGTTAAGCAACAGCTAACTGTATGTTACTTGTCAAGATTCCTGTTAAGACATGTAGCTGAGCTTTCATTTTGAAAAGATATGGACACATTTGGTAGTGATAGCGTAGGTTACTGTCAATCAACAATTTTTAATGAAAAAATATATTATTCAAAAACCCACTTCAGTTAATAGGTTTGATTTTTATTGTTTTCACTGGAATTGGAGTCCATGTTCCCTACAAACTTGATTTTCCTGTATTTCTAGTCATTTTAAGTAACAAAATAAAAGTACAGGTGAAATCTACTCCAGATTTTCCCTATACCTAAGTGACCTGAGACATTCTTACCATCTCCAAAATTAATGTCTTCCCATTTTTCTTAATTTTAAATTTTATTTTAAAAACACACAGGGGATTTGGAAAAAAAACACCACTACCCCCAAAACCCCCACGCTGGGATTATATCCTGCCAAATGAATGTCAAAATAAGCTCACTTAAATTATAAATTTCTCCTGAGGTTAACAAGAACTAAAGGTATTTTGGATATTAGATGCACAATAGCATTAATGAAAAAAGTAGTAGCTGCTATTATAACCACCTGTCTTGGGTGAAGACCAAGAAATTAGCATAGAAAATTTACCTGACTGGCATGTTAACCAAAGACTTTAAATCAATTTTACACTTTTATGGTTTTTCCTTGGCATTTATTTTGACAGAGTATATTTTAGAATGGAGCCTTCTAAGATTTCTTATGGTCCCTGAAATATGGAAGCCTCACTTGACTGAGGAATGAGGATGATAGGTCAAAACAATGTAGTTGCAGCAATTGCAGATGCCCAAACAACTGAGTAAATACATTGGCACAGATAATGTTTCTGTAGTGCAAGCCCCAACAGGAATGTGCTTCTGACTCAGAGGAAAGGCAACATGTTCACTGCAAAGTTTGGAGCACTGTGGAGGCAATGTGCCTTAGCAGATAAACATGGTTCACAGGCAAAGAGCCATGAATCTCTGGAAGGTCCACTGGCTGTGGAAGCCCCAGAAGGGATCTGTCAGGTCCCCCCAAACTCTCCAAGCTCTGTGTCAGGGAAAAGTAAATTATGATCATGTACCACATGTAATTAGTGTGTCTAAAGCATGAAACTTCTGAGTGATAAAGATCAGTGATGCACAGACTTTCCAGCTAGGTGAGCTGCATTCCCTATGTTAGTGGGGAAGGAGACCTTCTTTCTCCCCTGCAAGTTAGCATCAGCTATGCAGCGCCTACAAAAAGAGCATGATGTGCAAAGAAGAGGGACTTCAGAAAGGTGATAACTAGAAATGGACCTACTTTTGTTCATGAAGCCCATGAGCTGGTTCCCAAAAGTACTTTGTTCAAATGATGGACCACTGGAAAGCAGCTGCTGGGAGCCCACTGCAGGGTTGCTGATGAGAGGGAGGCAAGTGCAAACAGTTTGATTGATTTTTCAGTTTGTTGGGTCTCCAAGTATTTCCTATCACTCTTCCTGTGGAAACTAAATTTAAGGGCAACTTTATGCTGTCAGAAACAGTGTGTGGAGGACAAGGAAGAACAAGTGCTTCTCATACATGTGCTTCTCCTTGAGCAGCTGTAAGTAGATGACAGTTCCCAGAGGCCTTTTTTTCCCTGTTTTTCTTTCCCTGTGTTTGGCAACATAGATTCTATCTGATCTTCTTATGCTGACATCAGTGATAGTCTCATACTGCATTAGAATATGTTTTCACTGTTGTTCAGAAGGGGAAAGGCAATCTGACATGATGAGTTTGATCACATGGTCAATCTGTGTCATAATCTACATATAGAAAAGCAATATTATTGCCATACTATCATGTCAATAAAGTTGTGTACTTTAATTAAGACTCTGCAAGTTCCAATGTACCACAGAGACCAAAATCAGAAAAGTAATTTGTTCCTGAAATGAGCTAAAGACCTTACAAAGGCTATATGTCTTTTCATGCACGTGTGTACATGTCTTCTGTGCCTGCTTACTCATTAATTCACACAGGTCAATAACTTGAACTGGAAGCTGAGCTGTAACATTCAGGAATAACCTATACAAGCATAGACACAACATTGTAGTTTAGGAAGGATGCATACAAAATAGGCATGCTGTCCTTCCTGAGCACACCTGACACTCTGAAATGCCCCTCCAGTCTAGTCTGCACATCATGTTAGGACCTCAGAAAAGTTATCTAATCCTTTCACTTCACTGTCTACCATGAACTTTCAGCCGGTACCAGGTAATTTTTTTTCTGCTACATAGCCAAGACTTTGAATTATAAATTTTGCTGGTTAAAAAAAAAACCAAACCAAACCAAACAAAAAACCGAAACCAAAAAACCCAAATGATATTATTCTAGGATTATAAAGCAGTTGTCTCAACTGATCCAGTCTGAAATAGTGACATCAGACTCTGGGCTAATAGAAATTACACTATTTGTTGTGATAAGCATATACTTTACAAAGTATACTGGTAGATAAATAATAATTTTTTATAGCTTCCAAAATATTTATTCATATATGAAAAAAAAATTACAATATCTAAAGAGGTAAGTAGTTCAGACAGAGCAAAAACATAGTAAATATACACCTTAATGCACCAAAGTACAAAATTTATAATTCTATGAGAATTAAGAGGTCTCAGAGGACTTCCATTTGTCCTTGTCTTTGGGCAGGTATTTCAGTCACAGCTGTAGGCTTGGCCAATTACTCCATCAAATCCAGGCTGCTGTCAGAGGAGTTGCTTAGTGGAAAAGCTGACAGATGCCCAATTCACACCATCCTCCAGGTCTGCACCAGTGTAGCTAACTCAAACCACTGGAATTCAGGAGCAGCAATTCATAGGTAAATGAGTTTTAATGGTCTTGAAGAAAAAGAGAAATCTATAGCACTGAAAGATTTCTGCAGCTGTGAAAAATGTACCATCTGACAGATTTATTTTTTTAAAATATAAGGGCATATCTGCTGAGAGAACTAATGCATTTCCATGTTTGACATCCCATGAAAATGTTCCATTATGCTTCAAATTAAGACCAGGAAATTGTACATTTAGATGTTCCTAACAGCCACTGAAAACCTTTGGACTGTTAATTTTTTCATCAGGAAATATGGACAGTAGGAAGCTGAGCTCCTCATTAAATTCTGCTAGCTAATTCCTGATACATCATTAAAAATTTAAAATCCACCCTTTTTGTCAAGTACTTTTCCTTCTATTAATTATCTAATCACAACAGACTCAATTGATTAATAGTGCTTGTAAAATGTAGTTCCAGCCTGTTGGAAAGGTCCATCTGGTTAGAAAATTTGTCCTTATTATAGGACTTGTTGTAAGAAGAAGGTCTATTTCTATTAATGCAAGTAGAGTATTTCAAACAGGGGCTATATAGAGCTGTGGTGGAGAATGACAAGAAACCATGAAGAAAATGAGAAGATCTTTCCACTTTATTTGCATGTACCACACCTGTGAGACTCCACGTACAGTACGTATCACAGAATAAATGTTTTCAATGAAATAAGTTTGAATTCTCTGCCAGAATTACCACATTTTAAAAACTAGCTGTTCCAGATGTTCCTGCATGGGTTTTTTTGATGATTCTGGTAGTCTGATGGTATGGACCACAAATTGTCCACAGCTAGAAACATGTGGTTAATTTAATTTAATTAAAAGACTTGATAATAATGTTGTATGATGCATCGTCAGAAATTCTGAGTTTAACTCTGGCTCGTGGGACTAACATATTCAGTAATCATTGAGTTAAATAACTTTCAGAAACTAAATAAACAAACATTTTTAATAAGACTGATGTTCCTGAGCATGAGACTGACTTTTTTCAGCCATGTTCTAATAGTTATCATTCATTTGATAAGATGTGACATTGATAAGATGTGAATGTGTGTCTTCATAACTATCAAGGCAACTAGATACAGGTTATACATGTATAAACTTTTATATATTCATTCACATATATATAAACTATATAACTTGACAGTGATATATCTGTATCATGTATTAGGATATGTACAATCATGTATCCATAGATATGATTCATGTAACACCATTATAATCTGTTTCTTATGAGACAGTGATGGAGTCACAAGACTTGAAGCAATATGAAGACTTCAAACTTCATGATTTTTAAGAAGTTGAATTCAGAATACAAGTCTTTTTCTTTGAACCAATGTAAAATGGAATTAAGTGACATTCATGAAGATTTCCAAAACCATGGTTAACATTGAATAAAACAAAACCAGAAAATATCTATAAATATCACTTCACTGCAGATGTTAGACAAATACTACCAACCCAAATGTACCATGACAAGTGTACCCTTTTCTAAAAAAAGCCCACATGGGGTTGATTTAAAACTTATGAAAACAATAACACCTCCTCTGGCTCCCCATCCCCCTCCACCCCTATTGGTAATTCTTGGTTTTTTATTTCACTGGTTTACACACTCTTGTTTGCCAATGTGAGGGACAGAAACTTACTTTAACAAGTAAAAGCTGATTTGATTCCTGCAGCTGTGGCTTGATTTAAGACACCATACATTGTGTGATTCACACTAAAATCACTGGAGCTAGCAATACTGTAGAGACATATACGGACAATGCTAAACTGTATCAGAGTGAAGGTTCATTAAGTTAACTGTAACTTCAGTGCTTATTTTCAAAAAGCACTTTGCTTTCCATCCATACACATAACACAATGGACAGAAATTGGTGCAGTATCCCTCCAATTTAGAGAACAATTCACTATCATCCTATATTCATAACACTTTGTCAGAGTTTAAAATTAATTTTAAAATAGCCGATTCTTTCATAATGTGAGAATATGGCGAATCGAGATAACATTTCCTTCAAAAATATTAGAAAAATCTATCCCGATCAACACAGAGAGGACACTGAGGTGATTTCTGATACCCAGATGAGACACACTTGATGCTGAACACAGCTTCATGGACAAAAGCCTATACAGTAGCCCAGAATATCAATTGTTCATCTCATTTATTTCTTCCTATTGGGTATATGTGGAGTTGCATCCTAATTGAGTGTTAATGAGGAATTAATTAGAATTAAGTGCTTCAATAGCTGTTGGTGATTATTAGCTTTTTTTAGGATGGGGCAATTTAATTCTGAAGCAGTTCCCTCACATTTTCAAAACGGGTATAAAACAAATAGAAATGCCATTAGTTCTCCCTTCTCCCCTCAAGCCTTGAATTTGCATTGCTTCATACAGTGACATTTTTAGGTGACTTTTAATGACAGCATTAGAAACCTGCCTCTCCTGCCTATGCAAAGGAAAAGGACTATCCAAGTTTTCAGTAAGTTTTTATATGTAGCTTCTATCGCCATGTTTCATCTCTGCTGTGAAGAAGCCATATCTAACAGAGCAAAGATGTTGTTCAGTGTCCATGCTCACACAATTCTCAACCTGTTGCTTAGCGGACAAGCCTTGCACCTGGGCTATAGATACATAGGAAATCTAGCATCTTGTAGGAGATGGAGTTTGATAACAGATTTCCCATAGGTCAGAAGACACCTGCCAGGTGATAATGACTTAAGGACACTGTGAAATAAGCTAGATATGACCCAGAGACCACAGCTGAGAGATCTTGTATTTCTTCAACCTAACAAAGATTAGACTTTCCGTGAGTAGCATCTCTATGTATTTTCAGACATCAGTGAGACTGGCTATTTTAATTTATTCTGTATTGATCTGATATGAGAAAATAAGCAGGAACACCTTCTTAAAGAATTAATTTCTTCATATTCTGACAAGTACAGTAAAAAATAACAATGTATAACTCAAAAGCAGCAGAAATTACAAAACAAGGAAACTTCCACATTCTCACTTTTTTGGTTGTGTTTTTTTTTTTTTTTTAATGGCTATCATTTCTCTTGGGAAGTTTGCAGCTGGATACAAGGTGTGATATTTTTCTTTCTTCAAAGTATTTTATGGATATTACTGTTAGAGAGGGGGAACACAATGACTGACATGAAAACAAGATGAGGTAAAAATAAGATACCGTGGTTCTATATTACATTTCTAGCTCCTCAGTTTCTCTAATGATGATGCTACCTGAGCTTTCCATGGCAAGCCAGAGCTATAAAAGTGTGTCACAGGATTTAAAACCTCCACACTGCTCTGGGTGGTACTGGTGGGGAGACCGCAGCCCTTCTTTAGAACTGTCGCTAAATCTTCTGCATATGTAAATAGTAACTTTAAAAATTTAGCATTTTTAAGTCAGCCAAGTTGAAAACAACCCTAAAAGTTAATTTGGATTTCACTAATTTAATTTCACTAAGAAGTGAACAAAAAATCTGCAACAGTAGTAAAATGAAGTATACATGTAAGTATAAGTTGGTTTGCTTGACCTCACTCCCAAGCAAAATAAAGTGACATGTAATGCACATGCAATGAAAGGAAGATAAACCAACATGGGCTTATGAAAGATGAGGTGAACAGCATGATTAATAAAAGCAACAGGATTTAAATAATGTACTTACAATTTTGTGAGGTATTCACCTTGGTAAGGTACTTCACTCTAACACAAAATTAACATGGTCTTCATAATGTTAAAATCTAGCTAATTAACAACTCCAGATTTGAGCTGGACTAGATGATCTCCAGATCTGTCTTCCAACCTCAGCTATTCTTTGTGATTTTGTGATTCTGTATTAAAAGGGAAAATTTAATCTTTATGTTGGACACAAGAATGACTAGCTGACGTAGAGCTGAGTATTGGTATTGAAGACAGAGAGACAAATCCAACAAGGTTCTTATAAAAAGTGTCTCCTTTTTTTAACCTAGGCATTGCTACCTGTATTGGTGCAACATGCTATTCAACCTTAACATAGAAGACCCAGTCATGTCGTTTTGTTTCTTGTATCCTCACAGAGTTCAAGATTATTGCTAACAATATCACTTCTCCTTTTTTCTGATTAGTGTGTATCAGCAGGAGTGGGAGACCAAAGTTTCCTACTAATGTTTGTAAATCTACATGGTAATTACTACGCATTTTGCTAGCTTTTAAGAATATGTGACTTACTTAAAATTTAAAAGGTTTCTTTATGAAATAAGAAATGTTTGCAGCACTGAATGAAGACAGCATGACCATGTTGACTCAAGCTTAAAAAGAAAGGAACAAAGTATGCTGAATACTAATAAGTATATACAGTTTCTAACATAGAGCTTGAATTTAGTCAAAGAGGATGAAAAGTCTTGTGTATACATTTTTTGAAATTCTACTCTAAATCTTATTCATCTTAGTGAACCAGAATGTTTATGAATCATTGGAGAAATTACTGTTGCAGAGTTTATAACTTCATAACAATTTAATGCACACAAAAAGTGTACTTTTTTTTTGTATATATATAAATTTGTATATATATATGTAAACTTTTTACTGATGGATAATCTAAATACACAACTGGAAAATATTTAGTTCTAACTAATCACCTTGCTGAAATAGAAAAATCTCTGTGTGTGTATAAAAGGTCCTCCAGCTCAGAAGAGCTCTGCTGGAGGAGTACCATCTTTATAATGTTATCTTCACTAATCAGATTAACAGTGAAATTACTATTGAATTAAGAGAATTTTTGGAAATTCTTAACCCAAGTAGGAATTGAACTCAGATAACACCACAGTAGCTTTAATTAATGAAGGAAGGAAGGAAAAAAATGTAGAAGGCAATCTGGAAAGATAGCACTCAGTTATATTGAATTGTCTCAGAGAGCATTAACAATTTTAAATGAACAATGTCAATCTGAGGCCAACAAGTAATATCTTAAGCAGCCAAAATAACAAACAAATGATGAGTCTTTTATGGACAAACTGTCAAAACAATATTCATCTGAAGCCAGGGAAAATGAAGGAAGGCTTGCTGAAAGTCCATTTTGTAAGAAAGAATAATAGCATGTCATGATCATGTGGGAATATGTTCCTGTGGCAAGGACATCAGCTGGAAAGAAAGGGCAAGTCCCACAGTTGCATGAAATAACTTTTAACTACACCTGATACATGGCTGAATCAATATCACATGGTGATTAAAGCCACGAAGGAAGAGAGATCATCCTTGTCTGAAGACTTACGTAAGCAAGGGTCTGGTTTTCAAGAACTGAAATGTAAGGCACCACTATGAAACATTTGTCCCATGCTGAGACAGCCCTTGGAGAGCCCAGGCACTGAGTAATACATATTTATTACTATAAGACAAGAGCTTACTTTGAGGTATTAAAAATAAAAATTATTTACATTAGAATGTAAGAACAGCAGTGTGGGGTCAAACTCGATGTCTACCAATATCCTGTCTTTGAGAGCAGCCAGAAGCAGATGCTCAGTAAAAGATTATAATAGAGTGAGCACACAATAATGGTTTCCTATAATATCCTCTCACCTTCCAGAATTCTGTACTTCATCCTCTTTCTGAGCCCTAGACTGCAGCTTTTTGTTTATAGCAATGTGAAATATTAAGAAACACACATAACACTGATGTATACAGATATACATTCATCATATGTATAAGTACATTAACAATTATGTATATATGTAGGTATATGTACATGCATATACAGGCAGTTTTATATTACTATCTCTACATATATACATCTAGCATAGATCCACTTACATTTTTTCCCCTTTTTCACAAATTTGATGTTACTGTAATAAATATCAGGAGTGTTCCCTTGTGTAAAAATCATATCATATAGTGGATCATTAGGCCAATTTACTTCAATATATTAGCTTGTTCTTTCCTCCCTCCCTCCTTTTGTGTTCAGGAGAACATCTTTCCCTTAAGAATGTTATAATGTCCTCAATTTGCCATAAACTTTCTGCTGAGGGGATTTTACAGCTGGTTGACGACAGGTAAGTGGGATGTAAGTATGACCTGGAATTAGCTCTTCCTGTTTTCAATGGTTGGTTTTGTAAATTATATTTTTTACTTTCATTTTATATTTCATTTTTTTCATGGAAGAAAAAGTAAAAGACAAATTTTAAATTTATTAATTTTAATTCTCTGGAGAGTAAGAACAGTTACGTTAAATTTGTAAATTAGATGTTTATCTAAAATGAACTCTGTAGTTTATAAAAAAATGAGTCATGCAGTCATAAAACATCTCCATGCCAAATATTCATAGCTACAAGGGTCAGCTTTGGCTATGCATGTGGGTATATGTGTGGGAGTACATACAAAACCAGTGCTTTATAAAGCTAAAAACTGGATCATGTATAAAATAATTTACAATACTAATAGCTATACAATCAGAAAAAAGGATTTTCACTGAAATCCATTCTTTAATCTCATAACCTCTATGTCAACAAAATGAGGCATTTCACATTTGAGAGAATAGTGTCTGACATATTAAAATCAGTACATAATATTCTTGATAAATTACTCTTCAAAATCAACTATATATGCCTGTCTTTCAAGTCGTTTGTATTAGTTTATCAATACACGTTCCACTGACTTCATGGCTCAATGGCTGACACAGTTCAATCTATGTAGATAAGCCTCCTACAGCAAGATTTTCCAACACTTGAAGAACAATGTTTGGAAAACAAACTAGTTACTGAATGTTTTTAATTTATAAAGAAAGGTATTTGTCCTAATTCAGCCAGTGCTGAAGGGATGGCAAATGATGACATCAATACCAAAACAGATGCCAAGCTCTCCTAGCAGACCTCAGAAGAAGAAAATTCAGTATCTTTAAGAGCTCCATATATCTATGAGACCATTGGCAATGCTTTGCCATGAGGATGGACTTAGAAATATCTGCAGCTAAATGAAGCAAAAATAGAAACAAAAACTGATACCTGCTAACCTAGACACATAAGAGGGCTTCTGAACTCATTCTTTAGTAGAGCCCGCAAGTGAACGATTCTTTTAAAAATTCATTTCTCTCTTCCATTTCAGAGACGTATGGTTTTTTGAGTCTGCCCTGACACTAGAAGAGTTGTTGGCCTGTGTAGTTGACCAAACACACACCAAGAATTTGATGCATGTTGCATTTCACTTCTAAGAAACTCCTAGTACTGAACTCATCACAGTGGGTGGATGGTCTGTAAGAAAGACAGCCCCTGTAAGAAAGGTAGAGTAAGGCAGGAGGTGGGGGAAATTAAAGGAAATATTTTTTTAGAGATTTTTAAGTTTTGAAAAATTTCAGTTCATGCCTTGGACTCTTTTTGTAGAAAAGCTGCGCAGCTCAATAAACAACTGTCTACTCAAACTATCACATGCAAGAACATACTGCTTTTTTTAACTACAGCACAGATTGTGTGGGGGAAAACTCCTACACATTAAAGAAATAAAGGAAAGGTGGAGCATAACTTCATCCCCTGACACTGTTGACACCTGTAATAATGACCATCCTGCTGGAATTCCACTACATGACATCTAAATAATTTCAGAGTAGAAACACATTTATTCTAATATACTTCAATTTTGTGTTTTAATGTACCATACAGTCTTGCTTTTGTCAGCTGCAGTTGACTAGGGCCTTTTTTCATTAGCATATGAACTACACAAAGGAGTTGAAATGGCCGAAGGAATTCAGAATGAATGTTTACTTACACTGATTTGTATTACATAAAGTGTATGGCTGGTATCTACAAACTGCAAAAATCCTTCAGGAATGGGAAAGAGCTCAATTCTAATTATTCTTTTTTTTTTTTTTTTTTTTCCTTCACTGTGATAAAAATTCTATTTATTTGAATGTAAACATATGCACAGACACACTGGAATAGAGTTTCCAAAAGTGCAGGAACAACTTGGGAGTACATAACTTTCAATTTTGCCCAGATTAGTTGTGCTAAGTGTGGTGTTTTCAGAAACCTTAATTCACATTTTCTTCCCTCTTACAGTGTTGGGCCAGTCTTGTACCGCCTCTCTAAGCATCTCTCTTCTTCTAATTGTGTCTCTTCCATCTAATTAACACAGCATACAGTGCACTTTATATATTCCTTATCTCAATATATTTAATATCTATGAATGAATTTGTTTCAGTACTGCAGCACGCCAAATATGATCTCACAGACATATCAGTTTTAAATGAGCACTTCCTCAACATTTTCACAGTGTCATGAACAGTGGGTGAAAGGCAGGTTTCCAGAAGATTCTCGATGTCTGAGAGTCATTTTCTACAGCATGGAGCCAGGAGGGTTTAATTCATAGAGAAACTCTGCTCTATGGAACAATCACTCCCAGGGGCTGAATTTGCAGTCAGCAGTTTCCCTTTTTAAGGTTTTTAGTTGCCACAGGGGAACACCAGCAACAGTGCACAAGAGGGGTGTAAAGAGGGGAAGAGTGCACCTTCTCTTCTCTGACACCTACCCTGCTCCTCCAGGTACACCAACCTTGCTAAGATTCAGATTATAACTGCTCTTCTAATATGCTTTAATGCCTTCTTTCTAACTTTTCTTACAGAATACCTCCAATTTCCCAATTTCCTTTCCAAGTAATAAAACTTCCCCCATGACTTTTGTCTGTCTCCCCGCCTGGCCCAGGCAGCCAGTCGAGGACTGTTCATAACTGCAGCTGGGTTTCTGTCTGTTAACTTCCTTAACTCCCAGATGCAAGAAATAAGAAATTGAATACTAGCTATTTTACACCACATCCACATGAGCTGGGGTGAAGTCAAAACAGAATTACCAAGGCGGCTGACAGGAAGCACTAAGGAGTTGTAAATATCAAAATAACTCATTGTGTACATTGTTTGGACCTGGTTTTGGATCAGTCATTTGTTATTTCAACTATATTTCATAATCTTGCTCATTATTTATCAAACTCCATTTTGACTATTAATATGTGTTTGCAAACAAACATGAAGTCTCCTGAATGCTGTCCAAATTGTGAGTTAGAGTTGCAAAATCCACTTAAGGCCCAGACAATAATATAGTGTACCTGTTGCACATCAGTGCTAAAACCTGTAGGAATAGGGTGGCTTTTATTAAGCTTAAAAATTCTTTTTAGGCAAAGCTTCAGTTACTTGTCCTGTGCTGAGGGTCATCCCTTGAGTAGTTAGTTACCTGCCAGCTGTACCACTTCCCAGGGAAGAGAGCAAGGCCAGCTCTAGGCTCCACCCTTAATGGACGGAAGTTTGCATAGGGATTCAGTTTCACAGGAAGGATTACAGGGCACATATACTTCATGACTATGGCTGCAGTGCATGATATGGATTTGGTCTCCTGCAGTTTAAATCTGCTGCTTGGGCAAATCGTTCTATTATTATATTTAATCTGGAATTTGACTAAAAGGCCAAAAATGCCATTTTCAAACATCCCAAATATGCAGAGGAGCATAATATTTCCTATTGGTTCTCCTTACTCTCCACAAGGAGTGGATGTATATTTAAATATGTACAGAGATATCTGATATAGAGGGGAAAGAACACAAAATGGGATGGGAGATCTCCTTCCTGAACATTTTCAGCAGTTTCTTTCTCCATCCATTAAGTACATGACAGGGAGACTAAATCATCAAACACAATTCACCTTCAAGACTCTTAGAGGTTTTGTAAGACTGCATGTGGGGACAGGTGTCTGAAGTACCTGGGCTGAATTCTACCCAAAGTCACATCTGCTTTTTAGTGCAGTAGATTTTAATATAAATATGTTTCTATTGTCTGTGGTATTTTCCTTTACTTCTTTCATCCTTGAAAATGTGTTTATTTGCTGTTGTTTTAATTTGCTGTGACAATCAACAGTATTTTAACATGTATTTGAAATATTTCTCCTTAATGGTCCCAAACTCTGGAGCTAACAGTGCTGTTAAGTGCTGAAAATTCCTCTGTTTTATTAATGTTCTCTAGAGTTAGATAATCCCTGTGATCCTCCTGCCTAAAACTGCTTTGGAACAGATACCCGATGAATTTCAAACAATGAAAAGGCCAATACCTTAGCTAAGATCCTGGTCTATCTCATGTTTAAAATTCATTAATTTGCTTTGCACATTTGCAGGTTCCCAAGTTAAGATCAGGGCAAAAAAAGAGGCAAGACTGAAAATTCCATGTTCATATGTTATGAGACTCTAAGATAAATGAGAATAAAAAATAAAGCACAGAATAATGCCTTTTCTACCAATTTCTGTAATTTTGTAATCCAAACTCTAGGTGAAAAAAACCATCATTTAATTTCTTTCATTATGCAAATATGCACTGTTTAGAATACTTTCATCCAGATATACTTAAGAAGGTACAATATTTAATTACACTTATAATTTAGATTGCTATTAACCAAGCAATTAGACGTGTTTGTTTTAACTAGATGCAAAGGAACTGTTGTTCATACCCTTAGTTTGTAATGATGATTGCTCTGTCTCAGTAAGTATCACTGCATACCAAATGGCTACATCTAATATGCCAAAATACCAAATGCAGTTCTAACACTTAAAAATTAAATTAAATTAAATTTCAAGATTGCTGAATGTGGGACTCGATTTCAGTTGCTGATAATTTTGCCAAGCTTGAATTATTTGGGTTAAAAATCATCCACAGGTGTTTGTAGCAGCCTTGATTCACAGGAAAAGAAAAGGAATTTTTATTTTCTTTTTTTCTTTTTTTTTTTCTTTTTTTTTTCTTTTTTTTTTAAACCAGAGTAGTTTGCTCAGGAGAGCTGCCCATAAAGCACTCAAGGAAATGGCAGTGCTATCTTAATTTGTCTTCCTAGTGCCTAGGCTTTTTGATATAGTTATATAATTACATACTGTTTTTTTCTACTGAGCATTGCTTCATTCAGGGTAGAGGAAGGACGCACCTCAGGGAAGAGATCAGGACTGTGCAGTTACACAAAGCCCTCCTTGTCATTGTCACAGGCCCTCCAGAATCATTTGCTGCAGCAGACATCAAGTGTAGAGTGAGTGAGGCAGGAGTCCACGAGATGGGGTGAGAAGGTCTTGGGATGAAAGCAGCAAAATGATGCAGCAGGCTTGAAATATCCTGCTTCTCAGAGCTAAATAGTTAAGTCAGAATGTTGTATTAGCACAGCTATGCTGCTTCTTGTCTCCAAGTTGTTCATTCCTGGCCCAGATATCTCTCACAGATCTGCGATGTACCATGTAGACACACGTAATTGTGTGATCCTTATTTTCTAACTGCCTGCATTGAGGCTCCAGGGTCTGATTTGCAGAAATTGTGTACACTCACAGCTGCCATGTCTGTCTGTGGGATGTTGCTTTGAACATCTAATCTGATGTGTAATTCTTAGTACTCCAGAAAATCAGGTTCTGTGTATCTCTGATTGAATGAGAAAATTAGTGGGCACTTTGGATGTTTGTATCTGTGTGTCTCAGTCCTCAGCCTGTAAAATGGGGATGATCATTTCATCAGATGGTTGTAGAAGTAAAGTCATTAGTCTAAGCAGAGCACTCAGATAGTACACCAACGAGTACCAGGAGAAAAGCCACAGGAAATTAATAGCTCTGTATTCAGAGCAGGGTTTAACTAACATGCAGTAAGTAATGCATTGAACCACTCACTGAGCATAAGCAAGAAAACAGCTATTGAATAGTTGCTCATTACATGGACAGTTGCCATTCTCTGCACTGACAGCAACAGTAAATAAAAAAATACTATGTGAACCTGTAATTAAAGGCTGCATCAAAATCCAAATACAAAAAAGGCATCTCAATATATTTGCTTTGAAAACGGTAATATTGAAATTTCCTCACTTCTCACTGCTTCACTCTGTGCTCTTCCTCTTTCTGTTTCTTCTTTTATGTTAAAAATTTGGGCCTCAATAACTGCTATGACTTTTTGGCTGAATTTTATTTCTCCATAAGCAGCTGGAAAATAACATTTGAAATTACTTATGTAATGTTTACCTGGTCTCTGGACTGCTTTGCTTAACTTGGTAAGGTGATATGAGCAAAATGTGGACAAAACCTGTTTCTGATTAATCAAGTCCTATGCCCATTTTTCATAATTCATTTAACATAGGGATGGATTTAATTTCCTGTGATCCTAATTTTGCTTGTGCAATCCACTGTAGGCTTCCTATCCATCTCTTTCCTGAGAGTAAAACAAAATTACAGGAAAATAACTCTGTGACTGTAAGTATACAGTATGGACATCTTAGTGAATATGCCTATGCATACCAAATATAATTCTGTTTTTCAATCTGAAGTTTATTTAAGTGCTGTCGATATAACATTCAGGAATATAATCAACAAATCTCTATAGAAACATTTTGTTGGTATAGTTACAACAGTTATAGACTGCAGAACTGTTCTCACTGAAATGTGAGGTAAGACCATAAAGTACCCTTTTGACAGTGACATGCCACTGCAAATGTGGTATACCTCAGTCAATAGGAATAGAAGGGATGCACCTTACAAATCACTGACAGGCACCTCTTAAAATGCAGCAGTGCTTTTTCCTAAGCTGTTGCCACTTTCTTTCACTCTATCACATGTGCTAGAATAAAATGATACCTTTCATGTTGATTTATTCCCAACAGACACCTTATCTAAATTCAGCAAGGCATTAAACAATGTAAATAAGCAAAGCTTTTGCTTCAAACTTCCCAGAATTAGCAACAAATGTTCATGATCTCATGCAGTTTCTCTCCTACTCTGAATAAACCGTGTGTGATATTGCCTATGAGTAGCCAGAATGGGATTAATTTTGTTGAAGTTTAGAAATCTGCTGTGTATACTTTGACATCTCTGACAATCAACTTCATCTCCCTTCGTAGTCAATGAAAACATTTTAGAACCCAATCTATCTAGCATGTTAGGATGTCTATTTCCAGATGAGATAGACAACACCCAGAAATTCTTATTTCTTTGTTCACTATGAGAAACTCAGGGAATCTGAACAACTAATTCAGACAGGAAAATGCACATTTGGTCATAATGTCTCAATTTGTTTTTAAATCGATAGCTATGCACACTCAAATATAATCTGTATATTAGAGCTATTAGTAAATTAAACTGGTGAACTGCATGGGCAGTGGAATACCCACATGTAGACTGCTAAATTATTTGAAAAGTCCCTACCATGGGTAGGACTGGGGCCACTTGATGTTTACCCAGCCAGTCCTTTGATACAAAGTGGGAGTCAGCACATGGCCTGGCCTAAGGGCGACACAACAAATCCAACATTATTTAGTTTACAAGTATGGATGTGGTTTATATATACTGTATCCCAGCAAGAGAAAGGCATCCATTCTGCTCTTGAAAGGGACTGTATTAGCTGAAGCCAAGTAGAAACATGGCAATAACAAATACACAGTATTAAATCTCTGGAGTTAGAAACAAATTTTAGCATTTGTCTCTGTCTTCTAGTAGCAGTCATACTATTTTTCTCTTCTTAAGTAGGATTTGAGTCTTTAAATATATTTTTAATGAGCTCTGCTCTTGTGAGTAAATGTTTCTGATTAGGCACACTAAGTAAATATCTTTGAGGTCAGGATGTCATCTATTATATGAATAAGATTTATATATGGCTTTCTGTGTGGTAGATATTACTTAGATAGGTATATGTCCTAATTTCTCTTTCTTTTATTTCTATGCATATGATAATCTGAGATTAGCAGTAAACACACCAGGAAAGTAAATCTCCCTCTAATGCGATTACGTCTCAAGTAAGTGGAGATATACCCAGGGAATGTGTTTGGTACATTTCAACTACCAAAACAAAAAGAGATCAAGGTAAAGAAAATTAGTGTAGTGCATGCTAGAATTTGTAGTATTACAGCTATTTGAACAGTAACATCCTAAATTTCATCTGATGTGTATTCTGTGAATACCATTAAGAATCCAGACAGGACTGATAATGGTGTCTCAGATATTTCAGACTCTGAAATATGCATACTAAATTTAGAATGGGCAGGTAATGGTAAAACCCACTAACTATATACACTTTCTAATGTACAGCAATATATGCTGACATATCTGATCCATGGGAAAAGATGAAAAAGAAGGTAGAGGGTCCCATTAAATGAGACAAAGCCAGATCAGCCAATCAAAGACAAAATTTTTGAATGAAAGGGTAATAAAATAGGCAGGCAGAGAGTAGATTAAAAAAGATTGATGATAATAGAGACAGTAGGGAAATGTACTGTAATTCTGAGTTCTGCAGCTACAAAGATTAGAATGCAAAGGTGATAACAGTAAGCAGTTTCCATTCAATGCTTTATATTCTTCTTTTCTAGCTGGGCACTATTATTTATCATCAATTTGCAGTTTCATATTCCTTTCCCTTTCTGCCTGTCAAATCCCACCCCTCCACCCCCCGCCCCTTTTAACCTCTTCAACTTGCATCTTCACTTTTTATCATATTGTCATTCCCCTTCTTTCAGTTCTTGTAAACTGACTGTTTCAGTCCTCTAGATGGTGCTTGTCAGTTTGGTGTACATTATGGATATGACTCTAACTCTGATGGCAATTATGTTGCAAATAAGGACAATTCATCAGAAATTTTTGGCTGTTCATGTCTACAGGCTTCATTTCCAAAGGAACTGTTGGCCCCTGCCTCCCTGTCATGTGGGTTTCTCCAAAGAAATCAGAATGGAATTGCTCCCAGAAGCCTGATCAGAAGACTGATCCAAACCCTTGCTCCAAGCAGGACCAACTTCAAAGTTAAAATAGGTTGCTTAAGGCCTTGTTTTAAATATCTCCAAGGATGGATGTTCTTCTGCCTTTGTGGGCAGTCTATTTCAGTGTTTGACCACTTCAACCTGGCAAGGCTGAGAGCAGGCTTTGCAGTAAAGAACAAGGTAAAGAAGACATCGGGTACCTGGCTCTCTTTCTTTTCTTCTGGAGATAAGTAATATGAGATTAGTATGATATATAAGTTAAGTTTTATCTTTTAACTCATTATGAAACTAAGTGAGAAAAGTCCAGTTGCTTTGTTTTTTCCTTTGACCTCAAAATCTTAGTGATCGTGTAGGGCTAAATGTAAGTAATTTGGGAATCTAATACCAGCTAGTGTTCATCATCGTGTGGACTAACTCATCACTTAGGAGAACTGGGTTGTAACAGATTTTGAAACTGATTACATTTTCTAAATTTATCCTGTGATAAATTTCCCAGAAACTACCTTTCCCCCTGCAAAGATATGACAGAATTTGTACTCAATTTACACATGGTAAAACTGACACATATTGAGGTTAGCATAATATAATTATCAGTGGCCTAAGCCTGTAACTGTAGGAGGAGATAAAACATAGGAAGTTGAAAGATTGTTCAACATTCTCTTTAATGAAATGTCTTAGGTCTTCAGAAGGGTGCAACATTTGATAAGGTAATATTCTTTTCCTTTAATTTGTTTTGAATTTTATTTAACTTATGCAAAAAATGACCTTAGTTTTAAGATTTAGATCAGATATTACAAATGAAAATTTGGAAAGTCACAGAAATGTGTCTAAGTTTTCACGTGGCATATGCAGTACATTCTTCAGTATTTTTAGTACATTTTAAGTAGGGGTGCAAAGCATTTTGCCAACAGACTGCCAATGCTTATAGCAAGTTAGGTCTTTCACTAAGAAAAGCTTCCAAAAATAGGCAGAGAGTGAAACATATGTGTTAATAAGTATTGTTCTACCTATTAGAGGCAGCATTTCCTTGTACTTAGAGCTTATGATTATGAGTTAATTGATCCATAATTTTGTTTCTGACATGAAAATTAACTCTGTACCAAAAAATTGTATAGTATGATCCTCAATCATAGATTAAAAAAACCCCAACAAAACAAGACAAAAAAATCCAGAAAATGAAATGAGACAGAAATAAACAGAAAAATGGACAAAATACCAATCAATTGGTAGAAATATTAAGGGTAAAACAGCCAAATTAAATTCTACCTGTTAGATACCTGCCATACCTTGTACTAAGTACTCAAAAGTTAAGGTTTATGAAAGCTAAGGTAATTTCTGTAATTTGAATAGCAGAAAGCTTTCAGTTAACCTACATCTTAAAAGTACTGACTATATAAATCTTCCAAAGTTAGAACGTTTGTGAAACATATTAAATCAATACAATTTATTCAGAAAAAAGCTTAACTGTACAGTCTTACAAAGGTGAAACATGTTGATGTCACCATTATTCTGTGATAACTCAGTTCTTAATGCATTCAGTTGTGAACTGCCTACTGAATAGAAACAATGCCTCATAATAGCAAAATCCGTTTTCAGATCAAGTGAAGAAAAGACAATTTACATGTCACCTCTACTCCACTGCCTGACATTGTCATTAAAGAAACACACTCAATCAATATTTCTCATTTGTGAATTAAGTATTTGAATATATAAAAAAACATTAATGTTTGTCAAACTCTACCTATTTCAGTGCATTTGAGGGTCTGATATTGTTCTTATGTATTCAAAACCCTTGTGAAATCTTACTGATTAAAATCATTTCTCTGCTTTCTCAAACTTCCAATTCCAAGTCATAGTACTACAAAGACCTTGGATACTACAGGAGGTTTTGCTTCATGGACTGAACCTAGTCACAGATTAATTGCAGATCCAACATATTTATTAAGTGACTCATACACAAAATTCACAATAGCTGAATGGTGCTGTGTAGCCATTGAAGGGCTGATCTTGGTGCTATTTAGGTGAAGCTTAAAGGGAGTCTGAAGGCCTCTCGGACTTCTGGATTCAGTGCTGAAATCCTGTGGGGAGAATTTATTTGAAATATGTGCTATTTGCAAGGCTGGCAATTCAGCAGCTTAAAATATAAAACTGATGTATGAGGTACTACTGTAAGTCCAGGGTTTTCATGGGGACAAAACAGTCAGTCCTTCGAACTGTGACAGTGCAGATGGTGTAATTCTGACTTTATCCTATTCTACCTCTGTTAAACCTCTCCAGCCTGCATTTATGTGAGGGTAGATCTGCAGTTTATCTCATATATTTAACTCCAATTATCCATCATCATTATTTAGACAAGGAAGAAAGATACTGTACACTATCTATAAATACCTTGGAGGGGGTTTTGCTTGTTTATGTGTTTGTCTGGGTTTGTTGTTGGTTCCCCCCCCCCCCCCCCCCCCCAATCAGCTGACTACATTCGGGGCTAAATTTGTAGATATTAGTTTTCTGGCTGAATCAACACTACTAAGCTCTCTTAAGATCAAAAATATGGTATGGTTGCATTCAATGTGGGTGTTTGCTGGTAGTCAAACCAATTGGAAGATGTTCCTGACCCAAGCTAAATTTTGAATTACTTGAAGGAGTTGTTTGGAAGAGTGCTAGATGGCCCAGGCCAAAAACTTATCAGGAAATATGCCAGCATTTTAACAGTAGACAACTATGTTACAGTGACCCAGAATTCACTAGCATAAATCCAAGGCTATAGAGTGGGAAAGGATGCAAAGGTACAACCATTCCCAATTAAGCTCTGTGACTTCAAACACATCTGTTGAAAGGTGAAGGACATTAATAATATTTTTAGTAATGAAGAATAATCTTAGACCCACTTTCTCAGTCAACAAAACCTACAGAAGGTCAAGAATGTCTAATATCTGAAAACACAAGTTTAGCAAATCAAATCTGTGTGTTAAAATAGGAGCATTTCATAATACTAGGGATGGATGTGCTTAGAAATTTTAAGTGTTGATTTTCTTTTTTAAAAAAAAATTACATAGTTCATCCAGAAATTATTTATGTAAGACTTAGTAGCTGAAATTGTATAACTTGTGTTATAAAGGAGGGTACAATAATCACAGCAATTCCTTCCATTATCAATTAAATCTTTTCTTAAAGAAAGGTACTAAAAGCGTAATATAAAACTTATTTCTAACTTTATTTAACTTAATTTTAATGGAATTCTGGCATTTCTTTTGAAAAAAATAATCCTGAAGACTCCTGCTTGAGCAGCTGCAAAACCCATTAGGGGTAATATTAGACAAAACTATATAATAATACAAGACATCTTCTTCCTGAGAGAATACTACACTCCTCTGCAACACTTAAGTATTTCATAAGAAATGTCCAAAATCACCCTTCGAAGTTCTTCCCTTTACTATGTTTCAAAAGATGAGCCATGCCACATGAGATATCTTCTGTAAGAAGGGAACTCCAGCTATGGACCTCCTGTGCGTGTCTAGTATAAACACCTAACTCATATAGTCTGGGTGCCAGTGGACTGGTTTGTGCTGTTTGCAGAATGTCTCTTTCATCATGTACATTTTAGAGAGCCTGGATGTCTGACTATTCATTGAACTGCCCATGAGGCTAATTTTAGATATCATGAAATCTAAATTGGAAGCACCTAAGGGGCCTATTTGTGTCTTGTTTCTATTCTCTGAAATAAATATTTAAGTCTTCCAAACATCTCTATAAAAATACAAATAATTAGAAACACATCTTAATTCCAATACGTAAATACTATCATAATTCTATCTCAAACATTATTTTCTCTCCTCTAGAAGCCGTTGTAGTCTGAGTTTGAATCATGATTTTAATAGAAATATTTTGCAAAGCAGTTTATCATATTTACTCTGAAAGAAACTGCAATATAATAGACTGATTTTGAAAAGCTCTAGTTTCCTCTTCATGTCACCTTCACTGATGACTGCAAAGGCCCAGAAATTCCCACACTTTTCACTTGCCATCTCAGTTTCGATTGTGTGATCTCCATCACTTTTTATCTCACCAACTCCACAGACTGTTTTACTTCCCTGGTAATCCCACACAGTTTTAGACTACTTTGTTGCTGGAAGATGCTTTCACCCTCAGGATTAATTCATGCATGCCAGATCTGTTCCAGAATAGTTTACATGTGTACTACTAAAGTTGATTGCCTGGTGAGTACACCACTGTGTATGGATCACTGTGTAACATTTAAATTCATAGAATAGTTTAGGCTGGAAGTCACCTCTGAAGATTTTTTTGTTTTATCCCTCCTCAAAGTAGTGCCAATTTAGATTAGATTACACAGGGTCTTGCCCACTCAGCTTTCAAGGGTACCCAAAGGTGTTGAGTTCACAGACTCCCTGGGCAACCTGTTGCTGTGTTTGTCTACCCTTGGGGTGAAAATAAATCCTAATGCATAATTGGAATTTATCTTGTTGCACTTTTGACAGATGCCACTCATTCTTTCTCTGTCCTCCTCCAAGAAGAATCTGGTTCCATCTTCTCCATATCTTCCCATTAGGTAGCTTCCAACAGCTATAATATCTCCCCTCTCACAGGAGACAGTCCTCCACAAACCAACTCTGACATGAGTCTCTCCCATGGGCATGTGGGTCACCACCGAGTGTTGCAGTCCTTCAGTGCCAAACTACAACAGCGGGGCCTTCTTCCCACAGGGTCCTGGCCTCCTTCGAGTGCAGTCACCAGTCCCAGTGTGGGGCCCCCCACAGGTCACAAATCAGCGTAGACCTCCATGGGCGGTGGTGGTGGGGACCTTGCCATCTCACCATGGGATACAAGGGGAGTGTCTGCTCTCCCTTCCTCCTCCTTTCTTCCACTGATCTCAGTGTTCACACAGATGTTCTTCTCACAACTTCTCCTCACAACTCCAACTCCTCCTCCCAGGTTCCCCTTCTTAAATAAGTGTTCACAGAGGCACAGCCACCATCACTAATTGGCTCAGCCTTGGTGTAAAGGTGGGTCTGACTTGGAGCCAGGGGACCTTCGAGAAGCTTCTCACAGGGGCCACTGCTGTAGCCCCCTCCCACTTACTCAAACCCGACAATAATGTGTGCAGTTTGCATTCTTTGCTGCAAGGGAACACTGTTAATTCTAATTCATCTTGTTCAGCAAGACTTCCAGTTCCTTTTCTGCAAAACTGAACCAGCTTTCTGGCCTGTTGAACAGCAGCCCCTACTGTTCCATGGGCTTATTTCATCACAGGGGCAGGACTCTGCATTTGCCCTTGTTGAGCTTCATGAAGCTACTGACAGTCCATTTTTGCAATCCATCAAGGTCTCTGAATGGCAGTCCACCCACCAGTGTGTTGATCACTTTCCACATCAGTTTAGTGTCCTCTGCAAACTGGGTCATTCATGAAGTTATTAAACAGTATTGGCCTTACCATTGCCCTTAAGGAATCCCATAGGTAATTAGTTGCAAGTTAGACTTCTTCCTGATGATCACAACACTTCTAGCCCTGTGATCAGTCAGTTTTCAACCCACCTTGTAGATCACCCATCCAGTCCATCTCTCTTCAGTTTGGCTGCAAGGATACTATGGTTCAAAGTATGCTTGTGGATGCTATGACTGTGTTAAAAGCATTGCTGAAGTTGAGGTAAACAACATTCCTTCATTGATGGAGACAGTCAACACAGAAGGCCAAGGTCTCCTTTGGGCTGTATGTTATATCTCTTGGTGTGTGAATAACAATTATTAACTTATATATTTTCTTAATTTCAAAATGTCTGAAATCCTGTGAGGGCTGTTTTTATAGTTTGAAACTAATATCAGCTGGTGTATGCTCTGGAGGGGCACAAAGGCATACATGACCATTTGAAGGTGCAAAAGTTGCTGAAATAGTAAGAGAGGTATTCAAACTGCCAATTGGGAATGGCCCTGGGGTGAATTAGCCTTTGAAGCGCACCTAAGTTTCATCTCAGGAAGGACTAGTAGGTTCACTCCAGAAGAGAGTCCAAGAGTGAACAGACAATTAAGTGAAAGAGTTTCTGAGAAGAAACCAGGGAACTAAGATCTTTGACAGTGTAAACGTACTTTTAGGTTAAAAAATTAACTCCTTATCACTGTGTTATCTATCTGAGATTTTCTCTGCTAGGATTACTGGCAGAGGAGAGTGGAGGGGAAAGCACAAGGATGCCTAGCACAGCTCTCTAAACTTTTCAACGTAAAGAGTCTAGAACGTGTATTTTCAGGCATGTTGCATGTCCCCTGGTGGGTACACGGTGGTGTCAGAACCAAAATTCCTTTCTTTACAGTTAAACAAGAAGGGTTTCAAACTTCTTTAAACTGTAACATGGAAAAAGCTGGAAACCACTGATCTAGAGGAAGACAAACTCAAAAGCGTTAGCATCTGACTTAAGGGTTATATTGTTTTCATCAAGGGACTTTTTTAATAGTATGATTATTAATGGTTCAATCCAAAATAATTCTGCAAAAAGTATAAAGATGGACAAGAAGCATGAAATCTACAGAGTAGAGCAGGTGGAAAATCAAGTGTGAAATTGGCAATTTTTTTAGTTACATGGGGAGTCTAAGGCTTTATTGTTAGACATGGTGTGAGTGGAACTGAGTTGCTGAGGTTATGCTATCTAAACAATGGTAATTTATCATGTTGGAGTAACAGGATCTTTAACCCAGATTTGAAAAATGTGCAAAATTATGATTTAATTGAACCGAGCTAGACAAGGCATGACCAACAAATGGCTTAGACATGTGTAATGGGAATTTTACTGGGAAAGGAGATAAAATGGAATGCCTCATTGCCTAAGCAACCCATGGATTTCTTTTGTGCCATGTCTGAACAGAACAAAGGGGACAGGGCTACAGAATGATGCAAGGACAGTTAGGAAGACAGGTTTATTCCTGTTGCTCGTGTTTACTTTGTCATGTTGTGGCAATATTAACTTATAAACAGCAAGACTGGATGATATCATATCTGAATGGAATGTGTTGAATTAAGAAGTGGTGGTTGACATATATTGTCACTGAACCAGGAGATATCTATCATTTGTAGTAAATTTATTACACTTATTGTGACTTCAGATTGTATTTTTTGCAGGCATGTTTCTGGCTGAGGAGACACTGCTATATGAATTACTGGAAAATCACAAAAAGTATGGAATGAAAAAAATATCTTTAATTACTGTTAAAAAAAGTTATCTGTCTTTTTAGATTTTGTTGTTGTTCTTGCTGTTCTGATGCTGTACAATGGGACGATTATATTCAGAGAGATCGTGAGTTTGGTTTGCTCATTTCAGACGCATACACTGAAAAATCTTAATTTTTTTCTTGTTTTCCTTATAAATCCAGAAGTTAATCATAGAATTGTAGAATGGTTTGAGTTGGAAAGGACCTCAAAGATCATCTAGTTCCAACCCCCTGCCATGGGCAAGGACACTTTCCACTAGATCAGGTTGCTCAAAGCCCTGTCCAACCTGGCCTTGAACACTGCCAGGGAGGGGGCAGCCGCAGCTTCTCTGGGCAGCCTGTTCCAGTGTCTCACCACCCTCACAGTGAAGAATTCCTTCCTTATCTAATCTAATCTAATCTAATCTAATCTAATCTAATCTAATCTAATCTAATCTAATCTAATCTAATCTAATCTACCCTACCCTCTTTCAGTTTAAAGTCATTACCCCTTGTCCTATCACTACATGCCCTTGCGAAATGTCCCTCTCTGGCTTTCCTGTAGACCCCCTCTATGTACTGGAAGGCCACTATAAGGTCTTCCCAGAGACTTCTCTTCTCCAGGCTGAACAACCCCAATTCTCTCAACCTATCTTCACAGGAGAGGCTCCAGCCCCCTGATTATCTTCATGGCCCTCCTCTGAACTCACTCAAACAGGTCCATGTCCTTCTTATGTTGGGGATCCCAGAGCTGAACCCAATACTCCAGGTGGGGTCTCAGGAGAGCAGAGCAGAAGGGCAGAATCACCTCCCTTCACCTGCTGGCCACACTTCTGTTGATGCAGCCCGGGATATGGTTGGCTTTCTGGGCTGCAAGTGTGCATTGCTGTGTCACACTGAGCTTCTTGTCAACCAACACCCCCTTCTCTGCAGGGCTGCTCTCAATCCACTCATTGCCAGCCTGTATTTGTGCTTGCGATTGCTCCAAGCCAGGTGCAGGATCTTGCATCAGAACAATTCACATGTCACCTTTGTTAATGATATCAACCTGATTAGGTTTAAAAGCAAAAAAGTAGTTATAAGAATTAATAAATACAGATCCTCAAGTCTACTATGTTTCTGATTCCAGTTGTGTCAGAGTTGTAACCATAATAAACTAATTATCAAATTAAGAAAAGTAACAGCTGAAGCATAGAAGAAGCAGTGTTTGGTGTGGCACTGCAATTTTTGTCTCCTAATTGTTCTTTTCCTGAATGTGCAAAATGCTTACTTATTCAGCTGGGGTAGGAGTTGCAGGACTGCACCTTCTTTACTGGTCTTTATATAGTTGGTTTATAGGCCCAAAGAACAGCTAACAACTAAACAATGACACCACGTAGCAAGAGCATCTGAAAATATATTTGTGCACTTTTTAAGCAGAAGAATCAATACAGGCTTCTGAGAGCATATCATGCCAGTGTGCAGCACCCATCATTCTCTCCCTTTGATTACAAGGTTATCAATGAAGCTGTCAGTCACAACAACGCAGTTCATTTGCAGGAGCCAAAGCTGCATCACTAAACTGTCCACAAATCTGGGAAACTGCCAGGAGAGAAAGGAAAATGACTGTGAGTCTAAATGTCACCAGGCTAAAGTGGGACACCTTGATCCATGCTCATGGATATCTCTGACAGACTTCCTATGTCCCCAGAGAAAGCAGTTTTTGCTCAGATTTCCTTCAATAAAAAATGGGGATAATAATGTTGCTGAAGTCAGGAGTTTTCAGCAGATTAAGTGCATAGATATTGCAGTGATGGGGAATGTCACAGATAAAGTCTTTCATGGAGTTTTCTCTCCATTATGAAAAGAAAAATAAACCAAACAAAACCCACCTGTTTCCAGCTCAAAAAGAAATGCCCCCCTCCCCGTCACTACAAACTCAAGATAGTTATGCCCAGATATGTCATGCTTCAGAATTTTGTTACATCCTCATATATCTCCGTGATGAAAACCATTACAAAATCCATTTGAAAAGGAAAATGTAAGATATACTTCTTATGCACTACTGCCTTGATAAAACATTTCTAGTTCTACTGCGCTTTTTAGGTCATTTTCAAGCACCAAACTTAATTTGAGAGTCTGGTTATTAATAAAGAAGGCTTCATAATTTAGCACTGCTATAGTATTAGTTTCTGCTATTTAGTCCCATCTTAAGAACTGAAAATCCCTGATGAGGACTTGGATGTTATTTGAAGGCTGGAAATTTAGTTACATCATTAACTAAATTGTAAATTATAGTAAACTGTAAGAAAAAGGTGTTATAGCCATTCTTGAAAAAGCTAGTTTTTCCTTTCTGTTAATCTGTGACTGGTTTTGTTCTCACAATCTGTGACTGTTGACAACATAGGAACATTCTGCATCTACACCTTTGACTGTGAAGCTTTATTTTCTGGTAGAAATCAATGGCTTTTGCTTTATAACACAGAAAGGAATCTCAACTTCATTTGTGGTAGCTTAAGCATGTAATTTCTGTTAATGTTAAGGGGAACTGTATGTCTAATCTACCATGCACAGCCCTAAAAGTTACTTCAGCACATCTTTTTTTCAGAAGTACCATTTGTGGTATTGCTTGTCACAGTGAGTTGATAGGCAATTTTACTCTTTTTTGTTACAAGCAACAGCCATTGACATTTCTCTCCCTAATTCATGTCATCATTATAGTTACATTTATAACTATTACATGAACATACTATATATACAAGAGAAGATGTGAAATCAAAGCCAATGTTTTCCTGTGAAGGATGCAAAACCAGAAGCACATGTTCTCTTAAACAGATGGAATCAAACAGTGTAGGTTAATGTGTATTTTCAGTAATGTCTGTCCTTATTCTACCCTGTGGAACCCTCTTGTAGCTGATTTCAACAACATGAAGTTCATTTTGAAGGCACCTGGAAAGTAAACAGACAGCCTTATAGAAGCCAGATATTCCTTGTTTCAGATTATCAGGGATCTATGGATTTGTACCTTTTCCTCATAGAATCATTCATTTTCAAAGTCTGTAGTTAAAATTTTCTGCTCTTCCATTTGCACAATGTCCTTTCACTACAGTTTTACTGGTAGGTCACCAATTTTAATATAGACTGGTCTGTTCCTAACATCATTCAATCTGATGGAGAAATAAAATTTTCCATCCTGGCTTTCATTCCCAGGAAATGAAATGCAGTTCCCAAAGAATATCTTCACTAAAAATCACCATAATTGACATCATGGTATATTGGCAGTCTTCCTTAAAGAGGCCAAGCACTCACTATCTGTCCTGAGTCACATTCTCACCCTGAAGAGTATTACTCTAGAAAATAATATTATGTACTATAGGATACTTCTAAAGCTCTCCATCATTTTTTTCCCCAATTTATTAATCTCTATTAAAATTTCATTAGAATACATGTTGAGTGATTATTCCTTCAGAAAGAAATAGCATTGACTTTTCAGATGCAAGTGTAGCCATTATAAGGGCAAGAAACTGTTTTATATTCAAAAGATATTTGCAGTTACGTACACAGCTTAATCTAATTTAGGTAGCTAAGCATTAGCTGTTACAGTTCAAACTAATTACCTTAGGCTCCTAAATATGTGTGTTGAATCATCCTTGGGAATTGCCTATTTCTCTCGACTGACCAAAATAAATTTTTAGGTGCCCAAATTAGATGAGATAAATCCTGTGCAGTTTGTTCAGACTGTTAAGAGCTGATAGTCATAGGTCAGTTCCCCTGTGTCCCAAAACACTGGGGCATAAGACAACTCTGGTGCTGATATCATTTAGATAAATTCGCATGCACTGACATGACATGACTGTGCAGAGTGTTAATGCATTCTGCCTCTCAGGTGGCTTACTATCCTGTTAGCATATTCCTGCACTCTAACACTTTTACTTTGGGACCAGAACTGGTTCACACTATCCTGGTTTGGGTTGTAGATAGAGTTAGTTGTATTGAAAAAGCTGTATAATTTGATCCCATCTGGGCAGTGAACTAGGTGTAAAGGCAGCTTCATTTCAGCATACAGACAGATATAAAACTACCCAGCCTTTATCTGACTGTATATGAGGACTTGTGGGAGCCCATTTAAGACTCCCTTCAACATATACATTACAATTTTCCTTTACTGTTTGGATCCAGATCTTTCAAGGATTTCAGTGGAAGCTTTCTATAATGATGAGAGAATACTCTTGCCCATGTCAGGAGAGAGCTTGTCAGGAGATTAGGGATTGGGTTCTTGTATATCCAGCTTGAAAATAACTTTTGCAGCCAAGCATTTCAAATTGATTTGGCTGTTTCACTATTCCCGTTTTTATATACTAACATTTGCCAGCAACAAAAATAAACTTAATTGTTTTTTACTATGTTTCTTTTTCTCCTGGACATAAAATATAATGTGTTTGGTTTGTTCTGCTTTAAAAATCTCCCCAAAACAGAGAAGAGGAGAATCAGACTAATGAAAATACAGTTTTTGCATTACCTGTCCTCAAAGTATCTCCCAGACCCCCAGCTGAACCTTCTCTCATCCGTGTTGAAAGCATGAAAATTATCATGCTGGTCACTCTGTCTATGTAGAGTATTACTTGTAGGAGAGCATTTAGAGATCCTCTGTTTACCCTGCAGGTCTGGGCTCCTAACAAGAAGAAATTCCCATCAGTGGGAGAAGTTTTTTATATACTGAACTATTTGAAGAACTCTTAGGCACACTAACATCTTTCTTCACCACCCTGAACTCTTATTTTTTCTCTTTTTTCCTAAACAAGACTTCTGACTGTGTCTCAATGCCCATTTAACCATCCAAATCTCAAATAGCTATCTTAGCAACTCAGTCCTAAAGTCTGTCCCATCTTCATTGCTCCCTTAGATTTTCAGGATCTCTCCCATCTTACCAACTCCTGATTTTCTTCTGTTCCCAAAGATGCTCCTCAGTTTCAGGTCCCCCAAAGAACCATTGAGCCTCTCACTAGTCTTTTAACCTTGACTTCAGCTATTACTGAATGCTGTTCACATGCAGGCTGAGCTTTTCTGTTCTTCCCTTACAGACAGCTGGGACAGCAGAAAGCAAATAAGCAACAGTAATGGCTCAGCAGAATAAACATTTTCGCTTTCCACAAGAGGCAGCTCCCATCTTTTGTCCCTTCTTCACCTTCTCCATGCTGTAGTTTGGTTTTCTTTCTTTGCTTTGCTCAACAGATTACTGCATCATTAACCATATGGGCTACAATTATCTACATTATCTGCAGATTTTATCCAGGGTAGGATTGCAGTAATATTTCTCTTACGCGGGCAATAGAACTCGGTTGCTTATGCTCCTTATTTGATTGTTGCAATAGTCCCTAGTCTGTTTTTCACCTTGGCAGACTAACACTCTCCAGGTGTGATTCAGGGCTTTAGCATAGGCTAAGTACACAGTTTGAATGCATCCAGATTGCTAGGGAGGGGGCTAAGAGAATTTCAGAGAATGGATACAACCAAGCTGTGCCAGTTGGTTTAGGGACCAGAGAGGAGGCCCTAGCATTATTTTCTTTATTATTACAGATATCGTCAAAATTCTTCACTTCCCTGTTCCAGTTCTCTTCTAAAATTAGTCCAGTTTCTTTGCACTTAACATATGCGATGCCCAAATGTTCTGTGGATGTATATCAATATGGTTTTACTGATGTCCAGCGGAGTTCCACCACTGCCATAGTTGTAAGTTATAGGACTGTATGTAGAGCTGTTCACCATTCAGTGTTTTTCTGAAGCCTGGGTTCTTGTGACTGTGAGAATCTCAGTTTCCATTAACAAATTAATGAGTTGCCAGAAAAAATGGAAAGTACCGCTCTTGGGGCCTTAGCCTTAGAAACACAGGGTCTAGAATATACAAATAAGAAGCAACATAACATTTCCAATAAGAACAAAAAATGTTTCATACAAAATTTTACATTTTTTCCATGACTTTTAAAAAATTGGTAAAAATTTGTACCAGCACAATTTACTAGATGTATCCAATGTGTTTTAGTTTATCATTCAAACACATGGCCAAAGCACTGCTGACTCATCCAGCGTATATGTTCTTCTGGAGTTCAGATTAGATTGTTTTCTGTTACAACTCTATAGTACTTTAGCTGCCCGAAACAGTAATTTGACCCACCTGCTCATTTGTGTCCATACTAAAACTATTTGTTCTGCTAAATAATCCCACATTGCCCACTGTTCTGGGCCACAGAGCTTTGGAATAGAACACTTTTTTGTGCAGTGTGTTTGAAATTTACTCAGTTGCACTTTCTTAAAGGCACACACTTGTGTGACTTTCAGAAGATAAGCTGATTTTTTTTTTTTTTTTTTTCTGTCAAGTGGCATTTTTTCAGTGACAATGACTGGCATTTCTGAGTTTTAGAATAATTTCAGGATGGGCAGTCTGTACATTGTCAGTTTAGTCCCTCCTCTTTTCACCTCATTTTTGTTCCATGATCACCCACATTGCCACATTCTCAGGTTTCCACCTGGTGTGAAACAACTAGGTTTTCCCAGCAAAAAGCCTGGGTGAAGTCAAAAGAAACTTGCTTCAGACAGGACCAGTCCACATCTGCTAGGGTAGATGGCCTACAGCAGTGTTCACTCATTCTTAGGGTAGTCCCCCAGTATGATACCAGCAGAGCTTGTGCCTTCACTCGCATCCAAGGCATGCATCACATATCCTCAGTTGACAAGCTGTAGAAACATAATCATCATGGATTGCAAGCAATCTCCAGTGTTTGGTCTAGTGACTTCTGGTTTTGCTTGTGTCTTGTGTGGTCAAAAGATTCATAAACAATGTTGTCTCAAGATTTTACAGAGGAGAGAGATGAAGAATATTGAATATTTCTTATATATATGGGAAGACACAGGTCTTCATGGAGCTGTGTGTGTAAGGTGAAGGGGAATCATAATTCTGTTGTGGGGAAGGCTCCTCTAAGTATATGTGGAAGTAGCTTAACAAGTCCATACTGCTCCTTCTGACTGCAATCCTTAGCAGTACAGATTTAATTTAAGACATTGAAGATAGCAAATCCAGGATACAAGTTTCTGTAGTGGTGTTTCTCTGCGTGTGCTTTCACACTACAGTAAGCTGCTTCAGCTGTTTTCACATGAACCCAGAGAACTGGAAGACATGGTCCCCAGCCCTATCTGTGTAGAAAGTTAAGAGGGTTGAGGGAAGTGTGAAATGAACAAAACAGCTGCAGTAGCACTCTTGTGACTGCAGGACCTGTAAAAACAGGGCCTGAAGGAAACAGGCTGCAAGAAACAAAGACTGAGAAAATCAGCCTGAGAAAGAGATAAAGGATGAGGGGGGAAGTGGAGGCCCTCCGAACTAAGGAATGTCTCAAACACTCGCAAGTAATGAAACTATAGTCATGGGGTGGATAGTGTGGAGGTCAAAGCTGATAAGGCTGACCGAATAACACAAGATGCAGCTGGAGGGGGGAGCCCTGTGGAGACAGGACGGTTCTGCTCTGGCGCAGGTGGTAAAGTTTCAAGGGTCATGTGTCCAGTGAATGACCTTTGCTACATTATCCATAAAATGCATATTAAAGTTAACACCCCAAATATGCTAATGAAGATTAGCAAAATCATGTTAATTACATCATCCCATGAAACACCTTACCCCTCCCCATACATGGGATATGTAGGTATGTAGGTTGACCAAGGAAAGTCTATAAATTGAGGAGGGGGCAAGAAGGGGGCAGAGAGAGTGAAGTGAAGCAAAGATGATGAATGCCTTTATGAACCCTCGCTGGTGGGATCAACGCAGGAACCCAGACCGGTGATCTCTATTTCTACCTCTCTCTGCATCTCCCTTCTTTTCTTTTTCCTCTTTTCCCTTATTACCATTAAGCAATGCAAGGTATACTATACCACTTGCCATATCTCATTATATACTTAGCCAATTATCGTGGATCCAGTTGTGGGAAATTACTAAATGTCTGTGTCTAGACTTTAAGACTTGTCTCACTGTTGTCCACTCCCTTGGGGATTTATGAATCTAAGTCACTTGTCTCCCTTGTTCTGAGTGGGACATGACAACTCCCTTCCAAACCCTTTCGCCTTTAGAAAAGGTGATAGTGTGGTTTACAAGAGCTGCAGGGCAAATAGCAATGACTCTCTACACCTAAAACCATATAAGGTTCTGGATTCATCTTCCACTTTGTACACATGTGTGATGGTCTGATGAACACCTAGTTAATGTCTCAACCATTCGGTAAAGAACTTTGGTACAGGAAGTGGTTTCTATGGAAACACCAGGGCTGTGTAGGTAATGGCAGGGAGGCACAGCAAGAGGAGGGGTCCTGCAGAGGTGGGACCACACTTTTTGGAGGCTGAACTTCCCTATCTTGAGTGACTCTGAAGAGCCAATAGAGAAGCCATTTTCACAACATGTATGTCAAAAGGAAAGGTCAAGCAATGGTCACACCTGCAGGGAGGGGGAAGTAACTCCCCAACGACCCCCAAGTCCACCGACTCATTTCTAGAAGACTCTGAAGGTACAAACTGCATGTGTAGCAAAAGCAAGGAGAATTCTAGAAGCATAAACTGCACATGATGCCTAATTAGCCTAATGAGTGCAAGTGCCCGTCCGGAGGAGGGGCAAGGTATTATAAAAGGACACAAGTCAAAGCCCCGGGTGGCTGTGGCCCACCAGAACTGCAGCCGTGAGTTGGTTGGACCAACAATGGAACCAGGACTAGTGAAATCTTCCTTTTTGTCTTTGTCTCTCTCTCTTTTCCTCTCTCCCCTTTTCTCTCCCAATTTTATTCTGTATGCCCTCATATAAGGCAAGGCTTGTTTGGGCATGTTTAAGGCTTATCAGGGCAGGTTATAAGATATGCCACTAGTCAGTATAAATTTAATGCCTGTTGCAGAGGATGCAAAGATTGCTGACAAAGTTTCATGCCAATTATCTGTTGTGAGTGAATAAAAATTGAATTTTGTGAATCAAAGAATCCTTGGTGTCGTTTCACCTTAATGCTGACCTGGGAATTGGTGAATCCGGGTCATCGTCCTGAGAAATTGGGATGTGTCAACATGGCAAAGACACAGCAGGAAAATAATATAACATGCTCATCACACAACATACATGCACAGTCTGATGCTGCCTTCACCTCCTTCTTCCTGGGGTGTCATGGCTGCTGCAGATCACTAAAGCCTTAGGTAAAGGCATAACTCCTAGTTTAGAAGACCAACAGTGGGAAGACTAAATTTCTGGAGTGTGTCCCCAAACTCTCTTTTAGGATTCAGTCTTAAAGGCATAAAGCTAGTCTCAACATCTTATACAAAGCTCAGAACTTTGATACTGGGATGCAACAGACCATGATAATCCTGGCAATATTCTCAGTGATGATGCCTTGTTAGTCCTGCTTTCTGACTGCCAGTCTGATGTGTGTTTTCTCATTCAGTAGTTCAGCTCTTGCCTTTCAAGAATGCAGAGGATTTTTTGTTTGGGTTCACTTTTGCTTTTTAAGGCTATATCTGTTTCCTTACCGTTGAGGTCCAGCTGTATGAACCAGGATAGTGCACTGTAAGCACTGATGTCTTTTAATGGTGATAACTAAAAAGGGAGAAGGTAGTTGTTCCCACTGTAATAACTTCAAAATGTTTCAACCCAGTCTCATGTTCTTGCTGGTATCCATAGTTCATCTGTACTGGTTTAGGAGAGTCTGAAAAATAATTGAATGCTCGCCTTTGGAATCTATATGATCACAGAATCTATGTTCCAGAACCTATATGACAGAGGAATCCTATAAATTCTTCCTCTTTGGGTGAGATTCCCTGTGATCTTGATGATTTGGCTGATACAGGCTTTTTTGGGATCTGCAAGAAATCATCTGCAACTGTCACGGCCATTGTATATGTACCTGCTCAAAGTGACTTACTGACTGGTAGCAGTCTGGGTTTGTGATCATGTCTAATGTGATTACTGAAAGGAAGGACATTATCTTTATGTGAATGGTTCTGTAGAAGGTGGCAACGGCCTCTAAAAGTCCTAGTTCTGGTCTGCAGGTGCGTTAAACTAAGAAGGTGTTTGTCGTCTTGTACCGAAGATTGCTTTCCAAGTTGGGAACAGTGTTTTGGCACATGGATATGAGCCAGACCAGTGAAACAATAGGATTTATGGGGCAAAGTCTTGAGCTCTGGTTTTCCACATGTGATCACTCTGAAAGAGAGAGCACAGTTTGGAAGGGGCCAAAAGTGAGCCAGTCCACGGCAGCTACCCTAGGAGAGAGTACAATATGGAAATACCCTGTACTAAACTGAAAAGTGGAAATGCTGTGCATATCCAATATTCCTTTCACTATATAATATGAAAATCATCCAGTAGCACATACAGTAAAAATTCAGAGACATAAATCCCAGATCTCCTTATGGCAATGTAGACCATTAAGAGGAATAGTTCTCAGATTTACAGTGTAGATCACAATTATCTAATTTAACCACCTGTACTGATATGAACAGGTATTTCTTTGTAAGTAGGCCAGCTGAAATCAATGGGAATTCATTTAATGTACAATACTGCTTGTTTGCAATAGCGATACAGACAAGGAAAGATAAATATACAGTAAGCTTGACTTGAAAATACAGTAACATGAAAAGCTTTTAATTGATGAGATCAGACTCTTAAAAGAAGTATGTAATTGCTGAGTGGTTTATTACTGAAATTCCAGAATGGTTTTTCTGGTGTTTCTATTTTGTCTGTTTTTCATTCAGTTATGAATTTGTTTTTCAATTCTGGACAGAATAATTGTTTTAATTGTGTGTTAATATAATCAAATTCATTTAGGGTGTACCTACCCAATACTGTCAATCAATATTGACAAACACAGAGGGAAGTAGACAAATCCCAGTCTAATAAAAAAAAAACCAACAAACCCCACCCCCAAATTCAAAGAAATGTACCAGTCAACAGTCTGATATAAGGATAATAAAGGTGTGTCTTAAACTGTTACGTAAGTAAAGCTCACAATCTGAGCACAGCAAGGGTCCAGTTATGTTCTTTAACATGCTCCCTGTTGTGCCTAGAGGTTTGAAGTCAGGTCTTTAATTTTGATTTTTCATGCTTTTATGGGTTTGAATGTAGTTTTTGTCTATACTGTATGCTCTTAAGAAATTTCATCTTTTTGTGTTTTGGTAAGGAAAGTTACAATTAAGTGATTTGACATGAAAATTAAGTATTAATTGCTTCAGTTTAAACTTCTCCTTTGTAAAAAGAGATGAGGATCTAAAATCTGATATACAAGAGTAACACCATGTGATAGTTGTGCTGTTTATCAAATTAATCAATAGAGAAATATGTGCTGAACAGAAATGTTTTATTTGCTTATGAGTTTTCTGTAGAACACAGACCAAATTCTGGTATGTTCTCTGAGACTGAGTAGTGGGCTTTTTCACCAAAGGTGGAAGATAACACTTATGAGATATAGCACATTTTAATACAGTCTGAATACTGAAAGTTGGTCTGTATTGACACAAAGTTGTTTTCCTTCAAAATGATGACACTTTCTCAGCTACTTCATTCTTGTTGTTTCTCCATGTAACTGCTGCATAAAATTCTTCTATCAAAGTTAAAATTAAAATTCCTAAAGATTCTAGCAGGGTTGAGGTTTTACTCTGGGAATTGTGAATTCTTGGTAATAATCTATTAGGATTTTTTTTTAATTAGAATTCTTGGTACTAATCCACTTGGATTTTTTATTAAAATTTATGAAAAGATGGAAATAAAAAATAGCATTTCCCTGTTTTCTATATTAGCTACATATCTGTATGTATCTTTCCACTGTGTTAGAAGGCTGTTGTGCAATCAGTTTTACACAAAATTTTCCATCCAGCTCAAAGGCCATTTCTGACCTGATCATGGATAGGCAAAACCACAAAAGCAGAAGACAAGATGTAGCAGCTTTACAATGAATAATACAAGTACAACATCTTCCATCACAAGTAGAATATATTCCAAAAAGATGTAAAGATAAAACCTTCTCATGAATACCAATTGGTTAGTGTTTTCAAGATGACACATTAGGTTTGCAATGAAAGTCAACCTTGTTCGAGCAACATTTTTCTGTCGGACACATGTGTGCCAACACACACACAAATATACACATATATGCATACACAGAAATACCGTGAAAGATATCAGTTTCCAATGCAAAAAGCATTTATCAGTGGCATGGTTTGGAGAAAAAAATGTTTACACTGTTTAAATTATTTTTGCCATTATGAACCATTCTATAAGTATCTATAGAAATATAATAAAATTGCTATGAGGCACTTTGTAATTGCATGAAAGCTGTTTCCCTATAAGGAGGATGCATAAGACTCATGTCTTTTATTCACCTCACCTGTAAAAATAAATGTAAATTGCATCAGATCCAATGTTAAATTGTCAGATAAATATGTAAGAAAATACTGAATATTTGCATGCCTTTGTGGTGTCTGTATGAGGGATAGAGAACACTATGAACTTCAAGTATCTAATGGGAGGTAAATCTCATGCCTTGTTTCTGTTTCCCCTATGAGAAACAGAAACTTCTAGCCTAGTTATTTCTGAGGATAGTTCTTAAGATAATGTATAAATTAGTCAGGAAGAGAGATAAGATGTTTTCTAACATGCGTAGCGGGAAATGACCTCTGGAGCTGGCTCAGTCTAACAGTCTCAATAATCGTCTAAGTTCTTGCTATGCAAAGATTAGAAACAGTTAACTTACATGATTATTTAGACAGGACACTTAATTTTTAGTTGACTAGTTTGGTGAGTCTCAGCTCATTCATCCTACGCTGCTTCAGCATCTTTTGCAAAACTTCCTGAGATTATATACATATATGACATATCTGTCAGGGACTGATTCAAGCATCAGCACAATCGTTTTCAAAGCAATCTCACACTACTTCTCCATAGATAGCAATGTAGAGAAACTGTGATCAGATTAAGCACCTGGTGTTGAAACTTTTCAACTTTTGCATTCATTTCTCTTATACAATATACCCCATTTTCCTGAGATATTGCATCTTCTAAATGAGTCTCATGCTACTGATTGAGAACTCTCAGACAATCAAGATAGAAGGATGATTTCCCATGCTTTCCTTAGTGGTTCTAGAAAATACATTTTGTACTCTCTGTTTAGCAGAACTGAAAAACATTCATGATGGTAACAGTCATGGTGAGAAATGATTCAGATGCATCCTGAGTGCAACACCATTGACTTCACTGACTCTGATTTTCTTGTAAAGGAATAATGCTGTTCAGATACGGGCAGCTTGGAACGAGCCTGGAACAATGTGGATGTTAACATAACCAATAAATACTTAATGATAATTGTACAATAATCTGATGCACTTACAAAAGTTTCATAGAAACTCAGATTTGCTTTTATAAAACCCAGAATACCTCAACTCAGTAACATTTGTGGGTGCCTAAGAGAAGAATTTAAACCATCAATATCAGACTCTCTCACCAGATGGTTTAGAGCACCTACTTCCTCTGAAATGGAAAGAGTTAGGGGCAGGGAAATATATCAGAACCAACTTAGAATAGCTACCGTTGGTATCTAGCACAGCTGGAAATAACTTATGTTTTTCAGACAGCAGTACAGCGCTAAGTTTAAATGAACTAACTTCACTCTTTGAAGCAGAGAAGCTGATTTTCCAAGGAGCTCCATATTGCCAAGGCTGGACTGCTTGCAGTACCTGACCTGGTTCTTTTGAAGCAGGCTCTATTCTCATGAGTGGTATTCCTGGGAGAACCTATCTGTGGCCAAGCAAGAGAATCCAGTGACATATTTGTTAACTACAAACATATGGCTCAGAAGTATTTCCTTCTGTTGCTAAACAGTACCTCAGTCAGAAGCACTCAGATCTATTGGGAAAATATAAAACCCTTTGGCTATGTCAGCATAACAGCTTAACTTGTGCTCTCAGACTCTAGAAAATGTAATTCATGCTTCCCTGTGTCCATATGTAAAAGACTATTCAGGTCAGTGTCTGGTGCTTGATATCTGGTCTTCAAGGAAAACTGGGGTAGTACTCGGATTAGACTTCTGGCATTCCACCTAGCATGGAATTTAGCATGAAGTCTAATCCCAAATAGGACTGTTTCCAAATCTTTCTTTGTTCACATGAAAGCCAGTCATATATTCAATACCCTTGTTTCTCTTAAAGACAGCAAGTCAAAATGCTTGAAAATAACCTCTTCATCACCCATACTTCCCTCCTGATTCCAGAAATAACCCAGTAGTCAATGAAAGTTCTTGAAAGCAGTATAATTTCACACCAACTGAATCACTATTTTCTGACAATGTCGCATGATAATTTTTGAATAGCCTGATACTCTAAAATACTTTGTATACAGTTGTGTGCGTTTGATCTCTTCTACTTCTGAAAGGCTGTCAAGGAGACCTGACAGTGATCTAATGTAGATTTAGGAAGGGGAGAAGTGAATTGTTAATAGCACAACATCCTTTGCTGTCTGGCTGGGCTGAGCACTCTGTAAGATATAAGATTTTGTGATGCTTGAAGAAGAACCCTACCAGGTTCTCAATGTGGCATTTTACTCTTCGAAGAGGTAGGTAGGGCAATCAGCAACTGCCACTTCCTCGTAATCCTGAAACATAAAAAGAAGCTACTAAAACTGTACATCCTTTGTAAAAGAACTAGACTTCAGCTTTTAAAATGACTGAGGGAATTAGGCCCATATAACTGTTTGTGATTAGATGCAATACCTTTAATATGATTAGATGCAATACCTTTAACTTTAAGCTGTAACCCTGAAGCCATTAACAGAGTTTTTCTTGCCAATGGCTTTCTTGAAAAAAATGCTAAAACTGGGGAGAAATGGAAGAGGAAGCAGGTAAAGAGAGGAAATCTCTGTTTCTGTTAGGAAAAAGGAAAAAAAAAAAAAAGACAAGCAACAATAGAGGAATGATATGAAGTGATGAGAGCTATTAATGAAAAATAGTAATGACACGTACATAGACCTACCAAACTACTAAAAAAGTTGCTATGAGAAACAGCATATGCTAGAATGTTTCCTGTTCAGAGCTTGCCTGTCTGACATCCATTTCAACATATGCTACCTGAAATCACAAAATAGAGTGTCTTTGTACAAGATTAGGGTGACTAGAGGTCCTGGCTTTGCAATAAGCAGTATATTCAGTGAAAAGATTTGCCTACTGTTACATAAGTAACTTTATTCTCCGTTTTGTGTTGCCTGGGCTGTCAGACAAAATCGCTTGCCTTCAATTAGAGTTTTCTAGATCATAGTGAGCTTTGTGAAAAAAATTTCAACACCAAGATTTTTTTTACCCCCAACACATTTTTGTTTGACTGAAACCATCTGTGAACTTGCACTGAATTCATTGTATTGTTACGTACTCTGGTAAGTAAGAAATGAAAATGCAACAACCCAGAGAATAATTTTTCCTACCAGAACCAAAACATTTGCTCTGAAAATTTTTAATTGAAAGATATATTTACAATTAAATTTTCTTCAATTCACTTGAATTCTATTTATTTGAAAAATATGAATTTCATAAACAAAATGTTTCTTTTTAGCTGAAATGATACTTTTATTCAGTTTTAAGCACTATTTTTACTATTCAATAAGTTTTCAAGAGTTACCATTATTTAGCCATTCTAGTAACCTACCTCAATACTTTCAGCCACCTTCTTCATCCCACTAACCAAACTACTTGTATAACTTGTTACAACTCACCCACTTCACTCTAGCTCTAAATAGTTACAGAAGGCTGAGTCAGCACCCAACTTTATTTGTCTGCTGATGTGAGCTCATTAGATTTGTCATGTTCCTCCCCCACATCTCCTAGCTTTGGATTTCGTTGCCTCTTGAAATAAGTTGGAGTTTTGCTGTTGACTTACATTTTAAGTGCCTTCAGCTGATGAGCTATGAGTGCAATGAACTAGGGGTTTCTGAAGGAGCAACACTGCAAATATTTCTGTGTTACAACCAGTGCTGTCCCATGATTGATTTTTATTTTTGCATATGGCTTCATACCTTTCTCTCCAGGAGGTGAGATCAGTCACAGTCTCCACTGGAGAGTCTGTAGTCTACACTGTCTACTCCTGCTTCTCTGTCTGACAAGATGAGTTCAAAATATCTGTGGTGGACTGACCCTCTCTGAATGCCAGGTGCCCACCAAAGTTGCTCTATCACTCCTCTCCTCAGCTGGACAGGGGAGAGAAAATATAACAAAAGGCTCACGGGTTGAGATAAGGACAAGGAGAGATCATTCAACAATTACCATCATGGGCAAAACAGACTCAACTCGGGAAATTAGCTTAATTTATTACCAATCAGATCAGAGTAGGATAATGAGACATAAAGCCAAACCACTAAATCTCAAAAACATCTTCCCCTACCCCTCCCTTCTTCCTGGGCTCAACTTCACTCCCAATTTCTCTACCTCTTCCCCTTGAGAAGTGCAGGAGAACAGGAAATGGGGGTTGTGGTCAGTTCATCACACGTTGTCTCTGCTGCTCCTTCCTCCTCACACTCTTCCCCTGCTCCAGCATGGGGTCTCTCCCACAGCAGACAGTCCCCCACAAACTTCTCCAACATTAGTCCTTCTTACGGGCTGAAGTTCTTCCTGAACTGATCCAGCGTGGGTCCCCCACGGGGTCACAAGTCCTGTCAGCAAACCTGCTCCAGCGTGGGCTCCTCTCTCCATGGGGCCACAGGTCCTGTCAGGAGCCTGCTCCAGCGTGGTCTTCCCATGAAGTCACAGCCTCCTTCAGGCATCCACCTGCTCTGGCGTGGGGTCCTCCATGGGCTGCAGGTGGAGATCTGCTCCACCATTAACCTCCATGGGCTACAGAGGCACAGCTGCCTCACCATGGTCTGCACCACAGGCTGCAGGGGAATCTCTGCTCTGGCACTTGAAGCATCTCCACCCCTCCTTCTTCCCTGACCTTGGTGTCTGCAGAGTTGTTTCTTTCACATATTCTCACTCCTCTCTCCAGCTTCAGTTGCACAGGGTTTTTTTCCCTTTTCTTAAAGATGTTATCACAGAGGCACTACCACCATCGCTGATGGGCTTGGCCTTGGCCAGTGGTGGGTCCATCTTGGAGCCAGCTGGCATTGGCTCTATTGGACATGGGGGAATCTTCTAGTAGCTTCTCATAGGAGTCACCCCTGTAGCACCCCAGCTACCAAAACCTTGCCATGAAAACCCAATGCAATGTCAGAAACAAATTGAGAATAGTGTTTCAGCATAGTACAGTAAAGTTTTTCTATAAGAGAAGGTAGAAATTGCATGCCCTAGTGTGTGGTCTGAGGTCACAAGGGAGTGTCTCAGGGTGCAAAGCCCTCTGGGACATTATAAGGGGACTATATAGGGTATAAAATACTAATTGGCACAGGATAAACTGTAGTGGGATATTGGTTGTACTTAAGTACCATGGACAACTGCAGGGAACCCATGCTTGAGCACGTGCCCAGGACTTGGCTTATATACTAGCATAACTACACACCATAAATGACATGATTCCTATTATTATGAGCTGAGGACCACTGGACCAAAGACATTTCACATGGATCTGGGCCAAAAGAGGAACTTCTTTTTGAATACTTTTTTCCAAGCCTTTTTCTTCTGAAGGAATGTTGTTTACTCTCCTGTCCTCCTCTGACCTGTCACTACTACTATATGTCCTGGAGAAGTTACTCTCCATTTACACAAACAAAGAAAAAAGGTAGGCAGATTTCATTTTAGAGGAAGATGAATTTTAACAATGTCTGTGTTTTCTACAAAATTCAATCGTAAAATCTGTGCTTCTTTTTAGTATCACAAAATATCTCATTTTTTGTATTGGTCCAGAATACTAAATGTTGTGATGTATAAACCTGGCTTTCAGTCTTATATTTTATGTCAGCTGAGCTGTTTTCATAGAAGAGAGAGAAATGTTTCCTGACCTCCTTTACAGTCTTTACTGGCTTGTTCTTACCTCTGACATGTAAAACAGAAGTCAATTAAATGATCTTGCTGTGATGGTCTTGCAACTTGTTAAGAAAACAAAGGAGATTTTGAAGACTTCCAAGTGACTCTATGCTATCATATAAGATGTGCAAAATAAGTCTAAATAATTGTTCCATAGTCTTTTAATATTAACTTTTTAGTTTACTTATGTATTTATACATTTATTCTAATTCTTGCTATGTATTTTTTTTGTTTGTTTGTTGGCCTATATGGAAATTATTTTACTCAGACTCAGGCTTTCATTAGCAACACAGGATTCTAGTTTTCCTCTTCTTGCAATTTTTGTCAATAAGTTCAGAAGAAACCAATGAATGGAATAATTGCTCGGCTGATTGTTGCACTGCAGCTCACGTACACTGAAGTGTGAATAATTTAAACTGTGCTGTCTTGTCAGTATTGGATTTGTATGTGGTGTGAGGAGAGCACAGGGGGAGGCATCAGATAAATCATACAGCAGAAAAAAAGAAAAAAATTCTCTCAAAAGGGTGGATCAAGGGTGAAGAGAAAAGGGCTCTATTGTACATACAGCATGGAGAGAGAGGGAGGGTAAATCCTATCCTTCTTGTCAAGGAACTGCTGTGGATATTCAGTAACTTTAAAACAAATTGCATCAGCCTACAGCATTGTTCAGATCTGGGAGGAAAATGTTTTCTGAATTCAGTGGGAGTGAAACCATTTTGAAAGATGTCTTTCAAAAAGTCATTAGTTTCTTTTCTTTTGAAATCATTGCTTGAAATAGTAACAGTTTAATAGAACATGGTAACAGAAACAAAAAAACCCCAGCTCAACATTAGGAAAATAACACACTCAGGGTTAAATGTGGCTAATCTGTCTGTTGTTAAGATTAAAGACTGGGGAGAAAAGAGACTTTGTTATGTGCCCATTTCTAACCTTTTCCATTTCAAAATATGCTGTGAACTCTTCCCCTTGCAGAAGAATCAAGTGGAGCAAAAGAATTTCTGTGTAAGCATTTTACAATGATTGTTTATTATTTATATGCTGGGGAACCCATAAATAGGCTTGATCCACAGAGCCAGACAGCAGTTCTCTGCTTCCCATGATGGGCAGTTGCTCCTCTGTGAAAGCATATTGACTGAAACCAATGTGCACATTTTACTGCCAGCCTAAGTGATCAACAGTGTCCCACAGAGTCATTCCAAGGGTTTCTCTGTGTACTGCAGGTAGCAGAACTGAAAATAAATCCCCCCAAAAAGCAGCTTTAAGTAGCCCAAGATTTTGATTTACACATCGAGTATTTTGTCTGTTACACTTTACCTTACTTACCCATGTATTTATTTAGTTCTCTTCTCTGTTTTGTCAAAGCCTGACATTTCCTTTACTCTGTGCCTCAGATTTAAAATAGAGACAGAAACTCTGTCCTTGCCATATTCTATCCCAAGGTTTCAGTTATTTCCAGTCCTTTTTATCTCAGAGCATCTAATTAACCTCAGTGAGGGGTCAAACCAGATTTTCAGGTTTGGCTATGGACTGAACATGATATCTTAACAGAAATAAAATACTATGAGATGCAAAATACCAGGTCCCTCTAGCAATCACTGATGATTAAATGCTGTTTTTCCCCAGTGGAAGCTACATTGATATGCTGCTGCATAGTTGATAAAAAACTATCTGGGGATTAAAAAAAAAAAAAGAATGTATCTATTTCTTCATGTCCAATATTAAGTTCTGCTTACTTATAATAAAAAAGTGTTGCTTAAATAAGCATACGTGGGGAGGATGGTTTTAGAAATTTAGAAGTCTCAAGGTTTTACAAAAATTGGAAAAGACACCAGGGGAAAACAATTAAGTATTTTACATTTTTCAAAGTAGTACCACAAAATAATGGCCTCGATAACCCCTGTTACAAAGATTCAACAAGTATGTTATGGGATAATTGTTAAATGAGTCTCTTCAGAGAAACTTTTATCATTTCATATCATACCAGGTATATTTGTGAAGAAGGGTCGTGTCTGATTGCCAAAAATTCATACCAATTCAGTTCTCAGCATCTTTAAGCATTACCTAAGACTTGCCCTTAAATCAAGGTATCACTGTCCCAAGAATACACTTTAAATGTTTTCTTCTTTCATTTCTGAAAAGGACAGGAAAAGAGGGCTATTAATATTTATTCATAGCTATATTTATAATAAACTGAGCAGTGCCAGAGTTTTTCTCCACTTCTGAGTCCAGCTGGCAGAATTTGAGTACATCCATACTATGAAATTATCTTAGCCTGCATCCAGCATGTTTCTGCTGACTTCTGAACCATGCCTGGAAATTTTTTTAGGAAGCAACTGGCCCAGGCCAAAAAGTATACCAAGGACTTCTCTGAAAATTTAGCATTACAGACATTTAAGATTTATTCCACTAACCTGTTTACAGCCTGACACTCTTTAATATACTGGTAACTCATAAATCCAGTGCATACAATTGTGCATAGGATTAATACTTTAAGTATTGCACAGATAGAGAGATTGCCCTGATTCAGGTTGTAACACTTGCTAAAAATAGATTACAGGATCTGTGCTACCTGTCACATATATATAATTTATGTTAGGTTATTTGTTTTAGTAATAAAGGGAAGCTTGTTAAAATTGTGAAGTTTTAATGATCTTAATGCTGGAATAAACCATACTTTTAGGTCATACAGCTGTAGAGCTAAATACTGCTATATACAGGTGCTGGGCCACACTGGAATATTTTGGAATTACTGTTGTTCTTCAGATGCAAAATATTATTTTTGTTTATATCAAAGAAAAATATTATGATACAAAATTTCATTTAAAAATATTTTTTAAAAAAGAGCTCCACTTCCCCTAACCTTTAGGAACCAAAGCCAAAAGTCACCATTTAGGTGACCATTTTAGAAAAAGACAATCTCTTCTCAATTTTTGTAGAACTAAACAGTCCCCATTTCTTCACACTGTTGGTGGTCATCATCATTCCTGAAAGCTGCTTGTGACCTAATTTTGATAAATGGGATATGACAGACATGTGAAAGAAGCAATTTTTCCTGAATTTCTGTGAAATTAGGAGAAAAATAAAGTAATAGATAAAGAAAGATAAAGGAGAAAAATGAAGAATACGAAATATTGACTTCCTAACCTTTCCTATTACAAGAAATCTAATGAACTCTGAATGTAGATAGAAGAGGCAAATTAGTATATGTGTCTACATGCTTACATTGAAATAAGGGTGCTGGAGACAGATGTATTTTGTCACGTTAATCACAGGGGGAATCCAGGATATTTACCCAGTTACTTGTTCTGCTCCAGTGAGACAAAGATATTTTGAACCCATCTGCTTTGGCTGCAAAGCTCTATCTTTTCATGATGTCCCAAGAAACATAAAGTAGACAGAACATACAAATGAATATGTTACAGGATTTTAATTACTTTTACAAGTTTAAATCTCATGGTTAATATCTTAATATGCTAAACTGTACAAATGCAGTTAAACCAATTAAAAGCTTTACCTCTGCTTTGTAGTTAAACTGTGAAGTTTAAAATAAGCATTTTATAAATATAAAATTTGTAGGTTAAAGAATATTCTATAGTGTTGGTTTACATTCTAGACTTACAATATTTAGTTTTTCTGTAATGAAACATCATTACTTTGATGTTGTAGTGACATTTCTTTTCAGCCTTAAATTTTTCTTGCAAACATACCTAGATGATATTATTTACATGGGATAATTTTCTTCACAGTAGATGAGAGGGTGAAGATTGCACAAAGTGAATACAGAAGAAATTGGTTTCTTTGTTGTCCTCAGATTTAGTGCTTAGTTACAGGGTTTAGTTACATTATCAGACTGTATCTGAGTTTAACATCCTCTTAATGGTCTGACTCTTTTCTTCTTCAGTTCTGAATGCTATTAAAATCTTGCTGCGTTTATCATTAAGAAGTATGTGCACTATATTACCATAAAATAAAGAAAAGAAATATTAATTTATTTTTTGTACCCAGGCAAGTCAGGCTACCAGAGAGATTGGAGAATGGGATACCAGAAAAAAACATATGCCTTAACTAAGACTGAAAAATGATCATTAACAACTAATTTTTCTCTGCTGTTCTCTGATGCAGTGTTTCATAAATTTGGTGGATGCTTTTAGCAAAACAAGTCATGCATTCGATGCATATACTCAGACCCTGAGAATCTTTCCACCGATTCCACTGAGTTATGGTTTATGATATAGTTAAACTAGTTATAATTTGAATTAGCTTTCTGGCTCAGTGGTAGCAATTGTTGTGGTTTCTACACAGTGAGAGTAGGAAGGAATTGTACCACTACTGTGTTAGACACTCTCCATTACTCTTCTGAAATAAGTGGAATACCATGTAATAAAGAGGGTATATGATACTTGGACTGCTTTTTCTTGTATGGTCTTTGCATCTGCATTGTCTATGGACTCTGCTTCTGTGAAGCTGACCATGGGAGAAGAGAGGAGGAGAGAAATAAGAGAAAACAGTCTGATGGAAAGAGAAGAATGGGTATTTTGCACTAAGAATGACTAATAAGTCAAAGCCAGCATTTCCTGCACTTTTACTGCATGCATTTTACTGTACTGACCATTCCTAAGGCCATTTTGAATGCTTGTAGCCCTCTAGTATATGCTTCTTTTCTCAATTTTTTAGCCCTTCCCGTACTTCATAAGCACAATCTACAGCACTGACTTACAAAGCTCATTTAAAAGGAAAACAGGCATGTTCCACTCCAGCAGGCATTTGCACTACAAGAGTTTCACCCAAAATGCAGGTCCCTGCAAGGTAAGACACTAAGCCATTGGGACCAAAGCAATCCCCAGTGTTCCACAAGAACAGTCAGAGACACAAAGTGATTATGGTCTGTAGAGAACAATAAGAGCTAAAACCAATCTGACATCAGGTGGAAATGTTTTTTAGTAATTCTGGTTTTATTAAGATAGGAAATCCTGTCCTTCATGATGGGAAGTAAAAAATTGGCCAGTATAGGAAAAGGAAAAGAAAGAGAAAAAAGGCTGATGTTCACTGTGTTCAGTCATCCTATTATTCTATTTGACATTTAAGGTGGTATTGATTAACAATTTGTGAGTGCAGCTATAGTTCACAAAGTTGGGACATTAAGTGCATATGCTTGAATCTTCAGACAACTTGAATATATATACTGGTATTCCTTTTTTTTTTTTTTTTTTCTTTTTAAAAAAGTCTTTTCCTTGTGGCTTAAAATAAAACTCAATTTCTTCCTTTTCTGAACTTTCTGACTCTAGGGATTTTAAAACCACTATGTACTTGAAACCCATTTTAAGAATAAACAGGTGTGGAGGCAGGAGAAAAAAAGTGCCATCCTGTCTTGTGTGCCATTTGAGATGTCAATAACAGTTTAATAGCAGAGGTAGGACAGAAGCTGTATGGGCTTTCTACCAACAGTACTTAGGCCTCATCAGTGAACTGATCTTAACGTCTATGATTCCAGAAATAGGTGAATAAGTTTACTTTAAACTTATTTATCATACAGAAAAATGGGGGTTTCCCTGCCAGTTTATTTGTGTTATGTTTATTAGCTTGTCACAAAATATCTCTACTTCTTAAATAACCAGTTATCCACCCTGCAATTAAGATTTTAAAATATGTACTTTTAATAAAGTCTTTAAAGGTTAATGTGATTTTACTATACTTAACTTCTCTTTTCATATGGAAAATGTTTTTCCTCTGTTACTAATATACTAATTTATCAGTTGCCATTCAACTTTCAGAATGCTTATTATTTTGACATTCATGACCGTAGCTTAGAGTCAATTGAGCATTTTCACTTGTTACAAAATGTTCTATTTTGTTTGCAAGTTTCATATAGTTTTAGTCAAATTAACAGCAGTTAAAAATTTTGCTCTGCCAAAGACAGTGCAAGTTTCTGATCACAGAGCTGAAGACTGCATCTGTAAAACACTTTCAGGTGATTATATAAAACTACCAATCTCAGGGGCCATAATAACGGGTTTGGTGGCCTTAGTGATTAAAAGTATCTGAACTACGCAAAATATAATCTGTATAAAATGAACCTGATTGATAGTCTTTGTCACCTTCTCTCCTTTGGGTGCCTGCAGAAATATCCCACACAGAAGGCTTTTGCTCGCTTTTACCTGAGCTGAGTGAAAGTGGAAGTTGGACAATTTCTCATCTAATATTAACTGATTGTTTTTACCACTCAGGCTTTTTTTTTTTTTTTTTTTAAAAAAGCTACCAGCATATTATAAAAGGGTATAACCTGAGCATTAGCAACTGCTTTAGTGTTAAAATTCTTATTGAAAATGCAGAATTTTGAATTAACAATCAAGAGAAACTGGTTTATTGTGGACTGCTGCTTTTTTGCATATTGATGCTTGAGGATGTATCACTGTAAAATATATGTAATAAAGCTTTCATTTTCTTAATTTGCAGAATGGCAAGGGACAGGGGTTTTTTTAAACCAGAAATATCTGGAGGCCCAAGTGCATATACATATTCATGGAATATGTAATCAGACTGCCAAAAAAATTAGTGCAAAATGAAAAAGAGCCTGGGTGTCTGTTTAAGGCTAAGCATTCGTAGAGCTGCTTTCTTGAACCAGGAATGTCACCCTTTATTCGGTTTAAGTAGGAGGAAAGTTTATGACAACAGCATAAGCTAAACAGTTACGGAGTGGAAAAAGAATACAGTGAGGCATTTGCAGTAAGGCTGTATGACCATTGACTAACTATTAGGTAGTACAGAGTCTTAACTAAAACAGAGGAAAATAAATATTCCTGCCTAATAGCTTAAATATGAGTGTGATTACTGCATATATGTGATGAGGGATTTATCACTGCTCACGTTCGATTCTAAAACAAATGCACATTTAGAGTCAAGCAGAGGCTTGCAGTAGAATAAACTGTGAAAAAAATTACTTGTTTTACTAGTCTTTACCTTCATGCAATCTAATACTTTTCATTTATGCATCTCCATGATACCTATATGCCATGTTTACTCTGTGCAATCGGACTTTCTGATTAATCTTCACCTTCAAAGATATGATTCAGTGTGGACATGCAAGGGCACTCCAATTTTATAGTAGTAAAGCAACAACATCTTGGAAACTGCATTTTTATATACATTTACCTCCAATTCATTTTCTGCTAAATACTGATTCTGGTCCTGTGCTGAGACATTTGAGATCAGTATTGTTTATTCCATGCTGAGCAAACACACATAAGGGTTTTAATTATGCAGTTGTAAAAAATGTTATGGAAAACCCCTATAAATTTAATACAAAAATATTTTGCATTTCTGTAGGCAGCTCACTGGGTTTCTGGAATATCAAAGTGCAATCTGCTGATTTCTAAAGAGCGTGAAAAAGAACAACTTCAGTTTATTAAGAGACATTAGAAAAACTATATGGAGTTGAAAGTGACCCTATGAGGTGAATGAGGTAATCTCTGTGCTCTGACGTAGGTGTGCCAAAAACATACCTGTTAGCTGTTTGCCTGCTACCTTCCTGTGGAGCTCTGTGAAAAGATTCCACATCTACATAGAATCATAGAATGGTTTCAGTTGGAAAGGACCTTAAAGATCATCTAGTTCCAACAGCCCTGCCATGGGCAGCGACACCTTCCACTAGGTCAGGTTGCTCAAAGCCCCGTCCAACCTGGCCTTGAACACTTCCAGGGAGGGGGCAGCCACAACCTCTCTGGGCAACCTGTGCCAGTGTCTCACCACTCTTGCAGTAAAGAATTTATTCCTTACATCTAATCTAAATCTACCTTCTTTCAGTTTAAAACTGTTAGAGTCCCTCCCCATTTTTCCTGTAGATCTTGTTTAAGTACTGGAAGGTCTCTCCAGAGCCTTCTCTTCTCCAGGCTGAACAACCCCAACTCTCTCAGCCTGTCCTCATAAGGGAGGTGCTTCAGCTCCCTGATCATCTTCGTGGCCCTCCTCTGAACTCACTTGATCAGTTCCATGTCCTTCCTATGTTGGGGCCCCCAGAGCTGGAAACAGTATTCCAGGTGGGGTCTCAGAGGGGAGAGTAGAGGGGGAGACTCTCCTCCCTTGACCTGCTGGCCACACTTCTCTTGATGCAGCCCAGTCCATCTTCCTACTCCATCTTTCCTAGTTCTGGCAGATCTTTGTATAATTTTTTTTTCCTAATAACTAAGCTATTCATTGTTTTCTTGCTACAAAGTTAATGACTGCTTCATACCTTACTTCCAGGGAATGTGGAAAACAATCATTTTTATCTCACTGTATGAATGGAAGGAAAAGGCAAGAAGAGTTCAATACATGCATTTATGAAGATATTGACACATATATTCCAGTTATAGCCTTAGTTGACTTTAATTCTGGCATTATACCTGAATTTAGATATCAAAGATGCTGATGTGCCTGCATCAGTCCCCACTGTCTTTAGTGTGTCCACAGTTAGTAACCCATGTAAAGATTAGCTATTTAGGTAGGAATAGAGCAAGTAAACACTTTGGTTTAAAATACACAAAAGAAAATATCTTTTTACATGATAAATATTTTCATAGTCAAACTCACTTTTGGAATACTGTAGATACCAAAAGTGTAATTGAATTTTAAAAAAATGATCAAGCTAATTTATGGTGCTAAAGTTCTCAAAGGTTATTAAATTTAATAAGAGGAAGAAAAATGTTATTGTCTGCCTAAATTGCAATTTGTCAGAAATTGGGTACTTTGAGTGTATCACCCTATATGTGCCCTATTCTTCTGATACTGGCCACTGACAAAAACATAGTCTGGGCTCTGTAAAGTTGTCTGATCATGGATATGTTTTCTTATCTCCTTATGTACATTCTTATCTGTAAAAGTAATACGTTTAAATATGCTTTCTGTACTGTTATACATAACATTTCTTTCCAAGAGCCACGAATTTTGTTCTAAAAATAACTAATGAGATATTCGCTTGTTCAAAGAATTTGAGTACTTTCTATAAATGCAAGTTATATATATACACACATATATATAAATGTGGAGGATATACGTTGATATCAATAATGATAGATATATAAAACACTCTATCCAAACAGTTTTTTTAATCAAATGAGTTATAGTAATAAAATACTCTCACTGAGTCATGAAAATAAATAATGCTATGCATCTCAATTTGTTTATCGACACCATATTCAATGATTCTGTTTTGATTTTCAACAGTGAATAGCTTTGGATCAAATAACATCAAATTTTATTCAGCCTGCATTTTATCTACCAGACAAAAAACCAAGACAAAATCTTTCTTAAACATTGTAGGTATAAATTACGTATATCTTTTGTATATGTGTGAACTTATGAAGGGTATAAATAAATGTATATCTGCATAGATCTTCCAGTCCTGTCCTGGATGCCAAGGAAAAGTCTAGATATTGCTATGCACCCTAAATCTGAGACTAGTATTTCTTCTCATGGTATTTCAGCTTTAAATGTATGGATATTCTCACTAAAAACCAAAACAAAGTTAATGTAACAATTTGACCCAAAGGCAATTTATTGAGAACTTCTGTAGAAATATGTACCAGCTATAAATTATTTTGAAGGCAATTTATAAAAGTGACAGGAGAATACACATATGTAGATTCTCCAGCTGTTTGTTAGTCTTTGCTGAAAAATAAGAAATTAAAGTACATTCCTTAACCCACATTTTTTAATTCAAATATTTTAAAAATAATTACTATACCTCACTGCAAGGTTAAGATTGCCAGAGAAAACTGTGACTTATGTTTTTGTGATGACTAAAGAATTCAAATGTTTCATCTGAAGAATTAAACTGAGTTTTTGGTTTTGTCTAGCTTTCTAATATTCTCCCAGAGCTATGACTTTTTGCAAGCCTTGAAGATCTACAATCTGGATTAATTTTGGATAATATACCATATCAGAACATGGTCTTTCAGGGCTTTTATTTCCCTGAATCACAATATTCAAAGCTTGTCCAGAGTCCTGGATTATCTACCTGCATGTTATCTGAACAGGAACACTTTCATTGTCTCAGTATATGCCTTCTTATCTATGGTAGCTCATCACAGAAATGGTGTTGACTTTGAGATTATTGAGAACCAAACCAATTGTACAAGCCTTTACAAATCTAAGTTTACTTTATAATTAGGATTAACTGAAATTACTTGCACAGCCTGGAAGAGACAACAGAAATTGCTAGTTAAACACAAGCCTGTAAAAATCAATAGTCCCTTAAAATAGATCCTCTTCAATCACAATCCTTAAAAAGATATTTAAAAGTATCTTTTTCTTTTTTTTTTTTTTTTAGGTTGATCAGTTTAATTTTTCTAAATCATACCTTGGAAAACAAAACCTTCTCCAGTAAGAAGTGTTTGCTTTGTCTCCATCCTTCAATCTAAATGGCAGTATTATAAAGAAATGGTCTTAGAGGCCTTCTTTGAAGAACTTCAATAGAGGTAGACATCTGGGCTTTCTCCAAGAACTAGGAAGAATAAGGATCTAAAGAGCATCACCATGCAATTCCTCCTGTAATGGCAACGACAAAAGATGTCTAGTTCTGTGCATGTGTCTGAAGTGAGCTATATGGAACACATATCATATTTTATCTTCCAGCCTAGGAAGAGGAGATGCTTCTTTCTAGCTGGACAGACCACAGGCATATTACTCAGGCTTCTCATTAGGTTGAATTAAAATGTTGCCTTAACCATAAACATTCATGTTTATATCTAGATCATTCTTGTCAATGATCTTGTTTGGCCATTTCTGTAGAAAAGGAACAAATATTACTGAAAAGAAAACAGGGGTTTTAAAAATACTTTTATTTAAACAATTGCTTTCAATCATTTGTAGTAAGTATTTATTCAGTTATTTTAGATGACCTGTTTCCACATCCATTTTTGTACTAGCTATTTTTCTCACACATAAAGTAAGAAGATGTTAGGTCTACAAAAAGTTCTATATGTACCTGCTTCTATATGCAAAACTTATGTCCAGATAAAAAATCTAAATCCAGATAACCTTCACAGTCACAGCTGACTATGACTGTTTCTTCTGTTGTTACAGGATTTAGTCATAAGCCAAATTTGCATACGCTGTTAATCTTAAAAACAGGTCAGTTTTCCTAGTAAATTCTCCATTATTTGAAATAAATATTTTAGAAATGTACCAATTCGAGTAACCTAGCCCAAAGAAGAATCATGTAATGACATCCATGTATAAACAGGCTGGTTCTTTGAATATCATGAGTTTCAAAGTGTGAAAAAGTTTTCCTTGATTCAATAATTTCGAATAGGTGCCACAGGATAGGATAACTTACTTCTGCACGTGCTGTAGTGAGTTCTCAGCTTTATTACTATGGCAGATTAACTTGTCTAGTTTTACCCATTTTTATGTCTCTATAAAAAAACTTAGATGCTGGAGTCAAAGTAGGCTCTCCTTTAGAAAAGAGTGGCATTTCTGAGATGTAATCATGCTGAAACTAAATCCATTAAATACCAGTGAACCATAGCTGCTTCCATAATTGGAGTGAAGTGTGAGGTGAACATCCACCCTATTCAATTTTCCTATTGATCAAACCCTGGATTTTAAGAACTCGTTTGAGAGGTTGCTTTCTAACTACAGGCCACTAAAAATAATTGATGCCCACATAAGAAATTGAGTCTATGGTTCCAGATTATGTAATTTGTGATCCTTGGTCTACAAAACCATTTTGTGTGACATAGGGTCACCGTAGAAATCAGCTTTGGCTGATTAATTTTACATTTTGGTGAAAATTTTAAAATATGAGGAAATTCTTTCTGGTCTCTAAACAAAGCTGAAAGCAAATATATGTAAGTGCTGCTAGGAACACAGTTACAAATAACGTAAGAAATGTTTCTATGAGAAGAAAGCATGATTTTTTGGGTATTACAAAAACAATGTATTTTTTGACAAGAACATTAGTATTGTATATTTTGTATGGATATGAAAGGGAAGCTTGAGAAGAACTAGCCTGTAGTCTATATCAAATGTATAGTACATATATAATCAGCTGTATAAGGAATGCAACTCTGAATACTGAAACTTTTTGGACAAGGTTAAAAGAAATGAAAAGCCCCAAGATATCAAGTTATAGAAAAAAGGGAAAAAAACCCTAAACACACAAAAATACCCCCAAACACAGCAAACCACTGGTAATACATAAAATACCTGAAATATTTCAAAGTTGCGAAATCAGATACTATTCCTGGGAGACTTTAATTACTCAATTTTATGCTGGAGAAGTACTAACAAAAAATGAAGCAGCTATGTATGAGGAAGGGGAGTAGTAACAATTCTAATTTTCTATGTTAAGGAGTGGAAAGAAATGAATGGAGACAGATTTGGATTAATTTATGAGTAATACAAAGAACTATGGATTTGAGAATTCTGTGATTATTCTAAATGACTAGAAATAAGTATACTGAGCTAGGAGTTCAGCAGCAGGAAATAGGACATGGACATCTAGCAGTACAAAAAGAGAAGCAAAATTTCAACCATAATACATTTGTTAATTTTTTCTTCACTATTAGTAAATAAAGCTAGTAGAAGTCTGTAATATAGTCGGAGGATGAAGTTCGGGGCAGTGAGCAGTTCACTTTTGAAGATAACCTGTCCTCCTCCCCTGTACAAAGGAGGATAGAGGCAAAACAAGATTGATCTGGGAAAGACAGGAAGGTCAGAAGATTAGATGCTTCTTGATTATTCTTCTCTCTACCCAGCCTTTAAGAAGATAAATAATTAGAAATGCAAAAGCTTTGGTAGCTGTACAGATAATGAGTAGGATGTGATGAGGGGAAAAAGTTAATAACTAATCTGTACCTTTAAGACTCTGAGCCCTTTTGCCCACCTAGCTGCAGAGAACTGATAAAAACAGCAGGTCCTTGAAGATAAGGAAGATACAGCCTGCGTAGAGACAATGGGACTATGCAGAGACCGGTTCTGACCACCCAAAGCACACAGCTCAGCAGAAACTGGAAAAAGGTCAGAAGTTTACCAGCGGGGAAGACTTTGAGCCTTCATCAAATAACCACCAGAGAAACCCAACGACCACCACAACATTTTACAGAGCATGCACGGTTGGGGTGGCTTTTAGTGTTTCATCTTGATTTCTGGGAAACCATTTAAATACTCTGGCCTTTTCTAGGAAAACTCATGCATATGTATGTATACTCTCTACATAGCCTGAGGGCTTTTTAACTCTTGTGTGTGTGCATTAGGAGGAGAGATCCCCCCCATACCCGGCGCCGTAATAAAGGAATACCTGCTTAATAACTCCGGTTATTGAGTTTTTACTAAGTCAGATGGGAGTCTGTGAGTTCAAATCCATAAAGCATTATGAGGCAAATATTAGACAGTCACTGCAGTTGATGTGGTGTTTACAATACTTTCATTGAATTGTATATACACTTCTGTAATGTTAGATGACCCAAGTCCCATGAGCAGAGATGTTAAGGAATAAATAGATAAATTCAGAGTGGACAATATCATAAAAAAGCAGAAAAGTAAAGCAATCCACTAAGAACATACAACAAAGGAAGAATTTGAGAACTAGAGAGAGGGTTAATTATAGCATTGAAACATGACAGTGAATTATATACAGTATAGTATAGAAAAATGAAAAGAGATCCCAATAGACCATCAAGTCAGCAATCAAAGCATGTGGTAACAGACATAGGAATCAAATGAAAGCATTAGGAAAACCACAGAATTTCATACTGACTGTCCTGGTTTCATCCAGGATAGAGTTAACTTTCCTTGGGCTGAGAGGGAGCACAGCTAGAGGGCCGGGCCAGAGTGATCATTGGAGTATTCCATATCATGTGATGTCATGCTCAGTATATAAGGGGACACATGCTCTCTCATTTTCCATTTTGGTTTCGGTTTCCCAGTTGGCGGTGAGATTTCTGGTGTGGTCAGGATTGCTGCTGGGGGCGGGCTGCGTGCCGGTTGGTGAGCTACTGCTGTATTTTACCCATTTGGACTTACTATTGTTACTGTTGTTTTGTTACTATTACTAAATTTTTTTTTATTCAACCTACAAATTTCTCTTTTTTTGTCCTTCCCCTATTTCACCAGGGAGGGAGGAGGGGGGAAGTAAATGACTGGGCACGTGGTGAGTTCAAACCGTGACACTGACTTAATGTGTTGTTGACAATAAGCTGCTAAAAAGTAAATAATAGAGTTGAAAATATATTTAAATAAATCATCAGAAGTGATGGAAACATCTGTAGACTGTGTTATTCCATGGTTAAATGAACTTGGTAAAAACAAATCATGGCAAAATTTCTGAACCAGTTGTGAACCACTGGCAATAATTTTTGAAGTAAGAAGTAAGATGGTAAGTAGAACAGTGTAAGAGAAGTAATGGCACTTTCTAGTAACTTTCAGGAGTAAAATTATATATAGTAGCCATGAAAAAATAGAAACTTGTTTGTTCAGAATAAAGCTTTCTTTTCATTAATCATTTTTGGCCTTGTTACATCTGTAAAGGTTTCTTTGCAAGTTCCACACAGTCGTGCTCAAATACATACACTATCATAAAGAATGGCATAAATTACCTTTAATATTAATTTTAAAGAAAGATAAATTACATTCCTTATTCCTTTTGTAAAGTAATCACATTCTACTATTACTCAGGAAACTGAAGTGGTATTGACTGCATCCAAGTTTCTATTAAAATATTCAAATGTACTATATGTACTTCCAAAGTAAGATTCTGTTTATTGGCTGACATAGGACTTTTAGTAACTGCAGTCAACAAAGTCCTGTAATCCTTTCTATTCCTTTGTGCTGCAAAATCTATAGACAAGTTGAAATCATATTGTCTAGGCATCTGAAAGATTGTTTATAGAGAAGACCACAATTACAGGGACAGTGTTAGGACTCAGTACTATCCTATGTCCTTCTGATGGATGCATCAGAAATTACTGATGCAAGCAAGTGCTGGAAAATTTCATACCTGGTAGGGTGACAAAGCACTATGTAGGTTAGCCTTTAACCTGCAGCTGTATTATTTTGAGCAGTGATGTCAGCAGATCACACAAGTTAAACAACCTTACAATTGCCTGGGAGTTGCCTTATGGAGGAGAGCTGCTTGTGGTTTCTTTTTTCCACTAAAATTTTTTCAGACTATTTTCTCAGTATCTCAGGGGATTATTTGCTTGCTTCAGTTCTTTTCAAGTGCAATACTGCTTTTGGTACCTGCAAAACTTTAAACCACTCTATCCAGCCTCACAGTAATACTGTAAACAAAAAGACAGAGTTTGTAGGAATAATAATGTTTTTCTCGTTATTAGCATTATTTTTGGACAGACATGTAATGGTGCCAGAAATCAAGTTTTGAACTGTTAAGTATCTTCAACAAACTGGAAAAAGTTAAAAAAAGAAATATATATATATAGGTATATAGATCATGTTTGTAAGTAATTTTTATGCTTTTCAGGGGTAAGGAATATAATTTTTAGGAAAAAAAATTCTCTGCACACAAGAATGGATTTAGATGGATCTTATGTAAAAACCCAGTGGGTGGATGCCAGGGAGAATGATTACCTAATTTTGTAACTCTGCCCTATCAGAGAGCTCTGTACAGGAAGAGCAGAAAAGAATCATGGACACTTGTGGCTAGCAGATAAGACTTGACTTTCCAGTGTGTTGCTCCAACAAAGTGTTAATGTCTTTCTTCAGTGAATTTAAACGAGGTGGAACATATGAATCTTTGTAGGTCCTAGTAGGCTGTAGCCAGTTGTTGTTACTGCACTTTGAATCTTCTGTGAATATGCTCAATATAGAAAGAAAATTTTATAAACTTAAAAAAAAAAAATCCAGAGAGAAGGATTAGAGGCTGTGACATATGAGAAGAGATTAAGACAATTTAATATACTATGCTACTACTTGAATGAAACACTATAAAGAATATGGAATACGTCAGAGGTAAAGCATAAGAGTTACAGGTGTTGTTATAATTTTATTTACTGTAGTGTCTCTTCTACCATCAACATAAACTATTAATTCTCTGAGAAATATAAATTGAGCACAGTGAGGCCTACTACATAGGGACATTTCAGGAAAAATCTAGAAATTGAAGACACTGTACAGAATATTTAGATTATATTTTAGGAAATAACTTTAAAGAGTAAGGCTTTTAGTGTTTCATCTTGCACCTTTAATATCTTTCGGGATTTAAAAAGTGACTTGAATAAAAAATTAAGATAGTGCCCTTAAGGCAATAGTATGAGCAAACCAAGGAAGTAGTTAATATGTGCAATTCATTTCCATCAAAGATATTTTTAAAGAGCTGTGTGAGAGGGAATATCAGAGAGAGGGTTATAATGGGAAATCCTGATTTTTCTGTAGAGGTCTGTGCTAGCTGACCTCAAAGGCTTCCAAACTGACTTTCATCTAATATTTTAGAAGTGTCAAATGAGGGTGTTCTGGAGAGTGAGCAGATCAGTAACTCATCATATGCTATATGTTATGTGTACTACATGATATTGATACGGTCTCCTGTGAGATATGCCACAAGTGAAGGAGGCTTCTTTTCACAATTTATTTGTAGTTAGTGCAGTCCAAGAATAAAGCTATTGGTATTTTAAATTCCACATGGTTGCAAAATGGCTTGTTTCTATAAATCTTACTATGTGACAGACCATTTTCCTGTAGGTGTTTTCACAAGCCTAGGTGTTTCCACACCCTAAATGCCCATTATAGAACAATAACGTTGCTGCACAAGGGTACACTATGAAGATACAAGTGAAAACACACAATTTCAAGAGGCTATTTTCCATGTGATAGCTACTTCTTTTTAAACATTTGCCTATTTTGCATTTTAAACTGTTCTCAATGTCATAATTTCAGAGCACAGCCTGCAATATTATTGAAATACCTCTAGTTCTAAGATTTATGGTAGAAAACTGGTTTGAGTAATAGCCAAAGTACAGTAAGACTCAGTTTTTCAATCATACTAAACACTGACCCTTCTTGTGACTTAGTGTAAGTTTTGGGTGGCATAGGATGCATTGGTAGTTTCTAATATAATACACAGCTGAGCTGTGGAAATCGTCGTCTCTGGGTTCTGTGGTTGCTAAAAGCTTACACATTTTGTAGGGGAACTGGAAAAATTCATAGAATAGAAATCTACTGTGGATTATTAAACACTGACAAACCACTTCTGGTAGAGGAAATGCCTAAGCCACGCAAGATTCGAGGCTAATGTAGTACTTGGTAGAAATGTCCTTGCCCTCTTTTTACACTTAACTCTAGGCATTCATTTTAGTCATTGTCTGAGAAAATATCTCATGCTGGGTGCAGTGAGTATGGCTGTTGTCATGAGTGAAGAAGTTTCATCAATAAAAGCTACTCACTTTGCTATTTGTGTATGCCTACACTTCATGGGTAATTATCTGACTGTCTCTACGTATAATTCTGTTTCAGTCCTTACATTGTACTGTGGTGTCTGAGAGCTCTTTTGTTAACAAGTGGGAAACTGATTTTATAGTGTATGCACAAACAGAATCTGATGGATGACCCTTTTGGCAGGGCAGGGTGTTGAAATGCACTGAATGCTTTCCTTCTGTGACAAAAATAATTCTGTGTAATCAACTCTTATTTTTATCTGTATACTATTTTGATGTACACTCAAATGCTTCTGTTGCAGGATCTGTACTGTTTTCTGTGTTCATGACTATTATAAAAACAGTGTTACATATATTTTTCTTTGGATTCTTTACAGGACAATACTTAGCATTCCTGAAAAGGTTGGCATCAGGAAATCTAGTCAGGTGCTAGTCAGATTAGATAAAAAAATGTATGCACTTCCTGAAAGAAACAATACTAAAAAATAATCCATGAACACATTGCGTATAATTAGACGACATTGTAAATAGTGGTATAAGAAAAGGCAACTGCTTAATCAGATTTCGTCATCAGAAAAAATGTGGCTGCCAACCGACCAGCGTTATCTCCTAGACATACCACATTATTTACATTTCTCTGGGAAGACCATATCCTCTCAATGACCTTCATGCAGTTAAATGTCCCTTAGTGATTTTCTCAGGGTCTTCTGCATTTGAAATTAAATAGAAAAATGACCATTTTCTTTTTAATATTATTTCTTAGTTATTAGATATCTTTATGCATTTTTTCAAACACCTTCAGAATGATGTGCATTTCAAAGCAGACCTTTGTTCTGTTAATTCTTTCTCAGAATGACATAATCATTCTTAAAACTATTTGAAAACATATAAGACCAGATTTGAAAAGAGATTCCTATGAATAGTTAATTTAGGTGCAAACTAAAGCTCTCTAAAGCTGGTACCGCGGTGGAAAAGCTCTCAAAGTGAAGCCTAGTTCTACTGTTCTTACACTGAGCAGCACCTTACTCTATGAGCTAATCCATATGATTTCTTCGCACCTTTGTGTTCTCTGTTTTATAATTATTAAATTGACCTAATTAAGTCCATAATGATGAAAGCGTTTTCTCAGAGCAAGGTTTGTTCTAGGTTCTTTGATAGAGATAATTTTAATTGACCTGTAAAACCTGGAAAGAAATTAGAATGTTTAGTAGTTTTTGTTATATATTTAAATATAACTTGCCTATATAAAGTTGTAATACTTCAATTACACAGAATCACAGAATCATAGGATGGAGAAAGACTTGTAGTATGTTACCTAGTCCATCTTTAGGCCTAAGTATCATATACTTATATACATATACATATGTATTTCATTATTAATAAACATTTCATTAGACTTTTCTTTAAGATGTTCATTTTCTGATGTTCCCATAATCTCCTAATAACCTACTATCAGTCTTATCAGTAAAAGTGTTTTCCCCCTATATGAATTATTTTTCCATATATTGGTTTAAGTCAGTTTCTTCTTGTCCAAACTCTCAAGAACAGAAGGGTCTGAGAATACACTTTGAAACACTTCTAACATGTATTTGAGGACTATTACTTCCCCCCTCCCAGACTCATTTTACCAGACATCCTCCCCTTCCTGATTTCTTTTTAAACTGAAAAAATGCAAAGCTTTCAGTCTTCCTCATTGCTCATGTTCTCCAGACCTCTGGTCTCCTGGAGTCTTTTCTATTAACCCCAACCTTTAATGACACAAAAAGCTGAAACTAAATGGAGGTTAATGCAGTACTGAATAATGGAGAAGGATTACCTACAAGATACACTCTGCTCATACAGTCCAATATGGAATTTCTCTGCTTCAGAAAAGCATGCCATTTCAGCCTGTCACATTTTATATGTGCATTTTGTATATTTTGAGGAACAGCATAGAGTAATAAAGCCATTAGGTGAAAAAATATATGTCATTTTATATGAAATTGTATTTAGTGTTAAGTAGGATCCTGTGTCCAGTCCTGTGGATATTCTGACCAATTTATACTATCAACCTCTTGCATTGTGTTCACACTCAAGATAGTAATACAAGACTCAGAGTGATTATTTTGTCAGTTATGGCCACTTGAGGACCACAGAGGTAATAAAATGCTGCACAGAGATCAATTTATGGACAAGAAACAGATGGGTTGAAGTTCAGCTCAACAAAGACAGGTTAAAAATAGAAAGTGAAGCATATTAAAGAGTTTGCATGGTACTCGCTCCTTTTTTAAAGATATATTACAATCACAACATTATTTAGGAATGTTCTCATGTTTCTTGCTGTTTTTAAAGGCGGTTTTCATCTCATCTAATTTCAGGGATCTATAAATTGGACATCTAATTTCAAGTTATATACTCTTGGCTTCTTTACTAGCAATGGGCAGATCAAAGCACCTGTGGGGGTCAATTCATTTATTCCACACTACTATCTTAAGAGAACTTGAATTGGTATCTGAAAATACCTATTTCTCTACATAGACTAAAACCATGGCAATCTCATACAACCTATATTGGCCTTAGAAAACATACTTGAAATATTTATGTGAAATGAAGCCAATTAAAAATTTTGGTAAAATCAGGTGAAGTTTCTACCAAGCCACACCGTCAACTGGTGGCAAGATGGAGGGCAGTTTTTACTTATAGTCTTGACCTGAAGTAATTAAATGACATTTAGCATTCTGTTGTATACATAAACTTTTTGATACAGTGACATATCAGATGACTAGCCATATTAACACCCCAGTCTTTTAAATTTGGATGGGCATTCTGAGACAAAGAGTGAACAACAATTTAGTTCTCTTGTGTTAAGAGACCAGTTTACCAAAATATCACATATATTTGTCATGGCACTTTAGTGGCCTTTGGTGGATTTGAAGTACCAGTAGAATTAGATATTATTTGAGATGAGGCCATGCTTGAAGTTCAGTAAATGAAAAAGCAGTTCTTTGGGTACTAGTATGCTGTTTGTAGATCTCACTGTGACAGCATGATTGGAAATATATCATCTTTGCTGCTTTGAAGTTTTAAGGTCATCGTCTTTCATTTATGTCATTAAATATAAATGCTGTTGAAGGTTAAAGCCCTTTGTGATATGTTAGTTGAAAAAGTGTTTCACAGCTGGGCAACTGTTTATGAATACATTTGAACAATACATTTACATTTTATTTCGTGGTAAGGTTAACAATGATACACAATTATACTAAACAGACTAAAACCCAATAGTTTTGGGTTAAGAAAAAAGGGATCAAAGATTGTATCAAAGGAACTATAATTCAAACTCCATCATCAGATTTAACAATTCCTTTGCTCCTTTGGAAGACAAAAGAGTGAGACTTTTGGCATATTTTATGACTAAATCTGGAAAGTACTTAACAATCAGATCTGAAAGGAAATTTCTGATATCAGTTTGTGAGAGGGATTCTGGAAAAAAAAACAATATTTAAACAACAGAGAACAGTACACAAAATCTATTGAAAGAAAATCTGAAAGTGCTATTTTACAAATGTTTCATGACATGTTTTTTATTTTTAATATAGATTTTCTTCAGAATAGAATGATAATAAAAACTAAAGACTGATTACCAGTCATAAATCCAATGTAAAACCTCTAGGTGATAGGAAACAGCTAAGAATAGTAATATGACTAAACTTTATAACTATGATGTGAGGAAAATAGCCAGTTTAATTTCTGCCAGGCAGTTTTATTACTGTAGGTTTTGCCTTTGGCTATAAACTTATTTATGTATGATGATTTCAGCTACTGACTTTGATGGATAAATATTCTTCACTTATTCTTTGAGGGAAAGAAGAGGAAGCTGTCCTCAAATATTAATTATTTTTCAATTAATCTACATCTGTGAAATACAGCCTAAGTTTATCCATTCATAAGTTAATCTCTGTATTCCTTACCTAGAGAACCCAATCGCTCTTATCATTTTATTTTCTTTTCTTTCAGAGAACTGAAATAAACCCAGCTCCTCTGCCTAAGAATCCCCAAGCTCCATGATTCGTGTCACTTGGCATGAAAACACTAATGGAAATCTTCACAATTTTGTATTAAAAAAATAATACCCTTTATTCCAGTTTAAATTAACATTAGGCAACACTGATCCTCAAGCTCTCAAAGAGAACCAAAAAATCTTCTGGAAGAGAATACTTCACATATTTAAGCATACTACTGCTCAGTACTTTTAGCCAGCAATTTGCAAAGTACTTTAATTCCATGGAAGTTGCTGCATGCTCAGAAATTTGATGATGTCCATTTATGTTTCTTGTAAGCTGATTCTGACCAGGATCCATGGAAACTGTCCATGCACTAGCATTTTGATTTCATAGATTTTGAATTTGTAAAAGTTACTGGCTATTCCCCTGAGAATTTATTCCAGGTTACAAATGTGAAGATAGGAAGCCTCTAGCAGTTTCCTATGCATTGTTAACATGACAGCTGTGGGGAATTCACTCTTTAGGAGAGAAGACACCACCATGAGATGTTTTGTTTTTAACCTAGAAGTTTCAGTTCAGCAATTTTGGAGGCTTTTTTTTTTTTTTTTTTTTTTTTCCCCCAACACTCTTATGTGCAGCTTTAAAATATTCCAAATTCTCCCTCTTCACTTTGCCCACATAATAATTCACTTCCTCCAAACCAGTGTAACTTGACAGAATGACATTGAATGACTAATACCATTGAGGGCACAGCTAGATTTTAGCAACACCAGTGAGTACCATGGCTAGGTCTGTACCACTCTGAAAAAGAGTACTCAAGGTGGGCTGTCAGCTCTTGGCTCTGCTTGTTTCCTGTCTAAAGATATTTGCTAGATATATCTGATGATATGATAGTGTATTATCTACCAGTGAGCTAGGCCCAGCCCCAGGGCTGACATCTTTCCTGGCCTCAGTCTGTCCCTAGGGAGGTGCCCAATGCCCAGGGCTGGAGCTGCCCCCAGCTGCCCCAGAGCTGGCTGGGGCAGTGGGATGGGTCCTGACTGCCAGAACCTGCCCTGACATCCCTGGGGACCTGCTGCTCCTGGCCCCAGGGAGCTACTGGCCTGTGCTGCACTCTGGAATAATTTACTCTGTTTCATAAAATAAAAATACAGCTAAGATCATGTCTTGACCAACTGTCTGCCTCTGAAGCCAAAGATTAAAGATGCCTCAAAGACACTCAGAGAGGGATGGGTAGCCTACTGAAGTCAGCCTGCATATATGTGATATACAAAAGGTTCATCAAAGATGTAGATGGGAATACCAAATGAAAGCCATGCAGGCTGCTCTAACTGCAGTTACATTCTTCACATACACAGTCCTCTGTATTCACTATTTTCATATTGCAAATGCATGAGGATCTTCAAAGTAAATCTGCATTTCAAATACTTGTTCCATTGTCTACATGAAAACAATGTATATTTTTTTTAAAAAAGAGATTTGTTAGCTGCAAACTTCTATGGGGTCCGAAGACTTAATCAATGAGAAATAAATATTGTGTTGTTTAAAGTACTAGTCTACTAGTCTTAATGTTTACATGTTTAAAAGATGAATAACTGCTAATTCTTCCAATTTCTTTTTCAATCTCTGACAATACCTTTGTGCAGATTTGGTCAGCATTGTGAAAGAGATCATATATTCCATGCTTTTCATTATTTCTGAAATGTTACTGCTTTGTGGAAATAACTTTTGAATGTCACGCAAAGCTTCAACTTTTTGGCATAAATATCATCAACTTTCTAAAGAGAATTTCCAAAAAGTTCACAATTAGGTCCAAATTCTAAAACCCTTTATGCAAGGTTTCCAAAGGGCAGAGGCTAAACTCAAAAACTATTTGATCTACAGAGTGATATGCAGCATTGACCTCCAACATGTCAGAAAAAAATGTCACAAATTGAAATAATGTTTTGATATGTTTCAGTTCTAAAAAGCTGTGTGCATGTTTTTTCATTAATACAATTTTTCATTCTGTCTCACAATGCGTAAGGGATCAAAATGAAGTCGTGCTACAGAAGCAAGGTGAGTGTTAACATAAACACCATTATGTAATAATACAGATTTTTTGTTCAGTTAGCATCACAGGTATTTCAGCATGGAGTTACAAAATGTAATTCGATGTATAACTGTATCATTTGTTTCCTTCTTCCTAAATACCTTTTCTTCTGCACTGGTAACAAGAAGCAAAATCATGAACATATTTTCAGATATTTCCACAATTATCTATTATAAGTCATGGAAAAAATTCTATTTTTTTCTAGTCAGTTTGAAGAGATCATTCCAACCTGAGGTAGAAAGGAAATGGTGCTTTACTCTCCTGAAAAAAATAGTGGACTCTGATTTTGAAAATTGAAAAGAGATATCACTGGTAAAATCTGAAATCTAACTTAGGGATGACCTTTCTTCACCATTTCAGTGAACTTCATGTAAAACATGATTGTTCTGTACAACATGTCACTTTGGTCATCAAATAAACTTATTTTGTGTCTCGGGTCTCAACTTCAACTGATACTAATAGACACAAACTATGGTCTTTAATGTACCTAAACCGAATATCAGGTTTTCCTATATTCATTTGAGATATATTCCTTACTGTACTTCATTCTAAAAATGCTCTCAATTTTCCTATATGTAGGCCAAAACCAGCTTATGATTAAGCTTGCTGTCTTGAAGAGACTGACCTGGCAACCCTTGCCTGTGCAAACCTGTCACTGAATAAAGACTTGCCTTTTAATGATTTGGATGTGCTTTTGCTGCTGCTACACGCTCTCTCAGAGTGTTGCTCAAACAGCAATTCAAATCGAGTTTGTTCCTGTTGCGGATGAAAATATTAACATGGTAATGATTTAGCAGCAAATCAAGATTTATTAATGACTAGCAGCACTTAATCATTAACCAATTTAAAGACTTACAAAATAATTCAGTAAAATATGTTATAATTAAAATAGAGATTTTACAGATTCGAAGATGACAAGATTCACACTAACTTATCACAGAATCATTCAGGTTGGAAAAGACCCTTGGGATCACTGAGTCCAACCATCAACCCTACTCTACAAAGTTCTCCCCTACACCATATCCCCCAACATCTCATCTAAACGACCCTTAAACACATCCAGGGATGGTGACTCCACCACCTCCCTGGGCAGCCTATTCCACTGTTTGACCACTCTTTCTGTGAAAATTTTTTTCCTAATGTCCAGTCTAAACCTCCCCTGTTGCAGTTTAAAGCCATTCCCTCTTATTCTCACCTGTGAGAAGAGACCAACACCAACCTCTCTACAATGTCCTTTCAGGTAGCTGTAGAGAGTGATGAGGTCTCCCCTCAGCCTTCTCTTCCTCAAACTGAACAGTCCCAGCTCCTTCAATCGCTCCTCATAGGATTTATTCTTCAGGTCCTTCACCTCACCAGCTTCGTTGTCCTCCTCTGCACTCGCTCCAGCACCTCGATATCCCTCTCGTATTGAGGTGCCCAAAACTGGACACAATACTCCAGGTGTGGCCTCACCAGTGCAGAGTACAGGGGGACTATCACCTCCCTACTTCTGCTGGTCACACTATTTCTAATACAAGCCAGGATGCCGTTGGCTTTCTTGGCCACCTGGGCACACTGCCGGCTCATGTTCAGCTGCTTGTCAATTAGAACCCCCGAGATCCTTTTCTTCAAGACAGCTGTCCAGCCACACCTCCCCAAGCCTGTAGCGATGCATGGGGTTGCTGTGGCCCAAGTGCAGGACCTGGCACTTGGCCTTGTTGAAGCTCATCCCATTAACGTTGGCCCACTGATCCAATCTATCCAAGTCTCTCTGTAGAGCCTCCCTATCCTCATGCAGATCGACATTCCCGCTTAACTTGGTGTCATCTGTGAATTTACTGATAATACACTCTATGTCCTTATCAAGATCATCAATAAAGATGTTGAACAGAAATGGTCCCAACACCGATCCCTGAGGAACACCACTTGTGACTGGCCGCCAGCTGGATTTAGCTCCATTGACCACCATTCTCTGGGACCGTCCATCCAGTCAGTGCTTGACCCAGCAGACTGTTCGCTCATCCAGGCCATGAGCAGCCAGTTTTATTATGAGAATTCTATGGGAAACTGTGTTGAATGCTTTTTGAAAATCCAGACAGACAATATCCACAGCTTTTCCCTCATCCAGTAGTCGGGTCATCTTGTCATAGAAGGAGATCAGGTTTGTCAGGCAGGACCTGCCTTTCATAAACCCATGCTGACTAGGCCTGATCCTCTGGTTGTCCATTATATGACTCTTATTTGCACTCAAGATGATCTGCTCCATGGCCTTCCCTGGTACCGAGGTCAGACTGACAGGTCTATAGTTTCCTGGACTGTCCTTTCTGCCTTTCTTGTAGATGGGTGTCACAATTGCCACCCTCCAGTCCAATGGGACCTCCCCAGTTAGTCATGACTTCAGGTAAATCATAGAAAGCTGCTTGGCGAGCACATCTGCCAACTCTTTCAGCACCCTTGGGTGTAACCCATGCAGTCCCACAGACTTGTGTGCATCCAAGTGGTGTAGCAAGTCTCTGACCACCTCCTCTTCAACTGTGATGATCTCATTCTGCTTCCCCTCCCCATCTCCCAGCTCATGAGGCTGTGTGTCCAGGGAACAACCAGTTCCACTGCTAAAGACTGAGGCAAAGTAGGCGTTGAGCACCTCAGCCTTTTCCTCATCCTTAGTTACCATGTTTCCCTCTGTATCCAATAAAAGAAGGGGATTTTCCTTAATCCTCCTTTTGCTGTTAATGAATTTATAGAAACATTTTTTATTATCCTTAACAGCTGTAGCCAGGTTGAACTCTAGCTCAACGGTATTATACGGTACCTTAAATCTATACATATATACATGTGCGTTCACAAACCCAAGATGTACAAACATGCAGACAGACAAAAGTATTTGGATCCGGTGAAATAAGTATGTACCCACACTCATGAAAATAACTGTGTATACCCAAACACATCGGTAAGCAGAGAGAGAGAGTGGGTGAAAGAGAAGCTAGCTCAAAGGTAAGATTTCCCTCTTCTTGAGTTTAAATACTCACAATGCATTGGCATTCCTCAATGGGCAACAATTGAGACTCAAGTCAGTCGACTTTGCTCTGGCCTTCTGCTTGCTCTAATGGTGGGCGTACCATAAGGTTTTTGGTACCTGAGAGGCATCCCATCTCAGGGGAGATGCTGGTCAGAGGCCTGCTGCGATCTAGGAGAGCTCAAAGGGTCTCACTTGGAGTCACTGTTTACTTGGTCCAAGATAATTGACTTTTGTCAGGTATTTTTCACTCCAGCCCAGCTCAAGCAATGAAGTATTCTGGTGTCTTCCACCAGCTGCACAAGAACTTGATGAATGTGCAATTCTGTTATTGCTCTCCTGACCACATCTCAGGTACAAGTATACCAGGCTGTCAGGAGGTGATGGACTGTTCCAAAGCGATAGGGAGGGCAGAGCCAGGCTTGTCAAAGGGGTGCCTTAACCCTCTGTTTACTGCCATTAGCAGTATTTACCTGCCCAGGTTGGTATGTGGCCCAGGAGTGGGTTGGAATCATACTAATCACCAGTGGCCCAGGAGGGAGGGGGAGGAATTGCACCACCACAGTTCCTAGGCACAATAGAAACTTTATACCCAAATACTGTACATTTTCTTTATGTATTTCAGACTCTTCAAGTACTCTATGATACAATCCTCTTGATGACAACTTACACGAGTTCATGATTAACACAAAGGATCATCTATTTCAAATATCTTGCAAGCAGCAAAAAATATACTATGCTTCAATCTATTATGTTTTCTGTCACAGTTACCATAAACCAAGAGATGACCTTTTGGTTAGTGCTTGTCATTCAATTTCCAAATTGGAAAAAAAGGGATCCTGACAGAATCAGGCAAATTTTGTATTTGCCCTTTGATGTATTTTAAATCTAGTTCAATTCCCCAGATTATTTGTACCACTAATAAATATAAAAGTCAAAAGTTTTTTGACGTCTACTGTACTGTGACAGAAGAAGACCTGTAGCATGGATCATATGAAAAACTTTGCCTGTAATCTACTAGCAGCAGAGTGAAATCTTGGTAACAAATCTGCATGGGACTTTTCAAAATTGTGGCCACTCTCAGCAGTTCTACATAAGCACTGTGTCTCCAGGGCCTATATAATTTTTATGATTTTTAGCTGATCAAGGAGATCTTAAAGATCTACAGTTGAACAAACCAGGATGCACCTGCTCTAACTAACTCTACCTAGTACCAGAAAACTTCTGCTGAGTTTGTTCCAGTACCTTCCTTTCCAACACCCAAAACTTTTGGTACCAAAGCCGTCACTTTATGTGCTACTCTTTATCTGGTCCCCTCTCAGAAAAATTCAGCAGACTTTTCCAACACTTGGGCACTGGTTTCTCTACGTATGCACCATTCCTACAGCTGAATGCAGAAACTTTGTGTTTAGATATCAAAATCCTGACTGTATCCAAGAGAAAAAAAAAAAAAAAATCCAACTCTTAGCTTTCATTTCTAAAACTATTTTTCAAGGCATAGGAAGAAAAAACCTCTTTTGCAGTTCTCGGCAATCAGCATTTCTTTGAATTTTCTGCTTTAGTGTGTGACATTGCAAAGATTTTTCTGTAAGATTGACAGCTGATTAAATCACAGAATAGTTACTTTCTTTGAAGTTTGCATGAATGGGTGATTTATTCATGAATGTCTAACAGGTAAAAGACTGATAGGTCAATTTTTATATCATGTGTCACCTAAACAGCTTCTGTAGTGACCAACTATTTATTGAGAAAAGGCTTGGCAAAACATACCAGTCTGCAATGAATCACAAAAATCTGCTTACAAAATAACAATATATGTACTTCTATCACCTTTCTACAGACTCACCTGAAGTTAAAGATTATAGTGGTGTATTCACACAAAAGATACATCAGAGTTCACAGGCACTGTGGTATCATCCTCCTGTACCTTAGTATTCTTAGTATTCAGTCCGAAATCTTGACTATACACTTAGTAAAACACACCGCTAAAAAGACAAGCAATATGGAACAAAGATATCTTTTCTTTGCAGAGGATTTCTGGTTTCTGCAAAGCATACTAGTTCTGGAAAGAATTGTGAGTTTGGCTATGAAAGAGCTTTACACTTGCAAAGGAAGTGTGTATTTAGTTTGTTTCAGCAGAACTGCTCTGTAATAGATGTAGCAGAAGCTGTAACTATCATTTGTAACTTTGTCTTTTGTAACTTTGTCTTTATAGCTGCAGTTTGATTATAGGACTTCTGAATCTTAAAATAATACATTTAATGGACTTCATTATATTGCTTTTGGTCTATGCCATGCTTTGCTCCCTAGTGTAGGCAAAAAAAAAAAAAAAAAGTACTGAATTTTAAATACAAGACAAATACTGTATCAATTAATGTGACAAAAAGAATAACTGACAGTTATATGGCATTTTTTTTTTTTTTTTTCTCAAAGGTTCCCAGAGCAGGCCAGAACTTTGACAACTGTTTAATCAACTTAGAAAGATACAATGAAAGCCAGCTGAATTCTGGTCTGAAGCTGAGCAGCTTTTCAAAAGTATAAAAAATTTTCACTAAACAACTGCCAGTTTCAAAAAGAGCTGCAAGGAAAACCTGTGGGTTGTCAGACTGCAGCTTTATGTAAATGTACATAAGTAAGCACATAAATAAATAAATAAATAAATAAATAAGATTATGTCAGTGCATGTCAAGTTTCACAACTGAAAAATTAATATTTTTCTGAGTCTGCATCAGAGGTAGGAACATCATTGGAATATCAGGTTTATGCAACATTTAATTCTTTACAAAAAATGCATCTAAAAATGTTTGAGACATACCAATGTCTCATTTTCAGTCTGGAGTGATGGATTAGGGCTAATTCAGATAGAGCTGTGCCACTGATGATTTATTACAGTTACACTATACATTTTGGTCTTCAGAGGTAATTCAAGTATGGATCAGCTTGAATTGAGGTATCTCACTGGAGACAGCACATGGTGGAACAACTTACACAACACATTCACCTGTTCCTTGATTTATCTTGTTTTCAGGCTATCTATCCATTAGTGTGCCAATAATACTAATAAAAGTAGTGAGTTGATTCTAATGAGTGTACACTGTAGGAGTGAGATTCTAAGAAGCAGGAACGTAATTATGAGAGAGCTCAAAAGGATCTTATGCCTAAGCAGTCTTGCTTCTGTGCTGGAAAGACAATTTCTTATCCCATGCCAGACATTGGATCCTTAACTAATATAATTACTGTAGGTCACCCCATTGTTGTTATTTCTTTACAGCTGAGAGTAGCTATATGTTTGATCATTAAATATAATGATACAATCCATATATTGATGTGTTAACAATTTATTTTTTTTCAGAGACGTCAATGTTTTCTTTAAAGTGTTGTCTTAGGGACAATAGCTTTTCAGTATCTTCACTGTGATTACCTTCTATCTGAAAAAAAAGTAAAATCCTACATTTTCTGAAAAAAACCTCCCAGTTAACAATTTTTTTTTTCTCACATAGCCAATCAGCTAAAACCAAGGAAACAGAATAAAAAAAGTAAAAAACCCCCAAACATTCCTACTAAAGTACACTTCATTAGGAGTTGAATTCATACTAAGACACATGAATTAAATATCCAAATACATATCAAAAGATATGAATAATTAGCTGGTATTTAAAGGGCATTTAACGATGGTGGACATGAATATTTCAAATTATTTCTGATGACATTTGGAGGCAGCAAACAACCTTGAAAACTAGAAGAGTATTTTAAAGCCATGACTATGCATCTTGCCTTCAAAAGAGGGCTTGATTAGTATGTAATAAGAAAACATGGAACCACACAGATGACAATGAAAAGAAACAAAATCTTGAACAGCTGTTCCTAGATGAGCATCATCAAATCTATGATTGAATGGGTAAGGGGTCTTGAAAAAAAAAAAAAAAATTGATTATATCATTGAATATCAAGTACACAGAAGAAACTGAATAATTTTTTTTTTCTAACTTCTGATTTTCACTTTTCAACTCCAATAAGACACATCCTAAATAAGTTTTAGGGTATACTACTGTGATTTAGATTTCTCCAATCAAATATATTGGCACTATTTCCAGCATATAGAACCACCTGCAACATTCTACTTCTACAAGCCTCATGGGATGTCAATGTTTACTCTCCCATTGTATGTTGAACTGATGAGCATTAGGTTTGAAGAATATTTTTTGGATCATCATAATATATTTAAAATTAATTTATTCTGATATATTTACCACCATTTCTTGTTTACTTTCCTCAGACAGACATCCAACTCAATTTAGTTACAAGGTTATTCAAAATGAAAATGATTTTTAAAAGTTCATAGACTCTATTAAAATAACTTTACCCTGTTTTTTAGTTAGGATTTTGAGACTTAGATCAGATATCATATTCAACCAGTCATGGAACTAAAATAACATGATTGCAGCCAACTAAACTAAAGAACATGACTTATACTTGAAATAATAAGCCACTGAGTCAAATATATTTGTGACAGGAAATGACTGAAGAGAAACATACGTTTAAGAGACTCCATGTGTTTACAGATATGTGAACAAAAGAAGCACAAGCAATTTTTAATCTTTCTACTGAGGTCTGTTTATGCAATATTGTGTGTAAGCACAATATTTATGGTAGAAAAATTAAAACAAAAAAAACTTTTTAAATACTGTTGATTTTTTTTTAGTAATAGTCTAATGTCATGATTATGGCAAAGTTAGGAGAACTTCTGACAGAAAAGACTTTCAAAGTTCTCAACTTTTTTTATTTTTTTCTGAATATCTGTTTCTGTTTCCCTGTACAGAGTATTTTCATTGTCTTGGAAACAACATGTGAACTGTGAACAATTTTCTGTATGGACTCAAAATCTGCACTGCTCCGTTGAAGCTGTGTATTATAGGAATCATTTGACTGAAAGGAAAAATGCTTGAAATTATAGTTAACTTTTTTTTGTTGCCTTTTTTTCTCCAAAAGCACCATCCTTTTTTACATATTTATTTATTCATTGCTTGTGCCAACGCACACATATCATCAGCCAGAAGACTTTTATAACACATGCTTGTACATGTTTTCAAATTAAACTGTCATTCTCATAAAGAAGTCAATGACAGCAAAGAAATTAATTGATAACTAACAATGTTTTGATAATCTAGCCTTCGTTTATCTGTTTTCTGAAAGTCTGTGGCTGTTTACAGTCAAGCAAACATATTTAGAAAATCTTCATATGTACAAATAGTTATATAACAAGTACACTTCTAGCTCTTATACCTCAGGCTACAGATGTTCCTCTGAAGTTTAAAGCCATATGTCAACATGAATTTACTATGTATTAACAATAAACCTCCCTCTTGTAAATCAAAGCTCTATGTCTCTATAGAGATATGAAGAATATGGTGTCTAATTTCAGAATGAAATGAGGATAACTTAATCATAAACCTCTCCAGACAGTTTGACTTGAACCAACAAAAGAGAAAATACCCATTGGTATCAGTAATACCCACTGCTTCAACAATGGGGTGAGACAAGGGCATTAATAAAGTTCCAATGATTTTTCTTGGATTTTTGTTTTATCCATGACATTTTGCCTAATCCTTCCTCATCTAATACAGTATTGGAGAACAGGTAAAGAAGTGGAAAAAAGTTTTCTTTTTGAAAACACTTTTACAGTTCCTTCTTTAGTGTATAACTTTCCTTGGAAATCCTCACTTTTTCTATGTCAATATGTTCCCATAACTTCAATGCCTTGTCCTATCTTTGGCTTTTTTGCACCAGGAAATTTATCTAGAGCTGTAGGTGGAAATGTTTTATACTTATGTAAATATTTAAATTACAGAAATGTATATTATTTCAACTTACATTTGTGTATATTATATATATAAATACATATATATTGTATTATGGACAACATATTCATACATTGTAACTATATTGTAACTCTACTGTAACTATTGTAACTTTACAGAACAGGTAGTTAGGCATTGGAATGGGCTGCCCAGGGAGGTGGTGGAGTCCCCATCCCTGGAGGTGTTTAAGAGTAGGGTCGACATAGCGCTTAGGGATATGGTGTAGTTGGGAACTGTCAGTGCTAGGTTAACGGTTGGACTAGATGATCTTCAAGGTCCTTTCCAACCTAGATGACTCTGTGATTTTTTGATTATATAAATACAGAACTGAAGGAAATTCCATCAAGTCTTTGAGATCTGTCTTATATGTCTTGCTCTCTTTCACTTGAGTAGGCAGAGATGGACATATTTTCTTTTTAATTTGATACAGTTTTGCAGGTATTATCTGCATTTTTGTGGTCTCACAACTAGGTGATAATGATGAATTCTACATTTGCAGTAATTTCTGTGTTTCCAACTAGGAAAATACAAATCCTCTGGGTCCTCTGACACACTTCTTATCAACCTTTACTACCAACAACAACTTTGAACTCGGTTACAAAGGCTTAAGAGGATAGAGAGGATCCTGTTTTCCACTTCCAGGAGATAAATAATTTCTACTGAATGTAACAGGAGTTACTCACTCTTGAGTGTAGGAGAAGAGTGCCTACGTGCTGCATTAAAACGTTGCATATAAAATACTCTTTAATATAAAACATGTCTAGGGTGACATAATGTATTGACAGTTCTTATGAAAGACCTGATTAAAGTAGTTGGACCTGAAATACTACCTGTTCCACTAAAAATGTCAACTAGAAATCACCTTGAAATGTGAATTTGAGTCACATTCCCTGTTGGATTACACTGGGATAACCTGAGTGTCAACATAATTAGGGGTGTTTTTCAAATTCAGACAGCACAGATTTTGGTTTATTAGTGTTTTCTAAACAAGATGCTTCCACAGATATTGTTAAGTCCTCAGGCAGAGTTAATCAGCCTATCAGAAACTCTTTGGTGCTTCCAAGGAGGGAATCTGACCTCTCTTCATGAATTGTATGTGCATATCTGTATGCGGGTGGGTATGTGTGCACATGCACAACACATACACATGCATATGTAGATATTGAATGAAATTACATATACAGGAATATTGTTTTATTTAATTTTATCATACAATTTTAATGAAATGTTATCCTGTTTGGATAGTAATGTGACTAGGAAACTATGAGAATTTAAAGATCATTGTGAACCCAACCCTATATTTTAGAACTCTTGTTATTTGGAGGCCATGACAAAAAAAATTTTTTAAACAAATTAGAAATTTTTGCACTAAGAAAAAGAAAGACCTTAAAACTTCTTTGGAAACAAATGAAACCCCTAGTAAAACTGGCACAGAGCTATCGGTACTACTCAAAATTTTAAAAATGAATTATGCAATTAACTATATGTTTGATAGATTAGGGATTTTAAACCAAGACAAAAAATATTCAAAAAAATATTATTTTATGAACAAAGAAGCAAAAGGAGTTGAGCAAGACATTAAAATAAGAATCAGAAAAGAAGACAGGCACACAGAAGGTACAGAAAAGAAGGCACACAGCCCACATTAATGTGAATGGTATATGCACCCCAGCTGAAGGAACACAAAGAAACATCATTGATCAGAAAAATAATGCTTCCTGGACCTTCCTTACTATAATGAAGGTGGGAAAAATACACATTATTCTCCCTTGTGATAACCCTAGGTTCTCTCTTATATAGTGATGTGGATATTAACACATCAAGCAGTTTCTGAGTCACTTCTTTGCATTTGAAGATAGCAGGCATGGTCTGGCCATGCCTGTAATAATAGATGCTCTTACTCTCTAAAAGAAGCTTTCAAAATATCAACTGAAAATTAATCACAAGTGTGGTGGGTTGACCTTGGCTGGATGCCGGGTCTATCATTCCCCTCTTCAACTGGACAGGGGAGGAAATATATGACAAAAGTCTTGTGGCTCGAGATAAGGATGGGGAGATCACTCACCAATTACTTTCATGGGCAAAAATAAACTCAAGTTGGGGAAATTAATTTAATCTATTGTCAATTAAAAGTCATAGCAGAATAATGAGGAACAAACCCAAATCTTAAAACACCTTCTCCTCACGCTTTCCTTCTTCACTCCTTATTTTCTTTAACTCCTCCCACCGAGCAGCGAAGGGGGACAGGGAATACAGATTGCAGTCAGTTTGTCACACATTGTCTCTGCTGCTCTTTCCTCCATGGCTACAGGGTGACAACCTGCCTCACCATGGTCTGCACCACGGGCTTCAGGGGAATCTCTGTTCCGGTGCCTGGAGCACCTCCTCCCCCTCCTTCTTCCCTGACCTTGGTGTCTGCAGTTTTTCCCTCTAACATATTCTCACTCCTCTCTCTGCTGCAGTTGCAGTTTTTCCCCCTTCTTAAATATGTTTTCACAGAGGCACTACCAGCATTGTTGATGGGCTCAGCCTTGGCCAGTGGTGGGTCTGTCTTGGAGTTGGCTGGCATTAGCTCTGTTGGACATAGGGGAAGCTTCTGGCATCTTCTCACAGAAGTCACCCCTGTAGCCCCCCACTACCAAAACCTTGTTATGCAACCTCAATGCACACTTGCTTGTAATACCTCCAGAAGCATGCCCATGTATTTCCTGGAAGCATAGTTTCTGGTCCAGGCCAAAAATGTGCCAAAACCACTGCAAGATATGACAGAATCACAGTGCTTGGGCTCTGACATTGTTTAACTTAATTTAATTCTCTCATTACTGTTTGAAACACTTTGTCATTTTTTAGAATCATGTCTTGTTTCAGTGAACTCAAAGTCCTTCTCAATTAACTAGTGTGTATCCTGATATTTCACCTGAAAGATCTCTGCAAAGAAAGTAAGAGAAAGTTAGCAGCAAAAATCTGCAAAATATTATACTGTAGAAAGAATAATCTGATATATTTAATTTACTGCAGTTTGAGGGGTCAGGGGTGCCACTAGAAAATCAGATGTTCAGAATAATGAAGTCAAATTGAGTGTGAATATCACAGGACCCTGAGTTGGCTACAGCTGTGAAGTGGAGCTGCTTTCCTTCATAAAACATTTTAAAATGGGAATGCAGGTTGAGTGCAGCCCGTGTATGGTTAGGGAAAGTTTGCAGTATTATTTCAGGTACTATCAAGGACAAGATTTGCCACAGAGATTAAAATCTCAAAAATCTATGTAGAAGAGCAGGAAATAAAGAAAAAAATAGTTTAAATGTTGAGAAGGGTTCATAGTGCTGTGTCTTCAAATTTTCACAGGAGTGACAGATTTTTAAATGAATGCAATAATTTGAAAGTCAAAATACATAATATTTCTGATGGATAAAAGAAGCATGGCTGTGTTGGTATCATTATATACAAAGAAACATTGATGAGTATGTAGCAGTGACAGATTATCAGGAGACAGTAATTGATAAGAAACTTGCAAAAAAGTAGAGGAAGGGGTGAGTAAGTACCATGAAAAATGTTGATAATCAGGGGACTCCTGGTGAGAAGGGAGGGAGGAAGGAAGGAAGGAAGGAAGGAAGGAAGGAAGGAAGGAAGGAAGGAAGGAAGGAAAGAAGGAAGGAAGGAAGGAAGGAAGGAAGGAAGGAAGGAAGGAAGGAAGGAAGGAAGGAAGGAAGGAAGGAAGGAAGGAAGGAAAGAAAGAAGGGAAAGGAGGGAAAGGTGAGAGGGGAAGTGAGAGGAAAGGGGAGAAAGAGTGTTTACACAAGGAGCTAATAAGTCAGTCAAGCAGTGGAACATGTTGCCCAGAGAGGTGCTGTCTCCATCCTTGGAAACTTTCAAGATCCAACTAGACTAAGCCTTAAGTAATCTGGTCTGATTTATAGCTGTCCCTACTTTGAGCATAAGGTTGGGCCAGAGACCCGCTGAGGTCCCTTCCAAACTGAGTTATCTTATGATCCTAAGATCCCAGATACCAGCATTAACAAGAATAACTTGATGTAAAAGTAACAGGCGTGCAATTCCACTGACAGAGAAGTGGCTTATAAATAGTATATCCTTTATGGAAAGAGCTATGCCTGCATTAATCATCCTCTGATAAATATAAATGCATCCATAGCCACACTGGGGCAGCTACAGAGTCTTTCCATGTTTCTTATTTAAAGAAGCCCCATACTGCCAAGGAACAAAAAACCACCACCATCATTCTACTGTAAAGAAGCAATTTAATAAAATACTATCATCAACCATCAGCTACTAATCTTTAAATAGCAATAATTAATAAATGTTCTTGTGCCTACTTAACTAGACAAAGACAGGATATAAACACATTGCTAAACCACACAAGCAGTAAGTTACAATGTATGTCATGCAGCTTGAGTAAATACTGTTGTCTTGGAGTTCACAGTAAGAACACAGAGTGGCAGGAAGTCACATTGCCCTAAGTAGGAAAGCAGGTTCCTCCTGTTAAAGTATCTTTCTTTGGTCTGAAGGAAAAGAAATGTCTGTTTATAAATTTCTCTGAACAGTCACATACTTTATGAATCAGGTGCATCTTCAAAACTTATCTGATCACAGTGAATCATGTTCAAATGCTGAACTTCTTTTGGAATGCTTTCTAAAGTCCAGAAAAGTTGCATGAGAGTGTTCTTTAGACTCATATGCTATCTCCAGTAACATAGTTTCTCAATACACTCTTTTGAAAATATAGGCATATGTGAAAAAATAGGCCAGATCATTATTCTGTCTAGCTGTCACTGAAGTTCACAAATAATTCAGTCTTTCTACTTAACATAACAAAATATAGTTAATGCAACCTGAGATGGCGTCAAGAACATAAATGCAGACACATCATTTTAATCACAGGTTCTGGATGGAAGAATTTAAAAAATAATGTTTAGGCCTGGGGATTAATGAGTAAGAGTGCTCTACCCAATATGAAAAGCGAATGTTATACCACTAGTTTATGTGTTTGAATTTAATTCTTTTTTTCAGGACAAATTTAGATTCATTAAATGAAGGTGTTATAAAGCAATGGTAACAGTTGTCAGGTCCTTCTTTACACAGTCAGTCAAAGCTCCCATGCTGGGACTTAATAAACAAGAAAAGAAAAAAAGAATGAAAAAAAAGAATTTGAGTGAGCTTGCATTTATGGTAGTGACTGGGGAACAGTCTTATGTGTTTTAAATCAGCATTTTAAAACACATACAGATATATATGATGATAGGATCATTTAGGTTGCAAAATACTTCAGGGGTTGTCCTGGTTTTGGCCAGGATAGAGTTAACTTTCTGTGGGCTGAGAGGGAGCACAGCTGGAGGGCTGGGTCCTGATTGATCATTGGACCATTCCATGTCATATGATGTCAAAGCTCAGCATATAGGCAGGTGTGTGCTCTCTCACAGGTGTTGTTTGTTTTGTTTTTGGTTTCCGAATCGGAGGGGCGGGCTTCTCTGGTGGGTTGAGATCGATGCTGGGGACGGGCTCTGAAGCGGTCACCGTTTGGTGAGCCACTACTGAGTTTGACCTGTTTTGGACTACTATCATTACTGTTGGGGGTTTTTTGCTAGTAAATTTTTGTTATTTAACCTAGATTTTTTTTTTTTTTCTATCTTTCCCTTATTTCACTGGGGGGGGGGTGGGGAGTAAACAACTGGCCACGTGGCAATCTGCTACTGGCTGAGTTCAAACCACAACAGGGGGTTTCTAGTCCAAGCTTTTCCTCAAAGCCTGATCAGCACTATGGTCAGACCAGATTTCTCAGGGCTTCATCCCTTTGGTCTTGAAAACATTCAAGGGCAGGGACTGCACAGTGTCTCTGAGCAATTATAACAAATGGACAAGTAGTCCATTGCATGATCATACTCTTGGGAAAAAGATTGTAACTCACATCTGGTACGAGCTTTTCTTGCTTCAGTTTATGGCTTTTGCCTCTCCTTCAACCATGCACCACTGTGAATAGCCTAGATCCATCTCCTCTGTCACCTCACTAAATGTACTGGCAGGCAGCTGTTAAATGCCCCAGAAGCTGCCTCTTCTCCAGGCTGAACAGGACCTTGTCCATCAGTCTCTCCTTGCTTTGTTTTGCTCCCTGACCATCTTGGTGGCCATCTGCTGCACTCACTTCAGTTTGTCTATGTCTTCTGGGGAACCCAAAACTCAACATAATATTCTAATTATGAGCACTGAAAAGAGAGGAACAATCTCATCCCTCAGTCCCCTGACTGTGCTCCTGTTCATACAGTACAGGATGCTGTTGACCCTCCTGCCTGCCAGGGTGCACTGGTGGCTCCTGTGCAGCTTGCTATACCAGTTTTCCAGCAGAGTCGCTCCCCAGCCAGTCAGTCCCTGGTCTGTGCTGTTGCAAAGGATTCTTCTTTCCCAGGTGGAGAACTTCCTATTTGTCCTTGCTGAGTTTTATGAAATTGCTGTCAGAACATTTTTCCATTCTGTGTAGGTCCCTCAGTATGGCAGCCCTGCCCTCCAGTGTATGAAGTCGTCCCTCCAATTTGGCATCATCTGCAGAACTCATGATACCTGCACTAGGGCACTGCTTAAGCAGGGCAGGTCCAGGATAAATAAATCCCTGTGGTACTCCACTAGTTACCAGCCTCCAGATAGCATATGACCTATTAACCACTACTCCTGAAGCCCAGATATCTGACCATTTTTTCATATATCTGGTCATCCACCCATCTAGACTAGATGGATATAACTTTGTGGGAGACGGTGTTAAAGGTACACATTTAGTCAGCTCTAAATCTTGAAAGATATACAATATATAAAGATATGAATGTTGGTTTATTGAGAAGTGAAGTCGGGGAAAATGATTAGATATTTTTTAAAAAAAGATAGTACACAACTGCCTTCAAAATAAACCATAAGGTATTTTTGCATAGTCACTCATCCAGGCATTTTAGTTCAGCTTCATTTGAATTTGCACTATGGTTGAAAAGAAAAAGTGCTGTGTGTTGCACCTAGCACACATACTAAATGGTTGTTACCTGTAATGCACAGCAGTGTCACAGAAGAGAGAGGCACTTTCCACACCTTCAACCTCTCCAGTCTTTACAAGAAAAGACTCTTAGGCTTTTTCAATACATTGTTGTTCACTCCTCCAAATAATTTTGAAGAAAATACCTGAATGATCATATGGTTCATTTTTACCATGTCACTCTCCTCTGAGTCACACAATCTGCTTCTCACTGCACATTTTAGAAGAACCAACTGCCTTTAGTCTTTAGAAATAAGTTATTTTTGTTTTGTTTTTTGTTTTCGCTACAAATCTCTAAACTGTGTTCTGTGCTAAACCACTATTGCACAGTACTCAAACCACCATTCTGCAACTATAGAAATACTGTACAGCCAAAAAGGCACTAAAACTGTTCTTATATAAAAAGAAGAGTTAGAAAGAATAGGCAACTACTAGCAGAAGAGCTTTGAAAATCCAGCACATGCCTGTAAGTCTGGCATATAGTGAGATGTACTCAAATAGGCAATGTTCTTCAAAGTGGGAAGAGTTCAGCCATGGCTTTGTATTTTGCATTTCAGCATATTCTGTTGGGCCACTACTAAGTATGAGAATTTTGCAGGTTTTTAATCCAAGGCAATGATCGCTTCCAAGCATTGTTTTAAGTGGACATACCATTAACTCATACCTTTTGGAACCAGCTCCTTGCTGTAGGGAATCCTGGGGTTAACTGCTCAAATATATAGACTCATAGAATGTTTTGGTTTGGAAGGGACCTTAAAGGCCATCTAGTTCCAACTCCCCTGCCATGGGCAGGGACACCTTCCACTAGATCCGGTTGCTCAAAGCCCTGTCCAACCTGGCCTTGAACACTTCCAGGGAGGGGACATTCACAGATTCTCTGGGCAACCTGTTCCAGTGTCTCACCACCCTCACAGTAAAGAACTTCTTCTTTCTATCTAATCTAAATCTACCCACTTTCACTTCAAAACTTTTACCTCTTGTCCTATCACTACCCTCCCTGATAGAGTCCCTCCTCTTCTTTCCTGTAAGCCCCCTTTAAGTACTGGAAGTCCACTATAAGGTCTCTCCAGAGCTTTCTCTTCTCTAGTCTGAACAACCCCAACTCTCTCAGCCTGTCTTCATAAGGGAGGTGTTCCAGCCCCCTGATCAATCTTTGTGGCTCTCCTCTGGACCCCCTTGAGCAGGTCCAAGTCCTTATGTTGGAGCCTCCAGAGCTGGACACAGTATTCCGGGGGGGTCTCACAAGAACAGAGTAGAGGGGGAGAATCACCTCCTTTGACCTGCTGGCCACACTTCTCCTGATGCAGCGCAGGATACGGTTGGATTTCTGGGCTGCAAGCACACATTGCTGGCTCATAGCCAGTTTTTCATCCACTATTATTCCAAAGTCCTTCTCCACAAGGATTCTCTCAATCCATTCATTGCCAGCCTGTAGTTGTGTATGATTGCCTTGATCCACGTGCAGAACCTTGTACTTGGCCTTGTTGAACTTCATGAGGTTTGCACAGGCCCAAATCTCAAGCCTGTCAAGGCCCCTCTGGGGCATCCCTTCCCTCCAGTGTGTTGACTGCATCCCATATCTTGGTGTCATCAGCAATCTTGCTGAGAATGCACTCAATCCCACTGTGCATGTCATCAACAAAGATGTTAAACAGCACCGGTCCCAATACTGACCCCTGAGGAACACCACTCATCACTCCTCTCCACTTGGACATTGAGCTGCTGACTGCAACTCTTTCTGTACGACGAATTATCCAATTCCTTATTCACTGAGTGGTCCATCCATCAAATCTATCTCTCTCCAATTTAGAGGTAAGGATGTCACGTGGGAAATGTTCTCAATATTCTTGGTGGGCACAGAGGTGAGACTGACTGACCTGTAGTTCCCTGGCTCTTCCCTTTTTCCCTTTTTAAAAATGGAGGTTACATTTCCCCTTTTCCAGTCAGTGGGAACTTCACTGGACTTCCACAACTTCTCAATTATGATGGACAGTGGACAATGGCCACTTCATCCGCCCGTTCCTTCAGGACCCATGGATGCATCTCATCAAGTGCCATGGACTTGTGCACCTTCAGGGTCCTTAGATGGTCTCGAACCTGATCTTCTCCTACAGTGGGCTGTTCTCCATTCTTCCAGTTCCTGCCTTTGCCTTCTGCGTCTTGGACAGTGTGGCTGGAGCACTTGCTGGTGAAGACTGAGGCAAAAAAGCAGTTGACTACCTCAGCCTTCTCCATATCCCAGGTAACCAGGTCTCCCATTTCCTTCTGGAGAGGGCCAATATTTTCCTTAGTCTTCCTTTTATCACTGATGTATCTATGGAAGCTTTTCTTGTTGCCCTTGACATCCCCAGCCAGATTTTATTCTATCAGGGTTTTGGATTTCCTAATGTGATCCCTAGCTGCTCTGACAGTTTCTCTGTATTCCACCCAGGATATGTGTCCTTTGCTTCCACCCTCTGTAGCCTTCCTATTTGTGTTTGAGCTCTTGCAGCAGCTCTTTGTTCATCCATGCAGGCCTCCTGGTGTTCTTACCCGACTTCCTCTTTGTTGGGATGCATCACTCCTGAGCTTGGAGGAGGTGATCCTTGAGTATTAACCAGCTTTCTTGGACCCCTCTTCCCTCCAGGGCTTTATTCTATGGTACTCTAACAAGCAGATCCCTGAAGAGGTGTCGTGGTTTGAGCCTAGAGGGCAACTGAGCAACATACAGCTGTTCACTCACTCCTTCTCCCCCAGCACTGGGAAGGAGAAAAATTAATCAAAATGCTCAGGAATTGAGATAAGAGCAGGCAGGGGTTGCTCACCCATTTAACAGTCACAGGCAAAAGACAGACTCATTAGGGGAAGAAAACAAGAACATCACTTTAATTCAACACTAAGAAAACTAACACTTAACAGACATAATGGGACAGTGAGAAGCATTGCCATATCTTAGAACACCTCCCCCAATGCTCCTTTCTTCCCGGGCCCAGCTTTGTTCCCAATATTTCTACGTCCTCCCACAGAGGCACAGGGGCAGGGAATAGGGGGGGTGCAGTCAGTCCACTCCTTCTTCCTCCAAGGAGGGGGGAAGCGCTCTTCTGCATTCTTCCCCCCTGCTCCATGTGGTGTCCCTATCACAGGAGACAGTCCTCCACAAACTTTCTCTGGTGTGAGTCCTCCCCACAGGATATATTCTTCTTGAGATGCTCTAGCGTGGGTCACCTCCACCTGTTGCAGTCCTTCCAGCACTGAACTACAACAGCTGGGGTTTCTCCTGCCCATAGAGTCCCAGCTTAGCACAGCAGCCTGCTCCCATGTGGGGTCCTCCACAGGCAATCTCTGCTCTTCCAGTAACCTCCATGGGTGGCAGGGGGGGTGGGCCTGCCATCTCATCACAGGATACAAGGGATTCTCTGCTCCAGTGCACCTCCCCGCCTTCCTCCACCTTCCTTCCACTGACGTCTATGTTCATATTGGTGTCCTCCTCATATCTCATCCTCAAAGTCCCCCACCCCCTCTCAGGTTTCCCCTCTTAAACATGTTATTACAGAGGCGTGGCCACCATCGCTAATTGGCTTGACCTTGGCCAGAGTCAGGTCCAACTTGGAGCTGGAGGAGCTTTCGAGAAGTTTCCCACATGAGGCTACCTCTGTAGCCCCCACACCCACTACCAAAAACCCCATCACGCAAACCCAGCAGAAGAGCCCCGAGTCAGCTCTCCTGAAGTCCAGGGTGGTGAGCTTGCTGTATACCCTCCTTGTTGCCCTAAGGATCTTGAACTCCACCATTTCATGGTCACTGCAGACAAGGCTGCCCTTGAGCTTCACATTCCCCACCAGCCTCTCCTTGTTAGCGAGAACAAGGTCCAGCATAGCACCTCTCCTCGTTGGCTCCTCTATCACTTAGAGGAGGAAGTTATCATCAACATATTCCAGGAATCTCTTGGATTGCTTATGCCCTGTGCTGTGTTGTCCCTCCAACAGATATTGGGGTGGTTGAAGTCTCCCATGATGACCAGGGCTTGTGAACGTGAGGCTGCTCCTATCTGTAGAGGGTATCCCTGCTTGGTCTTCCTGGTTGGGTGGTCTGTAGCAGACTCCCACTATAACATCTCCTGTCCCTGCCTTCCATTTAATCCTGACCCATAAACTCTTGGTCAGCTCCTCATCCATCCCCAGGCAGAGCTCCATGCACTCCAGCTGGTCATTGACCAGCTCATCTCCCCTGCCTGTCCTTCCTACAGAGCCTGCATCCTTCCATTCCAACATTCCAGTCATAGGAGTCATCCTGCCACATCTCTGTGATGCCAATAAGATCATAGTTCTGCAGGTGTGCCCACATCTCTAGCTCCTCTTGTTTATTCCTCATGCTACGTGTGTTTACATAGAGGCATTTAAGTTGGTCCCCTCATGACTTACTGGCTGGAATTCCTTTGTGCTGCTCTTCAGGTTCTCTCCTGCTGACCTGTGATCCCTGACCAGGTTCGGGGCATCTATTGCTGGCACTGGCATCAAACTGGTAGGAGTGGGATGGATTGAGGTTCCCCACCCCCAGCAACTTTAGTTTAAAGCTCTCTCCACCAGCTTGGCAAGCCTATGACCAAAGATGCTCTTCCCCTTCTCTGACAGATGCACTCCATCAGCCCCCAGTAGACCAGGTTTCTCAAAGCAAGCCCCATGGTCTAAGTAGCTGAACCTCTCTGTGGCACAGTCCCATAACCATTTGTTGATTCACCAGATTCGACTGGTCCTTTCAAACCCTTTCCCTTTGACCACAAGGACTGATGAAAAAACTACCTAGGTTCTAGAGTCCCTTACCACTGCTCCCAGGGCTCTGTAATCCTTCTTGATACTTGTCAGACTGCTCCTGGCTGTATCATTGGTGCCCACATGAAACAACAACAGTGGATAATAGTCAGTGGACTGTATGACGCTCGGTAGTCTCTTGATGACATTCCTGATACGAGCCCCTGGTAAGCAGCACACTTCTCTAGAGAGTGCAACAGGTTGACAGATGGGTGCCTCCATAGCTCTCAGAAGAGAGTTGCCTACTACTATCACCTGTTGCCTTTTCTGAGTTGTGCTAGTTATTATATGGGGAGCAGACTAGGCTGCTTACTCAGCTTCAGCGTCTCTCCTGATATGACATGTCTTTTCTCTTCAGTCTGCAGAGCAATGAAGTGGTTCTGCAAGGGCATCTCAGGCTTCAGGGGAAGCTTCTTTGTCCTGCAGGTCCCTGCCCCTGCAAGCTTCCATTCTTCTGCATTATTGGCCCCTGCCCTGCCTCCATGTGTGCCAGTGGGGAAGTTTTTGGCTCTTTGGCCATGGGCTGTGGGTCCACTGCAGACTGTGCTTGGAACCAACTGCCTAACTCCCTCTCAGCCTCCCTGATGCTCCGCAGCCTTCTCACCTCCTCCTGCAGCTCAGCACCTGCTGCAGGAGGTCCCCACCTGGACACACCTTTTACAGGCAGCTCTGCTGCCTGTCCATACCCCAGGAGAAAGGTCTGGGCACTTCCTGCAGCCTGAGGCCTGCTCTGCAGCCTCTCCCTTCAGCAGCTCCATGTGGGAGGAGGCATTGACCACCACTGGAGTACATGGTGCAGACCCCCCAGCCAGAGCTGCAGCCTTTGCTCTCAGATGAGTGCCCACCATCCTGCCCTGAGAGTCAGGGAGGATAAGTGTCCTTGTCCTGTGCAGATGGTCACAGAACAGTGTCCAGTTGCAGGGCTATGTGAACTTCAAGCCTCTCCACTCAGCCAGTGACAACATAAACATAGTCATAAAAATATATGGCTATAACTATATATGACAACATAAGCAAGTGCAGGCAAATCTGAGCTCCTCTGACTCTCAGGTAGCAGGATGTGAGCTAGCTCCAGTTCAGAAACCTGAACTGCATTAGCATTATTAGCCCAGGCTAATATAGTCTTTAAAAACCAGCATATATGAGCTTGGAATCAATGTCTGCTAGGTTGTTTTGAGTCCAAGCTGGCTTGTGGTTGGCCAGCCCTGGACATAGCATGTGTGCTTGCATCTGTCCATTTTGCAGTCTGTAGGCAGTGCAAAATCCTATATGTGCATGAGAATGCCCAGGTATTAGGCAGCCCATTATAGAAAATCACTGAGTGAATCTTAGTCCTGGACACAAGAACCATCTTAATTTAAGGCATTTATAAGCTTTATTTTGATCTGTGTTTCTTTAGCTGGTATCCCTGAATCAGCAAAGGTGGCAGCAACATCTATTTCCCAGGAAGGGCAGAAAGTGGTGGCAGGCTCCTGATCTCATCCAGCTGTAATTTCTGATCAATCCTTTAACAAGTCTAGCAATATTTTGTTTTGGTTTGGGGTTTTAGTCAGATCATCTAGCTAGAACACCTTGACCATTGCAGCAAATGCAAAGAAAAAAAAAAAAAAAAGGGTGTAATGTTGGCTGGCTGAAGATTTAGGAAGAAACAAGTCAATTGTGAAAACACTTGGGAGACAAACTGGGGAGGCCTAGTCTTCCACTTTTCCTGAAAATATTGAGACTTATAAAATAAAGGAAACAAATTAGCATTAGCACCAAAAAACCCACCCTAAACCTCCAGCCCCAAAAACAAACCCCCAAACCAAAACCGAATCCCAACCCCAAAACCTAAACTATTCTGATGTGAACAGGAGGCTCTAACATAAACAGTGTTCAGGCCCCAGAACTTGATCATTCATGAAGTCCCTTACCTCATGTTGGCCCAGTCTCAAATAGCACTGTCCCATCCTCCTAGGCTAGCAATCACTTTTAATAAGCAGCCTGGGTATGGCCACGCTGTTCTGGAGGTAAAGGATTTTAATGGCATGGAACAGTCACCTCTCCACCAGGGAACACTCCCTGCCCTCTTTTATTTACAGGTACAGCTGTGAATTCAGTGAGCTAATAATGAGTAATGGTGCAATTTTGTGCTGGGAAGAGAAACAAAAGGAAATATTGGATGATGAAAAAAGAAAACTCTAAACTGAAAGCCATGGGAACTGGCTGGAGCAAATGAAGCTTATAAAATTATTTCTCTATTTAGACTAGAAAGTTTTTGAAGCATGATCTGAGAAATAAATAACAATAATTAATGTCTTAAAGGAAAGCCTTTTTTAAAAGAAATCAAGAGAAACTCTTTTTAAAGGCAGAGGATTTTCCATGTAAATGGAGATCTGGAGGACTGCAGCAGCAGAACCAGAAGCAGTATAATAAGGTCACTTCTGAAGCCAGGAATGAAAACAGGACCTACAGGGTCTCAGTCTGTTGCCTGGATTTAAGACAAAAAGGCTTCTCATAGTAGGGAATATGCTCTGTAGTGTACCATGTCCAGGGTCCTGTTTCCATATTTCAGGTACTACTGAGAATTTCTTCTTCTCTGAGGTGAATTCTGTAAGAAGTCTCCACTACCCAAAAATCAAGAAAATAAGCTGTTCCAAACAGGTGGAGCTAACCTGTGTTCTTTAAGGTGCTAAATAAGAAAATAAACAAAACAGTAAATAATTGCAAATGAAAGCTTTATGAGTGATGAATCGAACTGGTGATTATTTGGTATATTGCCTCTGTGTTTCACCGTTATTCAGCCGCCTTCTGAGAAAAAGCATCTCTCCCTTGTTTTACTCTCTTTTAGAATAAATGCTATTGATCAGCAGCAGTCTTTTCTGAAATTGGCAGAAAGGTATGAGCCTATTAAAGCTCTGTTATTAAAGTTGAATATGATTAGAAAGGAGAATTAATTCCTCCTAGATTTATATCCATTAGCTTTTTATTGTAATCCCCTATTTGTAACATTTCATTACACACTTTCAGAAGCTATTTTTTCTTCTTTTTACTTCATTCTGTGGAGTTTGCTTCTGGTATCCTGAAAGAGTGGTCATTATTTTTCCTATTTTTATTATAAATGTTATTTTGTACATATGAATTTTGAGTCAACTAAATCTCACAAATTAATTTTTTATGGAGGAACCTGAGTCAGCCATGTCCAGATTGTTTTGTTAGCTATGTTTAAAATTACTGCAGAACACATACATTTGTGAATGTATGTGTCTTGATATGAGTATATAAATCTTCAGTCAGAGCAGATTTTGCTGAATATGAAAACTGGCAGTCTCTACTTAAAAAATTTTTAAAAAGGCAGGAGGAGAACCTTTTGAAAAAAAATATTTCTAAATAAGTGCCACTGTTAAAGGGAGTAGTCTGAAATAGAATCATAGAATCATTCAGGTTGGAAAAGACCCTTGGAATCATCAAGTCCAACCATCAGCCCTACTCTACAAAGTTCTCTCCTACACCATATCCCCAACATCTCATCTAAATGACCCTTAAACACATCCAGGGATGGTGACTCCACCACCTCCCTGGGCAGCCTATTCCACTGTCTGACCGCTCTTTCTGTGAAAATTTTTTTCCTAATGTCCAGTCTGAACCTCCCCTGTTGCAGTTTAAAGCCATTCCCTCTTGTTTTGTCACTAATCACCTGTGAGAAGAGACCAGCACCAACCTCTCTACAACGTCCTTTCAGGTAGTTGTAGAGAGCGATGAGGTCTCCCCTCAGCCTTCTCTTCCTCAAACTGAACAGTCCCAGCTCCCTCAATCTCTCGTCACAGGATTTGTTCTCCAGGCCCTTCACCAGCTTCGTTGCCCTCCTCTGCACTCGCTCCAGCACCTCGATATCCCTCTCGTATTGAGGTGCCCAAAACTGGACACAATACTCCAGGTGTGGCCTCACCAGTGCAGAGTACAGGGGGACTATCACCTCCCTACTTCTGCTGGTCACACTATTTCTAATACAAGCCAGGATGCTGTTGGCTTTCTTGGCCACCTGGGCACACTGCCAGCTCATGTTCAGCTGCTTGTCAATTAGAACCCCCAGATCCTTTTCTTCCAGACAGCTCTCCAGCCACAGCTCCCCAAGCCTGTAGCGATGCATGGGGTTGTTGTGGCCCAAGTGCAGGACCTGGCACTAGGCCTTGTTGAAGCTCATCCCGTTAACGTTGGCCCAGCGATCCAACCTATCCAAGTCTCTCATTTTATTTCACTTCTTAGTTCACCCATGAAAATAAACCACCTTTAAAAGTCAACAGAAGAAGAAATAAACAAACAAAATACATGCACACTGTTGTTTATCTTTAAATAAAATGAAATGTAAGCATTTCTCACAATGTGATTTCCTGAATGCATTATTTGAACTATGCATATTTGCATTGTTGAACTGAAGTCTATCTGAAGCATTTTTGACTTTAAAAAATGTACTGCAAGGACTTTATTACAAAAGTGAGATATTTAATAACTGGGGGGGTTTGGGGCTGTTTTTTTGTTTTGTTTTGTAAGTTTTTCTGACTCCAAGTCTAAAAACCAGTTTTAAAACAGTTTATCAGAAAGATGTTTGGAACATCATGCACAATGAAGTGGAGATCTTTTCCAGTGTAACTTCTGAGTTTCTGAATCTGTTCTAATTCTCCTTGTAACACTTTCTTAATTCTTTATTATTGTTATTTTTCATCAGAATACAATCAGGTTCTTAGACCTTTCCTCTTAAAAACAAAATGTTAATGAAAAGGGGTTTGTTCACCTTTTTAAAGAAAATGGAGCTGCTTGTTGAAGAACAATCTAATAAAAAGATGGACATATATTTCTCATACTTTTGGAGTTCAATATAATTTCTCCAGAAATATGTTAGAGCAAACAATGTAGAATTTGCTTTGCCTGATATTTTAAAATAATAATAATAAAAAAAATAAGAAGCAACACGATAGTATTTAATTTATTTGATGGCTATGATTAAATGAGAAGTTTCAGAGAGATGGCAGAGGAGAAAACTTGCTTTTTTGCAGGTTTATGTTCCTATGGTGAGTTTAATTAATATCCTTTTTCTTGAGTCACACATATTCTATGATGATCTAAGAGAAAGAAAGCAAAATAATTGTCAAAAAATACATGCACACCTGGAAAAATTATTGAATATTTTCAATAAAAGCAGAAGAGGTTACTTTTAGTCCATAATCTTTAGCAACAATATGATGCTATTCCTTACTGAGCTCTGGGTTCATAAAGGCAATTATTATGTTCAGTGGTGTAAAGCCTGGTCCTGAGCTTGTACTGTTATCTTCCGGGGCATTTATAGAAAATTAAGGACTCAGGAAATAACTTTCTGCTGGTAGACACTGGTTACAGGTCACCAGTCAGACTATAGTCATGCAGAATATCTTATCTAAAAATTGTATCAACTGAACTGAGTGACAAAGATTCACTTATCCTTCCATGACCGATAAACACAAAAAAGATACTATAATTTTATTAACATAATGTTATACATTGCAGCCTTCTCATGCAGACAAAGCTGTGAAGAATGCACAGTGGAGGTTGAAGATACCTTAATAAAACAAAACTAGACTAGTGCTGGAATAAGTGATAGTTAGCAGTGAGGACAATAAACGTCAGACAGATTACAAAAGGAATGTGTAGGTTCACTGTCATGTAATCACACTGTAGGTGTCTGTAAATCAGATGTCTCTCTATGTCTCTCTAAAGTAACCCTATCTAAGTTCTAGAAAAGATGCAGACAAACATTGCATTCTGAACAAAATTATTATTTTCTATCTAATATAACAGTGGGTGTTCTCATTATCCATGTAAATGGTTAGTAGATTTAAAGTTTACTAAGCTCTTGAACTCAGTAACATGGCAATGAGTTCTACCAGTTAAACAGATTTCCACTATGAAAAACAGATATCTTGTCATCGGTTGTAAATCTGTTCCTATCAATTTACTTTAATTTCACTTTTAAAAGGGTAAACAAAATTTCTTGAGTTTGTTGTTTTGCTTATTATTCCTACAGCTTTATGTACATCTCTGCTGGAATGTATGACTATCTTTTCAATCCTTTCTTTGTAATAAAAAATAAATCTTTTACATCTGCAATCACTTTTAACACAAGCAATTACTAAAGCAGGTTAGTCACAAGTAAACTTTGGGATGAAACCAGAGAGAAAAATGCCATAGGAGCTTTCATAGATCTAACAATTATCAAGGACAAACCCTCAGGTAGAGATGAAATGCTTGAATTCATAACTTCTTTAGCCAGGTTCAGGTAAGTTAGAAGAGAGGGAGAAATATCAGAACTTTCAGTAAGTCTTCTGGCATTAGCCCTTGATGATGTGGCCCTGTGTGATCCACTTTATAAGAAAGGTAAGAGTTGCTTTATTCTCTAGTGAGTCTGATTGCATGTATGAGGCATCAAAATGCACAGGTTGAAAAGCTTTCAAGAGCAGATGAACCTCTAGGCCCACCATGCTGTGTCAAAGTGGTTGAAATGAATTTGCTTATAGCTAAGTGAATTGAGTTCTGACTTCCTGACCTCTTTTGGTTTCACATCCAATGTCAAGCCCTGACAATACTGCTGCTGGTAAGGTTATTTTCTTGATATTCCTCAATAACACGAGTTTCTTCAAATCACTTCTAAAATGACAGTTTTCATAACCTGTCAGGAAAGAATTTGCAACTAAGCAATATCTGTGATTGATGGTATTCAGTCAGAACTCTCTTTTTTTGGCAGAAAACTGCCACAGGGAAGAAAAGAGCTTTGTCCAGTCTTATGGCTAAAGAAGTGCTCCCAGATGTAGAAAATGAGGGACTCCATTCCCATTTTATTCTCATGGATACTCAGTGTATTATTAAACAGGCTTCTGCAAATATGCTTATAATAGTAAAATAAACAGTGGCAAAGCCCATTTTCTGTATCTGAACATAACTTTTAGTCTGGCTGTGTGTCTATGAACTGTTTGGGAGATTTGACCTGAGCCAGAAACAGTTAAGGATTGTCTGACAGTGGCTAGTCCCTTGCACTGCTTAATTTTCTAGTACATGCATACAGCACAGGGATGCTAGTACAAGTGCCCACAAGCAATTTATTGACATTTGTGTGGTACTCCTTCTAGGATAATTTATCTGTGTAGACATCATGCTGATAGAGCTGGATTGCTATTCTTGGTATAGACCTATTTCCTCTATTTCAGTCCTTCATTAATAAATGTGATAGGAAGGAAGGAAGGGGGATAGTATTTTCTTTGTGAATGGTAGTTGTTTAAATCATAAGCCATAGTAGAAATTGCTTTTTCTTTCTTTGCACTTCAGAGATGTTAGGATTTAGATCACAGCTGGGTGATTTAAGACACTCTGGTGTTGTAGTATGGCTCTTTTTAAATAAGAAGGGTAATTGAATATTTTTTTGTTTCACCTTAGAAAAGCAACACCTTTTTCTTCAAATAGAAGTCTGTGTAACCTGGATGCAATGAAAAAGCAGCTCATTTCCAAGTTTCAGGGGTACCTAACTGACTTAATTTCTGAATACTTCAAAGCCATTCATCATGCTCAGCAGGAAGCAACCAACCTGGAGGAAGTGCATAATGGTCTGAACACAGATGGGATTTCAGCTGAACTTAGTTTTCCTGTCATGGAGCAGTGTGACATCAAGATGAGGAAAAATTGCTCACGTTGAGCTGATAGAATAATTAGCTCAGTCACATAATTAGAGTTAGTGCTATGTGTTATCCCTGCCATCAGGTAGGTGCTTTGCCCTGCTCTCAAGTCACTAAAACCTAATATAGAGCACATGATCTCAGCACGTCATCTGCTTCATGTCCCCACTAAAATCACTTTTGAGGACAGATTGAACACATTAATGTATTTTCATTCATTATAATTGTTTGTAGTACTTCAACAGAATTGAAGACAAACAACCACACCTTGGCTTCAGAAGAAAAATGACACTGCCATTCTAAGCTGAGAATAGCGATTGTAGCTCAAAATTATATTTATTTTCACAACTGTAGTTAAATCACTAGAGTAAGAGCAACAACAAGAACCTCAAAATCATACCTTAAGAAAGCTCAAACAAAATAACAATGAGAATTAAGGTCAGTATTAATAATCTTTGTGTAATGTTGTGTTTCATACACTGAAATTCCATGCTATTTATAGTTCATACTGTGAGAGCTGAAGTAATATATTGCTTTGACAGATTTGTACTTCAAGTATATTTATGAAGTAGGTTTATATTAATGTAAGAAGTCAGATAGAAGTGTCTACATTTCACTGCGGATGGAACCAAGATGAAAAAGAGGTTAGAAAAACCCTATTTTTTAAGAATGCATCTTGAATCACCAAGGTGATTCTCCCACCCCCATTTGTTGATGGAACACCACAAGGTTCCCACTGCATGTTGAATTGCAGTGTATTCACTTCTGTAGAGGAGAGCTTGAAAGTTTTCAGGAACCAAAGTGACCATGCAGATGACCATGTATACCGAATAATTTTTAAAGACAGTATAACAAAATAGGTTTCAGCTTTATACTTAATATCTCAAATTCTGTGATTGATAATATCATTAATTTAGTGATATTTACCTCACCAGTCAGGAATATTATACGGTTTCTGTTGAATAAGAGTCAAGTTTTATTCAATTTTTACAGTTTACAATTTAAATTGGCAGATTCACATAGACTCATGTTTTGCCCTCTCCTTGCTTTTTTCTAAGACAACCATCCATTTCGTAAACTGAATGGTGAAAGGATCTTTCACTGATTAAATAATTAAATGCTGTAAAATAGTGCACATGAAAGACATTAGGCAAATAAAGCCCTTGCTTTTCTATCTGTGGGTCTAAACATCTTTCCAGAATCTGAGAGATGGAAAAGAATTCTGTTTTAAAGGTATGCCCATACCATGATTTTATTTGAAGGTGAACATTTGACATTCTGCGTATGTTATAGAAATTGCACTGCCTTAAAATTGATTTTTATAGTATAGGTGGCCAGGCTTGAAAATAATCTTTATTTATTTGTTCATTGAAAAGCAACATGAAAAGAATGAAAATACTAATTTCTGAATATCTGTTAAAACATCTGTTAGTTATTGAGTCTTGTCTATGTAGGAGAGTAGACTGTGGGTCTTGCAACAGGAAACATAGACACACTGGTTCACATGATACGTAACTGTAAGAAGGATGGGTTAATGGAGTATGAAAGAACCATTAATAGGATAATACATTTAGGATGGAAATTGATACAAACTTCTCAATGGACTTTTGCAGAGCAGTCTTGAAAACTATCTTTTATAGATAACCTTCCTATCTCTGTCTCTAATGAATATCTGTTTTATGCTGCTTGTAGCTTTTCCCAATAATAAATATGGAGGATACTGTCCAAGTCACCATCTGAGGTTTTGTGGAAGTATCAGTTAAATTTTGACCATTTCTAAGCAGATGAATAAGGAAAATACACTGCTGTTAAAATCAGCTGGCTTGAAAGTACTGAAGTAGCAACAATGAGAAACGGCAACATCTCTATTCTTGGTGAAGGAACATTTGGAAGTAGGAGACTGACTGCCATTCTGATATAAGGAATGTGAGTTTTGCTCTGCCATGGAAACTTACTCAAACTTAACAGAAGTTATAAACATTTAAAATACATTATTTTGAAAATACATGACTGAGTCGTTCTGTTGGAAACTTCTGAGATGTAATTTCATTTTTCATTTGTTAGTAAGTGTAATTGAACAAGAAAAATCTGAATTTCAGTTCTTTCGATTATAAGTTAATTATGAAAATCAAATAATAATGTTCTGCCATTTAGTGAAATGTTTTTCTTTAATGCTATTTTAACATAATTGTGTAGTTCTCCTGTTAGTGGTAATGTTTTTAAATAGATATAATTATTTACATTTTTCTGAACATCATAATCAATATGTGTATCTTTTAACCCAATTCTGATCTTTTTTTTTTTGTTCTACAAAACAACAAAAATCACTGTTGAGTTCTAAAATTCAAAATGACTGAATGATCATAAATAACAAGCATTCAAAATGTATTGTGCATAATTATTAGATTCTTTCTCCATTTGTCCTTCTGCTTCCTGCTGTCTCTGTTGCCCACCAGTGAGTTATACATTTAAGAGGAGGAAAGAAATCTATTGACTGCAGAGTTGAATTCAGTTAATATGCCTCACAGTAGAGGGACAATGTATGTAACACAGCAGGCCTAATTTGCTGTCCATCTCTAGCTATGAATATTAGCACCAAATGTCTGCAGTCAAGTGGTTTCATTACGCTGAAGTTCCGTGGTGTGGGATTGTCTTCAAAACTTAATGACCAAAGTTCTTTATTTGAAAAAGTGCTCTTTTACAGTGGCATTCTGCTTGAGCACCACAAGCAAGCGAAGTACATTAAAAGGTAGATCCACTGAAAAACATGAAAATGCAGTCTGTCATAGTATCTGAAGCAGAGTGTAACCAGTGAAACACTCTGCTAAAGGAGCACCAAAGGAGCAACTTGGTAGCTTTTATATATAAATATATATATTCCTTAGGAATGTGTTCTTCTAATTGATTGCCAAGTCCATGAGAACACTTCAGTACATTATTTTCTGGAAGCAGAAAGCATGGCTGTGGCTTTGAAAGGTGCATTCTGCTGAATCTGCAAGGTTAACGTTACATTTAAAGCCAAAAGAGAAACTCAGCAGGGGAACTTCTTTCTTCAAATAGTTGCTAGAGTAATCAGAGCCCTGTTTTATGGCTGGGTTATCAAAGGTGCTGCACACAAAAAAACTCTCTGCTGTATTCAATATCTTGTTCTCATTATGCTCATTGTTAGTAGCACTAATCATTCCTCTATTTTTTCACTAGGCATTGACATTGTGAATTCACTGTTGAGAGCAGGAAGGGAAAAAAAAAAAAAAAAAAAAAAGGAATCTAGCAATTTTCCAGTTGTATAAATCTTTTAGGATCATTTATTAAGAGAGCATGATTTCAGTACATCCACATAAACCCGTAATTGTCTTAATTCTCTATAATATTCTTCAAGTTAAAGCTCTTTCCTATGAGCATGCCAAGTTCCTTCTCTGGTTTAATAAGGGCCAGGCAGAGGAGGTTGTGTTCTGGTCTATGCTGCAATTTATAATGTACAAGAAAGTAGCTGCTTTTTGGGCTTGAGCAAAGCTACTCGGTAGTTTAGGCTTGTCCAGGATGTTACAGAACAACTCAGCCTTCTTTAAAACACATGCATATAGGAGCAGAAAATAGAAAACTATGTTTTCAGACAACAGCTGATGCAGTGGAGCCATTTTAGAGCATATCATTATATGATGTACTGCTGATATTAATAAATTATAAGTAAATCAGTACCTGGTTCCCATGTCTGAAAGGCTCAAAAAAACCCTCTACCAGGCATTTGTGTTCCTAATAGAAAGGAGCTATAACTGTAATGGTTAACTGAAGGATGCCTGGACTTGTGGCAAACTAAAAATTATTTTAAACTCTGAAAGAAAGTGCTAGCTTTTAAATCACAAGCTGGAAAATTACCTGACCTGTCTGAACTCCTGACCCTTGCATGAAGCTATTAGCTAAAGTACTGGCTGGCCTAAGTCAAAATCATATAAAACTCCTATAAACAGTCCAGTTCCTATACTTGTACCTGTGCCCTGGCATTGCTGAGGCTACCAGGGAGGTTCTAGACTGTTCCTGTTTAGGACAGAAATGGCCTCGAGAAACCACTGTAAACAAAAGTCTGCATGAAATTGCTCTTAGAGCAAACTTAATGGTCTCCATGGAAGGAAAGAATCCACTTGGAAGAAAGTAGTTTACTCAAAAAAACTCCTTTGAAAATATACACACCAGTTTCAAGTGTGTTCTGATTTAAGTGTGTGTCATCCACTTTTAATTCAGCTAGCAATGGACCAGAAACATGAAGGAAAATGTCAGTAGGGGATTTTAACAAATTCTGAGACTTTGTTATTATGTACAAACTGGGAGCATGCCTAATCCTTTCTAAATCAAATCAATCCAAATGAAAAGCAAGACATGTAATGATAGGAAAGAAAGACCCTTTTAAGGACACTGGTTTTGACAAAAGTTATCTAACATCTGTAAACCATAATTGATGATGATGATGATGAAGAAGATGAAGAATAAAATAATAATAAAAGAAAACCTCATTATGTAGAAAGCTTCTCAGTACGCATGGGTTGTTCAAGTGGATAAAATGCCAGCACCAAGAAGCAATAAATAACTACAATTCATTCAAGAAAAGAAACCAAGATCTATCTGTCTTCTGGTTTGGGGCATATAACAGTAAAATGATGTTCAACACAATTATATTCCTTTTACTCCTCATTTGGATGGCGTGACCTATGCAAAATTTAGCATTTAACAAAACCACCTGCATTACTGGAATCTAAGGATGGTGTCCCTAATGGTACCAGCAGTGGGAATAATATCATTAAAAACTGTTTACCTCCTATGGTCATTGTTCCTAGTTATGTGAGTTGCATGAAGCCTGAGGTCAAATTTGAACTGAGAGTTTAGAGACAAACCTCCAGAGCTAAAACATGAATTCAAGCTGTCTTGAGATTACTCAAGAAAGACAAATAGAGAGACATCTTATCTTTTATTTTTAAGTGATTACAGAAAGAGTAAATACCCTGGAAGGGAAAGAAAGAAGGGGGAAAAATAGACTGATGATTGTGAACGATTTAATAGTGAGTTCCATTAAATGCTGAGAACATACTTATAGAACTATTAAACCAAAAGCAAGATTATTGCTAGCTGCATTTTTAAACTCCAGTAGCTAAATTACACTTTATGATTATTAACTAGCACAAGACATAAATCTGGCAGCTGCTACTCAATATTACGTGACAGCACTCAGTATCAGATAACATGCTTTTCTATATTATTTTTTAATATCACAACAAAATTGCTGTTAACAAATAATAGAAAAGGATTAGAAAAGCACTTTGTTTTCCAGTTCCTCAGTTCAGTCTGCATCACAAAAGAGAAATTGAAAAAAAGGAAAAGGAAAACCAGGCATGGTTATTTCAACACCTGTAAGAAATAATTTCAATTAAAACAAAATTAATCAATTTATGGACAGCCATTTTTACATATCAAAGTTGCTATTACACAGAAGGAAAAACAATCCCTACAATAATTAAAGTGACAGTAACCTTCCTTCATAAATTAAGTATTGTTTATGCTACACATGATTCACGAAGTTAAACTTATACTCAATGTTTTACTGTGAGGCTGAGTTTAACTCTGCAGGATTACAGAGTTACTGAAGTAATCACAGACCACTAATTAATAATTTCATGAACACCTTTTTTCTGTATATGTGAAGGTTTTTACAAAATCGGATGGTTTTCTTCTGCCTTTTTTAGAGGTAGAAATGAATATTTAAGTAGCTGTTTCCAGGTACAGTTTTGTGCCCTTGTGGGACTGAACATTTCTAATTAGGTTTATATAGCCCTTAGCCAAATTAATAGAGTAGTCTTTTCACTGTTTTCTATGCAAAAATGTATGCCAGTCAGCATTACATAGGCTTCTGTCACAAATAAAGCACATTCCATTCCACTTCTGACAGCAGTGCATTTACTCCATTAACTGGGTGCTTGCTCAAGCGACTCTGTATTAAGTAGGAGTATTGTTATATCTAGCAGCAGAATATATTGTTAAAAGGAGGTTGTTGATTCTAGAAATGCACTGAAACAAATTTAAAAAAATGACACCATATGTAGCTGTTGGTAAGATCCAAGACTTAGGATCCTAGGATCTTACTAGACCCTTCTGACTGCACTCAGAACATGTTGGAAAGGGTAGTTACTTCATATGGCCTTATGCTACATTAAGGTTAAGATAATTCAAATATTTTCATAGAATTAAAAAGGGAGTAAAAGCTGGCATGTAATCAGTGTGCAGTGGAATAGTTAGTCACAACTTATTTTTTTATCAGTGGCCAAACTATCCTTATCCAGACATTGTACTAAGCACTGTAAAAATGAATAGGAGAAAAAGTTTTTGTTGGGGAACATCCCTAGGGCAGGGAAGGGAATCACAGCTCCATAAACACTCCACTGAACATAGATGGATGTTGCTCCTGCTCCCTGCCTGGACACAGGACATGCAGTACTGGATCATTCAGATGAAGCATGTAAGCCAGCTCTTGGCAGTGGACAATGATTTTTTCTTCCTTGGGTTGATTTTTCCAACAGAATAGCCAGCACTAATCTTTTCTGCTTTTTGAAATGGGCCATGCTATCCATGCAATCCATCTCCTTCCTGTACCACTGGTCTCTTGAGCTTCAGCTTCTGCATCCTTCCAGCTTAACCACCCTTACCGTGTACATCCTTGCTCTCATTGATAACCTCCTCATTCTCATTCACAGCATCTCCCATTAGCTCCCTCACTGTACTGATCTCCAACCCCATGCACAAAACACCCTCCCCTACTGCAAACAAACTTGATGTTTGCTGCCAGGGCAGCTGTGTGCTCACTAGCACAGCTCTGCTAGCATTTTGGAGTCAGCATGCATCAGCATTCTCACACTCTGGCTCACCACTGTGGTGTCTTATTAATGGTGGGTCCATGGCAGATATAGAACAGAAAGTTAGAGACTGCATCGAGATGGTGTGGGATAATATTTAATGGGGAAATCCTCTTTCTGATTCATAGTAATTAGAAGAGAGTGAAAATGAAAATTTCCCCAAAACCTTTCTTTTACAAAGATGTATTAAAATCACTCTAGGTATTTAGGTTAGCTATGCAAAAATCAGTCGTTGACTGGATCCTGCATTAGCCTCAACAACATACTCTGGGTGGGTAAATTTCAGAAAGCTAAGTACATGTTTTATAAAAATAGAAACGTGCCCATTTATGAGGTTTGAATTTACTAATTATGAGAATCCTAAAGTGTCTCTTTGCTCTAGCAGAATGAAGTAGAGAAACTAGAAATTCCTGATTTGTATAAGGCATTCATCATAACAAATACAGAGAAAACAGAGAAGCAGGTAGAATATATATAGATAGGGCTGATAAAAACAGGAACATAAACTTACTCTTATACGCACATTTTTTCATTACAGAACAGTAGTGAGACCATAGGAAAAAAATAAAACAAACAAATCACTGAACACCTGAGCTGTAGTGCATCACTCAAAGCCTTGACAGTGCAAGTGAATCTTTAAGTCATGGGACTGTCTCTATGAGTCCTTACCACTGAATATTGGGAGCCAAGACGAGGGTAAGTGAATCTTGTGACTTGAATAAAGTTACACTCACTTATTAACACATAATTTACACAGGTTGTCAGATTCCAGAGCTAGGAAAGCCTGTCTAGATAAGGAATGCGTTACCAGTGTGACTACCAACAAAGCCTCTAAATGGGGAGAGCTTGTAGCAGGATAACAGCTCTTAAAACAACAGTTTATATTGTTCTCCTAAGTGAAAGGTGCTATATCAAATACTGGTTTTTGTCTGTTAGGTTTTTTTTTTCAGTATTACTGCTTTTGCATGTCTTTGTTGTTGTGGTTATTGTTTGAATTGCATAGATATACTATATATATGGCAATACTAGATAGGTAATTAATAATAGATAATTCTAGCATTATCAATTTATTAAAGCTACACAAGTATTTAAGTCCATGCTAGTCCAAACCTTCCATCTTAGTAATTGATAGCAAGAATGACAATGAGCTTTTAGAAACACAAATCTCAAACTACGTAAGGCTGTAAAAATCATTAATATTCTGAGTTGTACCTAAAGCACACTCAAAGCGAGAAAAGAAATTTAGTACAGGTGTCAGCAGGATTGGAGAAGATTTTTGTTCTGCATCCAATTAGAGTCAAAAAAATTTAGCAGAGATGATGATCTTAACTTATTCAAGAATATTGAAAAGGAGATAGCATTTAAAATTAAAACTACATCTAATTATGAAGACCTTGGCAAGTAAGGACATCTGTTTCATAAAAGACCCTTGCAATATTTTTACTACAGCTCCCCCACAATGTTTCTAGTTCCTCTCTTTTTCAGACCTGAAGAGCTACTTCATGATTTTTCCCAGAAGCCATAGGAGAAGCATTTCACCAGACTTAGTTTCAGTAGTGGCTATTATTATTATATATTTATACCACACTACACAATGTTTAAATCAAGCTAAGGGTCCTAATTTTAAGGCACTACATTAAAAAAAAGCACCATTTCTAGCCCAGAATGTTACAGTTTGATATTGACTGTTAGTGCCCTACTCCAAATAAGATGGCCCTAGTCTGACAATGAAATGGTAACAGAAACTAACAGTTACATCCTACTTATTTTCTGTCCTAGAGTAGTATAGTACACTATGCATTAGACTCTAGTACATCATTGCATTCTGACAAAATGCATCTGAAATGCAGAATACTTGTGTTTTCAGTGCATAAAATGGAATAAAACAGAAGAAATAAGAGATGAAATGAAAATACTATGTTTTTTTCCTGACGTTACGTCATCTAAATAAAAGCTGGGACCCTTCTGATGTTTTACGTTTGCAGAAAATTTTTTCCCCAGATGTTTACAGTGGCTGAATCTCCATCATTTTTTATTTGTAGATTGAAAATCTCTCAGATGAGCTGTCACCTTCTATTATGAATTAAAATATGAAGAAGAGCTCTGTCAGAAACACTTTTCCCCCTAAACTCAATAATGCAGGATAAGCTTCTGTGCTGAGATTTGATTCCTTTGACTGGATATCTGGACTGGTAAGAAGATCTAAACTAAACTAAAATCAATATGCATATGGGCTCATTCTACTGCCCTAGGTTTGCTCTTACAGCTTCTTATAACTTTTAGGAAAGAACTACATTGCCTCTGAAATTTCTTTCTCCACTCCATACATACTAGCCAGGAAAACGCTAGAAATTATGGAAGCAGAAACCTTATAAACCTTCACCTGTAGCTGCAATTAAGCTGTCCTTAATAACTTCAAGAATGACTTGAAAACTGCCTACCATGGACCTAAAAGCTATACACTGCCAGTCATCTCTCCTAATTTAATGCTGAGAATCATCCAACTTTTTCATGTGGCAGGGGAACATTAACACTACCTTGTCATTAGGGTGCAACAAAAATTTAGGTCTTTAGATATTTGTTGCTAGTTACAGTTTAACAAAAAATAATCTGATTGACATTTGTAATGCATGTTATCTCAGTCTATTAAAAACAATGTAAACTCCTTCCTCCCCAGAGAGCCTAAGCAATACAGCTGTTTCAAAGAATAAGGCCATGAAACAAATAGAACATTATACTAACATGTAAAACAAGGTTGTTGATTTTTATTTTAAACAACACCTGTTTTGATTGATTAATAGAAGCAATGAAATCTCTTTAAGTCCTCATGAAAATCTGCCTAAATTTGAAAATTATTCAGTTTGCAGAGAATCCTCCCTAGATCTATGTTTAATTCCTAAGAGGTTTTGACCATCTTTAGCACAGAGATTGCCTTGCCCTGTAAGAAAATACCTGTGAAATTTATGAAGTGTGTATCTATCATCTCATCCATTTGGCATACTGAATTTCACAAAGGTTGATAACACACAGGTGTCACTAGTTATTTTATATTACTTGATATGATCCACAGAGTGGATCTAAATTTTCCACCTTTGAAAGACCACATAAAAAGAAAGGTCTTCTAGTTAAAACAGTTACTTGGTGACCCAGACAGCAGAGTACTTGCATGTGAATATAATTCTCTGATTGTAGTTAAGTCGCTGAAACTCAGTGCTTTCAGAGGAGAGTATAAGCTGCAAAATTCTCATTTTCTAGGTGTCTAACTTGAGACTGTAGTGTTTGATTTATAGAAGTGAAAATGCAGTCAAGAGAGATTGTGGTTTGAATGTATAAAATGCAATACAAATACTGCAAAATCAGATCCCGCATTTCTTACACCGGACACCTAGAATTTCTAGATACTCTTGAATTTAATCAGTCAAGGGCAACAAACCTTACTTAGTATAATGGGGATAATAGTCCGTTCATTTTACAAGATCTTATGGAAATAGATTCACAGCTTTATGTGCAACAGATGAATACGATTGTGGAGGCAAATATGGGGTTTGGGACAACATGAATAATATTGTCTTAAGAAAAGTAGTTAAACAAGTCCACATATCACAAAATGAGAAGAGGTTATAATCTAAACTATATTCAGTCAGATTGAGGAAAAGTAGTTCAGGAACATACAATAAATATTGTAATAAAAATGGATTCATAATTGAATTTTTAATTTCCTTCTTAAATTTTAGGTGCTTAGAGCTTTAACATGGTTTTATATTTTTTTGCTTTCACTTTCTCCCATACAGACTTTTTTTTTTTTAAAAAAAAAGTGTCCAAGTTATATCGTGAATCACCATGAATTGAAAAAATTGGGTTTTATGTGACTGGTATTGAAGACCAAGTTTAGAATACCTTCTTCAGATATCTAACCTAATATGTAAGTCATGAATCTCTATATGTGGAGAGAATTAGGTAGCCCTGCAGGGGTGTGATATAATTCTACACAATGGTGAGGAAATGCAACAAGACGTTTCTATAATGCTACTTTTAGAATGTCAATTACAGTAATTTTTGTGCAGTTAATTCCTGTACATCACAGCAGAAATTTGCTAACTCCATAAATCAGAAAAAAAAAGTTTCCCTTAATTTAAACTGGATGATCCTTAATTCACGGATTTTCTGTTGCTTTGTGGGTCCTGATATTTGTTGCATTGTTCCTGGAAAATTTAGTTTTTACACTATTTGTAACCTTTACACAGCACAGAATACAAAATAAAATAAAATAAAGTAAAATAGAATAAAATTCCTGTGTAGCATTGTATCAGCTAGATATATTACATTATAATGAATCCACCCTCCTCTGAATTAATGGGTATTTACTACCAACATTAAAAAAAAGATACTCACAAACTTACATGGTTAATGTTTTACAAGATTTTTACTGTTTCTTTCCTTCAACAAATGAACCAATTTAAATATCTCCTTGATAAATATAAATTATGTGGATATCTATATAGAAAGCTTATCTGAAAAAAAACCTGCAGAAGTAGATTCCAACTTTATTGACAGACAATATTTCAGATCACAGCAAAGCCAAGTTTCCTAGTGAAAACAATTGTATTTATGAACTCAGTTGGTTTTTAACAGACAGTATAAAAATCTAATTCTCCTTAATTTTTACAGAATACTTTTTAAAAAAAATTTTTGGTAAGGTAGTATTGAATATCAGTCTTAGCTGCCACTTCATAAAGTTCATATGGCTACTCTGACCATGGTATAAACATGCTTAGTGTGCCCTTGAGCATCCAGTCCAACTCAGCTGAAGACAATGTCTGTCTTTTGATGGACTTCAGTGTATAGTTGAATTGGACCTTAAGGGAAAGGCTGACTAAACAATAAGTTATATCAAACTCTAAAAGAAAAAGTTAATCTAGCCACAGTCCAAATCATGTCAGCTTTAATAGCAGCTGAACTTTCCCTCAGCCCTTGGCCATTCTGTGAACCTTACCAGCAAAATGATGTTTAGTGCAACACTAGTAGGGAGCATGCAGAAAACACAAAAATCACAATAAAATTTAGTGCAAAGAATAAATAGATTTTTTTTTACCTGCAAGAACATTGCTTTTTCAAACCAAAGAGTAGAAATTCTTATGTTTTTCAAAGCTTTGTGCGTGTTCTTGAAAATATTACAAAGTGTATAAAAAGTCAGGCACATACTTGGAGAAATCAACATGCGCATTTCAGAATATGCAGACAAATAATTTTCCCAATTTAATGTGTTTTTTAATAAAAAACCTTTAATATAGTTGCTAAAGTAAAAGCATATCTGCATGGGGTACTGAAGGTTGAATTCATTACTTCAATTAAAGCAACTAACTCTACACAGCTCCACTCAAAGATCTGGAAGGAGACAGCTCTGCTTGAACATTTCATTTTAATTATGATAATATTGGCATTCTCATTTTAAAGTGAGAGTGCAAAATAACAAAATATATTCTTCTTTTAATCAGATGCAAAGAAAAGAGAATAGTCTTAAATATAAGAGAAGAAAATAATTAACAATCAAATATAATGATAGCATTGTTATGCTGATTAGGACACCATGAATGCAGCTTGGTACTGAATTAATCAGAAATTTACACTATTTTCTTTTTATAAGTGTCTGTGGAATGTGGTAAATTCAGGTTATAGAAACACAAGGATGTTTTTTTTTTTTTAATTTATGAAGGGCTAAACAAGTAACATATTTCTTTTACTAATCTGTGGGGGGAAAATAGTTCTGTTTTTCTCTAAAGCAACTGTTGGTATCACTGTTGAATTAATCAACAATAATTCATGGAATAGTACCAGTTTAACCAGGTCTGCAGATGTTTTACATCAGGAAAGCAATGCAAACCAGATGGGTGGGTCTGATTTATGACTTCTAATGAAGTTGACAGCAAATGGAACCAGCAATTGAGTCACAGTTGAAGATATAAGCCTTTTATAATGCTTCAGTTTTAACCTTTTCTTGAACATACATAAAATCTTTTCAAATTTTCAGAGGAAGTTCAGAAAACTTTGCTTTTCTGTACAAGTGTGAGGAACATATATCTTTCCATGATCCACTCCCTGAAATGAAAGGCTCAAGTATAGTCTCCAAGAGGAAAGTTTTACCTTTCAGCACAGAATTTTGCTAGAATTAATCCCTTGGGCTCTAATTCCCACTATTTAATGTCATCTAAGATGTGGTTCTCTCTACTGGCTCACATTAAGTAAATACAATTTTATAACAGTAAAGCAAGTTCAGCCAAAGTAATAAATGAGCTTCCCCAAGGAAGGGACATTGTTCCAATAAAAGACACCAAGCAATGTATCCAATAGTGCTCTGTGCATGCTGGATGATAGTAATGCTTAAAAGACTGAAATTCAGCCTTGTGAAAGCTGATGTTCCACTTAAAGGTCTCTAATTGCCAACAATTTTGCAATGGTAATTTTGTCCCTAAAAGGCATATTTCAAGGATACTATGGTGGGCTATTGTGTGCTGCAGGACACTGGGTGAGCTGAAGTTGGAAAAGGCTCCCTCTGGTCTCATGAATGACAGTAAACTCTCCCTGAATCACAGTACCTTCAGGGATAAACAACAGAGACTCCAGCTCATCCTGCTATTCTGAATTGGCCTGCTACAAGTTTGCCAACTTCAGATATGAGTGAGTGGCAGAGATTACAGTGACTGTATCAAATTACTGAAGCATAGTGCTAGAAGGTGAGACAAGTGTTTTCCATTGCCAGTGATGTTCAGGTAAGTGGGAGAATATTGAGTAGTTTTAGTGGTAGATTCTGCTAGGATGCATTTAAACTGTAGCTCCTGTTCAATGCAAACCAAAACAAGCAAGCATGTACTGTTAAAAATTCAGTTCAACAATGTTGTGTTTTTGTCCACTGCACAAAAACATGACAAAATACTGTTTTTCTCAAAGTCACTAGGCACATACACTGTTTGAGATTGTGGCAGTTCAAACCAAACCATTCTCTGCTGAGAACTCTGATCTGTGAATTACTAAGCCCATGTGTAATATCGGAACACCTGAGAGGCATCTTGTTGACATCTTTAGGTCTATTTCTGTTCCTGAAAAGAAATAAATTCTTAATGTTTTACAAAAGCCAGATCAAGTTAGGTCACTGCTGCACTTTCAGTGCTTCATGTAAGGCTTGTCCTTCATTGGTTCAAGTGGTTCTTGCTATAGTAATTCCTATAACATGCTACTTAAATAATGAGTTACAAAAATTAACGGTATTTCCATTACAATCTCTACCCCTGGTCCCTGTGGTGGTCCAATGAATATCTCAATCATCCGATAAAGAACTTTGACAAAGGAAATTGTTTCTATGGAAATGCCTAGACTCTGTAGGTAATGGCAGGGACGCGCAGCAAGAGAAGGGGGTCCTGCGGAGCTGGGACCAAACTTTTCCAAGGCTGAACTTCCCTATCTTGAGTGACTGTAGACTCTTGAGTGACCCAGTAGAGAAGCTGTTTTCACAACGCATGTGCCAAAAGGAAAGGTCAAACAATGATCACATCTGCAGGGAGGGCGGAGGAACTCCCCCAAAACCTCCAAGCCCACCAACTCATTTCCAGAATCTGAAGGTACAAACTGCACATGTACCAAACCCAAGGAGAATTCTAGAAGCATAAACTTCACATGATGCTTACTTAGCCTTATGAGCCCAAGTGCCCACCTGGAGGGAGGTGGGCAAGGGATTAGAAAAGGACACAAGTCAAAACCCCGGGTGTCTGCACCCCTCTGGAACTGGACCCTTATGCTGGCTGGACGAACGATGGAACCAGGACTAGTGAAAACTTTCTTTTTGTTTTTCTCTATCTCATTTTCTCTCTCCATCCTCATTCTGTATGCCCACATATAAGACAAGGCTTGTTAAGGCATGTTTAAGGCTTGTTGGGACATGTTTAAGTCTTATTAGGGCATGTTATAAGATCTGCCACTAGCTGGTATAAATTTAATGTCTGTTGCAGAGGTTGCAAAGATTACTGACAAAGTTTCATGCCAATTATCTCTTGTGAGTGAATAAAAATTGAGTTTTGTGAATTGAAGGATCTGTGGTGTCGTTTCACCTTAAAACTGACCTGGGAATTGACAAATCTGAGTCATCATCCCAAGAAATTGGGACATGACAGTCCCTTTGGACCAGACCATCAGGTTTAAAATTGCACAGAACTCCTCCCCTCTCCCTTGTACCAGCTTGGATTTATCCACAGTCTGCAGTCCCTTAAGGGTGTACCTGCTCCAGCTGGAACCTTATCTATGAGCCTGTGCTGGTTTTGGCTGGGATAGAGTTAATTTAGCATGGGGCTATGTTTTGTATTTGTGCTGAAAACAGTGTTGATAATACAGGCATGTTTTCAGTATTGCTGCTGAACAGCACTTACACAGAGTCAAGGCCTTTTCTGCTTCTCACACCACCCCACCAGCAAGTAGCCTGGGGGTGCACAAGAAGTTGAGAGGGGACAGAGTCGGGACAGCTGACCCAAGGACAACAGCCAAAGGGATATCCCATACCATATGATGTTATGCTCAGCATATAAAGCTGAGGGAAGAAAGAGGAAGGGGGTGGATGTTCGGACTGATGACATTTGTCTTCCCAGGTCACCATTATGCTTTCCTGGAGATGGCTGAACACCTGCCTGCCAATGGGAAGTGGTGAATTAATTCCTTGATTGGATTTGCTTGCATGTGCAGCTTTTGCTTTCCCTATTAAACTGTTTTTATTTGAACCCACAAGTTTTCTCATTTTTACTCTTCTCATTCTCTCTACCATCCCACTGGGGGGAAGTGAGCAAGTGACTGGGTGATGTTTAGTTTCTGGCTGGGGTTAAACCACAACAGAGCCACAGTCTCTCCAGGGGTATACCTGCTGCAGCATAGGCTTATCCACAACCACAGTTGCTTTGAGGTGTACCAGTTCCAGTGTGGCCTTCTCCATGGGCCACAATGCCTTCAGAGATATACCTGCTCCAGCCACTCACAGTCACAGTCCCTTCAGAGGTAAATGTGCTCCAACATGGCCTTACCCATGGCTGCACTCCCTCCAGGGTTGCTCTGTCATGTGATCATCCATGGCCACATGATTTGAGGTGCTCTAGCATGACCTCATGCACAGGCACTGATGCTTCAAGGTGTACCTGCTACAGCATGGACTTATCCACCGTCACAGATTTTTCAAGGTGTACCTTCTACCTGGATTTTCAAAAAGCATTTGACACAGTTCCCCATAGAATTCTCTATAGTAAAACTGGCTGCTCATAGTCTGGATGAGCGAACGGTCTGCTGGGTCAAGCACTGGCTGGATGGACGGTCCCAGAGAGTGGTGGTCAATGGAGCTAAATCCAGCTGGCGGCCGGTCACAAGTGGTGTTCCTCAGGGCTCAGTGTTGGGACCATTTCTGTTCAACATCTTTATTGATGATCTTGATAAGGACATAGAGTGTATTATCAGTAAATTCACAGATGACACCAAGTTAAGCGGGAATGTCGATCTGCATGAGGATAGGGAGGCTCTACAGAGAGACTTGGATAGGTTGGATCGCTGGGCCAACGTTAATGGGATGAGCTTCAACAAGGCCAAGTGCCAGGTCCTGCACTTGGGCCACAGCAACCCCATGCATCGCTACAGGCTTGGGGAGCTGTGGCTGGAGAGCTGTCTGGAAGAAAAGGATCTGGGGGTTCTAATTGACAAGCAGCTGAACATGAGCTGGCAGTGTGCCCAGGTGGCCAAGAAAGCCAACGGCATCCTGGCTTGTATTAGAAATAGTGTGACCAGCAGAAGTAGGGAGGTGATAGTCCCCCTGTACTCTGCACTGGTGAGGCCACACCTGGAGTATTGTGTCCAGTTTTGGGCACCTCAATACGAGAGGGATATCGAGGTGCTGGAATGAAACTGGTGAAGGGCCTGAAGAACAAATCCTATGAGGAGCGATTGAAGGAGCTGGGACTGTTCAGTTTGGGGAAGAGAAGGCTGAGGGGAGACCTCATCACTCTCTACAACTACCTGAAAAGACATTGTAGAGAGGTTGGTGCTGGTCTCTTCTCACAGGTAATTAGTGAGAATAAGAGGGAATGGCTTTAAACTGCAACAGGGGAGGTTCAGACTGGACATTAGGAAAAAAATTTTCACAGAAAGAGTGGAATAGACTGCCCAGGGAGGTGGTGGAGTCGCCATCCCTGGATGTGTTTAAGGGTCGTTTGGATGAGATGCTGGGGGATATGGTGCAGAGGAGAACTTTGTGGAGTAGGGCTGATGGTTGGACTCGATGATCCCAAGGGTCTTTTCCAACCTGAATGATTCTGTGATTCTGTGATTTTCCAGCATGGACTTATCCTTGAGCCACAATTCCTTCACAGGTGTACCTGCTGCGGCACAGACATAACCATGGCCACAGACTCAAGATGTACTTACTCTGGTGTGGGCTTATCCACATCCACAGATGCTTTGGGGTGTCCTGCTCCCACATGGACTCATCCACCAGTCACAGTCCCTCTGACTTAAGTTCACACTGGAGTTCCTGCCTGTCCAGCACAGCAGCACAGAAACAGCAGTGATGCCCTGGCTATTGGCCAGACCAGGCGCAACACCATTGCTGTTATCAAAATGTTCCCAGGAACATCTGAGTACAATGATAAGCCATACAGCAGTAGAGCAAGCAGAAAAGGCAACAAACAGTCACTAATGAGCACTTGATTCTAATTTACAGTGAGGCAAACAAGCCCCATGGCAAACACAGGAGCCTGTCAATTAATAGCTAAACAGCAGATAACAGTTATAAATTCTATCTAGCACATCCCAGTCAAAACTGTTGTTATCTCAAACCATTTGAGCCTCACACTGGGTGCCAAAAAGTACTGTCCCAGCCAGCAATTAAGCCCTTACTCCCTGCCCAGAGAGATGAGGGAGAGAATTGAAAGAGTAAAAGTGAAAACACAGGTGAGTTGAGATAAAAACAGTTTAATAAGTAAAACAAAAGCCGTGCATACAAGCAAAGTGAAACAAGGAATTCATTCACCACTTCCCATTGGCAGGCAAGTGCTCAGCCATCCCCAGAAAAACAGGACTACATCATGTGTGACTTGGGAAGACAAGCGCCATCACTCCAAACATTCCCCCCTTCTTTCTTCTTCCCCCAGCTTCTATTGCTGAGCGTGACATCATATGGTCTGGAATATCCCTTTGGTCAGTTGGGGTCAGCTGTCCTGGCTGTGTCCCCTTCCAGGTTCTTGTGCAGCCCCAGCCTACTCGCCGGTGGGGTGAGGTGAGGAGCAGAAAAGGCCTTGACTCTGTGTAAGCACTGCTCAGCAGTAACTAAAATATCCCTGTATTATCAACACTGTTTTCAGCACAAATCCAAAACATAGCCCCATGCTACCTACAGTGAAGAAAATTAACTCTACCCCAACCAAAACCAAGACATAAAACAAAATCAAGGTAGTCCTCATCTTGATGGGGAAATTTTTAAAAGAAAAATGAGTACACATGCAGAAAGTATCAAAATGCAAATAGGTATCTGTGTAGTCCAGAACAGGGCTCTAATATATGCAGTAACCCAGACTGCTGCGCCTGGACCCCACATTGCCTATGTATTTCATCTATCTGGTCAACTGGCAAAATATAAATCTAATCCTGGCAGCAAGGACTGGGCCTGAAGACTTTCAGTGATCTAAGCAGTAAATGTCAGATAATACCATGTTCTTTCTGAGTTTGTGAATTGCAGTGGCTCAGCTTAATCACTAAGGCTGAGAGTACTTCTGCTCAGCACCACCATAAGTTTCTTATTTAAGACTCTTTTAGCAAGAAATGTTTGATCCAGAGAGTGCAAAACTTCAGGAGTTTATAAACTTGGTTACATAATTTAAGCCACAGAAAGGAAAATAACCAATTATTTGAATACCATACACTGCATACAAGTTTCTTTACAAGAAAAAAGTGGAATATTATGAATTATATAAGCATGTATCTCTGTGGACACTGTTCTTAATTTGTGACTATTTTATAGCATAATTTTATCAGGTTTTAGATCTTTCAAAACTCCTGGAAATAATACTTGTAGAGCTGCAACAAAAGGATGCAGAAAAGGATGTTCCTGGATATTTCAGGATTCCAGCCCACATATAAGCAAGAATAGGCCAGGCGTTTAGTGTTGAAGACAACAATTTGGGAAAGCTCCTGAGGCTGGCCATAATTGCCATCTTACCAGAATTCAGCACATTACAGAAACTTCACAGAATCACAGAATCATCTAGGTTGGAAAATACCTTGAAGATCATCTAGTCCAACCATTAACCTAACACCGACCGTCCTCAACTACACCATATCCCTAAGCTCTATGTCAACCCAACTCTTAAACACCTCCAGGGATGGGGACTTCACCACTGCCCTGGGCACCCATTCCAATGCCTAACAACCTGGTCTGTAAAGAAATACTTCCTAATATCCAGTCTAAACCTTCCCTGGTGCAACTTGAGGACATTACCTCTTGTCCTATCGCTTATTACTTGATTAAACAGATTCATCCCCATTTCTCTACAACCTCCTTTCAGGTAGTTGTAGAGGGTGATGAGGTCTCCCCTCAGCCTCCTCTTCTCCAGACTAAACAGCCCCAGTTCCCTCAGCCGTTCCTTGTATGACATGTGCTCCAGACCATTCACCATCTTCGTTGTCCTTCTTTGGACATGCTTGAGTAATTCAGTGTCCTTTTTGTAGTGAGGGGCCCAAAACTGAACACAGTAATCGAGGTGTGGCCTCACCAGTGCTGAGTACAGGGGTAAGATCCCTTCCCTGTCCCTGCTGGCCACACTATTTCTGACTCAAGCCAGGATGCCATTGGCCTTCTTGGCCACCTGGGCACACTGCTGGCTCATGTTTAGCCAGCTGTCAATCAACACCCCCAGGTCCCTCTCTGACTGGCAGCTCTCCAGCCACTCCTCCCCAAGCCTGTAGCACTGCTGGGGGTTGTTGTGGCCCAAGTGCAGCACCCGGCATTTGGCCTTATTGAAACATCATACAGTTGGCCTTAGCCCATCGTTCCAGCCTGTCCAGGTCTCTCTGCAGAGCCTCCCTACCCTCGAGCAGATCAACACTCCCACCCAACTTGGTGTCGTCTGCAAACTTACTGAGGGTGCACTCGATCCCCTCGTCTAGATCATCAATAAAGATGTTAAACAGGAGTGGCCTCAAAACCGAGCCCTGTGGGACACCATTCATGACTGGCTGCCAACCAGATTTAACTTCATTCACCACAACTCTTTGGGCCTGGTCATCCAAGCCAGATTTTATCCATCGAAGCGTGTGCCCATCCAAGCCACAAGCAGCCAGTTTTGCCAGGAGAATGCTGTGGGAAACGGTGTCAAAGGTCTTCCTAAAGTCAAGGTAGACAACATCCACAGCCTTTCCCTCATCCAATAAGCAGGTCGCCCTGTTGTAGAAGGAGATCAGGTTTGTCAAGCAGGACCTGCCTTTCATAAACCCATGCTGACTGGGCCTGATCATCTGGTTGTCCCACATGTGTTGTGTGATGGTACTCAGAATGAGCTGCTCCATCAGCTTCCCAGGCACTGAAGTCAAGCTGACAGGCCTGTAATTTCCCGGATCATCCTTCCAACCCTTTTTATATATGGACATCACATTGGCCAATTTCCAATCTGTCAGGACCTCCCCGGTCAGCCAGGACTGCTGGTAAATGATGGAAAGCGGCTTGGTGAACACCCCAGCCAGCTCCTTCAGCACTCTCGGGTGTATCCCATCCAGTCCCATAGACTTGTGTATGTCTATGTGATGCAGTAGGTCACTGACTGTCTCCTCCTGGAATGTGGGGGTGTCGTTCTCCCAGTCTCTGTCTTCTGGCTGAGGAGGCTGGATTCCCTCAGTACAACTAGTCTTGTTATTAAAGACTGTAGGCAAAGAAGGCATTAAGCACCTCAGCCATACCATGTTTCCTCCTGCATCTAACAGGGGATGGAGGCTCTCCCTTGTCTTTCTTTTGCTGTTGACGTACTTATAGAAACATTTCTTGTTATCCTTGACTGCTGAAGCCAGAATAATTTCTATCTGGGCTTTAGAGTTCCTGATTTCCACTGTGCATAGCCTCACAACATCTTTGTTATCATTGTGAGTGGCTAGCCCCTTCTTCCAAAGGCCGTCAACTCTCCTTTTCTCCCTGAGTTGCAGCCAAACCTTCCTGTTCAGCCAGGGTGGTCTTCTCTGTCTCCAGCTTCTCTTACAGCACCTGGGGACAGCCTGCTCCTGTGCCATTAATACTTCCTTCTTGAAGAGTGTCTAGACTTCCTGGACCCCTATATCCTTCAGGATCATCTCCCAAGGGATTGTGTCAAGCAGGTGCCTAAACAAGACAAATTCAGCCCTTTTGAAGTTCAGGATGTCAGGTCTGCTGCCCCTTCTCCTGACCTCTCTAAGAATAGAGAACTCTATTATTTCATGATTGCTGTACCCAAGTTGGCCTGCAACTGCCACATCATCCACCAGTCCTTTTCTGTTCACTTGCACAAGTCTTCCCATTCTTCTTCCTTCTTCTTCCCACAAAACAGAAGTCACATAGGGAGTGAAACGTGAATGGTGATAGGGAGTTTTTATTCATAGCTGTCATAAGGCTTTCTCAGAAGGCAAATCAGTGTCTGCAAATAGTGGGCTGTACATATTTGAAATGTAGCAGTCCCTTTCTCTCTTTGCTATTTGTCAGGTTTTTTTCTCTTCCTTCACTGATGAAGAGAGGAAGAAGACAAATGGAAAAAAAATCACAATAGATGAATAATAATCCACACAAACACAGCTTTCCACCTTAAAGACTCTGTGTTCCTAGATTCAAGGAAAAGGTATGTGAAATGAAAACTGTAAATACATCAGGATATAAAATAGTGCAACTGAACTTAGAGAATCTGACTCAGTTTCTGACTTGACACTAGCCTTTTAAACACACTTGAGGAAACAGTCTGTGTTGTGCCTTTTCAAAGAGCAGCAACCTGCAAAAAACCCTTTTTTGCATCCTCTGAGATTTCTCAGTCTTGTCAGTGCATCTGCAAAAGGAAGCAACCCTTGACTTGAAAAGTAAGTCTGTTTTCACCAGCTTGAGAAGTATCCAACTGGTTAGGATAAACATGGCAACGTCTGGCAAGTGCAGCACATGATGGTAGAATAAAAAATACCACAAGCCTAGTGTTTTATTGCAAGGCACTATTCTATTAACTGCAAAAACATTTATGTTCCATACACAAGGCTCATTGACTTCTGGCTTCCCACATTTCCACAAGCTTATTTTGCTTCATTTGTTGCTGAAGTTCCTCATTCAGCAAATCCTGTGAGTGTGAACTCTTTTGATTTTTTTGCCTGCCAAGTGGCCAACTAATAATGGCCTTCATAATAGTATGGATGGAAATGCAACACATGGCAACATGGCAACATGGTTTGGACCACCTGGTCTTGATAGGGGAGGTAAATACCCCTGTCCTGTGCATCTATTTCTCCCCTACCTCCAGTAAATCTGCATCTGCAGAAGTATGTACTTGAACACTTTGAGGTTCAAATAGTTTCAAGAGAAGCCCCAGTTTCAAAACAATTTGAAAACTATGAGTAAAGATAACTAATGTTATATCTTGTGTTTATTTCAGAGGGAAAATACCTTTAGGAAGAATCAGAACATTAAAGTACAAAACAATGAAGTTAATTTGGGTTCTACTCTTCTGTTTTTCATCAGTGTTGCAGCTTTAAAATTTGCACAAAATAATATAAAATAATATAGTAGGTTTGAAAGATGATCTTAGCATCATTCCCATCAATCAGTTAATCATTTACATCAGTCAGTTTCTACCCAGTATTTGAGGAAGTTAAGAATCCAGACTAACATCAGTTAAGAATCTGATGGATAATGCCCTTATTCACGTGAATTGCCTTAGCCTCCTTTTCAGTAGTGCAGATGACTATTGAAAGAGCAGCACAGAAAGGAAAAATTTAGTGGAATAATTCTAATGAGGAAAAAAGGTGCAGGATCCACATTTTATGGACTGAATTGTCAAATATACACTATTTTTTAAAATGTTAATTATTGTAAACATTAAAATTCCACATAAAGTAAAACCTATATTTGAAGATATGACTAGGATAAAACTACAAATACCTGCTGGACTGGAAAACAATATGCTTTGCTTTAACTTTCTTACTAACACTTGGTTGATTACTGGCATTTCTAGATGGTAATGAAATTATGCAAATGAAAATTCTTCAAGTTCATAGATTTCTATAGTTGAAATTGAGCTGTTGGCACTAATAATGTTACTATCTTTTAAAGGCACGCTTTTGCTTTTTGCTGGTGGACTATTACAAAATAATCCCATTTCATATTTCTTTGAGTGTCAGCCTTCATACAGAGTATGGTCAAAATTGTCATACTGCCGTCACAAGCACTCCAGAACCTGGAGTGGAAACCTGTCCCACGACTGAAATTCTCTGTTGCTCTAGCTTGTCATAGTTACACTGCAGTCAGTAGAGATGAGCAGATTTACACTGGACAGAGACATTACCCTTGGACAATCCTCTACTGTAGAGAGTTATTTTGAATACACACATGCTGTAGTTCAGTTGTGAATTTATACAGGGAGGTATTTCCAAATAAGGATGAAGTAGGAACTTGTACAGAGCTCTCTCTGAATACATGAATCTCCCACACCAAGCACACTGTCAAAATGAGGTTTGATTTGTCATTTGTGCTTTTGTTAGCCAAAACGATTGCAAACCTTCTGTTTCAATATGAAAGATTGAAAGCTATATAGGAAGGGTGCAGGAGTCACAGGAGAAAGCACTTAGAGAAAATTGCTTATTGAAATCCCCACAGCTGGCAGTAGTCTAGAATAGGATCATTTGGTCAGTGAGGGTGCAGAGGGATATAAGGATAAAAATAGGGGGGGAAAATAGAGGATAAAACTGACCTGAGAAAGGCTGTGACTGAATTTGTCTATTAAGAGTACTTACTCTTTTTTAACTATTCTCCTATTAGGTAACTGAAAAAACATAGCTGATAAAATGCATCAGTTAGTTCAGCACAGACTTAGGTGTTCATTAGGAACTTGGCAACTAGACAAAATTAGACTATGCAGTACATAGAGGGAAAGAGTGCAGGGCTCTATCTACAAATGCAGTCAGAAAGAAAAAGAAAGAGGGAGAATCTTGCCTACCAATCCAAAATGTTCCTGGTAGGTAGGAAAATGTGTCAAGTCTATTAATCAAGAAGGGCCAGGTCACATCTGCATTTACAGTGTCCGTCCAGAGATGGCTGAGGTCAATGTTAAAGATTTTAATGACCTAATTTGGCTTCCGACAAGGCCCACAATTTGCCAATGCCTAGTGCGAGGAGTAGTCAGAGGGCACAGGCACCAGAAGAAAGAGGAGGGCAGGAGAGCACAAAGCACTTTGTTCTCTGATGGTGTTCTATGGCATTGCTATTTTCATAAATGGCTTTGAGCCAGACAGTATCAAGAAACATACATTCTCATACTGATTTCACACATACTGTTGTGAGGCTTGGTGGATTCACTGGCAGTGAAACATTCTGCCACATCTCACAGGAAGTGAGTGTAACATTTCCTGCACATAACAATTCATGCTGCTTTTTCATTCCTTCCACCCCTTCCAAACTTTCACAGAGGTCTGGGTCTTTAAGATTTTTAGTCCAGAGAGATCTATTAAAGCAGTTCTTGTTCTCAGTCACATGCTGGGACCATACTGCATCACCTGGAGGATGCCTGTCAGGATGGTATATATCATTCCTCCAGATCCTTAAGCAAGACCTCATTTGTAAAGTATGGATGTTGCATTATCTTCCCTTAAAACATTCTGGGTTTTTTTTACTGTGTTTTGTCTTGTGCCTTTGAGCAATTGGGAGGCGTGTATACATGCTGCAGGCTGCTGCTGATTCACCCCCAACTGTGGCATTCCCCATACTGGCAGCTATTACGTTGCCACAGAAGGACTTTATAAGCTAGGATTTAGATTGAATTTTTATACAGAGGCATCTATTATCCCAACAGCTTTAATCAAGCCTTGCTCAAAATGTATGAGCATTTTCTAAATACATTATTGTGTGTGCAGATGTTGCAGGAGCAGTATACCTCTTGAAAAGGACAAAACAGAAATGATTTCTGTTGAAGTAATTGAGTTCGCAATAAGGTGACTAGCTATAATAATTATATCCTTGAAACTGTACAAACCACTTGGATGGTGAGCCTCCTGTAGGACTGGTAAAGTATTTCAGGCTTTACAACTGTGTATTTCTCCATCTACACTGCAAAGGCAGGTTATCAATGGGGAGGGTCATATTTTAGAAGGGAGATTGTTCCCCAAACCCATATACTCTCTCTTGTTCTTATCATTGCCTAAAGGAAATTGCAACAATTACTTAGCTGGGAAACTAATATTAAAAAAAAAAAAAAGTATGTTTCCTTTAATAATATTCAGCAGGAAGAGACAGAGACAGCCAGTATTGTCAGCGTAGTATCTTTCCTTTCACCCTTGAAATCAGCAGCACCACAAAGGGCTCTGTCAATCAGGTGTCTGCAACTATTACAGTTCTGCGTTATCTCTGCCTGAACTTTGCAGTAAAGCTTGTCAGAATTCATAGTCTGTTAATGACACAATCTGACCAAAAATCTTTTCTGGAACTTTACAATTGGACAAAGTGATATAGTCAGATGTTCTGAAAAAAAATAAATATGTTTTTAGTCATTTGCAGTTGAACATCTAGAAATTTGCTGTTTCACCAACTCACAGCTCAGTCCTCCCTGAGCCAACCGTGGAAAAATTATATATGCTGATTAGTCCTCACTCTGGCAAACAGTTATGTTCTTGTTGATGCATATATTCATATGCCCAAGTAACTATCAGCAAGAGCAAATTTTTCATATTTGGAGCTTTATTCACAGCTTAAGTTCTTTATTGTGCCTAGGGGAAAATATGCCCTACAGAGTAACAAATAAGACACTATTAAGCTTCAGAACCCATGTGAGAAGGCATATGTGCCAGGCCAAGAGAATACATTATTACACCTTAAAAGATAGCACTTTATCTGAGAACCATTCTTAGATTTGCAAGTATCATTTTTAAATAATAAATCAGGGGTCCAGATTTTTTCTGAAAAGCCTTTACTTTGCATGCCTTAGATTAAAGGAGGGTAATGACTAATAAACTGGAAAACACAGAAATCTTTTGGACTTCAGATTTACACTTTATATCGAAAGGCATCCTAGTTATTAAGTGGGATTTTAAAACCAGCATGTGTACGCAAATACTTGTCAATGACTTACTGATACAAGGAAAAAGCCTTAATGGATGTTGTGAAGTTTTTTGTTAACAAGACTTGGCTTAGAACACATCTAATATATTTCATCCCTGCAATTAGTCTACTGTAACAATCAGACCTTAGTTTTGCTCAAAACTTAGTATCTAACTATCCCAAACTTTGGCATACAGGAGAGGACAGGAAAGAAGTATGCTGTCCTGATTATATGCTGTTCTGATTATGACATCAGTACAAGAAACTAATTAAAACAGAATCCATGTTATGTAGCTCAAAACCATCTTTATTGTAGAACAAGTGAAACAGTTAATTATTAGTATTATCACAGAGCCTACAGCCACAGGAAATCAGGCTCCATTATGCTTGGGACTGCATGAACACAGGAGACAGACTCTGCCCTGAAAAGCCTTCCATCTAAATAGAGAACTCAAAGTACGACAAAGGAAATCATTGCAGGAAATGAAGCACATGGGAGGGATTGCATCAGTTGCCCACAGTATTGTCCTGATCCAATATCGGGGAGGGTTCTTATATGATCCCAAGAGTGAAATTAAGACACAAATGAGGTCAGATGCCGTACAACCTTATAAATGTTATTCCTGTAATGAGGGGTAATAGCAATAAGACAGAGAGAAGAAGAAAAGGTCAGAAAAACTAAGCAGGCAAATGGAAGAGATGCAGCAAGATCAGTTACAACCAACACGAATCCAGCGATGTCCTGTTGGCTAGGTCTCAGTGCAGGTGATGGGTAATTCCGAGAGAAGAGTATGCAGTTCTTTCAGGTGATGTCAAATTCTGCTGAGAGAGGAGTACGCAGTCCTTTTATTGTCCCAGTTCCCATGATTTCTTTGAAGAGTCCGCCCATTTCCACAGAGCTCATTGTCATATGTGCTGCCCTGTGTTCCTCCGTGCATGTGTGCCCAGGTGTTTACAGTGATTGTGCCGGGGGGGAGTCGACCTGTGGCACCTTCAGCCCCCGCATGTCTTCCTCACCCCGATTTCCTCTCCACCTGGCTCACGCACAAGCGCAGCTTGGTAGGCACTACAAAATATGTTGTTGTTCCAGCTTCAGGTGGATGCGGTGGCTTCTTCGGAGACATTTCATCTCCTTCAGAGTATACTCCTCCATGGCAACAGGATGTTGAGGCCAGGAAGTGGTAGTGGTGCAGCAGCAATGTTGAGACAAACACAGTCCAACACAGTCTCTTACAAGTATCTAGGAAGTTTTTGGAGGTATTATGCACCACAGCTACTTATTTATATATATATATATATATATATAAATCAATTTGATGTAACATGATGTAATTCTTAATACATTCTTTTCTGAATACATTTTAATAACCTTAATAGTCTGCCAGGAGCTATTGGGCAATCCATGATGGAGTTACTTCAAGACTATATATGTTAAACCATCAGTATTATGACTTTATGAAGTGTCATATTCTACTTCAGAAAAAGTTGGAACTTTTGACCTTGTAACGAGAACACCCTTTTAGCATTTATGTTTATAGGATTACCTGTGTAAATATTAATAAAAATTCATAACCACTCATTACAGAATATGGTTCACATTTTTTTGAGGGGAAAAAGAAAGATAAAGTTCAAATAATTGACTTCCCTGTTGCAATCCATTACTTTTCTCTGCCCAGGAAGTGTACATATGACCAGACAAATGTAGGTTTACTACAGGTTTGATTTAAGACTACATGTTTTTTCTCTATTGATTGGGAACTGATATATGCATAAGTTGGCTAGTTCTGCCACCAGATATCTCCTTAGGATCTCATTATGAGAGGTCAAGGTACATTAATGGCTTGACAGGTCAGTTCAATGTTGCCTGGAAACCAGTGATCCTGACCTACTTGTGTTTAAAATGGGCAAAGAAAGAAACATCCTAATCAGCAGTAAATATGTGCCCACTGCTTGTAAATGGAAAATTTCCTAAAGCTTGAGATAATTTAACCAAAGAAGAAATATAGAAAAAAAAATAATTAGAATTTGCAGTTCTTTAAGAAGAGTTCTTTGAATCTCTTTAACAGCTAAACTTTCATAATCAAGAGAGAGGATGATATTAGATAAAATTTCATTAAGCAAAAGCAGCAATAAGAAATCATGGTATTTTATAAATGGAAGAGAAGGAGATGTGTTCAGCAACATATATAAATTCAAAGGTAAGGATTTTAGTAAGTTGATAAGGGAAGATAAGCAATCAAAGAAAGAAATCCATGGCTAATGGAGGTAATAATAATAAGACGAATGGTTGTTCTTTTTTATTAATTTAAAAAAATGAAGAACAGTTTGAGTCCATTAGTAGATGGGCATAGATTGCTAAAAATAAAGCAAAAAAGCCAGAACTGTTCAACAAGTATTTTTTTTTCTGTATTTAAGAAATAACAGAATGATTGATTACAACACACAAGCATGATGAAGCACTTTCCAGACCATTAGTAACAGTGAGGATGTTAAACAACATCTACTAGGTATAAACATTTTTTAAATCCACAGTTTGTCTAAATTGCAAGCTGTATTACTAAATGAGCTAACTGTGGAGTTTTCTGGCCTGGTAATGCTCATTTTTATTAAATCTTGAAACGTTGGAAAAATCACAAAGGTCAGAAGACTATTAACATTCAAAAAAGGCAAACTGATAGCTCATTGACCAAGCTTCTTTTGCTACGATATTTGTGAAAAAAAAAAAAAAAATCTCCAAAGAAAAAACCTGATGAATTTTAAATGAACATCTTCATTTTAGGGCACACATCTTCATTTTAGGGTGTGGGAAACATCTGAACTAGCTCATCTAGCTTCTTACAAACGAAGGGTTCCTTTTTTTACTGACCAGTGCAGAACAATTTTGGCTTCTCTAATGATTTCAAAGGACCTGTAACATAATATTTGACTTAGAAAATGTTATGTTAATTTTCAGTATGACCAAACTCAACCTCTTCCTCAGACCTTTTGAGAGTAATAGTTTTTCCTATTAGTCTCTTGCAAACCTTGAATACCTATGCATTTTGGATATGTATTAGAAACTTCTTTAGGACATATTTAAAAAAAACATGCCAAGATCAAAATCTCACAAAATCTGGTCCAAGATAAAATTTCAGATGTGAAAGTTTATTTTAATGCAAGTTAAATTTAATACCTGAAAATAAAATGAGGTAAAAAGAGCTCCTCTTAGCAATTTTAATGACAAATAATAGTAAAGTAGTCTGTACAGAGCTTCATTTAGACCTGTGGGACTAGTTCTGTTTTCATGGTCAATTTTCTTGATAACTTTTCCTATAGCAGTTTATTAATTGTGAAACAGTCAACACATAGGTCTTACACTAATCCTTTTAAAAACTACTAATTTTCAGAGGTATTGTTGTTATCTTGATGAAATCTCTTTTGGAATCTGTTTTCCCTAAAACTTTCTGTCTGTCTTTTGCTAGCCACAGACTGTCTTCAACTTAAATAACAGTACTCCTGCTTCTTGAAGCAGGGAATTGTCTGTCTTTGTATCTCCCAATATAATAAGCTTCTGCTCATATGTCTTCCTCTCATGACCTCAACTAAGATGAAGCTAAGTCACAGATTAATGAGCTGTGAATTCCATGAAAGGGATACTTTGACATACCTTCTTTCCAGGGCCTTGCCCATCTGCAGACAGATTCTCTGTATGCTGCAAGAGTATGTCTTCTGTCAACCCCGAGCAATCTGCTCTTCCATCTGAGGTCTCTCTCTATCTTTCTGTTCAATAGCCTTGGGGAATAACTGATCACTCTCTAAGACTATACCTTGCATAGGAACAATACATCTCCAGATGCTTGCTACCACTTCAGTTCTTTAACTGGAAGGCTAAACCTTGTATGTCTACAGTTAGGTCATTCATGGGTTATCATGGCTTTCCATCTGACCTGCTTTAACACTGTAAGTTCCTCCAGTAACTGTTGAAGAACTGTTTTTTCCTAATCAGTGCCCCAAAGGCACTTTAAGAGTGTGATTTCTATATCCTCCAAAGTTGATCAGTTTTAAAAACATAAGCACAGAAGAGAGTTATTATCACACTGTGTTCGAGCCACTGGTGTTATATGGTGGTCATCACTGCTCTTCAGTATCTTCTACCTCAGCATGAAATGATTCTCTTTCCTTAATGAGTCATTGTCCTTCAAGCTGTGTTTCATTCTCTTCTATCAATTTTTGTTAGCTTTAACAATGCTCATTTCAAAACAGATTTCTTGGCCCCATGCAGGTTGCCAGCCATAGTCCCAGTATTACAGTTGCTACACTGCACTAATACTACAAACTGTGCATGGAAAGCATCTCTTAGCTCTAGTTGTGTACCAAACAATCACAGAGGGATGAAATATTTTCTTTTTCATAGAAACATAGAAATATTTAGGTCGGAAAAGACTTTTAAGATCGAGTCCAAACCTAACACTGTCAAGTCCACCAACCACTAAACCATTTCCCTAAGTGCCACACGTACACAACTTTTAAATACTTTCAGGAATGGTGACACAACTACTTCCCTGGGCAGCCTGTTCCAATGCTTGAAAACACCTTTGATGAAAAAATTTTTCCTAATATCCAATCTAAACCTCCCCAGGTGCAATTTGAGGCCATGTTCTCTTGTTCTATTCCTGTGGCGGGTTGACCCTGGATGGATGTCAGGTACTACCAAAGCCACTCTATCACTCCCCTCGTCATCTGGACAGGGGAAAGAAAATATAATGAAAGACTTGTGGGTCAAGATAAGGACACGGAGAGATCATTCAACAATTACTGTCATGGGTAAAACAGACTCAACTTGGGGAAATTAGTTTAATTTATTACTAATCAAATCAGAGAAGGGTAATAACATATAAAATGAAATCTTAAAACACTTTCCCCCCACCCCTCCCTTCTTCATGGTTTAACTTTACTCCTGTTTTTCTCTACCTCTACCCCACCAGCAGCATAGGGGATGGGAAATGGAGGTTGTGGTCAGTTTATCACCCATTGTCTCTACTGCTCCTTGCTCCTCATGGGGAGGACTCCTCACATGCTTCCCCTGCTCCAACATGGTGTCATTCCCATGGGAGACAGTCTTTCATGAACTTCTCCAATGTGAGTCCTTCACACAGGCTGCAGTTCTTCACAAACTGATTCAGCATGGGTCCCTTCCATGGGGTGCAGTCCTTCAGGAACAGGGTCACAGGTCCTGCCAGGAGCCTGCTCCAGCATGAGATTTCCAACAGGTTCACAGCCTCCTTCAGGCATCCTCCTGCTTCAGCGTGGAGTCCTCCACAGGCTGCAAGTTGATATCTGCTCCACTGTTAAACCCCATGGGTGCAGGGCCACAGCCTGTCTCACCATGGTCTTCTCCACAGGCTGCAGTGGAATCTCTGCTTTGGCACCTGGAACACCTCCTCCCCCTCCTTCTTCACTGACCCTGGTGTTTGCACAGTTGTTTCTCTCACATATTCTCACTCCTCTCTCTGGCTGCAACTGCTGTTGTTCAGGTTTTTTTCCCCTTCTTAAATGTGTTGTCACAGAGACACTACCAGCATTGTTGATGGATTTGACCTTGGCCAGCGGCAGGTCCTTTTAGGTAGTTGTAGAGAGCAATAAGGTCTCCCCTCAGCCTTCTTTTCTCCGGGTTAAACAACCCCAGTTCCCTCAGCCGCTCCTCATACAACATGTGCTCCAGACCCTTCACCAGCTTCCTTGCCCTTCTTTACACATGCTCCAACACTTCAATGTCTTTCTTGTGGTGAGGGGCCCAAAACTGAACATGGTATTCAAGGTGCGGCCTCACCAGTGCCGAGTACAGGGGTAAGATCACTTTCCTAGTCCTGCTAGCCACATTATTTCTGATACAAGCCAGGATGCTATTGGCTGCCTTGGCCTCCTGGGCCTGCTGACAGCTCATATTCAGCCAGCTGTCAACCAATACCCATATATCCTTTCTGTCAGGCAGCTTTCCAGCCACTCTTCCTCAAGCCTGTAGTGTTGCATGGGGTTGTTGTGACCCACTTGACTTTGTTGAACATCATAAAACCACCCTCAGCCAAATTCTGAACTTGTCTTTACACTTCCCACTTTTCAACCTTGTTTCCGAACTATCTAACCCAGAAAGAAAGGAGAAAGGAGTGGGTGCTTATCAGTTACTTTTCTTCTGCCCTCCTAGCACTTGAGGATCTAACTACATTGGTTTATGCCGTTGTTTATTTCCAAAATGCAAGAGGTCAACCCAAGTTATCTGTTACCACTGTGGAATGTTATGTTTCTTCTCAGTCTTCTTTTAGGTTGGCAGTGTCCATACTGGGGGAACAAGTGGTAGGAAGCATCATCTCCCTTCCATCACAAAAGGGAGGAAAGGTATTGATCATACATACTACAGTCAGAAATCAGTATTTTTACACTCCCCACCACTGTCCTGGTTTCTTCTTCTCTGGACTTTGGTCTGCACACATTTCATCTTGAAAATCCCTCTTAATTTGGATGTCTGTTTTAACAATAGAGATAGTTGTCTTTGAAGGCTTTTGGAGTAACACCCTCTCTGCTTAATTTTTATATTTACTGTAATACAAAAGTCTAGAGTAATTTGCTTCTCTGACTATATGGAAAGAACTGAATTTGAAGAATGGTTTTACTAGTTCTTCACCAGTTGCAATTTAGACACAAATGAGTTACACAAGTTAGGTGGTCTATAGCTCACCCCTGAAATTCTGAATATACATCTTCAGCCATCAGGAGCTATTTGATCTGATGTTGGAATAAGATTTCCCTTTCTGATTATACTTACTATATGCTACTTCTTTCTCCTCTAGGAGATCTTGTTCCAAATTAAAAACAATGAGCAAAATATTTCCATTTGAGTAGTACATCTGCCTGTTGTGATATGTTTCAATTAAGTTTTGGAGAGTTTTGTGCATTTTAAAAATATTATTTTGTTTTGATATATTTAGAAATGAGAAGATTCTTACATGAATATATCAAACTCTAAAAGTTAGAGAAAAAGAAAAATTTCTTTCAATTTTATTCTTATCTGAAATATTCCTATTCTTGTCTTATGGATTAAACAGTAATTCAGAATTTTTTTCAGGTATGTAGTCAGATATGTATTCTTCAACTATGTCAATCTTAAGCTGTCTCCAAGAGCCCCCTTAAAGGATCAGCTAACCCTTGTGTAATCTGTTCAGTATAACAGACTTCCAAGATAAGGGGAAAAGGATAACAAGAGCTTTACTTGATACCTACTACACTATAGAATTGCTTATAGTTTTGCAAATCATTGTAAATTATACTACTGCATCAGGCAAGGCAGCAGTTTCCATCCGTGAAGCACTGTTTACATGACTACACAAGGTTATACATACGGCAGCTAATTTTTCAGGAACATACTAACTACAGAAAGGCAAATAAACTGTGGCATTAACATGATATACCTGGGAGTAGAACTGGCTCTAGTAAATAAATTTTTTTCTTTGTTCTCTTATTTTCCTTGTTTCTTTTGTGCCATTGTCACGTGCTAAACAGCAGTAGTAAATTATTAACTTCTACTGTTTCATAAGAGCACATCTCATTTTTTGTGGGGAACCCTTTGTTGCAGCCGTTACTGACAGTTTCTGATGTATATTGTTTTCATGGTCTAATGTGACAACAATTCAATGTGAGATACATCAGACCAACTTAATGTAGCAGGCAAAGCAAGCTGCTGCTAGTTATTTTCTGTTTATTCTGACAAAGATTCATAAAATAAATGAAAAGATGCTTAAACACAAGACAACTCCAAGGGCTGTTTCAGTGGGACAGTTTTATTCCCATAAACTGATTTCAGTTAACTGAGATTGCCTCCCACTGTCAGCTTTGTCTCTAGACATCTTGAAATGAACAGGCTGTGCTGAGAAAGGGGAAGGTCAGCTGTCTGTGCTGGATAGAAGCAGCACTTGCAGGCTGATACTGAGTTACAGACACATTTCAGCAGTATGTCAACCAATGATGTCACATTTGCTAGAAGAAACAAAGTCAAGAGAAACAATGGTTAGAATCAAAATAATTATTTCCAAGTTTGTAAAAAAGAATACAAGAGTGTATTATATTGTTTTCATGTAACTCAGCACCCACTCAGAAGCACTTAATTCAAAATCCTCATAATCACAGATGTGTGATAGTTTAGCAGTACCTGGTATGTACTTAACTCTCAAATAGATCACATTTTCAGATGCAAACTAAGCCTCAAAAAATGTTTTAATTAGCTGTGGTAATCTTTGAGCATGGTGGGATGTTCTTGTGGGACAACCTCTTCATTCTATTTTAACATTACCAGACAATAATCAGATTATCAGCATCATGTACCAGGGCCTAGTAAAAGAGCTGGATGAATTTGTGTTTGAGACTGCCCAGAAAAGTGAATCTTTTGAGGTCTTGATTCAATGCTTTTCCCTAAAAGGAAATAAATGTCTAAATTTGGAAAGGATGATTAAAACATATGAAAGCACTGAATCCCATCACCTGGGAGATTACAAGTAGCAAGATGCAAGACACCATTAAGTAATTTCACATTCTTTAGGATGGTAAGCAATATTTAATTCACTTTTTGTCTGGTCAATCAATATAGCACTTTCAGCCATGCCTTTACCATGAAGAAAATATAATCTAGATTTATCAAGTAGAAATATGAGATATGGCTCTAGCCAAATACCAAGACACATTATTTAAAACTCTAGTGAACTTCTTGCAGACATTATCAAGGTGATTTTAAACATTAATAATTCAGTTTCAGTAAACAGGGAGATAAACCAAAATCACAATGGTTGTCTTGGGGATTTGGAAGGTTTGTCTTTTTCTCTTCAATTCTTTATGCATGTCTCTCACTTTTCTCTGACACAGAAAAAGAATGGTTTATACTTAGATAAAAGATATAGATTCAGATTTTGTTCCCTGCTATAATACTGTCTACTTAGGGTAACATCCAGAACATACCATTCCTATCACATCATTTTCACAATGACATTGAAGAAACTCCAGATTAAGACTCACAGGAAACTAAACCTATTTATTATTTGTAGCTGTATTTTACTTGCTACCAGGATGAGATAACTGCAATCTGGCTGACTTTTTTTAAGACAGGACTGATAAGATTAGGGAAGTATTCTGTTGAGAATAAGGCAGGATAGAGACATACTCTTTATCATAATTATCACATCTTCAGAAAGGAAGAAGGAAATCCAGTTCATCTATAATATGTATGACTGCTGCAAGAATCATGGGGAACTCTCTGATCTGTACGGTGCAGGAGGTTAAACTCAAGAGTCCTGGCTTGTATTTTTAGATATATCAAAGGTCAGTAATTCCTCTGAGTTGGCAAATAAGTAGAGGTAGAAATCAGAACCCACAAAAGCTTGATGAATCAAAGAACAGAGAGTGTGAGAGTAGCGAAAGAAATTACTGGTGTGACAGTGAAGGCACAGTCAAAGAGCTACATGATCATATAGCTATGGTAATATCACATAATATGAAAATGTAGGTGTGTTGGGCTGACCCTGGTGGGATGCCAGGTACCCACCAAAGCCACTCTATCACTCACCTTCTTGTCAGGACAGGGAAGAGAAAATATAACGAAAGGCTTGTGGGATGAGATAAGGACAGGGAGAGATCATTCACCAATTACTGTTATGGGTAAAACAGACTCAACTTGGGGAAATTAGTTTAATTTATTACCAATGAAATCAGAGTAGGATAATGAGACATAAAAACTAAATCTTAAAACACTTTCCCCCAGCCCTCCCTTCTTCCTGGGCTCAACTTGACTCCAGATTTTCTCTACCTCCTCCCCCCAAGCTGTGCAGGGGCAAAGGGAATGGAGGTTGCAGTCAGTTCATCACCTGGTGTCTCTGGTGCTCCTTCCTCCTCAGGGGAAGGACTCCTCACACTCTTTCCCTGCTCCAGTGTGAGGTCCCTCCCACAGGAGACAGTCCTCCATGACCTTCTCCAACATGGGTGCTTCCCACAAGCTGCAGCTCTTCACAAACTGCTCCAGCATGGGTCCCTCCCATGGGGTGCAGTCCTTCAGGAACAGGCTGCTCCAGCGTGGGTCTCCCATGGGGTCACAAATCCTGCCAGCAAACCTGCTCCAACATATGCTCCTTTCTCCACTGGGCTACACGTCCTGCCAGGAGCCTGCTCCAGCATGGGCTTCCCATGTGGTCACTTTAGTCATCCACCTGCTCTGGTGTGTAGTCCTCCCTGGGCTGCAGGTGGAGATCTGCTCCACCATTAACCTCCATGGGTGCAGGGCACACCATGGGCTGCACCATGGGCTGCAGGGGAATGTCTGCTCTGGCACCTGGAGCACCTCCTCCCCCTCCTTTTTCACTGACCTTTGTGTCTGCACAGTTGTTTCTCTCACATGTTCTAACTCTTCTCTCCAGCTGCAATTGCTGTTGCATAGCAAATTTTCACCCTTCTTAAATATGTTGTCACAGAGGTTCTACCACAGTCACTGATGGGCTCGGCCTTGGCCGTGGCAGGTCCATCTTGAAGCCAGCTGGCATTGGCTCTGTTTCTGGTAGCTTCTCAGAGAAGCCACCCGGGTAGTTCCCTCTGCTACCAAAACCTTGCCACACAAACACAATAAAGTAGGTATCCTGTTTGTCCATGTCAATGGCAATGCTAGACACACATTGTGCTTAACACTGTCCCTGTCCCTTATTTTTAGTCTTCCATCCGTAAATCTACTTTTAACAGCAGGAATTGTTTCTTATCCCTACAGTAATAAAATCCATCTGTCATCTTGTAAATCCATCTACTTAGTCAGATTATGTTCCCTCTAATCCAGCTGAGCTAATTCTTTTGACTAAAGTTTGCAAAAGGGTGACTAATTGTGCTTAGTGCTTTCATGTTCAAATCATTAAACAAATGTTAATTAAGTAACAAATATACAGATCTGTAAATCAGTCATCAAGGTTATGTTTAATAGTTTATTAATTATGGTTTCATCATTTGGATTTTATCACAGGTCTTAGTCTAAACGAATTCTTCATTCATTTTTTGAAGGAGAATTGCAAATGTAATCATAAAGAAACAGGAAATTGTTTCAGAATATTGCAAAGTCAAGCAAAATAATATAATCAAAAAATGTTGAAAGGTTCCTACTATATCTGGTTGTTCTATTTTTCTAGTTGGTAGTCCTTCCATGCTCCTTTACAATACAATAATCCAAACAATGAATACTGTTGCATGTACAACTGTCATGGTTTAACCTCAACTAGCAACTAAGCACCATGTAGCCACTTGCTCACTCCTCCCCCACTACAGTGGGATGGGAAGGAGAATCGGAAAAAAAAGTAAAACTTATGGGTTGAGATAAGAACAGTTCAATGACTAAAATAAAATTAAAAAAAAAAATATCAAAAAGAGAGAGAGAAATATAACCAAAGAAAAGACAAATGATGCACAATGCAATTGCTCACCACCTGCTGACCAATGCCCACCCAGTCCCCAAGTAACGATTCCCCCTCCTGGCCAAATTCCTCTGGTTTATATATTGAGCATGTTGTTCAATGATATAAAATATCAGAATATCCCTTTGTCTAGTTTGTATCAGCCGTCTTGGCTGTGCTCCCTCCCAGCTTCTTGTGCACCTCCTCACTGGCAGAGCATGGGAAACTGAAAAGTCCTTAATTTAGGATAAGCACTCCTTGGCAACAACTAGAACATTAGTGTATTATCAACACTATTCTCACACTAAATCCAAAACACAGCACTGTACCAGCTACTAGGAGGAAAATTAACTCTATCCCAGATGAAACCAGGACAAGTCACATGTTTTGTATTTATATCTACAAGATCTTTTTGAACTGAAGGAATATCAGTTCTTCACCTGTAAAATAACATCAAGGAATACTGAAGCTAAGAATGCAAAGCGTCTCAATTATAAGAGTTTAGTCTTCCATCTAAGAAAAATTTCCATGTCATTAAATGTATATATCAATATCTGCTCTGATAGACTTTCACTGTATACCTCAAGTACACTTTGTACTTGGCCATTTCTTGTAATATGTGGTTGAGCATTTCTGCCTTGTAGAGGCAGGATGCTTCCTTTCCATGGATGTAGACAGACTGGATCTTTGAAGTGAATGAAGAGTGCTCAGTGAAAATACTTATCTTAAGAAGTACAAATCATTCCCAAAGTATTTAAGCATGCTTTTGACAGAGACTTCTGGTAACTGATATAGACTTCTGGTAACTGACTCTTGGATGACATATTCTGCAAGAGTGAGGGTTAGGAGTCGTTCCAGGTTCAACTGTCTTCTCCCATCTTCCTCTCTTTCTTATTTTGGCCCATCAGGTGCAGGAGAATATTTTGGCTGACTCAGGCATGCTTTTCTATTTTTTTATGACAGAATAAGAATTTAGAACTTCCCCTGTGCCCTTGAAAATCACAGTTGTGATGTTTTGTAGTGTATGTAGCAGTGTAAAAAAAAAGCCACTGTGTAATTTTCAGATAGTTTAGATGTAATCTTGGGAGAAGTGGTTTGCTGGACATGTCCATGTTCAGTCTTTCAAAAAACAAAAATGTGTGACTCTATCTTAGGAGTCTGATTTAGGCTATTCCTTCTAGTCTGAAGGAATTTTTGTAGACAGGAAATCTACATGTACCTGTAAGGTACTTTTGCAAAAGAACGCTCAAATAGCTTTTGCTACAGGAGTGCATCTCTGCACAGAATAAACCAAAAGCCCCCCAAACTAGGTCAGATACAGGAGCCACTAAGGTCCTTGTCAAGTATGATCTAAGATTAAGTTTTGTTAATTTATGCTTTACTTTGGTGGCGTTGCTTCCAGCTTCAAGAACATAACTGTATGCTGGAAGAAAATGTATGAGTTTTATTTTAAGCTATAGGGCTTAAAATGGACTCAAGTAATTTTGACAGGCACAAAGTTTGCTTGTCTTCTAGGCAAAGCAAATAAATCATGGAATCATAGAATCACAAAATGGTTTGGGTTTGAAGGGATCTTTAAAGATCATGTAGTCTACCATCTCCTGCTATGAACAGGGACATCTTTCACTAGGTCAGAGTGCTCAAAGCCCCAGTCACCCTAACTTTGAACAGTTCCAGGGATGGGGCATCCACAAATGAACTACCTTCGCAAAAACATCTTTTGCAATAGTTACATAAACAGACTAGAGGATTTTAGATGCACTTCTTAGTAAGCTGCAACAGCCAGGGAAGGGGGAATGTTATCAAGAACCAGGTGAAAGGGAGTTTGTCATCTGGAATGGCTAAAGAACAAAGCTGTCAGGAAAAGCTCACAGCCAGAGGAACAATTCTTGGTAAAGCAATCTAAGTGAAGAGGACTATGCTTAACATATTATAAACTTAAAATTAATAAAATGTAGCATATAAAACACAGTGATGAACAGACTGTCAAGACAGCCATGTTACAGGTCTGTCTCAAAACAGCAAGAGTCATCCCCAGGTTATATCAGTATATTTCCATTTATTTGAATTTCACTTGATTACCATGAAAAATTAATAGTGGCATAGCCATTGTTAAGCAGTTCTTCTTCCATTAGCATGTTACCTTCCTAGTTGCTGGTTGGCATTGTTGGTAGCTTTTATTTCCAAGATACATAAAATTACCTCCTTGGTCTGGAGAATGAATTGTTGCTTATATTTGTTTTTTCCTCCTATTCTGGAAACTTCAAATCTTTCTTGTTTCTTATTATTATTGTAATAAGTAAGTACTGCAGCAGAAATGGTAAGTTGCTTTTCTCCCCTGTGAAATGTGACTCACATTTCTAAATATACTTTAATCTGTTGTTGTCCCCTTGTGAATAAATAGTAGCTATAAATCCTATTAAAACACTGCTCCATCTAATAATGTGATGGGTAACACAATCTTGGTAACTCTGTGTTCTTCCTCAGAAGTGTCAGACACCTTCATCTCCCACTCAGTGTGACAGGATTTGCAAACATGCAGCATTTCCTCAAAAAGACCCATATTGAATCCTGCCAAAAAAAACCCTATCTAAACCAACTCCATGAAATCTTAGCACTGAGCCAATGCCAAATGTCTTCAAGATTTTATTCAAACCCTTTTTGAGCTTACTAGTTTAACCTGAAGGAGTAGAAAACAACCTTTTCAGGAGATTTCTGGAGTTTCTTGCTTTCAGTTGAATGAGAGGAAGAGTATTTTTTTTTTTTTTCTAGATATGACAAAATGTGTATTTGCAGTTCTTACCAGAATCTGAATTCTCCTACTGGAGAGTAAACAAAAATGAAACCAGAATTTATTGAATATCATACTTTATCCCTACAATCAATAGCTCTCACAACAATTTCTCATATAACTTGATCAGAGTTGTTTTCATATGTGTTTGAGAAAACCATGCGGATTATGTAATTTTGTCATCTCAAAATCAAAGGAGATGTAATTATAAATAAATCAGGATTAAAGCTGGGTAAGATCATAACTCTCAGAATTCCACAAATAAAATTCAGAGAAGCAGAAGACATAGAAATGGACTGTATTTCCTGAAGCATTTATGTTTCACATAAGCAGAAATTTCATAATCTTAAATGCTTTTATATCCATGAGGCAGAGAACTAGAAACTCGGGGTCAGATGTCCACAAAGCACATCATCATGTGTGATATAGATATTTTTAAAGATGACAGCCTGGAATAATTATTCCAGACCCTGGTTACTAAGCAGAGAAAAACAATAAAAATGCATGCAAAGTGTATTTTTACTTCTTTATATGCATTCTTCCACCCACTCCTCCTCTTCTCAAGCACATTGTTGAAGATTTAAACCAAAAAAATATAAATTCTGAAAACAGAATAATGTGCAGCAAGTGTTCTTGTCCTCCAAATAAACTTTCCCCCCAACTTCACTAGTTCAGAGAAGTCATATTTTGATGATATATGAACACAACCTGCTTATACAAATTTAATTTTTTAGCTTTACACCTAATACTGCTTTCTCAAAGAGACTTCTGCAGGATGTTAAGGTAAATAATCTGTAATATGTATATCAGTCCTACTCAATGTTGCACTAGCTAACCAGCCCTCTGCTGTGGGTTCCTTGGGGTAAACATCATACTGGAGGAGTTGGTGGTCTTGGGCAACACACACCTGCTTTATTGGTCTTGTACTTGAGGCTTGAGAAGCCTGAATTACTCTCAGCGTGAGTAGCTGCCATATAACCAACCCCCTGTCATGCAACACTGTAAAGGAAGGTGCTGGCATGCCCCAGGTTGGTTAGTGCTGTGCTCTGGTGGACATCATCCTGCTCTGTCAGGAGAAGTGAAATGGTTTTGTTTGCTACGCAAGATAAAAAGCACCTCAATATGGGAGGGAAACTGAACCTCCCTGCAGGTGGGATCTGGAGAGCAAACTGTGGGAATTCACCTGGGGTCACTCCGATGCTGCACAAAAGTGGGGTTCCCAGCACCCGAAGGGACATAAAATTTGCTTTCTAACTATATTTCTCTTCCTATTTCTATCTTTTTGTTAAAGCAATTTTATTATACTATTTGCTGTTGTGCCTTTCTGATTGAGATCTAGAAAGACCCCTGTGCACTCCATCCCCCTGATGCAGAGCAATGTCTGAGTCTTCCCTCTGCTTTCTGCAATACAGATTACAGCATAGACGACAAGGTGGCAAATGTGAATCACTGCAGCCCGCAAAAGATTTGGTAATTTACATATAACCAGGCAAGCCAAAGATAGATAGGTATAACTACATCCCTTATTGGTACAAACTGGCAGAGTTTCATTCAGTTTATCCTGTCTAAGAATTCTGATTATGAATATTTAAACCTTCAGGATATCTTCAAACCTGATCTAGTAAATCTCTTCCTTTTTTCATCCCATGTTCTCCATTCTTCTACCTCTTTCTCTTAAAGCTGAAATTTTGCAGTGGCCCAGCATTGGTTTTGTGTCAAAAATCTTTTATGCTCAAAAGCAGAAGAAATTATTTCTACCAATTGTACTTTCTTTCACATATTGATGCTAGAAGGAAGGGTGACATTGTTAAATTCTTTCTAACTATACTCATTAAAATGTTGCCATTATTTGGAGAGCTTTATGAATGGAAATTATTGACCTTAATTCATTTCAGACAAGTCAGTATTATAAAAGCCAGTGTCACAGTTGACAGTAATTAACACTTTTGCTTTTTCCCCAGAGATTGAACATAATGAATGACTGTAGCCTACTACTTGCTATTTTATAAATTGCACTTCACTTACCTCTAAAAAGAATAATATAAGATTGTGATGATATAAGATGTGTCCTCTAAAAAAAAGTAATAAGCACAAACAAGTTGAGGTTAACATCCTAAAAATCTTTAAATCTGTTTAAATAAACAAGCAAACTGCAAAGTGCCCCAAGGTCCGTATTTTGATAGTTTGACATAAAGTGTTCCTCCCAAGAAGTGTTCCCTTCTAGGACGGGATTAAAGTAGCCTTGCGGTCCAATGAACCTTTGCATCTAAGGAGAATCTCAAGTCTCCAGACCACCCAGCACATTTTATTGAAGTCATTGAAAGCCAAAAGCAGAGGCAGAGGGTTCCTGTATATTTGCAAGCCTCAGAAATTCCATAGATACTTGAGTGTTCAGCTCTTCTTGCCTGCTCTCTGAAGTACACTTTTCACGGAAGAACTAACTACGCTACTCTAACGTGAACATTTCACTTTAGTCCAATTATTTCCTGCACAAAGAACTATGATTTCATAATAGCAAGCTGGTGTAGGAGAGTATACTGGAAAGCCCTTATTATATACCATGTATCAAGATTAATTATTGCACTTAGCCTAAAGCATATCAGGTTAATCTCTGTTATCATTTAATTATCTTCCTAGTTATCTTTTAATTATCCTGTTTTCCTACTACTGCTAATATATGTAGCTACCATCCTGCATCTTTTTCCTTTGCACAGAACACACAGTTTTTGAACTGCCGCACAGCTTGTGTCAATGCTTTGTAAATGTTACCTACATTATACATTTTTTATTTAAAACCACAGATTTCATCATGGTAGAATACCATCAGCATGGTAACTGATCAGAGTAAACAGAGCATTTAATTATTTTATGAGAATTGTTATAATCTGAAATGTTACCCTGATAATTGCTTTCCCTTCCATATACATCTTTGCATATATTAGACAGAATATTGGTATGTGAAGCAGTGGGGATTGACCTTTCACTATCCACTCATTCCCTCCCCAGTGAATAAAAAATCTTACTGGATAGTTTCTTTAAGAGCAACCCACACATGTTTTGGGTCCTTAATGAGAAGGATGTTTTGCCTTTGCACCTTTTATTTTTTTTCAGCAAGAACATTAATAGGCAACAAAACAAAAAAGTCTAATTTCATAGCAAACTGCACAAGATGGTTTCTTGGGCAGTGCATGTCAAGTTTTACCATTCTCTGCTACAGAAGGTGGATAAATTAGCAGAAACAGGGGAAAGCTGGACAATGCTACAAATCTTTAAACATTGGTAACTATTCAGTGTGAGTTACGCTAAAATATCAATTGCAAGGAAACTGAATGTCATGCTTCATGGGACAACCTGATAATAGCGACAGTGTAGTGTACTGTCTGTTTATTGTTAATTTAGAGAGAATTGTATGCTTCACATAAAAAAGGGAATAAAATTAAACAGAAACGAACAAACAAACAAAAGAGGTACCTCTCCCAGAAAGCTTGCATAAAGCTCAGATAGAGAGAGAGAAGTTTTGCTGAAGGTACATGTGCACAAAATGTGCTAGCCTGATAAATGGTAACTGTCAACAATCTTTCAGATATCAACAGTCAGATATCAGCTATCAACAATAACCTGATTATTAGCCCCAGCTTCAACTGTCAACATCTTGTACAAAACCTAAAGACTTTTAAGGAGAGCTGAGGTTGAACGGACTCAAGAAGGCATTGAAGAAGGGCTGCTATATTTTTGTTTTCCCAGATATATACTATTTGTATGTTTGGCAAGCTCATCAAATATATCACATAAAAAAGAGATATTTGTTCATTTGTCCAGAGTTTCTGGATGTTTGGTACCTTGCTGAGAACAAACATTCTAGTGCCAGCAAGGTAGCTACATAAATTCCCAGGTGGACACGCTGATGCGTGTCACACACATGAACACAAACTGCTTTGTTAAGTATTCACATGGTGTATAGAAGAGACAGCACAATTTCCTCCTTTTCTTGACTTAGAAAAGTGATTTGAACTCAGGTCCTATTACCAAAAATTGCCAGGAGTGCTAAAGAATCATTTATCATGGGGGCTCCCTTCACCTTGCCAGTTAAAGCAATGCTGGTCTGCTTGAAAAAATTATAATGCTTGTTTTGGCTACAGGCAGCCTCATGAACAGCCCTGCTCCTTCTCCCTCTCACTGCCTTTGAGTATTTAATTAATTGTTTAGGATAGAACATCTGCAGAGCAGACCCTGTTCCAGGAGCCCTCAGCCACCTCTGGAAGAAGACATCTTTCCCCATTACCTGCAGAGAGAGCTTGGAGCAACCATCTTTGCCCTCAGGGCCATGTGTCCTCTATCTCTTCTTCACTCTGTGGTACTGAGCTGAACACACCAGAGTCTGTATGCTGGCTCTCTGAGTCCATTCCACACTCCCTCCTGAGAAATATTTTTACTCTTTTTCTGCTCAGGCCCCACAGAGCTAGGCAGGGAAAAGATCTCATTTAATCTTTTGCTTTGAAATGGGGAAGATGCTGCTAAAGGTTATACTGCACAGTATTAAAAAGAGAAAACTATACTTACTGGAGACATTGGTTTGGGTACCACTTGACATCAAAACATGAGGAGAAAATTGTAGTTCAGAACATTTTAACTTGTCCCTCTAATAATAATTGCATGTGAAATTGTGGGCTGCAGTGGCACTGCTTTTTGTCAATTAGTATAAGATGAAAATGCTTGTGGAATCCAATTCTGCATGGATCTATGCTAATTTCGTGGTATGTTTCCAGATTATATCCTTCAGTTTGACAGATTTTGTGAAATGTTATATGGCAACATCTGATTTATTTAGTTAGAGATGCTGCCTAATGAGAAAAGTAATCAGTCCCACTAGCCTTTGCTTTCAAATATCAGTTCCCATTAGAGACATTTCTGCAAACCCTTACTGCTCTTCAGTCTATTAAGTGGAGATTTTCTGACTGAGAAAACTTTCCAAATCCACACATCATAATTTAACTGAAATATGGTTACTTTCCCCAATGTATGTATTTCCATTTCTACATTTTGCTAATAGCTTCTTTTTGCTGTTAAGATTTAAGCAAAGGTTTTCTCTCCTGCTAGCCAATTATTCTCATTCAGTTGATGCAGCAGTGGAAGTACAATTAATCCACAATCTGTGATGATACAGCCATTGCCATGACAATATCTCGTCACACTTGTTTTATGGAATGAGCTGTTAAGATTTCTTGTAAGCTAAAAATTTTTCACTAATATTTAACACTTTTAAGTTTAACAGAAATTACAGATATTAAATAACAAACCATTATAACAGTTATGACTGATAGATTGGTATTATGTTCTTTATCCTACAGATAAGTACTATAGTATGTTTTCCAGTATCATCATTCTGGCAGCTGGAGAATTATGTAAAAAACTAGATTTCTACCTCCTAAATTTATGTTAAAGACATTCTTTTCCTCATTCTTTCACTACTTGCACAATATTTATAAATGTAAACCAATTGTTAGATTAGTCCAATTTTACAAGAAAAAATTACTGTCCTATTTTTTCAAAGAAAGGGGAAGTTAAAGGACTACTTTTACTATTACTACTACTACTACTACTGCGATGACGATGATGATGACTTTGATGATGATTTAAATTCTTGATTATTGAAAGGTGAGAGTTTAGCTACGAAAAAGAAAATACCAAAGATCACAATGCTTAAATCTCAGAGCAGCTGCAAATTAAGAAATTTCAACATGACTGCTTTTATATGAAGAGAAAATGTAAAAACACTCTAGAGCACAATGTATGATCTTACCTAGGTGCTTCACAAAGTCCAGATTACTAATTTTATATACTTACTGATAATTGCAATGAATCTATTGTATAGCAATAAACTTTTTAGTATGGACTATCTGCAGGAGTTATACTATTATATGAAGTGCTATATAGTTTTAAGAATGTTTCTTCTCAGTTCCTTAATAGAATTCATAGCATCTCCCAAAAATAGATTATTTATTTATCTGACATTTTTAATAAACTTTTGTAAATAATCTGAAATGTTTTCTTTTACACAGAGCTGTGTAGCAGCTCACAAATTTCATTACCATTGCTTCATAAAATGTCAAAAGGACCAAATGTGCTGAACCTGTTATAATGTACATGACATACCTAGTGTTATTAATGACAAGTTTCTGTAATAAAATGAGATCATTTATCTTTGTTCAAATCAGATCCACATGCCCAGACTCAAGAGAGAAAGTGGCTTCCTGAGTGTACTCTTGTATACTGAATCATTAAATTTCATGTTAAAGATGACATTCAGAAAATAATATTGTGTAAAAAGGCTATATTAAGACAACAATAAAAAATGACTCAGAAGGTTTAAATGAGTTTGATTCATTTTATATTCCCATATTATGCAGATTAATAAAAGCTATAAATTCTAATCGAAGCAACCCAAACATTCAGCACATTCAGAATCACAATTCTTCATTTTTTTTCTCTCTTCCTGTACTCCCTTCCCCTTTTTAAATGAGGTTTTTGTTTTTGGTTTTTTTTTTTGTTTGGTTTTGGTTTTTTGTTTTTTTTTTTTTTTTTTTTTCTGTGAGGAGCTGAACACATCAGCTTCTTCTAGAGCTCCTCCAGCATGTGCAGTCTGCAGACAGGTAAACCCAATCTACAGGGGCTTTGCTCTGGGAATTTCAGCTTTTTATTCTGCAGAAGGTTTGCTCTCCCTTTTTCTTTGGAAATAAAACACAGAGGAAATTGAATTTTCAGAACCTTGAGCTCTTGGCTAGCCATGAGCACCATAGACCCTTTGGACTCCTACCACGATGATTATCTAATAGTCCAAGGAAAGAGCTATCTATCCTACTGTATTTTAAGCACTTACCTGAGGTGCCAGATTTAGGAATCTCATCATTAGAAGGTATCCCATAATCCCTGAAGTGCTTTTCATGACTGGTCTAGAGAAAATTTAAGAAACAGTCCCTCTCTGAAAAGGATTTTTTTCCTCCATTATCATAGAAAAAGTATAGGCATCTAAGTTAAATGTTCAGTATGAGTACTAGATGTGTACTCAAGGATATACTCAGGAATTAACCCCTCCTTTTCTTTTACTTGTAAGGCTTACTCTGTAAACAGATACCTCTTCTGCAGAATTTACCATGTGAATACATAGTGGAAAGGGTGTCAGTACATACTTATAGTATTATTCTCTTTCTCTCTCAATTACTGGGCTTGGCAGACCTTCAGTTTAACGTATGCAACTGTTTGTATGTTCTTATATACCTAGAGGCTAATTTCTCAGTGTGATAATACAGAATTCACGTAGGGAAACATTGGATGTGAGTTTTACATGAAAATTTCAGCAATCCTGAGCAATTTGAAGTTCACATGCTAGTAAATGTGTTCCTAGGAAGTGATAGTGTCACAGCATTAAAATTCAAGATATTGTTATTTAGAAGTGAAGAAAATTGTAAATAAAATGCAATCAGAAACAAAACAATTTAATAGTAGGGAAAGAATCTTAAAGTGCCTTAGCAAACACACAACTGAAATAATTTATAAGGGACAATGAGTCTTCATAACCAAGAGATATCCAAAGATCTTATGGGTGGAAGAGAAGCTGATATTAAAAACCTTGAGATATGGTATAAACAATCATATCATAATAGGACATCAGTTAAAGATGTCAAATACATTGAAAAAAAAGACATTTTGCATCTTCAGATCACTGTGGGAACATTTGCTACCAGCACAAGGTACTGTAGGCTAAAAGGTATCCAATTACAACACTGTTTCTTTCATATCTGGAAAACCTGCTAGAAGGGTAGATTAAGCAAAGGACACTCAATTAGCCAATGAGAAGGTTTGAGACAATGTTATTTTCTACTAGCTGTGTCATTAAACTGTATGGTATAGAGCTTATCGCTCCATCAAACAAATGAACACAGTGGGACAGAAACTATTAATGAATGAATACTCTATCTCTCTAAAACTTCCCCTTCTCTCCCAGTGTAACTTGCATTTAGGTAAAGAAGGCTAAGAAACTGAAGAACATGCAGGAAAATTACCTATTAATTATTTTGGAATAAGAATTTTGCAATGACTATTCCATATTCTGTCCCTCTATGGAGAATTTAATTCTGAAATAAACTGAAGGATGCCATTCAAAAACGTAAATATCACTATGAAATTGCTCTGGAATATAAGTATTTTGGGCATCAAATGATGGCAGATAGATTATGGTAGAAAAGTGATCAGTTTTCTTCTTGTAGCCGAACACGTTCCTCTTGTAGAACTGGTCTTGCTGCAGGATCCCAAGTGAGAAGCCTAGGTTAATGGTTAACAGTGCTATAGTTGAGGAGTTTTACTGTTTCACAAAAAAAGCCCCCAAAGAAACAAAAAAATATAATAAAAACTGTATACATACTCCTGATTCCTGTTACAGTTTCTGAAAACAGTGAAAGCACTTGCAAAAGGTGTTAATCCTGTGGATAAATGAGAATCAAATATGAATCACAGAAACATCAGAGATTAAGACACTATTACATAGATGAGACAAGGAAGAGTCAGGGCAAACACTGAGAACATTAGGAAAATGAAAGAGATTAAATATACAAACATATTCCACTATTGTTAGTGGAAAACTTCCTAACAGAAAATTTTGTTGCTTTGTTGAATATTTACCCTGGACAAGTAGATGAAAATAAAAACTGCATTGAAAAAAATTAAAAAGGAAAGAATTATTGGTAAGATTTCTACATCTATTTCCATTTTCAGTATTCTATTAAATGAACAATCAGATATAATTCAACTCTTGGAAATTTTCTGTGGTTTTTTGCTTGCATTCAGTATTTAAGTAGGCCATAAACATAACTTCAGATACATTTCTTGTTAAACATGTCAGCAGTTTGCTATTGGAGAGTGACATATAACAAATTCTGTAGTTAAGTTTCCTGTAGCAACATTTGTCTAATGAATTGCTGTGCATGAGCTTCAGAGATTCAGTCCCAAGATACAAGGCAGTACTCACTTAAAAGAGCATTGTGGGGATGTAACAGTCATTAGACTGAATATATTCTTAGGATGCAAGGGAAAAAATTTCAAATGTGGAGACTGCTTTAGAAAACAGGGTTTTAAAGAACTAATACAAGAACAGAGTAAACTGCTCCAGCAGGAACCTTTATAGCCGAACTTAGAAATAAATCCATAGTTAAACTTTTTAGTTTACTTCTGAAAACACTGAAAAGGGCAGACTATGCCTTTGTGATTTATCAGGAGTAAAATTTCAGCTCACAACAATTCCACTAACTATACTGGAATTAAGTTAATTATAAAAAGTACACAGACTCCTATGACAGAGTGGTGAAACCAGCTCCAGAGAAGTTTCCCTTCTGCCTTTGCTCCAATTCCTTGTCCAGGAGAGGGAGGAAGCACCGTGTTGAGTCTCACATCTATCTTTGGATGTATGATAGGCAGCAGCTACGTAGGCAGTCAGCACATAAGTGTACCAAATTAACTGGACAGAGTGAAGAGGTTTCTCCTGTTCTGTCAGATAAAGAAGAAAAAAAGGAAAAATGTAATCCAGAGTGTGTTTAGAGCTGTGCTCTTGGAAGCTCAGAATGGAGTTGAAATAGGCCCATATATGCTCATACCAGCATTTTTCAATTATCATTGAAAGCATTTTTCTGAATAGTATAACAAGGAATTTCATTTTACCATACAGACTGCCAAGGAAGAGTAATACCTGATGATCTGCTGAAAGGAATGCAAGCTGCCAATCCAGTCCAGGGAGAGAGGACAGATCTCATGTAAGTCACAAAAGTCATTAAAACCTTTCTTCTGCTCAAACATGCTTAAAAAGCATAATTACAAATGCTTTCTCATGCAGACATCCTTAAATATAAATTCTACTTCAGTTTTATCTTAACAAGTGCTGCTGCACAAGCGTAGTTTTTAAAGCCTATATCTTAAAAGAAGCACTACTCTTGGGTCTAACTGATAATTCAACATCGTCACCTAGGTCATGTTAAGTATAGATTTTCAAAAAAATCAAATTCTTCCTTGTCAACTGATGAAGGCTGGTTTTTGATAGAAACCATAATGCAAGCTGCCTAGATGTCTGGAGCACTTAAGTCCACTGACTTGAATTCCAGAACTGACCTGGCATGTCTTCCTACTTCACATACTAATCTATTGATAAGGCAGCATCAGTATTTTTAAGACACAAATGGATATGTACAAGCACTAGAGGCTCAACAAGGGTATAACACTAAAAAATGTCCTGAGATGTGAAGGCCCTTCCGCAAGTTTGCTGTTACCACAGGTAATACTGATGCTGCTATTGGGTGTAATTTTTGATGACTTGATCTTATTTATTTATTTGACAGAATGAAGCAATTTCATTCACTTGCATGAACATTATGATATTATCAAGAGCTGACAAACTCGGCGAAACAAAAAAAGAAAACGTGGGATTTTTTTAATTGAATTAAACCACAAGACCCTCAGAAGAAAGGTCTGCAGGATAAGTTCTTAATTGCTTCCACCTTTGTTTCTTCAGTTTTATTTGGGTGTTTTTGTTTAATTTAACACTCCAGTGAACTATCCAATGAAAAAGTAGTAGTGTCAGATATCAACTTCTGCATTTTCACTTAAAGCAACAAATTAATACAGTCAATATAAATCAATTTATTCTTTTTGTAATGATTCCCAGATGTAGGCTCTAATATTTCATGCATCACTAAATCTATCAAGTAACGATTGTTTTCTTGGAGCTAATAGAGATAAAACCATTCATTTTTTGTGTCTTTCTCCTATGCTGATGTTAAGTTTTGCCTTAGCTGTTTCAGACAGAAATGAATGGCTACCCCAAGGCAGAAAGAATCTGTAAATTTAGCTTTGCATTCCATCCCAAATCCAATTATTATAACAACCCTGTTACTACTGTTATAGTTAAATGCCTGTCAGTGTTTCTATTATAACCCTTTCTGTGGGAGTTTATAACTCAACCATTAAAAAAAAAATTTGCTCCAAGCTAAACCTTGGCATATGTGGTTTCAGCTCAGAATACATTAAAAGAATAAATCAAAACAATAAACCTGCAAAAGCTCCCCCCCCGACCCAACTTTCTGAAACATCTCTTTGGCTGGTTTTAATATTTTCGAAGGGGAAAACAAAAATTTTTTAAAAATCAAAAACTGAAAAAGAACATTCATCTCATGTCAAGTCAACAGCAAAAGTTGAGCAACATCTGGATCAAAAATGTGGGAGCAATCCATGTCTCTGTGAAACTGTTGATTTCAGAATCTGTCCGGATGCTGCCACAGCTGCAGACTGCAGACTGTCTGATGTTTCACTGTCTCTTGAAGTAGGCTGCCTAATGGGACTGTTAATACCTACCTGTTACAGTTACCTGATCTAAATATTGATACATGCTGAAGAGTGAAGGGACAATAGAAATATAATCAAAAGACTTATTTTTAAAAAACATTTCAAAAAGTCCTAATATGAAGATATAGAGAGTAGGCCTGTAGGGAGAACTACAGCTGTAACAATGTCAGTAACACATCTAGTTAGCATCCTTACCCACTGATACCTGATATATTTTAAAATCAATAACACCATATCAAACTATGCCTTTGCTTATTAACTATAAAATTAAAGTCCATGCATCTTCCTCTTCTATAGTGTTATTGCATGTGAAAAACACACTCATCAAGCAACTCAGAAGCGCAATTTTGGACATGGAGAATTCAATACCCAGGATGGGGATAGGAACGGCCATGAATGTGGGTTTAAAATATAGCCAGAGCAGTCTGTTCTAATATATATCACTTACTGAAACAGTGCACTGGGGAACATTAGAATGAACTATGTATGCTACCTTAGGATGCTGGAGAAAACATTTTCAGAGAACTTTCATTTTCAGACTTTTTTTTTTTTTTTTTTTTTGTGGTTAGTTGATTGTACTTGTTTCTTTGCAAAGCATTATTCATCTTTTATTTTGTTTACTTTTTCTAAATTACTTCAGGAAATTATCAGAGGGTTTTCAGTTACAGACGGTCCCCCAGGTTTGCTTGAGTAGCTCAATAGGTTTTATCCAATTTGCCTTACTTTGAAGTTATAAAACCTCCTGTGCCATTGTTCTGTGGCTTTAGAATTCCTCATAATCTCACTACAGATTAGACTCAACTAACTAATTGTGTCATCAGAACGCTGTCACCCCAGCATCACCTTTTACAGATCCTTAATTAATATATTAAAATCTATTGGTCTGACTACAATACTTGCCCTCCCCCACTTAACCTTTTAGAATCTTGAAACAGATCATCTAAACCTCTCTCTGGTTTTGTTTCTTATTTGTTTGTTCTCTTCTATTATGTTTAAATTTTAATTCATTTTTTTCTTCCCGTGCCAGGGCTTGTTAAATTCATTGAGAGTATTTTACCTTTTTCTCTTATCTTTTATGAGGTTCAAGTATTTTAATGGCCTTATAGTAAGTGAACTTATTACTTTATACATGTGGATGAAACTGACTGGACTGAGTTACCATAGATCCTTTCAGTTCTAGGAATCATACCAATTTATACCAATTGACTCCATGTGTTTTATACAATGCATGTATGGCACTCTGAGATGAAGGTAGCTTTTTGTCCATGCTTTGTATTTCTTATAATTTGTTGGACTTCAGTATTCTGCTTTATTTAATTTAAGCACAATTCTGTTCTATAATGTAATCTATTCAGTCTACTCATTATTTCCTGAGGCTGCTACAAGGTATATTGAATGACCTTGCTGTGAGATGTAAGTGTATTAACATGCAATATCTCAGTGATTTAATTTACAGTGGTAAGTTCTTGCTCTGTGTGAATACAATCTAAATGGCATGAGGAACTCCTAGAAATGTATGGAAACACTGCCTTTTATTTATATTGCCTTGATAGGCTGTTGCACTACAGAGGCTAAATATACTTGTAATATACCTGGTTCATGTTTGTTTGCATCTCATTTTACAAGGAATACAAACAAACAATGGGAGTTCCCTGTTATCATGCTGTTGTGGTTTAACCCCAGCCGGCAACTGGGCCCCACATAGTCACCTGCTCGCTCACTCCCCCTGCAGTGGGATGGGGAGAGAATCAGAAGGGTGAAAGTGAGAAAAGTCGTGGGTTCAGATAAAGACAGTTTAATAGGTAAAGCAAAAGCCGTGCAAGCAAGCAAAGAAAAACAAGGAATTCATTCACCACTTCCCATTGGCAGGCAGGTGTTCAGCCATCTCCAGGAAAGCAGGGCTCCATCACATGTAACGGTGACTTGGGAAGACAAACGTCATTGCTCCAAATGTCCACCCATTCGTTCTGTTTCCCCCAGCTTTATATGCTGAGCATGACGTCATATGGTCTGGGATATCCCTTTGGTCAGCTGGGGTCAGCTGTCCCAGCTGTGTCCCCTTCCATCTTCTTGTGCGCTCCCAGAGTACTTGCTGGTGGAGTGGTGTGAGAAGCAGAAAAGGCCTTGTGACTTTGTGTAAGCACTGCTCAGCAACAGTGAAAACATGCCTGTATTATCTGTTTCCAGCACAAATCCAAAACATAGCCCCATGTTAGCTTCTGTGAAGAAAATTAACTCTACCCCAGCCAAAACCAGCACACACGCTGATTCATTTTGCCAGCCATATGAATGGAAGGCTTAAAACCTTAGAAAGACATTCTGAAAAGTGCATAGCAGTGACCCACCTCTTTAACTATTTAAACCACAGAATCACAGAATCGTCTAGGTTGGAAAAGACCTTGAAGATCATCTAGTCCAACCATTAGCCTAACATTGACAGTTCTCAACTATACCATATCCCTAAGCGCTCTGTCAATGAGCCCATTGCGAGTGCAATGACCAGTGCAAGAAGTTTTATCATCATCTTGCATGTGGATAGTTTGGCTAATATGGATGCATTTTCAAAAGTTCTAGCTGACATTCAACTTGTTAATTCGAGGCAGGAAGTCTGGAGTGTTATCTGCAGCTCCCCTGTGTTGAGGACTGTTCCTATGCAGTGGTCAGACATGTCCAGCCTTCTTCTTACATAGCTAAAAGTGTGCAAGATGCAACTTCTTAAAACATCCTTCAAAATGTGAACCAGTTGAGACAGGTGACTGGGAATCAGGCTGCTGTGTAACATTACAGGTGGAAGGAAGAGAATTAGCTTAATGAGGAGATTTGCTTGAAAGGACTTTCCTAATGACTCAGAGCTGTCAGCAAGCACCACAGACCTTCCCCACCATGAGACCCAAAATGGTGGTACCATTGCAGATACCTAAGCACATGATATAAGGAAAGATTGATAATTAAAATTCAAATTTTCAATATAGCAACTCCTGAGACTAGATAAAATGAAGATGTACTTGTAACTCAAGAATGAAAGCTGCCCTGAAATAGATAGCTAGACTTCCTGTATAATGTATGAAACATATTAAACTTTTCATAATGGATTTGCATTTTTAACAAGAAGCTGTGTGAGGCAGCCAATACAAAATCCAGCATAAAAAAGCATGCCTTAAATCTTGTTTCTTTCTAGTACTGAAATATCTCACTCTGTTCAGCACTCATATCTATTCAGCACTCATCTTCTCCAAGAAAAAGTATTTAAATCCTGATTTTTAACACATTTGGAGCCACTAAACAGGAGCTATTGCATTATCCTAAGAAACAGGTAGAGCTAATGGTGACTTTCATACATCTACTAACTGAAGGTTTTCAACGTTCTTACAGGACTTGAGAAAAATTCATATCCATAGGAAAGTGAATTTATTTATTTTCTTCATGCAAGAAGACTCTATACTTTCCCAGGGAAGTGTCCAAACGATTATGGTTTTGCCTTATCACTCCCCTGAGGAAAATGTTTCATTTGCATTAAATAATGATAACTTCTGTAGCCCAAAAAGGGAGAGTAAGCCCAGATTTATGGTGTTCCAGTACAATTCTTAGTGTACTAAGCAAGAAGTCTATATTCCAATAGTCATTAACTTAAAATGTACAATTTTATGTCTCTATGAGTATTATGGCCTGGTGGCCCAGGGTTGTCTTTTTAGTATTCTCATATACAGAACACTAAAGTAGAATCTGGGCATTCTACTGCAATTGCCAGTTTACAGACAAAAGTCTGTGGAATGTTTTGCACTGTCAAGTTTAAGTTTTTGAAAGACTCCTATTGAAAAGCAAGGTCAAATTGCAATTTTAGGAGGAGAATAGGTTTTGTGAACTCTGTCATCACTTCATTTTGCCTCTATGCAAAGAAAATTGTATCTTATGTTCCAAGTCACAGTACATTTATTCTCAGATAGTTTTACACTGCATTCACCACCAAATATTTTCTGTCAAAATGTTTATATCAACCACGGAACTCTTACAGAAAGTAACTACACTTCTATGGCCTGGAAGGAACAGATTTCATGTAGGGTTGGCATATCTTTTGTCTCACAGCATAACTGAAATGTATTTCCAAAGGTTTAAGTATACTGTGGTGATCAATAAAGCAGGAGTACATCTATTTCTGTACTGTTTAAATAAAGGTTATAATCCCCCACACCATCCATGATATTAATTGACTTCTGATAACACTGAAATCTAAACAGGTTCTTCTACAGATTTGAGCATCATGCAACTGAAGCTAAAGAAAATATTTTCAAAACATCATAGTAGTAAACTGCATAAAAGTTATTGCTTCTAAATTATAAACTAGGAATTAATGAAGATTAAGATTATGGGCAAAATGTAATGTCCAGTGAAAAGGCTCAGATTTGTTTTTACATTTATATATTCAAAACCTCGTGTTTGAATACAAAATCTTTACAGTAAAAACCCTGTTCATGAATTCTAATGGTAGAGGACAAAGCCCAAGTGAGTCACTGTAGGCTGGCTGCGTACATCCTATACTATTGAGACTGGCCAGGAAGGTAAGCAACCTTGTTTATGGAATGGCTCTACGGTAAACTATGGCCTGAGTGGTCACCTGTCTGTGACTTAAGGTTTGATTTTGTGCATCCTACCTGTGTTACCTTCACTCCTAACTGTGTTACCTTGGCTCATTCTTACAGGAAAAAATGCTGTTCAGCTGTGCAAGAGTACTTAACCTGAAGCCATACAAGATAAGAACAGTTACAGCATAGAAAGACAAACTGTTGAGATGCTAATAATGACTGAAGGATTCATGTAGAAAATACTGACCTTCATGAAAAGTTATACACCCTTAAAAAATCCTCACAAACTGAAGATGACAATTCAGCACGTCTGTTTAAAGCCAGTTTAAAACAAGAGGATGATGGTGAGCATGTGAAAAGGTAAGTTCATAACATGCCAATCCTAGCTATCTATTGTGTACTAGCTAATGGATAACTGGTGTGTACTGTTGGCTGTGCATATCCTGCTTGCAAAGCCTCACTTCACACAATAAAATAACACCTGAATGAAGGTGTTCATGAGGGAGGTTATATTGCCACCCCATAAGACAACACAATTTAAACTCTATAAATGAACTGGACATGTAATTTTGTCAGTAACATGAAACACAAACCAGGGTCAGGAAGCACAACTTTTATCCCATCACCTTCTCCTACAGACCATACAGATCCAGCCTAGGTCACGGTACAGAGTAAAAAAACTTGCAACAGAGCTAAAGGTAAGCTGACATCCCTTGATTTCTTCATAGTGTTGTAGTATCCAGGTTCCACCTTGGGAAGTCTTTGTGATTTTTGATCTAACCATGAAGCTTTTCACTGAAAATTGAAATCTATGCCTTTCTAGCTCCTCATTTATACCTTCACAGGGGAGAAATAATATCAGTTGATAGTGTCATTCATATATGATATTCCCCAGGAGACCGATCTAAATCTTCATGAGGCTTGAAGGGCCGCTTGTATGTTCTTTGCTTTTCACCTGAAGAGGGTGATTTATAAAGGACAAGTTTATGATTGAATAGCTTTTGCTTGTCCTGGTTTAAATAAGTGACAATGAACAACTGCTGTACTTAAAAGCATGACTGGAGATTATTTTTGATCAATTTTTTATCTCCTATTCAACCTTCTGAAGGGAGCATAGGCTATATTAGGACTCATTTATTCAATCAAAAAATAAAAATTGAATACTTCTGTTATTGAGCATGCAGCAAATTTTTGTATCTTCAACAGCATCAGCATCAGTATCACTAGCTTTTAGTATGCAAATAGATACAGTTGCCGTTATGGAATTGTAGAATTCAGATTCGGCAACCTCACAGCTGTAGAAGTGAAGTAGAAATGCCATTAAATTCTCACTGCCACAATTCACTAAGAAAAATGATTGACCTGGGAAAGGGCCAATCTATACTCACCTCAATTAATTGTTAATGTATAAATGAATGTTATTAATGTTGCTTGACAAACCTGATCTCCTTCTACACAGGGCGACCTGCTTATTGAATGTGGGAAAGGCTGTGGATGTTGTCACCTTGACTTCAGTAAGGCCTTTGACACTGTTTCCCACAGCATTCTCCTGGTGAAACTTGCTGCTCATGGCTTGAATGGGCACACGCTTTGCTGGGTAAAAACTGTCTGGATGGCCGGGCCCAAAGAGTTGTGGTAAACGGAGTTAAATCTGGTTGGCAGCTGGCCATGAGTGGTGTCCTACAGGGCTTGGTTTTGGGGCCACTCCTGTTTAACATCTTTATTGATGACCTAGACGAGGGGATCCCCTGCACCCCCAGTAAATTTGCAGATGACACCAAGTTGGGTGGGAGTGTTGATCTGCTCGAGGGTAGGGAGGCTCTGCAGAGAGATCTGGACAGGCTGGAGCGATGGGCTAAGGCCAACTGTAGGAGTTTCAATAAGGCCAAATGCCGGGTGCTGCACTTGGGCCACAACAACCCCCAGCAGCGCTACAGTCTTGGGGAGGAGTGGCTGGAGAGCTGCCAGTCAGAGAGGGACCTGGGGGTGTTGATTGACAGCTGGCTAAACATGAGCCGTCAGTGTGCCCAGGTGGCCAAGAAGGCCAATGGCATCCTGGCCTGTATCAGAAATAGCGTGGCCAGCAGGGACAGGGAAGTGATCTTACCCCTGTACTCGGCACTGGTGAGGTCGCACCTCGATTACTGTGTTCAGTTTTGGGCCCCTCACCACAAAAAGGACACTGAATTACTCAAGCGTGTCCAAAGAAGGGCAACGAAGATGGTGAAGGGTCTGGAGCACATGTCGTACGAGGAGTGGCTGAGGGAACTGGGGTTGTTTAGTCTGGAGGAGAGGAGGCTGAGGGGAGACCTCATCGACCTCTACAACGACCTGAAAGGAGGTTGCAGAGAACTGGGGATGAGTCTCTTTAACCAAGTAACAAGCAATAGGACAGAGGGAATGGCCTCAAGTTGCACCAGGGAAGGTTTAGACTGGATATTAGGAAGCATTTCTTTACAGAAGGGGTTGTTAGGCATTGGAATGGCCTGCCCAGGGCAGTGGTGGAGTCCCCATCCCTGGAGGTGTTTAAGAGTTGGGTTGACATAACGCTTAGGGATATGGTGTAGTTGGGAACTGTCAGTGTGAGGTTGATGGTTGGACTGGATGATCTTCAAGGTCTTTTCCGACCTAGACAATTCTGTGATTCTGTGATCCATCACATATTGAATTCAGCTCCTCTCATTAATGCTATGAATCCCATCACAGCATTTTAAAGATGCCTTCATTCCTCCCTCTTCTCCCTCCCTCCCACCACATGCACACATTCTTAATAATGTTTTCATTTCCATCTTGTATTATTGTTATCGAAATAGATAGATTATATTTGTGAAAGAATCAATGTGGAGCCTGACTTTCCACTCAAGCACATCTATGCTGCCCACAAAAAAGATGGTTTGACTGTAGTTGCTTTTATGTAGGTTTTTGTTGGTACATCCGTTTATTATAATTTTACAGATTAAGTAGGCGATTTCATTTAGACCACAGGTGGTACCTAAACTCTCAGGTGTCTGCCTCAGGCCTGTAGGCTTCCCTTCTCTCTGAGTCACACCTGAGCTTTTGTCCAAACAACCATTTGTCCTATACTTATAATGTCTCATCAATAATATGCAGAGCATCTGGTTTGTTTTTCTGTTAGAATGACATTCTGACAGGGAACCTGATGGAAGTTTTGAATTTAAAATATTAAAATATGGGGGATTTTGTGGTTTTTTTGGGGGGTTTGGGATGTTTTTTTGTGGTAAAATAGGTAGATCTATACTTGGAGAATGTTTCTAGAATAGAGCAACACCTGTTTGAATTCCAGCAACATGTATCCTAAACAGAGTATTATATGAAAAGAAAGTCAGATCTGAAGGATTAAAAACATTTATTCAGTCCTTAGTTGTGTGCAGTTCATTTAAAAGTTATGCATTCAGTTTGAAATAATTGTTCAGGGGAAAATAATGAAAGATTTGTAAGGAGGATTGTAACACGCTCAAGTGACTTGCAGCTGGGGTGTAGAAAAATACATGTATCATTCCAATTGTTGTCTGTCCTTGTGCTCTTGACAAGTAGAACATCTGTGTTCAGATAACATAGGCTTGTGATAACTTAGAGGCAGTTTGAGATTCCTGCCCTGCTGTGGGAAAGATCAAAGTACAGTGGTAAACTACATTTGCATGAACCCCTGAAAAACAGGTGTAAACAGCAGGTCTGGTGATCCTCTAGCATGGACAGAACTCTGCAGTGCCTGTGTCCCCACTTGTGTGCCTCTGACTGGGTGTTGCGTTGGGAATCCCCTGGTTGGTGAGGTAATGAAAATAAATTTACTCTTTGCATTTCATCCATGGTTTTGTGGTTGTACCTGTGTCCTGACTGCCAGCTCACACATTTGGCGTAACTGGCAGGATCCAGGAACAAGCATAAAATGGCTGGCAAAAAAGTCGGGGACTGGAGAGGCCGTGACGGTGACTCCCCCCCATATTCTGGGATGGCCTAGTTCTGAGCACTGGACCCCTGTGGCCAGTTTTCTTGCTGTGCTGGAAACATGGTCTGAAATAGATGATGGGGCAGTTTTTACACCCAGACAACTGAAACGGCTATGCTCACATTGCCAGGGAAAGTGACACTGGATTCTTCTTGCAAGTCAGTGGGGAGATTCGGATGCTTTTAGTTACCAGTCTTAGAGCTCTTGACCATGAAGTTGTTGCATCATGGAGTAAAATGAGAGAATATGAAAAGGAAGTTGGAATTTTACAAGGTGCGAATGTGATTGCGTAAGAAGTAGTTACTACACAAACAGAGTGGTGCCATGGGTTGCAAGATACTGTAGAAGGGTTGATAGCACGTATTGCTAATAAACGGGAGTGGGGAATGACCGAGCAGCTGTGTGGGGCTTAGTTGCTGGCTGGGGTTTAATCATGATAGTCCTTTTTGGTGCCCAACGTGGGGCATAAAGGGTTAAAGATAACACCAGATTTGACTGGAATGTGTTAGATCAAATTTATAACTGTTATTGCTGTTTAGCTATTAATCAGCAGGCTTCTGTGCTTGCCTTACTGTATATTAGAGTCTAGTGCTCCATAGTGGTTATTTTTTGCTTTCACTGCTTGTTGGAGTGCTGTACTGCTGATCATCTTACTTTGCTGTGCCTGGGAACATTTTGATAACTTCAATGGCTCATGGGTTGATTACAGGATTCAATCTGGACAGCATAGCAGTAATAAGAAGTATCAAAATGCAGCTTTTGAAAGGAGTGCCTACCTCACTAAAACCCTTGATTATACCAGCAGTCACAAATGTTACTGTTAATGTAGGTGCTTTTGCAAATACTGTGAGGGAATTTGGGGCTGTAGCTTCAGGACCATCTGTGCAGGTAGCGAATAAAAGAAAGTAGGCAAAACCTACATCACCAGTGACAAGGAAACAAATATGGAATGATCTTGTACAAGCCTGTGTCCCATGATCAGAAATAAATAGGGTTACAATATCAGAAATGTTTCACTGATGGCAAAAATCAGCACCTATGCAAAAAAGCCAACTGCCCCTGCCCCCACCATCAACTCCGCGCCCATCCTTGACCCCTGCCTGCCACCACAAGACAAGGCACTCAAAATTGCCGCCACTGTAGTCTCTTACCTTGAGGGGGACAAATGTCCCTATCTTCCTTTAACTGTAAAGTGGTGGTCTGGGGGAATTTTACACGTGTTAGCTCTAGGGAATACTGGAGCTGAAGTTATTGTATTGCACAGTAATATTAATAATAAAGAAGCCACATCACAGATCTATAAACTAGGGGAGAAATCTGACCCCTGCCCTCCAAACTAAGGTTACCTTAACAATATGCAGTTAAAGAATATATCTTAGGTATTAATATTTTGGCAGGATGAACAGTTGAAACTTTAAATGGTTATTTCTTCTTTGGGACTTCGCAAGTGGAATTTGCTATTTGATCTACAACCATCTTGCGTGGATTCCTAAAGTGGGATCGTGTTGTGCTGCCTGTTCCTGCCAAGGTGGTAACTGTAAAACAATACCATATCCTGTGAGGGAAGGAGGAAATTACTCAAACCATTCAGGCACTTGAGCAAGTGGGAGTTGTTAAGGAAACCATGACTGTTTTTATAGTTCTATTTGGCCTGTTCAGAAACCAGATGACACTTGGAGAATGTAGATTATAGCAAATTGAATAAAGTCAACCCCCCCCCACTTGCAGTTACGGAACCAGACATGGTTACTCTTATAGAAAAAATCAGGAAAAATTTACAACCCTAGAAGGTGGTGATAGATCTTGCTAATGCTTTCTTTTGATAGCCATTACATATTTATAAAGTATGTGCATATAACTGTACTCTTCATATGCAGCTACATTTAAGGGCATTATATAGGCCATGGGGAAAGCTAAGATGGGGTCAGTGGGCCTTGAATACCTGGCAGGACAATTACATGGACCCCCTGCCCTGTCAAGGGGGTGGTGATATGTATTCACTGCTGTAGATACGGTGTCAGGACAATTTTTTGCAAAACCCACAAAATATACTAATCAGTATAGCACAATTAAACCATTAGAACAACTCATTCATCAATACGGACCTCCTCACCAATACAAAGCGACCAAGGAACACACTTCAGAGGATGTAGTGGCCAAGATTGGGTTCAAAGGCTAGGGATAGATTGAATATTCCACATTTCTTACCATACCCAAGCTAATGGCTTGACTGAAAGAATGGATGTAATGTTGAAGGAACAATTAAAAAAGCTAATCAGTACTAAAACTTTACAACACTGGAATTCAAATCCTACTAAACCAGATTTTTTTGTTAAATACCCAGAATATTCATAATCAAACACTCTATGATTGTATTATAACACCTCCAGTGCAAAACATGGTGAGGATGGAAATTCTTCCAGATGTTTTCTCTCCTCAATATTAACCACAGGGGAAATCTAATTGTTTACACCAATGTAATTGCTTACACTGACAGATTGCATGGTGGGACTGTGACCCATTAGCCTAGATGTGAAGATTCATAGAATAACCCCTGAGAATGCCATATGGTTCTGTACTTCTGCTCTTATTTTCATCCTTTCTTGATATCAGATTCTTGACTTCTTGTATTTCAGGTATCTTTGATGACTTCCTGTGCCTTATCTAGAGGAGAGAGCATTGTAACAGTGTTATTGGTGTTGTGAACCCAACATCTTCAAACTGAAAAAGTGCAAACCATAGCTCTTCAATTTGTGTGGGAAATTACCCACAGGCAATTGCCATATCAGATTATCAAACCCAGAGTAATATTAGCTGAAGGAGCTGAAGCAATTTCGTATGTATTACCGGAAGGAGATGATACTCCTATTTTCCTCCCTTATCACAGGCTGGCTCATCACGCTTTGTAGTCTTGTACTACAAGCACATGTATGGATACATTTTCACGAGATCAACATATAAATACTTGGATATGCTTGGCCTCTACTGTAACTAACTCATCTGTCTTTTGTATTGAGGGAAGATTAACAGCTGCAGATGTCTTGACAGTGTGTTTCATTGGCGTGCCAATCCCAGTAGCTGTATTACAGAATTATATTATGCTTCCTGTTTTTTATATTAATGTTCCTTATTTTTATTTTTTCTGAGTAGGCAATGGCTGTATGCCAAGGAACATTACAAAATCGATTGGCAGTGGATTATCTCCTTCTTCAACACCATAAATGCTGCTCCAATTTTGAAGGCATGTGTTGCTTCAACATAACTGATGAATCAGCCAGCATAGAGGATGACATTCAACTTCTCTGGGACTTAATGCATGAAATGAAACAATCTACTGGTGGTACCTGGCTGGCTGAGTGGTTTAATTCCCTGCTGGGATGAGTGGAACATCAGATTCAAAGCTTTATTGTAGGGATATGTTTATTCCTTTTTCTATATATGTTTATTTCATGCCTCTGTAAAATACCCTGTCCTACACTCCTGAAGCCCAGATGTTCAGCTTTGCCAGCCCCAGGGGAAGTGGTCCCTTGAGTGAGGGGGTGGAATGTGGGAAAATAATGAAAGATTGACAAGGAGGATTGTAAACATGTTCAAGTGACTTGCAGCTGGTGTGTAGAAAAATACATGTATCATTCCAATTTTTATCTGTCCTTGTGTGTTTGACAAGTAGAACATCTGTGTTCAGATAACATAGGCTTATGATAGACCTAAATGCACCTTATTGAACATGTTTGAGATTCCTGCCCTGCTGTGGGAAAGATCAAAGCACAGTGGCAAACTATGTCTGCACAACCCCCTGAAATAACAGGTGTAAACAGCATGTCTGACGATCCTTTAACATGGACATGCAGTGCCTGCGTCCCCACTTGTGTGCCTCTGACTGGATGCTGCTTTGGGAATCCCCTGGTTGGTGAGGTAATGAAAATAAATTTACTCTTTGCATTCTATCCATGGTTTTGTGGTTGTTATGGTGTCCTGCCTGTGCTGGCTCATACATGTCTAAGCTCATTGACTCTAGTGAAAAGAAAAAAGTTCACCACAAAAGAGAATTGCACCCACTGTTCTCAACACATTTCCACTTAGAAAGGATCTTTCTTTCAGTTAAGGAACTTCTAAGCTTGAGAAAGGATAAAATGCTTAAATATATGGAGATTGTTTAGATGTCCAGAGAAATGGGGGATGTCTGTGAAAAGACTTAAAAAATACAATAAAGTGAAAGGATAGAGAAAGCAAGAAAATGTCCTTCAAAAAAACCAGTCATTTCCACATGAGGAAAATACAAAAGAACATTAACTCTGGAAAATTAAATGTAAAAAGCCCAATAGCACAAGATAAGTCCCCCTGCCAAAAAAAAAAAAAAGTGAGGAACACCTTGGTAAGGGAAAAAATCCAGATGCCTGCCAGGGAGTCTGTAGGGTCACTAAACCATGAAAGAGTGAAGGAAGTGCCTAAAAACTTAGGAGTAGAAGGAAAAGTAGTTTATTCTTTCGCATCTGTGTCTATTGCCAGAGATCTTAGACATTCCCACACCATAACCTTTCCTCACAGAAGGCTCATCAGAAAATGTGTCTGAAATTGAAGTATGAACAGAAGAGGTTTCAGCACAACTCAAGAAAATGAACAGTAAGGAATTGATACAACCAGTTGGTATTCCCCCAAGAGTTGTAAAGGATCTTGAGTATGAAATAGCTAAACTGCCAAAATTGAATGTAGTAAGAACTTCTCATTTATAACTGCCCTAGTAACATAGAATGAAAGGTAACGTGTTTCTTCTGGTTTCTTTAGAGGGGAAGAGGAGGGTGATTTTTTATTTGCTTTTTCAAAACACTTTAAGGAGGACCCATTGAATTGTTAACTAGAAAGACAAATCAAAGTAATACAAAATGAAAGAATGAGATTTGTGGTCCTAAGGATATCAAAAAAGTCTAATTATCTTTCTCAGGGGTACTTGACAACATTGTTCAATGAAAGGTTTTAGAGAAACAAAAGCATAAACGGGGAAACCATTAATCTTATAAGGTAATTACTGGTTAGAACATAGCAAATAAAGGATAGAAATAATTAAGCATCTTTCACAGTGTAGGAAAGTCACCAGTGGAGATCTACAGGTATCCATTCTAAGACTTTTGCTCTTGAAAGTACTAATAAAGTCATAATAATTGGAAGGTCATGACAAAATTTGCCAAAATAGCTATCCAATTCACATTTTTAAGATAAAATAAAATTAAATTCAGTGTCAACAAATACCAATGATGTACATGAATAAAAACCCTATCTTTGAATAGAAAGTAAAAATCCCAAAGTAGTTACAACAAAAAAGATTTTGGATATATAAGCAGTTCCATCAAAACTCTGTTGCAGTGCTTGAAAGTGGTCAAAAAAAAAAAATCATAACTGGGTATTAGCAATTACTAGGAGCTAAGTAGAGAACAAATATACATACAAAGTTTTACCACTGCAGAAATCCATCATGCTTCTTCCAACACAAGAGTACTGCATCGAAGTCTGGTCCCCTACTTCAGAAGATTTACATTAGTAAATGAAAAGAAATGAAGAAGGATAATCAGAAGTAAGGAATGAAGTAGAGTAAAGACAAAAGATTCAGATTTTGAAATGATCAAAGAGGTGGAAACCTGAGAAGAAACCTAGACCAGTTACTAAATGACTATCTGACTGGACTGTAGACTGAAATCCTTTAAATGTGAGATAATCTCCAATAAGAAGACATTGAAAGATTAAAATGGACATTATATTTAAATGCTATTAATTCAAGAGTTGGTAGTGAGACTAGATGTCTCTGTGTCTCTCTTTTTATGTTCAAAACCAAATCCTCATTTTAAATCCATATAGAGTTTGCCCACCTATGAAATCATCATGAAAGCAAATTGTTTAACAGTTAATAGCCCATGGTTGCTTACTTAAAACAAATATATCAAGCTTTTCAAAGGAAATCTTTGAAAAATCTCCATTATTCTTACCTTTATGTGATAAAACATGTTTCTCTGTATTGAAATAATTTATTTTCTAGAGATGTGTGTAAATGATGCAATACTGATGTTTCCTAACATTAAACTTTCTCAGATTTGTAACAAAATGGAAGCTGATGAATGTGTCATTGTTCATTTATTAATGTTTATTATCTTCTTAGAAGTTTTACTTTGTGATTCTTTTAAAGAGCATTAAAAAGCCAACAAAATCCCTGAATTGATTTTGGGTCAAAAATATAGTGTTACAGTGAAAGTATTAACTTGAAAAGAACATGTCTGTTTTAAGACATTTACATTTAGGATACCTTTGCATAATTCATGCCTTGATAGGGTTTAGAGTATAATAAAAATTTCACCACCTTTAATAAACTACCTTGTCTTACCAATACTTCACAATGTTAAGTCCTTTAGGTTAGAATTTAATTTAGTTTGGGTCACTACATTTTTCCCCTCAAAATTGAAAGTTTCAGTTGAAAAAAATTAAATAAATGAAATATCTATATTGTTGATTTGCAAGAAACAAACTAATTATGATAATCAATGAAAGTGACCATCTAAATAATATGTCAGCAAATCTTTACTAACTGTAGCAATGAAATCTCCAGTCCAGAGGCCAAGAGGTATAGAGAGACCACATCAACTCTACAGAATGTTGAGCATGAAGATCTCCTCTGAGCCCAATTTTGTGCTTCTATGGCCTTGAAACCTAAAATTGCCTCATGAATATTTTTCAGTTCTGAGTTCCTGAGACAATGCATGGCTATACCATAAGTCAGAAGAGGAAAGTTTTGTCAGCTTCAATCTAACAGTATATGCTGCCTACCTGGGATGTGACCTGAGAGTGCATGAGTGTCACAAGTTTTCTGAAGTAGCATTAGAGGAATTCAGGGGTAGGGGGTGCACAAGTTATGTCCACACTGTATTTCAGTCAGAATATGTTCAGAAATCTTCATTTTTTCACATGTCATTGTGCTTGAATATTATAAACTCTTCTAATAGGCCTTCTGTCCTTAGCTAGTATGCTTTATACAAACCATAATACAGTCCCCAAATCACAGCTGAGTTAAAAGTCATGAGATATACATATGTGTATATGTATATACTTATAAGTATTTTCTTCAATGGAGACAATACATATCTATCCTACAGGAGTCCATGAACCCTCAGATGAATGACAGGCATCATCTTATTGCAGAGTGCATGAGACAGGATAGGACCAAAACTCACTAAATGGTTTTATCACAAGTCTGTAAAACAGTTTTTGCTATTGCAGATTGCTGGGTCCATTGAAAGTTCAGAAAGCACCATAAATCTTTATGTAAGCCGACTTTTTGTAAGAGTATCTTCATTTCCCTTCAAGCCTCCACACTCTATGGTACAATGAAAAAGAATGGGGTAAGAAAATAATTAGAGTAAATATAAACAGGAACATTTCCTAAAATTTTAATAATGTAATAAATTTAAGATAAATTTATAGTTATTTGGGTTAGGCCTATTGGGGTTAGAAACTTCAATGACTCTAACAGCACTAAAAGAAGGCAACTGACAATAAACTTGCAATTCTAAGAAAATTTTGAATGCGGTTAGACAAAGTTGCTTTATAAACAGTGGATTTATTTCAGTTTTATGTAACATATATTTTCTCCAGTGAACCTTTTTCTACCCCACTTAAAATGACCTAAATGACTTAACTGCATTTTCTAAAATGGACTCCAAGACAAAAATGTTAGTTGAGCTATGTACTGACAGAAAATTACTCTTTGCTGAAGTGCTTGCAGAAGATTTCTAAGTTCCCTTGGAACATTCATCTTTAAGGCAGATAATATAAAAATGAATAAATAAACACTGGCATTAAGTGGAAGGAGGATGGGAAAGAAGTATTTGTAGTAGAAAGATTTGTGCAGCCAAGGGGCAAGATGGGTCAAAACAAAACTATCAGCACTACCATAGAATAATCCTGATATATTCTCCTAATACAGCATTAATGTCTTGCCATAGTGGTGATCTTTGTGACCTTAGTAAGATCTACTGCAATTTCTTGTGAGAACTCTGTGTTGACTTATAACCTTGCTGATACACATAGGAACATAAATGACATAGATGTGCTATCGGTTAGAAACATAAGCTTCTTTTGGATCTTTTCAAATCCCATAGTTCATTGCTAAGGAACAGGAATAAAATAAATACATTTTGTATGACACAGAAATGTCTCAGTTATAAGAAGGAAAACATCAGAAAATGTCATGAGTTGAATGTAAGGGGACACTATGTAGAGCCGTGGACATTATTACATAAAACATATCATGTGTATCATCAGCTGCACTTTTGAGCATTACATATCCAAAGTCATGAAGAACTTTCTAGAATGAAGATGTCATGAGTCTTTGCACAGACTTTGGCCTTTGAATACTCAACTGCTTGGAAAAAGTTCAGCTGATTTTTCAGCTTTTTCTGAATCATTCAGGAACCAGAGAGATTTAATTTAAAGACACTTTATCTTTCTGTGGTGTGTAACTGTAGTTATGTTTTAAGCGTAGATAGCCTCATCCCTACTATGAAGATAATAGTATACATATTTACATGAATTGTGTATGAAAAGGTGCATAGGAAGCTCTTATTTAGAGAGTTTAATAGATAGGTGTTAAAAACATAGCCAGTACGTCTCAAAGCATAATGATCTCCTTAGAGTGTAACTAAAAGCTTAAGATATTAAAATTGGCTGATTAAGAAATCATTTGGGTTCCCCTCATGTTGGCAAGATATACACAATGATTTTCATGAAGCAGAGGCATGACAAACATGACATATAACTTGCTAGTAAAGACACAAAGGCATAGAAGTAAAAAGAAAGAAAGTAAAGGTGATGAAAGTGAAAGGCAGGTTCTTGCTGCTGCTTTATTAGCCAACTTTATACAGCCAACTTTATCTTTTTCTTAAAACAAAATCTCATAAGTAGAGGGTTTTTATTTTTTAATTGTACGTAAATACAGTCCACATTGTAGGACTGTTCTCTCTCTATATATATATTTGAAAATACATTTTCAAAGGCCCTTGAAGACTTTAACATCTAGCAATTTAAAGTGGCTATTCCCCAAACTATTAACCAGCTTCCAAGTTGCTTGCATAATTCACATTTTTAAAGGGAAAAAAAAGGCCATAAAACTTTAGTACATATGACAGCACTCAAATTAAGCATATACAATATATATTTTTACATGTAAAACCTATTCATTACAGAATGACAATAAGATGCTTCAGGATTCTGAATTTGTTGTGATTAATGTACTTCTGTTTGCATCAGCTTCACTTCATGCCTCACTACACACCCAAGGTGTCCATTAATCAGCACTGCCGCATAGTCTGTCATATCTTGTTGCTTCAATAACACAATCACTCATGGTGGGACATATCTAGAACTACATCAAAATTTTCCACTTCGAGCTTTAGAAACTCTTAAATGGCTTTTGCAAGACATTTTGTCATCGTTCTAGCAGTTTCACAGACAAATGAATGTCTCATGTAGAAGTAGTGCAAATGAAATCTTCTTAATGTGTAGTTATCATTGTTATCCATTTGAGGAGTTTTATTTGGCATACTATTCAGTGAGTTATGGTAGCTTCATTTGAGACTTTCAGATGCAGTAAGATGTTACTGGATTACATGGTGGTTTTAATTTAAAATAAAGTGTGATCTCTTTGTTACAATGACTCCTCCAAGAATAACATTAACATGATCATGAACTTAATGAAAAATGGAAGATACCTGTATTTTGAAGAAAATATATAAAACATCTGAAAAGAGAAATTAAAATCTCAAATACATTCTGCAAATAATATTTGGGAAAAAATAAATAGTTCATTTTTAATGACAGCCACTTTTTGTACAAAGCATCATAGGAACGCAAAATTTCTTATTCCATTGATTTCTCACTTCTCTAAAGGACAATCTCAAATGGTGTAATGTTAAAAAACTGATGCTTCTCCCCAAAAAGGTTTTAAAATAAAAATAAAACTTTTTTTTTTTTTTTTTCAACATGAGGAAAGCAGTGTTTTTATCAAAACACAGAAATGTATTGGTAAAAACAAGGGAAAATAATAGAATAGTTCCAGCTGGAACAGAATAGAATAGAATATTTCAGTTGGAAGGGACCTAAAAGAATCATCTAGTCCAACTGCTTGACCGCTTCAAGCCTGACCAAAAGTTAAAGCATGTTATTGAGGGCATTGTCCAAAAGCCTCTTAAACACAGACAGGCTTGGGACATCAACCACCTTTTTAGGAAGCCTGTTCTAGTGTTTGACCACCCTCTTGGTAAAGAAATGCTTCCTAATATCCAGTCTAAACCTCACTTGGCACAGCTTTGAACCACTCCCTGGATATATACTGGATACCAGGGAGAAGAGCTCAGCACCTCCCTCTCCATCTCCTCTCCTCATGAAGCTGTAGAGAACAATGAGGTTGCCCCTCAGCCTCCTTTTCTCCAAACTAGACAAGCCCAAAGTCCTTAGCTGCTCCTCATAGAACATGTCTTCCAACCCTTTCACCAGTTTTGTTCCCTTCCTCTGGGTGCATTCAAGGAGCTTCACATCCTTCTTAAATTGGGGCCCAGAACTTCACACAGTATTCAAGGTGAGGTCACACCAATGATGAATACAGTGGGATAATCACCTCATTTAACTGGCTAAATCTAGAATTTAATCCTTATTCTAAGTTAAAAAATTGGAGAGTGTTCTATCTCTTTGAATGCCAACAGACTGAAATACTATTAACTAGATTTATACTACTGGTTTAGGAAAAGGTCTGTTTAGCTTAAGCATATAAAAACCAAGAAAAAATGGTGCACAGGATTTAAGAAGACAGTTAATTTATGTAATGATTTATGTTTCTAGACTTTTTATAAACATGTAACAGTGTGGAAAGTGCAAATCTCAGCGTGAGGGGCAATATAAGGGATTAACTGTTGTTGTAATATGGGTTAAAACCCCCCCACCAAACCTACATGAGAAAAACAAAACTCTGCATTTAAGACTAAACTTTACCTTTTTTTTTTTTTTTTTTTTTTTCTTCTCTCTTTTGCAGAGTCCAGACACAAGAATTCTTAATCTCTTGGAGTGGATCTCAATAAGGTATTAGTTTATATAAGATGGGAAAGTAGACAGAAGTCAACATTCTTCTTAACGACCACTTCAACAAGTCAGAACAATTAAGCAAAAGAGAAAGGAGAATAGCAATTTCCCCAGCCATCAACGAAAGCAGTGAAAAGCAAGAGTTTTTTGAAGTGGAGAATGATTAACTGCAATTGTGCTTTACTTGGATTCAGAAGCAGCACTCCACATTTATTATTTAGTTCCCAATACTGAACTGAGATTAATAAATTGGACATACGTTTCACACCAAGGTTATGTAATAAATTCCTAGACCTTGAATATTTTTGTCACTGGGAGGTAACTTAGAAGACAGAAATTTGCATATGGAAAGGTGTTTTACTACAGTTTTAATACAAACCCCATGTCTTTGCTATTTTGTATAAGGAGACACAAAAACCCCACACTTGCTGACTTCAGACAGTTGATCTCCCAATGGGCCATTATCACCTTATACTCAGAAGATCTTTCCATCAAGACAGTCTTATGGTAATATGTTCTGTTGCTTGGCTATGTTTTATAAATGAAGAACTGAAGCAGAAAAATATTTGAGCCCAAATTCTGCCTGTATTATGTTCTGTATCACCGGTTTCTTCTGACCTCAGTAACTTAAATGAGAGAAAAATTATAATGCATGATTTGCTCAAGATCCCTTGAAAATCTAGTGAGATTTGAAGCAGACCTTATTACCAACTTTCTAAATGAATTCTAAACCTAAAGACTTTCAAGCAGGATTTTAGTATCTTGTCTTTTCCTAAACTGATATAAATTCCATTGTTTAACTCTTTTAATGAAATTAATCCTATAAAAATCTGTTTCTTGAGATTAAGCTATTAAAATAAATAATGTTTTATGCACTAACAGATATTTTAGCATGCCCAAGGTTTAGATGGATATTTCTCCAGGCTTTTGTACAAAATTTATCTGATCATGAATAGACTTAAATAACTTGGAAATCTAAGTAAAAGAAGAACCCTAAAAAAATCTATTGTCAATTAAAATTTATTTATTTAGTATTTAGACCCCAGAAAGCATTTGTGTACCATTGTGATAGGATGAGGTTTGTGTGCACAGTGTGCAAATAATTTTCTTAACACGTGGACCATGACAGATATGTAGCACGTAATTTCTATAAAGATCCTTCATCAAAAAAAGAAAAACAAAATACATGGTTATGATTTACACAGTAAAGCACACAAAACAGAATACATTCTGAGTCAGTAAAAACAACTGCTTTGTGAATGGTCAACAAACTCAAAATAGCCTATTCAAAGCAATTTGTTGAATATTTATGATTAAAAAAGATATTTGCAAGATGAACAATTTATACACAAAACGTTCACAGATTATTTAGCCAGTTTGAATAGTAAGTATCCTCTTTAAGGAACGTCTTTATCCTTTAGGTTATATTTTTTTTCCTCAATTAGTGGGAGCTGTGAGTCATGGGCTGTTTATAACACCTGTATGCCCATCAAATATGAAATTCTTTAGTTGGGTTGCTAAGGCAGAGAAAATAAAAGGCATGACAGTTCAAACCTATGTTGTGGGTGGATATAAACAGCAAAATGACAAAAAAGTAAGATATATGGTAGAGAATAACATAGGTTTATGACTAACAGAATTATTTAACAAGAGTTTTATTTCATATTCTTGACTTGTTTGTTTTTTTCAGAATAAAAAAAAAAAAAAGAATTTATAGACATATGTACAGAAACAGATACAAGTTTAACAGTCACCAGAGAGAGTGTGTAAGAGAGTGTATGGTCCATTGGTGAGGTCATCTTTTTGAGATCCAAGCTCCCAAGTTAACAAAGGGAAGAAGCATTCATTAAAAAAAAAAAAAACAAACCACCAAACAAAGCCTTAGTTAAGGTGTGCAGGATTATACCAAAGCTGTACAAACCAGTTTATGTCAACCTTTTTCCTCTCAGCTCACTATAACAAGCAAAATGAATGTTTCATTTCTTTAATTACAAAAATCTATATAAGACTATAATAGCTGAAAGTAGGGAAATGACAACATTTGATACAGCTCCCTTGCACATAAGCATTATAATAAATGATGTTTATGCTCTCTTTAAGCCAAAGAACTCATGACTTATTCAGCATGCTGGAAGAATGGGTTCAGGGTAAAGAAGTAAAGATGCATCATAAATGGTGTTAGTGGAAGGAAGAATACTTCATTTTCTCTAGATATCGGGAATTACATAGAGAATAAAGCAGAACTGAAGAAGTAAAAGTTTAGATCTCCTGCTTTAAGTGAATGCTACCAAAACCAAAATAAAATATAAAATTCAGTATAATTCCTGTTTCAGCTACAGGCTTTCTATGATATTCTTATGAAATTATATGACAAACCTCTTGTCACCAGCTTTTGGCAATGATTTAATTCTCATTTTTGGTGTCTTACACAAGTCCAAACCTTTATATACAGAGGTAAGCACCCACACCTCTATCTGATGTAAATGAGAGAATGGGTGCCTAGTAATTGTAACAGCCCATATTATTGTATTGCTGGATGCCAGCAGGTCTAAGAGGTGCTGCACAACCAGGACCACAGAAGAAATTATTGGTTCAAGTTTGTTCTTATTTTTGAAATTTTGTCCTACATCAGAGAAAGCAACCATAACTGACATGGCAGGGCTACGACAGCTTGAAATTCCTGGAAGCAAAATAACTACTTATATTGTACAGTATTTCCATATCAATAAATGCAGTGGGAGCGCCTTGAGAAGGTGTAGGAAAAGGATGTATTAGTCTCAGTTCTGGGTTACCTACTCATTACACTGAAGTTGTCATGGGTCCTGTGGGGTTCAGGCTATCATAAAACACTTTCAGAATTATTGGGTGATGTTGCCTGGGTAACTTAAATTCTAGCACTCCCTAATTAAAGTGTTTAACTTACTTTGTTAAGAGAGTTTTTTTTAAGAATCTTGTTGGCATAATCATCTACCTCATTAAACTGGTTCCATGCCAGTACGACTGAACTCTTCTCAATGGAGTCAAAGAAAAGCAAAATTGGTGCTGTGAGGTAAAGAATCAGGAAGAACATGAATAAAACAGCCGAGCTGAACTTTCACCTTGTCAGACTTCTTTCTGTTAATATTTATATAATTATGCTTAGCTAGACACACAAGTCGGAATTAAGATTTGAAAGGAATAGTCTGAGACTGCTAAGGTTTTCTTTAGATTTTGGGGGAGGTGTGTGTTTAGGGGATTTTTCCCTCTTTAAAATAACCTGCCAACTTCTGGAACTTATTATATTCAAGTAATGCACCTAAGCACACAGTGACCCGTGAGTACTTCAAAATGGGATTTACTCCTAACAATATGATTATTAGGAGGTTGCGTGAGGTATTTCCCATGCTATGCCAGGAAAAGGCTGAAATTTTGGTCTCCTCAAGATCTAAGAGCTGAACACAATTAAGAGGACATCTATTACTGAATAGTATTTATCATCTTGAATATACTAAATTCTAAAGTTAAGAGTGCATATTATCCCTCACTTCAAAAAGTCCAGAAGTCAGTACTTGAAAACATAGCATATTCCTCTCTGTTTCTCCAAACAGATCAGTTAACATATTGAAAACTAAAGGATCAAACTCAATGCTTTCGCAGCTGTATTCAAATTCACATTATGAATTTCCGCCTGCCTAAGCATCAGACCTACATTACTCTGAAGCAGGCTGTCCAGTTCCACATGTTGGAGCTCTTCCTTTTCCTGGAAATATTTCAATATACTTTGGGTCAGAAAGAGAGTGAGTGTAGCTACAGATATACTAAATGCACTCAGGCTGTTGCTTGCACTGCAGTCAAATGTCATAGAAAGGTCTGCATATATAATCTACAGCGCTCATCCTCCAAAGGGGAGGAGCTGCATGAAGACAGTCCTCTGGAAATGGTTCCTTCTCCATGATAACTATCGTACTGTACTCAGGAACTGTTTAAGAAAGGACTTATTGGCTTGCACTAAGACAGCACCAGGCACATTTTGAGCAATTTAATAGTATAAATAACCAGATTCCAGTACCTATTAAGTTCCCTTGATGACTTTTTTGGACAAGTATAACCATAACCTCTGTATTTGTTTGATACTACAGTTTATAGGTTTGGGTACATACAAAAAGGTGAAGAAGATCCTAAGACCAGTAAATATTTAAACCAGCTATATTATAATATGTATTATACATACATAATCTTATGTTATGACTTCCAACAGATCAGACATCTGAACACTTTATTGTAAGGAGAAAAGTCCCAGAAGGAGGAAGAGAGGTGCGATCTGGACATATGACCACATGCAGCACTGGTTAAGCACAACCCATAAAATGTTATTATATGGAGCATAGTCCCTTTTGTTGTTTTACTCCTTCATTTTTTGCAGGGTGATGAAATTTCCTAAACCTCTTAGACACTATAAATAAGCTAGGTAAATGTAATTTTCTTATTCTTTTAAAGAGACTTCTCAAGGGTGTTAAAGGACAGAATAGTCTACATTGAATGGATGAATACCATCAGAATTTTAACAGTTATACACAGGCACAGAAGCAGACAGAAGTAAGGCAGAGAGGTCATGATTCCTGGGCAAGGCAATATCATCTTTTTGTGAAACTATCTTATGATGACAAAACCACACATGGACATTTATCCACAATACAGCAAAGCACCTGAATGTATGCTTGGACTAGTTTATGGCTGTGAGAGACAAGAAACCAGGCCTTCAAGAAACTAAGAAAAACAGCCTGAGAAAGCAAAAGTTGAGGCTGATCGAAGGAATGCCTCAAACACTCGCAAGACAAAACTATGAGTCACAGGGTGGATAGTGTGGAGGTCGAAGCTGATAAGGCTGCCTGAATAACGCAAGATGCAGCTGGAGGAGGGAGCCCTGTGGACACAGGACGGCTCTGCTCTGGTGCACCTGGACAAATTTCAAGGGCCATCTGTCCAGTGAATGACCTTTGCCTCATTATTCACAAAATGCATATTAAAGTTAACACCCCTCAATATGCTAACGAGGGCTAACATGATCATGCTAATTACATCATCCCATGAAACACCTTACCCCTCCCCATACATGGGATATGTAGGTATGTGGGTCGACCTAGGGGGCGGACCCAAGGAAAGTGTGTATAAATCAAGAGGAAGGCGGGGCGGGGGGGGGAAGGCCGGGAGAGTGCAGTGAAGCGAAGAAGACGGATGCCAGCGAAAAAGACAGATGTCTCCTGGAACCCTTGCCGGCGGGATCAGCACAGAAACCCAGACTGGTGATCTGTATTTCCCCATTCCCTCTATCTCCCTCTTTTCCCTTTCCCATTAAGAAATGCAAAGCATATTATATTGCTTGCCACAACTTGCTATATACTTAGCCAACTATCGTGTGTTCAATTAGTACATTGTGGGTAGTTAATAAATGTTTAGACTTGGAGACTTGTTGTCCACTCCACTGGGGATTTGCGAATCTGAGTCACTTGTCTCCCTCATCTGAGTGGGACGTGACAATGGCTTCCATTTATCAAACCACTTCAAAACTAGAAAGGGAGACAGGATCTTTGCCCTGAAAATTTTTCAGTTTATTTTGTATATATTAAATGTATCTTAATTTAATATGACCCCCATGTGACTAACACAAATTCTTACTTTAGATTTTGTAATCTCACTTAGAAAGATACCCCAGAGCTATTAAGATAACTGTCTTTTAACCTTTCCACAATTATGTAGATGATACAAAGATAACAACTCTATGACACCTGAATCCGTTTAATGGATTTATATAATACTTCAAACTCCTTTGCATAACAGGAGAAAATTTGGAAGAGGGAAAATCTTGTAATTTTAATGTACAAAATTTCAAGCTTGAGGATCTACCAGAAAGAAACTCAGGAGTGACAGACTGTCATCAGTGTGTGAAAGATTCTGTGAAGGCAAAATGCAAAGAGGGAATTAATCAGAATGTACAAAAGAAAAAGAGTACTTAAACCCCATTGTCATTCTTCTGATAAGGTTAAAATGTGTAAGATGACACTAGACATGGAGGAAAAGAAGAAAAGAAATATACAGAATAACCTGAATCAGTGCAAAGTGCATTTGCAGCAGTAAAACACATGCATAACACAAACGTTACCAAAAATAAAAGCTATTTTTCTGATCATTTTATTCCCTTGTCCTTCAGCTAGTTCATGTGCAAACACAAAAGAAAGAAAACTAATGCAGACATATACAGAAATGCTTTCATGATCCTAACCATTATCATAACTGTATTCCTGTCAGCAGTTATTGGTAAGCAAGCTAATCCTTACATATTTTTATTGTTTTCCTTCACTGGTTTACTCCATTACTCCCATACTGCATTACTCCCACACTGTATTACTCCCACACTCCATTACTGCCACACTGCATTACTCCCACAGTTTTTTTCCTCACACTTACTGGAGTTTCTATGAAATAGTCATTATTGATCTCTTTCTTTTCATTGGCTGGGTGGGTAGATGTGATAGTACTCCTGAGTTGCTTTGTTAAACATGGTCTATTTCATTTGGACCTGTACTAGACAGAATGTCTGTAAAAGCATAGAGTGGCTTTCATCAAAGCTGCCTGCAAAACTAAATCAAAAGACTGTGTTTCAAAAAGGACTTAGGAGGGGAGAAGGGGGGAGTGAGAGAGACACAGACCATGAAAAGAGAGAGTTGTCTTAACACCCAGTTTAGAACTTATTTCACTTGCTGAGTGTTCCAAAATGCCTGATTGTCATGGGTACTTCTTCCCCTCCTGATGACAGATATAATGCTGACAAGGTCATAAGAGATGGAAACGCAAGTGCTGTGTGCTTCCCAGCTAAAGCTTACTGCAACACGGAGTCCTTGGTATTTTGCAATCAGAAGCTGCCAAGAAAACATAAAACATTCCGAGTCTCTGATTAGTGCTCACTGGTTATTAACTACATTTCAGTGAAATATCTTCATGGCAGCAGCTGAACTGGGGTGTGGTAACAAGATGATAATCCCTCTCCTCCCAGCCTTGCCCCAGATGTGCTAACACACTTATTAGAGCACCAAAACCAGTATATGATTATTTCTAAGCTGCACCAGACGAGAGTCTTATCTTGATTAAGCCACTATAACTCTAGAATAACTCTACAGAAATTACACTTCACTGCAACTAGGATGAAAATCTGGCTTCCCACATGTAATCCTTGATTCTCAGCTCGTGACAGCAGTGCCACATTCGGAATGGTTTTGTTTTTTTTTTTTTTTTTAATCACTATAACATGATAGAATCACCCAGAATGTGGAGCTTGACACAGTCACTCTCTTTGTTTAATCCCCCTGAATCACTTGACCTGGTACTTCCAGAAAATATATTCCAGGCAATTATGCAATTTTCAAACAAATAAATTGTTGTGTGAATAGATTTAACAACCTGATTTCCTATAAATTTATTTTCTAGACCTTCTTCTGGAATAAACCAAGCTCTATTCCTTTTTCTTTCTTTCTTTTCACTTTTCATTCTCTAGTTTGCACCAAATACCAGAATTTCACCCCAAAACCCAGCACTCTGTAATGTACTCTGAGTAGTGGCACAATGAAAGTCAGCACATGCTCTACCAGTCTTCAAGCTCTATGTGTGTTGCTGGACAGCCAGCAGATCAAACAGAAAATATAGCTATCAAATCCACTTTACAGCCTTCTTTCACCACAAGTGATAATTTCCTCTGTAACTAGTGATTTTTACTAAGATGTTGGAAGTTCAGACTTTTGAAACCTCTAGCCTTCAGCTATATTTGTTGAAACTCAAGGCTTTTATACATTATTCGAGGTAACTGACAAAGAACAGTAATTTCTGTCTTCTCTTAGTTTGTTCCTGGCTTAGGAAGCCATAATAAAAGTAGAGTTGAAAAGATTCCTTCTCTGTGAGTGTATGTTTATTAGTAACTTTTTCTCTTCCTGGACCTATATAACATCTCACCAATCCATTAAAGGAAGTGCAAGATCATACTTCTAGGAGCTCACTTCTTCATGCTACAGCATGATCTTACGGTCACACACTGTTTATTAGCTTCTTCCCAAACCTTAAAAGTGGAAAAAGTGTTTACAGTCAAACCTCCCTTCTTTTACCTGGACTTATTAACAGTTCACAAAGAATATTAAAATACATTCAACTAAAAATACAGATCTGTCCAGCAATGCCTCAAAATGAAGTCAGGATAAAGTCAATATAAAGTATTAAATCTGTAAAGCGCTCAAGTTTTACCCTAGCAGACCAATTTTCAGACATTCATTTCCTCATTACCTTCTATTTCTCTCAGTTTTAGATACCTAAACTTTCTGTCTGTAACAAAGAATAATCTTAGGAAAAAATTTGTATCATACTCCCCCTTCCCCATGCAAAGCTGTAAAACTTTCCACTTTCCTCTCTCCTTTGGAAATTTGTGGTATTTCTTCTTCATTGACCTTCTTTCAACTTGTTAAACCACCTCTTTAGGACAAGATCACATTTGCTGTGAGCAGCATCCTCTTATTTACAATTGTGGCTAGTCACTCAGCCTCAGCCAGTCAAAGGAGATTGGAGGCCTATCACTTAATACTTTTTGATTGCCAGAGAATAAGGTTAAAAAAAAGAAAAATCTTCACAAGGGAGACGTAAGTGCCCTTCAAAACAAAATAGTGAGCTAGGTTACTGTCTTATTTTAATCTTCTCAGAAATCTGAAAATTGACTGACTTCAGAAGGCTTTACTCTAATTTTCACTTATTCATTTACATAAAAGTCTAGGTGTGAATTAAGTCCTTTATGTTAGTAGCCATGGGTGATTTTATTCTCTTAGGTTTTCTAAGCATACAAGTCTCGAGAATTTAAAAATGATTTAAAAAAAAAATCCTAACAAACATTTACAGACAGTAAGTAGAAGGAGGAAAACAAGAGTAAAAAATGGGTTACAGATGCTTAAAGGAATGTTCAATAGATTTCTTTCTTCATCTCTTCAGTATTCAGAAATAATCAGCTTCACTGAGAGGGATGCATGTTTTTATATAAGAAACAGAGTTACAATAGGGATCTTGTCTCATCTCATGTACAAATGTAAAGGTTATCATGTTTAATATATTTCACTTCTGAACTGTGTTGTGTTTGTAGGGCTGTCAGCTGCTTTATCATAAACAACAAATACAATTTTTCTCATCCAAATAGCAGCATTTATAAGAACAGAAGCCTCCATCTTGCTCACTCACAACTGATCTTTCATATAAAGTTCTCTATCCATCATTCTCTAGTACAGCCAAAATTTTATTTTGTTTAAGAATACATTATTCTGCATTTCCTCCTATGCATGCACACAAAAATAGGCCTTTAGTAACACTTTGGTCTATGCCATCCATGCCCAAAATATATCCTGATCTTTGTAGAACAGACTGTGTAATAGTCCCCAGGAAAATGGGAGTATGTTTATTGGTCTCTGCAGATTTTTTAAGTTAGTAGTACAGGTCTATATACAGGACACAAAACAAAGAATGACTTATTGTGTTCTGATGTAATTCAAGAAAAAATATTAAAGATGAAAATACAAAACCACTTTGTGGATTCTCAAACTTTCTCCCTCAACATTTTTCATTTGCCTATATTAACTGTGGAAACAATAATCCAGTCTCTTTTATTCTTTAGTTACCTTTTTCCAAAACTATGAGAAAATGCACTGAAAGATTCTAATATATGCTTTGATTTTAAATCACAAACATGAATTTATACCGTATCTGATTCTAGTCTATAGGTCTGAATCATCCATGTACGTTTCTGTATTTGGTGTTCACGTAAACAGAAAATGGTTTTAGATTTGAGAGGTAGTAGATATTTATCTTGTATGATTTAATCTGAAGGATCTCTACCTTGAGTATAGTTTTGAAAGAGTTTAGAAATGTGATTTTAGAATAAACAGATGTAGGTAGTCCCAACTATTAAACTAAGAATGTACACTGTGCTCCTCTTCAGCCTCTCTGACACCCAGAATGTGTCATTCTTCCCTGAAGTTTATTTAGTATGTAATATTAAATATACATAATCTAGGTTTTCTCTCAACTTTTAATCATCTCTTATTTAAATTTGTCAATTTGCTAGATGTATAAATGACTTCACAAAGTTAAAGTTAGGAATCTAACATAGGATATAACTACATATATATATATATAAAACCAGGAAAAGATTGAGGGAAAGGGGGATCACTAGTGAGTGGCATAAAGGAGAAGTAATATCCGGAATATAAAAAAATCTGAGAGGAGTTTCAGTCAGTTGAAAGGCAATTCAAACAAAATAGAGAGAGCAATAAACATTGCTTAAATCCTGACTTCCATCCTTTTTTCTCTATTCAGTCTTGTATTACTGTTGATTACATACATTATCAAAGATGATGGGTTTGAACACTTAGGCTTGGAGGAAGGTGAAAGAAGGTCACTTTGGAACTGCTTTGATACTCAGTCTAGGACAAAAAAATTTAACTAATTCTTTTTTTTCCTGCTGTTTGTTGTTTTGAATTTTAAAACATAGTGGTATATATTTCTATTTTAAATTTTGTACTCTTAGTGTATCCTTTCAGAAACAGTACAATTTTATGCTCTTGCAGTATCATTGATTCAAGCTTTAGGTTTTGATGCCACTGCAATTCCTCTGGTAATGGTAGCTCATCTTGTTCAAACACAAATTTAACGTCTGGTCATATGAGATATCACAGAAGTGTTTTGTTTACAAAATCCATAGATGACAGTACTTTCTTTCCTATGTTTTGTGGGATAAAGTGAAAACTTCTTGCCATTCGTTCATCTGAGTCTTGACCTGTCTGATTCTTCTATTCAATAATATTATATTTTAGGAAATAAGTATTTCTGAAAGTGCACCTCAATATTCATATAAAGCATTATTAACCTGTTAAATAATAACTTTTAAATGATCATGAGTGATTTCAAAGACTGCATTTCACTACTTTATCAATGAAACAACTCAAATGAAGAACATAATGGTTCACTGAGTGATTTGATTATGAATTTTACACACCTTGCAGGAATTTCTTTAAGGCATGAGATTCTGGAATAACATGAACTTTGGGTATCCCACTTTTCATTTCAGTAGTTTTTAGTTTGCACAGATATGAAGAAAAACTTTACTAAGTAAAAAGAAAAACAGAAAATCAGTAAAACCAGAAAAAAATCATAATTTGAGATTTACCAGAGATGTTGGTTTTATTTTTGTGATAGCTTTTGCAGAACTGCTAGGCTCATGAGCTGATTTTTCCCTAAAGTCTCAATTTCCATGAAGCTCATAAGTTTCACTTTTCTTGAAATGAGTATTTACACTTGCATACCATAGAACCATAGCTGATCTTTGTCAAGATGGCTTGATTTGCATTTGAAAGATATACTCTTCCCGGGAAAGACTGCCTCCTTCTAGGTTAGTGTTTTGGTTTTCTTTTTCCAATGAGTCAGCAGGAGAGACTTATGTTCTCTCATATTCTGTATTAGACAAATTTTAAGGAAATAGAAGGGCATGAATAGCTCAAAAATAAAAGATGGATCAGGGATATTGAAGGGATGCAGAAGATGGAGTTGTATGTGTAGGAGAAAATATACTGAATGTACAAAAACAGGGGAAGCAGATATTAAATTGTCGGAACAATTAGAAATATGAAAGGCATAAAGGGTTGTAAGAAGTTAAGGATAGAAAAGGGCAGTTGGGACAGCTTCTGAATAGTTAGAAGCCCACTTTTCTGTGTTTAAAGAAACCCCTAATAGTTTAGAGATATTTAGGGGTTTAGAGATGAACCCCTAACAATCAGCAAAAGGTGGTTGCTTCATGAAGGCTCAGAAGTTAAAAGGCTCCTTTTTGGTTCCATGATTTAAACCAGTCTAATTTTTTTTTAAGGGAAAAAGGGAGGGAAAGCTGTCAAGTTGTTTGACTGCTTGACTTTGGCAGTATTGCCCTTTACACAAGGATGAATTGCACTCTAAACAAACACAATATGATCTGCAATAAATTACGCTTATTTTTTATGATGTATTCATTTACACTCTAGAACACAGTGAGTGAGATTCTGCTGTAAACCATGTCAGAACACACAGTTGTGTGAAAAGGAGAAAAGAGCTGAAAAGGAGAAAGGGGGAAAAGACATATATTAATCTATGACTTTTTAAGCAGGACAGAAAACAAGAAATTCTAATCTACTTGTAAACTGTGCAGTATAAAAAGACAGTATCTCTACCTCAGAAAAATCAACGCGGGAATCTGAATCCACACCACCAAATTTTACTCACAGTAAGTCTTGTAAGAGAGTAGATTTTCTACTTTATGGTAGACTTTTTGGTTGCCCCGGTTTCTGCTGGGATAGAGTTAATTTTCTTCCTAGTAGCTAGTACAGTGCTGTGGATTTAGGATGAAAATACTGTTGATAACACACTGGTGTGTTAGTTGTTGCTGAGCAGTGCTTACACTAAATCAAGGACTTTTCTGCTTCTCGTACTGCCCTGACAGTGACTATGCTGGGAGTGCCCAAGAATCTGAAAGGGAACACAGCCAGGACAGCTGACCCTAGCTGGCCAAAGGGATATTCCATACCATATGACACCATGCTGAACAAAAAAAATGGGGGCAGTTGGCTGGGGGGTGACGGCCACTGCTTGGCTACTGGCTGGGCCTTGGTCAGCAGATGGTGAGCAATTGCATTGTGCATCACTTGTTTTGTATATTCTTTTATCATTCTTACTATTTTCCCTTCCTTTTCTGTCCTATTAAACAGTCTTTATCTCAACCTATGAGTTTTACCTTTTTGTCTGATTTTCTCCACATCCCACTGGGAGGGTGTGAGTGAGCGGCTGTGTGGTGCTTACCTGCCTGCTGGGTTAAACCAAAACATTGGTCCGTAATATCTGGCAGTCTTATGTCTTTTTCTTTTTTGGTTTGTTTGTCTTTTTTTTTTTGTGTGTGTGGGTGACTATTGTCTTATGTTTAGTTTACCTTCATCACAAAACCGATTTTATTCCTTCTTTTCTCTCTCTCTCTCTCTCTCTCTCCCCCTGAGAAAGTGGTTTAGCTTTTGGTTGCCATTTGGCTAAACTCAGCTTGAAGCTGTTTGATTTTCAAATGTTTTCATCAGTATCTTGATCTAGAGAGTGCACTTCATGAGTTGATGTAATAATTTTGGTGGTGATGAAGGCATTGAGGAAGACAAAATTTAGTAGTATTTCAAATAATCTAGAACATTAAAGGAAACATTAAAAAACTATTGTATTAAATAGATTTTCTATTCAGGTATGAGGATGAGATGTGTTGTTGTGGTTTAATCCCGGCTGGCAACTAAGCACCACTCAGCCGCTTGCTCACTCCACTCTCCCCCAGCAGGATTTGGGGAGAATCAGAAGGGTAAAAGTGAGAAAGAAACTCGTGGGACACAAAAAGACTTTAATAATTAAAAAGATATTATAATACTACTACTGCTACTACTACTATTACTTAAGGAAAAGAGGGGGGGGGGGGGAACAAGCCAAACCAAACCGAAAAACAGAGAGAAAAAAACCCACAAAAAAGACAAGTGATGCAAATGAAAAAAATTGCTCACCACCAACTAACCGATGCCAATCCAGTCCCCAAGAAGCAGCCCTCCCATCAACCTTCCCCCCAGTTTTATTTCATGACGTCATATGGTCTGGGATATCCCTTTGGCCAGTTGGGTTCAACTGTCCTGGTTGTGCCGCCTCCCAACTTTTTCTGCACCTCCAACCTACTCACTGGTGGGGCAGTATGAAGAGTAGAAAAGTCCTTGACGTTGTGTAAGCACTGCTCAGCAGTAACTAAAACATTCCGATATTACCAAAACTATTTTCAGCACAAATCTAAACCAGTACAGATGTCTTTACAATAAAATTTGAAGATGATTCAGCATCTCATTGTCACACTACTGTGATGAAAACCATTATCATACTGATGAGTTTAAATAGGAATGTCATTATTTGTAATACGGTTAGGCAAAAAAATGTGTAGTACAACAGAATCTATTTCCAAGCACAATGGCAAAAATTACCAGAAGAATAGAAAACCTAACCTATGAGGAAAGGTTGAAATAAATAAGGTTATTTAAGCTAAGAAAAGAGTCTTAAGGGGCACAATATCCCAGTTTCAGCAAAGTTAGAGTGAGGTAGAAACAGTTCTCTGTGTCCAGTGACAAAGTTCAGGGGAAATGGGATGAAATAATTGGAAGGAGACCTAACCATAAATACATTAAGAATACCATAAAGACAGTGAGGAGCTGTGCAGTATCACCTGTGAATATGGTGGAATCCTTTTCCCTAGAAGTTTTCAGGAAGATGCTGGACAAACAACAGTCAGGAACTGATTAGATACAACTAATTCTGGTTTTGAGAAAAAAATTAATTTATTGCTTCTCTATGGTTTTTTTTCTGCTTAATTTTCTATTATTTTGCTTAAAAAAGTGCCACTTGTGCTAATGGATTTTTCACCAGTTCTATCTGTTTCAGCTTTTCCACAGTTATAGACAGGGATATTCAATTTCAGTCTGAATAAATGTTCTATACTTATGTTAAAACTTCATGCTTTAAAGGTAACTTAGTAGTGATTATCCTGATAAATTTCAGGATATAGCTTTACTTTCTAATACACAATTATTCAATAACTGTGATTAAAAAATAGTGAGAAAATAAGATCCTGCTTGAAACAATGAAGTCACAGAGTAAAGGTTTATTTCCCTCTTTTTAAACTAGTGCTTTATGAAGAAGGTGAAACATAGGAGGTAACATAACAGGGTAATTGACTCCCGAGATATCATTTTTTGAACTTTATTATTAGATATACTTAATGCACGATTTATTTTCATAAATGACCTTTAAGATTATGAACTATATACTCTATTTTATGGTTTTTATGTTCTAATATTGCAAATCAGTTTGTGTTCTGTTATAAGCACAGGATTATTCACACAATCACAGAATCACAGAATTGTCTAGGTCGTAAAAGACCTTGAAGATCATCCAGTCCAACCATCAACCCAACATAAACAGTTCCTGACTACACGATATCCCTCAGCGCTAAGTCAACCCTACTCTTAAAGACTTCCAGGGACGGGGACTCCACCACCTCCCTGGGCAGCACATTCCAACGCCTAACAACCCGTTCTGTAAAGAAATACTTCCTAATATCTAGTCTAAACCTACCCTGGTGCAATTTGAGGCCATTCCCTCTGTCCTATTGCTTATTACTTGGTTAAAGAGACTCATCCCCAGTTCTCTGCAACCTCCTTTCAGGTAGCTGTAGAGGGTGATGAGGTCTCCCCTCAGCCTCCTCTTCTACAGACTAAACAACCCCAGTTCCCACAACCACTCCTTGTATGACATGTGTTCCAGACCCTGCACCATCTTCGTTGCCCTTCTTTGGACACGCTCGAGTAATTCAATGTCCTTTTTGTAGTGAGGGGCCCAAAACTGAACACAGTAATCGAGGTGCAGCCTCACCAGTGCCAAGTACAGGGGTAAGATCCCTTCCCCGTCCCTGCTGGCCACGCTATTGCTGATACAAGCCAGGATGCCATTGGCCTTCTTGGCCACCTGGGCACACTGATGGCTCATGTTCAGCCGATTGTCAATCAACACCCCCAGGTCCCTCTCTGACTGGCAGCTCTCCAGCCACTCCTCCCCAAGCCTGTAGCGCTGCTGGGGGTTGTTGTGGCCCAAGTGCAGCACGCGGCATTTGGCCTTATTGAAGCTCATACAGTTGGCCTTAGCCCATCGCTCCAGCCTGTCCAGGTCTCTCTGCAGAGCCTCCCTACCCTCGAGCAGATCCACAATCCCACCCAACTTGGTGTCATCTGCCAATTTACTGAGGGTGCACTCTATCCCCTCTTCTAGGTCATCAATAAAGAGGTTAAATAAGAATGGCCCCAAAACTGAGCCCTGTGGGACACCACTCATGACCAGCCGCCAACTGGATTTAACTCCGTTCACCACAACTCTTTGGGCCCGGACATCCAGCCAGTTTTTTACTCAGTGAAGCCACAAGCAGCCAGTTTCTCCAGGAGAATGCTGTGGGAAACGGTGTCAAAGGCCTTCCTAAAGTCAAGGTAGACAACATCCACAGCCTTTCCCTCATCCAATAAGCAGGTCGCCCTGTTGTAGAAGGAGGTCAGGTTTGTCAAGCAGGACCTGCCTTTCATAAACCCATGCTGACTGGGCCTGATCACCTGGTTGTCCCACATGTGTTGTGTGATGGTACTCAGAATGAGCTGCTCCATCAGCTTCCCAGGCACTGAAGTCAAGCTGACAGGCCTGTAATTTCCCGGATCATCCTTCCAACCCTTTTTATATATGGACATCACATTGGCCAATTTCCAATCTGTCAGGACCTCCCCGGTCAGCCAGGACTGCTGGTAAATGATGGAAAGCGGCTTAGCGAGCACCCCAGCCAGCTCCTTCAGCAGCCTTGGGTGTATCCTATCTGGTCCCATAGACTTGTGAATGTCTATGTGTTGCAGTAGATCGCTATCTCCTCCTTGAATGCGGGGGGGGTCATTCTCCCAGTCTCTGTCTTCTGGGTGAGGAGGCTGGATTCCCTCAATACAACTAGTCTTGTTATTAAAGACTGAGGCAAAGAAGACATTAAGCACTTCAGCCTTTTCCTCATCACTCGATACCATGTTTCCTTCTGCATCTAGCAGGGGATGGAGGCTCTCCCTTGTCTTTCTTTTGCTGCTCACATATAGAAACATTTCTTGTTGTCCTTGATTGCTTAAGCCAGATTAATTTCCAGCTGGGCTTTCGGCCTCCTGATTCCCGCTGTGCATAGCCTCACAGCCACTTTGTAATCATTGTGAGTGGCTAGCCCCTTCTTCCAAAGGCTGTAAACTCTTCTTTTCTCCCCGAGTTGCAGCCAAAGCTCCCTGTTTAGCCAGGGTGGTCTTCTTTGTCTCTGGCTTCTCTTACAGCACCTGGGGACCACCTGCTCCTGAGCCATTAAGACTTCCTTCTTGAAGAGTGTCCAGCCTTCCTGGACCCCTCTACCCTTCAGGACCGTCTCCCAAGGGATCGTGTCAAGCAGGTGCCCAAACAAGACAAATTCAGCCCTTTGGAAGTCCAGGATGTTAGTTCTGCTTCCCCCTCTCCTGGCCTCTCTAAGAATAGAGAACTCTATTTCATGATCGCTGTGCCCTAGTTGGCCTCCAACCGCCACATCATCCACCAGCCCTCCTCTGTTCACAAAGAGAAGATCCAGCAGGGCACCTTCTCTGGTCGGTTCACTCACCAGCTGCGTCAGGAAGTTATATCTGCCACACATTTGAAGAATCTCCGGGACTGGTCCCGCTCTGCTGTGTTGTATTCCCAGCAGATGTCTGGGAATTTAAAGTCTCCCACAAGAGCAAGGGCAAGCGATCATGAGATTTCTCCTAAATGTCTATAGAATAGTTCATCCACCTCTCTGTCCTGGGTGAATTAATTTCGCTCATCATAACAGAAAGCACAATACTCTCTTTGCAAAATGCTTGGAATGGGTTTCCATTGCATCATAAGTTTTCCTACTGATTATCATCATATGTAATGTTGTTATGCTGTTAATTTAAAAGTTTTGCCAAATTCTTCTCCATTAAAGCCTCGTGCTAGGTTTTAATATGCTTTGGATCATATTTATTATTGGCAAAGCGCAGAATGTGTCCTATAGTACACAAGACAAAGCAACTTTTCTAAACAGCCCTTTTTATTCTTAAACTGAAACTGAAAGTGAATATGCATAGCTAGTGCAAAAGACGTGAAGATTTTAATGCTGGATTTTTTCCTTTTCTGGACTTTTATGCATTAAACTTTCTTTAGTACCACACTTCAGAAATTACTGTATAGACAAACTGAAGAAAACGACAGAGGAATTGCCAGTAGTAGCTTTGAAATAAACAATATCAATTTGAAAATAACTCCTGTCTTATACCAGTTTCAGAAGACTGAAGAATTTATTTCTTGGTTTCTATTATAATGAAGTGATGCTAACTAATGTAGATAAATTTGATTTCACATTTATCCATCTACTTTTGGGGCCACTTTGTAGATAGCTTAGTGTGGATTTAGGTAAACCTTTGTTACTCCATCATGATTTATGATTACCTGGAGAGGACGCATTAGATTTCACAAAGTTTAGAGTGGGTATCATTCATTTATTTTTCAGTGTACTGGGGAAATTCTAAGCTTCAACCTTTAAATTATTTTCGTCTTTTTCTTCCCTCACAAGAATTTACACATTAAGAATGACAGTCAACCCTTTAAAATTGAGTTGAAAATTAAATAAATAAAATCTGCTTAATAACCACCTCTTGATATTGACAAACTTTTCACTTTCCCTTCCCATTAGATAAAAACTTAAAACAGATAGGTGCCCTAGGTAACCCCTAGCCATGCAGAGCCAGAAGCACTTACAAGGGAAATTAAGTGGTCTGGTAGACAAAATTGTGCTATGGATGTGTTTGTTTCTATAAACAGCTTAAAAAAAAGCTCATGTACCTCTTTTATGCAGCTTCATAAAGTGTCTAGCTATAGGTAGTTTAAAACCAGGACCTGCCAACCATAAAGTTAAACAAACTAGAAGAAGTTCAGAGAAGAATAAAACAAATTATAAGAAATTAGAGAATCTGTTCCATGAAAACAGATACATATGCCCTTGAGCAAATGGTAGATATAGGCTTTCGAACAGTAAGAATTTTACAGTATTTAAAAGGAGTATAGCTACTGAGGAAGAAGAATTATTAAGCCTAAAGACAATACAATCAAGAAAAAGGACATATGATGTTCAGCTTTAACATCAAAAAAGGGAGTTCCCTGTATGAGATGTATTGGTTTGTAAAGAAAGGGTCTCCAGGAAAATGATAGAAGACATAGATTTTTTTTGTTGTGGGTTGGTTTTTTTTTTTTTGAAGGGCGGAAAGACAGCACAACAAAACAACCCTAAAACTCTGAAAAACTTAAACCAGAGCAGGAAGAGAGAATCATCAGGTTAATATCCAGTCTTTCTTTTATTTTCACAAGGTCATTAATTGTAGTATTCTTTCTGTTCAGTATTTGGTTAATTTTTGGCATTATTAATTAAATTATCACCGTTTATTAACAGACTCTACATTTGTGAAAACTGCAAAACATTTAGCGGTGAATCTTGATTTAATCTCAGACAAGTTATGTTTGTGCCATAACATTCTCTCTAACCAAATGATTGAATACACAAAATATTAGTAATAGGGTTATTTACTATATGCATATTTGATAAATTCTGCCAAAACTTGTAATAAGAACACTTCCAGATTCCAAATTCAATGTCACCCTAATTTGTAGGACTGTATTTCAGGCAATAAAAATTTACTGTAAGCCAAATACACTTTAGAGTGATGAGTTAAAGGAAAGAAAAAGAGTCCCTTCTTAATCATCCAAAATTTGTTTTGATTCTTTTCTTTGGAAGAACCACATTAAATGCTGCTTCTTCTCCCCAGTTGTGGAGATATTATAAAACACAGGTTTTGATTTGGTTTCGTTTAAGGAAGATGTACTGGTTTCAAGAAATAGTGTAAATATCATGAAGGTTGTTTTGTATGCTTCAAGTCGTTATGTTCGTGTAATATCAAACCCCGTATTCAATTAAATCTTGACGTATGAACTTCATTTCTTATGCAATCCATCAGACATTTTACAATGCGAACAACAGAACTGCTGAGTATGATAAACATGTCAAAATCAGTGAAGGATTATGATCTGTTATGAATATTATAAATGTTTCACATAACAACAGTACAGTTAGAACTGTTTGTCAACACTTTGTTATAAATTACCTACTCTTGGGTATTACAGTAATATAACTATGTGTATGGTTCTTCAGGTCCAAAATTGCAACTCAAAAGCTTTCCAGAGTGAGCTTTCTTCTCTAGAGTTGCCTATTTCTTCTCCACACTGTCTTTCCTGAAATTTTTAGAAGTAGGGATGATCTGACAACTGCCGAATATATGCAAAATTATTCTTTTTAACAATATGTTTCTGGTAGCATAATATATGCTTTCTACTAACACCATTGTGGTGGTTTGACCTTGGCTAAATGCCAGGTACCCACCAAGTCGCTGTATCACTTCCCCCCCTTCCCCCACTTTTTCTCAACAGGGCAAAGAGGGGAAAGAAAATAAGATAGAAGAAAACCCAACCCCTGTGGGTAAATCAAAAACAGTTTTAATATAAGCAAAGCGAAGCAAAGGTCCGCGCATGGAAGTATGTGGTGGTTTCACCTTGGCTAAATGCCAGGTACCCACCAAGTCGCTCTATCACTTCCCCCCCTTTCCCCTTTTTTTCTCAATAGGGCAAAGAAGGGAAAGAAAATAAGATAGGAAAACAAAACAACCCTTGTGGGTAAAACAAAAGCAGTTTTAATATAAACAAAGCGAAGCAAAGGTCCGCGCGCGGAAGCAAAAAAAAAGAAAACAGATTTATTCTCTACTTCCCATGAACAGGCGATGTTGGGCCTTCTCAGGAAGCAGGGCTCTGATACGCGTAGTGGTTGCCTCGGAGGACCAAGGGTGACCCCACCCCCTTCCTCCTTTCTCCCAGCTTTATACTGAGCAGACGTCATATGGTATGGAATATCCCTTTGGTCAGTTCAGGTCAGCTGTTCTGGTTGTGTCCCCTCCCAAGATCTTGCCCACCCCGTCCCACTGTGTGGGGGAAATGTCGGAAAGAGCCTTGGTGCTGTGTAAGCACTACTCAGCAGTAGCCACAACACCAGTGTGCTATCAACACCCTGCCAGCTCCCAACATAAAACACAGCACCATGAGGGCTGCTACAGGAGAAAACCAATTCCCGCTCAGCCAGACCCAGTACAACCATCATTGTCAAAATTTGAGTGAGTAACATTGAAATACTGATAAAATATTGATCACTTCTAATTACCACTGTCACAGCAACATTATTGCTTATACAGACAGTAGTGAGGATATCAAGCTTCATACTAGGTAAATGGTATGTCCAGGTATATGGCTTATCCAGGTAACTTCCTAGTCCCAAAATTATACAAGTACAACTAGAGACAGGTTCAACCAAATGTCTAGGCACAGATCTTTTTGTAAAAGAAAAGTAAGGAAGAACAATACCGCAAAGCTAGCAAGCTGACTGCCACAGCTTCCCATTAGCTAACTTGTAACTCTTCAGAACAATGACTGATCTTACTCCACGCTCAAAAAGCCCAAGGAAGAGCTCAGGTCTCCTTTAACCCACTTTGCCCTTGCAAGTCAATTTCTTTGAGATCTGCTTATCAGCCAGAGAGATGAGTAGGCTGAATCCACAAGAATGTTTGGGAAACTGGGGAAATAGAAAACACCACAGAAAAGTGAAGTTCTTACATGAAATACATTAATATATCCACTGAAATGGTGTATAGGTCCTGTATTTCACCTGCAACATGTAGCTTTCCCAAATATCTTAGGTATCTAAATTGACACCCATACCTCCATGAAAAAATAATATGCAGCCTTAATATGCAAATAGCTAGGATTCAACAAAAAATATGGGCAAAAGCATACATTTCAAAAGAACTGTAAATGCTACATGTGTGACTAAGGGGAGCAGGAAAGACACATTTATCAGTTAATATGTAGTAAGTGTTAATATATAGTAAGTGTTAATAAAATATATTATAATATGTTATATATTATCTAATATATTATGTAATACATTGCATTCTATATAATAGTATGTAATATACAAACCAATTAAATATATTATAATAAATTAAATATCTTATTATAATACATTATTATAGTACAATCAATTAAATTATATATAGATTAACCATTCTGTATAAATGTAATATAGTTCTAATAAGTATTATACTAGATAATATTATATAGTATATATTTTATATAATTAATATATATAGTATAATGTAACACATATAACAATTTATAAATTAATATCACAGAAACACAGAATCATCTAGGTTGGAAAATACCTTGAAGATCATCCAGTCCAACCATTAACCTAACACTGACCTATCTCAACTACACCATATCCCTAAGCGCTATGTCAAACTGACTCTTAAACACCTCCAGGGGTGGGGACTCCACCACCTCCCTGGGAAGCTGTGGTGGTTTAGTCCCTGCCGGGGTCAGACCACACGGCCGCTGACCCTCCCCCACAAAGGGAGTGAAATACAAAGCCCTGGGGCTGAGATAAGGAAAGGTTTAATACAACAGTGCAACAGCGACAAAACAAACAACAACAACAATAACAATAACAGTAATAACACTGAACAGAGCAAGATATCTACCAATAGAGCAGTGAGAGGACCGGCTGCAAATACAAAACCCCGGGCTGCACAAAACCACGCGCTCACCGATTCTTCCCGCGCTATGGCGCCAGGATGTGACGTCAGCATGGTATATGAATAACCCGGCTAGAGCTTCCCCCCAACTGCTGGGGAAACTTAACCCTATCCTGGTTAAACCAGGACAGCAGCCCATTTCAACGCCTAACAACCCATTCTTTAAAGAAATACTTCCTAATATCTAGTCTAAACCTTCCCTGGCACAACTTGAGGCCATTCCCTCTTGTCCTATTGCTTGTTACTTGGTTAAAGAGACTCATCCCCAGTTCTCTGCAACCTCCTTTCAGGTAGCTGTAGAGGGTGATGAGGTCTCCCCTCAGCCTCCTCTTCTACAGACTAAACAACCCCAGTTCCCGCAACCACTCCTTGTATGACATGTGTTCCAGACCCTTCACCAGCTTCGTTGCCTTTCTTTGGACACGCTCGAGTAATTCAATGTCCTTTTTGTAGTGAGGGGCCCAAAACTGAACACAGTAATCGAGGTGCAGCCTCACAGTGCTGAGTACAGGGGTAAGATCCCTTCCCTGTCCCTGCTGGCCACGCTATTGCTGATGCAAGCCAGGATGCCATTGGCCTTCTTGGCCACCTGGGCACACTGCTGGCTCATGTTTAGCCAGCTGTCAATCAACACCCCCAGGTCCCTCTCTGACAGGCAGCTCTCCAGCCGCTCCTCCCCAAGCCTGTAGTGCTGCTGAGGGTTGTTGTGACTCAAGTGCAGCACGTGGCATTTGGCTTTATTGAAGCTCATACAGTTGGCCTTAGCCCATCGCTCCAGCCTGTCCAGGTCTCTCTGCAGAGCCTCCCTACCCTCGAGCAGATCAACACTCCCACCCAACTTGGTGTCATCTGCCATTTTACTGAGGGTGCACTCTATCTCCTCTTCTAGGTCATCAATAAAGAGGTTAAATAAGAATGGCCCCAAAACTGAGCCCTGTGGGACACCATTCATGACCGGCTGCCAACTGGATTTAACTCCGTTCACCACAACTCTTTGGGCCCGGACATCCAGCCAGTTTTTTACTCAGCGAAGCGTGTGCCCATGCAAGCCACAAGCAGCCAATTTCACCAGGAGAATGCTGTGGGAAACGGTGTCAAAGACCTTACTAAAGTCAAGATAAACAACATCCACAGCCTTTCCCTCATCCAATAAGCAGGTTGCCCTGTTGTAGAAGATCAGGTTTGTCAAGCAGGACCTGCCTTTCATAAACCCATGCTGACTGGGCCTGATCATCTGGTTGTCCCACATGTGTTGTATGATGGTACTCAGGCTGAGCTGCTCCATCAGCTTCCTGGGAACCGAAGTCAAGCTGACAGGCCTGTAATTTCCCAGATCATCCTTCTGATGGGTCATCTTCTTATATATGGGCGTCACATTGACCGATTTCCAATCTGTGCAGACCTCCCTGGTCAGCCAGGACTGCTGGTAAATGGTTGAAAGCAGTTTGGCGAGAACCCCAGCCAGCTCCTTCAGCAGCCTTGGGTGTATCCCATCTGGTCCCACAGACTTGTGAATGTCTGTGTGATGAAATAGGTCACTGATTATCTCCTCCTGGATTGTGAGGGGTATCATATATAATTATATTTTATAATGCCATAATATATATTATAGCATACAATATGTAAGAAATTAATATATTATATGTTATAGTATATTATATTATAATAGATAACATATATACTAATATGTGTTGTATTATATTGTAATTAACATATTACTACCACATTAATATTAATAATACAATTAATATATTATAAGCAGCTTTAAGTTACATGTGGGTAAATAAGGAAGATAAACTCATAATATATGATAACTAGGGAATAAACATTACCATATGTAAAAAATCAGAGTATTCAGAGGAAAGAGTTATGATCTCAAATTAATTCAGTTATTTAAAAATATAGTATACATTAGCAAGACTATTTGATCCACTAGCCTTAATTTTCATTCAGTCCAGGAAATCTGAGAGAATGCTGAGAAACTGGAAAACATGAAAGACAAATGAGTGTGGGATTTCATAGAAATACTTAAGAGAAATTTCTCAGGAATTATAAAACAGTTACAAACTCTGTAACGTAATGATGAAATCATCATAGTATGAAGATTTTTTCAAAAAGTTTACATTGATAGAATTACAGGTATGGTTGATAAATACTACTGTGTTGGTGTATACCTTGATTTCTCCAAGGTCTTTGAGTAATGCATTAGATTTTGATTAAAAAATATTACACTATACATAATTATCACAGCACTGATAGAAGTAATATAAAACTGTTGTTAACTATATTTCAGTGTAATCCAGCAGAGAAATCTAATGATAAGTGATATTTTTGGAAATTATTTTTTGGGTTTTTTTGCTAAATTTTAACCTACGACCTATATGATATAGTAAATTTCCAGTATGGCTGTTAAATGACAGTGACTGATGAAGGAAATATTAAGTGAAGATAATAAAACTTTTTGTTTTCCCCTTAATACAGATAAATGCAAGTGATTGTAAGTTTTGCTTTTGAGAATAATGAATAGATGTCATATACATCTATAGAAATTTTATATTGCTTAAAATCAATAATTTAGAAGAAGATTTCAACATCACAGGTTTTTTCAACATAAATTCTCACTTGCAGTGCTTATGAAAAAATGTAAAGTGGAAAAAAAAAAAAAAAGGAAAGGATCTTTTTAGTATAGATCTCACATAAGGAGAACTGCTGCAATTTTATATCCAACTCAAGACAACAACAAAGACTGTAAAATGTCAGGAACATCACCTGAAGTGGAGTCACAGCACTTATGAGTAGTGTGGAAAGCCTGATAAAAGCTCAGCTGCTTCCACTCAACTTCCTTATAACAATTTAGACAGATGCTTGTGATCTGCTGCATTTAAGATTTCACATGAGATCCACATCAACTATTGCTGGAAGGCAAGCACTACAATATAAGTCTTAAAGAGACTTTATTAATAAAATGTCAATAGATGACTTGTTCATCAGGAATAGCTAATTAAGAAAAATACCTGGTAGTAGAGGATTTTCAGACTTGCTGGTAAATACACAGTGAAATCCAATGACTGGAAGTTTTGACAGACTTGGTCTTTAAATGTAACAGATTTGGCCCAGAGCCACTTTATGTTGGCAAAAACTGGGAACCCTAAAAACCTAAGCACGTAAAAATTTGTGAGAACCATATTCTACAGTGAGGGAATATGGCTATTAAAGTATCAGCGAGTGAACACCGTTGCCAGAGATAACTGTTGAAAGACGCAGGTTCATCAAAACTTGCAGTAATCCAGCTTCACATGGGAAATGGGACCATATGGTCCTCTGCCGTTGCATACTCTTTCCTTATGGTTATCTGATGCAGGGCCCTGGAGAAGACAGGATTTTAGAACATCATAGTTCTGGCAGCAGACCATGGCCAAGTTCTGTTTTTCATTGCTTCAGTTTGTTGTCCTCAGAGGTAAGGGAAGAATTCTGCTCTTCATTCAGCATCCCCAAAGTCACTGTATCCACATAGTAAAAACGTGAGTGAAGAGAGATGAAATATTTTTGATTGCTCTTTAGACAAAGTAGTCAATATTCAGCTTCTCATTTTAAGGATTATTTTTCATCATGATGATGCTTAAAGATTTGTTCTAAGAGGCTCTCCTACAGGAATGTCAAATTAATGCTACTAGCAATGCTATTTTCTTTATTGAGTAAAAGATATGATGTCTCCTCAATAACAGTTAACATCACTGAGCCATTAAAGAAAAATATTATAATATAAAACATTTTTTCTTTTGAGGTTTATTAAGCTTTGTGATATTTTTAGTCTCCCATGCTCCATGATGCAGTCAGCTTTTCTGTAAGGAACAAGCAATTCTCAAAGTGCAGTCTGTAGTCATGACACTGACATAAACCTTACCGTAAGGAAAAAAGTAATGATATCTTTAGGGAGAATTTTAGTTAGGTGATGGTACTGAAGAGAGACATTTCAGTCTACTCAGAACTGCAGGTGTTTTTAATAACCAGATGAATATGTAGGACATGAATTGACTAGGAATACTTTGATTAATAAAAGATGCAATGATGCAATGACAAAAAGAAATACAAGTATGTAGGTCTTAAGAAGCTGTGTAGTAAGGAACATGGAAAGTCCTAACATTGCTTAACAGGCTATCTTTTTAGATTGCTATAGTGTAATTCACATGTTAGTCCAGGGCTGATAAAAAATTAGTCTCCTTCATTATCTGCACTGTGAGATGGGAACACGGAAGACATAGTTGTCAGGCAGTGCAAGTATGAATGTTACCTAGTGCATATTCCTGAGATTTATTAAGCTGTGTTGTTTTAGTAATTAGATAAATTCTGGGTACTATTTTGTGAATACAGGAGTATAAGGAATTTTAGCATCATAGGCCTTAAAAATGTATGCTGTAAGTGATCTGTCATTTCCTGTTAAAATTTCTGTTGCTCAGAAATTTTAGTCATTCAGATAAGAGAAAATATCATGCATGAGAAATAAAGAATGGAAAACAGATGAAATGGATATTGAGCTTGTTAAAAATATTTAACAACATAAAAAATTTAAATATAAATATTTATGTGATGTAAATATAAACATATATATATAAATTGGAAGACCATTGTGGCTCATTCATTGTGTCAACTGTACTTTATGAAAAGCTCTAAGTTTGAAAACTAGTAAAGTTATAACTTAAAGCTAGCCATTAATAGAATGTATTATTTGAAGCTGTTGACATTATAATAAGGATTTGATGAACACTGGCTGTAGACTTCTAGAATTAACATTCACTTAAATTCCAGTTTGAAACTCTGCTGAGACATTCCTTTTAGGGCACTCTATTGCACATTAATTAAGTTTTTATCCAATACAGCTTAAACAATAAAAAAAAAATTACATTTTTTTCTTTAGATAGATTCCATTGTGTGTTGGAAATTTTTGGAAATCTTTATATTTACATCTGTTCAAAAATGTTTCTAGTAGTGCACAACTCCATAGCAATCTTTAATTCTCAGTTTAGCAGCTCATAAATGCTAAGTCTTTTCCTACCACTTCACCTTAATCTGGTTGTCTTACTCACTCCCAAGAGAAATTAATTCCTGCAGTATGTAAATACACACACAAAAATGTTCACTATTAGGCAGTGTTTGCAATACGCATTTCTAATTCAAATTTTACCTTTTTTACAGACTTCATGTGCATTAGCTCTCTTCTCAGTGCTTATATTTTCTCTCATGTGGTTTAATACATCTTATTTGCCAACTTCTGGAAGCAAACGTACAAGCTTCCTTTCCTCAGTGTGCTTGCTGTAGGCTGCAGCAGCTCTTCCTAAAACTGTAGCTCAAGTTCCTAGAAATGAGACTATGGCAGAGGACCAGGTATTTCTTGAATCATTTTAACCATGGCTTTGAATGTGGAAGTGAAATCAATATTAAAGAACTGAACCTGAAGTCAATTCAAACAAAAGAAAAAAAAAAATAAAGACAGAAAGTTGAGATGGAACAATCTCAAATTAACAATTTAATTAAAGATTATGCTTTTAATCTGTACCACTTTTTAGTAATATGTTGGTCTCTATGCTTTGTCTCAACATGATTCCTGAGATTTTCAAGTGTGGGTTCACACCCAAGAAAGCTTTTGTGCATTGATTGTAATTTACATTAAAACATGAGAAAAACATAATATTATGTTCAGCACTTATTTATAGAGTGATGGTTTGACAATTCTTTTATAGGTATAAATGAATGAACTAGTTTCTTCATCTATTAAGAACATGAAAATACTGTATGTATTTGCACAGATATTAATGTGTAATACTCATCAATCTAAAATTGAATTAAAATAAGACACAATCATGTTATTACAATATAGTTGAAAGACAATACAGCCGTTCAAAGTTCTGAAAAGTACTATAAAACAATTCTGTGAAGGACATTCATCAGATATCTTGTCCAAGCAGAATGATGGAGTTATGTGCACAAATAAGAGGATTTGTGTTAAATCAGAATACTGATTTAAATGTAATCTACATGAGTGATTCATGCCTGTATAAGTTCAACTGATATATTCAAATTAAAGTTGTGCCAAATTATAATCACCTAACAATGCAGATTTGCTTCAGACTTAGAAAATAAATTATTTAACATTTCCATGTACATATTTCTCTATGATTGACTAGCTCCTATAAGAAATTATAAATTGTGTTTTGTTTTTGTGCTTTAAAACTTATTTACTTCAATGTAACTTTTTTAGCTTGCTTGATAATGCATTTTTTCAAAATATCATAGAATCACAGAATGGTTTGGGTTGGAAGGGACCTTAAAGATCATCTAGTTCCAACTCCCCTGCCATGGGCAGGGACACCTTCCACTAGATCAGGTTGCTCAAAGCCCCATCCAACCTGGCCTTTAACATTTCCAGGGAGGGGGCATCCACAACTTCTCTAGGCAACCTGTTCCAGTGTCTCACCACCCTCACAGTAAAGAATTTCTTCCTTACATCTAATGTAAATCTACACTCTTCCAGTTTAAAGCCATAATCCCTCGTCATGTCACTACATGCCCTTGTAAAAAGTTCCTCCCCAGATTTCTTTTATGCCCCTTTTAAATATTAGAAGGCTCCCCGGAACATTCTCTTCTCCAGGCTGAACAACCCCAACTCTCTCAGTCTGTTTTAATATGAGAGGTCCTCTAGCCCTCTTATAATCCTCGTGGCCCTCAGGTCCACTAGGACCAAGCTTGCTCCAACAGGACCATGTCCTTCTTATGTTAAGGGCCCTAGAGCTGAACACAGTACTCCAGGTGGGTCTCACAAGAACAGAGTAGAGGGGGAGAATCACCCCCCTCAACCTGTTGGCCACACTTCTCTTCATGCAGCCCAGGATACGGTTGGCTTTCTGGGATGCGAGCACACATTGCTGGCTCATAGCCAGTCTTTCATCCAGGACTACTCCCAAGTCCTTCTCCACAGGGCTTCTCTCAATCCATTCATCGCCCAGCCTGTATTTGTGCTTGGCATTTCATCAACCCTTGTGCAGGACCTTGCACTTGACCTTGTTGAATTTCATGAGGTTTGTAAGGGCCCACCTCTCAAGCCTGTGAAGTTCCCTCTGGGTGGCACATCCCTTCCCTCCAGCCTGTTGACTGCACCACACAGCTTGGTGTCATCTGCAGACTTGCCCAGGGTGCACTCAATCCCATTGTCCATGATGGCAACATTAAACAGTGATGGTCCCAATACCGGCTCCTGATGAACACCTCTCATCACTGGTCTCCACTAGGACATTGAGCTGTTGACTGCTCAATGTCTTTGAGTATAACTATACAGATAATTCCTTATCCACTGAGGGATCTATCCATCAAATCCATGTCTCTCTGATTTAGATACAAGGATGTTGTGTCAAATACTTTGCATAAGGACAGACAGATGAGGTCAGTTTCTCTTCTCTTATCCACCAATGCTGTAACCCCGTCATAGGTGGCCACCAAATTTGTCAGGCATGATTTGTCCTTAGTGAAGCCTTGGTGGCTGTCACCAATCACCTCCTTAGTTTTCATGTGCCCTAGCATAATGTCCAGTAGGAACCACTCCATGATCTTGCTGGGCACAGAGGTGAGACTCACTGGCCTGTATTTCCCCGTGTCTTGCTTTTTTCCCTTTTTAAAAACAGGTGCTATGTTTCCCCTTTCCCAGCCAGTGGGAACTTCACTGGACTGCCACAACTTCTCAAATATAATCAATAGTGTCTTAGCTACTTCATCTTCCAGTTCCCTCAGGGCCTGCAGATGCATCTCATCAGGTGCCATGGACTTGTGCAACTTCAGGTTCCTTAGATGGTCTCAGACCTGATCTTCTCCTACAATGGGCAGATCTTCATTCTCCCAGTCCCTGCCTTTGCCTTCTGTGACTTGGGCAGTGTAGCTGGAGCACCTGCTGGTGAAAAAAGGCAAAAAAGTCACTGAGTACCGCAGCCTTCTCCATGTCACAGGTAACCAGGTCTCCTGTTTCCTTCCAGAGGGCCCACATTTTCATTAGTCTTATTTTATTACTGATATACCTATAGAACCTTTTCTTGTTGCCCTTGACATCCCCAGCCAGATTTTGGTTTTCCTAACCTGATCCCTGGCAGCTCGAACAATTTCTCTGTATTCCTCCCAGGTTACCTGTCCTTGCTTCCAACCTCTGTAGGCTTCCTTTTTATGTTTGAGTTTGTCTTGGAGCTCCTTGTTCATCCATGCAGGCCTCCTGGAATTTTTGCCTGACTTCCTCTTTGTTGGGATGCATTGCTCATGAGCTTGGAGGAGGTGACCCTTGAATATTATCCAGCTTTCTTGGACCCCTCTTCCCTCCAGGGCTTTATCCCATGGTACTCTACCAAGCAGATCCCTGAAGAGGCCAAAGTCTGCTCTCCTGAAGTCCAGGGTAGCGAGCCTGCTGTTGTGCACCCTCCTTACTGCACTAAAGGATCTTGAACTCCACCATTTCATGGTCACTGCAGCCAAGGCTGCCCTCCTCACACACATGCACACAAATGTGTTAAAGACAGGAATATCTTCTCAGACTTTAAATAGCTGTGAATACTCCTAAGGTTTTGGACAAAAGATTTCAGAGAGTTTACATGTCATTCTGAATATTTATGTAACATGTTAGATGCATCTGTCTCTCTTTACTAAGTCCTCTCTACATGATATTCTTTATGAGGAGATAATGTACCTAAAGGACATTTCATTTTTTATCTTAGGAAGAACAGAGAATGGAAAAACTTCCTGCTACATAGAAGATTATTTTTGAAATAATGATTAATAGTATCTAGTTCATAATCTGCACACTGTTAGATATTTGCATATCAAAATAATAATAAAGTTTTAAAGCTTTCTGCATGCTTAAGGTCATTTACAACAAGATTTACCAGATGCATATAATTAAGCCTTATTTCATGTACTTCTAAGTTATCAGGAGAATCTAGAGTAGCTTTGAAAAGTAGCAGAAGAAGACATAACCACTGCAACTTCTCTCAGATAGCTCTCAGACTATACCCTGGGCATAGAGTTGAGCAAAGCAGAACCGACTAAAATAAAATCAGAAGTTAAAATTCTGAATTTTTTCAGAACATGTACCAAAGAGATAAGGTTCTGCTGTGTGATATTTAAGTGGCAGTATAACCATCTGAAGGTCCAAGCTGAAATTAAAATCCAAACACTTCTTGGTCAGCAAACATCTGGATCTTCACTGAAGGTTCATTACTCATATGTGGATCCCAGCCAAGGCTTATATGAAGAGAATATCTCATAAGGAAATTTTTGCTGTGGATTCTATAGGATGCCAGATGAAAAGACCTTACTGTTTTAAACTATGTGAATCAAATATTCTGTCTTTATAAACCAGGGAAAAATAATTTATTAAAAAAAAAAGTTAATGGATTGATTCTTCAATTTTCATAATCATGTTTAAGGACCGTTTTGTTTTTCACTGCAATTGTAATTTTGGAAAAAAGTTTTTTTGAAAATATATATAATAATGTTCTGGGCAACTCCTTTTAAGTTCTTCTTAAGCAACAGTATTATGTTCAACTGGTTGGAAATAAATTTGCATAAATCCAAAAATTCTATCTGTCAATGAATCAGGGAAAGCTGAGAAACCTTAAGAAAGAGCAGAGGTTTAAAGCCTTAATTGCAGGTGATTTGTTTGTTTGTTTGTTTTCTGACATATTATCTGGAAATAAACGATTGCATATAAATAGTGGCAAGGGTATTAAGTAAAATATTAGGAGGATTAGAAGGGTAGTAGAACCATGCTGGAGCGATGGGCTAAGGCCAACTGTATGAGCTTCAATAAGGCCAAATGCCACGTGCTGCACTTCGGCCACAACAACCCCCAGCAGTGCTACAGGCTTGGGGAGGAGTGGCTGGAGAGCTGCCAGTCAGAGAGGGACCTGGGGGTGTTGATTGACAGCTGGCTAAACATGAGCCAGCAGTGTGCCCAGGTGGCCAAGAAGGCCAATGGCATCCTGGCTTGTAACAGAAATAGCGTGGCCAGCAGGGACAGGGAAGGGATCTTACCCCTGTACTCGGCACTGGTGAGGCCGCACCTCGATTACTGTGTTCAGTTTTGGGCCCCTCACTACAAAAAGGACATTGAATTACTCGAGCGTGTCCAGAGAAGGGCAACGAAGCTGGTGAAGGGTCTGGAGCACATGTTGTACGAGGAACGGCTGAGGGAACTGGGGTTGTTTAGTCTGGAGAGAGGAGGCTGAGGAGAGACCTCATCACCCTCTACAACTACCTGAAAGGAGGCTGCAGAGGACTGGGGATGAGTCTCTTCAACCAAGTAATGAGTGATAGGACAAGAGGTAATGGCCTCAAGTTGCACCAGGGAAGGTTTAGACTGGACTTTAGGAAGTATTTCTTTACAGAACAGTTTGTTAGGTGTTGGAATGTGCTGCCCAGGGAGGTGGTGGAGTCCCCATCCCTGGAGGTGTTTAAGAGTCCAGTTGACATAGCGCTGAAGGATATGGTATAGTTGGGAACTGTCAGTGTGAGGTTGATGGTTGGACTGGATGATCTTCAAGGTCTTTTCCAACCTAGAAGATTCTGTGTTTCTGTGATATTAAATAAGCTTGAACTTCTTTTGCAACCCGGAATAAAATTCTCTGAGACTTTAAGACTCTTTTGCATGGTTTTGGAATAAATGATGAAACTGAATAATAACATTAATTGCATATGTGAAGAATCAGATTTTGTTGTCCACGTAACATGTTAATGACTGCCTTCAGCAAGAAAAGATGAGTTGCTATGTATTAACAAATGTTAAAATAAGGGATCAGTGGAAGGAAAATAACTATATAGAACTTGTAATTTTAGAAGAGATGGACAATGAAATAAACATAAAATTATTTTATCAGGTGAATCACTAAACTAGAACTGAAACATATAATATCTGTATCACTTATCTTAAAGAGCAGCCTAGTATAAATAAGAATCCAAATGTTACTACTACATAAATTGTACATCTCTACTGACAAAGAATAAGGAAATAAATTCCTAAAACAAGTCAAAACCAAAAGAAATTTTCTTATTTGGGAATTTAGAACCTTCTAGACAGTTTTCTGATAAAATAAAACAACATTACTTGAAATTGTAACTTATCAAGAATTTCTGAATGAAATATATACTGTGTATATTTAGGTATCATAAGGAATTACTTTTTTCATTTTTATGACATAATAAATACATGTGTCAAAGTTATTGGGGTTTTGTTTTGTCTTCTGTCCAATATTTCTTTGCAATAAAAACACAGACAGAATATTTGGTACTGTATTTGCTAATAAAAATGAATTTTAACCCATTTTAATAAAAGTAAAAACATGTTCAGATTAACAAACTTCAATTCACTTAGTTTTGATTGGAACACCTTTTGTATAAGTTTATAAGCTAATAATTAAATATCTTGTTAATAAAGAAACCACACAATGTTAAATAAAAATGTTAAACAACTATTCATTAAGAAACACTAATCTAAATCACAAATGGCTTAGTAAAATTATGTTTCATTCTCTCACCATAGGGAAGTCTCAGTTATATAATTAACAAATTAGCAATTCTTTTAAGAGACCATCAATATATTTAGCTTTGTACATGAAAGGTGTTGCAGGATATTGAACTGAGAAACACTCAATTATTAATGAACTTAAATAAATAAATAGTGTAATTGTCAGTATCTAGTCACTGGAACTGTCAACTGCAATGGGAGTGGCTTTGTTTCATCTCTGACCTCCTGGCTTTCAATTATGATCAAACACAGTCTGTATTATACTTTCCCTTTCTTCAGAGATCAGTCATTTTAGAATCCTCATCCTGCCATTGTGTTACACATGTTTAATAGTTCAGGACACTTTTGAAAACTTTTCATTGAAATGCTGTGGTTAAAAGGTTTCTTAATCTCACAACAAACACTTCTGCCACAAGAAACCAAAATTTATCATGCCTTAGTTGACATGAAAAAGAGCTAGGTCCTTTAGTAGTCAGCTGCAAAAGGTAATTAATTCATATCTACTTTAGAATAATTTTCTTTATTGTCAAAAAAGAGGAATTTCCAATGATTTTTCTTTTTCTCAGTTGTTCTTTATTCTGTTTCTTGTTTGTGCCACAATCAATCAAAAATCAAGCTTTGAGTTTCTAAAGGTAACAGGAATTCAGTTTAGTCTGCAGTGGCTCATGAAGTTGTTGATAATGTAAGTATGGAAGTAATGTGGAAGAATATTAAGATATCATGCATGTAGAGCTGCATAAATATGATGATCAGAGTAATAGAAAATCAGATAAATTATAGAGGGCAAGATCATGCCTTTGGGAATTAATAAGAACTTGTGCTACAAGCTTATTAATTGGAACTGACTAGTGTAAAAAGACTCTCTTTTTCCATCATCGCATGATAGTTTATAAACTTCCAAATAATTCAGTAATAGAAAAGGTAAAAGTTATCTCAGAATATATAAAGTAGCATACCAGCTATAACTTGTAACATAGGGTACCAGTAAAGCAGAAAATTGTTAATTTTACCTTAAAAAGTCCTGGTGAGATATTATCCATACAATAAATTAAAAAATTAAATGTGTTTGGTCTGTGGACCAAGAAAAATTGGTATGATAGAGCAATAAAAACCATGTCTTACCAAAGAAGGCAAAAACTTTTGTCTTACATATTCAAAGGATATGGCTATCAAATAAGGAAAGAAGGAGGAGGAAAGAGTAAACAGAATTTGAGTTTAAAGGCTAAATTACTGGCATTAGTAGTTTTAAACTAGAACTTAGAAGAAGATTCTAAAATAATAAACACTGAGGGTCTATAACAGCCTTTCAGTAGGAGCAGTAGGACAAAACAATAGCAAGCAAATTAATTTTAAGATTAATATTAATCAGTGTATAAAAGGGGTCTCATGACTGAACATGAAAACACCTGAGGTCTTTTAAAGTCCTATTTGGAAAAAAACCAAACCCACAGTTGTCTTCTTGTTTGGCTTCAGGGCCAAATATGGAGTTCTGGGAGGAAAAAAAAAAAAAAAAAGATTTAGGAAATACTGGGATTGTTAGTTTCAAAGCAAAAAGGAAACCACCTCATAAACAGCATGAATAACACTTCTGCCATCTCGGAACATTCCTGTGTCATTCACATGTTACTCCTGTCGTTCACAACGACAGTATGGATCATCATCTTCCTAGAGTCATCTTGCTTTCTTCCACTTGGGTTTGGAGAAATCCTGATGTATAAATCATTGGCTCCAGTTGACTCTTACTTCTGTATGTCTCTTTTATCTCTTCTTTTTTGTCACGTAAGTTTGAGTGACCTCTCAGAGAGAAAGTCTCTCAGTAGTGGAAAACAACATGACTGAACATTTACAGAAGCATCTGATGCAGCACTTTACTGTACAAGATTACTACATTTTTTATCCGATTAAAAGACCAGACGCTGCTCTATGCTTCTCCAGCAATGACATCATCCAACTCCAAAAACAGAATGCTTGCAAATCTTCATTATTCCTCCTCATTCGATAGCACAAATTTGCTGTTGACTCTTCTGTGCTGTTTAAAAATGAATCTGTTTCTCCCTGCATGAGAAAAAGTCGGCAGCAGTTCTTATCATCAAGAAGATCACGATGAAGTCTGTAATTGTAAAATATTTTATAGCTGAAGGAAATGAGAATTGTGACTCTTGGAATGTGCAGTATTAGTAATTTTGCTTTTCTAGGTCTTTTAACTTCCTCATTACTTATTGTATTTCTACAATAAAATTAAATGAGATTGTCACAATAACATCAAGAGCAGTAATAGGATATGAAACCCCAAACCACATTAGTTGTTCAATGTTATAACAGTTAACAAGCACTTAATTTTTCTTAACATTTGTTGGGCCCGGAAGACTCCTCAGAACATGGCCTTTCTCAGCAAGCAAATCAACATTGTTTATTAATTATGTAGGCTCTAGGCTAAATTATCAAACAACTTTCAGTAGTACTTCTGGTTTTATTTGCAGAAATCAGTTGGATATTTACACTTCAGGAATACCTGCTAGCATGCCCAAACAGAGCTATGCACAGACAGATGTACATAATAGCAATACGAGCACAGGTTGTACAAGTGATAGTTTTTCAGGTGGAAATGAACTAAAATTGTTGTTTTTATAAAGAGAACAAGAGCAAAGTGTCCTACATATAACTCAAAACCTTACCCTGTAAAAAAAAAAAAAATTCTATTTTCCCTTATTTGTATAGGCTTACAAATGGCATAGTGTATGAAGACATGGTCAGAATCACATGTAGGAAAGCAATAACATTAGTGTGTCAGGATCCTGAGAACATCTCACCTTATAGGAGTTCATCTGGCTGAATCCAAGCTGAATCTAGGTGAGCTCCTTAACTGGTAGGAGCTGTCATGAACAGAGATAGAAATGAAGGCTGTCCCTCCTTCCATGAATGAGAGGGCAATTCTGGCTGTCTTCACAACAGCTCTTATAAGCAGGGAAGCTGACCTTTGACTCAACCAGTTGAACTTCTTAACTTAGGCAAACTCCTGGAAGGGTGAGGAACCTGATGTTGAACAGCAATTTGGAGACAGAAACAAAGACCAGGTGTTGAAAGAAGAGGATAAGTAGAAATTTGTGTATAGCTTAAAACAGGAAAGTTGGAAGATGCTCTCAGTGTGCTCTACATTCAGATTCTTTTTTCTTGCTGGGGTCAAGACTGTCCTCTAATATTTACCTGTTCTGATTACCTACTGCTGCATCAATAACTAGTGACTGGGCAAATGCCTGCTAGTATCAGTAACAACATCAATATAAATAAAATAGATTTCAGATAAAATAAATATAATTTTATCTTACCTCATCAACTACTAATTCATAGGTAGAAGTGAGGTCAGTGAGATCAGGCAGAAACAAACATGATAGATTTACCTCCAGGCAAAACCTTTTTTTTTTTTTTTTTTCTTCTTCTTTTAGCAGTTTTGGCAAGGTTAATGAGATAAGAGGGATAGGAAAATTAGTCTGGACTGTAAAAAGGCATAATCTATCTTTAAATCCAGTTATCAGCCTTGTACATAAACAGCTGCCATTTAAGATTATAGAGTTTAAAGGATTTTCATCCAGTTATCAGTTCTAGACTTCTCTTGTTGCTGTGAATTATGTATGTTTACTTCTTTGAGGTCTTAGTGCAGTAGGTTAGTATCTGGAAATCTTCCCGTATAGAACCATAGAAACATAGAATCATAGAATACCAGGTTGGAAGAGACCTCAAGGATCATCTGGTTCAACCTTTCTGGCAAAAGCATGGTCAAATAAGCATATATGTTATAAATGTTAAAAAATGTATAAATGTTAGGTAATAGCTGTTAAGTTCATTTTAACAGTGAATGCTGCTACAGCCAACACTTAGCTAGCTTGATGTGATCCTTTTTACTGTACAGCTTCTTTATAAACTCAGACTGATCATGGATAGAAGAGTGATGAGTAAGATATACAAGAACTGTGAGATTGGAAGGATCTGTTCTCTTAAAAAATCAGTAACAACTTAGTTATTCAGATCATTGAATTTGAAAAGTAATTTCTCCCCCAGATCAAGTTTAGGGTTTTTCAATTCTATTATTTTTTTTTCTATGTAATATGGAGCATTGGATCAGCTGCTGACAATCTGACATCATATCCTTTCCAGTTATCCCTTCCATTGTGTCAATATTAAGTGTAAATAATATATTGGCCATAATCTTTGTCAACTTGATTTCCCAAAGACTAAGGTCAATGCATCTGTTATGCTCAAAATAACTACAAACAATTTTGCAGGCAATGGGAAGAGACGAATGGTTCAGCTATCTTCTGACGATGTCTATAATATCCATTGAGGTAATAAGGGCAGGTGGGTTGGTAACTTACTTGTTTCAGCTAAAATCCTAGCATTAGACTAGAAAATGTGGACAACAGATAACTGTCCCTAAAAAGGTAACTTAGAAAGTAAAGTTCTTAAGGTAAAGAACCCTTAATTGTCCACTATCCTTTATCCTAAACTGGAATAATTAAGGAATTATAAAGCATGGATTAATGCTTGCACATGTAGAGCTGGATAGCCAGAAACAACACAGGAGGAACAAACAAAAAGCTTATTTACAAGAAGGGCCTACCTGAAGTTTTGCTCCTGTAGAAAAAACCACAACCAAATATAACTGAATAATAATATAATAATACTATATCACTATGTAATAAGGATATATCTGTATAATAATACCTATGGGAATTAAAAGACTAAGACTAAGTCTTCTTTAGGATAGACATGAATTCGACCACACCTTTGGTGGTTTTTGTTGGGTTTGGGTTTTTTTTTTACACAGGTAATGATATTGCTGATGTTTTTTAATTCCAGAAGTTGAGTCCAGAATTATTCCAGGGTCATCCTCTTACTCATAATACTCAAGCCAATAAACCATTATTTAATTACAACTAGTATTTCCTCTGCTGGGATTTTTTCCAATGAAAGGGATAATGGTCAAAGTAATTTCTGTCAAACATGGTATTACACCTGTGGAATAAACTTGTTTCTGCTACTCAACAAACATGCTGCTCAATACCTACCTTCCACTTTTTCCTCTTATGATTCAGATATGCAAATGTGCTCATATTCTGTTAAATAACCAGAAATGTCCAAGAGGTTGTGTTAAGAGTATGCCTAAATCCATCTCAGGTGCCTAAAATAAGTAGAGTGAATAGCTGGGATCACTAGACTTAATGTAGGACTATTCAATAACCTATGATAAACAAGACCTTAAATCTCACTCAGAGTTTATTTTATTGTTCTGTCTGGGCTTATGAAAACCATACACCTTAACTATAGGACTTTAATTCCATACTCTATGAAAAAGAATCTCTGAAATTAGCATTTTCCTCTTCAACATGTTCAAAACCAGGCTCACAATCACATTTATCCATTCCCCAGTTAAACACTGGACTTTACTCTCCCATGGACTGCAGAAACTGCAAAGCAGTTTACAAACAAACTGGGTATTCTCTGTTTTGATCATCAATCAAAGAAACATAGAATCAAATTACATACTAGATAATGATCTGAAGGGTGGAAAAAGATTCTTCTTGGGGATCAGCTTGAAGTTTACACAGCTATCACAAGAGAAAAAGCAACTTTTTTTTTTTCCAAATCAAGAGAACGTGACATATTTGTTATTAAAAATAAATTGCTGCCCAATGCCATAATATTATTATTAATTTCACTCTTTGCTATGACATTTTGGCTATATTTGTTCTGTCTTGAAGAATGAAGCCTATTTCACAGAATGAGCAATTATATTTTCCTCTTTATTTTCCTGTTGATTTCAGAGCAAGATAACTACAAATGGGAGGAAACATGGTTTCTTTTATCTTTCTAAGTAATGAAATGAAAGTATTCAATAATCTTATTACTGTTCTCACATCTATCACCATTTTATATTAAGATATGCTTTCTTTTCTCAATCAAGTACAGAAACTCCCCAAATATATCATTCTGGTTATTTACTTACCAGCCCAATCTAACCAGACAGATCAATTTCACACTAAATCTGTTATCCAACATCATGTACAGACTGTTATTTACAAGTGTGATAAGAAAAATCCAGTTTCCCAAATGTGACATATTTAGGCTTTCAGGGTTTCACTAAAATGATTCCTGCTGTATTGACTTTGATTTTTTGAGAGCTGACATAAGTAGAAATGCTGAAGCAGAAATCTAGTTGTATAGCAGAAGTAGACTCTCCAATTTCAATTGTATTTTCATAGCCCATATATGAACTAAGACTTGAAAATCACCAAAACATACAAGAAATTGTTCAACCTGTATTCACTGGCTGCAAGCTTTTCTGATAGACTCCTTGAACATTTTGCTTAGTGTCTCACATGCCTTACATCCCCACACTTTAGAATTTAATATTTATCCTTACATTTTCCACACAGACCTTGGAAAACAATGAATTAAAATCCCCCAGAAGACAAACAGCAATAGGCAATGTTAACAATGAACATTTCTGGTGTGAGGCATGTTAGTATTGTAAGTAGATTTTTTAACCACTGCTGATGTTGCATTCACAGAAATCAGTCACTAGCCCCAAATTTTGGCAGTCAACGGAAGAAAAGTCACTGACTTTCTCTCATTGGATCTTTTGACTTTTTTTCCAATATGTGCACTAAAAGATAAAGAAGAAAAAGTTCAGAGAAAACTCTCCCACCTGCTGATATCAGAATCTGAAGAACTTGCCCTCTGTGGTTTCACTGACAAACTGATCTGCAGTAACTACCACAGGTTTGAAACCAAAAGTTTTCTTCTTTGCAAAGCACATGTCTCTCTATCCCCTCCCCACCTGCACTCTGCTATTGAAAAAAATGTTTTTGCTATCTCCACAAATGTAAAAGAGCTGTAAGATTTTGATCTCATTTGCCATTAAAAGAATAACATAACTCCCTCGTGGGCACTACAACTTTGGGAAGTGTTTACATTACTGGTAATGACTTTATTTTATTATTTGGTATTATTTTCCTGGTATAGCTCTTTATAAACCTATTGTTCAGATCAAGAGTGTATCCCAACATTGTTAGAGTCCTCAATTATCAGAAGAAACAGTATAAAAGTATAAAATCAGAAATTAAATTTGATCAGAAATTAGATTATTTTTAGATCTTTATTAGAAAGTCTGAACACGTGAACAAGAATTGGGAAATAAAAAAGAAAAAAAAATATTTAATTTAGTAGTTCCCTTACATTGATTTGCTCATGTTTGCCCTTTTGTTCCTACTTGTTTTGAAAGATGTTTCCTTTCAGAATTTGCTGTTGTATTGGGTGTAAATGGCAAGGATTTGGTAGTAGAGGGGTTCAGGTGTGGCTTCTGAGAGAAGAGGCCAGAGGATGCCCCATGCCAGACATAGACAGTTCCAGCTGAATCTACAACAGACCCCTCACAGGACACAGCTGAGCCAATCCACAAAGTTTGTGGTCTCTCTGTGAAAGGACAGAAAAAAATGAGGGAGAGATAACATGAAGAGAATGAGGGAGTGGAGAGAGGGAGGAGGCAACAACAAAGGGAATGAGGGAATAACAAGGTGGTCTTCCATTGCAGAGGAGGAACTCTCCTGAAGGAACTACAGCCCACAGAGGACCCATATAGGGGCATAGAAGAAAAAGTGAGAAAGAAGGAGCAGCAGAGAGGAACCACTATACTTGACCTGAGTCCACTGTACTACTCATTTCATTGAAAGGACTGAGTGTAACCCAGGTGCAGAGGAGGGGTGTCTGGAATAAAGTGAGCCTGGGAGAGGGGGAGGATAGGTGATTTTACATGTTTGTCCTTTTCTGTTTCCCAATAGATGAATCAATAATTAATTATTCTAATCTGCATTAAATTCAGTTAGTTCCTCAAATTGAATCTTTTTGTCCACAACAGCACTTGGTAAATGATTCATCTGTCTTTATTTCAAACCACTAGCTTTTTCACTTCTGTTCTTCCTATTTTCTCCCCTATTCTGCTGAGGGTGGGGGAAGTGAACAAGTAGCTGTGTGGGAACTTGGTTTTTAGTCTGGGCCAACCCACCATGGCTATGTTCACCAGCTATTAGTTTAGTTTGTTCTGTATATACATTACACTGTGGTATTAATTTATATGATAAGATTTTATTTCTCCATGTGCCCTCCTGTAGTGTACCACATGGAAAGTTCTTTCTGAAATTACATGGTCCCATCCTCTGTGAAAGGCATAATATTCTCAGCTTCCAGCTACCATACCTAGCACTATAAATCCATGGAATTTTCTTAGAAGTTTTCTCAAGTAGTATTAACTATCACAATGTATATGCAGGCATCTCCAAATATTGATGAATAACAACCTCAGACCCACAGGATCTAGAAAACATTAAAATTGGTAATGATGAACAAAGAAGTATCATACAAGAAAAAAGATCTATATAACAGTTGTATTTTTACATGTTATTTAATATATAATAATATGCAATAATAGATAATATTATTATCTTAAGAAAAAGTATGAATGACAGAGGATCTGGAGTTCCAAGCACCTCACCTTAGCTGGTTTTCAATATTTTTCTCTAGCCAGTTCAACTTGATGCTGAAAGACAACAAAGTTCTGATAAAAATGAGAATCATAACAGTAAAACAATATAACTTTTGGTTGTTTATAACTATTTCTGGAAAGAAATACCAAGTTCTGTCACCACTATGCTAAACACTGTTACTTGTCACAAGGCCCATGATGCCCACACATGTTAGCAGGGAAATAATCTGATAGTGTGAAGAGTAAACACTGTATAGTGGTACAACAGTGTGGCAATAGTAAAAGCACTTAGGAGGACTAGGTACTTGCACTGCTTAAAGCCTTAAATTTGGCATGGTGCAGCACCACTTTGACCTCACTGTATTACCAATTGCAGCATTATGCAAATATACCACAACCGTTAAACTCTCTGTCATGTGTAATAGCAATAAGGTTTATAATGTATAACTCCACATTCTCCAGAAACATAAGGTTCATTCCTGGTTGCTGTGAAGAAATAAAAACCAGAAACAACTGAAGAAAACAAGCTGTGTATACCAAGATCCAGTGAACTACACAAACCTCTACCAGATGAGAGAGCAAGAGCTGACAATCAAGATCTCCCATCTCACAGTGAAGACAACTGCACCTGGTGAGTAGTGGGCTCTGGCTTGGTTGATTCTGCAGGTGGGTGCTGTGACAAGAACTATGGTTTTGAACTTAGAAATAGGATATAAGGATGAATTCAGTTTCTTCTTATATTTGTAAGTGTAGCTGGGTATTAGGGCTGTGCACACCTAGTGCACTTAAATCATTATTTCCTCATCTGACCCATCAGAGAAGTTTAGTCTCTGCAAGGATGAGACAATGGACTGATAGGAGACAATAGACCAATTTTGGACAAGGTGACTGGCTCATTCCCTAGTGTTTTCACAACAAAACTGTTAGAAGCTCTCCTGTTGAGAATTTCCACAGTCCGTTGGATTCTCCCAAGCGGCTCCTTCTCCCTAGATAGGGACTATATGTAGTTTTATGTGTTAACATCCTGGATGGAGAATCTAACCATCCCAGAGACTCCCCCAGGTGGTCCTTGCTGCAGATTCAGCCAAACAATATAATACTGATAAATAGTCAGTAGATACTTTTCCTGCAAATTAAAGAAATGCACATAGGATAGTCTTTTGTACATAGAAAGGATAGCTAGAGGATGTTTTTTAGGTAGCTTAAGAGAATCACTAGTGGTAGATTTTACATTAGTAGAGTTGTCATATAGGACTGTAAGGCAGCTGGAACTGAAAACAACAGTGCTTGTGGGTACCTTTGTAGGTACCCATTGCAAACTGGACAGTGATCAGGCAACATGCTTGGGAGATTTGATTCCCCAGGTGAGGATTAATCTAAAAAGTCTGGGGAAGTTTTGGAAAAACACTCCTCTCCACAGAATCCTTGCTGGCTAAGGTGCAGCTGTGTACTCACCCTGCTTGTATATGTGAACATAATTTTCAGTATTCAGTGCTTGCTCTCCATGTCCTCTAAAAGGGTGGTGATTTCAATAGATGATTTAACATTTAAAACTTAAACTCAGCATGGCAGAGCCTTATGGATCCAATCTTTTATTTGAGACAACAGAAGGGACATACTCTTTGTCTCATTTTCCTAGCAGTTCCCATACCTCTGGGCAACTGGTCTTTCAGTACTCAATTTGAGTCTAAACACTTTGATGAGGGAATAAGTACTTTGCAATACCTTTCATGATGAGACTACAACTCAAAGACCCATCTTTAAAATGTCACCTCCATGCTTAATTTAATACTGAAAAATAATTTTTATAACCATAATTTTCCATTCGCATGTAGCATCAGGTGGCACTCAGGACGATGGGCAATCAATTATTTCCGATGTTTGTGTTTAGTAGCTTATGAACTATAATACATTAAAATCTTACAGAAGATTCATTTATCTGGGAAGGTTCCTGTTTTAGGAACTTTCTCTTTCCCCCCAAGACATAATGAAAAGTTATGTTTGCCTTCCTAATACGCAAAAGTCTAGAAGCTTCCTCAAAATTCTGGCATGTACCTGGAATGGCTAAAAGCTTGAAAGGTTTTTTTGCTGCATGATCAGACTTTTGCTAAAGCAAAACTACAGAACAGCACAGAGTGCTCCCCGCTTCCCAACAAAACCTCACTTTGTTGGGAATTGAGAAGGGTGAATTCTCAATCTAACACTTATGTACTAGCAGAAAACTTCTTTTTAACAAGGGAATTCTCTGAAGGCCAATTACTGATTTACTTTTCTCTACTTGGAGGTTCAAAGGTCTGTAAAATTGACTGAAGATCCCTTCTTTGAATATTTGAAGATTTCTTGGTGTTATACCTGGAAGATGAATGCATTACCTAGGATTGCCAACTCTGCACGTTCAGAATTCATGAGCTGGATCCCACTAAGCATAGGAGACTTATTAACAACCATAAGAATTTAGTTAAGAACAAGAAGCCCAGTACATTTGGTGCTGAATGTAGACTTAATTGTTCACATTGTTATTTTCTCCAATATAACAGTTAGAAAGTGTTACTTTAGCTGGAACACTGAACTTGTCACGAATTTCAAGACATGGATATCTAAGACAAAAACTTAACATGGGTTCCACATGAGGGTGGAACATCACTGAAAGGTAAATACATTTTTCTGTAGAAAATTAAAAAACATTATTCTCTTTTCAATTGTTGTACCAAAATGGACTTTTAGTTTCAGTGTCTGTAAGTCTTACTTTCTGAAAACCACTTCATATTAGTTTGTCCCTCACTTAGCCAATATCCTCAGTGATCCATAGTAAGATTCACAATTTGAAAAGCAATGAAGAATATGGTACACTCTAATTGCCTCTTGACTGCAGGTAGGTTATTGAATAGGTAAAATCAATTTTACTATACAGTGAATAGGCATGGAATTAAGGCAGTCTTATTGAAGAGCTGGTCAAAAGTAATTTCCAATTGAAGAGTTTTCCATCAGAAAATGCTAATTTACCCATTATGCCTTTACTGCCAGCCAGGACCACCCAGTTTCCTGATAACCTACCCAAAAAGGAAATAAAAGCTGGAGAGCCAGTCTGACACTCTGTGTAAAAAGCTAGGGAGAATTTAAATTTTTATTATTTCAGTGTACTCACTACTTCATTATCTTTTTGTGGATAAGAAGAGGGGAAGAGGAATGTCTGTGCACCCTTGGGTCTTTGCCAGTAGTACTTCTCTTCCTACTATATTATTATTGCAAAGAAACATATTATACAATGGTTTCAATGTTTGTCTTCAGAGTGCCTGTCCCAGAAAACCTGTTGTTAAAGTGACAGGTTTTCTTTATATGACTTACAAGTGAAGTGGTTTGTTTTTTCTTTCTTTTTTTTTTTTTTTTCCAAAAACCATAACTCCCTAACCACAAGTCAGATGGAACAGGATTTCATATTATGAGATGAATATTCTGCCTTCCAAAATTCTCTCCTTGATTCTTTATCTCACTACTTGTTCTTTTCTAATCCATCTCTCTTAGCCTAACAGAAATACAACTCCAAATATGAAACATTCCATTCCATATTTGACAAGTTAAATTAATTTTGAGGAACTCAGACAAGTATTTGAAGTTCAAGTAAAATTATAATAACAGCTATGTTCAAGAAATTCACCTTCAGGGACTTTACTGAATATTAATTAATTATCCCATTTCTAATGTTTAAACTATATGTCTCCCATGTGTATAAGACTCCCCAAAAGATTTTATAATCTGAGATATGCAGATAGAATAATAATGGACTTTATTTCTGTACCATAATTATGAATAGGGTTTTCTTCAACTTTCTGAAGATTATACTTGAACCATTTCATAAAATCATAGAATCATGGAATACCAGGTTGGAAGAGACCTCAGAGATCATCTGTTCCAATCTTTCTGACAAAAGCATGGTCTAAACAAGATGTCCCAGCACCCTGCCCAGCTGAATATTAAAAGTGTCCAATGTTAGGGAATCCTCCACTTCCCTGGGGATACTATTCCAGTGGCTGATTGTTCTCATTGTGAAAAAATTTGCTCTTGTGTCGAATCAGAATCTCCTCAGGAGTAACTTGTACCCTATGCCCCTCATCTTTTCCATCTGACCCCTTGTAAAAAGGCAGTCTCCATCTTCTTTGTAGCCACCCTTTAAATACTGGAACATGGTGACAAGGTCTCCCCTAAACTGTCTCTTCTCAAGGCTGAACAAATTCTCTCAGCCTTTCCTCATAGGACAGGTTTCCCAGTCCTTTGATCATCTTTGTGGCCCTTCTCTGGACCCTCTCCAGCCTGTCCACATCTCTTTTGTATAGCAGGGACCAAAACTGAACACAATATTCCAGGTGTGGCCTGACAAGTGCTGAGTAGAAAGGGATAATGACTTCTTTATCTCTGTTGCTTGATGCAACCCAGCATCCTGTTGGTTTTCTTTGACACCACAGCACACTGTTTACTCATATTGAGCTTGTTTTCCACCAGGACCTCCAGGTCCCTTCCCACAGAGCTGCTTTCCACCCAGGTAGATCCCAGCCTGTGCTGCTCACCTGGATTATGTTTTCCCAGGTGTAAGACCTTGTTGAACTTGTCCTTGTTGAACTTCATAAACTTCTTGCTAGCCCACTCTTCCAGCCTGTCCAGGTTTTTCTTCAGGATGGCTCTCCCTTCTAGAGTGTCCACTTCTCCACTCAGTTTGGTATTGCCAACAAACTTCATCAGGGTACACCTGATCCCATCATCCAGATCACTTATGAAGATATTAAACAGCATTGGGCCCAATATCAATCCCTGGGGGACCCCAATTGTGACAGGTTGCCAGTTTGAAAAAGAGCTATTTACCACCACCCTCCAGGTGCAGCCTGTCAGCCTGTTCCCCACTCACCGCACAGACCACTTGTCTAGACCATTACACATCAGTTTGTCTAGGAGGAAGCTGTGGGAAACCATATCAAAAGCCTTGGAGAAATCCAGGTAGACAATGTCCACCACTCACTGCACATCAACCGAGCAGGTTACTTTGTCACAGAAGATGATCAGTTTTGTCAAGCATGATTTCCCTTTGGTTAATCTGCCTTTTTCATAGCCTTTATCAATTTTTTGTGTGTGTGTCAGTTTACAAAAATTAGTCTGGGATAGTTACTATCTGATACGGTGTAATTTCTGTTGTAATTTATGCATTTATGAACACTTATTGAACTTTCCTATTTCTCATGCTTTTTATTGTCCCTGTAAGACAATACAGTCTTATAATGTACAAAGAACTGTGTAGAAAGAGCATGATATCCCCAAGATATTTCTATTCAAGATAGTTTGGAGTTGGTAGAATTCTCAAAACTGCTTAAACTGCATTAAAAAGAAAAAAAAAAAAAAAGTAAAATCTTATTTTCAGGCCATTTTCCCCAAGAAAAATAATCTGAGCTCATAGCTCATGGCCAGTGGTGTCGCAAGAAACTACCAAGTGCTGGAACTATCAATCCACAGCTGTCCAGTGTAGATGGCATAACCATACAACATGAACTAAAGTTAATCTTCATGCATCAACATAGTTAAACAGCTTCTGTATTTCATGTACTAAGCAGTCATTCTGTATGTACATTGTCGGCAGGGATTCCCCAGCCTGAAGAGATGGACTTGTTCATACTCTAGTGTGCCAGTCAAACATATGACCAACATATTTGAAAACAAGGAGTCCTGCTGTGAACCAAAGTGAAGTAGTTTCATGTAATAAATATGGTTGTTGCACAGTGTAGGAACACAAAATCATGTTTCTCCTACTTTTGCAAAGAATTGTAAAAATTCAAAATTTTGAAACATTAAAAAAAGGAGAAATGCAGTCTCATTCCAGATTCTCTGACAAGAAAAAAGCAATTATTTTTTAAATAAAGATGTTGATTTTGTGGCATGGGTATAATTTCTCAAAGAGAATGCTAATACTCCAATGAATTCTAGTGATATGAAGTATATTAAGAAGTGTGAGCTGTATTAAGAAAATCTCAATGTTTATGAGGAGCATCATTTTTAATGTTGATTCTCATGAACCAAAACCAATCGAATATTCTCAAACAAACCTTTGAAAGGATTTCTCAAGACAGATATGTTCAGGGATATTTGTCAAGCCATGAAACTCTGTTGTTGCAAAAAATACATTACATTAAGGTCTGTGATGAACTGCATACATTTTCTTCTCCTTTCCTTTCATTTTTACTGACATAGTAGATCACCACGATTTCTTCCAGAATGAGTATGGTGCAGTGAACCAATAATTAATCTATCAAAGTCCCCTAGTAGATATTAATGACTTGCACTACCATTATTAGAGAATAATTAATTATCTGGGGGTAGAGCAGGGGAGAATCAAACCTGTAATAGTTCCAAATGAGTCATTTCAGTCTACTGGAAAATCTACATTTTGAGGAAGTCCTTCATATGTTTATCTAAGGAGATGGGTATTCCAGAGGGAAGTCCTCCCCATTTTCTGACAGCTACATTTAATGTGATTAGTACTTCTATTTTTCCATCTTTCCAGTGGGGTTACTGCCAGAGGAAGGTTATAATTAAGACTAAAGCAGAAAGATATAGCTGTAAATTATTCAAACTTATATTTAGGTGAGTTTATGCTTTCTACCAGATTCTTAAGCAAAACTTAAACTGTACCAGTAGCAGCACTCTTTCAGATATCATTTTCTACTAGCTTTCTTTTTGCTGTGAAGAGATAATAAATCGTAATATGAATCTGGATGAATATTCAATGTGATGAAGTGAAAGATTCTAGTGAAATATCACATTGACTTCTCCTTACACGAATTTTGGGTGTACTGAAATAATGAACAGTGACATTTTTATCAAGTTTGGTTGATGCATCTTTCCTATCCAGATCATCTGAAGTCAATCTGCTAGATTCTGGGGTATTGTTTTAATCTCACTGTAGTGCTCACGTCATGGTTACTCATTTGATCCCTAGCTTTGAGAAACCCACCACATAAACTATCCTCACATAAACAGACACTTGTAGACACTTTCCATTACTAAAATAAACAGAAAAGTGAACAATGTATGTCTTGAATTATGAAAAACTGATTATTATAGGAAGCTGCTAACTACATTTTTGATCTTGTTTCTGTAACCCAAGTTTAACAGTCTTCAGTGAATTAAGTACCATGCAATTCTACAGGATTTTTCAAAATGGAAATATTTTAGTGATGTTAACTAAGGGTAATTTTATAAGCAACAACATCTAAAATAGAAACTTATATATGCCAATCTGACTAATGATCACCAAATGAATGCAAAAATGAAAACATGTAAAATTTTATAATTCTATTTGGCCTGTAGTATCTTCTGCTTTCAGATCTACAGTGCTGTTCATTAAATTCAGGAAAGTAGTATTATATTTATCATGGTCAGGGTAACGTTTTTCATCTTCAATTGTTTTTGAATTGCTTAAGTTGGAATCATTTGGGTCAGGTAGTATTTATCTACAAAAATGAAGCCAATTAACCATTTTCATTATAACTCTGTGGAAAGAATGAAACTCAAGTTTAAGATTTTCTTTTAGGTCAATGACAGGTAGTCTTTCATCTGAGACTCCAGGTTTTGACCACCCTTCCACCTGCCAAGTGTTTAGAGTACACTGTGTTCCCTTTACTTAACTCCAGAATAGACCATGTCCTTTCAACAAGTTGATGTTGAGTCTGTAACAAAACATTTCGGAAATGATCCAAGCTGTTAATCTTTGAAGCAAAAATGGTTTATCTCACTGCTTACTGTTCTGCTTCTAGGACTAAAAGAAGACAGAAATCTAGCACAGTGTCATATTTCTGTCAGTTTAAAGCTTTCAAGCTTTCAGTGGATGGAGACTGCCAGGGTCCAGAGTACTCCCTTCTAGGAATTTAGTTCTTTGTACTTAAGGCCAGCTTGCTGATATAAGAGAGCTGTAAGGGAAGCCTTCATGGCCTTGGAGCTCCTTGAGAAAAATGCTGGAAGAAGGCTCAGCAGAGCCTTTTCACTAACAGATCTGCTAAAACACCCCTGTGTTCCCCCTTTTGCTTGGGAGATGCTTTTAAGATGAGGCTCTGGAACCTAGCCACTGTCTAAACTACAGTGCTGTAGCATTTCAGCTATGCCGGTGCCTGGCCATGGATTCTATTAGCCTGGATCATGACCTTGACCAGTAGAGTTGATTTCCTGACTTGAACTCACATCCGCCTTGTCAGTCTGGCTTGTCCGGTGACCATTTGACTTTTGACTGACCCTGATTACCATCACTGGACCTTCTCTCTCAGATATTATAGCACTGTGCTACAGTTGTCCAAGAGGCCACTGCCTCTGCCTATCTTGCCATGACTTCTGGCTCTGGCTGATCTTTCTTTACAAAGAAGCCTGCTCTTATTGCTTCTTGATAGAGACCACAGTTTATGAATATATGACTTGTTACTGACTTTCAGCTGTTAGTGGATGGCACCACATCACTCCATCCCCCAACTGGACTGCATTTAAGAAAGAGTTTAGAAGAAGGTTTGTTTTCTCAGTCTGAACTTCTTGTTTAATTCTTGCATCCATTGACTATTGTTTTGTTTGTTGCTCTGTAACTGGAAGTCTTCCAGGAGCAAGGATCAGAGAAATGAGTACTGACATAACTTATGTTAGTATAGATCATATATTTCCTGGGGTTATAGGGCATTTGATCATCTAACAACATCTTGGCACCAGATGCTATTTCATTAATCACTGATTCTAGGATGAACTGACATTATTATTTGTCCATAGGCATGTCTTTCATTTAAATAATCTTTTTATCCACATAAAGAGAAGTATTAGGGTGAGAGAAATGGATTAAAAAAATGAAAATTGTCAACACAAAACCCAGTAATTTTAGTAAGGTTGTCACAATTACTCATGTCTTGTGCTTTCCAGATTTTTTTCTGCCTAATCAATAACACACATAATTAATCTTTGCAAGAATCAGAATTTAACATCATTTCAATATCTTGAAAGAAAAGAGTAAAACTACTTTGAACATTTGAATTAATTTAGTTTATAATTTCCAGTATCACAGCTTGAATTGCCTAAGTAGCAAAAGGCAGGAAAACACTGAAGAATTGTAAGTGTAACCTACAGTAACTTTCTAGAAATCTGTGTATTTTTTCAATAAATTTTCTACTCTGTGGTGTCTAGTGAAAGAAATGAAAACCATTAAGTCAGTCTAAAGGAAATTTCTTTTAAATGAAGATAATATACAATAATAAATTAGTAATGAAAATTTAACATATTTTTGAAAAGAAAACTATGGTTGATTTAATAATGAGTACTGTAGGTGATCCACTTAATCATTTGTATAAATGGAAAAAAAAAGAAAAGAAAAAAGATAGTAAAGGAGTCTTTTTCTGGCCCTTTTTTGTTGTAGTAAAATTCTTGTCTAAGTAAACTGTATAAAAATATTGCCTTGTATCTTCAATCACGTTATATATGAAAGACATCATTAAGAATGGTTTAATAACACAACATGCTTAACAGGTCAAGATATCTACACTTTGGAAGAAGAGAAAAAGAATTGATAGAATTACTTCACCTATAACTGTTTTGGGTTTTTTTTTTTTTTTTTAAATGAAGGCAGAAAGTAAAATTGTTAGTATTTTATGTTCAGCATTGTTGTGTCTTATACTCATCAAGACCAAAATAAGGAGAAAATATCTGCTTTGTTCGCATTCTTGATTCAGCAGCTGGATGACCCATCAGAAAATAAATAATCATTTCACTTGTTTTGCTCTGCTCTTGTTTAAAAAAAAGAGCTGTCTGTTAATTCTAGAAATTACTACTACATGGGAGTGTGGTAGCACAGGAGCTCGAAATCAATTTCTGCTGAAAACATGGATCAGTTTTGTGTAAGATTCAATATTTGCAGACGGGATCATGACGACAGTAATTTTATTTGTGGAAAGTACACATAACTGTTTAAGGAGTTATGTAACTCTTCAAAATACTGATAGAGAAATAACCAAGACAGCTATTGGAAAAGCAGATTTTAAAACAGGTTTTATAAAAATGCAAATATTATTAATCTAACATTAAAAAAAACCCAGCCAAACCATACATGTTAACTTCCATACTCTTAATATCCTTTCTATCAGTTGGTGCCATCTCTAGTAATAAACTGCTTCTGACTCCAAAGATGATTGGATTGTTTTCTGCCCAAGCATGGAATAAGAAGGTAATATATCTCCCAAGTGGTGTAGGCCTACACTGAAAACTAACACTGCTCTTGAAAACAAACACCAGGATTTTTTGTCAGTTCTATGTACTATGGGACATCCTGTAAATTTTATTTGTCACTAGGGAAACAAGTTTTGCCCATCAGCTGCTGAGAAGGAAAAAGATCTATCTGGAGTTGGAGGACTAGGGAGACCACTACTAGTCTGATCCAAAGTGACATATCTTTAGTTTTCTATTTTAGATTTCTGATGTCTCCTCCTTTGAAGGAAACATTACACTTACACAAAATACTGCAATCTTTCTCTAGACCATCTCTACCAACCAGAACTCACTGTGCCATGTTTGGTACCAACAGGCCAGGGTGACAAATCATTCCCTAGTAAGATCCAGAGCTTTGAAACCTCCTAACAGTCTCTCAGAAAGAAGAAATGTTATAGCACATAACAAGTAATACAACTGGAAGTATCAATACTTTTCCGACCTCAACGTATACACAGCCGTGTCTCTGAAATTCAAACAGCAGAAGCATATCAGCAAAAGCTGTTGCCTTTAAAAGTACTTGCTAATTATTTAAAATAGACCAGCATCATGAAATGCCAGGTACTAAAATAGAAAAGTTCTGCACACAGCACTAACTTTTTTTTTTTTGTTGAGGGTTTTTAACAGCAGCCATCCTTATGGCTTCAGAAATTCTTCCTTATCTAGAGCAGTTTAAATAGATTTTTTAATTCCCTTGGTAGAAAATTCATTATAGCTTCTGTAGTATCTGAAGAATACTTGAACAGTCAAAGAATAAATGCCAGAAGTGACACCTAACAATAAAATGGAGGAATCCTGCTCCTTCAGAAGGAAGGAGTAGCTAAGGAAGTTATGCCTGACTTTGCCATTCATCAGATCACTGCTACCTCCTTACAGTTACACTCATGCTATCTCAGCACAACATCTCTGAGGGCATAAAAGGATTTAAAATTTGAGTTAGAACAGATTAGGATGATTAGGACTGGACTCCAGATAGCAACAGCCCAAAAGGACTTTCATATAATTTGGCCTAAATTAAAAATATGAAAATGTGGCAGGATTCCTACAGATTTAAGCGTGGCCAGAGTTTAGATCTCACATAAGTATGTGACATCTACATACAATATGTATGTGAGACAGTTACTTGCACCACAAAGAACAGGAGGCCCACTGGTCTGTTAATGAAAGATGTGTAGGTGTAAACATTGGTTTCAACTGTGATGTAAGGAGTAATCTTGTGAATAGCCTACCCACCTAAATGACACTTTCAGGGATGGAAGATCTCTTTGATGAACAACACTTAAAAAGCACTTTTAAGAATGGTATCAAATACCATAATCTTTTATTCCCCAGAATTAACTTTTCCCACATCACACATCAGATCAGACCTTTTACCTGTTTATCCCCAAGCTAGGTGTCCAAAATGGAGATACAAAAAATGGTCACTCCTGAAAATGTTGACTGGTATATTTTCCACAGTCACAGTCATGTAAAGAACTCTGGAGCAGGTGGTGCTGTTTTGTTTGGTGGGTTTTTTAACAACTTAGGTTATGTTACAGGCAAAAGACATGTATGTTCTTATCTCAATAAAAACGCAGTGAAAACTTGCATCTCATACAGATAAAGTTTTGTGCAGATCACTGTGTAAATGGATGACCTATTCATTCTTGATCTTTTGCAGTTCATCACTCTGAATCACCATCTGTTTCATTTTGTATTAGTATATTGGACTATGAAGTATAGCATTTCAGGCCTCTAGATGCACAGTTCTTGTCAGAATTAACTTTAGTGGCTGAAAAGGTCAGTGTTTGCACAGCTGGAAGTGGCAACATGCTCAGACACCACAATAAAAGCTGACAGAAACCGTGCATCATGGTCCTCCCATGACAACCCTGTTTGATTTTGTTTCTGAAATGGCCTGGAGGCATTCTCACAGTACAGCATAGCAAATATGCTGCCTCCTAGATGAAGCTGTTAAGGCTAAGTCAGTCTCCTAGTCTGTATCACTGGTGAAGGTGATCTCAACTAAACAACTTTTTCTTGAAACTCTCTGATAGAATTCATCTACTTCCAGATACAACAGGATTACAACTTATAAAGCCTCAATGGCTTGTCCTGTGATGATGGTTGCATCTCTCAGCTGAGATGCAGTAGCTTTTCTTGTGTTTTGTTGAGGTATAGTCCAAAATGGAACAGAAAGTGTCCTTGAATACATGGTAGTTAACAGTTATTCAGGCGCAGCTAGAAAATCAGGAAGTCACTGGATGCTTCAAAATACTGTTCTTAACCAACTCTATACATGAAAGCTCCGTCAGATTTTTTGTATCTGGTCCTACCAATCTGTGCAGTCATTTTTCATCAATGAGATCTTCAAGTCCTTGTGTTGTCAAAACTCTCACTAATTGAGATAAATTGATTTTTAAAATTAAGTTGACAATGGTGTAAGTCACTCATTTAGTATTTTGTCTTGATTCAGCACATCTCAGATTACTAAATCAGGGGATGTATCCATATGGAAGTGAAGGCAATGATGTAAGTTGAAAAAATCCAAGGATTTTCCTTTCAACTGGTTTTTTTTTTTGTGGTTTGGTTGGGTTTTTTTCTTTCTCTAATTATATCTCTCTCTCTGAGGAGCAGAAAACAATTTAGTAATAAAACATGGTTCCAAAACAAACTGTCATAAAAAGTGGTAAGATTTTGAGATTTCCCCCCCTAAATGCCGTTCTTTGTACTTTAGTGACACAACACTTTGGTTGTTAACGTGTAATTTCATCCCCTAGAATAAAAGCTATGGAAAATATTTTTAAAGTAGTGTCTCAAACAGGGAAGAAAAGAAGAAAGACATATATACACCATTCCAGGAATCAGGATATAATCCCTGGGCTTCATCCTTCAAGGTACTGAGACTTTCTTTTCATGTTTGGAGACCTTTCTAGTTCCGTCTGGGAGGTGAGATCCTTTGCCTTGATGTCAAGAGCCTTGAGAACCACAGTGGATTAAGCTTTCAATGGTCTCCTTACAGCCTTTTTAGGTTGTTGACGTACCGTCAAATTTCAAAAAAGTTTTTCTGTCATGACAAGAAATCACATAACACATAGTATTGAAGGAAACAAGAGGGACAGAATGAATAGTGACTAGAAACAAAATAAATAAATAAACCCCCCTATATTCACAATGGTAATACTTGAATTAATAGAATAATTTATTAATATAATCAATGACAACTGAATCATGTCAAAGAGATATTACTCAGGCATATAGAATCATTTAGGATTTAGGCTGGAAAGGACCTTTCAGATCATCAAGTCCAACTGCTAACCTAACACTGCCAAGTCCACCACTAAACTGTGTCCCTAAGTACCACATCTACACATCTTTTAAATACCCCCAGGGATGGTGACTCAACCACTTCTCTGTGTAGCCTGTTCCAATGCTTGACAACCCTTTTGGTGAAGAAATGTTTCCTAATATCCAATCTAAACCTCCCCTGGTGTAAATTGAGGCTGTGTCCTCTCTTCCTATCACTTGTTACCTGGGAGAAGAGACCAACACCCACCTCATTACAACCTCTTTTCAGCTACTTCTAGAGAGCAATAAGGTCTCCCCTGAGCCTCCTCGCTTCAGACTAAACAAATACAATTCGCTCAGCTGCTTCTCGTAAGACTTGTGCTCTAGTCCCTTCACCAGCTTTGTTGGTTTTCTTTGGACATGATCCAGCACCTCAATGTCTTTCTTGTAGTGAGAGGCCTAAAATAGAACCATAGAACCAAATCACAGATGCTTTTTAAATTAAATCAATGTTTTGAAAGAGAGAGAAAATAAAGTTGAATAATACACTTCCTATAATTTATGTTATGTTTACTCTATGTTAAATTAAAAGTTTTAAACAAGTATATGTGATATCTTTTTTTTTTTTCTTGGAAAGAATTCTCCCAATTTAAATATTTGTCAGTTGTCTTAAGACAAGAGACATTATAGTTAATATGAGAAAGACAAGAAATAATACACACTTGAAAGCCATTTCTGAGTACTTTATTTTCTGTTAATATGCTATCCTGAAACATACAGTAACATTTTAATAGTGGATGAGGAGTAGACTGAATGCCCAGACAGAATTTTTTGGTAACCTTATTTAAGATTTCTTGAATTATACTGGGGAAAAGACCTAAGTTTCTGTTTTGTAAAACCTTAACTTTTTGTTAACCTAAACATAACACCTCAGAGGTGAAGGTTTACAATTTCTCTTATTTTAAGCCCCTCAGCACTCTTGAATCCTAGAGTTCAGTCAAACCCTCATTCCCACTGAAAGTTGATTGATATGTTCTACTGTATACCCTTTGGGTGCTTCTCTGTGGAGTAAGAGCAGCTATAGTCACCAGGCTTATGGTAGTAATATATCCCTATGTTTCAATCCTTGGCAGAAATATCACTGTTTATTGCCCTCTTAGCTTGGGAATGCAGTAGAATTTAGGAACTGTAAACAAGTCACTGTCTTTACTGTGGTTCTTTCCAATATCTCACTAATAGCCCACCTGGAGCAGGTTGTCTGGAAGGCTAATTTTCATGTCTTGATTTCTATCTGCCTCCTAACTCTTTCATTGATATAATTTTCCAGGTCTGGCTCTGTGCAAATTGGCTATTTCAGAGATGTTGCTTCCTATGACTGATAGTCAAGACTCATGGCTTCAAGGATTGTCAATATATAGAGGAGATGGAGCTAGAAATGTGGCGTAAAATTGCTGTGGTAACATTATTTATTACCTTGTTTATTTGTTTCTATTAATCATAATAAGAAATATCAGTCTCCATCTTTTATCTGTGCATTGATAAAATAGACATGCTGTGACATAGAAAGTGAACAGGAGGGTTAGATATCTCATTTCTCCTATGTGGAGCATCCATAACAAAATGAAATCTCCTTAAATCCAAGGTTCAGCAAATATGATTTAAGCAGAAAATTTTAGTTTTGGTGTACAATTGTGGTGGTGCAATTCCACCCCTCACTCTCCTTGCTGGGCTGGTATGATTTCAACCCCTGCTCCTGGGCCACATACCAATCTGGGGAGGTAAGGACTGCTAATAGCAGTAAATTGGAGTGAAAAATACCTGAAAAAATCAATTGAGAACAATAACAGAATTGCACATCCATCAAGTTCTTGTGCAACTGGTGGAAGACACCAGAATACTTCGTTGTTCAAGATGGGCCAGAGTGAGAAGTACCTGACAAAAGTCAATTTTCTTGGACCCTATAAATAATGACCCCAAGTGAGACCCTTTGAACTCTCCTGGATTGCAGCGGGCCTGTGACCAGCATCTCCACTGAGCTGGAATGTCTCTTGGGTACCAAAAACCTTAATGTATCATCCGTCATTAGAGCCAATGGGAGGCCAGGTCAAAGTCGACCTGCTTGAGTCTCAATTATCGTCCGTTGAGGAATGCCAAGTCATTGTATTTGCTCTAAACTCAAGAGGAGGAAAATTTTAACTTTGAGCTAGCTTCTCTTTCACCCACTCTCTCTCTCTCTGCTTACTGATGTGTTTGGGTGTACACAGTTATTTTCACAACTGTGGGTACATACTTATTCCACTGGATCCAAATACTTTTGTCCATCTGTGTGTTTGTATGTCTTGTGTTTGCGAATACGCATGTGTATATATATTGATTTAAGGTACCGTATAGTAAATTAGTGTGAATCTTGTCATCTTTGAATCTGTAGTTTAGTTGTTATTTTACTGAATTATTTTGTAAATCTTTAAACTGGTTAATGATTAAGTGTTGCTAGTCACTAATAAATTATTACCATATTAATACTTTCATCCATGACAACAATGATAGTCATCACACAGAGTTTATCTGAGAATAAAGGGAATTTTTGTTTTTAAAATCAACATTCCCTTATGGTAAATGCCTTATGGTTTTTTATAAATGACAGGGGGTCAAGGTGAGGTACTGTTTATGACAAGGACCAAGTAATTTAGCAATGGGTTAAAGAATCATTTCTGAAAAAATGAGTTCCCAATAGGCTTCAGCAAAACCGTACATCAAATGCCACACAAAGTCTAGAAGGTGATAAAGTTCATAGTATTATGAACTAGCAGAATTCTATATTCCTGGTGAGATGTTTTACTTGATAAGGAAGCTGCAGATTGCATTATGATCTTGCTTCTGTTTCTAAAATAGTAGAGTATTACATTATCCATAACTCAGTATTTGAATAACAAGAACATGGATCATACTGATAAACTTAGTATCTAGGATGAAACGTTCTGATTTGTGGAAAAAAGAAAAAAAAAATCCACCTCTATCACTGAAGTGTTCATTCAATCTCATGGCTGTCATCTCTCTCTGAAATGATGCCTGTGAATGAGGGGGCATGGTGGGCTGACCCCAGCCAGCAGCTGAGCACTACACAGCCTCTCGCTCACACCAGCCCCTGCAGTGGATGGGGGAGAGAATAAAAGCAAAAGGGAGGAAACTGCTGGGTTGAAATAAACATAATTCAATAAATGAAGACAAGAGGAAGAAAAAAACCACACCGAAACAAGAGATGCAAAGTCAGTCATCACCTTCAGTAAGAAGACTGATGCCCAGCTAGTCTCTGAGCAGTGGTTACTTCCTCAAAACCCCAATCCCTTCAGTTTTTATTGCTGAGCATGATATTAATGATACAGGATAAAGGGAGGAGACTGTTCTGGGTCTGTCTGGGATGGAGTTAATTTTCTTCATAGCACTTAGATGGTGCTGTGTTTTGGATTTGTGACTAAAACAGTCTTGATTGCACACCAGACTTTTAGCTATTGCTGAGCAATCAATGGACAAGAAGTTGGCAGGTGACGCAGCTGGGACAGCTGACCCCAAGTGATCAAAGCAATATTCCATACCACAGAATCAGAGAATCACAGAATTGTCTAGGTTGGAAAAGACCTTGAAGATCATCTAGTCTAACCATTAACCTAACACTGACAGTTCCCAACTACACCATATCCCTAAGCGTTATGTCGACCCTACTCTTAAACACTTCCAGGGATGGGGACTCCACCACTGCCCTGGGCAGCCCATTCCAATGCCTAAAAACATGTTGTGTAAAGAAATGCTTCCTAATATCCAGTCTAAACCTTCCCTAGTGCAATTTGAGACCATTCCCTCTTGTCCTATTGCTTGTTACTTGGTTAACGAGACTCATCCCCAGTCCTCTGCAACCTCCTTTCAGGTAGCTGTAGAGGTCGATGAGGTCTCCCCTCAGCCTCCTCTTCTACAGATTAAACAACCCCAGTTCCCTCAGCCACTCCTCGTACGACATGTGCTCCAGACCCTTCACCAGCTTCGTTGCCCTTCTCTAGACAGGCTCGAGTCATTCAATGTCCTTTTTGTAGTGAGGGGCCCAAAACTGAACACAGTAATCGAGGTGCGGCCTCACCAGTGCCGAGTACAGGGGTAAGATCCCTTCCCTGTCCCTGCTGGCCACGCTATTTCTGATACAAGCCAGGATGCCATTGGCCTTCTTGGTCACCTGGGCACACTGCTGGCTCATGTTCAGCCAGCTGTCAATCAACACCCCCAGGTCCCTCTCTGACTGGCAGCTCTCCAGCCACTCCTCCCCAAGCCTGTAGCGCTGCTGGGTGTTGTTGTGGCCCAAGTGCAGAACCTGGCATTTGGCCTTACTGGAACTCCTACAGTTGGCCTTAGCCCATTGCTCCAGCCTGTCCAGGTCTCTCTGCAGAGCCTCCCTACCCTCCAGCAGATCAACACTCCCACCCAACTTGGTGTCATCTGCCAACTTACTGAGGGTGCACTCGATCCCCTCATCTAGATCATCAATAAAGATGTTAAACAGGAGTGGCCCCAAAACCGAGCCCCGGGGGACACCACTCGTGACCCGCCGCCAACTGATTTTAACTCCATTCACACAACTCTTTGGCCCCAGCCATCCAGCCAGTTTTTTACCCAGCAAGTTGTGTGCCCATGACCATATGACTTCGTGTTCAACAATCAAATCATAGAATCATAGAATCACAGAATGCTTTGGATTGGAAGGGACCTTAAAGATCACCTATTTCCAAGCCCCCACAAGGGGCCAGTGACTTGTTTCGATATCCTGAAAAGTGTTAATTAATCTGTTGTCTCTTGCAGCTGATATATCTTTCTATCTCCATTTCCTTGTTTTGTTTTTCACTTGTTTTGAGAATACTGAAATACAATCATTCACATAAACCTGTTAATATTCACCTAGTACTTCAAGCAGCACTGCTTTTATGGAAGCACTGTTCCTATAACTTTTCCCTTAGATTTTTTTCCATGTAATATTTCATCTTAATTACAAATGGATTAATAAGTAAATGTATCTATCACAAAACCACTTTCAGAATTTGTCAAAAATATTTTTTAGATAATCATCTTTCCATTTACTACTTTTTTCATTTCTTCCTTTTGTATTATCAGACTCCTGCATCATAAGAACCTATCCTGTGGTCTGCCACTCAGTCACTTTGGCACAGAACTTGACAGTTTGTACTTGGTTTTAGTTTTCTTAACATTTCTTACTTCTCCATAATTCTTGTTCATTATTCCACAGAAGTTTTACTATTAATATATCATTCCACTAATTCTGACACTCTGCTCAGAATCTCCTAAACTTTCTGGTTTTATACCTGCTCTATATCTCTGTTGAAATGTAACACAATATACTTCTTTCTTCATGTTAAGTGGTGTTATATGGTTTATTCATATTGCTCTTTCTGTACCCAGTACAGACTTTTCTAAATACGGTGGGTATATTTTGAGTCACTAGTATATTCCAGAACATATATCAATCTGTCATCTTGAATCTTATCAAAATCAAGAAACCCAGATAACTTTCTTTCTAATTACTTAATTAGCAGAGATATTATGAAAGCAATTTGATATATAGTTAGGAGAGCATATGAGGCTCAGGCACATAGTCTACTTTCCTTGTAAATTATACTTTAGATCATCAGTGTGGAAAATATCATTTCACACTTGATTTGCTACTTTGGGGAAAAGAACATTAAGATTCACATTTCCTTCCCAACCTTCATCTTCCAGGGCTCATCTGACATATTACCATAAATGTGGTATGTACTACATACTGCAATATTGCTTCACAGTTACGTTAAAAGGCCTCAGTTTCTCATGTATCTATCTATCTATCTAACTGGCCTCTCATGTTGTCTTTTCTTTTGACAACTAGAATGCCAACGATATCTACTTCCTTATTCTGTTAATGCTTTAATATTTTTTCATCTCATTTGTTGAACATCACTTATAAGATCAGCTCAGCCTGAAGCAGAAATGTGAGTGGTAGGCAGGGTAAGGATAAGATTTACTTTGATGTGAAGAACTTCTTGTGGGGTGAAGGTTTCAAAAAGGGACTCCCATAAATTAATCATGAAATGAACTGTTTTAAAAAAGACTACTCTCATGTGAGAAAACATCCAATGAGAATTATTCCTTTCTCTGAGGTGTGGAATTGCCACTCTGTTGTGTAAAATGAATTAATATGACAAGACTTCACTGTAGACCTATATATTGTATATCTGCAGAACTTTGTTCAGCAGATGTGAAGCACTACCATCTCTACTGGGAGAATTCTGACAGCTGTCAAAGACTCGCTACTCATTGTCAGGTGACACTGTTGATCCCATTACTTACCTCTTCACATGCCGAGGGAATGTTACAAGCTTCAAGAAAAGTAAAAGGCAATGTTTGAAGACCTATCACAGAATGCTTGCAATAGTGATTTTATAGAGTTCATATCCAAAACTCATTTGTAGAAGTAAATCAGATACAAACAAATCCAGCACATTAATTGAAACAATCAGGACTCATCTATGTAAGTTGAAAATGATATTTCAAAATCCTGGTAACCAATCTGTTTGTCATGAATCAGCCATAAATGATCACAGCTTGGTAATAACCATTTAGCCTATGCTAGGATTAAGTAGTGCAACTAACTGAGAAATGTCTAAAATTATGTAAATTTAAGCATTGTTAGAGAACAGAGGCTTGAACTGTGTCAAAGTTAATTTACTAAGTTATTCCTTTAACTGATGTCAACAGTGCAGAGCCTTGGTTTTAAGCAGTAAGAAAGGAAAACAGACAGGCCATTCTAGAGCTCTGAATTACAGCAGTCTATTTAAACCAGATTATGCCTATAGGAAACACCTGTTTTGAATTTTAAAAAGTCACAATGGACACAAAATGGAAAATTTCCTCATATATTATTCAGTCTGCCATATCTTGACATTATAAACCACTATCATGTTCTTTGCAAGCTGTGATCTACTTCCCAGTAGAAATATGAAAAATGATCTGTTATAGCCAAATATTGATCAAAAAAAGGCATTTTGATGGGGTCTGAATATATATATTTCATCTACTAACAAAGAAAGTAAAGGTTAATGAAAATACGTGAATGATGCATAATGCTGAATTATAAGGAGGTCACGCAACGTTTTCTATTTCTGCTTGAGGCTAAAAGTAACATTTAGAAGTTCACAATATTTTCAAGCTTTATAAATGTTATATCAATAACTATTCTCTGCCTGGAGAAAGAAGAACTGATAGGCTTCAGGAGTGTATACAGAGATAATATAATATTAAATAATGCTTAACTTAAGAAATTATTTTATATTCAGTTAGTTCTGAAATCAGATATTTTCTGATAAGTATGCTATATACAGTAAAAAAAAAAAGAAGTGATACAGAGGACAGGAAATCAAGCTATAATATTTTTATAATATTTTTATATTAGAGTCTGGGAAGGGTTTGCCACTACCAACTGTAGTACAGTACAGATTTTTTAATGATAAGAAAAGAAAAGAAAAGAAAAGAAAAGAAAAGAAAAGAAAAGAAAAGAAAAGAAAAGAAAAGAAAAGAAAAGAAAAGAAAAGAAAAGAAAAGAAAAGAAAAGAAAAGAAAAGAAAAGAAAAGAAAAGAAAAGAAAAGAAAAGAAAAGAAAAGAAAAGAGAACTGACAACCCTTATGAGAGTAAATGGAATTGTCTGAAGTTCTGTCTCATCACATAGTCATAAATACTGTATATGGAGGAAGAAATAGAAAGTGTAAGGTTAAGTAAAAACCGGTTTATTCACTTTGCTGTCATGCAAGAGTCAGATGGATAAATGAGGTAAAATGCACCATTAAACTTGAAAGGGTAACAGGTTTGAGAATGTTAGAAGAAGTCATGCCTGCAAAAATTTCTTCAAAATATGATGTATTATTTTCCTTCAGGTTCTTACCAAGAATAAAATACTTTCCCTGGAGAAAAATTTCAATTAAAAGAAAGAAACAACTATTGTAGAGAATACTGTAGGAGAATATATGCAATTTATTGCAAGGCTGTTTGCACTTAGCCCTCAGTTTTCTCTCAAAAGATAAAAGTGCAATTATATGGTAGATGTACTGAAAATGAATTTCATATTCCTTATAAATCTTCCATATTTTATCTTCTTTATTTATAGGTAAGCATATGATCAAGTAATCACAGAATCACAGAATCACAGAATCAGAGGATAGCTGAGGTCAGCCTCTGGAGAAAGGGACCTCCAGAGGTCTTCCAATCCAATCACCCTGCTCAAGCACGGCCACCCAGAGCCAGTGGTCTAGGACTGTGTCCAGATGGCTTTTGAGTATCTCCAAGGTGAGACACTCCACAAACTCTCTGGGAAGTCTGTGCCAGTGCTCAGTTATCCTCACAGTAAAGAAGTGTTTTCTGATGTTCAGACAGTACCTCCTGTGTTTCAGTTTGTGTCCATTGCCTCTTGTCTTGTCATTGGGCACTGAAAAGAATCTGCATTGGTTGTCTTTACTTTCTCCATTCAAATATTTGTACACATTGAAAAGATCACCCCTAAGCCTTCTCTTCTCCAGGCTAGAGTTACAACTCTCTTAGCCTCTCCTCATAGGAGAAATGCTCTATTCCTTTAATCATCTTTGTGGCCTTTCACTGGACTCTCTTCAGTATATCCATACCTCTCTTGTACAGAGGAGCCCAGAACTGGACACAAGCTCTAAGTGTGACCTCACCGCCACTGAGTAGAGGGGAATTATCACATTCCTCAACCTGCTGGCAATACTTTGTTTAATGCTGCCAAGGATATCATTTGCCTTCTTTGCCGCAAGGACACATTTCTGGCTCATGTTCAAATTGGTACCCAGCAGGACCCTGTCCTGGTTTTGGCCAGGATAGAGTTCACTTTCCTTGGACTGAGAGGCAGCACAGCTGGAGGGCTGGCCTGGATTGGTCATTGGAGTATTCCGTATCATGTGATGTCATGCTCAGTATATAAAGGAGGTGTGTGCTCTCTGAGTTCTGTTTTCTGGTCAGTGTGGTGGGATCTTTGGTGCGGTCAGGATCGCTGCTGGGGGTGGACTGTGTACCAGTCACTGAGTGGTGAGCAACTGCATCGTGTATCACCCGTTTGAACTTCCTATCATTACTGTTGTTTTGTTACTATCACTAAACTCTTTTGGTTTTATTCAGCCTATGAATTCTCCCTCTTTTTTTTTTTTTTTGTCTCTCCCCTATTTCACTGGGGAGTTGGGAGGAAAGTAAACGACTGGCTTCATGGGGATTGGCTACCAGCTGAGTTCAAACCACGACAGACCCGTAGATCCTTTTCTGCTGAGTTGTTTTCCAGTTGGGTGAACCCCAGCATATATTTGTGCATGGGGCTGTTCCTCCCCGGTTGCAGTCTTTTACATTTCTCCTTGTTGAACTTCATGAGGTTTGTGTTGGCCCTTTTCTCCAGCCTGTCGAGGTCCCTCTGGATGGCAGCACAACCCTCTGGCAAATCCCAGTTTTCTGTCTTCTCCAAACTTGCTGAGGGTACACTCTGCCCCAACACCCAGGTCATTAATGAAGATGTAGAACAGGACTGGACCCCGTACAGACCCCTGGGATACACCACTAGTTGTTGGCTTCCAACTAGGCCAGACTTCATAGTGCTGATCACCAACCTCTCGTCCTAGCCACTCAGCCAGTTTTCCATTCACCTCACTGTCTACTCACCCAGCCCATGCATCAACACTTGCCTATGAGTGTCTTATGGGACACAGTGTCAAATGCCTTAGTGAAGCCCAGGTAGACAATATTGACTGCTCTCTCCTCATCTACCAAGCCAGTCACTTCATCACAGAAGTTTATCAGGTTGGTAAAGCATGACTTCTTCTTAGTGAATCCTTGCCAACTACTTCTGATGACTTTCTTGTTGTTCATGTGCCTGGAAACAGTTTCCAGGATTAGTTGTTCCATTACAAAACCAGGAATTGAGGTGATGCTGACCAACATGTAGTTTCTCAGATCCTCCTTCTTGCCCTTCTAGGCATTTATTCACATTACTTCAGTCCTCAGGCACCTCTCCTGATTGCCATGACCTTTCAAAGATAATCAAGAGTGACCTTGCAGTGACATCAGCCAGCTCCCTCAGCACTAGAGGATGCATCACACAAGGGCCAATGGACTTGTAAAAGTCCAATTTTCTTAAGTATTGTCTAATATCCCACCAAGAGCATGTCTTCCTTGTTCCAGATTTTTCCTTTGGTCTTTGGGGCCTTGTGTTCCTCAAGGCTGGTCTTGTTAGTAAAGAATGAGGAAGCAGGCCCCCTGCCTCATTCATCAGTAGGCCTGCATTTTCCCTAGTCTTACTTTTGCTACTTATGTACTTACAGAAACCCTCTTGTTACCTTTGACACCCCTCACCAGATTCAATTCCAGTTGGGTCTCAACTTTCCTAACACTACCAGTGTTAGTGACTCTATATACCTTCTGGGTTACCTGTCCTAGCTTCCACCTTCTGTATGCTTCCTTTTTGTGTTTGAATTTTGCCAGGAGCTCCTTGTTCATCCATATAAGACCCTTGGTATTTTTGCCTAACTTCTTGCTCATGGAGGTGGACCGCTTTTGAGCTTGGAGGAGGTGATTGTTGAATATAAACCAGCTTTTTTGGACCCCTCTCCCCACCAGGGCCTTATCCCATGGGACTCTTTCAAGCAGATCCTTGAAGAGGCCAATATCTGCTCTCCTGAATTATAGGGTTACTTTTTCCCCACTCTCTCCTCTCAGGATCCTGAACTCTGCCATCTCATGGTCACTGCAGGCAATGTTGCCTTCAACCTTCAGCTCCCCAATTAGCCCTTTCTTGTTAGTGAGTGTGAGGTCCAGCAGAGCACCTCTCCTTAATCACTAATAGTGGACATTATATTGTCTTGTAAATTTTTTATACAAAAGAATTTTAAAATCCTTTATGTTCAAAAACATAGATTATCTTGCTTGCCATTCTGTCACATGCACCAGCATAACATTTTCTGACATCAAGCTTTTTATCTGATAACTCTGATAGGTTAAGGAAGAATGTTTTCCGTGTCAAGAGATTATCACACTTAGTCAGAAGTTTATAAATGTTATGCTTAATTTTAAAAATACATGAAACATTTCCATCATTTTCCTTTTTTTCTTTCCCTGCCCTGCTTTTGTGAAAAAAGAAAAGGAACTGGTTTATTTTTATTTACTCATGTATCTATTTTTAAACACCTTTGCCACTTTAAGTTCTCCCAAATGCCATGCGTTTGGGGTTTGAAAAACCCCAACATTTAATTCCTAGTCAAAGTCCAAGAACTCAACAAAACCCAAAAACATTCCTTTGGTTTCAGCTTGATGTAAAACTCTTGAAATCAATAGGTGGTATTCCACTGGCTTCTCTGAACCATAGGTCAAGTCCTTAGGGTGCAACTGTGGAGAACATTTTTTTATAAAACATTTTGGAGCTGTACAAAGTTTTTCTGAGCTTGTCATGGGTAATTTGAGCAAAGCTAAGATGCACTTGATCTCATGAGACTATTTCTTCTTCTCTAATGGCACAGATAAGAGACTGAGGGAGTGAGGATTGCTTAGCCTGGAAAAGGGAAGTCTTGAAGGGGACCTAACAGCAGTCTTTAAAAACTGCAGAGGAGGTTGCCAAGAAGACAGAGAAAGGTTCTTTACTGAGGTATACAGTATGAAAATTAGAAACTGGTCATTAATTGAAATGTATGAGGATTCACTATGAGAATAATCGATCCTTGGAATGAGTTGCACTTATAAATTATATAGTCTTGGTCCTTGTAGGTCCTTAAATTCTAGTTGGACAAAACCCTGAGCAACTGGTCTGAATTCAGTGTTCACCCTGTTTTGAGCTGGTGGCTGGACTAGAGACCCCCTGAGATCTTTTTCAACCTAAGTGACTCCATGACTCAGATTTCTCTTGAGTGCACTGGATCTTTATAGCACTTTCCATTACCATATATTTTATGTGAAAATTAAACTGTTCACACACATACAAACACATATATATATGTATATTAGTTTTCACTGACATCTTAATGGTGATTTCAGTAACAGTTTACCAAAATTATATCTCAAAAACTGAAAAATACAAAAATATTAAGCTTTCCCAAGTAAACTTTCTCACTGTTTACATGCAGCCCTACATAATAAAACACACACAAAAACTCCTGGCCTTACCAAGTTATTCATAACTTTCTCATCAAATGACCAGAATTTCATCTGAAAATCAAAGATTGTTAAAAATAAAATTATTTTAATGAGCTATGGATTCAGAGGGTCTTAATTTTATTTTTGCATTAAATTTAATCTGAATCTTGATTTTTCCCTTTTGAGGTCAGGATTCAGAAAACTTTTTGTTACTTCCAGCTGCAGAATATGATAAGGCAAAAATAACATTACTGAACAACCACGCAACCTATATTTTCAGAAATGTTACCTTCTGCAAACAGAACTTACCTAATAACAGCTGCTTTTTTAGTCATCTTCCTTTCACTTTTACCCTCTGAAGATGTGGTTGTTGAAATTATAATTTTTCATTTGGTATGTTTGTTAAATGTGAGATCCTATACTATTTAACTGAATAAATCAAATTATTTCTCTCGGAAAATAAAGAAGAACCCTAAATGTCTGAATCCATGAATTCTCTAAGCTGTGGCCTTACATAGTTAAATGTAGGAAAAAGTTATGAGATTTTACATTTTTAAGATTTATTAATGAAATGTAAAATAGTTTAGGACTTCTATTATGGAACTAAGAATAAATGTGAGTTTATTTTGGGATGCATTCTGAAGGGCACTACTGGATAATTCATTGTTGCGTGGTCAGTCATACCGAGGACTCAGAAAAACCCAGATGTGATGTTGGACACATAAGTATTTTTTATGCCATAAGCTTAAAAATCTAGTACACTTCTATTCATTGGTGTGCTGAACTAATTGAGAAAGACTTTAATAATTTAGCTAACAAAGAAAATAAATTCAGACAAGCTACTTTTTCTTTCATGATGGAACTTTAATGTAAGGCTAGTGCTAGAGATTTTTTTCTTTTAATATGTTTAGATATTTTTGTTACATTGCATAATGATAGATCTAATGATGCCATTTAAAGCCTTACATCATAAATTATCCGACTCTATAATGCTTTTAATGTCAGTGGGAGTAATTATAAAAAGAGGAGTAAATTCTTGTAGGTAAAAGTGTCAGGATCTGTCTCTTAAACCCATGGAAAATATTAGAAAATATTTTTGAAAGATATGGCCCTTAGTTCTCAGCATCATAAAGTGTGAAGAAACATCAATACCTAGTATTTCGTTCTAAGAATGAAATATGTTGCATGTCATTGTCAGGATGAAATTTTAAAATTTCTCAGAGGGTGTTTCAGTTCATAATTTAGAAAGGCTTTCCTTCTTTCCCTATTGCTTGCTTACTTATTTATTTCTATAGAAAAGAAAATTCTGTTATTTTCTGACTCTTAGCAGGAACATTTTTTTTTCCTTCTAGATATTCACAAGCCCATTGATAGCTGGTGGTTTATTAAATCTTTAATAAATAACATTATAGCTTATCTCTATAAGCTCAAATCAATACAATGCTGCAAAGATAACGTCATCCCCGACCTTTATGTTTCATATCATTTTTATTAAATTTAGATAACTCAGTAGCTCTTCATTCAGAGTTCGAAAATCAGCTTATAAAATGAACATTTGAAACTTTCTCTTGGACTAAAAGTTGTAGTCAATACTGCCATAGAAAGCCATAGTGTCAGCCTGGCACATCATCCCGTTAGAAAATACCTACACTGGGCACATGAAACTATAAATAAACAATATTTTTTAAAGTATGTGTACTTGGAATTTTCTTTATATATATGTTAACTCCTTGCCAGCTCTTGTCTAACATGCATGATTTGACTTTTATGTTAAATGTTTAAACAATTTAAGAACATGCAACAACTATTCAAAGTCTTATGATTTTTAGAAATCTTTGTTACTGTATATATTAAAATGAAATATAGTTATGAGCCTTCTACTCAGATAAGAACTTGCTGCTACAGAAAGATTCATAACTGTATTGGGCAAAGCAAATTTTAAGGAGATAATATAAAACCCCACATTCTTTCTAGAAAATAAAACCTTTTTTGATTTAATATGGAATCAATTATTATCTTAATTATTTTGGTAAAATCACACTAATTTCAAGTAATAAATATGCTTTATTAAGTCAGCATATATATTAGAGCATGATCATGAATAGAATTCATTGCTGTTTAGTATTGTATAGAAGATTCCATATAAAAGATTTTACAAATCAATGCCCACATACACCAGGGAGCTAACATTTATAGAGAAGAAACAGCAGCCAAAAGACCCAGTTTACTTCCAAAAGCATTCAAGTTTTCCCCATAAAAAGAAAGGTGTTTTAGGCTGTTTTAAATTCATACCAACAATGGAAAGTTCTACAATATCAAAGGACAGAGAATCATAGCATTAATCAATGTATTGAGTTTGAGTGACAAGGTGTTGATAGTGGGGGGTTCTACAGGGGTGGCTTCTGTGAGAAGATGCCAGAAGCTTCACCAATGTGCAACAGAGACAATGCCAGCTGGCTTCAAGACGGACCTGCCACTGGCCAAGGCCGAGACCATCAGCAATGGCAGCAGCACATCTGCAATAACATATTTAAGAAGGCGGAAAAAACCCTGTACAATGTCAGCTGGAGAGAGAAGTGAGAATGTGTGAGAGCAACAACTCTGCAGACACCAAGGACAGTGAAGAAGGAAGGGGAGGAGGTGCTCCAGGTGCCAAAGCAGATTGCCCTGCAGCCCATGGTGCAGACCATAGTGAGGCAGGCTGTGCCCCTGCACCCATGGAGGTTAATGGTGGAGCAGATCTCCACCTGCAGCCCAGGGAGAACCCCACACCAGAGCAGGTGGATCCCCAAAGGAGGCTTTGACCCCATGGGAAGCCTATTGCTGGAACAGGCTCCTGGCAGGACCTGTGGCCCCTTAAGAAAGGAGCCCATCTAGTCATCATCTAGTCCAACCATTAACCTAACACTGACAGTTCCCAACTACACCATATCCCTCAGCGCTATGTCAACCCAACTCTTAAACACCTCCAGGGATGGGGACTCCACCTGGGCAGCCCATTCCAATGCCTAAAACCCCGTTCTGTAAAGAAATGCTTCCTAATATCCAGTCTAAACCTTCCCTGGTGCAACTTGAGGCCATTACCTCTTGTCTTATCGCTTGTTACTTGGTTAACGAGACTCATCCCCAGTTCTCTGCAACATCCTTTCAGGTAGTTGTAGAGGGCGATGAGGTCTCCCCTCAGCCTCCTCTTCTACAGACTAAACAACCCCAGTTCCCACAGCTGCTCCTTGTACGACATGTGCTCCAGACCCTTCACCAGCTCCGTTGCCCTTCTCTGGATACGCTCGAGTAATTCAATGTCCTTTTTGTAGTGAGGGGCCCAAAACTGAACACAGTAATCGAGGTGCGGCCTCACCAGTGCCGAGTACAGGGGTAAGATCCCTTCCCTGTGCCTGCTGGCCACGCTACTTCTGATGCAAGCCAGGATACCATTGGCCTTCTTGGCCACCTGGGCACACTGCTGGCTCATGTTCAGCCAGCTGTCAATCAACACCCCCAGGTCCCTCTCTGACTGGCTATGGATACAGATGGACAATAAAGAATGCTAAATGTGTTTTGATTTATTCTTTTAGAATTAACTTATTTGTGTGGGCCATCTACCCCAGTTCCAAATAAAAGTTAACTGGAATTCTATGCTTGCTAAAATGAAGGAAGAAAATGGAGAATTTATAGACCCTTCAGTCATCTATGCAAAGACAGCAATGTGGACTGGATTCTTTTATATCTTACAGTTTGTGCTACCTGTGGTTTCCACATAGATCAATATTAAAACTCCTCTTGGATTTCTGAATCAGGCTCTGAATGATTTTCAGGCACAATTTTATACAAAAGCTGCTAAAAATATGAATAATATATGTCTACTACTTCAACTCTATGAGCCACATTCGAGATACATAAATACTATTATTTTTCTTAGATAGAGATATTCAGTTACTAGTGAGCATATTTTAAGACTGGCTGAATTTTTATATGCTCAACAGTAGTATTTCTGCAGAGATTTAATGAAGATTTCAGTCCTTATACCTTAAATCTTTATTTTACACAGTTTTAGGATCTTTATAGTCTAGAATATTTCATTGTTCAGTAGGGATCTGAAGGCAGTTGGCATCTTTGCAGTGATTTTAATGAGGTTTGGTTCAACTTTACTATGTTCTGGGAAAACAGAATATTCCTGGGTGATAATACAAATTCAGATTTTGAGTAAAAGTAGACATTCAAAGAAATTAAGGCCAGAAAAGACTATCATAATAATTTCATTTTCCATCCCGTATAACACAGACTATAATATCACACACAAATGACTACATCAAACCTTGTGGGAAATATTGAACTGAACTGGTGAAAAAGAAGATTATAAGAGGGATTGTGGAGCAAATAAAGATAATGGATAGAGAGGGAAATTAAATTGTTATGAGGTGTATAAGTGAAACTCCTCAGGTGGCTTTTCTCAAGGATACACCTTACAATGTATTCCAGGTAATAATTTTGTTAGCTACTGTGGCAGTATCTAGACCATGCACATATACATTCCAAGTTCTACTGTCATCTACCACTCCTCAATATGAGATTACAAATCATCATGAACATCCCAGAAGTTACCATGACAATATTCCAGATTTGCCTGGGTGGGAAATTTCAGGGGCTTTTGCCTCTTACAGTATCTCAAATGTTAACCTGTAAGGCAGAATTGATGACTTGACAATTTGGAGAGCCTCTGGTATCGAATATTGACTAGTTTCTTACAGCATGATATGTGGTGCTGAGGATCCTGAGAAAAGGCAAAGATGCAAATAGTGGGATCACAGCCCTGATTCTTAGGAAACCAGGCTTGGAGACAGTTCATGGATCTGCTTGGAAGACACCCATGAGATATAGTCCTGGAGATGAGTCCAGGAGAACTTGTTGATTTTAAAGGATCATCTCCTCCAATCTCAAGAATAAACAATTCTGAAACACAGAAAAAAAAAGCAGAGGGAGCAGGAGGCCTGCATGGATGAACAAGGAGCTCCTGACAAAAGTCAAACATAAAAAAGACACGTATAAGATGTAGAAGAACGGTCAGGTCACCCAGTAGCAATCAAGGACCGTGTCTGGTGATACAGGGATGAGGATAAGAAAGACAAAGTACACCAGGAGTTTAATCTCATGAGGAATATAAAAGGCCACAAGGAGAGCTTCCATGGGTATATCAGCAACAAAAGGAAGACTAGAAAAAATGTGGACCTGCTACTAGATGTGTCAGGGAACCTAGTGAAAAGGACAGAGACAAGACCAAGGTAGTTGACACCTTCCTCACTTTTACTGTTAAGATTTGCCTTTCAGGCCATTGATACCAGTGAGAAAGTCTGGTGCAAGACATACCCTCATTGGATGTGGTGTGAGGATAAGGAACACTTAAATAAGCTGACCATGTACAAGCCCTTTGGGAAAGCATTACCAATAGGTCAAGGAGAGTGATCCTTCCCCTCTACTCAGCACTGGCCACATCCAGAGTGTTGAGTCCAGTTCTGGGATCCCCAGTACAAGAGAGACATGGACATACTGGAGAGAGTCCAGCAAAGGTCTGCAAAGATGATAAAGAGACTACAACATCTGACATATGACGAGACCCTGAAAGAGCTGAGACTGTCCATACTGAAGAAGTGAAGGCTCAGGAGGATCTTATCAAAGTGTATAAAGACCTGATGCAGGGCAGTAAAGAAGGTGGAGACAGACTCTCCTCAGTGGTGTTGAGTGACAGGATGAGAGGCACTGGGGACAAATTGAAATAGTGGTAATTCCACTTAAACATAAAAATTCTTTTTCCCATGAGGGTAGTCAGCCACTGCAACAGGTTGCTCAGGGAAGTTGTGGAGACTTCATCCTTAGAAATATTCAAAACTGAACTTGTCAAGGTCCTGGGCAACCTGCTGTAGTTGACCCTGCTTTGAGCAGGTATGTTGGACTAGGTGATTTCTAGAAGTACCTTCAAACCTCCATAATTTAGCAAATCTCTGAAGATAGGGTGGAAGAGTTGCCATCAATGTGCCATATATCACTTCCAAGACATTGTGTGTCTTCACAGAAAATTCCACAATACAGCCACACAGCCATGAGGCTGTACTTTTTTCTTTTTTCTTTGCTTGTTTTTTCTTATTTACTATGTTATGCTTTAATGCTGTAACTGTTCCAAAGTCCTCACAAAGAATACAATCACCAGAGATAGGGTCACTGGAATATTTACAAGCAGAAATTAATTTACACAATCACAGAACCACAGAATCATCTAGGTTGGAAAAAACCTTGAAGATCATCTAGTCCAACCATTAACCTAACACTGATCATTCTCAACTATAGCATATCCCTAAGCGCTATGTCAACCTGACTCTTAAACACCTCCAGGGATGGGGACTCCACCACTGCCCTGGGCAGCCCATTCCAACACCTAACAACCCATTGTGTAAAGAAATACTTCCTAATATCTAGTCTAAATCTTCCCTGGCACAACTTGAGGCCATTACCTCTTGTCCTATTGCTTGTTACTTGGTTAAAGAGACTCATCCCCAGCTCTCTGCAACCTCCTTTCAGGTAGTTGTAGAGGGTGATGAGGTCTCCCCTCAGCCTCCTCTTCTCCAGACTAAACAACCCCAGTTCCCTCAGCCGCTCCTCATAAGACCTGTCCTCCAGACCTTTCACCAGCTTTGTTGCCATTCTCCAGACACACTTGAGTCCTTTTTGTAGTGAGGGACCCATAAACTGAACACAGTAATTGAGGTGTGGCCTCACCAGTGCCAAGTACAGGGGTAAGATCCCTTCCCTGTCCCTGCTGGCCACGCTATTGCTGATACAAGCCAGGATACCATTGACCTTCTTGGCCACCTGGGCACACTGCTGGCTCATGTTCAGCCAACTGTCAATCAACACCCCCAGGTCCCTCTCTGACTGGCAGCTCTCCAGCCACTCCTCCCCAAGCCTGTAGCGCTGCTGGGGGTTGTTGTGGCCGAAGTGCAGCACCCGGCATTTGGCCTTATTGAAACTCATACAGTTGGCCTTAGCCCATCAATTTAGGTGGGCCAATGTCACAATAACATTCCTTCCCTCTCTTCCTGACAATTTAGCATTACTGATTAAGGCTGAGGATGTTAAATGATTCAAATCTGCCTAGTAACAACTTTTATCTTAACTTTCATAACAGTCAGCAACACTATAGCTGATTGGCTAGCACCATGCACCTACAAGATTTTGTTTCTTCATAGGTAACGTGTAGTCATTGTCATTTAGGTCAAAGGAACTGCTTGGTTTTGGGCTTTTCTGTCAACCAACAGAGAAATGGAAAAAGGATAAATACAGTTGATCACTGGTATGAAAAATATCTTTCCATGTGCAGCTCGGTCCCTTCCACATCCCCCTCCCCTGTGGTAGCCTGTCCATCCCCTGTGTCTTTCCTCCCTCAAGCATGAGCTTATAGGAACTTGTGAAATAACTGTCAACCTCAGAACAAGCATTTGTGATCAGCGCTGACACTGATGGGGAAAACAGGAATATTGTTGTTTGTCCTGGAAATCTTAATATGTGCAGGGTGGGGAAAATAAAGTTTTTATTTATCTTTTAATTTGTCCTTGTCATGGAGGGCAATCGCTGAAACTCAAGTAGCTTTTCAAATAGCCATTCTGATTTTCAGATCAATTATCTCATTGTAATGTGGTTAGATTTTATGAAATTTTTATACGGCATCACAGACATGAAGGCCTTTACTTAGACTAGGATGTGGTTTTGTGTTAAAGAGAACAGAGCAATTCTTTTGCATCTGCCTGGACACCTAAACTGCAACTGTCAGCTGGGGTATTTGAAGGAGTTACCAGGAACTGAAACCGTACTACCTATCAGCTAAGCCTTGAGAACTGGCTGTGTGCACGCTCTCAAACTCTAATCAGAGTGATGTACTGTGACTTTGCCTAGACACTAAGACAAAACAAGATAACTGAACTTACCTAATGGTTCCTATAATTTAAGAGCATGCATTCAGCTACAGTGGGTCAGCTGGCATCTATTATAGTTTTCATTTTGCCAGTTCATTCCTGTCTCTCAGGCTGGGATTAAAGAAATCTTAGAATTTTTTGCAGGATGGGATGAAAGGAACACCACCTGCTTTTTTTCTGTGATGTGGGACAAAATAGTTGGTCCATGCTGTGGGGGAAATGATTCAGGATTTTGTGATATTATTCTAATATGCTGGAACAGAAGCTGTAAATTAAAATTACTAAAAGCTAAGCTTTTGCTGTTGGGGAGATGACAGAGTATGAAAGAGGAGTGATATTCAATATGTTATAATACTGTTTCATATACTAACACAAATTAATTATATTGCTACTTAACTCTGGATGACCTTTTCAGCTCTGGTTTGATATTACAGAATTAAATGAAAGGACATCATGTTTTTCAGAGAATTTAACTAAAGGGCAACTCCATGACAGATGGCCTGAAAGCAGAATAGAAAATGGCAGGATGGTAAAATTTATCAAAAAGTGCAATTAGCCTGCTACAGTCCAGATTCCAACAAGACAGGTGCGAAAAGCTGAACACATGCATGAAAGAAATTTACTTACTGTCAGTCCTTCCCTACTTCTGAGTCAGTCTGGGTGATGATATCTGTTAGGTGCGCTGAATCCAGCAGCCCCAACAAGAGAGGTGAGAATGCTGAAGCTCTGTGTAGCCAGGTCCAACCTGTAGAAAGGTTGAGTATGTATTACCAGTAGCCACACGCACACATAGTGCACATATACATCATGTATATACATATATTCTGGTTACACAGAAAACACAGGCAGACACACAGAGCACTCAAACGAACACTGACAGCACCAATGACGACATCCTGCTCCCCTCTCTGGCTGGTCCATTGGTGAGAAAAAATAAATATTAAAAATAATGAGATATATATAATGAGGACTGCTCCAGTAACTGGGTTCAGACACTCTGCCCAGTAGCTGGCCCCTGGACCCCAGTCTCCTCAGTTGCTGGCACACAGACATATGAACTCTGAGGCTGCAGTCCTTCTTCAATTGCTGATATAGGCTGTCTTGTTCATAAATACACACACACACACAAACACACACACACACAGAGCTAGCCAGGAAGCTCCTGGTCCCATTGACCTCTCCAGCTCCTCCCATGGGTTCACACACCCCTGGCTGCCAGGCCATGACACCCACTCAGCAGCTAGTCTGGTTTGAGCTTCATGAGTGCTCATACTCACTCACCCCTACACTTATTCCACTTGCTGGCTCCATTAACACAAACATCCTTATGACCTGAGGCCCCACTGCAGTTTCTGTCACTTAAATCCAAACTGGCACCTGGGCACCCAGGCCATCTGATCTGTGGTCTGACTCCAGTTGCTGCACTCACACCTATATACACACACATGCACACAGAATAATGTCTCACACTGGAAAAAGAATTACAAACAAATTTAATAAGATAATAGGGCAGATTGCATGGCCAGACAAGTGTATTGATCAGCAAACTATTTACACATAACAGGACCTTTCTTATCCACTTACACCTCTATTTTCCCATGCTTGTTTCTCCTCAAATCACCTACATCCCTCCTCTTCCCTGCCTTTGTTTCAAGCTGTAAGCATACCATAAGTCTTGTTCAATCCCCAAATATTTTTTTCTTGCATCCCACACTGTGGTCCATATCCTTAGGCAGAAACCACCCTCACTCCAAAAGGTGCTGTCTCATTGACTCCTCTTGATGGGTTTCATGCATGGAGAATGGTGATGATGGCTCTTCTGGGACAGCCCTGGGAGGGTCCCAGAGAGAGTGTCCCCTTCCTCTGAGTCTTTAATTTGGGCTCCCACCTGGTTTTGTGCCCCTGTGCTCCTCTGGGCTTGAGGAGATACTCACCTATATTTGAATGTGATGAAAATGAAGTGCAGTCTGTGCACAGAACTTCTTTATAGTTTCTTCATCTCAACCCAAAGTAAATGTTTGCCAAGTTACAGCCTCTATTCATTCTGTGTTCACACTCACACTGTGTAAGAAATTGTGAAATAACTATAGGATTAAGAATGAGCTAATGACAAGAAATATTGGGTCCTATTTATCCTTCTTCACAAATAAAGTACAAGAATACAAATCAATTTTTCTGACATAGAATGTTCTTTAACATTCTGGAAATTCCCTTCCCTCCTTCTTTAGAGAGTATCCAATGTATGGCAGGATGCATAGGATATGTATCTTCCCAGGGAGTTTTTTCATTGACTTCTGTGAACTTCAGATGACGTTTTAAGTCTCTTGGTATTTCTATCTGGATAACACTTCGAAGTCATGCTGGTCCTATCAATAATACGGTGTCTAATTCAATCTGGGATGCTGCTGCATCTTTTAATTACAAGTGTTACTAAATGCTATTGTGTTAAACCAACAATTTGATGGCATTTGAAGGTATGCCAATTAGGAACCATTTTCTTCCCACAGCTGAAATTTTAGAGTAATGTGAAATCAATGTTCTGCCATCTGTGAAATCACATGTGGCTCAGTGGCACTTTTGGTTGTGCAGAGGGAGGAGCATAACTTTTCAAGAAGGCAGGGAACCTGGAAAGGACAATGGAATTTATGCACAATGTAAAATTATAAGCTTTTCTTCCCTGTGAAAAAAAGCAATCACATTGGAAAAATGTAGAATCTGATCTAAACTTACCTAAAATTGGTTTAATTTATATTTAAGTGTCCTGTGACTATACTTGTCACTGAGCCATAGTAGTTCAGGTAATTAATTTTAAATGTGATGGAATAACGACTATTTCTATAGAGACTAAAATTACAAATATATAAATGCTTCCAGTCACATGAAAGAAGGTACTTAGACCTTGATACTGGGACTATAAAGTTCCCTTGAAAAAAACAGTAGGTCATTTCTTTTCCAAGTCCAGAACGTTATTTACCTTTATTTAACATAAATAAGTTTAATTTGGTTTTGTCCTAGAAAAACATTTTGTTTTGTGTAGAGGAAAATAACGTCTTATAGGGTATTTATTTATTTTCCTTGGAATCTGTTAGATGACTTTAGATACTGTACAATGAAGAAGATTTACAAGAAAACAAGAGTTTTGAAAAGATATTTATACAAACATTATAACTTAAAATTTTTTTAATACAATATTTGTAAGATCATTGTGCCTCTATTGATGTTGCAAATATAGATATTATGTAATTATGAGTATGTAAAACAGATTGTTTGCATTATGTAGAACTGATTCAAGAACTATTTCCTTGAAACTTTCTGTAATGGTTTTTTTTTTAAAACAAGAAAGAATGTAAACTCTATAACCAATTCTTAGTTTCTGCTTAAGTCAAACTGTGACTTCCTATTATAGTTTTCACATTACTAGTCAAAACTGATCCTAGTAAAATCAATAAGAAATTACAAACTAAGCTCTGTATAATCTAACTATAATTTGTTGGCCAATGTCTTTAAGATGCATGTGTGAGTTGAAAGTTAAGATTGACGAGAAGCTGAAGGGAGAGAATGACTCTATCACTTAAAAAAAGAATGATTATGCAGGCTTGTTGACAATTCTTTTTTTTTTTTTTTTTTTAATATGTTGAAGCTGATGAAGACCCCAATATATTATAAAATAGATCAAAGTGACAATTCACTTCTTACATACGTACATTTGTCTGCACCAGGAAAACGCATTTTACTCTTCTTTTATTTGCAACTACTACTTTAGTCACATTTGGAGAAAACTGTTTTCTGCTACATTTAGAACAGATGTTTAAATTATTTTAAAATATTCATGAAATCAAAACTGTGCTATGATTGAGTCTAAATATGGATTCAGGGTCAGGAACCCCATAGACAAGGTGGTGAGGAGGATAACTACAAGTGACAGGGCATCAGAAAGGGTTACAGACAAAGCAGCATAGAAATCGCTGTGGTGACAGGCATGTGGGGGAGCAGGTAAGTTTCAAATTATGAAGGGGGGAGCATATGACAGAAAATAGAAATAGAAAAGTGTGAAAGGATTTTTGTTTTTGCTAATAAGAATTGTTTAATGTTTAAAAATTGGAAGCATTTTAAAAGGTAGTAATTAAGGATGAAATATGAGTAATTCATTTGAAAATGTGCTCAATTTTTACCTCTTTAACTTCTAACTTCTTAACAAGGGAGAAGAAAAAACAAAAAACTCCTCCAAACATTCTTCTTGTAATTTTGCCCAGAGCAACCTGGAACTTACATTGTATATTTGTTAAAATCCATTTAGAAGTTGTGTGTTAATCTGTTCTTGTGGGAAAGTAAAGGAAAGATAAAATATCAAGGCATGTTTCATATAGATTTTTGTTATACATACATAGTAACATTTTTTAAAAAATGTATTTCTAGAACTGAAGTTAAAAATTTGCTTAATTTGTATTTTTTATTAATATATCAACAGAAATAAAAAATAATAAAAAATTGTTTCAGTTATCTTTCCAAACTCTATACATTTTTATTTTATAAATAATTTCTATAATTGTTCTTACAAAAATAGCAATTTTTATGACAAATGGAAATAATTTTCAGTGCTGTTAGCATTGTAAAGAAAGTTCTAAGTGTTTCCAAATAAACTGTACATTCATTCTAAGTTATTTTTAGTTTCTTTAAAAAAGAATATTCAATATTCATTAGTTAAGATGGATAAAACCATCCTGGAAATGCATAAGATTTACTGTTTTCCTCAAAGCATCCTAAGTCTTCATTAAGCATTGGCACCCTTACTGCTGGTCTAAATAGTCTTTTATCTTATATCATCTCTGTGTTAGATCAGTTTATACTGACACATGCATTCAGCAAGGAAATGTAAGTGATTATGAGATACTTCAGTTTGTAACACCTTATATCCCAAAACATTTGACCCTAGCTTTTCTCTAAGAGATTATGTCTTGAGCAACATAGTTGATTCAATATGTTCTAGATCAGAGTTTTATTAGTCTGAGGCAGCAGTGACACCCACTAAATGGGTAACACATCTTCCTGTACTATTTACATCTTTGCTGACATCAGAGCACTGACCCATGGACCTTCCACTGAATAGTCTCTTTAACAGCTGCTTTCAAGAGTCAGTTACAGCTAGTTGGCATGGACTTGCTACATAAACTATACAGATACAGTTCAAACACCTGATGAGCAGTTCCTGCTTTTGAACAATTGTTGGACAACATATCTATTAAACTCATAAAAAACTAATGAATGTGAGGGACATAGAACTCTGTTGAGTTGCTAAAGGTAAGAGGATATTTTTTCTCACAGCACAGAATCACACTCTTGATATTGCAATGAAAATTTGATACCCATAGACAGGCTTTTTTTTTTTTTTTAAAAAAATCCAGCTGTTTTGTTATTGGCAAATACTAGTCTTTCATATATAAGTGATAAAAACATGTTTGCAATAATTAACCTGATGATCTTGGTGCTTGGCTAGATAGCACATCAGCACATATACTGTGTTTATCGCATAGTAGCAAGATGTTGAGGCAACTGCTGTCCTAGATCTTTTGGAGATGCCCAGCTCCTCTCTTCCTTGTCTGACTCCTCCATGCATCCAGACCAGTCAGTATTCTTTTCTCTAAAAAACTGCTTGCCCAATCTTATAACAAGCTCTACGATTAGGTTGGATATGGAAACTGTCTCAATAGTTCTCATTTCTCCTATCTTTGATATACAAACTTAATTTTAAAATCTCTCTGGAAGGTTCACAGTTCTTCACAGTAAATATTGATAGCTAAAATGAAGTTATTCAAAGGTTCTACACTGACACTTCTGAAAATTAATGTCTTCAGTTCCATTAAATAATACATAGAATCATAGAATCATAGAATTATTCAGGCTGGAAAAGACCCTTGGGATCATCGAGTCCAACCATCAGCCCTACTCTACAAGTTATCCCCTACACCACATCCCCCAACATCTCATCTAAATGACCCTTAAACACATCCAGGGTCCCCTAAATGACCCTTAAACAACATCCACCACCTCCCTGGGCAACCTATTCCACTGTCTGACCAGTCTTTCTGTGAAAATTTTTTTCCTAATGCCCAGTCTAAACCTCCCTTGTTGCAGTTTAAATCCATTGCCTCTTATTCTCACCTGTGAGAAGAGACCAGCACCAACCTCTCTACAATGTCCTTTCAGGTAGTTGTAGAGAGTGATGAGGTCTCCCCTCAGCCTTCTCTTCCTCAAACTAAACAGTCCCAGCTCCTTAAATCTCTCCTCATAGGATCTGTTCTCCAGGCCCTTCACCAGCTTCATTGCCCTCCTCTGCACTCGCTCCAGCACCTCGATATCCCTCTCGTATTGAGGTGCCCAAAACTGGACACAATACTCCAGGTGTGGCCTCACCAGTGCAGAGTACAGGGGGACTATCACCTCCCTACTTCTGCTGGTCACACTATTTCTAATACAAGCCAGGATGCCGTTGGCTTTCTTGACCACCTGGGCACACTGCCGGCTCATGTTCAGCTGCTTGTCAATTAGAACCCCGAGATCCTTTACTTCCAGACAGCTCTCCAGCCACACCTCCCCAAGCCTGTAGCGATGCATGGGGTTGCTGTGGCCCAAGTGCAGGACCTGGCACTTGGCCTTGTTGAAGCTCATCCCGTTAACTTTGGCCCGCCGACCCAACTTATCCAAGTCTCTCTGTAGTGCCTCCCTATCCTCATGCAGATTGACATTCCCGCTTAACTTGGTGTCACCTTATCAAGATCATCAATAAAGATGTTGAACAGAAATGGTCCCAACACCGAGCCCTGAGGAACACCACTTGTGACCGGCCGCCAGCTGGATTTAGCTCCATTGACCACCACTCTCTGGGACCGTCCATCCAGCCAGTGCTTGATCCAGCAGACCGTTAGCTCATCCAGGCCATGGGCAGCCAGTTTTTCAATGAGAATTTATGATGATTTAGCCCCTGCCGGGGTCTGAGACCACACGGCCACTGCCCCTCCCCCACAAAGGGAGTGAAATACAAAGCCCCAAGACTGAGATAAGGAAAGGTTTAATACAACAGTGCAATAGCAACACAACAAATAACAACAATAACAATAACAGTAATAGTGATAACAATGAAGAGAGCAAAATATCTACCAATACAGCAGTGAGAGGACCAGATGTATAAAACCACGCGCCCCGTGCTCCCGCGCCAGGACGTGACGCGCCAGGATGTGATGTCCGCATGGTATCTGAATAACCTGGCTAGAGCTCCCCCCCCACTGCTGGGGAAACTTAACCCTATCCTGGTTAAACCAGGACAGAATTCTATGGGGAACTGTGTTGAATGCTTTTCAAAAATCCAGGTAGAAAATATCGACAGCTTTTCCCTTACCCAATAGTTGGGTCATCTTGTCATAGAAGGAGATCAGGTTTGTCAGGCAGGATCTGCCTTTCATAAACCCATGCTGACTAGGTCTGATCCCCTGGTTGTCCATTATATGACTTTTAATGGCACTCGAGATGACCTGCTCCATGACCTTCCCTGGCACTGAGGTCAGACTGACAGGTCTATAGTTTCCTGGACTGTCCTTTCTGCCTTTCTTGTAGATGGGTGTCACAATTGCCACCCTCCAGTCCAGTGGGACCTCCCCAGTTAGCCATGATTTTAGGTAAATCATGGAAAGCGGCTTGGAGAGCACATCTATCAACTCTTTCAGCACCCTTGGGTATAACCCATCCAGTCCCACAGACTTGTGTGCATCCAAGTGGTGTAGCAGGTCTCTGACCACTTCCTCTTTAATTGTGCTGACCTCAATCTGCTTCCCCTCCCCATCTCCCAGCTCATGAGGCTCATGAGGATGGGTGTCCAGGCAACAGCCAGTTCCACTGCTAAAGACTGAGGCAAAGTAGGTGTTGAGCACCTCAGCCTTCTCCTCATCCTTCGTTACCATGTTTCCATCTGCATCCAATAAAGGAGGGAAGTTTTCCCTAATCCTCCTTTTGCTGTTAATGAATTTATAGAAACATTTTTCATTATCCTTAACAGCTGTAGTCAAGTTGAGCTCTAGCTGCACTTTGGCTCTCCTAATGTTCTCCCTGCATAACTTCACTACATCTTTATAGTCTTCCTGCGAGACCTGGACCCTCTTCCAAAGGCAATAGTTTCTCCTTTTGTTCTTGAGATCCAGCCAAAGGTCCCTGTTTAGCCAGGCCGGTCTCCTTCCCCGCCTGCTTGTTTTTTGGCACACGGGAACAGCCTCCTCCTGTGCCTTTAAGACTTCTCTCCTGAAGTATGTCCAGCCTTCCTGGACTCCCATATCCTTCAGGGCAGCCTCCCAAGGGATTTTGTTAATCAGTCTTTTGAACAGGTCAATAATAATCAACTTGGGGACTTAGCTGGTATTTATATCTTTCTACCTACCTGTCTCTCTGTCTGCTGAATTCTCTTTCTTATTCAAGAAACAGATGGGATGCCAGTATAGGTAAGGGGTCAAAATCCTACATTTAACACTTTCTTAATTTCTTTAGATAAAGTACTGAATTCTGATGTTGTCTTTGGACTGCTGAATGAGCAAATCTTAGTCTCTGAAAAAAAATAGTCCTCTAATGCTGATATATATTTCCATATTATTTAACTTTCAAAATTTCAGAGGAGAGAATTGATGAATCATGATGAAATATGATATAATCACTTTGTCTCTGGGGTCCATTTATGTCATTAGGTTCTGCAACATGACATTTATTGAATTTATGAAGCTTTAAAGGCAATTTATATCCAGTATCCCATAAGAAAATACTTTTTAAAAAATAAATTTGGTAACTTTTTTCACTTCTTTTGCTCCCATGTTAAGGAAAATCACTAATGTAGGCACAATAGATTGCTTGCTTTATATAGTCATTTTGTCTGTTTTATGAAAAGGCCTAGATTATACAGTGATGGATAAAATAGCTAACAGGAGAAAAAGACACAGAGAAAAGAAACTCAAGGAATCTATAACACCAAATTCTAATAAGATTGAAGAAAGAGAAGCTATCTGAATACGTGGCTTTCTTTTGAAATTTCCAGCGAGCAAACTGATACTTCCATACATGTGGAAGACATCAGAAGTATTCTGGTTAAAGGAGGGGAGGGGTTACAATAGATTTACTAAAGCATCATGTTTTCATGCAAAAGAGATTACTACAGGAAAATGGTGGTTTGAGTTATATTCAGTTGTATGTATCACCCCTAAAAAATTTCCATTACTCTTGAGAGACTTATGATCCACCTAATAGCATATAATAATTATATACTTTAGCAATAAATTGAAAGTGATTCAAAAAGAATTTCAGGGCAAGAGTGATATCCAAAATAAAGCCCAAGACATGAAGACATTACTTTAAAAGCAGAAAATTCCTGCCCTACATCTTATTTTGTTTGATCTGACAGCACTAATTTTTGATGGAATTTATTGCGCATGGAAATCATTGACAGGGTGTGCAAATTGTATCTCATGAATTTGATCTGTAACTCACTGGCATATTGGAAATTGTTTGGAAAATATTTATGTACTACAGAAAAATATAATACACTCATATCTGTGACTCCGTAGTCAGAAAAGTTCACTGAAGAGAAAGGACCCATTTTAAACATTTAGTATAAGTTGCATTTCCCCCCCCACAGATCAGGAATTAGATTTTTTGACCCTAATTCAACAAAGTACATAAGCCCACACATAACTTAAGTAGCATTTCAAATTAAGTACAAAGTGAATATTTTGGTGACTGGCATAGGACATTTAAAAGCTGACGTGTAACAAACACTTCTCAAACCCGAGTTCCAGACTACCCTTAGGCACACACAGGGCAGGACTTACATGAAATGTCTGAGTTACTCTAAGCGCTCCTTGGTACAAGATAAACATCTTTTTTCTCTACCTTGCCCTTTCCACCCCTATTCCTAGCCCTGCAGTCCCATGTGTGTCATTCTACTGATTCCAGCATTCATTTCGCAATTGAATCTATTAAGTAAACTAACCAAACAGAATTTTTCCTTCTTTTCTTTTGTACTGGGTCAGTTCTCTGCCTGCTGAGTGCCACTCAAGTTGAGGTGCCAGTACAAGGGACTGGAAGACTAGCGTGCAGCCCATTGAAGGGGCAAAAGAAGTGCAAATTTAGACTGGTAATGCCATTGGTTGTAATTCTACTCTGAAATTCACTTGCTGTTCAATTTGAAATAAACTTTAGTAACTGAATGTCATCTCCTAAAGATGCACAGATGCTGTTCCCTGGTTTGATAGGAAAAAACAAAAAAAGAAAGGAGAAAGCTATCTGCCATCTTTCAATTAAAAGGAACAACAACAAAAAAAAAGCTTTTGCAATACCTGAAGTAATACCTGTGGAGCAGCTGAAGTGTCTACTTTCAGAAGTCCATCCAAAGACACCCAAAAGCAATTTTTGGAAATATAAAAAACCCCAAATATTTTGACAGAACTGACTTCTCACAGTCTGATCACCTGCAGGCTTGCTAAATTAAGTTTATTTTGTTGAGTGAAAAGAACACATTTTTCAGTACATATATCCAAAGGATAAAATAGGACATGTTTATACTGCAGTTACTGTAGTGACAGTACTCTTGGTGTTTTCAGCAAGCCTTTGTTCAGATTCAGAGATTATAATAATAAAGACAGGATGATCTATGAAACCACAATCAATAAGGAATAGTCTGGGATAGCAGCAGAGAAGTGTCAAACTGATGCTGCAGAGAATGGTGAGCTGAGGAGAGGAAGGAGACGGAAGAAGAAAAAAGGAAGTGAAGGAAATAGATATTTGTGGGAACATTTTTCTTCTGTACATCACAGCTTAAACCAGTGATGTTCTTTTAGTCAGGCTAGTTCTGTTAGTCATGTAAATAGTCATATTCTTTTGTTGTGGGTTGACCCTGGCTGGACACCAGGTGCCCACCAAAGCCGCTCTATCACTCCCTTCCTCAGCTGGACAGTGGAGAGAAAATATAATGAAAGGCTCGTGGGTCAAGATAAGGGCATCAATTATTGTCGTGGGCAATACAGCCTCGACTTGGGGAAAAAAATAATTTAATTTATTACCAATCAAATCAGAGTAGGATAATGAGAAATAAATACTAAATCTTAAAACACCTTCTCCCCACCTCTCTCTTCTTCCCGAGGTTTACTTTACTCTCAGTTTCTCTACCTCCTCCCCCCAAACATCACATGGGGATGGGGAATGGGGATTGCGGTCACTTCATCACACGTTGTCTCTGACGCTCCTTCTTCCACAGTGGGAGGACTCCTCACACTCTTCCCCTGCTCCAGCATGGGGTCCCTCCCACAGGACACAGTCCTCCACAAACTTTTCCAATATGAGTCCTTCCCATGGGTTACAGTTCTCCACAAGCTGCTCCAGCGTGGGTCCCCCACGGGGTCACAAGTCCTGCCAGCAAATCTGCTCCAGCGTGGGCTTTTCTCTTTAGGGGCCACAGGTCCTGCCAGGAGCCTGTTCCAGCAATAGGCTTCCCATGGGGTCAAAGCCTCCTTTGGGGATCCACCTGCTCTGGTGTGGGGTCCCCCACGGGCTGCAGGTGGAGATCTGCTCCACCATTAACCTCCATGGGTGCAGGGGCACAGCCTGCTTCACTATGGTCTGCACCACGGGCTGCAGGGCAATCTGCTTTGGCACCTGGAGCACCTCCTCCCCTTCCTTCTTCACTGACCTTGGTGTCTGCAGAGTTGTTGCTCTCACACATTCTCACTTCTCTCTCCAGCTGACATTGTACAGGGTTTTTTCCCCCTTCTTAAATATGTTATTGCAGATGTGCTGCTGCCATTACTGATGGGCTTGGCCTTGGCCAGTGGCAGGTCCGTCTTGAAGCCAGCTGGCATTGTCTCTGTTGCACATGGGGGAAGCTTCTGGCATCTTCTCACAGAAGCCACCCCTGTATGGACACCTGTATAGAGGAGACATGAATCTACCTAAGGACCTGCTGTGGATTCACCCTGGTAGGCAGCTCAGCCACATACATCATCTCATTCACTCCACCTGAGCAGTGTCACAGAGAGAGTTGGAAAGGTAAAAGTGAGAAAACTTGTGAGTTGAGATAAAGGCACTTCAATTGGTAAAGCAAAAGCTGTACACACAAGCAAAGCAAAATAAGGAATTAATTCAGTTTCCCATCGGCAGGCAGGTGTTCAGTCATCTCCAGGAAAACACGGCTCCAACACATGTAATATTTACTTGGAAAGACAAAGAACATAACACCGAATGTCCCCACCTTCCTGCTTCTTCCCCCAGCTTTTATTGCTGAGCATAGTGTCATATAGTATGGAATATCCCTTGGGTCAGTTGGGGTCAGCTGTCCCAGCTGTGTCTCCTCCCAGCTTCTTGTGCACTCCCAGCCTACTCACTGGTGGGGTGGAAAGAGAAATGGAGAAGGCTTTGATGCTGTGTAAGCATTGCTCAGCGATAGTTAAAAAATCAGTGTGTTATCAACACTTTTCCTCACAAATCCAAAACATAGCCCCATACAAGCTACTAGGAAGAAAATTAAAACTATCCCACCCAAAACCAGTACAGGAGAGCAGCTGTGCAAAAGTTCTTGGAACACTATATGCAGTCCTGCTCTGGTGGGAACTTCAAGTTGTTACCTCCAAAGTGTAAGAAGAGTGGCATATCTATTCCACCTAGCTGAGCTTCACAGGCTGATCCATAGACCGAACAAAGATATTATGGTGTTCTCCTGGAAGACTAGAATCCAGCGTTTATTTGTATTTGAAATATCTTTATCTACTGGTAATTACTGTTGTTGCCGGAGAAGATGGCTCAGTATCCCACAGGAGTGTTTCCTAACATATTTCAGTCAAAATGTAGCGGACTGAGAAGAAAAGACATATCATTAAAGTGTTCAAATAAGCCAGTTTAATTTAAAGAAACAGTTTAGGAAGCCATTGCATAAAGAGGTTATACAGATTTTAGGGACTGGTGTATTTCTGGGAAATGAAGAGCAACAGATAACTGTAATTTCTTTTACAGGTATGTAACAGATCCAGAAGAGGATCCTATTGATTATTTAGAAACAAATAAGGTGAGAAATCTCTGGGGTTTGTCCAGTCATTGCATCTTTCAGGTGGGCTCCTTCACACCCTGCTTTAGACATGTTGGTAGGATCAGTTGCAGCAGTCTGTTTTACTACTGCATATGTTCTACATTACGGATATTAAAAAAAAAAAAGTAGTCTAATTCTTAAAGTATTTACTCTTATGACATCCAGAGGCATTTCAATCCATTTGTGGGGAAAAAAAAAAAAAAAAAGTTATTTTTTGAAAATATGAGTTTGTCTTCAAATAGGTGTTTTACATGGTGGAGAAAAAGCAGAAATACAGACTGTAATTTTCATGACAATGATAGCATCCCCTTAGAAAAATAATACAATAGTTCTTTTCTTTTTAGATTACCTTACTTTTAGATTCAAACATTTTTTCAATGAATTTTATCTAATCCAGAGGGAAAAAGACCTCAACATGTTTTTCTTCAGATTTCTATTGCATTTAGGAAAAGAAAGAATGTCCAATAAAACATTCTTCATTCAGAACAATTTGTCATTTGCAGTGACTGCTTCTGAAAAATATTTTTCTTTTCAAGTCAAAATTTACAAAGGAAACTTTTCTCTCTAAATTATAACAGACTAAGAAAATTGTAAAAACCAAAATAATTTAAGGGTCATAAGTGGTCCCTCTAGTTTGTGAAATGTACAATTACTAATGGTATGTTAACATACAGTTAAATAACAGGAATTATAAAATGACATTAATAATACACTTATGTTATTAACTTCTTTTCAAAATGTCCATAATAAAAATGAGGAAAATATCTGAAAATTATTTTTCTCTTTTTCTCTTATAAACTGTTTTATTTTTATTATTTTAACAGTAATTTATTCCTTTAATGGTAATAATAATAATAATTGGCCATAGTTGCAATCTTGAGACAATGAAAAAAAGGAAAGTGTTTTTTTTCCAGATATGAGTGATAATTCTTCATGTTTATCTAGTGCAATTATATTTTCACCTATATTTTTTCTTTTATTTTTTTCTTCACAGCATGTATAGGTATATTTCTTCTTGATTTAGTCACACATTCTAAATGTTCATATATGAACATTTGTGCTACATGTGGCTGTACATTCATTCATTTCTTGGACAAAATGTGGGCTCACTGAAGATAATCACAGTGAATATACCTCAGAGCAGACACTGAGTTAAAAATATTTTCAGAAAAATGCAGACAATATTTCAAGATGTTTAGTTAATTATGAAAATTGCAGTAAGATCATAGACAGTTTGGGGAACACAGGTACCGTTTTCCTTTGATAAATGTCTTTGAAAATTTCTCACTCATTCATACATATAAGCATATCCTTACTTGTCTTTAAAACTGGATGGTATTTTTCCTAATGGCAGGAATTATGCATTTAAATTACACATAACAAAATATTGCAAAGAAAACCAGTGACATATAATCAGCAAATAAGAACATAAACTAAAGAATCATAAGTATTCCATTGTGACAACATACTCACTGCATAGAAGACATTAAGAAGGCTTTACAGTAAAGGACCCCAGGGTCTCGATGCATGAGAGGTGACCATGAGCCAGATGGGCAGTTCAGAATGATGACAGAGGATTACTGAAATGATCACATGCCTTGTGATTTGTATGGTGAAAGCTAACTTCTGGAAAGGAGCTTCAGTTTTTCAGTCATTTTAGGTGTCAGTAACACTAAATGCAGCAGAGTTGCAGTTCAGTGTTCAGCTGCAACAGAGGTTTTTAAAAGGCTATTTTAAGAGTCAGGTGGAAACAAACTATAATACTAGATATTGTACAGATATTTTTCTAATTTTAAAGTTGTCACATTTAGTTAGTGTTCTTCTCCACCTAAAGAAAATCCAGAGAACATCTTCATCTTTAAGACATCATGTTGATGAAATAGCATACATGTATCTTTATTGGAATTAATAACTAAAAAAGAAACAAATAATGAGAATGTATTTTTTTCAATATTAAGATATTTATTTAATATAGTCAGCCTGATGTTCATAACAAGCATTCTTCATTATAAGAAATGAAACCTAGTCTTGTTTTTTTTTTCCCCCATACATTTTAATAACAAAAGAAACTATAGAACAGGTAAAGATTACATATTCAGTGCAAATTAAGACATCAATATTAATATGTCTCCTGCTTTAGGAAAAAACAAATGCCCATAATATTTCAGTTTACCCCTTTACAGTTGTCCTCTGCCCTAGTAGCCATCAAAGCATTGTCTGATCTGCCTTTGGGAGCTGCTGGTAGGCAATGTCTCAGAATGCAAAGTAATAGTCCTGGAACTATGGGATTTTATCATGTTTGTCTAAAAAATTTTTTTTCAAGGAAACTCAAAGTTCACCCATTAGAACGATTCTGATGCTGCCAGAAAAAACAAAACAAAACAAAACAAAACAAAACAAAACCAAACCAAAACCAAAACAATAAAGAAGAATTAAATGATAACAGACTAGTGAAAATACAGACATATTTTTGTGTTCTTTGATCAACACCCCTATGATATGGTTTGAGAGATGCTAAAAAAAAGACCAATAGGCAGAATAACTCCTTTAATTTTCTGCAGATGTTCTAGATTGGCTAGATTGAGACCATGAATGAGACAGATTTTTTTTTCTTTTTTTTTTTTTTTTCCTAGTTAACTGTTTTGCTAGAATAGGCAAGAAATTGACATTTTTGTTCATACAGTGCTGAGTTTCCCATGGCTTTAAAGTGAGCTGGAAAAAAAGTGAGCTGGCCTGAAAAAAAGAAAGAAAAAGACAAAGGATCATCTATGACTTTCATGCTTCTTTTTACCAGATAACATGCACCAGGTCTGTTCCTGTATCAGCAAAGCTCTCACTGGATTTGGTAAACATAGAAATAATATCTGCATTATTCGTCTAATCACAATTAATATTCATGTTGTTTTCCCACTGAATAAGAGTCTTGATCTGATGACATAGAACCTGGGGATTATTATTTATTATGAAAATGACACTGCCAACTCACTTCATATTAACTCCATTCTTATAGTTCTAATATTTTAATATTTCAGTGTTTCTAATTGCATACATGCCCTCATTTAAATATTTGTTTTCACTGAAAGGTTCAACAACAGAATCTTTACAAAACCCTTAGGGGATAGCTTATTTGATTTACTTTTTAAATTAAAATAAAAACAACTTTCAGTAAGAAAAAGATGAAGTATGCTATTTTTTAGAATTTATGTAATGTGTTAGCTAAAATAAACATGGTTAAATGTATATTGCTGTTCTTAAGGGGCACACAGGACTTATCTAACATTTTAGGTCTATATACATTACTGTAAAAATAACAATGTGTTTTATTAGAAAATGTTATATATTATATATTAAAACTATATTATATATCTGTTTATACTATATATTTGAAATTTCCATATCTTGTTTATTTACATGTCTATTTATAAAGCAAGGAAAATAATCTTATTAGAATAAATTAATTTAAATATAGAACAAGACATGAGAACAAGAAATTCCATGACTGATCATGGAAGAAGGAGAAAGTGTATTTGTGACAGTGTAAGTTAGCTTCACTGTCTTACAGAAAAAGATTTAGCTATAAAATTATGGGAACATCTGTATTGTACTGCGGTCTGTAAAGTACAGCTGGTCTAAGCAGAGAAAAGCTCTGCTGCCAGATTTCTACAGAGTTGTCCTGCCTAGGAAAATTCACTTATATCACTTTCATGCTGCTTCCAAATCTGTGCCAAGAGCAAAGTGGCTTTAATGGACCGAAAAATCCCAGTCAACATTTGCTGAATTTTACAAACAGCAAGTTATTTTGGCAATAAGCAACCAAAGAAGAATAATAGATGTACCATCATGTTCAACAAAGGTTGAGGGTGGGATAATAACTCATATTTTCTATCTGGTCGTTAGCTTATTTCTAAGAATGAAGGATGAAAAATATTTGGGAAGAAATGCAATTTAAACTTCTAGGGAGTGTGTTAGAGGGCTTTTGTTTTACTCTGAAGAAAAGACTAAATAGAAAAGGTGGGGGTAGAAAGCTCCAAAAGCAAAACAGCATTTCAGTCCTACTCTACCCCTGTGCTGATTTCAAAGGCAGTTTAGCTGTTCAAGCAATACAGCAACAGACATGAAATCTGCAGTTCACAGCAGTCAGTATGCACAGGTTCACAACTGAAGGTTTTCCATGGTTTATTTTCCAATTCAGCTTATTATGGAAATAAAAGCTACTTAAGTGTTTTCTGCTGGGTTTCAAGCACAGGTCTGCTTCCTTTTCCTAACAGTCACAGAGCTTGTGCTAACCTTCTGAATAATAAATTATGTGACCTTGTTCAGAAACTTTCCATGCAGGTTGATTCATTGCCACACCTTGAAGAAGCTGAATTGCTAACAGCGAGACAACTGCTATAGCTTTTCATTATCTTATAATTATGAAAACTGAGGGCTTATAATTACGTTCAAGCATAGTAACACAATGACAGTAGGCTTTTACAAGGCTTCCCATGTTATACCTCACAACTACGTTAAAATAAGATTTAGAAATAATATATCTTTGTGTTTATTATATAGCTGAAAGTCTGTATTCCATTCTTTCACAATACACCAGGAAACTTTAGAGACATATTTCGGTGTTAAAATTAAGATATAAAAACATTCAGATGAAGTGCTCAGAGCACAATACATCTGTAGAGTCTAAACAATGCTTTTCCAAAACAAAAGGACACTCTTTCAAGAAGCAAGTTATCTGCTAACACAAGAAGATAGTGGGATAACAGTTGGATGTATTTTGCTGTTATTATTGCAGTGTTTATGTGAATTAATTCCACAGGAAAATCCAATGCAAAAGCAACATAGGCAAAAATTTCAGCTCATAGCTAGAAAAAAAAAGTCCTTTTGCATTTCAGGAAAACCCAGTTTCCATATTCTTTCAACTGACTGACCAGGTCTGTTCTCTCTTGAACCATCTCTTGAATCTCACTGAGTGACCCCATGGGAAGTAAAACATTACAGTTGAAAGAAACATAGTACTGCTACATTGTCCTACTAGCCTGAGGCATGTTTCTACTCCTTTCATGCTTGCCTAACAGATAGGTTATTCTGGGAATCAAGAATTTAATCCCAAGATATTGCTTTTATGTGTCTTTTTTTTTTTTTTTTTTTTTTTGGTAAATCCACAATATATCTAACATTTTGGAGGATTTTGCCAATATTTTGAAGAAAGTTATTTCCACAGTTATACAAATGAATAAAATATTCCCACAGAAAAAAAGTGACATATCTGCAAAAACTCCATTTACTCTAGGGCTATGAGACAAGAAGTTGATATTCCTTTGCTACCAGCAAAAATGCTGAATAAGACAGTTACAATTCCATGTTTTTATGTCTCAGGTGCGAAACAAGATGATTGTGTGGTAACTTAGACAGACAGAATATAGTCTGACACAATAAAGAGCAGGAGAGGTCCAAGGAAGAGGCATGCATTGCAGGAAGTCTGTGAGCAGTATGTAGAAATCTGGAGTAGCCTTAAGGTTTGAGAAACTAGTGGCAGGGATTAGAAGAGAAGGGACTTGGGTCGAACTGGAATTTAGAGACAACTCTTTAGGGGCTGTGGGACAGCCACAGAGAGGTGGGAATGACATGAGGAAGCAGTAGCCAACAGTGGAAGATCAATGGAAAGAAATAAGTGAGGAGTGAGACATTCAATCTAGAAGGGATATCGAGAGAAGTCTATGACAGGGAGACACCAGTTGTACACATACTGGCAACTGCTTCTCCCAGCAAACAGCACAACTCCATGAAATGCATGAAAAGATTCTCTTTGACCTTGACAGCTTTTGGGTAAAGTGATGGTTTCTGCAATAAAGTGTTCGAAGTGCTATTGTTTCCAAATTCAGTGAATATAGGCAAGATTCAAGTCCAGAATGCTAAAGACTTTCTTCTTCATCTGGAGTGGATTCCCCATGCTGATATCACATGATGAAATCAACTTCCAAAATAACCAAAAGACAGGAAGGAAATAGCTGCCTGACAAAGCATCCTTCTAACAGACATGAAGGTCACTATATACATGTTTGGAAAATTTGAAGTAGAGAGTGCCTAACAAGAAGATTATGCACAAGGAATTTCATTGTATTTTTTATACTCTCTCAGCTACTGAAATTAACTGGCCTTGCTATCTTCTCCACAGCTCTGTAAGGATAAGCAAATCCTTCAACTACACTGTGGCAGCAGAGAGCTCTTTGCTGCAAAACTAGTTTAGATCTAGTTAGAGAGACTGTGTGCAGATGGTAGCTCAGTAGGTGTGCTCATGCTATGCAGCACAGAAATCCACTTCATTCCATCCAACCAAATGTAATTATCAGTTGGGTTTTTTGTTTGTTTGCTTGATGGTGTTTTTTTTTTCTCCCCAGGTATGGCTTACAAGAGATGGAGTCATAGGATAAAAAGCCAGCTTCACAGCAGCCACTAGGATTCTTTACTGATAATAAGATTTTGCATGTACTCCTTGCAGTGATCTTTCATGAATTTTTTGAGTCTAAGAAAATTCACAAAGTCACAATACTCAGAATAAAAACATATCATAAAGTGTTTTGACTTTCACATAAAAATAATTTTCCAAATTTCTGTGTCTTAAGGTTTCAGAGAAAAGATGAAAACCCAATTAAAATATGATCTGAGGTTCATAACACAAACTCAAACTTGAATCAAGCCATTTTATACTACAGTTTTACTTAATGAAATTATACCAATTTTTAAAATATCACCAAGTTAATTTTCTCAATATTATTTATGTGCTTCTTTCTGACATTGTCCAAAGTACTTTTAGTACATTCACAGAAACATTTCTATAGAGGCCTGCAAAAGTTCTGTCCTCTAAGTTGCTTTTCCAGAATTCAAAGTCTAACTCTAAGCAGGTAAGAGGCAAATGATATCTTAGAGTAGAAAGCACAAGTGTAATGAGGTCAGCATATATTGTCAGAGAAGCTATTGATAGTTTTCTCTATGCAAAAATTATCTTTAGTATCTTAAAGTAACAGTTTCTCCCGAAACTGTTTAAATGTGACTTTTCTCTTTGTAGGTTAAGTAGAACTTGTTGCTGCTGTGGCTGCTGCTCTTAGCTTTTTTTATCTTCACGTACAGCTAGCTCCTTGTTTGACAGATGACTGCTGAGAAGGATACACAGCAAGGGTACTAATGGCTCATTGACAAACAACTGTATGAAGTTAGACAATTTTTTCAAACATTTGAATTTAGGCAATATATATTAGCAGTGTACTCCTGTCGAGTGTTATTGAGTACTTGATACACTTGATATACTACAGCTGTGCTTTCAGTGCTGTCAGCTATAACCATATAAGTCATTCACTAATATAGGTACTTTGGTCTTTATTATTTTTTACTATGAAAAAAATCAATACAGTCATTATTTTCAGTTCTCTCGTATATGGAAAAAGAAGAAATAATAGGAACTAAATGCTAATAGGTATACTTCGGCTCATGTTATTCCTTCTACAGAAAAGTAACTTGAAATGATGTAGGGCCTCATTAGCATATTTAAGAAGTCACCACTAGTGGCCTTTTGAATGAGAAATGAGTAATAATCTGGTATTTTCTTAACACTTTGGATGATGCGCTTCCCGACTATAATCTTTGCCATTTCCCCTCCTCAGTAGGTACCTCTCAAACATTCAGCCTAAGAATAAATGGAAAAGAAGCAAACCAAGTACATCACTCCATGATATTACAAATGAAAATATGAAGTCCTAAAAAATGTTTAAAACATAATATTTGCAAAAAAAGGAAGTTATGAAGAAGCTGGTTGCAGTAGTTTAGTTCTTTCTCAGTTTTAGCATATGAAAAAGAATCAATCTGAAGTAAACACTCAACAATGTATCTCAAAGAGATTTTAATTGTGATTGCCTTACATTAATTCAGGACCTGGTCTGTTGTATTTCTGATTATATGAGACATTCTTCATTTTTCCCTGAATCCAGGGAAAGCAGAGCTCTACCTCTCTTTAGAACTATGGGAAGATTGGACTTTTCAGGGGAAATAATATTTCCTGGAGTTCTTGAAATTTAGACTGTATAATTTTTAAATGACTTTTCCCTTATCATCCAACAATATTTTTTGTGATTGTACAAGTGCCTCCACACATTCTTTAAAGAAACTTTCTGGTCATTACAGAGAATTTTCAAGACATGATACCTAAACGCTCATGATCACAAAAGAAAACAGAAGAAAATGCATTATTATTTTAATATCAGCTATGTGTAAAGTGGGCTCTTAGTCCTCCAACAGGACTACATCACTTACTAATGAAGTGGGTAAGGGTTCATTTGGGGAAATAAACTCCAAAAATGTGTTGGGGAAATGATCTTTATACACTTTAACATATAATCATATAATTCAGTAAATACTCATAGATGAAAAAAACACATGAAAATTATTTCTGCCCCTTGTCCATCTTTGGCCTCCTGTTAATGTCCATGCTTGCAGATTCTCATTCTTGCAACACAAGATGCAGAACTGTGTCTGGATAAAACCATATAAAGACCAGGTGACACTAATTATAATTAAGACATTAAATTATATTGTTGAAATCTCCTAGCTAAGAAAATATAACTAAGACTAAGAATGGAAAGATCCTGGAAATTCTGAAATTAATCAGCTGAAAAGTAAACAGAACTGCTGCTACATCTCCCAGAAGCAGATACTGAACAAAGACACATTTATTTAAAACTACATAATATACATCAGTGTACAGTTATCAGCTTACCATGACAGTCACAGATTCAGAGTTTAATTTGGATAAATAGATTGGGAAAGAAATGTTTTCAGCTGGCAGGTAAGTCTGTTTTCAGTTCAGATAAATTGTTCCACCAAATAACTTATATTGACAGGCTTACGAGGAAAGAAAATATGTTTGTGAGCTGAGGGTACAACTGGGAATGGATGTTATTTATTTAGATATTTTCATATCAGGTGGCAAAGCCATAAGTTCTGAAGGTTCATTCTGCTGCTAGCAGCAACCTAGATTATAGAATGTCTGAGTTGCCTAGACTGCAGTATATATTTTCAAAGGTATGAATTGTACAAATAACAGAAAATACCTTGCTTCTTTTAAGATGCTGCACAAGGTTATATAATATTGTGGTACTGCTCACCCAATCATTTTCCAGACAAACTAAAATAGTAGCATTGTTACTCAATCATTCCTTTTTTCTCTTTCTCTCTCCATTTATCTATATAAACCACATTTATCTACCAAGTTTATCAACTAGAAAACCACAATAAAAATGTAAGTAGTTAAAATTTAGAAAAAATAGAAAATGCTGGAATTTTGTATGGTTGTTCTTAATTCAATCTTATTATTTACACACTATGGTATAGCCTGTAATTGTCTCATCACATGATTTTAGTGGGAATATTGCCTGACTTAGTAAAGTAATTACTTTAAAATTTGTTGGTACTATTTTAAAAAGGAAACTGAAAAATCAGAGTTCTGTAAAATGACATCTACCCTTAGTTGCAAGACAAGATTATTATTCTCTGTGTAAACTGGCATGTAAGGGAACTAAAATACAACAGAGGTTGCTTTCAAAGCCAGACACCAAGAGCTGTGGCTAAACAAAACTTTCAGAATTATTTCAAGATTATGGTAGGATACATGGCTATGAGAAATTATCCTCATCAACCTGTGTTTCTGATATATAAAGGTTTTTCCTATGCCATTTGCAGTGTGTCTGTATTTCTGATATTTTCCAAGTTCAGGGTAGCTCCTCAGGAGCAATAACCACACATCAGTTTACTTAGTCTAGCCTCCCAGTCAGGTTTCAGTGATCTTCTCCTGGCTCCTAGTCCTAAATCTTTTTAACCGTTTAATAGTTTTATTCCTGCTCTATGTTTCTTCTCACCCACCTTCCTCTGACTTCAGTTGAATCGTTCTTTTCAGATTATCTAACTTTTTTGCCATATTTTCTCTTCTCACTACCTCCTCCATTTGTTAGGACCTGTAATGGCATTAGACTGTTTTTCAATCAGTTCCAATTCACTGCCCAGAGTGTCATATCCCAGAGCCACACTTGAAAGAAAAGTCTTGTGATTTCAGGAACAGCATCTATGAGGAACTTCACTGTTCAACACCTTTCAAAAAGATATGAGAGCTGTGATCTCTCCACAGTTTATGAAACAGCCAGTGGTGCCCAGTTCTTCATGGAAAAGGAAAATAGAAAGATCCTCACAATATTCCAGCCAGACATTAGGATTTGTATCAGATGAAAGGCCCCTAAATGTTTTTTAACATTACAAAATATGTTTTTCCTACTGTACTTTGCAGAAAAAAACATAACAAAACTGCTGAAAATTTCCAATGGTATTCAGACTGAGTTTTATGACCAGTACGGACATTTTTGCTGAGATAATGAATTATTGGAAAAGAGATAATTAACTGAAGGGATCTTTTCCTTACATGTGTGTTTGAGTGTAAATGTGATGTACATTTTATAATAGGCATGGTTGTAAATCTGATTTGGCATTCATTTAATCTAAAATAATTATTTTAGATATATATTTGTCTGGCTATTTCATATATATATGTCATATATATTCTTAGTATGCTGAACAGAATTATTTCCTATTCCTGTTTTCCTGCAAGTTCATATCATTCATTCTTACAAGTTCATATTCTTTATTTATCATGTTTGTGGAAAGATTACAAACAAAAAGCCCACTACACTCTGAATATGGCTATAGGTGATGCTGATCACATAAATAATAAAATAAATAAATAAATAAATAAGAATCTAACCAATCCTGTTTGCTATAAACGAGGAATAGATTTCATTTTAGATTACTGAAATCATAACCAAATGGCAAAGTTACCAAGAAAATATTGGGTTTTCAGAAGTCCCCTAACACTGCAGCAAAATTTGTAAATGTGATGTCAGAGCAATAATTATACGTAAGAGAGAAAAATAAATTATGTAGGTCAGATTTGTACCACAGTTTTTGAAACTTTGCAGATATCTTCAGTGTGATCATTTAACTTTCAGTTGTGTGTGAAATGTGATATTGGGAATTAGAGAAGACTAACCAGTAGGAAAGGATTTTGATAACAACCAAATCCTTCAGAAGTCCCAGACTTGAAAAAGCTTAAAAAGCATATACTGAAAGACCCACATTCAGGTCTTCAAGATGAATTCCCTAGCCTATAAACATTGGCCTTTTAAGTACTACAGGTAGTTTATGTTTTACTGACAAACTTTTCCTGGTACCTTTAGGAATCATCACTCAGTAATGATAAATAGACAATGATAAAAATAATCTTTCTCACAGAAGCATAGAATAATTCAGGTCAGAAGAGAACTTTGGAGGTCATCTGATGCTACTCCTACTAAACCATGATGAAATTTGAAGTTGGACGAGGTTTCTCAGTGTCAGATATTCAAGACTTCTCTTCTCAAAGCCCTGTCCAACCTGACCTTGAATGTTTCCAGGCATGGGTATTTATCACCTCTCTGTATAACTTATGCCAGAGTTTCACCACCCTTACTGTAAAAAATTTCTTCCTTATATCTAGTTTTCATCTACTCTCTTTTAGTTTAAAACCATTACTCCTTGTCCTATTGCAACAAGCCTTGCTAAAATGTTTGACCCCATCTTTCTTATAAACCCCTTTTAAGTATTGAAAGGCTGGAATAAGGTCTCTCTGGAACCTTCTCTTCTCCAGGCTGAACAACCCCAACTCTCAGCCTTTCCTCATAGGAGAGGTGCTCCAGCCCTCTGATCATTTTTGTGGTCCTCCTCTGGACTGGCTCCAACAGGTCCATGTCTTCCCTGTGCTGAGGACTCCAGAGCTGGATGCAGTACTCCAGGTGGGGTCTCATGAGAGCAGAGTCAAGGGGGAGAATCACCTCCCTCAACCTGCCGGCCACACTTCTGTTGATGTAGCCCAGGATACGGTTGGCTTTCTGGGCTGACAGTTCATGTCCAGCTTTTCTTCCACCAGTACCCTCAAGTCCTTCTTGGCAGGGTTGCTCTCAATCCCTTCATCCTCCAGTCTGTATTGATACCAGGCCTTGCCCTAACCCATGTGTAGAACCTTGCACTTGGCCTTGTTGAACCTCATGAGGTTCACATGGGCCCACTTCTCCAACTTGTCCAGGTCCCTCCAGAGGGCATCCCGTCCCTCAGGCATGTCAACCACACCATTCAGCTTGGTATCATCTGCAGAATTGTTGAGGGTGCACTTGATTAAACAGTACTAGTCCCAGTACTCATGCTCAGGATTTACAGATCCTTCCCTGCAAAGCAGCTTTCTATTCTACCACCTCCAGTCCATACTGTTTCATGGGGTCATGCCATCTCAGGGCCTTTCTTGAATTTCATGTTGCTTCTGTCGGTCTGTTTTTCCAGCCTGCCAGGATCCCTCTGAACAGCAGCCATGCACTCCAGGTCATTGAATGTTCCCCCACTTTGGAACTGTGTGCAAATTTGCAGACAAGAGTTTCTGTACCATTACCCCAGTTGCTAATGAAGGTATTAGACTATGTTATCCCTTGTATTAACCCCAAGCTACTAGGGGTAACTGACCTTCAAATTTGTTTTAGAAGTTATCTTAACCTTCAAAGACTGTCGTACAAGTTTAATTCCATCATAGAAACTAATGCTACTGTGCCCTATTTGCATACTCTTTGTGTTGCATCTGGATCCCCACAACCCTAAGGTTATAAATTACAATAAGGCTTGTGAATGGGAAGCAGTAAAATTCAAAACTTTATGGTTGAGATAGGATATGCTTCAGCTTTGTTTCCTCTCTCTCCTCCACGGACAAATTAAGGTCAATACGATTAAAATTGTCTGAAAGCTATCTAAGGATTTAGCTTGACTGGAATTTGCCTTTAAGTAAAATAGAGCTCTCTAGAACACCACAAAGATCTGAATTATCTATCCCAGCAAACTGGAAAACTAAACACTCAGAAAATGTGTTGTTTACATCAGCCTATGCTTCTACAAACCTTGGTGCCTCAAAGCACAAATGTTAAAGGATTTCACCAGACTGTGGGTACCTCTGGGCTTGCTTTATTAATAACTCAGAGTTGGGCCATCACCTCTGTGAGTGGCAACAGCTAACAAAAAGCGCCCTCTATACATATGATATAACATACAATACAAAGAGTCTTTGGTGACTTTCCAGGAACTTTCAGCTCTTAATTCATCATCAATTTCAAAAGTCCATTGTATTACACAGTTTCGGCTAGTTCTTATCATGCCGTTCTAATTCCTCTTTGGACACCACTGTTCACTGATGCAGTCTTCAGTCATCATAGTTACTTATCTTCTGAACAATCTTCATCATAATTCACTTTTAGACTTCTGAGAAAAGACTCAAAATGTTCTATTTAACATATACTTAATCTATGTCTAACTTTTCATTACCTAGCTTTTCTAAGTTGCTTAAACTGTCAGTATTGTTCCTAGAGCACCTGTGCATACTGCATTGAACTGTCAATATTGTTCCTAGAGCACCCGTGCTCTATTAATTAAACCTATAAAACAATATTTATTTATTAATTATTCCTGCTATTAATAATATCCTAAGAGAAAAGAGTTTTCTAAAACTTGTTCCTTTTACAATTCTACCATTAATCATCATTAATTCATGGTAGAAGATTAATATCAGCTTTATAAAGAAACCAAATGCAGAACTGAATTAAAATTGAGTAAAATTTCTGAAATTTTGTCTCCTTTAATGATACCAGTGAGAAAACCAACTTGATAACTAGATCCTAGAAACAGAAACATTTCCAAATTTCTCTAAGTGTTCTCCAATATTTTAATTTAAAATTTTTAAAGAACTGTTTGTATCAGCATGTTTGTTTTTCAAACATAAATAAGAAAATAGATAACATAAAGGTTTCAGAGTCCCCAGAAAACAAAAAGCTTATTATACTTCTTTTTTAAAACGGTAACTCTAACCAACCTGTCTGTGTTGAACAAATGTACATAACACTGGTTATACATATATGCTTAGAAAATTGGTCTGAAAGCCAGGAGAGACAGCCAGATTTGACCCAGAAAGTATATCTAATAATTTAAGATTACTGGAATGTTCCAGAACTGGACAAAAATACATGAGAACAAACACCTTAAAAACAGTTTGTCAGCATCTCTATGAAAAGGACAAGTGTACTGATTTTGACAGAATTTATAACTGTGAACTGTCAAAACAAACAGTTAAGAGATTTTGCTTTGATACTATAAAATGCTACAGCTATACTTGAACATATTGACTCATCTAGGACTAGTATCATATCAACTGAACAGAATATATAAATATCAATTCTTTTAAGGTATGTTTCCCATTCTATAAAAAGAATGGTTTTGTGTTACCAGTTGGAAATTTTTCAGAAATATTGGACACATCTCAAAATTCTATATCTCAAAACAAGTCACTTTTAAAGTATCAATTTCCTACAAAATTAAGTTCCAAACAATTTCCATAAGTTGCAGGTTGTGATGACACCAGTAAGTCCATGTGTGGGAAAAAAAAAAGTACTAGAAATTATTTTAATTATTTCTCTCATATCTACACATAAATTAGTTACATTTCCTGCATGAAATCTTAATGCTGAAATGTTTCTAGATCTCATAAATCCATTTGTTGTTTAACCAATTTTTTCACCTAACTTTACACTTGTCAAGCACAAGTACTGTTTCCTTGTCAGATCTCCAAAGTAGTTCTTTGGGAAGAGAGTAACTTCTAATAAATAACTAGACCCTCAAGACACTTGTAAGCATGTTCTAAAATAAGGTCTCAACTATTTTTTTTCTCATTTCCTTCATTACATAAAAAGACCATCAGTAACAAAATATGGACAATGAGAACTAAGAGTGGAAACCTTTGAGCTGCTTTTCACGTAATAAAAAGTGAATAATATTGAAAATAAATTGGAAAACCAAGAGGATCTGACATGCTTCTTGGAATAAGGTAAAAGTAAAGAGAAACATGTCTAGACTGCAGCAATGGGGAAAGAACGTCATGGACCCCGGAAGAGGGTTTGACAGGTGTATTTGACAACACTTTCCACATGAGAGTAGGTACTTTTAGCAGTGTGTTGTATGGAAAAAAGATTCAAAAATCACCTTTTCATCTTATGACTCTCTTGTGTGTAACTGTCACTCCGAATTATTTCTATTTGCTCCATATAGAGCAGCTGGAAGTAAGATAACAAGTATATACTGGGACATGGGACGTTTCTGAACTTTATTCTAAAATTATTTTCACAGAACTATCATGCAGCAAAGGACTCCTCTCATCCTACTAGTATTGTTCTATCCACCATGGTCTGCAAATATAGGCAAGAGAAGATGCTTAGGGAGAGAGGTAGTACCTTTCAATCAATTAATTTATCATATAAAAGATAGTTTTCCAGACAAAATGATTATCCTTATTCTTAAACTCATTGTCATTAATATAATCCTTTACCAAACCTCTGTTCTTTTCTTTCCAGGTGTTTTATTCCTGAAAGGGTATGTTTAAGTGAATGCACCTGAAATTTCAGGTCATTCTTATCAGCTACTAAGTCATCTGCAGCATAAAATAAAACCCAGGCAAGGAGATCAGAGCTCAGAAATATATCCTGACATCCTAGAGCTATAACAGCAGTTAAATTCTGAAAAGCATCCAACACAGGAACTTTGCTAATCTATACTACCTTATGAACAAAGACAGTGAGTTATTATGTGGTTTTATTATAATTTTACGTAAGTATACATACATATATGTACACATATGCATGTGTACATATGTGTATGTACACAGCAGAGAGGGAACAATCCATGAGGTTCCTGGAATGTGTGGAGGATAACTTCCTCACACAGCTGGTGAGTGAGCTGACCAGGGAAGGTGCCCTCCTGGACCTGCTTCTTGTGAACAGGAAAGAGCTTGTGGGGGAAGTAAAGGTTGGAGGCCGTCTAGGGTGCAATGATCATGAGATGATTGAGTTTTCGATTCTTGGAGAAACAAAGAGAGGGGTTAGTAAAACTGCCACCTTAGACTTCCGCAGGGCAAACTCTGACCTGTTCAAAAGACTGATTAACAAAACCCCTTGGGAGGCTGCCCTGAAGGATATGGGAGTCCAGGAAGGCTGGACATACTTCAGGAGAGAAGTCTTAAAGGCACAGGAGGAGGCTGTTCCCGTGTGCCAAAAAACAAGCAGGCGGGGAAGGAGACCGGCCTGGCTAAACAGGGACCTTTGGCTGGATCTCAAGAACAAAAGGAGAAACTATTGCCTTTGGAAGAGGGTCCAGGTCTCGCAGGAAGACTATAAAGATGTAGTGAAGTTATGCAGGGAGAACATTAGGAGAGCCAAAGTGCAGCTAGAGCTCAACTTGACTACAGCTGTTAAGGATAATGAAAAATGTTTCTATAAATTCATTAACAGCAAAAGGAGGATTAGGGAAAACTTCCCTCCTTTATTGGATGCAGATGGAAACATGGTAACGAAGGATGAGGAGAAGGCTGAGGTGCTCAACACCTACTTTGCCTCAGTCTTTAGCAGTGGAACTGGCTGTTGCCTGGACACCCATCCTCATGAGCCTCATGAGCTGGGAGATGGGGAGGGGAAGCAGATTGAGGTCAGCACAATTAAAGAGGAAGTGGTCAGAGACCTGCTACACCACTTGGATGCACACAAGTCTGTGGGACTGGATGGGTTATACCCAAGGGTGCTGAAAGAGTTGATAGATGTGCTCTCCAAGCCGCTTTCCATGATTTACCTAAAATCATGGCTAACTGGGGAGGTCCCACTGGACTGGAGGGTGGCAATTGTGACACCCATCTACAAGAAAGGCAGAAAGGACAGTCCAGGAAACTATAGACCTGTCAGTCTGACCTCAGTGCCAGGGAAGGTCATGGAGCAGGTCATCTCGAGTGCCATTAAAAGTCATATAATGGACAACCAGGGGATCAGACCTAGTCAGCATGGGTTTATGAAAGGCAGATCCTGCCTGACAAACCTGATCTCCTTCTATGACAAGATGACCCAACTACTGGATGAAGGAAAAGCTGTAGATATTGTCTATCTGGATTTTCAAAAAGCATTCAACACAGTTTCCCATAGAATTCTCATAGAAAAACTGGCTGCCCATGGTCTGGATGAGCTAACGATCTGCTGGGTCAAGCACTGGCTGGATGAACGGTCCCAGAGAGTGGTGGTCAATGGAGCTAAATCCAGCTGGCGGCCGGTCACAAGTGGTGTTCCTCAGGGCTCAGTGTTGGGACCATTTCTGTTCAACATCTTTATTGATGATCTTGATAAGGACATAGAGTGTATCATCAGAAAATTAGCAGATGACAGCAAGTTAAGCGGGAATGTCAATCTGCATGAGGATAGGGAGGCACTACAGAGAGACTTGGATAGGTTGGGTCGGCGGGCCAAAGTTAACGCGATGAGCTTCAACAAGGCACTTGGGTCACAACAACCCCATGCATCGCTACAGGCTTGGGGAGGTGTGGCTGGAGAGCTGTCTGGAAGAAAAGGATCTGGGGGTTCTAATTGACAAGCAGCTGAACATGAGCCGGCAGTGTGCCCAGGTGGCCAAGAAAGCCAATGGCATCCTGGCTTGTATTAAAATAGTGTGACCAGCAGAAGTAGGGAGGTGATAGTCCCCCTGTACTCTGCACTGGTGAGGCCACACCTGGAGTATTGTGTCCAGTTTTGGGCACCTCAATACAAGAGGGATATCGAGGTGCTGGAGCGAGTGCAGAGGAGGGCAATGAAGCTGGTGAAGGGCCTGGAGAACAGATCCTATGAGGAGAGATTTAAGGAGCTGGGACTGTTTAGTTTGAGGAAGAGAAGGCTGAGGGGAGACCTCATCACTCTCTACAGCTACCTGAAAGGACATTGTAGAGAGGTTGGTGCTGGTCTCTTCTCACAGGTGATTAGTGACAGAACAAGAGGGAATGGCTTTAAACTGCAACAGGGGAGGTTCAGACTGGACGTTAGGAAAAAATTTTTCACAGAAAGAATGGTCAGACAGTGGAATAGGCTGCCCAGGGAGGTGGTGGAGTCACCACCCCTGGATGAGTTTAAGGGTCATTTAGATGAGATGTTGGGGGATATGGTGTAGGGGAGAACTTTAGGGCTGATATTTGGACTCAATGATCCCAAGGGTCTTTTCCAACCTGAATGATTCTGTGTGATTTTGTGATTCTGTGTATACACACACATGTACATAAACACAGACATACATGTGTAAGTTTTCTCTGGAATATCTTTAAAATATGGTATGTTGTATCAGGCATAGATGGTTGTGCAGAATCTGTGATTCCTTTTCTATAAATAAAAGGTCACAGCCAGTTAAATTAATTCCATCGATTTATCTTCAAAAGCATATAGCCTCTTGAAGAGCAGAATGTCATAAATATTTATATGTACTAGAATTATGACAAGGTATTTAAGAATGAAAGAGAAGGTCAAAATATAACATCTTAGAAAATGTGAGAAAAGTTGGCCTAAATAAAATATAATGGAAAAAATTAAAAAGGAAATGAATCTTGATGCAATATCACTATTTACCACCACTGTTGGGAAACTATATTATAGTATACTATATTGAATTCAGAGAATGTAACTATATGGACATCAAAACTAAGCTCTTCTAAGCTTTTTTTTTTTTTTTTTAAACAGCATTTTTTCTAAGGCTGATATAAGCAGTTATAAAATGGAGAAAAAGAACATTTGAGAATCTGGTCAGAATGGATAAAAGAATTTTACAATATATTTTAATAAAAGTTACATGGATCTGCTGTGCAAGATAATGGCAAGAAGATACACAGAACAGAGGGGATATGGAAATTAATTATCTACCTAGTAGAAACAGGAATGATCTTCACAATAACAGTGCAAATTGATCATGGACATTGTCTCCATTTACTTCAGTTCAGATTCAGGTTTACTGGGATATTTATCCCCAGGATGAACCAGAACTAATTTGACAAGTTCACAGTGATATTAAAGTTGCTGGCACAATTGAAAAAGTATTGAGAAGCCAAAACAACAAACAAATGAAATAGAGAAACTTAAAGTTTATGAAACAGTATGATAAAATCTAGATTACTCAGATAATATCTCCTAAGAAATTTGAAGAGGTATCCATGTTTCAGTTTCTAAGTGACTGATTTGAGATCTGAAGTAATATGAAGCTCATTAAACATCAACAAAACAATCTGTAAAACTTCTTAGCCTTTAAATTTCTAAATCCTTTCTACCAATCTTTTTCCTACTTCCCCATCTGAAAGACAAACTGCCTAGCTGACTGTACTTGGATAACCCACCTGCTCACTGCATCATTTATATGACTTGAATACATTCTATAACAATTTATACTGTAAGGGAAACAAATAAATTTCAAAACTCTTAGCCTTTGAAAATTCCGGTATTTCCCCACTAGTTTTGGTTCAGAATTGGAATAAATAATGACAAAATGAAGAAATTGTTCTCAGAACATTAACCAATAAAAATTATTGATTTAGACTTATCCAAATGTTTACTTGGAGACAGCTCAGCATTAAAGCAAAATTACTTTTTACTTCCAGTGTCTCCTGAGAGTGGCATCTTCCTGGTCTATGCTTTGCAGAAAGGAACTTGCTGGTCACATTACTGCTATCTCTACTCTTCTGCAGTCTTTCATCTCAACCACTGCATATTTATGTCATTACCTCATTCATAGGCAAAAAGAGAGTTTTGGCTGTCCATTGTTATAAAATCCAGGTCAAGTAGATGTACTGACCCAAAACACCTTGAGTAGATTCTGCCAAAATAAAATCTGAGTATTCTACTAAGATTAAAAAAAAACAAAACAAAAAAAAAAAAAAAACCAAACAGAAAACCAACAACAAAAAACCCACAACAAAGTATGTTTTTAAAATAAAAGTGATTAGGCTTGGAAAAAAACACATTTTACAGAAGCCATGCTTTCTGTTAATAATCCTATATTTAAAAGAAGATTTCAATGCTCCAGTTATTATAATTGGTACAACAAGATCTTTACTATCATCATTTTGTTTTGTACATGAGTACTATAGCTTTTGCTCTGTTAAAATGTAATTTTATTACAAGATTTTATGAGACAGTATGTTAGAAATCAATTAAATCTCCCAGATAAGTCTTTTCTCTGATTTCCTCTCTTGTTTTCCTAAGGTCAACTATCATGTCTGTTTTACATGCTGAATCTTTTTAGACCATGAAGCACTGACAGTTACCTCTTTGCCATTGGACTTATCAAACGTAGAAATAAATATTTGTGTCTGGAGTCAGCTTCCTCCCGTATGTGTAACTAATGAGTTCCCTCTGTTAGCAAATATCATGTGCTTGCAATTGGAACTGTGTATGAACTTTAAATCATATTGCAAAGACTGGGCTTCAGGAGAGTCTGAAATTTTGATAGTTTAGTAAACATCAAAAAGATTCCTTCACATGTGGTATTTCATCTGTATGATCACTCTTCTTCTAGCATTCCTGCATTCCCTTTAATAGAAACATAACTCCTTATGAAACTTTTTCCCTGTTATATGACATCCATATCAGTAAAGTCATTAAGCTTTAAATTCTTTGACTTTCTAAGTTTTAATTTTATATTTAAGGTTCCTATGCTCTTAAACATCAAGACTCTAGAATGTTTCTATGTTGTGTTTCTTTCTGCAGTTCCCTTGTTTAAACATAAAATATAATTAAAACTTTGTTTTTATAACCATTCTTTAGAAAGGTTTTGAAAATAGCTGAAGGGAAGATTTCATCTTTTGTCTATGCACTCTTTCATTAAATCTTATGCCTACAATCTGTTGAACCAAGTAGTGGCATCGAAATACTGAATCTTCTACATGAAACTATTTTGCAGTCACCGAGCCGATGCTCATCCTTATTTTAATTCCATTTAGAGATGGAAGTCAGTCCTTACACCAAGATGTTTAAGGATAGTTGTAACAAATAAGGGTTTCAGGGTTTGAGTGCAGGCTGTTCACAGCAAACAGCTCTCACAGATTAAGACATTTAAAGTGAGGAAGAGTTAATAACTGTTAAAAGAAAGTTTTGATTTATTTATGCTTACATTTCCAAATGGTAAATAAGAGAAGTTGTACTTTATATTATTATTTTTTGTAAAGCATTTGGATTCTGATGGTCCATTCAGCTTACATCTCTCTGTGACCCTCTCATTTGGCTTCTGGAACAGACAGCACAGCAATTTTTAACAGTAAACCACAGCATTACTAGTTTTCTTTGGACAATAATTTTTCATTTCATTATTGTGATACAGTGGAGAAAGTTAAAAAGATCCATTAATCCAAATAATTCTACAAACTTCACAGATATTACCTTCTCTTAAAACTGGACATTTGACTACAATATATTTAAATTTTAGAATATTTTAAAATTTGTCTGTTAGTCATGTTATTACACTTGCAATAAAGATAGACTGTTCTCAATATCTTTCCTTCATCCAAATTATTTTTTCTTGGTATCTTGATGATATTAACAAATTTTAATTTTTTTTGCCTTATAGAAGGCAATGCATGAAGTTCCATACATAGAGCTGAAAGTAAACACAGATCATTTTGATGAGGAAAAAAGAAAGAAGAAAGAAAAGAGGGAGCAGAAGTAGAATGAATGAGGAGACCAAAAATGTCAAAGTATCAAACAAAATTAATTTCTTCCCTCATAAAATAAAAAAGTATAAATTTACATTCTATACAATGTCTATTTAAAACAAACAAACAAACCAAAACACACAGTCCCAATAAAGAAACACCAAACTAGAAGTTTGTTGAGTTTTTTTAACATATCCCCACTGCCATTAACAATAGTTTATGAGGTTGATAGGCCCTATCCTACCAGGAATTGAGGAACCTCAACTGGTTGAGTGAATTTTCACATGAATAATAATTCATCTGACTTAATGTAGATATTTATGGTAGACTTTTACATTTGAGCTAGCCACTCTGGACTCTCTGTGTTAACAAAGAAATTATTTGTGTTACTAATTGATCTTGCATGATACTAATGTGGCTCACTATTAAATCTTTTTGCTCTGCCCTTTGAATATATTTTGTACCTGGCTTAGAGACAGAACCATGTAGAACTAAGAATTTTATATGGTTCTTTCTCTTCATCCATTTTAAACCATCTTAAACTGCGTAACCCCATATGATCTACAAATGAAGTCATTAACTATGAAATGGAACATTTTAATGGGACCTAATTATTTAGAGAGCTCACTGAATTTCTGCCCCTGTTAGCCTGTGAGAATGTCTCCTTTTTTAAAATTTAACCTTTTTATTGATGATATTTGCTGCAGTGCCTGCATTATTATGGGCCATAATCATGTCATTTCATTATGTTATTTTCAACTGGAACAATGAAACACCCATTGAAAATGTTAGACACATAGAGCAGAGCTACAGGTATATGCTGCCTTTTTTCTGCATTGGTAGAGACAAATTGTTTAGGGCTGTCCTCAGATAAGACCTGAACCTTTTGCATTTTATTGCTGTCCTCTCTTTTTTAAGGCTGCTAAAACTTAGTCTTGACTTTCTGATCTTTTTAATTTTATCATAATCAGTCAGTTTTATTGAGTGGAAGAAACCCTCTTATGTGTCTTTTAAACATAGGAGAACCATTTTTCAACATGCTCAGTTGTGATAGTGCTGAGAGAAAGTCACAGCAATTTGAGAGTCTCCTAATTCCATGCACAGAGTAAAGGTCAACACTTTCATATTTGAGTGCCTATCATTAGAACTTCAGAGTGAAAACCATTTCTTCCTGTTTTTACCTCATAATAAGAAAAGAGCTTGTTCCCATTAGACTGGAGAATCCAGCTGCAAAAACTCCCAGCCAAATAAGTAATTATTTTGCTCTCATGACTCATTCTTCTGCAAATTTCATATTGTTTCCTGTCTCCAATCCACATTTTTATTTAAAAAAAAATTGAATACAGTTCAATAATAACCAGCAAACTTTTCAACGAGAAATACCAATGTCTGTTTATTTTTGAAAATATATTAAAGTTCAGATAAGCAGTGTAAAGGATCTGCATATTATGCAATTTATTTGAATTTAATTCCATTAAGCATACTTGCATTTGCATTGGCTGCAATAGTGGGCTGATATGCAGATTTTTCATAATAATCAGACAACTATTTAATGTGACTGTTTTACATTAACATAACCAAAAAGCTGTGAAATTGGCTCTAAATTGAGTAAGCATCTGTGTTTGATTGCGATTTTTCATAATAAGCTGTCAGGTGTTTCAATAAATGCTAAGTATTCTTTCACCATAGAAAATATATTTCTATCATGTTGCCAGTTTTCCTTAGCAAAATAAGACTACCTAACAGAGTCACGATATACAAACTGTTCTCATAGTGAAACCAGAGCAACTAAAGTGTTGTGGAATTATTTCAATATTCATATTACAGCATCTAGGAGAGTCATAGGCAAAGTCCAGACTTATTATGTCCAGTCTTACAAAAAACCCATAAATGCTGCACAGGAAATCAGTGAGTATAAAAAGTAAGAAAAAAGAGTAAGAGACTAAATTCATACCTCATAATCTAACTCAGCCTACTCATATTATTTCAGTATATCTTTTCCCTATTTTTGCTACCCTTCTTGTATGGACATTCTCAGCACATCAAGAAAGTTGGGATGCTCTTTAGACTGAATTTTTCAAACCTACTTATAAAAGGGTAGCTCATCAGTCATACTCAAAGGTTTTGTTTCTAGTGCTTTGCTGGTTTTCATTTGTACCAAGGGTCCATCTAAGATGCAGTTTTAAATTTAGAGTCCATTAATGAAATGGTGATTTTGAGATAATTTTTTCCTCAAGCAGATTGCTGATTCTTTTAGAGCAGTACTGTTGACAATATCAACTCTATAAAAACTTAAGTCATTTACACCAGAGATCATCTACTGTGTACTGGGACAGATCAAACTGATTTTGGGCCTGTTCAGTTTCTTGAGGAAACTTCATAGGATTAAAGAGGAAGGAGCTTGCTTGTGAATGTTTTGGGATTTTATCAAAATCTTACAGCAATAATGGAAAACAAGGTTAAAAAGAGAAGGAATAAAACTGAATCAATGATACACAGTAAACAAAAGCTGTTCACTCAGAGGAAATAAAGAGCAGGCTCATCAGTCCATTCTCTACATGAACCTCAGTATTATCTTCAGACAATCTCTTGGCTGAATAGACTCTGAAACACAGGTTGTAAAAATGTCTGAACTGAACAGTAATACTCTGAATCTGTACAGTGTGAAAGAAGCAGGGGAAAAAATAACACGTCTGGAGGAACCTAAAAAAAAGCATCTAGCATAGATTCTGTTTAAATTTAGACAGTTAGTCAAAAGCAAAGAACAGAATTTATGGAGTCAAAAACCTCTAAATGACCACATAGTCAGGCTGGGATCTGGTCTTCCCTAGGGAGGTAATGTGTCTCCCTCCGTAAATTACACAATGAGTTCAAGGCACCTGAGTTCTTAACACAGGTGAGCTCACTCAGTCAGACCATCTAGATACAGAACTAAGCTCTGCACTAGAAATTTCCACATTTGCAGGAGCAATATTGCAGATAATTCTACCTTCAAGCTCCTAATACTCTCTTACAAAAATTTGAAAATAGCTAATACTATGAAGCGGACTTGACAGTTTTCTTTTAAACCAATGGATATAATTGTCCTTTATAATGCTGATGAAGTATTTACACATTAAAGTCTAACAAAAAAAAGAGTTATGCATGAATTACATATTTTGAAATGCTTACATTATTTTTAAGGTTCAAATAAATGACTTTAAGCATCAAACTTTGCCTAACAAAGCTTTATTTCTGCACTTACTATTCTTTGAGATCTATTAAAGTAAAACTAGTCTCCCATGGGATACTATGGTGTTAGAAATTTATAATTTTGCCTTGGCCAGTAATGAATCTACAGTTTCTACCTGTGCTTTCCACATCTCTTATTTCATTAGTGATGAATACACACACATGTACAGGGTAATCTCTGAATATAAAGCTCTACATGCTGTGGTTACCTGTAGAGAGGCAACTAAGGTCTCAGTGTGGGCTGATATATCATTCACTGTTGGCATTGTTTATAATTAGTATATGATATTTAGGAAGACAGGGAGTTTACTTTTTTTTTTCCATTTTTTACATTTAGATATACAAATGCAAAGAAAATACAAAGTTCCACTGAATGAAAACAAGGACATTTTCCACCCATGTTGTGAAAGACAAATTTGTTATAAATAACAGTAAATTCTGCTTAGTGCCAAAAAACAGTGAAGGGTTTCTTTATAGCTTTTTATAAACTTGGGATCCCAGTCCCGCAAGCACTCAGGGTCACTATACATCTGGAGTTATTCCAGAAGTTTCAATTGATTTAGCTTAAATCATAAAAAGCAGCTTACAGAATTGAAAGCTTACTGTGTGACTCAAGGCAATCCTTTAATTTTTCTCTGCCTGATGTTATAATACCTTTTGCAGCTCACAAGGTTTTGTTTGTTACTGTTGAAAAGTCTTTATATGACTTTTCTTTGGATAATGATCAGGGAAGGAAAAAGCTAATCATTCAAATCCTGTATTCACTATAAGGGTTGCAGCATTTATCATGTAATAGATGCTGCTGCAACCACAACAAACTGCCTGTCATAAACAGTTAATAAGCTGAAAGACAGAAAAACACATGAGTGTTTTATGTATCTACCTTACCCACCATTCAAGCATATGATTAGGACAACTCAGGTCAATTGTTGTACAGAGCAATTTTTGGTCAGCTGAGTTCTGTGTACTTCACAGATGGAGTGGATCTTGAGGGTGGATTGGATCAATGACATAGTCTGAATACGAAAGAGGAAGAAAGCAAAGGGAAAAAAGAAATATTTAAAAATTTCTCATACAGTGTTGTGGATTAACCCCACTAGGAATCTCAGTCCCACACACCAGCTCCCTCCCTTCTCCCTGGTTGGTTGGGGGAGAGAATCAGAAGAGTAAAAGTGAGAAAACACATGGATTGAGATAAAGACAGTTTAAAAGGTAAAGCAAAAGCTATATGCAAACAAAGCAAAATAAAAAATTCATTCACTACTTCCCATTGACAGAAAAGAGTTCAGCCATACCTAGGAAAACAGGACTGTCACACATTAATGGTTACTTGGGAAGACAAGTGCCTTAAGTCCAAACATCCCGAGTGGTGTCCCACAGGGCTTGGTTTTGGGGCCACTCCTATTTAACATCTTTATTGATGATTTAGACAAGGGGATAGAGTGCACCCTCAGTAAGTTTGCAGATGACACCAAGTTGTGTGGGAGTGTTGATCTGCTCGAGGGTAGGGAGGCTCTGCAGAGAGACCTGGACAGGCTGGAGCGATGGGCTAAGGCCAACTGTAGGAGTTTCAAAAAGGCCAAATGCCGGGTGCTGCACTTGGGTCACAACAACCCCCAGCAGTGCTACAGGGTTGGGGAGGAGTGGCTGGAGAGCTGCCAGTCAGAGAGGGACCTGGGGGTGTTGATTGACAGCTGGCTAAACATGAGCCGTCAGTGTGCCCAGGTGGCCAAGAAGGCCAATGGCATCCTGGCCTGTATCAGAAATAGCGTGGCCAGCAGGGACAGGGAAGGGATCTTACCCCTGTACTCGGCACTGGTGAGGCTGCACCTCGATTACTGTGTTCAGTTTTGGGCCCCTCACTACAAAAAGGACATTGAATTACTCGAGCGTGTCCAAAGAAGGGCAACGAAGCTGGTGAAGGGTCTGGAGCACATGTCGTATGAGGAGCGGCTGAGGGAACTGGGGTTGTTTAGTCTGGAGAGTGGGAGACTGAGGGGAGACCTCATTGCCCTCTACAGCTACCTGAAAGGAGGTTGCAGAGGACTGGGGATGAGTCTCTTTAAGCAAATAATAAGCGATAGGACAAGAGGTAATGGCTTCAAGTTGCACCAGGGAAGGTTTAGACTAGGTTTTAGGAAGCATTTCTTTACAGAACGGGTTGTTAGGCGTTGGAATGTGCTGCCCAGGGAGGTGGTGGAGTCCCCATCCCTGGAGGTGTTTAAGAGTAGAGTCGACATAGCGCTTAGGGATATGGTGTAGCTGAGAATGGTCAGTGTTAGGTTAATGGTGGGACTAGATGATCTTCAAGGTCTTTTCTGACCTAGATGATTCTGTGATTCTGTGATCCTCCCTTCTTTCTTCTTCCCCCAGCTTTTACTGCTAAGCATGATGTCATATGATCTGGGATATCCCTTTGGTCAGTTGGGGTCAGCTGTCTTGGCTGTGTCCCCTCCCAACTTCTTGTGCACCCTCAGCCTACTCACTGGCAGGGCAGTGTGAGAAACAGAGAACACCTTGACACTGTGTAAGCACTGCTCAGCAACAGTTAAAACATTGGTGTGTTATCAACACTGTTTTGCTCAAAAATTCAAAACATAGCACCATATAAAGCACTGTGAAGAAAACTACCATCTATCCTATCCAAAATCAGTACCATCTCCACCCCTTATTCCATGCCATTTGTGTCATGCTCAGATCCCATTCTATCCAATACATCCTTATTAGTCCTCCTCTTCCTGTCCTTTGATATATCCATAGATATCATTCCCTTAGTCTATGGACCAACCCTGTGAAATGTCCAGAAAATGTCTGGAAAATTTCTGTTGAGTTCATTTAGTCCAGGAGTTGGGTTCTGTCTTTTATGGTGTTCCCTCAGGACAGGAGAGGCAGTGTGTTGTCTGGAGTTATTGGGCTGCAAAGCCCACTCAGGTCAGGTCGTTGTTGCACTTGCACTGTTTCTCATGAGGCTCATTCTCCATTGGTTCAAGTGGTTGGTGTTATAGTACTTGTTATGACATGCCATTCAAACTTTCATTACAACTACGTAAAGGTATGTGCATTAGTATCACCATCCCTTGTGCTTTGGGACCAGGCCATAGAGTTTATCATAGCAATGAACTCCTTCACTTGCCCCTTGCATGCCAGTGGCAAGGAGTTCCTGCTTTAGTTCCTCTAGCATACAACTCAAATAATGGGTTGCAACAATTTCAATGTATATATCCATTATATACAGTCATGGTTCCATTAAGTTTTGACCACATTAGAGGTGAAGGATGTATTCCGAAACACAGTGACAGGTGTATTGAATTAGATGGTGAAAAATGGAAGTGCAATTCCCAGAGTCTCCATAAAACTGAAATCCCCTTGTCCAACCAAACTATCAATGATCTACATGACAGGACAAGAATATGTTCAATGTGGTCAGCATGATGCCACATAGCGTTATACTATGAGCAGAAATAACAGGCATTGATACACAACATTTACCAGTCAACTGTTTAAGCCTCGGGTTTTTTTTCCAAAGTTAAAATAAGTATTTTTGGTTAAATATTTTTTGTGGTATTTCTGAATGCCTTGTTTCAAAAAACTGTCATCTTTTCATCAGTATGTTACATAATTGTTTATTTCATAGACTGGACATTTTGGATGCAGATTACTTTTTATAGCATGTTAGACAATTCAGTAAAATAAGCTTTCACTTGTAGAGAGATATGTTATCTGTTATTTCTCAGCAGATCAAAAATGTGAAATTGGCACAGCTCTGTGTACATAAATAGTCTCAGTGATTATGACTGTGTTGTCAGTTCTCACAAGTATGATGGTGAAGAGATAAAAATTTTCATTATATTTAAAATACCGTTTAAATTTTGCCAGCAGGTATAATTTTTCTTCACTGACTAGTAAGAACATCTGGTTAAGATAAATATATGACAAAAATATTTATGTATGTCTTCATTTAATTTTGATTTCAAAAAAATTTTTTGTATGTGAAGGGAAAAAAAAAATTGATGCAACCTTAGAAACTCTGGGTGAAATTTTTCACTGCACATAAATGATCATCGTGGGAATTATAATCAAATTGCCTTTGAATATAAGAACTCAGAATTTGAATCAGAAAATCATTCTTTGTTTCAGAGGAGTTAAATTTACATTTTTAGAAAAGTTCTATTTTTGAGCACAAGGCAAGTAGTTTTTAGCAGCACAATCTTAAACATTTTCAAATGACCATGGACAAGACCAGATTCATATTTACATGACAGGAAGCTCATGTAACAAGATCATTTGCCCCTTTTGTTTCATATTCTCAGTGACCCAGAATAGTGACATCTGAGATTATGCAGATTTGCAAAAAATAAATGTTTTAACTTTCTACCTGAAAATCTCAAATAAATTAAAGCTGTAAAATCAGTAGGACTGTAGTTATAAAATTCTGTAGTTTCTCAATCTACTAATATTTCTCTGGAAATAGGGATGTATTCTAAGTGAAGAAGTGCAAGATCACAGATGTATTAATTTTGTACCATTCTCTTTAGATCCACTCAGATGCTTATATTTTTGCAAAATGAACCTGGAAGTAAAACATGAATATTGAACTTCATGTCTTAAATTATACAAAACCAGAATAATTATTTTGCTTTAACTTACTTTTAATAGCACTCTGAATACAAACACTGTAATACTGGACAGTCATGCTCTCGCCCTCCCCCCAAAGATCATGATTATTTTGCAGTAATGTATTATAGAGTGCGATGTATGTTTGGTTTCATTCAAGTTACTCCACTGGCAATAGGGCTGCTGCAGTGAATTAATGGAATATATTTGTAAAGTGGCTGTTAACTTGTTTAATGAATGGAGTATATAAAGCAGAAAGTTTCAGTGGAACAGTTTCAAACATAGTCTCTTATTAGAGCTCTAAGAGGGTAATTTTCTACCATCAATAAATATATGATTTTTATCCTGTATTCAGGTTATGTCACTTTCTCTGTTCTACAAAATGATCACAAAAAAGGCCTAGTAAGGTTTTACCCTCTGGTTAGATGAATCAGTGAAAAAGTGCTATAATATAGGTAAGAGACTGCATCATTTTTTCCAGGGTATTTCCACATGTCAGAAAAGAGATGAATTCCTACCATCATATATTTTCTTCAGCTGTTTTTGTTGACTCTGAAGAACCATGCCTGTGTGTCATCTAAAAGGCAGAGAAATGCTTCTAAGCAGAAAGCGCAGAGACAGTATAAAAAGTGGTAAGACCTGATTAGGCTGCTAATACTTGAAAGAATGGAGGTTCTTTCAATATGGAGGATAAACTGATGGGATCACATCGACATGAACAATCATCTTTGTTTAAACATTACATATACACAATAAGGTGGAAAACAGTGCTGAAAAGTATTATCATTTGGGTTGGGTTATCAAGAACTGGAACAGGCTACCCAGGGAAGTGGTTGAGTCACTATTCCTTGGGATATTTAGAAGTGGTGCTTAGGGACATGGTTTAGTGATGGACTTGGCAGTGTTAGGTTTATGTTTGGACTCTATGATCTTAAGGGTCTTTTCCAACTTAAATGTTTCTATGATTCTGTGTTTCTAAGATTCTGTTATCATCTTGGGATTCAGTTGCCTAGACATATGCTTTTAGCAGAACTTTAAACATTTTGAAATATCTGGTGCTCCAAAAGGGTGCACATGTCCCAGAATTCCTATATCACATCATCATATCAGGCCAGTCCCAAATGCTTTAAATACTCAAGGGTGTCTGAATTGGCTTGGGCATCTACATGTAGGCATCTGAATATTTTTCTAAATGTCAATAACAGTAAGTACATTCTCAGATGAAAGACTATTCAACATTATGACACAAACTACAGGAGACCAGCACTGTCTTCAGAAGCACCTGAAGGACAGACACAATAACTTAAAATGTGTTAGGGCACCAGGTGTCCATGGTTAGCCCATTGAGTTGCTGTCTCTGAGGGTAGGATTCTGCTCAGCTTGAGGGCCTAAGGAGTCCACCAAAACAAAAGGAGTCTCTTCTCTCACTGGGGTTGAGCATGATTTGATGAGGACTGTTAATGCAGCCTATAAAATGATTCAGCTGACTAGTGTCCATAGACTATGTTGAGAATCCAGGGTTCAGTTCAGTTAACCACATATAGGTGTTTAGTGCCAACGAAGATGTCCACCTGCAGGTATCAATGATATGTAGATGTTTTAAAAATACTATAATACATCAATCAACTGGGCACAGTGTGACTTCTCAAATAACACAGATAGCTAACTATCAGGCAAGAAGACATTTCCGACACTGATAGGTGTTGTATACACAATTTATAAAAAAGAGCTTATTTTTATGTTTTGCAGTAGAACCCATTACTACTGACTATCCTTGACAGAAGGAAGCTTACTGTGCCTGAAAAAAAAGAAAAAAAAAAAAAAAAAGAAAAAAAAAATATAAAATTTCCATAATAAATATTAAAAAAAATTCCAAACAAAGATACGGAATGCTTAAAAATCCTTATCTTCTGGGCATCCTGAACTGAATTGAGGTGTGTGTGGGGGGAATCTTTTGGGTTTGTAGAACTAGTCTACAGCTGTTACTGTGGGGTTTCGGGCATCCTAGTGGGAAGCAACAGGTAGTGGATATTTCTTTTCTGAGAGCTGATAATCATCCCAGACCTGACAATTTTTGTTTCTCTAAAATGCCTTGAATGAAGGAGGCTCAAGTCTGACAATTATTTTTCCCAGTAAAACACATTTCCCAGTAAAAAACTAAAACAACAGCAGCAAAAAACCCATTGAAATTAATTTAATGACAAAATCAATGATCTTTCTCCATCTCTCCTAGGAGGTCATGTAACCATGTTTCCTATTCATCCATTTCTATCTCCTGCAGTGAATTTCCACTGTTTCATCTGTACATAAGTAAAGGGAGACTTATGATCATAAAACATTTAATAATGCTAAGCAAAGGTTATCCGTTATTGCCTTGAAAACTACATCTCCATTGGTTGAAGCAGAAAAGTCACGTTTGACTTTTAAGAATGTGACTAGTTCTACATTCACTTGCAGCTGGATAATTGATTGTTCTGCTGTATTAAGAGTAGATGTGTGATCCTTCTTTCTACACTTGATCTCAAGCTTAGTATCAGGCTATCTTAAAGTTAACTTCAGAGAACAAAAATAGCTTTTGATTAGATAGATCCTATGATGCTTCAAAACATACATGGCTTCCATAGCAGCTTAATTAGTTTCCTTATCTGTGGTTAGTGTGTGAACCTGCCAGAGAAATCTGAATTATGTGTGACCTAGAAGTGCGCATATCTAGGACTCACTTATGTCTATACCATAAAAGAAATTTGGGATGCTGTTAGCACTGCATTAACAGAAATGGGATGATATATAATAGAACAGGTCAGAAGATCATTAATACAGGAAATATAAGTAAAAAAGATCTGTTGTAAACTGGGATACTCTCAGCTAGAAATGACAGGGAGGGAGAAAGCTCTAGATGTACTAAATTAAAATGTATTTTTATAATCTATCACATTTGGATGATGCCAGGAGAGTTCAGAAGTGTTAAGGCTGTTGTACAGGACTCTGTGAGCTATTTTGCAACTCAATATTCAGAAAAAAGAAATCAGTAGTATTCACCATTACGAACCAATATATTGTAAGAGAAAACCTGGTATATTTAGCAGAACCTTTGCCAAAAGGAAAAGTACTTGCTTTCTATAAATATAGCAGAAAGGTAAAATATAACATTTATCTACCATGTAGATAGGCAAGTGTTGATATGAAACTCTGGCACTGTTGCTTTTTAGATCTTGATCAACATGATCTGCTTTTTCTTTAACTTCTTTTCCGCACAATTATCATGGGATGTTGCAGAAGAAAATAAAGACACACAGCAAATGAGTAAACACTAAAGATCTGATTTTTTTCTATTGTAAAATATAAAAAAAATATAAAAATATTATAAAATAAATTTAAGAATATTATTATTATTTTAATGAAATATTTGAAAACATCAGCACAATTAAGTTCATTTCTCCTGTGACTTTGTATCCATCCTTTCTCTGTGTGTGAAGGGTTGCTTGTGGTTTAAGAGTCCTTTATTCTTCCAAGGAATTCTACAGAATGTCATTCATAAGAGTTCATTTAATTCAGTGTTTGAAGATGGTTGGGATAAGCAAGGGTCAGAAGCCTCCTGAATTCTTTGGAATACTCTGTGCTGTAGCAAAATGTAAAGATTTCAAGGTGTCCCATTCTTCTACAATGGGATTTGAAATTTGCAAATTTCAGAGATATTTTGTGGCAATGGGAGATATGCAAACCATGACTTTTTAGCAGCAGTGATCTCCAGGCAACAGCAAATTCTCATAGGGTTACAGTAGCATGACCTTCAAGATCAAAAGAGCTTGTCTCCTGTATATTTTACCATCTGAATATAAAAAATAATGGCTTCGTGTTTATTTCTGTGACATTTAATGGAAAATCATTTTCTGTCCACTGATGTGGATTGATCAGGACTGAAGAAAATGGCAGTTCTACCTTGTAGTGTTTCTTACTCTTTTTTCACATCCATTGTGGACAGATATCCTAAGCAGTAAAAATACCCTTTGATGGTTTCAGGATAGAGTCCCTGTTTGTTGAGTGCCCTCCAGAGAACAGTACAAATGGTGATCCATTAGAAGAACATAATGGAACTGTCACTTTCACCACATAGGATTAGCTGGTATCACGGATATTTTTAGCCTTGGAAATTAGAGATAAGAATTCATTTGCAAAATTGTTCCCCACACCCTGTGCTTTGTATAATTTGCTTTAACTTAGTCATGCTATGATTCTTGAAACATTTCACTTGAGAGTAAATTCTAGTTTTATACTCTGGTTTAAGTATAAATTTTCTGACATGCAGTCCACTGTTTCTTTTGCTTTATAACATCATCTTACCTTTAATCAAACCTTACAGCCAACCATCTAGTTCATACATCTTGGGTGATCTCTTTCAATGAAAGTTTTAACTCTGATGGATTTTTGTGAGAGTATTACAAACTTCCATTAAACAGTCAAAGTGGATGTCAAGGCAGCAGAGACTTTTTAGAATGGTTGTCTTCTTGTATTCACTATCAAGAATACAAACAGAAAATTGAGATGGAAGACTGAAGAGTTGAGAGCCCAACGTTTGCAATGAAGAAGCAACATGTGAGACCAAAATTTCTAGCCGTTTTTCCATCTGGCACTGAAGGTGTCAAGGAAGGTGACTTTACTTGGAACACATCTATTTTTGTTTATGCAGACTGCATGCTTTCAGTCTGCCTGTAGCAGAAAGTGATAGACATGTTTGTACCGTCCACTAAAAAACATGTTAAACAAAAAGTAACTCCTTCCTTTCTGCTCAAAGTACTCTTTCAGAAGGAAATAATGTGCAACAATAACTGATTCTTCCTACATTGATAGTAAAAACTTCTGTATACCATAAAATGAAAATGGTTCCCTTTGATCACTAAGCTACTTTTATTATGAAACACAGCAGCGGTGAAGAATATTCTGCTGGGAGGAGATAACAAGGTTTGCTATGATCAAAAGACTGTTAGAAATTGGTATTCACTGCAATAGAGTATGGCTGCTGATCAAGCACAATTTTCTTATGCATGCCAATTTATATTGGATCAGCTTCAGGAAAAAATTCTCGTTACTTTTTCTTTTCTCTTGGTGAACTGTTTCCTGATGCTCGTGGTAGCCTAGAAATAATGTCAGAATTAATGTTTGATGACGATGTCATAAAGCAAGTACATGTTTTAAAACAATCAGTCAAAGTAAAAGGAAATATTATTTCTCCTGTACCCTATTTTCTTTCTTCATATGGAGTCTGCTGAACTTAGCAGCAAAAACAGAAAACATGAATCTAAAGCAGAAAAAGGAAACCAAGCAATGGCCAAGCAGTGGAAAGTAGAGACAATACGCCTCCATGACCACAAAAGGTGTCCCTTGCTAACCCAGTGAGTGGGAATTCCAGGCTCATTGTTTTCTGTAGTGTACAAAAAGATTTAGTCTTGGCTTCTTAGAGACAAATGTACAGCTGCAATGGAGAAAAAGAAAATCATAATCTTCTTAGGCCTCCCTCTCTTTCTTCTTTTCTCACTCAGACACTTCTTGGACACATACTTGCTCAAGAGGAGCTGTAAATTGGCTCTTAGGTACAGTTCTGACAGACCATAATGCCTCATTTGTATATAATATTCTTTACTATAAAACATTTGTCTCAGCAGAAAAAACATTCATTATTAATGACTACTTTAGTCAATATTTAATATATCTCCATTCTTCTGAAATATAAAATTATTGATATAAAATATTCATTAACAGTCAACATGCTGGAACTATATCTCATTTAATTGCACTTAAAACTAAACAGTGTAAGTCAAGAATACATTTCAATAAGTCTCAAGACCAAAATCAGCTTAAGTGAAAATAAAGTAGATTGCACACATCTAGGTTTCACCATCTGAGATGGGCAAGAAGTAGTGGTTAAGGTGTTAGTTAGATTATGAATGTGCATATGCCTTTAGGAAAAGAGTGTTTGACATATTGAGACTAGTATTCTTTCTATTTGCTCGTCTACGTATATATTATCCCATTCAATGAAAGAAGATACATAAATGCTGAAAAAAATAACAACAGGGTATATAAATAATTACTAACTTTACCAGACCCCTTGGAAAAAAGTACTGTATGTGCTCATTCAAACATACCAATTTTAATTTTCTTGGGCCCATCATTGGTATCACAACCCACCTGTACCCACTTTGTTTTGGTAGGCATTTACATTTCTTTGAACTATGACATCTTACACATATACAAACATGTTATGTTATGATAATAATGTTGGAATGTTAAGACAGAAGAGCCTGTCAGCCAAAACTTGTCCAGGACAACACCTGTCTTTATTTTTAACGAGACAATAAATGTAAAATGAGATATAAACAGAATTGATGATGATATTTAGCTTCAAAAATATATGTTGCCTCTCTAACAAAAAATACATGTTTATTAAACCAGCTATTCTATATATTTAGATATTTGTATAGCTACTGTATGTTTTATTCATTATTAATGAGAAAAGGGCTTTAAAATTCTATGAAACATTGAAACATATGGAAAAAAAGTAACCCTCCAATATCTTTTCTCTACTCTTTTATTGTGTGCCTTGAGACCAAATTGATTCTATGTATCTTTAGGCCATCTAATATACAAGTTGGAAGTTTAGATATGCTACACTTCTTTCATGAATAGGATAGGATGACTAGATTCTTAATTGGGAGATCTGCCTGTTATCTAGGGGGAAGAAGGGAAAGCACTTCAGAGAGCTAACTTTTGTTGAGAGAGATTGAATTCATTCAGCTCTCTCAACAGAGGTTTCCCAAGATGATTAATTGTACTGAACTTGGGATCCTGTTCTGTATCAACCACAATGTACCTCTTTTTCTTCAGAGACTGTAGAAGAGCCTGTAAGCTTAGCTTTTCTAGTCTAAAGTCATTATCTCACTGCAGGCCTTAAAGAAAAGAGAAGAAATGGAAACAAAATAAACCCACAAAGAAACAAAAAAGAAGAGAATGATATCATCTGACTGACCAAAATATTCCTTTCTAATAAAAAATTGTGAGATCAGACCCTGTCCTTTTTTAAGTGGACATTATTGTCTGATAAAGTAAGGCCAGAAAGGAAGACTGAATTTGTTTCAAACCTGAATAAGGAATACAGGATAACCCTTTGGAACATCCTAACACATGACCTATATGAATCATGGAAGAGCTTCCCTGAAAAATCTTGTTTCCCTCTTCTCTTTCTTACTCTTCCTTGCATTGATGCAAGTTGTATTCATCTCCACATACCCAACTGAAGCACACAGAATCATAGAATTATAGAACAGTCCAGGTTGGAAGTGACCTCAAGAGATCATCTGGTCCAAGCTTTCATGGGAAAGGGGGCATAGATTATTTAGCACCCTGTCCAATCACATCTTGAAATTGGTGATGGAGTCTATACCATGTTCCTGGGGAAGTTGTTCCAGTGAATTATTATTCTCACTGCAAAATTTTTTTTACACCGAGATGAAAGATAATGTGGTTGATGCACCAGGCCTGTCAGTGTTTAAGAGGCATTTGGACAATTCCCTTAATAATATGCTCTAACTTTTGGTCAGCCCTGAAGTGGTCAGGCAGTTGGACTAGATGATCATTGTAGGTCACTTCCAACTCAACTATACTATTCTAGTCTAGTCTACCCTAGCCTAGTCTAGTGTATTCTAATCTTTATGAAAGCTATGCTGATTAACCCTATGGACTGCTGTCTAGAAGTCTCACAATTTATGATGAAGAACGAAAAGGATGAATCAGCTGAGCTGATCAGTAAAAACTTCACACAGACTGTTGTTCATCAGGTCCACGCAATGGTATCAAGAAAGTCCTTGTAGGTCAGTTTGGAAGGTTTTGGACTGTATCTGTAAATGCTGTGTGCTGAGATACTATGACAAAAAAGTATTAGATGTGATTCTTGAACTGTGATTTCTCAGAGGAAATCCTGTATTATTCACTGTCTTCCAGCATTTAAATCTCACCAACTGCTTAACACCTTACATGGCACTATAGCAGTTAAGGTTTGCTTTGAAGCCAACAATTGAAGCTATTGCCACATGAACTATAGGGTTCTTTGATGTTTTCTGTCTCTTTTGAGGTGTTCAGATAATTAGAAAAATACAACAAAAATCGTTCTAGCTTTTAACACCACGTTCATTATGCAAGTCTCAACTTCTGGGGAGCAAAGAATGAAATCTCTTCATATTGTCATAATTCTCATAGCTTTCATAACAAGATAATGAAATATAAATTCCTTAAATAGGCAAAATACCAGGTCATTAGTTCTACACATGAATGCCTCAACCTAACTTCCTGAAATACAGAGTGAAGGCACTCTAGGTAGAAATGAACAGTACCAGCATATCTCAAAATAAGATAAATGGGTAGTTACCAGTTGACAGACTGTATTCCTATTCAGAGCAGTTATCCTAAATTGCCTCAGTGATTAGTAGCAGTGGAGTGGTCTTGTCTGTTAACTAATGCTGCATCAGTTTAATGAATGAAAATCATAAAACCTCAGTGGGGATGTGAGTTAGTTCTGGCAAAGGGGTTGCAGACCACTACTGACAGATCTCTGATCTCCAGATAGAATAAAATTAAAAAACAAACCAACAAACAAATAAACAAAATTTAATGCATTATTATAAAAGTAGGATAGAATGGGAAATATATTCCTCCTTTTAGATACAAGAATTGTGTCTGTATTTTGACTACATTAGCAACAAGTTTGAGGTGTGTGCTAATTCCCCAACCAACACCATTTAAAATGAGATAAAGGGCTCTGCCATGCTTAATAACTACACCCAAAGTCCTCCTCATGCACCAACAAAAGAAATTCTGAAAGAAAAAAATATCATTGAATGAAAAACTAACAGAGAACTTCAATCTTATAAATATAGTATAGAGAAAGTTTATATATTCATTTTTTGGTACTAATATAAACTATCTGTGTCAATGTCCTCTGCATGGAAAAATGAATAGACCTTCTGTGAGTGTTTGTTGTTTTAAAAGGTTTGACATCTTACTAAGAAAAAGCGATTACTCCTTCTGTTCCACATACCTTAGCTGATTTCTTGGTCTGGGATAAATGCCACAAGTTTTTTCGTTCATACCTTTCCGTATAAATTTAATTTGTAGAGGCTGCTTCTACAATATCTGACCTCAAAAGCAGGCAGAGAATGAAGCAAGCTTTAAATACATTTATAATTCCATTGTACTTACAACCCTCTGTGAGAATGAATGCTTAAAATGTACTATGCACTGGTCAAATAACTGTAGAAAATAAATACCTCTAAGCTAAAATACAGTTTCATTATCAGAAGCTGCAGCTATCAGTGTGCATTTTTGCAAGAAATTCATAGATTTTTGAGACAGGATGGTATTCTTGCATTATCTGGTCTAATATTTTGCCTATTCCAGGCTGCTTCATTCTCCATATTGTCTTCTTTTGGCAAGACCTGTGGCCTGTTTTGACATGAAGATATGCATGAAGACAGTAAAAGACTCATCACTATCCTTTTAAAAGTATTGCCCTCACTTTTAAAAGTGATGTATTTGATTTCCAGTTTGAATAAAGCCAGCTTTACTATCCACCTAATGGTTCTTAGTATGACTTTCTCTGTGCAATTCAGGACCCTGTCAGTACTTGCATTTTCTCTCTGTGAAGACACTGAGTCAATGTAACCCAGTCACCTTCCAGTCTCATTTCCACTAAGATAGAGTGGTCTGAATGCTTCTGCAGCATTTCATGCAAACCCTGTATGATTTTGTGTCATTTTATTTATACCTTTCAGTATTTCTAATACTTTAATGTTTTTTCACAAATGTGACAAGAAGAGTGCAGAGAGTGTTCAGGACTCCAGGGGAAAAAAAGACATTTCTTTCATCTTGTGTACTACTCTACTGTCCAAACAGCCAAGAATCATGCTAATTCTCCCCTTTTGAACAGTTCTTATATGCTATTGCTTATGTTTTATTATGGTCTGACATATTATTATGTCCCTTCTTTACAAGTTATGGTTGCTCGATCTGTGATTATGGCCTACATTTCTTGTTCACAGGGGTAGGATCCAGAATTTGATTATTATATTCTTTTTGTTTGAACTGGCTCAGCGCTCCAAGACTCATATCTTTTCATCATTTATCATTCATTCAGTCTTTTCATCTGCACATTTTACTGGCAGTGATTTTACGTTTACTTCTGGTTCATTGATTAAACATTGAACAATGTTGGAAGTTACCATGCTTATGGGATGTCAGTAGAAATTCACATTAGAAGCTGTATTTCAACTATCATCAACTTCTTGAGATGTTATCTGGTTTATATTCCATTTAATGTTTACATTACTGATTTCAAATACTGCTAATCTTTATTCCAAATAATATACAGTACTTTGTCACAAACACCTTACAGGAAGCTGTTTCATCAGTGCAGTTATCATTATCAAATATATTTATCATTTGAAAGAAAGGAATCAAGTTTATTTAACACGACCTGTTTTCTGCAAAACTATGATGGATAGGTATTAGCTATTTTTAATCCTTTAATTCTTTACTAATTAAATCTCCTAGGACTTTTTTCATTATTTCTGCTGGGACTCAAACCAGGCTATGTAGCCTTGAATCACCTGATTGTCCTGATAACTTTATATTAACATGGAGGAAAAATACTACTTCTTCAGGCCTGGACTTTTTTTTTCTTTTTTTTTTTTTTTCTCTTCATGATTAGAAACAGGAAAAGAGAATAACTGTCTCGACCAACTCCTACATGACTCTGTTCTGTTAATTGTCCAGATCATACAATTGTAAATGTTTATCTCAACTGTATATGGTATAGTGTTTAGTTTGATGTCTATTACTACTCACTAGTGGTCTGCAGTCTACTTCAGTAATTCTCATGTGATAGGAGAATTATAATGCTGCTTTGCAAAATACAACCAAAAAGACCAGAAGACTTTACTAAACATTATGTTAACTCTTCACAGTAACAGACCTAGTGCAGTAATTATCAGATTTTTTATTCCTATTATGGTTTTATGAAACATGTCTGTACATATATTTGTTACAGATTTATACACATATATACGTACAAGAAAACATCGTGAGCTATTCCCCAAATACCTGAATTTTCCTGTTTTTTAAATTTTTCTCCAACTACTTTGAGACAATAATTTTGTAATACATTTAGAATATGTCCTCTTTTTATTTATTATAATTGCACTTAGCTTGTGATTACTGGTGGCTGGACAACATATAGTTTAATTTATTTTTAGTACAAGATATTAAATAAACTTTGCTAAATCACTAGGTTCAATACCATGTGTGTTAAAAAACTTTTCAACTATATGTACTTGAGAAACATCAGTATCTGAGCAGGACCTCCAAGGTATATTTCTCAAACCAAAATTCCCAGTAACAGCCTAATTCTTCCTTCTAAGGATTGCAGATGAATGCTTAAAGGCTATCTCATTCTTCAAGATGTAACTGACTGTCTAGTAAGAAACCCACCACTAAAGGGTTTTGTAATAGGTATGTTGACCAGAAACCTGTGACATTCACAGTTCTTGGCTCTGCCAAAGTGTTGGCTGGCTAAGTTGGAATTTCTGTTGGAGATTTTATTCTGAGATAGTTTCACATACTTCTTTCCCCAAAATATTACAATTCCACACTCTATTTGCACTTTACATACCAGCGAATTCCAACAGAAAGTATTTAGTGTTTTTTTACTCATCAGTTCTAGTTATGACTAGTATTATCAAAGCTCTTTTTGGTTATGAGTCTCTAGTTCATTCTAACTCTTACTCAGAATTACTTACAGTCGTATCTTTAGTACTTAAATATTAATACCAGGTCTACATGAATTTTTTAAAATCTGTTGGCTACTTCCAAGTTGATCATGTGGAGTTTCCTCTCTTTCAGAACCTTTGTAAGGTCCCTGCTGCCCTCTCTAAAACTTTAGTTCCTCTTTACTGTGGGACAGTTATAACTGTGTGAATACTTAGCAGAAGGCTAATGAAAGCCCTATTCAAACTTCAGTATGGAAACAGTTCTTAACCTATGGTGATAATGTGACCTAAAGACAATGAACCTGAATCTGAATTGGTTCATCAAAGGAGCAAGTGTAGGGAGCAAAGAGTTTGTTGGAAGTGTGGGAAAAGCAAAACAGCAAAAAATCTGCAAAACACACATTTCCTTAACACATGGTGCCCAGAACAAACATAGGATGGGATGAAGATCCAGTGGTTTGTGTTGTCATGGCACCAAGGAGGAATACAAAGTGAGGTGGAGGCCACACGGTCCTGTTCTTCCACTTTTCTCAAGGAACATTTGACATGACTATGCAGATTTACCTCCTGCTCTTCCTCTTCTCTCAAGGACTGTTTTGCAGTACTCTGCAGACCTTATCTCTCATTCTTCCTCTTTTCCCACAAAAACAGCACACACCTTGCACCAAGGAATGTGCTGTGTCGTTACTCAAGAAACAACGGCTTGACCACAGTCCCACCCACTCACACATAGATAAATACTACCCCGAGTTTGTATCTGATTTGGAGGGACTATAATCTGATACCAGATTAGAGGGACAGATCGACAGGTTTGTGCTCCTCACCCCCCACCCCCCCCAAGAAGGGACGCCTTTTGGTTAGATTTCAGCCATCGGTTACGCCAAGTGATTACCCAAGAATTGTTTGTGATTGCAATTGGTTTCTTGTGTGTAGTGTTATATAGTCAACCTACAGTTTGTGTATTTATCGTAGGCAATATCAAAAAATCTGTGGATGTTGCATAAGAATAAACTGTACTATTCCTGAACCTGACTGCTTCTCTTGAATGCAACTGGACCTACAGCATATGGGGTGTTCGTGCATCTGGTGTCAGGCCTATAGTTACAGTCATAATTAGTATACCTATTAAAAGATAAGTGCAGTTGCCCCTAGCCTCTCTAATCTCTGAGGACTGGCTAGAACGCAAGGGGATTTATCTCTTACCGAATTAATTCATTACCTTAAATGCAACAGAGGTGTTAGTCATTGAACTCAGGACTAAAAAATAAAATTTAGCTCTTCAGAAGTTTTTTGTTTTCTAGAAAGCTGAGAATTTTAAGCAGTTACTGTGATGTGCTTGTACTTTAGTTTCAAATGTAAGGGATTTTTAATCACCCACAAAGTGCTGATCAGTCCTACAGATGCCAGAACTTCACCCCAGCTAAACAGATTTAAAACTGATACACTTGCTAGTCTGAGTTTGTTAAATACAACACAAATTTTATATATTTTTTTTAGTGAATGTTTAGAAAAAAAATTTGAATTCCTTGGGCTTTTTCTCATGTAGTGAAAATGATTTGAGAGCTGATATAATAAAACCACTGTCTCTAATTAACACAAGATCTGCCCTCTTTTCCTTAATATCAAACATATCTGCTTTCAGTTTGTTTGGTTTTTTTTTTTCTTTTATCCTCAATAACACAAACATAGCAATTACTTGTATACTTAATGAACAAGAAAGCACAAGGAAAGGCTTCTCTGAAGTTGTTTTATTTGCATGTTACAGGCGTTACATGAACGAGCTGAATGTGTAAGAAAAGAGAATCTCCCCTGTTCCAATATGTAGAATTAGAGAACCCCTTTGGTCTTCACTGTGCAATTCTTATGGAAATCGAGATTTGCACACATTTATGACAAAAAAGATAAAAGGAAAACCCTGACTTTGATGAAGCAGTAGTAAAGGTGCTATTAATTTAGGGGAACCAGCTATTAGCCCGACGCCTGCATAAGACTACATCTACACAAGCAAAAGAAGCAGAGTAGGAAAAATTCCTTGGCTCTGTGTCTAACTGACATAACTCTGCTCATGCTTACAGCTTAAACATGCTTCTTCACCATACTAAATGCTGACAGGTCCAAAATACCTATTGGGAACAATTCCTAACTAGTACTGTGTGATTTCTGTCCAGAAAAGTGTTGGCATATGTTAAAGCAGTGACAAAAAGCACGTTAAGAATTCAACTGTATGGACAGTGTGAGCCAACACTCAAATTGTGCTTTATTTTAGTAGAGTAAGCATAGTTTAAGTGTCTGTTTTATTTCAGTAGAAGGTAAGTCAAATTCCAGAATGAGAATTCATGAGTTGTACTGAAATATTATGTTTTTTCAAAAGTTATACTGTTTTATGAGCCTTAAAATGAATAAAGAAACCTTATGAAGCCTTGACAATGATCATGGATTTGCAGGTATTTTGACCAGGAAAGAATCTCATAGAGCAGATTAACCTAATTTAGATAAAATATCACCTATATCTGACCTAGTTATCTTTAGTAAAAATACAAAGAAACAAGCACACTTACAGTGCAGTTTTTCTGGTCCATTTTAGACATCTATATTAGTATGAGATCAGTTTTAGGAAGTGCCTATTTCTGTCTGAGGTAATGGGAAGCTCAGATGACTATCATCTGAAATGTAGACCTTTGTATTTTGTCAGATGAACTCCACTCAAAGTGGTGTGATTTTATGTATTTTCTTCTAGTGTGAGTCCCACTTCAGGATAAACTATACTTCAGATAATCAAAAAAGCTACTGTTCACCTGTGTTGTTTGTATTAGATCTTTTATTACTGTATAAAGAACAAAATTTTCCTTCAGTGAAAAATCATTGACTAAACGGGATTAAATATCATGTGCTGAGACGGAATCAGTGGCCTGGAGAAACTCCCTCAAGGAAGTCTTGGAGCTTCCTTATCAACTTTTCTTAACAACATAACAAAACTAAATAAAGCATTATTACTATTTCCTTTATCAACCAGTCACATGCTGACTGGGAGTAAAATCAGTTTCAAGAGGAAAAATATCTAATGCAGGTTTTGCAGAATAGGTGCAACATAACTTCAGATTTTAGCACAAGTTATTGATCGTATTTTACTGGATAGAAATGCATGATACTTCCTATTCTTTAACAGCTGTCAGAGGAACTGAATGTTCATCTCATGTTTATCAAGGAATTAGTGCTCTTTTCAAGCAGGAATCTAACAGGATGCCCTCAAGAAATGTTTGTGTAGGTGAAAAAACACAATGGAATTTTTGGGTTTTTTTTGCTGCATATAGGAGCTATTTTTTTCACCTCTGACTTCTAAAATCAGGGTAAGAAGAAAAAGTGTATCTCAGACATTTTTTCAACTGCCTAAAATTAGCTGTATAATTTTCTAATAGTCATTACAGAAATACAGATCTTTGAAAAGGGTTTAAATGAAGAAACACAGGTAGAGATTAAAGGCTGACATAAGGATTGTATTCAGTATGTAAGAGATGACATCAAAGTAAAATTGTAGAAATTGAATGATAATGGATGATGAGCTGAGAGTATTGGTGGACTAGACAGTCATAATAATAAAAATGAAGAAAACGCTGTGAGAGAATTGGAGCTGTATAGAACCAAGGAGAAAGATGGGAAGATTACTGCAGCTGTTACATTAATAGATGTCTTGAGCTGTGGGGTCGAAACAGATGATCTGAAGAGGTCTCTTCCAACCTGAATGATTCTCTGTTTCTGTCTTCTCCATTTTTTCTTGGTAGGCCTATGGTGATAAAGATTAGAATATATATTTATATTTAACTGTATAGTTAATAAAATATAGTTATTAAACTAAAGGAAAATTTTTAACATGAACTCTTTTTGCCTAATTAGATGTCTGCTTCTTAATGAAATATTGACAAACACACAGATTGCATGCCCAAGTGCTGATAGCAACTAATATGTTCCCTTGTTATGTTGTAAAATGATGAGAAAGTTCTACTTAGAGGAAGAATCTCTTCTGTTCTGTCCTGCAAGACAGAGCAACAGCTGTCGCTGCAGGTCAGTGCCTATACGGTTTGAACAAGCCTTTTGACATGGACTCTTTCATCACTGATCTGAGCACTTCTGCCTTATTGAAGCACCATATTTTTGAATCCATCATCTAAAGCAGAGAGGCAATATGTTATCTCTGGTATGTATCTACTTGACATTCCAAAGGAAGATTTTATTTTAAACTATATTTCTATCATATTGCCCTGTATAACCTCATATTCAATGAAGAAAATGCAAATTTAACAAATGGATTTTGGCAGTGCTTGTAGACATATGATTCAAGTATATTAAATTACTTGTGGGTCATTTGAGAACTTTGGATAGTGTAATACAGTATATGAATATGATTAGTTTAACCTGGAGAACCCCATTAATAATACACAATAAGTGCTTCTTCTGCATTCATAACTTCATGGTATGTTTGAGGGGTTTGTTAATGTTGCTCTAAGTGTCATTTTGAATATGGTTAAGCTTTCTCAATGTTTTAAGCTAAATATAAAAATTAATTTTAACAAATCTGGAAAATACATGTGTTTTGGTAATTCTATTGTGCATCTGTCAAAGTTCATGAGTAAGTCTGGACATTAAGACCTAACTAAATATTTCAAAACATCTCAGATTATTTCAGATAGCTTCAGATTCATTGCACAGAAGCTACCTTCTCTGAAGTGTCTTACCAGGCAGTCATTTTATGACTCTTCTATAAATGGTATTTGAAATATCCTTCTTTCTGTGACAAATTAATCAATTTAAAAATATACTGTTTAAGAAGCTCGAAACTTAGTGACATATGCTGTGACTTCTAAATATTTGTGATTTTCAGCAGGGTTGTGAATCAAATATTCTAGCCCAAAAAGTGATTACAAGACCATATAAAGGAGTTTTAGGAACTCACTGTAGTAATTTGAGAAAAATCAGTTCTGTTGTTTCAAGCAGAGTTTGACATTTCAGCAGAAGTTATCTTTTTTGCTCTTTGAATTGCCTTCAATGGAAGTCTCCACAGTCATGGATTTTAAGATAAGAAGTAACCACTATAGCAATGTAACTTTTCAACAAGTACTTCCTGCAGTTGAGAGAATTACTTTTCTCTGTTCCACATGTGAATATCACCAAGACAAGAAACTGTTCTTATGTCTGACCTGACTCTAGGTTTGCAATGTTGCTGTTTATTTTTCTAAATCACATTATGAGGTAAAATATGCTTATGTTGAATTAGAATAAATTAATAAATTAAAAATATTATTTTTTCTCTTTAAAATGCTGAATACTTTTGAAAAAGAAATTGAAGGATGAAAGCAGTGTATCATGCAAGTAATTATATTTGGTAGACTCTAGTGGACTCTGGACAGTCTGTAACCATCTGACCCTTCATGATGAAGTAAATATTATGAACTCACAACAGAGGGCCAAGCATGATATAAAGCATGACATGGTCATGCAAATGGGAGACTGGAAGGAAAAGGCGAGGAACAAGCCTGAACAAACGGAGATGGATGGGTCTGAGCAAAAGGGAAATCAGGTAAGGAATCTCCTCAAAGCCAGAAAGTGAAGAGTTCTTCAAGATTCTTTTTTTCCACAGAGACTGGCCAGGGGTTTGTCATCAGAAGAAAGACAATAGGAATAAAGGAAGTTTATCAAGCAACAGGTTGTCAGTAAAGATATGAATATTTCAAACCTCATCTCACTGGGTACTTAGTGCATAGATCACAGAATCACAGAATTGTTAGGACTTCCTGAGATCAACCAGTCCAAACCATCTGCTTAAAGCAGGACCAGCTAGAGCAGGTTGCCCAGGACCAAGTCTAGTCAAATTTTAAATTTTTTCAGAAATGGAGACTCCACAGCTTCTCTGGACAACCTCTTCCAGTAGTTGACTGCCCTCACAGTAAAAAAGAGTTTTCCTGTGTTCAGAGAGAATTTCATGTCAGTTTGTGCCCAGTGCCTCCTGTCCTGTCACTGGGCACCACTGAAAAGTGTCTGGCCCTGTATTCTTCATGTCTTCCTATCAGGTATTCATAAACATTGATGAAATCTCCCTTGGCTTTTCACCAGCTCTTTCAGTCACTCTTCATATAAGAGATGTTTCAGTTCCATAATCATTTTTGTGGCCCTTCACCGGACTTGCTCCAGTAAGTCCATATCTTTCTTATATTGAGAAGCTCAGAAATGAACCCAGCAGCACAGATGTGACATCACCAGTGCTGAACAGAGGGGAAGGATCATCTCCCTTGACCTGCTGGAAATGCTCTTCCTGATGCAGCTCAGGACACTGTTGGTCTTAATTGCCACAATGGTGCATTGCTGGTTCATGGTCACCTTGTTACGATGGTACATTACTTAGAACTAGTAAGGGATAAAGATTATATGATGTAATGCTTGAAGTCTCGAATGGTTGCCGAAGTCACAATTTTGTAAATTCTTCAGTTTAAATTTAAAATAAAGGACAACCTTATAAAAGGATGAAATATTTGTGATTTGTTTTAGCTAATTTGGACCAAACAGATCCTTCCATAGCAGATATGATGTAGCAAGAACTTGCCAGGAACAACCTAGGATTTATTTCCCCCAAAACACAATGTCAAATATTCAGATTTCTCTGGATGCAATGGGAATATTTCAGACATGCTCACAAATGATTTCTAACCATGCAATCTGTTACAACAAGGAATTTGAATGAAGTAGCCAAGAAATAAAAACTCTGTCTCTCGCAGATCTGGATGCAGGACTGGCATCACTTGTAGTCCCAGTGCAGCACAGCAGTTTTTCGCAGTCTCTGCGAGACACCAAACTGCATATGCTGCCAGCACAGAATCAGGGGTGTTTATAGCAGGGACAACTAACAGCAGGGGAAGGCACTGCAAGCTTCTTCCCATAGCAGCTAAGGTGGCCTCTGCTATTTTTATTTTTTTGTACAGAGACATGGTCTATATTGCAGAGATCAGACGCTGTAGTACTGGTTCCCATGGTATGAGTCTTGAGTTTCAAGTATTGTCCTTGCCAGGTGTAGGATTCAGTAAGCATGTTATCTGCAAACAACACGTGTGAGATTGTAAGGATTATTCTTTTACACACATTGATACTGGATTTGCTTCCATCCGTGGTTTGTCTTTCAAAAGAAAAAGATAAAATAGAGTTCTTAGCTTTACTATATTGATTTAGGAGGCACTTCTGGACAGAAATCATGTCATTTTGCAAATGCTGTGTTGCCCTGCATAAATACTTAATATTGTTATTATTTATTATAATTACTAGACCATCAGGCATATGAAGAAGTAATGGGAATATAAAGGCAGCCAATATTAGACAGAATGCACATATTCAGAAAATAAAGAGTAATGAAACACCTGAACCTCCAAAATATGGTAGATTGTTATTCCCTTTAAATCTTTACATCAGTGCTTGATGTGCTTCTGGGAAATGTGGTAGTGTCAAATAAGCTACATGTCTCAAAACAGGAATAATTGAAATAAGTATATGTACTACAAAAAAGAGGATATCATGTTGTTTGATCTAATAATAGTTTCTGTTCATAAAATATATTGATTTCTTTGCACCATTTAAACAACCTAAAAATTAATCAGAAAAAAGAATGAAAATGTGAAAATATAATTGAACTGAACAAAAAAACCAGCATTAAAGATCACTGACACAGTATTAGGGATAAATTAGAAAAACGGTTACAATGAAGTCCTAAATCTGTGCTTTTTCAGATTTCATTAGTTCAGTTAAATGTGGGGAAAAACTGACTAGTTTTAAAACCAGGAAAAATCAGGAGGTCTAAAGCCCAGCTGGAAATTAATCTGGCTTCAGCAATCAAGGACAACAAGAAATGTTTCTATAAGTATGTCAGTAGCAAAAGAAAGACCAGGGAGAGTATCCATCCCCTGCTGGATGCAGGAGGAAACACGGTAACAAGTGATGAGGAGAAGGCTGAAGTCCTTAATGCCTTCTTTGCCTCAGTCTTTAATAACAAGACTAGTTGTATTGAGGGAATCCAGCCTCCTCAGCCAGGAGACAGAGACTGGGAGAACGACGGCCCTGCTTTCCAGGAGGAGACAGTCAGTGACCTACTGCATCACATAGACATACACAGGTCTATGGGACCAGACGGGATACACCTAAGGGTGCTGAAGGAGCTAAGGCCAACTGTAGGAGTTTCAAAAAGGCCAAATGCCAGGTGCTGCACTTCTGCCACAACAACCCCCAGCAGCGCTACAGGCTTGGGGAGGAGTGGCTGGAGAGCTGCCAGTCAGAGAGGGACCTGGGGGTGTTGACTGACAGTCGGCTGAACATGAGCCAGCAGTGTGCCCAGGTGGCCAAGAAGGTCAATGGTATCCTGGCTTGCATCAGAAATAGCGTGGCCAGCAGGGACAGGGAAGGGATCTTACCCCTGTACTCGGCACTGGTGAGGCCGCACCTCGATTACTGTGTTCAGTTTTGGGCCCCCCACTACAAAAAGGACATTGAATTACTCGAGCGTGTCCAGAGAAGGGCAACAAAGCTGGTGAAGGGTCTGGAGCACATGTCGTACGAGGAGCAGCTGAGGGAACTGGGGTTGTTTAGTCTGTAGAAGAGGAGGCTGAGGGAAGACCTCATTGCCCTCTACAACTACCTGAAAGGAGGTTGCAGAGAGCTGGGGATGAGTCTCTGTAACCAAATAACAAGTAATAAGACAAGAGGGAATGGCCTCAAGTTGTGCCAGGGAAGGTTTAGACTAGATATTAGGAAGTATTTCTTTACAGAATAGGTTGTTAGACGTTGGAATGGGCTGCCCAGGTTGGTGGTGGAGTCCCCATCCCTGGAGGTGTTTAAGAGTTGGGTTGACATAGGGTTTAGGAATATGGTGTAGTTGGGACCTGTCAGTGTTAGGCTAATGGTTGGACTAGATGATGTTCAAGGTCCTTTCCAACCTTGTTGATTCTGTGATTCTGTGAACCATCTCCCAAGGGATCCTGTCAGGCAGTTGCCTAAAGAGGTCAAAGTCAGCCCTTTGGAAGTCCAGGATGGCAGTTCTGCTGCCCCCTCTCCTGGCCTCTCTAAGAATAGAGAACTCTATTATTTCATGATCGCTGTGCCCTAGTCATCCTCTGACTGCCACATCGTCCACCAGTCCTTCTCTGTTCACAAAGAGGAGATCCAGCAGGGCACCTTCTCTGGTCAGTTCACTCACCAGCTGTGTCAAGAAGTTATCTTTCACACATTCCAGGAATCTCCGGGACTGGTCCCGCTCTGCTGTGTTGTATTTCCAGCAGATGTCTGGGAAGTTAAAGTCTCCCACAAGAACAAGGGCAAGTGATTGTGAGATTTCTCCTAAGTGCCTATAGAATAGTTCATCCACCTCTCCTTCCTGGTTAGGTGGCCTATAATAGACTCCCACTCTAACGCAAAGACACTCTACCCTGTCTTCAATATACTTGTGTTCAAAGCAATCATAACAGTCCCTAACATACACCCCGCCATCTCTCCTTCCTTGTCTATCCCTATAGACTATAACTAAATAGTTATAGTTGCAATAACTAAAGAGCACCCCATTTACATCAGCTGGAGCTCAGAATTTAATCTCTACTTTGACTGAGATAACAATCCAATTGCTTTTTTCCTCCTTTCTCAGTTTTCTCCTTCATAGTTTTTGCCCTGAGTTGTTTACAAGTTCAAACTAAATTGATTAAGCAGGTGTTAAATGGTTCACTGTTGTACATTACATTGAAAATTCCACAATGCATGAATTTCTACATGCAATGCTTATTCATAAAAATAAATTCTGTTTATGCTAATGAAAGTCCTGTATCTAATTTTCTGTTCTCAAACTTTACTTCTGAAATCTTAAAATATGAACTAGCTGTCCAGCTGAGGCATACACATGAATCAGCTGTCAAACACAATGAATTATTCAGTAAAAAGTCCAGATTGCACAGAAAGTTACTCTATTGTCTAAAAATTAATTTAATTGCATTAAACATACTTAAATAATTCCTTTTATCTTCAAGGCGATTTGTCAGCATTACTTAAGTCTGTGCACTGCACAAGTTTTGCTATAATTCCCTTTATAAAAAAGTGAAACAAAGACAGGGTCACTTAAATGGGCAAATGCCCAAAGACAGTGTGTCAAAACCAGGATTAAACTCAGAATTCCTGAGTCATCACAACATTTGTCAAACTTGTAATTAAATTTGCTGAGTGCTGGTTAAATGCAATGCCCTTGTGTCACTGCTGGTGATGATTTCGATGTTAAAGAAAAAATGGGATGTATAGCTATAGCACATTTGTTCATACTTTGTCTGTTTTAATAGTGTTTCTCACATTAATCCTGAAGATAAGGATCTGAAACTTAAAACATTATTTGAAGCTTATCAAATGATTTATCTTATGATAAGCTCTAGTGATGTGAATCAGGCAAATGTGATTCAGACAATTATCTAACTAGGCTGTAATGTTATGATAACCATTTTGTTATTGAAACATCAAATATATGACATCAATAAAGGTCTAATATACCTTTCACTGAAATCAAAGTTTTGCATCAATTTCACACATTATGGATCATTAGGCTATTGTCATTGTTGACTTTTGTTGGCACTTTACCTTGTCATTGTTGAACTACACAGATTCAAGGCCAGTCCATTAAAGTGTTCACTCAGAAGTGAAAGGTGAGATAAGCATAAATATTTTTGAAGAATACATTAAATTTACTTTCAGAGAACAGAAAGTCACACCGAGGGCGAACACCACCTCCCCACACCCTCACAACCCACAGATCCCCGTTGGTAAAAACTGTAGGCTTTGCCACTAACAAAGTTCACAAACTCAAAACAAACTCAAAACTTGATCTTACATCATGTGACTAAGCAGAAGTTTCAATTCATCCAAAAGGAGCAGTGTCAAGCCTTGAATTTTCCTGTGCATGTATTATTTTCCATTTGTAAATTGCAAATACTAAATCAAAGACTGTTAGACTATCTCTAACTTAGGACTTTTTTCATCATTATTTAGAAAGACTTAGTTTTATAAAACTAAGTCCAACTGCAAATATTTTCCAAATAGTTCCAAAGATAAATCCCTTTCTAAAGTCAACATCAGTTGTGAGGTATACTGTGAAAATTTTATAACAGTACTCAGCAAACATATAGTAAAAAGCAAAGGATGTAATTTTGTAGAAATAAAGAGTAGTCCATTGCAAAAATTTCACCTTAGCTTTTACTATATCTGCTTTAAATTATTTTTTAAATTACTTTGTAAACAGTTTTCAGATATTTTCATTTACCAGCTTCTATTTGATTTTCCAGAGATAAAATTATAGCTGATATTTTTTCTAATATATCTTTTTACTTCTTAATGCTGATTTCTTCCATTAACTTTTTTTTTCTTTCAACAAAACTGTACTAGTTTCATCAAAGCCTTCATTAGGTAGTTCCTGGTCAATACAAATGAAGTCGAGAATCTTTATCCATCTGAAGGGAGCGTCAGTGTGTACATTCTTGTATCACTGAACACACCTTGATCTATTTATTGAGGTGAGGAATTGAGAGTTGCACAAATATCTCTAACTAGAGACAAGTTTTTGAACTTGGGTTTTCCATAACTCAGGTCCTAGCAGCTTCACTATTAGCTATGCTGTCAAGGCTGGTTTTTTAACTAAATGGAACATCTGCTGTGATGTCAAATGACATTGTTTTTATTTGTTTATTTAATCAGCTGTAGCATTTCATTAATATTAATGTATTTAAAAGTAATCTACAGAAGACATATGGAACATTTTTGTGAAAACTTCAGAATACAAACCAATATTTATTTTTCTAATTAAAGTTTCAGTTTAGAGAAAAGATCACTATTCATTCAAAACTTGTATTTATGTGAAAAATGTTGGCTGGTTTTAAACCATACCGACATTTTCAGCTCTTTTGAGAATATATCTACTGACATATGTGAAATGTTAAATAATGTAAAAATATGTATGCAGAAGTAATGGGTTTACTGTCACAAAGAATTTAGCATTATCTCTGACATGTTGCTCATTTAACCCTTGTTCAGTATCTTTTACGAATGTTAGATAACAAAGTATCTAACACAGATCCCTCTGGGACTCCTTCCTCCAATAAGGAAACTGATCATTTATTTATTCCCACACTTCATTTCTGAACGAGTTACCAGTGCATAAGAGGACCTTCCTTATTATCTCACAGTACTTTTGTTTCTTTAAAAGTTTTTTGTGAGCAGCTTTGCATTCAAGTAAACTGTTGTCTTTGTAGCTGTCTCTGTAATCTAAAGAATTGCTGAGACTTGCCCATTATATAATATTTATCCATTGATCCACTCATTCTATTTTTTATTATACTTATTTACATTTACCTGTCACATATAAAAGATTAACTTATCGATCTGTAGTTCCCTGGATCTTCCTTGAATCCTGTTTAAAAAGTAATGTGAAATGAAAACATTAGTTACTAGGCTAAGCATTAATAGGCTCACCATCCCCAGTAAATCCCTGGTTAAGCGCTGTGGTTGGGCAGAAGCTGTCTATCGGCGGGGGTGGGGAAGTCTTGGCCTTTGTTGCTCTCAGGAGTGGGATGATTCTTAAGTTGCTGTCTTCCAAGTCTCCCTTTTTCCCCCTTATGCATTTAGAACTTGTCATGTTAATGTTTTTCCTCTTAAAAACTTGACCTTCTAGGTGCCCTGGCTGCAGCTCTTAACTCTAATCACAGTCTTATCTTCTTTGTCTTGCATGGCCCTAATCCATATGTCTAACAGATGAAGTTTACCACTTAGCTATTTTCTCAGAAATCTGAACCAAAATTAGACAGTGATGCTGTATCAGAAGTAGGTCTTAGATCACAGACATCTGAGGAGACAGCTAGGACAAGAGTGACACAAGTGAAGGAATGATGGTGCCTACAGCAGAGGAACAGGGAGCTGTAGAGTGGAATAGGGACATTGAGGCTGGGAGGTCACAAGCTGGCATTGCAACTTATATCTCCTTTTTAGAGGTTCTGACATGAATCTCTTCTTTCTTCCTTTGTCTCATATGGAGAATTCCTAGTCTCCAAACCTTTCCATTGCAGACAGCCAGATGAGCTACTTCTTTTGACAGCCCTCTTCAGAATACTAACTGCTTGGTCAAAGTGCTATTTCAAACTGAATACCTCTCCACTGCACCCATTCTAGTGGATGGAGGTTGTTAGAGTCCTTGTCAGTAAAGCTGGATGTATAGACACCCCTGTTAAACAGACTTGCCCAGAAACAACTTCAGAATATCAGACATAACCCATGCACTGAATGGAAATGGATGCACAGATCACCACACCCTGTCTCTAAACATGGGGGAAACAGGATATTGGTAGCAATTCATGACAAAGCCAGAGTAGAAAAGAGTGGGAAAGAGGTGTGACTTCTAAGTTCAAGGGAAAAGTGCTTCCAGTATGTTTTTCTGTACTCAACAATGGATCAGACTTACATGATCAATTCCCTGTAACAGCAGAGACAGTGTACTAAAACCCAGAACCTTCCCTAGACAATCAACAAAAGGACCTCAAATAAAATAATCTGTCTAAAGTGCATGAAATAAAAATGTCATACTTGTATTCCTAGTATTACACTAAAGTGAACACAATTCTCCATTACTACAAAAATATATTTCTAGATGAGAAAAGGATTAAATTTGTGTTCTGAATGTGCCTTGTTGAATATCCAAAGGACATTTTTTGCATGGTTTACAGTCTTATAAAAATGGAGATAGTCAAAAGGGGTTTTTCTTCCTGAAGTCTAAGTGATACATATTTGAGACATCCAAAGTATTTAAGTTATATACAGGAAGAGACTGAGAAATGACTGAATTTCAGCCCTCTTGTGATGAAGTACAGTTGCTGCTTAATAGAGCATTAGCATCTCCACACATAAATAAGGAGTACTCTATCTGAAATTACAGAGGGGGTTTAGCTTGTTAAGAAAGTCATACAGAAGATGTAGATCCAAACGAGTAACACCTCTATTTAAAAGACAATGGTAATGTATATTGCCCATATCCCTCTTTGAGCCTCAGTATCATATCTCCTGTTGAAGATGGCTCCATGATGTCATGGTACAATACTTGTTCAGTTCAAACATTAAGGAAAGCTCCTAACAAATTATCTACACCTTTAAAAGAATTACCATCATTTTTAAGAAAATAATAAATTAAGTAAATATTATTTTGACTACTGTTAAAATTTTAATGGATTCTGATCAAATATTCAGAAAATTTTGTTTTAAATAATATCTTTAGGATCAGATGCACAGACACTTGTGAGGACCTTTAAACAAGCAGTCTTTCTTTTTCCCACATGGAGAAAGATCTCACCAAAACTTTGAGAAGTAGTTCTATGTACAGGAAATTTAGGATGGGACTTCTCTGGCAAACCAAGACAAGGTGGTTGGGATTTACATGTTTACATGTTTATACTACAGAAACTAACATTAGCATAATTTACATGTTTATCACATTAATGTCTCAAAATAATAATTTTTGTTATATTAACACACATATATACATACAGAAATATTTTTTTAATAATATTGATTTTTTTTTTTTTTAGTTTTATTCATGAAGGAAACAAAGCAATAAATGAACTATTTTTTCAAGGGCTATTCTCAAATCAAGATCTAAACATTTCTCTTTAAAACAAAACAATCCTTGAAAACATTATATCTAGCAAAGAAAACCTGGAAGGATGCCATATTGTAAAAAATATATTTTAAAAAAGGCAGTTGTTTATACATCTGAAATTTATTTTAAATTTTAAGAATGTAATAAAAATCCATGTTAATATTTTAACACAAATACTGATGTTTTTATGGAGAATGAAGGAACAACTGCTCATTTTTGTTAATGAGACAGATATGCTAAATCACAGTGCTGTAGTAAGTCTATGTATTCAGACAATGGCAGTGAATTAGCTCACTTGAAATAAAAAGCACACAAGTCCTCAAGGATGGCAGAACAATTTAATGCTGGATAGGATTAGCTTTCGGAGAGCACACTGTGGAGGTCCTGAGGGTCTCATAGCTCACTTATTCCAAACTTTTAATATCCTCATTTAAATTTTCTCAGACTTAATAATAGGCCCTAAAGTCTGAATCTGCTATTTAGGGAAAATATAAATACAACAATTATCAGCTCAATACTACCCTTGAAGACAATGAACATACATACAATCATCCTGCTGAGTCTGCTAGGAACTAACAAGGAAACTGGAGGAGTTTTCACACATCCTTGTACTGCTTTGTGGACAGATGCTGTTAGACATGAGTAAACTGTCCAGATAAGTAACCTCTTCAGGTCAGGCACTGCACCAATACAGCTGCATCTTTTAGAGACTGAAAATCACTCCCATTGAGGCAGCATTAAGCACAGTTGTACGAATGACACCCATTCTAATGGAAACACCTCTAACCTAAAAATATAGAGTAATGTGTACTCTGGACTGTAAAAAAAAAAAAAAAAACCAAACAACTGCTCTTGATTCATATATGCTTTAATATTACTTTATTTAAAAAGTATCCAAATTTAAGCATGTACTGAAGCTACAAGATAATGGAGAAATATTGAAACATTTCAGCTTTTAGTAACCTAGTGTAACACTTCATGGGGTCAAATATTTTAAGCTACTCACAAGTTTTAGGTCTTTTTTGATCTGCAACTACATTTTAAGTGGAAAATACCACTCGAGAATAGAATCTGAAGGCCTGCTAACAAGAAGAAAATATTTTGGTTTATTGTTAGGTTTTTTTTGTAAACACTGTATATAACGTCATTGGTCTAGAAAATAATGGTATCATAGCAGTTCTATGAACAATAGCATGTATTTACAAATTGTTAAATAGGGAAAATCTTAAAATTATTCACTCTGATATGCCATACCCACATATAGACAAGACTTAAAAATTACTTCCTCAGTAGAAAAAATAACATCCTTATGTATTAATATTTTCTAGAAAATCCGTAAAACAATGATATGTCCCATACTCATATAAGACTTACCCATGTTGTGTGAGATGTGAAAGTACTTCTACAACATATTGTGGAAAACTGCTGAATGATGTAGACCTAGAATACCTGCACCACCATAACTGTGTAGTGATTTGGGGTAACCCCAGTGCCAGAAGACTCATCCAATCATCCATACAGAGGGAAAACTCAAGTGCAATCGATGCTTGTGACCAAATGGAGATGAGTGATGAATGGTGTCCCTCAGGGGTCCATACTGGGACCAGCGTTGTTTAATATCTTCATTAGTGACATAGACAATGAGATTGAGTGAACCTTCAGCAAGTTTGCAGATGACACCAAGCTGAGTGGTGTGGTTGACACACTTGGGGGATGGGATGCCATGCGGAGGGACCTGGACAAACTCAAGAAGTAGGTGCATATGAACCTCATGAAGTTCAACAAGGCAAAGTACAAGGTCCTGCACCTGGGTTAGGGCAACCCTTGGTATCAATACAGGCTGGGGATGAAGGGATTGAGAGCAGCCCTTCCAAGAAGGACTTGGGTGGACTGGCGAATGAAAAGTTGGACATGAGCCATCGATGTGTGTTCACAGCCCAGAAAGCCAACCGTATCCTGGGATGCATCAACAGAAGTGTGGCCAGCAGGTTGAGGGAGGTGATTCTCCCCCTTGACTCTGCTCTCATGAGACCCCACCTGGAGTACTGCATCCAGCTCTGGAGTCCTCAGCACAGAACAGTCATGGACCTGTTGGAGCAGGTCCTGAGGAGGGCCACAAAAATGATCAGAGGGCTGGAGGACCTCTCCTATGAGGACAGGTTGAGAGAGTTGGGATTGTTCAGCCTGGAGAAGAGAAGGCTCCAGGGAGACCTTATTGTGGTCTTTCAGTACTTAAAGAAGGCTTATAAGAAAGATGGGGACAGACATTTTAGTAGGACCTGTTTCAATAGGACAAGGAGTAATGGTTTTAAACTAAAAGAGGGTAGATTCAGACTAGACTTAAGGAAAAAAATTATTATGATGAGGGTGGTGAAACACTGGCACAGGTTGCCTAGAGAGGTTGTAGATGTCCCATCTCTGGAAACATTCAAGGTCAGGTTGGATGGGGCTCTGAGCAACCTGACCTAGTTGAAGATGTCCTTGCTCATTGCAGGGGGGTTGGAGTAGATGACCTTTAAAGGTCCTTTCCAATCCAAACTATTTTATGATTCTGTGATTCTATGACCACCTTTAAGAGAATGTTCACTTGCATTGTGACCACAGCACTCAGTGCAGCCTTCAACCTCACCTGCATGAGAGTCTTGGGGTCGTTTCTAAAGGCTTCTGACATTAACTGATCCAAGGGTGGATGGGATTTGTGACAAACTTTCTCTAGGCTAGGCACAGGATGTTCATGAGAGACTGGACAGACCAGATACCAGATTCTGGGGTGGGATGCTTCCTCTCAAAACACTCTTGGAGTGGATCTAATAAGCATGTGCATAAGCAGCAAAAGGGGCTCAGACCCTTACATCTTACTAATTTGAGTGGGCCTTCATCTTTCCAATGCTGCAATGAAACAGTTACTTATCTCAGAAGGACTGTCTCAAAAGGACACACAAAACAACCTTTGAATAAAAATGAGTGTAGGGAAAGTGTGTGGGAAGTGGTGAGTCTGAGGTGTAGTGACTAAAGGTGGTATAGATTATCACTGTAGGTCCTTTCTAACTGAAATATTTTCCCTTCCCTTCCCTTCCCTTCCCTTCCCTTCCCTTCCCTTCCCTTCCCTTCCCTTCCCTTCCCTTCCCTTCCCTTCCCTTCCCTTCCCTTCCCTTCCCTTCCCTTCCCTTCCCTTCCCTTCCCTTCCCTTCCCTTCCCTTCCCTTCCCTTCCCTTCCCTTCCCTTCCCTTCCCTTCCCTTCCCTTCCCTTCCCTTCCCTTCCCATGATACTCATTTGATATTAGGTAATGCACCTGACTGCCATTAGTGAATTTTAAGAAATACTTACAATCATTTTATGTCCAAAAATAATTTACCAGGAGGATCTAACACATTCATATGACAGCCTAACATAACTTCCATACTCTATCAGAAATACCACAATCTCCACAACTTCATACATCCATCCTCACACTTTCCCTGTTACTTGGAGAACATAGTAAGATCTTGGTTGCTTAGTTTAGAAACTGAGATGTACTGGTGTTTCGTGTGACTGAGCTTAGGCATTTAGTATTGCACATGATTCACTAGAGTATCCCTCCTAACTTTCACCTGCCACTCCTAACAGGCATTGGTCTCCTATAGTCCCGTGTAATATCTATCAGGCTCATGTAATATCTGCCAGTCCTATATAATTTTTCATGTGCTGCATGGCATCTCATATTGCACAAAATATCTACAGGTAAGCAATAAACTCCAATTCAGGCTTCTATTTTATGATTAACTGAAATGTTCTTAAGTCTACATGGACTTCATTCACTGGATCTCCATGGACTATTACCTCAGTTCAGATACTTAGTTCACATTACAGACAACTACATGTAGATAAAAAAGTCTTCATATCCAAACTGAAGTTCAACTTCAGTCTTTAAGAGTGTCTCACTATAAACTTTATTTATCAAAGTCAGTGTCTTTTGTTAGCATTCTGTTTTTTTCAAATGAAAAATGTGAAGCCCCAAAACTTTACAATATTAATAGATTGTTCCATAATTTTTATACTGTTAAAAATATTGTGTATTTCAACCTTTGTGTGTATATTAACACTATTTAAACACCATTATCAAATTAATATTAACAACTATTGCATTATGTAATAATGTCCCTTGACATTACAAGAAAGGTAACTAATACTAAAACCTAGAAGTGAGGTTTCTCTGAGGAATTCTCTGAGAAATTATTTACCTGGGAATATCTGATCTGCTCAAAAGCTTCAGAGAAGCCACCTCTCTTAAGATTATTAGGAAGAAAAGAGAATAAATTTGTTAATGACCAATTAAGTTTAAAAATGATCTTTAAAAATTTCAGAACTACTCAAATTTTAAATGAGTATTTTGAGACCTTAAAGACTTTTATTTATAAACTATGATTCGTTTGACTTTTTTGAAAAAGAATTTTGAATGCTATTAAATCTTGATGGAAATGAAAACATATCTCAGAAAACAAACTTACTAAAATATAAAAAAAGAAAACTTAATTTAAAGAAGTTCTGTTCTACCATAAGAACAAAGTAAGTCATAAATATACTGCATATTTGTTAAAAAGATTAGACATCCAAGAACAGAAATTGAAACCAAGAGCAATCCATGAAGATACATAAAAGGAAATGATAGAAGGGTGGAAAGCATTATGTTCAGTACCAGACAGATCTGCAAAAGGTGTGGTAGAGAACAAAGCTTTGGTTTGATAATTGGTACTGGATATATGCACTAGGGATGACTGATTTATGGAAAATTGAGACTATAAACAGTGCGGGTGCACAACAGTGTTACAAGTAGGAACCAGTGGACTGGCAAGAAAGTAGAAGAGTTCATATTGTGAGTATGCACCATAGATATGCTTCCTTGCATCTCATATTACATTATATCAGCTGTTCTTGCATCTCCTGTGTGATCTGGTATGACAGACATTTTATATCACCATTCTGAAAGTGTCCTTTGGTTCTCTGATTCTCAGATCAACCCCTATAAAATGAATGCTCTACCCCAAAGCGGAACTAATCCACAGCTGCATTGTAGCACAGTAATGGCAATATGACATTTTTATCTTCTGCCTTGGGCAAACATGTCATCAGCAGTAGCAACAAGCAGCATCTACCAGTGACACTGCTGTAAGAAGTATCTCTGCACTATGCCTGAACTTATCTGTTCAGAGCCAGGGGCACAGGTGCAGATTAATTTATGGTAGCCCAAACTGGCTGGCCTATACTAGTTAAAAAGAAGGAAAAAAAAAAGTGAAAATGAAACTGAACTACTACCCTTTTCCTCCAGTGTCTGGTTTATTAGAGTAATGATGCCTTATGGCACCGGGTCACTATGCAAAACATGGAGAAACTGTAAGCAGAAGAAAAACTGCAGGATAAGAAAAAATATGTTCTGTGAATGAGAAGGTGGAAAATGACCAGTATAGCAATAACAGTGGCTGTCAAGAAGACTTAAATGCTGCATTTAGGAGCTTGCAACCCCCAACTTCCATCGTTCTGTTGATAGTTCAACGACTGAAAAATTATTTGGAAAGTAACATCTCCCATTCCTGATTCATATTACCTTTCAGTAGTGCTATGTGATATCACAGCAGGCTTTGCCCAAGTGAATCTCCCAGCTGTGTTGACAATACTGATGACACACACATCTATATATCCAGACTCCCTAACAGGCATGCTTCAGAAACCAAAAGGGATGGTACTCCATCACTTTATAGGACATTTTTTGTCTCTGTGGATAGCTACCACCACTGCCAGATGGCTTAGCAAAATACACAGTGGCCCAGTTCACATCGTCCTAGAGTATGACAGGCAAACAGATCTGTATATTCATGGTGCTGGACCAGACAAGATTAATAGAGACATTGTGCCATTGTTACATGGCAGAGCACTTATATTCTTATTACCATGGCTCATAAAGTTCACAAATGCAACCTCATCTATCATCAGAACATCTTTAGTTACCACCTAAGGAGATGCCAGATGGCCAGGGAATAGATAAGTTTTTCATGGAGGAATTGATTTAAATAGTTCTTCTTTACTTGGAGTCTAATTCTTGTTTGGTATTTGCAAAAGCAAAAGGAACACATAAAAAAAGAATGGGAGTAGAAGTCCAAGTAAAGCCATGGCTACTACCTGTGCCAGCTGAGGCTAACTCACTCATCTGTGTGAACCAGAAGTGTAAAATCACAAGGGATATCCTGGCTGAATATTTGATGTAAATTTTTGACAGCTGTTTGCCTGCGCTGGGAAATTTCATAGATAGCAGATGCAAGTCATTAAAAAATATCCCTAACATTGTTTTTTCTATTTCCCTCTTTGCCCTGATGTCACTGAAATCTCACAGTGCAGCCTCTGGCAGCCACTGGCCTGAAGCTTCTGCCTGTAGCTGGGAATCCAGATTCAGCTGTATTTTAAATCCCAGCCCTGCAGCCTTTGGGATCCAGAAAATCCATTTGGTAGCTCTGGAGTTTGTTTTTCTAGCTCTGGTCTTTGTGTCATTAATACTACCTTACTCTGAAAAGCCAAATAATTTAACTCTTCTACAGTGAGCAATGAACCATATAAGGCTCTATTAAAAAAAAAAAAATGCACAGTGCAAAATGGATATCAAAACAGATCAAATTAATTTGAAGCAATTTATGGTTTAAAATGTAGAAGATGGAGAGATGTTGGTTAGCTAACAGTTACTGTTTTGAATTCCCAGAATCACAGAATCATCCAGGTTGGAAAAGACCTTGAAGATCATCTAGTCCAACCATTAACCTAACAATGACAGTTCCCAACTACACCATATCCCTCAGCGCTATGTCAACCCAACTCTTAAACACCTCCAGGGATGGGGACTCCACCACCTCCCTGGGCAGCACATTCCAACGCCTAACAACGCATTCTGTAAAGAAATACTTCCTAATATCTAGTCTAAACCTTCCCTGGCACAACTTGAGGCCATTACCTCTTGTCCAATTGTTTATTACTTGGTTAAAGAGACTCATCCCCAGCTTTCTGCAACCTCCTTTCAGGTAGCTGTAGAGGGTGATGAGGTCTCCCCTCAGCCTCCTCTTCTACAGACTAAACAACCCCAGTTCCCTCAGCTGCTCCTTGTACGACATGTGCTCCAGACCCTTCACCAGCTTCGTTGCCCTTCTCTGGACACGCTCGAGTCATTCAATGTCCTTTTTGTAGTGAGGGGCCCAAAACTGAACACAGTAATCGAGGTGCAGCCTCACCAGTGCCGAGTACAGGGGTAAGATCCCTTCCCTGTCCCTGCTGGCCACGCTATTTCTGATACAAGCCAGGATGCCATTGACCTTCTTGGCCACCTGGGCACACTGCTGGCTCATGTTCAGCCGGCTGTCAATCAACACCCCCAGGTCCCTCTCTGACTGGCAGCTCTCCAGCCACTCCTCCCCAAGCCTGTAGCGCTGCTGGGGGTTGTTGTGGCCGAAGTGCAGCACCCGGCATTTGGCCTTATTGAAACTCATACAGTTGGTCTTAGCTGAATTGGATAATAACAGGTGCCCTATTGATGAACTCATATCAGTCAAGAGAATGAGTATTTTAGGCTTCTATTGCCCTAATAGGAGAGGTAATTTGGTAGCTACTGGACATGCAGTGATCTCTCTTACAGAATTAGTGACATGGGCTGCAGAAAGATGTTGTAGCAAAAGTACTGAAGAATCAGCAATGGAACTGAGTCTGCAGACAAATTGGCATTATCTAGTAGATTCATTTATGAAAAAATTTGAATAAACCTTTGAGTCAGCAACAGCCTTATGAGCTCAACAGAGAGGGTAGATGTTGCCTGGATATGAAAAAATTATTCTGATGTGTCTTAATGACTGCCTACCCAATGTGAACCCATGCATATTGGAACTGCCAAGCTCCTTATTTCTGCAGTCCCCCCCTCTTCTTCTTCTCCCTATTTTTGACCATGATATGCTTGCCATCTTCTCAGTTGAGCTGAAAGGCCATATAGTTTTTTGTCTGGCTTCATTTCCTTTTTTTTTTTTTTTTTTTTTTTATTATATATAAGCAAGATAATAAAAGTGGTCACTATTTTCTCCCCATCAAGACAGAGAATTACCCTTTCCTTACCACTACAAAACATCTCCAGCTTTTCTGGAGATGTTAAAGGCATGTGTTCTGTTGGTGGAAGCAGAAACAAAGAGTAAGGAAAATGTGGAAGAAAGGGAGGGTAGATAAGGGCACCTTGGTAGAAGTACATTGGGATAGTGTCTAGTTGAAAGCGTTAATGTATCTAGGATCCTGAATCCCTTTTCAGCTATTGTGAGCTAACAGCTTTTGGAGAAGCTAAATCAGTGTTTGCAATCATATTGTGATGATTGGGGCCACTCTTGTTTAACATCTTTATTGATGATTTAGATGAGGGGATCGAATGCACCCTCAGTAAGTTTGCAGATGACACCAAGCTGGGTGGGAGTGTTGATCTGCTCGAGGGTAGGGAGGCTCTGCAGAGAGACCTGGACAGGCTGGAGTGATGGGCTGAGGCCAACTGTAGGAGTTTCAAAAAGGCCAAATGCCAGGTGCTGCACTTCGGCCACAACAACCCCCAGCAGCGCTACAGGCTTGGGGAGGAGTGGCTGGAGAGCTGCCAGTCAGAGAGGGACCTGGGGGTGTTGATTGACAGCCGGCTGAACATGAGCCAGCAGTGTGCCCAGGTGGCCAAGAAGGCCAATGGCATCCTGGCCTGTATCAGAAATAGCATGGCCAGCAGGGACAGGGAAGGGATCTTACCCCTGTACTTGGCACTGGTGAGGCTGCACCTCGATTACTGTGTTCAGTTTTGGGCCCCTCACTACAAAATGACATTGAATGACTCGAGCGTGTCCAGAGAAGGGCAACGAAGCTGGTGAAGGGTCTGGAGCACATGTTGTACAAGGAGCGGCTGAGGGAACTGGGGTTGTTTAGTCTGGAGAAGAGGAGGCAGAGGGAAGACCTCATTGCCCTCTACAACTACCTGAAAGGAGGTTGCAGAGAGCTGGGGATGAGTCTCTTTAACCAAGTAACAAGCAATAGGACAAGAGGTATCGGCCTCAAATTGCACCAGGGAAGGTTTAGACTAGATGTCAGGAAGTATTTCTTTACAGAACGGGTTATTAGGCAGTGGAATGGATTGCCCATGGAGGTGGTGGAGTCCCCATCCCTGGAGGTGTTTAAGAGTGGAGTCGACATAGCACTGAGGGATATGGTGTAGATGGGAACTGTCAGTGTTAGGTTAATGGTTGGACTAGATGATCTTCAAGGTCTTTTCCAACCTCATTGATTCTGTGATTCTGTGATATTTTTTGTCTGGTAATGGGGACCCTAAGACTGTAAGGAGAAGCACATGCTGCATTACCACTGAAAGACTGGAGAGACAGCAGCAGCAATAGCAACAGCCACTGCAAGTAAATAAATGGTGGATCAACAAAAGTTAGTGATACAGCAACTAGATCCTCAGATAGCTAAAGACTGATGAAGCTTTGCAGGTGAAAATATTATATGCTGAAAAATGAAATTTTGAGTTAATGCAAATTACTTGTAGATCTGGATTAAAATTCTTTATGATTCCTGTTGGAAAAACCTCAAACTATTGCTCAAACATACTCATTTCTGTGTTCAGAATCTTTCTTCTTGAACATATATTTCTTCTTTGGGTCATTATCATTTTTCACCCTAGACAATGATCAGAGACTACTCTGCCAAAAGACTATGAAAAGACTGAATGTGGGATACATTTTTTTATGTATTTTTAATTATTGTGTCAAAACTGAAATGTTTGTGGAAGAGTGTCTATTGAAAATGTATGAAATTTCAGGTTATATTTTTTAGTTATTTTGAGTGAAGTCAGATTAAAGACCTGATCCTTTGGGCAAACTTAATTTTGTAAACAAATGTTTCAATTGGCTTCACTTAGCTCATTTCAGTATGAAGCAGTAACAGCAAGAGAATAAGAAGGGAATTAGATTCCTCCAAAATTAAATTATCCTCCATACAGCTTTAATAAAGCAAAAATATAAACCACAGAATCATTCAACTCAGTCCGTCAGTCTGAAAAGATTTTCAGGAACACTGATTAGTTCTCAAGAAATTTATCACAGTTCTTCTGTAATTACTCCTATATTAACATTACTTAATTGCCTTGGCATAGTCACTCCCATTTTAGTAAAGCAATGACTGTCCTTAACAGTTTTAATTTTTAAATGTGTTTCTTAATTAAATCACTTTATGAGAAACAGATTTCTCTGTTCTCAACTCATAAGATAGTCCTCTATGACTGGTGCTTGAAGTAAATCTCAAGTCCTGGGATTGTCATTCTTGTCCATTCAAAAATCATGGCAGTCATGAGACCAATGTTAAAAGTATAATTAAAAATAATAACGAAATTTTTGTATTTTTTTATTTCAATAGATTTAGAGATAGTATGAATTGTGTTTGGATTGTTCCTGAAACTATGAAGTCTAGACATTTAAATGTTAATATAATAGAATTGATATTTTCATGTAAATGCTAGATTCCTGGAACTGAGTTTTATGTCAAACATGAAACACAGGTATCTTTCAGTAAGCTTGGAGGCTGAGTACTGTTATATTCTATTTATGCTTGTTTATTTGGATTTATTGTTTGAGGGCACCAGAGACATGAAGCTCAAAAGGCACAGTTAGTGAAGTGGTGGATTGTGGACCAATATAACTAACTTCACTTTCAATATAAAAATACAACTGTATAGTCTGAACGTAGATTTTCTTGTGACAAAAAATATTCATTTAACAGGAAGAGTTTAAGGTGTAACAGCAAAAACGTGTGGTATATAGGAATTTGGCTTTCAGGGTCACTGTAACTGTGGTTGGAAGAAACACTGATGATATTTTGGGGCTTAAAGCAACTAATAATGATTCAAACTTACCTCTCCCCAGCTTTCTATTCAATCATTTTACATTTAATTTTCTAAACAACTCTAACCTCCTGCAACAAAACTCACAGCCTGCAATTTTCCAAACCCTTGCTTGCCCCATTTTTTTTTCTTATATGAGTGAAACTATATGGCCCGGCAAGAATTTTCAGCCTGGTCTAAGCATTTCCAGCAAAGTAATTCAGCTACACTGCAGTTCAGTTCATGTACATACATTCTGAGATAGGCAAAGCATCAATAACTGGATTAAGATATAAATAATAGACAGTACTGAATAGATGTACAAAGTCTTATTCTTTTGACTTTCTTAAATCAAGAGACTTATAAACAATACTATATGTATTTCCTGGAAATAAATGCCTTGATTCATTATAAAGTTCTAAGTCTATATCTAAGTATACACTAAGTATATACTAAGTATATCTAAGTATATATCTAAGTATACACACAAGTAGAAATGTAAATTTCATATAGAGTAATTATTATGATTTTTAGTTTCCTGTCATATTTAAGGTCTAAAGAGAATAGGGAAAAAAATATGTAAATTAATTTTCTGATTTAAAACACAGCTGTAATTCATAATTAGTTACATCTAGTAGTGGAAAAAAGTTAATCTGAAGAGTTTTTGTCAAATTATATATATAAAACTAAAGGACAAATTTATAAAGCACCATCTTTCACAGCAAATTTTCATACAGGCCAATTTCCAATCACTATTTAGAAGCAGCTCTCTGGATTATGATTAATTTAGGATAAATGATTGAAACTCCATTTTCTCATTGCTGTTTTTACCTGATTCACAATACATGATAAGGAAAATCCAAGTATCTTCTCCGATGACAAAATACAGACTTTGATCTCTATTCTAAATCGGGATTATTGTAATCCATTTTATAAAAATCTTCTACTCTGATGGAGCATTTTAAGTGTAAACCTCCTTAGCTTCTCAACTTGTTCAGGAGCAGATGGTGAATACGACCAGGTGGTTGTAATTGGGTTCTTTCAGTGGAGAAATTCACCATTTCAGTAAATGATAACTAAACAAATTATCTGCCGGCATTTCTAGCTCTTTAAATAGCATTCATATACATACATGATTGAGCACAGAAGACTATAATGTCCTTGGTAATGATCTACTGTATTCTCATCATCACTTTAAAGAAATACAGCATAGTTTGCTAATAAGATGAAATTCAAGTAAAATATATTTGGAATATGGTAAACAGCAACACACTACTCATTACTCCTTGGATTCACATCCAGATAATCATTTCTTGAAATAGTTCTCAACATTATTTTTTGAGATAGATTAAATCTCTATGGAGTCCAATGAAAAAAGCATGAATTCTTGTTAGCTTCAAATGATGTTCATAGTAGATGCATACATGCTCCACATATTCAAATTCACATATGATGGTTATGTTCTTCAAGATTAGATATACAAAATATTCTAGTAAAGCTGAAAGGCTCAGATTTTTACTTCTCTTTTAATTCAGCTAATGTGAACTCATTTCTGCACAAGTATGTAGTTTTAAAAAAGCAAACAGATTTTTTTACATATAGCTAGTTATAATCATGAATGGAAACCAGCTTATTCACTTTCATCTGTTTTAAAGAAAGGCAGAAACTTGATTTTTAAAAATTATTTTAATGAGGAAGGGTTTTAAGGAGAAACATCAAGAGTGAAATACATTCCTTCCCTAGATTGATTCTGGGTTTTTTAATCTAATAACTGCTTAATGTAAAAAGCATGAGTAGAACTGAAATCAGAATGAAGCTTCATTCCCATCCTTTATAGATATGATAATTTTCAAGCTCCTGCTAGCATGACAACCGGAAACAGAGAGATTGTCTGAAGTCTAATTTATTGGTCATTGCTGGCGTAAAAAATCTGAGTGCCTGATCATTAGATATTATATTGTCTTCCATGATATGAAAAGATCTTGGTTTATATTTCACTGACTGTTTATATATCTGAAAACTGATAAATGCTTATGGATGTTTTAATTGTCTCTTTAAATGCTAGTAATACATCCAAAGGTAAGATTTACAGCTCTTTCACATCCATTTCAGATTGTGTCATGTGTAATAGCCTTAGGCACAACATAGCTTTAATTCTTTTAAATTCCTGCTTGACCATCAATTGTGAGTTTCCCCAGTCACCTGTAAATTACATTAAATTAGACCTTTTGTCATTGCTGTGGTACTCCTCATCACCACCACCGAGATCCTTCTTTGAGTTTAGAGGCTCCATAAAAAAAGAATTGCGGACTGTGATTATTTAAGCACTTTATTCTTCCCGATTCATGATTTATAGTATCAAAACTAACATGGCTATTCCCATGTGTAACATCAAGGGTGGCAATATTTTTAGGATTGGGCATAACTGACATTAACAAGTACAACTATTAAATTTGTAGCTATCCTTGTTCTTGCCATGGTCTCACTCTGTCTCATATTACTATTTATTTTCTAAGTTAAAGTTTTGGATTTTAGGTAAAGACTGACTTAGTAGAAAAAGATTTTTTTCTCACTTCTTTCCATGGGGAAAGGAAACTTCAAAGGGCCTCTGAGGATTATGTTTATACCATTCTATTTTGTGGATATTCTGATTTGGAGGGACAAGGAGTGCATTAAGCAAGAACATTTAACAATGTTCTCAGTGCATTAAAAAAGAATTCAGATTGCCTAAAGAAAACCTAATTTGAAAAGTGATATTACTTCCTATTTTTGGACCAGTTATACAGGCACTAGTGTTTGCCAGAGTGAAAGATTTTGCAAGTTAGCATACCGAATAATTTTGTTAGATCAATATACATTTTAGCTTTCATCAGGAAGCTGATAGGCTGTATTTTCTATTGACTACAACTAGACAATAATGTAATTGTATACACTCTGAATGGTCTGACTTGCAGTTGGGCTGCAGGAGAATGCCCAAGACAAATAAATTGGATCTGGGAAAGGAGTCTTCAAATTTAATGTACTCTTAGACCACACTAGTTAAATTCAGCAACTAAAGATTATTTTATTCATCAAGATGAGAGTCTGCATAAGTGAGTAATTCGCTTTAAACTGATTATTCATTTTGCTTATATCTGTATTTATAGAATCATCCATATTTTTTCTCACACAGTAAATGATATCCTGGCTGAATATGAGCCAGCAGTGTGTCCAAGTGGCCAAGAAGGCCAATAGCATCCTGGCCAATAGCATCAGAAATAATGTGGTCAGCAGGACTATGGAAGTGATCGTCCCCCTGTACTGGGCACTGGTGAAGCCACACCTTGAATGCTGTGTTCAGTTTTGGGCCCTTCACTACAAGACATTGAGGTGCTAGAGTGTGTTCAAAGAATGTCAGCAAAGTTGGTGAAGGGTCTGTGGGAGACAACTTGTAGCTCCCTGAAACAAGGACGAGAAACAAGACTTGGTAAAGATACTGGATGGGGGAAGACCGGAGGCCCTCCGAGCAGAGGAATGTCTCAAAACACTTGCAAGTAAGGAAACTATAGTCACAGGTTGGATAATGTGGAGGCTGGAGCTGATAAGGCTGCCTGGATAGCACAGGATGCAGCTGGAAGAGGGAGCCTTGTGGAGACAGGATGGTTCTGTTCTATACATCTTGTAAAGTTTCAGGGGCCATTTGTCCAAGAATGACCTTGCTTCATTATCCACAAAATGCATATTAAATTTGACACCCCTGTATATGCTAATGAAGATCAACAGATCATGCTAATTACATCATCCCATGAAACACCTTACCCCTCCCCATACATGTCATATGTAGTTAGGTAGGTCAACCTAGGGGAGGGACCCAAGGAAAGTGTGTATAAATTGAGGGGAGGTGAGGAGTGAAAAAAAAAAAGAAGTGAAATGAAGCGAATAAGATATATGCATCCTTGAACCCTTGTTGGCGGGACTGATGCAGGATCTCGGACCAGTGGTCTCTATTTCTACCTCTCTCTCTCTCTCTCTCTTCTTTTTTTCCCTTTTTCCTCATCATTAGGTAACTCAAGGCATACTATATTGCTTGCCATAATTTGTTATATACATAGTCGATTATCATGTATCCAATTAGTACATTGTGGGAAATTAGTAAATATCTGTACTTTGAGACTTTTCTCACCATTGTCCACTCCATTGGAGATTTACGAATCTAAGTCACTTGTTTCCCTCGTTTGAGCGGGACATGACAGGATCTAGAGAGCAAGTCTTATGAGGAGTGGCTGAGGAAATTGAGGTTGTTAAGTATGGAGAAAAGGAGGCTCAGGGGAGACCTTATCACTCTCTACAAATACCTGAAAGGAGGTTGTAGTAAGGTGGGCATCAGTCTCTTTTCCCAAGTAGCAAGTGAAAGGACAAGAGGAAACAGCGTCAAGTTGCGCCAGAGGAGGTTTTAGATTGGATATTAGGAAAAATTTGTTCACTGAAAGAGTTGTCAAGAACTGGAACAGGCTACCCAGGGGAGAGGTTGAGTCACATTCCCTGGAGGTATTTAAAAGATTTGTAGATGTGGATCTTAGGGACATAGTTTAGTGGTGGACTTGGCAGTGTTAGGTTAACAGTTGGACTCAGTGATCTTAAAGGCCTTTTCCAACCTAAAAATTCTATGATTCTATGTTTCTGTTCTATTATTCTATGATATTAAAAGGCAGAATATTTTTATTCTAAAATCTATATCTTATTTTAAATGCAGCAAGTTTCCATCCAATGGAAATAATACTTTCACCATTAAGTATATAAAACTTTGCTTCTAATTTCAGTGAAGGCAGGATGAACTCTTGTATCAATAAAAGATGATTAGTCACTATTTAACTGAGGTGTGACATTTTTCCTGATAAATGCAAACACAAAATTATGAAGTTTAAGAATCGAATTTCAATAGCACCATTAAAAAACTGTATTTCCATCATTTGTGTCTGATTTTTTAAAAAATATAATTTATCTGCACAGTCACAACTTGTGAGCACAATCCATCAATAAAGTAATATTATAGTTGTTCAGCTGTTAAATTATGATTCATTGTGAATAGTTTAAAAGCCTCTGGGATTCTTTCTATATAGTTTCCTCTAGTGTTGGTTTTTTTTTTTTGTTTTTTTTTTTTTTTTAATTTGTAACATGTACCACAGAAATGAGTTATTGTGATGAATTTTGGTTTTGTGATTATTAGCTTTTTAGATTAAGCATTTTATCTTCCTGGTTGCAGCCAAATAAATATATTTACACACAGAGCAGTCTATTATATGCATTCAGTGCATGTGGTTTAAATTTTTTCAATCCAAGTGTAATTCCAGTGGCTAGCTAACAATACAATGTACTGATCAGAAGCTGCAGAGCAATTATTAGCACATATATCACATTACCATATAGGGAGAGATGAGTGTTGGACCTTACAGGAAGGTCTGTTCTGATGTTTTAGTGTTTATTTTCCTCCATGTTTTTCAGAATAACTATCAAACATTTAGGTTATTATTATGCAATTATTGCAATTATATACACCACTATTGGATTAATGTATTCAATACCCAGTTTATTCATTGCAAATTATTTGTATAATCCAATGACAGTGAGAGGTCCCAACTATAGAAATGCTGATGTTCTGTAACAAATGGATTCTATAACATTTGACTGTCCTTTTGCATCTTTACCTTTATTACCACTACTTCCTGTGTTAATCTCACAAGATCTGGGTAAAAGCTAGGTATTTTTCGCAAAATGCATGCAGAACGTTCATCTGTACTGCACCACAAGCAACACCACCTCCTCAACTCCTCCCTCCCCACCCAGGAACTACTCAAGTTCACTTTGTTCTGAAAGTGTATTCCCTAGATGTGGCCATATCAGAGACAAAATGACCATTTTCTGGTCAGCTTTTTTGTGTTTACAACTTAAACTGTTCTTATAGCTAAATGTATGTTAGTGACTAGACAGGATAGCCAAGGTCACACTGATTTGAACAATTGCTGTGCAAGACTGTCACAGTTTGGAGCAGTTTTTGAGCCATGCTGCATGCTACATGAGCTCACTCTGGAGTAATGTCTATGCCAGAAACTCTTCAAATTGCCTGAACCGTGAAATACTTGCAACGTCCCATACTGCCCTGCATAAAACCCCCAACCATTCACACCAAGCAAGTCCATGGCAGCATGCTGCAAAAAACTGCAAATTGCAGATTTGAAGAAGGCTGAGGAGAAAAGGAGGCCATAACCGAAGAGTTTGAGACTGAAAAAGAAAATCCATTAAGCTCTTGAAGAACAGCAGCATGATGATATCTATGGAGCCTGCCACATACTGCTTATGCACTGTGTATCTCAAAACATCTATACCCTCCTTTTAGCATATACTTTTAGTAGGTATGCAGGTCTGTTCCAGAATGTTAAGAAACGAGACAATCCTGTTTACTGACACTGTTTGGAATCCTTTGAAATCTTAAAGATTAAATGGACTCAGAAGTTCTCCTCAGGCTATAGTCTTGACAGTACTCAGGAAAAGGAAGAATCAACACAGGACATACCCTGATCTAACCCTTCAAAACAGCTGAAAAACGAAAATGCTGCTGTAGCTGCCATATGTGACTGCAAAAATACGATAAACAAAAACTAGGCCCTACAACTCCAGGTCTTCAAGCTGAACTTTGGACTATTAACTCATATGGTCATTAAAAATTATCTATTTATTTCCCACAGTCTTTCTAAAGTCTTTAAACTACCCTCATAAAGATAAAATACAAAATAGAAACAGAAATGAAAAATCTCTGTGTGGTCCAGTAGATCCCACCTGCCATTGACTGATACTCTTCTAAAAGATGGTGAGCTCCTCATGAATCTCTAGAACAGAAAGTCAGTGGAAAGACATATGCAAAATGTTGCCATTCCTTGTTGAGCGTGCTCACATAACATACTTAACTAGAATAGCATGATGTGCTCTCTCACACACAGTTTTAAGGCAAATTCAGCTTGCTTGTCTGGCCTGAAGTCAAATATGTGGTGCTGTGTTGGAAGCTATGTTATACAAACATCCTGCAACTTTCAGTCAAGTTCCAAACTGAACGAGGATATTAGTGTAAAGTTTTTGTCTGGGCCTGATCCCAGAAATGGAGACCATCTTAGTACCTGCTTCTCTTTGGGTCACTAGTGCTGTTTTCTATAGCTGTCTTTCAGTATTCTTCATCTGAATCCCATTGCCTCTTCCTGCTCTCCTAACAGTGAGTGAACCAGAAATAACCTAACCAGAGATCTGGTCTTATTTCTCAGATGATGAGGGTAAAGATTCTTGGGGGCCTGTGGGCCTCAGCACAGGCTGGCTAATTCTGTGTCTCATCTGAATGGGAGAAGTCCCAGCTGTTGCATGATTGTTGGGTAGGCATTGACCTGCTTGTAGCTAGTAGCCACTACTGACTGGACGAGTCCTAACTGTTTAGTGAATCATGAAAATTTCTGTAGGGTGATTTCAATGGTTCCAGGTCCAATACATGTTAATGATCAAGCAGGATGTGTCAGTGGTGAACAGGCAGAGAGGTAACCATGCCAAAACTGTTGCTTGGCACAGTTCACCACAGAACTGGTAATATGTCCTTACCAATAAGATTCATTCACAGGATATGCCAGATATTTAAACTCTTTCCAGAAGTGTCCTTGATGTAAGAGTCCAAAATACATTTTGTTTCTCAGTAGTTCACCTGATAAAGTCCATCTGATTTCCTGCTGGGTGTGACTGAGAATAATCTCAAGCTGTAATGCCCTTCTTGCTGAGGACTTTCTCAAACACCTCACAGCATTATTCTATTTTTTATCTAAGTAATTCTCTGGTCTTTTTTCTATACCATTGCTGGAATATTCAGTCAGTGAACTATTTATTAAGATGGTTGCTGATAAGTCTTGTCATGCAGTTGTAAAACTGTAAATATTCTGGAGGAAAGAGTACAAGATTCTCCATGAATGACATATGAAACCTTGTTAAAATGTGTGGTTCAGATGTGAACATCACCCAGATGGAGTATAGGAAAGCCTGAAGACATCTGCAAGGGCCCAGATGTGTCTCCTCTTGAAGTGCTACTTGGCATGTTCTCAAGACACCATAGGAGGAAGATTAAGGAAAATCAATGTGGGAAGCCAGGGAATTTGACCTCAAGAAGAATACCTGGAACTTTGTCAGTAGACAATGTTTTGAGCATGAGCAAGGTTTGAGTTCTATCATCATTAATTTTACTCTTTAGAAAAGTCATGGCTATTCTCAGTTAGCATTTGATTTTAGTCCTGCTACTTTAATCAGGTACCTTTAAAATTCTGCAATGACAAGAATATGGAAGAAAGCTAATATACCTGGAATTGCCTATTCTTCTTCTACATTCACAATAATAAAATTAAATTGTTCACGTGGCTTTTCAGATGTTGGATGTTATAAACTGTTTTACAAAGTAATGAATTAAATGTTGGTAGTGCTGTGCCCTGTAGGCAAACCGAGCTTCTATTATGCTGCAACAATTGTTCACACACAGACGTAGAATTGCAACCTGATTTTATATTGAGAGCATGAATTGAGAGGACACTGAGGTTATTCTCTACTCATTTTGTATAGTTCCAAAGGCTCTGAAAATTTTCATCTGAATAGACAAAGGCATACAAGGCAGAAAGAACAGCTATAGATGAAGAAACTATCAACAGCTAAATTTTGCTGATTTAAACCACCAGAAGTAGCTAACCTAAAACCTTTGTTGGCATTGTGATTTGTCAATATGCAAAAAGGGTGTAGTCACAGAGAAAAAGTATTCAACACTATTCACATTTTGTTTGCAAATCACCATATCCAACTTTATCAGCAATATATATAAACTATTGTGAGTGAAGCTTATGAATTGTGTTAAGTGCTAATGATGATATGACTAAATAATTTACTCATTGCCCTCTTTGGCCAGACTTCTCAGACTAATTCTATCTGATCCCTTCCTGACTATGTCTCAGTTTGTTGTTTTTTTTTTTTTTTTTTTTTCTGTGAACAGAAATATTTATCTTGATACATCATCTCCTAGAAAAGAGATTTACATAAGAATATAAACCAATTATTTTTTTAAAACAGGAAATTTAAGTCCTGATTTAAAAGGAAAGCACTGTAGACAGGGGAAGCAGTGGTTATTTGAAGGTCTCCTCATCGAGTTTACTACAGAAGGCTTTTGTAATTATGTTTATCTACCTGATTCTTTCTTCTTCCTAATGTAATAATTTTGAACCAGTTAGTCAGTTGCTCAGGACCATTTCCTGTTGGGTTTTGAAGATCTCCAGGGATGGAGACTCCAGAACTTTGTTGGGAAGACTGTTCCAGTGTTCAATTACCCACACAGTAAAATTTATTTTCTTAAGTTGGTGTAATGAAGAACACTGGAGAAGACAGGAGATAATGGAGAGTCTACAGTTAGCCTACTGTGTGTCAAAATGAATATAAGGGAGAATTAAGTCCTGAAATGGAGATGTGGATGCCTAGCAGCCATGGGATGAAAGTGGTAATACTACAGTAAGGTAGTATTTAGTATGAAAATATAAATTTAACAATTAATAAAATTACTTGTTATGAAAAGGAATTGATTTTTTTTTTCTGCTTTATTTATATCCCCAGATTGTGTTGGTTCTAAGCAGCATTTCCTAGTGTGAGAGGGTTAACCTTATGACTTTTAACCTAGTTATCTGTTGTTATCTTGTGTGGAAAAGACAGAAACTTATTTCTTGTTAGGTCACTGTCACTACAGTGATAGTATGGGAAGATCAATAAATAGAGGACTGAGATGTCACGGCAGTCCGGTGAAGTTCCTGCTGGCTGGAAAAGCGGAAACATAACACCCATTTTTAAAAAGGGAAAAAAGGAAGACCCAGGGAACTATGGGCCAGTCAGTGTCAGGTCCTTTTGTCCTGGAGAGTCGTGAACTGGACACAGCAATCACAATGCAGTCTTCTAGCTTCTGGTTGAAGAAGAATCACTCCCCTCAACATGCTGACTACAGGCTTGTGTGGCTAAAAGAGAGTCATCTGACATCTAGAAATAGGTGCACTTATGAGAATATAATGAATACTGGCTTGCCTTGAACCTCATTATAAGCCTATTACTGTAGAGTAACCAACAACAGCACATAGCTATTTTGAAACACAATGATGACATAGGCAGATATGATGTATGTGAGCAATATGACTATCAAAGGAGCAAAGGTATGTGTAGTTTCAAGTAACAGAAAGTTGTTAGACAATGGACACAATAAACACAAAGGACTGTAAATAGGAAGGACATCCAACTGAATACACAAGAAAGATGACAGACAAAATTGAAAACAAGATAGGCAGTATCAGGAGCACATAAAATCCCTTTATTATTTTTGAGATGAGTATTAGAGCAAAATAATATAAAAACATCAAAGATAAGCAGAAAACAAAGAAGAAAAGCACTCTTCTTCATTAACAAGGATCACCTTGACCATAGCCATCAATGCTTACTATATGGCATCAGCTTCATGGTATTGTACACTCACAGTAGGATATGAGTGTTAAGGACTGACAGTTTTGTACATTTAGTAATATTGATTAATAATGTATAAGAATTAACCATAAGCATAAAATGTGTTGTTAGCAAATTAATTCAGTAAGGTTCAGATTTAAAGTTTGGTTTTGAAGTTTAAAGCTGACCTGACTTTTCACTCTTCTAAACACTCTCAGAACAGCAACCTGATGCCCTAACAACTACCACATGTATATCCATGTTTTTCAGTTACTAATACAGCCCAGAATGTGCTTGGTATTCTTTGCTTCAGTAACACATTGTTGATTCATGCTCAACTTGTTGCCTACCAGGAGCCCCAGGTCTTTCTCTACTTTCTTGCTGGTTGCCCTCAGCCTGTAACTGAGTCATGGCATTATCCCATCCCTGGTGCTGGACTTCACACTTGCCCTTGTTGAGTTATATTAAATTCCCATTGAGTCATTTTTTTCAGCCTGATCAGGTTATGCTGAATAGCAACCCTGCCCTCCAGTGTATCACCCACAATTTTGGATCATCTGTAAACTTGCTGAGCGTACCGTCTATCTCATTCTCCAAGTGATATTAAGCAGTGATGACTGCAGGCTGCAAGATGGAGTTTGTAGAGCTGATCACAACCCTTTAAGCTCAGCAGTCCAGCCTATTTTTCACCTGTCTTTTAGTCCATCAGTTTTCCTGTTCATTCTTTTTTGACATTTTGTCAACCCTATTTGACCCTTGTGTGTTTAAACATGTGCTGTTCTTGTTTTTGACTCTGAGGAGGCCATTCCTGAAGACCAGTCAGCTCTCTTAGTCTCCTTTGCCCTCCAGGGCAGCCTTCCATGGCAATCTGCCATGCATATCCCTGAACTAGATAAAAATCTACTTTAACGAAGAAGAGTTAAATTCCACTATTAATTTTTCTCACTTCTCCCAGTATTTTAAAAGCCATAATCTCATGGGTGTTGAAGCCAAATTAAAAAGCAAGAGACCTGACCAGGAGTAAGAAAAACAAAAAAGGTGTAAAATTTCGCATGAAAATCATTGGACCCATTCAGATCAAAGTTCTAAAAAGACACATCATAATAACAAGACACTTGAAGTAAAAAAACTTCTAGTGTTCATAAACTGTCTTATTTAATTTACAGGGAGGAAACAGGGTACCCTTCCCTTCACACACATTTACAAGTGAAAATATGTCTTTGCAATGAAATAATTCGTTAGGGAAAACATGAAAAAGATGATCTTCACTTTTATACAAGTCCTCAGAATAAATTTATTGGCTGAATCTGTATTAGGAAGACAAGTAAGTGTGAAACTGCAGCTTTCTTTTCTGGCAGACCATGAGGCTAACTTCCTGACTATGTATTGAAACTATTGACACTAAATTTCTAACCATGTCCGGGAACTGTTTAGAAGAGTAGGAAATTATTAGACAAAAATTATGCCATAGACTTTCTAACAAATTAGTTGTACAGAGAAATTGAGCTCCAGTGCTTGAGAATGTGGCCTAGTAAACAAATGGTCCCTGGTATAGATGAACTCAGTTTCTTGATATTTGTGGTTTTGTGATTTATGCTAAATGTCTGCATAAAGACATATTTTTCCCACTTAAATTCCTTGGTGCTGTGCAATCACAGTTTCAAAAAATTCAGATTTCAATTATGTGAAAAACTCAGTTTTTTGCTTTTTTTTCCCTCTTTTTTTTTTTTTTTTTTTTTCTGAATAGCAATGACATTTCAGAAGCTTTTGAAAAATTTTTCGTATTGTTAAGGTCAAAATTTTTCCTTTTTTTATTGTAAAGTTGAGTTTTATTTTATATTTTATCATTTATATCTTTTATTATTTATTTATTATACATCCTCATGGGAAAGCAAAATATTTTTACCATACTGAAAGTAAATATTTCTATGTTCTTGAGACAATCTTCCCTCTTCATGTCAGATTTTTATGTATTTCTGCCACTTGCCTGTCTAGTCTAATATTATTTATTTATTTTTATATCTAATAATGATAAAGAAACCCTCTTGCTCTTACTCAATAAACTTTTTTCAGTATGTTTTTGTCCTGGTCCTCTAGCTCTACATATGATAGTAATTCAAATGCACACATGCATTTCTTCACTGAAAGGGTTGTCAAGCGTTGGAACAGGCTGCCCAGGGAAGTGGTTGAGTCACCATTCCTGGATGTATTTAAAAGACGTGTAAATGCCTCAGGGATGTGGCTTAGTGGTGGATTTGACAGTGTTAGGTTTATGGTAGGACTTAATGGTCTTAAAGATCTTTTGCAACCTAAATGGTTCTATGATTCTATGTAGCTGTTGGTGGACATGTTTTTTTTAAATACCTTTCTATATTAGCTTTATCTGTTTTCCCATGGACAAACAGCTTGACCATGTTGATACTTCAATACTTTTAAATAAAAAAAGAAGAGAAGTATCCCAGTAAAAAATGTGTTTTAACCAAATCCTTGTACTGTACCTTAATGCACATACAGCTACGTATGTGCACATACACAGAGTTACTTGAAATGTACTTTAGGATTTTTTAAGGCATTCATAAGATTGCATTTCCACACATTTTCCATCTGTATCAACATCCATTTGCAGCTGAGACTTTATGTGAATATCTGAGTGTCAGGCTGAGCCCAGTAATGAGACAGTCTTACATCTTATGGTTACATATTTAAGATTTAGCTTAAAAAGCAATAGGAAAAAAAAAATCCAGGGATAAGAGTAAAGCACAAATGAGCAGGAGCATCTGTTTTTCCAGTATTAGCTCAAGTTATCCCTTCTTAGTATTGTGCTGTTACACAATACTATTCTGTACTTACATTTTCATAGACATTTTTTCTTGTCTGTGCAAATGTAGATGTCAGAGAACCCTACTTTGCTCTAATTGCTGAGCTTTGCATGCTTCAGTTATGAAAAAATATTTAACATTATTTATTTAATCATTTAATCATGATAAAAGGATGAAGACTATCTTTCTTATTTTCTTTCATACAGCAGAGTTCACTTACAGATGTAGGAGTATCAAAGAATTCTCTGTTGGCTTATAAGACCCCTGAGAATTGTCCTCTTTAGCAGACAGTCTCCTTCCTGAAATCATTTACAGCATATCTTATACATTTGCGCTTTGGTCCTCATCATTATTGGTTATTAATTGCCAGGTCACTTAGGAATTGAATTATAACGCTCATATATTTCCCTTAGGGTACTGATTATCCACTTCTCTTTGCTCTGATAACAATAAAAGGCTGTCATGAAATTACTGACTGCCAGCACTGTGTTGTTACTACAGCTGAACAAACTCATTTTTGTCAGGGTATCACAAAAAAAAAATTTACTTCTGCATAATTCATGTAACGACTGCATACGAAATAGAGATGAAAGCCTTCTAGAAGAGTTTCTTTACCTTCAAAGAAGCAAAGCAAGCATATATATAATTGTATTAAAAGCAAAATTTCTGAAAAAGTAGATAAAGCACATTTTCATATACTATATACATTCAGTCTAAAATTGTGGCAGGAGTAATCTTTTACTGAAGAGGTATACAATGCAACCTCTAGGTTTGTGTCTCTACTATGACAAACAGGCCAAGTGATCCCTTTTAGAAATATTTTTTTTTTTTAAGTAGTTGAGTTTATACCTTTCCAAAACTTAGTAAAATATTGTCACAGAACCAAAATGTTGGATAGAAATATTTTCATTTATAGGCTGAACTCGTCATGCCCAGGTAGAATCTACAGGTTTTGGCATTACCATTTATAGTTGGTACATGTGGGGGTGTTTTGTTGATCAGGGATATCAATTAAACTCAGACACCAGAGTGAAAAGAGCAGACATATTTTACTAGAAATAACAAAATAATATAACAGAATAATACAGAAAAAATACAGTAAGAAAAGACAGAAGAGTGCACTTAAACAAATAGGAAAATACAGGGTAATGCATCAAATCATTACTACCTGAGAGAGAGAATAGTGATTAATAAAGATCCATCACCACTTGCATACTTTACCATCATCCAGATCCGCAGTCGCTGGGCAGCCCCGGTTACAGCGAGGATTTGGAGAACCTTTTCCTGCAAGTGGGAAATCCTACGCGGTGCGTCCACCGATAGGTGAGGCTTCCAAAGTCGCTGTGAGCGGGCCCAACCTTATATACCTGAAATCAGTAAGCCACAATAGCTGGCACCTTTTGTTTTAAGCGGAAAAATCTGGAGTCAGTCTCACGTTAGATTTTCCCAGAGCCTGGCCGGGGCTCAGGGAAAAAACTAAGGGAGTTTTCCCAGCTTATCTAGTTGATTTATGAGCAAGGTCACACACCAGGTCACAGGGCTAGACAATTGTCTCTGTGGCCCTGTTATTGTGGCCTTGTTACCTTGTTTACACACACAAAGAAGGATACATGTTTTATGATGTTTAGGTTACATTTTCTATACATATCTCACTAATGACTACGTACGGAGTTAGCAATTTCGGTTCAAGTCCTATTGTTCAGGTTTCAATATTCTCACCTTTTACATCAGGACAGGTGGTTTGTTATAATTTTAGTACAATACCTATTGATACAATGCTTGTCAGTTATGAAGCACACAGGATTCATCTATAGGTCAACTCTGGCTTGGGCTTATTGTCCAAGCCTTAGCACTTCAGGGGGTTTTTCCCCTTTTCCCTATATGCTCTACTGGTATGTTATCAGCTGTCTGTGATATCCTTTCAGGAAGTATTTTTGCTAGACAAATTGAGTACACAGCTTTTATTCTCTTTCAAGATAGTAGCAGCACAAGATGGTATGATACATTATGTTTAATTAGATGTTATTAAGTATATTAGGATGCTGAGAGACAAAATATTGGCCTTGTATTACTTCTGACTGTTGGATTAAGTTTGCTCAAAAAGCATGTGACATCTTAATTTTGTTCAAATACTTACATCCATTCTGCTATAGCACATTTAAACCTTGGTGGAACTCATCACAGGCTCATAGCATTCTTCCAGTCTTTTTTGGTCCTTTTCTCAAGGAACATCTGCCACTTTCTGTTTTGGCAGGCTGGGACACTGTCCTTTTACTTTGTTCAGGAAGCATCCTCCCTTGCTTCAGATTTTTGTGTAAGACCTTTATCTCAGAATTTAACATTGTCTCAACATGAAACACATAGAGCCACACTGTGTCTGTTGTTTGCTCTTGTGGTGCCAGTACTTTCCATCCCAAATGTGATTTTTGTTACTAGGTCCAAACTGACTTTCCACCAGTAGGTTGTGACTATGGTGTAATGTGTTACTATGTAATTAATAATGTGAAAACACAAATTCAGAATTACGTGAAGTATTCTATTCTGACAGGAACTTCTGCAATGGTATTAATGATATCTTTACTGAAAATGTATTTCTAGTACCATCTAGTTTGCCTCTTCACAACCCTTTAACACTGATCTGAAACAGTGTTCCTGTATTTGGCTAGCCTACACAGGCTTTTCTTTCCCACAGTGATTTCCAGCAATGGCTTCTCAGCACACAAAAAAACAGGAATACATGTAAGAAATAGATTCTCCTTAAGTCTGATCAATTTCCTCCTTATAACTGTGTAGCAAATGCTTTACAGAATCCAAGTAATTATTTTATGACTTATGCCACACTTACAAAACAGAGATAACATGTTCATCTACCATGATCTGTCTTTAGTAAGACCCATTACATTTTATCCAAATTTTGATTCATGTACGTAATGATCCTTCTTTTCAAAATGTTTTTAGATGTTACCTATTAGTAGAGTCAGATTATTTATTCAGATTAAACTCAGATGATTAAGAAAAGTGACATGTTCCTACTCATGTCTTGAATCAGCCTATGAGACACTTACATATAACCTTGTACATTTTTCTGGAGAGCACAAGCATTGGCTAGTGCTATATTAAATATTTTCTGTATAAAATGCCCCACACTTATCACAACCCAAAAGAGAAAATGAGAATAATCTATAGGTCAAAGAGGAAACAGTTTTGAGGGAACAAGTGTGAACCCCATTTCAACAGCTACTGCCACCTTCTAGCTTTTACAAGCAGACAGCAGCAGCCTCCAGGTTGATAACTGTATTAAGAACAAACTTTTTATTCATTGTTTTGCTAACTAACCTGATTATTCCCATAAAGTTAAAGCTTTCTTTGTTTTTGATTCCTGTTATTTCTTTCTGTAAACTATTCCATCTGACTCATTCATTAAAAATTGCTATTTCCTATAGATTACTAGACTGTAAAGAGGAATAGTTGTTTAAGGGTAGGTCATATCTTTTCAACTCAGTATAGCAATCAACACAGAGAAAAAATTATACCCTGAAAGGAATCATAAAAGGTCTTCAGCAAGAGCCTTATGTGTATGAATGACATTCCTCTCTTCCTGTTCAGTAGCCCGTATCCTCACCTTAGAACATGGAAAACTAAAAGAGTGTAGGGTTTTTATCTTTTTATCTTAATATTTATGTCTTTTTTTGCCATCCCATATGAATTTTATAGCTTTATTTATTTATAACTTATATGCAGACTCTATAGCTCCTCTGATAATGGGGGGGTTCAGGCTATATGTACTCAAGAATTATTTTCCATTCTCAGCTAGGTTTTTTGGATCACACATTGCCTATCTGAATTGTACATCATCAGCCATTTGTTTTAATACTTGGCTAGTGACAAGTGAACAAAACAGGATTTATCAGAAGCAACAATGAACCACCCCTTTGTGTAAATTCCATTAATCACAATGTCAAGCTGGATAACCATGGGGTCAGATGATAACTTCTGACCTGTAATTATCTTTATCTCAGGATACACAAGTAGCCCATAAATATTAATACTTGGGCAGTTTCATTATACATGCATGAAAATTTTACCTGCGTATTAGGTGTTGAATATACATCAGAACAATCAGAATGTATGTCCTCACTAAATTCGTGTATTAGAAACTGACATACATATTTCTTCTTTGCAATAAAGTGAAAAATGTTGAAGGGGCTTGAAAAATACTTTTTCCTAGAAATATTAATTACACTCTTTTAGAAACAGTAGACAACACTTCACCTCTATTGACTTATTGCAGTTTAAGTTTCAACACCTTTCACTATGGATCCATTATTTCTTTACATATTCAAATTAATAATATAATGGATTACTTTGTCTTTTGGTTTAGCACTGCATATGTTCCCTTTGAAGTGTATATTTGATTGAAGTGGTATTGTGGCAGACCCCCTAAGGCAAACTCAATGAAATAATTTTCTGAGGTCAACCTAGTGAACAAAAAACAACTAAATGGAGCATATGTCTAATAATAGAGCTGAGTACCAGTTCCCAGCTTTTCTCAGAAGGGACACAAGGGAGCCATTTGTAACATCCTGCTTCTAGAAGCAAGATGACTGACCATCTTTGGAGGAATTAGGACAAACTTTTTCTGTTCTAGTCTTTAAGGTGTGGTGGTTTGGGCTTGGTTTTTTCAATTGTTCCTTGAAAGTTTCTAAAGTATATACGAAGAGTACCTGTCTTCTATACCCATAAATTACCCATCAGTATTTCCAGTAGTGTCATGAAGCTGTTGTGTATCTATTAGAGGAATGAAAAAAGTCCACAAACTTAACACAGTTCTGAACTAAAGTCATTCATGAACATTTATTTGCTTTAATATTCATGACACAACTGCTTTCATAAGAAATATGATTTTAAAAATCCCTTACACTAGAGAACATTAAAAGGATCATACATAACAGTTCATTGATAAATTCACACCACAACAAATACAGTTGTCCAGATCAGATTTTACCTTGAGATATGGAAAGTAAATTTAGAACCACTGTTTATTTCATTGAAAGATTTATTTTATAAGGATGTAAGATATATTCCTCGAGGTTAATATAATTTTAGCAAATAAAAGAACCAGAATTTAAATGTTGGGTATAATGTATAATACTTACTTTTTGGAGTAGCCTTATGCATAAATAATCAGTCTTTTAAGGTCCATTTCTATGTATTTGTATCACCATGCTGCCTAACAAGTACCACTGTTCTAGGTGCTGCATATACAAATAGTAAAATTCAACCATGTACAGATCCTTTACTCTAAGACAAAATGCATATGGGAGAACTGACTGCCAATAGTTTTGCAGGAGATAACAGCAGAGCTGGGAATGAATACAGAAAAGCTGGATACTTCGACCCCATACATTGCCAACTTAGAGAGTATTTAAGTTTCAGAAAATGACTCAACTTTTACATTTCCTAGAGATATCTATTCCCTGATGGGAAGTGGGAGGCATCAATATTCCATTTAACCAGAAACCTAAAATAACTTCATACGATAATGAACATCCAGACTTCTCCAAGTTTCAATGTCATTAATATTATCATCCACCTTCGGTACAAGAACCTACTGGACAGAAGATTTTTCTGAGGAAGTGGCAGGCTTGGATACCTGCCTCCCACAGATATGGGAATTTCAAATAGAGTGGCCATCCAGATTACAGGTATTATGAGAAGGGCACCTTCTGGTGAAGGTAAGTAGTTCTGCTAGTGGTGAGGAATTAAAAAAGAAAGTAAACAGAGGACAGGTTAAATTTGGCCTGATCAGTAAATCTGCAAAGGTCTGGATGCAGGCTGCTCACATAGCTCATTTACTCCTGTAAAACACAAGAGGTCACTATCAGGAAGACCCAGAGATCACCTTATGTATCTGTAGATAATGAAAGGATATTGTTTCAGATGTGCATGAGATATCTGGATTATGGCTGAGGTAGGTGAGGCATGGCTTGGCCTGGAATCTCCGCAGGTCAACAGTTGCCTCAGTATGTCCAGAAGTTCAAAACATACTTAGAGTCATGCCAGCCCCACTTATTCTCGCTAACTTGAAGGGTTAACAGTAAGGATGGTTGAGAAATTTGTCTGTCCAACTGACGAAAAAGTATGCATGGCTATAAATTATGCACTGGTAATCTTTATCACCACTGGATATAAAAGGAGATAGATAAGAAAAGGAAAAACTTGAGTCCTATTTTATCATGGAATCATTAAGTTTTTTAGGTTGGAAGAGATCACAGGAAGTCAGGAACACATTGCTCAAAGCCTTATCTTGTCAATTTATGAACAGTTTAGAAGATGGAGATACTAAAGACTCTCTGGATGAAGAAAAGCTTGTAGGACCAAATTTTTGATATATTTTTCCAGCTTTATCACTCAATTTAGTAAAAGGTATGAGCCTCTTTAATCAAGTAATAAGCGATAGGACAAGAGTTAATGGCCTCAAATTGCGCCAGGGAAGGTTTAGACTAGATATTAGGAAGTATTTCTTTACAGAACGGGTAGTTAGACGTTGGAATGGGCTGCCCAGGGAGGTGGTGGAGTCCCCATCCCTAGAGGTGTTCAAGAGGCGGGTTGACATAGCGCTGAGGGATATGGTGTAGTTGGGAACTGTCAGTGTGAGGTTAATGGTTGGACTGGATGACCTTCAAGGTCCCTTCCAACCTAGATGATTCTGTGATTCTGTGAAAAAGATTACAATACCTTTCTCTCATATAAATTAGACTCAGCTTCAAGCAAGAAAGTTCTCTAAACATATTTTGAATTATAAATAGCTGGATAATACTTTGAAAGATCTATAGTAAATATAATATCACAAATTCAGTTCAGGATTCTTCAGAACTGAAGAAGATTTACTTTGTTAGGTTTTTCATCTTATTCTATCACAAATATAAAACGATATCTGAACAATATCTTTTCTTTTTTTTTTTTAAGAAAAATGAAAAATAGAATTATCTGAAAAAGATAACAAAAATGGAATATGCAGATACAAAACTAAAACAAAAGTTAAATCCCTTCCCTCTTACCACCAAAATGAAAGAATACACATTTGCCACAGCTCACACTTCAAATCCCATTCAGTTTTCTTTGAAAAACAGATCAACTTACCTTCAACTTCTCCATAAACAGGAAATGTACAACTATTTGCATGATTTTCTGGTTTAGAACATTAAAGAATGCAGAGCTGTACATTGCATTCAAAGCCAGAAATGTACTCTTTACTATAAGACTTTACAGACAGTGAAACCATGGTGATTCTGCTGTGCACTAGAGCAGCTTAATGAGAGCCTATAAAGTTGATCCCTTTTGGTGCATTGTACCACATAGAGCTTACAGCTGGTATAGAATTTTAAAGAGGTGAAGCAGGAGTGAAAAAAACAGTCAGGGACACTCAAAGCTTATGATTGTGTTAGTAAAGCTGCCAATCGGAGAGAGACCTGGGGGTGTTGATTGACAGCCGGCTGAACAGGAGCCAGCAGTGTGCCCAGGTGGCCAAGAAGGCCAATGGCATCCTGGCTTGTATCAGAAATAGCGTGGCCAGCAGGGACAAGGAAGGGATCTTACCCCTGTACTCGACACTGGTGAGGCTGCACCTCGATTACTGTGTTCAGTTTTGGGCCCCTCACTACAAAAAGGACATTGAATGACTCGAGCGTGTCCAGAGAAGGGCAATGAAGCTGGTGAAGGGTCTGGAGCACATGTCGTACGAGGAGCGGCTGAGGGAACTGGGGTTGTTTAGTCTGTAGAAGAGGAGGCTGAGGGGAGACCTCATCACCCTCTACAACTACCTGAAAGGAGGTTGCAGAGAACTGGGGATGAGTCTCTGTAACCAAATAATAAACAATAGGACAAGAGGTAATGGCCTCAAATTGCGCCAGGGAAGGTTTAGACTAGATATTAGGAAGTATTTCTTTACAGAACGGGTTGTTAGGCGTTGGAATGTGCTGCCCATGGAGGTGGTGGAGTCCCCATCCCTGGAGGTGTTTAAGAGTAGAGTCGACATAGCGCTGAGGGATATGGTGTGGTTGGGAACCGTCAATGTTAGGTTAATGGTTGTACCGGATGATCTTCAAGGTCTTTTCCAACATAGACGATTCTGTAAAAAAAAAAGTTCTAGGGCAATATCCCAAGCACTGGAAATCTATATTCTCAAATTTTTAGAATGGCCAGCACTTCCCAAAATTCTTATGCATTGTTTGGGTGTTATTCCAGTCCAGGGATCATTTACAACAGTCAGCTTGATCAAAACCATTCTGTTTCAAAAACAAAGAGTGTAATAATATTGACATAGTCAAATGGTGTCAGCTAGCAAAAACATACCATCATGAGTGCTCAAGCTGCAGATTTGCAGTAGTACACAAGGATTTAACTGAAAATACTGTCTGCCATAAACAAAACTGGTGAGTTGTGAGATATGTCACAAATAATTCCTATAATTGCAAGGTTCTTTTAGTCCTGACATAAATCCACATGTTTGTCTTTTTATACATTATATCACACCTTTTTCCATACACTATGGGATGAATAATTTAATATGGAAAACAGTTTTGAAGCAGTACTAAGAACATTATCTTTTGCCATATAAGCTATATGGACACATTTGCAGTGTACCTACTAAAGGGCTCTGAGATCAAAAAAATGCTCCAGGATTCTGTACCTGACACCTCTATCTCTCCCTTGAGGCTCCTTTTCTCCAGGCTAAACAACCCCTGTTCCCTCAGCTGCTCCTCACAAGACTTGTGCTCTAGACCCTTCACCAGCTTTGTTGCTCTTCTTTGGACATGCCCCAACACCTCAATGTTTTTCTTGTAGTGAGGGGCCCAAAACTGAGCACAGTATTTGAGATGCGGCCTCACAAGTGCAGAGTAGAGAGGGATGATCACTTCCCCAGACCTGCTGGACACACTATTTCTAACACAAGTCAGGATGTTATTGGTTTTGTTGTCATTCTGGCTTATACTCAGCTGGCTGTTGACTAACACCCCCAGCTCCTTTTCTACCAGGTAGCTTTTCAACCACTCTTCCCCAAGCCTGTAGCATAGCATGGGTCTGTTGTGACCCAAGTGCAGAACCTAGCACTTGTTTAACCTCATACAATTGGCCTTGGCCCACCAATTCAGCCTCTCCAGATCCCTCTGTAGAGCCTTCCTACCCTGTAGCAGATCAACCCTCCCACCCAATTTGGTGTCATCTGCAAACTTACTCAGGGTTCACTTGATCCCCTTGTCCATATCCTTGATAAAGATATTAAACAGAACTGGACCCAGTACTGAGCCCTGGGGAACACCATTGGTGACCAGCCACCAATTGGATTTAACTCCATTCACCACAACTCTTTGAGTCCAGCCATCCAGCCAGTTTTTTACACAGTAAAGAGTATGCTCATCCAAGCCATGATGAGCCAGATTCTCCAGGAAAATGTTGTGGGAAATGGTGTTAAAGGCTTTACTAAAGTCTAGGTAGACAACACCCACAACCTTTCCCTCATTCACTGAGCAGGTCACCTTGTCATAGAGGAGATCAGGTTAGTCAAGCAGGACCTGCCTTTTGTAAACCTATGTTGACTAGGCCTGATCATCTGGTTGACAAGCCTGTAGTTCCCGGAATCCTCCTACTGGCCCTTCTTGTATTTGGGTGTCACATTTGCTAATTTCCAGACAACTGGGACCTCCTTGGTGAGCCAGGACTGCTGATAAATTATTGAAAGTGTCTTTGTAAGCACTTCCACCAGCTCCCTCAGTACCCTTGGGTGGATCCCATCTGGCTCTGTAGACCTGTGTGTGTCTAAGTTGTGTAGCAGGTCACTAACCATTTCTTCTTGGATTATGGGGTCTTCATTCTGCTCCCTGTCCCTGTCTTCCAGTTCAGGGAGCTGGGTAACCCGAGAACAACTGGTCTTACTATTAAAGACTGAGGCAAAGAAGGTATTAAGTACCTCAGCTTTATCATCAGCCTTTGCCACTGTTTCCCTGTGCACCTAATAAAGGATGGAGATTGTCCTTAGTCCTCCTATTGTTCCTAATATATTTATAGAAACATTTTTTGTTGTCTTTTATGGCAATAACCAGATTAATTTCTATCTGCGCTTTGACCCTTCTAATTTTCTCACTGCATAACTTCATGTGAGACTGAAATGTTAAATGATTGTCTCAAAGCTTGCTTGTGTCTGTGCTTTGAGTCACGGGGTGGTGTCAGTAACACCTCAACCATTCATCAAGGACCAGCTGTGGCCATTGTAATTAATCTAAGGAATATCACCCAAGGAATAAGGAATGTATTGAAGGATGTACGCTCCCACTCCCTTGCAGTTGTATTGACAAACTCCTTAGATAAGCCTCAAAGTGGTGGACTGAGTGAAACCAGGTGTCTCTCATCAAACACAAGGACCGCTGATCTCCAGCCATTGTATAAACCTGATACTTTGTGGTTCTATTGTATTGCTAATGACTTTGGGTTTTCGGCATTGAATTGATAAGAGGTGATTATTTCTGCCCCAGAAGCCGGATGATTGCTCAAGAAGCATGAAGTCAGCAAAAACCTGTGGGAATAGAGGGAAAACTAAAGATGGGCAGATATGCTAATCAGCTGATAAGACAAACTTAAAAGGTGATCGAGAACTTTGCTCAGTGCACCCATCATTGAAGTTAGATCTGTGTGCACCCACCACTGAAGAACTGAAGACTGAGGACCCACAGGACACCACTGGATCCATGGTGGTGGCTATACTTGCAACCCTATCCTGCATCCTTGCTTTATTTCTGTCTTTTCCTTCCATTCTGTCCTATTGTTACCCCTCTTCACTTATAAAAACTGTTTTGGGTGTACGGCGTTTGACCTTTTTTGTGTCTTAATCTCACTCTTGGGATCATATCAAAACCTCCCTCGACATTGGATCGGGACACCTCACGACATCCTTGTAGACCTCCTGAGTTGCCTGCCCCTTCTTCCAAAGGCCATAAACTCTCCTTTCTTTCCTGAGTTTCAGCCAAAGCTCTCTGTTCATCCAGGCCGGTCTTCTTCCTTGCCAGCACATTTTTCGGCACATGGTGACAGCCTGCTCCTGTGTCTTTAAGATTTGCTTCTTGAAGAATATCCAGCCTTCCTGGTCTCCTTTGCCTTTCAGGACTGCCTCCCATGGGACTCTGTCAACCAGCAGGCCAAAGTCTGCCCTCCAGAAGTCCAAGGTAGTGGTTCTGCTGACCCCTCTCCCTTACTTCTTCAAGAAAATTCTTATCATTTCATGTTTTCTATGCCCCAAACGGCCTCCAACTATCACATCACCCCCAAGTCCTTCTCACAAACAGGTCCAATGGGGTGTCTTCCCTAGTTGGCTCATTCACCAGCTTTGTCAGGAAGTTATCTTCCACACACTCCAGGAACTTCCTAGACTGTTTTGTCTCTGATGTATCATATTCTCAGCAGGCACCTGGTAGGTTGAAGTCCCCCACAAGAGCAAGGGCTAGATAAGGAAGAGGTTAGAAAGATCCAATTGAATCTGGCAAATCAGAAATTGGTTACAGGACTGGAGCTACAGCCAGGAGTTTGGCTACTTTGAGAAACACTTTGAGAAACCTGGCCAACCATGACCCAAGATGGGAAGGAAGACCATCTTCAGTCATAGGCTTGCCAAGCTGGTGAAGAGGACTTTAAACTAAAGTTGTTGGGGGAGGGGGATCTCAGTCCATCCCACTCCTACCCATTTGATGCCAGTGACAGCAATAGATGTCCAGAGCCTGGTCAGGGATCACAGGTCAGCAGAAGAGAACCTGAAGAGCAGCACAAAAGAATTCCAGCCTGTAAGTCAGCTTCATTGGGGGCCCAACTTAAATGCCTCTATGTAAACACATGTAGTATGGGGAATAAACAAGAGGAGCTAGACACATGTGCATGCCTGCAGGGCTACAATCTTATTGGCATCACAGAGATGTGGTGAGATGGCTCCTAAGACAGGAGCGTTGGAATGGAAGGTTACAGACTCTTTAAGAAGGACAGGCAGGGGAGATGAGGACTGGGGATCGCCCTCTATGTCAACAACCAGCTGGAGTACATGGAGCTCTGGCTGGGAATGGATGAAGAGGTAACCAGGAGCTTATGGGTCAAGATTAAAGGGAAGGCAGGGACAGGAGATGTTATAGTGGGGGTCTGCTACAGGCCACCTGACCAGTAAGACGAGTGGATGAGACCCTCTATAAACAGATAGGAGCGGCCTCATGTTCACAAGCCCTGGTTGTCATGGGAGACTTCAACCACTGGATATCTGTTAGAGGGACAACACAGCAAGGCATAAGCAACCCAGGAGATTCCTGGAATGTGTTGATGATAACTTCCTTTTCCAAGTGATAGAGGAGTCAATGAGGAGAGCTGCTATGTTGGACCTTGTTCTCACCAACAAGGGGGGGGGGGGGGTGTTGGTGGGGAACGTAAAGCTCAAAGGCAGCCTTGTCTGCAGTGACCATGAAATAGTAAAGTTTAAAATCCTTAGGGCAGCGAGGACGGCACACAGCGAGCTTGCTACCTTGGACTTCAGGAGAGCAGACTTTGACCTCTTCAGGGATCTGCTCGACAGAGTAGCATGTGATAAAGCCCTCAAGGGAACAAGGGCCCAAGAAAGTTAATTAATATTCAAGGATCACCTCCTCCAAGCTCAGGAGTGATGCATCCTAACAAAGAGGAAGTAAGGTAGGGCCGCCAGGACACCTGCATGGAGGAACAAGTAGCTCCTGGACAAATTGAAACATAAAACTGTGGTCAGACAGCAGAATAGGCTGCCCAGGGAGGTGACGGAGTCACTATCCCTGGATGTGTTTAAGGGTTGTTTAGATGAGATTTTGGGGGATATGGTGTAGGGGAGAACTTTGTAGAGTAGGGCTGATGGTTGGACTCGATGATCCCAAGGGTCTTTTCTAACATGAATGATTCTGTGATTCTGTGATTCTGTGAAAAAGGAATCCTACAGATGGTGGAAGCAAGGACAGATAGCCTGGGAGGAATACAGAGAAACTATAAGAGCATCCAGGGATCAGGTTATAAAAGCCAAAGCCCTGATAGAAATAAATCTGGCCAGGGACATCAAGGGCAATAAGGAAAGCTTCTATAAATACATTGATGATAAACTGAAGACTATGGAAAATGTGGGACCTCTCTGGAATGAAGCTAATGAATGGAAACTAATGAGGTGATTGGTGACAGTCAAAATGGCTTCGCTAAAGGCAAATCATGCCTGATGAATTTGGTGGCCTTCTGCAATGGACCTACAGCATTAGTGGATAAGGGAAAAGCAAATGACATCATCTACCTGGACTTGTGCAAAGCACTTGACACTGTCACACATGACATCCTTGACTCTAAATTGGGGAGACATGGATTTGATGGATGGACCACTCAATGGATAAGTAACTGGCTGGATGGTTGCACTCAAAGAGTTGCAGTCAACGACCTGATGCTCAAGTGGAGACCAGTGATGAGGGGTGTTCCTCTGGGGTCGGTGTTGGGACCAGCGCTGTTTAACATCTTTTTTGGCGACATGGACAGTGGGTTTGAGTGCACCCTCAGAATTTTGCTGATGACACCAAGCTATGTGGTGCAGTCAACACGCTGGAGGGAAGGGATGACATCCAGAGGGACCTTGACAGGCTTGAGAGGTGGGTCCTTACAAACCTCATGAAATTCAACAAAGTCAGGTGCAAGGTCCTGCACATGTGTCGGGGCAATCCCAAGCACACATACAGGCTGGGTGATGAGTGGATTGAGAGCAGCCCTGTGGAGAAGGACTTGGGAATAGTCATGGATGGAAAACTGGCTATGAGCCAGCAATGAATGCTCACAGCCCAGAAAGCCAACCAGGTCCTTCGTTGCGCCAAGAGAAGTGTGGCCAGCAGGTTGAGGGAGGTGATTCTCCCTGTCTGCTCCACTTTTGTGACAATTCACCTGGAGTACTGTGTCCAGCTCTGGGGCCCACAGTATAAGAAGGACATAGACTCACTTGAACAGGTCCAGTGGAGGGCCATGAAAATGATCTGGGGCCTGGAGCACCTCCCTTATGAGGACAGGCTGAGAGAGTTGGGTTTGTTCAGCCTGGAGAAAAGAAGGCTCCAGAGAGACCTTATAGCAGCCTTCTAGTACTTAAAGGGGGCCTACAGAAGAGATGGGGAGGGACTTTTTACAAGGATATGTAGTGATAGGACAAGAGGTAATAGTTTTAAACTGAAGGAGGTAGATTTAGATTAGATATAAGGAACAAATTCTTCACTGTGAGGGCGGTGAGCCACTGGAACAGGTTTCTCAGAGAGGTTGTGGATGTTCCCTCTCTGGAAGTGTTCAAGGCCAGGTTGGATGGGGCTTTGAAGAATGTGATTTAATGGGAGCTGTCCCTGCCCATGGCAGGGGGTTTGGAACTAGATGATCTTTAAGGTCCCTTCCAACTCAAACCATTCTGTGATTCTATGATTGTTTGAAGATGCTGAGGTTCAGATAACTATATTTAAGGTTCTAACACAGAGAAGAAATATTTGTGTCACTCTGTCATGTGATGGTATCGTATGAAAAATACATTATATGACAAAAGTAAAAACCTTGAAATCTATGTTACATATTAAGGAAGAAAGAACTGGGAGGGTCTGGAATTAGATTAGTCAAAAAATAGTAATTTTAATCAGTACATCGTGAATGGAAGAGTAAATGCAAATCAAATGCAACTGTCTCAGGCTACGTCAGTTGAAATGCTCAAAAAGGATTACAACAACTCAGAACACCCCTTCAACCTGATGCTTAAACTTTGAGATACAAAAGGTCTAGAGTTCAGCTCTTGCCTAAGTGCCCAGAGACACATTACTGCACATGTTCAAATCACAGAGATGTTGGAAGAAATGAGAAACCAAAAATTTTGCTTGCACCTCAACCCTGTGGACATTGAAAGAAGAAGCCAATGAGATGAACAATGTCAGTGCAACAAGCACAGATGGAGCAATGCTTATTAATATAAAGCTCTTAGTTGGAAAGAAGTGTGTACAAAGCAGATTTGTTTGAACTCTACCTTCATATGTCTGTAAGAGCCCCTGTTAATGTACTTGAGCTGTTGGTTCTGGGAGAGCATGGGCACTTGGTGTGCTCAAAAGGACCACAATCTGGTATCTTCTTTATCTTTGTAGGCTGCTTGAATTCAGTTTCAGTTTAAACAATATGCAAATTACATACACTTTATGGCCAGTCGTGTTAGGTGCTTTCCCTTTTTGATCATGCTTGCATGATGATGTTGCATGCACTGATGCCCATCAATGGAGTTGATCAGTGAAGGTACATCGAGTACTGGGGCCTCTCCATATGCCACAATTGCTCCCTTAAGCACTGTCCAGAGCACAGCACACATCTTAGTTTTCCTTTCTACAGAGGCAGAAGCTGTGTTGTCCCTGACCTGACACAGAGGAGGATCCCTCAAGCAAGTAATGGGATGAAGGTTTATACCAAATTGTCAGTGTCCTGAAATCTTCACTATGTATCACCAGAAGAACCCAGAGGATATTTCTTCCCCCTCTTTGCCCAATGCATGATGCTGATGATTTCTTCCTCCTCAGTGTGGGGTACATTTGGTTTTGGTTTTAGACATATTCTTCCCAAAGTTTTCTTGAGTGCCTTTTTTTTTTTTTTTTTTTTTTAAAGGATCCCAGCTCTTTCAGTTTTCAGTTCCTTTTTGTTATCTCTAAATCTGATTTTACCTGATCAGTACAAAATTTTGCTCCTGTAGTGACCATTGATTGATGATTGTAATCTGTGATACCATCCCGTGTCTGCTTTCTTTGACATCACATTTTCTTTTGGAATCAAAAATTGTTCAAATGGAATAACTACTTGTTATCCTATAAACTAAGTTAAAATAAATTTAGGCAACAACAACAACAACTAAAACAAACTAAAATTAATTCATCCCAAGACAAGCCAGAAAAGTCCATAGACTTGTACTATCAGGTCAATTAAAAATCTGTGGTCTTTCTGGAGTTATTGCAAAATTATATTTACTGGAGTACTGGGGGTGAGGACGCTATTATACTACTGTATAATACATATTTTTACTTTGTTATTTTAGATTTCTTACCTTAAGCAAAAGTCCATTATTAAATTGAAGGCTGGATCATTTTATTGAAATTATATACAAGTAATTTCACGTGTTATAAATGTCTTGGCCAGAAATTAAAGGTAAATCTAGTATTTCTGCAATTAATTTTTTTCTTTACATTTTTCTTGTTCTTCTTGCTATATGACATGAACAGCAGATGGAATTTCAGATGAATCAGACTGACTGTACCTATACAGAGAAAATAATTAAATTTTCTTTTGGTTCCTATTAATTTACAATGATTGCATGTGTTATTAACCACAGAGAAATAAAAAAGCCATCAATTCACAGTGCATCTCTATGTTAGAGTTGTTTACTAAGGGTTAAAAATTATTACATATTACAGATACAAAGAAAGGTGTAATAGGTGATTATAAAATTTGATCATTACTTATCTATTTATATGCTTTAAACTCTATCTTTCTTAACAGAAGAAAAACTTATGAAGAGATGTGTTAATGGTACACTGATTTAGGCATTATCAATAAACACAAATTTAATGACAGCCACTTTATATAATTTCAGAAGTTACATCTAACTTCTTCTTACAGTTGATTGAGTAATTATATGATTTTTAATTTAATTCCAGTTATCCATTGTGAAGCAGTTGTGTAGCTCTTTATAAGAGTTTGAAAATGTTACATGTGAAAACATTATTTTATACTCACCTGGATGGGTGTAAAAACTAAGGCATGGCACAGAACAACCAAAAATTTCTTTCCTTTTGACATTTATTGCATGCTTTTTTCTTGACTGTCCTTTAAGTTCTTTTCTGTTTTTATAACACTCAATATGTTATCAGTTTTTTGGAAATAATAATTGTGATTTATTACTATTCCAGTAGGATTTACCAATTAGTTTGTCCTTTTGCTCTTTGCTATTGGGAAATAATCCATGGTAACTAAAATAATACTTTCAAAGGTAACATGATTAGGCAAATACCAACATACTGTGTTAATTAAATAATTTTTTGACATTATCAGTAACAGTGTTATAGGCCGCACCTTGGAATAGGGCATTAAATTAATTCACCTTCTGTTACTCTGCTTTATTTATACTTAATTGATCTGCATTGTATACCATGGAAACTTTATAGAATTATATCAGGGATTACTATTTCAATAAAAGAGGTTTGCTTTTAATCATGGAAATTGTATACTTCTAAAAGTCAGAAAGATAATCTTAATTTAGGAGAGTAGTCATAATTAACAAAAAATTGGACCAAAATTTAAGTAGGACAGCATAAAGTCTTACAATGACTGAATTTAACTGAAACTCTGAAAACAATGTACATTTCAATTTTTCTAGATGTTTCCACTTAGATTTTTTATTTTGTAACATCTGAGAAGTTTATCATTGCAGAGGTTCAAAGCCATTTCATTATAATTTAAGTACAAAGGATTAGAATATCTCTTAATTTTGCCAATTTCATTGAAAGAGATATCTCTTTCAAGACATTATTGACACCAATATAAAAGAAAAAAAACACAGCAGTGGTAAGAGAAGTATTTTTTCCTTTTTTTTTTTTTTTAAATCAGAAGTACAAGTCTTAAAATAGTTAAGGTATATGTTGCAGGCTTTATTTTTTATTTTGTTTTAATGAAAAAATTTTGAAAATGCATAGGCATTAAGACAGATGACATTTTATTGTTTTATTTCTCTGCTTGAGAAAATAATTGTTTCAGTGAAGCATTTTGCACGTCCCTAATTTGTTTTGCACTTTCCCTCTTAATGACAACTTCTTTCTAATTCAGTTAGCCTTACAATAATCTCTTCATGTCAATCCTTATGGTTGACTTGGACAAGCTAGGTGCTGTTAGTGTCTGAGCCACAAAAGCCCTTGTTATAAAGCCAGAATTGTACATCTTAAGTTTGTATTCAGACAGTTAAAACACCAGCTGCTCACTGCTGGAGGCAATATATAGTTTATTTCTCTTTCAGTCATGATCCCCAACACTTCTTAGGAAGGCAGCCTGAGGAATGATGGCCATTAATATAAATTTGAAGTCAAAGAAAAGATTAACACAGAAAATTTCCATGCTTGTGCCAGCAAACATTGACAAACCCCTATGATTTAAAATACCTTCCTGACAGTTTTGATTACAATTAAATCACAGACATATGGGAGTCGAATAACTGAATGTCAGTTGAGCTGTCTGAGTAGCAAAGAGAAATTTTAGAAGCAAAGAAACAAGGAACTTGTTTCTTATTAAATGTCACATCTCTTGTTTGTTCCCTGTTCTTTGCTTTGGTAACTGATCCAGCAGTGTAACCAATATTTTATTGCTAATATTTTCCTGATGTGAAAAGTAAAGAGATTCTGACTGTTTACAAAAGAATTTGTATTTTCTTTGTAGTCCAGAATTATAGTCAATTATATTTTCTGGGAAGATACTCAGGACTTCAGAGAAAACAGGACCTGCTTACCAGATTGGAATACCTTCTGGACTGCTTGCTTGAGCAGCAGTTTCTTGAAAAAAAAGCTATCTGTTACAGATGTATATAACAACAAAGATATGGTCTGATTGCCTTTGCTTATAAAGTGTCATTATTGATTCAGTTCTGAGGAGTTTTAAAGTATGTAGTAATGAATAAAACAGCCATGCTGATAACTATAAAGATTAAAAGGAAAGAATCAATATCTGTTTTCAAAACATCAAAGTGTCTATATAATCTGTTATTTTTATTTTCTAGATTATCTTTTTATCCTACTGTAAACGAATTAATGTGAGTCTCAGGTGACTTAGTTCACCTCCAGTGAGCTTTTTCCAGTACTGTGAAATGCACAGGTTAACTCTAAGTTATGTTCTACCAACTGCCTAAACAACTACTTAAGTTAGACTGTAGTTTAAAATAATCTAATCTTCATTTTTACAAGCATTTAATGACTAAAACTAAATCCCTGATCTTGCCAATAACATAGAAAATCACTCATATAAATATGTTGTATATATACTTAAAATACATAATGCTTGTTACTTCCCTCAAAAATATTAGAGATGATGAATTTTTGAACTCTAATATCTTACCAACGTGTTTTCTTAAAAACCACACATCTGCAGTTCTACTTGGTAATTTATATGAAAAATTTAATGCAATGATACTGAAATAAACAAGAAGGATCAGTTGAAACTTAAAATACAGAAATAAAATAATGTAATTTTATCTTAAATTCTTTAAATTAAACACATTGGTAGAATAGCACCCAAAGAAATTTTAAAAGGTAAAGAAAAAAACCCCTAAAATCTGTAACTAGATAAAGGTAATACAAAAAGAGTAGAAGATTCATGTATGCAGTTTTTGTTATAACATGGCTGTCTAAGCAATTTGCTTTGGGTATGCAGACTATTTGCCTCCACAAATTCAGCACAGTAGGTTTTCGAACACTCTCTTGATGATTGTTTAATTTTAGAGTCTTCATTACTTAAAGGCAAATAAAAAGGATCTCTGGAAAATTATTACAAAAAATTGAAAAACTGATATGACGGAAGAAGATTAAAAGTAAATTAAATAATGAGTCTGTTTAAGAGCTCTCTGGAGAGAAAGGGAAACCTGGACCAGATGAAAGTAGTCAGACAAAATTGAGTTTTGCTGCTCTGAAGGTGAGCTACAAGGTAATCCTCATCACTGGCCAGGGAAAAAATTAGTTTGTGCCAATGACAAAATCTTTTCCAGGTGGAATAAAAGGGGAGGCAAGCAAAAAAAGGTAAGGAGGGACTAAGACCTTCTCAGAAGGTGGGAATGCCTCAAGGACAGATGTAATTGTGGATTCACTCAAACGAATCAGGAGCTGCCATATAGGCAGTTGGAGCTGTGGCAGGGAAATAAAGTATGAAAGCTTTCTGGAGAGCATGAACACAGTAGAGTCAGATGAACCGTTTTAGGGGAAGAAGTAGACAGAACAGTGCAACTTGATTAGTGGTCAGTAATTCAGAGATAGAACACTTAGACTGGATTTTAAGACTGGACATGTCCCAGGAAAAGAAGTTTCATTTAGGATAGGAAGGTAAGTTTTAATCTAACCTTGAGTCTAGATTCTTCCTTTACTACCACTGTAGTCTAAAAGCTGATATTTTGATATTTAGATAAGTTTTATTTTAAATGTCATTCTTAAAGTATGCTTAGAAATACTTTTCTGATATCCATTCATTGATATGAGTGAAACTAAGAACCACATCTTCCCTGCTTCCATGTGGGAGGTTAAATTGCTGGATTAGGGAATGTCTAGCCGAGACAAACTGGTTACCATAATTTAGCTTTGTAATAGCTACTGCATGCTTTTACCCCTATGTAAAAAAAAAGGATCAGTAACCTTGAAGTAAGTGTAGAGCAAGAGCAGACACATTGGCAGTTACCGCAGACTACCCAAGAAGTTTAAACTCCTGCTCTTAGTTCAGTATAAAACACTTGCACATATATCCATACTGCTATATTACTATCACCAGGCTTACCATTCTTTTAAGATGTCCTTCAGCATGTAGCTGAAATTTATAAGATCTGATAGAACCATAGCTAAGTAATTTAACTTATCTGAAAAAAATGTAACTTCTGTTTCCTAATCTTCTTCAATCTTAGTTTTCTGAAATTTTTTTTAAAACTCACTGTATCAGATTATTCTAATCCTATTTTCATTGTAGTAAAACTAGTGTGTGCTGTCCCTTATATTCTGTTTAGCTTTTCTTTCTGTGTACTGCGCACTTATTTCTACCATCCTGCATGTCCAGATACATCGCCCAACAATTTGATATTGACCCAAACCATTAGTGAGGTAACACACATTGCCACATTCATTCTTTCGCATTTTTTTCCCTATTTAATCTTGTACTGAAAGAAGTCAAAATTAGAGTATGACAAATATACAAAGATGTTATATCAGACTGTAAACATAGATAACTCTAAACATGAATAAGCAAACTATAGACCTATTTTTGGTGCAGCTGTTTTACTGGTAGAAATAAACCACAAACATCTCTGTTGGTTTGCAGTTTTGAAGGTTGTCATTCTGATGGTTCTCTCTAATAATGTTAAGGCTAGACTCAAATAATATGACACAAATCAGGAAGAAACATGCTTTTTGACTTGTATATGCTTAGAGATTATCATAATGTAAAAATTACTATTGGAACGAAAGGTCTTTACCTGCTGTGAACATATGTTACCTACAGCAATTTTATCTCTTTGGTCTAGAGCTTGCTCTCGTATATGCTACTGTTATTCTTTCTAGTTGTTGTTCATAATTGACCTATCTGGTCTTCATCTAGAAACTGCTTATTCTCTGTGCACCAGAGATGTATGGACTTCAGAGAAGGTGAGGCTAATACCAAAGGTTTCTTAAGCATAAAAGAAAAAAAAAAAAAGATATTTTATGCTTCCTTAACAATTTCAAAAAACCATATAATTTGACAACTGGTAGTAGTCTTAGTAGCAGAACAAAGATCATCAGGTGATGAAAATATGTTTCAACTTTACTTAACACAGGTTTCGATAAGGCAACTCAAATGACAACTTTTTTCTGACAATGATTACTGAATATGAGCGAAGAGTTAAAGCTTCCCTGATCTTCCCTGTTGATTTCTTGTGCTATATATAGAATGAAAGCATTGGACTGTGAAGGATGCTAGCTCAGAATATGATGCTGGATAAGAAGCTCTTTACTTCTTCATCCAAGACAATATATTAAGGGTAGCACTGAGAGCAAGGATTGCATCTTTTATGAAGAATTGTTTCTTCCTCTTCAGATCATAAAAGATTGTATAAACAGCATGAGTGAAGGCTCTGGACCTCTTATTCCCCAGTGCAACCAGATTGCTGTGGAGGGACTGGAGGCAAGATCCTTCCCTTGTTTCTAGCAGAAAACAAGGATGAATCAAAAAAATAATAATTCTCACTTCTTTTGTCTTTTCTCTTGTTCTTGAAGATATTTACTTTGATATCAATCTGTTGTAGGTTGGAAGGAGAGTAGAATTTATACCTCAACTGTGGCTTCATCTGTGTGATTTATGGAGAGGACTAACCTATGTCAAGTTTTTGCTGGAAATACACTCTTTTTCTTTTTCAGAATTCTGCAAAAACTTCTGTCAAATGCAGACTGTGCATATATTTTAAAATTCTTCTGAGATACAGGACTGGGGCTTCATTTTGCTGGGGAATTTTTATTCTACCCCTTGAGGTCAGTTAAATACACATTTGTGTTTAAATATGAAAAAATAAAATAATGAACAACGCATGGGACCTACTGCCATAAGTATTTCTACAAGGACTCTGGAAACGCACCTCACAAACCAGTTCCTGATATACACTTACACCATCACCAATCTTGTGAGTGTTGGCATGGGGTGCCTCAGCCCAGCCTTGGATTCGTTCCCCAGCCCAGCTCTGATGCCCAAAGGCAGCCCCTGAGCACTCCCATTCCAGGATGGCTGCAAGACAATGCTGAGGCTGTTTCTTTTCCCATCACCAAGGGAAACTTCACTCCCTTTCAGGGAGTTTTTCTGTCTCTGGCATTCCTGCTTCCAGTCAGTTTAACCATCTTCTCCAACAGACCCCTCTTGCCCTCCATGACAGATCATTCCTTGGTCACAAATTACCACTGCTGAGAAGTGACTGTTTGATTTTTCCCTTCAGATTCCTATGGTTGCTTTGGCAGCTTGTAGTTGTCAACAGGAGTCTGATGATGGGTACTAGCAAGATATGGCAATGCTGAGAGCCACGGGTGGAGTATTGGAAGGAAAAGGATTAAGTGGAAGGTGGAAGAGGTGTGTAATGAATGAATGAGCTGGGACTTTCAGAGAAGTTGATGACTACTAAGGATATGGGCTGAGAGAGTTGTTTGAAAGAGGCTTTTAGGATCCTCCATTTGATTCCATTTAGAGGATAATATTCTCCCCAAGCTGTCATCCTTCCCAGAAACTACCATACATTGCCATCTATTCTTTTCCTTCCACCTCCTTTATTTCTTTTCTAGTTTTCACCTGTATTTTTGTCAGTCAGAAAAATGATACTTTTACATATTGATGACTTACTATATTGTACTGATTTAGTGTACCAGTTTTGGCTGGGATAGATTTAATTTTCTTCATAGTAGCTTGTAGAGTTTGGATTTGTTACCAAAATAGCGTTGGTAACACAGGGAAGTTTTAACTGTTGCTGAGCAGTGCTTACACAGTGTCAAGGCCTCTTCTGCTTCTCACCACTGCCCTGCCAGAGTGTAGGTTGGAGGTGCCCAAGAAGCTGGGAGAGGACACAGCTGGGACAGCTGACCCCAGCTGACCAAAGGGATATCCCATACCATATGACATCACATTCAACAATAAAAGCTGAAGGAAGAAGGAGGAAGGGGGGATGTTCAGAGTGATGGCATTTGTCTTTCCAAGTCACTGTTATGGGTGATGGAGCTCTGCTTTCCTGGAGATGGCTGAACACCTGCCTGTCAATGGGAAATGGTGAATGAATTCCTTGTTTTGCTTTGCTTGCATATAATTTTTGGTTTCCCTATTAAACTGTCTTTATCTCAACCCATGAGTTTTCTCCCCTTTACCCTTCTGATTTTCTCCCTCATCCCACTGGTGGGGGACTGAGCAGGTGGCTGTGTGGGGCTGAGCTGCCTATCAGGCTTAAAACACAACACTTCGTGAAATATGTAGAGAGCTGAGAAGAAATGGCATACATAAAAGATGAGTGTTTTGTGCAGGACCTTTTCAGCTCACAAAACAATAATTTAAAGTGGTTTCTCAGTGCTTCTCAATGGGCACTTGCTCTTTGGATTGGAGGCCAAATATAGACAGCAAAGCATTCATAACAGAGAATTCTCTAAAAAAATAATATAGTATTAAAAAAGAAAATCATGTTTTTGAACATTAAAAAGGCTGTGACTATCATGCCTGCACATCAGCTTCCCACAGCAGTGCTTTATAAATCCCTGGTCCCCCGAGTCCTGCAGAAAAACCTGTAAATGGAACATCCATGGGGTCTAACTCTCATATTCCTTCCTTACTACAGTAAATCTCCTTTTCTTACCTTCCAATCCTGATCAGCATATCCCTCAAGTAATACAGGCAAGTTTAAGTAGATTGGGCTTTCTAGTAGATGTTTTAAGAACAAAGTTTGATCAGAAGTGAGAGTATAGAGTCAGATTTCTTTCTGTTTTCCAAAAGCTTTGTTACTTAGTGGAGGTAGATCCCCCTTTTCTAATTTCAACTTTTTTATTGACTATGTGATCCCCATATAGTGATCACTGCTATGCATTATATACTACAAAGTGGAAAATGCAGGGAATGATGATACAATGATTTCAAGATGCAGATTAAAACATGCACATTTTTCTTATAAATACTGACATATAGTAATATAAACATATTGAGTGTATGCTCTGCCGAGGTGAGCAGCTCCAGTGCCAGCAGGATCCGAAGGGGAGCACTCCAGCATGGTGCACAGGGGGGTTTCCTGAACTGGGGGAACCTGAGGGGGAGCCAGGAGACCCTCCAGGAGCCCACAGCTCACACCACAGTGGATGACAGGGCCTGGGCAGGGACAGAAGCAATGGTGATCAAGCCCCCCCCCCACGTATAAAAGAAGCCCTTAGAGATCACAAACAACAAGGAGTGCCACGACCAGGGTGGGCAAACAGCATGGCACAGCAGTTCACACAAGCAGGGCGTGCAGGAAGGGCGCTGAAGCTGTGCCAGCTAAACCGGGGAGCAGTGGTATCCACCCTGCAGAAAGCCATGGCCTCTCTAAACTCTGCACCCGCCATGACTGACGCAGCTGCCCAGAGCGAGCTGTGGTGGGAACACGCTGCCACCCGGTGCCAGGCTGCAGGGTGGGCCCTGCCCTTACACCAGTATCGGACAGCAGCAGTGAGCACAGCTGTGGGAGGTGTGCCCAGGGAAAGGAGCTCCTCCACTTAGTGACAGAGCTCCAGGAGGAGGTAAATTGAGGAGTATCAGGGAGCGTGAGAGAGAGGTAGATGACAGGAATAGCACCCTACCTTCCCTGGGACAGGCCAGACAGGCAGACAGGATGCATGACATGGAGGATTCCCTATCCTCTCTCCGTCTGGCTGAACGCAGTGACTTTAGGCAATGGCAACAAGTTCCTGCCCAGCACAGCAGATGCATCTCCTCTGTGACCATCCCGCCTGCAGAGGTGTCCCTGCATAATAGGTATCAGAGTCTGCAAGTGGAACCGTATAATAATGAGGATGATGGTTCATCTAGCTTGGAGGTATTGCTGAGCTTGTCAGCCTACGCCCTGCACCAAAACTGCTTCCATAAAGAAAAAGCTCATTGTCATAGGATGCCCTTTCCTGAGGGGAACGGAAGGCCCAATATGCAGACCGGACCCACTTCTTAAGGAATTCTGCTGCATCCCTCAGCCCTGGGTTAAAGATGTGAAAAGAAAGCTTCCTACCCTGGTATGGCCCTCAGATTATTGATTTTTCAGATAGGCAGTGATGAAGTTACAATAGGAATTCCAAGGGCAATTGGGAGAGACTTGAGGGCCTTGGGACAATTGGTTAAGGATCAGGAGCACAAGTAATGTTCTTCTCTATCCTTCCAGGTGCAGGGAGTTGTCCTAGGTTCAGCTAGGATGGGGTTAATTTTCACAAGAATCTGGTATGGGGGCACAGCCGGGATAAGTGACCCAAATCAGCCAGGGGATATTCAACATCACGTTGATGTCATGCTCAGTATATAACTGGAGGAGCTGGCCAGGGGTTGTGGGGGTGATTGTGGCTCAGAAAGGGGCTGAACATGGGGTACTGGGTGGGGATCAATTGCATTGTGCATCACTCACTTCATATACTAGTTTCATTAGTATTATTGTTGTTACCATTTTCTTCTCATGTAGTTCTATTAAACTGTCCTTATCTCAACCCATGAGGTTTTCATTTTTTCTCTTGTGATTCTCCTCCCCATCCCACGAGTGGGGAGGGAGGAGTGAGTGAGTAGCTGCATGTTGCTTTTTTGCCAGTTGGGCCTAAACCATGACAGGAATGATGAGGGAAAAAACAGGAAGAGCCAGCAGATCAATACCTGGCTCTGAGCCTGGTGTCAATGGCAGAATTCTGGGTTTTCTGATCTTGGGTCAGTTTACATGACACAGGACCTGCTGGAAACAGATGGGGTACACCTGTCTCAAAGGTGAAAACACCCCTCATCACTGGTCTCCACTTGAGCATCAGGTCATTGACTGCAATTCTGAGTGCAACCGTTCAGCCAATTCCTTATCCGTTAAGTGGTCCATCCATCAAATCCATGTCTCCCCAATTTAGAGACAAGGATGTCGTGTGTGACAGTGTCAAGTGCTTTGCACAAGTCCAGGTAGATGATGTCATTTGCTTTTCCCTTATCCACTAATGCTGTAGGTCCATTGCAGAAGGCCACCAAATTCATCAGGCACGATTTGCCTTTAGTGAAGCCATTTTGACTGTCACCAATCACCTCATTAGTTTCCATGTGCCCTAGCATAGTTTTCAGGAAGATCCACTCTATCATCATGCCAGGCACAGAGGTGAGACTGACTGGCCTGTAGTTCCCTGGCTCCTTCTTTTTTCCTTTTTTAAAAATAAGGGTTATGTTTCCCCTTTCCCAGTCAGTGGGAACTTCGCCAGGCTGCCACAACTTCTCAAATATGATGGATAGTGGCTTAACCACTTCATCCACCAGTTCCCTCAGGACCCATGGATGCATTTCATCAAATGCCATGGTCTTGCTCACCTTCAGGTTCCTTAGATGATCTCGAACCTGATCTTATCCTACCATGGGCAGTTCTTCAGTCTCCTAATCCCTGCCTTTGCCTTCTGCATCTTGGGTGGATGCGGCTGGAGCCCTTGCCTGTGAAGACTTCTGTCTAAAGTAATTCTTTGAATTAGTTCTAAATGTTCAATCAATCAATCAGACCTGTTGTCCTGATTCTCAGAGATGTTTCATTTCCTTCTCTGGTCATCAGTCAATTTCGACATTGTGCCAATACCTTATAAGGCCTCCAGCTACAAGGACTTGGATTTAGTTACACTGTAGAGTCTTAGTTCTCCATTGTGGGCAAGGCTTAATTTAACTGTGTTCCCTAGATATAAAGAAGAAGAGAGATAACAGTACATTTTATAATGTACCTGCCATTCATATGAAGTGTGACCTTTGCTGATGCATTTCAAAAGAAATATAATCCTATACTGAATAGGTCAACAGAATAGTCATGGCATTATATTACCGTTTAGTACTTGGTTAAACCATATATGTTCCAACTAATGAATGAATATTGTATTAGGGCCCAATCTGTGGTTAAATACCAACATAAAAACAGATGACACAGAATAGTCACAGAAGGTCACTTCCCAGAAAGATGACTCATATTAATTTGACAGATTTATTTTATTCTTCATGTTCTTGGCCTCTTTTTTTTTTTTTTTTTCATTGTCTCATTTAATATTACCTATTGTTCATGAAAAGAGGACCTGTTCATCACAGTCAATGAAACCATTCATGCATAATGTTAAATTTTAGAAAGATATGGAGAATTCTGAGCATCCTCATTCTAATAGTTTTTGTAAGAACTAAGGTCATCTGGGAAATAAAAGTTCAAAATAATTTTCAGAACTAGTTGTGGAAGGATAGAGAAGACTAGTCCCATTCTTAAGTCATGCATACACATGCCCTCAGACTGAAGATTTTTATTCATAACTCCTAGAACACAGTATATTTATCATCTGCACAAAACTTCTAGATGGAAGTGTAATTAGTGCATTGCTTTCTACAAAACTAGTTCTTTAAAAACTGGACAACTCACTAATTATCATCTAAATGCAGAGCTGCTGCTGTAAAATGCCTGTGAGTACTAAACAATAAGAACTGCATGCAGGAGGCAGGTGGTACCACACAGTCCCACAACATAGAAGCAGCTTTTAATCTTTTGAAAAAAAAAAACATTTCTGATTCTAAGGAAAACTATAAAACAGTTGTACTGCATCCTTTCCATCTGTCTTAGGTACTAGGTTCTATTTATGCATTTAAGAATATGATTGACGCTTGTAATTGTTTCATCAAAGGGAGAAACACATACAAGAAAGAGTATTATTTTAACATTTGAAGTAATATACTCATACATTTTAACACAAATACTATTTCTGTTGTCATATGTCACCTATTATACATTAATATAGTAGGAGGAATATGCCTTCTATATTTTGCAGTTTGAGCTGAGCATCATACACTTTGAAACTTTCGGATCAGCCATAAAATTATGTGTTCTTTGTAAACAAACAAGGAGAAAATTCCAAGGTGCCAGTAGAGCTAGGCATAGCCTTTAATCCAAAGGCATAAATATTTTTAAAAATAACTTTCAATCAAGTAAGCAAAATGTTTTGAGGATATAGACCGGGAGCTTGACCGTGATTCAGAGAAGGCTTGTGTCAGTTTCCTATTTAACCATCACCTGTTTGACTGAAATGGGTAAATGGGTTGATGTGTAAGGGACCACCCAGAAGGCCTTGAGCTTCTTCTCAGGGCTTTATGGGACTGCAGGACACAACATAGTGGCAGTGGCAACATTGCAGGGTGATCCATAGTGCCAGTAGGACTGGCTGTCCTGGTCAGTCAGAGACCTTGACCTTGGCAGAGTTCCTGAGAGTGAAGGTTTGGTGGCATTCTCTGTGGAGCATGTACACAAATGGCAGAACTACTAGGCTGAGGGAAGTGATGAACAGACTGTGTAACATCAAGGAAGATGATTGGAGGATCCACAGCTTATTTGCAGAGACACTGGGGGTGGGAGAGAGCTATGCAGTCTCATGTTGCACAGAATGAGGGACAGCCAGAGTATATGATTCAGTGGTTGGAGGGTGTTTCAGAGACTCCCACGATGGAGGAAGCTGGAAGCTTTTGACTTCCAGTAGCAGGAAGGTTATTCCTCTACTTGTAGGTATCATTGACGAGGTATAGGACCAGGGTAACTGGAAAATATAAACAAACTCTGCCTAGGAGGCATCTAGGTCAGCTGGCTTGGATTTGAGAGCTGGAAACAGTGCCACCACTCAAAGATAATACGTGGTTTTGATCAGAGCCTCCCTTTTTCAGCCAGATGAGGCACTAACCTGCAAAGCTGACTTGCCAACTTTACCTGCCAGAGGCCAAGATCTGCTATGTTTTGTAGACACTGTCAGGCATCCAGCCCATCAACTATTAACCCTTGCTCTTCATCCATACAGGCTCCAACAATACTGTCCAGAGAGACCTTGAGCGTGCTAGGAGTGACCACAGGGTTCCAGGGGCCAAGATGAAGGTCACGGAAGCCCAACTTGTGTATTCCCTGGGCCTGCCAGTGAAAGGAAAAGGTCAAGTAGGAGCAGATGCACCTTGTAGGTCACCATGGTGGTGTGTGGCTGATGTGGCAGGCAGGATATGGACTTTTATGACCACAGAGACCTATTTGAGAAATAAGGATTTCTGGGGTGAGACAGAATCCATTTGACAAAAATGGGGTAGCAGCATCTTCATCAACAAACTTACCAATTTAGTGAGGATGACTTTAACTAAAAAACATTGAGGGATGGAGTTCAAAGACCAAAGCAGAGAACAGAGGCAAGGACAGTGGAATACAATGTGATGGAGTATTTTCCCACACTTCTGAAAAAGCATCATGACTGGAGGCACATGTCAAGTGCCTGCACGTGAAAGAAAGCAGAACAGGATACAAACAGAAAAAATCAGAAATCCTTATAAAACTGAAGAGTAAGTAGCCTTACTAGGGTCATGGAAAAGTAGTGTGGTATCTTGTACAGCTGGAGTGGAGCAATGTGTGGGGACAGACTCTTCAGGGAGTAAACCATTCACTGTGGAAGGAGCCTAGGTCACTGTTGTAGGTTAGACACCTTACCTTAAGTGGATAAGCTACGAAGAGATAAATCCTATACAAGTAACTAAAAATGAAACAGAGTTTTATCATTAATCCATGAGGTTTGATCTCCTCTGAGTGCTGTTTGATAAAACAAACTTCTATATGAAAAAGATGTGGACAAGCTGGAGAGGGTGCAGAGATGGGCCACAAAGATGATCAAAGGACTGGGAAGCCTGCCATTTGAGGAAAGGCTGAGAGAATTGGGTTTGTTCAGCCTTGAGAAAAGAAGGTTTAGGGGAGGCCTTATTACCATGTTCCAGTATTTAAAGGGTGACTACAAAGAAGATGGAGACTCCCTTTTTACAAGGAGTCACATGGAAAAGATGAGGGGTAATGGGTATAAGTTACTCCTGGGGAGATTCTGATTGGACACAAGAGGAAAATTTTTCACAATGAGAACAATCAGCCATTGGAATAATCTCCCCAGGGAAGTGGTGGATTCCCCAACATTGGGTGCTTATAAGATTCAGCTGGGCAGGGTGCTCGGACATGTTGTCTGGACCATGCTTTTGCCAGAAAGTTTGGATGAGATGATCCTTGAGGTCCCTTCCAACCTAGTATTCTATGATTCTGTGATTCTATGAAAATTGGTACATATTTTACAGTTTCATCATCACATTGGTATTCCAAGCTCTGCTTATGATTTCAAGGATTGAAAAAACAGGCCAAGGAAGTTAGTGCCCTAGATTTCATTTGTAATATCTCTAGACTAGAGATTTCATCTTTATTTTACCCTTTTCTACCGAGCACATAAAATCCGAGGACTGACTCTGTTACAGTTGCTACAAAGAAACAATAAACACTCCTCTGACTGACCAGGGTATCTAATCAGCCTTGGCAATCAAAGGATTTGTAAATGTCACTGCACTTTGTCACATCCTTCCAGCTTCTAGTGCAACAGTGATGATTTCACTTGAGTGTTAAATTCTCTTGTCTGACCTCCAAACACAGCATACATGAAGAATAAAGGAAAATGAAAGCTGGCATTTTCACACAGAAAATCCTTAATCAAAGTTCTCAAATGTGTTTATGTTCAAGAGAGTTAGGGTCCCAAATACATTTTAATTAAAATATTTGACATAGCCCATTTTTAATACTTCATATGATTCTACCTGAATAGAATTTTAGGTCCAAGGTTAAGACTTTCCTGTGTCCTGTGTATTACTAATGAGCTTCGTAAATTGTAAGCTGCATCATACTTAGGGACAGACAGAATTGATTTCCATCAAGAGTATTTACATGATATAACCCTTATAATGGGAAGAAAGTGTAATTTGAAAAGACTGCTTAACATTTAATTTCTTTTAGGCTTTGAGTCTTTATTTTAAATACTTCTACTTTATGTGACCATAATGTGTTACAAAAGACATAGCAATTTTAAAATATTTTTTCTCGTGTTGTTGCCAGTATGCTATTACTTTTCTGTTTCTTCTCAGAAATTATGGATAAACAAGCAAACATACATATACTACCATGCTACTTTCCCAACAAAAAAAAATATAAAATTTTGCTGAATCATTAATTACAGAAATAATTTACTCTAGCTTTGCAGAAATTCAGTAAACAGAGTTTGAGGACCAAAAGAAACAAACCAGAAACTTCAGGGGGAAAAACAACACCAAAACAAAAATCAAAACTACATTTATGGTGCTGAACTTTTCAGTGAGATTTGTCATCAGATGAGTCTACCTACAGCAGATGTCATGGAGTCTCTCAAAATAGATGAGGCGAGTACTCAAAATGAGTTTTATTCTAATAAAAAATATTTAGCACTCTGACAATATCAATAAACTGCAGGTTTGGATGTCTGTCAAGCAGAACTAATACTATACAACCGACTTAAGAACTCTTAAGCTTTAAAATGATAACCCAAAATGCTCAAACACCTAAAAGATGAGGGCTTTCAACCTTAAGGAGTTTCCTTGGTGTTCCAACCCATGGGGAGAGTCCCCAACTGCCAACCTGCTGCTCTGAGAAGGACTGGCTCAATTTGCGCTTCAGTAGGACTCCATTTATAGCTTAGTTGAAACTGATCTGTGGTTGTGTATGGTCATGTCAACTCTTATTGGCTAAGGGCCCCAGTTACCATAAAGGCATGAAAATAATGCTGCGAAAGTAAGGACGCAAAAAGAATCAATGATCTCTATATTTCAATGGCTGGAAAGCCCTGGTCTCTGTCAGGGCAGGTACACCTGCCACAGGTGTCAATTTTAGAGCTGACTGTCCAGACTCACTGTGTTCTCTATACAGGGAGAAATGGATATAGCCTGGGCAGGAGTCTCATTATCATAAAGTCTATAAGTAGGTAAGATCAATAATGTACCAGCAAAGTCTACTTTTTTAATTAGCTATAAAAGAAGTCTGGGACAATGATATAAAATGTATGTATGTACATTGTGGTCCAGTTTAATCACTTCCACACAGCTGTCATTCTCTAATTTCTAGAAAAAGTTATAGTGGGTTTTGTTTGATTTATGGGCAATAATGATGTTTTTGCTTAAAATGTATCAAAACATTGTGTTAGTATTCCATAGTGGTCAAAAAGGCAAACTGAATGTCATTATTGATTAGAAAGGAAAAAAAACAGTATATTTTTTGTATGAATCTATTGACTACCTGTCTCTTTCATATTTTTAGAATCTATCTAGACCTTCTACCTAAAAAGTACAGTAGAATCAGAAAGACAGAAAAGGACAACAAGAATGATCAGAGTAATAGAATAGCTTGGGTATGATGAATGAGTAAATAGACTGGGACTCTATAACCTTGAAAAGACACAACTGAGATTCTATAAAAGACTTTAAAATTATGAGTGGCACAGAGAAGGTGAATAGATATGATTATTCACTTCTCATGATATAAAACCCAGGTGATTTCACATGAAAATAACAGTGACAGGCTTAGAATGAACAAAAAGAGGTTAGACAAGAGCCATACTAGTTATTAGATAAAAAGAGATTAGACAAATTCACAGAAGAAAAAAAGTGATGTATGGCATAAATAGAAAAATTACTGTTGTCTTTGTTTTAAAAAGCTCATTTACAAACAGAAAGTAAAGAGCATTTGACAAGAGAAAAGCAGACAAGAGAAACAAATTCAACAATTGGTTCAGATCTGTCCTATAGGGTCCCTGAATATAAGTCTTTTAATTGAAGCCTTTGAAAAGATTTGAAGAAAAAAAAAAAAAAAGATGCGGTACTGAAAATCTAGTTAAGTCTATTCCTAAGGCTTGTACATATTTTGGTGCAAAGGTGGATTCCAGCACAGCCACAGCCTCAAGACTTATGTGTAAAACTCTAAATTCTGCCACCTCAGGAGCAATATTAATCCTTAGAGGCACTATTCTAAAAGCCAAATGACATGCACATGTTCAGTGTTTTTATCTGCAAATAAGGAGAAACATTTCCATTTTCAAGGTTGAAAAATTGATCTAATACACTAAATCACAGTGACTATTGCACTGCTTTCCTGAAGCAACCAGTAACTTTTTTAGTTTTCACTTCGGAGGCTATATATTATTTATGAGCAAGACAAGGAGCTTTATCTTCAAAGAAAGTCCAGAGACTCTCATTGACATTCATAAGTGGTCTTATTTTTTCTTTTCTTTTTTTTTTTTTTAATTGAACTATTTATTTAAAGGCTTCATTATGAACTTAAAAGCCTCATTTAAAGCATATTGGTTGGAAACCCCTGGTTTTCTTTAGCAGTTTTTTAGCAAGCGGTAGAGTGGAAACTTGTCAGGTAGGAAGGGTGAAGCCCATGTGATATTTTCTCCTTTATTAGTAGCAGAAAATAATTTCAAAGGAACACATCTCACTATAGAGCTTTTGACAGTACAGAAGTGTGAGCTTTTGTTTCCATGTCAGCGTAATTAAGTCACAATCCTGCAAACACTTTATAGATAAGTAGCTTTAAATAGAAATAATATATACTAATTTTAGCAGTTCAAAAATTAGCATTTAGCTTAAGCTACATAGCCAGCCTCACTATATAGTGACCAAAGAGTGACAGAGGCTCCTCCTAAAAGATTATTGTCATCTGTAGAATTTTGTATCTCTCATTGACTGAAAAGGGAGAGAAATTATTATTTAGAAGAACATCCAGACCAATACTTAGGTGTCCACCATGTCTAAATCTGATCTAGTCCTGTCTAAGCTACTTTCATTATTAATGAAGAAGAATAAGTATCACCAAAAGACAATTTATCAAACATATGTATGGAAGGTAGCTCAAATGAGTTACCATCTGCAGATGCCTATTTTTCTGTTTTGACTGTTTAAGAAATGATTAGTTCAGAATTAGACATCTACATTTTACCATTAAAATTAATCAGGTGAATTCCACCTTACCTTTTTATTGCTATGGTTAAACATATGGAATTAAAGCAGTTCTGAAAAATCTCGATGTGCCTCTCTTTGCATCTGGAGCTGTCTAAATACATTTAAATACTTGACTTCCTAAAACTTACCCTCTCATGTAAAATAAAGACATTAGTAATTTTCTACCTCACAAGGATAGTGAAATTTAAAATGTACTAAAGCTTTTGAGATGACCATTTCTATAAAAAAAGGCCAAGAGTCAACATGATAAATCTGCAGAATTAAGGTTTTATCACTATATTCAATATAATACTGGTAGACACAGCTGTTCGTTATAGTATGTAGAAGTTATTGTATTGCCTAAGGTATTTTGTCTCTCTCCAAAATTCAGGCAACACCTTCCAGAAAATAAATGAGGGCTCATTGTACTTTTAGACATATACTGAAACTGTATTAATCTCTCTTCCACGTATGAAAAATCATTCCATTAATACAGAATGACAGTGATATTAGACTCTAATACACATAATAAAAATAATGCTCAGTTCTATTTTGATAGATGTTCCACCCTTCTAAATTACACAGTTCTGCAGATCTGTCATTCCAGGGGAAAAAAAAAAATCTTTTAAAAAGAAAAAAAACCCACATCCCCCCATTGTAACAAACAGGGAAGCTGTTTTACTTGATAACAAATAAGAATATAGGCCTTCATTATTTTGTACTAATGACACATTCATACACATGCTGCAATAAGAACTACATATTTGGAGTAGGGAATTATAAGACATAAACTAAGACAATTCCTCAGAAGGCTATATCGTGCAATGGTATCTGTAAAAGCATTAACAATTGAGTACAAAGGAAATAAAAATACAGTAGTACCTGAACAGCTTCAAATATGTTACATAACAAAGTATAATTTAATGCAGAAAATAAACAGAACCTTATGAATAGTTTTTTAGACTTATTTAACTATTTCAAAGGATATCCAGTGAAATCTCACCGTGCACAGACCCTTCTGTTTGTATTCTGCTCTCTGATGGTTCTTCATACCTCCTGCTTTTGAGCAGAGTACTATGCCTAACAAGTCGTGAGAAGTATAATGGAAACCAAAGAAACAGTGGTAACACTTAAAGGTATAAAGGGACTGTACAGTCATTAAACTAATTTTAATTTTTTAATCTCTGAGGAAGTTGAACATTATACTTAGCTAAACAATGGGAAAGTAGAGAAGTTGCTCACACCTTCCCACTTCCTCTAAAAAATAGTAATGATGGGTTCAATACCAATTTATGCCGCAGGGATTTATCCTCTACATTTGGTTGCCACCAAGCTACATTTTAGGTTTTTGTCATCAGTCCAGGTGTTTTTGAGGGGGATAGAATTTGTACATTATTTCAGGTTGTTGGCCTGACTTGACAGCAAAATATACATATCAATCTATCAACAAAATTTTGAATGGTTATCCTCTTTTATTCTCAGAACTTATTAAAACTCCTCATGATTCCTTATAATGCACTGAATCCAATGAAAAGACTCTTAACTATCCAATGTGCAAATTGTTAAAATATTTCAGTAAACATTTTCTTCTGGCTGGGCTAAAAAAGGCACTTTAACACTGTTTTTGTCACCTGTCTGGTTGAAGTTGCCTTTACTCTCTGTCATGTTACATAGGGTAATGGTTTTGACTGAGATAGAGTTAATTTTCTTCATAGTAGCTCATATGGTGCTGTGTTTTGGATTTGTGATGAAAACAGTGTTGACAACACACCGATGTTTTAGTTATTGTTGAATAGTTCTTACACAGTGTCAAGGGGTTTCTCACACCACCACGAGCAGGCTAGGGGTGCACAAGAAGTTGAAAGGGGACACAGCCAGGACCCCAACTGACCAAAAGGTATATCCCATGACATATGACATCATGCTGAGAAATTAAATCTGGGGAAAGAAGAAGGAAGGGGGACATTTGGAGAGATGGCATTTGGCTTCCCAAGTAACCGTTATGTGTGATGGAGCTCTGCTGTCCTGGAGATGGCTGAACATCTGCCTGCTGATGGGAAGCGGTGAATCAATTCTGTGTTTTGCTTTGCTTGCATGTGTGGCTTTTGCTTTACCAATTAAACTCTCTTTGTCTCAACCCATGATTTTTTGAAGTTTTACTCTTCTGATTCTTTCCCCAGCCTGCTGGGGTAGAGTGAGCGAGTGGCTGTGTGGGGCTGAGCTGCCTACTGGGGTTAAACTACAATGCATAGATTCCTAAACTTTTATTTGAAAAGTAAGATTTCACTCATGAGAGTTGTAATCTCCATGGCTAAGCATTCTGTAAGTGGAATGTGTGGGAACCATCTGACGTCTTTGAGGCTGAAAAAGCAGGTGTGATGTATTTCTAGGAATATTACTTTGAAGGTCTGTCAAGTACTGTGATCTCAGAAACAGCACAGGCTATTAAACTGGGACTCTACACACAGATTTTATTCAGTCACTTTTCCGTTTGTCTGTAGGAAGCTGATAACAACTTGTTTTGAACTTGAAATGCCTCAGTCCCTGTGTAAGAATGAACATACTGATTATTGCTAATAGTACGAACTCTTACAATTCACTGATACAAAGAATGGATAGCATAATTGTTTTCACTGCTAATAATAATCAGTACTAATAGCTAGAAGTTGTTAGCAGGTATCTTAGGTGAAATAACTTAGACAATTTTAAAAGCTAAGGAACAGAGACAACCACATCTTTACAATTAATACTACAATAACATTTTCCAGGAGTCTTTCCAGAGAGGCTGTAATTAATAGGATGAGTTCTGTGCTGAAAGTAAAGCATATGCTTAATTTTTTTCCTATCTGGAATGTGCATTCTTTCATATCTAAAGTCACATCTTTTTTTCCTGCAAAAAGCCAATGTAAAGAAGATGTAATGAACTGTGAGGATCTGAATAGGCACAGGAAACTATGATTGGTTATTTTTCTAGGGAAAACAAAACCCAAAAATTCTATTCAAGAAGGTTAAGCTGCTTGCTTTTAAACAGAATTTGCATAGGATCTTTGACAAATTTTATGTTCTTATTACTGCATTCTGTGAAAATTTGGCATGATAGGTCTTTCATAGCTAACAAGTTATGAGGAACAGTACATTTAGCAGGAGTTACAAATAACTTTAGATAAGATTGATTTGCTTATAGTGACTTGACAAATCTGGGTCTTGTCAAGAGAAGAGAAATGAGCCAGAGAAGTTTTGATGAGAAGGGAGGCTTTTGGTGAGAGCAGAGGCATTTGATATGAATGTTAGCAAATGATAACACTCCATTAGGTTCCAGTGAAATCCCATTAAGTTCAATAGCACTGGCTTAAGTATCGAGCAATTAGTCATTGCAAGCGAATACCAGGATTTGTTTTTCTGATAATAAACAGCCATTATGTACATTTAATGTTTATTAATTTACCTTTTTGTTTTTTTGACTTGACAACAAAAACCAAACCTGGTCTTTTGTGCATGGAGTGTTATTGTCAGCTAACAGGGAACTGGCCAGTTCTTGTCTCTGCTTAATTTTATGCCAATTCACTTCTTATGGTAGGTATTTTTTTCCCTGTAGAAACATGTACATGCTAAATCTGAAAAAAGATGTTGTGATAACTGAAATAACTTTAACTCCTTAACTTTTAGCTGCTAAGTTAAAAAGCTAGTTGACCTTGACTACTTTTTTCAGTATGGAACTTCTTTACTCGCTCTCTAAAGAAATTCTGTTTTATGGGCCAGTAATATATTTCACTCTCTACAGATTTTAATCAATTGCCATAGAATGTCCAGGCAGGTTATGCCTTTGTGAATTTGTTCCCTATTATGCTGAGTTTGTGTGGCAGGGTTTTAGTAGCAGGGGAGGGGGTTACAGAGGTGGCTCCTGTGAGAAACTTCTCGAAGGTCCTTCAGTTCCAAGTCTGATCCACTGCTGGCCAAGGCCGAGTAAATTAGTGATGGTGGCTGCACCTCTGTGCTAGCATATTTAAGAAGGGGAATCTGAGAGGAAGAGGGGTTGTAAAGGAAATATCTATGTGAACACTGAGGTCAGTGGAAGAGAGGAGGAGGAGGCAGGGGGGGAGATGCGCCAGAGCAGAGACTCCCCTGCAGCCCATGGTGAGAGGGCAGGCTGTGTCCCTGCAGCACATGGAGGTCCACTGTGGAGCAAATGCCGACCTGCAGCCCATGGAGGAACCCACACTGGAGCGGGTGGCTGCACCCAAAGAAGGCCTTGATGGTGAGAGAAGACCGTGCTGGAGAAGTCTGTTGCTGGGAGGACTGCAGCCCATGGTAGGGACCCACAATGGAGCAGTTCAAGAAGAGCTACAGCCTGTGGAAAGTTTGTGGAGGACTGTTTCCCACGAGAGGGACTGCACACTGGAGCAAGGAAAGAGTGTGAGAAGTCCTCCCCTTGAGGAAGAAAGAGCAACAGAAGCAACGGGTGATGAAGTGACCTCAACCCCCATCCTCTGCCCCCTGTGCCACTGGAGGGGAGGAGGTAGAGAAATCAGGAGCAAAGCTGAGCCCGGGAAGAAGAGAGGGATAGGGAATGTGTTTTTAAAATGTGGCCATATTCGCTGTCCTACTCTGTTTGATTGGTAAATTAAGTGGTGGTGTTCAAATTAAATTGATGTTCTTTTTCTTCCCCTAAGAGTCTGTCTTTTGCCCATGACAATAATGGGTGAATCATTCCTCTCTATCCTTATCTTGAATCCTGAGCCTTTTGTGGTATTTTCTTCTCCCCACTCCTGAGGGGGAATGAGTGAGTGAGAGGCTTCCTGGTGCTCAGTTTCCCTCTGGACTTAAACCTCGACACCTATCAACTTCTTCCTTTTAATTCAAACTGAAGAATATATGTCCTTTTCTCAACTGATGCTGTGTTATTTGGGTTTTTTCCTTCGTTTCTTTATTTTTCTCTGAATAACAGCCTTGGCTAGAATCCTGAAATAATCTCATATAGACACATTCAGTAATTAGGCAAGCCATGTATGTACCTAAATAGCAATCATAATCAATATTCATCGGTAGAGGCTGACTGGATAATGCCAAATAATTCTAAACTTTTCCACACTTCTGAATGAAAGCTTGTATTAATCTAACCACATCATGCTTCTGAGGAATCAGTCACTTTTATGAAGAAAACATCGTGTAACAGGAAAATATAATCAGATGTATTAATCTTTTATTAAGTTCTGAACTAGTTATTGACAGGAATAGAAATATTTCTCTTTGATTAAGCAAGCAGCAACAGAATAATGTCCTCTAGTCATAGATGATGACACAGGGTAAACCTTTTAATAATTTGTGGAAAAATCATCATATTCTGAATGGAAAGGGTGAAAGAAGAATATGCTCTGACACATTGTACAGGAAAAGAAAGAGTTAAAGAACCATTATTTTCTTCATGTAATATAGCTGCATTCATATTAGGCTACTATAGGTTTTGTACCCCTGGGACTAGAGTGTGAATTGTATCTTTGAGCCTTGGTTGAATCAATATGAGGTATGGGTTTATTTATTGCCACTGTCCCCAAAATATTGTTTCTGGCAATTGCAAAGGTCAATAGACTTTCAACAATTTCCTTTATCCTGCACTCATTCCTGTGTCTGCAGCATGATTCCTTACTTCACAGTTCTTTAAAGTTAACAAAACTCTTTCTCTTCACTTAGCATCTTCCTGACAATAGCACAGCAGGAGGAGAAAATTTTCTTCATGAGTTTTTCATGGACTCACTGCAATAAAAACAGAGGAAGGGACCCTTTGGAAGCTCCAATTAATCCTGCCTGCAAAGGCAGCACCTATTTCTAGCTTCAGCACATAATCTACCTGTATATATCTATGGAATTTATACAATCTCCCTGCACCAGCCTTTATTCCTATCTATGTCAAACATTACTCCTTAATATTTCCTCAATCAACCCTACAACTCATTTCAAATAAAATTTAGCCATCCCTCTAGGCATTACTCTTAAAGTCTGTCAGCACTCTATCAAGGCAGTTAAATTACAGTAAGTTAACTCAGAACTTGTTGCTGGTCATGACTAATGACTGCCAAAACTACACAGCCCGCTTCCTACTACTGAGGGGCAGTGGGAGGAAATCTTCTGGCATCTCATTCAAAATTAGAATGCATTAGAAGAGTTACCCATCATTTTGTAGAGTAAAGCCTGTTGTATAGCACAATATTTCTGTTTGAGCTGTGACAGTACATGAACTGGAAAAAAGAACATGTTTGATTTCTGTTTTTTCTGTTTTCTGTAGTTTCCAAAACATTTTTTCCCAAAGCCTGCTGTCTATGTTTGGCTTTTATTCACTTCTCGGGTTCTGTTTTGAAGCATGGCTTCAATGTCACCATGCAGACTGACATTGTTTATATCATTTAAGTATACTAGTTTAGGAGTATGACAATGTTTGCATCCCCAGCACAACCAGAATATATTATGGGAGGTAGCATATGTTATCCCCAAACCATTTTCTTCAACAGTTTGGATGAAGCTATTCTTTTTATGGAATAGAAGATTTTAGCGGTATGAACGCATACTATATTGTACTACCTGGCTTAAAGTCTTGACGAGGATAGATGCAGCCTCATTGTTTCCTTCATTTTACTCCATTTCCTGGCAGTGTTGAATTTTCTATCACAACTATCCAAGAAGACTGGAGCAGGACTTCTCTGTAGCTTAAGCAAAGCTAAATTTTTATGACCCAGGAATAAAGGAAAAAAATATCCTTCTGATGACATTATTCAGAATTTCCAACAGTAGCATGATATTTCTTTGTGCTCCATTTCTGTAAGATGAGTGCCCAAACAAATCAAGCTAAAGGGACTCTATGAATTATGGAATTTGTACCAGTTTTACCCTCCTCCTCAAGCACTTCTGGTCTGACATGCCAGGGCCTGCTGAAACACAATTATCAGATTGATGAGGTAAAGTAGAACTCAATAGGAGCAATGCTAGACTTTCCTCCAATCTCCAGTCCTGTTTGGGTTCATATAGAATCATAGAATGGTTTAGGTTGGAAGGGACATTAAAGATCATCTATTTCCAACCCCCCTGCCATGGGCAGGGACACCTTCCTCTAGATCAGGTTGCTCAAAGCCCCATCCAACCTGGCCTTGAACACTTTGAGGAAAGGCCACTTTTGACTATATGATCATCTTTGCGGCCCTCCTCTGGACCTGCTCAAGCAGGTCCATGTCTTTCTTATGCTGTTTTAAGTTTTAAAATACCTGATATATTTCTGTCTTCCTCTTCTCAAGTTTTATTTGCTTGATTTTATAGTTAAGCCTCAATAGCTAAGAGAACAATAGGAGAAATAAGATAAACATCAATGACTCAATTTTAGCATTTGATAATAAGCCCTTTTAGAACAACAAGAGGTGATCTGTTTGGAACCATAAATTGCATAAATTGGTAGTGATGTCTCTACATGACACTACATAAGAAACAAAACTACTGGACAACACAGGTCTATTAAACAGAGTGTAACACACAAACAAAGCAAAACCTACTATGTCATGTCTTGTCAGTTAACAAAAATTGAAGACAGAAAAAAACTCCTATTATTTTTTTCTCCCTGCCAAAGTGAGATTGTTCCCCACAGTATAATTTTCTAGTGGTTTGCCCAGTCTCACTTTAAATTATTCTAACAATGGGACTTTCACTACTTCCCTTAGGAAGTGTAACCATAGATGACAACTTGACATTCACATTACACTCTAGTCTCTAGATGATACAGTTCAGTGTAATGTGACATAAGATTTATTGTGATGGACTCCAACATTTGACAGGCTCCAGTACAATGTAATGTGCTATGAATGGGTGATTTATACAATGTTTAACAAAACTGCTATAGCTATAAAGGTGGTTGAAAACCTTTGGAAAATAATAAAATAAAATAATAAACTATCTGAGCATTAATTTTACATACAATACATTGATGGGTATTGGCAAACACTCCTGTTACCACAGAAATTTTGTCTGCTGCGATCTAGACAGGGTGAACAGAAGAGCCAAAATTTAAAGCTTAAACTCTGAATATTAAGAGACTAAGGGTTGGATTGTGAAACATGGTTAATCTCAGAGAGATGAAAATAAGAATCTAACAGCATTTTCAAAAGACGCCTACATGTCTAACTGCATATTCAGGTGCTCACTGACTTTAAAGACCCAGGACTTAGATTTAAATGTCAGGTATTTGTACAGATTTTAACTGCTGACTGTACAAATCTTTGTGTCAGCACTAGAAAGAGGATGCAGAGATGGAAAAAAACCTCACCTTCTGACAGCAGTGCTGGTAGGGTATTAGCACTGATTGGTGGTTTTAGATAGGATCATATAGTAAACAAACACTACAAGCAAACAATAAATAGGCAAGCAAGAGGAACCAAGCAGTCAAGAAACCAGTGTGGAGAAAACGGAGGAATGTGTTTGGCACAAGCATACTAGTGTAACAAGTGTACTAGTCAAAATGAACCAGCTTTGTGGGAGCGATCAAGTCTACCTCATATAGGGTCTAATGAACACACAAGCATGCTCAAGCATACAACTAACGAGCTACAGCTTGGAAGCTGTGGATCACAGAATATTGGTTTTGCCACAGGGCTGATTTTATAGTTTATGACAGCTCTTGGAGTCATCTAATTAATCCCTACTAAAACATGCTTTCCTCTTCAGCCTCCTCTGCAGTTTTGTCTCTCTTGTACCTTGGTAGCCAATCCTTAACAGTGTCTGAGGGGTTTGTACTGATTACCCAAGAAGTGTTTGGAGTCTCAGACTATGAATATGATCTGTCTTGTCCTTATGGTCTGTGAATCACTTCTGCTTGAGCAACTCTTTCATCTTCACATGGAAGAAATCATTTTGACTTCTTAAAGAAAATGAAATATGCTACATTCTTTACAGGTCACATCCACTGTGTGATAAGGCACAGATACCAGTGGTTCAATCATCTTTCAGAATATGTATTCTTACAACGTTATACTATTGCAACTAGGCTCTTTCTCAGTTGCCAGAAGGTGAAAGGCCCTCCTGATTTTATGCTGCCTCTTTAGACTAAGACAGTGGGGGAACATCAGTTCCAACAGCCAAAGACACAAAAGAGAATGAGGCTTTATCCCCCCAGGCTAGGAGGTGAGGTGTCCATTTAAAACGAAGTCAAATGGGAGACTTTTCTGGCACAAGAAAAAAGCAAAGTACAAACCTGAATCAATATGCTCATGAAAAATCTCTTTGCTCACTCTGTTTTTGCACCTCTTGTTTATTAATTCTAGCTGATATTTGGGATTATTTTTGTTGTGCTTAAAGTGATAATATATAATTTTCTTTTTTTCTTTTTTTGAGTTGTAAATACACAAAGTATTCACACTGAGGAGACTTCTAAGAGACCTGCCTTTTACTGACTACAGATTCTATAAAGCTTACAGGGAATCTGAAACTCAACAAATTTTTGCGTTTAAGTTTTGTATCATTACTTTTTACATCTTGTTTTGAAGGATTTGTCTAAGTGTTAGTTATTGTAAACACAACTTTGAATAAAATATTGAATGGGTGATTTTCAAAGCAAGTACTGAGTTCTATAAATACAACTGTAAATCTGAAGAGCATTGGCTCAAAAAAAAAATGCAACACAATTATTTTATCAAAACCGAGAATGCTCTACATTTCTATAAAACGTCTTCAGTTAAAGAGTGCACTACAGATCAAGCAACACGCTACAAAACACCTATATTAAGAAGGAGTTATGTCTTAAAATCTGTAAAAATGTTCTCAGGAATAAGAAAAATCCAGAGATGTTTTGTCACTCCTATAAATACACTCTAAAACCACTTAGCTTTCCCTTTTTTCCCGCTGCAAAGAAAAATAATCTCACTTTCTAAAGCTTAAAAATGCCTGAAAGGTGGTGTTGGCTTGCATTTTTCCTTTTATTGAGAATACCTATCTTTTATAAATGCTCAAAATTCCAAAAAATGAAAGTTTAAGAAACATACTAAGGACTAAAAATGTTTTTGGGAGGATGTTATTTAGCTTTGTTCAGATTCTCTCACTATTGCAAACATCTGCTTAGATTTCACATAATCAGATAAGTAATTTTGTGGCAATCATTTCCAATTATAGTTTCAAAATAAGCCTTATATAAATTAATATAATTGTTATATGCCTTACTTTTGACATTGTCTATAAATTTTGCTATTAAACTTGAGTATTAATGTAAGAAACAATATGATTAGCAAAATAAAAAGCACTGGAGATTTCATTCATTTGCATTTCTTAAGGAATTACATTATCAAATATAGTAAATTAAAAACAGTTTTAAAGATAAACAATAAGAGAACATAAGAGATTATGTAATAATTTTTCAAATTTTAAAACTTTCCTTACAAATTATGTTTAAAAATACATACTAAAGTAGTCAGAAGTAAAAATCAATTATTCCAGAACCCATTTATAACCAAGTTTTATTGTCTCTTAAATTTGGCTGGGAAAAAGAGAGATCTCAACAAACCCTCAGTTTTTAGGTATCTACTGATTATTTTTGGCCTCTAGAAAAGAGGCAATCAGTCACGTAATGCATATTGATTAGTAAATTGTGTATTAATAGGTTGAGATATTATTACAAAGACCAGCTCACTAAGGCACTGAATTGATGAAAGAATAACATTCTGAATTCAGCCAGTCTTGGAAGATATGGGTTTTTTCTTTAGCAAGAAAATAAGATAGAAATAAAATATAACTAACTTGAGCACCACAGAAATATTTTCACCATTTGACCACTTAATTGTTTTCACTTCAGGACAAAAAAAAAAAAAAAGAAAAAAAAGAGCAAACTGATGAACTGAATGCAATGAAGAAGCAGCAGTTTTCCAATTTAGCATTGCTTCTTCATCATGTGTAGAACAGATCTTGCAGCCTGGGTTGCTAGAGGCTGAGATGTACCTTAGAAAAAAGATCATTTGATACTTCTTCCAAAAGTTGTCATACTTGCCCCTTGGTCCGACATAGCTCAGTCATTTCTATGTTCCTATATAACATATAGAAATATATTAGTCATACCGTATAATCTTGTACTCCAATATTAAAAAGACACTGTAACTTGAAAAAAATAGTTTCTTCCTTCAAACAATAAAATAATTAGAAACTTCATCATTGAAGAGGCAAAATATTACATTTTTGATAATCAGAGAGGAAAAGCACAATTGATATTGTGTTTAAAATACTTCTCATTATTTGTCTGTCTCCAAATAGTCTCCCTGACTTTAGAAAAATACTTTGTGTTGTCATATGGTTTGCTCAAGATTGCTCACTTCAGTGGATTTCTGAACTGTTAATATAAGTTGTATTTACTGTTTCTGAAAATGCAGGCTTTCATCTTAGTGCTAAGAAACATCTTGAGAGATAATTTTTAAGATTTACCCTAATAAACTTTACTTATGTAGAAAATAAGTCTATATTGTAATTTAAAAAATTATTTAAAAGTCAATAGCTGGACAATTCTCTTTCCTTATCAGTTCTATTATTTCCAATTAAAACTGTAGATCTATACCTATAATGTGAGCTTTTCTAGTTCCTTCTACAAATTCCAATGTTGTGTCACAGCGGTTCTTTTCTGAACTTCAATATATAAACCAATGAACATAAGAATAAAACTTAACAATGGTGCAATGGAAATTTGAGCGTTCTAAATCTGAGTGTTTGAAGATACAAAACTTATTCATACATGTATACTTGATAATTTCATTCAGATTTTTTTTGAAAGGTGCTCTTATAGACTACAGTTAAATTACTGTATATTGGAATGGCCAAGTCTTACTCTCAAGAAGTTACTTCTCCGGTAACACATAGCTCAGTCTTCTAACCTTCACTGAGGTATTCAGGATCAAAGAACGTAAAATTAGTGCAATGCATCAGGTGTTCCTTTTTTAATAGTTATATGAATAGTGGGTTAGAATTCAACAAGTAAACCACTCATTGCAAGGTTGTCCAATGTGAGACATGTTGAACAAATATCCTAACTGTGGCTATTATACAAAGTATTGTCTGAATTCCAGTTTCTTATTGCATGGGCAGAAACTGCAGGTTCTGTATATTATGTACTGTCTAATGAAATAGTAATAGGAGGTTTATAAAAAATACACCAGTGTGTAGGTGACAACGCAAGCCCTGCATTAAAGGTAAACATTTATAAACTGGATGCAAGGCAAAGAAGGAGTTTCAAACTTGGCTAAGAGTAAGAGAATATTATATGAATAGCTCATAGTTCCTGGATATCCATTCTGCTCTGTAGAGAATCATAGAATAGTGTGGGTTGGAAGTTACCTTTAAAGGTCATCTAGTCCAAACACCCTGCAATGAGCAGGGACATTTTTATCTAGATCAGGCTGCTCAGAGCCCTGTCCAAACTGACCTTGAATGTTTCCAGGGATGGGACATCTACCACCTCTCTGGGCAACGTGTACCAACGTTTCACCACCCTAACTGTAAAAAATTTGCTCCTCATATCTAGTCTGAATCTACCTTTTTTTTAGTTTAAAACCATTACCCCTTGTCCTATCACAACAGGCTCTACTAAAATGTCTGTCCCCATCTTTCTTGTAAGTCCTCTTTAAGTGCTGAAAGACCACAATAATGTTTACCTGAAGCCTTCTCTTTTCCAGGCTGAACAAACCCAACTCTCTCAGCCTTTCCTCACAGGAGAGGTGCTCCAGCCCTCTGATCATTTTCATGGCTCTCCTCTGGACCGGCTCTGACAGGTCCATGTTTTTTCTGTGCTGAGGACCCCGGAGCTGGACGCAGTATTCCAGGTGAGATCTCACAAGAGCAGCGTAGAGGGACGGAATCACCTCCCTCAACCTGCTGGCCACACTTCTGTTGATGCAGCCCAGGATCTGGTTGGCTTTCTGGGCTGCGAGCGTATATTGCTGGCTCACAGCCAGTTTTCCATCCATGACTACTCCCAAGTCCTTCTTAGCAGGGCTGCTCTCAATCCACTCATCCCCCAGTCAGTACTGATACAAGGGATTGCCCTGACTCGGGTGCAAGACCTTACACTTGGCCTTGTTGAACCTCATGAGGGTCACATGGACCCACTTCTCCAGCTTGTCTAGGTCTCTCTGGATGGCATCCCATCCCTCAGGCATGTCAACCACACCGGTCAGCTTGGTGTCATCTTCAAACTTGTTGAGGGTGCACTCAATCGCACCATCTGTCATTGATGACGATATTAAACAGCACTGATCCCAGTACGGACCTCTGAGGGACACCATTTGTCACCATTCTTCATCTGGACATTGAGCCGTTGACCACTACCTTCTGGATATGACCATCCAACCAGTTCCTCATCTACCGAACTGTCCAGTTCTGTTGTCAGTTTTCTTCTTCATTCAAGTACTTACTGCTGAAAAGCTTACTGATTATCTGCATTAGGACAAATGAGGCACCTTAATGCTTTGTTTTAATTAACTGTTTTTTCCCAGTATAACATAATTACTGACTTGAAAGGGAACTGAATATTATATTTCACTCATTCTCCCCCCTCTTTTTGTAAATGGTCTTTGTTCCACCCTTTTGCACTCCTTGAAATTACTGAATACAGATTTATTTCCTTTGCTAATCATATTTCTGACTGTTCATGACTTGCTTAGAACTTTCTTTTTTCCTGAATAATTATATGAGGACAAAATCATTGCTTGGAGCTTGCCTAAGGCATTGCATCTCAACACAGAAGATTTCCTCAGCCCTAGTTTTACCGCAGTATGCATTCTCACTGCAGAACAGAGTATGCATTAGCTCAGCCAGATTCCTCTATTCAGCCTACTGGGTTCAAAAACCCAGAGGGTATTTTCTTTGTTTTCACTCACTTTCTTTCCGTTGTCTATGAGTTTTTCTTTCATACTTCCTTTCATTTCATTTTACTTTTGCTTTTGAGCAATGCCTTGATCAAACTATCTAGGAGTTCTTTAGATGATAAATCTTATTATTGTTTTAATTAACATTTTCTATTGTACTTCAGCTCTGATTAGAACAATGATTAAGTGAGGTCCTGAGCACTTTCAACTTCTTTTTGCATCATGATACAACAGCTTTCAGTGTTATCAGCTCTCTACTTTGAATCATAAATTCATTAAGCATCAAAATAGAATTTACAGTGAGGAATCTTACTCAATTTGGATTAAAAAATAAATGCATATATGACCACTTACTGCCCATCTTTTTTTCTTATTTTACTTTTTACCTAAGAGTATATACACATGAAAACTCAGCTGAACCAACACTGGGAAAGAAAAGAAATTAACTAGGACAAAAGAAGAAAACTAAAAAATATAACCTTTCTTGCTCACTGAATAAATTTGAACATGGTAAGTATCAGATTATTCCTTCGATAATTATTCTATTTGCCACATTCCCCTTAGATGACTCTTTAATTGTCAGATAGTCATCAGAGGTTATTTTATTGAAGTAATGTCAAACACATGTGAAAATCAAATAGCATGTGTTTTACTGTGTGACTGACATTGTCAGCAATGTAGCACAAAACCTGTCGATGTTTCTAGTAAGATGGATTTGCTGATGATGATAGTGATGCTGTTTGCACAGTAGTTGTTTTTTCACAGAAGCACTGTATTTATATCCACAACTGTACGTTCAACTTCATGGTATTTTCATCTATGAAAAATCTCACTGTTTAACTGGGATAACTCTTAACTCTACCTGTCTCTCAGAAGTAATTAATGAGTTCATGAGTATGTAAACCTGACTCTTTCCATAACCATAAGCAAGATAAGATTTCTGGGTAAAGGAAATACTTTATCGAGTGACAAAAATAAATTAATTTTCTTGCACAGCAAGCATTTCTTCAAGTCTGAAAGAGAAGCAACAAGCTTCAGACCTAAATGCCAGGTTTTGATATTTTTATGAAGTGTAGATTATTGAGAGAAAAAAGTAGGTTGCCCACTTGAAGTGGGGAGTATTTAAATAAGGGAAGAGATGTGGTGGCTATTTTCTATAAAAGACTATAACTTTATTAAGCCTATGATTTGGCATCCATAGGAGTAATGTGTTTGAGTTCTCAGGCTCACCTTCCCAAGGCTTTTGTAGCTCTCTCTAAGAGTGAGAGATCAGTGGTTGAGCAGTTATTTTTCAAGATGTAATTTTCTACTGATAAACAACCGATCCTTTGATCAGGATCACTTGTTTGAGCATGTTGCGTCTGGACTGTGACCCCAACCCCAGCACCTCTAGGTTTTGGCAGCTGGGGTCATCTCCTCAGCTGCATGGCTGTGTTTAGGCTCCAGCCCTCACCACCGCACCTGGCCATGCCTCTCTCCTGCTTGCTGCCATGACGTTCCTGCTGGGCCTTGGGATTGCACTCCCCACAAGGGGGGTCTTCCCTTGCAAGGTTGTGACTGATCCTGGTCCACCAACCTGGGCCTGATCCACTCCCCTTGTGGAGTGGGTTGCATGGGGATGAGGGCATCCTCGGCTCCCCACACCCTGTCTCTGCCTAGTACCCTGCTCTGCAGCTCTCTGTCAGGCAGCATCTGCTTGTCGTAAGAGGATGGGTGTTGTTTCCAGCTGATTTTTTTTTTCCTAGCTGATTTAGCAAATAATGTCAACTCTCTGGGCAGATCTCGCCCTTTTAAAATTCCTAGATAATCAGGACTATAACAGCACTGACATACGTTGTTTATTTAGATCTTTCTCTTAGGACTGCATCACATGAGCAAGTTAGTGCTGAGGCATTTCAGTATCTTCCTTTCTTATACAGCTTCAGCCTTTGTCTTGAGGCCATTGTAGACAGTCTGTTCTCCCACTCTGAGTCTGAACCTAACTTTAGGTTCTCTTCAGGTCCCCATTTCTTTACTGTGGACTCAGAAACTCAAGTTGTTGTTCTCTTTTTGCTCCCCAGAGCCATAGGTGTCAGGGAAGGCTATCAAAACCTACCCATGGTCATTGCTAGGTCTGTGACTCTTGCTCTGAATGTAACAGACTTCCCATACTCTAGACAACTGTCACATTTTTTGCCTGATCACTGACCCAACCACAAATTCCATCATAACAGACATCACTGAAAGAAAGAACAGAGAAAAAACTTGTTAATAGGAATGAGATCTGTCAGAATACATTGGACCAAATTAATTTCCAGATCTAGTTGCATTGAATTCAATATTTATTTTAGGGCTGAATTTGTTTCTATCATTTAGTGACTTATTAAAAAGACACCTTATGGCTCCCTTGAGATGCCATGATGAAGGAAGGTGCCCAGCCACCCTCCTGGAAGCTTCTTCAGCATGTCATTGCTACCCTTCAGCAGGGATGATCTCTCAGACAGTGTATGGACTACTTGCAATCCAAGATCATGTTTTAACCCCGATGTGCTCTTACTATTCTGTTAAAATTGACACTCATCAGGCATATTTTAAAAGACTTGTCAGTCTCTGAAAACATACTATGGAAAATAAACCAAACAAACCAGAAATGGCATATATCAGGAAAGAGAATAAAGCTCATATGAAATGGGTCATAATGTTGAAGATTTGAGACTTGACGTAAATACCCTGAAAATCTACGGTGTACTTAAGTACATGAAAAAGTGGTCTGTGTCAGCAAGCATTTTGTTTCAGGAAATGACAGAAGGGAGCCATAAAGTTTGCCAAGTGCTACTGAAAAGGAAAGCAGTCCTCGGTTCCAAGCAGATAACTGATGTCTAAACAGCTGTTAAGTGTTATGTTCTAGACTGCAACCGTAATAGAGAATTTGCCAAATAAAGAGTATTAATAATTAAAAAAATATTTACATGTTTATACATTCTCTCTGCTAAGGTTCTCTGTGTTTGATGTGCACTATGCAATGGAGCTTCAAAATGCACTAGTGATACAGATACATAATACAGTCTACATGAAGAATGCTCTTCGTATAGACTGAGAAATAAGTTTTATATAAAATAGTCAAATTCAAGATTAAATGGCAAATACTAAAAAAAGCAGGATTAAACTCTTTGATTTTCTGTATTGCATTCCTATGCATCAAACAAAAAATTACTGTAATGTATTACCCAAACAAGAAGACCAGTGGGATGGAATGTGATGACTAACTTATTATTGCAAGTGTGGCATTTCCTCCCTAGGTGTAATTTTTTCAGCTTCAGATGTACTTAAAATCCCAATATTTTTATAAAACATCTTGCTTTATTTGTATATCCTCTTTCTCAAATTATTTTAACGGATGGTTCTTCTAATTGTCTGTGTATATATTTGTTACAGTTGTATTTTATTGGTAGCAATAACAATAAACATAACACTCAGGGTACACTTAAGTACTTTTGCCTTTTTCCTAACAACACTATGCTCTATGAATGCTTTCCTAAAAATATTTAAACACCCTTAATCCTGGCTGGGATACTGTGTTAATTTTTTTAAGGCCAAGAAAATGTCGTATATTGTCATTTATGTTGCTGGTCCTTTCAGTTACAAATTCTCTTTTGCTATAGATGAGATCCATCAGACATGACCTTAGATGAAAATGACTTGAGTTAGCCATAAGCTCTTCCCAGTCAAGGAAGAGAATAGATATTCCTCAGGAGAAGTCACCCCGCCTATTTAAGCATCCACCTCTCAGGCCCAAGTCTTTCTATGATTGTGGAGAAAGCTTAAACAGCCAAGGTAAATTAAACTTGTAGATGATTATGGAAAGTGAGATGAATTGGCCATGAAGACCAATGGCATCCTGGCTTGTATCAGAAATAGCGTGGCCAGCAGGGACAGGGATGTGATCTTGCCCCTGTACTCGGCACTGGTGAGGCCGCACCTTGATTACTATGTTCAGTTTTGGGCCCCTCACTACAAAAAGGACATTGAATTACTCGAGCGTGTCCAGAGAAGGGCAACGAAGCTGGTGCAGGGTCTGGAGCACATGTCGTACGAGGAGCGGCTGAGGGAACTGGGGTTGTTTAGTCTGTAGAAGAGGAGGCTGAGGGGAGACCTCATCACCCTCTACAACTACCTGAAAGGAGGTTGCAGAGAACTGGGGATGAGTCTCTGTAACCAAATAATAAACAATAGGACAAGAGGTGATGGCCTCAAATTGCGCCAGGGAAGGTTTAGACTAGATATTAGGAAGTATTTCTTTACAGAACGGGTTGTTAGGCATTGGAATGTGCTGCCCAGGGAGGTGGTGGAGTCCCCATCCCTGGAGGTGTTTAAGAGTTGGGTTGACATGGCGCTTAGGGATATGGTGTAGTTGAGAACTGTCAGTGCTAGGTTAACGGTTGGACTAGATGATCTTCAAGGTCCTTTCGAACCTAGATGATTCTGTGATTCTGTGAATCCTACCTTAATTTTCCAATTAAACTGTAGCAAAATGAGACACATTCTCACTTTTTCCCTCCAAATGACACCACAAGATATGATAATATAAATAATGACAAAAATAATTTGGAACGGAACTATAAAATGAAGACTTATGGAGCTGCCATGTAGACCACAACTGTATGATTTTAACAGTTGCAGAAGTGACTTTATTTTGCCTCTGTCTCTGTCATACCTAAAGGCCACGTTTGACACACCAAGTTCTCCCATTTGGCAAAGAGAGGATTTTATGCAGAATACATACAATGTCAAGCTCAGACTTTCTAATCCTTCAAGTTATGCCGTCCTGTTATCGACAGGGTAGAATATCGCCAGGCATGTCAGTGTAAGTAACATTGTACTTCCTTCATCAAACTGCAAGAAAACCAACTTAAAATTTTCCCTTTTCACTGTAGAAATAGATGCTTAACCAATTTTCAGGTCAGGAAATCTGTGTTCTGTAGTTTTTTCTCAGATTTCTCCAGACATATATTCCATATTGTGTCTTATGAAGTGTCTGAGTGTATAAAATATTATTTATTGGACAAAAGACAATTTTATACATAATACAACATACAACTACAAACATATGTTTATACTAGTCTATCAAGAGGGACCAATCTTAACAGAAAATCCACATGAACAGAATATTAGGGTATGTTTTTCAAACCTCTTTGAGATTCAGTACAACTTCTTTCTAATTAGATGTGTTCTGTATATGTACATATAAATTTTGCAAATGGCTTGAGCATGTCAAATATTCTTGTTTTAATTATAATAAATAAGAGCAATGTTTTAAAGAGTGAAACTTTAATGTTAACTTCAATTTAACGGTAAAATGAAATCAACAAGAGACAGTGGATCTTTCTTAGTGAAAAGCAAATGAAATACTATGTGCCATAAAAGTGCACAGAGTAACAAGAGAATTCTAAAATCTGTCCAGTATATCAGAAGAAAACAGAGGTTTGAAAAAAAACCAGAGCACAGTTTATCCTGAGTATTCAATGATGAAGGTTTTTCTTTTTATAATTTATTTGAAGAAAAAATAATTATTGCAGCTGAAATAGCAATCAAGCAATATGTGTTGCATTATGAGATGGAGAATTTGTTCCAAGTGAGAAAACAAAACAAAAAGGAAAAAAACACTTGTAACAGATCAGAAGTTTATAATTTTACATATTAGAGATGGGGCAAAATCAAAAGTTTTTTGACTTTTTTTTACTTAATAGACATTTACTTATTTCTCCTGAAGGATATTAAATAATGTCTAAACTTTTAATATAAAGATTATATATACTTATCAATAAAGAATTTTCTCAGTTAAATTTTTATATGTTTTTAAATGTCTTTTCTGCTTTTAAAGGAGCTCTGCAACAATGTCTGGAATAAATCTAGTATTAAGCTAGAAAGTCTGAAAGAATCCCATTTGTAATGAAATGAGAAAACTCACTTTTCTGGAAACAACAACACATTTGTTTTGTTATTTCTAGGCTAAAAATACTAACAATTTGAAAGTTGGCTTGTAAAGGCATCTTGTCTCACACTGAATTAAGATAAAACTTCTTGATAATCCATCTCACCGAAATGTGTGATTGTGGGGAATTTAAAGTCAGTGCTTGATTTTGGAAAAAACATATTGCCCTGTGATTTTCTGCGCTGGGACAGGAACACATGGCTGCAGTGTGCAGGAGCAGACAGCAGACCAGATTATGACACAGTGAGTGAGAAAACCTTTTTTATTTTGAACACAGAGACTTGACTTCAGTAGAAGAACATCCTGATTCAGTCTGAACAGGGACAGTAGTGGATATTTCCCCTCCTACTGATTTTAAGTAACTCCCCTCCCACCTCACCCTCCCCCCAAAAAGTTATCTTCTTTGAATAATCATTGTTGATTCAAGGGAACTGTTCACAAAAGAAAAGATTCTGTCTACCGTATAAGTGGTTTGCAGGATTTTTATTTTATGGTTATGACAGCCTACTGGGATGTTCCATTTTCTTGTTCCCATCTTGTTAACTGCAGTACAAGGAGTGAACTGATTAATGACCATAGTCATTACAGAGAACTGGGGGAGGTAGATAGGTGGAGGGATGGGTAGATAGATGTGTCAGTTATGTCCAGTAATCATTCTATGATGTGTGTGAACACTGGAACTAAGTCAAATATAACAATGAATTATCACAAGCAATAGTAAAATGAAGATATGTGCCTGTAAGTTTATGTATCTATGCATGTCTTCTTGCATATATACGTTCTTTATATATGTTGAGTTATGCATAAGTTTGTAACCAGAGAAGTATGTTTACACTATATATGTGAATATATGTTTATAAATTTATACCTTTAAAAAAACAACTTCTATACATATAGAAAATATGTAGGTCCTGTGTATATATAGATACACACACACACTAGATATAGTAAGTGCATAAAATTGTATAAAAATATGTAGATTCTCTTTTCTTACATAAAACCTTGAGTCCAGCAACACTTCAAGCCCATTGTCCTTTACTCAGTGTATAAGTAAAACTATATATAAACCTCATAAACCTCATCAAATCAAATGGACATTTGATGTGCTTTGCTAGAAAGTAGTGTAAGCCCAGTGTTCCCTAAACTGACCAAAGATTTATTAACTTCAAAAGTTTATAATTTTCTGGAGTTTTTTCAAAATATCTATTTTTGCTGAGCAAACTTCCAAACTACAGGATGCTTTCATTTTACAACAGATGCTTAAAGGTTTTATTAACACCTATATCTAGGACAAAATTAAGTTCAGGTGTTTTGAGCTACAAAAGACAAGAAATTGACTTTGAGGTAAGTGGAAAACAGGTTGATTTTAATAAATTTTGTTTAAAAATGAAATCTGTTGATTGATTTTAATGATGCAGCATATGCTGCTATTGATCTGAAATTTGCATTAAGTGATTTGTCACAGTGGTTCACAGCGCTTAGGAAGAGGGAGTAACTTTTTGTGGATGCTGACCCCTAAATCACATTGGTCTGGATATACTGAGAACAATTCATAAGAAAAGCAATGACATCTACTGTCTACTCCTCTGTTTTTATAATCTTTTCTTAGAAAGAACTCATTAGATTTGGAAAGAGAGTATGCTTTACTTCACAAAATGTTAAGAATGACCTAGAGCATCTCAACCACCATCTGCAGCCTGTTAGCTGCACAGTTATTCAGGGGGAAAGGGAGACCTTTCAGAGGTTAATGAATGAGGTTAGTGAGGGGAAAATACTCTAATAAGATAAGAGTTGTGACTAACCTTCATAAAAATGGCAGGGAAAAGAAAGAAATAGAAAAAGAAATTTTCAAAGAAAAACAACTGCCTGTCCAGGACATGTGAAGGTTGTAAGATAGACAAACAAAAGTGTGGGGAATAAGACTCCAAGACCACTGAGGCTGAAAAGGAAAGCTAGGTAAAAATCATAATGCCTAAGATGTCCTGTTTCAATTCAGTGCCATTAAAAGACTATTGTTCGGTAAGTACAGGTATACCAAGACATATTGGCTATATCTGTACTGGTAAATAGTGAATGGGTCCAGCACTGAAATACAGTTGTCCACACTGTTAAATTCTTGTAACAGACTCAGACACTGTTTTGGCTCAGGCAAATCTGTGATGCCTCCAAAACTCCCAAGCATACTCAGGAGTTAGCACAGGCCAGGTACCATTTCTGTAGGCAGTTTGGATGTAGCTAATTCATTTTGGAGGTTAACAGCACTAGTGTGAATGGACCCTGTCCACTGATTTCAAGGGTAGTGAGTATTTCTTAACATTACTGAGTTTACCATTATGTAGCTATAATGGTTCAGTCAAACTCTAAAGTGTTTTCTCAGGAGGTAAAAGCTGGTTGTCTTCTGCTGTCCTGGTAGCACCTGAATAAGAAAAAAGAAGCTCAAAAATGGCAGACATCTGTCTATTAAACCCATCTGATAAATGGAAATGCTATAACATATCTCACACTAAATAGTTTGCCAGTGTCAAGAGTGACAAAACAATCTTTTCACTCTGTAATGCATTATATTTTAATGACAAACTCAATACATTTAATGTTTGACACAATCAAATATAGGTAGTGATGACCGTTGAAGAGATGATCTGGTACTCTTTAAGGTCAGTAGAAAGCCTGCTGTGAAGTTCAAGTGTATTAAGCCTAAAGCTAGTAATCAGACATAGAATTATTGAAAGAAGAACTAGAATATTTTCAAAAAATCTTAACTTTATATCACCTGCTGAGATCTTTTGATAATCTCATTGCTTAGCTTTGTGCTTCAGTATCAGCAACATTCTTCTGAAAATTCAGGCCTTAAAGTATTCACCAATAGTTGAAAAAATATAGGAGAAATTCTGGTACTATGAGAGTTTGATTGTTGTCTTAATTTGGGCTAGAATTTTAAAGATGTTTTATCCCTTCTGTTGCTTCTCGGTTTATTTCTTTCTTTTGCTTTCCCTTTTTCTTTCAGATACTTTCCATTTAGAATTAAAAATATACAGCAAGTTGACACTGTTCTGACCTGATTATCTCATAGCTGTGAATCCTGTATTCAGGGAATTTCAAAAAGTACAGTTTCTAACACAATACTGAATTAATTCTGTTGTATGTTTTCCAAGCATATTAATTTAAATGTAAATGTTAATGTCATAGATGACTTTATATATATAGCAACAGTGTTGAGCTATGGTTGTATAACCACTTTCATGGAAAGGTCTTTTTCAGTATTAACTTTAAACTATATATAACTCTGAGAAACTATCACTTTCCAGACTTCAATTTTCCATGTATGATTTCAGTTTGTAGTGAATTTTTTTGTGTGTGTGCTCTTCAATTATTTTTTTGTTTTGTTTTGTCTTTTTGGGTTGAGCAAACATTTTCTATACTTTTCTGAAAAGAAGATGAAGAAATAATTCTCCTTCACATGAAAAGCCACTTACAGTGTTGTTTTTAAGTAGCTTTAATTGATTTTAAATAGGCTTAGAGAAAAACATAACAAACTAAACAAAAAATTTCAGGAAAATTATTGCCACTGATCAACAATACCATTTTCTTATTCCATGGAAAATTGTCTTCTTTTTTTTCATGGCACTACTAGATTTAGCAAACAGATTTATTCATCCAATTATTCCTAGCATATCTGTGGAAGGCAGCAACGTGATTTTCTTAGCTGCTTTTGTCAGCAGTTTTTATTACAGCAATGCTCCACCAGTGTTCAAACTGGAAAGTCTGAAGTGTTTTCTTCCATATTTTTGTGTTGAAAAATGTTATTTCGTCCTATGAGTATTTTCCACAGGAATACATTTTCTAATCTGGGCTTTTAATTTTAACTTTCTAAATACTTTTGCCTTGGCTTTAGTGCATGTAACCACTAAAGGTGTATCTACAAAACAGAAGATATAATTGAAACTCAGGAAGATATTTTTGCCTAGGATCCTTCACAGTTTCTTGGGTATGGATATGTTCATTCCCTTTTTGTTTTCTTTGACAGAAAACTTCCTTTGATTAACCAAAAGGGCTGTCTCATAAGATGTAATACCAAGTTTTAAATCCAATAAAGTTGAAGATTGTGATAGTATGTAGTACAATTATATCTCTAGTTTCTGACAATAAAAGTCATGGACTTTTTCTGAAATATGTCCTGAAAACAAGAAAAAGTGAAGCACTCTTGACTGGCTTATATAAAAGCGTAGGGGCCCATTGTGTTAAGTTTGTACAACGGGCCCTGGAATGATTTTCCAAGCACTGGTATTTAATGCACACCTAAGCCATGCTGTGGACTTGTCCTGGGATGCAGCCCAACTGTATTATCCCTCCCTGCCCTTCACCGATGTCCTCACATATCTCACATAAACTCAGGCACTGAGATTGGAAGGGAACTATGGCCCATGTTAATAAGAATCTGTCCTAGTCCAGATGATCACAGCTGTGGAATGGATGTTGAAAAAAACTTGCTGTACATAGAGAAACAACAGTGGAAAATAAACAGACGTTTTACCTATTTGTCTACAGAAGCTATTTTTAAAATCCAAGAAACTGTACAGTGAATGAGATCTTATGTACAAGGTATTTAAATCATTCTCTAGAGCTGCATAGTGTGAAGATACCAAAATCTAGAGTAGAGTTAAAAATGTTTTGAAATTCTCCAGGTACATTCCCTCAGGATATATAAGCAATCTGCTTTGTAATCCTGAAAATGCAGTGTTTCCAAATGCATTGCAAATGTTGATTTTTCATGGCTTTTCCATGGGAGAAATCTCACATTTACCTTCCCCCCCACCGTTACTCCAGAGTCCACCAAAGCCCTAAATGGAAGAATAGCTAAAGTTTGCAAGCCACAGAGTGACAGTTTTACTGATAGAGAGCAAAATGTGAAAAAACCTTTTCCATACCCGTAATAACCATAATGGGGGGCATTAAATTAGGCATAGCCTTTAATTACTCCAGCAGTAAGATAAACCACAGCTTTGCTGTGGTACGGTGCTCCTCCCCTTATGTTCTGCTGATGGGAATTATAAGGTGGACACAGCAGGGAAGAGAGCAGAAAAAGGCTATTATCCCTCAGCATCATCAGCCTAACGGCAGGGGTGAGTTCTGAGAATTTGTAAGCAGAGGATGCCCCCTTGTGCAATGGTGTCACTGAGCCCAGAAATTCTAATTCTGAAATAATGTGGATTATTGGGAACATAAACGTTCTACTAAAATGTTATGTAATGAATTAAAATTATTTTCTTATCTGTATTTTAAATGCTAATTTCCTAAATTTAGCATAATTGGGATACAATATATGAATAGAAAAAATGCTATGGACTATTTTCATGAACTATATTTCAAATTTGTACAGAGCAAACACAGCTTGGAACATTTTTTATTAATGAACAGGTCCTAAACTTTTTCTTTTTTACTTCCCATGGGATTGCATTGGCTAATACCATATTCTGCAAAACAAAATTGAATTTAGAAGTTCAATTTAAAACTTGGCAACACTTCAAGAACTTTAAAAAGAAATTAAATCCATTTTGGAGAGACAAGCTGTTATATTTTAACTTTTTTTTTACACAAATGTTAGAAGAATATTTTATTTTTGGAATCTGTCCATAGCATATGACCAAGACCCTCCTTCAGTAACTGGTTAACTGCCCTACTTATGTTAGTTAAAATATAGAAAAGAAAAATATTTTTTAGAGGTATCTTAGGACTGCCATACACCAACTACAGTGTGGTTGATTGGTTGTTACTTTCGCACTTGTTGAGGACACATTTTTACAGACAACTAAAACATCCCAGCAACCCTTCTCTTGCTTTTGGACTGGCTGGTACACCATGTCTACAGCTATGCACCCTGGTACCCAAAACAGGTTGCTGACATCCAAAGTACTTGTTGGCTAAGGCCCCTTAGCTCATGGATGACCCCAAATCAAAACTTGGAACTGGCAGCCAGAGTGGCAGCTGGCCCATGCCTGTTGGCTCTGCCCAGAACAGTTCAGCAGAACTGAGATAACATACATGTGTCCATGCTCTCTTTAGTTACCAGTACAGACATTTTGTCCTTGGTGAGCTCTAGGAACATTTCCCCATTAATATAAAATATACTTTTAAATCAATAATAAATAATCTTGGTTTTTTATGGAAAACCTTCTGTTGATTTCCAAAGAAGCTGAATCATTCTCTTAAGCATTTATAAGGGAATAATCCTGAAGGATTTCTGGCAATATCCAAGGTATTTATAAGAGGAACTCAATACAAGTAAAAGCAGTTGCTGTTGAATCTTCCCTTGGACTGATGTATAGTGCAGTTAAGAAAATTTATTACAATGAAGAATATAAAGATTTGCTTAATGCTGCAGAGCAAAGAGTGACCTTATTGTGCCAAATGTACATTGCAGACTAAGTGAAAATAAAAATAAGTGTGTGATGGAGGAACTCTTGAAAGATGCTGATATACACAGTTTCAATGATAAATTAAAGATGTCTCTATTTAATAAGGTTAGTTACTTCTGTGAACACTTAAAAGTCTTGGCACATTGGAGTTGTAGACCAGTTTGGAATTGTATCATTCTACACCAGGTGAGACTGATTTGATACAGTTTTGGAATAAATGTTTTGCACGGATCCTTTATTGGTTGGTTGTTCTCTGGAGTTATTGAATACGTTTATTTTAAGCAAAAGCACATTCACATTAATAAACTGCAGCTATGCCAGGTGGACAGTGTTAGAGCACCCTGTTGCACTATTTCTGTAGTTTATTGTCATCTACAGGAAAAAAAGTTCTGTATGCTGTTGGTTAAAAATGTAAGGAAATAACCAAATAGTGTCATTTTTTGTGTGTAGGCTCTGTGATGTATATATGTCTTTTACATCCTTCCCTTTTCAATTGAAGAAGATGAAAATTCATTCAGATACTTGTTTAGGTATGATGCTGGGGGGAAAAATGTACGAGACAATATAGAATAAAGATATGGATGAGGACATTGCAGTGTGATGCAGAGTTTCACAACAAATTATTTAAAAAGTAAACAGGAACCAATTTTATTTGTTTTCTTCCACAATGACATTTTTTTTAGTCAATTTGATGTGAGTAATACTGTAATTTGGAAGCAAAATCCTGGTGAAAAGAGAGGTTGATCACAGGCAAGATGCTTGGGCTCCTGGCTGATGCACAAGCAAGAATTCATGCACCATCATTCTGGTTACAGAAACCCCCTTTCTCTTGCAACAGGAGACCTGGCCAGCAGTGTTGTGAGCAGGAAGCAACTTATCCTATATGTACCACTTAGAATTTTATTACTTTTTAAAATTTATTCTGGTGATAAATTAAAGTGTCTCATATGAATGGAATTGTCTGATTTCTCATTTTTTACTGATGATTCATCAAAATTTGTTCTATAACTGAATACTCTGCTATGAGGAAACACACCTGAATGTACAGGAGCTCAAATTTAAGACTTCCTTTCTTTGTGTCATTCTTCTGGAGTTAGCTGCTTTTTCATGTGTGTGAAATCTAATTTAGAGATATTCAAGGAATCTTCAAGTTTTTTCTAGGTCTTTTAAAACTTTAGAGCAAAAAAAATGTTAATGATCTCACACACATTTTACCCACATTTGCAATTTAGCAGACAAACTGCAGTGTTCTCTTCCTACAGTTTAAAAATATTCAGGATTTAATGGGGAATCTTGACAAGTGAAGCAGTGGTTTCAAGGGCTGCATATATATCTTAAGCACAGAGAATTACAGGCTGATCCAGTCTCTCTTATATCATTGTATGGTACAGATGAAATAGCATAACACATAGAAGAAAAGTTTTAACATTCTCACTGCTATTATTGTCGCTCAAGATGTATTTCTGCTCTGCTGAGTTTCTGTTGTTTTAACGACGTATTGGTGCACACAAGAGGACTCGGCAATTAAGGTAAAGATTTATATTTTCCAGCCAGATAAATTTCAAAAGGTTCAGCACTTCAGATGTTCTCATATAGTCATACTATATTTCTGAACTTCCATAGCATTGTCTTCTGATATGTCAGTCCTCCCATGTTTCTTACAAGCACAGAAACTGAGGGCTTGCTCTGAGCTCCTCAGAACTATCTGAAGAAGCAGAAGAAAGTGCCCTTATTCTGCTTGTATATGTAGAAGGAGGGTACAGAGCTTCACCATACAGATATGCAATGGAATAGATGCTTCTTGTGTCTTCTTTATGAGAGTTATGCTTTTCTAAGCCAGGGCAGACTTTCTGCTGAATACTAATTTTATCATCTTTTTGAAATAAATAGAAACAAGGACTCTGCATTGTGCAGTCTTCAGACATAATAAGAGCTTTCTGTTATCTATTACAAACTGTATTCACAAGGAAAATACAGTATGCATATATGCATAAATGCATGTATGCATGGGAAGCACTGCCTTCCTATCTGCCTCTTGGTTTGGATTAGAGTCTTTCCTATGCTAGAGTTGACAGTCTTTGTGATATTTTTATGAGTGTGAAGACTAAGTATATATAATAAGAAAAGGGCTTAATCTACACATCACTTCTGAACTTGATCCAATCTCTCCAAATTAATCACTTGGTCCCTCAGTCTCCCATTCTCACTGGTATTTTCATAGTACTGCTACAATGGCCAAAGACTAAGCCTGCAGAAAAAAGTAGTTAATAACTTTCTGCTATCTTAGCTCCCAGAACTTGCTTACCAAAAGAATATCTATCTATCTCAGCACAAAGAAGCTATAAACAGGGGACAGGGGCATAGACTGAAGAAGTCCTCACTTTCTCTCTTGATGATAATTAGGCATGAGATCATTCTAGCTCTGCTGTAAACATGTACTATAAGGTCACTAGTTATATGGCTATATTATTTTGTGTTTCTGTGTTTCCTTTAGCTTCCAAGTCCTTCTGAGACACATTGTATGTACAGACATTGCAGCCTTCCATTTAATTGATGACCAACTACCTCCCTAATTTTCCCAAAATTTTTACCTGTCAGAAAAAAAGGCCTTTTGTGAAAGTGTCAGGCAATAAGCTTTCACAAAGTAGAATGTATTTTTAGACAAAAGTGGGGGAAAAACAGCACACACACACACACACACACACACACACACACACCCCTTCTTTCCTTAAATTTTAAAAGTCTTTAGGGTTTAAAATAAAGGTAAACTGTGCTGACTAAACTGCCTGAACTAAACAGCCTGAACAGTGTTTAGGCCCACTGGCAGAAACTGATCAGGTTTTTGAACTCATTGCTTCTTTGAATCAAAACCATCAGTAATCCTGTGTGCAAAACTAAAGCACAAAGCAATGCGGAATACTTTTAAAGGCCTTTTTTTCTTAAACAAAGAGAAACTACTAACACAAAATTTAATTCTATTATGCAAAATGTACCTGTTCTTTCTATGTGCCTCCTTTATTTTCCATTCCATTCTGAGATTTTATAACCAGAAGCACTTGCAGAATGCAAAAGTGGAGGTTGTTTTGCAACATCCTTTCGTTAGAATGCATTTGTTTCTCTTCCAAGTATTTACTTCCTCAGAAAATGTAATACTGCTGGATTTGTCCCAGTAAACATGGAAAGCAAGATTCTTAGTTGGTCAAAATCAGCAAGGCTTCAGTGAAGATTTTTCTTGATTCTGCTCTGACTCCCTTCATAGATTTGAACACCACTGTTTTCTGGAATCTATGCCTCAACCTAGGGTCTTAACGGCGACCCATAGGTAAGCTTGTTATTTGATGTTTAGAACCTGCTTTGTCTAACTTGTTGTCCAACAAGCCTTTTGCCCTATTAAGACAGAGTATATAATCCTAAAAATTGCACTATGCATGCAATAAGCCTGCAAGGATTCATTTACTGCAAAACAAATTGCCAAAAGAGAAGGAACATTAGAATTATCTATAGAGACAGCTTGAAAAAGGAAAAGAAAAGCATAACTTCCAGCAAATATTATCCCTACTGGTCTTCTGTCCACTGAAAATCATATGCTTCTGAACTCAGTGCTGTCATAATAGTCTCTAATTACGATGTGCTCATTATATATGGATATTAATTATGCCACATAAATCAATTCCTCTTAATGCTGTTGGCTGGTTTTCAGTAGAACCTAGAGGTGTGCCCAGCTGAATCTCCATTGTACCAGAATAAATGTCAGTCCTTGCCTGAAAAAGATTGCGGTCAAAAGGGCAAAAACTAACAAGTACCAGGGAAATAAAATAAATGTGGTAGGAATGATAAGGGGTTAGTTTAACACAAGTAATATACATTGGTGTAAGAAAGCTCAGGTCACAATTTCTTACTTAGGACATGGCAATATTCTGTACATGAAATGTCAGAAAGTAGTCTCCTTTATTTATCCAGGGACTTAATGAACTGAGAGGTACCTTAATCCTGTAAAATTTATTAGTTAAAATTCGGTTCAAATACTTTGGGTGTTATAAACAAATCCCAAGAATGTTATGCTATGTATTGCTTCTCGGAATAACTTCTTTAAACAGCACACATACCAAGGCAAATATTTTTAAGCTTTGAGGTCAATTTAGAAAGAGATTTTAAGAGATTTGTGGGTATGCAGATATGTTTGAAATTTGGTCTCTGAGTCCCCAGTATTAGGTATCCAAAAACCAAAAAATGAAAAATAATAATGTTATCCCCAAAGTTTGACGAAGGTACATGCAAAGTACTTAGTGCACCTGGAATGTAAAAAATCCCTTCAACTAGAAGCAGATATTAAAAAAACTATTTGAACGTTTAGATGTCTTGATTAAAAAGGAGTAATAAATTTACAAGTCAAAACAGCTTCATGGAAGACGTGAACAAATGCAAAAACAAAAGATGTGAATGTAGATTGACTGAGGATGAATGAAGACAATACACTATACAAGACAATGCATAATAACATTTTTTCCAAAAAATATACAAGCTCATGATCCACTTTAAATATGAACAAGAAAACTTTTAAATTTGTATCAATTATTCTAATTCATTTACAGTTTTGGTGTCTAGATTTAGAAAACATGTTTTTCTAGAAGACTCTAATAACATCTATGGCACTTCACTGACTGGGAGGAAAGGAGGCACCTACTACTTCCTTTATACTTCATACTTAGAAGTAAATTAAATTCTTAAGTAAAACTGAATATAGGGGAGTGAATTCAACATAAGAAAACTAGAAAAGAAAGGTGGGAAAAAAATTTATGAGTGAACTAGGATTTTGGCACCAAGATCAATGTTATAAAGATCAGGCAAATTATTGTGCTAGTATTGATAGAGAAGTAGCTATGCTAGATATGATCCATGGACACCATTAGCTAACTTTTTAGGTGTGTGAGTATTGCATACTGGAAACCTATGGCATTACCATATGGATTATTTTTCTCTGTTTTAGTCCACCTGGATCTGCATACTGAAAATGAATATAAGATCATCAATTGCTACCTTTTAAAATATTTTGCTGATTTTACACAGGATGGAAATACTTCTTTCAACATAGAGAAAATGGCATTAAATCTTCCAAGGCAACTAGCTGAGTAAGCAAATTATTCAGCACATGAAAGAAAGTGTCATGACAAAAAATATTATTAAAAAGACCCCTCCAGTTATCTTCTGGCCATTGGGTTCCATTATCAGCTTCAATGAAGTAGCAAATGCTAATTAGCCCCTGGGGGTAAAAAGGGCAGTTCCAATAACATCCATAATGTCAAAGGCAAATAATGTTATAAATGGAAGTGATAACTACACTCTTGCATCAGCTACTGGATCAAAATGAGTTTTTCATCAACACCCACACTTCAGAATGAAAATAAAAGTATAAGAAATAAACAAGTTGTCAGACAAATGCTGCAGGAAAATTAAACAGTAGGCTAGCCTGATTTTCTTAGCTGATACTGTAAGTGACAACAGCAATAAAAAAAGACTTTTGTCTAAATGTTACAGAGATATCTGAAATTATTGCATTTTCAGAGATTTTAGTTTTTATTCATTAAGGCTAAGCGAATTATATTCTGATTATCGATTTTCCTCAACACACTTTCATATTTCAGACTTTCCTTTGAGTAGCTCAGATATACAGGTTTTTAAATGTGTTTATGGTTTTTGAAAAATACTTAGAAAACTATTTGCATCATATGCAATCCAAGATGACATTTCAACATACCAGAAGTTTCTTTATATTTCCATATATTTTTCTATATATTCAATAATTAACAAGAAATTTATGAAAGCTTAAAGAAAATATGAAGAACATTAAGCATTTTTTCCTTTGCGTCTCTTCTCCAAACTCGTATTTTACATTATGAATTGCTACTCACACATCTTTTGTCATTCCTTTGCCCAATCCTTGCACAAATGCCAATGACAAAAAAAATCTAGTTTATTAAATAAAGCCATTGAAAAGGATCTGTGAACAAAACCCACCATGTTGCTTAAAATGTAGCTTGTTTCTGTTCCTTCTGTTAATCAGTCCTACTTTTTGCCCTATTATCTGTCCTTCTCTGGATTGTCTACTCTGAACCAAAGAAGACCATATCATAATAACTCTTTTCCAAAGTGTTACATATTAAACCAAGTTAGTTTTTGTCAGTAGTTCTCCTATTGGAATACTCTTTCAGAACTTAATTTCTCTGGTAAATATTTCTTCTAATAACTAGCCTAAATATATCAATGGACTGCTCATATATATTCTAGTATCAGTACTATAAATTTCATATTTTTTTCCTTACCTCCTTGTCTTCACTTGGTGACAGTATTTCTATTCCTTCTCAGGCTTCTTCTCTGTCTCCTCTCTTCAGACAGGCAACCCAGTTTGCTAATCACTCTCGTATCTCCTCTTCTAGTTTGTCTCAGGCATCAGTCCAGTTTTGCTGAATGTGAATGACCACAAAAGTAATTTTTATTACGTTTACATCAGGATCACTTGTATCTACTAGCCTTGTTGAAGATCATTATTCTTTGCCTATTTGTTTGAGACATGGCCTGAACCTGTGGAATACTATGTACATTGTATGGCATGTTAACAGTCAAAAATATTCTGGTAAACTAAATTAACTTCTGGGATGAACCTTTCATTTCATGGCAGACATAGTTCATGATCTAGAATAAATCACTGAATACAAGGCTGAGGAACTGAAGTACAACTAGAATCTACTCATCCAGTTGTGGCTGAACAGATTATAGAAAGGTAGCGGTCAATACCTTGACACATTATTATAGTAATGTTTCACCACAACGATAAGAAAACGTAGATAAATAAAGACCATTCTCACAAGCTAGGTCCCATGTTTACAACTGGTAAATTATTAGAGCTTAGAAAAGACCATATAAATGCCTGGACATTTTATTCTTTTCCACATTGAACTTTAGATTAAAAAACTGTGGGAGAAGAAAAGGTATCCTCTACTTATTTGATAAGGGAGGAAAAAGATGAAGAAATGATAGTTCAGATTCTGATCTAATAACTTAATATTTTTCTGGTCCCACTTTATTTGCTAGTACAGTGGTACTGCCTAATGCATTCCCACTGTTTTTCAAAAATCTGGTGGTTTTTTAGGCTATGATAAAAATTCAAGTATTTAAATTACTTGACAGTAAACTTGAAAATATACTTGGGATTATTCTGTCCAAAGCGAAATGGAGAATGCTGTGATCCTGTATCGGATTACCTGTTGTTTCAGAACAAAATTATTATATTGAATACATTTAAAGGAGAAAAACAATTTAATTGTTGGCTTACATAACTGATTAAACAAAACACTCTATGATTCTTTCATATGTTTAGGATTCTTTTCTATAGTTATAGAATGTATGTTCTGGAGGATGGAGACAAACCAGAACATGTAGCAAGTATCCTGTAACTTTCCCTAAACACACTTAGCAGTGAAAGAGTAAGATGCTCTACAAAAAATCAACACAAGACCCACTTTGTCATTCTTGTCTCCCAAAGTTAAGGTTATTGCTTCATACAGCCAAGAATGGAAAGCTGTATTATTTTCCTGGAGTATTTTTTTGAAATAACAATTACCCTTGGTTTATGTCAGTGAATGAGAAGGATATGGCCTTTATTCAGTTTTGGTTTTTTTTTTTTTTTAACTGCAATGCTTATTCAACAGCTGTGTAAGAAAACAACTGGCCTCCAAACCTGAACTTTTCTGAAAACACAGTGCTTAGTGCCTTACCAGTTACTGTAGAGAGTAAAAGTGTTGTGACATTGGATAAACATGCATGTGCTTATGACTGAAATACTTTTCTATTACTTGCAAAACTGACTTCATCAATAGATTTATCATTCTCTACTTAGGAAAACACATCAGCTGAAGTGGCAAATGAGTCTGGCATTTAAATATTCTGAATTCAGTGGTGGTTTAACATGCCGAAGTGTAGTAGTCTCTTCTGTAAGTGAAGGGATAAATGCAACATAAGGCCTACATATTTTTAGGTGAAAATATGGTCTGTTTTGTGAATATTCATGATCAAATGCTTTATAATTTTATCTCCATCTTTGTGGTTCAGTGCTGCCATATTGTGTCACTTCTAATTAAGTAATTAAAAAAAGTTACAGCAGAAAGTATCAGAAGAGTCTTTTGTACTTTCAGAGAATTAATAAAAGTATATGTGGAGGAAACACCTGTAGCTTAGGCATCATAGACTCCTGAATGTGTTAAATGTAGATTTATCTCAACATACTACCTTTGCTGGAAAGAGAAGCAGAGTGTATAGAGACCTATATATGGGAAAATCACTCGTGACTTGGAGTATACACAATTATAGTTATGTAAACATTCTGACAAAGTTTTACTTATAATAGTCACAGGTAGTCACACGAGTTGTAATGTAATTGATAACCTACTGCATTTGGGAACTTCAATCTGCAAAACAGACTTCTTTCCCAAAGCACCCGAAGATTCTATAAAACTGGAATACACTTATTGTCCTTAATATTCCATCTTATAATTTCTTTTTGTTCTCCATATTTCTGACTGAGATAATATTTTTTTTTATTATCTTGTATTTTGTTTAATAGTTTTCCATGAGAGATGATGTCTCTTTGTGTTGTGTCCAGAGGCTGAGTAGCATAATGAGATTTTGGACCATGATAGTTCCACATCATAAATTAAACAAAACCAAAAAACAAACAAACAAAAAATCAACATTCAAAGTAGTCTTTTTTTGCCCCAAAGCCTTCATTATCTCTTCCTAGGTGGTACAAATCAAGTCACCTTGCCAGTTTTTCAGCAATAAGAAATGCTCTACACTTCCTACTCAGCCCCTTTCCAAACTGCTTCTATAATGTGTTTGTTCATCAGCTCTCAAGTCAACACAATGTTATGTAGATGAAAATAAAATAAATGAATCAGCCAAAAAATCCTCTGGGGAAAGGCATTAGTAAGGAAGTGCTTGATAGTTTACAGGCCTCTGCAAAAGATTAGGAGCTGATGCTCATGAAAATAGTTTTGAATAAAGACACTTAAAGGAATAAAAGATGCAGCAGTACATGCTTAGAGAGATTCTAAAATACTGGGCAATGAAAGAGAGGAAAAAAGATGGTTAAAAGAGCTAAGAATAAAATATTCATGCAATCACTGACCCTTTGGTGTTAAAGGAAGATTTAAAATGTTACGTGTTCATAATTTTACCTCACTTGTTATAAAAATGTTATGAAAATCCATTCTCTTCCCAGTACCCTCCCAGCCTGCAGGTAGAACTGAACCCACTGCTTCCAGTAACAGGGAAAATATGGATCTGTCCCTGTAAAGTAATTGCCAACATCAGTTTACAAGAGGTAGGAATATTCTACATTAACAAAAGGTAAGAGTAGAAATGTGGGTTGTTTTAATGGGTTATTTGCCACTCCCAGAAAAAGGTTTTATGCTCCTAAGACTCTATTGCCAATGGAAATAGTAGTTGAAAGCACCTCAGAAGTAAATTAATTTTATCAATAGGTGTGAAAAACATTTCACTCCATCATTAATAGTGCATAAATGTTCCTCTAATGGGTGACTGGTAACATAAATGGTGCAGTAATGACCCCTGAGTTTAGTCTTGTTTGTTTGGTTTTTTTTTTTTTTACAGTTTTTGTCCTAAATCAGTCGCTAGGAATCTTTTCTTGTAACACAGAAAAAGAAACAGCATTTTCATTTGACTCCTATGTAGATTCAATTATAACTAGATAAAGTAAAAAGACAAGTCTTATTTTGAAAAGTTGTATTTATATTTAATTTCATAACATAAATAGTAAAATATAAATGAAATGTCTCTATAATATTGCATAGGGAAAGGTTGACATGAAGGGAAAGTTGACTCAAAATGAGAATAAATAAAGAACTAAAAAACTGGATATAAAGAGAGTGATATCAACAACCTGTAGAGAACAAAAAACCAAAACCAAGTTCATATTTTAGAAGAAAAGCAATCAGTTTCAAGTGAGTACTGAAAATCCTTTTAACTTGGCCTGAAAGTAAGTCCTTTAGGACTTTTAAGTTGGCTTCTTCCATACTGATGTACCTTAAATATACTTTATTTGCCAGAACTGTTGTGCAGCTACTATCCCACAATAACGAGATACATCATATAACCTTTGAAAGTAAGCCCATTTTTTTATAAAGGAACTTCAGTAAAACCTATGATTTTTGCCATTAGACAATCCAATTTGAAAGTTTGGGCACATGCAAAGTTTTGTATGTATATAAATCCTTACAATTCTACAAAGATTTATGGAAGTAGGTAAATTCATTCATAAAGCCAAACCTTGAAGCACTGAGAAACCATCTGCATATATTCACAAAATATGCATGTTATAAACCATGAAGTTACCTTAACATAAACAATGAAGACTGTATTTTAATCTCTCTAACCACATTGACTATGCTAATACAGTTTTGAATGCTCACATTTGGAAGAAGTGATACCTTTCAGATAGATACAAGAGGGTTCTGTTTTGTGAAGTGACTGAGACAGACATTTCTGCAAATTAAGGACTGGAGTTCTCACCATAATTTTCAGAGGTATTTTGAAGTGTCCTATTTCGCAAGCTGAAAGCTTCACCTTTGTTTTCAACTTAAACTGAATACAAGAAGTTATGCTAAAAATTAAGATTTCTCTTCTGTAGGTCTCATTGCTTAGATTGAAATAATAACATAATGATTTAGACTGTTGCCAAAGTGTCTACAGTTTCAGAGTTGCTCCACCCAGTCGTGATGAAACCATAATTATGGCAGAACACAAAACTTCAGAGACAGGAGTAATGACATTCTAATTGACACAAAAAAGAGAAACACCCATGCTCAAAGTAAGAGCAGTAACTCAGAATCGTTTTTGTTATGTCTGTTCTCTGGTGGAACTTGAACACATCATGAACGTCAGATGTTCTCCTTTGGTAAAGAAACAGACATACATTTGCTACCACATACTTACAGACTAATTTAAAATTCCTGGGGTCATTTAGGGGAAGTATTCATAACACTTAGTTCAAATCTAGCCTAAGCTTCCTCTGTAATCAATTTTAATCAGTGGAGAGGAGTCTAATTTAAAATAACTTTATTTCTGTCTAACTTTTAGATATGTAAAAGATTTGATGGTGTGTTTAATATAGCTGTTAATAAAGACAGGTGTCTTCAAAGGTTTGCAGGACACATTATAAGCAAGCTATCTAAAATGGGTGAGTTGGATTGTCCCAAGGCTATGTTGAATGAGTGAATTGCTGTCCCAACACACAACAAGCCTGTGGAAATCCTTGTCTTGCCAGAGACTTTGGGGACAGTGAGAGTATTCTGGCTGCTCAACGCTTAAATGCCCAAACTGAGCTGTTTTCAAAGCCATCCATAACCATTCCAGTTGTTTCTGGAAGAAGATGTCTCTAATGAGTATAATGATAATGGGAAACCAGCCTCACTAGGCTGAATTTATAAACACCAATCTGAGACTCTTTCTGATAGCACCAATGGCTTTAGAGACCATAGGGGCTCCATTATTTTCTCTCTTTGCCCCACCCCTCTTTTTATGCATAAAAAAGCAATTACTAAGAAGTTAGTTGTCAAAAATTATCTGGAGCCCTGTGCAAACTGCAAATAAGTGACAGTAAAAGTAAAAAACATTACAAGACAAATATGAAATTATAACAGTTAATTTCAGGAAGGTTAAACTATTTCACAAGTTGACCTCATCATACTAGTATAGTGCATTGGACATAAAGCTCACTCTACAATAGGGCAAAAATAATTACCTGTAAAACTGAGTAAATAGAGCAAAACATCGTTATTTCCTTTTATATTTACTCGATGTTTATTAGTGAAGGTAAATAAATTTGATATTATTATTATAACCATGCATGCTCATGGTTAATAGAAGTTGAACAATTATGAATCACAATTAGATGTCTTGGGGAGGCGAAGAAACACAAATAAAGGCTGGAAGTGACACTGCCATCTAGTGATGTGATAAAAAGTTAACCAGATCATACATCAAAAAAAATTTTTGTGATGTTATAGAGCAATAAACACAGTTCTCAAAGAAGAGCTAATGCATTAAACCCTTAAATTGGGAGGCTCATTTACTGATCCATTAAAAAAATAATCCTATCAATAATATTGTACTTCAGTATGAGATAGTCCTGCTTATAAAGAGACAGATATATATCTCTAAGACAGTGAAATATTCTCTTAGAAAAAAATGTAATACCGAGCATAATTATACTTATGTTTTCGACAATAAAATCAGGGAAATATAAAAGAAAATTTATCAGGCTAAGCTAATATCAATTAAATGTAATTGCTTCACTGCTGGCTCAGAACTCCAGCATCTGCATTGCTGTGCTTTGTTGTTATTACATTATTCTACAGAAACAATACTGAAATGTTCATCACGACATACTTGATAATCTGACTCCACTTCAGGGTATTTTTTTTTCTGCTATGCTGCAAAAAGAAAACATGAATGAATTCTTAATCACAGTTCTCTTTCTTTTCACAAAAATAAACTTTCAGGAATCTCAGGTTATGCTATCTGGTGTTGACAAGTATTGCCTGTTTAAAAGCAAGCCCCGTACCTCAACTGATCTAGTACAACATTTCTAATGAGTTCTGTATCTGAAAAATAATGATATTTTTTGAGTTTTAATTGCTTTACTAATGGTGAATACATATCCATTGTATATATCCATTCTATTCACCATACATATCCGTTGTATGTATCCATGATATTCACTGTTAGTGAAACAATTAAAACTCAAAATATGTTATAGTTCTGACATCACTCTGATGAATTAAGATACAGAACTCATTAGAAAAGTTAGATCAATTGAGAATTCATTATATGAAAGTAATTGCACTAGTGAAAGGGTTAAATACAATTCACCTGAGAAGGGAAAGGATTTAAGATCAAAATTAACAGGGAAAAAGCAAGAACGTCTAAAGCAAAATGAAATATGCTGCAACAACAAAATAGTTTTTAGATATTATTCTATGTGTAATAGAAAAAGAGGAATAAAAATAAAACAAGACACAAGGAGCAAGGGAATAAATATTGATATTGCAGGAGCAATTGACTTGACATCATAATCTCCTGTCAAGCTGTACAGCATCTCTTACTCTTGCATTGACATACAGCAGCTCCAAATGTCATCGTAATTATACCGGTGGAGCAAAGTGTCCCTAGGGAAATACAAAGTAGAAACAAACAAACACAGTCTTCCCATGCTGTGGGAATGGCACTTACACTTCCATTTTAGTGTTGAGGAATACCATGTTTGATTTGGATCTAAAACATTAGCCATCATTTATTTATTTGGCTACTTTTGTCTTTATTATATGTTATAGATATTTACATCTGTTATGATGGTGTTTCTCTGCAAAAAGCTTTGCTATTTTTTTTCAAATCTATGTTCTAAGTGAAATATATGTCCTATTAAGGGCCAGTTGAGTCACTAAAAATTACACTTCATTCTAATTCTCAGATTTTTTTTTCTTATTCTTTTTCTCTAGATGTATAGAGTCTTGTTTTCACAAGCCAAATTTTTTAATATATTTTTCTCACAGAATGCTTGTGAAGCAGGAACATATGATCAATCCCTTTAAACAGATGAAGAATAGAGGCAGAGAAAGAAAAAGACCAGATCTTCAGAAAACATAGTCATTGTAATTCTTACCAACAGGAGAAAAACGCAACTGAATTCTTCTTTTTCTTCTTTGAATGAGGATAGACATATACAGAGATAAACTTCCTTGCAGAAGTCTAAAAGAACACATTTCCAGATGGGGTAATGCTACATTTCACCTTTAGAGAAAAGAAAATGCAGCAGCCAGATAAATAGAAACACAGTATAGTAGTAGTAGTAGTAGTAGTAGTAGTAACAGCAGCAGTAATAGTAACAGCAGCAGTAATAGTAGACACTTGTGACTTCAGGTGTCTCCTGGAGTGGCTTTTCCTTGGTTGGAAAGAGTTGCAGGGCTATAGCACAGTCCACAGATCAGAAATTTGCTGGAAGGGACAGCAGTATATGGTGTTGACCAGCATGCAGAGCAGATCGACACATTTCCTTTCCTAGATTCTTGCAGAGGGAGTTTCTACATCCGGGACTCACAGATGTTCTTTTTTATATGTTCAGCCATCACAGAATATTTTGTCTTTATTCTAGAAAAGCATATATTTTTGGTTATGGTGGAAGTTGCCCACAGAAAATTACTCTCCATGATATGTACAACCTATCACAATTTATAGAGTAGTTCACATTCACTTTCATCATTAAGCTTTCAAAGGGCCACATCACATAGAAAGGAAGGTTCTTCTCAGAAGTGAAACAAGATGGTTACCTCAAAAAGTACTATCTTTGTATGTCAAAATTATTTCCTTAGTGGAAAAAGTTGAGAATAAATGAAAGTTTGGGCTGTAGCTGGGGAAAGCACATCATCCTTCTCTTCTCACAGAAATTACATAGGATGGCTTGGATCAACAATATATTTTCTACATAGTCTCCTCAATAAGAAATATTTATACATGGTTGCAGTAACTCCATAGATATGCAGACCTGGGTTTTTTGAATTTATTGTGTTGGTGGGATCTATTTCTCCCTTATGAGTTACACCCTCACTCTCCTCTGAGGATTTATCAGAATACGGGCATCATGCAAAGAATTTTCATTTTGCTTTAACTTCTCTGACATAGCCTCAAACCAAAGTTTGTGTTTTTCAGTTCTGCTGTTTACTTCCACTATTGTGCTTGTCTTAATACAATAACCTGAACCAGAAGAAACTGTGTAGAATTAGGAGAGGTTGATGATTGGTAAACTGATGTTTAACTTGTGTGTTGAAAGATATAAACCATATATAAACTTTAAAACCATCAGCATGTATCAAAGATTGTTAGTTTAGAAGCCATTAAGTATAATCCACATAATTGTTATTTTACCCCAGTTAAAGTTTTCAACTAGATCGAAAAAAAAATTTGTACAATATTATATTAGAAGAATAATATTGAAAGTAACAAATAACTTCTAATATTGCCTGGCATTCACTGCTAATAAACTATGGACAGTGGTATATAGAGGCTTGATTACATTATATGTCATTGTATATATACTGTCACATATACACATTTTCATATGTATTTCATTATTCTAGAACTCTTAAGTCACAACATGTATTGTTCAGTATAAACTTATTGGCTTCTATAATGTTTTTCTTTCATTCTGAACTATTTTTCCTTACTATAAGTTAAAAGAAGCAAAATATAAATACACCAAACATACCACAAACTGCAAAATATTTAAACACCACGGCTAGTTAATTTAATATAAAGTGTCATTTAATAGATAATATGTTTGTTTAAAATTTAGACTTAAAAAAAAAATCAAATACCTTTCTATCACAGTTTTTCTAGAAAAATAATTTTGTTGCTTCTTAGGCAGGTCTAAAATTCTGAACTCTCTTATGTGTCCTGTTTACAATCCTTGCCATCTCTTCTTTTCTCTTTTTTTTTTTTTTTTAATATACCCACTGTAATATCAGAAAAGTAGAAGCACTGACCCTCCAGCTCTGGCATGGTAACTGAAAAACACTTGGACACAGCAACTTTTCATGTAGTTTTAATTGCACCCCTGTCTTGGACAGCCATCTCCATTAGAATATAAAACTGAAAGATAAGACTGAATCTTTGATCATTTGATTTGCAGAGGTAAAAAAGAAAAAAAAAAAAAAAAGAGTTAATATAAGAAAGAGACAGGGAGATCATAGGAAATTGTCTAACAGGCCACACTCAGAGTGGTGATCAATTATTATTACTCAGACTGGCAGCCTGTCACAAGTGAGAACCCCCAGTGATTGATTCTAGGCCCCACACTGTTCAATGGGATGATGGGACTGAAAGCACCCTCACCAAGTTTACTGATGACACCAAACTGGGTGGTGGAGTGGGCATGTCAAAAGGGAGAGACATCTTACACAGAGACCTGGACATGCTGGAAGAGTGAGCTAGCAAGAACAGCATGAAAATTAACAAAGACAAGTGCAAAGTCCTGCACCTGAGACAAGATAACCAAAGTGCCCAGTACAGGCTAGGATCTGTATGACTGGGGAGCAGCCTTGCTGAACCGGATCTGGGGTCCTGGTGGACAACAAGCTGAACATGAGTCAGCAGTGCAGGGCTGCAGCAACAAAGACAAATCAGATCCTGGGCTGCATCCACACGGGCATTACTAGCAGAGAGAAAGGCATGATCATCCCACTCTACTCAACACTTGTCAGACTGCACCTGGAGTGCTGTGTCCAGTTCTGGTCCCCACAGTTCAAAAATGACATGAGTAGATGGGAGAGGGTCCAGAGGAGGGCCATGAAGATGATCAAAAGGCTGGAGAACTGGCCCATGAAGAAAGTTAGGTCTTTTTTATCCTGGAGAAAAGAAGGCTCGGGGGGACCTCATCACAGTATTCCAGTACTTAGAGGGTGGCTACAAAGAGGACGGAGGCTCTCTCTTCACAAGGAGCCACATGGAGAAGACAAGGGCCAACAGGTACAAGTTGCGCTGGGAGAGGTTTCATCTCAACATAACAAAGAAATTTTTTAGAGTAAGAGCAATCATTCACTGGAACAACCTCCCCACAGATGTGGTAGAATTCACACCACTAGAAGTTTTCAAGACATGATTGCACAGGGTGCTATATAATTTAATCTGTGCTCTCTTTCCCACAAAAGGCTGGGTCAGAAGGTTTTTTGAGGTCACTTCCAACCTAGGCTGTTCTATAATTCTATGAAAAGGCAGGAACTGTGACTGGAATGATCAGATAGGTGATTTGCAGAGATTCCAGACAATGTTAATGAAGAGAACAGCACTACTGTGAAGCAGTGGTTTTATGGCTTCCTCGTGTAGCGGTGGTGGAATGTGAAAACATTTCAACTGAAAATTAACTTTGAAAAATTTAAATAACTCCTAAATATGAGCTCCTATCACCCTAAGCAGTCGTTTGTAAGTCAGCCCTCATTTCCTGCTCCTCATTCCAGCTGGAACGTTTACTTTTAAATGGAAATCCTATCTCTACGATGGAAATCAAAAGTCTGAGAGGTCAGATTTTGCTGGTGAGTGCACAGCTTCTCAGCTTCCCTGAGTCAAGACAGCTACTGGAAGAGAGAAAGCCACCAGGACACCATCTCAATAAGGCTGCTAAATGCTTCTTATGGCCTTATTGCTGCTTTAATGCCTCATTGAAAGGGACTCTCTTACAGAATGTACATAAGTAGGATAATCTGCATATTTAATATTCACAAAATTATGCCCCTCTAGAGCTAATGATTTAAAATAATGATCCCATTTATGACAGAGAAAAGGTATTCAAATAAAATATAGTTATCATTTATTTCACAGTTGATTTGAAACACATTGTTGAAATGAATGCTTTGGGCTTCCTGGAAAAGAACATTAAATGAATGAAAAATCAAACAAAACTCTTAACCTTTAAAATGGTGTGTATTTGGGACAAAGGAAAGAGAGAGGTCATGATTGAAATCTGTATTACCACAGTGATTTCATGTTTTCCACTTTCATGTCTACCACACCACTGGAAACTCTTTAAAGAATATAATGAAAATAATATTCCTTTAGGTAATTACAGCAGCAGATGCTGCAGTCAACTGACTACACCTCACGTCATGTGACAAAGAGGTAATCTTTCATCCCGCTTTCCTGTCAGATAACTGAGAACAAAAATTAGGAGCAGTTTTTGTCAGCATGTCTGTATGTCACAGTAATTGTTGCTCTCAGTAGAGCAGCTAAAGTCAGCAAATTGACATTAATTTTAAAGCATTTTCAACAGTTACCTCTAAGTCCTGTACATGTCTTATTTGCGTGGATCCCTTGAAGTCAACTGGATTACCTGCAGAGTCAGCTAAAATCAATGGGAACAGAAGCAATCAAACTGAGCAAGATTTATTCTTATATTTGAAAATGTGAGACCACCTCTATTGAATAAACAGCCCTGAAGTAATTTTATATATTTTTTTAAATGACTTTACTTGGAGAGTCATCACCTTCCTTTCATTGTAAACCTTATAACTTCATACACTTTGAACCTGGCACAAAATGAACTCTTTCAGAGAATCTGTGTGTTGCCAAGATTACAGATATTATATGCTACTTAATCAAGGACATTATGATTCTTTCAGGCATACACACTTTGAGAAAGAATAACTTTTCAAAATTCAGACCGGCTTGTATATATTCTTCATAAACAGAAAACACATAAGAAGCATTTTCCAAGACAGAATTATAGAGAAATCTGTGTTGCTTGAGTCTGAAAGCTTGGAGTGGAAAAGATTTGATTTTTTAAAAAAAGTTTTCTTGGCAAGTATAATGAATTTCTGCTTCTTGTGTGTGTGATTTCTGAAAACTCAGAAAATACCTGAGAAAGTCAGCATGAAATGACAAGAGGTATAAGGGGCTGAAATGGAGACAGAGTACCGTAGATGAAAGACAACCGTTAAAAAATATCTTGAGAGATGAATTTTAGGTAAGACAAGTTAGAGAGTCTGATACTAAAGTATCTGACATGCATAAATTATATGTTTTAGCATTTGTCCTTTTGAAATTGCTTTTAATCTTGTTACTTATTGCAGAAAAATGAATGATTTCAGACACGCCATTGCATCATGCACATACACAAAAAAAACAGGGAGAAAGAAAGAGAGGGAGAGAGCGAAAGTCAGCACTGACCAATAGAGAACATGTTTCTGGACTGAATTCTTTTACTATGAACGAAATTGAAAAGCAGTCTCTCTGATGTCATTATATGCTACCTTCTGATCCCTAGTCATTTTGAAATGGCTTTTCACTACCATCTTTAACAAGTGTGTTCCCTGTACAAATTCAGATATATTATTTCCTTGGTAAAAAACACAAACTGTGAGGGAAGAAACATGGAATAATGCTATGTGGGTAACTCTGTTGGGTTTTAAATTATCTCTTACTCAAAGCAAGAGTGGTCCTGAACATGTTACTAAAAGATTTCCATAGTGCCTCTTCCAAGACATTATGTAGCATTTGTTCTTTTCTTTTTGGTTATAACCTGAACTCTGAGATGTTGCAAGCTCGTAAAAATATCCTGCTACTCAGAGTAGAGATGCTAGGACTTTTGTTTTCTTTGTAATGTAAGATCAGGGCACTTGGCTTGAGAAAGTTATTTCTACCTGTTTTGAACACTTCTCCTGCTTCTTCAAAGAGATCCCTAGTGCCAAAACCAATTTAGGTATGGAGAAATAAAAGGTCAACATCTCCAATGCCACCATTAAGTTTCTGTCCATTAGTGGTTCAGGTCCTTCTAAACCCTTCTAAAAAGTGATATAGTTTTGATAGATTCCTTGCAGTCCTTTACCTTTCACAGCTAGCTGCTATGAATATCCTTACAGCATTTCCATGTGGAAAATGGAATTGAATACCCTTAGGCAGAGAATAGACATGAAGGTAAGTGAGTATTGTTGTTACATGACCACCACCAGCTTTAAGAAAAGCAAACTAATTTTTGTGATTATAACTTGCTCTTTATTGTCTGAAAATGCCTACCTGTAGGTGAAAAGAATGAGGAGGTTAATTATGTTAGCAGCAGGCAAGGCACAACACTGCTTAACCTGGCAAGGGCTGAAGCTCTACATGAACTCAGAGGCACAACTCTATAACCCTTCAAACTGGTAGTTTAAAAATACAATGTACACAGAGAGTTAAATGACAGCTCTGTGTGTTTTAACAGTAATAGTTTTGGACCTACATTTTTTAATTTCACTTAAATCCCATTTTTAAGAGCCTTCATAGCATCCTGTCCATCATAAGTGACATATAACTAGGACTAATGAGGAAAGAAGGGTAATGGTGTCCCGGGCTGAATTAGGCATTGATGGCAGGTCGAGGGAGGTGATCCTTCATTTCGACTCAGCACTGGTGAGACCACACCTGGAGCATTGTTTCCAGTTCTGAAAACATGTACAAGAGAGATATGGACATACTGGAAAGTCCAACAAAGGGTGACAAAGAGAAGGCTCAGGGGTTTCTTATCCATGTGTATAAATGCTTGAAGTAAGAGTGTAAAGAAGACAGGGCCAGGTTCTTTCCAGTGGTGCACAGAAGCAATGGGCACAAACTGAAACACAGGAGGTTCTGTCTGAACATCAGGAAACACTTTTGCACTCTGAGGGTGACTGAGCACTGGCACAGGTTGCACAGAGAAGTGGTGGTATCTCCAGCCTTGAAGATTGGAACCTTGAAGCCACCTGGACACAGTCCTGGGCAACCAGGTCAGGGTGGCCCTGCTTAAGCAGAGGAGTTTGACTAGATAACCTCCAGGTATCCCTTCCAAGCTCAACCATTCTGTGATTCTCTGATTTTGGCTAGAAGTCTTAAAAATAACACTAAATCTATAGGTTTTATCCCATTGATTCTTAAGTTAAAATTTTGATCTATGGCCTAAACGTCGTTGGATTTCCAGATACAAATCTAGTCTATAAAGCCAGAATTATATCTCCAGACAATGGATTAAATATGATAAAATAACTGCTTAGGAAAAGAAACATATCTTTTCTGTTCTTGTAACATATTATAAGACAATTCTGTTCTGCTTGAGTTTTTTTGGACACTATACTATATGCAACATTTTGGAAAATAAGAAATATATATCTGTGTATATATGTATATGTGTATGTGTTTGAACGTTTACACAATACATGCATATCATCCATCAAGGGGCCAGTTAATTCAAATAGCACATTTTATTGTACATTACTAGAATGCAGTTATATAATGAGAAAAATATGGCATTTCACTTTGTTTTCTATACTTGTTCAGAAATTAAGTTCTGAATATCCTTTGAAATGAAGAAGGATTGATTTTTTTTTAGAGGACATTGAATTTTCTTTTGTATGTTTCTAAATGAATGGTGTAGATCATTGCTGTGGTTTGAACTCAGCCGGTAGCAAATCGCCACGTGGACAGTTGTTTACTTCCCCCAGTGAAATAGGGGAGGGACAGAAGAAGAAATTTGTAGGTAGAATAAAAAAAATTTAGTAATACTAACAAAAACAACGGTAACAATAGTACTCCAAAATGGGTAAAATGCAGCAGTGGTTCACCAAGCAGCGACTGGTACAGAGCCCGATCCCAGCAGCGATCCGACCACACCAGAAAATCCCACCACGCCGACCTGGAAACCACAAACAAAGAGGCCTGTGGGAGAGCACATGTCTGCCTATATCCTGAGCATGACATCACATGATATGGAATGCTCCAATGATCAGCTGTATCTGGCCCTCTAGCTGTGCTCCCTCTCAGCTCAAGGAAAGTTAACTCTATCCTGGCTGAAACCAGGACAATCATTTATATGATGAATCTCCTATTCCCTGTTTTTATAGAGAAACAAAGACAATTTCAACAAATGCATCTCATTTTCAACTAAGCCTGTGTCTGCAGAGCAGTTACAACTCGGGTATTTTGGGACTGGAAACCCCACAGAACCTTTAAATAAACTACAATGTGTTAAAAGCATGAGAGAGATCATATAAAAGTAAAGATTCTATCTCAGGAGCTACCATATATACTTCTACTAGTCTGCTACGGTGTATCTTCATTTTAAACATTCGCTGCATGTGTTAACTAGACTAAAATAGTATGTGCCTGTACCAGTAATGACTGAAACTCACCATATGTATATCTTCACACTGCATTCCAGACTGCAGTATCCTACGAGGCCATGATGAGAGGCAGGTTCATAGCCTCATGCTCTTCTTACAAGGGTGCAACAGAGTAGTCCTTCCAGCTCCAGCAAAGGGGTTATGCATGTCTGGTACCGTGAAGCTGCACCATGTCCAACCTGGCATGTTTGAAACAAGACTTTGCTAATATATCACTGGGTTATTGAATTTCTATATCACTAATATTTCACTTGACGATAAAAGGTATTTGAGACATAATCAAAAGTCATATGCAGCTACAATAAAGAGAAAACCACTGTGATCTATCTATTAGTTTTTCTGGTATATATTTTTAGTGCATTTTTTAAAGGAAGAGTGAAGAACAAAGAGAGAAAATAGATGTTTTTTCTTTGCAATTATTCCCTCTCAAATAATTACACTTAGCCCCTGGGGTGCTGTAAAGGTGCTAAGTTCTACCTCTGCAAATCTGCAGAGGAAATACAGCTGTTAGGTATGCAGACTTAAACCCTATTTATGGAAAAGAAATCCAACAATTTGCTGTTATCAAAATGAGGATGTCATACCCTCTTGTTCCATCTATTTCTCGCTTCTGCTCTTAGCTGCACCCATTCATTTTGCTAGTCCCCTCAAATAAGCCAGTTAAACTTATATGGCCTAAGAAAATAAACCAGGAAAAATGTGAGCAGCTTTCTTTTTAGTTAGAATGATACTGAAGTCTTCAGCAAAAGGGAGTTGCTAGGATTTCAAATTTGAGGTTCTGAAAGGAGGTGAGGTGCTGAAACAGTGAGCTGTTATCTTGGGTCAGCTCCCTTAAGACTGAAGCATATCAAGGCCTGTATTATTTCACATAGTGTTAAGGACTTTATTAATTATCTATATTAGCTCAAATGAATCACATTAATGAAAGGGTCAGATCCTCAAATCATGCCTCACTCTCAGACCCAAATGTCTAATTTCGAGACCAAGAGACCTGTCTCTTACTATTCAGGAATCACAATCACAAGTTAGTTCTCACTATGCCATTTGTATCAAAAATTAAAAGGGGTCAATCATTCTGACAAAGCATTCTATAAAGCATCACCTAAAAAGTGGATGCCAGAGTTTGAGTTTCTTTTGATACTTTTTGGGATATCAATCCCAATCTGCTGGCAGCAAACCATTCCTATTAGGTTGTAGAGAAGTCTCATTCCATTCAACTGAAGTTCTGTTACATTATGTAGCATAATGTGTGGTCCTTTTGGGTTGGATTGCAGAACAGCATCTATGCCTGGTTGCTAGTATATATTTTATGTGTATTTTAGCATTTAGGAACCCTTACAAATATGGAAGCAAGGGCAGGTAGCTTGGGAGGAATATAGAGAAACTCTCTGAGCATCCAGGGATCAGGTTATGAAAGCCAAAGCACTGATAGAATTAGATGTGGCCATGGACCTCAAGGTCAACAAGAAAACCTTCTACAGGTATGTCAGTGATAAAAGGAAGACTAAAGAAAAAGTGGGCTCTCTCTGGAAGGAAACAGGAGACCTGGTTACCTGAGATATGGAGAGGGCTGAGATACTCAACAACATTTTCGCCCCAGTCTTCATGGGCAAGGACTCCAGCCTCATTGCACAAGATGCAGAAGGCAAAAGAAAGAACTAGGAGAATGAAGAACCATCTACTCTAGGAGAAGATCAGGTTCGAGACCATCTAAGGAACCTGAAGGTGCACAAGGCCATGGGACCTTATGACATATATCTGCAGGTCCTGAGGGAACTGGTGAATGATATGGCTAAGCCACTATCCATCATATTTGAGAAGTCGTGGCAGTCCAGTGAAGTTCCCACTGACTGGAAGAAGGGAAACATAATGCCCATTTTTAAAAAGAGAGAAAAGGAAGAGCTAGGTAACTACCGGCCAGTCAGTCTCACTTCTCTGCCTGGTAGGATCAGGGAGTGATCCTCCTGGAAACTACGTTAGGGCACACGGAAACTAAGGAGGTGATTGGTGACAGCCAACATGGCTTCACTAAAGGCAGATAGTGCATAATGAGTTTGGTGGGCTTCTACATTGGGGTTACAGCATTGGCGAATAAGGAAAGAGCTACTGATGTCATCTACCTGGCCTTGTGCAAAGCATTTGACCCTGTCCCACACAACATCCTTGTCTCTAAATTGGTGAGACATGGATTTGGTGAATGGACCCCTCAGTGGATAAGGCATTGGCTGGATGGTCACACTCAAAGAGTTACAGTCAATCGCTCTATGTCCAAGTGGAGAGCAATGACGAGTGGTATTCCTCCAGGTGAGTATTGTACCAGAGCTGTTTAACTTATTTGTTGGCAACATGGAAAGTGGGACTGAGTGTGCCGTCAGCAAATTTGCAGATGACACCAAGCTGTGTGGTGCAGTTGACACACTGGAGAGAATGGATACCCATCCAGAGGGACCTTGACAAGCTTGAGAGATGGGCCTGTTCAAACCGCATGAAGATTAACAAGTCCACGTGCAAGGTCCTGCACATGGGTCAAGGCAATCCCAAGCACAAATACAGGCTGGGCGAAGAGTGGATTGAGAGCAGCCCTGCGGAGAAGGACTTGGGGGTATCAGTGGATGGCTATGAGACAGCGACGTGCATTTGCATCCCAGAAAGCCAACCGTATCTTGGGCTACATCAAGAGAATTGTGGCCAGCAGGTCAAGGGAGGTGATTCTCCCCCTCTACTCTGGTCTCGGAGTACTGTGTCCAGGTCTATGGGCCCCAACATAAGAAGGACATGGACCTGATCAAGAGTGTCCAGAGGAGGATCACAAAGATGATCAGAGGGCTGGAGTACCTCTCCTATGAGGACAAGCTGAGAGACTTGGTGTTGTTCAGCCTGGAGAAGAGAAGGCTCTGGGGACATCTTATAATGGCCTTCCAGTTCTGAAAGGGGGCCTACAGGAAAGATCAGAGGAACTCTTTATCAGGAAGTGTAGTGATAGGATGAAGGGTAATGGTTTTAAAGTGAAAGAGGGTAGATTTAGATTAGATATGGGGAAGAAGTTCTTCACTGTGGTGTCTGGGAAGAGAGAGAAAGAAAGATATCACTTTTTTTTTTTTTTTTTTTTTTTTTTTTTTAATGCTTAATACCAAAACTAAATTTGAGAGATTTCTCTTTGTCGATAGTGTTTCCTTTGAAGTTTTTCAAGAATTTAATATATATATATATATTGAACCGAATTGGAATAGGGTAAAACTCATTACCTGACATATCTCAGGAAAGTCAAGGTGACTCTAAAGCAAGAAGTGAACTATTGTCTGCCTTTTGTTTGATACTTTGTCATGGTTTGAGCCCAGAGGGCAACTGAGCACCATGCAGCCACTCACTGGCACCTTCCCCCTCAGTAATGAGAAGAAAATAAAGAACAAGGTTCCATATTCAAGATAAGGACAGAGAGGAGTGAGTCACCTTTTAAGGTCACAGGCCAAAGATAGACTCTTGAGGAAGAAAAAGAACATCAATTTAATTCAAACGCTAACAGCAACAACACTTAACAGACAGAGTAGGACAGTCAGAAGCATTGGCACATCTTAAAAACTCCTTCCCCCCACCCCTCCTTTCTTCCTGGGCTCAGCTTTGCTCCTGATTTCTTTACCTCCTCCTCCCCAGTGGTGCAGGGGGCAAGAAATGTGAGGGTACGGTTAGTCCTGCTGCTTCTTCCTCCTCAGAGGCGGGACTCCTCACACTCTTCCTCTGCTCCAGCATGGGGTCCCTCTCATGGGAGACAGTTCTTAATGAACTTTCTCTGACGTGAATCCTTCCCACAGGTCACATGGCTTCCATCTCTGGCATGGATCCCTCCCACCTGTTGCAATCCCCCCAGCGCTGAACTTCTGCTTCTGCCCAGAGTCCCAGCCTCCTTCAGGCACAGCCACCTGCTCTGGCATGGGGTTCTCCACCACTGCTTCACCACCAACCTCCATGGGCTGCAGGGGCACAGCCTGCCCTCTCACCATGGGCTGCAGGGGAGTCTCTGCTCCAGCGCACCTCCCCCCATCTTCTCTTCCTTTCTTTCATTTGACCTCAGTGTTCACATAGGTGTCCTCCTCTTCGCAACTATTTCTCACAACTGTCTCTCCTTCTCCCAGGTTCCCCTTCTTAAATACGTTATCACAGAGGCACAGCCACCGTCTTTAATTGACTCAGCCTTGGCACAGAGGTGGGTCTAACTCAGAGCCAGGGGAGCTTCAAGAAACTTCTCACAGGGGCCACCCTCGTAGCCCCCTCCTCTGCTACCAAAAACCCCCACCACTCACTCAAACACAGCACATCCTTATAAGCAACTATATTCTTGAACTGAAGAATTATTTGAAGGGAGAGCTAAGTATTTTTTTTATGCCAAATGACAATAGAGAAAATCGACAAGCTTGCAGGGTTTCAAACCCTTCTTCAAGCTTTTGTATTTTCAGTGTCTTCTTGGAAAAGCCCTACACATATTCACATGCTGCGTAGCCTTAAACACATGAATATTAGTGAAGAGTGTCACTCTTCCCATTCATAAGCATTTGCCCAACTGGAAGTTAAATTCAATATGACAAGGGTCAGATTTTTTTTTTTCAGATCCTGTCAACTGCAATTTAAAATCAGTGAAGAAGATTAACATTTTTATTTCCTGAGGTAGCTGAATATGTGTCTATTATTTAGAATGTCTTTAACCTTGAAGTCTTACAAGTGAATCTCTGCACTCTTGATGGCCTAATTAGCAACCCATTCAAAATGCCTAAAGTGACCCTTAGAGCAGCAGGTTAACTTGGTGGTTGCTGTCTTTCAGCCTCTTCTGGTAAACTTGCAGAAATCTTTAGTTTATCAGCTCTGTTTGCATTACCAGTTAAACACATACTTTGGCATTGTGATTTAAAATGTCACCCAAATGGTTTGAAAATTGTGCTTGGAAGTATTAAAGAGCAGCCAGTTATTGAATTAACTGAAAGGTCAGGAAGCATTACCTTAAGTTTTTTTTATTAATGAGGTCCTAGACAGTGTTAGAACGACAGACAGGTAGCAGGCAAAGTATTTTGCAGAAACCAAAAATATCCATATTACAATCAGGTAAATAGGAATTTGGGGTCATGCTTAAAAGTTCAGCTATTTATTTACAATTTATAACTAATGAATAAGGGACATATTACATACTACATACAGTCAATAAGGTGATCTTTATGAATTACTGTCTAAATATGTGACATTTACAGTACAGCTGTAATATCTAGTGCATATATTGTACCTACTGTGAACAGTAGGAAAAGAAACATGTAAATATAAGATGCAGAGAAGAGATGAAAGAAGACAGAAAAAATAAAAGGGTAGGAAAGACATTTCAAACAGAGCAGGAATAAGGTCCTATCATCCCCTGCCATTGAATATAACTTGCAAAACTCCAGAGTTGCAGAGTTATATCTATAACTCTAACTCTCTGTACTCACTATTATTTTCCATACAAATCATGTGAGGAGTTTAGTGGAGGAGATCAAAAAAGTATAAAGTGCATTTACATTAGTAATACCCAGGAAAAACTTCCATTTCAGTCAGCAAAGTTAGTCTGTTACTGGTGAAGTAATGTGAATATAAAATTATACCCCCATAATTAATTCCATAAGCATGACAGGGAAAATGAATTTAGCTTTTGAGATTAGGTTGTGATACCACATGTGAGAAATGATGCACATATATGTGAGGAGAACGTGTCAGATGGACAGAAATCTCAGATGAAGAAGAGGAGAGTCATGCTGATAAAACTGAAGAACACAGAGCAGCTATGAATACATATAAAATGTGAAGAAAACACTGAAAGTGAATGGGAGAGACAAAGCTACATAGCTATAGTACAGGCAAATATTGTCCTGGGTTAGAGGCAGAGGGATTATGCTGTGTCTGATGCTATTCCTCTCCCCTTTCTATTCAGAAGTAATGAAGATTAATTTAGAACATAGGCAACTAGAACTGTTCCAGCAGCAAGCTGTATAAGCATAAATTGTATAGTTCCACTGATCTTAATGGACCTATTTGAGTCTTTAATCTGGGCCAATGAATAGAAATGTGAAGATTTTCATGGCTGGAGAGGGTGTTAGAATTATTCTGTTTTCTTCTAGGAAAATACTAGAAATCTTAATAAACTTGAACTCCGAATGCATATCTGATACAAACAAATGTGACAATTTCTTGTTTGACAGTCTTCAAAAATAGACTGCAAGAACACAGTAAATGATATATCTACACTATCAGGTTTCTGGTTTAGTGACTAGTTACCAAAAATCTTTGAAAAATCTGAAAACAGTATCTGTCAATCTCCCCTCAAAGAGTCAGCCTAAAAAATTGTGTGTAAATTTAAAAATCTTAAAATAACAAAGGCAACAATAACAATAACATTAATAACATAGGGGATATTTTTAATTTAATCAATATTGGATTGTCCAGTTACTGGGTTTTTTTTATATCTATTCTTTTCTCTTCTATTTTCTTTTTTTTTTTTTTTCTTCTGTATATTAAAGAGTCTATCACTTCTATTCACTGGAAACCCCACAGAACCTTTAAATAAACTACAATGTGTTAAAAGCATGAGAGAGATCATATAAAAGTAAAGATTATTATAAAGAGTATTATTATTATAAAGACTATTATCAATGGAATAGCTTCCTTATCTCAGTAACAGGGACAATCCTGGACACATCTTAGCGTGGCTTAATAAAAAACCCACATCTAATCTGCATGGCCTAACATCTGCCCTTCCATCCATTCTCTTGGGAACTGCATGACCAACTTCACCATAGTTATTTCCTCTTCCCTTCTTACAGTCAATAATTGGATGCAGAAACTGACCTTTCCAAGAAGGTGATAAAAAACATTTCTTCCTCTAAAGTGGTTTTGACCATCAGACTGCCTCAACCATGATCCCAAATTTCCCGTTTTCCTGCATCAATTGTTGTTCAAATGGCAGCACACTGGGAAAGACAAGAGGCTTAATTTTCACTTAACAGACCTATCCAATACAAGCCCTCTTGAATGAAAGAAGAAATGCACAAGGTTACGATTTCAAGTTCAAACATTAAACTGCAGGTTACGATTTCAGCTCAAACATTAAACTGCATAAGCCAAACCCATCCCTATAATAATTCCAATTAAGGCAGAGCTCAGTTCAGCTTCATATGTGGAGCTTCTAGGCCACACAAAATGTGATAATCTTTAGTAATTCATTTCAGGTGAATATTGTCTACAGATTTTTAAGAGCTGAATTTTCATAGAAATAGTCTTTTGATCACAATTTTCACTACTTATGTTTAGTGTAAACTCTTCATTCATTTTGCAGAATGGTAGTTAAAATGATATATCTTAGAAATAGGATATCCTTTTTTTCACACTATCTTCACAGATTATGCACACAGAAGAAGAAGCAGGCAAAGAGCTGGTTACTAAATAAACAATTCACAAATAAATGTTACTGCTTTCATTCCTTTTACTTATAACACTTGCTTCCAGCATGTTTGCTTTCAGCTTTGCAGTGAAAAATATGCAGGATATTGTTTGGAACAGATTATGTGTAGTTTCATCTGATTGTCTGGCTTTTTGCGTGCTGCATATACTCACAGTCTTTTTAATTCATGTACAACACAATCTGTCATTAATCTTACATCACAAGATAAGAAGGAGATGCATTAGGAGTACTGGATGAGTAAGATGCTTTAGAAGGAAGCTCTAATAGATGTGATAACATGCATACAAACCCATTTGCAAGGCAAAATTTTATAAGATACAGCAGTGATGAAATGGCAAAATAAAAAAAGACAAGCAATTTTAGAATGGAATGATTAATGAATCACTACTCCATAAGATCATGACAGTAGTATAATGTCACATGAAAAGTCAAATAAAATCTTTGAGGTAGGAAAGAAAAGGAACTTGATAGCATCATTGGATTGGCAATATGGACACTCAGCATAAATATAATTATATGTAATATAAATATGTTAAGTAGATAATTAGTAGATATTAACCAAACTAGAGAGATCTTTGTAGATCTAGATGATTATCCTGATAAAGAACTAGATTTTTTTCCTTCTTTCTAGAGAGACACTGAATGGACTTTAATCATTCTAGAGTACAATTAACTGATTTTATTGCATGAGCTATTTTCTCCTGCAGTGGAATGGGGAAGATAAAGTTTTCAAAATGCAGGAGGAAGAACATTTCTCTTTACTCAGAATCAGATAAAGATAGCTGAACATTCACTCTGAATAATAATTACAAATCCATTCCTTCCATCAATTACTGAACTATTTTCAAGCAAATTCCAGATTCTAAATGGGAATCTCTACAAATTTTAAATGTATGCTGAATGGACCTATAGAAAAATGGGTGGATTTTTAACAAAATAGTAAGACCTTCGTTATCCGGACCAAAGTAGTTTTGGATCAGGCATTTCACAGAATCATATCATCAAATGCAAAAAACTGTGACTCATCTATTATGATGTCAGCTTGTGTCGCTGTGCTAGAATTGTGTCAGCATAAAAGTTAGCTTTTCTGATTCTCCTCATGGTATTCTTATAAGTTACTACTTCCTTGTCAGGAATGCGATACAAAAGGCAGCAAGGGATTTTAAGGTATGGAAAATCTATTATGATTCTAAATCAAAGTCAAAAATCCATATAATGTCAAGACACTCTTCTAAATTAGACGTCACAGATGGAAGCACTCATAATTGATTGTTTGTCAGAGTTGAAATGAAGATACAGTTTAATTATATCCTTACAGAATATATGAGGACAGGAAATGTTACAAAAATCTATAATCCTGAAGAAAAGGTTGCTATCCCAAAACACACTAAAAAAAAAATGGAAGTATTTATCATCCGTACTAGCGAGAATCATTTCACTTCAGCTGTGTAGGTAGCCATAAAGAAACACCATGTACACAGGCTGGCAATTTTGTGGTGTGCTAACTGCCTCTGATCAAGGGGTGCCAACAGAGCTGAATATTTACCTTTTGGGAGGCACTAGGAATTTCTATGGTTAAAATAGACTAGATCTTACTGCAATTTTAAAGAGAAAAGATACATGACCAAAAGTGAACAAATAACTCTTGATTACGATAATACTATTTTCTGTTTTACAAATTTGAGTAATCATAATTAATCCCTCATTGCTTTTAATGTCACTGATACCACTTCCATTATGGATAAGTGCCTATATTTCAAATAAAGTAGCTGAACAGCTTGAGGTACATTAAATTCATGGGTTTTTGGTTTTTAACTGCAAGACAAACACATAGTTTTTAATCACTGAACTCAAAATAAATGCAGTGGCCTCTAGGAGCTTGTTTCAATGTTTTGTCTTGTTTTGGAAACCTTTTCACCCCACTTTGACAGTGGTCCTGTAAGATTCTGAGAATTTATGGGTCAAATAAATCTACTGAAGTCACAGAGGAACCCTTGGCAATACTTCGTCACCAAGTGAAGAGAAGATCTGAAGACTGGACAGGCTGAGGGCCAGGGACCTCCTCACATTCCCTGTCCACGGTGTTGATTGCATCAATCAACAGTGAATGTTGGAATGCTGAAGTGAAGTGAATGCTGGAGCCCAGAAACATGGTATTGATGATGTATGAGCATTACTTTGCTAAATCCGTATCAGAAAACAACAGTACACAGTTTCCAAGTACAGGGTTTGTGATAATACAGCTCATCTCCCCACTCTTCTGTAACACCATGTAGTCCTGTTCAAGCTGCCTGTTGGGAAAGGATGTTGACTAACACTAATCATGATTGGGCATAGGGTGGGAGGGAGTTTGTTTGTCCATGCAAAAACCCACCCTTTTTTTGATCAAGATATTCAGTGATAAGGAAAATCACATATCAGTCCTTAGCCCTGTGTCTGGCCTTTTTCTTTACTAGCGTAGATGCAGTCCAAGTCCCTGAACATCCTCTGGAATATAGTCTGAGGAAGGATTTTAATGTGAACTTAGATATTTACAATGTGGATATTAGGAGAGTTTTGCTGTTGAGGGAAGACTTGGACTCCAGTTTAACAGATGGCATATCCCAGTGAATTCAGCAGGTGGTTGAACAAACCTGTGAAGTAAAAAGGAAATGAATTTACATGAACTTGAATGTAGCTTGCACAGCAAAGGTTTGATGCAGCTATATGCAGAAGCCTTTAATGAGACATTTTAAAACTACTGAACCGTGCTATAACAGCAAATGTCAGTTTGTGTACCTATGCAGATATATATATACACTTGAAAAAAAAATATATGTACATATGTATTTAAAATATTCAGTAAGATTGATCAGTATTATTTGAAAGCATTCAATGTGTTGGTCTATATATTTGCCATCATAATATTTTTTTATAAATACAGAATTTGGCCTTTTACCAAATGGAAAATCTTTTCTTATAGAGGTACCCTGTCATAGTTTACAATGTGAGAAATTAACATAACTGTAAAGTTAATTAATACTGCTGCATCCAATCTTCTGGAATACTTGCTGTTTCCCTCTAGGCATCTGTTATTGCATCACAGTTATTTAATTTTTTGAAACAGCAGTGTTTTTAACTTAGGTATAAATCAATTAATGTGTACTTGTTTGGAAAAGAAACCTACACTCACCTTGAAAGACAGTCAATGGATTATTTTTTTGGTTGAGAATGTAACAGCCATAACAACCTTTATGTACACTGAAACTATAAAGCAACTGAAACAACAGTTATTAGGGATAATATCAAAATGCATCTAAGAATAGTCTATTTAGCAATTTCAGATTCAAAAATATACATAGATGGAATGAAATCTTGCAATTAAAAAAAAACAAACCCTTTTGATGACTTATATCTTAAAGAATGCAGATTTTTAGTGGCAAAGAAATGTAGTTAACCTGAGAGGACAGACACTGATGTTGTCTTCTTTGTTGATGAACAAGGAATATGTTGTAGCCATAGTATGTTAGCAGATATTTCCATATGTTCCTTGTGAAAATTCACAATGAAATTCTATAGAAACATCTGACAATGACGTGCAGATAAATAAAATAGTCCATCAACTGTGCACTTAGAATGCATTTATAATCACCTGTTATGCAAATTCAAAGCAGGTGTTATATCAGTAGTTCATAGCCATTACAGTTATAGTCCATATTTGACAGTTTGTCCTACTAGTAAAAAATATGTGAAAGTCACTTGAATAGCTAGCTAAATTATTCCTGGAGTGACACGGTCAAAATTTGATGTTTCTATTTATGGTGTTTTGCTTATCATGAAGGAGCAATTAAGAATCATTTTGGTACCAAAGATACAATTCTTCTTTTCTTTCATTCCCTTTTGAGCTGTTTTGCCAGCATGCTGCAATTGCAGACTTGCAAACCCTCTTACAAGGCAGTAGTAATAACAGAGCTTGGACGTTTGGCTTTTTTAAGCAACTCTTACCAAGTGTCAGTTTTGCCTGGTCCAAGCTATGACCATAATAAACAGGACATAAGCTGATCTCTTAACTAGGTTATCAACACTTTGGAGAGGGATGACTTTTTCACCCAAATGAGTTATGAACATGTGAACTGCCTTCAAAGTTGTTAAAACTGATAGTAAACATTATGTGCAATGAACATTGGTCTTCTGTTAAAATGGATTTAGAAAAGATTGCCAGTGAAGAACTGATAAAAGAATTTAAGAATACCTTTATAATCTTCAAAGATATGAAAATTATTCTTTCAAAACAGATACTAAAAATAGTTCTTTATATGTACAAAAGGCAGACATACATATTAATAAAATTATTTAATAAAAAATGTTCATAAATTAATTCAAAATATACTTGATATAGACCTGATTTAGACCCATTTGGTTATACCTCTGAGCAGTCATCTAGACCAAATTACCTCCTGAAGACACTTTCAAGCCTATGTTTTTATGACTGCATTATGCAGCTCATTGTTTCTATTCTGAAAAATGGCAGCTTGTGTATAAACTGTGAAGAGTACTGGAACATCTATTAATATTTCCTAAAAGAATTTCCTAGAGATAGAAGTATTATCTAAAGCTCTATCTGCTACTTTTATAAGACTAAAACAAAAGGTATGTTCAGAGAACGTGATTCTAAGCACTGTTAATTATCTGTGTTGGTGGCTCTCACTTCAGTAACATTCAGTATTGCACTGAGACTATTTTTTTTCCCCTTCAGAATTGGTTCTTCTCATGCTTACAGGGTTTTGGCTATTTTACTTGTTTTTTTCTTCTTGTTTCATGTGAGCCTCAAATTACTTTTTCCTTAGCATTGCTATTCATTATTACTGATTGCATTTTTAGATGAAATAAAGAATTCTAAGCCTTTGCTTTTCATATACCTCCATAATATGATGTATTGAATGATTTATGCTTTTACTTACAAAAAATAATGATAGAACTAGTCATGTTATTGGCAATATAAAAAGAAAAAAAAATAATCATTCTAGAAAGGAAGGTGATTTTCTTTTGATCTGAGTAACACTAATTATTTCTGCCTGAGATACATTCAAAGCAGCTGTGTAGGAGTTGAATTGTTTAGACTTTACTTTTGTCTTTTTTTCTCTTCTACTTCTTATGGGGTATTTTTTTATATTTTTTTGTTTGTTTTTAAATTACTTGCATACAATGTAGCCACAAGCTTATGGCTATCATTTAAAGATACACAGATATGATGAAATGAAAATATGCACAACCTACTTTAGCATAGTGGAAGAAATACCGTGTGTAGAATTAGCTCGTGAATAAGTTTAATAGATATAGATGGATCTCTGAGATACAACAGAATTGGTTTTAAAAATTTCATCAATGAGGAAAAGTAAAAAACTGTTCATTTTTCTGGTTATTTATTAGAAAAAACAGAACTACTGCCTCTGCATAACCATAGTCCAGCTTTTTCAAGTAGTATCATTAGTATCTGTATGAGTAATGGCTTGACTGCTCTAAGGAAACATGATTTTTTTGCAAGATATGCCAGTGTACTGTAACATTATTGAGTCCTTAGCTCAGCAAAAGGAATGCTAAAATGCTTTGCATCATTATGGCTTCATCTAATATTTCTGTCAGCCCACTGCTGTATTTTAGTAGTGCAGTGCTCTGCAGAGATAACTGGTCATAAGTAAGTGAGCTTTAGTACTGAAAACAGTGATGGTGAATTGAGTTTCATTTTCCCCTTCTTGCTAGTCCTTTAAGTTACATCAACAGAGCATATACATCAGGAAGACACATCTGACCCTCAGGTCAACATCCAGAGTGAGAAAAAGTTCAGGGTAGTCCCTCCAGTCCAAAATAAAGTGTACAAAGAAGTAGATGTCCATTTAAGTCACTTCTTATGAAGTTGGGGGTATCAAAGCTATGATGTATACTGTGAGAGTGTGCAAAGGCATTTGAAGATACAGAGCTTGTTAAGGCAGGGTAGGAAGGTGTTACAAAGTACAGATAGAAGTAGAGCTGGTGCAGTCTTGTCTGTGATGTCTATTGGTACATGTTCCCCTCGGCATGAGCCAAGCAAGTAGTCAGGAAATCAGGACCTGGGATTGATCTCTGAATTTAACCAGCAAGTGTAGAGGGGAACTATGATAATAAATATATCAGCTCTGCCTACTGCTTCTGTGATTAGCTCAAGAATTTCTACATATCTCTGAATTATGTAAAAAAAATCAGTCACTTATTTTGTCACTGAAGAATTCTGCCTTTCCAAACCTGGAGTGTTGGCTTGTATATAGATTTGAAGGATGTATGTGGATTTTCAAGAAAATAAGAATTGTTCAAATTCTGATATCTGTTTTTCCCTATCCTTAGGGAATGAAGATGGATCCTTTTGGAAACTTTAAGAGAAACACACCTGCACACTCAAATTCAAAGTTCAGTGGTAGAATCACAGAATATCTCAAGTTGGAGGGGACCCTTAAGGATGATTGAGCCCAACTCCCTGCTCCTTGCAGGGATTACCTAAAACTAAACCATATGATTAAAAACATCATTCAGATGCTCCTTGAACTCTGACAAGGTTGGTGCCGTGACCACTTCCCTGGGGAGCCTGTTCCAGTGACCAACCACCCTCTCAGTGGGGAACCTTTTCCTCATGTCCAATCTGAATTTCCCCTGGTGCAGCTTCATTCCATTTCCTCATGTCCTATCGCTGGTCACCACAGAGAGGAGATCAGCACCTCCCCCTCTGCTGCCCCCCTTGAGGAAGATGTAGACTGAGATGAGGTCACCCCTCAGCCTGCTCTTCTCCAAGCTGAACAAGCCAAGTGACCTCAGCTTCTCCCTGTAAGTCTTACCCTTGAACGGTATGGGAGCTCCTGCTTCAAATCCCTCCTCTTTTTCATAGACTATTTGATGACAAAAACTTTGATCTGCTGTAAGTACAAACCCACAGTTTTCCTTAAGTAATTATACGTCATCCATTAATAAAGTTTGAACTTTAATAGGGTCAGAAATAGCATTTAATTTTAAAATTTCACATTTTCCCTTATTTCATATTGTAATATTCCTGAATATGAGACTTTATGTTTTTAATGGGAAAAAAAAAAAGGGAATTTCTTCTTAGATTTGATTGAAAATAAGTCCATCTCTCGGGATATGAAAAGTAAGTGACAATGATAGCTTTGAACTGATAGCTCTAACAGAAAAATATTCAAAATTATATACAAAATAAATAAACTTCATAATGTCTATTTTTCTAAGAAAATAAATTATTCATTCCTAAAATTATTGAGTCCTGAAATTGTTTCCAGCCATAGTTTTTCTTGTTTATTATTAAATTCTCTTTAATGAAAAAAAATGTATGTAGTTTTAGAATCATCAGTCTCAATTTTTAAATTTAATTTATGCTACTCTGTTTAAATTAGGGACTGTATATTTTTTTGAACTTACTCATTCCCCACACCCTTAATTCTTTGGACTATTTCAATGTATTTTTAAAAAATGTTTTTGTTTGGATTGCAGTATTGAAGATAATGTTGTCTGTTTTCCTCAGCAACCTCTGAATTTCAGAACAAACTTGTACCCCAACCTACCTGTGTTTACATAACTCCCTTGATCATGGTGTCTAAGCAACTCCCAATTTTGACTGCAATTATCCTCCTAGTACGTTGCCTTGTATAAGGAAGGGACTGTATCTCCTTAGGTATTTTGTAATAATTTGTTATGGTCAGTGGTTTAGAAATACTTATTTTTAAAATTTAAATAGCATATTTACCTAGAAAAATATTAATCTATGGCTTATCTAATATAGATACCCAGCACAGTTGTTTAAAACACGCAAGTCGGTTTCGGGTTCTGTATAAATGAAATAGATGCAATCACCACTGTGAAACACTGCTGTCCACATTTTACTGACTGGGAAGAGCTATAAACAGAAGCTAAGAAAATAGGAATAGATCACAGAAGAATCCTGCTATGAAGCAAAGTCGCTTGTCTTAACCTTAGGTTATGGATTTAAGCATGGGATTTACTTGTCTCTAACCAGTATCTCTATGCTGCTGGCTGTTTTTTTCTGAAATTGATTGCAATCTATGTTCACAGGAACTTATATGCATAATTTATATCTTCAGAAATACTTCTCACTTAAAAAAAAAAAAGCAAGATAAAGGTTGTCATAATATAAGGTTTAATAACCTATGGAAATAAGCAAGGGATGACTTTATTTTCTTTTGCACATGTGTAAAATGATAATGAAACATTCAAGAAGTTTCCTATCAAACAATATATACAACAATCTTCACTTCTAATAAATTGCATATTTTTTCATTTCCCCATTTTTCTCATCTTTAATTTTATCCAGCTTTCTAGATTAAATAGTTAAGCCACATCTCAGAGGACAATCAAACCTCTTTTTCACACTGATTTTGAAGAATCACTTACAACTGCATCATTAGGTCCCAGATATAACACAGTATCTATTCACAGATGCACATAAAGAAATTTGATAGCAGAAGTGGATTCATGACACCAGAGTGGTTAGGCAGTATGAGTCAGTGGCAAGTTACATTGCCCTAGTGACTCCAACAGTATTAGGATTCAAGTTAAAAAGGATTCAAAGGGCTCTTTTTTGCAAGCATTTTCTACAGATAATTCTGCAATATTTGGACATCCCTGAGGTATGGTAAACAACTGACCAGGTCTAAAATTTATATTTGAGATATTTAACATAGGGCTTTAAAACATGAGATTCTTACCAGCTTTTTTGCTTTCTCGCCTTCATTTTTAGTTCCCTCTCTCCTCTACTGACATTTTTGTATTTTGGTCATGATGAACAATATTCTAAGGACATGACTATGTACATCTTATGTCATCTGTCTTAAATGCTATGGAGTAGGTACATATACAGAGAAACCTGACTGCCACTGTAATGCCAAGAGTCAGTCTGGTTGCAGTAGTAGAGAAGTTTCAGCTACATTTCTAGAAATGTAGCCATACATCTCATAATTTTAAATACATTTTGAACTTTTTACTATTCCACCATAACTGGATTTCCTATCTTAACTCTTTTTTGTTGCATTTGATTTCATAGTTTTTCTATCTCATCTCTCATTTATTTCTTAACTAAATGTAAAATAACAATGTCACCCTGCACATTTCAGGTCTCAGGTGAAAAATAACAAAAGGCATAATGTAATGGTTTAATCCCAGTTGGCAACAGGCACCACACAGCCACTTATTCCCTCCCTCCCCGGTGGGATGGGGAAGAGAATCAGAAGTGTAAAAGTGAGAAAACTTATGGGTTGAGATAAAAATAGTTTAAAAATTGAAAAATAAAGCAAAATTGAAAAAATAAAGCTAAAACCAAAACCAAACGAAAATAAAATAAAGTAATAATAATAATAAAAAATTGTAAGGAAAAGGAAAATAACAAAGAGGGAGAAATAAAACCTAACAAAGACAAATAATGCAAATGAAAACAATCACTCACCCCCAACCGACCGATATCCAGCCAGTCCCTGAGCAGCGGCGCCCCTACCAACATACCTCCTAGTTTTACATTGCTGAGCATAATGTCATATGGTATGGAATATCCCTTTGGTGAGTTGGGGTCAGCTGTCGCGGCTGTGTCCCCTCCCAACTTTTTGTTCACTCCCAGCCTACTCGCTGGCAGGGCAGTGTGAGAAGTAGAAAAGGTCTTGACTCTGTGTAAGCATTGCTCAGCAAGAATTAAAATATTATCAACACTTTTCAGCACAAATCCAAAACATAGCCCCATACTAACTACTATGAAGAAAATTAACTCTATCTCAGCCAAAACCATCACACTACAAAAGAACAAATGAATTTGTAAATAACAACTCAAAAAATCTTTAAGACATTGAACTGAATTGTTATCATGTATGTCAGATTTTAAAACCTTTGTATACAGTGTAGATCTTGGGTATGAGATAAATAAATAAAACCTTCTAGAAACAATCTTTGTGTCCAGTCTGAGAATCTATTTAAACAGGGACACTGATGTTGCACACTATACACTTTACCTGAGTTACACAAAATCATAGAATCAGAATCATTTAAGTTGGAAAAGGCCTTAAAAATTGAGTCCAACCATTAACCTAACACTGACAAGTCCACCACTAAAGAATGTCTCTAAGCACCACACCTACATGTCTTTTAAATACCACCTAAATTGTGACTCAACCACTTCCCTGGGCAGCCTGTTCCAGTGCTTGACAACCCTTTTGGTGAAGAAATATTTCCTAATATCCGATCTAAACCTCCCCTGGCACAACTTGAGGCCTGTTCCTCTCATCATATTGCTTCTTACTTTGGAAAGAGACCAACACCCACATGGCTACAACCTCATGTCAGGTAGTTGAAGGTCTCTCCTGAGCCTCCTTCCTCCAGGCTAAACAAACCCAGTTCCCTCAGCTACTCTTTGTAAGACTTGTGCTCTAGACTCTTCATGTCTAAACTCCTTCAACAGCTAGTGAAATGATACAGTATTTTCAGAGAATAATGGTTTTCATACTAAAAAATAACTATCTAAAATAGGTGGGATGTACCATCCATTGGTATAAGCAGAGATCTTTCTACTGGGACTAGAACAACTTTCATAAAATGCTTACCTTTCAGAGGGCTCAATATAGATCTGAATGACTCTCAGTACCATGAAGTTCTTCTGCAGCTCTTTACTAACAGCACCACTGATTCAGATATATTTTATATCACATAGAATTCTGTTTTATCACCTCCCTGTTTTCCTAGATTATTTCTGAACAGTTTGCCCATCTTAGATTATAGAAGAAATCATCCTTGCAGGATCTTTGAAAACAGATTACTTCCATTGTGAGAACCAATAATTTTCTACTCTCTGACTCCTGTATTTTGACTATTTCTTAATTAATTTGTGATTTCTCATTCCCTAAGCACTTTCTTTAAGTTTTCTTTATGTATCTTGTACAATGCTGTTTTCTGAATCAAAGTATTTTGTACTAGATGTAATTCTTTGGTTCAAATATTCAGTCATTGTTTCAAATTATTCTAATCCTCTGCAAGATATAATATCCTAGTGCAAAAGATGTATTGATTTATCCTGTATTTATCTGTGTGTTGACTAACAGATTTCCATTTACCACTTCCACAAATTTGCATGATTTATGTGTCAGAACTATCACCTGGTAATTTCTGGACCATTGGTGGAGCTCTTTTTAAAAACTGGTGCTACTTTGCAAAAATTTGGTTTTTAATCCTGGACAGATTGGATGAATGAATTACATACTAAGTAATTTTTTAGCAGTTTCATAGCTGAGTTCCTTTAGAACTTGTGGAAGATTACCATCTAGTCCTGATGTTTTATTATTCCTACCTTTTGGGGTTTTTTTTAAGAACATTTAGTACTGATGTTGAAATTTCCTCAGACTTTTCCTAGGAATCCACTCTAACAGAGAGTAAATCTAGTGAAGGAACCTTCCTGAAGACGTTTGTCATAGCAACACTGGTGAAAAAAAGAAGTCTTAAATAATTTGGCTTTTCTACAATATATTTATAGATCTTTTATGCTGATTTTAAACTTTGTTGCAGTCGTGTTATTTTGCATCCATTTTCTGATCAAGATTTTCCATTCCTCTACTTTTTGCTTCTAATAAGGCCTGTTGTTGCATATTATCAAAAATATATGTGCAATATCCTGTTGAACCTTGTAATTTCTACCCATTAAATTACTTGGAATAACAGTAATAAATTTTCTGGTATGTCTAGGAAGAAACCTTTCCTAGATTTATAATTAATTCAGCAGAATAAGGTCTTATCCAGCACAGCTGACTTTACATATTGGAAAGTAACCAAAGTAGAGTCTGATATTAGCATTACACCTTGAAAACATATTTTAGTTCTTGCATCTTATCCTTTTTGATCTTAGGGAAACCGCATAAATACTGTGGTAAAGACACAAGAAAATAAGCCAAAGCCACCTGTCTAAAAGATGAACCCCAGACTTTCTTCGACTGTGATCTGATCTTTCCTATTCTGTGGATTGTAAATATTTCTGCTGTGCACTTACGTTTACAAGAGCAAAACAAGTCAAATCTGCAACTACTACTCATTACAAAATTACAAAAACAAATGACAGAATGTAGGCTTTAATTATAAATGGATTTGGGAGCTATATTAAAGTCACCTAGTTGTATTTCTTATTTTGATGTCACAGTTCTTTCACAAGATTGTATAGGAAACTGTGTTCTGACAATATCGGATAGAAAACTTTTGAAGTTACTTGCAAGCTTTTGAATGCAGATGTTTTAGAATTTGCAGTATTAAGCTAGTAGATTTAGTAAATTCTTTGAAAACAATCTTTTATCACTACCTAAATGTCAGTTTGGTATATTTCTTGATAGAACCTTGAGAGTTAAATTTACAAAATGAAATAGTATTACTAATTCCTTGAGATATTAAAATATCAATGACACATAGGGCAGGCAAGATTTTTCCTGTTCTTCCAGTGTGCACCATTTTGGGAATGTTATACCTATATTAAAATAATAGAAGCTACTACAAATTCATACAGATGTTTAGAGAGCTAAGCACAATGCAAAAGGGGTTGGTATCTCATGTTATACAGTTTATCAGTAGTGTTACTGGTATATAGATTTTTATATAATCTAATTATATCATAGAGTCATGGAATCATCGAATCATTTAGGTTGGAAAAGACCTTAAAATCATTAAGTAGCCAACTGTTAACCTAACACTGACAAGTCCACCACTAAACCATGTCCCTAAGTGCCACATCTACACATCTTCTAAATACATCCAGGGATGGTGACTCCACCACTTCCTTGGGCAACCTGTTCCAGTGCTTGACAACCCTTTCCATGAAAAAAATTTTCCTAATATCCAATCTAAACCTCCCCCGGCACAACTTGTGGCCATTTCCTCTCATCCTATCGCTTGTTACTTTGGAAAAGAGACCAACACCCACCTTGTTACAACTTCCTTTCAGGCAGTTGTAGAGAGCAAGAAGGTCTCCCCTGAGCCTCCTTCCTTCAGGCTAAACAATTGCAGTTCCCTCAGCTACTCCTCATAAAACTCATGCTCTAGACCCTTCACTAGTTTTGTTGCCCTTCTTTGGACACGCTCCAGCACCTCAATGTCTTTCTTGTAGTGAGGGGCCCAAAACTGAACACAGTATTTGAGGTGTGGCCTCACCAGTGCAGAGTAGAGGTGGACAATCACTTCCCTAGTCCTCCTGGTGTAATGGTTTAGCCCCTGCCGGGCTCTGAGACCACGCGGCCGCTGCCCCTCCCCCACAAAGGGAGTGAAATACAAAGCCCCAATCTGAGATAAGGACAGGTTTAATACAGCAGTGCAATAGCAACACAACAAACCACAACAATAATAAGAATAATAGTAATAACAATGAACAGGGCAAAATATCTACCAATATAGCAGTGAGAGAAAACCCAGCGGCGCGAACCCCACACGATCACCTATTCTTCCCGCACTCCCGTGCCAGGAAAATGTGACGTGTGCCAGGATGTCACATCCGCATGGTATCTGAATAACCCGGCTAGAGCTCCTCCCCGCACTGCTGGGGAAACTTAACCCTATCCTGGTTAAACCAGGACACCTGGACACACTATTTCTGACACAAGCCAGGATTCTATTGGTATTCTTGGCCACCTGGGCACACTGCTGGCTCATATTCAGCCGGCTCATGTTCACCATTCCCAGGTCCTTTTCTGCCAGGCAGCCTTCCAACCACTTTTCTCCAAGCTGGTAGCATTGCATGGGGTTGTTGTGACTCAAGTGCAGGACCTGGCACCTGGTCTTGTTAAATATCATACAACTAGCTTTGGCCCATTGATCCAGCCTGTCCAGATCCCTCTGTAGAGCCTTCCTACCCTCAAGCAGATCAACACTCCCACCCAACTTGGTGTCCTCTGCAAACTTACTCAGGGTGCACTTGATCCCCTTGTCCAGATCATTGATAAAGATATTAAACAGGACTGGCCCCAGTACTGAGCCCTGGGGAACACCACTTGTGACTAGCCACCAACAGGACTTAACTCCATTCACCAGAACGTTTTGGGCCTGGCCATCCAGCCATTTTCTTACCCAGTGAAAGGGTATGCCTGTCCACACCATAAGCAGACAGTTTTTCCAGAATGCTATGGGAAATAGTGTCAATGGTTCTCCTAAAGTCTAAGTAGGCAACATCCACAGGCTTTCCATTGTCCACTAAGCATGTTACCTTGTCATAGAAGCAGATCGGGTTAGTCAAGCAAGACCTGCCTTTCATAAATCCTTGCTGACTGGGCTGATCATCTGGCTGTCCTGTACGTGACATGTGATGTGGCACTCAAGATGATCTGCTCCATAACCTTACCCAGTAAGGTCAGGCTGACAGGCCCGTAATTCCCCTGCTCCTCTTACTGGCACTTATTGTAGATGGGCATCATATTTGCTAACCTCCATTCAACTGGGACCTCCTTGGTTACCACTGCGATCTGTATTGATATATAAATTCATCCATTTCTCTGCAGCTTGTAACTTTTTCACTGCCTGAATCTTCCACACTCCAGAGAAATTTAAGGAAGACTTAAATTTCTAACTGCCTCACTGCAATAAATACAAACACCTCAGAATACAGAAAAAAAAAAAAAAATCCTGAAACAAATAATACATAACTAAGAAGACAAATGCAATCGTTTTCTATTTCTTATGTATTGATTACATGAGGTTCAATAGTTAAAAGATAAAAAAACATATTAATAAGCTCTACTACCTGACATCATATACACATTAAATAGATTTTCTCATCAATGAAGTGCCACTGTTTCAAAATTGATGCTTGACCTCACTGACTTGTTATCAAGCTCTGCAGCCAAGCTGGCAACTTTCCCCATCTATGGAATATTTTGCTCTGTTTCCTCACTTTCAATTTTGCAGTTTGGTGTTAATAGACTAACTGTATTTCGGTCATATTGTATCTTAAATATCACGGACTGCATTGTTTCTTTGTCAGTGGCTACTTTTTGTTTGTTTGTTTGTTTTGCTTTGCTTTGTTTTTTGAGAGAGAGTAAAATGGCCTTAGAGAGAAAGAATAATTACTTTGGAATTTATCACTTCATATCCTGCATTTTATACATGTTCTGTAAAGCAGTTGTCCTCTGTATCAGAACTGGTATGCAGCATATTGCCTATGAATCTCCCACTGCATGCAATCATCAGAAGAAAGCTAAAACTCAGTTAAAACTGAAAGAACACAGGGCCACCCACATGCTGGGACTGAAATCATGGTCAACAGACCATAGATCAGCAAAAGAACTGCTTCTCTTTCCTGTAGACTTGTGAGAATATGCAGAAAATACACATATACACTGGAATGGGAAGGGGAGGAGGAAGGGGAAGGGGAAGGGGAAGGGGAAGGGGAAGGGGAAGGGGAAGGGGAAGGGGAAGGGGAAGGGGAAGGGGAAGGAAATGTGTCCATCAAGACTGTGACAGAGGTTCAAGATTTCTTTTCCCTATTTATATTCCATAACAAATTGAATAGAACTTACAATGGGGGTGGCTAATGTTAAAGAAAATGCCTCTTTGAAAGGAGAAAACAACACTGGCAAGGTCATGAGGATCGCACACAGCTCTGGGAAATGGGGTCACAAAAGATTGGTTGTTAAACTTTTGAAAGGGAACCATAAATCATCATTAAGAATCTTGTATCTTCAATGAGGTATTCTTAAGGGAAAGAGGTGAGTCTTCCAGGTAACCGAAAAAAATGCATGCAGAACACAAATGAGTGTCTTAGATCTACAGGGGTGTACCTAGACATGAAAAAGTAAGATTCTGAAAGCAGGTATAGTAAAACTGTATGAGACTTACTGACTAGGGAATCAGGACAGATGCAGCATAATTACTAGTGGGAGAAGATTGCTTTTGGGAAAGGAAAGCTACCTACTGTTATTTTTCCCTGAGAAAAGGGGAAAATTTACTGTTTGCAGAATAGTAAATATGCATAAATAAAAAAATATTGTCTATGTTTAATTCCACAGTTTTCTCCAACCTCTTAAAAAGTGTTGTGTTGACTAGCATAAGTGTTTAGGTGACTTTGCCACAGAGGAGAAAATAAACACAGCTGTACCTGCTTATGGGAAATAAAGACTGTAGACTTGTACCTCCCTTTAGTTCTGTTCAAGTGGCACAGAAAAAAAAAAAAAAAAAAAGCTCTATCTTAACATGCTGTATTGTGGAGTAGTTGAAGTAGATGAGCAAAAGGAATGAAGGTGAAACACCTCTCAGGAGATGACAATAAATGACGTTGGTCATTTATTGTTGGTTACAATGATGTTGATCTCTGCTAATGTAAAAGTGAAGAAAAAGCCAATGATCAGGGCCAAAGAACTATTTTATAGAGGCAAAACTGCCAAAGTTTTAATGACTTGACTTTTAAAAGTTTAGTCTTCTCAGCTGCAGCTAGAGGAAAGCACTTACCTCTAAATAACGGAAATTAAACAGTTGGTTAACCAATGCCTCATTATTAAGCAAATAATAACAAAAACTGGAGAGATTTTTCCTTCATTTTCATTTGTTGCAGTTATAACACAAAGAAGATCCAAGCATATCTGAGTGATTTCAAGAAAGACAATGCTTTTTAAATGGTACTACTGCATGGGACAGAAAAAAATACCATTTAAACTAAAATAACATTGGGAACTGCATGTGGATCATTCACCTTGCCTGTTGTGTGCTTTTTAAGGTTATCTCTTTTCACCCTCTGTTTTGACCACAGGACTCAGCAGTACAAAATGTACTTACAGGTTAATTGCTTCAAAATGGATTGAAGTTTGGTTTCCATGGCTCTCCTGCTCACAGTCCAGAAACTACTAAATGTGACAGTAACTGGAGTATTGAAAAAAAAAGATAATTTTAGTTAACAATGGCATATTGGAAAACATAGACAGAAACTCACTGTTGACTAGCTTTTGTAGTCCTGAAAAAAAACAAATTTACCTTGATCTTTTAATCGTTCTCTCAGGATTGTTCACAGTTTCTCTTTGAATCATAAAATCAGAAAATAATTTGGGTCAGAAAGGACCTCAGGAGGTCTCTAGCCCAACCTTCTGCTCAGAGCAGGGTTGTCTATGAGATTAGACTAGGCTGCTCAATGCTTAATTTAATTGGGTCTTGAAACTGTCAAAGCTGGAGACTGCACAACCTGTCTGGCAAGGTCATACTACAGTAGACCATTTAATAGTAGATCTCAGTAGACTTAAGTAGATCATTTAGTAGGTAAACCTCTTTCTATAGAAACAATTTTTAGCTAGAACTAGCACAATCCAAACAGCTTCTGTAGACACTGGGATTTTAGTATTAGTCTACCTCTTCATGTAGTTACCACATGCCTGAAGATATCAGAAGATTTTATTTCTCTTTGCTGAAAGGATAAGAAACCCTAGAATTAGCTGTAGAGTAAAACCTTGCACATGGACAGCTCCTGTGTAGGAACTTGATCCTGGGTGGAGCTCCTTCTGTGTGGTATGCTTGCTTCTGTGCCTGGTTTACTCTGGGATCTGGGCTTCCAGGCCTGGGGAAGGGTGGTTAGGAGCAGAATAAAACACGGTTGAAAGGCAGGACTATAGTATAGGAATGTGAAGAAGACAGAGTCTGGACTTGAGGGACTGTATGGAATCATGAACATTTACATGGAAGGCAGCTTTGCTTTTAAGCCAGATTTGCTTTTATTAACTGGCTTGGGACACTGCTATAAAATCTTCCTTGGTTCTCATGGTGCTGAAGGTTGACTCTTTTAATTTTGTTTAACAATATCTAACGTTGTGTGATACAACCAGCCATGGAGCTGCTAAAGATACTAGTTTTATATTTTTTCCACAGGAAAGGTCTTAAAGGTGTATTGCAAATTATTTGCTCCATGTATTTCACTGAGCTAGAAAGTTTGACAGCCCAAAATTTCATCAATTCAGCCTACAAGGCATGCATAGAATTATGTAAGCATAGCAGGAAGGCATTGGGAAGCAGTATGAAGAAGCAAGACCTCCATTATTTCTACTGTAGCTGATTGAGATTTTAGTACATTTTTGTCTCCTTTTTGGGCACATAGTTTAGGAATCAATGGTCTAATAGATAGACACACTAAACATTCACAATTTCTATGAAATTGGGTAGATGTGTAGATGTGTACATTGATGTGTAGATGTGGCACTTAGGGACACAATTTAGTGGTAGACTTGGTAGTGTTAGGTTAATAGTTGGACTTGATGATCTTAAAGGTCTTTTCCAACCTAAATGATTTTATGATTCTATGTAGTACTAGTAGTACTAGTAGTACTAGGTTTTAAAAAAATCAGGTCGTAATCATTTTGTACTGAACACCCAGAGATAACATTTTTGTTAAAAGTTAAAATTTTAATTGCTTATCTTCATATGAAGGAAAACCTTCCCAAGACCTTCTTAAGGCTTTATCTTCTTATCCCATTGATAGGAAGTTATCTTCATTCATAACAATGGCATGCAAGTATACATGTTTACATGTATGAGTAAGGAAAGTGTTATACTGATATTTCTAAGGATGGGTTTTATAATTCTATATTTCAAGCACAATTTGAACAGATGTCTCAAATAGGGCATACTGGCTATGCATAAAAGAGCGGATATAAAAAGAGATGTTGAAATTACCTTCATTTATAGGAAGCAGCAAGAGCAGGAATGGTCCATGAAGGAGATGAGCCAGGAGCTGAGGGTGACAGTCCGCAGGATCTCAGTAGGACCAGGTTGCTGACAGTGACAAGTTCTACCTACAGTCCCAGAGAAGGCAAGGAAAAGAATCGTCTTGGGTCTATCCAGTCAGGAACAGCAGAAGACAAACCCAGGGACTGGAGACAATGTGATCTTATAACATGGGTCCAGGGTCCATCTAGGAAGATAAGTCAGGACACCAGGAAGCAGGGCTGGGTACAGCCCAGATTACTCTACATTTTATGCTTGTTAATTTTAGGGTTCCCTGTCCTTTCATTGAAGAAAAATAAAAGCTCCAAGGAGTTATTCAGAGTTATGTGTGGCCAACTTCTGGCTCACAAGTGACGGTACTATTTGACCAGATGTGAAAGCAGTCTTACTGAAATATGTCCATGTTACTAAAGATTCTTTCAAAACTTATTAAATTATTGAGTTGAAGATGAATAGTGATGTTAATTCTCAATACCAAACCTGCACTGGCGATATTTATTTCCTGGCATTGATTTCATAAGATAATATCTAAATGAAGTCAAGTTTCTTTTTCTTCTTTTTCTCCTTTTTTTCCACCTCATTCCTCAGCCTCCCTGTGAGAGACGAGAAACCAGGCCTGTGAGAAACTAAGAAAAACAGCCTGAGAAAGCAAAAGTTGAGGCTGATCGAAGAAATGCCTCAAACACTCGCAAGACAAAACTATGAGTCACAGGGTGCATTCTGTGGAGGTCGAAGCTGATAAGGCTGCCAGAATAACACAAGATGGGACTGGAGGAGGGAGCCCTGTGAAGACAGGACGGCTCTGCTCTGGTGCACCTGGCCAAAACTTCAAGGGCCATCTGTCCGGTGAATGACCTTTGCTTCATTATCCACAAAATGCATATTAAAGTTAACACCCCTCAATATGCTAATGAGGGCTAACATGATCATGCTAATTACATCATCCCATGAAACACCTCACCCCTCCCCGTACATGGGATACGTAGGTATGTGGGTCGACCTAGGGGATGGACCCAAGGAAAGTGGGTATAAATCAAGAAGGGGGGGGGGGGGGGGGGGGGGGTGGCGCACCCCGAGGAGAGAGAGTGCAGTGAAGCGAAGAAGACGGATGCCAGCAAAAAAGACGGATGTCTCCTGTGCCTCCCGGAACCCTCGGCGACGGGATCAGCGCAGAAACCCAGACCGGTGATCTGTGTTTCCCCATTCCCTCTATCTCCCTCTTTTCCCTTTCCTATTAAGCAATGCAAGGCATATTATATTGCTTGCCACAACTTGCTATATACTTAGCCAACTATCGTGTGTTCAATTAGTACATTGTGAGTAGTTAATAAATGTTTAGACTTGGAGACTTGTTGTCCGCTCCATTGGGGATTTGCGAATCTGAGTCACTTGTCCCCCTCGTCTGAGCGGGATGTGACACTCCCCCCCCCACCCCCACTCCTTGAGTTCTGTATGCAATTAAGTTTTGAAATTGAAAAAAACAAGGGAAAGAAAATTACGCCTCTAGGGATCAGGTGTGATCTTCACATCATCTAAAAATAAAGCATATGAGAAATGTGTCCAAGAAGGAGACATTTGATTTTGTAAAACCTCTGATTCTTGTTTTTAAAGAAACAACTAAAAATACTAAGACAACACTTCACACCTTTATTCTGTTTTATGTGTCCCTTTACATGGGGCTGAGGAGTGTCAGATGAGAGGAAAAGAACTTCTTTAATCTTCAATATAGAAAAGAAGATGCAGAGAAAGAGTGTGGTGGCTTGACCTTCGCTGGCTGCCCAGTGCCCACCAAGCCACTCTATCACTCCCCCTCCTCAACAGAAGGGGGAGAAAAGTACGATGAAAAGCTTGTGGGTCAAGATAAGGACAGGGAGATCATTTAGCAATTAGCGTTATGGACAAAACAAACTCAACTTGGGTAAATTAACTTAATTTATTACTGATCAAACAGAACAAGTTCATGAGAAATAAGAACAAATATAAAAAGCACCTTCCCCCCCAATCCCTGCCCTCTTCCTGGGCTCAACTTCACTCTTGACTTCTTTACCTCCTCATCCCAAGCAGCACAGTGGGACGGAGAATGGAGTTATGGTCAGTTCATAATGTGTTGTCTCTGCCGCTCCTTCCTCCTCATGTTCTTCCCTTGCTCCAATGTGGGGGCCCTCCCATAGGAGACTTTCTCCAATGTGGTTCCTTCCCATGGGTTACAGTTCTTCGGGGACTGCTCCAGAGTGGCTCCATGGGGCCACAGGTCCTGCCAGGAGCCTGCTCCCATGTGGGCTTTCCACATGGTCACAGCTTTCTTCAGAGTACATCCACCTGCTCCAGCATGGGGTCCTCCATTGCCTGCAGGGGGAGAGCCTGCCTCGCCATGGGCTTCAACACAGGCTGCAGGGGAACCTGTGCTCTGGTGCCTGGAGCACCTCCTCTCCCTCCTTCTTCACTGAACTTGGTGTCTGCAGAGTTGTTTCTCTCACATGTTCTCACTCATCTTTCTCAGCTCCTGTTGCACAGTTATTTAACCCTTTCTTAAATACATTATCACAGAGACACTACCAGTGTCACTGACTGGCTCAGCTTTGGCCATCAGCAGGTCTACCTTGTAGCCGGCTGGAACTGGCTCTGTCCTATATGGAGACAGCAATTGGCATCTTCTCACAGAAGTCCCCCACTACCAAAACCTTGCCATATAAAGCCAAAAGAGATATTGGCCTAAGAAAAATATTAATTCTGGATGACTCACTATTTCTGGAGAACTTTCATACCTCTAAAAACTTGCAATTAACAAATATTTCACCTTCTTAAAATTAATGTTAACACGTTTCCCTATATTTTTTATTCTCCTGAAGTATCTAGTTTGACAGTGGGACTAATTCATGAACCTTGCTTCCATGTTCTTTTTTTCAGCTTTTTCCTTTTTCAGCCTTTTCTCATATAGAGCATTCTAGGTGGCTCTTCAAAATATGTTAGAAAAAGAGCAGTATCATTGATTATTATCTACACAGAGCCTAAATTGATAAAAATCTAGAACTTTACCCTTACAAGCATTTATACTTGGTCAAATTATGAATGGAGGAGGCTTATTTGGGCATATACAAACCATATCACTTTAGCATCATCTATAATAAATGATTTTGGCTGATATTTTGTGTATGGATAAAATAAACAGCTGACGTTTTCTAGAGGAAAATATCAAGATGCCAAGAGAACAGCAGAAAAAGAACAAGATGCTGAATAAACATTATGAGGAACTTTAAAAGAGTTATAAAAAGACAAATCTCAGTATTTGTTCACACGATAGTTGCAAAAATGCCTCAGGAAAGCACATCAGTGTTCACTGTTCTGGTTAAACTATGGTCAGTACCCAGAATAACAACACTAGATCAGATTTGTTTTCAAAATTTTCCTTAGCCATTGAGCTAAGTGCCATCTGTTACAAGATAGAGTCCCATTGCTGTCTCAGCTCATGATAAAGGAGGAAGACATATCTTCGTCACATCCCACTCAGATGAGGGAGACAAGTGACTTAGATTCATAAATCCCCAACAGAGTGGACAACGCTGAGACAAGTCTCAAAGTCCAGACATATATTAACTTCCCACAATGTACTAATTGGGTACATGGTAATTGGCTAAGTATATAACAAGTTATGGCAAGCAATACAGTATGCCTTACATTACATAATGGTAGTGAAGGAAGAGGGGAAAAAAGAAAGGAAGGAGATAGAGAGAATAGAGAAATAGAGATCACCGGTCTGGATTCCTGTGTCAATCCCACCAGTGAGGGTTCAAGGAGACATCTGTCTTCTTCGCTTCACTTCACTCTCCGAACCCCCTCGCTTCTTGCCCTCCTGCCCTCCCCCCCCCCCCCCCCCCCCCCCATTTATACACATTTTCCTTGGGTCTGTCCCTTAGGTCAACCCACATACCTATGTGTCCCATGTATGGGGAGGGGTAAGGTGATTCATGGGATGATGTAATTAGCATGATCTTGTTAATCTTTGTTAGTATATTTGGGGTGTTAAATACGCATTTTGTGGATAATGAAGCAAAGGTCATTCATTGGACAGATGGCCCTTGAAACTTTACCACCTGTGCCAGAGCAGATTCTCCACAGGGCTCCCTCCTCCAGCTGCATCTTGTGTTATTCGGGCAGCCTTATCAGCTTTGACCTCCGCACTATCCACCCCATGACTATAGTTTCATTTCTTGCAAGTGTTTGAGACACTCCTTATCTCAGAGGACCTACACTCCCCCTGCTATCATTTATCTTTTTCTCAGGCTGTTTTTCTCTGTCTTTGTTTCTCACAGGCCTGTTTCTTTCAGGACCTGTTTTTACAAGTCATCTCTCAAATCTTGCACGGTAAAGTGCATTCAAATTGTCTTTCACTAGAAATGCGTTCTAGTTTGGCCAACTTCAAAACAGTGGATTTCCTGACATTGACATTCCACACAAATATGTACATTTACAGAAACATATCACATTAAAATAAAAGTCTGCTTATACCTCCTCAAACTTCTCAGGATAAAGACTGCTTGTGCTCATTTCTCTTTTGTGGGATTTCTTGGCTGTGGCTACAATTTTGTAGACATACTTCAAGACTGATAGATTTAATTATGTTTTTACAGTTCTTAAATGCTTTTGGCACTGATTGACGTTCCTATAGAGTATAACAATATATAAATGAATCTTCCTCTTCTCCCTGTGAATTATGATACATAGTTTATCACCAAATGTTATTTTTTTCCACATGATTGTCATACCAGATAGACCTACTTGGAAACAGATCAATTTTTTTTCCTAAAGATATAATTCTGAGGCAAGCATAAAGAATATCAACCTAGAGACTTAAATTATTGGAAAACTATAAGCAACTGACAATGGAACCTTTTATTGTTAAATACCAAGTAGGCCTCATAGGCAGAATATGATAAACATGAATCCTTGAGGATATACAAAGCAAGGCTGAGAGACAGATTGACAAGAGTGAGTTTGATAAAGAGTAAGTCATAAAACTGATATAGAGTGAATCAAGCTAAAAGAATTTTATACCATCCTTCTAACTACCTTCAAATCATAACTAAGTATCAAAAAATAGAAGTAGAAATGAAATTTTTAGCATAATGCCTTATGGAAAACACAGTAATCCTCTGCAAAAAGACCTAAAATAAAATAACTATACTGAAAAGTAATTATATGTATATATTTGATGAAAGATTATAAGGATTCAGGACAAATTGTGGGTTTAAGAACTTAAAAAAATCTTAGGATTACTTTCAAGAAAGTATGGAAAGATGACATAGAAATGCAGGTTATAGAAAATAATTTCAGTTCTAAAATGGTTTTCTTAGAAATTAAAGAGATTTTTAATTTACTTTAAAAAAAACACCAAGATTAAATTCTCCGTGGAAAATTTAATAAGATCACTGCTTTTACTACAAAGTTATAAAGCATCTGACATCCAGATACTTGGAGACCTGAAAGCCCTTAGCATTTGCTTGGCTGTTTTTCATGGGTTCTGTGGTACTAGGACATGTGATTGCAAAGTTTATGTAACAAGAGTAGGTGGCAGTGCATCAGCCTCTGAATTTACTTACTTTAGAGTACTACTGTTCAGGAAAAAAAAAGTATGTCCTCATTTTTTGGTTACTCTAAAATCTCAAGGCTTTTTACAGCTCATCAGTAGATTAAATGGAGCCTTTGTCAAAGCATCAGTTCTATGGACAACTGGATTCATAAATCTTCAGGAGCACATGGCAGTTGAAGAAAACTCTGTGCATGTTTCAGCTTGTTTTCCCTAGTTCAAACAAACCTTCTTTACCCCATATCAATCTCTTGCTATGTTGATAGTCCCAACCTGGAGGTCTGGGATTTCTGTCTTGAAACTTGGAGACTTTGCCATTTCTTTAACAAGCTTTCTGCTCCTGGTAACATATCCTTTCTCTCTCCTCCATTAATAGTCAGTGAGAGACCCTTTCTTTCACAAAAAATTAATCATCTGCTTTATCAGGCAGGCATTGCTATTATACATTAAAGGATAGTTTTTAAAATGTGTGAAAGAATTGTCATCTCTTTGTACAAGGGTATTCTATTTGAATTAAACAAGGGCTCTCAAATTTGGTTAAGCACTAGGTACAAGAATTTTACTAGTGTGCCTATGGACTCTACTTCATTGTAGATGTAAAAGCAGGTAATTGTGCCCACATTTAAAATTCAGTGTATTGTCTAAAGTATAAAAAGAGAATTCCCAGTCTGAAATACAACTTATGCATCTGAAACTGTTCCCAAAATCATACCAATGGAGACTGCTTCCTTTTTCTTTTTTTTTTTTTTTTTTTTTTTTTTTCTATAAAACAGATTAAATTTTAATATTAAACCCCCTGTAGATCTTTCTGGCTCATAAACTTCTAGTGTCATCAGCTGGCTAAAAGTGAAAAATATTACATTCCTCCTACTCAACATGGATTTTCAGGTGAAACATATTAAAGAAATTCTATATTTTCAAAATGTCATTAAGGATGGCAGAAATTAAATGCGTTCTGAGGAAGGACTATCTCAGAACCTTTAATGTTATCTCTCCATATTTTGAATAAAATTATTATGGTCTTTCTGTCCTCACTAATAAAATAGAGAAATATTTCTTCTAGCAGGTTCACCTAACCATCCAATTTTTGTTTATTTTATCTCAACTGAGTCTCTGTTCTTTTCTACAACTACTGAGCTAAATAGGTTGCCGTGAAATAACCCTCTCGCTCTTTTAAGTTATGTTTTATTATTTTAATGTTTGATTTTGATGACCTTAAAAAAATGTTCCTTTCTTGCTTTTGAGGCCAATAATGAGTTTGTCCATGTTTTAATGATTTAATTTAAATGTAAATTAAAAGTTTGAGTATAAATATGTTTTCCTAGGCCTGATCAGGTTCATATATAAGAAAAGGTGAAAGGAAGGACATTCATCTTTGGGAGAAGAACATCTGCAAAACTAAAAAGTAAAGGTCCTAACAGTTTTTATACCTTTTAAAAAGCAATTAAGAAAATAAATTATAATAGCTTAGTAAAATAGTTCATAAGGACAGACATCAGTTACTCTTTCTGGCAGCTTTAGGAACATTTCCAGCTCAAACTATTTGAAATCTGTTTGCAGTATGGCTTTAATTCCATAAATGTGAGGATTTTAGACTTCTGGTGAGCCATTCAAAACACATAGAAAAGTGTTGGGTGGTATGAAATAAGGCTTAATGATAGTATTAAAGGCTTACTTTTGTTATTGTGAATTGGTACATTTGGTACCTCAGTTTGGACTGCTGTTTTGTACTGCTAAGCATTCAGGCATTATACCAATGTCAGATCCCACTGAATTTGGGATAAACAATAGATAAAAAAAAAAAAACAAAACGTAATCACAACCACCTAAATACTTTGGTCATTCTAATCAAAACTGTTAGTTAGATAATGTGAAAACAGCCAGAAAAGCAAAATGCACACTTTACAACCATTTAAAATTATACTGATAAAAGCAAATATATTGTTATGTAAACTATTAAAGCAGAAACAAGTCATCTGAGGGAATATTGTCATAGATAGCAGTATAGCTAGAAGGAGATTTTTTTTACTTTGAATATCTGTTCTTACCAGATGACTAAATGGTGATTAAAATGAATTTCTTTTTATAATCCTTTTCATATCTGAAATAGTTTTTCCTGGAGGTTTCAGTTTCAGTAGAATCTCCTTGGGAAATCAGTCTTGCGATACTGGTGAGAGTGACATTATAATCTGGGAAGTGACTGTCACCTTCTTAATCAATAAATCTACTCTTCAACTCTTATCTGCTTAGTGACAAGAATGAATTTTTAAAACTTTTTTAGCCCTGCTGTGCTAACAGGCTTTATGTGTGTTGGATTTGTTGGATGTTTGGATTTGATTTTTGTCTCCTGGTGTCCATCAGCTGAATTACTTCCTAAGTTTTAGCTCCAAAAACAAGCTCTAGTTTATTATATCTTGTACAACCTTAACTACTTCAATTACTAGATTTGTATATGGACTCTGACAGGATTATTAAAAATGCATTTTTCATAGGGTAGCCCACTTTTCCAAATGGGAAACTTGGGGCTGGGTGTAGACCACTAGAGGATGTATTATGTATCCATAATAATTTCTCTTTGCACTTATCTGTGTCATGATTGTAGCAACATGAGCTTTCCTGTCTATCATAAAATTAATAAAATTAATCATAATTTCTAATTTAAATGTAAGTTTCAACTGAAAGTAAGCAACCACTCAAATAGTTTATAAGCCGGAATGGTTACTCCAGCAGTGGTATTATTTATTAATCCTCTGCCTTTTTTTAGCAAGACTTTTTTAGCAAAAAGATACAATCCAATTCAGTTAAGAATTAATGCATGGAAACTCTATAATCTCTGTCATAAAATCATAGAGTCATAGAACGGTCCCTCGGGCATGTCAAACACACAACTCAGCTTTGTGTCATCTGCAAACTTACTGAGGGTGCACTCAATCCCACTGTCTATGTCACTGATGAAGATACTGCTTGATGGTTACACTCAAAGAGTTGCAGTCAACGGCTTGATGTCCAAGTGGAGACCAGTAATGAGTGGTGTTCCTCAGGGAATGGTATTGGGACCGGTGCTGTTTAAGATCGTTGTTGGCAACATGGACAGTGGGACTGAGTGAACCCTCAGCAAGTTTGACGACAACACCAAGCTTTGTGGTGCAGTTGACACGCTGGAGGGAAAGGATGTCTATCCAGAGGGACCTTGACAAGCTTGAGAAGTGGGCCCATGCAAACTTCATGAAGATCAACAAGTCCAAGTACAAGGTCCTGCACATGGGTTGAGGCAATCCCAAACACAAATACAGGCTGGGTGATGAGTGGACTGAGAATAGCCCTACAGGGAAGGATTTGTGGGTGTTGCTTGACCTGACAATGCTCAGCATGACCTGGCAATGTGTGCATGCAGCCCAGAAAGTCAACTGTATCCTGAGCTACATCAAGAGAAGTGTGGCCAGCAAATCAAGGGAGGTGATTCTCCTTCTCTACTCCGCTCTTGTGAGACCCCACCTGGAATAGTGCGTTCAGCTCTGGGGCCCCCAGCACAGGAAAGACATGGGCCTGTTGGACTGAGTCCAGAGGAGGGCTACGAAGATGATCAGGTGGTTGGAGCACCTCACCTATGAAGACAGGCTGAGAGAGTTGGGGCTGCTCAGCCTAGAGAAGAGAAGGCTCCAGGAAGACCTTCTAGCAGCCTTCTAGTACTTAAAGGGGGCCTACAGAAAAGATGGGGAGGGACTGTTTATCAGAGTGCAGTGATAGGACAAGGGGTAATGGTTTTGAACTGAAGAAGGGTAGATTTAGATTAGATAGAAGGAAGACATTCTTCATCATGAGGGTGGTGAGACACGGGAACAGGTTGCCCAGAGAAGTTGTGGATGCCCCCTCCCTGGAAGTCTTCAAGGCCAGGTTGGACAGGGCTTTGAGCAACCTGATCTAGTGGAAGGTGTCCCTGCCCATGGTAGTGGGCTTGGAACGACATATATCTTTAGGGTCCCTTCCAACCCAAACCATTCTATGATTCTATATGAAACAGTACTTGTCCTAATACAGATTCCTGAGGGACACCACTTGTCACTGATCTCCAACTGAACATTGAGCCATTGACCACTACCCTCTGGATGTGACCATCCCACCAATTCCTCATCCACTGAACAGTCCACCCACCAAACCCTTATCTCTCCAATTTAAATAGAAAGATTTTGTGGAGGACTGTGTCAAAGACCTTACAGAAGTCCAGATAGATGACATCTGTGGCTCTTCCCTTGTCCAGTGATGTAGTCATTCCATCATAGAAGTCCACTAGTTTGGTCAGGCAGGACCTGCCCTTAATGAAGCCACACTAGCTGTCTTGAATCACGTCCCTGTGTTTCATGTGCCTTAGCATAGCTTCTAGGAGTATCTTTTCTTTATATGATCTTCAGAGGCACAGATGTCAGGTTGTCAAGTCAGTAGTTCCCAGGGTCCTCCTTTCTATGCTTTTTAAAAATGGGTGCAATGTTTCCTTTTTTCCAGTCACCAGAAACTTCACCTATCTACCATGACTTTTCAAATATCATGGAGAGCGGCATCAAACTATTCCCTCAGGACTCTGGGATGCATCTTGTCACATCCCATAGACTCATGGGGACAAGTTCCTCAGGTGGTCACAAACCTGGTCTTCTCTTACAGTGGGAGTGACTTTGCTCCCCCAGTCTCCATCTTGCTGTCCATCCACTCAAGAGGGTTGGGAAGAGAAGTTTCCAGTGAAAACTGAGGCAAAAATATTGAGTACTTCAGACTTCTCCTCATCTGTTGTTACCAGTTTGCCAGTCGTGCTCATCGGTGTGTGTGTGCGTGTGTGTGTGTGTGTGTGTGTATGTTTTCTTTGACTCCTTTCTGGCTGACATACCTGTAGAAACCCTTATTATTCTTTGCACCCCTTGTCAAGTTCAGCTGCAGCTGTGCCTTGGCCTTCCTGACCCCATCCCTTATCAACTGACAGCATCCTTATACTCTTCCCAGGATACCTGTCCCTGCTTTCACTGCCTGTGCATTTCCTTCTTGCCCTTTAGTTTGACCAGCAGGTCTCAACTCAGCCATGCTAGTCTCTTTCCTTCCTTTAACTGATTTCTTACACCTGGGAATTGCGAGCTCTTGTGCTTTATGAAAAGTATCCTTAAAGATCTGCCAGCTCTGTTCTTCTCACTTGTCCCTATGGGCAGTTTCCCAGGGGGTCCTAACTATTATTTACTATTAAAAGAAGCCAGCTTGGATGATAACAATATTACTTTTGACTTTATAATTTACAAATATAACAGAATGTATGAACGCTAAGAACAGAAATGTATTTATTATTGGAAAAGGGGTTTATAATACTCCCATTTGCACTACACAGTGCAACAAATTTATTTTGGGTCACATAAGAGGAAGGTAATTGTAGAGGTCTCTTGCTTCTTTCATAGTTACATCTGGTTCTGACTGAGAAAATTCCTTCTCTTACAAGAAATATCAGTGGTAAAATATGAAGCTTTGCAAGCATTTGGATGCATACACAGGATGTATGACTGCATTTTTTTAAAATTCAGCATTCTGTAATTGTGAAATATGGGAAATAAGATCTTAAAAATATCCAGATTCTTGTGCTAAAATTGAACTAAAGGTTTTTATTCATTTCTTTTATTGATTACTGCTTTTTTTTAATTTAAAGCCAGATGTTAGAAAACCAACAGTTATGCTTCAGTTTTCATCCCCTGGCTTTGGTGATTTACTCCTAATCCTATTTATTGTGAACTCAGTATAAGACCGTCATTCATTTCAGGATTTTAATGTTGTGTGTGTTTTTTTTTTTTCCTTTCTTTGGAGAGAAGGAAGTTGAACTGGCTATCTGTACGTATGTTTTATGTGACTTTTGGTAGTGTCTCTGTGTGTCTATTTATCTGTCTGTCCATCTGGGATACACACTCAGCTTTGTTACTGGCTGAATGTGCAAACAGGAACATCAGTCGGGACAACAAGCAGGCCTAGATAGGCTCCATCACCCAGTCAGGAGCAATTCCCATGTCCAGGGGCTTGGGGAATTTCACAGCTACCCATAACATCCTTCACAGTGTAAGGTTCTCTCTGGCCTAATTACATGAATTTGGAAGGAGAGTTTAAATTAAGCTCTCTAATTGTCAGAAGTATGGAGAAATCAGGAATACCAGGTGAGCACGAGAACAATGAAGGCCTTTGCTTGTGTTCATAAACATGTCAAATATCGACTAGAAATAAACCACATCATCATTTTTGCAGTCACATTACTTTTGAGAAGTGTGCGATATCTGACTCACACTCAGAAGCTGTTACATATAACTTATGGCTGAAAAAAATAACCTCCAAAGTCTGTTTTTATTTTCAGTTGTTTTGCAAGGTTTTAAAAATGATCTGTTGCTGTATGGTTACAGTACTGTTTGATGCTTTTTATTGCATGTTGTCAAGAGTGTAAGAGGTCTGCTTTAAGACTACCAATTTCAGTGTTGAGAGTGACTTACAGTAGCCTTTTGTTTCTAGGATAAAACTGTAGTATCTAAACGAAGGGGTTTAAATTCTCTGGTTCAAAGTCAGTGCCTTTTTTTTGGTGATCAAAATAACATTATCTTCCTCTCTAATTCAAGTTTTGCTTTATGAAGTATTTTAAAGTTCCTTTAAGAATCGTCTATAAATATTCATATGAAAAGAGATGAAGAGGAAAACAAAACATACAGGCACAAAGGTATATGGTAATATCAGGGGAGTGATCTAAAAATAATTGAAGTTGGCAATCCATTTTTAGCTTGCAACTTGCCTGTATGCATTGTCTTCACCTAGAAAAGGAAATGGACCTGGGAGATACTAAGCAGAATGTTAAAATTGAGTCCAGTGTTTGTCAGGGACTTGAACAGAATAAAAAAATCTGATTTGAATAGAATATAGATCAGAATAAAAAAGACATTATGGAGTCTTTCAGACTAATGAGATCACATCTACGTGATGGTTCTCTGCTACAAGGCCACTGGAGAGCAAGAAATGACACATGGGACAGCACTGGATGGATGGGAAAACATTCACATTGAAAACGGTTTCAACCTGAGAATTATAAAATTATAAGCTTTCCACAGATGAAAAACTGTCATCCAAGGATGATATGGGATCTGGACTGTTTTGAGGGAAACAGAATCTAATAGAGCCAATAAATTTTTCTGTCTTCATCAGATAAAAGTTTGTTAATTTAATTTACTTATTTAATTAGCAATAGCTATAGAGTAAATTTCTGCTTTTCTTTCACTATAACAATGCTAGTTTCAAAATCTGACACAGAACACAGAGGAAAATTTGGAGATTATTGCAAAGTTATCTTTGAAATATAGTTAACGGCAAGACCTTTGCGGTCATAGGGATAATGTAGATACAACAGATTTTCTTGGTATGATATTATTTGGAAAAAATGCATCTAAGACACATTTCTCTTGCAGCTGAAGACGCATCTTTATATGTGTCTAAGAGGACTGTTGCCTTCTTTGAAATATAGACAATGTATTCTGGGTTACCTTAGAGTGAGATTGGCTGAAATAGGGCTGAGGACAGGATAATTGCATATAAATGTAAAGGTCTAAGAAATACTGACTTTTGCCATTCTGTTTTCAACAAAATGTATGTATATGTATGAGCACAAGCACCAAATATATGTTGGTTCAATATCTGGTAGTATTCTAAATGAAAGCAAGAGGTGCTAAGCTTATAAATACATATGACAACTTTAATAAAGATTCTGACATATCTTTTAGTCTCTCCAATAAAACAAACCCTGATAATCAGTACCATATTTGTAAGGATGTCTGCACCCCTATGATCATCTCCTAATTCCCCTTGACAGTGCCTTTTCACTGCATTAGCTGATACAGACTTGTGTTTTTGCAAAAAAAACATTTTTTATTATAGGAAATATCAATACTTCTCAGAAACTAGAATAATAAAGTCAACTTATTATTTCCTGCTCTACTGGGAATGCCTTCAAATCCAGCCTAGACTAGCACAACCAAGACTAATTTTCAATAGATGTTTTCAGCTGCTACAGTTTGGATTCTACTTAATCTAAGACTGCTCTTTTTTTTGACACCGGTCCTTGGCTCTGATTTGCAGCAGCTGGTTTTGTAGTAGGTAGAATTCCTTTTTTTCAAAATTGAAATAATGAGATTTTAGAATTTAAAGGTCAGAGGAGATATGGATACATTCACTCTTTTTCCCTGGCCAACACATCCTACAAAAACAGTTATCACAACCAGTTATCAAGTTATTGCTTATCTACAGGCTATTTGGAGATCTAGTGAATGAAGAGCACTATTTCATTCCTTCTTGTCAGGATCCATGAAAAGCAGGCTGCAATACTGATAGTAACCACATTTACTACAGCAGACTTATGTAATGTATATTTAGCTTGTTTTCTTATGCCCAAGACTATATGAGTTACTGTCCAGAATACAGATCTCTCTCCTTGAACTAAAAAGGGAGTCTATATTAGATATTGAAATATTTAGGGCTAAATTTAGGTATGATGGATCTTAATTCAAGACTTTTGACAAAATCCATATAGCAAAACTGTTTTAGAAACCAAACAGAGCCCAAAATATCCTGCCCTACAACCACTCTGTTGACATTAAGAATTAAAATTAGTTGCACACTCCTTCCATAAAACCTAATAATTATTTCAAAAACACCATTGCAATGCACTCTTTTATAAAGCCTTTTTATCCTCAAGAAAGTAAAGAAAATGGATACACAATTTTGTGAGTAGTATCCAAGACTGAAAATAAAACAATGAGGTTTTGTATTAATAGTTTATTTTAATTTAGACAGTGAAGTACAGTAGTGTTGGAAAATTTTAAACGCTGCTATAGCATGTTATTACCTTTGAACAATGATACCACCAGAGAGAAAAATAAAATCCATTTCTTTCATAGAGGCAACCCATCTTGAATCTGCAAATGCTTGTCCAGCCAGCTTCCCTACAGTTTTACAGTTGGAATTAGAGAAGAAATCAATATATCATCCTTCAACTGTCAAGTGTATTGTAGACATTCATAATGAGCATCTACATAAAAGAAAAATACTATTCTACTTCATTTCTATTAGTGACATTTACTTTGACAATAAAGTAAGAATTGCAAATCTTTTGACAAAGACAAAAATAAAGGACTGTGGTATACAATGAAAACATACTAGACAAAGACCAGATCAAATACCTTTGACCTTCTGAATTATCATACATGTAACCCCCAATGTCCAAAAAGAGTCCTGAAATCAATCTTTATCGGACTTACTGCCAAGACCAAAAATCAATCCACCCAAGGGATGAACATTTCTTTTTGCTAGCGATGCTTTGATACTTTAAGCCACAGTATGTCATAAAGGTCTCACGATTTAGAGAAAATAGGTCAGTTCAGAATCACAGACAGGGCGAACCTGGAGAAAAAAGTATTCTTTTAATAAAAAAAAAAAATAATAAATCCAGTCATAGAATTTTACCAATGCATTTTGCACAGTTTTGACTTTTTTGGGGGGATGGGGAGGGTGGGGGGTGGTGGTGATATAATACCTGGGGTAGGGGGAGGTTAGGTAATTTAAAGGTGGGTAACTTGTCTGGGACTATTTTATGAAATGTACCATATATTTTATGTACATATGACAGGGTATATCATATACAAATATATTGCTGGGGAAGGTGGGTTTTTGGTGGGGTTTTTTGGAGGGTTGAAGTTGATCTAGCTGTATCCATGGTGCACTTCCATCTGTATACTTCCAATTTTCTTATAGAGTGAAGTGGCCTTCAAAGTCCCTCTCAAGCACAGATTCTTCAGATTCTTAGGGACCTTGAAAGAAAGGAAGGAGAGATTGTGTAAGCAGTTATACAGAATATCTCTGAAGAAGAAGAAACTGTTGTGGGGTTTGTTTTGTTTGGGGTTTTGTTGTTTTTTTGTTTTTTTTATTGAGTGCTTTTTTATTCTTGCTGTCATTAAAAGCTTACTGTCCTACAAGACTCACCTGGTGGAGGATCTCACAATACCTTCTATGCTAAAGATTGTACTGGGTCTGGCTGAGCCAGAATTGGTTTTCTCCTGTAGCAGCCCTCATGGTGCTGTGTTTTATGCTGGGAGCTGGCAGGGTGTTGATAGCACCCTGGTGTTGTGGCTACTGCTGAGTAGTGCTTACACAGCACCAAGGCTCTTTCCGACATTTCCCCCCGACAGTGGGACGGGGTGGGCAAGATCTTGGGCGGGGACACAACCAGGACAGCTGACCCGAACTGACCAAAGGGATATTCCATACCATATGACGTCTGCTCAGTATAAAGCTGGGAGAAAGGAGGAAGGGGGTGGGGTCACCCTTGGTCCTCCGAGGCAACCACTACGCGTATTGGAGCCCTGCTTCCTGAGAAGGCCCGACATCGCCTGTTCATGGGAAGTAGAGAATAAATCTGTTTTCTTTTTTTTGCTTCCACGCACGGACCTTTGCTTCGCTTTGCTTATATTAAAACTGCTGTTGTTTTACCCACAAGGGTTGGTTATTTTCTTTCCCCTCTTTGCCTTGTTGAGAAAAAAGGGGAAGCGGGGGGAAGTGATAGAGCGACTTGGTGGGTACCTGGCATTTAGCCAAGGTCAAACCACCACAAAGATACATGAGAATTTCCTCTGCAAATCGTGTAACTAGAAACAGAGAAAAGAATCTGTGTTCCTTGGACTCTGACAAACTACACCTTTGTTCTGATGGAGGATTGCCTCTTCACCATTTTGTAATCGAGGCAAATACAGTCAAGTCAGTATCCCCACTAGACTATTTTTTTGCTGAAATACCCAAACCCTTATAAATCTCAGTTATGGATGAAGAATTATGTTGTCTGAAATTGCCTAAATATGTCGATATAAAAAGAAAAAATATGTACAATGCTCAAGAGGGCTTTATCTCTCCTCAAGTGTCAGTGTCATGTCTTCACGTGTCAGACAATCTCCTTGGGCATGTGGGTTAAACCCAAAGTTGAGTGGTAAAAAGTTTCTCTTACAGGCAGCTGACTGTGACTCTGAAGTGCTAAGGCTTGGACAACAGGCCCAAGCCAGAGCTGACCTACAGATGAATCCTGTATACTTTATAACTGATAACCATCATGCTAGTAGGTATTGTGTTAGGTTATAACAAACCACCTATGCTGGTGTAAAAAGTGCGAAAGTGTTGAAGTATCGATGCCTGAACAACAGGCCCTGAGCTGAAGCTGCTAACCTAATATGTAAACATTAACAAAGTATATATGCTCTCTAGTGAAAGATGCAGCTTAGACAGAATATAATCAGTAGTGAGAATGAAATGCTGAGAAAATGTATCCAACTTTCCTTGCTCATCCTTTTTCAAGGCTGCAAACCTCAGTGTTCGCCCCTGTTAGAAACTCCCTTGGTTCTCCCCCCCAAGCCCTGCCCAGGCTTTGGGTGCAATCCAACAGGAGGATGAAACCAGATGTTTCCGCTCAAAACAAAGGTGCAAGTTATTCTGGCTAGCTGATTTTTGGTAGGTAAGGCTGGACCCACTTGCAGCGACTTTGGAAGCCTCATCTATGGGTGGACGCACCGTGTAGGACTTCCCACTTTCAGGGAAAGGTTCTCCAAATCCTCGCTGTAACTGGGGCTCCCCAGTGACTGCGGATCTGGATGATGGTAACGTATGCAAGTGGTGATGTATCATTCTTAATCACTATTCTCTCTCTCATGTAGTAATGATTTGATGCATTACCCTGTATTTTCCTATTGGTTCACTTTAAGTGCATTATTCTGTCTTTTCTTACTGCATGTTTTCTGTATTATTCTGTTACATTATTTAGTTATCCCCAGTAAAATATGCCTACTCTTTTCACTCTGGTGTCCGAGTTTAATTGGTATCCTTAATCAGCAAAACAGCCTCTGCTTTAAAGAAATCTGCTACCACTGGTGACAAGCATAGTGCTTGAAATCCATGAGCTAGTTCAAAGACGTACAACAAACAATAAAAGAAAAAAAATACTGGGAATGAGTGAATAACCTTTCAAGATGTAAAAAAATGGGTGTAAATAAAAAAAATAGCCTACATTACTCTCCCCTGAGGTGGCTGTGAAGAACTCAGATTGGCATGTCCTGTCTGCAGGCAGACAATAGATGTTAAAGTATGTAACTACTAGTAACCCTACTGATACACTACTGAACTATTCTCCACCTCTGGAACTTGTATAGTCATGCGTTCATACATGTAGTGAGAGAAAGATACAGATAAACAAACAAACACATTGAGTTTGGGTTATGGTCCCTGCATGGTAAGTGAAGCCAGTATGTTTGTATTAAAACCTGTTTGCCATTTTGCCATAACTTTTTTTCTTTTTGTCATGGAGAGCACATTCTTTTCTATTTTTAAATATGTTTAGAAGGTGAGCTTCTTAAGACTGGCAGAATATTGTTCTCCACAAACTTTAGAGAATGGAAATATTTTCTCAAATGATGTCAGTAAGTAATCTGAAAGCAAAAAAGAAACCATTTGACTCAGACTGTAAGTAGAAGTTATTTTGTCAGACTGTTTAATAATAATAAAGTTCTTACTATCAGTTAGTGTTTTATTTAATATAACACAATCTGCTCCAGCTTCCAGACACATTGGTGAGGAGTTCTGATGGGCTGCCATTTTGCTGAGGGTCCAAAAATATATTTTGATAAACCTTTGTTTAGCTCCCATTTGTTTTTCTAGCATACATAAAACAGAAGATAAGCTTTGGGTGCATTCAAAAGAATAGGAGAAAACAGAAGTTGACAGAGACAAAAATAAATAAAAAAAAAAAAATGAAGGCACGGAGCTAAGCATCCAACACCAGAAGCCTCAGGGAATGAAATAGGGTAATAAATGGGAAGAAATACAAGGCAACCTCAAAAGACTACATTTAGAGTGCTCACTTGTATAATTTAAAGTTTGAGAGTCAAGGATATCGGTGCAAAATTCCACAAATATCAAAGCAACTCATTTGGTAATATACATGCCTGTTACACAAAAGATTTCCTGTAGTTAAGTAAAGGACAACGGGAAATAAAATGACAAAGAAATTACAAAGCTAAAACCCACATTTTTTTTCCATGGTTGACAAAAACCCCAAGTTATCACTAGGTCTTCAAATCTGGAATTCACTTAATATTTTGTTTGTTAAGATTTTAAACATCTCAGGCTTTATTTCTATTTCAAAATGAAAAAGAATACTAGTTTTCATTAGGTATTTAAAAAATATATATCTTTAAAATCTTGATATATAAATTCATCCATCTACCTTCCCTCTTCAGGCATGTGTTTTAACATTACATGAAATGTTTAGACTATCATTTGAAGAAAAAAACCCTGTACTGCAATACATTTATATACCTCATTGTGCAATCAACACATGTGATAAACTTTCTCAATTAAATCGATAGTTTCACAGTCTGAAGTAGTTCCTTTATACCCTTGAAGAAAGTCATAAATTTCCAGCTGGCAGAAGTGTTAGGAAACCAGATCTTGTGAGTTTTCTTCTACAAGTTGCATCAGTTCACGGTGGGACTTTTTTTCAAGAAAACAAACATATCACATGTTGTAAAGCAAGCTTTCTTCCAGTTAAAGCCACAATTCCACCTTTCAAGGCTTGCATTCACCTTTCCTCTGGCAGAATTTTTTTGTCACTATGCAATTAATCTTTAGCTGTTAGTTTAATTCTAAAGAGGTGTCCTTTAGCTGTTCTTATGAATTTGTTGTATTACTTAAATAATCTAATTTGCCAGTATTCAGAAATTTCTTCAGCAGAAAGGCTTTCCTTAATTTGATTCAGTACTGCTATGTCAGCTTTAATTCTGCTTCTCAAATTTGATAAGAAGAAAACTCTTGAATAACCCCAGGTACTTAGCTCATCTTAATAAAACCTCTCCTCTTCCCTGTAGGGACAGTTTTAATATTTATTACTTTACTGACACTAACATGTACAGTAAGTATAATGTCCAGTTTTTCTGAGCCATGACAGAGTTCAACAGCAGTTCAGAGAATTCCCAGTGTCACATTACTAGTCATCACACATTTTATTTGCATTACAAATATTTTCTCCATTGAAACTGCAGAAATTAATGCAGGCTGAACATAAATGATTAAACCTGATGTAATACCTCTATTTAAATTGTAGATTGTAAATTGACAATCTTTGTTCTCCCCAGACAGTTGCAATTTAAGAGATTACCAAAAAGTTTCCTAAAAATTATTATGTAATGAACTTACAAGTATAACGCCTGACAGCACCACATGCTATTACATTATCCATTACTTCTAATCAAAAATATCTTTTCTGAGTTTTTATTAAATTTTCCTAACTAAACCACCTGGTTGAAATTTTCCGTTCCTGGTATGTATCTCAGGATAAGATCTTTGAAGGTTTCCAGTGTTCTGCATGTGTGCATGTATGTGTTTTCAGAAATAACAGACAAATAAAAAAACCCAAACCCAAAGCCAGGCTTCTTAAAAAGATCATGGTGAAGATTACTTTTGGAAATGGTTAGGTTCCTCACTTGCAATAGGAAGGACTTGCATTTTGGCATTTTTGTGTTCTTTAAAAAGCTATAAAAGTACTTATATTTTCGTGTTGTGGTGTTCTTTAAAGGGGGACATGTGGTTTTGTTTTAGATTTTTTTCTTTTCCCATGAAAAATTTTCAATATTTGGTCAAGTTACACTATTTATAATTTATCATTAAAATTAGAAGTCTTGTGTTGAATGTGGTCTGTATACATACATTAAAATGGATTAAGTCTCCAAAGACTTTTTTTTTTTTCCTTCTGTAAGCATGCTCAGGTGCTATCTGGAGAAAGTTAGTTAGCACAAGTCAAAACTATGTTAACAATTTCACAGTATGGATGGCTGCAGACCAGCATTGTACCTATGCCATAGCTCTGTATCATCTACTAGTATAGATGTCACATGGTGTATAAATGTCCTGATGGTATTCCTGCAATATTATGTATGAAGACATCTGATACAAATACAGAATAGAGAAGAGTTAGAATACAGGAAGGAAAGAAACAGATGGTATAACTGGAACTGGCTAGAAGAGGGTGAATATGATATGAATTGTGTGAAGAAAAATCGAACTATGTCAGAAAGAAAATGAAAAGCTAGTAAAGGGATGCAGGGCAAAGCCCACCGTGTACTCATCTAGGTAACAGAGAAGAGGGGAAATAGAGAAAACAAACCTAAGACCTGCATTATGCTTTATATTTTTGCTATGAAGTTTCTATCTGTGCGCAAGTACACTTTTGCAAGTATTTCTGGATGGCTAGTTAAAACTTAGTAACAAAAAAGAACAATAGGTTTCATCTCACCTAACTGTAGTCATCAACAAGAGATGTTTAATGCAAATAAATTGTCCTAGGTTTCCTCAGCACTTGATGGGAGGAAAACATTGCAGGCAATCAGTCTCTTAAGATAGTTATATCAGCTAGTGGAGTATGAAACGCTCTCTGGAAATGACCAGATAAGGTGGCTAAAATGTGATGAGATGAATATCACCTATCCAGGGAAAAGTTTGGACAGAATACAGACTGGATATATTTTAATAAAATGAGTATATTTTAGAATAAGATATACAAGACACTTAATATTTACTTTTTCTATTTCTATAAACCTTTCTTTTATTGTATTATCTGAAAAAAAAATGTAAAAAAATAAATTGGGACCTGAGTTCATTTTTCTAAGTCTTCTTTTCTAAGTCACTTCAACATCTGACATTTTAGAAGGAATATTTTTAACTATTTGGAAACTTTGGTTATGAAGAATTGATACTGGATTCTTTGTCATAAAGTCCACTGCTGTCCTATGTTAATCTTAGAGTACAATTATCTTTGAAGATAGTTAGCCAACTATATATATTTACATTTTCTGTTAGCATTCTTCCTACAATTTTTATTTTCAATAAACAGATTTTTAGTGACATACAGTATTTTATAATTGTAATTCAGATCACATAATTTAAATTAAAACGAAAGAAGAATGAAAATAGTTTGAATTCCAAAGACGGCTGAGATGAGATGCAAAGAAATCTTTATCAATCCATCATCAATGCATGTGCTCTTTTAAAAGAAATATCGGAGGTGAAATTGGGAAATCATGTCTAAGCATTTCTGAGGACCACAAAAGCAATAAAGTACTGAAACAAATTCCAGAGCTTTATTCTGAACCACAGATTAGGGTGTAATAGTCTTGATGCTTCAATACTATCCTAAAAGTTTGACCTTTATGTTATGAACTTAAACTTCTTCTCACAAATTCAACAGAATTCTTGCACTTCCTCCAAAGCCAAAAAGAAAAAACTACCTCATCAAAATACCAAGAGCTCCACTGCTCACTGCTGTGAGTCCGCATAAACAGAATTACTGATGCCAGCTAGCTCTATCAGCTGTGCTGCACTGTTTGCTGAGATCCTGTTGTGGACATTTCTGTCCCCTGGTGTGTGGGGAGGAGAAGACACTGAAGTTAATCTTTTGTGATCACCTTCGTGCCTTCTGTTCCACAGGGGAGGAGCATTGAGGGAAGGAGTGGGATTGCTTAAAGACATTTTCCAGATTGACTTATGCTACTCAGCTGATCTAAGAGGTGTTTTGCAGAGGAAGAGACTAGAACAGGCCTGAGGAATGGGCTTTCTCTGTAAACATCCCATAATATTGCCTGTTGACATCTTATACTACTATATGTAGCTTTTATACACTTTCCTTTGCATCTATGCTATATCAAAAAAGTCCATTCTACAGATTGTGTCACAGACTGACCACATTGTACAGTCCTTGTACTCAGACTCTATGCAGTGTCACTGTGGCCCCAAGACATAACTGTTGCCATGTTTAAATTCTTTAAATTGAATTTTAAATTCTGAAGCAGTCTGAAATAATGAAAAGGGTGTTTGCAGTCCATCAATGAAGTATTTTCATAGTTTAAAATGGTATGTGTGTTATGTTTTAAATGATCTGAGTTATGGCATGAAGGTAGAAAAAGAAGCCTGCTAGGGCAGCATTGGAGGAACATAAAATAAACTGATCTTTGAGTGATCTTGTTCTACTGGGAATAACCCATGGCCTTTGTCATTTCCAGACTGCTGGAGAGCCAAAACCATGCAAACACACTGCCAACAATATGATACAGATGTCCAGTGCTCCAGTGCTTAAACATTAGCCGTGTTTCATTTGGCAGTATGACAAGGTCTTTATGTTTTAAGGGTGCAAGAGCTTTCTGCTTCTGACCAGAATAAAGCATGTTCACGTAATAAAAGTCTGACCTCAATAAGTTGATCTGTGTTCACCCTCCTTTTATATATCTTCTGTTTCATCATACTTTTCACCAGCTCTCTGAGACTCCTTTGCATTCTTTACAAGGGAGGGGGAAGAATAATGACTCCTGAAATTGGAGCAGATGGGAACAAAAACAAAGGAGAAGGTGCAGGTGCAGGTGCAGTGATCATAAATAGGTGGAGGTGAAAGTACTAAATTCCCGTTTAACAGGGAGAGGGAATGAAACAATAACCCGTTATGTGTGTTTGTGTGTTACAGACATGGAGTTAGCTGCTATCTATTTGCAAGTGCACTGTGTGATTCCCAATTCTGTGTAATGGAGATCTGATCTGCATAAGAAAACAAAAAACTATTTGGAGGCAGCTTGGACAAGTGTTTTCCTCCCTTTTATACAGAAGGTGAAGAAAGTCCTGGAAGGAATTTTCTTCTCAAATTTTTCAACAGCATGTGTAAAAGGCTCTGCTTTAAAAGGATAACATATGAAGCATATCTAAGGAGTTCCACTCTGTAAGTTTTAAAAAATGAGTTTTTCAACTTTTCTCCATTTTTGTCTCCACCTCACTTCAGATTGCATGTCTGTTTTAGTCATGCTGGAAGAACACCCTTAAATCTATTTCCAATGCTTAAACCCAAAGCTGTTATTTATGCTAAAATATACAGAAACTCTAGTGTCCCACAGTGCTTAGTTGTTGTACACTCAGATGAAGGTCACACATTGGCAGTTTGAAGCCTAGGAAGTGTGTTAGTAATTCCTATAGTATTTATCCCACTATGGAGTGCCTGCCAGTTAATATAACCATAGTCCTGACCTTGTTCCATAGCTTGTCAATGGCTTTTTCAGTTTTTTGCTTTCTATAATGCATAAAAAATCCTTCTCAATGTTAACTGACACTCACCAGGTCAAGGTGAGATATATATCTGAAAAAGTTCAAATAGGATTTTATCATTGACAATGGGCATCTATGAAAAGTTATATCTTGCATCTAGAAAATCATCCTCCCCTTAGTCCTAATTCACTAGAGAGATTCTTAAATAAGAATACAATTACTAAAGCAGAAGTATTTGAGCATTGTTTTTGATCGTAGAATAGAAGCGGTGTACCCTGAGAGTCAGAACTGGGTCCAATACTGTTTAACATCTTCGTTGATGATCTGGATAATAGGGCAGAATGTACCCTTAGCAAGTTTGCAGATGGCATAAAACTGGGAGGGGTGGCTGATATGTCAGGGGCTCATGCCGCCATCCAGAGGGACCTCAACAGGCTGAGAAATGGGCTGACAGGAGCCTTATGAAATTCAGAAACAGAAAGAGCAAAGTCTTGCATCTAGGGAAAAACAACCCCATGCACCAGTTCATGCTGGTTGCTACCCAGCTGGAAACTCCACTCAGCTCTCCAGAAAAAGGTTGAGGGTCTTGGTGGACACCAAGTTGAACAGGAGTTGACAACGTGCCCTTGCAAAAAAGGCTAACGGAATCCTGTGCTGCATCAGGAAGAGTGTTGTCAGCAGGTTGAGGGAGGTGATCCTTCCTCTCTGCTCAGGGCTGGTGAGGCCACACCTGGAGTACTGTGTCCAGTTCTGGGCTCCTCAGTACAAGAGACACTGGAGAGTGTTCAGTGAAGGGCTACAGAATGATTAAGGGACGGGAGAACCTTACATATGAGGAAAGGCTGAGAGAGCTGGGACTGTTCAGCCTGGAGAAGAGAAAGTACATGGGGGATCTCATCAATGTCTATAAATATCTGAAGGGAGGGAGTGAAGAAGGCAGAGCCAGGCTCTTTTCAGTAGTGCCCAGTGACAGGACCAGAGGCAATAAGCACAAACTGAAACACAGGACATTCCATCTGAACAACAGGAAACACTTCTTTACTGTGAGAGTGACTGAGTACTGGCACAGGTTGCCCAGAGTCATGGTGGAGTCTCCCAACTTGGAGACATTGAAAAGTGATCTGGACAAAGTCCTGGGCAACCAGCTCTAAGTGGTTGTGCTTGAGCAGGAGGGTTGAACCAGATGACCTCCAGACATCCCTTCCCACCTCAATCATTCTGTGATTTGGTGAAGCATCAGAAAGTAAAAAAAAAAAAAAAAAAAAAAAAAAAAAAAAATTCTTGTGGAAGAGTCAGAGGGTTTTGTGGAAGCAGAGGTGGAAGTGTCACCATTTAGCGTTAATGAAACTAAAGTTCTGAGGTCTTATGTGGGAAGCTTGCTAGGTGAAAAAATTGCTCTGCAGCTCAGTAGATAGAACAACCCCCTTTTTTTGTTGCTTCTTGAAAAAAATAATATGAAAAAGTAGCAAGCAGTAATTATATAATACAGAGTAAGCACTGTTCTTTTAGAACCAGCATTTCCAATTCTGTGTCTTGAACTGTGCTAGGTAGCAATATTTACCAAGTAAAACTATCCTGGAGAAGAGAATATTCATATCCAAACCTGGTACACCATCAGACACAATTTACTTCAGAACAGCAAAGTGTTTCCACTTCTGAAACTCTTTGACAGCATAACATCTTTATTTCCAGTTCAAGAAAAACCAAGAGGAAAGGAAGAGACAAGTTTTCTACAGTGGAAGAGAAAGAGTTTGGTGAAAGAAATAGGCCAGGTGACTTAACCCATGCACATACCAAATACAAGTACTATTCCTAATAGTATTTTTTTCTTGTAACAACACAGGCTGCATAGTTTGGATCTTTGAAGAAACATATGATCTTACTGTTGGTCAAAAGGCATTAATTATGATGATGGAGTAAAATGCATAATTATATAGTCTTCTTCATCCTTATGATTTAGAGTGAAGAGATGTCCCTATACAAGAATCAGCTTCTTAATCATGATCAAGCACTTGACACTATTGATATGTCTGTAGTGAAATAATTTAGACCATGGAAAGCTAACACTTTTGCAACAGCTCAACCAGACTAAAGGTTGGTTGTTTGTTTTTTTTTTAATTATGAGACTATCATCTTACAATTACGTTTGTTTCAAACCTTAGGTTTCAAACCAAATCACTATCAGAGCTCAACTTTTACAGATCATGTGGGAGGACAGAACACTTACAAACCATGATACATGTGGTTAACAAATATTCAGAGACTTCTGGTTTTAATCTGTTAAGAAGGAAAATAACAAGAGTAAGATTTTTTGTATGTAAATAGACTTCTTTAAAAAGAATTGATATAAAATTCCCGAAGAAACAATCCGGAAGAAACAGAGATCCCAAGTCAATTTCACAGTTCAAAACCTCTTTCAAGGTTTCTCCTTACACAAAATCTGCTGCTTGTTGCAGGTAGAATCTGCTTTTTTCTATTTTTCTTTGCTTTAAGTCATATCTGACATTAGTTTACCTATTGTGCTTATTGGTTTAACTTTTTATGACCAGCTCCAAGAATTAGTCAAGAAGAATCTAAAATGTTTATTCTCAAATTTGGGTGAATTCCATTTACTGGAGGAGTTTCCTAGTTTTCTTGAGGCATATTTATTCTGAGCAGGCTTTGTTGTAAAGGAATTGGGTAGCAAAACTGTAGTAGCAGACACAAGAAGACACAAGAAAACCATGATCTTCTTAGGAACTTTCATTGAGTTGAAGGAGAGAGAAAATAAAAACAGAGGATAAACTAACAGTTGTGAATGATTCGAATCTCAGCACTGCTGAAAATGAAAAATACAATATAAGGTTACCATTCTCAAATGGGACTCTGCAGAATAGGTATTAAACTAGAAATGTGTCCTGTTGTTAACAATGATATATTCCAAGCATTTGCTTATTTTTCTCTCTTTACTTTGCCAGGTTATTTAATCCATTCATCTATAGAGATTCAGAATTTGTTCTTCTGCAAGGTATTAATTCAAAACTAGTTTATCAGATTGTAAAATGGTATAGTTTCACAGCTGCTGCAAAAGTACAGAGTGGAAGTATTAATGAAATAGATTGTGGTGGATTTAAGAGCATGCACGATAGTTTGGATAGTAAGACCTAAACTTAGGAGGAGAGGGGCTTGCTGAGCAGAGGGGCTCCGAAGCAGAGGATAGCAGTGGGGGACCCTTCTGAAAGCATCAAAAAGCCACGGCAAAACCACAAGCCAAGAAGGCAGAAGCCCAGGGAAGAGGGAGTGCCTCAAGCCACATCCCCCCTGAGCAGGAAGAGTGAGTTGTGAACAAGGGCAGTGGGGACGCAGCATGGGCAGAGATTAGAGTGACAACGCCCAACACCCCTCATGTACAAGAACATCCCCCAGGGAGCACGGCGAACCAGACAGGCAAACAGGGCGTGGTACACCAGAAGGGTGTGGTGTGTCAGTTTGCACGGCAGTTCATGCAGGTAAGGCGTGTGGACAGGGCATAGTCCCTCTCCTGGCTCTAGAGCTTATTTTAGTTAGTTGTCATCTCATCGTCTTCCACGAGTAGACTGAGCTATGGTCTCCATTCGGGTCAAAACCACTACCAAAAAGAGCGTGGCGACCCAGACGGAGCTGCCACACAAATATGCAGTGGTGCGGGTCCCAGGCTGCAGGGAGTGCCTGAGCCTGTCAGTCGTGTTGGAGGGCAACAGTGATAACACCTGTGTGTGCTGCCATCAGCTGGGTGACCTGCTCAGACTAGTGGCTGAGCTCAGAGAAGAGGTTGAAAGATTAAGAAATATTAGGAAGTGCGAAAGGGAAATTGATCGGTGGAGTAACACCTTAGCACCCCTGAAGCAAAAGGAGCAAATGGAGGCTCCAAAAGAAGCAGGTGAAGGAGGGGACCTAAGAGATGGGGGAGACTGGAAAGAGGTCCCTGCTCAGGGAGGTAGGAAAATCCCCTTCTGATCTCCCTCACCTTCTGTGGTGCCCCTTCACAACAGGTATGGGGCCCTGGAACTTGTGAATGAAGCAGAGAAGGATGAAGAAAATGAGTCAAATAAGGAGGAAGATGAAGGTCCACCAAGGCTGCGTTGCCCTAGACCATGTATTAAAACCAATTCTAAAAAGAACCCCAGAAAGGTCATTGTAGTGGGTGACTTCATTCTGACGGGTGTCAAAGGCCCAATATGCAGACCAGACCCACTTCATAGGGAAGTCTGCTGCCTTCCTGGGGCCCAGGTAAAGGACCTCATGGTAAAACTCCCCACTCTAGTGAGACCTAAGGACTACTACCCTCTCTTGATTTTTCAGGTGAGTAGCAAAGGTATTACCAGAAATCCAAAATCAGTGAAGTGAGATTTCAGGACCTTGGGGAAAATGGTTAAGGGGTTGGGGACACAAATAGTGTTCTCCTCTATCCCTTCAGTTGGAGGGATGGATGAGGAATATTACAGAAGTCAACAGATGAACTTGTGGCTCCAAGACTAGTGATACCATCAGGGCTTTGCATCTTTCAATCATGGGTTAACATACAGGATGCCAGACCTTTTGTCATTAGATGGAATGCACCCGTTGCAGAGGGGAGAAAGGATCTTGGGGGAGGAGTTAGCTGGGCTCATAGACAGAGCTTTAAACTAGATTTGAAGAGGGAAGGGGACAAAACTGGAATTCCCAGATATAAGCCCCAGGGAAGATTACCAGAGTTTGTGGGCTGGTGTGCCAGTGACACCCTCACCCTGCCATCTCAGTGGAGGCAAGGAATGGAGACATGCAACGCAACAAAGATGCAATGGATATTGATGGATCAGTAACTGTGGTAACAGCTGTGAAAGGTCAGGCTGGAATTAGGACCTCTCAATGCAAAATGGTGTTGGGAACATCAGCCCATCTGAAGTGCACACAATGCACACAACATGGGTAACAAACAGGAGGAGCTTGAAGTCATCATGCAACAGGAAAATTATGATGTAGTGGCTATCACAGAAACATAGTGGGATGTCTCCCATGACTGGAGTGCGCCTGTTGATGCCTACAAGCTCTTTAGAAGGGATAGACAAGGAGTCTGTTATAGGTCATCCAATCAGGATGAAGAGGCAGAAGAAATATTCTATAAACAGCTGGGAGAAGTCTCACAATTGCCAGCCCTTGTTCTCATGGGGGACTTCAACTTACCAGATGTCTGCTGGAAATACAATACATCAGAGATGAAACAGTCTAGGAGGTTCCTGGAGTGTGTGGAAGATAACTTCCTGACACAGGTAGTGAGTGAGCCAAAAAAGAATGGTGCTCCACTGCTGTTCACAAACAGAGAAGGACTTGTGGGTGATGTGATGGTTGGAGGCTGTCTTGGGCACAGCTGTCATGAAATGATAGAGGTTTTGATTATCGGAGAGTAAGAAGCGGGGTCAACAGAACTACTACTTGGACTTTTGGAGGGCAGACTTTGACATGTTTAGGAGACTGGTTGACAGAGTCCCTTGGGAGGCAGTCCTGAAGGGCAAAGGAGTCCAGGAAGGCTGCACATTCTTCAAGAAGGAAATCTTAAAGGCACAGGAGCAGGCCATTCCCATGTGCTGAAAAACAAGCTGTCAGGAAAGACCGGCCTGGCTGAATGGAGAGCATTGGCTGAAACACAGGGAAAAAAAGGAGAGTTTATGGCCTTTGGAAGAAGGGGCAGGCAACTCAGGAGGACTACAAGGTGAGGTTATGCAGGGAGAAAATTAGAAGGGCCAAAGCGCAACTAGAATTTAATCTGGCTACTGCCATAAAAGACAATAAAAAATATTTCTCAAAAATGTTATTAGGAACAAAGTGGGCTAAGGGCAATCTCCATCCTTTATTGGATGCATGGGGAAACAGTGACAAAGGCTGGTGATAAAGCTGAGGTACTTAATACCTTCTTTACCTCAGTCTTTAATAGTAAGACCAGTTGTTTGCTGGGTATCCAGCCCCCTGAGGTGGAGTACAGGGATGGGGAGGAGAATGAAGCCCCCATAAACAAACAGGATATGGTTAGAAATCCTCTACACCACTTAGACACACACAAGTCTACAGGGCCAGATGGGATCCACCCAAAGGTACTGGGGGAGCTGGCAGAAATCCTCATCAAGACACTTTCATTAATTTATCAGCAGCCCTGACAAATGAGGGAGGTCCCAGTTGACTGGAAGTTAGCAAACATGATGCTCATCTCCAAGAAGAGCCAGAAGGAAGATCCAGGGAACTACAAACCTGTCAGCCTGACCTCAGTGCTGGGGAATGCTATGGAGCAGATCATCTTGAGTGCAATCACATCATGTACAAGACAACCAGGTGATCAGGCTCAGTCAGCAAGTGTTTATGAAAGGCAGGTCTTTCTTGACTAACCTGATCTCCTTCTATGACAAGATGACCTGCTTAGTGGACAACGGAAAGGCTGTGAATGCTGTCTACCTAGGTTTTAGAAAAGCCTTTGACAATGTTTCCCACTGCATTCTCCCGGAAAAACTGGCTGCTTATGGCTTGGATGGGCTGGATGGCCAGGCCCAAAGATTTGTCTTGAATGGAGTTAAATCCAGTTGGCAGCTGGTCACAAGTGGTGTTCCCCAGGGCTCAGTACTGGGGCCAGTCCTGTTTAATATCTTTATCAATGATCTGGACAAGGGGATCAAGTGCACCCTGAGTAAGTTTGTAGATGACACCAAGATGGGTGGGAGTTGGGCGACACCAAGTTGGACGGGATCTGCTTGAGGGTAGGAAGGCTCTACAGAGGGATCTGGACAGGCTGGATCAATGGGCCAAGGCTAGTTGTATGATATTTAACAAGACCAGGTGCCAGGTCCTGCACTTGGGTCACAACAACCCCATGCAACACTACCGGCTTGGAGAAAAGTGGCTGGAAAGCTGCCTGGCAGAAAAGACCTGGGCATGGTGAACATGAGCCGGCTGAATATGAGCCAGCAGTGTGCCCAGGTGGCCAAGAATATCAATAGCATCCTGGCTTGTATCAGAAACAGTGTGGTCAGCAGGACTAGGGAAGTGGTTGTTCCCCTGTACTCGGCACTGGTGAGGCCACACCTCCAGTACTGTGTTCAGTTTGGGGCCCCTTACTACACGAAAGACATTGAGGTCCTGGAGCATGTCCAGAGAAGAGTAATGAAAATGGTGAAGGTACTAGATCACAAGTCTTAGGAGGAACGGCTGAGGCAACTGGGGTTATTTAGCCTGGAGAAAAGGAGGCTGAGGGCAGACCTTGTATCTTTCTATGACTACCTGAAAGGAGGTTGCAGCAAGGTGGGTGTCAGTCTCTTTACCCAAGTAACGAATGACAAGAGGAAATGTCCTCAAGTTCTGCCAGTGGAGGTTATTAGGAAAAAGTTCTTTACCAAAAAGGCTGTCAAGCAAGGCTGCCCATGGAAGTAAGTGGTTGAGTCACCATCCCTGAAGGTATTTAAAAGGTGTGTAGATGTGGTGCTTAGGGATATGGTTTGGTGGTGTACTTGATAGTGTTAGGTTTATGATTGGACTCAGTGATCTTAAAGGTCTTTTCCAACCTAAATTATTCTATGATTCTACTATTCTATGATTATAAAATTTCTAAAATCTTTACTTCCTTGGGAATTTTTATAGATTACAAGGAGTGTGTAAAAAAATAAAAAATTCAAGTTTATACCTTGAAGTGTCTAGAAGGAGAACAAAATTTTCTTTTGCATTCCTGAAACTTTTCTAATGAGTTCAAAGTTCAAAGTCAGAAATATGAGTGGAGATCCAGTTTTAAAAAAATTATTTTCAAAGCACTCTGCAGCCACTCTCTTTTTAAACATCACAGTTACATTCCACAAGGACTCTTATACAAAGTTCCTGTGATCCAACAAAGCTCTGCAAACATTCAATCTTCTAATATAGGACAATTTAACATGGAAAGTGCAGTACAGATTTGCACGCTATACAACCTCATCAAGGTTTTCTACTGTATAACATTTCCATGATCATTTTCATCAGAAAGGACTAAGGCTTCAGGCTGCATAGATTACTTCAGATATTTCAGACTATGAAAGGAGCCTTACTGAAATAAAAAAAAATAAATGTCCCAAATTCTTCAAGTTTAGCTCCAGAATAATGACTGAGTTTGTAATACCCTAAATCACTTCATGCATGTAATCGACAATAAGCAAATGGAAAAGAGCGAGTCTCTCATGTTCAGTAACATTATTGGCTTCACTTACTAAACATACTTGATCACTGTACTTTGCAAGAGATGAGATTGTCTTTGTCATTACTTGAATTATAGGCACTCATACACACTTCTTACAGCAAATCTACTTTGTAGCTATTTTCTTTTAATCATCTTTTCTTCCCTCTTACTGCTTCCTTTTTATTACACAAGCTGCCAAGCAATAACATAATTTTTTATCTCATTTTTATGACTTTTATATAATTCCCTTACTGACCTCAATGGAATTTTTGTCTAAGACATGAATCAAATCAAGGGAATGACTTTCATTTGCCCTGCTCTTTAGGCTTCTGAACTGACGGTGAACATATCAAGTGTAAGTCAATTTGGGTTTTTTAGGCCAGCCAAAACCAAAGATCTTATAAACTCAGAAGAGATGAGCATAACTGATGTCCATTAGGTTATGCCAGTTACTGATGGTGTAGTACAATGAAGAGACAATCTCTGTTATGTAATTCTACTACTTGGAAGAACAGAAGTTATTTTTCCTTATCATAGGATTAATCAAGTGAAAATTAATTTTCTATGCATAGCTTCCTGTCTTGCTCTGTCAATACCTTATTGTAAAAGTTAAGCTTTCTGTTCTAGTCTTCTCACAAGTTCCTATAATGGTGCTAGCTCACATTGGGATAATCTGGAGTGTTTTCATTTTACTCAGCTTTCTGCTCATCTCTCTCTGTTCAAGCTGTCCTCAGAGACAAATAAGCCCTTTCAGACAGCCATTCATCTGAATTGTGTTTTAGAGTCTCTTTTCAGATAGGATGAATCTCTTCAGTGTGCTTATTTTTTTCCTCACTGCATGTTAAGGAATTGTTGGGTGAGTAACTCAAATGTCAATCTTAGCAGTAGAGACTGACATTATCAGATGAAACTCACTCCTTGCCTCCCTGTTACACCCGATGATCTCCCTTCCCCAATCATTCTTGCTGCCAGTTTGAAGACATCTCTCTAAAACTGGAACTGAATTTCAACCCCAGAACTGGAGTTATTATCAGATCTAGCTGGGAGGCCATGGCCATGGGTGAATGAAGGGAATGGCCTGATGCAAGAACAAGGGTCAGAGCTGAAACGCAGCCCCCAGCTGGAGGATGGCCCTGGTTGACATCTCACCACCCTGGCTCACACAGCTCATCCCACTTCATCCTGCTGTCAGCTATGCAGCATCACCCTTGCAGCCCCAGCCTGGGGCACAAACAACTAAACCCCCATGGGGCTGGGTTCTGAGTGAGGGCCCCACACCTTTCATTGGGGAACTCTCAAACCTGTGGTTTGTATTTGGAGAATTTAATCTCTCCAGCCCCACTTCTGTTAGGGATCTAATGAGCTCTCACTTCTGTTTTTATCACGTCTTTTCACTGATGTTTTCTAGTATTCCCCAATGTTGCCATCAGCTAACAATATATCCTGTATGTCTGCCTAATAAATGGCACATAAAAAATACCAATTTTTTCTGACTGTAAAGTTGCAACTTTATTTTTCATTTTCAAAGTTTCTTTTTTTATTCTTCCAGTTTTAACTTGTTCATATATGTTCCCTGAAGGCTTTCACTCCTCCATTTCACTACTATTTAGGAAAAACACAAATACCATACTGCATGATGCTGTCTTTGTAAAAGTGCAATTAAGTCTGTCAGTAGTACAAATGAAATTGTTACCGATGGAACATATATATGAAAACCTCACAAGGATGTTTTCCCTGCAATGTCAGCTCTTATGCCTCAGTGACAAAGCACTCTAATAATAGTTATCTACAGAGACGTATTCTACACTCCAGTGAGTTAACAAATTCTAACCCACAGACCCTAAAATAGAAGAGTAAGAGAAAGAATTTTCTCCATCTGTTGAACTCTCTTTGCTTTGAAACAACTATTCCCACTGCATCTTGTAGAAATACCACATCAGCAAATATCACCATTCTGTTTTCTTTAATAGAAGTTAAAAAAGCATTTTGAGGTGTGTCCAAGGCATATTTATTTCCAAGTTAGGACTAAACTGCATTAAAACCTTCTTAAGGAGGAAAATTATCATCAGTATCAATATCTACTCATTTTACCTCTTTGTTTTAAATTAACAAAATTCTGGAAATAATTAGTGAGATGCAACATGACTCAACTAACAAACTCATATTCAGTAACAAGTGCAGATATGGAATTTATATACTTTTCTGTTTGTTAATTAGTTTATAAATCAAATGGTCTTCAGAGAAACAAGTTACAAAAGTTTTAAAGAAATGAAATAACAATAACACAGCAAGTGCGTACTGAATGTTATTGTGCATTAAAATTCTGAAATTCATTGTGCCACATGATATAAAGATTTGGATATTCTGCATTCAATTTTCTAAAGTAAATGTCAGGGTGGTAAAAAATGTAAAAGGTGCATAAAGAACTCTGAAGGATAAATCTACTACAATGAGCATCACGATGACCTCTACCTACACAGCTTATCAAAAGACCGAGAAGTAACTTCATAACAGTATATAAATATCCTCACACAGAAGGAACACTAGATACCAAAGGCTATAAAATCTATCAAGAAAGAAGAAATAAGTAATGGAAACTTAAACTGAATATGTTTAAATATCAAGGTAAAGGATGATTTTTTTAAAAACAGGAATAATACATAATCATAATAAAATACCCAGAAAAGTGTTAGATCCTTACATACATTGATGCCCCAAGAACTGGATGCATTTCCAAAAGATATGCTCTAGACAAATAAAAGGGCAAATTCTATGGCCTATGATATATAGAAGAGGTCAGACAGAATTACTGAATGTTCCCTATTGTCCTTTCACTTTATGACTCTGTTTTATAGTCTTGGTGAGTAGGGCCCTGCAAGGTGCAGACATCTATTTATGAATCCAGTTGCAGAAACAGCAACTGTAGAAAAGGCAGAAATGAGAGAGAGAAAGAGAAAGAATAGATAGATAGCTATGGTACTGGAATGCTGCAATTTACTATGCATAAATAAAGGTGACAATATCAAGGAACATCAGTACACATGCCTGAGCATACTTTCATTCCTAATGTATATTTACTATGATACATTTAATTGCATTATCATGTTGTTTGGTTGTTTGTTGTTTTTTTGTTGTTTTGTTGTTTGTTTGTTTTTTCCACAAGGCTACTGCCTCATTTACTGTGCACAGAAAATTGTGAATGAAGTAGCTGACCTACCTAATTTAATCCTAACTGTAATGGGCTGTTCTCTGCCTTGTGCGTAGTTTACCAGCAATCTGCATGAAGAACACTTAAAGTTCTTCTCAGTAATATATTCAGGTTTCTAGTGTCTTCCTTATTGATCAGATTTGCTTCAGATGTTTATTATGGGAAATGCAAATAAAATTTGGACAAAAATTTATTACGGATCCAGAAGATTATTTCAGACTCATATAAAGTGAGTCTCTCCCTCACATATTTTGCTTGTTATTCAAGTTATCCACTCAATTAAGTAGGGTCTTGTGGAATTATTTTGTTTTTTAATCATATGCATAAAGAGATTTTGAAAATGAGTGCAATGGATTTAACCTAAAGTGATGAAGTCCCTTATCCCATAAGGCTGCAAAACAAATACAATAGTGAAATTTTGGGTAACAGTTTAGAAATGTCTGTTTATTGGCTGAACATATACCTGATAGTTGGACTAAATAATGAGGGAGAGAGAATATAGTAAGTACCAGCAACGGAAGACAAGAAGGTGACTGGGAATATCTCACATGGATTTATCATAGGCAAACCATGTCTGACCAAATAGCTTTCTGTGACAGTATGACTGGCTTTGTGAATGAAGATAAAACAGAGGATACTGTTTACTTTGTCTTAATGGTGCAGTATTGTTTAGACAGGTGAACTATACAATAGATGGAATACTAGTTGTTGTAGTGCAGTACAAAGTCCATGTAGTGATTAGTAATGAACAGAATTCCTCAGCAGCTGATAAGCAAGTAATACTCTTTACTGCCTTTATTAATGACATGGACAGGGAGATGTAATGTACCCACAGAAAATTTGTGGACAGTAAAATCTTGAGACTGTTGGATACGGTGAAAGAAATGGTCACTATTTAACTGGATCTTGACAGTCTGTAGAAATAGTTTGAGAGTAATTTAAATTTCAGCAAAAGCAAATATAAAATTCAGCTCTGGGGATGGAATAATCCCAAGCTTCTTCATGTGCCAGACACAAACTGAATACAAAGCATCTTTTCAGCTTTGTCCAGGTGGACAAGGTGAACAGGATTCTGCAATGTCCCTTTGAGCTGAAGAAAGGCAACTTCAGACTCAGCAAGAGTGTAGTAAGCAGGGCTACAGAAGAAATTATACTTCTTCTGTTTGGCACTTGTGAGACCACATCTGGAGAGCAGGCTCCCCAGTAAAGGCAGAGGTTGACAAACTGTGGTGAGATCAGTGAAGGGTTACCAAGGTGAATGGGGGCCTGGAGTCCATAATGTGTGGCTGAGAGAGCTAAGTTCAACTATTCTTAAAAAGGGAAGACTTGGAGAGGAGGATCGTATTGATGTCTTCAGTTACCCAGCAAGAGGTTGTAGAGAAGACAGAGCTGGGCTCTTCTCTGAGGTGCATTGAAAAAGTAAGAGGCAACAAGCACAAGATGCAGAAAACCAAATTCTGATTAGATGTACCAAAACCCAACATTCAGAGTGAGGGAAGTCAAACACTGGAGCAGATGGCCCAGAGAGGCTGAGGAACCTCCATCATAGGAAATTTTCAAAACCCAACTGGAGAAGAACAGTATCTAGTACTGATCTAGTCAGTCCTTGTTTGAGTGGGGATTGAACCAGATGATCTCTAGAGATCCCTTCCAGACTGAATTATTCTGTGATTCTGTAATACTCAGCATCATGAAACATGGTCTTCAAGTGAGGATCTCCAAGAAACATTCCATATTTTTATTTTGAAAGACAGTAAAAGAGGAGCAAAAACCCCAAAATTTAAAGGTTTACCTTTCAGAAGTTTAGCTAGAGATCGAGTAACAAGCTTACATTTTCAAGCATTTAGTGAGGGGCATTTTTGAATTTTATTAAAGTTGTAGATAAATTTGGGAAAAATGGTTGGATTGGAGTATTTTACTTGTCTGCTGTTCAGGAAGTAAGGTTTCATATGTGTGATTTGCAATTAAATAGAAAATTGCTTTGTTTTTAATCAAAAGCACATTATTCATGTTGTGGTTGGTCATTTCTGACAGGTGGGAGGAATTCAGATTTTGCAGTACCTTTCTTTCCTTATTGAATACAGAGAGAACCCAGATTGTCGTCTAGCAGTCAATGTTTTCATAGTCAATGAAATTCCAGAATCACAGAATCATCAAGATTGGAAAAGACCTTGAAGATCATCTAGTCCAACCATTAACTTAACACTGACAGTTCTCAACTACACTATATCCCTAAGAGCTATGTCAACCCGACTCTTAAACACCTCCAGGGATGGGGACTCCACCACTTTGGAGTCCACAGAATACCATTGGCCTTCTTGGCCACCTGGGCACACTGCTGGCTCGTGTTCAGCCGGCTGTCAATCAACACCCCCAGGTGCCTCTCTGACTGGCAGCTCTCCAGCCACTGCTCCCCAAGCCTGTAGCACTGCTGGGGGTTGTTTTGGCCAAAGTGCAGAACCTGGTATTTGGCCTTACTGAAACTCCTACAGTTGGCCTTAGTGTATCGCTCCAGCCTGTCCAGGTCTCTCTGCAGAGCCTCCCTACCCTCAAGCAGATCAACACCACTGTCTCAAAGCTTGCTTGTGTCTGTGCAAACCTCAAGGACAAGCTGCTGCCTGTGGTTTGGTCTGGGGTGTGTCGCTCAGGGAAGCTGGAATGTATTGACGGATGCACCCCCCACTTCTTTGCAGTTGCATTGTTGGACTCCTTAGATAAGCTTCGAAGGGGCAGATGTGTACTGAGCTGACCCTATGGTGTAGCCATTTGTTGCTCTATTGTGTACCCAGACACCATACATGCATTGCTAATGAACTGATAAGAGGCAAGCCTTTCTGCCCCAGAAGCTGGATGCAGCAAAAACCTGTGGGATCAGAGAAAAAAAAAAAAACTAAAGGTGGGCAGATATGCTAATCAGCAGATACAATGAACTTAAAAAGGCAACAGAAAGTTTTGCTCAGTGTGCATCCACCATCGAAGCCAGATCTGTGTGCACCCACCACCAAAGAACTGAAGACTGAGGACCAACGGGACACAGCTGGATCCATGGTGGTGACTGTTCTTGCGACTGTATCCTGCATCCTTGTTTTACTTCTGTCTTTTCCTTCCATTCTGTCCTTTCTCTACCCCTCTTCACTTTTTTAATAAAAAAACGTTTTGGGTATATGGCGTTTGACCTCGTTTGTGTCTTAATCTCTCTCTTGGGATCATATTGAAACCTCGACATTTTGTCCCTGTAATAATCTTCAGTATGCTGAGGTGTTGAAACCACCGATGTTATTATCATTGTTATTCTATGTAAATTATATGATTTCACTCATTAAGATTATTCTCTTCTAATTTTGGTCATCTAGATGTTAGAAATTCTGACTGAGCTTCCTGTGTAGAAAATGTAGATAAACAAGTACTTTCAGAATAGAATTAATCTTATCTGCCTTATATATTTCCTTTAGACTGACATTAATTACCTTTGGAAGATAATTATCTAAGCCTTAGAGATCAAACTTTAATATGCCTTATCAATGAATTCTACTTGATGGTTCTTTGTATTCCCACAATATTTATCTTTATCCTTTGCCATATCTTCTTTTTCTTGTACATGGTTCCAAGATGATAATATAAATAAAATAATCAAATTTTTTTCAGAAGACTAGCTGTATCTTCTGACAATATAATCTGTACAGTCACTGCACACACTAAAGAATTTCAAACATCTTAGTCATTGGAACAAACTGCCTGCTGGAATGGTGGATTGAAGTCACCATAATCAGAAGTCTTTGCGTGTTGGTCAAACAAATTTTTGGGTATAGTACAGGTGTAAATCGATGAAGGTCTATTGTATGGGATGTCAGACTACATGATTAATTTTCACTTCCAGCTTTAAAACGATGAATCTTTCTTCATTTCTTTTCGCTTCCTCTTTGATACTTAAACTACTAGACTGTGAAATGTTCTTCCATCATTTAAAATCCTTTTAAATCTTGCTTCCTTTTAAATCTTCTTTATGAGAAAGAGGAGAGAGATTGCAAGATTCTTCTAACAGATTGCCACTGAAAGATACCTGTAGGTGAAGTCCCTCATACTGCTTCCAAAAAGGCCTTATATGAGATTTATTTCACCTAACATTACATTTTAAAAGTGATAACTGGTCTAAGCTAGTTCTTCAGAATCCCTTTGTCAGTAAACTTCAAAGTGATGTCTCTCAATAGCGAGCTGAAATATATGACATATTGTTCTACCTTTGTCTTCTATTTTTTATTCTAAATGGAGCAAGACTAGACAAATGGCTGTTCTAAACAATGGCCATTATTTTTAAAACTCCTACACATAAATCTCTGATCATGTCAAAATTATTGTTTTTCACTTGTTTTGCAACAACCAAATTCTAGTTATCATATATTATCATGATTTCAATTAAAATCCTGTAAAACTGCAAAATGTCTTATACTCTACAACAAATCTCTCTTAATGATGTAACATTTTGATTAGGTAACTTGAGAACTGTGTATTACCCCTTGTTTTCTAGTGAACTGAAAGAAGAATTCCTTTAAAGATTCATCTCTGTGGTCTAGAATTTCCGTGACTTTGATTTAAGGGCTATTGTGGTGCCTGCCAGGCACCCACCATGTTACTCTGTCTCACTTCCTCCTCAGCAGGACAGGGGGAGAAAATAAGATGAAAAAAGCTCATGCATTGAGATAAACACAGGGAGATGTCTCACCAATTGCCAACACCTGCTTGTCTATGGGCTCCTCTCCATGGGCTGTAGCTCCTCCCAGAAGCCTGCTGCAGCACAGGCTCTCCACAGGGTCACAGCTTCCTTCAGGGTATATCCACCATCTCCAGCACAGGGTCCTTCACAGGCTGCAGTATCAATATCTGCTCTGGTTTGGTCCTCCATGAGGTGCTGGGGGACAATCTGTGTCACCATGGTCTTCTCCATGAGCTGGCTGTAGGGGAATCTCTGCTCCAGCACCTAGAGCACCTCCTCCCTGTCGTTCTTCACTGACCTTGGTGTCTTCAGGGTTGTTTCTCTCGCATTTTCTGTCACTTCTTTCTCTCACAGCATTTTTTTATGCTTTCTTAAATATGTTATCAAAGACGCACCACTAACATCACTGATGGTCTCAGTTTTGACCAGTGGCAAGTCTGTTTTCATAGAATCATAGAATCATGTAATCATAGAATCACAGAATGGTTTGGATTGGAAGGGACCTTAAAGATCATCTAGTTCCAACCCCCCTGACATGGGCAGGGACACCTTCCACTAGATCAGGTTGCTCAAAGCCCCGTCCAACCTGGCCTTGAACACTTCCAGGGAGGGGTCATCCATACCTTCACCGGACAACCTGTTCCCGTGTCTCACCACCCTTACAGTAGCGAATTCCTTCCTTCTATGTAATCTAAATCTACTCTCTTTCAGTTTAAAACTGTTATCCCTCATCCTATCACTGCACTCACTGGTAAAGAGCCCCTCCTCAACTTTCCTGTAGCCCCCTTTAAGTACTGGAAGGCTGCTATAAGGTCTCCCCAGAGCCTTCTCCTCTTTAGGCTGAACAACCCCAACTCTCTCAGTCTATCTTCATAAGGGAGGTGCTCCAGCCCTCTGATGATCTTTGTTGCCCTCCTCCGGACCCGCTTGAGCAGGTCTGTGCCTTTCTTATGCTGGGGGCCCCACAGCTGGACACAGTACTCCAGGGGTAGTCTCAGAAGAGTAGAGTAGAGGGGGAGAATCACCTCCCTTAACCTGCTGGCCACACTTCTCTTGATGCAGCCCAGGATCTGGTTGACTTGAGTTCCTACTTCTAACAGATCAATTTGTCATTTATGTGGTTCATGAATGCAGGGTCATCACTCCAGTGCAGAAAAACAGTGAGTAGAGCAATGGAGAAAAACAGTGAGTGGAATGAGGTGATGTAAACAGACTATATCATGCTGTAAGAATAGACAAACACACTGTAAAACTATTTTTATTCAAACCAAACGTGAAGTAATTTCAAACTGAGACAGTACTATGTGACAAAAAAAAAAAAAAAATAGATTCCAAAGTTTATTCAGCTTTTCTATATTTCTACAAGTAAAATGAAGTGGTATATTCCTTAAAAATTCACTCCCTTTGGGAAAATGACAGGTCCATAACATTGTCAAAGTATATTCCACCAGATCACACCACATGTCTTCCATCTTAACAAAGACACAAGAGTGCGCAGTAAACAGAGGGGGACTGCTTAAAAAAGTTAAATACAACACATCTAAGATGTTCACTCCAGACTACTTAATAAGGTGATGACATAAATCACCAAAGAATCAAGAGTTATCTTCAAAAGTTTGTAGCAGATAGGGGGATATTCCATGTAACACAGAAGGAGGACAGCCCAAGATGTACCTCTCAAAACAGGATAAAGGAAGGAGCAGGGAAGGCGGAACAAAGTATTGTGACTTTCTTAGAAAAATCATAGCGGAAACCTTTAAATAGTTTGCAAGAAGCTAGGTGATAATGAATTGATTAGGAAAAACAGCCAGCATGAATATGTAAAAAAGATCATGTCAAACTAGCTTAATTTTTTGTCCTGACAGAATACCTGGTCTAGTGAAAAAGGGAAACAGTAAAGGTAATTAATGTATCTTGACTCTAAAAGGCTTAAGGAATTAATGAAATCGCCCAATAGCTGAAAACCACTTCTCTAAAATCTGTCGCTTTCTTTTACTATGAAATTATGTTTTGAATCCAGATAGGTCCATAATTAAATAAAGAGTAGAACAGACAGGCATATTTGAGGGAAAAAAAGAGTGAAAATACAAAGCAAGGAACAACTGGTTAGGCAGGAGTATCGCAAGACCCCCTCCCCAACCCCTGTCCCCAAAAAAACAAACCCCAATAAAACAAACTTTCTACTACATCACAACATGTCAATAAAGTCACTTTTCAAAAAATAAATTCTCATTTTGCAATGTGAATATTATCCATTAGATAGAGGAATTACTCTTCTCTGGTTTAGTGAGTCTTCAGCTGCAGTATTTCATGAGTTGTCACATTTACAAAATAGCATAGAGTAACTGGTGAGAGAATAGCAGAACAACAATAATGATAAGAAGTTAAGAAAACATGGTCTACAGTGGGAAGTGAGGAATTGGTTTTGTTCAGTCTAGAAAGGAAAAGACTATGGTGATATATTAGTGTTTCGATTTTAAAATTATTTTTATAAAGATTTGAAGTCAATAATTTCATTTTCAGCAAATATTTATATATTGATTCATAGAAGAATCCTACTTACTACAAGGGCAAGTAACCCCTGAAATGATACAGAATGGGACCGGGTGGAATATTGTTCCATCTTTATTTCTTAAGGAAAGACTAAATATGCACATGACAGGATGGTTTATCAGCTTTGGACAAAACTGGCCTAAATGAACTTTGGATATTTCCTCCTTCTGATATTTCTCTGATTTTATAATTCTGTAATTGTATAGCTCCTCACTGTCATCTTTTTGTAGAAAGGTATGGTTTAGTCTTCAGTCACTGCAGCTAGTGGGGTCATGGGGCCTTGCTTCACTAAAGGTGAATCAAAGTATGTGAGAAGAGCTTATTAGAAATAGCTTTTTGAGAAAATAATTACAGAATTAATTTAGAACCAAATCAGATCCATAATAACACTTCATTAGAAGACCAGAGAACTACCAAGAGATTATTCATAGTAAAAAGCTAAATTACGTACAGCACGGGATTTGAAACAATCTATCTCAAAAAAAAAAAAATTTGTATTTTCCATTATAAAATAAAAAAATGCTACAGATAATAAATAAAAAATAGCAAGGAAAAATACAACTTCTTTTTAAGGAAGAAGCAGTTTAGAAAAAAACCCAAACCAGCTCATTTTCATTAAGTTCTAGTAAGTTCACAAGTCAAACTTTTGACAAATGCTCTCTATCACACTAATGTTTTATCAATTAAGCTGTGTCTTCTGGGAGCCTAGAAATTGCTTCTAATGATGCGAGGCAGCAGTGTCTCTTCACTCACAATAAAAGTAGCTTTTATTGGCCTTTGCTAATACCAGTGAGATCTCTCTTTTAGTTAAAGAAGAGAAGGGAAAATCATTCAATGGAAGTTATTGCAGTAAAAGCCTGAAAAGCAGACTTCCATGGTTCCTAAACTTTTTAATTGCACTTACACAACCTGGTGCCATTTTTCTAAGTCTTATTTCATATACTATGATTTTAACACTATTTGTATTTATAAATTTTCTTCATTTATGTTCTTTTATTGACAATTTTTTGATGTAAATACATACATGCAGGAATGCCAATTAGATTTAACTAAACAATAATTAGTCTTGTTTTTCTTTCCCCCTAACAAGGTAGACATGTAAAATCTTAAAATGTTATACCTTAACACAATGTGAATTACAAACAGTAACGATTTTTGTTAAATCAGTAGTGGAAAGCTAGAGAAATTGGCAGAAACCTCCCACTCAATCCAACCCCGCTGGTTCAAGCCCAGACAAAGCCAACAGACTTCAAGGAGTTTCTACATTATAATTAGCTTCCACTGACCTCTCTAAACTAAACTGTTCTAGTTGTGGTCTATTCTAATGTACAAATCCTCCTTTGATAATATAAAGGCAAAAATGGGAGTTAATTTTTGTTTAAAAGTGACAAAAATTTATTTTCCAATAAATTAGATGAAATATAGTAATAGTGTTGGTACCATATAGGATGGGTGTTCCCACTTAGTGTTCTGGTTTGCAATCTCATTATGTATTTCTTTAATACAGGTGACTGCGATGCAATTAAGGTTTAGTTTAAATAAGGCTGGGGGGAGGGAGGGATAAAGTGTTTGGGAATAATTGCAAGAAAACCATTGCTTAAACTTGCAAAACAAGACAATTGAAGTATAATGAAGATAAGCCTTCCCAAAATATACTTCCAGAGTTACTGGGAGACTTTAGGTCTCTTTTACATTTTGTTTAGAGTTTCTACTATATAACACATATAGCACAACACAAAAATCTTAAAACATAGGCAAATATTTGTTTTAGAAACACAAACTGATACGTTTTCACTCCTTCACAAAATCATTAGTACAAGATTTTGACAGTGTCCACAGTTCCTGCTACTGTTCCTAATTAATTGATAGATTATTTGATGCTCTGAAGAAGCAGAAAAAATGAAGCTAAATGAGTACACGAAGTCTATGCCTGCGAGCCAAAGCCATTAGGAAACAAAAACAGCCTTAAGATTTATTCCTTGTCAATCATATCTTTATATTAGCTAGAAAGTGCACTCTCCCCTTAATAAGTTACTTTTGTAAGTGCATGTACTGTAGTTACAGGGTTTGATTCGGATGTCACTGAGTTTTAGTTCCACGTTCCCTAAATATAAGCCATGAAACATAGACTAATGGAGTCAGGTAATTTTTTCCTGTGGGTGAGAAAACCAAACTGGGTCTCCTAACGGGAAGTGCAAACTCCCTCTGCTAAAATAGTTAAGGAAAGGTAATTACTACTTTAATTTTGTTAGAGCCAAATAATAATTGCTTTGCACTATAATATGTTTAAACATGCTATTTATTAAGAAGATATTCTGTTCCAGATTTAATGATAGATAATAAGCTATAGTTAGAGTGCAGTAAACATTTTATGGAATGTAAATAGCACTACATATCTGCTCAAAATAACTAGTTAATCCCAAACTGGATTTTTAATTCAATTTCCTAAGTGAAGGAAGCTTACATAATAGCTCTGTCTTTTTGTCCATCTGTTTACCTCTGTCAGTTTCCTTTAATAACTTTCGATCTCTCTGGGCATTTTCAATCAGATTTGACAGGTGAGTTAAGGTCTCAAAGATGCTAAATTTCTATGAAATATTAAGTTTTGTGAAGTGTGCTCAAGGGCTGGGAGAGAGGATGCAAATTAACACCTTCACTGAGAAAATAAAATGGGCGCAAGAGTTATCTGGGTTCTTTTGGCTTGCCAACCAGTGTATCTCCATATTAATTTCTCTTAGCCGGCTGCAAGACTTCCTCTCTTTTGTTTCAGGTAAGCAGGGTAGAAAGAGAATTGAAGGGGACAAAAGGAAGGAGGGAAACTGTGGAGGGAGATGGAGATACTTGTAAATTATTCTAATTAATAAATTTTTAAAGAAAGAAGATGGGAGAACAGCAGGAACGGTAAAGTTGAAAAATATATGTGGAGGAACTGGAGTTCGCCACAGAGCGGAAATAGACAACAGATCCCTGGAAAAAAAACAGGATTTATTCTTTCCTCTGTTCACATATGTTACACATAATGGTTTGTTTTCTTATGTAGTGTAGAATATATATACTCTCATTTGACTTTGACTGTACCAAGTGTTTATATGTAGTTATATTTGTGAAACTTCCACAGGATGTGCAGAACAGTACATAATTTTTCTCCTTGAAGAGTGTGCATTGCCCAATTTTGATTTCTACACAAGCGCTCTTTTTAAATGGAAGATAACCCTCCTGAAGTATAAGCAACAGAGAACACAAATAAGATCTCACCAAGCCTTTCTTATTCTTTAAGTATATCAGTGCAAACAGCTAAAAAAATGCTGAAAAAAAAGAGAGGAGCATAAAGACATAATTTTAAGACTTTTTTGTATTATTTTTGTTTCAAATGATGATTACATTGTTTTAGTATTTTATTATACTTGAAAGTATAGTCTTTATTCAGAATTGTGTACTTCTTTATTACAATATAAGACCATTATTAGAATGTAAAACTATTTTCACTATATGTAGATAATTCCAGTTTAACATTTGAAAACTCATAGACTTTTAGATAATTTAATATATTACAGAATGAGCACTGCTTCCTTCAGTAACTTGTTTATTCACTGGTACTGGAACAACCAGTTCCAGACTGGGCTTGACACTGCTAGCTTCTCTGATTGCTGGAAATCAAAGCTTGAACAATTGTGACACTTTTTGAACCCAACAGGAATCCTCTCACATTTAACATCTACCTACATACATCACTAAACAATAAAATTACATATTGATTCAATGAAGAATATTTATTTGGGTAGTTTTCAATTCCAGTGAAGTGCTTCTTGAGTATGACACACGTATTTGAAGATTATGTACACTGCACACAGAACATGCACAGATGATATACAATGCACTACAGTACCAGAGCTCTTCAGGTTTATACTTCTCCCTAACCTTACTGTACTTTGTCTTTCATCTGTCTTTATAGTAAAATCAAGTCTTTTAACAAATAGTCAAGTAATAAAGAGGGTAAACTGTCATTTGCCTTTAATTTTTTTTTCTTTTTACCTCCCCCACTCTACTGTCTTTTCTGACTGATTTGGTTCTGCATTCTGGTTTATAACCTACTGACAAATTTAGTATTTTGCAACAGTTCAGGGGCAATCAACAGAACAGGAACACTAGAAAAGTACAATTAAAATTATATAAGTACTCTTGATCCCTAATGTTCAAAAGTAAAGGGTCAGATCCGCAAAATAATGGGACAGTTAAATTATTCAAAAATAAATAAATAAAAAGGAGGTTTGGGATTATATATTTATAGGATTACATTATGTTAAATTTAAGTTGTTCACTGAATTCTTGAGACCTATTACTTCCTTCTAAAGAAATATAGATATTTATTCACCCAGATAACTTGAGACCTCAGGCTTTAAAAGGAAGACACACCAGCTTCTGTGAGATTCAAGATATATGTTAGGCAGGAAAGTCACACTGCACATTCCAAAGGAATCTTTTTCAGTACAAAATATTTTGTGTTTGAACAGAGGCATTCACATTTTACACTAGTACAACTCATGGATGTTTTTGACAGATTTAGCCACAGTGGGAGCTGTGTAAATTTCTGATTTGTCAGAAATCAGAAGTGTCAGTACTATCACCTTCAGGTGCAATGTATGTGACTCATCTAATTTTAATTAACTAAAGATGAAACATTAAGTTTATCTTCAAAATTTTATCTCTAGACAAATATATATCTAAGGAGCACTATAGATTTTAGGATGGTTGAACTTTAACGTCTAGTCAGCAACAGAAGTGATAATGAATTTTTTGTTCCCTCCCAAGCATCTTAGGATATCTGAAGATAAAAGTTCTTTCAGAGCTAAACCAAGAAAGAGATTTAGGTATACATAAATTTAGCAACATAACATCTGCCTTTTAAGGTCCTAATTTCTGAAACGTGTACATAAACTACCTCTATTGGTCATAAAACAAAAATTAAACCTCACAACATCCATCATGACTATGCAATTAGTAGGGAAAAGAAAGTAGTGACTATAATTATGCACCCCTGATGCCCTTACAGCTCAGATGTCTAATCCTCGACTGGGGAGGAGGATTGGTATCTGAGGGATGATGAGAGATGAGTATCACACACTCATTCTTCTTTTTTCTTCTCCCCTTACCCCGAACAACAAGGAACAATCTAAATATGTGCAATTAGTAGTCGAAGTATGTAAAAAAATAACAATCTTGAGAGCAAAAAATGAAATTCTGGTCTTCCTCTTTCAGGTGAGTTAATTGCTTGCTTACAGAACAGAGTTGGTTCTCTCTGCCTCAGTGAACCTCAAACTCCTGTACTGAAGCACAGCTTCTGTTAGAAACTTCCATCTTGAAGCATTTTCTACTGGAAGATGGAGAGCTAATGAGGGAACACTGAACTGAAGTTTTCCACATCTTTGGTGAGTATAATTCTTACCAGTTTGTAATGGAAAGATAGAAGGTATGGGCTGACTTAGGTTTCTACAGAGTACAGTGCTGCTTATGTTTTAGGTGTTGTCTACTTGCATGTAAAATATTGGATCTTTAAGTCATTAAAGACAAAGAAACATTTAACCTCAAGGTCTTATCTGGACTTACCTATAAGTTCTGAGATGTTTGGTGTAGGTGGTGTAAGTTATGGTTTGTTGTACAAACAGAACTGTTGTGTTAACAAAACTTACTTTGGTGAAAATATGCACATCTGTGGGATGATACAGTGCTTCTGAAGTCTTTAAACTTTAACTTTGGCATCTATATCTGCCCAAATTTCACTTTAATCTCCTAAATCCTTTTGTGGATGTCAGTTCTTTACAACTGTTGTTTTGAAAACAATGGTCACTGCTTTTTTCTGGCCACTTTAAACTATGCTGAAGATGGTGAAGTGCCTTCAGTAACTGTCACATAAGAGCACATGTACAATAGGTTTACTTATATAACAAATATATATATATATATATATATATATATGAAGTCAAGATTTTCTCGAGGAGCAATGGTGATTCAGTGGGTATGTTGTGCCAGAAAGAGGCCAAGACAGAGACGGATACATGCTGTATGACAAGGAACCCAGAGGATAAGAAGGAACTGACTGCTGGATTCTCCTACTCAAAAGAACCTTCTGTAAGTTAATGAGCTCGTCAGTATTTACTCCAGAGTGGTTCTAGGTGACTCTGTAGTTGACTACCTTAGAAAAGGAGTCTTCTCACCTACATCTCTAAAACATATGTAGCCTGCTCTATAACAGCCTATGTCTCGTCACTGGCCCATGGGACGAGTGACATAGAATGGCATGGATTGCTTGCATGGTGGCAAAATCATATTTTCTCCCCAGTATAGAATGATGTCCAAACTATCTAGTAAGAATGGTCTCTAGCACATGCTGTTCCCTGAACTAGCCTGGGGAGCACCAAATGATCCGGGTAAAGCCATGCCAAGGAGCACACTAATATCTGCAGAGTACTTACATCAGACAGTAACCAAATCAATGTCTTGATGAAACCAGTAAGAAATTTTCCCCATTGCTTCAGGTCCAAGGTTAGAGGTTGTTTTGGGTCTCTTATTCTGGTGTCTCCTGACAAGCTTCCTAATCAGGGTTACCATGAAAGTTTTCCAATTTCTGTGAATCTGAAAAACAAGACAAATATTATTTGTAAATTTGAATGGTTGATTTTTATTATTGTTTATTATTATTATTATTATTATTATTATTATTATTATTATTATTATTATTATTGCAGACAATTTTCATTGTACATTTCAATTCAAACATAATTATTGCTGGGCAAGTCACACATTTTGCAAACACAGCCTACAGTGTTTTTGAGTTAGACTTAAATGTTCTCTAACATCCTAGTGATGTTTAAACTGTTCATGTCAGTTTGAATAGGTTAATTAGAAGTTACTGATTAGTAAGGGTAATTACTGTGTCAAATGTAACTAATTTACTGATATCTGTATTAGAATGTTTAAAAAGGTATTTTTCATAGAGTTTAAAAATGATTTGATGTAATTATATTAAAATATGGGTTTAATTTTCTGGTTATCATCATAATACGATAGTTTTCCCACAAGGTAAAGACAGGACAACCAGTCAAAATAAGTTTCTGTGCATTGATCAGACATTTAAAATACACCTTTATATATAGGAACAGAGACTATCCTGCAGGCAATACTTTTGGTTTGATGGTATAAGGCTAAGAAGATACTTTTTATCATATCCAGTGATTTACCTGTTAGTAGTAAGCAAAGAAAATGCCACAGAACTAAGAGATTGTTCTGGCTTTGGCTACTAACAGTAGTTTACTTCTGCTTTCTTTTACCACAGGTGTAACAGATTTAAAGATAGCCTCTAGTCAGATGAACACACACTTTCTGGAAATCCTTAAATATTTTTTCATGGTATTTCTGATGGAACTAATTTGAAAATTAATTATAGAATACATATTTAATGATGTAAATCTGATAGGAGAGAGAGTTAGGTCAAATATGCTGACATATGATCTCAGACTGTCTAGTTTAAAGGGTATCTGCCTTGAACAGTATGTGCATGATCATTCTGCATCACTTGGGCAGTTACCCTTAATGGTACAATACAGTCAGTGTAACTGTATTTTTTTTTCCATTGTTTTCCAATATTTTTATATATAATACATGACAGTCATGAGACCAAAAGAAACAATGACTGGATTTTCTATGATTTTTCAGGCTCAAGGCTTGTAATCGTATGTGAGTTGCAAACTTCCAGAATGATATTTTTATACTACAGTAAAAATGGTACAAGGTAAATGTGTTAGGAAATATCATGAGGGTATGTGAGTACTGCAAAAGATCTGCTGGAATACTGTGATAAAATATATAGGTGAATGGCATCAATCTGGGTGTGAGAACTTCCATATCACCCTTAGAAGCAGTGTCAGGAGTGAACTATCACCAAAGTAGGACCTGTTCAATTGAAAATATATAGTTTGCTCAAAAATAATGCCCGGTGCTTAATATGCTGCACAGGGAAGATTGAGAGAGCAAGAGCCAGGAGGAAATGGAGGAGAGAACTTATTTGATGTTGCAGTTTATATATTGGTATCTCATGGTAGGAAAATGTGGAACACAAGGAAAAAAAATCTAAGTATAGAAGGACCGATCTGATAAATGTATCATTTTTTTGTAAGTTGCTTAATTTTAAGACTGGACATCATGGTCTAATTGAAACCCATTAAAAAATAGATTACTTCAAAACCATCAGAGTACCACATCCAAAATTCTGAAGTAAACTCATATTAGAAGCTGAAGATGCACCACAGTGCTGAACAACCTATCTTGGAAGTAAGGGAAAGCTTGAAGGAAATCAGGTATGGAAATATTCGGGCTTGTAATCCCTTACTAGCAGACAGAAAATTTTTACGGGGGAAAAAGTTATTAGTCAATCCTTCTTAAAGGATTGAGAAAGGAAGAGAAGGATAAAACAAATTGAACTATTAAAGCTCTTTAATTACATCATTTGATTATTAATTGTAAATTATTCTTTAGTATGATAGTGTTTAATAATGTATCCGAGCATTTTGACTGGTTGCAGTTTTTAGTACATATTTTTAGATGGGGAAATTTGAATGAATCTCTCCTGGGAATGTGTTCCACTGAGGCTATTAAGGGTGTTTCTAATTTACTTATTTTTCCTTTTGAAACACTTGTACTATACTTCAGTACATATCCATGTTCCAAGCTGAAGGTGTAGATATTGCCAGACTCTCTAATGAATGATTACTGCACTGTTACAGAGGCAAAAATCCCACCAGGAAAACAAATGTTAGCTCTGCTGTCTGGGTCAAATTCAGATTAGCATAATTGTATTCCACCTACCTAAATTTGTCCTGCAGGGGACAAAGCAGGCAGTTTAGTCTTCATAGTCATTCAGGCTACAACCTCATTGAGAAAGGCAGCAAAGGTGCTAACAGAGCTAGTTATGAGGGAATCTGAAATGATAACATATCACTGTTTAGCTAAGAGTGCCTGTACATGCCAATGCACTTAATTTACCAAAATCATGACTGTAATGTTATTAAGAAATTAATTGTCTTTAAGTCTAACGGAAGGATGTCTGGAGGTTGATAATGGTCATTCAGTAACTGCACTGAACTTGAATCATATCTCTGTGCTTCTTTGCTGTTATTTACATGACTTTTCCATATTATTCCTAGGACATAGAATTTTTGATCACCTTTCCCAACTGGAGGAATCAACATACAGTGTGCAGGAGAGCACATTTCCTCAGGGAAGCCTATGTCATTACTGAGGTAAGGGTCTAGATTATGAACAAGTTGCGCCAGGGAAGTTTTAGACTAGATATTAGGAAGTATTTCTTTACAGAACGGGTTGTTAGGCGTTGGAATGGGCTGCCCAGGGAGGTGGTGGAGTCCCCATCCCTGGAGGCGTTTAAGAGTAGGGTTGACTTAGCGCTGAGGGATATGGTGTAGTTGGGAACTGTTAATGTTGGGTTGATGGTTGGACTGGATCTTCAAGGTCTTTTCCAACCTAGATGATTCTGTGATTCTGTGATACATAGTCTGTTCAGATCTGTAGCCCAGAACATTCCCTAATCCTCCATACAGGGAAACTGCATGTACAGTGATTATGGGGCATGACACCTGACCAATACTAACTCCAAACTTGTGTGTGGGAATTTTGTGAATGAATTTTGGATGTCTTAAACCAAAACTGAACCAGGCACCGTTTTAAAAATTTCACAGAACAGGGAATATAATGCATAGCCTGAGTCATTGCCCTAGAACCATGTAATCTAATCTGCTACAGCTAGCGTAGCCTAAGAGATTAGGGCAAAGAAAAATCCTGAAGTAAATGCTCAAGCATTCAGTTGAGCTTTTCACAAGAAATGAGAGAATTCTGAAATATTCCTGTTCAGATATTATCTAATTATAGGTTACATAATCTATAGTAGCTCTACTCCAAAACAAACATAAAATTTACCACATCTGATTTGTCCTTAGGAATCCTGCAAGATCAAGAAAGAATCAGTGGAAGTAGAAAGCATATCTAAAAAGTCACTAGAGTAATTCAGAAAGCATTGATATACTTCATACTAAACATCAGACATATCACTGCTTTTTAACTACCTTTATTCAAGACTTTGATCTAATCAGTACATCAAGATTACCACACTTTTTCAAAATTAAAGGTATGTCCTTGACACTGATCAATCTAACACTTATGAGAAATGAATTCACACTCACATATAATATATCCAAACATTGTAAAAGGAATAGCCAGTACCTGTAAATCCCAGCTGCTGGGACTGCTTATTTGAAGTGTTCCACCTCCTTTTTTCTTTCTCCTATGTGAAATCAGCTAGGAATAACTTTAAAATGCTACTTAGAGACCTGCTGCAAGACATAGTTAACTGCCTACCTTAATAGAAATGTCTTGCGTTTCAATTATTTCTAAATTATATTTTTAAAATTAGAAATATAATCTGGTACCTAGAATTTAAATTTAAAATTTTTACAATAGTATTACACAGAATCCTTCAAAATAATACATATTTCAAATAACTCTTCTTTTGATAAATGTTAAACTATCTGAAAAAAATTTAAGCACAGAAGTAGAATAATGAAGTTGCTCTCTAGTGTGAAATTCCATTAATGTGGAGAAATTCTCAGAAAAAATCTTGTTTGATACATATTATTGACAAAAAATGTTTGGCCTAATTGCAAAAAGAATAATTGTTATTGTTTGTCAGTCTTGCTTGATCTCATTTGTACTGGTGTAAACTTGGAGAAACTCTATTAAAGTCAATGGACTTGAACTTGTATAAAACCCTGATATAAAACTGGGATGAGTATCAGCATTGTCTTGGGTGAAATATATAAACTTTATAATCCATGCAAAACTTATGCTTCAGTGATTATGGTTAATACATATTCTTACGACAATGTGACAATTTCCAAAGATCATGAACTGGATATTTTATGTTCATATTTATTTCAAGCTTCATTTGTGGCAAAGGATCATTAAGATCAGAGATGATTAAAAAAGAAATAAAATAAGAGAAAAAGAGGGCTATACAGCTTTTACATATAAAATTCTCAGTTAACTTTTGCCAACATATTTTGTGAAAGTGAATTGGATTCAGTGACAATTTCATCAGGAAAGTTCCTTATATCCAAAGTAGAATTTCCCTCTGAGGGAAAAAAACAAAACAAAACAAAACAAAACAACAGGACATGTAGGACTCATTTAAGACCCTTACTCTGTGTGTGTTTTTAGCATTAGATTGGTCATTTGGAGCAGTGAAGTTTTTTCTTTTCCAACCTTTATTCCACAAAGACCTCTCTAAAATATTTGGAAATGTCTCACTTCTCTTATTGGCAGGGATGAGAGAAGATGACAATTATCAAAGTTGCCAGAAAATGGTGATCCTGTTTTGCATCTTGCCTCATTGAGGACAACTACCTATCTATTCTCATTCAGAAATATGTTTTTATTGCCATTTTATTAACGCTTGTGATGTCCAAGTTGTAAGGTTTTGTTGATAGGAGAGAACTGACTCTAGATTAACTAGCTGCTCATTACAATGATATAGTTGTTCTCTGGGGCTTCTTCTTTCATATGTCTGTTTGTTTAGCTTCATCTCACTAATTCTTTTATCTCATGCTTAGATTTCCTTTTTAAAAGGAACAAATTTGTTCACAATAAAATATGTTTATATTGCCAAGAAATACTTATTCAAACGTTGCCGGTTAGTGCTCCTCACAAAGCAAAGTAAAAGTGGAACACTGTCTAGGGAACGAATATCTTAAAAGTATAGAGAATGTGAAAAGATGATGTTAATGCTTCATGTAACTTGATCTATATTATATCATTTTTTAAATGGCTCAATAACAGATATTCATTAGCAGATATCACAATCCCTGTTATTGAATATATACATATAAAATCTTTGCCTCTTTAGAATCGGTGGGTGCTGAAGAGCAGCTAGAGTTTTAGCCAAAGAGTCTTGAAATAGCTCATTTCTGTCATAAAGCATGAGGGCTGTAGCATCTTTTAATTCTATTATAGGTAGTAGAAGTTTTCATTACACCTGTAGTCATCTAGTCTTTTTCAAACATGGTTAAAATTTTGGCCTTGCGGCATTGTTTTCTACCAGGTTGCTGTGCATTTTATGTAATCTATTGCCTTTTAGTACTGTGTTTGTTGTGCATCAATTTTACTGGACACGTCTGTTCTTGCAGTATGAAAAGGAACGTAAGAGCACCAGTTTACAGATTCTAGAGCATTTGTTGGTTCATAAACCTCTGTCATATCCTGTTTTACTCCAGTCACTCTAATATGAGCAACATCACACTTTTTAAAGATACATCTTTGGTAGACTTTCATTAGCCATTTTTGAGTGCATCAGTTTAAAGATCCCTGCTATCAATTTGTTTAGCAAAGAATTACATTTAGCTTGTTTTAAACCATGCTTTTTCTACACGTAACGCAATAACTCCAATAACAACACTAATCACCTTATAATCAGGTCTAGATACCTACTTTAGAGCAAATGTATGAAAGAAATATATTTTCCTGTTTACAGTTCAAAAGTCCATTCTTTCAACTTTCATATATTTCTGAAAAACTTCAGGATAATTCATGGCTATATAGCGAGACAATGGTGTATTGATTTACTGAAATGCATTCAATCACTTGATAAAGCTTCTGGTCTGGGGTTGTCTGTAGTCACAATTAATCCTTTTGATGGAAATTATAAAATTGTTTCTTCTGGTTATCCTCTGAAAATTATGACCCAAAGAGTAGTCTCATTCAGGCAGAATTACAGCTCTATAGATTCCATACTATAACATTATGACTATTTTAGAGATATTTCACTACTTTAGATCTAAAAGCTTACTTCTCTTAAATCAGTTAACTGAATTATTGAATGGCTTGCATTTCTATATTTGGCATAGCAAATAGCTAATTGAGAAGGTTTGTCTTACCTTAGTATGTGAATAATAAAGCAATTTGTCTTTGCTTTGTTAATTGAGGTACATTGATACATGCTATGCCAATGACACCAAAAATCAGACATATTTATCATCATTTTTCTGATAATAGTTGCAGGACATACTGGTTTCCTAACTGAACTTTTATATTTTCTTATTGAAGTTCCATTTCAATGGAAACCAAATCTGGTTTAGTAGGACACACAACATAGTTTATGATTTCACATTTACAGTTCAGTATTCTTTATAAGGTATTAATGTTTAAATTGCTATTATTATCAGAAGAAAGGAAGGGATTGAGTTACATGGTTGCTACATCATGCTGAAAATCTGCCTCAACTGTATACCACATATTTTCCAACTGAATGGATAAAGGAATAATTACTGCTTATATTTCCCATCAGGAAGACATAATCTACATGCATTTACAACTGTTGACAGACACACAATCTTGTCTGAGAACTGAATCAGACCTAGTAAGTATTGTATCAAGTCCTGGATTTCTTATGCTTTGAATTTCTCTTACTTATTCCAGTCTGATAACCATCTTACACAGGTTTGAAATTAACATTCAAAACCATATCCAAAAGTATGCAAGCACGTATACTGGAACTATAGATCCTGAAACTCATTTAATGACAAGTTCTTTCTACTGCAAACTTCTTTAAAGTATATGCAGACTTTCTGAGGATCCAGCTTTGAGGCAGAGAAAATTAAAAATAAAGTGTGCACTCAAAATATATCAAAGCAAATCAAATGGGGAATTGTATCAGCTTCTTTTTGAACACTTGGAATTGGTTTTACTCCATGATAATGTCTGTTTGCACCAATGTGATGCCAGTATAGAGATGCTAGACAACACTGCATAGTAGAACAAGGTATAGGAGCAACCTTGTAATTTCAAATTTTTCAGGATTTTCATCTCCTTTGCCCTTTTCATTTTGTTTACTTGCTAATGAACTTTCACCTCCTCCAAGTGGTTTAGACTGCCAGCATGGAAGAAAACTTACCTTCAACCTCACATTTAGTGAGAAGTTGGGGAGAGGAAATATGTTTGAAGGCTGACTTTGCTCCGGTGAGAGATGTAACAATGTAAGATCTATTTCAGTTTATTCAATGAGAATCAGCAACATTGAGAGTTTGCTCCTCCTACAACACTCTCCAGTTTATGTGTTCATCTAATATCTAGACATTTCTAGATATCCAGAATATTCAAATAGAGTTCAATGGGATTGTGGGATGTTTTTTGAGTGGGCTGAGGCTACAGAACACTGAGCTTCACCTACATGTGGGAGGGAGACATTTCCTGGGTACTGACAGAGTATGAGAATGTATGTGCTGAGATACAGCAACAGATGAGACCAGCATCCTGCCTTCACCCATGACTAATAGAAAGTATTTAGGTAAAAAAGCACACAAGTGATAGTTTCACTACATATTGTGAATATACATCTCCCTATTTTGTACAATCTGCATCTTAAAGGGACCTCTTGAATGAGAACTTGCACTGAAATTTGAACAGACCTTTATGGGTTTCTTCTTTACTAATTATTTTTAAAATACAAACCGTTTAAAGTTGTGGAATCTACAGCATCCTGTGGCAGCAATTTCTACAATTTAATTATGTATTAGAAATAAAACCTTTGGGATATTTTTTGTAGAATTACTTTTTTCTTCTGATGCCTATGGTAGTGTTTTAGGTGAGGTTATGGACAAGTATTAGTCACTCAATTTCTCCAAGTAACTCGATTTTCATCTCTCTTGCTTTTCTCATTCACCTCTTCTTTCACAGAAGTTGTTTTGTCATTCAAGTAGTCTTCTCTGTGTGTTTATGGTATGCTTTGTAAGAACAATCAATTTGGCTAGGTGCAATAGTCCATTTCATTGGCAGCTTTTTTTTTTTTTTTTTTCTGGTGGATGTTATGATAAAGAATATAACAGAATTATAAAAAATATAATGGAATTGAACAGCACCCTGAAAATAAAAGTAACTGTTCAGAAACATCCAGTGTAGAAGAAGGAAACAAAACAGATCAGTAAAGGAGGGTCATTATCACACAGTTTCATGGACATGATGACTGGTGACCCTGGCCAGTTGTGTGTCCTGAAAAACAGTTTCCTATTGATTAGGTCAGTGCCTGTCTGGTGGTTACAAGGTTTGCTGAGGTTCCTTAATAAGACTGTGAGTGAGAGAGACATCACAAATTGCTTGTGTTTGTCATTATCCCTACTACAAACAGGGACCAAACCTAGTGTACTGTCAATACTGTCTCCTCCTTCGTCCTCCTTTTCATCTAAGTTTTTCTATGAATACGGACAGTGAGGTCAGCAACAAACAAATATTGTAGAGTGGTGGGATGGGCTGCTGGGCCATGACAATACTACAGATGAATTCATAAAGGTCAAATTCAAAATGAATGAAACTAGAGAGATCAGAAGGATAAGTTGGCTTATGAGTAATACTTGTTCATGGAGTGCCTCTATTGCACCAGAAGGCTGCTTATGTCTCATCCCATGCGGTGGGTTACAAGGGGATGAATCTTTTGAATTCCCTGAGAGCCTGTGTGTCAGTGGAGGAGCCAGTCTCTGCTCGGCAGAGCTGCAGGGCAGGCCGAGTTGCCACAATGACTCAGAGGAACAATTGTGCCGGTGACTTTGTTAACTGACCACTTTAGTGAGTGAATGGAGACAATTTGGCAACAACCAGCTGATAACCATCCCGGGAAATGAATAAAGGCACTTTGGCGATGAGACCTGTCAATGATCAACTGAATGCAATTCAACTCCTACAAAACTTATACACATGAATGTATGTAAGAAGGAGAGAGAGAGCAGAAAGAGGAAAGATAAAAAAGAGGAGGAGGGGATAGGAAAAGGAGAATCACCACCCTTGGATCCAACATTGTCACAGAGTAACCAGCGTGGTCCGTAGGTGGCCAGTCAACCAAAACACATGTGGGGTATTGCCTTTATATAGTATTTCTTATCATGTGCAGTAGGCTGTTCCAGAAGGTTCTCATTTTCTGTGGCTTGTACCTGCACAATTGAGCAAGTTCTGTTTCTGGGCAACAACAGGAGGGAGGGGGAGAGAAACGGCCCATCACCCCACCTCCACAGAGCTTGCTCTGCTTCTCCCCCACAGGGCATCCCACTCGAGTTGTTTGAGACATCTTCTTTACAAACAGTTTCTTGTTTAAGAACAGTTTGTGACAGCTTATCAGCGCTTTGCTCTGCACAGTTATACCACATGCCAGGAAGTACATTTTGCATTATATAACTATGAACTTAGAGCTATAATCTATAACTTGATCCACAAAACATTTATTTTCATGTGGGAAATGATGTTCCATCATGGAAGTCAAGCTACATACCTGCTCCTGGGAAATGAGCAACATGCAGTGAATTAGTAAAACCTTGGGATTCCAGCCAAGGTCCCCACAACAGCTCATGTCCCTAAGCACCAAGTCTACACGTCTTTTAAATATCTCCAGGGATGGCGACTCAACCACTTCCCCGGGCAACCTCTTCCAATGTTTGACAACCCTTTCCATTAAAAATTTTTTTTTAATAACCTCCCCTGGTACAACTTGAGGATATTTCCTCTTGTCATTCGTTAGTTGGGTAAAGAGACTGACACCCACCTTGCTGCAACCTCCTTTCAGGTAGTCATAGAAAGATACAAGGTCTGCCCTCAGCCTCCTTTTCTCCAGGCTAAATAACCTCAGTTGCCTCAGCCGTTCCTCCTAAGACTTGTGATCTAGTACCTTCACCATTTTCATTACTCTTCTCTGGACACGCTCCAGGACCTCAATGTCTTTCCTGTAGTGAGGGTCCCCAAACTGAACACAGTACTGGAGGTGCAGCCTCACCAGTGCCGAGTACAGGGGTACGATCACTTCCCTGTCCCTGCTGACCACACTGTTTCTGATACAAGCCAGGATGCTATTGGTATTCTTGGCCACCTGGGCACACTGTCAGCTCATATTCATCTAGCTGTTGACCGACACCCACTATGAATTCAACTTTATGTATCCTCTGATCAGATTTTTTAAGTATTGAAATTTAGATTTTTTTTATTTTGAGTAAATGAGAGAATAGAAATAAATTCTGCAGAGAGTTCACACAAAAGTATCTCACATAAATATCTGTTATGTATACACAACCTATATATTTATATTTTTTTATGTAGGAATACCAGTAAATGGTAATAATATACCATTCCTTTAAATTGTTGACTTTTCTTCCACCACCTGGTTAGTTTCCACTAACACTCATAAGGCTAGCAAACCTCTTTCTCCAACACTTGACAATGCAACTCCTTCAAATTGACTCTTGCAGGTAAAAATCATATCCCAGCTTCTGTCATTTCCAAACTTCATTGTCATCCATAGAGTGTGTAGGTGCACACCACTTTATTTGGAATTGTTATCTCTGTTGAAACAAAAGAACTACCTGTTTGTTATGAACTTTTAAATCCACTTTAAACTTGAGACAGACTTACAAGACAACTACCTTTATCTGAACAAAGCCAAGGTGCCAACAGAACAGTTTTTAATTTCAAAATTATGGTCTTTCAGAAAGTTTCCAAATAAACCTGGAGGTTGACAAACCATTACTGAGTACAAATTAAATGTCTGAACATTTTCTAGGACTTTTCCTTCAACTCCATCTTTTTCTTTTCAATTTAAGGAGACTGGTTATATTCTAGTTTTGACTGACATTGGTTGTTTATGAGAATGCAAATCAAACGCTATTTAAACATTTCAGGTTTAAAGAGCTGTCAGTATCGTCCACTGCTCTCTCAGTAAATCAATTTAAATAAAATTTCATCTAAGTTCTCCATTCCTGGACAAAATGATCTGTCATTATGAAATGTTTTAAGCTTAGCTAAGTGTTTTAGGTATATCTTAATTTACAAATTACATACCAGAAAATGAATTAACTGTATAAATGTTCTTATTGACTTATAATTCTCAGTAAGCTACTGTTTTTTTATAGACATCATGCATATGTGTTCATATCTGTATCTCTTACCACCTTGAAGTCTGTATCAAAAAGATTTGTCTAAGAAAGAGCTTCTTAAGAAATTCATAGCTCTCAGTGCCATTTAAGCAATGAAATTTCATCCACTAGTTTAGACTTTGTAAACCTCAATCAGGAATATGTGTATTTGAGATACACAGCCAGAGTTAAAGAAACTGAAAAATGGAAAAGCCATTTCAAGGGAAAGAAGTGCATAGTTCTCTACCATAGTTTTTCTATGAGTCTATGCAATTCACTGTTAAATGCTTATATGAGCTACTGAAGAGTACACTCTCCTACATAAGTCAGTATAGATGTCTGTCATCTCAAAGCCAAAGTGAAGAGCTTTTGAAAGTTTTTCCCAATCAGTTCTACAGTCAGTCTTCAAAAACAGTGTAATGGTGGGTGTGGAAACTACGAGAGAGAGAACATGGAAAAGATCTCAAAATAAGATTCAGGGAAACAATGTAAACATTTGTTTCATCTTTAGAAAATAAATACATTTTTTAAAAAGCTATAATGAATTACTTCTAATTTTACCAATTTTTAAAATTTTTAATATGTTTTTTATATTAAAGAAAGATTTTTAGTGGTTTAAATTCAATAAGAAAAAGTCCTTTTACTATACAGTTATTGAACCACAGTTAAGAAATGTTTTGTCTGTCTGTCACAATGATGAAACAAACACAGCATGTTTATTACTCTGAGTCACCTCTAGCTGGATTTCTGTGATGGGTTTAATGGCCCATACTATAAATATCATGTTATTATCAATCTCCAGGGTTTCAGGTTGACATTTTCACATTCTATGATACACCACACTTAAGCATTGCTACTTACAAGTGATTTATCCTTTGTTTTCCCCCTGAAAGTAAGAGCTACCATATGATGATGTTACTAGGCTTAGATGCATAGGAAGGGATGACTGATCTTGTCTACATCTGTCTGACCTGCACCACTGCAGGAAGAACCCCATTGCTTACCAGGCAGCACCCAAATTGCTGCAATTACAGACCCAGGGTAAGAACATAATTGGCACCAATTTCACTTAACATATTGTGCCAGGCTTGTAATGTGTGGCAGATTAACAGCTCCTAATGGAGCAACAAAATTATCCCTGCAGTAGAAGTACAGACAGCTGGGTCTGGGTGGAGAGGGTCTACACATACCCAAGAGTGAAGGTATGCATCAGAACAGTCTGGTACGCTTTATAAATCCCAAGAGTAGTGGGATTTGGGGAAAAAAAAAAAAAAAAAAAAAAAAAAAAAAAGAGTGTTTCAGGTGTCCAGGAAGACACAGGATGTTTAGATCCATAAAACAAACAAGCAAAGAAAAAAGATAAAACCAAACCAAAACCAGAATACACACCCCCACCTCCAACTCCAAATATCATGGATTAAGCCTGTCTAGTCATTTTGCAGAGCAGATAAATATGGTTGGAGGAGGCATAATCGGGATGAAGTTAAACCGAATCAAGTAGTGTATGGTGGCATCTCTGAATCATATATTTTGAGATATGTTTTTGAAATCCAGTCTAGATAATCTTTCCTGCTAACCTGAAAATTGTCACTACAAGAGACTAGGTGGCTGGATTTTGGAAAGGAATTCTTCTGATAGATACAAAGCACTGCTCCTCTTGTGGAAGCTCAGAGAGACATTTTGGCTATTCATATGTTAGGAAGCTACACAGTGCCAGGGCAGGTCTCCAAGCATGACAGTTACATCAGCCGAACAATTAAATTGGGAGACTGGTCCCTGGCAGGCACTTGGTCAGTCCACGTAGCACTCCCCCATTCAGTGTCTTGACATAGTATTCAGTCTGGATGCAGCCATCCTCTTTAAAAAAGCAAGACTTGACACTTTTCAGATTGTTGGTCTTTATTGGACTACACAAAGTCTTCCTGGTGCAAGGAAAACCTTTATTTCTCCTGTTTTCTTACTTGAAAAACAAGTTTAAGCCTTTTTTAAAAAAAAAAAAAAAATCTTCATCAGTTCTTTTCCTATCTATAGATTCTGCTGTGTTTCAAGATAGTATTAATTTACATTTGTAATGCTGAGGTCACCCAGCTCAAGAAATAAATGAAGAATTCATAAATCTATAGTATTACACATAATGCAGAAGATACAGTCTGTCAAAACTGTCATTCATACAGCCACAAATTTATCTTAAAAAAATTTCTAATATTAATTTCCAGAGATAATTTCTTAGCTTTCTATAGCTCTTTTGTGAATTTATTAAGGGTGGGAAGAAAAGAAACAACACTCTTTTGTCCATTTAGACTTCCTGTGATTTCTTATTTATAGTAATAAAATATTTATTAATTAATGAGAGAAGGAGGGAATGAATCAATTCATGTTTAAAAGTGGGAGGTTCCTTTGTTCATCAACAGGAGATAAACATTTTGCACTGCTTCATCAACAAAGCTAGTAAGGGTTATTAGACAACCTGGAGAAAAAAGGAATGTTTTGATTTTAAATGGATAAAAGCTTGGATAATTTCAATTTCTACTCATTTCTATGTCTATGCATTACTATTGGAAGTTCTTTACTAATAAAACCCTACAAAATGAACACTTATAAAAAGAAATGATAAATCAAATCAAAAATTTCATGTATTTCTTTGACAATCAGAATGTCCCAAAAAAAGTATCACTAAGCAGATAAAGTTTCAAAACTCAGATGAAACCTCAGAGGAACAACTGAGAACAAACCCAGAGATTTTTAATAACATTTCAGAAAGATTGGTGCCTGTGACATTTTTGTTTTAAAGATACAGTCCATTCCAGATAAAATACAATTTTCATAAAAAGTATCTGCTGCACCACTCTTACAACAAGCACTTTTTCCCTCATTGGCTTTTCTCATATAAAAAAAGCATGCATGAGAGATTATAGTATTGCATAGAGACCAAAAAATCATTATAAGCCTTGTTTAAAGCTTTGTATGCTACACCTTCCAGCAGAAAATCATGGGCATCCACTTTTTCTTAATGGAACGTTTATTAAATTACTTGAGGGATGAATGGCTCAGAGAAACATCAATGGGATGTGGAGGCTGCCTTGTTTCTTGCTGCTTGTCTGCAGTAACTTCTGCTGCTGAATACCCTAGGCTCTCAGGGGTGACATACAAACCTGCATGTCTCACCAGCCTGGGGTATCCCATCACCAGACCCTTTCCCACAACTCCCAGGGTAGTGTTTGTCTACAGTTTGGAATATTTGCATGTTCTTGTTTGTCCCCCATGAGTCTCACTCTTTCTGGGGTGACAGCTTAGACAGGGGAACTTGGCTGACATGTAAGTCCAGGACATCTACAACTACATAAGACTTTGTCTTCCTAACTGAGAAGAGGGGATATATTCAATATACAGTTGCCATCCTACCTTGTGCATGTTACACATTTCTGTTGAAGGCAGATGTTAATGTACTACTAACGCTTCAAAAATATACAGAATGTGTAAGTGTGTAAAAGAAATGTGGAATATATAGAATGTGTAAATGGAACATATTTTCTTCATCAACAACAACAAAGAAGTAGAAAACTGGAATATATGAGTTCTATAAGAAGAAGAATGTAGTAGGACAACAGGCAGCCTAAAGACCAATAGAAGAGTCATGAAAGAGCTGCATAGGTCTTACTCAGTAAAAGGAATGAATGGACGTGATTAATTTTAAAATTGGCTATTTTGGCATAAACCTACTAAAAGATTAGAAACTTTATATGTCATTCCTTTTCACACACAGCAAAATTAAGTTCATATGGGTCAAATGATATGTCTAATAAGACAGGTAGGGTCCTTGATAATTTTTAAATATATAATTCCCTGTTCCTATGGAATTTTTGAAAGATATTTTTATTTAATTGTAAGTTACAGCAAAAAAAAAAGTATGAAACATTGAATACTAAAGGGAAAAGGATGAATAAAAAAATAAATTGCACTAGACAGCTAAACTGGGCTTGACATGACTGAAAGTAGACATATGCCTGTGAGCTAATCACACTAATTTTTTTTATGGTTAATTGAGAGAAATTGGCACTTTCAAAGGAAGATTTATATCTTCCTGAAATAAGGATTTGGACAAGGTCAAATGAACTACCTTTTGAGCTGCCTTTATTCACCTATTGATTTTAAAGGGAGTTTAAGGTGATTATGTGTAGACTGGGATGACCAAAATTTAAACATCCAACAATAAAAGAGGCAAAGCTAACATTTTCACAATTATTTCAGAGAACATAGCCATGCTGTACTAAAGAGTTTACAAAATACTCACAATATATTTAATATCTGTTGTGATTTCTCCTTTGGGAAATGAAGCAATTTCAATTCTGAATAAATCACAAAGGCAACCTAAAATCTTAATAATAAGTGAACAAAATTTGCCAGACCCACAGGACTAAGGAGAGATGATGTTTTACAAACAGTGCACAGGGGATTTAGGATCTGCTTTACCTTTACAGATTCTGCTGAGGGTGAACTTAGGACAAATAACTTATATTGATATTGATATCAGAAAATTATAGTTGAAGATGGGGGGCAGAGGTCTACTATTTTCTAGGTAAATAAGTATGACATCAGAGGTGTTTTGAATGAATCATGAAACTATTTTTAAGTAAGTATAACACAAACTCTGAAAACAATAAATGCAGGCATCATATTGCAGACACCAGATTTTATCATACACAATTTAGACCACATAGATCTTTACATTCTTTTTTTCTACTTTAAAAAAAAAATAAAAGGCAAAGGTTTATGATAGGATTGAAGATAATGCTGTGGCACCTTTCCACAGCTCTTCCAGTATAAACTGATTTAACACTGGTTTAGCTAGCCAGCGGATGGTACTACTGAATGCAGCAGTGTGCATCAGATGCCTTCTACAAAAGTACAGGCAGCACAAGCTGTGTGAGGATGCAGTTCACCCACACTCTGCGTGTTCTCACACCCTGAATTCTTGGTACAATTCAGAACTCATATTTATTCAATAGTTTCCAGTTGTGGCTTCAAATCTGTACCAATCACTTACTCCTTTGAATTTGCACCTGCAATTTAGTCTAAGACCTTAAGCCTGGAATCACTCATAACAAACCAATAAAATTATTCATCTGCATACATTTTTCTTTTCAATGAAAATGCTCACACAAGAGAATATAAACTTGGAAGAGGAAAGACATTAGGAGATTATTTTTGTGTGTTCAGTAGAAATTACACTTTGAAATTACATCCAGAAGTACACAAGTATGCATAAATGCTATTAAAAATAATGAGATTTAAAGGCACGATTCAAATTAGACATATATTTGCAGATTTTCATGAGCTGAAATGGAATTAATCTTCCTTCAGCTGGACCTTAAATTGCATTAAAATTAAATGAAGGTCTAAAAATGTACCCCTAATTCTTTAAGATATATATTTAAATGTGTTACAGGACATAACTAATTAAAAAAATTGAGCATAGGTCAGTTTTAGAACCTATAAAGCATAGTGAGTCTTGAAAATTTTTCTAAGAAAAAATAAATAACCAGATTCATCTTGACAAACCCATTCTAAAGAGGAGGTAGGGGAAAGGCAAATGATAGATCACTGAAATTGTCTATTTAAACAATGTTGAAAAACTTCCTTTAATTCAGTCTCCTTATGTACTCTCATCTGAAAGCAAGACATTGATCTCTGTAGACTTTAATTACATCCAAATAGCTTAAATGTTTCATCTAGATTTGTTCAGACAATTTGATACTTCAGAACTGAGGGGAACAAAGAAGGAAGGATAGTTACAGGACAGTGCGGATCATCTCACCAAACTTTAGATGTCATTGGTGGGATTCAGTTCAAGATAAAGGCATGTAAATAGAGGTGTTTATATGAAAGCATCTATACCTGTGTGAAGTGCATGTGAGTCTGCATAGGACTGGCAGATACAGCTCAAGACCTATGGAATGTGGATGCCCTGTTGGAGAGGCAGACGCAAACCAGGAGATATAGGACATTTCAAATAGCACTTTATGCCTTTGGATTGACAGCTGAATTGAACTTTGAATCAAAAGTCAGTCATGTCCTAGAATGGATATTCAGCTGTTCTCCAGTGGAGATATGATTCAGTTTCCTAAACATAAGTATTTAGTGTAATTTCATTTGGTCTTGGAAATTATGTTCTCTCTAACTGATGTTCCTAGAGACTTTTGGTCTCCTATGATTTCTTCGTAACATCTGTGAACCCTATGTGAATATCCTGGAAAACTCACAGGATCTTAAGAAGTACTAAATAATTCCTTTTAAACAAACTAATTACTCTGTCATCATTTGCTTTATAATAAGATGAATTATTTTCCAAGCTCAATTCACTGAGAGTGGGAGACACATAGCATACTCCTGTGCAGATATACAAAACTGAGTTTCTTAACCTGCAGCTGAGTCCCACTTTCCAGGGAACATCATAGCTAACTTAGGCACTCTTCATAGAAACATACATAAAATGGAGCATCTGCATCATATGGTTTAGAAGTTTCTTTGACATAACCTGAGCAATACAAAATATGCTCCTAATAATTATTGTCTGAAGAGATAAAAACATCAAGTCTGCAGTCCATTTTCTTTCTATAAATCACATAAATTTTCTTTTTTATGGGATTGCTTGAACTTCTTGACATTGACCAATATGATTTTAAGGTTAATGTTATACTACCTATGAATTAATTTAGTTTAAGAAGTTTGCATAGCCATGTACCATGCTTATATACTATATACCTTTCCCTCCCTCCTAATTTGGCTTGATGGCAACGGGTTATACTCAGGAAAAGAGAAAGTATGTTGGACTTACTTACAGTTATTGTTTTGTTATTATTCTTTCCAAAACAAGATTAGCTATCAATTAAGGTGTGAGAAATACGTAAAGATGCTGTAAACCCTTCTTCTAAACAAATAGTCATTATTTATATGAGCAACCCCAAAACCAATTTGTGTGCACAAAGCCAGTTAAGTAAATGCCATAAAATCTATTTTCCAATTAAATGGTATATACATATATGTACAATATAACTTTTTAATATGTGTTATGGAAAATTTTACTTTTCAGAGTTATTAATTGTAGAAATGGTTTATAAGTATACTTTCCATTATTCTGAACTCTTTAATACCATTAAGTAGAAACAGACTGCACTGGAATCACCAGAGCTGCAAAGGTATAGGAGAAGGAAGCATCCAAAAGATAATTACTGACACTTTGAAAAGGAAATTCATTCTGTCATAACCAGGTGTTTAAGATAAGTGGGATGAATAGTTCTCCAGCTTTTTGTTTTTCTTTATTACCTTTGAAGAGATCCAAGACCACTAGCATAGACCAGTTTTCTAACTTTTAGTTTGCTAAAGTTAGTGCAATGAATCCCAACCTCCAGGTAGAAAATATAAGATCTTTTTCAGGAGTTCAAGAAATAAGTTTACAAAGCATTCTAAAGTGTCACTCCTTGCAAGCTGTAGCAACCATTTTTTGCTCTATTTTACAAAAACACTTGCCCATTCATTCTGACTTAAGCATAACTTTGAATTCTGGACCTGAAGGACAACAGACAACCTCTAAGAAACACGAGTCTCTTTGGCAATAAGACTGAGGAGTATATTACTTGACTGTGTGAAGTTCCTCACATGAAGTCTCCTTTTCTTCACTTTTTACAGTCTTCTAAGTTTTCTTAAAGCATTGTCATTCCTACAATTGAATATATTTCAACTGACAGCTCATGAAAAGATTGTTGCCTAGCTAGTACTTAAATAATGCATTAAAGACATATTTCTATGATACTGAAAATTGAACTTTGCCTGATTGCCCTTTTTCAAAAAGTGTTTTCTTCACAGTTTGAAAATGCTCAAACTAAATAGTCCTTTCTCTTTAATGTGTGCAGCTGTCACAGCTGCAATAAAATTGACTCTGGGTTAGTGGTGTAAAGACAATTTGCACAGTGAGTTCAGCTATTTCTAGACTTGTATTACGATATTATTTCCTCTAAGTGAAAACTATTTTTCTGAATTTATTTTGAATTCAGTCACTAACTTTCAAATTGTTTGAGTACAGAGTGTAAGCTGTCTAGGGAGAAGGAAGGTCTTTTTTCCATGTTTTTACATTGTCAACCTGAAAGGCCTGATTATAAAAGTACAGTAAGAAACAGGATTGACTGTTCTTCCCATTTTATTAAACCAGTCTAAATGGTAAAATATGAAAATAAAAAATACTGGGTGTCAGAGGGAATGACTGCCTCCTTCACTAAACTTTTTAAGAATAGAATAAATTTAAAATATCAAGTAAAATATTTCAGAATTTCAAGAACTGTGTCTGATTCTTCCCTGTTTGGCCAGGTTCAGGGATCAGATCAAAAACATTTTTACTGTTTGTGTGGTACAGTGGTAATCTAGCTGGTGGAAATCTGCGGCATACCAAGCTGAGCATTCTCTCACTGGCAGCATATCCATATTTGATTTTGAAAGTGCGGATCCTAAATTTTCAGAGCATCCATCTTTTCTAGGCCTCAGAATGCTCTTCCTTCCTCTGCTCTTTTGCTGGTTCTTCTTTGGGTTGACTCAAATGATTAAACTCATTAATCCCTCAAACCAAACTTAAACAAACGAGGACCATGAAGCCCAACTGGAATGATTTGGCAACATACACATTATTAAACACTCTTACTAGCCAAAGCAAGGTGGTGCATCCAAGCCACTCTTATGGAATAGTCCCTGCTTAGTTATCCATGCTAACTCTCAAATTGGGCCTGGGAACTCTTTGTATAGTTCTACTTCACCTCAGCCAAACCTATGCCAGGGACCTCTCTAACAAAGGGATAGTATAGGTAATACAATTTCTCATTCTGTGTAATTTGCTGTTACAGATATATCCCATTTATCCCTAGTTTGTCTGACTGTAGAGTTCATAAGCTTAGGCAATATCTAGCAGAGAATTAAGTAAGTACAAATGTGCTAAATGAAGCTCAGTTTGAACAAACACCAAAATGCTAAATGATTTGAGAAGACATCTGGAGGATGCTTCTTTTCAGACATATATTTTGCCATTGTTTTCCACAAATCTGTTACCTTAAGCTTTAAGTATTAAAATGCACACCATCTTAATGTTGTAGGGAGATAGATAATGTGTTTGTTGTGAAGGTATATGACATCACCTGTAATGAATGTTTGCTGGGTCTCTATACTGTATCTCTGTATTGCCTAAAAAGCTTTTCAAACTCCTTCTAACTCTGCAAACACAATTAGGTCTGATACACCACACTGATGTTCCTCAAAAACACATGATTTAAAATACATCACTCAGACTTGTGAGATTGATTCTCCACTTGTGTCGAAAAGTAACCTAAAATTGTTGATTGAGCAGACATAATGTAGCTAATATTTGTTTGACCAGCTTTTGGAGAAGACTAAAAGCTTGTTTCCTAAAACTATGAAGAAATAGAAAGAGTAAATCTTTGTTAAAATAATTATGTAAAGCTGTGGAATATCTCTGTAACATATAACAAACATGTATAAATACTGTGACTACAAACCTGAAGAGAAGTTTATCATTTTAAATTATAGAAATTAACAAAATATTTTTCCTTTGAGAAAGTCTTTTATCATAAAGATGACAATTTACATAAAGAGAAGAGATTTACTGAGTTTTGTAGCATGGCCAACATCATCTAAGGTAGTAGGCTAAATAAATTTTTTTCTCTTCTAAAGAAAGAGCTATTACAAAACCTGTTGCTTTTCTAAACTTATAATGTTGAACTACAGATATATTTTAAAAAGCCCAAAACTATGCCCTAAGCCCAGCATAATTACATTTATAATTAGGAAACATTTTTTTAGAGGTTTAACTCAGTTCCTATACTTTTATTCCTAGTAAGGTGCATTTTTGTCTTACAATTTTCACCACTTAAGGACCAAATTAAGTTCTGCTGTATTTTGAATATTTTTTTTTTCTAACTGAACATGTTTTTTGCCATGATTCTTTGATACTTTTTTAATGTGAAGAATACTATACATTTAGTTATATATGAAGAACAGGATATTTTATATTCTGTAACTGTCATTTAATTTATAGTTCAAAAACTCAAATCAATCTTAGTGTTCATTACTCATCAAATGTAGGAAAGCAACAGAAGAAATCCTGAAGAACTTCATAGAAACAACACTTGAAAACACTAAGTTTAGATACAAACTAACAAGTTCAAAAAACCCAGAAAAAACCTTCAGCTAGTAAGTCTGTTTATAATAGTTTGTATAAAGTCTTGAAGCACTGTTAAAGAATCATGGAAATGGATTTCAAATAGACAATGATTAAGAAAAATGTAAAAGTAAACATTGAAGTTTGAAAAAATAAGATTCATCTCCCTTAACCACCTGAAATTGAAATGTGTTCAGCTGTTTGTCTAGATTCCCTCAAGATAATGGCAATAAATGGTGGCTTTCAGATGCCAATTTAACAATTTATCCTGCCCTGAAAGAAGTGTCAATGATCTTTGAGATGAAGTGCCTTAGGAGGTGCTGACTTCCCTCTGCTGACTATAGAGGAAACCTCGACTGCTAGGTGACATTAAAACTGACATATTTTTATCAATAGGGCAGGATTCTTCTACTGAACTTTGTAAGATAAATGCCTGTATCTCAACTAGTCATCCTAGACTTTTATTACTCATGAAAATAAATAAGCACTTCTGGAGTTCTTTCATTTAATCTTAGTTGTCTACCTTAGGTTGTAAATAAATAATCAGATGCCGATGTAATAAATAGTAAGTGCTCTTAGAAATGCTTATTTCTCTTCATTTTCCATAAACAAAGTGAAATGACAGACTTAAATATAGACATCAACACTATAGAAAGCTAAATTTTGCCTGATGAGTTCCTCTAAGGTTTCTCCTGCAGAGATAATTTCATTTTGATGGGGTACGTTAGAATTTTGATATGCGTTAAACAGAAACAGACCATGCAGAGGGACCTTGACAGGCTTGAGAGGTGGGCCTGTGCAAACCTCATTAAATTCAACAAGGCCAAGTGCAAGGTTCTGCACCAGTCAAAGTAATCTGTCACGTCCCACTCAGATGAGGGAGACAAGTGACTTAGATTCATAAATTCAGGGAGCTACAAGTCACCTCTCACACAATCCCAAGCACAAATACAGGCTGGGTGGTGAATGGATTGAGAGCAGACCTGCAGAGAAGGACTTGGGGATATTAGTGGATGGAAAACTGAATATGAACCAGCAATGTTCATTCACAGCCCAGAAAGCCACCCATATCCTGGGCTGCACCAAGAGAAGCGTGGCCAGCAAGTTGAGGGAAGTGACTCTCCCCCTCTACTCCACACTGGTGAGAGCCCCCCCTGGAGTACTGTGTCCAGATCTGGGGCCCCCAACACAAGAAGGACATAAACCTGCTCGAGTGAGTCCAGAGAAGGACCATGAAGATGATTGGGGGCTGGAAAACCTCTCTTATGAGGACAGGCTGAGAGAGTTGGTGTTGTTCAGCCTGGAGAGGAAAAGGGGTTTGGAGACCTTTAGTGGCCTTCCAGTACTTAAAGGGGTCTTACAGGAAAGATGGAGAGAGACTCTATCAGCAAATGTAGTGATAGGACAAGAGGTAACAGTTTTAAACTGAAGGAGGGTAGATTTAGATTAGATAGAAGGAAGAAATTCTTTACTGCGAGGGTGATGAGACACTGGATCAGGTTGCCCAGTGAAGTCGTGGATACCTGCTCCCTGGAAGTGTTCAAGGTCAGGTTGGACGGGCTTTGAGCAACCTGATGTATTGGAAGGTGTCTGCCCATGGCAGGGGGATAGGAACTAGATGGCCTTTAACGTCCTTTCCAGCCCAAACCATTCTACATTCACTACGATTCATCTAAAAAACCCAAAAATCTAGTCACCCACAAATGACATAGCCATTTTTGTCTAATCTAACTTCTTTCTGATACAAAAGGAAAATTTTCTGGGATTTCGCTCTGGCATCAGATGAAGAAAAGACAGATGTCAGTTCACAACAATATAAGGCCTTTAGGAAGGCTGGTTTTTTTTTTAATAACTGAAATTATACCAAAACCTGTGTAGAGTGTCTCTACATTTTCATGTGATCTTGGGTAGGAAATTAGTGAATACATTTCTGAAACATATGTAGTTAGGATTAGGTAGTCAGAACTTGCAGTACAGGATTCCTCAACCAGAAGATATCTAATGCCAGAATACGTACAACAAAAAAGATACCGTTCTGAGTGGGCCTGTACAAGAAGAATGCTTCACCAACATTGTGTTTCATTCAGAGGTCTAAATGGATATGGCAGCAGGTGGAAATCAGATAGCTAAATTTGCTAACACCCTAGCCATCTCTGTCTTTCACTCACAGATGTTATTACACAAAGATACAGATGTCTAAGTTATTTGTGTAGCAGGTCTTGCATTGCTGAAGTTTTCACTCTCATAAACAGAAAGTAGGATTAGTTCAATTTAGTATGTTAAGTTAGAAATTTATTTTTTCTTTAGTATGCTGGGATAGAAACTTTCTTCCCAAGACATCAAGCATTCTTCTCAGGGTGGCAGTATCTATCAGAAGGGCAAGGTGGGAGACTGACTGGTAGCTGTAGCTGCTTCAGCTGTCTGATTTTAATCTTCTGTCACATGTCTGCTAGAGTCTTTAGTGAGATAAAGCACTGCCAAGGATTAGACAGACTATTAGTGAAATAGATTTTAATTAAGAATATTGACTTATTGTGAATTTAGGTCTATACCTTTTTCTCCTGTTTCACCTTGAAAATCCAAGGTCAAAGTAATTCTGAGAGGGGATGTTAGCTGACTTAGGTAAAACAAAAGCCAAGTACAATTGTTATTTAACTTCCACAAAAAGGTGCTACTAGTTTCTACTCAGTACTTCATCTTAAATTGCACTAAATTACTTGGTAAATTAAATGATCTTAAGTAACTTCCCTGAACATCTTCTCTAAGTTAATCTTTCCTGTAATCCAAACATAGTTAATGTTTGCATTAAGATGTGCAACTGAAGCTCCACAGAATGTGAGGTTCATTGTTTTACACACTGTCCTGCTGCAAGTACCTTCTAGTCTATATATCAAAGTCAGGCTGAGGAAAAATTATAGGTGATGTAAACTGGCAAGAAAAATGTGGCAGACTCACTTCTTCCCCAGTTCACAGTTCAAAGCGTGTCTTCTGGATCACCCAATTCAATAAATTAAATTTTATATCATTAAATATCCATTGACCATCCAATAACTTTATGATATCTGGAGAAAATAATGTACAGGTTATACATCATTTATTTTCTATCCAATCCAGATATGCTTGATCCCTAAAAAAAACCCTATCCTTATTTCTACAGAGGTATAATTTCTGTAAAAAATCCTCCGTGGAAACTGTATACAAAATGAATTTATGTGAGAAAAGTTTGGCTTAGAAAGACTATCTGCTCTGGTGTTATGGAGATAAGAATATACTTAATACAACATAAACTGATATAGGGAAACAGCTCTTTGATACCCTTGACATATAATAAACACTGTCACATGGCAGAAAAGGAGGAAAACAAGTCTTTGTATAGAATATAATATATGCAGTTATTCAGTTTGTCACAAAGACTGGAAATGTCATTAAGAAAAATATAGACAATGACTATAATGTCATTTCTTTGGAAAAAATGTTCAAAAATGGGAAAGAATTGCATAAGATAAATTGGTAAAAGCCTATTGTGTTCACAGTATTAGAAATGTGGTTTCCAATAATCATGCCTGAATGTGCTATTTAATCCATTCTAATGAATTGGCAGTTCACTGACGAAATGCGGGAAAAGGTAGATAAATCAGTTTTCTCCCATTTTATTCTCACAATATTTCTCTAAAACTTTGTAACATCAATCTTGCTAGATAGTTGAAACATGGCAGTATGGTTTTTTATATGACTTTTGACATTTCTTTATAATACAGTTGACTTTGAATGTTGGGTAGATCTACTTTGGCAAAAAGTCATATTTGCTATTGCATAGTTTTGGTAAGCACATTTTTACAGCTGTGTTACGGTCACAGATGAATACACTTTACTTGCTTCTAATGTGGGAAATATAGAATTTATCTTTATACTTCCTGGCCTGGAGAGTTATCTGCTCCTTTATGTATACCACAACAGTTCTGCATTATTAACTTGCTCTTTATCAGCTTTTATCCTCTAGTGCAAAGGTTGCTAATCAGCCATGTGAACCCACACATGAAGGTAGTTGTATGGATGGGTAAAGCCACGAATACCCATCTCATAACTAGAGCCAAAGGGAAGAGTTTCTGAGTGCATTTCACAAATGGAAAATTGTAAAGGTTTCTGGATCTTCCACTGAACTATGGGGTTAGACTGCCTTTGTACCAGAGAGGGGACCAGATCACCTATCAGTCTGCACAACCTCGCTAGTGGCATGGTGTAGCTCTGAAAAGCCCAATTTTGACCCTTGTTCAGTGACCAACATGTGGCTCAAGATCCAGAGACTGGTGTCTTCTGCAGTATGTAGGAAGCATTATAATCCAGTTTGTCTATTTGATTCATACAAAAGATGAAACACAGCTGGAATAAAACCTAGTAAAAGAGTCACCTGGCTCAGAACAAGGGACAGATGATTTGGTTATGCCCAAAGTATTTGTCATATATTTTCCATATATATACTGCTGATTTCTTCTGATGGACTCAGGTTGTACAGAAGAAACGTTATAAACGAGAGATGAGCCATACCTGCAAGTCATGTTCAATTATTTTTGCATACATAAACAGAAGATGCAGGAAACATGCTATTACATCATCATATATGCATCTGAATCTTATAATGTTGGTCTTCACAGATCCAGCTCTCACTTAAAGTTCTGGGGGGGAAGCCATAAGCATCCAAACTCGGTTTTTGGAAGGAGCTCTAACAGTATGAAAATTATCCCTCTCAATGAGCCAGAACAAACCCAATTCATCAAACATAATTTTGATAACGAACATCACCATTTTACATTCAAATACCTCTCAAAATGGTGGCAATTTATTAATGTCAGATTAAAGGGCTCAATTCATTATTCCCTTTCAGTAAAGAGGCAGTTAATGAGTGATGCATGCACATGGACAAGCTTCTAATTAGAGCTTCTCTATGTGTTGAAAGCTTGGTGCTGGGATACTGAGTGGCTGCCAGCAGACTATTGACTTTTTTCCCTCTTTGCTGAACATGACTATTTATACAGCTTATTGCTAATGAGATGATAATTGAGTCTGCCATATCTAAATAAAAAAAACCCCTTCTGTTTATTGCTGAATCCTCTAAATGGAGTTCAATTTCAGAATATTCTCCCCTGACTCATTTTCGTCTGCACTCTCTGTGCTCTGATTGAAAAATAATTTTGAACAATAGGAACAGGATGCCAATTTTTAAAAAAGCACGTTGTTTCTAATATTAGTTTAGAAAAGAACTTAGTAAATTTGTGCCAGGGTATTTACATTTAGTTTTACTTAAAACAATGCCAAAATGCACTCAAATATGTGGTGAATGCTCTGTAGAAAATGCATAAATTCAAGTTTCTATGCCCTGGAGAGGTTCCAATCATTCTGTATGGAATGCAAGCAGACTAAATGATCACCACAAAACCAGCAGCAAAGCACATTAAGAAGAGTAGAATGAAGGCAAGAGTAAGGATTAGAGCAATTAAATCATTTGGTTAGCTAGTTTAGGTTTGCATAGGAGTGAAAGCTATTTAAATGTGAAGATAAAGAACTGTTTTTATGATCTTCAGCTTACTATTGAGCAGGCAGTAAATTCAGTCGAGTGCATTCTTACACTCCTTTTCCTGTATAATGTATATTTTAAGACAAATTTTGGAAATATTTTTAGCAGTAATTTTAGCAATATTTCTCTAAAATGTTTGATGATTCTTCAGGCATCATACAGTGGCTGAAATGCCCATTGGATTGCTTTTTTTTTTTTTTTTCAATTTAGTTATGCTCTTTTTTTTTTTTTCACTTCTGTTTTCCAATTCATGAACAATACCTCTGGGATAAAATCTTTTCTAGTCATACCGTCTAAAACAAGTCTGAAAATCTCTTCAGTGCATCATTCATCATCATCTTTTGTACTGACAGCAGTTCACTGTTATGTGTTTCATGATGTTGTTTGCATGATTCTCCGTGGTTTGTGAATTCTCTTAGGTTCTGTGGGTGAAGGCTAATCACAGTGAACACAAAGATCTGGAAAGGATCAAAGGACAATGACAGGTGGAGAAACTATAATAACCTAATCAGGAGCACACTGGTTAAGCTACTCCAAAAAAACAGTAGAAGGAAAAAAGATCACTGACTCTGCTGTGAAACTTACTAAGATGCATCAAGAAAAGAATCTCTCTGTAAGACCATCAAAACTAGAAGAGTTATTGCCTAAAGATGTGTAGGACTTACCTTGGAATGCTGGGGGGAAAGAATATTCAGATTGTCTAAAACTTATTATGAGCTGTTTTAAGGGAATTATGGTAACATGTGACATATGTTTACGGGAAGGACCAAAAAAAGGGAAGTGAGGTCTCGGGGTAAGGATAAAGAGAGGAAAAATAGAGGTAAAAAGGTGATAAGAAGGGCTAATTACCTGTAAACAGGTGGCTGGTCAGTATGCTCATCTGGGAAGCCCTGCACCTCATCACTGTAGTCTGTTCTACATTCTTATTAAATCCTTTTCCTATCTTTGGGGTGGATGCATTTCCCACCTGATGCTCTGTGTATACATGCTAGAGTACTTAAAGATAAACATGCTGAGTACCGGGGGAAGAGATCTATGTGACAACCTCCTGGAGTGGGAAGCTGATGCCTGAGAGGCCCCAAATCTGGGTCACAGCAGCTAGAGGAGACCAGGGTCTAGGATCCAGCAGCTGGGTGGACTGAATAAGATCAGCTACAGGAAAGACCCCATGTGTATATATATGTGTGTGTGTAAGCATATATTCCACTAGCAAGATTTAACCCTGATCTGCAGGAAGAGAGGAGTGGGATTGAGCCATTGATGTTCACTGTGTTTCTTTGGGTGGCAGCACGGGCACAGCTCTGTGTGCTGCATATGTGGACTGCTCTATGTGCCATTTGTAGCATACATGCCTATGGAGATGGTGTGATCATCCTTGCTGCTGTTTGGAGCTGAGGGCATAAAAATCCAGCAGACCTGCAACTATGAGACTGTAACAGGAGAAAATTCCCTGGGCCCAGAAACCTACCAAATTTGTCTCTCCCTAACGAATTCTAGAAATCTCAGTTTATCTGCAAGCTAGAGAAGCTAGAGAGCTTCCATCATTGGAAATGTTTAGGTTAGAGAAATAATCTGTCAAGAATGGTATAGATGCAATTGATCTTACTTGGGGCAGAATGAACAAGCTAAATGAGGTCACTTCCAGCCTTATGATCTCATTAATCTCCATCATTTGGACCATTATTCACACTCTTGGAAATAAAAACAGCCATTGACACAGCTGGTCTTGTTCTGTCTGACAACAAGGAGACTAAAGGGCAAGCTTGCAGCATGGGGGAGGCTTAAAAGGTGAGTTGCAGTTACCTGAAAGACAGTTACAGACAAGAGAGTCAATCTCTGCTCAGTAAATAAAGGATGGTAAAAACAAGGTGAATGACAACAAATTGTGGGTTGGTGGTTCAGATTAGACATTTAGGAAAATATTCATCATTAAGAGGGTAATGCAGCACTGCAGCAGGTTTGCTAGAACAACTGAAGAAAAACGTCCATCTTTAGCGGTATTTAATGTTCAGTAGGATAAAGCTACAGGTGACCTGATCTATTATTGGCAATGGTCCTGCTTCAAGTGGGAGTCTAACTGCATGACCTGCATCAATCCTTTATAACCAGAAATTCCATAATTCTGTGACCTCTGCAGCAGCTGCTTTGAATGACAGTGTTTAGGGCAGGTTATGTTCCAACAGTTTGTTAGTAAGACTGACACAGGCTGTCATGACTTAGCTAGTTAGCTAATATGAGTGTGACTAGATTTTTAGTACTCATGTGTGATCAGTGATACACTTTTCTGTTTCATCTTGAAGATGACACATTTCACAGCACTATTGTGATATTATTTCACAGCTGTTATATCTGAATCAACATTGTCAAGTTTTCCTTAGGATACTATTATCAAAAAGAACTGCTTATATAGTGGACTATTCATGCCTTGTAACAAACCATCAACTCAGTTTTTTAGTACTAAAATGATGTTTGTAATAGCACTTCTAACAACTGTGTTTGTGCAAGGGATATCCATGGCAGTTCAAAGCATTTTAGTGCAAGGACAAAATGCCAGTTTAGAGTCTTCAGGTACTAAAATTAAAAAAAAATTTTTTTTTTTTTAAATTGGCTTCCTATACTGCTTACAGTATTCATCACATAACGTACAGATGTGTATAATGAAACAAGCTCCCTTTACAGAAAATAGACATAGATACTGTGATGGTGTCATTTATCTCACACTAAAGTTTATATTTAAAATTAAAGAGAAGAATTATATCCATTCTTTTCAGTTCCCATAAAAGCACTTTAGGGTAGGTAGCTTAGATGCATTTGTCTATATTGTAGGTGTCTTTGTATGCGTAGATGTAAGATGAAGTAGTAGTCTTTGAAGCGTTACCAGGTAGATGAAATTATAGCATAATGTTTACAGTAAGATGAATCTTATGATGAGCTTCAGAATCCTGCCCTCTTAAGAACTGAGCAGATTAAAAAAACCTTCCAGGCATTTTTTTCCTACTCTTTTATAGCCTGAGAGGTAATAGACAAGTTTCACAGAGGATTTTTGTTACTCAGTGGTGCTCCAGGGTTTCCTAATCCATGATGCATGAAGCTTTCTTTATCTGATGATGAAAGTTTAAAAATGGTAGGAATTTCCCTAGGCATTTTTTCTGGTCTGGGGATGTTTTTGGACAGAAAAATAGTGCAATTCTATTATTCCACATCTATCTTACCAAGCCATCTAACCTCTTAAAAAAGAAAGAAATCTTAGTCTGATTTCCAAAGATCTGCATACTGAAATGAGATGGCTATTGAGGGAGGATACCAAGTAAATAAGCGTTTCAGAGTTTCAATAACAGCTATGTACAGCATCCCAAATGAGCCTTTTAGTGCCTTTCACACAGCACTTTCTCTCCAATTCTACCCTCACGAGCCCATCAGTCAAAATGAGAAAAGGGTTGCCTAGTTTGCAGATTCTGATAACGTGTAAGTTAGGTGCAGTCAAGTCTTGAGTTCCTTCTCAATGTGTCTACAAGCTGAAGCTTAGATGTAGGGAAAATTTTGATGCTAAATTCTTAAGCTCTTCCTGAAATTGATTTAATGTATCTTTGTTTATGTAACAGTCTGGCACATACTTTGAACTAGTCATCTGCTCTGAATAGAAAGAGACAGATGGCAATTCGTCACACCTATCTTAGACACCTACATTTTGACAGGATGAAAAACCTTCTGGAGGTGCTTAACTCTTCACTGGATCTAACTTTTATTTATGTTCTTAATTATAACTCTGAAATTTGTCACTGAAATTGTGCTTGATATAATGATGTGTCTATACCATAAAATGCACCATGGTTTAACACAGTATGCCTTCCTGAGGTAGATATACCATATTATGTAGTGTTCCTCCATGGAGACCAAATGCTGCAGGACACAAAATACACAACCTGTTCAAGTTTGTTCAAACATAATGATACTACTTCTTGATGTATGATACCACATTTCTATAATACATCATTGTTCTGTGGCATGAATACTTGTGAGCTGGACCATATGTTATGGAACTTTGCTTCACACGTCCCAGTGCTTCTGATTCTTAGAGTAGTCCACAAAAATTTTTTATTGAAACCTGCAGGGTGGGCTTGCCATAGGTGTCACTGAAAATAACTAGGAATTATGTTCTCAAGTCTTTCAGGTTCTTCTGAAAAAGTTGTTTTATAGTGGAGTCATCTGACTGCATGTAGTATCTGCTATATCTAATATCTTCACACATTGCCTGGGTTCCCTTGTGAAGCAGTGAACCTCTGGAAATAAGGGAGAAAGGATCAACAAGAAGTGAGATAAATTGCCCCAAATGTTACACCCAAACCTCTAAATTCATCTGAAATAAAACCCATCCTCACAGCTTTATCAAAAGTAACCAAAGCCTTTTTACATTTAAAATGACAGAAATGCCATCACCAGATAATATTGATTTCTTGCACCTTGCCTCCCTATCTTTCTTTGAACAGGAGAAAGACCTCTAATTAACTATAAGGCATAGCATGATGTCATCTCCAGAATGATATCAAAGTAAAAAAACAAGCTTGATCATGTATCACATGACATACATATTATAAAAGATCTCTCCAGGCACAGATTTAAGTAGTAATGCAGCTGCAGAAGTTGCTGGTGAGAACTCATCTGAATTACTATACATTTTTCATCATTTATCATCAAAACCAATGAATCTGCACTGGAAGAGGAAGAGAAACGAATTATCAGGATGATCAGCAGAAAAGAAAGCCTGATTACAAGAGGACAGAGAAAACACATGAAAGTGGAAGTGACTGTTAATGCTCACACCAGGAAAATTTGTCCCAGCAAGCTACTTACAGCATCTCTGCATAACAACACCTGCTGAAAGGGACAAAGTGCTACTAAATCCCTCAGCTTCATTGAACACTTCTGTTTCAGGGACAGCCACCGTGCACATGAACAACACCTCACATTCCCGTTGCCCTGGAGCATACATATTGAACCAGAACGCATTGCAGGGAGTGTTACAAACTTCGTTGCCTCCTCCTCTGGGATGCCTCTCAGTCTGGCCATGTAAATAGCTCTCATTAGTGATGTTTAGACTAGGTTAAACAAGCCATACTTTTTCTTTGTTTGGATGTCTGGGGAGGGACAGAACAGTGAATCACTGAAAAGATCCTGATGAGTTAGTCTGAAGGTAGATACCCTTCTAGGTGTCCTTAGCTGCAATGCGAGAGGAAATAAATTTCAGCTCATCAATCCTGATTTGATATTACAGATATAAAAAACCGAAAGAAACAGCAAAGCGAGCTTTTCTATTGACTATGACAAACCCAACACATTTTAAGAGTAATATTGCAATCTTAAATGTTGCACACATAATAAATATGATTATAAAAAAATGGTTTGGGGAAGGATCTGGATACATTAAGCAGTCAGCCTTAAAATAGACTTCTGTTAGATAAGTTTATCAGCTTTCCATGTCTTATCTAAGCCTCCCTCTTTTTTCTACTGGGAATACCTGTAAACATTGAGATAATGCACTAAGAATCTAGTTAATTTTTATCTCCTGGAAGCACACTACTTCTTTGGGGCAAACACTTTATATAACAGGTTATGCATATATGGGGGGAGGGGTGTGTATATATGCATATATATAAATATGTTTTTTCATACATGTTTGTGTACTTTTATACACAGCAAGAAAATACATAATAGCTAATCAATTGTATTTTTATATGTATTTAATTGGTTTATTTATATTCTCAACTTTTTGTTCATCTTGTTTTTCATAGCTACTGACTCCACATCAGTTTGTCATTATGATGTCATTATCATTACAATACATTTGGAGATTTTTCCAAATAGAAATTCTGCACAAAACTACTCTCCCAATAGTTTATGATTTAAATACAAATAATCTTGAAATACAGTCATTCTAATCTTAAACCTCTTTTAGGTTTTAAAATACTTCAAACACATTAGTCAAAACCTGGGGGGGGAGGTAAGGCATCTTCCATCATTATGAGTAGTACCTCTTCCACTTAGAGGTAATCAGCTGGGTGACCTTCATTCTGTTCCCTGCTACCCCTCCTATCAATGGCTGTCCTTCAACTTCTGCATCACCCTTAACCCTTATTAAGGGTCATAGCTTTCCCAGTCCTTTTTTTTTTTTTTTTTTTTTTTTTTTTTTTTAATGTATTCTAACAGTATAAAGTAATCCAGTCTCTGCTGGATTAAAAAAAATGTCCATTAGAAACTGGAATGAACAAGCATGCTAGTAAATACAGCATGTATTTGGAAGACTGAGATTGAAAACTTACTAATATTGAAAAAGATTAATAAACTTGGTTTTTATTACATAGGGTTGCATACTTCAAAAAGACATGCTGATAGTTCCCAAACTTAAAGTAATCTGCAGATCAAACCACACTGGTAGGAAATATCAGCTCTAATCTCAGCCCAGATGAGTTAAAATAAGTGTTGGAAGCTATATTTCCCCAAACCTAGATTAAATCTCCCACCAATGAGCTATTTCTGTATTTTGATGAGGTTTAAATGATATCTGTGCTCTGAGAACTGCTGCTCCACAGGTAGTATCAACTTTCTGACACTGAGCACATTGGTGCCGTTAGGATTCTACCTAGAGGCATAAATTTAAGCTACATCTATACAAGTAAATTACAAAGTGGCAGGGACCATTCCCAGCACCATTATTCAATCATCTCAGTGTTCAGTTGTTAGAACTGTCCCTAATACAGTTGTGGTTTGGACCAATTCCTAATTCTAATAAACTTTTTTTTGAATACTTACCCTCTTTCAAAGGCCGAGAGACTTTAATAGCATGGATTTAGGCCATTTAGCACCTAAATCCAATTATGGGCACAAGTAATTGACTTGTATATAGTATACACTGTAATTTAGTGGTTAATGCTGCAGCTCAGGTGCCTGGGGAGCTTTAAAAAAAAGAATTGAGATAACTATGGAATTAGGCAGTTTCACAAATAGGTTGGAGTTTGAGGAACAAACACATCTAGACTCATGACATTTAAGTCTTATTTTCCTCAGGGAACAAGATAATTAGACTCCTGAATTTAGGATACGAGTAATCTCAAGTATTTTTTTTTCCTCCAGTACAATAAGAAACTAAAATTTGAAGGTTACACATAAAAGTCTCCTTTTAGTAGATGGAAGAATTTTAGGTCTTATATTTCCCTTCAAGACCACTTGCAACAGTAAGTTCCCTATTAACCTTCCTCTTGCATGGATTGCAGTTCTGAAAAGATTGATTTAATCTCGTATATCATTTCCATTCATGACTTCTAATTGAACTTTATGGACAGATATTTTTGCATTTGTCTCCAAGATATTACTTCCAACAATCAGTGGCCTAGAGTTTTAAGACTATTTCCCCTTTTGTTTGCTTTTTTTTAACCATATATTTCGTATGTTTCTAGCACATTCCTTCTACTGCCTCAGGAAGTAAGGTTATTGTTATTTCACTACCATCTTTTAGTGTTATGAAGAAGATAAATACACCATTATAAACCAAAATAGCCCATGTACATGACAAAACTAGTGTATCACACTTGCATTCTGTTTAGGACACAAAGCTTATAATGCAGCATTTCCCGCAGGGAAAAAAATCACTTGTAAACAGATATTAGTGAAAGACACAGAGCATCCCTGGGACCTGGAAGTTCTGCTGTGCTTGTAGCTGTTATTTCAAGGTTCCTGAGCTCACCTGTAATTTATGCTTTCTGAAGAAATGCTCAATTTCAGATTCCATCACTATTATCTTTATCATTTATTTCTTTCCTTGTCACTGGGCATAGGATGGAATTTTAAAAATACTGAAAACAATTGTCCCTTTTGTTCATTTTCTCATTTGTGGGGGTTTCCTAGTTCAACAATTTTACATTTTACTTTCTTTTTAAACAACAAAGTTGGCATGAATTTAATATTATATTTTGTACTAAGCATCGGTAGTTTCACTTTACAAAGAATAACAGTTGTAAACAAAGACTTAGAAGCCATGTTCTTTGCTTTGAATATTTTCTAATTATTGAAAAAAGAAAAATGTTTCTGTGAAAGGTTGGGGGTTTTTTTATATATATATTTAAAGCAACAAAAGAGTACTTGGGAGAACCACATTCATAAAGTAATTCTTATGCAGACTTTCTTCATGAAACTGAACAAATTTATGTTTAATTTGTTTTAAAACTTGTCCTCAAACTGTGGTGCTAAGAGGAGTTGTGTGCTGCTCAGACTTGGTTATTAAAGAAGCGAAGGCTGAACAAAAAAGTCAGGTTTTTATTAGACAAACTGTTAAATTACAGATTCCTGCTTGCCATGAAAAATGTAAGAAATCCTTAGAAAAATGCACATCAATATCTCCCCTCCCAAGAATTTAAAAACAAAAAACCTCATAGGAATTATAGTTCTGTTATGTACTATTGAACTTCCATTTAAAACTACAGCCCGAATCTCTTCCATACATCACCTCCACTTACAAAAAAGTATGAGGATAGGAAAACAAGGCATATTGGAAAAAAGGTGAATCAGTCGGGAAAGAAACTTCCCCTCTGCATAAGGAAGCATGTCATGTGATGTTATTAACTGTTATCAAGACTCTTATAACACTAGTTTTAGTTTTTGCCTTGGCTACTTTTATTCTGAGAGGTTGTTCTACAATCCCTCTTCTCTTTCCAAATTCCAAGGTAAATATGCCAATGATTATTTTCCCTGAATTAGAGTTGCCCACTTGTTATTAAACCAGGATTGGCTTTCAGCTTAAAAAAAAAAATTACTTTTCCCTTTCCATCATATGTCTTACTTCAGATACTTACGTATGCATTACGAATAGTCCTAAAAGATTGAAAACATGAACAGCATGCTACAGCTGTCATAAGGCATTCTGACAGCAATAAGGCATTCTCCCAGTCAATAATTTTATATTTGTCTTTTGCAAAAGGAGAAATCATATCTCTAAAAAAAAAGGCTTCCCAATGCATATCTAATAATTACATACGCAAAAAGAACAAAACCAATACTGAACTTTTAATGATTTCAAGTATTTTCCATAGACCTTTTAAGTCTTCATAGAGTTCTTGTCAAAAACATGACAAGTAATGGTTTTCTGATAAATATGTTTTAAAAATTTTTTTTTTTCTAGATATATTATTTATTAACAGGGTCTTTTTACATTATATATAACAGTTATTTCCTCTGTGTTTCAGATCCAATTGGATTTCTCTAAAAAATCTTACTCTATTCTATGTTATGCTATGATATGCTAATGTAAATCATGCTATGTTATGCTATTCTTTCTACTTTTTTTTCTTCTGAAGAAAAGAACTTTAAAAAATCACTATATTTTAACAGATGCACATCACAACTACTTTTCACTTTTATTAAATAAGAGAGACATGTAGAGATTAGGAAGCAAGTCTGAGGCATGTAAACAGATTGACAGAGCTTCTGAGAAAAGCTTGGCCTGTGATTAATGATCCCCTTGCACATGAGTGCTTGTTTTGTTCAGATACATGGTATATCTAAAATTTAATATTGAATTACAAAAAAAAAAAAATGTTTACTTTTAGGAGAGCTTTGGGAACAAGAGCAACTTTCAAAATCATGCCTGAATGGTTTTATTGTCATCTATAAAAACCATTATTTCTGGTTTATTTGTCAAGTTAATGCAAGATGTTGTAAATATTATTTCAGTCTCATGTGCCCAAACTCATTTCTTGTATAAATGTTTTTAATATTTGCATTTTATACTCTTGATTTTTATCTCATAGTGTAATGGTAAGATAGGAGTCAATTACACAAAACTTTGGAGGTCATGTTCTGTCTTTAACCTAAATCTGAAAGAGAGAAATACCTCAGAAAAAGAAAACCTCCCTAAACCTGAAAGAGAGAGACAATACCTCAGAAAAAAAAATCTCCCTTCAGATTCTTTGTTGTTCCTTGGTAAACATAACTTTATATAGAGTATCTTCTTCAGATAAGTGACAGTGGAGAAGGGGGAGGCACCTTCATAAAGAGAATGCACAATCCTCTTATCTACAGACAGGAGGTATGTTATACCTCCATACTATGAACAAAAACAGTGTTGTGTAGACACAAACAATGGGTACTTTGGTAGATTTTTTTTCTTATAATCTCAAAATTTCTTATATAGAAATCAGTATTTCTTAGATCCTGTGCCCATGGCTCTGTTGGAACACAGATGGTTGTATAACTTTGATAATAAGTGTAAGCATTCAGCTTTCATGCAGTTGGAGTTTTTAGCCTTGAGTAATGAATAAAACTACCTGTTTCCATCTAGAATGTTTATTATTCAATTTATGTCTTTAAAAGTATAATTAATATCAGAGCAACCCTGACTTCTTCCTTCTGCATGTGTAAAGTTAATGGAAACTCACCTTTATGCATTAGAAATGAAAGGGGAATGGCTTTTCTGATTACATGAAAGAAATGTTTTTATGCAGTTAGTTTTAAATTTATTTTTAAACATATAAGTTTAATTTTCTATATAGAAAAAAAAATTATCTGTGAGAATATTTTGATTTATAGCCAAGGAAATAAACCCTTCTGTAAGATACACTTTAAGGAAGAGTCTATCACTTACGGAGGCCAAAAGTGCTTTATGTCTTCTAGTAATTGTTTTCATGCTGATACCCAGGGTGACTTTTAGCAAAAAAGAGCAGTCAGTGAATTCGTATACAAGGTTTGTGCAATTTTTAGTGAGATGTTTACTAATTACTTTTCAGCTGATGTGTAATCAGACTTGGGGATTATGCAGTCTAAATGTTACAGATTTTTAATAGGATGAAATTGGTGAGAACTCCATTTTGAGATACTCAAGTTCAAGTGTTGAAATTTATTTTTTTGTAGAATTAAAACTACACCTTTAAAAATAATGAAAAATGCTCCAAATAAATCTACAGATGTCCAGAATGGCTCAGAACATTCACTTGAGCATTCATTTGAGGTGCAGAAGAACTAGAATCAAGGTTCAGTTTTGCACAGTGATTTGCCTCTAGCCTTAAGAAACTCCGTGTCAGTGGTCTGTACACTCCAAGTTACATTATTTCTGCTTGATCTCTTCTACTTCCTGGTAGTGACATTCTTTTGGTTATTCTGGAACTTTGTTATACAGGGCTTTCACCTATGACATGTGAAGCCCTTGGTTTAATCCTTTACCTGAATCAAACATGACAAATTTTCTGGCAAATAAATTTTTTTAGGGGAGTGAGTTAAGCACTGAATGAATGACCAAGTTAGGATGGATTTCTCTCTTACTCTAGTCAGAACTTGCAAACTGAATACAAAAATAACCTGCAACAGATCCAAAATCGTTGAGACCACAAGGTTGATTTTAAAACTGGTGTTTTTCAAGGACAGAACCTTTTTTCTTCCAGTTCTAATAATCAATACAAGAGACAGTGTTTTTCAAGGAAGAGCTTAAGAGACTGAGTCATAAGATGATGTGATCCTCAATTAAAAAAAAAAACCAACAAAAACCCAAAAAACAACAAACATACTATTTTGAATGATGAAAAAGAATTACCCAAGGTTTTGGAAACTACCTTATGCTCCCATTCATAATAATTAATCACTTTTTTCTTTTTGACCACATCCTTACCTACCAAACAGATTTACATCTCACTTATTCTTCACTGAAATATTTTTCATCTCTGAAATCCAGAAAAGGTGCTTACAAGGGAGTATCTAGGTCTAAGCTTCATATGTCCTTTATTTACTTTTGCCACACTTTATCATTTTTGTGATTTTTATAAATATATATGCAAAATTTAATACCAAGTAATCTAAATGTTACTTCACTTCAGGTGTTTTTTAATGATCCCATTTCTTTAAAAAATATATCTCATTAATAATCACAAATTTCCTTCAAGAGAACATTGCAGTGTAGGATATTTTTAAGGATACGTGATCAGAAGGCTCTGTGCTTTTTTTTTTTCCCCTACACTGAAATGTGAGTTTTAGAGCTTCTTTAAATTAAGCTATCTGAGTGTCATTTTATTTTTGCCTGGATTACTCTTGGATGAATGATATAAGAAAAGGACCTCCAGTGTTCATTGACTTCTTCTGAGTTCATTCTGTCTGCTTTACCACAGGTATTAACTATATGCAACATTCAAGATTGGTTAGCTTTGATAATGTCTAAAAAGTCTGAGAATGTTTCATTTCTATATAACATTATTAGGGCTGTTCTGGGATAGCGAATGTCCATTTGTAAACAAAGTACTAATCCATTGTCAAAACTAACAAATCTCATCATGCAGTAATGAAGTCCAAAGTAATCTGTATTACTGTTCACCAAGGACTACTTTTCTGGCAGCAGTTACAGTGAAAACCCAGCCAAAAAGTCTTTGAGCTTTAATTAATAATTGGGTTGTGAATCAGAAAGACACTGAAAGTCTAAAAGCCAATCCCCTATTCTGTAAATTAGCAGCTTGTCTTTTTTTTTTTTCTTTTTTGATATTTTCTGCAACCTAGTGTATGCCAGAAAAGATCTATTAGCATGCTCAAAAAAAGATCTATTATAATCTATGAATAAAACAGCTCTGACTGAGCATTTGAATGGGTCTGTGGTTCAGTGTCTTATACACCTGTGGAGGTACGTTAGAGGATCGAGACCCCCTCTTGCCCTGCTATCCCACATGCAGATAGCCTTGTGAGGCTAGCCTCTGAGAAGTTTCAGGTGGGTAATGGTTAGCACTATTAGCAGAGACAATCAAATGGAAAGTCTAAAAAAAATTACTACTATTATTGAAGGAATTAATGTCCAAGAAACATTGTTCTTCTAATTCCTCTTTATAATAAACCCCTTATATTATATGTAATTAACAAAGACTGAACAGAGACAATTTATGAGTCTGAATAATTTCACTTTTCAAATTTCTGTAGCTAGGTTTTAAAAAAAACAAGTTTACTAAGACAAATAGAAATATTTTCCATTAAATTATTGCAAAGTCTAATCACTATTTTATTTAATATGTTTTCCCAAGAACATTTTCTGCTCCAATTTGACATACTGGTTTGTTGAAAAGATAGAACAAGTTTGAAATTGTATAAATTATACTGATTAAAGGAACCTTCAGTTTAGGAATAATTAAAGCCTAACACTAAAAGTCAAATCAGCAAAGACTTAGAAGTACAGCAAAGGGAGAAGTACAGTATAGGAAATAGTGGTTCATTAGGGGAGGAGATCAACAAAAGAATAAAGGAAGAAAAGTTGTTAGGCACAGAGAAGACTATAAATCAATATTTAGATGTCTTGAAACATTATTTTGTATTACAGTTTGTATGTGGGGTTTAGGGTACTTATTTTCCTTATATTAGATTCAGTAAATTCTTTGGTAGCTAGACCATAGTTCTTTGAATGCATGGGTCACTAGCATGAATATCATGTATTTGCAAAATGGAGATCCAAAATAACTTTGATATTTTGAATGACCACACAGCTTTTTAGTTGTTTGTTTGTTTTAACTAAGACCCTTAATACTGTTTTATGCCAGCTAGTAGGTTCTGTGGATGTAGAATGTTACACGAAACTTTGACTTTTTAAAAGACAATTAAGAAAAAAAAAAAAGAAAAAAAAGCTGTTCAAAATAATTTATTTTTTGCTAGCATTATTAGATTCCATCATATGTCTAGATAAACACTACGATCTATTAATACTAACAAAGAGTAATTTTCTTAGCTATGTGGAAATGCTGTTGTGGTCAACAAGTACAATCACCTTCTAATTGCTCTACATACCTCTCGGAAAAAAAAAACAAAGGAATGTGTACAGCATTAACAAATAACTGAGTTATTTTTGTGAGAAAAATTTTCTTCCAGAACATTGAAAGAACAGCTGAGATAATAGCTTAATACTAATGAACATGATTCATTTGGGACCTCAGAGATATGCATAACAGTGTTTTTGAAATGTGGAGGGCATTGAAATACATTAGTACAAAAATATAAGAGAAGTAATTTGATTATGACAGACTTGAAAAAGGAGGCATGGAACAAACAGTGTAACTGTGTGATATCCTACAAATGGGAGAAGTTAAGGAAAGAAGCAGAATAGAAGGGAAATTCTAGTTTTATGATAGTCCAGATACTACAGAAAACAATCTCTATGGCAAAAAGTATTTAAAAAAATAAATTGACATTACTTCAAAGGACATGGATATGAAAAAAAAAATACAGGTGCCTAGTATAAAAGGATAGTGCAGATTTGAAGTCAGAATTAGAAAACTGAAGCCTCAAAATGAGATAATATTAGCAGACTGAAAGGAAGAACAAGTTTTTTAAGTATGTAAGAAACAGGAGATGACAAAACCAGTGTAGGTCAGGACATCCTCATAGAAAATATTCTAAGAAGGATTTACAAATAATTTATATTCACAGTCTAAATATTTAATTTTTTTTTACTGGTCATGTGCACTGCACAAGGGGATGAAGGATACTGTACAGTTCAGATCGAATCCATTTGAGATTGAATACTATTCAACACTCTCATTTATGAGCTACAAGTTGAAGTGAAAAGTCAACTAATCAAACCATAAATGTAAAAGGTACATATCTGGGAGGCATCTCAGATATTTTTTGTAAAAGGATTAAGAAAAACGTTCTTAATCTGCAGACACAAGCTAAAGATCAAAGGAATGAGCATCACTACAGGCAAAAGTAGTTTGTAAAATATAATCTTATAGTGAAATAAACAATAGAGAAGATCTTGGTAGATAATACTACCTATAGGAATAATCTGGAAATTCTAATCATCATAAAAATAAATATGAGCTAATATAAGGTTATTTCAAAAGGTTATAATACTTCATTGAGCACTATTAATGAAAGTAACAGTGCAAGATAAATCATAAAATTATTTCATTGTGCTTTATATTGGTTTAGTTTTAATGCCAGTTTTTCCTCAGGATGTTCAGAACAGAGGTAAACTAGCTGATAGGTACTCTTAGGGCAAATGAAAAAGTTAAATGGTTCAGATAATGATTTTGAAGGTATTGCAAAAGTACAAATCATATTCTTCATGTAAGAAGAAATAAAGACTCAGGAAAATGTAAAAAAAATATTTTCATAATAAAAACTAAAATATTTTAAAAGGCCAGCAAAGAACAACCAGGAAACACTCTAGCAAAAGAAAAAGTAATATTAATTATTACTGAAAATCTTCTTAACTGTTAAAAGAACAGAGGGGAAAAAATTTATTTATCCAAAATTGTAGTTCCCAAGGTCACTGAAAAGAGACCTGAAGCTTAGTGTAAGTCAGCACTATCATCCCAGAAAACACTATACTGTGCGTATTTAAACAAGAATGCAGACTGCAAAGCTAGAGTCATAAACACTGACTTATTCAGTATTAATAAAGTATTACCTGCCTGTGATTGAATTTGGATACTTACCTAAACATGATTCATACCGTTTGAAGAGAGTTAAGAAGAAAACAATCAAAATTGTCAAAAGTTTGGAAAACATGCCCTTCAAGAAAACATTTGAAAGTGTTGAACTACTAATTTAATCTGAACAAGTAAAGACTGCATTTATAGGATAACTCCTTAAATTTAGAAAAGGCAGTTGTAAAGGGAAAGAAAAAAACCCCAATGTCAACATTGATGACTGACTTGACAGGAACAAAAGGATTAATTTGGGGCAAGAAAGTTTCAGTATGAAAAACTTTCTAATAAGAAGAATACTGATGTACTGGAAAAGACCATTTAGACTGTTTAATCACAAGCTTCTGACAATAGACTAAATGAACATTTATCATAATGCAGACCATGCTTTGGTTCAGGGACATAGCATGATGTCTTCTGAAGAATTTCTAGGACCAACAATTTTGCATCTAAAGTTTTTTTTATGCTGTATTTGTATAAATTTGCCAAGCTTCTGACCAATACTTCTCCAAACGTTAATATAATTACAGAACCAAAGTGATCTCATGGAATAATTGGAAAAGCAAAACTATTCTTCATATATATATGCTCACTGTCTTGAGGCACTTTATACCTCATTAGGTGTCTAAAGCCTAGTTGCAGGTTAGATGGCTAAGTGAGGCAGATCAGGTCCATCTAGTGCACCTTTTTTAACGATAAGGTTTTTTTTTGTATATAATACATAGACCATCCTCAAAGATCTTTTATGTATTTATAAATTCCATGTTGATTTAGTCTTTCTAGAATATGAGTGACCCAAATTATACACAATAAAGTTAACATAGATCTCGCAGATTATGTCTCTACTGAAAGTACCCCATGTCACACTTCTTATATAACTATAGTAATTATGCTGATTAAAAAACCAGACAGAAATATCATTTATCACTTCAAAAGAAATAGGGCATGTATAGAACCGCCCAAAAGGAGTAGAAATGCTAGTAAAATAAAATAATCAGTAATCTGAAATACTCCTATTGATTTAGATGTCTTGAGATGTCTACTTTAGTATCTTCACATTCTTTGAAACATACATCAGTGGTAACAGTGAAGGGGAGTATCAGAAACAGACCATATCTTGATATTTAAAACAGCATCATCCATGCATAAAAGTAGATTGCCTGAAAAAAAAAATCAAAATGCAAAGGATCTCAACAGAGGCTTGAGTGAGGTTTACATATGTGCAAATATGTATGCATGTAATATGAAAATATGTAATTTGAAAATGTAAGAGTGGCAGATGTAGATAAGACTAAAGTTCATTGAGTCCACCATACTGTTTCTGGAAGCAGTAAGTAACAGATGCTGATCATTGCTATAAAATAAAAATAAATATAAAAATAAAATAAAGGTAAAAATTAAAGTAAAATAAATTTTATAACTTCTATCTAAACTTTAACTTAGAGTCACCATTGCTAAATAGACTTCTATCATTCAACTGAAAAAATACTTAGATACAGAATTGCCAGTCTTTTATCAGTGGATTTCCTCAGCTTCAATACATCATTAAATCTTGCTTACTGTTCACTTCAAAGAGCTAAAATTGAAGCATCCACATTAAGAAGAATGCTAATTGCATTTCAAGGAAAAAAAAAAATAAAAAGGGGAAAAAAATCAATATAAATGTTGCAAAAGAAGGATTCCAAAAAGTAATTTCACATTCAGGATGAAGAAACGGAAGTCAAGTTTTAGTTTTGCAATATTACAGATCAGTCTTATGAACTATTACTGTATTCAGAACAAAATAACCTTTGAAACTAATTCTTCGATAATCTGCCAAATAACTTTAATCATGGGCACTCGAGGGTAAGTTATATGAAAAAAAATCAGAATCATCACAATACTTTTTTAGTAATATATCAAAAAATAGAGGACTAGTGGAACATAAGTGTAATCTAGATGATAAATCATAAAAACACAGTGTTTTTCAAATGCAAATGGCCTGTCTGCATAAAAGACAGATCACACAGTTTACAGAATACAGGGTGACTGAAGAGTCAGAGGTAGATTTATGGAAAAAGGCATACCTTCAGCATTATTAAACACACAGGACTCTACTACCTGCCAGGAAATTTTACTTTTAATCTTGATCTCTAAAACCTGTTGGGACAGTGCTTCACCTGTGAAGTCTTCCTGGTACACTCTAGATGAATCTCAATGGGATGTGATGGTCATTCATAACTGCACACTGTGATACTACATCCATTGCCAGTGTCATGTTTAGCACCCTGCACCTTTTGCAGCAGCATTCAGATGCCTGTTCATGAATCAGGTGAATATTAGTTCTACCCTCTGAGTGGTAATCATAAATATAAACCCTACTTGTACCCCTGTCTGTAAGGAAGTCAGGTTAAAAAGATGAGTGATCAGTGGCCAAAAATATATTCAAATTCATACAAAAGTTCTGCTGAGGTCAACCACTGATTTTGTTTTTTTGACACTAGTAAGAAGACACAGTCAGATGTCCTAAAGAATCATTTAATGAACTGATCAAATACCTCATTGCCAAAGCTGTTGCTCTTTTGTCTTCACTGAAAATAAGATCAGTGAAATTAGCTGTAGTATGTAACTTAAATTGATGGGGCTTTCTTTTTTTTTTTTTTTTTTTAATTTTCCCTCTAATGATAGTTTTAAAGTGATACTAAGATAAATGAAAGATACATATACACACAAATATAGGTAGGTCTGTATGTGTATACAGATAAATATGGTAGCCTGCAGTAAAAACTAGTTTTCCACAGGTTCCTAGAAATTATTTTAACCACTATTTGTTAGCTATTTTTACCATACTAACAACATAATGGATTTTTGTGGACGGTAGGAAAGATTTGGAAAGAGCTTTAACCTCAGTCATTCTAGTTTTGCTTTGGTGAAACTGAAAAAGGAGCTTTGTTTTATAGTGTTAACAAACATAAAACCAAAACATTATGCTCAAAATCTTGTTTACGGGCAAAGAGGAAACACACTTAAAATATTAAGAGAATTTATTGACTACATAATTGAAATATTAACAGTCAAATACAAGGATCTTTATTAGTACAGATCTAATTATCACAGAAAAAGAAAGGATACTTCCACACAGAAGTTTCAATAGCAGTAATAATACAATTAAAATTCTTATACACACATTTATTTTCTATGTCTCTTCCTGATGTTGTGCTCACCCTTCTACTGCTCCTCTAGGTCCTGAAGTAATTTTCTTCTGGCAAAAGTGATGGGAGGTATCACAGCAGGATGTCAGCATCTGCAGTTCTTTGCTGGGAGGAATGTGATGCTGGTGTTAATGATTTCTTCATGTTTAGATCCACCTGTGGCAATTTTTAAATGTATGCTAGCATGCTTTTACACCTTCTTTTGCTTCTTATTGGCCTGCAGCCCCATGTAACAGTAGAATTTAATATATTTGGTGCTTTTTGTGTATGTTTGTTTTCTTTCTTACCTCTAAAACTAGTTTTGTCTAGCTTCAGGTCTTAAATTCTTTAACTGATTATTAGTAAGCAGCTTATAGCCATGCTATTGCCACTGATAAGCCTGAGACCCTTCTCTTACTATTCCATGCCTGTAGTCTTCTAAGTCACCTCCTGGATCTCCACTTCTCAATGTCTGTTATCATAGCAAAGCTATATTTCTTTATACTACATCATTATGGTGCCATTTTGGTGACACCGTAAATAAAACTAAAACCAAGTAGCCATAGCCACCTGGTTACCTTGAAAAACTGCTGCCACAGCTAAACCAAATAAAACAGAGATGCAGGGAGGTCAAAACCAGTTCAGACAAGCCTAAAAAGTCTCTGTTTTGAGACCCTGCAAACTTGGTGAACAGCCTGCACCATGTTACTAGTAATTACAATACTGTCTCATAGGGCGAAATAGTTAACTAATAGTTACCCAATCGAAAAATGCAGGAGGAAGAGCAGAAGTGAAGAAAAAAAAAAAAATCTATATGTAGATGGTGCATCTTTGAGTATTTAAAAATCGTGGTTTAGTTTTTCATATCCTTTCAATATAGAATCATATAATCATGGAATGACTTGTGTTGGAAGGGACCTTAAAGATCATTTTGGGGCCACTCCTGTTTAACATCTTTATTGATGATCTAGATGAAGGGATCGAGTGCACCCTCAGTAAGTTTGCAGATGACACCAAGTTGGGTGGGAGTGTTGATCTGCTCGAGGGTAGGGAGGCTCTGCAGAGAGACCTGGACAGGCTGGAACGATGGGCTAAGGCCAACTGTAGGAGTTTCAATAAGGCCAAATGCCGGGTGCTGCACTTCAGCCACAACAACACCCAGCAGCACTACAGGCTTGGGGAGTAGTGGCTGGAGAGCTGCCAGTCAGAGAGGCACCTGGGGGTGTTGATTGACAGACAGCTGAACATGAGCCAGCAGTGTGCCCACGTGGTCAAGAAGGCCAGTGGTATCCTGGCTTGCATCAGAAATAGCGTGGCCAGCAGGGACAGGGAAGGGATCTTACCCCTGTACTCGGCACTGGTGAGGCCGCACCTCGATTACTGTGTTCAGTTTTGGGCACCTCACTTCAAAAAGGACATTGAATTACTCGAGTGTGCCCAAAGAAGGGCAACGAAGCTGGTGAAGGGTCTGGAGCACATGTCGTACGAGGAGCGGCTGAGGGAACTGGGGTTGTTGTTTAGTCTGCAGAAGAGGAGGCTGAGGGGAGACCTTATCACCCTCTACAACTACCTGAAAGGAGGTTGCAGAGAGCTGGGGATGAGTCTCTTTAATCAAGTAACAAGCGATAGGACAAGACATAATGGCCTCGAGTTGCACCAGGGAAGGTTTAAAGTAGATATTAGGAAACATTTCTTTTCAGAATGGGTTCTTAGGTGTTGGAATGGGCAGTTGTATTGAGAACGGTCAGTGTTAAGTTAATGGTTGGACTAGATGATCTTCAAGGTCTTTTCCAACTTAGATGATTCTGTGATTCTGTGATCATCTTGTTCCAACTCCCCTGCCATGGGCAGGGACACTTTCTACTACACCAGGTTGCTCAAAGCCCCATCCAACTTGGCCTTGAACACTTCCAGGGAGGGGACATCCACAACCTCTCTTGGCAACCTGCTCCAGTGTCTCACCACCCTCACAGTAGAGAATTTCTTCCTTCTATCTAATCTAAATCTACCCTCTTTTAGTTTAAACTTACCCCTTATTCTATCAATACAGTGTCCCTCCCCATCTTTCCTGTAGGCTTCCTTCAAGTACTGGAAGGCCACTATAAGGTCTTCAGAAGCCTTCTCTTCTCCAGGCTGAAAAACCTCAAATCTGTCAGCCTGTCCTTATAAGGGAGATGCTTCAGCTCCCTGATCCTCTTTGTGGCCGTCCTCTGGACCTGCTTAAGCAGGTCCATGTCTGGACCAAATCAATAGCAATATGATTGGTAATGATGTTGCTTAAATGTAGGGCAGGAAAGGAACAAAGGGAAGAGAAGCTTAAAGGGAACAGGCAATAAAGGGCAATTCAAGAAGAGCCGCAAAAAACCTCATATTTTTAGGACACAATTTACCTCATGGTAGAATAGATGTTGGAAACACACAAAGTGAAGCATACCCTAAATCTATACTGTAGATATCTAAAGGAAAGAACATGTCAATACATATTGTTTTAATTTCATTTAGTAGATTAACAAATTACATAAGTGACAAAATACATCAGTGAAATATATATGATGCATCAGTGGGAGAGATTCAAACAAAGTATGAGGGAAAAGACTTTTATGGCAATGTTTTGCATGGCCTGAAGCAGGCAAATACACCATTAATGGTGATTCTTCCTCCAGGAATAAAAAACCATAAGATCTATCAAGGAAGTGTCTCTGCCTTTCTTCCACTTCTATTTCATATAGGTATTATTTTTCACCATGGACAATCTGAATTGCAGATGCCTCCTGGTCAATATGTAGAGCATAAAGCGTTTCCTTCTCTCTATTTAGTTCTATCATCAACATATTCATTTTATTCTGTGTTTTAGTAATGTGTGAGCCTTCATATAGAATATGCTTGATTTGATTACAAGACATTCCTGTAATAACTTTGAAATAACAATAACCAAGGCAGTCTGGTGACCTCTTACAGTTTTCTTTGAGTGAATACCGTGAGTCAGACTAACAGTGGATCTTTTTGGCAGTAATTTCCAACCTGCGGTTTTGTACATAATTTAGTACCATTTAGATGACATTTGAATAAGAACTACTGTCACCAACACTCAAAAATATTAACACACTTATGAATCAACAGAAATTTCAAGTGGCAATGACTGATTTTGAGTACCATAACCTAGAGACAGATTTTAATAACATTAGCTGTTGAATAAGTAGGGCTACTTGCAGATTAAAATCATTCTTTGGGAGCAATTACTCTTTGAAAGCATAAAAATGGGGCAATGAATGAATAGCTGTACATCTCATAAAAGCTCTTCTGATGACAGTATTTGACATGATGCAAGACCTACTTGCAAAATAGTCAAGCTATTCCACAGAGACAAGAAGCAGGCAGCTGTTCAACAGATAGGGAGGAGATTGCGCCTGAGTGGTAGCAGGCTCTGAAGGTCCATTTCAGAAAGTGTAACTTTCCTTTCTGTCGCTGATGTTAAGTCCTATAACTGAGGTACAAAGTTCTTTCCAAAAGAATGGAATGGCAGACTTATCTTGTGAATTTAAGTTTGGATTTTCTTTCTCACTTCGCACACATATATCTCAGCTTCTGGAAGTCTTACATATATATGTAACAGCTTTTAAAATGGGGAAAAAATGAAACTATTTGTTTTAAGATAAGGAATTTTTATCATACATGCATACATTATTGAACATAGTATTTTCAGACAATTGACTGATTTATTCAAGAGTACATTTTCCTTCTATTCTTTTCATTGGGTGTTTTAGATTAGTCAAACATTCTCATCTCATCTAACCTGATTTAGACATAAATATGTCCAAAGGTTAAGCCATAGCGTTTAAATGCTGAAATTCCATTTAAAGTTAGTGGCCACAGAAAACAGGATGGGGAATAACATTCTTGGAGATGTTTTTGTTTTTCTCTACCAAGAGATTTTTCCAACCAGTTTCAGATCTAACTCTTTCACTTATGCATCAAGACAACACTTGATATTCTCAATAGTTCAAGAGATTAGTTACTGATTTTTTTTTTCTGAAACTCTGGGGCTAAACTGAAGGTTTTAGACTTTTGGAAAATATGGCTCTAAAATATTCAGAATCAAAGTTCAAGGTAGACCGTATCATGCAGATCATATCAACAATATGTATGGAAGTGCAAAAGTTTGTTTGATTTTTCCCTATTCTAAACCTAAAAAAAAAAAAAAAAAAAAAAAAAAAAAAAAAAAGCAGAATTAAAAGAATTGATTCAAAGTCATTATTTAAGTTCTTTGGAGTCTGCTGAACAACTGCACTGCAAAAAAATTCACAACATTTTTCAATATCAGAGTTAATGGATTTCATTATCTGATGTACTCCCTCCCTGTGATTTGTGTTCTGCCTTGTTGACTGTGATCATGCAACCAAAGCAAATTTTTATCTGCTTTTTCCTTGGAATGAAAAGTTGTTAAACATACAAATATATGATATTTTATCTATATGTTGTGTACATATAGACATATTTAGTTTCCATTTTCTGTCAACCTTTATCTATAATGGCACACTAAAATGTAACCAGCTGTGGAGACATCGGTGGGGAGGAAATCAATGATTTGGTCCTTAGCAGTTCCCTACCAATTGTTGAACTATTGACTGACTACCAATCAATTGCTACACTGCTCCTACTGAGTCACATAATATAGATAAAGCACATGGCTCAGGGGAAGAGGCAGCAGGATTCATAAAATTGCAATGGAACCTGAAAGAACATAAAGAAAAAAGAAGGGCAGATAGTAATGAAAGAACAGAACAAAGTGGACAGAGTGAAAAACAAGGCCAGAAAGGAGAGTGGTTTTCTTCAAATGTGTAGGTGGAATCATGTGAAAGTCAAAACTGATGCTTAAAAATGGGGAACTGAAAAAAGGTAGAAGGATGCTGAACTAATGTTGGGTAAGAACTTTCTCCCCTACCTCCTGCTTCTCAGTGAAGCATTAAAATTTTCAGGAAATCTTATAGACTTTATTTCTTATGACACACAGTAATAGGGGGATGAGATAATACAGAAAAGGCAAATATGAAAAATATGAGAAATAAAATATGAAAGAGATCTAAATTAGTTATAAGGAAGCACTACCTTCACTGTAATTGCTGTCAGAAAAAAAATAATGATCTAGAATGAAGCTATAAGTGCAAAGAATTGTGCGTCTTGAGGGTTTTGGTTCTTTTCAGTTTAATAAGTCACTGTTAGGCTACAATCCAGACTAATAGGCAGTTGTAGACTCCTAGTCTACAATCCAAAAGTATGTTTTAGGTGTTACCTTCACCTATCTCTGCCTATCCTTGAACAGGACAGAGAAAAATCAGGAAGTAGTAAGATTAAAATACATGCAAAGATATCAAAGATCAGTATCATAAGAATCACCAATAAGAAAGCAAAATACTGAGATTAATTAGCTAAAAAAACCTGAGATGAATTAGCTAACATAAAAAATAAATTTATCAAGACATAAAGCAAGCTTATTATAATAGAAGATGCAAGGCACGTACTAGAATATTGTTTACCTGAAATCTGTCCTGAATTTCTAAAAGTTAATTAGTGTTGCAGTGATATTCTGATGGATTTTCATTTATGAACAAATTTGCAGTTTCAAATAATTGGAAGAATATCAAGGAAATAACTGATCACATGGGGAAATAACACTGGAGAAAATGTTAATCTCAAGTTCGTATAGCATACGTTCACTTCCTTGTTCCACCACTGATTTTTACTGTAATGTTGGAATTCGGTCTGTGTGTGCCTCGGTTCACTATCTTTAATGTAGGGATAACAGCACTTTCATACTTCTCAGGAGTGCTATTAAGATCAATAAATGCAATTAATGGCCATGAAGTCCTTAAACAATATGATATTAGGATCATATTAATCCTTTATAAGTATGTTAAATAGGTGAAGTTAACCTACTTAGAGGTTTTCCAATCTGTTAAACATATATTGTCTGATTCTGAAATGTGGAAAGTGCAGGTAGTTTTCATTGGCTTCAGACACAGTTGCTGAAGATCTGTACCTCTGAAAATCAAACTGTTCCTATTAACTGCTGTCTGACTTCTGGTTAGACGTGGTTTGTAACACAAACTCCTGTCAAGACCTCACTTACTTTTACCAAGTTTTCCCTTTAAAATACTGTCTGTATTATTTACTTTCATTGTTAAAAAACAGTAGAAAAGTAGCAGAAGGCTCTCCATGTTAATCACCATCACTTTTCCTATAAATATGTAAATTTTCAGACTCATAATCTCACTTATTACCATTTATTGATAATTTGGGAAATTGGAATGAAATAGACTTACCCTACATTCAAAATCAGTAAAACAGTCAGATGGAATACGTTATTAAAACAAGAACTTGTTATGTCTTGATGTTCACTTCAAAGATAAACATTGTACTGTTGGTACAGTGTGTGTGAGATAAGGCCCTTCACCTTATTCCTAATTGTTGCCAGTAGTTTTGCAAAGTTATCTCATGACTAAACATAACAGAGGTGACTTCTGTCTTTTTCATCTGCTTCTAATTTCACTAGTGCATCAGCTCATCACTGAACTTCTTTCCAGTGCTACATTCATGCCCCTGTATCCCTTCATCTATTCAGACATATATGAAGACTCACGTGAGAAGAACAGACCAGGGATAAAGGATCCCTTTGGGGATTTGGGGCACAAAACACCTAAGGGAATGGAAAGAATTTCTGAACTATATTGGAAAGTTAACAAGTAAGGAAGAACCCACTGAGGAATTGAACCAATTCTTGACACTAGGGTCAAATCTTTTTTGACATTTAAAATGAGACACAATCAAAGACAGAGTCCTACCTATTCATCAGAGGCATGGATATTTACTACTGGAGCAATAACAGAGTCCAGTCTTCACTCCTATTTACTCTTTTTTGATGGTCTTCTTTTTACCTTATTGAACAGTTTAGAGAACTATTCACCAAGGAGACATTATGAGAATTTCCTTCCTGTGAAAAAGATAATTAAAGGATCACAGGATTGTCCAGTCTGGGAGGGATCTCAGCAGGTGTGAAGTCCAACTCCTGCTCAAAACCTGGTCAATGATAAAGTCAGTCCAAGTTGCTCAGAGCTTTTCAGTTGGTCTTGAAAATCTCCAAAGAGGGAGCCTGCACAACCTTTCTGGTCAACCTCTTTTACAGCCTGACTGTCCTCACAGTGGCAAATTTCTCATATATCCAGCCTTCCTGTCAGGGGTGCACTGCTGGCTCATGCTGCTTGCTGCCCACCAGAACCCCATGGGCCTTTTCCACAGAGTTTCTTACCAGCCAGTCAGCCCTGAGCCTGTGTTGTTGCAAAAGGGTTTCCTCTTTTCCAGGTGCAGGAGTTCATATTTGTCCTTGTTGAACTTAATTAGATTTCTGTCAGCCCATTTCTCTATCCTGTCTAGATTGAATAGTACCACAACTCTCCAACATGTTGACTGTTCTTCTTTTACTGTCATCTGCAAACTTGATGAGACCACACTGCACCACCTTCTCCACACCATTGGTATTAGGCAGTGTCCATCTTCACTATATCAGCTATGCCATTCAGCAATGGGCTCATATTTTGCTTATTTGGCATTTGGCTACTAATGCAGAAGATCTTGTCCTTGATGCAACTCAAACTGCAAAAATCAACCCTACATGAGCTCTAGCTTTCCCAGCAACACTTTCTCATGCCCAAGACAGTGTTTCTAAATTTCTCCTTTGCAGTCTGTTCCTGTTTCTATGACTTTTTCTTTGGACTGAAACTCCACTGTTAACCCCCTATTTAGCTAAGACAGTTTTTCATAGGTTTACTTCTTTTCCTGAGTATCAGAATAGACCATTCACGTGCAGTTTGCAACTCACATCTGACAAATCCCAGAGCACTACTTTTAGGCTGTAATATTTCCACAAACTTTTCACACCATAAAAGTTAAGCATGAAGTTAATATTCTATCTTTAATCAGTAGAAAAAGAGAAGGATGTTTAGATGAAAATTTCTCTGTCTTTTAGGTAGTTTTCTAAAATTAATATGGTCAAGGAGTAAGTAACTTAGTAAGTACTGTGTTCAACTCTGGGGCCCTCAGCATGGGGGGCCCTCAAGACATGGACCTGCTCAAGCGAGTCCAGAGGAGGGCCACAAAGATAATCAGTGGGCTGGAGCACCTCACTTATAAGGACAGGCTGACAGATTTGGGGTTGTTCAGCCTGGAGAAGAGAAGCCTCTGGCGAGACCAGTACATAAAGGGGGCCCATAGGAAAGACGGGGAGGGGCTCTTTATCACGGAGTGTAGTGATAGGATGAGGCGTAATGGTTTTAAACTGAAGGAGGGTAGATTTAGATTAGATAGAAGGAGGAAATTCTTTACTGTAAAGGTAGTGAGACGCTGGAACAGATTGCCCAGAGAAGCTGTGGATGTCCCCTTCCTGAAATTATTCAAAGCCAGGTTGGACGGGGCTTTGAGCAACCTGGTGTAGTGGAAGGTGTCCCTGCCTATGGCAGCGGGGTTGGAACTAGATGATCTTTAATGTGCCTTCCAACACAAACCATTTTATGATTCTATGATTCTATGAACTTAGAAGAGACTCCTTACATTCAGGTAGCTAGAGTGATTAAACTGAACAAGCTCTTGTCAAATCGTCTGAAAAGTCAAATGTCTCAAAGGTTGCTTGTGTCTGTGCAAATCTCAAGGGCAAGCTGCGGCCTTTGGATTAATCTAAGGAATGTTATCCAAGGAAACAGGAGTGTATCAAAGGATGCACCCTCCACTCCGTTGCATTTGCATTGACAGACTTCTTAGATAAGCCTCAAAGGGGGAGACATGGTCTGAGAGAAACCAAATGTTTATGACTGGCTCCATCATGTAGCCATTTGTGACTCTATTGTGTATGCCAGACACCATGCATGCATTGCTAATGAACTGATAAGACGCAAGCATTTCTGCCTCAGAAGCCGGATGATTGCTCAAGAAGCATGAAGTCAGCAAAAACCTGTGGGACCAGAGGAAAAACTAAATGTGGGTAGATATGCTAATCAGCTGATACGATGAACTTAAAAGGCAACAGAAAACTTTGTTGCATGTGCACCCACCACCAAAGAACTGAAGACTGAGTATCAGCAGGACGCTGCTGGATCCATGGTCGTGACTATTCTTGCAACTCTATTCTGGATGCTTGCTTTATTTCTGTCTTTTCCTTCCATTCTGTCCTATCTCTACCTCTCTTCACTTTTAATAATAAAAACTGTTTTGAATATACAGCATTTGACCTTGTTTGTGTCTTAATCTTGTTCTTGGGATCATATTGAAACCTCCCCCAACATTGGATCGGGACAGCTCTCAATCATCTCTGTCATAAAATATTGAACTGCTCTTTTTTTCTCTGATGACTCAGTTGAATGACTAGTGAATCTGATAGAAGTAGATGAGATATTCTTTTTTTGCCCATTTAGAAGAATATAGTGCAGAAGAGGCTGATGAAGATTAGGTTCCTTCTAGGTTTGGCACTTTTGTATGTAGCAGCTAATATCTGTGATGAAGCTAATATGGCAGCAACACAGAACACTGTGACCAGACAATATATTTTCAAGTGTCCCAGCTGTTTTAGAACCCAAAACCTTCTCTTACTGGGTGACATTAATAGTTTCACAGGTCTTTGCCTGTTGCCTATCAGGAGCAGTAGGCTACATGCAATTCTCTAAAAAGAACAATAGAGTACACCTCAGGAAAGGGACTATCTCCCCTGACAGAGATAGTCAGTGACAAACTTGTTCATTTCTTTGGTGGAATTCTTTCCATCAAATATGGATATTCACAGAGCAGATGATTACATGTGAATCAGTTTGCTCTATAAAAAATGGATCTTTAGTAAATATTGACAGTGAAATTTAGGATGTGAAATGAATCTCATCTTACAAAAGATGCTGAAAATAGGTCACATGCAGCATTTCATAAAATGTGCCTGACTCTCGGCATTGACTAAAAAGGGAATCTAGGATGAAAGGGTTAGATTGCATGAATACACATTGCAGAAATCTTATATTAGGCAAGATGAATCCAATCCTTGGTGATGATTATTCCATTCCACCTTATCAATAGACATTACTAATTTGAAACCTTTGTGCAAAGGAAGCACTGATGTAGACAAACACTCTAAGATAAACATGGAAATTAACTGTTAGTGTATTGAGTGACCATTACAAATGTTTCTTAATAAAGAACTTATTTTCATATTTTCTCAATAAACACAAAAGTCTGATAACATGGTTCTTATCAAACAAATTTGGATTAAATTATCTTTATAGGTGTCAACCGAGTTATCCATGATTTAACAGAAGAAAAACTTTGAAGAATTTATACTTATTTGACAGATGAAAAACTGTTTGTTTGAAAATTTTATTTCCTCTTCAAACATATTCTTATAATCTCATTTATTTTAAAAGCCCTTATTATCCCCTCAAGTCTAATTGGTTTATTAATAATAAATTATATGAATATCAATAGTAATCCTTCTTATAATTTTTCTTACTGTGTTGTTGCCCACACTGTATTTGTGCAGTTCAAATGTATTGGTGAAGCAGGGAAACATGTTAGGATTCTTTTTTTTAATTATCTTCACTTGTTTAAAAACCTTGCCAACATCTGGTTCAAAAATCTGTGGCATACATCTGTAGCACACAATTTTTAACTATTATAACTTTGCTATGATGTAGTATATGATCTACTACTCTCTCCTTAGTTTCTAGGTCACAGGATAACATATGGTTCCTTACAGTCTTCATAAGGTGAAACAGAATTTCCTTTTTTAACGTATTCTTGGTGTAATCATACACTTACTCAGAGGGAAACAAAGAGCACATGCAATGTAGAAACATTGTTTCGAAATGTGCTGTGAATTATGTCATTACAGAGACACCTCACCATTGAATAAACACCGAATCTTTGGATAGTTGAATGAAAACAGAAGAACAAAGCTTAAGTTGAACTTGGAACTGCTTTAAGGAAGAATAAATTTTTTTTTTCAACCTCAGAATTTATTCTACCAAATCAAAACCATATAAGCCTAGAATGCAGAGGAGGATGAAAGATAGTAGAAATTCTTTGCTTTTGGATTCCCCTGCACATAAAACCAGAGAATACAGAGCAATGAAATGCTATCTGCTAGAAGCAAACATTCAATTTGCACTAGTCTGTAAGTCCATTTCAGCTGAAAAGAACTGTCATTTAGTTAACTCTCCTGCTGAATGCTCCAGCAGATAGAGATGGAATTGAGCAAACAGCATTTTCTCCAATGCAGAAGCTGTGCAGTCTTACCACTTTCAGCTTTGGAACTGGCATTTAATCGATTTGGTACCAAACATCACTACCAGCAGTGCAAAATGAGACTGTGATATATTATGAAAAGAGCCGCTCACTGGTATAAGCATAAGAGAATATTTGTCAGAGCTGTGCTACACTCTTACATCAGGTCTTAACTTGACCTAAAGGCACTACAAAACAGGTGGAAATAAGAACATTCTTGTGCTTACCCTTTATGCAATAAAAAGACATATTATTTACACAGAATATAATCATAAAAATTACTTTAAATTCCATAAAATTCTATTAAGTACATCCAAAAAGAAGGAAAACATTTTGTACTACTGCTAGGTCACAGGTACTAATAGAGGGAAGAAAATATGTGTCTGCATAAAGCCTCTGCTTGTTGATATCTTTAGTGATGCTTTCATAATGTGAATTTCTTCAGTAAATTAGAAACTGGAGAGAACTAGGATTCACTGAAAGCTATATGCTCTTTGGCTGAAAACAGAGCACAGCTGGTTTGATCACAGAGGATGGTGCTGTGACTCTACTTGGCAGAGATTCTTCTTTTGTCCAGCCAAAGTAGATGAAAGCAAAACTCTCAATGGATCAGTGTAAAAACCAGATGCTGTTGCATACATGTGAGTATCACATTTCAAACACACAGGTATTTTACCAAAGGCTAAGTGACAAGCAGTATTTATACCTCTGTCTATATCTCCAAAACCAACCAACCAATACTTAGTTGGCTTATTTTCTTAGATGGATAAAATAAAATTCAGAATTCCTTAAATGAATTGATAAACTGCTGCCAATAACAGTTTACAAGAACAATAAACTAATATTATTCTAATAATTAACATTCATCAACATTCATTCAGTAAACAGAATTAATGAAAAATTATTTTATACAGAATGAGAAAGATTATTCAGAACATAGTAGTGCAAAAATCTATTTTCTATCAGACTCTCTAAAGAGAAATAGTCCAGATCAGAGTGCATATTTCACTCTGCACAATTTCACAAAAATTCATCACAAAAATTTCTAAGTAATTCACTGTTTAAAAATTTAATTTATAGCCACAATATAAATTAACAACTTCTCAGAATAAAAAATCTATGACTGAATAGAAAATTGAAAGGGGAAATGAAGGTAGTAGTGTTTTAAATTTTAAACTGAATTAATTGCAAAAAGCTTAAACCAATCTCCATATAATAGACACACGTTAAAAACAAAGACAAAAAAAAATTTAAACAGACATATATGGTTTTGCATGTAATGTAGAAATGTGAAGCAGCAATTCCTTTGTTTTAATCTGTCCTCCAAAAATGGTCACCTGTCCTGCTTTGGGTAAGTCACTTTAATTTTCTGCTTGTAAGAGAGATAACAGCACTATGCTTAGTTCTCGTCTACGTCATAGGGCTATTTTGGAATCAAATGTCTAATATAGACACTTCTGCTCAACCTTATAATTAAAATATCTTTTTAAAAGCCTCTTTAGTGTATTGCAGTAAAAGTTTAAAGGCTCAGTCTTGCAGGTCTTACTGAATAATGCATAGGGCTCTGTAGCCCCTTTGAAGTCAGCATGACCATCTGAATGAATAATAGCAGTGGAACAACTCCTAAAGGCTAATTCTGTTGGCTATTCTTAGTTTCATGAATCAAATAACAGTTTTACCTACAAGGTACTAAGAGTGACTCAGTCACTAGTAAAAAGAATTTCAACCATTTTGTTCAAAGAAGTGGACAGTTATCCTGCAGAATTGTAATCTATTATTGACGATTATTGTTCTCTCTCAGAAAATACTCCCATCCTATTGCTGAAAAGAAAAATGATGCTGGTAGAAAAGCTAATGGATATGTGATAATATCTCTGATATCTTTTTTGGCTTCAAGGAAAGTCATTTCATCTTTGCTGGTGAACAGCAGAACATCTCTTTTCCGTACAAAGATATAAACTGTGAAGAAATGGCAACTATTAACTCCTACTGAATCACTAAGATTAAATTTTTTTCAATCTTGTTAGATAGCAGTGACTTTGTCTTTCAGTAACATCAGTGAACCAATTCATTCTTAAAAAAACTAAGATTGTTTAACCAACATTTCACTGACCTCCTCACATCATGGAAACACCTGGTGTTAAAAGCAGGATATTTATAAAAACATATATGTACTTCTGGCAGGGAAGAAAACTCACACATCACTCAAACTACCCAAACCAAAGATGTAAATGCATATAAATATTTGGGTACAACAGGAAAAACTTTAGGAAGGAGAATCTGTCAAATCTCAAAAATACATAACAGAAGATAGATTTCTTTCCTCAGATACAGAAGTCAACAAGATTTTGCAAATCCATTTGCAAGGATAATTATGGGGAGTTGAAAGGAGACCTAGTATTTTGTCAGTCTGTTAAGATTTCCAAGACAAATTAATTCAACAGCTTTTGACAGTTCCACAGAACAATTTTCTGTTCTCTGTGAGGAAGAACAGCAGTGTAACTGTGAGGCTGTAGAAGATGGCACAGTTGTTTTGGGCCATTACACAGCTGTGTCTGCTATCTGAGGATATTTCAGAGCCAAAAAATTAGTTGTCCAAATTTAATCAATGATACAAAGTTAATTCTGAAACAAGTCAAAGAGAATTCTCTGAGGAACACCTAGTGGAGTTTTGTTACTTGTACAAATTTTCCAGTTGATGGACATTTAAGCCTGCAGCGGAGACCTAAATTTACAGTCCCAGACAAAAGCAATTCCATTCAGTCTGATAAAGTGATTGTGACAATGCTAAGTAATTGTTAAAACCAAAGTTGTGAATAGAAGTGGAGTGCAAAAGGGTTTAACTGAAATATAATGAGGAAATGAAAATCAATACAGACAAATGTTGAAGGAGATATCATCCTATAGAAAAGATTGCTTAGGAGAAAAAGGAATGACACGATAGCTTTATAGTTCAAAGAAGGTAAATCAGTAAGACAAGAACCTCTGCAGAAAACACAAGTGAAGGGTCCCTGATGATTATTCATAACTGAAGGTATATATACCTAAATTGTAGAATCTGTCATGCTAGGGGTTAGCTGTAGGCCAAAATAACCCAAAGGAGAAACATGGTTGTATAATGAAATGTATTACAGAAGAAAAAGAAAAGATAAAAACTGATTTAATCAACTAGCCACAATTTAATATACAACAAAATACATGAGTGTTATACTGCTATTTGTAATCCTAGTAACAAAGTGAGTTATAATTTCTTCTACATATAGGAGAAAAAAAAAAAAAAAAAAGAGAACAAAGATTACTCCAAATTTGAGAACATAGCTGTAGAAGCAAAGAATCACTAAAACAGTCTGGATATGCTTGAAATGCAGATGAGAAATGTACTCTGGATGAATAAGGAAATTGTCTGTGCAAAATACAGTAATAGACTTATAAGATACCAAGTAACAACAGTCCTTATTAACACATAAACTAAAGGAAATCAAATATGACAAAAATAATAGTATTCAAACAAATACATCATGATAGAAAAGATTCCATTGTAGAAACCTACTTAAAATAAAAACAGGAAAAGTTAAGTGAAGGGGAAAGTCTAAAACATGAACATAGTTCTAGTGTCAGACTAGATACCCTGAAATACTATTTTTTTACCTATTTCTTTAGGAAAAAGGGAGGGAATACAGACCAGGTTATATTAATCTTTATCATGGCAGAAATATGAAATGCAAGAAGAACAGACAGTCTCTGAAGGTTATCCAGTACTGACCTACTTTAGCAGAAGAGCTGGAAGTCAAAGGATGTCAGCATGAACCGTCAAGAGGGTGCAAAATGACTTTATTAAACAATACAGAAAATCATTGTAAATAAGAGCCTTAAACAAGACTTTCACAACCAGTCGGTTTAGAAGCAAAGACAAATACATGCTTCAGCAAACGAACACAACACGAACCCAACTCTCTTTCCCAAGCTCTGTGCAAACATACTGTCCTAAAGTGTCATATGTTAGAGAACTGAGTATATGCAGCTACAGCCAGTAGAAACCATAAACCAGCTGATTTAATCAGTTTCCCGGTGTCAGTCAGAACACAACTGCACAGGTGTATAATGCAACAAATGAGAAATGCCAGTTAGGAAGGAGCAAAATGATACATCTCTGAGGTGTCTGTTAGTTTTGCAGAATGAAATAATGAAATTTGCAGATCTCTGCACGCTACCTGGACTCTTTTGGCCTCTATTTCATATGTTTCACAGTACATATTGCAAATGTTCAGTTTACTATAGACTAAATGTTTACTGAAAAACAAATCCTTCTCAGCACTGTTACAATCTATTGTTACTGTAATACATACTTTTATTCTCTTTCTTAAGGTGAAATGCAAGACATTCATTATATTCCCTTTAAATTTAACAATACAAGTGGGCGTATACATCCAGATGGTAATACTGCTACTCACATATAACATGGTGGCATTGCATCTTGAATTATCCAAGGATTTATAAGACTCTTGATCCTAAAGCTCAGTCATTCCACAGTCTTTGTAGCCATCTTTCTCTATACACTGTTATGCTCACCTTAACTTGATTAAATGACAGGTGCTAGTTTATTTCATTTATTCCTTTATGAAGGAAATCTACAATTCCTTTTATATTTCCCATAAAAGTTAATCTATGGATTTTTAATGTCAAGATTTTTTAAATTTTATTTTTAAGTTGGTTCATAATCAGTTTTCAGCTCCAGAACTCTGTAAGTTTTTGTTTTCTGCCAGAAGAGAGTTTCAAATGAGTGGCTGGAGTTTGACTGAGTAAACCAATTAAGTCAAACCTCAGCTATAGATTTATAAAACATTATCATAACACTTAGCCTTTCTGCAATGAGTAAATTTTTGCCAAGGTATTTATAACAGCATCGTTAAGCAAGTTTTTGAATACCTGTAACCCAGAATATTGCATCAATCCCACTCAAGTCAAATTTGGATGCATATAGTATATAGAAAACATACAAAAATAAATAAAATGAAAAAATCCTTAAGCATAATATGTCATTCCATTATCAAAGTGAAAATATGCTGAGGACAGCACAGTCCACATTAGTATTCAACAAAACAAGTCAATTTTTACAACCTGGAAGATGAAGAAAAGTTTCAAAGTAATAGGAACTTTAAAACTCTGTTAACATAGGCACTTTAAAAAAAAAAAAAAAAAAGTCATTTCCAGCATATTGAAATGAAGGAATTTCAGCTTTATTGCACCTTGTCCAGAGAAGCATACTAATTCAGTGCACTGATAGTACCACCACCTTTGAGGTATTTGAAGTTGGGAAGAATGCAGATATTTGCATATATTATCTTTAACTTCTTTGATGTGGTTTCACAAAGGAAACATCTGTAGGCATAAATAACAGCTCATCTGAGACCCTGAAATATGGTGGTTAATAATCAATACTCTCTAAGAATTTCAATGTCAAGTTATTTTTTATGACCACCATTTGAATTAACTTTAAGTCACTTAAGAATTAGCTGGTACATTCAGGTAGCACAAAATGCAGACAGCTACCAAGGATACCTTCAGTGGATACAAACAGCAACAGACCTGAAAGTTTAGGTTATTGGAAATTATTTTAATGATTTAACTTTTAGACGGCTAAGTTTTGGCAAATTGGTTGTTTTAATAAAGTAAAATACGAAAAATTTTACATGCAAATACAATATCTAAACCTAAAAGTGCACTTTGCGTTTGAAGATTAAAAAAAAAAAAAAAAAAAAGGGATTTTTTTAAAATGAAGGATATGTCATGAAGTTCAGTAAGAAAAAGGAGACAGATCCAGATCTAGCTCCATGCTGAAAGGTACACATGGGTATATGTCATTTGTGAATATACATCCAGAAACAGAAAGCATGGAACATCATCACACCCATTATGGCCCAGACAGAATAAGTCAGTGGAAACCAAAGTATTTATCTGGCAAAATAAAATCAATTTTGAGTAACCTCTTATGTGATTTAAAGCACAAAAGACTACTAAGTGACTTAGAAACCTAACTATGTTTGAAAATGTCCTCCTGATTTTTGGTGGCTTTCTTCACAGGCAAGTTTGACTTTTCAGGGTTGACTGGGTGTTAAAAGCTCCTTGCTTCCTGAAACCTTGATAGCAAAATACTTAATTTTCATTAAGAGGTGTAATTTATTCTCTGTGACATCATGCAGCTGTGGTCCTCTCAAACAATCAAACAACACAAAATAGAGAATTGCTGTCATCAGATCCAGTAGCTCTTATATGGTCATATAAGTTTGAGAAGGTTCCCTCTTCCACCTGTCTTAAGGACAATCAAAGCTATTGAAAAATTTTAACATTTTGACTAGAAAAAAGAACATTTAATGGAGAGTTAAATCTGTTTGTGAAGATCTCTTTTACCAGATGTCTACTATCATATTATTTTAAGCTACTGTCTAGAGAGTTTCCATACACCTGTCAGCCCAGGACACTGAACATTTGAACACTAGACTGCACTGGTCATGGTGTATGTGCAAAGCACATCTCTTGTCAATGCAAAGCAGAGCTGATCTGCACTGATAAATAAGTCTGTCAGGAACGGGAACTGTATGGTTTGTTGTACCTTTTTTCCAATTGCCAGTGTTGGCAGGATTGACATGGTGCCCCCCACAGGCAGCAAATCAGTATTTGCTCCACCGTAGACATCCATGGGTGGCAGTGGGGACAGCCCTGCTATCTAACCACAGGATATGGGGGAGTCTCTGCTCCGCGCACCTCCTCTCCTTCCTCCTATGTCCTTCCATTGACCTCGGTGTTTGCACAGACGTTCTCCTCTCAGCTTCTCCTCACAACTCCCACCACTCCTCCAAGGTTTCCCTTCTTAAATACATTATCGCAGAGGCACAGCTAATTGGCTCAGCCTTGGTCTAAAAACGGGTCTAACCTGGAGCCAGGGGAGCTTCGAGAAGCTTCCCACAGGGGGCCACTGGTGTAGCCCTCTCCCCTGCTACCAAGAAAACCCTGCCACTCACTCAAACTGGGACAATTGGAAAGGTAAAAATTCCCTCAAAATAAAGATGAAAACTGAGAAGCTGAAAGTACCATGAGTACTGATGGAGTTCAAGAGACAACTGGACTCAAAGGAAAAGAAATGTTCAGAATGGGCTAGAAAAATTAGTATAAGCTTCTGTAAGCAACCGGTATATGGGGAAGAAAGGAGAGAAAATTATACTTCTGTCCCCAGAGATAGAGGCTTGAATGGGCTTGGAAGCTCAGTTATACTCTCAGCCCTTGAAATGTTCCCTCAGCTCAGTATTGAAGAGATAAACCATTCTGCTGGAGAGAAATGGGCAAAAGTGTCTCTTCAGGACTTAAGAGTAAACAGAAAAGTTGTTTTTGTAGTTTACTTTAAAAAAAATCATTTCAAAAGAGGTATGAGACTTCACCATGAGATTTTAGTTCAATTGACCCTCCACTATCTCCTAAATATTTATCTAGATTTTCACATTCTTGCTGAAAAGTGCACAAGCACAGAGCAGTAGTGATTAAGGCTGTCCCCTGGGAACAGGGCTGAACATTAACTCGTTTCACACAGACCCTCAGCGAACTCACGAATGGTAAAAACTTTTGGTTACTGCTTTCCTAGGTGAGTCTCAAAGTGATTATCAAGAGGTGAAAAACTTCCTAGATGTTTCCTTGCCTTAAGTTTTCCAATTCCTTAATTTGGATTTTTTTTTAGAAACAGCAAATTATTCCTTAAATTGGATTTCAATAGTATGAGGGGATGGGAAAACGTCTGTGATACAAATCCTCAATCCTCAAAATGCCAGCACTCACAGACTTCAGTACATCCATTCAGAACATCCTCAGCATTGAAGGACTATGACCTGGCACACAATTACCTCCCTGTGGATGGAGCAGGATGGTGTGGATGGAGCTGTGGATGCAGTGTGGTGCAGTGGTACTTTATGATGTGCTTTAAATCCAAATCCAAAGATCATAACCTAGGAGGAAAGCCTTATGTATGAAATAGAATTACAGAAATCTGAAAAGAAAGAGATAATGTGACTTCATCAGAGTACTCAGAACTACAGATTCATTTCTTCAATTATTAGAGATGGTTTAAGCAATGGTCACTCCTCCTGTCCTGCCCAGTCACCTGTTTCCCCATTCTCCCTATCCAATTCCTGTGTCATACATGCATAGGTATTTTTCTGGCTGTGCCAAAGAACTAAATAAGCAAACTAATCCCAGGAAATAACTAATTTAATTCCATTGAGTTGCTTTTCAGCAATCTTTCACGGAGCAACTACACAAATACTTGTGCTGGCATAATGCAGAGGGAGGAGAGCACTGAAACAAAACATGAGGAGGAAACAAAGGCAAATAACTCTTAATTGTTGAGCTGTGATTTTTTGGTTGCCTTTTTAACAGTTTTTGCAAAACTCTATTTCAAAGGGTCACACATCACTAGAGTCATTATACCTTAGTAGAGAAAATAAATCACTTTTATTTTCAAATTATTTCAGTCACTGTGTGAGCCTTCAGCTCAGAGTTCTAGAGGTTAAGGCTTCACATGCAATAGATTGCAATAGACAGTCATATTTTAGAAATTTATATATATTCATCCAAATCTCTATATAATCTATACATTATCTATCTCTATATCTATATATATATGCCCATATCTATATCCTTCCATTGTGATGAAGAATAAGGGTTAGGTCTGAACCATTCCAAAACCAACAGTTTAACACAGCAAAAAGACTGTGTTAGATTTTGTGCACTATGTAAACTTAAAGTACAAAAAAGTCTGATTTTGTGGTGCACAAATAATTTAATTCATGTAATTATTCTGTAATAATGTAATTGTTATAAGGTAGAATGTGAGACATAAAATCTAGCAAATATGGAGTTATTTATGTCCTATAAATACTATCGCAATTATGCTACAAGTTAAAGTATGCAATACCTATCTTAATTGCTTCTTGGTTTGTATGGTTAGCTCAAAAATGAGGTCCCTCTTCACTGTAAGGATAGATATAAGCACATTATAACAAAGTACATAATGTTTAATAGTTGAGCACATATAACTAAACAACTAGAGCAAATCAAATTATTAATGACAAACAGATTATATACAAATTTAGCTTCTTTATGGTATCCAGCAGATTGTTCATTGTTCCAACTGACTAACAAATACTTTTTGTAAACAAATTTAGAATCATTTGTTCCTCATAAATTATTGCCACATTAGTTTAACTATTCAACAGAGATAACTCTAATCAAGAAGTCCGATTGGTGAACTTATTTATACAGTGCAATATATGTTATATCTGTTTCTTGACTGGCTCTCCTGCAGAGAGGCAACAGAAATGTTTTATGAATACAGAGAATTTGTGGGTCTTCAGAGGCATTATGCAGTTTCCCCTCAGGCATGTAAGATATGATAGCCACATTTTTTAGGCCTAAGCTTTGTAAGGAAGTGGTAAGGCAGACACCTACTTTTCTTTCTGTTCGTACTAATCCTTGACCAGCTGTTGCAAAGCTTTTATGTTGAGCTCTCCCACTTTCTGGGCTCGCTTCTGCCAAAAGTCATCTGCAGTTAAAAGAATGATCTCTCTTCTGCTTTTTTCTCAAGATTGCCTCTAAAGTAAGTTTTATCCTCTATCTGTGACATGCCAGCCCCAGTAAGATACCAAAGAGAGAAAGAAGTGATGTATGGGTTTCCAGAAGGTGTTCAAGTTGTTTAAGGGGCTTTCTGAGGTGGTGGTGTCTTCTGAAAAAGAGGAGGGGAACTCATCACTACATTTCATTTTCACTTTCCAGTGGATTGATGTTACTTACACAGAGTGAGAGATCCTAGTCTCTAGTAATGTCATTCATTCAAGGATAAGCAGACTAAGAAAAGAAATAGGGATAGCAGCCACAGATGGCCAGTTGTCACCAAATCTGTGTTCAAAAGAATGAGCAGTATTACAAAACTTCAAGGTATTGTGTCCCACTTTCGCTATCACTCTTGTGAAAATCAAAAGTTACTGTTTTTCTCTGTTACATCTATCCAACCACAGGACAATAAACACATGAATCAGCCATTCCTGAGTTGATTCCCTGGACTGGATCTTCCTCCACCCAAACACACGCACCACTAACTAAAGTATGTGCAAAGGCTTTCCAGGGAAAGGGCTACTGCATAACCTGAACTCAGTCTCAAACATCCCATCAAACTGCTGTTTCTCAGTGCTATTACTTACTGGGTTCAGTTGCTTCTGAAGATTTCTGTTCCTTGTCATTCATGTTTAATGGTTTGGCAAGCAGTCATAACACACATGGGTACAGACTGAGCCGAACATATGTATTTGAACAAATAAAAAATGCCCTTTCACAGAGAAGTAATAACAAAGCACATTCACAAATAAGAGTTTAGATGTAGCCAAAGGGATATAAGATTTATGTTAAAATGCAATTATAAACATCTCCTGAATCTATTCCAAACTCAATTTATAGTTGTTTATGAATCAGGTGTTTCATATGTATTTTTAAAATAAAACTATGTGAAAAAATTTTGTAACAATTTTTTCTTTATAAGTTACTCTTGCTGAAGGTCAGTCCTGAAAATTGTAAGTCCAATGCAATTGTTTGTAAGGATGACTGATATGGGAATAGATTTTTGGGATCTGCCCCTTAAAACCTGATTGTCAAATGCCAGATAGAGCTACACAGAATAAGAGAAGAAGGAAGGATTTTGGAACAGTTGTTTGGCATTCAGATGGTTTGCTTAACCTAAAAAGAAAATGTGGAATCATGTTAATTTTGTGTATATGATTTAGTCATTGTGTCTCACTTTTAATTACAATATTTTGAACTGCTACATGAGCGTTGTCCAGGAGGGCTGCAAATCTGGCTGCCTAGCAGCTGTATTACGGATTTAATTAACACATGTTGAGAACTGCTGCAAATCAGCTGTGCAACCATTCCTTTGCTATTGATGACAACAATCTTATGGAGGCCAAGCTGCAAATCCGCCTCAAACACTGCAGTGCAGTAACCATTATTCTATTGATCAGCTTTGTCTCAGATGTTATGCAGTAAAAACATGGTAATCAGGATGACAGGCTTAAAAGATGTCAGCTATTCACAGAGCTATTGAGGAAAAAGAGGCTACAGGCACTTGGTGGCACTTGGCGCATCTTTTGAAAGAAAATACAGTCTTTTGAATAAAACAGACTGCCAGAAACAAGCATGTGGTTAATCATAAAAACATGGTAAAAGATCTGATTTTAAAGCAAATTACAGTAGAAAATAAGTACTGAACACAACCATGCATGAAAATTCAGCACTTGTAGAGATAGCAAGAACTGATGTTTACTCTTTCTTTTCTCTGTATAGGAATGGTGGCCTTTTACAGTTTTATTGCACAGTTGTTAATGATATCACAAGAATGGACAGACAGAAAAAAGTGCAAAACAGAAAAGGAATTGTTACTAAACAGTGTTGGAGCAATGAAAATGGTGTTTAGAAATAACACTAGGGAAAAGTGCTCCAGTGCATTTGCATTAAAGGAAGATGTGAAAATATTTTGACCTTAGAAAGTCTCAGTTCTGCTCTGTTCAGATTCATAAATATTCCCACGGATGAACAGTTGAGAATCAGAACTGCTCCCCTAGGCCAGTATGCCATCCTTGAGGTAGAGTTACATCAGCATGGAAGAACTGAGTTAATAATACCACTCTTGGGAAAACACACACTTTGACTCATGTATTTTGAAATTTTGTTAAGTATCTGAGAAAGCCATAACAATTGCTGAAACTAAACATGCAACCATTGACACAAAGACAATTAGCAAGTGTGCTGCAATTAAATTAGAAAATGTATGAAATTGTAATTAACAGCTCTGGAGGAGGTGAGACAAATTATTTGTGGAATATTTTCAGAAATCAGCAATTCAATACAAATGAATGAGTCTAAGAAATCATGTACTATACGAAACAATGAAGAAAGAGGAGCTTTAAATAGGGAGTATCTGGTTTCCTGAATATTGACTAAGAAAGAGCTTTGAGAGTTACTATACATAATTCCCCAAGGCCCTTAGAAAATTGTGCAGCTGAGAAAAAGAACTAATATAGAGGGTACTAATGCTCATCTGCTTTATGAGAAAAATAGAGTTTAAATGAGAGTATTGTAATTTATTAACTCTGATGCTGTAGAATATTGTGATATGCCCAGTCTTCAAAGCAAGTGCCATTCCAGTGTGGCCTTGTTAACAACAGTGGGCCTTGTTAATATAGCATGCTGTGACAAAATCACACCAGCCAGAGAAATTACAATTTAAGGTTGAAAAGCCTTACAGTCAGCTCTCCTGACCATACTGTAACCTATATGTAAAGTCATATTAACAGTCTGAGGTGTGAACTCTTCACTTATTTATGAGAGTGTTACTCTTGTCCATTTACATCGCTATTATCTTTCCCACTGCTCAGACATGAACAGGGGTTTTTTTGATCCCACCCCACTGTGAGCAATTCCCTGCATAGTAAAGCATGCAGTATGTAAAGGAGAATCTTCATGAGTTATTAACAAGATTTCCATTGCATTTTTCATAGGAAAAATGGATTTACTCTTGAAATCATCAGGTGTCCTAAGAGCTAAAAAAGCCAGACAAACAGATAAAGCTCTAATATTCCATACCGGTTTTTGTGTTCTCTATCAAAATTGATGTGTAGCTCCAAAATAAGACCTTTGGTCGACAAAGAACCACATTCACTGATCTCAAATGAAGGACGCAGTGCCAGTCCCATTTCTCTGGATCCCTGAGACAAAATATCTATGCCATAGCTAGGGCAGGTGAGTTTCTCTGAAAGCGATTTTAGTTTCAGTTGGACATATGCTATGCATATGCTAGTTTTACACAATGTCATCAATGTCACCACCTTGATACTGGCTTTTTGTTAGTCAATTGGTCCAAGTTGATTTTATTTGAGAAGTTAAGTGTAATCCTTGAAAAAATCATGAGTGTCAAAGATTTTCTGAGAAAGACCTTTTAGAGGATAAAAAGAGGAAATAGCTTTATATTTGCATAACCTAGGACACTATCTCTGGAAAAAACAACACTAAATATTGTATATTAGCATTGGACACATGCAAAATTTACAGACATGTGAGTCAAGATTGCTTGAAGAACTGTAAAGCAAACATTCAATTAGCAGCAATAAAATGATCATATGCACTTCTTCTATCCATCGAGAAACTCAGGTGGCAAGAACCCAAGAACATTGATCTAGCTTCAGGCTGATTTCATGTAAACTTACAGGTTATTTGTGATCTAACTTTCTTCTTGAAACATCTTCAGCAATGCAGAGTCATATAAAGTTTAATCAATTTTACAGTCTTTAAGAAACACCTGGTTCCTGACACAACAGAGGAATTTCAGGTCTTGTCCTGCTCCAGAAATGGTGTTTCACACTGAACCATTTCAGAAATCTGCACTGCAGCTATGATTAACTCTTTAGCCTCAGGAAGGTGACTGACAACACACAGAATACACAAAACACAAGCAGCAAGCTCACTGTAAATTAAAGTCTTCCTCAGTCATTAGCAGACTGCATTTCATATATTCACAAGACCACATAGCCTATTTCTGTGCTGGTGAACTGAATGGCTCCTGAGTTCTTTCTCTGACCTGGAGGATAACTGTTGCAGAACAGCTTGCATCCACTATAAGTGATCGTTGTCTCTAACAAAGCTTCCAAACTGTCTGCTGGGAATTGGTCTTTGGACCAAGGAAATGTTTCTTGAAGGAAATGTTTGGATACCCTGGAATTGTTTATTTGACTTACATTAAAAGGATATTAAAGATAGTTCTAGCAATATAACAGTAGACAACTAGAAGACATAAACGCTATAGAGGATTGGTCTACATGTTAGCTCCAGCAACATTGTCTGGCACTGTTTAATTTACTGATATGTACTGGTTTTGGCTGGGATAGAGTTAATTTTCTTCATAGTAACTTTTATAGGGCTATGTTTTGGATTTATAAGCAAAACAGTGTTGATAACACACCAACGTATTAACTGTTGCTGATCAGTGCTTATACAGCGTCAAGGCCTTTTCTCTCCTCACACCACCCCACCAGTGAGTGGGCTGAGGGTGCACAACAAGTTGGGAGGGGACACAGCCTGGACAGCTGACCCCGTCTGACCAAAGGGATATCCCATACCATATGATGTCATGCTCAGCATATAAAGCCGGAAGAAGAAGGAAGGGGGTTATGTTCGGAGGAATGGCGTTTGTCTTCCCAAGTCACTGTTACATGTGATAGAACCCTGCTTTCCTGCAGATGGCTGGACACCTGACTGCTGATGGGAAGTAGAGGATAAATTCCTTATTTTGCTTTGCTTTTGCGTGCAGTTTCTGCTTTACCCTTTAAATTGTCTTTATCTGAATCCACAAGTTTTCTCGCTTTAACCCTTTTGATTCTCTTCCCCAATCCCACTGGGGGGGGAATGAACAAGCAGCTGAATGGGGCTGAGCTGCCATCTGGAGTTTAAGAAATAACAGACTAGACATATCTTTACAAAAAAGATAAACAGGTTTTACTCAAGTACAAAACTCCATGATTTAAAAAGATTTTTTGAGTAAAATGAAGCAGGTGTATACAATTTGCAACACTGGAATTTTGTCTTTTAGGCTCCAAGTCTGTTGCTGGCATGGTAATTTTAAGAACTGGTTTATGGTGACATCTTTTTACATGGTTTTGTACAATGTATCCTGACCTCAGGATTCATACTGCTCTATTAATATCCTAGTATAAGAAAAAGGAAATGAAAGAAACTATTGGCTGGTCAAAGTTACGAATATCAAGAATTTCTTTGAGAAAGTAGGTTTATCTATCAGGGCATGCAACAGTGTTTACAAAATGGAAAGCCTGGAGATTTCACTTAGTCTGAGCTATATTAACAGCCACTTAAACTACTAAAGCTTGTGCGTTGCTAGATCAGTCTATAAAAAGTAATCTTTTTACTATATTTTATCAGAAAATTTTCAATGAACTACTTGTCTTCTGGATATTATTCTACTGTTATTGCATTGCCACTGATTAAGGAAAGCAGCACAGTCTCCAAAGCAAAGCATTCCCTTTCATTTAAGAGTTTTCACTACTTTTAAAAGTCTGCTTTTTTATTGCTGCTTCTGATGCAGCTATTCCTGCTCAGTCTTCTTGAGAATGCACAGTGTCACTGTCCCTTCCTGCTGGCTGGGGAAAGGAGACACAATTTAAGCAATCATGAGTCTTGAGCATTGGTGTGCAAAAGGTCCTCCACTTTCAGCCCACTGGGACACAGCAAGCAAGACAGGGTAATTAAGCATAAGTGAAGGGCAGACGAGGAAAGCTGGAGCTGAATGCTTCGGTTTCGGTATTTTATCAGAGGTCAGCTGAAGGTTGCTAACATCAGCGAAGGTACATAATGTGAAATGTATTGTCAGGAACTAGGCAGTAAAAAGGGACAATATGTTATCTTTCCACCTTTAATTTGTCGACAGATAAGTACGCTCACTGATCTGTCTAAAAAGCCAGTAAAATTACTTGAGCAGCCTGGTTACCTTTGCTGGCATTGCCTGCAGCTATCAGAAAAGGGATTGCACAACTGTCTAAATCCATTATTAGAGCAGACAAAGGCTAGTTCACCTTCATTTGAACCATAAGGAACTGGCCACAGCTGGAAATGGTATACCTGACTTAAAACACCAAAAAACCCACCTGAAAACCAATGCCACTGTGATACATTGCAGCTTCAAAAAATTGGATAAAGGCATTGTAAAATGATTGTCTAATCAGTAATATTGCCTGCCAAGCTTGAAAGAGACCAATGACTCTGATGTTCCTCTGCTTGGCTATAATTTACACTGCTCTGGTATCTCTCTCCTGTTTGTACAACAACATGGCTTCAGAAACCATTAAGAATATTAAGATAAGAATAACTTGCTTAAAATGCATGCAGTAGTTGTGACATTTACACTTACAAGACTCTTAAAGTTTTGTCACTTTGGAATGTATAATGGAAACAGCACAAAAATAATTCTCATTTTCTACCGTTGGCTGCGTGAGGCTTTCAATTTACACTATTTTAGCTGACAATACCTGTGTAAAATCTTATCAAAACCATACACTACAAAAAGACTTAATTGGTCTTAAATCAGCCATAACTGAGCATACCATAGAGACATTTACATCTATGTAAAGCAAGTGATGACGGATATCACAAGACTCAATGCAAGCATGAATTTGACTTACTCAAAACACATATTTACTTTTTCAGGTTTATATTTATTTTATTTTTAGATTTTATTTTAACTATTCCTCAACTGCAACAAAATATACATCTTTAGGTACATATACATTGTTGCAGTTTAGGCCCAGCCAGCAACTAAGCACCACACAGCTGCTAGCTCACTCCTCCCCACCACAGTGGGATGGGGAGGTGAATTGGAAAAAAAAAGTAAAAGCCATATATAATAATATAATTAATAATAATAATAATAAAATGCAGTAATAATGACAATTGTAATGAAAAGGGATATAGCAAAAAGAGATAGAAATAAAACCAAAGAAAAAAAATACAGAAAAACACCACACAGGTGATGCACAGTGCAATTGCTCATCACCTGCTGATGGATACCTAGGCAGGCCCCGAGCAGCGATCCCCTCTCCTGGCAACTCCCCATAGTTTATATACTGAGCATGATGTCCCATGGTATGGAATATCCTTTTGGATACTTCGCGTCAGCTGTCCTGGCCATGCTCCCTCCCAGCTTCTTGTTTACCTCCTCACTGGCAGAGCATGGGAAACTGAAAAGTCCTTAACTTAGGATAAGCACTACATAGCAACAGCTAAAACATCAGTGTGTTAGCATTATTCCCACACTAAATCCAAAACACACTGTACTAACTACTAAAAGTAAATTAACTCTCTCCCAGCCAAAACTAGGACATATATTTTTTCTGGTTGTTCATACCTAGTTCACCCAACTTAAACTTCAGACTATAAAGCCTGAATTTACTCCCTACCTGAGCCAGTGGCTGCCCAAAAGGAAAAAAAAAACCCAAACACACGCAAAATAGAATAGAATAGAATAGAATAGAATAGAATAGAATAGAATAGAATAGAATAGAATAGAATAGAATAGAATAGAATAGAATAGAATAGAATAGAATAGAATAGAATAGAATATTTTAGCTGGAAGGGACCTACAACAATCTTCTAGTCCAACTGCCTGACCACTTCAGGGTTGATCAAAAGCTAAATCATGTTATTAAGGGCATTGTCCAAATGCCTCTTAAACACAGACAGGCTTGGGGCATTGACCACCACTCTAGAAAGATTGTTCCAGGTTTGACCACCCTCTGAGTAAAGAAATGCTTCCTAATATCCAGGCTAAACCTCCCCTGGTGCAGCTTTGAACCATTCCCACATGTGCTGTCACTGAATACCAGGGAGAAGAGATCAGCATCTCCCTCTCCACTTTCCCTCCTCAGGAAACTGTAGAGAGCAATGAGGTTGCCCTTCAGCCTCCTTTTCTCCAAACTAGACAAAGACAAGATCCTCAGCTGCTCCTTAAAGGACATGCCTTCCAGCCCTTTCACCAGCTTTTTTGCCCTCCTCTGGATGCACTCAAGAACCTTCACATCCTTCTTAAATTGTGGGGCCCAGAACTGCAAACAGTACTCAAGGTATCAACAGTGAATACAGCAGGATAATCACCTCTTGTGACTGGTTGATTATACTGTTTCATGCACCCCAGGATGTGGTTTGCCCTCTTGGCTGCCAGGGCACACTCCTTACTCATACTGAGCTGCTGTTGACCAGCACCCCCAGATCCCTTTCTGCAGGGCTTCTCTCCAGCCACCCCTCTCCTAATTTATGCTTGTGCCTGGTGTTACTCCATCCCAGATGTAGAATTTGGCAATTGTTATTGTATTTCTTGTATATCTTCCTACAATATTTAAAAGTTTGACCTTCCTTGTTGGAAAACCTTTATTTAATTTCAGATATTTTTGATATTAAAATACAGGGGGTTTTAATTAGTGTATTAAGCCATCTATACTATCCATTATCACCAGGTGTTCATGTGTGAGGAAGAGGACCTTAACACACATAACTGTGAGACACATAGTGTATTCATCCATGAAGCTAACACATGAGGACACCGAGTCACCTTGCTCAAGTTACAGGCAAGGATATATTCACAATCTGATTAGATTTGTCCAACTGCAATGAATAAAGCAGGATTTCTCTTAAACAGCAATGGGAATGCAAATGACTATTCACTTTTTATACATCATAGTTATAACAAATCAAGCAAAATCCTGAAATCCAAAATCCTTTTATGACAATACTTACAGAGAAGTCCAAAGTGATTAACAATATTTCCTCAAAACTTGAACCAAGTTTAAAAATGTACCCTTGAATACAGAAGAAGCAGAGTCAATTTCCCAGGCTAAATATCGAGATTGAATATCTTGAGATATATCACTGATCTCTGTATAAAAGATGTACTTCTGAACACTGCCACTCAATCACATAAAAATGTGAATTACACTGCCAATCAACTACTGCATGCTTAATGTATCTATAGAGGTAGTAATCTCTGTGACAGTAGAGCTGAGGAACCCTTTGAGGATTTTAAAAAGAAACAGTGCAAATCTGTCTGCAGGAAAGAAACTAAGAAGGAGATAAACATTTTAGAACTTTACACTTGTCTGATTTCAAAAGTCTCAAAGCCAAATCCTTTCAGAGGGGAAAGGATATGACTTTAGCACAAGTTCAACTTTGCTATCAATACTGCAGGTAGACTCTTCTATCTAGAAAAAACTGTAAACAGTTATTTGTTAGAGAAATACAGAGAGCCAAAGCCAATATTTCTAGTAACTAGGAAGGTATTCCAAGGGAGAGATGCACTTTATCTTCCCATGTTCTGGTACTCTTCCCCTATCATCACAGGTCACATGCTGGGCTGAATTGTTCTGGATGGTTAGCCTGTCATACAGCCTTATATGAACCTCACAAGATGTTATGGGTTACGAAAATCTAAGACTTAGTTCCATTTGAAGCCCAAATAATCTTGGGTAGTTTTGACTGAACTCAATGAGAAGTATCTGTAATCTGAAGGAGGACAGAATCACCATTTTTTTGTCCAGAATCACCTTTTCTAGTTTACATCCTGGGGACAGAAGAGCACACTGGTTTTAAGCCTGAGCCTTTCGGCAACCCAATTTGTTTCTGCTTCTCATTATCTGTGTTGTTATCTTTATTTCTGTTCTGTACATCTCCAAGTCTTGTTCTACCAATAGAATTGAGAAGAGAAGCAGAATAGACATTTCTATACACAGACAATCTGGAGCAAATGGAAGACTGGGGAAAAGTATGGCTCTTACTTCCAAAGAGTATTAAGTGTTTAAGGATTGTCTAAGTATAATTTTTTATAACGATCAAAATACAACAATATGCAGCTTACACTTGACTCACTGCTTGTCCATTTTAGGCTCAGTGCCTGAGCAGTATGACAGTATCATGAATGCTAGATAATATATATGTTTTGTTAACAGCAAGAATCAAAACCTAGTTACACTGGAAACACTATAGTCAATGTAACAAAAAGACACCTTCATTTTGAGGATCCTGAAGTGTAAAAGTCAAAATTCTATTTCATGTACATGTAAAAAGGAACATCTATTTTCCTTTGAATTATTTGGAGGGTGACTAAAATGAAAAGAAAATTTGCAGTTAAACAAAGCTGTGACCAACTGCTGACCATGAGCATACTTAGGGAAGACATGAGCTAAACACAAGAAATCTATTGACAAATTATGTCCTTTGTTGAGCACTACATGTAAGGAGCACAATTTAAACTCCTATTTTCTGCTTTCTGAACAAGTAATTAGACTTTTACATACCATGAGTTGTGTCAACAATAAATCCCTGGGTAAAACTGTGCCATGTTAATCATCTTTTAGAAGTTACACATCATTGTAAATTATGTAAAACCCACAATGAAAAGAAATTTAGTAAGAGTAATAGTAAATGTGAATTTGCTAACCCAAAACACATGACAGATGACAGTAATCACTTTACAAATCTCATCACAGAATATTTCAGAAAACAGAGTACTTGACACTATTAAGAACTTATGCAATCACTGTTCAGTTTTGTTACAGGTAGGGGTCAAAAAATATTTTAAAACTTCATAATTAAATCATTTGTCAATGTAAAAAAGATAATGACTAACAGAGATGTGGATTTGAATATGCTTTGTCATTTTGCATGATAAAAAATTGTGAGAGGTCTGAAAATTCATAAGCTGTGCAAACAGCTGTTTTTTTCTCAGTCTGACTGTTTAAAAAAGGAAAGTGAAGCTTATCAAAAAGAACAGGAATTCTTAACTCATAAAATTATTTCAGGCTTAAAAGGTGACACAATAAAGACTGACAGGAACCTCCAGGCATTACATCATATAATGCATATATTTAACCAAGTTTTTGTAAAAAGCTAAAACATAAACACATTGGGATGGAAATTGCCCTTTAAATAAATGGTGTAGTACAGGTATATCCCAGGGCAAAATTTGTTGGATGATTCATACATTACACAGAAAATCACTGGTACCCTTTCCAACCAGTGTCTATTTTAGTTGGGTTGAAATACTGATGACCTCATAAAATGGCCAAGTTTACTTCAAGGCAAAAAGTGAATGTCTATGGAAAGCATGAGGGAAATTGAAAATCACCACCTGGAGCATCAGGCCAATATTGGTGACTCAGATGAAAATGAAATAACTATAAAACCTTTGCCCCTTTATGCAATGCTTTACATATTAATTGAAAATTATGTGGAAAAAATGTAACTAAGACATTTAGTGCATCATTTATACACTATCATCTGTTTAGACATCTACATATGAACAGAATAAACTACCTTCTTTGTGTGGAACATTCAGCAAATTCTTCCAGCATATTTCTAGTTAAAATGAATAAACATGCACTCTGACAGTAATTTCATGGATAGAATAACAGTGATTCCATTCTGAGAGAGAATATTATATCATCAGTGAAATATCAGTCTTCTAGGAAGAATAATATAAGCATCAAATTCTCTTGGTAAAACAGAATAAATCTTCTTTCCATAGGCTAAATAAGCATTAAAAAGAAAATAATGCCTCCACAAGGTTGTTCTGTTAAAAAATAGGTTTGGTATTTATGTAGAGTTGATTGGAAAGCAAAAACAATCATTTTGTGCTGAGGTTGAATTATGTTTCAGTATTAGTAAACTGGTTGTTGCCACCAGCACAAAAAAGCAAGTTTAGAAAAATTCCTTTTTTTAAAAAAACCATGCCTTTAACTACCTGGCAATCTGATTTCTTGTAGGGCTAGAAATGTTTTCTTTTTTCATCTGTACTTTAATAAAAATGAAATAAATAAATAAAAAAAACCCACCTATGTCTTCGAATGCAAAAGACTGCAAAGGCCATGTAGATGTAAAGTTGAAGATAAATGAAAATGCATGTGTTAAATTGCTATCATGGATCTTTCAGTACCATTGACCACACTATAGTGTCACTTTTTTAAATATAGTTCCATGTTCCCATGCATCAAACAAGTAGTCTGGTATGATGATATGAAAAATGTAGTGATACACTGCAAAGAATGGCTCATGCTCCTACCAAACAATGAACAGAGAATTGGCAGGGCCATGCTGGCTACTCAACTTTCTTTGTTGGCCCATGCAGTACTATGCATTGTCTCTCCAACTCTGTTGCTTGCACCATCTCCAATTTAATAATTGAACTGGTCTTAGTGGAAAAAGCCCTGGGTATCAGGGAGGTTCTTGCATTCTTCTGTCACTCACAACTTAAAACATCCAAGAGTTGATGATTTTTACTTTTTTATAGATTTCTGGCTTTTTGTTTATTTGTTTGTATAACCAAAATCAGAGCTATAATAAATGGTTTTTTGCATTCTTTAAGTAGAAATAATTTGAATTAAGTTTTTTTTTTTTCCCTGTCAAATTTGACTGGAAATTACTACTCTGATTGTTGATGACAGCTGCCATCACATCCTCATGGTGGGATGATTAAATGGTTTTTCTGGCACAAAAGGAGAAATTACTACTTTAGGCAGTTGTGAAGTATGGTCATAAAGAAACATAAAAACCCTCCCAGTTAATTTAACAACTTCATATAATAATACTTGTGTCACAATGAGCAAATGACTTGGGCTATATCCACATCATAGATTTTAACATGATTTTAGCACAATCCAAGAACTTAAAAAATTTCATTCAAGTTCCCTCAGTACTTAACTTCTGTTTCTGCAAATGCCCAGAAGCATTTCAGTCTTGTGTGGGCTGGTTGTTCAGCTGATGTCTCACACGTAGGACCATTTTGGATCCGCAAATCATATTTTCAAAAGGATTCTCATGAGTGACAACACTCTGAAGTCTGCCTGCCAAAACAAGATTTACCTAAACCCCTGCGGCATCAGTGACTTGAATAGGAGTTGCTTCACCATTTCATACAAGTCTGGTGGTTGGAACCAGGACCTGGAAGACTGAAGGTTTATTTCCAACTCTGCCTGAGACTTTCAAATCCCCATCTCACACCTTCCAAAAGTGCCTCAAATCCTTAGTTTACAGACTAAGGGGGAAAAGAGAGACAGGTTTCCCTGCACCACTTCTACTGAAGCTGGTTTTCTTTCTGCTTAGAATAACAGAAAAATTAGTAGATCAAAGAAATGGGAGACCATGTTTCTCAAGCTTACTGATTAGTTCACTTAATAGGAATAGAAAGATCTGAGGTTGTTTTCTTCTCAAGCTGTTTTCATCTTCAGCAATAAGCAATGATGTGATTGAATGGGATAAATATTGAAGGGTTATAGGAAGGCAAGAGTCATTGAATCCAGTCCCCTTCTACTGCAGGCAATCCCATTATATAACTCTGTCCATAAAACATCCAGCTATTTACAAATACAAGGCATCAGTCAAAATCATAACCAAGCTTGGACAGTATAGTCACTAAACTTTTCAGAGTTCGTCTTAGAAGTCACATAAAAAGAAATAAGCAACACCAGAAAACTGTATGTATGTAGAAACAGAACAGAAAAGTTTAAAACAAAGTCACTTATTTCTTCTGATGTGGATAAATCACTGCAGTTCAGAAAAAGTCCCATATTCACACTGCTGGCAGGAATCAAATCAGATTGCAATAAAAAAATCTGTGTGATGTAATAAATCTATGTGGTGTATTCCTCTCCAACAAGATTTTAGACATTTCAGTCTCTGTGAAGCAATGAAGAGTTCAGACAAAAATCCAGCTATATGAAGCAAAGTCCACTGAATTGGGTATACTAGGACATAATTAATTGTTCCCAGTGTAGAAGTAAACCACGGTATATTACCTCTTGTACTGGCATTTCAAACAGCGTTTATGTATACAAGCTTTTATATGGACATAAAATATTCTATCATCAAATAAGTAAACATGAAAGACAGTCCCTTATTTGCAATAGTATTTAAACAACATGTAGAACTTTCCATGGACATATGGATTTCTTGAGATGCCTTACATCATTTCAGGTAACATTCTAGATCAGCAGATTCCACTCTTTCTCCAATCATTTCTTTATCAGTGAGTACATCCTGTGTGTGGTTCTACCTAGTGAACTGGTGGAAATAAAACTGCTATATTGTACCTATTTAAATCTGCTTTAAGTGTACAAGAAAGCTGCCCTCTGGGCTGTCCTGTGAACTGATAATCTTGTCTCCTTATGTACAAATTAATTAGGCATTTTAGGTGGGAAGTGTGGATATAGACAGGTGGTTAATTGTTAACCAGTACATAGGATATGGGTTAATGCCACTTATTTCACAATCTAAATAGGAACAAAAGGAAGCAGTTAATCTAACAGAAACAGAAAGGATGCTTTTTTGACAAGGAAGATATTAGCATTCCCTCTTTGATTTTGAATCTGGTAAAGATTATAGTTCATTTTTTTGTGTGCTTGCAACTTTGTTTCTAGTCTTCATTTATCTGCCAACTGATGGCTCTGTGCATGGCGTGAAATAGTTTTAGAATTCTTTAGAAACCCCATGTGAAGCCAAACATTTTAGCAGAATGCAGATATGAGGAATGCTAGTGTCTTCATTGAAAATCTGCCCACTTGAAATGCTAAATTGAGACGCCACTCCTAGTACCCCTTAACAGCAGTAGTCATTATTTCCATAGAAGTAGGTCTTCCTCTGGAGGACTTGAAAACCACTTGCCTCTGCTAACTAGACAGGAAACCTTGACATTTAATGTAGGGTGACTGCTTCTCTAGACCCCTAAAGTTTAGGGAAAAAATAGGATCTTAAATTAGATAAGATTCATTCTGTCTCCTACTTTGAAAACAAATTTTGAGAGAGCAAAGAAGTAGTGGCAGCTATATATTCCTACACCCAAGGGTGATTTGAAAATCACAAAAGGAGATTAATAAAACCACATTTTTGCCTAACAGCAACTAAAATAATTGAGGAGATAACTAAGAATATCCCAACACAGACTAAATTTAGTTACTTCATACAGATACTTTTACTGTCCTTTTACTTTTGCACATGGAACAAGGTGTGATGTGACTAACATACCACAGTTAAACATTATTATTTTGAAATATTAATAATAAATTCTATTATCTATGGTTCCTTGTCCCTTTTCCATCAGTTTATGCCTCTTCTACTCAGATTTGTTTGAAGAACAAGAAATGTGTGCCAGCAAATCTCTTGTAAGTTTTGCCCTTAGACAAAAGAAGCCTTTTGCACCAAAAAAATTCTGTCAACTGAATCAACAGAAAATGCTCCTGTGCACTTAAAACACTCTGAATTTTAAATGCTATTTGATACAAAAACAGCAGGGAATTCTAATGTTCCATTGCAGTGTCTCTTCACCATAAATTTCACATAAGAATCTGGAAATTAAGATTTCCAGTTCTTATGTTTGCTGAAAGAATGCATTCACTGAAGATAACTGAGCTGGTAACAGGAGGGCTGAGTAAGCAAACTTGCTTTCTTTAAACAGCTTCAGACATGAGACCTCACAATTAATCCTGGCATAAGTCTAGGGGGGAAAGATTACTATTTATTCTGCCAGTTAGCATTCTCTCTTTTTTTATGTCAAAACTAGAACATTTATAAAATGGTTGATTTCTTTAATCATCAGAGAAGTTAATTCATTTGCAGCTGTTAAATTGATAAGGACAGAGATATATAATATTTCAGTGCAACCTTTTTCACTTTAGAATTAAATCTGTTTGAAGACTTGAAGGGGAAAATTGAATACTGTGCTCTTATTACTATTTTTTCACCATTTTGACACAATGCTGACAAGTTTCTCACAAGTTTATAATTAGAATGCCCCAAACACTGAGCCTGAATGATCCTGAAGAAACAGAACAGGTTTCCTCTAGAACCGGTATTCCTAAGAAACATGCCCTGACCTTCAGCATATCTGCAGATATCCATATACACATATTTACAAAAAATCATTAACACTACAGTTAAACCCAAATATTGTTTCAGAGTTATCCATTTAGTTGATAATTTACCTCAACTGGCTTCACAATCACCACTGAATCAATGACTGATGGTAAATGGAAAAAATTACCTGCGTAAACCAATTTGACTGCCATCATCACTTCATGAATGTAATAATTCTTATTTTGTCCTAATTATATTCTAGACAAATAAGAATTAAGTACTATTATCGCTGAGATGTTGCATGGCAATGCTAAGAAAGTGGATCCTTGATGTATTTTAAATTTTTATTGAAACATATTAGAAAAAAGAAAGACCACTTATTCTGAAGAGAAGTTAAATAATATAAATGTCAATATGATAGCTGTCTTTACTGAACATCAGAGTTAACACTTCCTCAACGTGAGAAGAAATAGCTCACAGATCTCATTGCAACTGAAATAACAGACACTTCTTCATTTTATGATCTCAAGGTTCTCATTTTCAAGAACAAAAGGTGGCAGCTAGAGAGGATGTCAACATGTGTCCCAGAAATCTTTATTCTAGCCTTGAGTGCTGTGCATCTTTGTCAGATTCAAGATACCAAATCACACCTTGATTAGGCACATCACCTCTTGAGAAATCCCACACCAATTCATGTAATTATTTCTGGATTAACAAGTGTAAGAACCTTATGTTTTATTATTCAAGTTATAAAATTAAGACAGTACTGACAGCATTCTGCAGAAAGTCTCAAAACAGTGAAAATGGGCCTCTCTGAACTGAGACAGAAAATTATTTTAAAATCTCATTGGTGTGTAAATTATTAGTGTTACAGAGAAGTTATGGTCTAAAGAATTCACTACTGGTAATATCTGGGAGTAGCAAAGTCTTATTCTTTTCAAAATGCTTACCCAATACAGATACTTTTATTCATAAAATTAAATCAGAATAGCTAGTGGTTTGTTTTTAACTTTTTGTATGATATTTTTAAATAAAAACTAACAGTGATAGTCTTTCATTAAGCTCCTCTACTAAAGTAACAGACAATTGTCATAAAGTTTTATGCTTCAGGCTTTTCATGCAGTGACACATGGCTAATATGTCACAGTTATATTTTACTTTATAAACAGTTTATCTATCTATTCTTTTATTGTACTGTGAAGGGATATATTTAGTATTATGTCTTGGCTGCTATTTGGTTTCTAAGTGAAAATTGGAATATTACACGTCAGGCCTCTCCAAGAGGAAATGGAGGGCATACCACTCCAAGGATCAAGATGCAGACACACTACATGAAACTTCAGTGTATAGACAAGAAAACACTTTCCTAAAGCTCTCTTTGTTTTCCAATATCCAATATTCACTTAATGAGGTTAGGCAATGCTATTTATAAGAATAACAACAAGAACAGTAATGATAATAATAGTGATGAAGATGATGATGATACCACTAATAATAGTGTTCCTTCAAAAGCAATTGTCCGTACAAAGTTTTCTTGCACATTCTTCTGAAGATGTTAGGATTGGAAACTTGGCAGTGGTAACAACACTAGACTTGAGAGTAACTTTAACTTAGTAATTTATTTTTTTTTTAATTGTGTTACCAATATTTGAACCTTCAGTGAACAGCATAATAACTAAGAGTTACAACTATTAAAAGAATTTGACCTATTTTGTTATGGTTTTGGGTTTTTTTTCTTTCATAATATAATATGGCCTCAAGTGCAACAGGGCCTGGAAGAATCACCCTACAAACCTTAAGCAGTTATGCCAAGAACTTGAAAACATACATATGGTCAACTGTTCATGTGAATAGCAGAGTTCCCTCTAACTGTGAAAGCCCTTAAATATAGACATGTAGATATGTGTCTTCAGAATTGATGCCCAGTTAAAGAAAGATGCAAATAGACTATGTGATATACAATGGCTGGTGGTTACAACCCATGTGAATTGATGGGAGCAAATAGTTCAAAAACCAGCTACCCACTCAATGCATAGCCATGTGCTTATTTTTAAAAAGTTTAAGGAAACGGTAGTTATAAATGATACTCATAACTCTAGCTGCAGCACAAGTGATACATATTCATGGAAAATGTAAAAAGCAAGAATGTTCTTCCTAGGGCGCTAATTTATATAGGATGCTGTGTTGGTTATTACATTAAAGCAGAACATATCCTTTCTAACAGCCTGTTATACAAGTGCATACATAATGCCTAAGATTATAGACAGAGTCAAAGATTAAAGAATGTACTAACACAGTTTCATTATACTGAACATCAAAATATTAGCAACAAAAATAAACAGCTGGGGAAGTAGGAATGCCAAAGTTATAAAACCCAAAGCAGCGAACACTCAATTTAGAGATTAATCTTTTAAAAAAGAGATGGCAATAAAAAGCATCATTAGAACTCAGCCCCATTAACAGTTGTCGTCTGTCCTTTGTTCTGAAGCTGGGTTGGTCCCAGAGCCCCCAGAAAACAAGAGAAAATTTATGGTGAGGCCTTGAATCACATGAGTTGGTGAGTAACATAATTCATTCCAAACATTTTATTATCATTATCAGGATTCCCATGCAGCACTCATAACAAAGACACTCTACTGAGTCTCTCCTGAGGGCTTATGGGAAAAGTCAGACTACCTGACGATCAGCAGTTTTCAAAACGGCAAAACTTTTTCATGAACTGCAATTTTGTTTGCAGGAATCATACATATTTTCATTAAAGAGTTACAATATTTCATAAAAATGTACTGTTTCAACCAGGTTTTTTCCAGAGGTGTTTTTATAGGGATCCAAGAAACAATGGAAGGCAAACAGCAAGGCAAAAACTTTTAGTCTTTTTCTTAAATCACTGGGGGACTTTGCTGAATATTTGTGTATGTGAAAAAACTCTGAAGCAAAGCTACACTGAATCCAACAGAAGACTTAACTCATGCACATTGCTACAGAACACTACAGGTATACACGTTACAAACTGTCAAGAATTTTTAAAAGACATTTAAAAACAACCAACCTATTTCTTTTGTATTAAAGAGTAGAAACTGTGTACCACTGCAAAATAGAATTCTCTTCAATTAAACTGAATTTAAGATTAACAATAGACACCATTTCTAGTGTCTCTCACTCCAATTACTTCCACCTTTGAATGTTGAGCTTCCCAAAGCTTCTCTCTTTAAACATTATGGGTTTGTAGCTATTAGTCTTCAACCTAGACCATTTATTATTACTTTTGTAACTGATAGAAAAATTAATTACAAGTAATTTTTTTTGCCTGTTTTTTCATAATGAATCTTTTACAAACAGATCTTGATTTTTTTTTTTTTTTTTTTTTTTTTTTTTTGTATTGTAGCTTGTTAGTATTAGCTGGAGGGTTGCACAAATAACTTCCAGACTGTGGTTTATTAGTAAATTATTTATTCTGACTGGTCTATTATTTTATTTATTTTTTTTTAATTTCTGCTGTTTGGTTGTTCACCTAAGTCAGATGGTATATGAGTAACTGAACATTTTTAAATAAGAGGATGATGAAAAACAAATGCCAAATAATGCACCTGTGGGATAACTTTTCATGCCAAATTTTATGAAATGTTTTGATTTACTATATTTTTCATGAATTCCCAGTAGCCATACAAATGCTTTCAAAACAAACAAATAAATAAATAAAACCACCTGCACATCAGGGAACCAAATTCAGTGCTTTATTTTGTCAACAACTTTCAAAACATGTAATCAATTCTGTGCAAACTTAACCTATAGTCAAATTTGTTACATATATGTAAACCAGTGATGTTCTACTGATAGAATAAGACTACAAAAACATGTAGTGCTTCTCCATGCGAAATATATTAGTAATAAAACATGTAACAAGATTATAAAAAGCATTATAACACTAAGGGAGAACAAAATCTGCTGTAAAAAGAAGCTAAAACAACTGTTCTTAGAGAAAAAGCTAGAGAAAACAGAATTCATTATTACTTATCAGTTACCACAGAGCTCTTTATGGATATAAGTCTGTTAAGCCTTCAAGAATCTAACATATTCCTATGTATGTACCTATGAATAATCCACATAATATAATTTATCTTTTACTATCAGTGGACAAAAATGAAATAAAACTATTTAGTCTAAAGTTAACCATCTGTAACTACTTATATTTTTTTTTAGTGATATATTTTAAGGCTTTTTATTTTCTTTTTATGTATTTATTTCTATACAGTCATGAGTTTGACTAACTTCAAAAATCTAGAAACTAGAGGAAAAATATGGATTTGAACCAAGCCACATCTAAATCTCACAGCTAGACCAAATATATGTAACAAACTTAGCAATACCTACAAGTATTAATGGATAGTCCCAGGATATCCTGTAATTACATGGCAGATCTGGGTTCTGATTTTGCAGTGCATATCTATTTCTTATTAACAGCACAATAGTGATTGATTCACACTTGATTCCTATATGCTTGGGGTTTTTCTGTACTTATCTACGAGAATAATAAAAATCTGTCTGTGCGACTCAAGTGGACAGAAAGGTGACAAGTCTCCTGTTTTATTAACAGGACCCTCCAGAGCCTCAAAATGCACAGTCCTTGCCTTTGGAAGAAGAGAGAGGTTTGCCCTTCAGAGAGACACCCTTTCCCTGAGTCTTAGGATAACCCTATCTGTCTCATGATACCTTTAAGCACAAACCCAGAACTTTTCCCTTCACCACACTAGAGCTGCTTTCACTTGTTTCTGGGTTTCTGTACAGAAGATGACCTCCCTTGCGTTTATATCCTAAAGTTCTTTGAGCCTGGCTCTGAAAGCTTATGTTATTGCTTTTTGTCCTGACATCACCAGGATGAACACATTGTAGAACCTAGATTTATTTTAAAGCTTTTCCTCTTCGTTATTTAGCACCTTGTTATCTTTCAGTAACACATTCTGTGTTCTATCTGCTTAGCTTAATTTCCACCTCCATACTGTTATTTATGTGTCATGTTTAACCCAGTGTGTTTCCATCCCATCAATACATTGTTTTAGAGTGTTTATTTGGACATTAGATTATTTAGCCCTTTACTATATATGATACTGACACAGCAGTACCTTGCAGGTCTTTTAAATTAATGTTAATATATTCTGTGAGGGCTCTTAAGAATTCTTCAGTCAACTCCTCTATTATTTTTTTTCTCCAGGGGGAGAAATGTAGTTTTAATTCATTCTATTTGACATACTGCTGCAGAAATACTCTCAGACTTCAGAAATAGAGTTTAATTTGGGTTGTTCTACTCTTTGGGTTTGACTTTTAGGCACTAGAATAATCTTGTAATCTTCTTAACCTTCTTATTTCTAAGAAAAGGGTAATACTTACTCCAAAGTCAGTCCAAAAAGGAAAAGCAGCAATTGCAAGAATACTCAGACCCTTTTTTCTATATAAAAAAGGAAGAAACCGTTGAAAAACCCAAAATAAGAAAGGAAGACTACAAAATGAGGGGTGAAATAGAAGGAACTTTGCAGGGGTGCTGTCCTTGCCTCCAAAAATCCAAAGTCTACAGTCCCTTGAAAGGGTGTTAGACCTTGTCCATCCCTATAATTTCAGCAGATTTTGACACCGGGCAGGTGATATACAGATTTAATTTACTTCTGTTAATAAGGAGTAATATGGTAGTTACAATCATAGTTCAAAAAATAATTCTTATAGGAAGGAGACAGATTTGTCAGGTACAGTAATAAAGCATCATAATGTCTGGTTTGTGAGATGTCAAAGTGAACCTTATAGAAAGTAGGCTGTATGACAGAGAATCGATGAAAGAAAATCACTGGTGCTTAGAAAGAGCTAAGCAGCAGTATGCCACTTTCGCCTGCCAAATGGCCTGGCAGATCACCTTGAGCAAGACACCCTTCTGGGCTGGGTTTTCTAAACTGACTAGAAATGGTACTAAGTCAAACCTGATCTCTTCTACAACAAGGTGACCTGCTTATTGGATGAGGGGAAGGCTGTGGACGTTGTCTACCTTGACTTTAGTAAGGCCTTTGACACTGTTCCCCACAGCATTCTCCTGGTGAAACCGGCTGCTCATGGCTTGGATGGGCACACGCTTCGCTGTGTAAAAAAATGGCTGGATGGCCGGGCCCAAAGAGTTGTGGTTAATGGAGTTAAATCTGGTTGGTGGCCAGTCACGAGTGGTGTCCCCCAGGGCTCGGTTTTGGGGCCACTCCTGTTTAACACCTTTATTGATGATCTAGATGAGGGGATTGAGTGCACCCTCAGTAAGTTTGCAGACGACACCAAGTTGCGTGGGAGTGTTGATCTGCTCAAGGGTAGGGAGGCTCTGCAGAGAGATCTGGACAGGCTGGAGTGGTGGGCTAAGGCCAACTGTATGAGTTTCAATAAGGCCAAATGCCAGGTTCTGCACTTGGGCCACAACAACCCCCAGCAGCACTACAGGCTTGGGGAGGAGTGGCTGGAGAGCTGCCAGTCAGAGAGGCACCTGGGGGTGTTGATTGACAGCCGGCTGAACAGGAGCCAGCAGTGTGCCCAGGTGGCCAAGAAGGCCAGTGGTATCCTGGCTTGCATCAGAAGTAGCGTGGCCAGCAGGCACAGGGAAGGGATCTTACCCCTGTACTCGGCACTGGTGAGGCCGTACCTCGATTACTGTGTTCAGTTTTGGGCCCCTCACTACAAAAAGGACATTGAATTACTCGAGCGTGTCCAGAGAAGGGCAACAAAGCTGGTGAAGGGTCTGGAGCACATGTCGTACGAGGAGTGGCTGTGGGAACTGGGGTTGTTTAGTCTGGAGAAGAGGAGGCTGAGGGGAGACCTCATCGCCCTCTACAACTATCTGAAAGGAGGTTGCAGAGAGCTGGGGATGAGTCTCTTTAACCAAGTAACAAGCAATAGGACAAGAGGTAATGGCCTCAAGTTGTACCAGGGAAGATTTAGAGTAGGTTTTAGGAAGTATTTCTTTACAGAACAGGTTGTTAGGCGTTGGAATGGGCCACCCAGGGCAGTGGTGGAGTCCCCATCCCTGGAGGTGTTTAAGAGTCGGGTTGACATAGCGCTTAAGGATATGGTGTAGTTGAGAACAGTCAGTGTTAAGTCAGTGGTTGTACTGGATGATCTTCAAGGTCTTTTCCAACCTAGATGATTCTGTGATTCTGTGAAGTCTCCTATGCCTATGACAAAAGATGACTTTTTCAATAGAAATCAACATCCATTTGGGAAACTCAAGTTAAGACACCAGAGTTTTAAAAGTCGCTGGAATACAATGGTCCTCATTCAGCATCTAAATTCCTTGACTATTTTAAAAAGCTGTTGCACTGTTTTATCTAAACTGAATGTTTCTCAGTATCAGGCCTTATCCATATATTTCTTCATCTTGAAAACTGGCAATCTGATAAAATCAACCAGATGTTTTTTGAACATATACCCATTCAGCACAGAATACATTTATCCTGCAAACTTTCTGCCAAGTAGCAAATGACAGGAAAAATGACTAGGTTAAATTTTTATACTTCCTTAGAAAAATCATAAAAAAAATACTGTGGTGAATAAATAAATGTCACACTGGGGTGGAAGAATAGGTGTGTCACCTGCAAGACTCATAAAATAAACTTTACATTTTTCCCAAGCAATGTAGCCTCAGCTGGTATTCTGGATGTCTCCCTACCTCTTGGAAAGAACTGTTGTTATTCACCTCATTGACTACTTTGTATTTGCCTCTCAATTTGAGTGTATTTTGAGTATGTGAAAATTGATCTTTACAGGTGCTGGTTTAACCTACTTATTAGCTACTCCAGCCTGAAGTTTTCTAATGAATGTCACACACTCACATACAGATTAGACAACAGCATTGCACAGCAAATAATTTGGAATAGGATTTAATAAGAGAAGACAGGCTGTAAAGGAATGAGATGCAGGGCTTGTCCAGACAAGCATCCTGACCAGCTGTTGGCTTATACCCAGCTGACCCCTTCTATAGCCATTCTCTCTAGCTTTGCAACCTTGTTATTCCCTTTCCTTGCCTTTGGCCCTTCCACTAAACATCCCATGACAAGTTTTGCACAACTCCACAAGCCCTCTCAAACATCCCATGAGTGGATGCTTTCCCATGAGATTCATGAACATCTTGCCTCCCCTGCTTTATCAGCTGCAAAGTTCAAGTTGAACCTCATCAAGCCTATGCACAAGCATGTTCCTCAATAGACCAGAAATCATCAACACAAAATATTTCATCTTTCTTATCATATATGTTTTCTTCAGTCATTAGGGTTTAATTTATTACTTGTCTTGTCTGTTTTTCTTGGGTTTTTTTGTGGTTTGTTTTTTTTTTTTTTTTTTTAATGTTTAATAACCACTAAGCAGAAATCCTTACAAACCTCATATCCTCAGGTTATCAATCACAGTTGTTTCCTAATCCCTGGTAAGACCGTGACTTGGATTTTACTGATGTAAACAGATCCTCCTCGATTAGATGGGACTTTGACTCATTTCCCCAATAACTGTCTGGCAAATTCACATTTAGTTATGATCTTTGAAGGTGACCAAGATTTGACCAGAGCTAAGCATACTGATCTAATTACACTCTTTGAGAAGGGGGCTGAATAGACAACTTGCTGAGTAATCTTTCAACTAAATTAGTGCATGATTCTATTTATTTATTTATTTCCCAGTCTAGACTTTTGACACATCTGTTATTTCTGCTGAGGAACGGCTATGTTTTCTACTGGTGAATACTGCAATGAGAACCTTCCTCCAAAATGACAGGGTTTTCTTCCTTTCTTTCTCTCTTTCTTTCTCTCTCTCTCTCTCTTTCTTTTTCTTTTTTTTTTCTTTCTTTTTTTCTTAATGTATTTGTTTCCCAGACTAAACTTTTGACACAGCTATTATTTCTGATGAGGAATGGATCTGTTTTTTGCTGGTGAATACTACAATGAGGACCTTCCTCTAAAATGACAGAGTTCTTTTCCTTCCTTCCTTCCTTCCTTCCTTCCTTCCTTCCTTCCTTCCTTCCTTCCTTCCTTCCTTCCTTCCTTCCTTCCTTCCTTCCTTCCTTCCTTCCTTCCTTCCTTCCTTCCTTCCTTCCTTCCTTCCTTCCTTCCTTCCTTCCTCCCTCATTTTCTTTTTCTTTCTTTCTTTCTCTTTCTTTCTTTCTTTCTTGTTTATTAATGTAGTACAAATAATATTTTAAAAAAGTTTCTGCAACATAGATGTCTGATACAACATTCATTTCAATATATATGTTTCACCAATGCATATATCCTAACCCCACAAACACATTATGCATTCCAGTAAATTTTCAGTCTTATTTGACTTACTCTGAAGCTGAATTTTCCTTCAGTAGATGGAAATGTATATGCGTGTATAAGCACAGAGGGCTGGTAGCAACTGCATGGGGGACTGCATATTGTCTTCTTGCATCATATAATCCCTGCCAGCATACTCAATATGCCTATGTGAAGCACTTGGTGATATGGCCATGCTGTTTCTAAGACCAGAGCTAATGCATCTTCTTTATATAAAACTATATCAGGTGGACATATCAGATGAGTAATCCACTGATGCTTTACAAGGTGACTCAGCATTTATTAGGCAAGATATTCCCATTAAAGGCTATAAAACATTGGGGGGTTCAACAAATATATATATATATATATGTGTATGTATAAAAAAATGACACAGTGCCAGTGAACTTGATTACCTATGCTATTAAACAATTAGAAAAGACCCTTGTTTATTAGTCAGTGCATGAAAGACACCGTTCCCAATAAGAAGTAAACACACTAACACCCTGTTTTGGAGGCTAAGAGATTTTAGCTGTATGGATTTCACAATCATATTTAATATATTAGTATAGATGTAGTTATGACTGTCAGCTCAGTACTAACTCATCTATCTTCACCTCAAGGTGCATATAGCTATGTTAACAGTCTGAATAATGACTGATAAATATGCACAACTGTTTTTGCCTAAGTCTTATTCTGGAAAACAACATTGCAGAAAAAGACCTGCAAGTTCTGGTAGATAACAAGATGACCATGACCCAACAATGTGCCATTGCAGCCATAAAGGTCGACAGCATCCTGGGCTGCCTTAGGCAGAGTGTTGTGAGCAGTTCAAGGGAAGCGATCCTTCCCCTCTACTCAATGATGGAGAAGGATCAGGGGAGGTCTTATAAATGTGTCTAAATACCTGAAAGGGAAGTTAAGAAGATGATGCCAGGTTCTCAGTGGTATCCAGTGATAGGAAAAACTGGAATACACAAAATTCTACTTAAACATGAGAAAAATATCTTTTTCCTGTGAGGGTGGTCAAACACTGAGACAGGTTACCCAAAGAGGTTTTAGAATGTCTATTCTTGGTAATAATCAAAGCTGAGGTGACATGCCTGTGAGCAACTTGCCGGTAGCTGACCCTACTCTGAGCAGTGGGGTTGGACTAGATGATCTCCAGGATCTTTTCTGACTTCAACTGTTCTGTGAGTTGGATATACAAACACACATATGCACAAGCATATATGCACTATTTGTATATTTTGTATATAAATAATCAAATAATATAATACTGATCTCTCAGCTTACCTATAATATAGCTGAACAGTTTAAACATTTCTTTTACATTATTGATATATAAAGTGCATGTATTTGTCCACACAGTGTTCTGACAAACACGGAATCAGGCATACACCAAGGAAAAGAACTTTCCAGCAGTAGTAGTTTCCAACAGTTTCAAATAAACAATACTCATTATCTGCTTGCAAGGCACATAGAGGAGACAACTGGTGTCCTAAATTTACCTTAGAGTTTTTAAATCTCCACAAAAATACGCAATTAGTACAGTTCACTGAAAAAAACTCAAGTAGCAAATTCAATTTTTCATAACAAAAAAATTAAACTGGATATATTTTTTCAGTCTTGGAAGTGGTCCCTAACACTAATCACAGCCAGCAGCAAACACAGCTAAATACCAGACTCACTCTCCTGCATTGATCTTTATTTCACTTCGAGGACTAAAGAAAACAAAATAAAAAAGAGCTAGCTGTTCATCTCCTGACACTGCTGCTAGAGGTTTTCCTCTGCCTTCTAAGCCAGAGACTCTTTCTTATTTTGTTAGGTAAGATACTGCTGTAACAAGGTTGTTGTTTACTATACATATTTCTTAATTTTGTAGGAAAGAGTAAATATCTTGTTGTGTTCAGAACTTAGGGTCATTTATCTGCACTCTCATCCCTTACCTACATCACATTAAAGTCATGTGGGCAGATGAAAGATTTTATTTCTCTTTATTTCCAGATCTTTTTCCCGCAAGGCTTTTCCTTCAAAAATCTTCCCTTTACACACTGGAACAGAAGATAAATTACTATAATTAAGCAACTCCTCTGCAGATTTTCTGCTCCTCTTTAATATATAGCATGATTTTCATTCACTGAAAGGATTTTCTTCATTGGTAAAATCCAATTGTTTGGATAATAAAATATTCACAGAGGCAATAGGGTAATTTTCCATGAGGAATAATCCAGAGCACATAGCTAAGCACTGCTAGTTTTGCTTTCTCCAGAGCAGTCCTTTTCTTAGGAGGAAGATATAAGTGAGGTGAACTTGTTCTTTTCAAAACAGCAACAGTGCATTAAAGCTTAATGATTAAGACTTACTTAGAAAACAGAAGATCTGGTTTACCTCAGTGGTGAAATCTCACCTCTCATTTGTCAGAAGAATACTTTAACCCGTAAACTACAGTGTGAGGAACAGAAGGGGCAAGAAAAACTGATACTTGCTATGTCTCACTTCTCCAGCTACAACTGAATTATTTTAGAATGAAGAATGCAAGAGTCAGATGGTCAGAGACATGGGACAAACAAAAATGATTCCTATAGCTTAGTCAGCAAAACTTTCAGCAGGGACATGACAGATCACAGCTCTAGTTCTGGCTCCCTGTATTACTGCTAGGGTGCATTTCATTGCTTATTTGTATTACTATTTATTGACAGAGCTGTCCCATGACAAAGCTAATGCTTTATTCCACAAACAGTCCTGTGGACGTCAGCATGGCAATGAGTTGCACAATGTTATTGCGTTCATGCTTCAGGTTCAAGGACTATGTGAGGAAAATATTTCTAAAGATCGGATGTTAAAAATTTACTCCTTCTGTTTGTTTGCCTGCTCATACAAAGTCTGCTGGATCATTCCTTCTATTCACCTTTGTTTTGTTTTATTAAACTCTGCTTTCATTGAAAGTTGTATTAAATCTAGCTAGGTTGGTTTGTTGTCTGTTAAAGTACAGAAATGTTCCTTTAAAGAAGTTTTGTAATTGCTGTATATTTGCTCATCCAGATTTTCACAGAATTGTTGAGGTTGAAGTGTACTTGAGGAGACCTTCTAGTCTAATCCCCTTCCTCCAACAGAATCATCTAGATCAGGTTACCCAGGACTGTGGCCAGTGGGTTTTGAATATCTCCGAGGATGGAGAGTCCAAAGCCTCTCTGGGCAAGCTGTTCCAGTGCTCAGCCACCCCCACAGGAAGAAAAGTTCTTTTCTTATGATTGGATGAAATGCAGTGGCTTTTAGTTTGTTACTGTTGTGTCTTGTCTTGTCAGTGGGTACTGCTGAGAAGAGACTGGCTCCTGCATCTTCTTTCCCTCCTATTGGGTATTTTCTTCTCCAGGCTAAACAATCCCAGTTCTCTCAGCCTTTCAGCATAGGACAGATGCTCCAATACCTTCATGATCTTTGTGGCGTTGCACTGGACTCAGTCCAGTAAGTCCATATCTTTCTTGTGTTGGGGAGCCAAGGACTGGACCCAGTACTCCACATCTGTCTCACCAGTGCTGAGCAGAGGGTAAATATCACCTTCCTCAATATGCTGGCAGCACACCTCCTAATTCAGCCCAGAATGTTATTGGCCAGCTTTGCCATAAGGGTGTATCATTGGCTCATGTCCAGCAGTACCCCAAGGTCTTTCTCTGTAGAGCTGCTTTCCACATAGTCACACCACCCAGCATGTACTGGTGGATGTGGTTATTCCTCTTCAGATGCAAAACTTAGCATTTCCCCCTGTTGAATTTCATAAGGTTCAAGAGGACCATAAAGTAGGCCTATATAACAGTTATAATGTAGGCCTATTTCTTCAGCCTGTCCAGGACGTTCTAAATAACAGCACAACCGTCTGGTGTATTAGCTACTCCTCCCAGTTATGTGTGATCTACAAACTTGCTGAGCATGCACTCTGTCCCAGAATTAAAGAGGTTTAACAGTATTGGCCCAATATTGACCCCTGGGGTACACCACTTGTGACTGGCCTCCAACTGTACTTTCTGTCACTAATCAAAACTCTAGGTCCTGCTGTTCATCCAGTTTTCAATCTACCTCACTGCATTCATATCTATACTTTGTCATCTTGCCTATGAGGATATTATGGGAAACAGTCAAAAGCCTTACTAAAGCTGCTGTAAACAACATCCACTGTTCTCCGCTCCTCCAGCAAGATAGCCATCTCATTGTAGAAGGCTATCAGGTTTGTTATGCTTGATTTCCCATTTGTAAATCCATGCCAACTACTCCAAATCACCTTCTGTCCTGGTTTAGCCAGGATAGGATTAAGTTTCCCCAGCAGTGGGGGGAAGCTCTAGCTGGGTTATTCATATATCATGCTGACGTCACGTCACGTCCGGGCACCAGAGCGCAGGAAGAATCGGTGATCGCGTGGGTTGGTGCAGCCGGTTCTCTCACTGCTGTATTGGTAGATATCTTGCTCTGTTCATTGTTATTACTGTTACTGTTATTGTTATTGTTGTTGTTTGTTGTGTTGCTGTTGCACTGTTGTATTAAACTTCTCTTTATCTCAGCTCCGGGGCTTTGTATTTCACTCCCTTTGTGGGGGAGGGGCAGCGGCCACGTGGTCTCAGACCCTGGCAGGGCCTAAACCACCACAACTTCTTATCTTTCTTGTCTTCAGAAATTATTTACAGGGTTTTTGCCATCACCTTCCCAGGGACTGAGGTGAGACTAACCAACCAGTAGTTCCCCAGATCATCCTTCTTGTCCTTGAAGATAACAGCTACAATTTCTTTCTTATGTAACATAATATCTTATATGATTTTCTCTACACTACAATTCAAAGGTAGCAATCAGACAGAAAAGAACATTATGAAAATATTTTTCTCTTTATAGGAACTCCTGAACTTTCTTATTTGCCTGAGGAGCCAGACCTTGTCACTTACTGTCAGTGATTGTGTCTATACTACTACTTTAACAGTGCCAGGGAGTGTACACAGGCACTGGAAAATCCACTTTATACAGTTAATTTTTCAGGACAGATATAGTACTAAGTCACCTTGTACTCTCCCAAACATTGCCCAAGCAGAATTCAAGAGGAAAAGAACAGTTCAGGACCATTCCTGTTACTTGGTTTACATATAGCTCAGCATGTTTTGGGGCTAAGAGAATTTAATAACAGAGTCAAACCATGCAAGTTGACTTTGATGCCAGAAAATGGTCTATTCAAATCTAATTTTTTAATATAGATGTAGCAATGTTTTTCTCTTCAAATAAGGTTTTTTAAAACAAAATCCTAAAGGTAATTGTGAAAGAATAAAAACAGTGTATTCTTATCAATACATAGATATGTTACAGGACTGGCTGAAGTTTGACATAATCCAAAGATTTTGGCTATCACATGCAAGGTCAGATATTTGGCAACCAGTCTGAATACTGACATACTAGAAACTGCAAATGACTGGTGCTTTTCAAATATGCTTCACATGTAATATTTTTTTCTTCAGAGAAACACAGTTAAGAGTATACCAGATCAAAGCACAGGTATGAAATGCAAATTTTAAAACAAAATAATCACTGTGACTTTTTTTATGATCACTCTACATGCTTAGAGTGTTTCTGCAGAAAAGACTTAATACTAAGTATATGTTTGAATATTATGGAGATAACTAACAATTTAGAGATCATTTATATACAGCAAAAAAGAAACATATAGTCCATGGTGATTATTAACATTTAAATTCTTCAGGAAGGGAGTGTGAAGTCTCTGTGTCTTAAAAAGTGGCGAATACCCTACAAAGGTGCTACAGATCAATAGCAGAAGTGAGTCTTTCATCAGCTTGTTTTTCCGATGCCTCAATGGTTAACAGTGATTCTTCTTAACCACTTGGATAAGCTGAGAATGGAAAGTTTACTGCTTCTAGTAAAAAAAAGCATACAAAATTAAACTTCCTAACCTAAATCTCTGTTTTCAGCTGTCTGCCTTAGCCATAAGAATTTCTTCAGTCCATTAGGAAATTACTGGTTTTGACAGCTTGTTCCTTTTCAAATTTCTCTTTGCTACGTCAGAGAGAAGTTATGAGATTATATAGCACTTCACTGAATCCATGTTGCAGACTGTTTCTGACAAGGCAGTAACTGGAGAATACTCCTCAGGGTTGCAAAGCAATGCAAGCTACAGGTTTCCATAAAAGATGGAAAGCATTCAATAGTTTTGTTTGCCAAATACAACACATGCTCTTGCATGATCACAGGGAAAATCATATAATGAACTGATAAGAAAACCAGCCCTGTTACATATAAAGATCTGAGTTTGCTCTTTTTTTCCCACTCGTTTTTTACATATATCTCAAAGTGATTAAATTACTGCTTGTTGTGGCTTGAACCTGGCCGGCAGCCAAATGCCACACAGCCGCTCACTCACTCTGCCCTGCCCAGGGGATAGGGCAGAAATTAGAGGGGTAAGTGGAGACTCATAGGTTGAGATAAAAACAGTTTAATAATTGAAGTAGAATAAAACAATAGCAATCATAGAAAGTACAAACATGTAATGCACAATGTGATTGCTCACAACCTGCTGAATGATACCCAGTCTGTTTCTGGATAGCGATCCTGAAATACAAAGATCCTGCAATTGCAATCCAGGAAGCGAGAGAACCCCCTCCTTCCTGGCTGACCCTCCTTTGTATACTGAGCATGACATTACTTGATATGGAATATATCATTGGCCAATTTGGATCCGGTGCTTTGGCTCTGCTCCTTCCCAGCTTCTTGTACACCTGTGCACGGGCAGGACATGGGGAGCTGGAGAGTCCTTGATCTCTTAGCAACAACTAAAAAGATTAGTGTATTACCAACTTTCTTCTTATACCAAAACCCATACTGAATCCAAAACACAGCATATTCTAGCTACTAAGGAGAAAAATTATCTCTATCCCAGCTGAAACTAGGACACTGCTGAATCTAAAAAACTGTGATTACAGAGGTGTGGGCCATGCAACATCCATCTAATGGAAAATGGCAAACACACTCAGTCAGAGACAGCAGTTCTCTTGTCCTGAAGCAATCTGGCTCTGCAGAGCTTGCATCCATACGACTAAACTCTTACTCTTCAAAATATGACGGCGTCATCCAAGCCAACTATTGGCAATTGTTCCTGGCCCATTCTAGAGTGTGCCTGTGGAAGTAATAGTTGTCCTGAGCCAAAAAAAAACCCTTAAAAGTGCCAGCATTTTATCAGTATGGACAGTTCACTTCAGAATCTGAGTAACCATTAGTTTAAAAACAAAGTCTATGTTGTAAAAGCAGATTTTGCTATTAGAGTATATTAGAAAATGTTGTGAGAGAATACTGGTGACTATCAGGCTATTCCTTCTAAACAGAGCACAAGAATCACAGAGCAGCACTTGAGTAACCTCTCCTCTTCAGACATATATTTTTCCCCTATGGTACAGAAAACTCTAGTTTTCAATGAGAAAGAAATCAGTCTCTACTGAATTATTCTGAGTTCATAAATAGATGTCATAAGGATCTATTGAACATCAAGGGTAAGTCCCAGCACACACTTGTATATTGAGCATCAAGGGTAAGCCCAAGCTTACCATCCAAAGCTAGGACGGTACAGACCAGTGTAGTAATTATCTGAGGAACAGGCAGTTAATTCCAGGAGACAAGGAACAGTTCCCAAAATAATTTCGCTAAGGTGTCCTCTATCAAACTGAACAAGACATGGTGACTTCAATCTCAAATTCCATCTAGATGAGCAAATCAGTTTATATGTTTCCCTTCTGTATTAAAGTAATGAAATCAAAAATAGGGTTCTTTTTTATGTTCTATAGCAATAATAGCCTTTTGATGATCCTTGACATCCTGCAGTGAAGTGTAAACACAATAAATTTAGCTGTGGTGTGAAGATCATCTAAACAAAAAGCAGAATAATACCCTCTTCCTTCATGTCATCAGAAGCTGTACTGTTGCATGAAAGAGTAATGCAATAACATCCCATACAATATTAAATATATATATTTTAATACTTCTCAGAAGTTCACATAAATTACACTTTTTGGTGATATAAAGCATAAACAATTTGAGACAATAGTCATATTATTGAGAGAAGTGGTGTCAGGAGTGAATTTTCTGCAAAAATATTTTGCATGACAAAACATAAAGCAATAAAGAAATGCAGGGATAATAAGTATTCTTTATTTTATCCTATGAACCCTATGATACAATCCAATGTTCCAATGAAAGTGAATGGGTGACTTTACAATAATAAAGCAATGTTTAATGCCATAATCTGTAAACATTTGGAGCAGAAATCTATAAATATGTAAAGCATGGCAAAGGGAAGGAATAAGAAGAAAAATTCATATATGTATCTGGGGGAAAAAATCAATTAATTCAGCTATTCTAATCTACATATTTACACATTTGACAACTCCTCCTAGATAATTTTTTTGTTATTCCTTTTTACATGGATGTCCTGGACTCTTTTTGAGAAAACTTTCTCTCTAACAACAGGGTATCTGGACTGCAGAATGTTGTATATCTGTCATTTGAAAGACATTTAGAAGAATTAAATTATATATTTGTTAAGTCAGATGTTCATTCTTTCTGCAAGTCCTCTTTTTTCTGTGTGTTAACAGAAAATACTTTTTCTCTCACTTCCTTCAAAACTGCTCTTTGGCTGCTGGGACTTTGTATCCTAACTTAATCGTATCTTATAAAAATGGTTGCCCATGGCATGGAAAAATGTCAAATAGGAGTTTCATTGCTTTCATCTCACAAGGTGTTGAGAGAGGATTAGTTCAATTTCTAGGGAGAGTGGCTACTCTTGAGTGGGAACTAACAGTAAATCTGCCCGCTACAGATCCTTTGAACGTGTCTGGATGTGCTGTTGCATTAACAAGAGTATGTAGTTTGCTCATTAAAATGCTTACACACTCCATTGGCTGTTGTCATGGTTTGAGCTCAGAGATCAACTGAGCACCACACAGCTGCTCATTCCCACCTTCCCTCACAATGCTGAGAAGGGGAAAATAAGCAAAGATGCTGCTTACTTCCCCCTTCCCTCCCCAGACCTGAGAAAGAGGGAAGCAAAAGACCTAGGAACTTCAGATAAGGACAGAGAAGGATGACTGCATCCTTTAAGGCATAGTCAAAAAACAGACTCATTAAGGGAAGAAAAAAAGAACATAACATTTTATATAGACACTAACAACAACGTGTAACAGGCAGAGTAGGACTCTGAGAAGCATTATCACATCTTGAAAACACCTTCCCCCATCCCTCCCTTCTTCCCAGGCTCAGCCTTGTTCCCTATATCTCTACGTTCTCCCCAGCAATGGCACAGGGGGTAGGGAAAGAGGGGTGCAGTCAGTCCTGCTGCTCCTTCCACCTCGGGGAGAGGGGTGAAACTTCTGGCATTTCTTCCCTCTCCCACTGTGGTCCCCCTCTCACAGGAGACAGTCCTCCACAAACTCTCTCCGACATGACTCCTTCCCACAGGTGTGTGGGTCACCCCTGTGTGTTGCAATCCTCCCAGTGACAAACTACAACAGCAGGACCTTCTTCCCACAGGGTCCTGGCCTTCTTCAGGCACAGTCACCTGGCACTGTGTGGTGCTCCCCACAGTCGCCAAACCAGCATCTGCTCCACCATAGACCCCCATGGGTGGCAGGAGGAGCGGACCTGTCATCTCACTACAGGATACAAGGGGAGTGTCTTCTCCAGCACACCTTTCCCCCTTCCTCCTCCTATCTTCCAATGAACTTGGTGTTTGCACAGATGTTCTCCTCAAAACCTCTCCTCACAACTCCCCCAACTCCTCCCACATTCCCTTTCTTAAATATGGTATCACAGAGGCACAGCTAATTAGCTCAGCCTTGGTGCAAATTTGGGTCTGACTTGGAGTCAGGGAAGCTTTGAGAAGTTTCTCACAGACGCCCGCTGCTGTAGCCCCCTCCCCTGCTATTAAAAAACCTCCACCACTCACTCAAACCAGGACAGCTGTATTTTATGGGATAAAAAAAAAAAAAAGATATTCCATTGCTTGAGGTATTACTCAGAGTGTGAATAATAATAAGAAAAAGTTGCAAAAATTACTATAATTTGAAACCTCAATCAATCTAAATATACGGATGACTGCCAGCATCTTTTTATAAACCCTGAAAGAGCAATGCAACACTGACAGTAATAAAAATGGGACTTACCCTTCAATTGATAATCATAAGGATGAGTCTGATGTAAAATCAGACAACCAGGAGAATCAGGGATATTGTGGAATCAGTGTAGTAAGGAAACGACAACGATCATGAGAAATATCAGGGAGTTTCTTGATGACTTGTCCCTGAGTGTCACTAAGTTCTGAGTTCCCTGAGTTCCCATGTGTACTGTTAGGGTTACAATGCAGCAAAATTGTTCCAATGATATGCCAGCTCAAAAATGTAATGAGCCGTTCTTCCTAAGGAAGGGGAAGGGATTACCTAGACTTCATCACTAATTCATTACATCTTGCTCATGGCCATAGAAAAACTTTCAAGTCTGCTATTGCAAGACCTATGTACGAACACATGAGTAGTTACTGTTCTCATACTGTTGAATCTTTTCAGCTCTTTCTTCCCCTATGTTAGTAATTTGGCTTTTTGTACTCTTTTTCCTACTATACTTTTCACATCTTTAAACTGTTTTATTAATCTTAGTAGCCACCATCAGGTAATTCTGTTGATTCAGACAGAGGATATTACCTTTCTTTACAGTAAACCCATCTTCTGAAACAGGTGCACTACACAGTTTGTAACATTTTGCTGGGATTATGGGTGCCTAAAAAATTTAGAAAAGGAGTTGTATTATATTTCTGTCATTGTAACTCATATTGTCTTCTTTTTTCTCTGAAAACCAACGAGTTCAAGGGAAGAACTGCATTATTTCTACATGCAGATGTTTAATTTAAATTTGATTTATACAATCTTAAAACATATAACAGAGTGCATCAATATGTGCAATGTCAGCCCTTAGTTTCACCTTGGCTATATGAGATTATTTTTCTGGAATTTTAATAGAAGTTAGTTTCTGTTCCAGCCTGGCACACTGATTGCTTTTCATTCTTTCATTTCAGTAAGAGGCTCACTGCCAATTATCAGGTTTCATTCAGGTATTTTGCCAAAGGATCTTTTGTAGGTTTTACTTTAGGATTACAAATAAAAGATAAATTTCAAAACTGACATATGAATAGGGAATGAAGGATCATTTCTTTGAATCTCAACTATTTGAGGAGAAAGACAAAACCCTAGTGGAAGGAATTCAGTTTGAGACATCTAGATATTTGGATGGATATAAACAGGCTTATAAGGGTCTAAATTACCTTTTTAGCCACAAAATTTGATTCAATTTTTCAGTATCCACTGAAGAAGACCTACAGTATCCCAGTGGGCTTCTGCATGCTGCTCTAGAAGGGTTGTCATGGTTTAACACTACCAGCAACTAAACACCACCCAGCTGCTCACTCACTCCCTGTCGGTGGGATGGTGCAGAGACTTGGAAGGGTTAAAGTGAGAAGACTCGTGGATTGAGACAGTTTAATAGGTAAAGAAAAGTTGCATGTGCAAGCAAATCAAAACAAAATAAGGAATTCATTCACTACTTCCCATCAGCAGGCAGGTGTTCAGCCATCTCCAGGAAAGCAGGGTTCTACCACGTGTAACGGTTACTTGGGAAGACAAATGCCATCCCTCTGAACATCCCCTCCTTCCTTCTGCTTCCCCCAGCTTTATTTGCTGAGCATGACATCATATGGTGTGAGAGACAACTTGTAGGTCCCCCAAAACAGGTCCTGAGAGAAACAAGCCTGCAAGAAAAAACAGCCTGAGAAAGATAAGTGATGGAGGGGTGCGGAGGCCCTCCAAGCCAAGGAATGTCTCAAACACTCACAAGTAACAAAACTGTAGTCATGGGGTGGATAATGTGGAGTTTGGAGCTGATAAGGCTGCCTGGATAGTACAGGATGCAGCTGGAACAGGGAGCCCTGTGGAGACAGGACGGTTCTGCTCTGGTGCATCTTGTAAAGTTTCAAGGGCCATCTGTCCGGTGAATGACCTTTGCTTCATTAACCATGAAATGCATATTAAAGTTGACACCCTTGAATATGCTAATAAAGATTAAGAAGATCATGCTAATTACATCATCCCATGAAGCACCTTACCCCTCCTCATACATGGGATATGTAGGTATGTGGGTTGACCTAGGGGACGGACCCAAGGAAAGTGTGTATAAATTGAGGGGTGGGCAAGGAATGAAATGGAGAAAGAAAAAAGAAGACATGAAGAAGTAAAGAAGATGGATGCATCCCTGATGAACTCAGATAGGAGCAACGCAGGAACCCAGACCGGTGATCTCTATTTCTCTATTCTCTCTATCTCCCTCCTTTTCTTTTTCCCCTTTCCCCTCACCACCATTAAGTAACGCAAGGCATACTATATCGCTTCCATAACTTGTTATATACTTAGCCAATTATTGTGTATCCAATTAGTACTTTTGGGGAAGTTAATAAATGTCTGGACTTTGAGACTTGTCTCACCGTTGTCCACTTGATTGGGGTTTTACCAATCAAAGTTACCTGTCTCCCTCATCTGAGTGGGATGTGACATATGGTATGGAATATTCCTTTGGTCAGTTGGGGTCAGCTGTCCTGGCTGCATCCCCTCCAAACTTCTTGTGCACCCCCAGGCTACTTGCTGGTGGAGTGGTGTGAGGAGCAGAAAAGTCCTTGACTCTGTGTAAGCACTGCTCAGCAATAACAAAAACATCCCTGCATTATCAACATTTTTTTCAACACAAATCCAAAATATATCCCCATACTAGCTACTATGAAGAAAATTTACTCTATCCCAGCCAAAACCAGCACAAGGATATTGATATTCTGTAGTTGTCATGTCATGTTGTCATATTTGTGAACTTCACATAGATATTGGATTCTCTATGGCATCTCAGCTAACATTAGATGCCTGAGTTTAGGCGAGTCAATAAAGCTTCACAGATTGATCAAGACAGGCAGTTGACCCTAGAATATGGGTTAGCAATCAGTTACTAGGAATGGGACTCAGTTGTCTAAATAGAAGTGTTTAGGGTATCCAAGGTACCCACATGGTCCTAGTAGCTATGACAGAGGACTTAAAACAGACCCAGGTTCTTGTGGCAGCTGGAGGCCTGGTAAATTACTACAGGATATAACAAGTGTCACTGAATACCTATAGTTAGGCATTCTGGTTTCAGCTGGGATAGAGCTAATTTTTTCTTCTTAGTAGCTAGAATAGTTCTGTGTTTTGGATTCAGTATGGGATGTCATGTGAGAAGAATGTTGATAATATACTGATGTTTTTAGTTGTTGCTAAGAAATCAAGGACTTTTCAACTTTCCATGTCCTGCTAGTGCACAGGTACAAAAGAAGCTGGGAGGGAACAAAGCCAGAGACCCAAATTGGCCAATGGAATATTCCATATCATACAAAGTCATGCTCAGTATATAGATGAGGGTGGTAGAAGCATGGTCTTGTTTCCAGGATTGTGGTTTGTGATTCTCTCTTATCTGGGATCGATAGCTAAGAACAGACTGGGCATCGGTCAGTAGGTGGTGAGCAGTCGCATTATGCATCACTCGTTTGTATTTTCTATTATTTCTATTATTACTATTATTATCATAACTATTAATTTTATTTTATTTCAATTACTAAATTGTTTTTATCTTAACCTACCAGTCTCCTTACCTTCACCCCTCCAATTCTCTCTCTCATTCCCCAGGGTGAGGAGGGTTAGCAAGCAGCTGTGTGGTGTTTGACTGCCAGCTGGGCTTAAATACAAAAAAGTTGTGCCCCATACTGGATTGGACTGAATTCCTTCATAGAGGTGTAGTTCTCACTTCACTAAATGCAGTTGGCACTTAACTCACTACTCTGAGCATGATTAGCAGTGTAAATTTGGATGTGATGAATCACAGGTTATGGAGTGCCTCTGGTCTCAATTCAGTTTTCTATACACAACTTTCTAGTGGTTTTTGACACTTTATGCCTAATGTGTCTAAGACACATGCACAGAGGTAGTAAATATGACATAAGAAATACAGGGAGGTCTGTGCCCTGTGTATGCAGACAGAATGACACTAGATGCCTTTGCACAGGCAAGCGAATGTAGCTTCTGTACCTTCAATACCAGAAAAATAGTTTTATTACAACATAACTTTACATAGAGAAGACAATAAATCTTATCATAGAATGAATCATAGAATAATAGAATGGTTTGGGTTGGAAGGGACCTTAAAGATCATCTAATTCCAACGCCCCTGCCATGGGCAGGGACACCTTCCACTAGATCAGGATGTTCAAAGCCCCATCCAACCTGGCCTTGAACACTGCCAGGGAGGGGGCAGCCACAATTTCTCTGAGCAACCTGTTCCAGTGTCTCACCATCCTCTCAGTAAAGAATTTCTTCCTTCTGTCAGTGTACTGACAGCTACACTGAGTAATCTGAAACATGATTCTGTTTTGGTTTTGGTTTCGGTTTATTTTTTTAACAAATAAGCCTAAACAAGCTATGATGACATTAGAGAACAACAAATGGATTAAATAACAGAGTGTCTACATTCAGGAAAATAGCATTTATTAAAACTCGGATATGTACACATTTATTTTTTAAACTTACTGCAAGCTACATTATAGGAAAAAGTACATCCATTTTAAACATTTTCTTTAAACGAATAGACATATTAGAACAGAAGAATTTTGGAAGAAAAGGCTTTCAGGTGTTACTGATATATCAGTCAACTACAAATCCCTCCCATGAGCCTTCACAGAATCACAGAATCATCAAGGTTGGAAAAGATCTTTAAGATCATCCAGTCCAACCATTAACTTAACACTGACAGTTCACAAATACACCGTATCCCTAAGCACTATGTCAACCCGACTCTTAAACACCTCCAGGGATGGGGACTCCACCACTGCCCTGGATGGCCCATTCCAATGTCTAACAACCTGTTCTGTAAAGAAATACTTCCTAAAACCTACTCTAAATCTTCCCTGGTGCAACTTGAGGCCATTACCTCTTGTCCTATTGCTTGTTACTTGGTTAAAGAGGCTCATCCCCAGCTCTCTGCAACCTCCTTTCAGGTAGTTGTAGAGGGCGATGAGGTCTCCCCTCAGCCTCCTCTTCTCCAGACTAAACAACCCCAGTTCCCTCAGCCGCTCCTCGTACGACATGTGCTCCAGACCCTTCACCAGCTTCGTTGCCCTTCTCTGGACACACTCGAGTAATTCAATGTCCTTTTTGTAGTGAGGGCCCCAAAACTGAACACAGTAATTGAGGTGTGGCCTCATCAGTGCCGAGTACAGGGGTAAGATCTCTTCCCTGTCCCTGCTGGCCACGTTATTGCTGATACAAACCAGGATACCATTGGCCTTCTTGGCCACTTGGCACACTGCTGGCTCATGTTCAGCCAGCTGTCAATCAACATCCCCAGGTCCCTCTCTGACTGGCAGCTCTCCAGCCACTCCTCCCCAGGCCTGTAGCGCTGCTGTGGGTTGTTGTGGCCCAAGTGCAGCACCCGGCATTTGGCCTTATTGAAGCTCATACAGTTGGCCTTAGCCCATCGCTCCAGCCTGTCCAGATCTCTCTGCAGAGCCTCCCTACCCTCGAGCAGATCAACACTCCCACCCAACTTGGTGTCCATGATCGCTGTGCCCTAGCCGGCCTCCAACTGCCACATCATCCATCAGTCCTTCTCTGTTCACAAAGAGGAGATCCAGCAGGGCACCTTCTTTGGTCGGTTCACTCACCAGCTGTGTCAGGAAGTTATCTCCCACACATTCAAGGAATCTCTGGGACTGGTCCTGCTCTGCTGTGCTGTATTTTCAACACATGTCTGGGAATTTAAAGTCTCCCACAAGAACAAGGGTAAGAGATCATGAGATTTCTCCTAAATGCCTATAGAATATTTCATCCACTCTCTGTCCTGAGTGGGTGGCCTATAGTAGACTCCTACTACAACATCTGCCCTGTTGTCTTTCCCACTGATTCTAACACAAACACACTCTACCCTGTCTTCACTATACTTGTGCTCGAAGCAATCATAACAATCCCTAACATACAGCGCCACCTCACTGCCTCTCCTTCCTTGTCTATCCCTCCTAAAGAACTTGTAGCCATCAACTGGTGCACTCCAGTCATGGGAGACATCCCACCATGTTTCTGTGATAGCCACTACATCATAATTTTCCTGCTTCATCATGGCTTCAAGCTCCTCCTGTTTGTTACCCATGCTGTGTGCATTGGTATATATGCACTTCAGATGGGCTGATGTTCCCAATACCTTTTTGCATTTAGAAGTCCTAAGTCCAGCCTGGCCTTTTGCAGGTGTTACCACAGTTACTGATCCATCAATATCCCTTACAGTTTATGACTGCAACAAGAAGAAAAAGCAAGGTCAGGAGCCATCTTCAGCCCTCCACATCACTGGAAGTGAAGTTAGGAGCAGCTCATATGGCAATAAGGAAGAACTGAAGCCAGGCTGCACCTTTCCCCATTTGAGCTCACTCCATCCAGACCAAATGTGCAGGAGCATATGTGAAAACACTAAACTTGCTGTAGCTTTCCCTCTCAGCAGTGACCTGGAATTTGACCTACATCTACATGTTTGCAAAAGGTCCCTTATAAACTGTGGGAATATCTTACACCAAACATGTTTTGTTACATTTTGTTTGTAAAAAGTAGAGACTACATTATTTTGTGGCTAAAGGACAAGTTCAAAAACAAAAGACAAGGGGACAAGCCTGAATTCTGCCTCTGTAACCTCAGATAATCTAATTTCCTTCTCAGTTCTTGAAAAAATAGAACAGGAATTATAATCAATAATGTTCCATGACCTTACAGAGATACTGTGTGCATCAAATCATGGCAATATGATGGGAGTCAAGTCTGTGAAGAAACTCCTAATATCCTTATTTCTGAACTCTGCAGGAGTTTCACAGTCATAACTACCCTGAAAATTTCCGTATCAAAAAATTACCATAAAGTTGTGGTTGTTCCTGCTGTAGGCAGAAAGGAGAGAAAAACCAAGGAAAAAAATCCTTAAAAGGCAATTTTTTGAGCCACTATCTCCCATCACTGTGCACATAAGAAAGGCTTCAAAAACTCTATGAATGAAGCGCTCCATCCTCATGTTTCTGTGAGACGAGGCTCAGTGCCTACTAGGTCTGGGTCTTGCTCTACATGATTGTAACATAGTTGAAATTGCAGTGCCACAGTTATGCAACCCCACGACGTTCATCGTGTTATACAATCTCTTGAGCAAACCGGATGAGTGAGGAAAGAAAGGGGGTTGAAGGGAGAATGGGTGCTGTATTCCATTTATAACATACAGTAAATACAGGCTTGTCCAGATGAGAAAAAGCTGAAGACACTTGAACTGTTTCTACTTCTGGCTGTTCCCTGATTAGCTCTGCACTGGTAATGGCTGGAGCACGCTGAAGTATAAATTATATGAAGTCTTCTGGATGCTAATAAATTCCTTTCTGCTTTGAGATGTTTTGAAGTAATTGTGTTAGCAAAAACTATTCTTTGGGAAAAGACAGATATCATTTCTCTCATGCAGACTTTATCAAAGAGACAAAAGTAGAAAAAATGGGTACACCTGCTGCTCTCTTCACTATATCCACAGACAGGCAGAGTGAAAAAGCACTGCAGAATTTGCCAATGTGTTCTTAAAATTATAAATAATGTTGACTTTGAATGATAGATCTAGTGTGTAAGAGTTCTTAAACTCAGAGTCAGCAATGACTATTTACATTCCCAAACAATATAATTTTAGAAATTGCTTCCTATTACTTCCTAATACAGAACATTTCCACACTGCCACTCCCAGATATGTCCTGTAAATCAGTACCGATAATGTAATTCAAATTTTGGCAACTTTCCAGAAGGTTATACAGCTCATTGCTGAAGAACATAAAATATAAATTGAATGGGAGATCCTGTTTTGTGGAGCTTATTGCTTTCCACTGCTGCTAGATGTATTCACACATTCCAGCTGACCTTTCTTAGCTTTCACAGCAGGAGGGACTAGCTTGAATTTGTCACCTGCATTGCCCCTTTTATCTATCCCACTAGAAATTTAGGTAGCTGAAAATTAGAGCAACATGAAGCTCCAGGGAATCAATTCACAAGGAGTGATATTAAATTTTCCTTCAATCTGGAGACACATGCAGCTGTGACACTTGGATTTCAGATAAAGCCATGTGAAAATGCCCTCACCAGGGGGCTGGTCCAGGGACAAGGCAGAGGAGAAGGCTAGTATCAGCTAACTCTTTCATTATTCCCTCTACAAGTGGCCTCCTATGAGAGAACAATGTTTCTTGGGGAAGAAGGACTTACCAATTAGGACACAAATATACAGGATAGTTTGATTTGCAGAACCAGCTGCATTACCACTATTAGAAGAGACTTAGATGCCTCAAGGTTTTGACCTGAGTATTTTCAGATCATCCAAATATTCATAAAATCCATGAAGTGGGATAGGACAGACACTTTAGAGTAAGCCCTGGTCACTGAGGTTTGCTGTCACCGATGTGGCCTACCTCAAGACAAATTTCTTTGCAAAGCTTGATCTCATTTTATATTCACAGCATACAGAACAGCAGGTAGATTGTTTTCATTTGAACCCTTCGTGTCCTAATCTACGACTGAATTCCCTAATACTTAGAAATATTCCAGCTCCTGATTTCTGATCAACAAGGTGTGAACCCAACCAAAATATCAACCTAGTCACTCAAAAAAACATCTAGATTCAGGCTCACTTGAGGCCTCTACATAGGTAGGTTTATAGCTGAAGGTCAAGCAAGTTTGTGTTTGTGGTTTTCTTACAGATATATCACTGTTCTGATAATGACATTACAATTGTGATGGCATTTATTTGATGACTCCATAATTGATAGCAGACTTGAGAGAAAACAAAGTGTATGAATTGTCACAATACCACTCACCAAAAAGAAATATCTTTACAAGACAGGCAAGAACAACCACATTTTTACAATCCTGCCTCAGAGTTTTTCATTAAATACATATTTACTTACAGAGATAAAGTTCAATAGTAATAGTTATTTCACAAATAGTGTCCTGCAGTTTATGATTATTACAGTCAGCTAGTCAGCAGAGGGCACTGAAAGGAACATTATAATAGATTCTCTTGATATAATCACCACTGCCACCAACTCCTGATGGCTTGAGGCTCAGTATGAATTAGTGTCTGCAGCCCTTGTATTTTATTAATATTGTTGTTTGTCTAATAAGAAAGCCATTTACCTGCTGTGTGTGATGAGGTCCTTGATAGATGTTATTGCTTATTTTTCTCTCAGTGTTTTGGCTCTTGCAGAAATATGGGGGAATGACTTTTTTTTTTTTAAAACTTTTTTTGAGGTATCTGAAAAAATTATATACAACATCCTCCTTCACCATTTCTGTCTGAATAATTGCTATGGCTTATCTCTAACTATACACCTACCCACATTACCTTTTAAACATTGGAATACTTCATCAGGGACCTATCTGGTTTTTAATCATTGCTGAACCCAGGCAACAAACAGCAGCTTTTTTTCCTTAGAGGAATTATTATATTGGTTCAGACCAATGGTATGAAAGTGATTTCACTTTTCTATTTTCCTTCTGATCTCTAACGGTTTGAGATCAGTATTCCATCTAAACGACAGGGTCTGATATTCCAATATTTATGTTGTTTTTCACTGCAACAATTCTTGGTAATTCAAATGAATATTCAATCCCTTTTGGTATTTTTCATTTTAAGAGCATAAATTTCTTCCTGTGGTAATGAGCTTCACCATCTAGACAGGCAATTCATTGCATTTCCCATCAGTCCTGGCAACTGCATGTTAAGGTTTGTGAGGATACTTCCCATGACATTGCATGTATCACGACTGCTGCTTTTAGCAATGGGTCTATTGGGAATGTAATAATTCATCCTCAGTGATGCTGCAATTGTTATTCTTAATAGCACAATTGCACATGTAGTTTCAATATTTCTGCAGCACTGATTTTATCTCGTCTGCCAGTACTAGAAAAGAGGTTCATGAAAAACAAATTCTTGTTTTCTCTTGTTAGCAGTAAACATCCCACAATGGAAAAGACATCCCAATTCTATAGAGTTTTAATCTTCTGTAGAATCACATATTACAAATACATATACTTATTACATATACATATACATATTACATATTGCATATAATCCTGCAGTGATACAGGCTGGGCATTGCCTGGCGGGGGAGCAACTTTGACAGAAAAGTCCCTGGGATCCTTTGGCCACAAGCTGGAACATTAAACCCAGGCAGCACAATAGGCTAGGCTGTTCAACCATAAGCGCAGCCAGGAGACTAAGGGAAGTAACTATCCCCATGTCTGTTCAGCACTTGTTAGACCACACCTGAAATATTGTCCCAGTTTTTGGCTCCCCAAATGCAAGAAAGATGTTGGTAGATTTGGAGATGTTCAGGAGGCTGGAGCACATGATTTATAAACAGAGGTCAAGGCAACAGAAGTAGAGCTGGTAGTGGAAAAGTACACAGAGTGAGCTGAATAAAACCCACATGACCATGAAACCATTGAAATCTCTTGATGAGTGGAACTGCTCAGTTTTCCACAGCTCTAATACCATTCTACTTTGATTTTGAGGCATTTGCAAAAGTCTAAATCAGTTTGCTTACAATACCTGCCCTACTGGTGTTTTTTCAATTATTATTTCAGAAAGACTTTAATGATAAATTAACATCCTCTTGAGTATCCAAGAAAAAGTTTCTATAAAAAACATGTAATTTTCAAAGTGATGTAGGGCTAGATGAGTGGCAAAGTATGTTTTAACTAGCAGTGTCCATGATGATTTGAAATGCTGTTCTTCATTTATCAGTCAACAAAGGTTATCACTGCATACTGCAACAGATACGCTCAGTAAACAAGACACATAAGATAGAATCATAGAATCACAGAAACATAGAATGGTTTAGGTTGGAAGGGACCGTAAAGATCATCTAGTTCCACAGGCAGGGACACCTTACACTGCACCAGGTTGCTCAAAGCCCCATCCAACCTGGCCTTGAACACTTCCAGGGAGGGGGCATCCACAACTTCTCTGGGCAACCTGCTCCAGTGTCTCACCACCCTCCCAGTAAAGAATTTCTTCCTTACATCTAATCTATATCTACCCTTTTTTGTTTTAAAACCATTACCCCCCATCCTAGCACTACAATCCCTGATAAAGAGTCCCTCCCCATCTTTTGTATGGGCCCCCTTTAACTACTGGAAGGCTGCTATAAGGTCTCACTGGAGACTTCTCTTCTCCAGACTGAACAACCCCAACTCTCACAGCCTGTCCTCATAAAGCAGGTGCTCCAGCCCTCTGATGATCTTTGTGGCCTCCTCCGGACCCGCTCGAGCAGGTCCATGTCCTTCTTATGTTGGGAGCCCCAGAGCTGGACACAGCTCACTTCCCTCAACCCGCTAGTCACACATCTCTTCATGAAGCCCAGGATATGTTTGGTTTTCTGGAATGCAAACACACATTTCTGTGTCATGTTGAGCTTCTTGTCACCCAACACCCCCAAGTCCTTCTCCTCAGGAGGACTGATTTATGATTTTCTGCGGTTACCTTCTGTAATGATCTATAAATTTCCAGTGCTTGATCATTTGTCAGGGTAACACCATTTCATCAATCCTCTTAAAGAATAATTCTAATATATAGGGGCTATGATTATATCTTGATGTATTTTTGAAGCCAAACTAAAAATTATTGGTATTCACTTTGTTTAAGGAAGGCAGTGTATAGACTTCACACTCCGAAACCACACCAAAATGTCAGGAGTCTTGTTAGCTGTCAACATGCTTCAAAGCTCTAGGAAAGACCAAATTTTGTCTCAAAATCAGGAAAGAGGAAGTTTGTGAGAAAAACAAAGTCACACACTGAGAAAGGTAACTTCTCTGAGCACCTGCCTATTGTACTTTCTCTTATTACCCCCATACCCACAACATCCCTTTATGGAGACAGCAGTTTGTTTCGACAAATGCCAGAATATTTGACCAGAGATTTGTGGATGGAATATGTAGATAAGGCTTTAAATGATCTTGAAAGAAGAGATAAGATATGAGGATAACTTTGGGAATGGGAAGTGGCACATTACAATTGATTACTGGGGTCCCCCTTCTTATAGTCTAATTGGGGATAAGAATCTAAATATTGTTTTTCCCACATGAAAATGCAGAGTTGTACTGTATATGATTTTTCCAGTCTGTATTCTTAGTAACAAGTTCCATACAGCTTTCCAAATTGAGTCTCTGATTTACAAATGCCATTTAAATGTCTTTTGCATACATGTTAGAGCATTTAATTTCTTTGCATAATAATTTTGGTAAACACAGAAGACTTTCAAATAAAACATAATTTACAGTATTAAGTAAAAGAAATACTGGCATAAAAAACTGCAAGTGCAATTTGCTTTGAAACCCATTGACTTGCCATTTATATTAAAATCAGTTTAACCTAAGCACTGTGGAGGTTTAAACAGTGCAATTAAACCTTATTATGTATGACAATTAAGGACATTATTAATGAGATTTTTCGAAGAAAAGGGGTTATTTAGTTGAATTAAAATCTAAATTGCTCCAGATATAATAAAAGTTACTGTCAAGCTCTGCACACAAGACTTAGTTATGTCTGGCACTGCATGAACATGCCACATAGAAAGCCGAGAGTGAGGAGCTTGCTGCCCTGCCTTTCACACAAAACATAGGTACAGCCTAGCTCTGAACCTCTGCAGCTGCGACAGCCAAACAAGCTCTGCAGGGGAAGTTTAGCTCTGCAGTGTGGTGATTAATATTTGGGTACAGTGAGGAATCCATGCCCTAAAAGAGTCTGATGACAATTATATGCACTGAACTGCAGCGTCAGAAATCTTGAGGTTTTTTGTCTTCATGGTAGAGCAGAGTCATGCAAAAAAACCAGCTAAGGACTATATTGGTGCTATTTCACAGTAGCTAATAAGCCCCATTTAGGCATAGGCATACTGCCTCATGGATACCTTGATTCTTCCTTTGGTTGTAAACCAAAATGGACATCTGGAAGGAAGTTGTCTTATGTAAAACAAACAGCAGAGAACCATGTGTCCACATGGCCGGAAGTGCCCAAGTCTGCTATAAGAGGGATGTGCAAGTAAGAGACAGGAGCAAGGGCATGTGCTCTTCTATCCCCCACGGCCTGTGTGTATACAGGCTGTGCATGTAACTCTGTTTGTGTGTCCATGTGTCTGTGTGTGTCTGCAGGGTGTGATGGTGCAGGTGATTAGAACTTTCTGATGTTAGTCTTAGAAGGGTGTTCAGAGGTTTGCAAGTGTTTATAAAGTTTTTAAGAATCCAGTGTTGTAGTTTATCTGTTGTAGTATTGATATTGATCCTGTATGTATAATTCAGCTACTGCTAGCTAAGTATCTGTCATTAATAAATCAATAAATCATTTTGATGTTAATTTGATTTAAACCACATGACTTGAGTAGTTTTTCCCTGTGGCAAATTGGAACCTGGATCTCCCATTTCCAAAACGATGTATAACTAAAAAGACTTGTGGTCAAGACTACGCTACACAATTTTCTAGTTTCATATGCAGTTTAGTGAGGGGGTTTTGCAGAACTAATTTCCTCTTCAGTCTAATTTAAGGTATACATGCCTTTCTGTTTTTTATCCAGGCTCTCCAGTAAAGCTAGCAAAAGGCCCACTAATTTTCTATGAAGTTGATTAAATCCATTTTAGGAGAAGTGATTCTTGCATCCCACCACAGAAAACCTGGCACCACTCTGAGAACTCAAAGCTACCAACAGCTGAAAAATAAATAATCATGTCAACATGAAAAATAAATAAATAAAATGGAAGAAAATATATTTGTAGAGTATGTAACAGACTCTTGTGTTTTTCCTGATATCAAGGTACTCTACTTTTGCTATACATGCCTGGTATTTTAAGACCATTAAGCAGAGAAGTTTCCACAGCTGCTTTAATCAGATAATGAGAGCCAAGATATACTTCAGGAGAGGACAAAACAGTTGAAGTAGGAAATACATCTTTTCTCAGCAGCTGGAGTGATGCTGTCTTTTTCTAGAGCTGTTTGGGAAAGGAAAAAGCCCCCTCATGATGCCTGCACTGGAGCAAGCTTGTTATGTCAAGCCTCATTTTCATCAGGAGAAGCATCATACATCTCAAGGACACAACACCTTCTGGTGTCTGTTATTTAGTGTATATATTAAAGTCCACTCTCTCCTGTCTCCTTAAAAACATTTAGAACTTGCTTAGTACCTCCACAAGGCTTTAGGATGTGGACAACTGGATTTGCATTTCCATTTCATTTACTTATCACTTCCCTGGTGACATTTTCTTAAATGAGTTTATGGGTTGCTTACACTTGCTTGCAAACATTTCTATATGCAAGTGCATGTATTCATACTGTGGGCATTTCATCATAATTTTAAAAATATATTCTAGGAGTCACAAGAGCATCTATTTTGCTAATGGACTATTTAAAACAAACAAGACATTCACAAAGTTGTTGGAAGTTAAAGCCCAATATTTTGAGGGTTTTTAAAAAGGATTTTCAGGACTGGTGTATGATATCTCTCTAAGTGGTCTTAGACTGCATTTTGACGCCATAATTGCAGCCTTGTTTGAACTGGCAATACTGAAAAAAAAAAAACAAAAAAAACCAAAAAAAAAACAGAGGATGAAGATTAATGTATATCTGGCAGAGACCCCGATTTAATGATGACAATTCTACTTACCTTTTTGAACTATATATCTTATTTCCTTTCTTGCAATAGGCTTGTCTGAGAGCACATGGTGGCAGAATTTATCCTTAAACCATGTTATGGTCTTTTGAAGGGATAGACCTGTGTAGATGTGAAGTGGTATTTGGGGGCTTCTATAGGCAGAGTGAATAAACACACACAGTTGAGCAGTTAAATGCAGTAGTTTAGACCATTTGATTCTGTTTAATGATGGAGTGCCTAAGATGTGAAAATAGTAATTCCAGTTACTTAGGACATTAAAATTTATCTTTACAGATGGACCTGATAGATTTTCTGTTTAAGACAATCAAATTAAGAATTTAGGCAATAATTTACGTTACACCATCATTTGTTGTCTCAAATACAGTTTCTTTTTTTTTTTTTTTCCCCTCCCCTTCCTCGTTACAGAAGTAGCAAAAAAACCAGATGTGGTTATTTTGTTAGCAGTACAATTTCTAGTGAATAAACTGGCCTGAGTCACACATGGTATTATAACCATCCTTACTCCAAGTCCTATGCTCTATGCCCAGTTTCATATACCTGTGAACAAGGCAGCAATTAAATAATTTTCTAAGAGGTGATTTAGAGTTCTGCTAAGAGAAACATTACCAAGACTAGTTAGCTTAATTGGAGTTTTGAAACTCATCTGTGCTTTACTAGAACTTTTGAAAGGGTCTAAATGCCTGCAGCCTGTTCTTGTTAGAAGCAGTAACAGGAATTGCAAGTGTATCCTAAATAAAAGGGAAAAGGATTTGGAATGTGTTCGATCAACACATTGTTGCTCTGTCAGCAGGAGAATAACCCATTCTAAAACATGAAAATTCTCCTAGCTACTCTGAAGTCAGGGCAACACTTTTAAAATGATAATTTATGCCCAGGTTTCAAATTAGTATTTTTGCACATTACTGCTGATCTAAGATATGGTAATTCTAAGGTTCTCATTCCTCTAATGAATAATGATAGTCCTAGAATTTACTTCATTATGCTTTTGACAAAGACACTAGTTCATAAAGTATTCCAGAAGATAATTACTGCTGAACAAGGTGTTCCCCAGGTAAATAGTCTATAACTAATGTAAATTATCTTGTGCATGTATTTTATTTTAGGATTCCTTGTTTTGGTTTTTCAGCAAGTAAAAGCATACTGAATAATTACCGTTATCTGCATGATGCACTATAATTTTCTTCTGGAGACTGAGGGTTTATTTATACTGGTATGTCTGATCTTCTAAGGAACTTCTATAAAGGAATAGCAATCAGTCATGGTGTTGACAGAAAAGTGCTCTGCTCTGCAATATTTAGGAGATAAGCCCAAAGAATTTGATCATATGAGTGTATATAGGAGAAATTAACTCAGTCATCCTTAATGAAACATATTTTCATATATTATACTACATCATAAAGTGTAAAGTAGGTGTATTTGTGAAGACATCAAATAGTGAAATCCAAAACCTTTAGTTCTCATTTAATATGATTCCACAGAAAAAATAGAATTAATTAAATAAACTTGAACACACTTAATTAACTGTTTTTTTCCTATAAACTCTTTGATGATGTACATTAATTTTTTAAAGATAGCTGGGCGATAGCTTCTCCAACTCTAATATCTGTGATTTTATTGACTTGCAGAGAATAGGAGGTGCACCATTTTAATGTTCCAGAAAGATGTATTCTTCCGTGAAGTGATCTTTTATTTATTAATTAAAAGCACAAGTCAAAATTCCTAAACTTTTATTTGAAAACTTTAGCACTTCTTTGCAAATGCCTTAAAAACTGTGAAACTTAACCCTATTGTTATGAATGTAAGTAATCATCAGGCATACAGTAGTTTATGGCCCTTACAATGGATTAAGATTGTAAAATCTGGTACACAATTTTTAAGGAAATAAATAGAAAGTGTATGTAATAATTCAATTTATACAGCATTCTCCATTGAAAATTGAGTATAAATATAGCCTTGAACAAATTATCTCATTTGATAAATTTTTCTTTAAGCATCTCCTTTGAAAAGAGAAATGTCACATAGATATCTCCACATCCCTTTTTCCTTGAATTCCGTATTCTCCAAATATATTTTAAAAACTTTACAATTATCTGGCATGTGAAATATTGATAGCATTGCCTATCTGGCTAACTGGTAAAGGCTTACCAACTTTTTTCATTTTCCCTTCCCCTTATTGCAAATATTTGTTGTTTCGGTACTAAGACCTGTAGTATACTCAGAGCAGAAAATACTATTTTTGCCATATGAATGTGATTTGTATTCTTGGTACACAGTGGTGATGTCTCCCTTAGTGTTTCAGTTCAGAACAAGAGTGCACTTTTGAAGTGGATCTCTGGTCACCTACTAAGCTTTGGTTCTTATCCCACAATGACCCTTGAGTGCCATGAGCTAGATGAAATTAGATGGACCTGAACTAGAAGATATATTCCAGAACTGCATGTGATATAATCCACGAACTCATGGGGCATTCAGCCCACATAAATGGGCTAGAATTAGTCAGAAGCAAAGACCTTCTGAAATATGTGCAGAGCAGTCACTGGAATCACAGCATCAACTGAACACTCTACAAATCAATTCCTATTTGTCTGCACTACTTGCAGATTTAGACATAGTGGAGCCCTGTTCCATGATTAATACTATTAACTGTTACTGAATTAGAAATAAATAACTTTTGATGTAATTAAGTTATGTACACACAGGTGAGTGCATAACAATGTCAAGCACTGGCATGAGTTGAATACAAATGCCTTGGTTGTAATTCAGGAATACTTGAACTGCATTCAGTCCATTGGATATGGGCTGATTATGAAACATTTTGATATCGCCCCATTCACTCACCCCCTCTTCCCATCCCCTCATATCAGTTCTACTCTTCCTTGAAGTTAATCTATTTCACTTACCAAAATGCTTCATCAACTATTCATTTCCAACTTGCATGATACATAACTCTTCATTACAGTAAGTGAGTGAAAAACAGTGTTTCAGAATTTGAAAGGACCATTGCTATAGCATGAAAGTATTTCTTAGGTTCAACTGCAAAGCTGCTATGTAACACCATTATTGCCTTGTTCTTTAGGAAGCCCTCCCACAGGAATTTTCTCCCAGACCAGTTCTACTGAATCGTTTTGAGGCTGATGATCTTGAGGACAGCACGACTGGTGATCCTCAGGAGGCTGAGCTGACAGCACCTACAGAAACTATGGAATGTGAGAAAGATATCTTTTCTCTTTCTTATTCTATGCTTTATTCTGAGATTATGACAGGGTTTTTAGGAACCAAGAGAAAATGAGGAGGCCAAAATGAGTGACAACATGTAATAAAAATAGTGACTAACTGTGGCAGGCTGAGAGACTGAGGGATGTGATGGGGGGAAAGTAAAATCTACTAAAGAGAAAGAGGAAGTTGGGACAAAAGAAAGGTGATATTTAGCCCTTCTTTTGAAGAACCTGTAATAAATTCATATCTTATGAGTCTACCTCACCTCCAAAATATATTCCCTTTCTGTTTTTGTCTCATTTGAAGCAAACCTTTACATTTCAGTGCAAAGTCTGTCTCATATTATTAGAGCATTTTAAGCATTCACAGCAGCTGTAACAGAGGGACCATTCTGATCTCCTTGTGTATGAATTTATCTGTCATGATACCAAGCATAGGGCTTTGTGATAGTCCCTTTTCTATCATCACAGAATCTGAAGGCAAATCTTAACTCAGTAAAAACTTCCAGACTTTATTTTTAATTCTTAAATAAAAGAAGTAAATAAACAACCGACCTCCACTGTCCAGTGCAGGAGCCATAGGCGTGTTAAGCCAAGACAAAATATACAGTAGACTACACTCATGGGTAAATCAGGTGTCTATTTTTAAACTGAAATTCAGCTTTTCTAAAAGTAAAATTCTGGTTTCAATCATTCCAGCAGACTCTGGTGGTTCCTTTGACAATTCCAAACTCATAAATAAGGAAGAGATTTTTGTTCATCTATTAATATTTCTTTTATCTTCTGAACCATTTATAATAGTTAGTAATCTTTTCCTGAGATACAGTTACCAAAAGTAGACACTAAACATTTACTGATTTCCACGGTGCATATAAAGGCACAATTCCTTTACAATTTATCTTTGGTGTTTCTCAATTTATCCATGAAATAATAGATGGATATGTGCACATGCTGAAAATCCATGTTCCATACATTATCTCACACGGCTTCTTCATCCCTCTTGAAGCTGTTGTTTTCCAAAGTAGTGGTAGCCCTCTCATGCTACAAATATGACCTTTTTCTTGTCTCTGAGTGCACAACCTTGTATTTATTTGAACTAAAGCACAAATCATAAGGCCAGTTACCCATGCATCACGATGGTTCTGCTGATATGACCTGTCATTACTTCTTACTTCTTCCTTCACCTGTTTTTGTGACATCTGTGAACTTTGTCAGCAATATCATTATGTTCTGTTCATAAAGATACCAAAGAACAAAAGACTGGGAACTTATCCTTAGGAAGCATACAAGAAATAGATACATTAGTAGATTCTCCTTTTATTTTTTTCATCTTAATTGACTGTTTCTATTCATTAATCGCTTTCTTTACCAGCCCAGATTTTATTTCTAATTTGTTCTTTGTCTAGATTCCAGCTATAAATTTCAAATATTATTCCTTCTTTGCCAATACGAAGTATTTCATTTAGACAAGCCAGAAAAACAAGAGAGCTAATGCTCTTCTGTCCTATATCCTGTTCTTTCATTCAAAATGATTCTTTGATAAACTAATGAACAATTCAAAAAACAAGTTTCTTGCAGAAGCTGAGCTGTATTTTTTATAAACTGACAAAACCACTGAAAAAAGGTGAGTGGCTTCTTCTTAGCCAGATCACTTTTTTTTCAGATACATATATATAAAACTTAAAGGGATACCAAAAGTCAGCCTCAGTGACTCTTTCTTAAAGAATAAGAAGAAAAAGGACATAGTTACAAATCCAGACTATAGTAGTCTTTGATTTCTATTGCTTTCCTCTAACCTTTCCTTTTTATTTAGCATTGACTGTCAGAATAAGAAGGATTAGGAAGTACTTGACTTACTTCTACTAGGAGGTAAACTTTTATTCTATATAAAGATTATTAAAATCATCAAAGGAGTAGAAATGTTGCGTCATCTTTGATTAAACTGCATGACATATGAACAGAAGAAAAATAAAAATAATTATATGCCTTAAGCAGGAAATTCATTTGTATGTCATTTATCTATGAAACATTCTGTTATATAGATCTCATGTGGTTTTACAAGGCTCCTGACTTCAGAAAGTCCGGCCCTGTTATACAACTATATTATTAAGTTTACATATGATGGCACAGAGTTATAAATAGGCATAATGTCACAAATATCATTATTTCTATAGAAGTCCCACTGGAGAAGTAGTAGATGAAACAATACTGTAAACTTTATAAAACACCTTTTAAAATGTCACTATTGTTTCAGGCCCATAAAGCAGTATAGATTTATTTCTAATGTCTAACTATTTGTGATTACCCAGGTTTAATCCTTGACACATTTACTGATGCAAGGCAGACACAGGCAGACACTGCATTAATCAGTCAGCCTTAGGTATACCAGACCCAGACACCCATTTTGATGTTCCTTTGAGCATCTAAGGTAAAAAAGCATATAAGTGTGTTTTGCAAGAAATACAAACTCAGTTTCCTGGAAAACTAGAAGCATATTCTATAAACTGTTTACAGCCCCAGCCCATAATACTCAAATTAATATAGTGACTCACACAAAAAGACCACCAGACAGGAAAACTGATAATCTTCTAGGAAACAACTGAATTTTTCTTCTCTATCTTTGAGACTGAGTGGATCAGCATAAATTGCATCACATCAGACAGCTAATTTCTTTCACCTCTTATAAGATGATGGTGGCATCCAAACTATGTGATGGAAATGGTCCTGGCCTATGCTAAGCTCTTAAACTATACTCATGCTACTTTGCCCAAGCCAAAGCTACAACAGGAATCCTGCTGAGAAATTAATGATCTAGTCAGTCAAATGCCAGTGCTCAGCCTTGCTCCCTCACCCTTTTGACTCTACCACTGTAAGTGTAGCCAATAAGGCACAAGGCAATTTGTCTCAGCCATACACACACATCTGTAGCTCAAAGAAAACAGTAAAGCCTTTTGCCTGCTCAGACCATCAAAGCAGCTTTCAGATGCCTGAATTAACTAAAAAGATACCAGGTCAGGCTATAGTAATTTGAAACACTACAAAATTATTCCAGCAGTCTGAAAGGAATAGAAGTAGTCGTAATCAGAATTTGATTTAGTGGTGTGCACTGTTTTCTAACCTATCCATTCATCTTTTGTCACTACTTGGGAGCTAGTTACACTTTCTGTACTTTGTCTTCTCCTTCCGTAAGTGCTTCCCAGTGGTCAGCTGAGTTTCTAGCTCTTGATTGTCTTGAAATGAAATCTTCTGAATTTTTTATGTCTAGCCAGAATGGTGCCTACATGTCAGCAGCTTGTCACCTTCTTTCTGGGTTACAGACAGCTACACCTCCATTTTCAGGAGCAAAGACAAGTGAACTTCACAGAAGGTCTTTGAAAATGTCATGTTTTATTTAGCAGCTGTAATACAGTTCTACTATAAAAAATTGTTTAAAAGCGATCACCCAGCCAAAAGCTTCCAGACACATTTCGTCTCACTTAAGTCTATATTTCAGTCCAAGCTAGATTGGATAAAATTTCATCCCAGGTTTCAAGAATAATTCCCACACACAGCAGGCTCTTTCTAGATGTGTATGGCTTTCTCACTCTACTTCTTTTCCTGAATATAACCATGGATTTTCATTTCAAACCCTGCAGGGATTATTTCACCTCCATGGGCAGGATTAATCAGGATAAATATAGACATATAAGTCTGAACTAGTTGTCTAGACTTTCGATAATGTCAGTGGAGAGAAATAAACACTCTTTGCTTGTGATTCATCTGACACCAAAATAAATGTCTAAAATAAGTCAGATGAATCATGTTCTAAGACAGCCTGTTTCTCTCCATTACCTGTAAAAGGGCATCAGTCAACTGGTTCAGATGAAGAGAGCTACATCTGCTCTAATGAATCTCACTCCAAGTGTTTTCTGGTTGGTGCCCTGTCAGTCAATCCAGTTCTTCACACTGGAGGATGTATGGGAGCAGGAGATGAAAACTATGAGTGCATCTGTCTAAGGGGCAGCTGTTAGCTATGTCTGATGATGGCTACTCAACCTTGCTATCCCAAAAGATGCCATATGCATAATTTTTTAAAAAGTAGTCCTATATTATTGCAGAAAGCTACAGGAAAATTAAAGGAAAATCAAAGAACATTCTACTATGTCTTCACAGCTTTTTTCTTTGTTCTGTGTTGGGCTGTGACACCACAATTCAGAAGCTGTTGGAAGTTCTAAGATTTCTTGGTCATATTTGTGAGAAGAAGGTAAAAGTTAATCACCTGTAACAGCTGAAAATGAGAGACAATGTAAAGTAGGGTTACAAGGCTCTCAGAGACAAAATGGTAGGCTATATCCAAAAGCAAATGTGGTCCTTGACAGTTTCCTAAAATTTTTACTAGTTTTCACAGCTGCAATATTTATAATGCCGTAATGAAATCCCAACCATAATTGTCAATGAAAGCCTGTTGCTAAATTTTTGTTGTTGGGATTTCAGCCCTGTTTTTCAGACAGAATAGACTTTCATTGCTGCATTTATTTTATTCTACTGTGGTGGAAAAATCAGAGAGTGCTGGGTAATTAGCTCTTATTTGCCTCAAAATGTGCCATTGTAGTTTAATGTCAACCTGTCAGATAAGCAATCACTACTCACAAAATAAACACTGTAATGATTTCTTAGGTATTGTTTCATCCTTTTTTGGGCCTAGTTTTCAGAAGTGCTGAGCAATTTCAGTTCTTGTAGGAGCCAGGCCTTTGTGTGAATGTATGCTACAAAAAGTCAGATCTTGCTACCAAAAGGGTACTGAAACAGAATGATGATATACAGAGGAAAGGAACTAGCTTTGTACTGAAATTCCTGCTGATTTTCCAGAAAGGTTTGCATGTCTTAAGAGAAACCTTTCTAATGCATTGACAAGGCAAGGTTAATGCAACTAGTGTAATATTTAATAGGTATTTGAGAAGTAAAATCAGCTGTTCAGAATTTGTACATATATGTTTAAACACTTGTGCTATAAACAACACACCTGTGACTATTTTAATTAATCTTTCTGTGACAGCATATAAAAGTGGATGGAGCGGATAGTTAATGTTTATAATTCCTTAAAAAATACTTTGGGTAGTATTAGGCTGTTTTATATATTATTAATACCCTGTGACAAGAATTGGGAAAAGTAATTTCTATCAAAGTCACTGGGTGTTTTTTCTTTGACTTCATTCAGGAAAGATTTTCACATGTGAAGGTAGATCATTGAAGTTTGTCAGGCCACTCATCCTAAATTAATTATGTCCTCAAACACTTTGCTTTTTCAGAGTTCTTGTGATAAGTGCAATGCAGGCTGAGTCCTTGGTTCACAAGAATGACCCACTGATTTTTTGTCTTTTTCATTATAATAGTCATAAGAACATGCACATAGCAGAAAAAGGATGTAATTTGAGGCAGAAATTTTCTGTGTGACCTCGACTATGATCTTCATTCTCCTTTATCTCATATCCATTTTAATTAGCAAGGTAATGCAACCAGCATCATTTGCTTAGCTGAATAAATTCACTCTGTGAGACAGGGTAGGAAGGCTTAATCTCAGGAAAATAAATAAGATCTTCAGTATGCAGAAGTTGAAGTTATCAGAGATTCTAAAATGTATTCTAGGACTATCACCTACCCCATGTCTGAATCATCTGAATGATTCTGGGAGGATACCTTCCTTCAATACCTGTGACAAGCCCACAGCCACTTTCTTTCCCTTTGTGCCCAGTATTTCAGTTTTCCTGGGATAAATATACATGTTTCCTCCTCCTTGTAACCTTCTGAGGAATTACAAATCCAAAGTTCAGACACTTTCTCTGGTTAATTTAAGGCTGTCCAAACAAAAAACCTTTTATTCTCTATCTTAATGGTTGTAGCTCATAGGTTAACACTATTTTTTTCCCCAGGTATAATATCAATAGGTACAAGAAGTTCCTGTTTCTATCATCTTATTCCTCTGTTTCTAGTCCTGATGTCAAAATTATCACTTTTCCTCAATGTGTCTTTCTACACTTCTCTCAAAAATCTCGTGGTCCTTTAACCAATTGAAAATCTATTTTCTTCAAGTAGTGATTCAATTTTCCAAGTCTGCTTCTAATATATTTGTGACAATGTTCTCATTATGTTTTTTTCAATCCTGCTGATAGCCATCTGCCATAGTTAGAATTAGGAATTTCAATACATCTTTAAATTTTAAAGAGGGATAGAAATAAAACCTCTACTTACTCAAGAAGTCCATTTTTCAGTGATGGGTTTTAAGCATCACAGTTCCTTAAACTCATACTAAAATAAATTAGAAAACATATAGATCTATTAGAAGGCCATATTCATTACTGTAAACTGCCAAAAACTATTAACATACAGAAATCACTCACTGCAAGTTTTAAGGCTTATTATTTATAGAAGTCTAAAAATACCTTCTTTTTGTTTATTGTATCATTCCTAAAGGAAATTTTTTAAAATATTTTTTCTCGTCCTCTAGGCCTTAGAACTGTTGGTGCTACTTCTAGTCAGGTGTGGCTGGCTGATATAAAGTGGTTAGCTCCAGACCATGAGTTGTCAGCAAACAAAACCAGTTCATTGTATTTTCATTTACCACTTATCTCTCCTGTAAGCTTTCCCTTGTCTAGTTGCCTTTATTTTTCCTTATCCTGCTCAGTGATGTTGTCCTTTCCTCCTTAAATTTGTTAATCTCATTCTTTAAGACTCAACTTGGATCACAATTAGAATAAATTTCCAGTCAACACACACTGGAATTTTTTCTTCCTTTATTTTTCCCCTTCAGTATCCTAATAAGCTAGGAAACCATGCATGTCAGTCCCCTTAGAGACCAGAGATATCATTAAGGTATGCAATTAGACACTGCAAGATTATGTATGTAAATTAGGTTCAACCATGTTGAGAGGGAATTGTCCAGGCCTCAAAATAACAATAATTTTGTGACTTATGTTAAAGTCACTGTAAAATAGTCTCTGTGGGAAGAGTAAAGATTTAGAGAAGTTGAATGAATATAAATTAAAGTATTTCCAGGTGGAGTATATTTGGATGAATATTTGATGGTAACTAGGATATAGCATTACTTTGCTACTATAAAGTAAAACATGAGGTGTGGTAGAAATACATTCAGACAGGAAAAAATATAAAAAACTAATAACTATTTGGCTAAATAGCTTAGCCAGCATGTAAACAATTTAACTTGAAACTAAACAGGAAATACTGTTGTAATAAATATGTTGCTTCATACTATTTAGTGATTTAGGTATTTCATTGCAGGAGAGCATCCATTAGAGTAGATCAGAACAAGTGTTATAAAAAATACAAGATTTTACAGATGAAAAAAGTAACAGGCATTAAGATGATCAACAGGCAAATCAGCCATAAACTTTGGAGTTGCTTATGGGAATTTTTTCAAAATGTGGGATTAAACAAAGCCATGTGCTGTTCTACTTTTTATCTCTTTCTGCAGAGAAGAACTAGCTCACACTTGCAACAAAAGACTATTCCACTTGCCCAAGAACTCAAAAATAGTTCCCTAAGACATTTGCTAGCAAGAGGCCTAACAGAAAACACCTCTAGCTCCTCAGATTTCTAAAACTGGTCCATACTGCAGGCACCCAAAAGATTTATTGATGCACATAACATTTTTTTAATGTGTCAACCCTGGTGAACTAAAACTAATTCACATTCTTCTGAATCCATTTTAAACACTAAAAAGATCATAAGATTGACATAAAAGTTATAAAACAAAAGATTAAACTACTAAAATGTGATTCTAAATTAAATTAATTACTTTTTTTTTTCCTCTTTACTCTGTTTCTTTACTTTGGATATTTTTTAGGAAAGCAGCCTAGATCTTCTTTTTCATTAATGACTACTGAAGTTGAACTTTTGTGTCCCACTTCTTTCAATATCAAATTCTTTCAAGTCAGTTCTTTCTAGGTTCACTTCCAAAACCTGAGTCACATGCTGCCATTTAGTGAAAAGGTAATTAACGTTCCCTGGGGTCTTCTTTAGTGTTTTTTTGTTTTGTTTTGTTTTCCTTACTAGTACCATCTTTTTATTTTTAATAAGCTTATTGCAATTTGCAGTACTTTTGAGGCTGTGGATACATCTTTTCAGTAATTTATTGTTAGATGTAACTAATCTTCATTTGTCTATCTTAACTCACTCTTTGCTCTTGACGGAAACCATGCATGGCATTCATGATGCTGTTAACAGAGGCAGTATTCACAGAGTTTTTTCTGCCTCCATATTTTGCCAGTTTTAGGGTTCTGTTCTTGTAGTCATAATCCACAGTTATCAACTTTAACTGTAATCTTGAGTAATATTTTCATAATTCCTGTTAGATTACCTATACAGTGTGACCTGTAAATATTAGATGTAATGAATGTAGAAAGAATATTCTGATTTTGTATGTTAATGAACTTTAATTGGGTTTGACTGTAAGAACAAAAAATAATTAACTGATGTAAATAGCCATTTATTTTATTTTTCAGTATGGATGTGCATTTGCTTTATTTTCGTGTCCTGCTTTTAGTCATGACCTTTTTTAATCTACTCAACTAGTCAAGTTGAAACAATACTGTTTTTCCTGATTTTGAGAGGTCATCACTGTTGGTGGTGGTTTGCTTTTTCTTTGGAAAGTACTAAATCACCTGTGAAAATGCAGATAAACAGCCTGCTTCTCTGAAGTATCTAATAACTGCTAGAAAAGGAATGTTACTCCATGAAATTGGAGAGGTATTTGCCTGACCACTTTTCCTGTTTGAGAAAAGTTAACCTACACGGTGTCTTGGCATATTTCAAAGAGGATATTTATCTTTTGAAAATAACTATTGATTTTTAGTTTGTAACTTCAGACTAATTAAATAGGTCTCAGTTTCTGAGTCAAGCCCTCTTAGGTTAATAGGAAAAAGGATGTTTCATTGAATAAGCTGCTAAGTGTGGCTTTGGAAAATGTATTATTTTCTTTGTTCTAGTAAACATTGCTTTTATGACCTTGGAAATTCAGGACTAGAATTGTAGAGCAATGTAGTCACTTAAGGATGCAGTTAGGAGCTAGGAATGGTAATTTGTTTATTCTTTGCAACACTGAAGAGCACTTAACGTGCTGTTTAACTGTTGGCTGGATTTAATCTCCATGCTGTAACTCACCTGCAGAGGTATATATACCAGCAAATCTGTCAATACCTGGTCAAAAGCTTTGGCAATAGAACATTTAATTCTACTGTGTTAAATTGGCATGGTGGTTCCTGACTCAGCTTTGGCCTTGGTCATTTCTTACTCTTCCAGACTATTCCCAAATGCAAATTGGGAATTCAAAGGAGTAGGGAATCATTCTCTAAGGCTATTTGGATGCAAAAATCCTGTTTAGAGGAAAAAAAACTAAACCAGCAGAGAACATCCCCTAACACCCTCTGGCCCTGATGTTAATTTACTATCATGTAGACGTAGCCCTTTCCTCCTGAAGCTATACCCAAGTTGGCAAATATTGCCAAGAAGGGAAATGAAACTTGCTGGCTTCTAGGTCAGAGTGACCTCTCGTCTGGTCATCTTGTAAGGAGAGAGGAGTGAGCTACAATCTATCTACCAATCCACATAGCTTTACCCCAGACATAACTAATTTCAAAGTAAGGGTAACTGAACTTCTTCAGCTGACAGGAATGTGGCACTGTACCTTCGAGACCTATAGTGAGATAGATGTATTTGACACACATCAAATAATTCAATACTTCTGAATATATGCTTTCTTGTTTAAAAGAATAGGTTAAAAATTACTCTAATTTCATTTAATTCAGTATTTACTTAACCAAAAATGCACAAAGGCTGACACCAGACTTCAGGGTTCAACCTATAGCAATTCACATTGTATTTACTCACATAACTCAGAAGATAAATTTCTGTTGACAATTTTGACAACTTTGGCAATTTTTTGTCTGTTCAAGAAGCACCTTAGTTAACTCAGCAGTTGAAACTTCATTTCCAGAATGAAGCAGGTAGAAAGTTTATTTAAAGATAATAAAAATAAAATGGACAGTATATGGGATAGAGAATTCAGCTATGAAGTTTCAAAATATCTGTATTACATCTTACATGTCACAGTAAAAAGACACAAGCTCACTGTCTCGTCCCATGCAGTGGGTTACATGGGGTGTGAATCTTTTGAATTCCCTGAGAGTCTGCGTTCCAGTGGAAGAGCCAGTCTCTGCTCAGCAGAGCTGCAAGGCAGACCGAGTCACCACAATGACTCAGAGGAACAATTGTGCTGGTGACTTTATTAACTGACCACTTCAGTGAGTAAATGGAGACAATTTGGCAACAATCAACTGATAACCATCAGGGGAATGAATAAAGGTACTTTGTCAATTAGACTATTTTCCTAATAACCCATTAACAATCAACCAATCGCAATTCAATGCTTACAAAACTTATATACATGAATATATGTAAGAAAGAGAGAGAGCAGAAAGAGGAAAGAGAAAAAAGAGGAGGAGGGGACAGGAAAAGGGGAATCACCACCCTTGGATCCCGCATTGTCGTAGAATAACCAGCTTGGTCTGTAGGTGGTGGGTCAACAAAGACCCATGTGGGGTGTTGCCTTTATATAGTCTTTCTTATGCATGCACAGTAGATTGTTCCAGAAGGTTCTCATTTGCTCTGGCTTTTACCTGCGCAGTTAGATAAGTTCTGTCTCTGGGCAACCACAAGAGGGAGAGGGAGAGAAACGGCCCATCAGCCCGCCTCTGCAGAGCTCGCTGCACTTCTCCCCCACAGGGCATCGCACTTGAGTTGTTTGAAACATCTTCTTTACAAACAGTTTCTTGTTTATGAACAGTTTGTGACACTCATCTTGCAGTAAATAAAAGAGAAGTTAAGATTTTAAATGTAGTCCTATGTCTCCTGATAAGCCATGTTCTCACATCAGTGACCTACCACAAGGTAATGAAGCACACAGAAAACATGACTTACATATCATAAAAAATGAAGAGGCAACACTATCCAAATTCAGTTCTGTTTTTATCTCCAGTAAAGTTTGGCACCTAGTATAGATTTATAATAACTCCAAATTAACAACCAATCTCTAAAAGAATTTGAGAAAAAATAACACTTGAGTAGCAATCACCAAACCTAGCAATCACCAGAAACTACGTTAAGGAGAAAAGGGACAGTGAGTTTATAGAAAAGCCAGCCTCAAAATAAAGCTTAAAGCAGCAGAAGAATACCTTGTCAGAAATAAATAATAAAATCTCATGCTGCCTTCCAGAAATACCAGTATATACACAGAAATTTGTAAAGATAACCATCACATTGCCTATTGTGTCTACACAATCACTACCATCATGGTTCACATGAATTTAAAGATGTTTTGATCTCAGGGATATCAAGGGAACTAAGACAAAGCCACTCAGACACCTAACTCCTAACAGTGTCATTTTGAAACCTGAGTTAGGCATTGAAGTGTTAATATATGTTGCAGGCAAATGGAGAATCTCACCTAGGACTTCTAGTAGTCAACACACCAAGAAGCAGTCACCTACATTAAGTAATGAAAAACACTAAAAAGAAATATATTCCTGAAACCCTACTTCTCTGAGGGTGTAGGAGCTTCATTAAGGCTTCAGACCCATAGTCTTTTCCACAGGGAGATACCATCTACTTCTCTTATTAAAGCTGTGTGTGATGGAGGAAAATGGAATCCAAAAAGGAGCATGACTGTAACATAACAGTTTAAAAGGAGAGTATTGGTTTAATTTCCCACACTGAGGATGGTTTCTGTCTTTCAGACAGTGTCTACTGTAGTTGACATATTAAGTGTTCATATGCTTCATATGACTACAAACATAACAAATCATCAGCTTTGCATTTGGTCTTTCAGAAACATTTCCATGATGAACTTTCTCACTTCAGAGGACACAACTGACAAGATTTTCTCTCCCTGCATCTAAGTCCAAGGTGCCACTTTCAATTGTTTTCAAAGAACAAAATAGAGTCAACTTGAAAAATAAGAAAATTTTGCTTTCATGGAAAAATCACTGTCTACCAATCATAATTTAAGGTGAGAATTTAAACAAATACTGCCAAGACAGATGAATAAGAGCTTCTTATTTCATTGTAGTTTACCTTGATTAAGAATGAAATTAACTTATCTAATATAAAAATGTAGTTCAAAGTCCAATATAATTTCAAAGACAGCAAACTGTATTAGACAAGCTCTGTAACAAACTTCAGTCACAGAACTGATTAAGTCTTTCAAGAAAAACTGTCCACAGATTTGCTTGTCGTCTTCTCCTTTAGGATGCTCCTAACTCCTGTTTTATTGGCCTTCTTCAGTATGTTCTAAGTGAGTGACAGCCCAGTGATAATGTGATTAAACGGCTCTAAAACTTTATGAGCAAGTGCAATTTCAGTTACTGAAAAACATAGCTTTTGAAGAGTGTTTCATAGGATCTTGGTAATACAATTGTTAAACAGAGATTTACAAATTCTAATATATTAATCTTAATCAATCTTGCTGCAGAGGAAGGAAGGAAGGAAGGAAGGAAGGAAAATTAAGATAAAAATAGATAAATGGAGAAAAAGAAAGAGGGAGGAAGAGAAAGAAAGAATTAATATCTGAAATTTTTAAATTATTACTTTAATAAAAGAAGGTGAAATAATTGAAATTAACAATTTAAATGCTTGGGAGTTAAAAATATGCATGGTGACATTGAAATGGACTGAACAGTTTTCAATCTGTAAAAAACCATTTATTTTCAGCTTTCCAAAACAAAAAGTAATAAAAGAGTAATCTCCATAAGCTATTACAGAGAAAAGCAAAAATCAAGAAGAAACTATAAAGGTAATTAAGAATTCTGACAGCTTGTCATGTGCTAAGAAAAAACTAAAAAAAAAAAAAAGTTTCAATTTCCATAAAGAAAATATGTTAAACTTACTTAAATGATGGTGAGAACATGGACATAGAAAACAGAATTAATAGTTACGAAACCAGATTTGTCTTTGAGGGTTTTGTTTGTTTGCTTGCTTGCTTGCTTGTTTGTTTGTTTTTATTATAAGGTGACATGTAAACAGAATACTCAGTGAATTATGTGACAAATTTTGGCAGTATTAGAAAAAAGTGTTTAGGTTAAAAAATATCTTGGGACCCATAACAAATAAACAGTGTTGGAAAATGTCCATAGTCACAAGGTCAGCATTCTAAAAATCTGTCAATAGTAACCTGTAGTCTAACATTCTGGGCAGTAATTTGACAAGAGTAAGACTTGTTAAGAACATTTTCTTTATTAATCATTTTAGCAGTAATTGAAATATGCATAAAATAAACTCATACATTATACAAGCATAAAATACATGTTTAACTGTTTGCCTATTTTCACAGAAATTTTGCTTGATATTCCAAAACTGATGGCATATATGTTTATTGTGACAACAATACTGTCAATGATTCTTTTTCATCTAAAAACTTTGAGCTTACCAGAAGTATTCTGTTTAGAATGTACAACACATTTTTTTCTCTGGCTTTGGGAGCTTGATGTGGAGGTGAAAATAAACATTCAGTTGCTGAACACCAATTCCATTAGGCAAAGCAACACAAAAGGAGAATAGAGGTGAATGTTGGACTGATGTAAAGCTTTTGAAGCTTGTAGTGACTCATGGTGCTCTTTATCATTTCAACAAAGCCAAACTGTACATTTATGATTTAGGTTTCACAAAATATTTTGGGTTAATCAAAACCTATCAGAACAAATACTCTATGTGGTTGTCAGTCTGTGGGACAATTCAGCTGCACCAGAGCTGGTTTCAATCGACATCAGAAAGAAGAAACTGTGAACCATCATGTTCTCTAGTAATTTCCAGTTGATGAGATTAATTTGAACTATTGAAATTGAACTAGTCTATATGGTGACCAGAGAATCAGGAAGTTTTAAGTGCACAAATAATGGTGTTTTCACAGACTATCTTGTTCTATATGTCTGTATACTAGTACTAGTCAGACTTAAGGTTTTAACTGTCAGCTTGATGTTATTTACAGCATCAAAAATACCAATTTCCCATTGCTGTGAGTAGCTTTGAGTCCAAATGTTATTACGTTTTCTTCATAAAACCTCAGCCAGTAGTGGGAAAATATATATTCTCTCACACAAAACAAGTCACTTTATAATTTTATAATCTTTTTAAAAAACAAGGGTGTATTGAAAAAAATTTGGATTTTTTTTTTCCAGGGGAAAATATGAAACCATATTTTCTGAAAGCATACTTTTGAAAGAATAAAAGATTTAATTTAGAAGGATCTGGTGGAATATTACAGCATAATAATATCTATGCAATTCCAGCAAATGTAATTAACCTTTGGGGTAGTATCCTTTGGCTACTTCAGATGTGACTAACTAGTTTGTCTCTTCCCAAAATCTAGAATCACCATAAAACATCTAAAACTTCAATGCTAGGATCATTTCTACATCATAAAATCTAAACTGAAAGTCTTCTTGTGCCACCACTATGTACTCAGAAAACAGCTACCTACCCTTGAAGGCTATACCAGTAGACGTTTTATCTGGGCAGAAAACAGGCAAGGGCTTGTTTTTTTATCTTGCAGCCAGCTAGTAGGGCCAGGCAGGTGTGCATACAGTTGATCTCTTGCACCACAACAAAGCGGTCACATCCACACTGCCTCTCTGCTGACCCCAGGCTACTCCTGGATATTGCCTGAAAGCGTGGTGCCTGCGCTGGCATGGATAACCATATACAAGCCATGCTCCAGTGCTCAGATCCATGCCCGAGCCTTGTTTAGTTGACTAGTACAGACACAGCTACAGAGCCATAGCAAAGCAAAAAAAGTGAAGTAAATAATACGATGGACAAGAGTTAATAAAAGACAGGCGTTTCTCCCAGTCCAGTCCCTGAGATAAGGTATTCCATTCACTACTGAACTACACATGGTGCACATTAAAATCTGCAATAGCACTGAAATTATTTGAGTTGTGTCACCCTGCCTTTGATATCAAAATAGAAAATCTATGTTTCAAGGAAGGGCAGAATGCCTGAACCTGCCTTCTGTTGACTTAGCTCAGGATCCCTATTTAGCAGGGTAGGCAGGTGCCAGGTATCAGGCTCACGACTGCACATTGAAACCAGTCAGACACATCCTTGTATCCTTGGTCTTTGAAAACTACCTGTTGTTAAGAAGGTAATTGTTAAACTGGTACTATGGTGCCTACAGAGTCCTTGAAAAACAATTACCTTTCAGACAGAGAAAAAATTTGCTTTCTGCCATTAATATCTTTAGATAAAATTAATTCTTGGGAAGTCAGCTTTGTCCAAGATCCCCAGTTGCTTACATATTGCTTAATCAATCTGTTCAAGACCTGATGAATAAAAAAATAAATTACACTTAATGTATAATCAGATTCCAAGTTGAGTATTTTTTCCTGTAATGGAAAACTGCTCTTTAATATTCTCAATTTTGCTGTTACTTTGCAGATCTATCCCATAGGGAAATAAGTTGAAGAAAACAAATAATTGTCTCACTTCCCTCTATACATAGAAAGGCTGTTCATTAAAAATGATTATGGACTATTAATTTGATGATTCTGTAGTTCTACAAGATAAAGTAGGAAAGAGAGGAGGAAAATGCTTTTAAGGAAAGTACTTTTGTCCTTCTTTGATGTAAATACATTTTGTTGTGTTAATTATCTTTTAAGAACTACAGTCTTTGATGTATGAACTACATTTTCCAGTCTTGGAAAGATTTCACAGTAATTCTAACAAGACCTTTATATCTTAAAAGTAATAGATTTCCCAGTACATTTCAGAATAAGTAATTTTTGAGTTAAAATTATATAGTCAGAAGAGAATTTTTCATTTTTCTATTTGACATGTATTTTGACCTTTCACATTTACATTGAATCTTTCTTTCTTGCTCCTCTGTCATGAAGCACCCTTCTTGTGAACACTAGAAATTGCTCTACTCATTGCCAGTTCAAGCTAGGGACGTTTTCTGAAAGCATCTTGCTGGAGGATAATGTTAGTTCAATTATTATATTGAAATACATTTTGATTGAAAGATGCAATATAAGCAGTCTCATACCAATTTCTGTTGGCAACTTTCTTGTTGCGTATAAACCTTGAAAAAGATTTCAAAATTTAAAAGTCAATAACAACAAAAAAGCTTTTGTGAGATGAGATGTTTCTCAAAGTGTCTCAATGGCTGTTTTATTCTTCTACACCACATGTAGTAATTTTCACTACATCTTATACTTCCTCTGAAATCTATATTTATTCTGTACAGAATTCAAATGCCACGATAATACACTCTGGAATAGCATTTTGTTTTGTACTCTGTTTTCCTTTATTATCTTTTGTAAGGAAAAAAAAAATGCATGTGTTATTTTCAAAACTTTATTACAAGGAAAAGCCTCTTGAAGTGCTCTTTTTGTACCAGTGGAGAAAAACATGAGCTTTAAAAGATGGATATATTTTGCAAAACAGAGGAGTGCATGTTTTCTAAATCTTGTTCCACTTCACTGGCCTTCAGTCATTTATTTTTCAATCTCACTTGTACTTTTGTAGAGTCACTATTAAAGAGATTCATGATAACTAATAGATACTGCGTGGGACTTTCTGCTACTTGCTGTAGTGGTTAGTATAATGTTTTTGGATAAGGTTTGCTTTATATGCAACTGGATAATTTACTTAGGTAACTGTAATGAAAATACTGCATGTACATCACGCACCTGGCTACTCTGGAGTAACACTTCACAGTTACTCCCTTTTAACCCATTTAGAACATGATATCCCTTACTAAAATAGTAATTGAACAGTTTAGAAAAACAGTTTAGAAACATCTGTATGTTTTGGCTGACATTTAAAACATAAAAGAACTTCACTTGCTATGACTGGATGATAATAATAATGGGAACTGGGAGATTCCTACCTGGCGCAGCTGGAACTATTCCCATCTGCCTTTGACAGCTCAGTAGGTCAGGCACTGGCTTAAGACTTGTAATTATTTTCTTTGTCACAGTCTTTCAGTATGACCTTCTGAAGGTTATTTTTCCCTCTCTGTGCCTTAGTTTCCACCATGTCTTGTCTACTAAGCTTGTCAGTTTTGAGGGTTGGAATTATATCTTACTATACATTTATACAGTACCTTAGGGACCTTGATATGCTCCCACAACACTGGTACTAGTAGTAGATAATAACACTGAGAAGTTCTGAAAAAAGTAGGGAAAGATTTATGAATGACATCCTGTAGCCTTTGGTTTTATGTTCAACAGCAAAGATTTATACCAGCATAAATAATCATGCACTCCTATTTTCGTGCACTCCAGGCCATGATATGCCATGCCAGTGCAACTATTTGTAAGGTCATATGATAGACCAGACTAGAAAGTAAGTCAGCTAGTGGTTCTGGAGCTTTTTTCCTGACAGAGCCATATGAATTTGTTGGGGACATGGACAGTGGGCTTGAGTGAACCCTCAGCAAGTTTGCTGATAACACCAAGCTGAGGGGTGTATTTGATGCTCCAGAGGGAAGGATGCCACTCAGAAGGACCTTGACAGGCTAGAGATGTGGGCCCATGTGTACCTCATGAAGTTCAACAAGGCCAAGTGCAAGGTCCTTGCACATGGATCAGGGCAACTCCCAGTATCACTGCAGGAAGGAGGATGAAGGGATTGAGAGCAGCCCTGTGGAGAAGGACTTGGGGGTACTGGAGGATGAAAAGATGAATATGAGCCAGCAATGTGCATTTGCAGCCCAGAAAGCCAGCCATATCCTGGGCTGCATCAAAAGGAGCATAATCAGCAGGTCAGGGGAGGTGATTCTCTCCCTCTACTCCGCTCTTATGAGACCCCACCCAGAGTACTGCACCCAGCTCTGGGGTTCACAACATAAGGAAGACATGGATCTGTTAGAGTGGGTCTAAAGGAGGACCACAAATATGATCAGGGGTCTGGAGCCTGGAGCACTTTCCGTGTGAGGACAGATTGAGTCAGTTGAAGTGGTTTAGCCTTGAGAAGAGAAGGCTCCCAGGAGACTTATAGTGGCCTTCCAGTACTTAAAGAGGGATCTTCAGGAAAGATGGGGAGGGACTCTTTATCAGGGATTGTAGTGATAGGATGAGGGCTAATGGTTTGTGGTGGTGCAATCCTTACCCCCCCCCCCCCCCGCCCCTCTTTGTTGGGCTGCTTGGTGCTAGGTGCGATTCCACCCACATCCCCCGAGCTATACACCAGTCTGTGGAGATAAGGACTGACAATGTTAACGAGCCTGGCTCCTGCCCCTCCCGATTGCTCGGAAATGGTTAAAATGGCCCATCAACTCCTAAGGGCCTGGCACACCTGTGCCTGGGATGTGGTCAAATGAGAACAATAACAGAGTCGCACATTAATCAAATTCTTTTGTAACTGCTGGAAGGCACCAGAAGGCATTTGACAAAAGTCAATTATCTTGGACCCTATAAATGGCGACCACCAGGGAGACCCTTTGAGCTCTCCTGGATTGCAGTGGGCCTGTGACCAGCATCTCCCCTGAGCTGGGACGCCTCTCAGGTACCAAACCCTTAAGGTGTCGTCTGCTCCAGACGGAAGGCCAGGGCGAAGTCCCCCGCTTGAGTCTCAATTATCGCCCGTTGAGGAATGCCAAGGCATTGTGAGTATTTGCTCTAAACTCAAGAGGGAAATTTTCTTTGAGCTAGCTTCTCTTTACTCTGTGTGTGTGTGTGTGTGTGTGGGTACGTACCCTTGCTTCTGTGTGTGTATGTCTGTTCTGTGTTCATTCTACTGAATCCAAACACCTTTGTTTCTGTATGTTTGTCCATTTTGTTATGTGCATGCATGTGTATATATGTATATATAGGTACCGTTAAGTAAGTTAGTGTGAATCTTGTCATTTTAGAACCTGAATAAGTCGCTTTTCTTTCTTTTAGTATCTCTGAATTATTTTATAATAATAAATTGCTGTTAGTTATTAATAAACCTAGATTTCTTACTAAATATTGCCGTGTCAATACTTTCATCCGCGACATGGTTTTAAAACAAAAAAGGGTAGATATAGATTAGATGTAAGGAAGAAATTCTTTACTGGGAGGGTGGTGAGACACTGGAACAGGTTGCCCAGAGAAGTTGTGGATGCCCCCTCCCTGGAAGCGTTCAAGGCCAGGTCGGACAGGGCTTTGAGCAACCTGGTGTATTGGAAGGTGTCCCTTCTCGTGTCAGGGGGGTTAGAACTAGATGACCTTTAAAGTCCCTTCCAACCCAAATCATTTTATTATTCTATGATTCTATGAAATGCTTAAATGGGAATAACAGAGAGGATAGTCCAACACCAGGAAAGAGTAGACTGAAAGGAAAGAGAAGATTACTCAAGAAACATTAACAAAACTGCAGGCTCAGTTGTAACAAGTAGAATAAAGAAGGTGAAAAAATAACCCAAAAAGCACTTTCTTGAAACACGACAAAGTGAACCTGAAATGTACAATGGGAGGATCCCAAGATCATCTCTCCATGCCTTACTAGGCATGTAACTTCTCCAGCAGAGAAAAGCTGAGCTAACATTTAAACTGGCTGCTTCCTGAAAGTGGAGGCAAGTCAGGAGATTCTTCCCATCCAGCCCATTCAAAGTCAGCGTGAAGATGAAATGTAATTAAAACCCCTGCTTTAGTCAGGAATGAGAGTGATGCAAGTGAATTTTTATGCAAGAGACTATCTCTTTCCTGGAGTTCATTGTGGCATACATATTTTGCATGTTTTATGGTAGTGCTTAAAACAATATCACCCTAGGTGTATACAGTACTATATATGAATCTGACAGTCCACATATGATTCACACACACCCCAATTTTTTAATTACTTTCTTTTCAATGTAAATTTTCTCCATCTTGTTTGTGTAACCTAAACCACATGTTACGGCTTGGCTACATATATATATACACATGCATATATATTTTTATATATATATATATAAAAGCAGTTTTTTCATTCAGTTACTTAAAATGCAACTGGCAGACATTTTAATAACACAAGTAATTTAAAAATAGCAGAAATACTGACGTGCTTCAATCCCCCAGAAACAAACACACAGAAACAAAGCTAGATGTAATGAATCATATCTCAGCTTGGGCCTTGAATACCACAGAAATATATGAAAGTGCTGCCATGTGCCTCTGGCAACCTGCATGCTCTATGACTGGCCATGCTGTAAGAACTCACTGCCAACCTGCAGGGTGCATGGGATGTGTAGTGCTCAATAGTTCAACTTTTTAAGGATAGCACCAGCTTCATCTGATGTGTCTGATAGGTGTTATTATATAGACATCAAAACAATGAGTCTGTTTTCTTTTCATGTCCTTCAACCTCTGTGAAAAAACAGGTCAGAGACCCTCATTTGGTATAAGTTGAAGTACAATATCAATTCATCATCAGAAAATCAAGTCAGGTAATTATAGCACTGTGGTGACATTATTTTTAAGTCTGCATTTAAAGTTTCTGCGTATTTAATTTATTGGAGCAAGACAGAGATCAGTCTTGAATACATATCCAAATCCCTCAACATACAAGCATTTCCTTCCTATCACAATAACAGATATAATGTGTTATATATTATATAGCACATTTGACATGAAGTGCAAATGTTATCTCTACTACTGCAAATAGTATATTGTGCTCCTAAAATGAATGCATTTGCTTTTGTTCTGCTTTATTAATTATGTTTAGTGAGTACCAGGACCTGACAAGTCACTTAATAATTTTCTTTTTCACTATATACCATACCTTGAATATCAAATTCATGACATTGGGGTTTACAGGTTGTCATGGCTACTTAATGAAGTGTTTATGTATATACTTTGTCTAGGTAAGACTTTTAAAAGAGTTTTTTCTATATTAAAGGTTTTTCTGATGGTATCTAAGAAAAATACCAAGACATTTTTCAGAGAAATTTGGCTTTATTTCACCTATAATTCTTGTTGTAAGAGGCAAATAAAAATGCATCACAACATCACCTAAACAAACTTTTCTTAAAGCAGCATGCCTGTTTTGAAGCTAATGTAGAAATGGCTTCATATACTACTGAAACACCTTGTCCCTCTGACTTATGTGGAGTAGCTGCTTAACAGCCCGTAGAAGCAATGTGCAGCATTTTAGAGTAAGAATTAATGAGTAATTTTGTTAGCTGAATTTCAAGTAATATTCGAGGTAAGATGACTGTAGAGATGTAGATTAATATTTTCTCAAAAGATTGTAGCTAACACAAGCGTAATTCCAAAGATAAGACATTACCTCATAATTGTAAAATATCAGAACCTTCACCTCAAGATTCTTATAGATTATCCAATCCTAATTACTTTTATTTTACCTTCATCTTCTCCATCACCCCTAAGAACATGCTTAATGTATATGTTTATTTACAAGTACTGACAAAATTTTGAAAGCAAATTCCAGACAAGCCAGAATTAAATTTACTGTTTTAAAAGCCAGATTCAGGCAAAAACCTCAAGACAGAGTGGTTACCTGAGAAAAGAGAAAGTTAAAAATGAAGGTGAAATTATAACTCCATTTAAGTCGATGGCAATGTTCTCATTGACTTCAATGGGGCTGAAATTTCATGCAGAGTGGGGAATTAAAGATTTATTTTCCTGTAAAAGAAAATATACCCCCCTCCCAATGTCATTTTACTGTGTAAAGACAGTACCTCTATAGATTAAAGGCAAACTGCTCTTATCCTTCAAATACGCAATGAAAATACATTTCAGTGACAGAAAGGCAATTTCTGCAAATCAGTACTGTATAATATTATAAGCTCTGCATTTAATAATATGTGAGTTAAACTGCAGAGAATAATGGTTTTATTAAAGTACAGACTAATAGAAGTTGGTGCCTTTGCCTCTAACTTCTGACAATGAGGATTATAAGTCTTTTTAAACGTCAGAAGTTTCAGTTTTATGATTTCCAAGTAAACTGGCTGATAAAAGGCATGCATCATAGCTTTCCTTCCTGGTGCTATACATAACCTCCAAGGCTCCCCATATCTTGGTACGGGGACCTGAGCAATACCTTCTTCAATCTTTCCAATGACTTGGCGAAGTTAACCATCTTTCCCGGGATGCTGTCAAAATTCCCTGATATCTAAGACTTTAGACCACAGGGGGTGACACAGAAACAGAATATTTTATTTTGGAGAGATAAGAGAGAGAAGATTTTAGTAATAACCTTATGAGTATGAGAATTGGAAATTATATTTGCACATTGCATTTTCTTTTCCACAGTGCTCAAAAATGCTGCACATCTGATGCTTATGGTGTGAGTTCCAATTAAAAATAGTGAATGTTGAAGCTATATAAGACGGGACTTTTATGATAGTGCCATTATCATTTTACAGTGCTGTATGACAATCTGGAATAACCCTTGCACAGAATTTTGTGGAAAAATGCTCTACTTAAATGAAAGGGTAAAAATAAAAAAAAAAGGAAAAGGTAAAAAATAGTTGTCAAAACAAGAAGACATCCTCCTATGCAAATCATGCCAAGCAAACTTAGTAAGTCACCTCTAAAAATCAGAAGGTTCATAAAACAGGAAAAGTGAAAATAAAAATGAAATTAGACCAAAAAAAAAATATGTATTGTAGGTAGAAAAGAAGGATAAATTTAAAGAGCATATCGTGCAAATGTCAGGAAAAATTAGAAGGATCTAGAAAAGTAGAAAAGTAATCTGTAGAAAATTCTACATATCTGTACTAGGAAGCAGTTGATGTTTTTAACAAGGTGCTTGAAGTAATAAAGTTTTTATATGTAGCATATATTTTACAAAAATTTTATAGTTTAATAAAAAACTGGGCATACAACCTTAAAAAAAACCACTTTGCAGAGTATAACTTTGCTGCTTAAACAGAACAGGTGTGCTCCCTATCATGTCTGCACAAATGACACAAGTAAGTTGGTCTAGTTAGAGAGCAGCTGTTCCACTTACCACGGTGTGTTGAGGGCTTTGAGTTTCCCTCTTCTTTATTCTCTCATGCTATCAATACCTGAACAGAAAACCTATTTTAAATAATAATCATGGTCAGCGCTGCCCAGTAACAGGAAAAGAAACAAGGAGCAAAACTGAAATATTGGAAGTACACTTTAAACATGTGGGAAAAAATCTTTCTTACTGTAAGGGTTATTGAACATTGGAATGGGTTGCCCAGAGAGTTTGTGGAGTCTCTATCCTTGCAATTATTCAAAACCCAACTGAACATGGTCCTGGGCAACCTTTTTTATCTGACCCTGTTTTCAGGAGAAGGGTTGTACTAGTCAAAGTGATGTGCCTTCCAACCTCAGCTGTTGTGTAGTTCTGTGTCTTTAGAAATTATAACGTGTCAGATCCTTAGAGCAGGTGGTCTTTTTGGAGGCTTAACCTAAAGAAGCATATAGTTTGACTCTTCTGAAAAAGAAGCTGTATTGTTGGGTAAGAACTGCAAAATCTATCAGGATTCACACTTTGAAGAATGCCCCATAAAGTTTTTTTCTATGGTTCCCTGGGCTGCTTCAAGTGTTGACTCTTGTAAATGAAAGGTCAGTTTGTTTCTCCAGACCAAGGGTGAAATTGTGAGAAGACAGAGGAGAACCATTACATCCTGTTCATTTTGCAGGTTCCTTATTGCAAAACAGTACTAGTAAAGTAAAAAGGCAGCCTGGTTCTCACCTAGCACTATCCTGTGCCAGTTAGTCAAGACTGAAAGCATCACAGAGCTCCACAGCTTTTTTTTTTTTTTTTTTTTTTTTGCATGTAGGGCCAAAAGTGGAAGCACCTAAGAGTTCGTGTTAACTGCAGCAACAATATAGCTGAAATGATAACATAACAAAGACAATGATGTGTCTTTGTCTATTTATGTGTTTCTTGAAGGTGAGGGATCCTAATTTTCATTTTCATTCACTAGCTTTTTTTCTTTACAATCATATTAGTAAACCACTAACCATGTGACTACCACCTACAGAGCCTCAAAGGAGTGTGTGTATATATTGTACTGCTCTGCTGGAAGAACAGCAGTTCACATATGCTGAAAGGTACGACATTCCAGTCCTTGTCCTTACTGATCCTATTTAACCATTCTGACTTAGCAGCAAAAAGTCAGCTTCTTCTAAACTTCTCTGGCAAGAAAAAAGTCTCCTTTTGTCACACAATTTCTTAAAAGCATAAGGTTTCAAATGCACCTGAAAATTCAAATGACCTATCCATCCCATTTCATCTATTTTTCAAGGGATTTACCTAGCTCAGTTTTAAGACATTTAGGCAGGAGAGCTTCCTATGTTTTCATCTGGTGCATATTCCACTGCCCAGACTGACCTCACTGACAGAGCATCTCTCAAGTCATTCAACTCAAATCTTTTTTGAGTTTCAGCTGGTTTTCCTAAATGTACACCTGTACCCTCTCCTCTCCCCACTTGGTATTTCTAGCTTTCAAATAATTAAAAACTATTACCCTAAGCAAAATAAATATTTTAAAAATATTCAAGAGCCCAAATGCACAGTGCTAAACCCTTTTTTTTATCATTTCCAACAGACAGTATTTTCCCCTTTAGAGTATTGCCTGACAAAATGTTGTACTTATATACCCTTGTAACTGCTTCCTGGAATTACCTTAGGTAGATCAGATTAGGCAGGTGATTGCTCAGAACCTTGCGGCTGAACACATCCACAAAACACACATCTGACCACACTCCCCAAAACAGGCAGAGGGAAGATCCCCCCTGTTTTTCTGATCAAGGATGCCAATTAAACTCAGACACCAGAGTGGAAAGAGTAGGCTTATTTTACTGTTAATAATTAAAGGATATAACCAAGTAATACAGAAAATAAGCAATAAGAAAAATATAGAATAGTACACTTAATTATTACTACATACAGTTAATTATAGAAAATAAGAACAAGCAAGGTAATGTACCTAATCGTTACTACACAATGGGGAGAATAGTGATTAAGAAAGATACATCACCTCTTGCATATGTTACCAACATCCAGATCTGCAGTCACTGGGGAGCCCTGGTTGCAGCGAGGATTTGGAGTCCCTTCCCTGGCAAGTGACTACTTGCCTACGCAATGCATCCACATGAGGCATCCAAAGTCATGGCAAGAGGGTCCAGCCTTATATACCAAAAAACAGCAAGTCAGAATGACTTGCACTTTTCTTTGAGAGAAAACATCTGGTTTCATCCTCCTATTGGATTCCACCCAGAGCCTGACCAGGTCTCATGGGGGAGAACAAAGGAGTTTCTAACAAGGCCAAACGCTTGGGTTCTCAGCCTTGAACACTGTTAAACAAGGGAAGTTGGATACACATTCTCACAGCATTTACTCCTATTAATTACATTTTGTCTAAGCTACATTTTTCACTAGTGAGCATACATATTTTGTTAATGATCAGATACTAATTAACAAACACTAATGGTAATACAGATTTTACTAATTAGCAGATACTAATAATGGATAACATTTGGTTGTGAGGTTCATCTAGAGGTCAACTTTGTTTCGGGGCCTATTATTCAGGCCCTAGCACTACACCCCCCAAAAAACAACACGCTCATATAAACATTAATGTTGAGGTCCTTGTATCGGGTCTGGCTGAGGGGTGGACCTGACCATGGAGGCCATCTCACAGGTCACTCATGAATGCGAAACATGTGCTGCAATCAAGCGAGCCACATGAGTAAAGTCTCCCTGGAACAGAGGGCGATGGCTGAGTTTTCGATATGGTGAGGCCTGGCAAATTGACTATATTGGACCATTGCCACGAACACGCCAAGGCAAGCGCTACATACTCACTATGGTGGAAGCAACTACTGGTTGGCTTGAGACGTACCCTGTAAATCATGCCACTGCTCGAAATACCATCTTAGGTCTTGAAAGGCAAATTTTATGGCGACATGGTACTCCTGAAAGAATCGAATCAGACAATGGAACCCATTTTCGAAATAATCTCATAAACTCCTGGGCAAAGAAACATGGCATTGAGTGGGTGTATCACATCCCTTATTACCCACAAGCGTCTGGAAAGATTGAAAGATACAATGGACTGTTGAAGACTATGTTGAGAGCATTGGACAATGGGGGATGGAAACACTGGGATATAAATTTAGCAGAAGCCACTTGGCTAATTAATACCAGAGGATCTGTTAACCGTCCTGGTCCTGCCCAAACAAAACCCCTTCATACTGTGGGAGGAGATAAGGTCCCTGTAGTACACACAGGGAAATGGCTGGGGAAGGCAGTATGGATTGCTCCTCCCTTGGGAAAAGGCAAGCCCACTCGTGGGATTGTTTTTGCTCAGGGACCTGGATGTACTTGGTGGGTAATGCGGGAGAATGGGGCTACTCAGTGTGTGCCTCAAGGAGATTTAACCTTGGGGGGGAAATAATCTGTGAGCTGAGTTGTATGTTGCAGGAAGTGATAGAGGAAGTAGGAACGATGAAGAGTGAACCAGATACATGCGATGATGACCCAAACCTAGCCGGTGCTGGAGTCCAACAGTCAAACATACTGCTCCTGTCCTGAACATCCACCTTGACAGATGGCAGCCAAGTCACTGAACATCTAGAGGAGTGAAGAAAGCTTACGGAATGAATAAATGAGTGTTATGTGGGACCTGGGCATGACGTAAATGGTATGGAATAAGGGGTGGAGATTGTATCGGGTCTGGCTGAGCCAGAATTGGTTTTCCCCTGTAGCAGCCCTCATGGTGCTGTGTTTTATGCTGGGAGCTGGCAGGGTGTTGATAGCACACTGGTGTTGTGGCTACTGCTGAGTAGTGCTTACACAGCACCAAGGCTCTTTCTGACATTTCCCCCCCCCCACAGTGGGACGGGGTGGGCAAGATCTTGGGAGGGGACACAACCAGGACAGCTGACCCGAACTGACCAAAGGGATATTCCATACCATATGACGTCTGCTCAGTATAAAGCTGGGAGAAAGGAGGAAGGGGGTGGGGTCACCCTTGGTCCTCCGAGGCAACCGCTACGCGTATCAGAGCCCTGCTTCCTGAGAAGGCCCGACATCGCCTGTTAATGGGAAGTAGAGAATAAATCTGTTTTCTTTTTTTGCTTCCGCGCGCGGACCTTTGCTTCGCTTTGCTTATATTAAAACTGCTGTTGTTTTACCCACAAGGGTTGTTTTGTTTTCCTATCTTATTTTCTTTCCCTTCTTTGCCCTATTGAGAAAAAAAGGGGAAAGGGGGGGGAAGTGATAGAGCGACTTGGTGGGTACCTGGCATTTAGCCAAGGTCAAACCACCACAGTCCTGATCCTGTCCTTCCTTTGCTCTTTGATTGGGATTAGAGGTTATGTGTATGCACACATATCCTCTTGCTTCACAAGCATATCTACAGTCAGACATTCCACTGGCTCAGACCCTAGGTCTTTCCAGACCTGGGTTTCCTCCTACTCACCATCTAGTTCAGCTTGAAGGTTGCCGATGAATCACACATGTATATACAGAATAGAGACTGTAGTTACATAGAAAATATTTAGAAATAAGATTTAGGAAGACAGGACAATAATGAAGCACATGTCTTGGCCCAACAAACGTGCTGACCAGCTGCTGGTTTACACTCACTTGGCCACTTTTGTTCCCATTCTTTCTAATCTCCCATGCTTGTTCCTCCCTTATTCACTCCAATCCCTTCCTTTTTCTTTAGCGCTTACATCTTTCCTTGTCTTTAAATCTTACAATGACATCTCATTTCAACATCCCACAATAAGTTTTGCACAAGCCCACATGCCCTCTCAAATATCCCATAATAAGTAGGTGTTTTCCCATAAGACATATGACAATCTTGTTTCCCCTGTTTTATCAGCTGCAAGTTCAGGCTGAACGTTGCAAATGATACATGTGAGCAGGTTTTTCAGTAACCCAGCCATCAGTGACTTGAGAGGTCTCATCTTCATTGTCATTTCTATTATTTCCATTTACTAGGGTTTGTGTATGTGAGAGTTTATTATGTTTCTTGCCTTTTGTTCTTGTTTTATTTGTTTGTTTTTATGTGGAAGAGCTTCTAACCAGATATCCTTACATCCTTATATTTGAGCATAACACAGAAAGACATCAAGATATCTATCTTTGTATTATATTTTGCTTACATAAAACAAATGTCATTTATGTAAATACTTCAGTATATATATTTTAAAATATTTTATTTGGAATCTAGTATAAATATAGAGAAATAACACTGGAAAAAAACAACAGCTGTGAACCACACAAATGAATAAATGGGAAATGAGTAATCTTTCCTGCTCAATGGGTAGGGGAACACATGCTTCCAAACACTACATATAGGAAAAACCTAGGCACTCTGTAATAGAAAGAGAGTTTTCTGACTTTCTGGCGTATATCCTTTAATTTATTTTCAAAAATTAAGGTGGTTGATTTACACTTAACTTTCATTAGCTTTTAGTTGGTAGAACAGGGCTAATTGAAATTTTGTAAACCCATAATACATTGCAGGGATAAATTAGTAAAAAAAAAAAAATATTCACAAAATGCCACAAGAAAAAACACAGAAAGAGTCTCATTGAAAAATGCACACTCTGAAAACTGATTATTGTTATACATTTCAACAACAATTCTTGCCAATGTCCCACATAAAATCTACTGATATCATTGATCTTCTATAAATCTTAGGCCAGGAAAATAAAGGGAGTCCAAAAGAAATGAAATGAAACATACATCTATACTTTTCTTTTAAAAAGTTAAAAAAAAAAAACATTTATCAGGCTTTACAGAATCCTTTTGTACACAAATTGAACACGAGCTTAAAATAAAATTATCATTTTCCATTTCACACCAGATAATAAATTTCCAATCTGAAGCAATGTTAACAAAATGATATATGTAGCTTGAAATTATATTTTTCTGGTGAAGATAAGAAGTAGTACTGCAGTCTATAATATAGTCAAAAGTGAGCTTTTTACTATAATATCTGTGCATGGATCATTCAAAAGAGAAGCCAGCTTACTACAGGATAACAATTTGGGCAGTCTAAATTTCTAGCAAAAATCTCTCTATCTGATTCACTTTTCTGCCCATATTAGCTAACCAAAGAACATTTTAAGGCACAAGAAAGAAATATGGAACTCAAAAAATAGTAAGCAAGTAATTTTATTTGCAGGCAACTACAGACATAAGGGCAGTTATATGTAGCAAACAGGAAGATATAGCAGCAAAGTAATTCAAGATACTTTAAATTATCAGTGAAATATATTTATTGCTTCTGTTCCTCTTTTACTTGCTGTTAGCTTCAATGCAAGCTTATTCATTGGGGAAAAAAAATGAAGAAGCAGCCAAGTTGGTATTTTCCTACTTACTTTTTCTAGCATAAACCTAAGAGACTGAGAATTGCATGTCTGAAAAGGAAACAAGGGCAGGCAGGTGGGGAAGAACTTTATACAAATTGATACTACAGTTACTGTTACCAAGGGGTAACTAAAGCAGGGCTCTGGGAAATCTGGTCCTATTCCCAATTCTGCTACAAGTCTACTTGGTGACTTTGAACAAGTCACTTCCCTCTGAGCATTGGTTTCTCCATACACAGACTGCAGATGTTCTCTTGTGTATCATGGGTTGAGATTCACAGATGGAAGAAGTATTACTATAATATTAATAATCTTTGTTCACAAGACATGTACAGCCATGTGCCAGTTGATGTCAGTTGACTGACTGATGTGTTATAGCTATTTATCACTGACACTAGGGCATAGAAACATCCAAACAAACACATGAAAGAAATACCTATTGCCAAGAATATAAATAATTTCTGCAAAATATTTAGGAATAATTTGTGTGAAATCTACCCTGGAAATGTCTGGTTCTGAAAGAGCCACCTTAGCACAACATGTATAACACAGAAATGAGTGAGGAAAAAAATGGTTATTACTGAATATTTTTTCATCCTCAGAAATCATAGACAGATGGGGCATGACCCCCATCAGATGCTGAAAAGCTGAAGAATTTCCCAACTCCTTGGAATGAGTTTCCCATACAGCACAAATGCAGGGTTCTCTTCTGCAGGAAAAGAAAGACAGAAGATCTAGAAATACTTTTTTGTTTGTCCATTACCTAAATTCTCCTTCCATGCATTATATTCCTATTAAGAAATGGTTCACATACAAATGCAGTGTCGAGAGTTTTGACACAGTTCATGCATGCAACAGTCCCAATCACATATAAAACAGACTCATTGCCTAGAAGAAACCTCAGGAGGTTATATGATTATCCCTCCAGTTCATGGCAGGATCAGTACATGACAGATGTTTGCTGAACCTGTTCTTAAAGACCTCCCATGATGGAGATTTCAAAATCTCCTACGCACTTCAGTGTCCATTTGCTAAAATAAAAATCTCTTTATGAAGAACTCATATGGAAAAAGGATGGGATGTTTAGTCAAAATGGGAATATGAGGTTAATATGAGGAGAATAATTTAAGGTAAGACAGAATTTATCTCAACAATTAATTTTACGAGGTTCTTAGGTAAACTTGTCCAAAAAAGTAATGTATTAACTAAACATATGCACAACCAATATATGGGGAAGAGCTTATATGTATTTATTGATTTTCAATGGGCCATTTTCACTAGAAGAGAAGGAAGGACAAATTTTAATAAAAAAACTGCTTTTATTATCCCCAAAGGAAAGAATTGTGTTTTACATTATATAAGCCGAAAAACATATTAAAATAATTATTTTTATTGCAAACATAATGCATCTCAGTACATTTTAATTTCATAAAGTCCAAGTCACTCCAACTTCTAAGACTTTTAAAAGTATGATAAAATATTTGTTCTAGTAAGAATTAACAGGTTTACATTTGACATGAAATTCTGCGAAGTGGAAATGTGAGAAGTGTTACCTAAAATAGGCAAATAGTACAGGAGACAGAGAAATGAGGGAAAGGAGCACCTTTCATTTTTAACTTTGCAGATTACAGCTAAGATACCAGACATATTAATCTTTCAAAGTAGTTCCTCACTCATGTCCAGGAATGTTTTATGTCATCAAATCTCAATGACATGTTCTATGATGTGTACTTCGTTTAACACAAGGAGGACCTTCCCTATCTGTCCACAAGCAAGTTATGAGAGCTACAGACACGTTGGGATTCACACCAGCTCCCCTCTACCTTAGCAATGAAACCTTGCTAGTCTTGCCACTGTGCGAGAGGGAACAGCAGACACCTGAACCCAGGGAGCAGTGAGCAAGTGAACATGAACAGCCCAGTGATTCAGGACATACATCTGAAAAGTGGTGTCTGTAAGGTTTGGCCTAGGACTGTTTTCTGAATTGCACTTCACAGGGTTTGCAATGCAAATGAAACTACATAGCAGAAACCAGAACGCTGAGATCACCTCCCATCCAAAATTGTAAATATTTTTTTTCCCCAGTTCCACCAGTATAACAATACTAGATCAGAAGAAACATTAGTGACTTGAAGAATCAATACACAATTATAACTGACTAAAGGATGATGGGAGAGGAGGGCTACTGTTGGACTTCTCTCTTGCTTTCCTTGTAACCTCCATATTCTTGTTAACCCCGTGAATTCGTTGTTGCAACCCCAACAGACTGCATGGAGTATAGCCTCAACCTGCCTAACCTTTCATCTGCTGCATGGTCCCAAAGGATTTGCCTAAATTCCCTCAGGTCAAGCAAAATGTATGACTTATATCTCTACTCAATAATTGCTCTTGTGGGCATCAGAGAGAATTATATGTTGCTCTGACTCATTTAGCCAAGATAGCAAGAGTTAAGAGGTCAGATGTCCCTATAATTTGTGCATTTTACCAGTTGATATCCACTTAGCTTTCAGGTTTCTTGTGCACCAGACTTCCAAAGAGCTTTTCTAGGTGTCTTATTCTCTTAGTCTGAATCACCATCCTAAAGCTAAAATGGTGTTGCAAAGTCTGGGATACCCAAGGGCTTTTCCAGATGCAGCTCAAATGCATCTAACTGGACCCAGCTGATTAAAAGTGAGGTAAAAAGATAGTGGCTTGATGTGCTCTGTAATGTGTCCTAGAGTCTGCAACGTACCCTGTAGCACCCACCTGCGCCACAGTACCCACCATGGTTAGCCCTCTTCTCCCATCATCCTTCAGTCAGTTATAATTGTGTATTGATTCTTCAAGTCACTAAAGTTACTTCTGATCTGCTATTGTTATAACGGTGGAACAGGGGAAAAAAATAATCGACAATTCTGGATGGGAGGTACTGTGCATAGATAATGTCAGATACTCACCAGTTCACCTAGGACAGAAAATCCAGCCTCTACATGTTGCAAATACTTCTGCAAGAGAAATTAGATTATTTTTCTTGTGCTTGTATAATCCTTTTATCTTGTTCTTGTTCAATCTCTTCTTTAGTCTTTTTTTTTTTTTTTTTTTTTATTACTCCCATGATCGTTCAGTTAGGTCCCGGGGTGTGTGTGTGTGTGTGCTCATAAATATTTAGAAATCTATTTGTTTGCTAAAAAATAATTTCTTTCCAGCTACCACTGAACAAAGTGAAACTGTCAGAACCTGAACCTCCTACACTCTGTAATGCTGCTCTGCCAGGGCCATTGTTGTACCTTGTCTTCTTATATTATATTGCATCTTTCAAAACCCAAGATTTAGGTGATTTCACCTGGTATAAACTGCTATATATGTTAGAAATTTTAAAATGTATGTTTTAGATAATCTGGTAGAATTAGTCTAAAAAGATTTCAGAGGGAAAAAAGGATGTGTATTATGATAAAATCAACATCCTCAAAAAGCCCACAAAAAGCATATAAAGAACACAGTAAGGATTTATATAACCCACACTTCTCATTATGTATACTTCCTTGAAATTAAAGTAATTATTCTGTTACAGTTAGCCATTAAAACGAACAGACAAATGTTTAGAAGCTAATGGAAGCTCTTCAGGTACAGCAATTAATGATTTCTGCAATATACTTACCTGTTATAAAATGTTTATAGCACATGAAAGAATTAAAGATTAAAGACATATTTTTATCAGAATTAAAATTAGGCAAAACAAACTGATGTCTTGCTCTCCTCTAGCTGCAAGTTTCACTTTGTGAAATACATAAATTCAATGTCTAATATTTTAGAAAACAACAAACCAACAAAAACAATAGTATTTTCCTATTCTTATCCCTTTACAAACTATGTTCATAGTGGAGGAAAAACCTGCTGTACTTTCCATTGAGACAGCCAATGCATTCTAGATTCAAGCTTTTTTCCCATTTAGTGTAATGGATAAGTTTCATATTGGATACCAAGACAAGAATGAGTTACAAAAGTGTACTTAAGAACAGTGTTCTTTGAGTAACTCTTATTCCCTGCTTTTGAAACAGATCTAATTCTATTTTTCTTACTTACTGAGATTCAAGTTTCAAATATACTGCACTCAGTATTATTTTATCTATTTAGAAATCTCAGTGAGATAGTTTTCTTTGCTTATTTTGTCCACTTACAGGGGAATTCAGTTTGCAGTAGCCACTTACTTAGGTAAGTGTTCTCCATTAGTTTTTCAAGCTTTCTTTCTAAAGACATTGTAGGGAAAAAGTGTTTTTTATTTGATTTCATCTTAAAAGGCATGCTTAAGATGCATTTGATGAGTACCTGCGACAACAGTCAAAGATGACATAAGCTTAGATACCTAATTTTGAGATGGCTACAATTAGGTGACATGAATCTCATTTGGTGTGAGCCTTTGAGACAGGGTTTCTCTATGACTAAGCACAGGAGGCAAACAGACATATAGAAAATAAAATTTTTCCTTGAAAATCCTTCCCTGTCCTCTCTTTGGATAAGTATGGCAATACAACACTACCTGACTGAGTTATCAAGTGAATAACCTCTGCCACCTTTCATGTCTTTACTGCTTGCTCTGTAATAATGCTGACTCAAAAAGGGCTGATTTTTGGGGAAGAAGTATTTCCAGTGCTTTCGCCCATCATTTGGCAAAGAGGTGCAGAAAGAGTAATGGCATAAAATTCCTCTTCTTTCCATAACACTACAAAAATCCATGTTAAGAAGTTATTTATTTTTTAAAAAAAAACAAAAAAGCCTTTGACCCACTTTTGCAAAACCTAGATGAAATTACATAACGGGTAAGAGTCTAAGGAGTAGTAGAGTTTAAGGGGGAGGAGGTGCATAGTAGCAAGGGCTCTGGGGTAGACCTCACTGTTTATCATCCAAATAGATATATGGTTAGTTGCATTTTAAAACAGGAGCTACAGGCTACACATGAAAATACAGTAAGCTTTTAGTTTCTTTACTAGCTGCTTTAGTATATTTTTTATACTTTTATTTATTATTTATTTTTCATCTGTATCAATTTTACCCATGTGTAGCTCATCTTTGTTAATACTGGCAGATACAGAGCAGACCAATACAGTAGGCTGAGTTATTTTTACCTATTACTGGGCCCTAAATAATGCAACCACTGAGTAAAGAGACTCAGGTTTCAGACTTTATGTGAGAAGTGCACATGCATAAACGCACAGTGGCAGCATTAAGATGTGCTATTAGGAACTTAAATGGACACTAAAAAATAATTAATCAGTTAGACTACCACATTGTCCAAAGGCAGGAACTATTTTATAAAAGTATCCAAACACTAAAGTGACATGAAGTAGAATGTGGAAGCTTGTGGAAAGGGATGTTCATTGAACAAGTATAGTCAAGTTTCCCTGAAATATACTGGAGTACTTGTCAATGTGCAGCTCACAGTTAAAGGCACTGTACAGTTAAAAAAGTTAAAAAGCTAAAAGGCATTGCACAGTTAAAGATACCTACAAAACTTGATAAAGTCCCCCAAGAGGAGACACTGCTGATCTTCCTAACCTACACTGTTGTGAAACCTACACTGTTGTGAAATCTCCAGAGGAGCTTCCAGATAATAAATAAAATATGCAGGGATTGATACCAGTTGTTCTTTTCAGATCTCCTTGAGTTGATGCACTTGCATTTAAAGTTACGCCAGTGTAAAACATACCACACATAGCACTGTGGATAGGCAGTGTGCTCTTGTGTAACCATCAGCTGTGCTAAAACAAAACCAATGTAAGCCTTCTTTTGGGGAAATAAAGGGATAAATGAATACTCTACTCCACTATCTCCACTATGCTTATCAAGTAAGTGGCCTTAGAGAAGTTATACATGGCACTGAAAGAAGGAACTGAAAATAGCCTATTCTGAAAGCCCCACTGTGCCTATTTTCTTCACACACATTCACAATGCCATATATATTAAAGAGAATAAACCTATTCCCAGCCTCAGCAGACTTTGGCCTGCAGTCCATGAAGTGGGGAAGATGCAGCTGGCTGTGCTCCTCAGCCAAAGGAGGGAGCTAACTGCCTTCACCTGTCAGGGCTCTCCAGTCCGCCCCAAAAAGATGCCTTTCACACAGATGTCAAGATCCATCACTTTCAGGGAACAAAAACCAGGACATTTTTCTCAGAACTCACTGTGTCTTATCTGAGGAATAGAGAGTGAAGATTTCTCTTCACAAGTAATGCAGGTGACCAGAAGTCCTCAAGTCAATTCTTTCTGGGTGCCCAGTAAAAAGGAGTGTCAAATCTTATTACTGAATAGCAGTATTCTTACTGTGATAAAGAGAGAAACACTGGTGTATACTAAACTTTGGTATTTTCTCCCTATATTGTATTAATAACCCCATGAAAGAACATTAAACAGTGTTTTTTTCTGCGTCCTGCTGCCATTATTTGCCAAGCACCCCTCCAAACACTCCATCCTTAGTCTGAGCAAGCCAAAGCTTCTCCCTTGATCATACCAGAGTCAACTACGCCTGATGAGGGAGCTGAAAGAAAGCTTTCTATAACACTGCCCCTTCAGAATAATAAATGTTAGAATCCTTTGTAAATAAATATCTGTTTGACTTTTGTTTGGGAGATAATATAGTGAATGTCAGTGAGTTGATATGAAGCTTAAATGAATTGAGAATGTGCTACTGTAAGGATTCCTGTTTCTGCTTCTGGCAAAATTATTAATAATAAACACGTCATGAACTGTGTCAGAGGTATGCAAAATTACTTAAATGACTCAAAGGGACAAAAATAGATAAAACCTTCACCTAAGCTTTCCTTCTTTTTATTATTCTACCACATTAATTCATTTTATTAGTGCTTCTATAATCTGCAATGATTGCTAGTCCGTGAATTGTCAGTTTAACAAATAATTTTGAATAAATGAGTTTTCAAAATGACGTTTTGCATCCCAGTGGAGCTCTTTAATTAGCAATATATATCTTATATTTGGGGAAATATGCCAGCTTGATGTACAGTCAGTAAACAAAAATGTACTTAATAATAATTGGTGAGAATAATATGTGCATTGTAGATCTATTTCACAGGATTGCACATCTTAAAAAATTAAGAATCAACTGATATCTATGACTGAATACATTACAACAACAAAATACATTACAATAATAACAGCAACAAGAATACACTAGTAAGGAAATTAAAAAAAAACCCAGAATATTGCACTAGGAGGAATTTACTCTTATTATTTACAGTTCAGATGTAGGATTGACATTTGGAAACTACTGAGTCCTAATATCCTTCTCAACCTATCTATACTACCCAATTATGAACACATATATTCCTCTAATTTATTCTCATACTTTTGATTTGGTTTTATTTTTAAATATGCATAATAGTTCCCAGCTTTTTGGAACCCAGTGATAAAGTGCATTGTATATAGAATATGATATAACATGAACTGACCTTTTAAGGCCAGAGTCTGTTTCTGCTTTTAGTCTGGCTTAACATTGTTGCAGTTATCTAAATGGCTCTATCTACAACATATGAAACTATATGTTATGAGCTAAAGAACTGTGTAATGTATTAAATAATTGCATCTGACTGTGATTTTTTTATTAAACTAATTTGCATTGGAAAATGCAGATTTTCAGTGGAAAGCATCCTTCCCACAATATCCATTAATTCAATGCTTGAAAGACTCCCTAAGTTACAGTCTATTAGAAGCAACTTCAAACAGGAAATGATAACCTCTTATCCATGCTTGTAGTAGAAAGCTTAAATTACAAAGAAACACTTACATTAGAACTTAGGAAAATTGTGTAATGGTAACGATAGAGAAGCACTGACATGACCTACCTGGAAAAGTTGTGTGGCTTTTGTCATCACAGATCTTTAAAAGAAACTGGAAAAGCGTTTATCAAGAATTTTCCCGTCTTGGGGTAGGGGATAGACTGGATTCTTCACCAAAAGCCCCATCAGCTCCTCTATGGGTATTTTATTTTATAAGAGAAAAGGGAAGGGACAGGTTATTCAATTTAAGGAACAATGAAAATGAAGACCGTTTTTATACTCTGACAGAGGAATAAACTCTTGGGAAAACAACCATGTCAGTGCTCACATGGCCACTCGAACATCAGCTCCTTAGTACAGGTGAGAACTTGCATTCAGGAGCAATGTACCTCAGATATGTGCACCAACTTTTAGACCAGATACTCACTGTCGTATAGAGGTACATGTAACATTACCAAAGTAGCACCTCACGTAGCATAGAGATTGGAACCACCAGTGTTAATGAGGCCATTTACCCTTACACCTGTGGCTTCACAGTGGTACTCAATGAAAAAGCTTCATTGTGGTTTTAAATTTTCTGGACTTTTTTATGTTTGATTTCAAATGTATGTGCACCTGTAAAACCAAAAGAAAACAGAAACATTAATATATTTTTGGTTTATTTCCCTCTAATTTTTGTGAAATGCAGAAAAAAACAATGACCATCTAGCTCTCAAAACTCTCCCTAGATTGGTCACTGATTTCCCCAGGAATAAGACAAGGAAACATTAAGGAATAATGCTAACAGGTGGAATAAAAAATGAACTATTAAGTTCATTAAGACATTTATAATTATATTAGAAAATAAAATTACATTAATTGCTGTGCAAAAGAAGCTTTATGTTTTCCATCATTTACTTGCTGACATTAGCCACTTTAAAAAATAGGAGTAAAGTAAAAGGAGATAATAGACTCTTTCAGAATAATATTGCTGAAAAGAATTTTTAGTGCAGAAAACCCAATCAACCTTAAAGGGAAGGATGGGCTAATAAAAAATAGAAAAGAATCAGCATGAAATTTGATCATAGTGGGATGGTTGGATAGATTAACTATCATGAAGTGAAATTAAAACATAATAAAGTGTTATAAATGGAACTTTCTGCTGGAAAATGTATTAAACTTCACCTGCTTTATCCATGCATAAACAGATTTTGGTGACCTGACCTCCTGCATTTCTTTTATCGCTAGTATAAAGCTTTGAAGTGTGCCAGCAATTAGGGTCATGAAGAAAAAGAAAAATAATAAAAGTGTGGGAGGACAGGTTCTCTCAAGAATGCATTTTCACAGCTCTGAATACAGAAAGTAATTGCTAGTTGAGCATGGCCTTGTATTTTTAACTTCAAAATGAAACAAAGAAACAGAAAAAGGTATTTCACCTGTGATAAACTGCTTTTTATTTCCAATTTAGAACTCTTGCAAGTAGCAGCAAACCCAAAACAATGATAATGTGTATGGACAACTTTTTTTAGTTCAAAAAACTTCCTAGTAACCTCCCTTGTCTTTTCATAAGATATGTGTTTTTTTCTGTTACTCTTTTACTTACTTTTAGCAAACCTAATCACAGTAGCTTTTTTCTTCCACAGAAAGGCAGATCTTCACTCACTGGATATGCGTTTAAAGCCTTGCTGAAATAATTTTAGATCTTCTGTATGAGAGGACATTTGCTTTGCAGATGTCCTCTTGGTTATATCCATCAGCCAGAGAAAACAATCTCGTCTACTTTACTCGGCTAGAGTCATGTTGTTACACATTCAGGATTTATTTCCCTACCACTGTAGAGGTGCTGTGTAGGAACTTCCTCTGAAATAAATTATAAAGTTCCTGTGACTTTAACGTCAAGATTGAAGGCCTGACAGTGTAGCCTTATATACCATGTTATGGCAATATACATCAGATAAACATGTAATCAGGTGTGAGAAGTATTTCTTGAATACAGAAAATTTTGAACATTTCATATACTTCTTTAAATATTGACTAATGTAAATTGTTGAATAAGATGAAAAATTATTGATATCAATGCTGAGAAACAAAGGTGTTATCATAATCAAATTCAGCCACAGGAAGTCAGGGAAAAAAATTGGCCTTACACTAAGGTTCAAAAAAGTAGTACTTTAGTAAACAAACATAAACATGTACTCATAAAAGTGCAATTTCAAAGCAATTAAATACCTTTTAACCATCAAAGAATACAAAGGATTTTCATCCTGAACAGTCTCCTTTCCTGAATCAATCTGTAATGTAGAATAAGCCTGCTTTATTATAATCGAAGAATTATATATTTCTTAAAGAAAAATACAAATACAAATCTGAGAAGAATATGGCAATCACGGTATACCAGCAAGTGATAACCCCTAGATCGTGAGGTTTTTTTTAATCTTTGGCATTTTTTCCACTTAAAAGAAAATGTAATAGTTTGACATAGAAAGGAATTAAATTTTGTTCTTGAAAACAGTTGGTCATGGTGGAAGCATACAGCTGTGAGGCAGTGGAATGTGTGTTAGCTAATAGGTGCTGCACTGTAGCATCTGTAGGAGAGGAAATAATAAAGTCTGGGCTTTTGTTTTAATTTTTAACATTTCTATATACTGTTACATAGCAATAACTCCAGCTTCTCCTTTTCCCTTTTCAACCTCACTTTTCTCCATGCTGCTTCTGCTCCCCTAACCTCCCTCATAGTTCCTAGCTACTCTTTCCCCTCAGTATTAATCTGCTGCTTCTGTCCTTTGGCTCTCAGCTGGAAGCTGAGAGACAAACAGACAACCTAAACTTTAAGAAAATGCTGCTAAAAACACTACCAAATGAATCACTGGCTTGTGTGACATAACATTTGGTAGGAAGTTGGACAAAGTTCTACACATTGCACTTTGAAAGATAATTCCACCTTGGTGAAGGAAAAGTCTGTGTCACCTACTATGTCTTTTCTATCCTTAACCTCTCAGATTCCCTGATAATTTATAATCATTAAAAAGAGATATGGATAACTGAGTCATTCAAAAGGTCTGGGATGCATATTAATCTGCATGCAAGCAGATTAGGAATTATTTATTTAAAAGTAGGTGGTGAACCTAGAAAAATGGCCTGTCAGTTCTGGAAGAACAGTCTTGCCAAAACCTACAAGGGAGAAATTTCACATTCTTACAGTTGCCAACCATTGAGTACATTTTGGAGATGACTTGTATGTGGGACAGGACAGGAAAATAAAGTTATGCTCTGTCATTCACTTGCCCAGTTTAGGTTATAGCCTGTGCTTTGTGCACAGAACACTGTAAAGCGGTGGCTTGCTTGCCCACAGAAAAAACAGAAACTACAATTTATTGAAGCTTTATTTCTTCTTTAGCTTACACTGCTTACCTTTCTTGCTGTATATACACTGCAAGGGGCTTGTTCCTGAGTCAGACTCTACAGATCTCTTCTCTGGGTTTCTTTATACCTCATCAGTTGACCCATGGTTGCTGTTCTCCCAAATGAAATTGAGCAGAACAATTTATTTCACAAAGTTCCATCACTTGGTGGTACACAAGGGTGTTTAGTGTGCAACCATACCCATAACAATGTTTTCTGAATGAGGACTTACTCCATAAAGCTAATCTTAAGAATATGATTTGTTTCTAGATGAAGATCTTTGAGGTGCTCATACCTGCCCATTTACCTTCTGGCAGCTCTTTGACTTGCCGTGTGCAGTGGTTTTAGGCATCTGCATATTTTTCACCTTGGGGCAGGGTGGAAGCTGGTCATCAAACTCTGTAGTGGAGTATTCTGAGACTCTCCCACATGAGCATGTTTCATTTACAACCAGCTTTATTTTAAAGCCCTTTTCAAGGAAACAACATAGCTAGAGCTTTCTAATTTGCATTTATCTTTTTTATACTGGCAATACTGAGTCTCATACAGAAGCTGCCAAGCAGCCTTTGAAGGAGGAAGGGCCCAAGGCCCATTTCACAGCACTATAATGTATGAATAATCCTTCATTTACATCATAATATTTCCATATGGTAAGGGATATTTCGTCACTGCCTGTTATAGTAGCAACATTCCAGGGTAATGTTATACACATTTTATTTTTAAAACATCTGTTGAGTATTGATTTACAACATATCTCTGAGGCTTCTGTCACATTTGAGATCAGTTATCTTAATAGGCAGCAAATAGTATTCTCTACATTTGTAAACAGATAATCTCAAAAGCTCCTATCAGGTAATTGCTTGCTTTATACAGTGTTACTTGCCAATATCTACCTTTGGAAATAAATGTTGATTATGTAAATCTGTTTGCCTTATGAGCTAATATATTTGTATTGTAGATGCTTGGTAGTAGGCAGTTCTTAATAGGCAAGTTGCTTAAATTTAAGAAAACACAGCTACACTGGTTTCTTAAAGACTATCTTGCTGTTCATCCACCTGGAGGACTTGAACAGTTTTTCAGTTTGTTCATTACTGGTGCTTTTTTTTTTTTTTCTTTAGTTCTCTGAACAGTTCAGGAAAGGTGCTGTGGTTTCTGAAGCATTGCATTCTTCTCTAAGTATAACATGGCTGGAGGGTGTCACAGTCCTTCAGATGAATACTACAGGAGTTCTGCTGGCAAGGTACCGCAACACATTGGCTATTCTGAATGCTTTTTTTCTGCCTCGGTGTCTATCATGTGAATCATTTGTCTTAAGTTTAGTGTCATTCGTCCATGAATTCACTCATTTTAGCTGAAAGACATGACTCCTTCACTTTCTGCAGCACCTGAAATTTCAGGTTGTGCATTTTCCTTGCTCTGCTACATCTTATGTATGTCCTTCTATGGGTAATGTGTTCTTAGTTAAATTATAATTTGGCTTTGCTTGGTTGTGATGTGCTTCCTGAATACAACTGAGAAAGCTGTTTCAGGCTAGAGCAATCATCCATACACCATTCTCTATTTGGCCTTCAATTACCTGTTTGTTTTTGTTCTCCTAACTTGTCCTTATATGTTGTGCTATTGCACACTCTACAAACCTTTTATTTTTCTGCACTGGTTACATTTATGCAAAATCTCATCCTTCAACTAATTGCTTGTATCCCCAGTGTGATGAATTGCTTTCCTTCTCTTTTCTTGTCTGCCTGCTCTGACATAATGGTTTTTAGGTTATAATTAAACTAGAGATAGAATATTTTCCATTACCGTTTTCTCCATACCTTCACAGGTTTGCTTTTGCATACTGTCAACACTGCTTTATACTTTTAAATTTTCTTCTGTACAGTTTTTGATGTCTTGCCCCCTTTATCTTCATGTTTTCTTTGTGCCTCTATGAATTATCTTTGTATCCATTCCCCTTGAGCTTTACATACAGATATAATTTTTTCTGTGCTTTGTCCTGTCAGTAGCTTTTGGGGAAGCTACTGTGAGAGTTGAACATTCATATTCAGGATCTCACTATTAACTTATGCTGAATTGTTTGCTCTTTTTAACACTAGTCAGTCAATTCTATAGTTTGTCCATATACAGGAGTATTTTTTTTCCCTGGGTTCTTGCTTATTCTTTTCATAAAGTTGTCTGTTGCACACACATCTTATTGTAGACTGAAAATGTTCTCACAGTTCTGGGCAGAAACAGCCATCTCTCCACATAGGCTGCTGACACAAGAGGCAGCTTTGACTGTTGGGGCTAACAGTAGAGTTAATTATGCTTTCCCCAGATTAGGCAGACATGCAAAGATATGACGGGTATGTTGCAAAAACTGTGGTTCCTATTCCTTCACTCACCCCAAAAAATTTTCTGTGTCTACAGAGATTCAAAGGATGAGGAAGGTAGGAGAGAGCACACACAAAGGTCTCCACAGCACAGAGACATACACAGGCAAAACCAGAGACCTAGAAAACAATAATTCAAAAAATACCCTATGCAATTCCTTCAATACATAGGACCGAAGACACTCAAGTGTAGGTAAATGGCATTCTGGTATAAAAAGTGTAAGAGACAGTTAAGAGAAGTCACATCATCACCTGGCAACTGGATTTCTCACCTTCCTGGGAAGAAAACATCTGTCACTGGCATGAGTATAATTTTTGTGCTGTCTTGGGAAAACTCATTGGTTACCAATGACAAGTATCAAGACTGAAAAGCCAGCAGTGAGGAACAAATCAAAAATTGCACAAGGCTAAAATCTTCTTCAATTTCTGAGATGAAAGTCATCTTCCTGCAGATTTGGATCTGACCTGGAAGCAGCAGAAAGAACAGGGATCCTTACATTTTCTTCTAAATAGGTGGAAAATGCAATAATATTTGGATCCAGTTTTATCTGTCCGTGCTTGAATTTTGTACGTTTGAACTGAACATAGCAATGTTCACAGCTAGTACACTGCCAGTGTTTTCTTTAGAAAAATTATATCACTTTGCCAAGAGCTTAGCTGACTGTTAGCCAGTCAGACAATTCTGTGGCCTATAAAAACAATAGAAAAAGAAAGAGATATATGAACTTCCTTCTCAAAGTTTATTTTTTTCCTATTGGGATTAAGTGAGAGAGGGACCCAAAGAGATTGGGACCATTCCGGAAATGTTCCTTTGTTTTGTGTTTTTTTAGTTTGTAGCCAGTGTGCTATCTTTATGACTTTAACACCACTCTATCATTCTTAAAGGCAAATAAATAACAGATGAAGTTGGCCAATGGAGGTTTAGCTATTAAAAGGAGAAGTAGCTGTATGCTATATATGGAAGAATGCCTGTTGTATTAAAGCATGTAGAACCCTCTGGATCATTGCCTTCAGAGATGCCAGATGCAAGTCCAGGTGGCAGTGAACTCGAAAGCTCATTCTCATTAATACCTTTGCCAGTACCACAGTGATCTTAAGCAGCATAGGTCACATTAAAGGCCTTGCTGAATTGCACTGTTTGTTCCAGCTTCCAGGGACATCATTCTATTCAGTGAAAAGAGAAGATCTGAGCCAGTGTTAACTTCATTCAAGTCATATTGCCATTTTCAGATGTTTAGGTAACATGGTTGTCCTATAAGGTAAGTTTGATGACTAAGCAGAACCTTTATACAGATGACTAAGTTATTCAGAGCACCAAGAGGTATTCAGACACCACTGATTATTACTAAAAATTGCAGAACAGAGATATAGACAGACAGAAGATGCTAGTGAATACTCTTCAGGTCTATTTTTAGAGAAGGTCACAATTGCATATAACATTTCTATATTCTTTTTCAAGCAGGGGTCCAAGAGACAGAGGATAGAACCATCCTGAGACATCACAGTAAACAATTCAACTCCTGTAAGAATCACCACTTCTCAAACTCTTCTCCTCTGTAAACCTAATGCAGCTTCTCCAAGGAAGTCAAAATAGATTTCTAGATCTGGAATTTGATAACATTTGGAAGGTCAGAAGAGAAGTGACTTTGAAAGAAGGATGAAAACCTAACTTATTTCCCTTTTTTCAGCCTGCTTTAACAGAAAATATTCATATTACACTCCCTGCCATAGAAATCACTACAAATCTGTTTGTGCTGCATTTTATTATGTCCTACTGTGTTTCAGCAGTTTGTACTTATCTTTGAACATTCACATTGTAAATGCAAGTGAAGATTCATACACATTATTTATATAAAAATCTAGTTAACAATAATAAATATGAGAGCACCTTTTAGAATGAAAAGAACAAGCTGGCCTTGATTTGTTCTTTGTCTTGTATGGGTTCTAATTTTGTGGAAACAATTCGTTACCTGCAATTTAGATTACTTTAAGATGTCTGACAAATCATAAAGCAAGATGACTAAGTCAGTTAAACTGCAGGCAGAAATAAGTGTGGGTAGCAGTGGCAACAGTAGCCCTGAAAGAAGAAAGTAAAACCAAGAAAATGTTTTACATCTAAAGTTTTAAAATGCCTGGTGTTTTTCTTGCAGTCTCTAGAATATTTTGGCAGCCTTAAAGGTATTATTATTTGGAACAGGTTTTCTTTGAAGAAAAAAAAAAATCTCTTTCTTAATAAGAAATGAGTTAAATCACACGGAAATGGGGCCTAATTCTTCAGGCTAAAGAGAACCAAATCCTGAAATGGTTTTGTGGCTACTGGGGTTCTGCTACTGGTGTCCTTTCAGAAAGTTTTTAAAGTATTCTTGGAAATTGAAAGGAAGTTTCTTTTTAAGCTATCTGAAACTCAAAAGAAATAGTACTGAATGTTCACTACAGTGTTAGCCCCTAGATCTAACGACTATCAGTTACTGGTGGCTGGTGAGGAGCAGGGTACCCCAGAGACCAATACTGATTCCTGTACTCTTTGATATCTTCATCAGTGATTTGGATGACAAATTTTAGACAGGATAAATTTTAAAGAGGGTATATTAAATGAGGGGGAAGTGATTGTGAACACATGGCTGAACTTCCACTCAGAATGACATGGACGAACAGGGGGACTGGGCCAACAGAAGCCTCATGGGATTCAATAATGAGGTGCTTCCATTTCTGCACCTGGGGTGGGATAACCCCACACATCAGTGCAGGCTGAGGGGAGCACCATGCTGACATCACTGGGGACACAATGTTGAATATAAGGCAACAAACAGTGCGTTCTCATTCCATAGGGCGAAACTCCTACTGAACTGCATTAGAAAAAGGGTAGCAAGGATACTGAAAGAAGTTATCAACCTGTCTTACTTCCATTCAGGAGGGGTGTGGAGAAGCTGGAGAAGGTCCAATGGCAGGCTGAAGGAGCTAGGCTAGCATAATCTGGTGACAAGGAGGACTAAGGGTCCTCCTAATAGCAACACACAGATACTTGAAAGGAATCACAAAGATGATGGAGTGGCAGACACAACAGAAAAAAGCACCAGCCACACACTGCTCTTTGTGACATTCAGACTGGATTTTAGGAAACTTCTTCACCAAGAGTGTGGTGTGGCACTTTGACTTAGAAGGAGAAGGATCTCTATCCTTGCAGGTTTACAAGACTCATCTAAACAAACCCATGGCTGACCTAGTGTTTATGATAGTTCTGTTTCAAGAGGAAGGCTAGAATAGATGACTTGCAGATGTCCTTTTCAATCAACATGATTATGTAAAAACAGAATATTTACTACAGTATAAGAAGAGATATATTAAAAGAACTGTGAAAAACTCCTTTAATTACTGATGTTGAACTATATGTATTAAAAAAATCGTAACCACTGGAAAACATCATGAAAGTCTGAATCTATCACAATTCATACATATAGTAGAAGCTATGACTTTTGATAGTCATCCAAGAAATACTTGCCTACTAGATAGTGATTATGCAGTTTCAATAAGCAAGCTAACGAAATAAAGCATTTCTGACAATGTTCTGAAAACTCTTCAGCAAGGCTTCAAGAATGTATTTTTGTAATGCTGTTTTGTGGCTTGGTTTCTGCTCGAGGCTTGATTGTGTGATAAATGACAGCTTGACGGAGATGCATAGCTACCAGTGATTTTGAAAGCTCCATTTAGTTCTCATTATATACTGTGCGCATCACTTTGATTTTATTGGACTTTTCAGGAAAGGGCTACACCATCATTCTTTAATTCTAAATAGAAATGGAAAGCTGTAAATCTCTATACAGAATGACAGCTTACAAAACGTGTTCACTTCTTCAATTCACTTGGCAAGCACACATTTCAAAGTTGAAAAAGTATGAGAAGCAGCAGGTCAAATCCCTAGCACTTTTGATTATTTTTCATCCTGGACAGATAGGCAGAGAGAGGATTTAAATCCTAAACAAGAAGTACATGAGCACACTTGTGGAGCTTCATTACCATAAGTTTGTATTGGTAACCTCAACAAGAAAAAGCATATTTAGGCTCATATAATTTCATGCTGAAAGAAATAAAGTCCAGAACTTCAGAACTTTCAGAACTGTAAATTATATGAAATTCAAATGCAGCAATAAAAAAATGCCATTGGTCCTCTGACCTAAGACCATTGGTTGTAATCTGGGGCCTTGAAAGGTTATTTCAATTGGAATAAGAAAATTTCAGATACCAGTCAAACACACAGTTTCATGAAACTTTATTTACTTAAAAAAATACATCAAGTACTATTTCCTCAATTACAGCATGAATAGAGGGAAGCAGTTCTATAGCTCTGAATTTTCCACATCTGCTCCTCAAACTACCACCTACCTGCAAAGCTCCATCTCTTTGCATCTTTCTTGTTCATTCCCAGATTTCCATGTCCAGTGCATGCATATCCACCATTTCCAGCTGACAAGCTAATCCCTTGTTAACAATCAGAGACACAGTCATATTGCTTGGCATCATAGTTCTTCAGGGACAGCTCCTTCTTTCCCACTCCCACCACCAGATGTATTTATGGCATAAAGAAGCTTCATTATTTCTTTTTTTTAAGCCTTCAAGGAACTGCTTGACATATCTAAGGTTTAACAAGAGCTGTGATTGCCTTCACAGTCAAGGTATAGCAGCTGGTAGCCATCAACTCCTTTTAGCAAAATAAACACTTTATATGAAATTATTACTACTGAAAATTTTTACTACAGACTGGTGAGGTCTTTTCATGATGTGATATATTGTTACAAGGCATGGCTCACTGAGACACGGCCATAAAAACAGGATGCATCTTTTAATGTATTTAGAATTTTAAAAATCCCAGTGGATCTTCAATGGGACCATCTTAAATATGGACCTGGAATAACTGCTATAAGAGCACACTGCTAGGGCTTTATTCCTTTTCACATTGCCATTTCATTTTCTGTTCTGCTATGCCAGTGTTTAGACCCTTTCCTTTAGTCTCATGTAATTTTCTCTGATCAGTCAGAATACTTATCATCATTTATTGCTATTACTACTATTGCTTTTTCATTATTACACTTTGATAATTTTTCTGATAAAACCTTATTTTGATTTCCTGATGTATGACTCTTTATTGTAAATAATCATTTACTTCATACTTTTCCTTTCTCTGTTGAGAAAAAATATAAACTGAGGAGTCCAAAGCTAGAATCTTGGTTTTATAAAACTGCCAAAACAAACTCAAAAATACTCATTCTTTTTGTGTGTGAACTATTCTCAGTCAACTAAATGGAGTGCAACAGCAGAGCTTTGCTAATACAATACATACACATCCAAGGATATAATTTAAATTACTTATATAATTTTGATTTATTTGGTTCAGAACCCTTAAGTTATTTTGTTAGCAGTGGAGAGCAGGGGAAGCTGACATTTTAACAGGTTGTTATTAACTAAGAGCCAGGTCCTAACTTCAGGACCTATTTAGTCATTGAGTTTGCTTGGGAAGGGCACAGGAGGAAAGTAAAACCTCATCCTTTAATCCCATATTGAGGAAATGATTAAAGAAGTGGTCCTTCCTCCACCCTCAGACCAGGACCCACAATTGATTTCTGAAGACCAAAGGGACCACTGAACCCTGCATTAGACCCCTGCCATCTGTCTCTTCTAGAATGGCTGGAAACCATCACTTCACCCGTTAACCTGATCATCTTATTTGAATTCCTCAAAATCGAGTTAGGTTCATGGCCTGAAACAGTTTATGTCAACTGGAAATCAGTAAATATTTTGAAGGATTTGGCAATCTCTCTAAATTTCATATTACACAAAACCTGCTGAAGCATGTCTAGAGAAAGTTAAGAATGCCAGTCCATGGAGAGTCACGTAAAGCTCTCACTGTTAAACATAACTTCTATACAATGAAATAAAGAGTCTGTAATTTCTTTGGATTTTGCTTTAAAGAACCACTAGGGAAAGAAAATAAAACAGTATTGTCACTCATCACAAGAGGGAATTCAAGAGATATTTCAATCAAAACGAGAAGGGTAAAATGTCTTCATAAATTGATCTTGACAGACCTAAATCAGGCTCTGGAATGAAAGAAATATTAAAACATGATATAATTAATTCCTTCCCTTTCTCTCTTTTCTGAACATAGTTACATTTTTTTATACCATATATATCTCCTGAATGATTTTCCTTTCTCAAGGAAGTCAGACTTAAGGCATAGTTTAGTTGGTTAATTTGTCTGCCACACTCAAATTTGACTCCTATTTGTCAATATATTGTAAGGTTATTAAGTGAAACTAGCTTTTAAACTAGCTTTTAAACCTCATTCCTAATTTCCTGCAATTCTTATAAAAACAGAAATCTGGGTTATAGAAATCTGGTCTTCTCCCCCAACATTAACTTTGTACATTTAAGGAGAAGAAGGCAAACAAGCTCATAGATGAAAACAAGAGAAAATGAAGCAGTGCAATTTTTACTTACTGTCATGGCCCGGACTGAGACCCCAGAGAGTCTCAATGGTTCTGTAATCCCATCGGGTTAAATTAAGGTGAAATGACACCAAACGACTGACTGGTTAAAATGTCTTAGTTGTGGTAGAAAACAATTTAAACTTGGAAAAGGATAATAAGAAATGTGGTGTCTTATAAATATATAAGAAAGAAAAGAAAGGAAAGAAAATAAAAAGAAAGGAGAGAACGAGAGTCAAAGAAATCCGGATCACCACCCCAGGTTCCAGCATTGTCTCAGGTCTAGTAATCTTGGGTGGTGGGTGCACACACAGCAAAGTTTTCTGTTGCTTCTTTAAGTTCATTTTATCAGCTGATTAGCATACTAGACAAAGAAAGGCAGGTGATTCATTTCATTTCCATGAGAGATGGGGAAAAGGTGGAGCACGGGTTCTGCCCATGCATTGAGGGAGAATGGGGTGCACCAATCACCTCATCCAGTTGAGTCAGTGGTCATGCTCGCCTCTTATCAGTTTAGCAAGGTCTGCATGGTATCAGGCTTACACAGTAAAGTCACAAAGTATCGGGTTTACACCATGGAACCAGTGATCGATCAGTGGTCCTTGTGCTTGATAAGAAACACTTGTGCAGGCTACAAGGTTACAATTCTCCCCTTTGAGACTTATCCAAGGAATCTATCAATGCAGCTGCAAGGGAGTGGGCGATATGCATCCTTTGATACACTCTGTTCTTCCTTGGGCGGCATTCCTTAGACAATCACAAAGGCCACAGCTTGTCCTTGAGGTCTTCTCTGTCAATGAATGTTTGAGCCATTAATTCTTTCAGTTCCTTACACTTACAGAACAACACCTTCCTATGCTACAACTGCAAGAACACAAACCATTAATTTTCCAAGAAACCAGACAAATGGACGTGGAAACATCAAAGTGGAAACCAGGAGGAATACCTTCTACTAAGTTGCTTTGACAGAATAATTTCAAGAGTTTTGTTTCGCAAGATCTTTCTGACAAATTCTTCCCACAACTGCCTCCAGAATTCTCAAGATTGCTGCCCAATATACTTTCTGAACTTAGAAAAAATAACTACAATAGCCCCATTTATAACCTAGTGATTGTTTCTGGAGAACTGATAATTAATTGCTGACATATTATGGTATCCAGAAGTCTTTAGGACTCTGGGCCTCTGACTTGCACTTCCAGTGAAGAAATGCAAATGTTTTGTTAGGATTTTTCACATAATTTTTCACAGAATTTTCCCCAAAACAACCACTGACAGACAATATTGCATTAGCGATATTAGTGTGTTCCTGGAATAGCACCCAAGAGAGAAGACAATATCTGCTCACCATTTTCTTTTATTGTTGATCCTGTACAGAGGCAATAGCAAAGCTTTCTTTCAAAACACTTATTTCTGCTTTCTCAAGATTATTAGTCTTTCCCAGTCCATGATTTATAGTCCTTAAAAATAGCTGCCAATAAACCAAATCCCTCAACAGACTCCTCTAGGATTAAAGCCTTCACTTAGAAACAAAAAAACAAAAAAACACCCACCAAAAAACTACCCTCCATCTCTTAATTTCACTTGACTCTTTCATTTGACTCTTTTTCCTCATAAAAGACACATAGCAAGACAAATTTGAAATGAAGCAAACCCACAGAATTCATAGAGGAACTGCTATTCCTCAGTGAGGCAGCTTGGCAACCCAGACTGAAAGAAATAACTATTAACTATTAAACACTATACATCAAAGAAAGAGTAGTAGGGGCTGGTGTTTTCTCAGTCTTGTTTGATTAACTCTCTCTTTTCCAGAAAGAATATCAACCTAGAGCTGAAGAGTTTTTCCAGGTTGGAGTGTCAGGGATTTCTGAGGTCCATTCAACTGCATCTTCCTCAAACTTAGATGGTTGATCTTGATCTAACCCTATAAAGGTGGAATCTTTTTATTCCTTGATTTTTGCTACTTATACATGTCTAGTGCCCTAGAGCATGCCAGTCTAGTGCCAACAGCATGTTTTGGCTTTATCTATTTAGGTTGCAGTTCAGGGGGACAATATGTTATCAAGTATTACTGCCTTCCTCTGGCATGAAAAGAGGCTCTGAATTCAACCATAGGCCAAGGTAAATACAGGCCTCAGGGTTCATAATCAAGCAGTGCTTTTCAATTGCACCTGAGACTGATTCAATTGTGATAGATTTGATTGTGACAGTCTAGTTTAGCAACCCTGGGATTCTTGTTTATATTTCGTTTATGTGAAAAATTTCATAAAGTCTGCCACTGATTTACTTATTATTACATTATAACTGTATTGCCTCTCATATGTTTTTCCCAAAATATTTAAGACTCTTTTGGCAGAAGACAACTTAGTATTAGATAGATAACAAAAGTCTCCTTTCTGAGAGAATAACATGAAAGGATTCAGGATTTTATTTAGTTTTGTAACATTTTCCATTCATAAATTAAAAAATATTTTATGTTAATAGAAATTGGTGAATGGACATCAATTCAAAAGCAAGTTTAGTCCTTTCAAGAATACACTCTTAAGATGAAAAGTAGCACTAATTTCTAGCATACATGCACCTTTAAAAATAACATTTTACAATTACTGGTTTTGATATTCACTTTGTTAAAAAATAAATTATTTTCTAGACTGAGAAGAAATTAGAAGTATAAATAGGATGATAAAACCAGTGTAAGAATAAATATAAATATTTAAACCCTCAGCCAACTTGTACATATGCAAATGTTAGAAGGTCCATTTGACAGTGATAGGGATGAGGGCAGTTGACACAAAATGACTGACTGACTGACTGACCAAAAAAATTTTGGTGATAGTCACCTTTATGTTTCCTTGTCCCATGGTGCATTTCACATTATATGTAATTTATGGGAGTGGGGCATCACAACAGAAGTTAAGATAGCTGACAAGCAAAATATGAATGGGATTGGGATAGAAACTAAATTCAGTCCCAAAACCTTTTACTAGTGCTGAAAGCTTTTGCCCCGTCTGTATAATGGACAAATTTTCATGTTGTGGATCTGAGAGATACTTTACATAATTTAGTTAACAAGAAAAGTTGGCCTTAGGAAACTATCAAAACCCAAAAGAACCAAAAAAACCCCACATCTCGTAAGGTTCAGATGCACTTCCCTTCAAAGCAGTCATCATACCAAGCCTTTTAAATCAGGGGCAGGCCATCCCAGCTTCCTCTGCTATGGAACAGAGAGAGTCACGTCCAAACTGCAGTTCTGCTCACTTAACCTCTGAATCACCTTTGGCAAAAGCTTCTTTCTCTCTCTCTCTCTGTACCTGCTGTGGGAGCAAATGACAGGGGTTATGCTCCAACCTTAAGCATCTCACACTGCCGTCGCAAGACAAAGAAGTTTGAGTGCTTTTACTCAGCCTCTTTCCACCCTTGTTTAATATATGTATGTGAATCATACATATAATTTGGGAGAACCAAAACACAAAAATACAGCTCAGAACTATAGCTGTCCTGCACTACAATCCACAACACCTTAATTATCATATTATGCTGAGTACAGAGCTTTACTGCAGCAAATCCTCTGGCATGGGAAGAGTAAAGCTATTTAGAACTCCTGTATTATTATTCATTTCAGAAATGTGTCACTTCTGTCAAAAAACAGCAAGACTTTTTAGAGCACGTTTGTGTTAATTCAGATTCTGTAACAATTTTTTTTTTGTTTCTTAGATTGTTTGCACTGGCATAAATTGTTTCAAATCCCTTTTGGGGCCAGAGACTTAGGTAGTAATTAAGGCCTTGCATATTACTGAGTGGAACACAACACTGAAGTTGAAGCTTAAAATCCAAAACACTGAGTCAAAACTTGTGCTGGTGTTATTCATTGTTTTCTACAGAAATGTTCCTGTTAACAGCAAGACTGAATGTTCCTATGTGTTTTGCATAATTTCCCACTGAAACTATTCAAATTTGTTTTTCCAAACATACCAATTAACAGCAAGTGTCTCCTACTGTTGCTGTCATATAAAACCTTCCAAGGCTTCTCTCCCTGCATCCCAAGCAAAAGTTCATTCTTGGCAACACATACTGGAAGTTGTTATTTGCTTTGGTTGTGCTAGTGAAAGTGAGAAGCTGTGACACATTGAAGGAAAATTTACTCTTTATCTAAATTTATCTACACACAATTTGAAGTTACTTTACTTTCTGGGAACGTGTCACGGAATAGAGGGTGAGTCCTGAAACAGTTTGTGACTGTGTTGGAAGTGTGGAAAAAGCAAAACAGTGAAAAAACTGCAAAACACACATTTCCTTAACACATGGTGCCCAGAACAAACACAGGACGAGATGGAGATCCAGTGATTTGTGTTGCCATGGCACTAAGGAGGAATGTGAAATGAGGTGGAGGCCACGAGATCCCATTCTTCCACTTTTCTCAAGGAACATTTGACATGACTATGCAGATTTATCTCCTGCTCTTCCCCTTCTCTCAAGGACTGTTTTGCAGTACTCTGCAGACCTTATCTCTCATTCTTCCTCTTTTCCCACAAAAACAGCACACACCTTGCACCAAGGAATGTGCTGTGTCGTTACTCAAGAAACAACGGCTTGACCACAGTCCCACCCACTCACACATACATACTCTGATAAATATTACCCTGAGTTTGTATCTAACTCGGAGGGACAATAATCCGATACCAAATTGGAGAGATAGATCAACGGGTTTGTGCTCCTCACACATCCCCTTCCCCCAGAGAAGGGACACCTTTGGTAAGATTTGGGCCTTCAGCTACACCAAGTGATTACCCGGGAATTAAGTGTGTGTGATTGCAATTGTTTTTTTGTGTGTAGTGCTATATAGCCAACCTGCACTTTGGGCATTTATTGTAGGCAATCTCAAAGTATCTGTAGATGTTGCATAAGAATAAACTGTACTATTCATGAACCTGACTGCTTCTCTTGAATGCAACTGGACCTACAGCATATGCAACTGGACCTACAGCATATGTTTGTGCATCTGGTGTCAGGCCTATAGTTACAGTCATAATTGGCATACTTATTAAGAGATAAGTCCAGCCTCCTCTAGCCCATCTAATCTCTGGGGCCTGGCTAGAATGCAAGGGAATTTATCTCTTACTAAATTAATTCATTACCTTAAATGCAACAGACTGTCTGTTCCAGAATGAGTTCACATGAGTGTAGCTAAGGAAAGCAAACTGCACCCAGACTAAAGCCAAACATCCTGCCATTGACTGCACTGGGAAACCAAGCTGTACAACAAAGAGTGTCTGCTAACCATGAGCAGCGGGCCTCTTTATAGAGAGAGTCCTGTCATTATTTGTTTAAAACAAAACAAGAAAATGTCATTGATGCAAACTTTGTTTCAATAAAATGCTTAAGAAAGTGACAGCTTTGTCTGACCTTGGTCTAATGAAACCATGCATAGAAAATTCAGCATTGCATAAGCTTTCATAAGTGTTTAACAAAAAGAAAATGTGGATAACAAGAAGGATGAAGAATTATCAAGCAAGTGCAAGAGAACATTTGAAAGAGTAATGGTGTGAAACCATCAGTGCGGACTTAGACTAAACTTTAGCAAAGTTTTCTTACTGGCAAACCTTGAGCTTTTTTAGTCCAGCATAAAAATCTAAAGGGATCTTAAAGTTCTCTGCTATTAATTAATGGGCATTAAAACATGATTTTCCATTCCAGTGTTGATGGATAAAGCATACTTTAAAGAATTAATAGCTAAAATCTCTCGTATTCCTTTCAACCTCTCATTTCTGCCTGCGACTCTTTGACATAGGACGTGCACTGACACATATGCACACTTTGTCCTTTTTTCTCATTGCCTTGTAAGAACCCTGCCCCTTTCCCAATATGAAAGCATGCTGTGATGTCTCAGTGAGATGTGTATTGTTTCTGAAGAACATTATACTAACATGCTCATCTGCAGGAATACTAACCTGCTGAAGTGTACTCTATAGATTAAAGCACAGCATGCAGATTACTTCTACCTTGGCAGACGCTATGGGCCACATCTTGGGAGACTATTATACTAACTGAATGCTTGTCTAGACTAGGATAAAAGGTGTATTTTAAAAACATGTGCCTGACAAATTGAAGTTAAGTCAACAATAAGTAGTAAAAATGCTAATAGCTAAGGTAACAGCTAAGGACCCTGAGATTTATATTACATTTTTTGTAATGCGGATGCTCTCCTTTTGTGGGAAATTTAATTAAAACACTATTTGGGGAATTAGAGAACAGCTTTTCTTTGTTTCTGTTCTTTACTTACAATTATGACTGTTCACCGTTTTAAGTGATGCAGAACAAATGTTAATGGTAAATTGTTGGAGTGTGATAATTGATTTCTTTATTAATAAAGGAGATTTAATGCTCCATGGAAAGCACTATCTAACTCAGCATTAGAGATTTTGCTTTAAGAGTCATCTACAAAGTGCAGTTCTTCACCTTGAAGGGTACTTATTCCTCTTACTAAGCATAACTGCCTTTGCACAACTTCTTATCGTATGTGGGATGTGATATTTTGGAATCACTAAGTGATTAACACTGTCATTAACTTCCTGTGGGACTGTGCTCAGCACTTCTAAGAGCCAGTTCTGTGGAAAATGAATCTGTTCTGCCATTAAATGTGGATGATTAAAGTGGAAGGAGACCCACAGCAGGCTTATGATGAAGAAGAGCAGGGGGCAGGTCTATCTTAATTTGAATGTGCATGCAATAAGCTCTTGTGGCAGGTATCCTGAAGAGCACAAGCAGAGAGCACAGGAGGGGCCTCCAGAGGAGAAGCACAGTGTAACACCAAAGACCCAACAGTATGGACACAGATCTCCAACCATCAGTTACTGGTCACTAAAAGCAGACAACCCAGAGAGATTCATAAGCTCTATCCTATCCAGTTATAGGATGTTACGAAGAATGCATATCCCATGTATATAAAACATCACACATTTGGTGAAAACACGGAAGAGGTAACAAGCACCTATAAGAAAACCCACAGTCACAACCTGTAGAATAAGAAGAAAGAAATGGTTTGCTCCATTACTGCCCGCCCCCCCACCCCCACCCCCGCTGCAGGACACCAGACCAGACCATTCTAACGTTTATCCACAGCATCTTACCTTCACTGGACAAAAAGCACTGCTTTCTGATTTACCCTTCATCACGTTTTGCTTCTGCAGGCTCAGCAATCATACATACGGCATTACCTTTTACTATATCTTGTAGCAAATGCATTAGAATTTTAAAAAGCTCTGTGTGTGTCTGTGTGTATCCAAAGGACAAATGGATCAGCACTGAAGAGGAAATTGGAGAAAACGCCCTGTCCCTTCATGCCAGTGTAAGCAGTTGCCACACTGTGGGCAGTAGCACAACAGAAAATATGGCAATAGAAATACTAGAAAAAAAATAATCTGTGCCTTCCAAACAAAACCAAAAAAAAAGTGAGAGTATTTTAAATTCAGATACTTTCAGATGTCAGCAAAGGAACCTTTCTTGTTTAAAGGTGTACTTCCAAGATGACATCAGTGCAAGCCAAGCTTTCATTCTGACAGATGTTATCACTGGCCCAGCTGAACTGTGTGCACATACTCCAAGGCCATTTGTTTAAATCACCTCCAGCTAACAAAAGGTGATACAAGAGTAAATAGGAAAGTGTGTGAAAATTGCCTGAGGGCAATTATGAATGCTATTTAAGCAATAGCTTTTCTAGAATGCACCGAAGGACTTCCATAAGGATGCCACAGAGCTACTCCAGAGGCATATGTAGGATGCCAAAATGTTTTTAATATGTGTTACAATATGAAATATTTATTCCCTGCTATGTTGCTACTTGTGTGAGAATTATTAAATCTCATTTTGAAGTTAATAATGACTCATGTCAAACTGACACAAAAAATGTTAAGAACTAAAACTCCAGCTATTGCTATTCAACATATTCTGAAAAAATGGAGCCTCAAGTGCCATCTAGCGTAGACCTGACTCTACAGTCCTAGCATGAGTTCATTCCTCTCATATTACTTAATTCCTTAACATGGCTATCAAAGGAGAAGGTGTGTTGCTGCTTTCAGTTTCTACAGATACTTAAGAATAGAGTTAGTACTTCAGAAACCTTATTTAACCTCAAATTCTACTATCATTAAGATAGTGAGTTCAGCAAGATGTTATTTTGGTTAAATTTTCAAATCAGAAAAAGGAAAATTTCTTTAAAACTCACATATTCTGTTGTTCAAGGAGAGGAATTTGTAGCACAGGCAGGTACATTAATTTTATGTGATTAAAAGCCAAGGATTAATACAAAACTGAGAAGTCTCATCTTCTGTGAATCTCTGTCCTATGGATTCTGATGTTCAGTATTCTGCTAAGTGAAAGCAGCAACCTCTGGTTGGCAGCAGCACTCATTTTGGTCTCTTTTCTCTAGCCACAGAGGAAGCTGCTCTCCTTGATAAACGTCATTGAAATTTTTCCACAAACTCAAAAAAAATACGAAGAAGGAGACACTAACAGAGAGTACAGTTGAAAAAAAAAAAAATATATATATAATATACATATATATAAGGAAACTAAGTCAATCAAATAATGCCTTTGAACAAAAGGACAAAAATCTAAAATAATTTTTAAAAAAATAAATTTAAAAGGTCAGTTCTGATTACACTGTGTCAGAAACATGGCTCCTACAGGTCAAACAGACTCAAATGTTATCAACATCATTATATTCTACATGGTACCTGGTATCATTTTTAAGAAATAGTGGCAGCTTGCTAAACTCCTTTGAGGGAAAAGACTATTTGCTATTTGGGTATTTTACTGATAATATCTGATATTCATAGTTTTATATCCATTGGGAATAGTTAGGGCACTTTGAAATCACATTTTATCATTGATACATCTAGATTTTACATTTTGCTTTCTCTTTGTTTTATAAATGAGTGCAAAACATATTGTAAATAGGTCCATATATAACATTAAAGATAATCTAAATTACACATATATAAAGATAAACTGATCAGAAAATTTACTGTTTGTTATTTAATTTCAGCACATACAGACATGCTTTTCTGCAATATAAAGTATTTTCCATAAAATTCACTAGGAATAGAAAATATTTCTCAATAAATTGATCTTTATTCCAAATTAGAGAAGCAGACAGGGAATGAAAGCAGAACAAGAATCAAGTAAAATATTGCCTACACAATCTGCATACCAAATTTCAAGACAGTTTTTTTGTCTCCATTTTATCTTGCCATATTCATGCATTCCTGCCCTTATAAGAAGGCTCTGTTTGACCTTCTCCAGACATACAAACAAGGGAGAAAGCCTACAAAGTACAAGGAAATGCTGGGATCTAACAGTTCATTTTGAGAACCTTATTCCTGCAGACCTTCAAAATTTACACAATGCTTTTTGGCTGATTTCTCCTATTTCATATTACACAGGTCAAACCACATCAAGAACTTAAAATTATAGGTTACCATTTGAAGTGCTCTCTGAAACAAAGTAGAAGGAAGTACAGAAGAAATGTCAGTTCAATGAGCTGTGAAAGCCACGAAAAGTGTTCTTCAACCCCCTGATTCATCAGGCATTATATATAGATGCCAGACTTCAGTTAACTTCAGTGAGAGTCCTGTATTTGGAAATGCAGAAGAACCCAAATATTTTTTGTCTTGATTAGATTTCTTCCCTTCTTATTCTCTAAATATATGTAAAAATTCAGAAACCCTCCTAGGTTTCCTAATTGGGCAGCCATTCCTTGCTAGTGATAGAATAGAAAGCTCTAAACCAACCAGTCTTGTGGCCAAAAGCAGATTCTAACTTAAAATCAGCAGGATGCTGCTGAAGTTTCTAAAGAGAATCAAGACATATCTAGTGGTGGAATAATTATGATAATATCTCATCTCTTTATGATACCAGTAACCTAGGACTGGATTCTGAAACAGAACTACAAATTCAAGTCACATATGAAGTGGACTAAAGCCTTTTTTGGATACTGATGCTTTCAGCATGAGCAGACAACATTTATTCGTAACCTTAAATGTTATACTAGCTAATATACTATTTATTCCAAATGCCAAAAGAAAAAAACATAGCATATGCTCCATGGTAAATGTTAACAGAGATTTTCTGCAGCAACCAGATATACTGCATCAACCAGGTTTGCTTATAACTCTTCAGCTGTCTAAAGCTGTTCTCATTACTTGCAGTGCAAAGACAGGTGACAAATTAAAAAATAGTAATAGTAAAAAACAGGGATGGGGTGAGATGATTCTTTGTTTTATTTACACAAATGAACAAAACAAACAAGTTAAGGTCATGATACTCATAGCTTGAATTTTGCTCCTGCAAAACATGGTGTTTTCTGGTAAACAGAAAATACAGCATGGTAAATTAAAAGTTTTCCTTGTAATTTTTCCTATGGCTTCTTTACAGCAGTTTTCATGTCTGATTTAGAGAGCTAATAATTTGAAATTGTCTGCTCATTAACACTGCCCCTTTATGCGGCCCCTGAAGTGCTCTACCATTGTGTCACATAAAACTCACATAACCCATTCCCTGCGGAAAGAGCAGGCATGGCTGCTGTCTGAAGTAGCTCACGGCTCATTTCCTATGCATGACAAGAAACTTCATTATCACCTTATTTAAGTGAAGTTATACATTTCTGCACTGATCTATTTCAGTAGCTGGAGGTGTCAAAATGCTATTTGGTTATTGGCATACTATGCGGATGGTTAGAATTAATACTAATAACTTTCTTATCATCACTACAGTGTGTAGAGCATTTTTATATATGTATATATATATGTGCTCCTCACCAGCTGGAGATTAATGATATTTTCTGAGCTATATAAGAAGGGAAAGTACAATATGGTATTTTATTCTCTGCAGAATAACTTTCTCTCTGAAAGTAGGCCCAAGAGCCTTGCTAGATTTCCCATTTCTGTGAACTCTGTTATTATGAAGACTTACTAATTGGTCATATCTTCTTGAATCAGCCATATATACTGTCTCTATTACAGCAATAGTATATATTTTTTATGCTTAGGGCTCATTACAATGTGCTGCTTTTCCTCACACCATCCCTCTTCATTATTACATCTTGTATGCACACTGTAATTTGCTAATATTAATATTCCACTCCAGAACTCTAAACTGATAGAGAAAAATCATCATTATTGGGACATTTTGCCAGCCAGAACAAGCAGATGTCCCTATGAAGAGTAGAATTTATTTAAGAACAAAATCTATAATGGCTAAAGAGGAAATTAAAACAAAATGAATCTAAAACAAACAAACCAACAAAAGCCACATTGTGGTGGATTAAAACAACTGCACTCCAAGAAAAATTCATTGAAGGCACAATTTCATTGATTTCAGTGGAATTATATCTGATAACACCAGGGATTCACTATTCAACTATTGTCTTTATTTCTTCATTTAATCTTAATTTTAAAAGATGATAACTAAGACAGAACACAAAAAAATATCACCTGTTTAACATCTGGTTAAATTATACTTAAACAGTTGCCACTATTTAACCTCCTTTACATGGTTTGGGGTTTTTATTTGTTAGGAGTTTTTTGGGGGGTTGGGGGGGGGTGGGGTGGGGGGAGTTGTGATTAAAACTACACCAGTTCAGCATTCATTATGTTTATGAGTGTCAGATTAAATTGATTCTGAAGAAACAGGCATCTGAAAAATGCAATGCAGATACCCAAGAGTATCCATACCATTCCACTTTTGCCTTACCAGACCATTGCATTCATATCTTCCTGAGACTTCCTAGACCATACTGTGCTTTTTTGTTTTATAAATTAATCTCCTCTTGAAGCTCTAGATGTTCCACGTTAATAAAGGTTCCAAAACGGATGAAGATGGATAAAGGTTTGTTTCCTTAGGCCACCATGGTACCAGAGAATTAGTGTGAAGTTTAATGCTGCATTTAATCAGATCTGATAGCTGTCAGTTGCCAAATGAGAAACTGTAGTGCTTTTCCCTGTGTTATGTCATTCATCTGCCCTTAAGGTAACCCAGTTCAAAAACTCAGACCCAGCTAAAATTAATCCTAAAAAGAGAGAATAGTTTTCTACTGGTAGCAGCTAGCCATAAGATTAATTTCTCTCTAACATCAGACTACACCTGTTAAGTGTGTGGTGTGACATTTCCATCTGCAGCTGAATGGTCCCATCTCTTCAGGTAGCTAACCAGGAAATTGTGGCCTGATGATGGAAAAGACAAACCAAGGAGACATTTTCAATAGCATGGTCAGCTTAAACCAAACCTTCCTCTGAAATCCAATTAAATGCTATTTCTGAGGTTCTAAAACTAAAGATTCTGATTCAAAAAGGTATTTAAGATTTAGAAGGTGGAGAAGTGATAGTTTCACTCTCAGTATACACAAGTCTATTGGGACACTGAAAGAGGTGTCATAAAGTGAAAACACTTTTTAAGATGTTGTACACCTAAATCAAGAAGTTCTAATATATCATTTTGGTGGTTCAAGTTCAAAATTAAATCTAATATATCAGATAGTTCATTAAATGTTATGCATTGAATCAAGATTATATCCTGAACAAAATATTTATTGGACAGGTCCATCAAAAATAGATACACTAGCTGTAGTTTTTTTCTAGTTATTGGTTGATGAGACCCATTCTATTTCCTTTTATTATGCATTCTACATTTAATGTAGTTTTACTAATTTTGTACAGTATTTGCAGCTCAGAATTCCCTGAGGAATACCTGTCAAGAAATACCACTTATTTTTTACACAGCTGAACATTTATGTGAATGAAGAGAAACTATGGTGGCTTGATTTTAAAGTTAGCTTAATGTGTATTGTGGGGAGGGAGGGCAAAGGGTATAGAGTTTTTTAATGCTTACCTTGTATAATTGGTTATGCTATATTCTGTTTCACACTGCACTAATTGTAAAATAGCAGTTTCAGACCATATTGGTGATTTCTGTAACATTTTTTTCTTAATTTCGAAAGTTTTCTTTCGTTGTTGTCAATTTAAATCAGTATTTAGCCTATGAGGTCAGACCTAATGCCACACCCAAAAGATTTCCTGCCAGACTTCAGCAGGATATGTACATTAACCTACATACCATAAATATATTTAATTTGCATTAAATTAAATATCCTAATGGAAGAAGATGAAATCCCTTAAGGATGATGTGAAATACTGCAGTTTTTACTTTTTAGGTCAGCATATACACAGGCTCCTATTCAAGCACATGCATAGATCACTGCAATGCAAATTTAAAGGTATGTATCTAAGCACATCAGGGTGTGGAAGTAACTTATCAATGTTATGGACACTCATATTATTTTTCTTCCACATTTCGACCACATTAATGGTAAGCATTATTTTGTTGGTTAATTAGGGTATTAATGGAACTTATTTTTTGCTTTTTCCCCTGATCAGCACAAGGTGCTCACAGTGGGATTCATTTCATTGAATTTGTACCTTGGCCATAAATTCCTTTTGTAGTCAACACAAGGTAAAACGGATCTCCACATTACAATTCATCTGATCTATTGAAGCTGAGGAACCTTAATTATTTTAAAAGGAGCTGTTTCACCCTCTGGGGGTGTTAGGCCACATTGGCCTTTTTGATGCCTAAAATAAGGGAAGTGATTCTCACCACCCTTTACTTGCATGGCACACTCTCAGATTAAGTTAATATGGAGATACTTCAATAGCTTGACTGAATCTGAGTTATGATCTCAAACCCCTAATACAAACCATCCATAAACCCCAAACCCACAAAAAGAATTTAAAACCTTTAAATGCCTATCCCCAGCAAAGTCACCTTCAGTCCAGAGTATCTTTGTAGACTGGGACTTCTACAGACTGAAAGTATAAATAACTTCCAAATATCCAGGTATGGAAAGTTTTGACTGTTAGATATAAGTACAATGTTGAGTAGTGGGAAAAGCATTGATCAGTAAAGTTTAGTGACCCAACCCAATTATTTAAAGCTCGGTTTACATTTCCCACGGTAATCCAAGGGTGTATAAAGCAGCGTGTTCTTCTGCTGTTCAAATCAAGGTGAAGTCACATAGCACAGTCTTTGCAACACAGCAGTGCTCCTGCTGTGAGGAAAGGGGGTCAGCTGCTTACCCTGTATATTGTCATGGATTTGTAATCCTACCAGCCTTTAGTATGATTACAGGTGGCTAAATTCAAAAACAGCTTTTCTCACAGTACTTACTATAACATACAGCCAACACACTGGATTTTTTTTTAACAGGAACTTTGTTAATATAGCTGTATATATTGTCCATGGGCATGTCAAAAAAGTTACAGGTTTCCGTAAGGATCAGAGTACATATGAGAATGCAGTAAGTATAGAACAAAGTCATGATGAGGAGTGCTGGCAAATGTAATTAAACAACCTGTATTTAGTTGCAGTATTGACTGTCTATACATATATATATAGGTGTGCACTGTTGATCTCTAGCGGCTTTTTCATGGAGCAGGTTCACTATCTAGAGCAACTACAGAAACCATAGCAAAGTAAGTCACAGCATTTTTTATTTTTAGAGGTGGTTGGTGAGAATTTTGGCCTTAGGTCCCCTGAAATGTGACAGGAATATATAATACCTGCCTCTTTTGCAAATAGTAAGAACTTTTACAGGGCATGAATACCAATATCACATAAACAAATGCATCTTATCTAAAGGTAAATCACATCTTTGCTATGTACTCTAATGCACACAACAAGCAGGGAATGTTAATAAGAGAGTATGAATATTACCAATGATTCAAGGGAGGTCAGCAGTTCTGAAATTGATGTTAAATACCATGCAGGTTAATGTCTGTCCATACTGTTGGGAGAACACTGTGTTATACTAAACACAAAATTTTCAGTCAAAAAACCTGCCAAGGATATATGCAATGTGATGTAGAAGCAATAGCAACACAATGACAAATTTTACTCATAAAATCAATGACAACTTTCTTTGCGAATCCTGTAGCTGGCATCTGGCATTACAAAGATACAAAGCTTCTTTTCCCAGTTAGAGAAATCTACATTCCCTAACTATTTTAATTTCAAACTTAGGCATTAGTAAATATGAGTTAGGAGCAAAGAAATTGAGCTTGACCACTTCTGTAAACATTTGCTTTAACCACAATCAAAATCACAAAACTCCAGTTGATCTATCTACATTTTCCTCACAAACATTGTGTTTTGCCCTTTGTAGTTTGCAATTCTAAAGAAATGCTACTTTCCTCTTTTCATGGACATATGTCAGGAGAAGGGGTTGGGAGAGGTAGGTAAAGGCAAAAGACTGTAACAGAACTACTCTAAGAGCACGTGCGGTCTACTCTGTAGTCATCCCTCTCTGCTCACACTCAGAGGAATTACATTAGCCTTTTTATCAAGCCCAGTGGCCTAGTACGAGAAACGCCACAGGGCCATAGACAGTGCAGGTTGAAGTGTTTTTCCAGAAGTGCCCATTAGAGAACATGTTGGTATTTTATGGAGATTATTGGAAATGCCTGAATTGTGAACAATAAATGTCAATGGAGTCACTAAGGAAGAGCTCCTACATTGTCTTAGGAGATGTAAGCAAGGAAGTCTTTGTTTTTGTTGTTCCTTGGTCTCAAGATTGGTGGTCTTCTAAACAGGCATGCCAGCTACAGATTATCCATTTATTTAACTGGGGAAAAAACAAAACAAAATCCAAGCACCTTTCAAAGATTCTTATCCAACTTTATGAGAAGTTCTTCTACTATGTTAGAAACATATAGTTTGCAAATTCTATTTCATCGACCAAGGTCACAGATTGTGAATTTTAAGTAGACTATATATCAAGCCAAAATAATTCTAGGAAAATGACATCTTCATTCAGTTTGGGAATTTCTCCCAAAGTAATTGCTGACTTTAAGATTCTGTGTGAAAAATGATATACAGATTTTCAGGAGAAAACACATCCCTTTTAACTTTCCTGGGGAACTGTCGGAAGTACCTTCATGATAAAACTGAACTCACATTCATACTTTTTTAACTATGAACAGACTAAAATAATGTTGATAAGTAAATAGTAAACTACATAAAAACAGATATTTAGTTTACAATATCTTTGTCTGACATAGAACAACAGTATTTAAAATATCATTACAGGTTCAAATACAAAGGGCCACCAAGGATAGACTATATGCTAACCTAACCTTAACTCTGACGTTTAGGCAAATTGTTTGTGTTATTAACAGATCTTAAATTTTACCTGTGACTTAATGTCATTCTCAAAAGTGATTTCACTAGGATCATAAGATAAATAAGAAACTAATGATATGTGGATTTGTAACTCACTTGTGAAGCCGTATTGTCCAATGGTTTTTAACTATGTTACTGTCAATCAACAAAGTACTCAAAGTTCAAGCTGAAGTTCCACTTGAACTAGATGTTGAAGTATTTACATGTCTGCTAATGCTTCTTTATTGGCTGTAACTTTCTTCCTAGAGAAAATGATTGAGAGCACAATTTTATCTAGGATGCATTCTTCCCCAAGCCAAGGAAAAACTAATAAACTTTTTAGATAAATTTTATTTAGTGGCATAACTTGTTATTGCCTGAGAGGTGGTATGAGTTCAGTTAAAATCTACATTGAAGGAAGCATGGCATAGAAGGTACCAAAACCTCACAAACATAAAATGTTAACTCACGTGAGCAGGCATGTTGTAAATTTGCAGAAGAAAGGCAGGAAGCAGCAGTGGAAGAACACTGGCCAGATAAATGCTGAGCCTACAACTGTGTCACACATGGAAAAGGGAGTCAAATAGGAAAGTATGGAAATATACATTGAAGGTATGTTGAAGAAAGCGGTCATTCAACAGTGAGAAGAGGACCAACTTCAGCTGTAGCAGGAAAAAAAATAATTTAAAAAGCATCCGTATTGTCAGAGCACAAAATGGACAGAAGCTCATCAAAAGCTTTCAATTAAATCCTGATTTAAACATCAGTGTAGTGCCCGCAGAAGCCTAGGTGCATTCAGAACATGCTGCTCCAATACTCACTTCACCAATGTAATTTTGCCATTGCATGCAATTTACCTCTCTTTTGTAAGGTATGTAGGAAGTTACTGAGTAAGGATGAATTCCGAAAGCAAAGATGACTCATGAGTATCATTTGCTTTAAATATGAAGAAGTTATGGCCTAAGCAATTAAAAAAAGGAACAATTTAATAATGTTATGTGCTGTGATCCAAAAAGTGCACATGGAGGCATAAGTAATGAAGAGCACAGCTGTTTTATTTAGATGAGTTATACTCAGGTGTTGCTTTATCAGTTGAATTACAAGTTTGCACTGTACACCACCATCAGACTGAGGTTTGGTGTGTTTTGTAGGTTAGTATTACTGTAAACAAAGGAATTTTCAAGTCAATTAGCTTCAAAGGAAAGAATTTACAAAACCTGGGCAAGCCATATTTTTCTGGACTATTGCTCTTCTCTTCCAAACACACAGCCTAGAGAAATGATATGCAAAGTATCTAAAGTTAATGAACCAATATAGCCAGTAACAGCAATGACAGAAATCAAAATCAGTAATGCCAAAAAGTTCCAAAGTCACACTTTCTCCCACAGTTTTGACTTAGCAACATGATCCATCTGTGGAGTTCCCATTTTAGTTTCTGTGTTAACTATTCACTTTCTTAATGTCTTATTGTTTATTAATAAATTCTAACAGAAACAGTGCAGCCAGTTTTTAGTGCATTTGGAACACTAGCAGAACTTCAGCTTCTAGAAATTCTCATTTCAGGCTCTTCAATAGTCATAATCTTTTGAAGTTTGAGTTCATTTAACTAGAATTTATGCATAGAGTTTGGGAGGAAGGGAGGTTATATTATGAGAAAGCTATACCTGTATTGCTTTCACCTATATATAAACACTCTTAACACTCTACAGCCTTTCCCTGAAAGATGAAAGTCTACAGGGAAGTTCAGACTGAAATACTCCTTTTGAAAGGAGAAGGAAGTAAAATAGGTGAGAGTGTAAGAATGTGTATGGAGGGAATAGCTGGAATGAGCTTTCTGCCCTGCTAAATATGTCAGTGCTGCAGGCAGTGAGATGTAGCAACCATGTTTACACCTCTGCTGCAGGAATTGATGAGCAGGGAAGATCCAGGGGACTTTTGCACCCACAGTGCAGTGAGGTGGATCTAGATAATCTTATCTTGGTTCTTCTCCTATAGACAAAACTTTCCCTATACAAAAAATAAGAAAGTTAAAAGAAATAAAAGGAGAAAGCACAAGATCAGGGGAAGAATAGGAAGAATGGAGTGCCCAGTTCAGAAGTGACTAGGCCGCTAAATACTTCAACACAGAAATATCGGGGTATAACTTCCACCATTTTTTTGCGGTTCCTTATGGTCACACATTCTACACCCTTCTTTAGTGCAATGAACTATATCCACCTTCAGGTTATCTCCCCCTCTAGGCTAGTTACCATCCCATTTTACTCCAGAAATAGATTAACATCACACAACCACTCCTCTACAAAGGCAATTTAAACTACTTCAGGTGCAGTCAAACAGAGCTCACACATCCCCAGGCCATCAAGTAATCAATCAGCACATATGCAACTTCACCAGAGAGAGGCACCCTCCACTTGGCCAGGCCACCATGTGCAGCATGCCAGCCCTGAGGGAGGCTGCTCTAACTTCCCAGTTATGAGTTTCACCTCCTGGCTGGTTTGGTCAGGACTGAAAGAGAACATTGACTGCTTGCAAATATAACCAAGGCATCTGTGAACAGCTCTGCTGGAATGATCCTCTTTATAAGTAGAAAAATAGCCCCTAAAAGTAATAAGACAACCAGCAGCATTTGAAAACCTCTGTAAATAATGCATACAAATAATATCCCATAAATGTAAATTACATTGCTTCTTGGGGTAAAACTGGAGTTTAATTTACTCATTACTCATCAACTGCTAACTCTAATGTTTATGAGCAATTTTGAATGTGAATATGTAAAATATACAGCATTTATTATATTATTCATTGAATGACATTTACAGACAAATTCTTCTGATTTTTGATTCAAGAAGGTGGGTTCTCTCAATATGAGTTTATTTTAATACCTGCAAGATTAAAATTCAAGCAATTGGGTGGTTTTGCCATGTTATTATTCTGTATTTCTGCCAGCCCAGAAGTCTGGCTCTGTAACAAAATCTGAGTGGAGGAGGAGTGTACAAAAATGAGTTTTAGAGAAAATATAGACAGGGCTAAATATTAAAGCCCAACTCACAAGCAAGGGACAAATGTTATGTATGAATTAAGTCTTTCCAGAACTTCTATCAGGCATCTATTTTTATTATGAGTGCTGTCAGTGATCTAACAATCATTTTCAAGAATTCTCTGAGATGGTTTCAGCCCTTCCTGTCCGATCACTTCTAGGCAGTAATGATACAAAATTGCTTCCCTTCCTTTAAGTGCCATTGGCTCTGATCTCTCCCTCACCATATTGTCTATGTTTAGCTGCTAAGGGAAAACTAAGAATCAGGGATTCTAGTTTTGATACTGAACAGCTTATCTGAATTTTGTGTTTATTTCTAATATTATAACCACTATACAGTTTTTACCAGCATCTCTCAGTTATTGAGGTTTAGATGAAACGCAGATACTTGAAACTGAGCCGTGTCTCTACTGAGCTATTTATTAGAAGGAAGGTTAATAATATATGCTTCATTAATAGCTGCTAATTTCTAGAGAAGTAATTACAAAAATGTGAAATAGATTCTCTTATTCTTAATTAATTTTAGTTTATTAAAATTGTTCAATTCATTAAACCTCTACTATATTGTACGATCTGTTATATAAGTGCAAATATAACGATTGAATCACATCCTCTCCATGAGATTTCACTCTTAAAATGCATTGCTCAGCTGCCACAAAAATAAGCACTATTACACATGCAATGCAAGCCATGCACTGTTGAATTGATTTGTTGCAATAAAGACCCTCAAGCTTGAAACCTTAAAAAAAATCCATCAAAAGGTATGACAGAATGTAAAACCAGCTGGTATCAGTCTTTATATCTGACTTTTGCCATGAATACATCTGTGAGAGACAGACCTTGTTCTGAGAACTCATCTGTACTTCTTGTGTATGAGTATTATTGGTGTTGGCTCATAAAACAAATGCTAATTAAAACAGATGAATTAAAAAAAAAAAGATAAGGGGAATCTATTCTGCTTAATCTGCATGGATAATTTTGTGACTAAATCTTAGGCACTTCACAAGAGAGTTCTTTAAAATAAGTCATTAAGGTCACAGACAATGAAACTTTGAAGCTCATTAGAATACGTCTGCCTACATCAGGTCTGGGACGTCTCACCTAACTTTAGGTATTCAGTGGTGAGGAGACGCCTATGCCAATGAGTCATCTGCAGTCAGTGGAGGGAAATGGGCAACTTGCCCCCCATAGATTAAATACCATCTATCTCTGTTTAAGGTTAATTGTACTCCGAAATAAACTGTTTCTCTCCAATGTCTATAACACAGCCCAATTTATTAGTTTAGACTAGACCCTTAACCTTACATGACTATAAAAAATCGAGATGGGTTACATCCTAGGTACCAAAACTTGATCAGATAGGACTTCCTTTGAGAATCACCTACCTCTTTCCATTTATTATGCAGGGAATGAGAACTATTGTATTAGGGCAACTGCTTCATTTGGCACCTAACAGTTTCTCAGGTAAGGAAGCTAAATCTCAAACAATATTTTTTAGAGCTGCCAAGCCATATTCAAATGCATGCTAGTTGTGCTGCATTTCGTATGCTTTGGTGACCATGGATCCATTTCAATTTCACTGATAATTCCAACAAGACTCTTCCCCTCTAAAGCTGTTGAAAAACAGACAGTGTCACTGGTATTTTTCGCTTAGTGTTTTCTCTTCAAACTTGTTTGCTGTAGTTTTAGATTACAAAAAAAAAAAAAAATAAAATGTATCCCAGCACATCAGTGACAGATTATCTGTTTTAACAACTTTTAAAGCATATTATTAAAACTATATCTTCTGGGACTGTGTTCCTCACAAAAGCTCCTTGACAGAAAGTATATGCTCATTTCCAGCACAGAATATAACTTATCGTATAAGCAGCATCCTATTTCCTTTGGCCTATATTAAGTCAAGCATGTTTACTTCTCTCTGTCCCTTTCCCTTTCTTCCTTCCAGCATTCAGTATTTTTTTTTCCATTTACACAGTGAAGGATGCACACTCACTTGGTGCTTTGATTTAGTACTCTAAGTGGCAAGTGTGCAGTTCATCTGATTAAATGTAGACATCTACACTTTAACTAATCTCTTCAAGTTCTTTTTCTGGTCAAAAAAAAAGAATAAGTACAGTTAGTGCACAATTGTTCTCAAAATGCCTAATTCTTTCCATTGACTGTAATGAGAATGTAGTGTGACTAGCTCAAAGACAGACAACTACTCTGTGGATCAGTGTATTTGCTGAAGTGGACCTCACACACAAAGTCTCTTGAGAAGAAAGAAATGTTTCACCTGTATCTCAGTGTCACACAGAATTCAAAAGAATATTAGTCCCAGTGGTGTGGGTTAACCCCAGACAACAGCTCAGGCCCACACAGCCACCTGGGCATCTTTATTACTCTAAACTCTTCTAGTCACTCAACTACCAGACATGCTAATTGAGGGTGATTTTTTTTTTTCTTAGTACGTAATAAACAAATGAGCTACTACTCTAAAAAATCAACAAACATACTAATACCTTTCAAGAAAAATAAACAGCAAATTTGCATTCTCTTGCATCCTTTGCCACTCTTTTTTTTTAAATTGCATTTCCCTTTTTTAGAGAGGATAAAGAGGAACAAAAATATATAAAGAACATGGAGAGATAAAAAGGGGGAAAAAACTCACTGCTAGAAAATACCAAAATAAAGTGCTGACCTTTTTCCATGAAGAACTGCCATATTTTGTCCCATTCAGTTTTAAATTAAGGTTTTTTTGCTTTCCCTTATCTTCACTTAAAGCCAGCTCCCCAAATGATTGCTTAATGATTGATGTTCTCAATAAATTATAAAGCATGAGGGTGAAGTAAGACAGATGAACAGATTGAATGTTATACCCATTTTCATCAGTAACAACGTTAAAAAACTTAAAACCTCATGTGAATGTTCTTCTAGTTTCTGGTTTGAATCTCCCTTTGTGGCTAAAAGTTAATGTCCTTTTACTGAGTACACTGAATTCTGAATTAGATGAGGATTGGTAAACTACATGACTTAACTGTGAATAAATCCAGAATAATCATGCACTATTTTCAGCAATGTTCACATATTTTGTGTTCCAAGGAAAAAACTCAACCATGTCTATATAGTAATTTATGCAATAATTCATATGTCCATTAGTCAAAAAATCTTAAAATTATATTTATTTGAAAGGTATATATCATGGTTAGTTACAGTTCAGTATATAATTTTCCCTCTGTAATAATATTTTGGAAAACAGAGTAAGAATTTTTCTTATCTGTTGAATTATATTTGCTTATTACACAGGCATATGACACGTATCAGTTTCAGGTGCCAAACAGGTGCTAAGGACTGCTTACTTTTATTTACTACAGCTGGATGTGGAAGAAACCTGTATATGTTCTAATCTCTATCATCTGGTTATTCTGTTGATGCCTAAATGTGCTGCTTGTGGATTCTCAAATGCAATCTACTCAGGACTCAAGCACAGACCTTGCATTGCTTCACCTGCAAATGTATTACAAAGTCACAGAGATACTGTCATTCCTGCATAGTCTAAAATATCAAGTAGTCCACTTCAGTCCAGCTTCAATGTCAGACCATTTATGGCTTTACTGTAGTTATTACTCCTCTTTTACTGTATCATACTTTTACTGTCTTGAAATTTGTGGTCAAGTGTGTTCATCCTCTGAAGGTTATAAAGAAGTTCAAAACTAAAGGTGCAAAAACCCCGAAGTTTTAAAAAACATTTTAGCATCATATGTACAAAAATACATGTTACATATGCATACCTTCTTTTTTTTAGGCCTTTTACTTAAATAATTCAGTGACAGTCTTTTTAAGTCTACATATTGAGCAATTATCATTAAGATAAGTATGTGTATTATGTTTCAGCATGCATTAAGTAAGATTTGTTATGAATGAAAAATGCAGCAGATTTTACATTTAGAGCATCAGTACCAGTTGACTCTATTGAACTCCTTCAGCAATAAGAAATCGATAGCATCCCAAGTTACTTTTGTCTAGAAAGCAAACCAAAACTACACCAACCTATGTTTTGGTAGGGCAACTTGCATTTCCACATGTTATTCTTTCTTTTCTAAGACTTATACACTGTGGCACTCCAATTTGGACTCGTTATCTTCTCAAACTGTTCATGGAAGAAGATGATTCCACTAATTATCCACCTGTGTAACTTTAAGCCCATGCACAACCATGGTATGTTTGTTTATGTATGTTTGTGACAGCAGGATCTTCGAATAATAATTTATTTATTTTTTTAATAATAAAATTCAGTGTCCAGCTTTGCACTGTATAGGTATCACTCATAAATGCATAAACATAAAGGTAGACCTGAAACCACGCCAAACATGTTGTGAGCTGAGAAATAATTAACATATCTGGCAAGGATGTGGAGAGGTAGGCCAGCATTTATGTAAACACTGTATGTTTCCCCACAGAAGTATTAATATTTGCAAAGTGTTACCTAGCTTGCCACAAGTGATCAGTTCCTTTTCATTATTGTGAAGCACTGTAGCCTACCTGCTGAGTTCAGGAAAGGTGATGAGCCAGAAACCAGGTAAAACCATAACTCCAAATCAAATCTGTTCCCTGGAAAGTGTGGGCAGACAGGAGAAGAATAATTTGCCAAAGGGGCTCTAGATATCCAGAGAGTCAGCTGCAGGCTAGCTGTACCCATTCTGCAAGCTGATGGGGCACATTGCAGATGTGGCTGCCAAATATGTTAGCCAAAGGTTGCATTTAGGTCTTGCTGAGACAAGGTGCGTGCTCTAGATATGTAAACACAGTGCTTCCTGGTCAGGAGTGGCTTGGCTGCTGCAGAGAGGCACTTCTTGCCTGCTACCTCACCACAGATAGACTTTTTGGGAAAAGGGCATGGGGTCCAGGTCTCAGCAGCTCCTCCACCTGATTTCAGATCATTTCTGAACACTTCACCCTATGTCTCTGAGGGTCAAAAGCCAGGCAGACCTGATAGTCATTTCATTCCTGCTTGGCAAATGTTCCCACACCCTTTGAACATCCTTTGATTTTTTCTGGTTTCATCAGACAGGGAAGGAGCAACGATGACTTTCTTGTTCACAGTGCCATTTAGTCTGTATCTTAGTGACATGAGGGACAAAACAAAGGAATAACTAATACATTACTTCATAATACAGCAGTGTTTGACTAAACATGTGGATAATATTTAATCTCTTTGAATTAAGTCAGGTTTGGTTGTACTCTTGCCAGAGGAGAAAAGGGGCAAGGTGTATTGCTTGACTCAAGCAGGTGAAGAGTGGGGACTCCTTTACATATCCAGCTGCTCCACTTTCCAAAGTTAAAGAAGGATAAAGATAAACATTTCCTGACCATTCAAGTGTTTTCTGGACAGCAGTTTTCTTTAACTTTTCCAGTCAGATGTCCCAAACTAAAAGCTAATAGCATGATAGTAGTCAAAACTGCCATTAGGAGGGAAAGAAATGAAGCTGAAGCAAGAAATCAGAAAAAGGAAGGAAAGAAATGAAGCTGAAGCAAGAAATCAAAAAAACCTAAATGAAATAATTTCCTTATCTTCACACATATCTGATTATTACTGTGTTGTAGCTTCATATGAAATTATGATTACTTCTGTCAGATATGTAACACCTCACTACTCTGTCACTACTACCTTCCCTGGGACAGGCCCAGCAGGCAGACAGGACGCATGATACAAAGGATTCCCTATCCTCTCTCCACATGGCAGAACACAGTTGACTTCAGGAACAGGGGGCAATGGCGACAAGTTCCTGCCCAGCACAGCAAGTGCGTCTCCTCTGTGACCACCCCACATTCTCAGGTGCCCCTGCATAATAGATATCAGAGTCTGCAAGTGGAACCAAACAATGAGGACGATGGTTCATCTAGCTTGGAGCTGTCACCGAGCTTAAATTGGTCTATGCCCTGCATCATAACTGCAAAAAAGATAGGTCACTGTCATAGCAGACTCTCTCCTGAGGGGAACAGAAGGCCCAGCATGCAGACCAGACTCACTTCTTAGGAAAGTCAGCTGCTTCCCTGGGGCCTGGGTTAAAGATGTGAAGCAAAAGCCTCCTACCCTGGTATGGCTCTTAGATTATTATCCATTATTGATTTTTCAGGTAGGTAGCAATGAAATTCCAACAAGAAGTCCGAGGCCAATGAAGAGAGACTTCAGGGCCTTATGATTACTAGTTAAGGGATCAGGAGCACAAGTAGCATTCTCCGCTATCTTTCCAGATGCAGGGAATGATGAGGGAAGAAACAGGAAGAGCCAGTAGATCAACACCTGTCTCCAAGCCTGGTGTCACAGACAAAATTTTTGGTTTTTTGAACATGGGTCAATTTACATGACACCCGACCTGCTGGCAACAGACAGGGTACACCTATCTCAAATGCGGAAAAGGATCTTTGAGCAGGAGTTAGCAGGGTTTATTGGAAGAGCGTTAAGCTAGATGTGAAGGGGTAAAGGGATAAAAACAGGCTCACTAGAGATAAGCACGTGGGCAGCATGCCAATGTTTGAGGGATGGTGTGATAGCAAGGTCCTTCTATCTGCTGTCTCAGTGGAGGTAGTGGATGGAGATCCATGTGGCAGCAAAGATGTAAGTTCTTGATGTGTTAGAAACCATGGAAACACCTGAGAATTGTCATGTAGGAATTAGGGCTTCTCCCCCAACTGAATTACATCTACATCAATGCACACAGCATGGGCAGCAAACAAGAGGAGCTGGAAGCTGTTGTGCAGCAGGAAAAATATAATATGGTTACCATCATGGAAAAATGGTGGGATGACTCACACAACTGGAGTGCTGCAATGGATGGCTGTAAACTCTTCAGAAGGGATAGACAAGGAAGGAGTGTTGGTGGAGTAGCTCTGTATGTTAGGGAGTGTTTTGACTTTCTAGAGCTTGATGATGGTGATAATAGGGTTGAGTGTTTATGGCTAAGAATCAGGGTGAAGGCCAACAAGGCAGAGAGTCTGTTACAGACCACACAACCAGGATGAAGAGGAAGATGAAATATTCTATATGCAGCTGGCAGAAGTCTCACAATTTCTAGCCCTCACAGAATCACAGAATCATCTAGGTTGGAAAAGACCTTGAATATAATCTATTCCAACCATAAACTTAACACTGACCATTCTCAACTACACCATATACCTCAGTGCTATGTCAATGCGACTCTTAAACACCTCCAGGGATGGGGACTCCACCACTGCCCTGGGTGGCCCAGTCCAACGCCTAACAACCCATTCCGTAAAGAAATGTTTCCCAATATCCAGTCTAAACCTTCCCTGGTGCAACTTGAGGCCATCCCCTCTTGTCCTATCACTTGTTACTTCATTAAAGAGACTCATTCCCCAGCTCTCTGCAACCTCCTTTCAGGTAGTTGTAGAGGGCGATGAGGTCTCCCCTCAGCCTCCTCTTCTCCAGACTAAACAACCCCAGTTCCCTCAGCCGCTCCTCGTACGACATGTGCTCCAGACCCTTCACCAGTTTCGTTGCCCTTCTCTGGACACACTCGAGTAATTCAATGTCCTTTTTGTAGTGAGGGGCCAAAACTGAACACAGTAATTGAGGTGCGGCCTCACCAGTGCCGAGTACAGGGGCAAGATCCCTTCCCTGTCCCTCCTGGCCATGTTATTGCTGATACAAGCCAGAATACCACTGGCCTTCTTGGCCACCTGGGCACACTGCTGGCTCCTGTTCAGCCGGCTGTCAATCAACACCCCCAAGTCCCTCTCTGACTGACAGCTCTCCAGCCACTCCTCCCCAAGCCTGTAGCATTGCTGGGGGAGTGTTGTGGCCCAAGTGCAGCACCCGGCATTTGGCCTTATTGAAACTCATACAGTTGGCCTTAGCCCATCACTCCAGCCTGTCCAGATCCCTCTGCAGAGCCTCCCTACCCTCGAGCAGATCAACACTCCCACCCAGCTTGGTGTCATCTGCAAACTTACTGAGGGTGCACTCGATCCCCTCTTCTAGATCATCAATAAAGGTGTTAAACAGGAGTGGCCCCAAAACTGAGCCCTGGGGGACACCACTTGTGACCGGTCGCCAACCGGATTTAACTCCGTTCACGACAACTCTTTGGGCCTGGCCATCCAGCCAGTTTTCTACTCAGTGAAGTGTGTGCCCATCCAAGCCATGAGCAGCCAGTTTCACCAGGAGAATGCTGTGGGAAATGGTGTCAAAGGCCTTACTAAAGTCAAGACAGACAATGTCCACAGCCTTTCCCTCATCCAATAAGCAGGTTGCCCTGTCGTAGAAGGAGATCAGGTTTGTCAAGCAGGACCTGCCTTTCATAAACCCATGCTGACTGCTCCTGATCATCTGGTTGTCCCACATGTGTTGTATGATGGTACTCAGGATGAGCTGCTTCCCGGGCACCGAAGTCAAGCTGACAGGCCTGTAATTTCCCCGATCATCCTTCCGACCCTTCTTATATATGGGTATCACATTGGCCTCATTCTCCTGGGGGACTTCAACTTACCAGATATCTACTGGCGATACAATACAGCAGAGAGGAAACAGTCTAGGAGGTTCCTGGAGTGTGTGGTTCCTGGTACAGCTAGTGAGTGAGACAAATAAGGAAGAAGCCCTGCTGGACCTGTTGTTTGAAAACAGAGAAGGACTTGTGGGTGATGTTTGGAGTCTGTCTTGGGCGCAGCAATCAGGAAATGGAAGATTTTTCAATTCTCAGAGAAGTAAAGAGGGAGGTCAGCAGAACTGCTACCTTGGACTTCCAGAGGGCAAACTTTGGCCTGTTTAGGAGACTGGTTGACAGACACCTTTGGGAGGCAGTCCTGAAAGGCAAAGGAGCCCAGGAAGGCTGCACATTCTCCAAGAAGGAAATCTTAAAAGCACAGGAGAAGGTCATCCCCCCATGTGCTAAAAGACAAGCTGATGGGGAAGAAGACTGGCCTGGCTGAGACTGAACAGAGAGCTTTAACTGAAACTCAGGAAAAAAAAAAGGAGTTTACGGCCTTTGGAGGAAGGGGCAGGCAACTCAGGAAGACTACAAGGACATTGTGGGCTTATGCAGGGAACAAATTAGAAGGGCCAAAGCCAAGCTAGAACTTAATCTGGCTACTGCCGTAAAAGACAATAAAAATGTTTCTATAAATACATTAGGAAAAATAGGATGGCTAAGGACAATCTCCATCCTTTATTGGATGCACAGGAAACATGGTGAAAAAAGATGAGGATAAAGATGAGGTACTTAATACCTTTTTTGCATCAGTCTTATTAGTAAGACCAGTTGTTCTCAGGGTACCCAGCCCCCTGCTCTGAAAGACAGGGATAGGGAGCAGAATGAAGCCCCTTTAATCCAAGGGGAAATGATTATTGGCCTGCTACACCACTTAGACACACGCAAGTCTACAGGGCCAGATGGGATCCACCCAAGGGTACTGAGGGAGCTGGGGGAAGTACTCACTGAGACACTTTCAATCATTTATCAGCAGTCCTGGCTCACCACAGAGGTCCCAGTTGACCGGAGGTTAGCAAATGTGACGTCCATTTACAAGAAGGGCCAGAAGAAGGATCTGGGGAACTACAGGCCTGTCAGTCTGACCTCGGTGCCAGGCAAGGTTATGGAGCAAGATCATCTTGAGTGCCACATCACATGTCATGTACAGGACCAGTGTGATCCAGGCCCAGTAAGCATGGATTTATGAAAGGCAAGTCCTGCCTGACTAACCTATTCTCCTTCTATGACAGGGTGACCAACTTAGTGGATGAGAGAAAGGCTATGGATGTTGCCTATCTAGACTTTAGTAAATTCTTTGACACCATTTCCCACAGTAGTCTCCTCCTGGTGAAACTGGCTGCTCATGGCTTGGACAGGCATACTCTTCTTTGGGTAAAAAACTGGCTGGATGGCTGGACTCAAAGGGTTCTGGTGAATGGAGTTAAATCCAGTTGGTGGCTGATCACAAGTGGTGTTCCCCAGGACTCAGTACTGGGGCCAGTTCTGTTTAATACCTTTATCAATGATCTGGATGAAGGGATTGAGTACACCCTCAGTAAGTTTGCAGATGACACCAAGTTGGGTGGGAGTGTTGATCTGCTTGAGGGTAGGAAGGCTCTACAGATGGATCTGAATGAGCTGGATTGATGGTCCAAGGCTAGTTGCATGAGGTTCAACAAGGCTAAGTGCCGGGTCCTGCACTTGGGTCACTGTCATGGTTTGAGCCCAGAGGGAAACTGAGCACCAGACAGCCACTTGCTCATTCCTCCCCCCTCAGGAATGGAAAGGAGAAAATAAAACAAAAGGCTCAGAAAATGAGACAAGGACAGAGAGGGTTATTTACCCATTATGGCCATGGGCAAAAGACAGACTCATTAGGGGAATAAAAGGAACATCAATTTAATTCAAACACCACCACCACCACCACTTAAGAATCAAACAGATTAGAACAGTGAGAAGTATAACCACATCTTAAAAACACCTTCCACCCCACCCCTCCCTTCTTCCTGGGCTTAGCTTTGCTCCCAATTTCTCTACCTCCTTTCCCCCAGCAGCACAGGAGGGCAAGGGATGGGGCTCGCATTCAGTTTGTCACCTGTTGTCTCTACTGCTCCTTCCTCCTCAAGGGGAGGACTCCTCACACTCTTTCTCTGCTCCAGCATGGAGTCCCTTGACACTGGTGAGGCTACACCTTGAACGTCATGTTCAGTTTTGGGCCCCTCACTACAAGAAAGACATTGAGATGCTGGAGCATGCCCAAAGAAGGGCAACAAAACTGGTGAAGGATTTAGAGTACAAGTGTTATGAGGAGCGGCTGAAGGAACCAGGGTTGTTTAGCCTGGAGAAAAGGACGCTCAGGGGAGACCTTATTGTTCCCTACAACTACCTGAAAGGAGGTTGTAGCAAGGTGGGTGTCGGTCTCTTCTTCCAAGTAACAAGCAATAGGACAAGCAGAAATGGCCTCAAGTTGTGCTGAGGAAGTTTATATTGGATATTAGGAAAAATTTCTTCACCAACTGTTGTCAAGCATTGGAACAGGCTGCCCAGGGGAGTGGTTGAGTCACCGTCCCTGGAGGTATTTAAAAGACATGTAGATGTTGTGCCTGGGGATGTGGTTTAGTGATTGACTTGGCAGTGTTAGGTTAACGGTTGGACCTGATGATCTTAAAGGTGTTTTCCAACCTAAATGATCCTATGATTCTGTGATACTCAGTGAGGTGCTGGAGAGTACTGACTACTGGGTTTTAGAGCAGAGGTACAAAAACTGGGCTGTCAGTGATAAAGAGGACCATAATTATGCCAGTGATGGTGTTTATATGAATGTAATATAACATGTATACACTCTATTGATTAATTTACTTCTACTTATCTGTTCATGTTGGTGATGCGGACTGACAGATTGCACAGTTATTGCACTTTGCCATCCCAGTGAACAGTGCATCTCTTTTCTGACTATTACATCTTGTGGATTAATTCTTAATAACCATTTTACAGAAACCAGATTATTCTCTCTTGAATAAAAAAAGGCAACAGCTTGACTTGCCATTAAGACATTTTCATTAGAGCAAGACTGAATACAAATCATCTTTTCCAGAAATTGAAGACCATTACTATTTCCTAATGCAAATACCAGGAAATTTTAAAATCTTTTATCCTCCAATGTAAATAGGTAGCAAGATCTACAGGTTGGGGGTGTGTGTGTGTTTATTTTAAACTGTACATATACTAATGTTTCACGGCTTATGTTTTCTCCCTCTGATGACAGGATGAAATAACAAAGAACATGAAAGTTTTTTTTTTTATTATCAGCTCACATATCAATGTTAAAATTACTCCAATGATATAAGAATCTGTGGAGAATATTACAGAACCCAAAAGGGGAAAACTATTTCATTCCACTCAGCAGTCCAAATATTGTGGGTTTTTCTTCCATACATTCATTAATTTGATGTTTCTTCAATTTGTATCTTTCTAATAGCTTTCCATGTTATTGCAGTGTTCTGTATAGATTAGTAAATAGACCAATATGTTAATCAGAATTTAAACTCTTCTGATAATCAAGAAGTTTATTAGTATAAGAAGCCTATTGTGCTACAGAAGAGAAATTAACTTTAGAGATAATGTAAATATTTGAACAAAAATTTTGAATTTAAATTGCACTTAGCAACATTTCAGTCTTAGTGAAAAAAAAAGTTTTGCTATTAGCTTCCAATACTGACAGGACTTTAACCACTATACTGTGCTGACATATGTATAATAGGTAGGATGCATAAGTAGTGAATGACATAGCCACAGACTCATTTTGGTATTTCTACTCATTACGTTTAGCTCAAGGATGACAAGAAGGCAAGAAAACAACTATGGAGTTCTATGCCAACCCATAATTGCACTACAATAAAACTGTTTTTAGGTTGTTTAGTGTTATAAACTTGAAGTAAGAGAATGAATGTGGTTTAAGTGTGACAAAAGATATTTCAAAAAAATTGAAACTCGAACAAGGCTGTGATTTATTTTGCTTGAGTTGTGATTTAAAGCACATCATTCAGCCAAATATGAAGAACATGAAGAATGGCACAATTTAGACATGTATAAATCAGACAGCACTCAGTACCTCTATGCTGTAAATTTAAATATATTTTCCTCTGCAAACTTTTAATCTATATTAATTTCTATGAGAGATGAGCCTAAGTGATGTATTTTGGATGTGGATTTGGGCACAATTTCCCCTAAATCTTAAGACTGACATCTGTGCGTGAGAATGGGCTGATTTTTCATGCTAATTCTGAACTTCCCACTTTTACAGTCTCTTTGTTTATTCCTTGGTTACTGTACAACCCCACTTTAAAAAAGCTGCTATTTTTTTAACATATTATAGTCTCCATTGTGCCTTTGAGAGTATTTTGGGCTCTTTTCTTTCCTCCCTACTCCTGTCTCTGAACTATAGGAGGTTTGATTGCTATGCCTTATCAAGAAGTTCTTTCACAATGAGTGTTTCTTATTTTGTCTGAACCTGTTTATGTTTGCACACAGGCTTTTTACTGTTGTAATATACTTCTTTTATAATAAGCCTAAGAAGTGTTAAGGAGAACTCTTCAAATTCTGCTGCTTCTGATGACGTCTGGCTGGCTTCTCTCCTACCTATCAGATTTTATTCTTTCATCAATGTAATTCTCTTGCTGTCATCTCAATGATGTATCACCTGTGTGATCTGTAGTAAGTAGCTTTAACACTGTTGTCGTATTCTAGGTTGCTTACCTCATCTATTGATATTTTCTCTGTATTGCTGTTAGGGTGAAGTTATTCCTTTGTAGAATTCTTTTGTCATTTTTAGAAGACAAATAAAGAGTCAGTGGTTCTAGATAGCCTGAACTGTTGATAATGAAAAAGTCCTAAAAACCTTTTTTTTGGACAAAAAAATCATCATATTTCTGAAGCGTATAGCTGAACTTAATAGTTATAAAGAGTTATTTCAATAAAGGCCAGAAGTATAACTACTCCTGAAAGAGTAGAAATTATGTATTCTCTTTGATGAGTACTTTTTCTGAATTGCAAAACCAAAAGAAAGTTATCTGTATAGAACTTAGAAGTGTTTAGAAATAAAGTTAAGATCAAGTAACTATTTCCTCTTAGACTTAGATGGTAACATTTTCAGTGTTAAAGTGGGTCTTCATGTCTACAATGTGAATTAGATGAACTTCGGGTACATAAATTCAGCCCTGAGATCCAGAAAAATCCCTCCCCTTTCTTGCCTAACACAAAATATTTGCTCATGATTTCCTTAGACATCTCCTTTGTGTCTATTTTACATCATCTTAATCTTGACAACACATGGCTTATGTGGCAAGGTTTTGGTAGTAGGGGAGCTGCAGAGGTGAATTCTTTGAGAAGACACCAGAAGATCTTCCCTTGTTTGACAGAGCCAGTTCCAGATGGCTCCAAAATGGACCTGCCGCTGGCCAGAGCTAAGCCCACCAGTGACTTGATAACACATTTAAGAAAGATTAAAAAAAGATGCACAACAGCTATGAGAGAGAGGAGTGAGAAAATGTGAAACAACTGTGCAGACAGCAAGGTCAGTGAAGAAGGAAGGGGAGGAGGTGCTCCAGGTGCCCGAGCAGAGATTCCCCTGCAGCCCATGGTGCAGACCATGGTGAGGCAGCTGTGCCCTGCACCCATGGATGACCACAGTAGAGCAACTATCCACCCTGCAGCCCATGAAGGACCCTATGCCAGAGCAGGTGGATATACCTTGAAGGAAGCTTAGTTTGTGGCCTGGACATTAGTAGTATAGCAAATTAAATAGTACCAGAGGCCTCTGTGAAGCCTGAAAAACACACACAATGTAGTGCTGAATCACTCTGGCAGGCAAAACTCTAAACTGTGCTCAGAATATATAGGAAAAGCAGGACAGTTTTTTGACTGACTGCTAAGAGAAAGGTACCTCTGAAGGAATGTCCAAGTACAGCAAAGTTCAAGGAGGAAATTTAGCCAGTGTCTTATATTGTAGGGTTTTTTTTTCAACGTTGAGTAATCTTATCATCTCTATGAGGTGTTTGAGAGTGTTATTAATAAGTCTTTTACATATTAATAGTGTGAAATGTAAATAACTTTGAATCTCTAGAAACTATGGTAACTTTGCTTAAACCTAGATTTATGTTATAAATGTAACTATAATTACTATGTTGATGACTAACAGCATAGATATTATATCATGATGTCATCAGCACAGTTGCTCAAAAGAATGTACAAATAATCATCATCCATAAATAAATGCAAGAGTGATGGGGGGTGGTACCAAACAAAGCCTGTCTTTCACCACTTTATTATAGAAAAATCTAATTTTTTTTTTTTTTTAAAAAAAAAAAAAGGTTGAGAATCTGATATCACAATGTAGTAACTGTGAGAGATGCTACCCTCTCTGTGCACTTTCCGGCCACTCTGATGAACAAAACAGATAATGTTTGTTTCAGAGTAAATGAGTGTATGATAATTGCCTGAGACTTCAATTTATCTTAGATGCTCAATAGAAACTCTAAATCTTCCTAAAGACACTTAAAAGTGACAAGTGTTGTTAAGCTTTGTTGGGAAACACTGTTATAACTGATGTTTGTTCTCAGTTTATGTATCTTAGTCCATCAGATAGATAGCGATTATGCATTTTACTTGAGGCTCATCAGCTTTGCTCACACACAGATTTCTTCTAGATCAAACCTAATATAGGATAGAAGTGAAACATTAAATAGAAAGAAGACTTTCATAGACTATATTCTGATTTCTAACTTGTAATTTGAGAGAGAAAAATAAATGGCATAGAGAAAAATAAATGGCATAGTGCTTAGGGATATGGTGTAGTTGAGAACAGTCAGTGTTAGGTTAATAGTTGGACTAGATGATCTTCAAGGTCTTTTCCAACCTAGATAATTCTGTGATTCTGTGATTAACTGTACCTATTCTAAAAGCAGAACATTTTACAACCATTAAAAAAAAAAAAGTTATTGAAAAGTGGGTAGATTAATATATATTTTGTTTACCCATCTGTCATATTTTGAAATATGAACAAATGTTTAATTATGGTTAGAAAAATCTCCTATGCAATATTTAAAATAAACTATTAAGGATATAGATTGAGTTAGATAACAAAGAAGGGCATCTAGAAAAACTAACATAGTCCTGAATCTTTCTGTTTCACTTGCCAAATTTATTCATGTTAGATCTCAAAGTCATCACACAAGTAAAACATACAGTGAACCTGCAAATGTTCTGCCCAATAAGATCAAAGAAATTTTGTCTTTGGCCTTTGGGCCACAGGTACATAGAAAGGACAGGAAGAAAGAGATAGAACCTTAAAACAATGCCATCTTGGATAATGTTCCCCAAAAGATAACTCACCCCTTCTGGAAATTGGTAGAGAAATGCAAGCATGTAACAGAAAAGGTGCTCTTCTGACGTACTATTTCAAAATAGTGTTTTCTTATAAAAAGCTCTTCGCTACTATATTATTACAAAATCTTTAATACCTTCCTTGGTCTCTTTACATGCTATTACAAAATGTAAGGGAAATGAGAGCAGAACTTGGGTTGTAAATTACAGTTTAAAAGAACAAATTTTTACAGTGAAAAATGTTGCAAAATTTTTATATGTAATAAAGTACTCAAAATATTGTCTAAGTCGTACAGATGAACCACAGAGATTCTGAAACCTTTTGCACATTCCTAAATTGCACAAGCCTCAGAGTAACCCTAGAGGCTTGTTAGGGAAGGTTATCTTCTATTGATCTTAATCAGAAATATATTTGCTCACCATCAAGGCCATTCTGATCCATCTCTGTTACATTCAAAAAGAAAGTAGTGGTTAGTCTTTCCACTCTGCATAGCTGGATGGATATTATGCCACAGTCCAAGTAAAATACTCTTAACAAGAGATTCCTAGTGTCTTTGCTATTCTTGCATCCATTTACAGTCCAAGCCCAATCCTTAGATTGAAGAGGAATTCTCTTCTTTGTGGCCAATATATTTACATTATTTAATGTACCATTTACATTAATAATGCCCATTTACATTAGTAATGAACAATTATACACATACAACTGTTCAAAAGGGACTTGGAATTATAGTAATAACATTCTTCTATTTTTGCAGAACCCATGTATTTAATGCTGTTGTCAGCATAAAAGTGAAAAAATAATATTAATAGGAGCACACTGACTGGAATTAGAAAGTCTGGTGCCACATCTATTATTCGGTAGAATTACTCTGTGAATATTAAGTGCTCAGCTACTGCTGACTCTATACAAAAGCAGGAAATCAAAGGGGAAATAGATAAATATAGCTAAGCATGAATATATAGATATTATGTACTATATTCTAGTATTTGTTGACACAGCTGCAGTCAATATCCTTATTTCAGCTTTCCTGATTTGGGACATCACAGTTCTGATCTCTATCCAATCTCCTAACCCAAACTCTGACAAAATGCCCAATACAAGAATAATAACCTTCTCCTCTTTGTACTTAGATCATATAGTCCACTTACTCTTTGGCTGTACTGTATCTCACACTGCTGGAAGCATCTTTCTGATAGTTGCTGGTTTTCTCTTTTTATAAGGAAGTAACTGCAAGATAGAATTGCTATAACACCACTGATGGATAACAAGGTTGAAAAATGCAATCTAAAAACCCCACAACTATTAGTCATGGAAAGGGTAAACGAAAAAATCTCATTAAATAGAAGCATGTTGTTTGACATTCCTGAAATCCATGTTTCATTATTGTTTTATCTTCCTACCTTGTGTTAATGTAAACCTAACTTATTCATGAAGACTTGGACTTTTTACTGTAGGTAAATAAACATTTTCTCTACCTGATTTCAAAATAAGATTTTCTTGTAAAGTGAAACTATGTAGATAAATATGTAGTAGCTTTAGGAAATACGAGATTCTTTGATTTACCAAAATACACCTGTTTATCACTGGCATGTTCTTCTGCATCATTCTAAAAGTTGTCTAATCATCTTCCTCTCCTTCCAATGTCTACACAGGAATTCCTTGCATGAAGATATACTACCAATATGAAAACAAAGTCAGATATATCCTCCCCTATGAATTATTCAAAACAAAAATGCTTGCAAGCTGTCAATATCCACAAACTCCATATAACTGCAATGAAGTTTTGATTGACCTCTTGGACTGAGATTAAGGGAAACAAAGTACTTTGTAATTCAATTATGCAGGACTGAAAATCTTATTGTAGACCTTCGGCATTTAGTTAATTGGAACAAGTTAGGTGAATATTTTGTTTCCTTTACACCCAGTGTTCGATCTTGACTTTTCACAGAATGTGAAAGTATCTGACTGTTAGATCTGACTTAATTACTCTTCACTCTGCAAATGTACCTATATCCATATAGAGAAATGGATATGTATTTATATTTCTCTCCGTATTGGTATGGAAAACTATATGAACATGGATACAAATATATTGAGGGGAAAGCAGAATAAAATCAATTTAAATTTGAAGACCAGGCAGCATGTCTTTCAGAAGGGAAACTGGCCATAAACAGGCATTGATGGAATCATGAGATCATGGGACAAAAGTAAAAGTGGATTCTAGATAAGAACAAGTTTTGGAAATAATTTGAAAAGGAATAGTTTAACTCAGAAATATCTCAAGAAAAACACAAGGTCTAAATTATTTTTTTAAGATTATGAATACAACCCTGAGGAAATCTATGAAATATGTAAAGACAGTTACATAAAAAATTAAGTCATATCAGAGAGGATATGGTGATCTCTATATGATGTTATAAGCACCCTTCTAGGTACCCCTTTGTTACTGGCATGCCTTCTGATAGAAAAGGTGTCAAAGAAAGGGTAACTTTGTAAGTCTTTGGATGCCTAATACACCTATTATAACTGTAGATACATTTTCATGGAGTTTGGTTTAGTTTGGTTTTTGTAGGGGAGTGGTAAAATGAGTTTTACTGTGTTTGTAAAAGACAACATTCAATCTTAGAATTTCTGATGTGTCCCAGTTGCAAAACTTAGTGTTATGACATAAATCTTGTCCATGAAGAACAGTCTTACTTGGATTGTTCATATCATAGATTTTAACTAGCTATTGGCTTCAGGATCCTGAGAGGAGAGAGCAGGGCAAAAAGCAAGATCATAGTGCTCTACTTCGGGAGAGTAGACTTTGGCCTCTTCAAACATCTGCTTGAAAGAGTCCTGTGGGATAAAGCCCTGGAGGGAAGTGGGGCCTGAGAAAGCTGGTTGATATTCAAGGATCATCTCCTCCAAGCTCAAGAACAGTCCATCCCAATGAGCAGGAAATCAAGCAAAAATGTCAGGAGGCCTGCATAGATGAACGAGGAGTTCCTGGCAAAATTCAAACACAAGAAGGAAACAGAGAAGGTGGAAGCAGGGACAGGTAACTTTAAAGGAATATGGAGACACTGTCTGAGCATGCATGGTTAGGAAAGCCAAAGCCCACACCTGGAGTTAAATATGGCAAGAGATGTCAAAGGCAACAACAAAGGCTTCTGCAAGTACGCAGGTGACTAAAGGAAGACTAGGGCAAATGTGAGCCCACTGCTGAATTGGGCAGGGAACCTGGTTACACAGGACATGGAGCTGAGGTACTGAATGCTGTGTTTGCCTCATTCTTTACTAGCAAGACTAGCTTTCAGGAATATTGGGGCCCATAGAGGAGAGGGAAAAGCTGGATCAAGGAAGACTTACCCTTGGTGGAAGAGGATCAGGTCAGGGAATACTGAAGTAAAACAGACATATGCAAGTCTATGGGCCTTGATGGCGTGCACTCATAAGTGCTGAGGGAGCTGGCTGATGTTACTGTGAGACCACTCTCGATTGTCTTTGAATAATCACAGTGTCTGGGAGAGGGGCCTGAGGACTGGAGGGATGTGAACATCACTCCTATCTTCAAAAAGAGCAAGAATGAGGATGCAGGGAACTACAGGATGCTCATCCTTCCTTGATCCCTGGAACGGTCATGGACCACCTAATCCTGGAAACTCCAGGCACATGAACAACAAGAAAGTCATCAGAAGTAGTCAGCATGGATTCACAAAGAAGTCATGCATCACCAACTTGATAAACTTCTATAATTAATTGACTGGCCTTGTACGTGAGGATATTGTCTGCCTTGTCAGTGGATATTGTCTGCCTTGATTTCAGTAAGGCCTTCAACACTGTCTCCCATAAGATCTTCACAAAGAAGTTGATGAAGTATGCATTGGATGAGCAGACAATGAGGTGGATTGAAAACTGGTTGAACATATGGGCCCAGAGGGTGGTGATCAGTGGCAAAAAGTCTAGTTGGAGGCCAGCAACTAGCAGTGTACCCCAGAGGTCAGTACTGGGTCCAGTCTTGTTCAACATCTTCATTAATGAGCTGGATGATAGGGCAGAGTATACCATCAGAAAGTTTGCAAATCACACCAAAGTGGGAGGAGTGGCTGATAAGTCAGAGCTTTGTGCTGCCATCCAAAGACCCCTTCACTGGCTGGAGAACTGGTCTGACAGGAACCTCATGAAATTCAGCAAAGGGAAGTGCAAAGTCTTGCACCTGGGGAGGAATAACCCCATGCACTACTTCATGCTGGGGGCCACCCTGCTGGAAAGCCTGGGACCTGGGAGTCCTGATGGACAACAAGGTGAAAATAAGCCAGCAATGTGCCCTTATGGCAAAAGGGGTAGTGGTATGTGAGGATGCATTAGGCAAAGGATTGCCAGCAGGTTGAGGAAAGTGATCCTTCCCCTCTACTCAGCAGTGGTAAGGCCACACCTGGGGTACTGTGTCCAGTTCTGGGCTTCCCGGTACAAGAGAGATAAGGACATGCTGGAGAGAGTTCAAACACTAGGATGATAAAATGACTGGAACACCTCTCATGAGGAAAGGCTCAGAAAGCTGGGATTCAGCCCCGAGGAGATGGCTCAGGGGGATCTTATCCATGTGTATAAGTACCTGCTGCAGGGCAGTAAAGACAGAGCCAGGTTCTCTTCTGTGGTGCCTAGTGACCGGACAATAGGCAATGGGTACAAACTGAAACACAGGAGGCTCCATCTAAACATCAGGAAACACTTTTTTACTGTGAGGGTGACAGAACACTGGAACAGATTGCCCAGAAATGTTGTAGAGTCTTCTTCCTTAGAGATATTCAAAAGCCATCTGGACATAGTCCTGGGCAACCAGCTCAGTGTGGGCCTGCTTGAGCAGGGGGGGTTGGACAAGATGATCTCCAGAAGTCTCTTTCAATCTGGACCATTCTGCGATTCTGCGATCTGACCTACCTGTCTCCTTTCATAATTCATAAATGCTGAGTTTTTATTAATTACATCAGTTTGCATCAATTTGCATCAATTGCATCAGAAAAACAATCTGTTTATTGCACCTATTCAGGGGATTCCAGACATTCCTCACTGAATGTGATAAGCAAAAGTAGGAATTGTTTGGAAAAAATGTTTTCAACTAGAGGTCATCTACAGAGTTACACATACATAGCTTCTATTGTTTGCCTCAAAGGTTTCAACTTCTTCAGATAATAGCATTGCATCCCATCTGGTCTATATGAATACAGGGTCATTGGCTTCAAACAAATTTTCCTAGTTTGCAGCCACAAAAGATTCTGTCAAGTTAAAAGCATCCATATTGTTAATATGTATTGTAAGGATACTACTGAAAGAACAAGAGTTCATGGAAGTATGCTACAGAGATGCAGCAGAGAGGTAAGATTGCTTTGGTAAGGTCTCAGTTAATATTACAATGTCAGCAACTATTGTTTCTGAAATGGTGTAATTATTCCAGAAAGTACCAATTCTCTATCTTGAGGCTATAGTTCCAAAAGAGTCATCCAAATGTCTTATATTCACCACAGTTCGCAGAGAACGTATAAAGCAGAAACATCTCTGAACACTAAAATGTCATTGGTGGATATTTTCTGAACAGATTCGGTATTGCTTGCCTTAGCACAATGTAATAGCCAAGTAGAACATTTTGGACTGTAAGATTTGATACACTTGAGATGAAAGAACTTTTTTTCTTCACTTTGAATTTTCTGCCTCTGTGATATTTATGGACTGTGCAACATAGGTGAATGAAAACTCCCAAACAGTGTGAAATGAGAAAGTAGACTGTAGGAGAGAAAAATGCCTAATTGTGAATAAACACAGTCCCCCAGAATGGACTAAACAGTTTGTGAAGCAGACAAGACCCTGCAGAATAAAGATAATTCCTACACTATCCAAACCTAATATTGTCTGAACAATGCAGGAGCCAGCTAATTATAGGTAGGTCTCAGAGATTTTCATTGTCTTTTAAAACAGTTTTTAACCATATGCAGGAATGCACATTCCAAAAAATGCAGACCATAAATTCTCTGTTCCACTGGCTGCTGAACCAATACAGCACCTAAGTTTGCATAGCATCTAAATTTTGGTCCTGAGTTTTCCATAGGATCCTTGTAGGTATTTAGATTTCTGTCATGACCAAAAAGGCTTCAGGGAAAGTGGCTAACTCCTGACCAATTTGCTTTATGAATCATCCAGAGTGCTGATCTTGGAGCAGTACTGGGAGCTATGTCTAATACATGACAACCACAGTGAATTCAGGAAAATTAGACCCATCACACTCGTTTATGGTCAACAACCTCCTTTTGCACAATAGCTAAGTGTTTCAGGCTTAGGCTTAATTTTCTGCTCATATCAAAGATTACAGTTTAGTAGCAAGGTTAAACAACTAATTTAACAGTGCTCTTTACTTATAAGGGTCTTACTAAGATAAACATGCTATTTCTTTGCTCCTGTTACAGAAAATGAATTGAATTGGTGAATAGCTGTTGTTCTTTATGATTTTCAATAAGATATACATCTCTGTTATAAATGTGTTGTGGTTTAACCCCAGACAGCAGCCTAGCACCACACAGCCGCTCGCTCACTCCCCCCAGTGGGATGGGGGAGTGAATCAGAAGAATAAAAGTGAGAAAACTCATGAGTTGAGATAGACAGTTAAATAGGTAAAGCAAAAGCCACGAGCACAAGCAAAGTAAAACAAGGAATTCATTCACTGCTTCCCATCAGCAAGCAAGTGTTCTCCAGGCCATCTCCAGGAAAGCAGGGCTCCATCACATGTAAGAGTGACTTGGGAAGACAAGTACCATCACTCCAAATATGCCCCCATTCCTTCTTCTTCCCCTAGCTTTATATACTGAGTATGATGTCATATGGTATGGGATATCGCTTTGGTCAGTTCGGGTCAGTTGCTCCAGATGTGTCCCCTCCCAACTTGTTGTGCACCCCCAGCCTACTCACTGGTGGGGTGCTGTGAGAAACAGAAAAGGCCTTGATGCCATGTAAGCATTGCTCAGCAATAACTAAAACATCCCTGTATTATCAGCACTGTTTTGGTCACAAATCCAAAACATATCCCCATACTAGCTACTATGAAGAAAATTAACTCCACTCCAGCCAAAACCAGCACATTCTCCACTCCCTATCCAGTACTATTTTTGTCATGCCCAGGTCCCACACTATACAATACATCCTCATTAACCACCAGACCCCTTCCCATCCTTTGACACAATACACAGATACCATTCCCGTAGTCTATGGACCACCTGTGAGAAATGTCTGTAAAATGTCCATAAATGTCACAGAATCATCTAGGTTGGAAAAGACCTTGAATATAATCTATTTCAACCATAAACCTAACACTGACTGTTCCCGACTACACCATATGCCTAAGCACTATGTCAACCCAACTCTTAAACACCTCCAGGAATGGGGACTCCACCACTGCCCTGGGTCGCCATTCCAATGCCTAACAACCCGTTCTGTAAAGAAATACTTCCTAATATCTAGTCTAAACCTTCCCTGGCGCAACCTGAGGCCATTCCCTCCTGTTCTATTGCTTGTTAGTTGGTTAAAGAGACCATCCCCAGTTCTCTGCAACCTCCTTTCAGGTAGTTGTAGAGGGCGATGAGGTCTTCCTTCAGCCTACTCTTCTCCAGACTAAACAACCCCAGTTCCCTCAACCACTCCTCATACGACATGTGCTCCAGACCCTTCACCAGCTTCGTTGCCCTTCTCTGGACACACTCGAGTAATTCAATGTCTTTTTTGAAGTGAGGGGCCCAAAACTGAACACAGTAATCGAGGTGCAGCCTCACCAGTGTTGAGTACAGGGGTAAGATCACTTCCCTGTCCCTGCTGGCCATGCTATTTCTGATGCAAGCCAGGATACCATTGGCCTTCTTGGCCACCTGGGCACACTGCTGGCTCCTGTTCAGCCGGCTGTCAATCAACACCCCCAAGTCCCTCTCTGACTGACAGCTCTCCAGCCACTCCTCCCCAAGCTTGTAGCGCTGCTGGGGGTTGTTGTGGCCGAAGTGCAGCACCCGGCATTTGGCCTTATTGAAACTCATACAGTTGGCCTTAGCCCATCACTCCAGCCTGTCCAGATCCCTCTGCAGAGCCTCCCTACCCTCGAGCAGATCAACACTCCCACCCAGCTTGGTGTCATCTGCAAACTTACTGAGGGTGCACTCGATCCCCTTGTCTAGATCATCAATAAAGATGTTAAACAGGAGTGGCCCCAAAACTGAGCCCTGGGGGACACCACTTGTGACCGGCCGCCAACCAGATTTAACTCCGTTCACCACAACTCTTTGGGCCTGGCCATCCAGCCAGTTTTCTACTCAGTGAAGTGTGTGCCCATCCAAGCCATGAGCAGCCAGTTTCACCAGGAGAATGCTGTGGGAAATGGTGTCAAAGGCCTTCCTAAAGTCCTAACATCCACAGCCTTTCCCTCATCCAATAAGCAGGTTGCCCTGTCGTAGAAGGAGATCAGGTTTGTCAAGCAGGACCTGCCTTTCATAAACCCATGCTGACTGCTCCTGATCATCTGGTTGTCCCACATGTGTTGTATGATGGTACTGAGGATGATCTTCTCCATCAGCTTCCCGGGCACCATAGTCAAGCCTACAGGCCTGTAATTTCCTGGATCATCCTTCCGTCCCTTCTTATATATGGTCATCAAATTGGTCGATTTCCAATCTGTCGGGAGCTCCCCAGTCAGCCAGGACTGCTAAGTAAATGATGGAAAGTGGCTTGGCGAGCACCCCAGCCAGCTCCTTCAGCACCCTCGGGTGTATCCCATCTGGTCCCGTAGACTTGTGTATGTCTGTGTGATGCAGTAGGTCACTGACTATCTTCTCCTGGATTGGGGGGGCTTGGGGTGTGTGGCTGTCATTCTCCCCGTCTGTCTTCTGGCTGAGGAGGCTGGATTCCCTCAATACAACTAGTCTTTTTATTAAAGACTGAGGCAAAGAAGACATTAAGTACCTCAGCCTTTTCCTCATCACTTGTTACCATGTTTCCTCCTGCATCTAGCAGTGGATGGAAGCTCTCCCTGATTCTGTCAAGCAGGTGCCTAAACAAGTCAAAGTCAGCCCTTTGGGAGTCCAGGATGTCAGTTCTGCTGCCCCCTCTCCTGGCCTCTCTAAGAATAGAGAACTCTATTATTTCATGATCGCTGTGCCCTAGTCGGCCTCCAACCTCCACATCATCCACCAGTCCTCTGTTCACAAAGAGGAGATCCAGCAGGGCACCTTCTCTGGTTGGTTCTCTCACCAGCTGTGTCAGGAAGTTATCTGCCACACATTCCAGGAATGTCTGGGACTGGTCCCGCTCTGCTGTGTTGTATTTCCAGCAGATGTCCTGGAAGTTAAAGTCTCCCACAAGAACAAGGGCCAGCGATTGTGAGATTTCTCCTAAGTGCCTATAGAATATTTCATCTACCTCTCTGTCCTGGGGGGTGGCCTATAGTAGACTCTTACTACAACATCTGCCCTGTTGTCCACAGAGTTAATTTAGTCTCTGACTTTGATCTCCATCTATTGTGATGGTCACTCAGGATAGGAGAGGTGGTGTGAGGCAAGCAAACCCCATGGCAAGCACAGGAGCCTGTCAATTAATAGCTAAACAGCAATAACAGCTATAAATTTGATCTAGCACACTAAAATCAAATCTGTCGCTGTCTCGAATCTTTCAAGCCCCACATTGGACACCAGAAAAGACTGTCATGGTTTAACCTCAGCCGGCAACTAAGCCCTGCACAACCACACACTCACTCCCCCACAGCAGAGTGGGGGACAGAATCAGAAGAGTAAAAGTGAGAAAACTCGTGGGTTAAGATAAAGACAGTTTAATAAGCAAAGCAAAAGCTATATACAAGCAAAGCAAAATGAGGAATTCTTTCACTACTTCCCATCAGCAGGCAGGTGTTAGCCATCTCCAGCTCCATCACACTAATGGTTACTTGGGAAGACAAACGCCATCACTCTTAATGTCCCCCTTCCTTCTTCTTCCCCCAGCTTTATATGCTGAGCATGATGTCATATGGTATGGGATACGCCTTTGGTCAGCTGGGGTCAGCTGTCCCGTCTGTGTCCCCTCCCAACTTCTTGTGCACTCCCAGCCTGCTCGCTGGTGGGGTGATGTGAGGAGCAGAAAAGGCCTTGACGCTGTGTAAGCGCTGCTCAGCGATAACTAGAACAGCTATGTTATCAGCACTATTTTGGTCACAAATCCAAAACATATCCCCATACTAGCTACTATGAAGAAAATTAACTCTACCCCAGCCAAAATCAGCACAAAATGATTTCAAAGACAGCTCTAGTTGTTAGCATTTTTCTGGCTAAAAATCTTCACAGGAGTCCTGGCAGCATGGGGTCTTTCTGACCTCCTATCTCCTTTACTGTTGATATATTCCACAACTACAGATTATGGAAGCATGAGGAAATGTCACATAAGAAGAAATAGAGTGGACATCATTCAGTTGCTTAATTTCTGTCTACCATTAAGTCAACATGCAAAGATAATAATAGCCAGCAATATCAGATAGCACTTTGCTGTCATCTGCTTTGACTCTGCAAATAACGTCCGTGTAGCTGCTTCAGACCATGATTCATGATCAAACGCCTTTCCACAACACTGTTAAGGAACCATTTAAACAACTGTCAATGGCAAATTTAAAGCCTGTCATTACTATAGACAGGCTTCAGGACAAAAATAAGAATTTCTTTTGGTGAAGGTTTTAGGACCAGTTTAGGATTAGATTTTTACAGATCTTGTTTTGAAAACACTGAGAAGTTGATTAAACACTTTTTTAAAATTTGTTCTAGATATTTTTTGTCCTAATCTGGTCCTAATGTACCTTTTTGATCATCTAACTAAAGAAAGATATTTTTTTTGCTTATCCCCCACATTATATGGTTAATATAGACATAATTTTATGTTTCAAGGATAACTTGCAGTACCCAATCATACTGCAACGTGAAACTAAAATTGTCCAGCACATAGGAATTAATTTTTCATGTTCTAATAAAAAGAATATATATAAAAAAGAGGGCTCTTAAACATCCAATTCATTGTGATGTTCCTCTGAATATTTTATCTTCCTACATTTTTCGTATTTGTCTCCCTGGCATCTAGTTCTCGTCACATATCTGAGAAGTTTGAGTTCTCTGCTGAAGATTATACTGTCTTTTCATAATAATCCTTATATCCTTTATTCTTCTCCATTTTTGATGGCATTACCTTTTCCAGGCACATTGTTTTTTCAGGTGTTTGGTTCCCTACTTACCTAACTTACTTTTTATTGCTTGGAGATTTTTAAACTAAAACAAATAAACTAGTTATTTGCTCATGCTGTTAGTCTATTTTCATCTTTCTGACTTTGGTTGTCCTTCTTTGCAGTGACCTTATCTGCTCTTCAAACATTTTGCTTTCCTTTAAATTTAGTTATTTTATAGCTTAATCTTTTCTTTAGGCACAAACAGCTTCAATTATACACCTTTAACTTAATTTGATTTTACCCACAAAAAAGACTTTTTCTTTTATAGTTTCAGAACACATCATGTTTATTTAAGATAGATCAGTGCATATTACATTTTTAATGGTTTATTAGATACGTCTTTTGCATGGTAGAGAAAAAAAAAGCCAAATATTGTCTCTTGCAACTTCCCCTATTTTTATAACATTTGCAGTACTTTACTAATAATAAGTAACTTTTTTTTTTTTTCCTAGTCTATCCCATTCATACACTAGGGATGGTACTTGTTCATTATTATATTGTTAATGAAGAGTACTTAACTCTTTTGTTTGCTTAGTGTTATTTCAAAAGTCACTGATGCATAGAAACAGTGGTCCAGTTGAGAGTCAAGCATATGAATATGCTGTGAGAGCTGAAGATGGCAGAAAGCATCTAGCAATATATCTTACATTTATGAAAAAGAGTATTAAACTCTTCAAAAAGTCTTATTTTCTCAAAGTGGCCCAGGAAAATTCAAATGAAAACATACAGATATATGAAGGTGAGAAATATCCATGCATTCTGTCTTCTCGATATTTTTCATGTTGACGTATGTAAAGGTATGTAATATTATCACACTTTGACAATTTTTGCCTTACTAAGTTTACAAGCTGGTTTTGTTTTTATTTTTTATTATGTATGTAATAATCTTATGGTATCCTTTTAAAATGGTCTATTTACATGGGCACTGTTTATCATGTGAGAATAACCATACAGAAGCACATTGAAGAACAGAAAAAAGGATGCTGTGCGAATAGTTTCTGCCATCCTTGATATAAGAGTAAGGTAGAAGGTCACTGTAGCAAGATAAAAGTATTGTAATGCAGATTACATTAATTTTCTCCCATTTGCTGCTAGAGAAGAGAACAATCTCACAGACCTTCCCACACGCATTTTTCAAAACATGTGGCTTGTTATTAGTTCAGCTAAATGATAACATTTGCAAGCGAAAAATATGGGATAATACTTCTGCTTTATAATCTTGTGTCACAACTGCAAAACTATTAAAATTACTCTATTGTCCCTTGAAACTCTTCATGATGCCAGGCAGTAAAAAAGACAATTCCCACTATCCTGCATCATCTGAGATTGTCCTCCTAGTTCACTGAACGCTGTGATAATTCAAGTCATAGCTTCTCCTCTATAACTTCACAGGACCAGATGGCACTGTATCAGTCTGTCACTATTTTGCTTCAGTGGGGCCAATCCCTTTTATGTCAGTAGAAGATTTCTTCTACCATATGCAATGCTTGGAGCTACGTAACTTCATCCTTGAAGTCTGTTTGGTTAAATGTTAAACAACATTTACTAAATTGAAAAATGAGTTGACACAAGTGGGTTTTTAATTTATTCCAGTAACCTCAGCCAAATTATTTCAGTAACTTCTCTAATAAGTTCTGTCTTTGGTCAATAATCCTGTACCAGTTTTGGCTGGGATAGAGTTAATTTTCTTCACAATAGTTAGTGTGGGAATATGTTTTGGATTTGTGACCAAAACAGTGTTGATAATGCACGGTTGTTTTACTTACTGCTAAGTAGCACTTACACAGAGTCAAGGCCTTTTCTGCTCCTCACACCACCCCACCAGGGAGCAGGCTGAGAGTGCACAAGAAGTTGGGAGGGGACACAGATGGGACAGCTGACCCCAGCTGACCAAAGGGATACCCCATACCATATGACATCATGCTCAGCATATAAAGCTGGGGGAAGAAGAAGGAAGGGGGTCATTAAGAGTGATGATGTTTGTCTTCCCAAGTAACCATTAGGTGTGATGGAGCCCTGCTTTCCTGGAGATGGCTGAACACCTGCCTGCCGATGGGAAGTAGTGAATGAATTCCTTATTTTGCATTGCTTGTATATAGCTTTTGTTACGCCTGTTAAACTGTCTTTATCTCAGCCCACGTGTTTTGTTCCTTTAACCCTTCCAATTCTGTCCCCCATCCCACTGTGGGGGAGTGAGTGAGCAGCTGTTTGGGGCTGAGCTGTTGACTGCGGTTGAACTGCAACAAACCTGGAGCAAAACCTTCAGTCTCAATACAACTCACACTGCTGTGAGGTATATTGTTCACAGCAATGGGACAGCTCTTAACAAAGGGAACTACGTGAAACTGAGCTGTCACCTTCCCCTTCTGTGGTGCTATTATTGTTGTTAGAAGGTCCTGGGCCTCAAATCATTTTTATAGTCAGACAGAGAGATTGTGATCCTGATGAGCAGGTTTATTTAAGCTTCTTAGAGAAGGTACTGTATTACTCTTATAATTTGCACCACCCCAGAAAAAACCCTTACTTAAATGCATATATGTTTTCCAGTGCATGAGTGGACTTAGGTAGTCAACTTGCAAGTGCAAATTTGCATTACTAAATTGAAATTCTTTTCAGCCAGTAAGCCAAACCAGTAGGGCTACATTATGTTTTATGTCAAAGTTTAAATCTTGACTATTTGTGTAAAAATAGGACTGAATTGTGATTAAAGTACACTTTCTTAGATAAGCAGTGACCCATTTTTCTGTTCTCTGTATACGTCTTCAAGCACGTGATTCACCACTCAGTTGACTATGAAATATCAAAACAGATCTGTGGTAGAGGTGGGAATGGGAGAAGAGGAAAGAATTAGAGAGGGTTGTTTTTAGGGTTATCTTTTCTTAAAAAAATTAAGGAAAAAGAAGGTTTCTGTCTAGAGGGGGGAAAAAAAGTGGGGAAAAAAAGAGCAAGTTAAAATTGGAGCATGTTCTGTAGCATCAGCAATGCATCAACACCAGAAATCAGGCTCTTCTACACCTTGGTTTCTTCCAGTGAAAATTCAAATTAATTTAATTATCCTTATGGATGTTTCAAATACCAGACTGCAAAAGCATTTATTTGAAGTGGTATAACAGACTTTAACTGGGTTAGCAAAATAGACATTTTATCCCTGAAATAAGCAACACATTCCTGAGCCATATGTATCTAGATGTTGAAGATTACAGAAAATTAATTGTTCACAAATTGATTGTTCACACTGTTTTGCCCCCGAGAGGACATGCAAAAGATTCTAGTTCTCAATGTCTGCATTATGCAGGCTCTAGAGGATGTACTGCATCATTTTCTATTACTTTTTTTTTTTTTTTTTTGGCTGAAAAGAGTTGGCATATGCAATTGGGAATGTAGGGGAAAGGAAACCAGAAAAGAACATGTATAGCTGAACGAGAACTAAAATCAGAAGCTTTTCTATGCATCACCATCTGAGTAGTAGATAAGAAGTAGACTTTCAGTACCCTGAATCCCTTACTTTCTGTTTAACTACTTACTGTGATTTTTCAGATATTGACGTTCTTTTGTAAGCGTGACTGGGACTTCCGATACTCCTGCAGCAAAAATAATAATAATAGTAAAAAAGATCATTGATTGAGTTTTTGATCCTTAGAGAAACAAAGAGAGGAGTTGGCAAAACTGCCCTCTTAGACTTTCAGACGGCTAACTTTGACCTGTTCAAAAGACTGATTAACAAAATCCCTTGGGAGGCTGCCCTGAAGGATATGGGAGTCCAGGAAGGCTGGACATACTTCAGGAGAGAAGTCTTAAAGGCACAGGAGGAGGCTGTTCCCGTGTGCTGAAAAACAAACAGGCGGGGAAGGAGACCAGCCTGGCTAAACAGGGACCTTTGGATGGATCTCAAGAACAAAAGGAGAATCTATGACCTCTGGAAGAGGGGGCAGGTCTCTCATGAAGACTATAAAGATGTAGTGAAGTTATGCAGGGAGAACATTAGGAGAGCCAAAGCACAACTATAGCTCAGCTTGGCTACAGCTGTTAAGGATAATAAAAAATGTTTCTATAAATTCATTAACAGCAGAAGGAGGATTAGGGAAAATCTCCTTCCTTTATTGAATGTAGAGGGAAACATGGTAACTAAGGATGAGGAAAAGGCTGAGGTGCTCAACACCTACTTTGACTCAGTCTTTAGCAGTGGAACTGGCTGTTCCCTGCACACCCAGCCTCATGAGCTGGGAGATGGGGAGGGGAAGCAGATTGAGGTCAGCACAGTTGACGAGGAGGTGGTCAGAGACCTGCTACACCGCTTGGATGCACACAAGTCTGTGGGACCAGATGGGTTACACCCAAGGGTGCTGAAAGAGTTGGCAGATGTGCTCGCCAAGATGCTTTCCATGATTTACTTGATGTCATGGTTAACTGGGGAGGTCCCACTAGACTGGAGGGTGGCAAATGTGACACCTATTTACAAGAAAGGCAGAAAGGACGATCCAGGAAACTACAGACCTGTCAGTTGCTGACCTCAGTGCCAGGGAAGGTCATGGAGCAGGTCATCTTGGGTGCCATTAAAAGTCATATAATGGACAACCAGGGGATCAGGCCTAGTCAATATGGGTTTATGAAAGGCAGGTCCTGCCTGACAAACCCGATCTCCTTCTATGACAAGACGACCTGACTGTTGAACGAGGGAAAAGCTGTCGATATTGTCTACCTGGATTTTCGAAAAGCATTCGACACAGTTCCCCGTAGGATTCTCATAGAAAAACTGGCTGCCCATGGCCTGGATGAGCAAACGGTCTGCTGGGTCAAGCACTGGCTGGATAGATGGTCCCAGAGAGTGGTGGTCAATGGAGCTAAATCCAGCTGGTGGCCAGTCACAAGTGGTGTTCCTCAGGGCTCAGTGTGGGACCATTTCTGTTCAACATCTTTATTGATCATCTTGATAAAGACATAGAGTGTATCATCAGAAAATTAGCAAATGGCAGCAAGTTAAGCGGGAATTTCGATCTGCATGAGGATAGGGAGGCACTACAGAGAGACTTGGATAGATTGGATCGGCGGGCCAACGTTAACGGGATGAACTTCAACAAGGTACTTGGGCCACAACAACCCCATGCATAGCTACAGGCTTGGGAAGCTGTGGCTGGAGAGCTGTCTGGAAGAAAAGGATCTAGGGGTTCTAACTGACAAGCAGCTGAACATGAGCCGGCAGTGTGCCCAGGTGGCCAAGAAAGCCAACGGCATCCTGGCTTGTATTAGAAATAGTGTGACCAGCAGAAGTAGGGAGGTGAGAGTCCCCCTGTACTCTGCACTGGTGAGGCCACACCTGGAGTATTGTGTCCAGTTTTGGGCACCTCAATACGAGAGGGATATCGAGGTGCTGGAGCGAGTGCAGAGGAGGGCAACGAAACTGGTGAAGGTCCTGGAGAACAAATCCTATGAGGAGAGATTGAGGGAGCTGAGACTGTTCAGTTTGAGGAAGAGAAGGCTGAGGGGAGACCTCATCACTCTCTACAACTACCTGAAAGGACACTGTAGAGAGGTTGGTGCTGGTCTCTTCTCACAGGTGATTAGTGACAGAACAAGAGGGAATGGCTTTAAACTCCAACAGTGGAGGTTTAGACCGGACATTAGGGAAAAATTTTTCACAGAAAGAGTGGTCAGACAGTGGAATAGGCTGCCCAGGGAGGTGGTGGAGTCACCACCCCTGGATGTGTTTAAGGGTCATTTAGATGAGACGCTGGGGGATATGGTGTAGGGGAGAACCTTGTAAAATAGGGCTGATGGTTGGACGCGATGATCCCAAGGGTCTTTTCCAACCTGAATGATTCTATGATATCCATTTGGAAATACTTTGTTTGTGATTCTCTGAGCATGTGGCTAGGAGGGATCATGTTGAAACTACTGTTGCATGTCTATTCATCTCAGTTATAAAACTGGAGGAAATTTCATCTAGCTTATGTATGTAAAAATATTTAGCTTTTTAGCATGGTTTCTTATTGACAATATGCTTTACAGCTATACTTCCTCCTCACCCACTCATTCTCATGTTTCTATATAAAATTTTTAACATCATGGTCACTATCAATGAAATTCAGCAGAGTGCTAAATGCAAAATAGATAGTGAATGGTTATAAGCTTCATGAAAAGCTCTGGGATCTCGAGAGTGTTCCCTTTGAAGAAAAAGACGATAAAAATTCAACTGTTATCCTTCCAGCATGGTGGCAGGTGACTTCCATGTACTTAATTACAGTGCAAGCTATCCTTGTCCCACTAAAAGTCCAAAACAAGCTAGATAATTGTGGGGATGGGTGGAACCTAGAGGTATTGCAGTGATGACATGACAGAAAATCTTAGGGAAATAAACTCCATTTGTTTCATTGTTCACAAAACAACTTCTATTACATTATTTTTCCCATCTTTTTGTTTGCTTGTTTACTTGTTCCTCTTCCTAAAATGTGAAGCTGTTGCCTAGTTTCCTAAGGAAAAATAATACATAATACCTTCATCAAACTGCCACATAATAAAAAAAAAAAAAAAAAAAAGAGTGTTCCTGGAAGGAGGTAGGTCCATGAATCAGTCAATTCTTCCTCAATATTTGCCATAGAATTTAGCACTTCATTTAAATTCTTTTTTTATTGCTCCCTCAATTAAACATTGTTAATAACTAGCACCTCTGTGAGAAAGGTGTTGAAAGGTTTGGTTCTTTGGCATTTGGGAAGCAGTTGAACTTCTCTATGGAATAGTGTTTTGTGAGTGCTGTATTTATTAAGTTAGCATATATACATGGGCAAATGCACTGGCCTTTCAACACATTAAGACATAATTTTATAGGATTATAAACAAGTATATTTGGAGCATTGTGGTACAGAACATAGAAAAAGTACCTTACTAAAAATGGCTTAATATTTTATGATAATGACCCAATGAACCTTGTAGACAAGAAGAAATAATTAAAAAGAGTAATAGAAAAACAGCTAAAAAGGAGATGGATTAGTACTGGAATGGCTATATAACAGAAAAAGCATTTGTCCTTAATCTCTAGGGGTAAGGCTAGGGATAGTGATTCATGGTTAAAGAACATGAAAAGCAAACCATGTAAAATTTACACCTAAAAAATCATAATTATATTACTATAACCCAGAAATGCAGGCTTTTTCTTTTTTATTCAATAAACGTATTTAGGCTGGAGAATACCAATAGTAAAAAATGCAATGAGAATTTTTTCTAACAACACATTAGCATATTAAATATTTCTTCACTGACTGTCTCACTAAGTTTTAAAACCAGGTCCCCTGCATCTGTTTATCTGTGACACACTTGCAACACTCTCCTACAATAGTTCTTTTCCTCCGCTATATAAATCACAGCCTTGGCATACCCATTTCCAGGTCCTCTGGCTATAGCTATGCTGCAGGACGTCCTAGCTCATGGTTTCATTCAGCCTTCCCCATATCTTCCCCATGGAAAGAAACCTGGACAAGCAGTTTAGAGGAAATTATTTCATGAGCCTGACATGGCTGTGATAGAAGTCCCTGATTATTTATCAGGAGAAAAAGACTGCAGCAAGGTTTATACTGATGAAAAGTATTAATGAAACTCAGCAGAGTACTAGATATCAAAAAGACAATAACTCTGCAAGTGATCAGCAGTGTCACTGCTGAGGGAAAGATGATAAAAACTTTGCCGTTATCCCTTTGTTTGGTAGCAACAAACTTTACTGCAGTGTATGGTTATGCTGTACTGTGTAATTTAGATATGCCCAGTAAAAAGCACCACCTGGGCTGTTTTGTGAGGAGACCTATAGCCCAACCTACCCGAACAAGTTCTGTCACCATCTGTGGGATGATAGATCCTTACCTGCAGAATTCCAGGACATTTCTGTCCTTGGCATCTTCCACCAAAGCCTGGCTGAACTAACCTGTGCTGAGTTCTATATTGCCACAGCAAGAATGCAACTACTACACTAAAGTTTTCCTTTTAAGCCTAGCTTGGCTACCTTTAATCATTGCCTGTGTGTAGCTTAGAGAACACCTCTAAGTTCAGCCTTCTTGGGTTAAATAGGGAGGATAACAGTTTTTTAATACCTTTTCAAGGCCTTTGAGCAGTATTTGGAAAGCTTTGTTACTCCTAAATGAAAGACATGGTGTCTCTCACCTAAAGAACTCTTTTAAGGATACCTGTGAAAACAAAGAATGAATTTACATACATCTAGAGGGAGATAGGAGTTTAAATGCCTTTGCATGTCTGACTCTGTGCTTCTGGAAAAATAATCACGAGTTTTGTGAACCTCCGTGCTCTTTTTTTTCTCCACTTTTATCATTGTATGTAAATATCAAATTTTCTATCCCATTCTTCCTAAACCCTCATTTGCTCCTGCCTACCTTTGTGGACTTCAGCCCGCTTCTGAGCACGAGCTAGCATTCAGCTACATGTGTTATTCCATGTCTTTCCCCTTTTTACAACTTATCATTACTCATCTCCCTCCCTTTAACCTTCCAGCATCACATTGTCTATCTAGGCTGTTGAAGCACACCATCTAGAAAGCATCTTTACACCTAATATGCCCTTACAACAGCAGAGAACATTTCCTCTCTTCTTTGCCAATTAGAAGCAGCACAATAGTCAGTTGTGCAAGTTTCTTTGATACTCTGCAATCTTCAGAGCCTTTAGGTCGTAGTAGTAGCTTTATCTTTGCTAAGAGTGCAAAGCTATCTGGTCGTTCTTTATATATGATATAAAGTTTGGCTGAGTTAGACAAAGGAGCTTTTTGAGGAGATGGGGAGCACTGCTTTCCTTGCTTAGATGTAGACCTACACCTTCAGAAATTCCATCACAGAAAATGGATGGAATTCTTAGTATTTTTAGGTAAAGTCTACCTTTTGTACACATTCTTAGTACTGAAAGACAGAACATAGATGAAGAAACTGCTGTTAAAGGAAAAAACACACATTTTCAGTGACAAACTAGTGCAATTTGCTTAGAAGTTTAATTTACATGTAAGTTTTTGCAATTATTTGCAGAGATTTTAAACACCATATTCCTTAAATTCTTGTCTCCCTATCAATGATTTCTCTATAACTACTTGATACATAATTCATTGAATTATCATCAAAGCCACTAGCTGGATGTTTGATCATTGAAACCTAAGACCTTACATTTATTTATATAGTACTTGAGGGACCAGGATAAGTGAACACATTGTACCTCACTCCCCATATTACCATAAATCTTACCACTTATTTTTTATCTCTCTAATAAAGTGATTTTTCATGGGTTGGTTAATTTTAAGCACAGATGCACAGCACTTCTTTAATTTAATGAGGGAACATAGAACAATATGTTAAACAATTTATTTTCATATGTGTCAGATAACTGAGACATTGTTCTTGAGAGAAGCAAAGAAAGATAGACCAGCAGTTTTGCAATAGTATATGTAATACATGCTTTTTCCCATTAAAAATAACAATCCTTTAGTGGAATCTAAATTTTGTTGCCTAAAATAGTTTCCATTAGCACCAATGTTTGCTAGGGAGTTAAAAGTTTCATCTACCCAGATGATGAAGTCTAGCAATGGAATCATCACTGTGCTGACAGGCTTCCTTTAGCTCCATATCCATAGTCCATTCTACCCACCCTGAACATCATCACATCAGGCATATCTGTAACACAGATATATTCTTAAATATATACCTCACAGGTCTTATGATTATTCCCTACAAAAGTAATTATTTTTTTTTTTTTTATATCAATTCCCCTCTGGTACTGCCAGTCTTCACATACTTTTCCTTTCTAAAACTCTTGCTGCTTATCCCAACCTGAAGCTGCTCCCATTAATAATTTTGTTTAATTTTGTAAGTGTTCTCTGTAGCCAAGCAGACATCAGATCCTGTCTTTCTTGTGTAGTATTTGGGTTTTTTCTGTTTCCAAAGAGCTCTACCTTTAAACACTCCCTGTGAAATATGCAGGGGAAAAGCAATAATGAAGTGAAAATGAACAATTAGCAAGATTAGTGTGGCTAAGGAATGATATGGATAATTGATTTCCCTGTCCTCAGAACTGGCCAGCACCATAGTGCTAGCAGTCACAGAAATTTGAGAAAGAAACAACACAAAAAATCAAAGGACAATGTTAATTTGAAGATACTTTTTTTTAATTAGTAAAGATGTTATCAAAATAATTCAAAAGACCATTTTTAAACTCCTGCACACAAACAACTTGTCACCCTGATTAATTTATATATTTCTGACAAATATTTTTAAATTTGTTGTTTGGAATTTAATTTGAATGCATCTTTCTTCTTACCTAAGAAAATTAGATTTCCTTATGCTGAATGTCAGATCTTTGCCTTATATTCAGTTTCTCTCTCAGCAAGTGAAAGCCTTCAGCTGCATTAAGTTTTGCTATTGAAATATAAGACTGCAGGATGTTGCCTTTATATGATTCTCAGCCAGCCACATTCAATATTACAGGAGATATATAGGAATGAAAGAACTGAGAAGGCCTGTGAAAAAGAAGGGATGGAAGCATACTAAGAAAGGACAAAGAAAGAAATTACTTCTTGGGGAAAGGATGAATCAACTGAAGAGGAGAAATAAAAACAGAAAGTTATGGCCACTTTCTGGGTTAAGCAACAAGTTACTTTTTTCTCATCTTGCTCTTGAAAGTTGCTATGTCTTCCTGTTTTTTATGCTTTTGTAGGGATTCATTAATAGAAATATTCATTAATAGAAATATCGATATGATGTAACTGATAATATAATGGTAGCTCCAGAATGATTGTACAAATACCAATGTTAGATACTGAGACTGCCCAGCATGACCCAGAGTATCACAAAAGACTTGAGCAAAACTCACCTTATCTCAGAGCTTTTGTATCTTTGATCAGCTGTGTTCTCACTGCTGTGACTGCGGTGTTTCAAAATTCAACTGTAATAACTGTAACTCAACTGTAACTGTAACAAATGTAAAGAAAAAAAAAAGTGCTTTAAAGAAGGTTTCTGTCGTTTGTTCATTTGTTTCACAACAACCCTACAATTGCAGTAAAGTTTCCATCTTTAGTTTTTCCAAGCTTGCTTAAAAAGAAAATATCTATGATTCCTGATAGTGACAGTGAATGAAATTTTGATCGTGTCCTAGAGTCATCATCATTTTAGGGAGTTTTTTCACTAAAATAGATGCCTGTTCCTCAGAAGTGCAATACCTTAATCCTTATTTCTTTAAGTAGAAGTAGACTTACAGACAGTACTGGGACACCATTGATCAATGAGGTGAGCGATTTCTTTCTGTAATATTTCAGTGAATGAGATTTCGTATAGGACTTCAATTTACTGAGATAAATGGAAGCTGTTTCAGCTTGTTTCATCATGGAAGAGAAGGTAAAGGACTAAACGAACTCATTAAATATTGGCTAGTCTGTGACAGGGCATGATGGACAAGCTCTGAACAGGTACTGGAACAGAAATCTGCAGTGAAACCTGATTATATTTAACTATTCTTCTTTCAGGCTTCCAGCGTCTTTACATTCAAATTCTTTGGATTAGACTGCATTCAGTGAGTATAGCTTGTAATATTTACTTCCAAAGCCAGTGGATTAGACATACTCCTTGATAAGGTCTAAAGCATTTTCAGGAGGGGATAATCACATTCTCTGGTGCCAGATATTAGGTGATAATACCATTTGAGGAAATTGTTTAGTGCATATAGGAGCAATAGTACAGTCACTGCAGTGCCTTTTCCAAGATGCGAGGTCATGTATGAATCTCGAGACTAGACTGGCTGTTATTTTTTTACTTTTTGGCAATGACAGGTCTTACGTCTAATACCCTAATTTCAAAGACAGATAACAGTCTTTCAGACAGCAATTTAACAGAATTTTACTAAGTACCAATAATGTTTTTGCACATTTCTTGGTCAATAGGACCTAAAATGTCACTCACTTGTGTTCCAATTCAAGAGAATGTTAAAATGGATTAATATTTTCACATTCATATTTAAGAGCTTTCCTGAATAGGGATCCTAACAGGGCCCCATTCATATCATCAGAAAATGACATCAGATTCCAAAAATCTAAAATTGACAGATAAATCTGCAAAATGCATGTTTCATATACCAACCCAGTGTCCCAGGCCACAGTGAGCCAAATTATTTTCTCAAAGACCATTTTTCCCACAATGTAGCTCTAAGTTTGGAAACATTTTGGCAAACTGTTTTAAAAAAACAGCCATCGATCTGCAAAAAGCAAAATGCTACAGCCCCAAAACCAAAACCCCAGTTCTCAATCATAAAAAGAGACACAAAGGACAAAAAAATGAGCAAAGTTTTCAAAAATATAACTAAAATTGTAATAATAACATGATAACACAAAATAGAAGTACTTTGGTAGACAGTGAAAGAAAATGTGCTTTCTATTGCATATGGTGAATTGTGTTGTGAAGATATGAATATCATCTTCCACTCTTGAGAATGTCAGTAACAGTAGATTAAGTACTATCACTAACAGTAAGTTAAATACATTAAGAAAGAAAATATTATCATTACTTTATCAAAACCACCAAAATGTTGCTCCGAATTGGGTAATTGCATAGTTTTTGAGATTGACTTTAATACAAGGTCTTTGTCTTTCTATCAGTGGAGATGAAATATTAAAAATCAACATTTTCCATATTATTTCTGCAGTAGTTATACCATACATCATACTGAGGGCAAAAAAACATTCAAAAGATTATATGAATGTGCAAAGTTTTTGTCAAATAAAATATTATTTACCAGCTATGGCAAAGCAGCAAACAGAAAACATTATTTTCAGCAAGGCAGTAAGAAAAGTTTCAGTTGTGAATATTCATGAATACAGAGTATTATATATCACACACTTGAAGTTATGTCTTCTTTTGCCAGAGGATTTTTACCTTCCATCTCTTTTTAGATGAGAATTAAAAGTAATCTTTTCCCCTCATATTGGCTTCCTACTTTATAGGTCTCTTTTTCTTTCACTCTCACTTCCAAATTGTGACTCTAAATACAGTTCATAGAAAAGAGTCAAAATAAAGATACACTATATTGCATTGCTCATTTGGAGTTGTTATTCCTAGACAACTCCAAAATTTTTAAAATTATTAAACAATTGAAAAGACTTATAATCACATCTGACTTACCTAGTCACTAATGGATCTCACTAGTCATACTGGAATGCTGGATAGCATTTAAACATATGACTAGTCTCACTGACTTCTCCAGAAGTACTGTTTGATTAAAGACTGCAAAATTTATCCCATATGTAGCATTGTTTCCAAAACAACAAAATATGATTTCACATTGTTTTAATGCAAGCAGGAGTTTAGCTAAAGAATTTATTTCCTGTGTAACAGTGGTTCTGGTCCTTATGGGTAAAAATTTAATCTTAGATCCATATAGAGATAATTCAGTTTGCCATCCTGCCTTAAGTATTTTGATCATAATGATACAACATAAGGAAATCATGGTTTCTGGTCCATCATATCACTTTGAGGGCATGAATAGTGTTCTGCTCCATGCAGGACACTATTATCCTGATTCAAATAGTCTATAAAATGAGTATCAATTTCTATTATCTGCACAGAAAGATGACTACCTCAACAGAAAACCTATAAGAAATTGGATAGCTTCTTCATAAACTCAAGGATTACTCTATAGAAATTAAATATAAAGGTGCACAAAGTAGCAATTAAATAATTTTAATCTATGCAAACCATACTCTAATTAAACACTCACCATCTCATTACAAAAAAATGAAAGACCTTTAGATACAGTGATTTATCACATCAGGATAATTCCATATCCTATTTAACCATTGATGCATGTCTAAAATCTGATTTCCCCTGAAATTTAAGCTGCTGTCTTATATTTTTCTTCCACAAGAAACCTGCCTAAAGAGCTCTTTGACGCTGCAGGAAAGAACAAAAGCTATATCCCGTATTTGCCAACAAAGCATGAGCTGAGAAGACAAATAAAGTGTTCTCCTAGAACTGGTGAAACTGGTGGCTCACAACTCACACCACTTCAGACACCACCATGTTCTTCCATCTTTGCGCTTTTTCAAAACAATGCAAAAAAAAAAAAAAACACCCCAACACCATGTTTTACAGTCATATTCTAATAATTGATTCATTAAGGCAATAATTACATCTTGCCTGCCAGACCCCCACCCAGTCTCTCTCTTACTCCCCCTTCTCAACAGGACAGGGGAAGAAAATAAGATGGACTAGCTCATGGGCTGGGATAAAGGCAGTAAAATAAGACAAGCAAAAGCTGTGTAGAGAAACAAAACAGTAAGAGAAATTCATTTACTACTTCCCATCAGCAGGCAATGTCCAGCCAATTCCTAGGAAGCAGGTCCTCAGTATGCATAGTGGTGGATAGAAACGTAAAAACATTGAAGCATAGTGCATAGAAGCCAAATGCCATAACCTCGAATGTCCCTCCATACTCTTCATTTCTCTGAGGTTTTATTGCTGAGCACAACAGTATGGAATATCCCTTTGATCAGTTGGGGTCAGCTGTCCTGGTCGTGTCCCCTCCCAACCTCTTGCCCACTTCCAGCCTACTGGTCTTTGGCTGGGGGCAAGTTTGAGAGAAAGCCTTGATGCTGTGCATGCACTACTCAGCGACAGCCAAAACATTGGTGTGTTATGAACACTTTTCTAGCCACAAATGCAAAGCATAGCACTTTAGGGGTGCTATGAGGACAGTTAACTCTATCCCAGCCAAGCCCAGTACAGTAAGTAAGGAAAGACAACTCAAGAGTGAAAGACATGTGACCACTGGGGAGGCAAACAGGAACAACTACTTAGTGAGCATTATAATTTTCTTTTATTCTACTCTTTCTAAATAGATTTGATGGAAAATAACCTGTGAACATTTACTCTAAAACAACTGTTGTAGGTTTATTTGTTTAGATCTAAATGGGAAAATAAAAAGGTTTCCTCTCAATGTAAGATGAAAAACTACTGTTGGTCCAATCAAATTGTGTCCACAGTCCCAACTGGGTGTGTGACTAAATGGGCAGGTCAAATCCCCAAATATCCAACTCCTTGTCTCTATCACCAGGTCTTATAACACTCAGTGAAAACGTAGATCTGGAAAACGTCTAAGAGGGGGCTGCTAGGGCTCCAGGATCTTCAACTCTTCTTTTAATTGCCTGTGTCAAAACAGATTGTATTTGGTGAACTGTGAAGAATGAAAAATGTATTTGTTTTAAATTATTTTGAAGAGAGCAGAGGTTATACTTCTCATCATGACAGTGCCAGAATGAGGTCCTGGTTGACATTGTTCCTTCAGAAATGTTGACTTTAACTCTGCTAAGAATTACAAGTTTTTGTTACTTATTGGGTGTTTAACTGTGAGGTTTAGGGGTATTTTTTTATAACTGAAACCTATGAAAAAAATATTTATATTTTAACAAGTATTTACAATTTAAGCAGTACACATGAATACATGTGTAACTTCATATTTTATATATATTTTGAACAGTGTTATGAATTAATCTTTTAACCAGTGAAATCAGCCAACGGACAATTACCCAACTCAGTAATTCCTTCCAAACACAACTTCCTGGTCAGAACAGGTACTTCAAAACAGGTCCAATTAGGGAGGGAAGAACTCTGTATTCAACAATATTGCCTTAGAAAATGAGACCAAGCTGAGTGGTGCGATTGACACACCTGAGGGACAGGATGCTATTCAGAGGGACCTGGACAAGCTTGAAAAGTGGGCCCATGTCGACCTCATGAGGTTCAAAAAGACCAACTACAAGGTCCTGAACATGGGTGGGGGAAACCCCTGGTATCAATACTGGCTGGGGGATGAAGGGATTGAGAGCAGCCCTGTGGAGAAGGATTTGGGGGTATTAGTGGATGGAAAACTGCACATGAGCCAGCAATGTGTTCTCGCAGCCGAGAAAGCCAACTGTATCCTGGGCTGCTTCAAGAGAAGTGTGACCAGCAGGTCGAGTGAGGTGATTCTCCCCCTCTACTCTGGTCTCATGAGGCCCCACCTGCAGTACTGTGTTCAGCTCTGGTGTCCCCAACATAAGAAGAACATGGACCTGTTGGAGAAAGTCCAGAGGAAGGGCATGAGGATGATCAGGGGCCTGGAGCACCTACCTGTGAGGACAGGCTGAGAGAGTTGGGGTTGTTCAGCCTGGAGAAGAGAAGGCTCCAGGGAGACCTTACTGCAGTCTTTCATACTTAAAGGGGGCTTATAAGAAAGACGGGGACAAACATTTCAGTAGGGCTTTTTTCAACAGGACAAGGGGTAATGACTTTAAACTAAAAGAGGGTGGATTCAGACTAGATACAAGGAAATTTTTTATGATGCATGTGGTGAAACACTGGAGCAGACTGCCCAGAGAGGTGGTAGGTGTCCCATCCCTGGAAACTTTCAAGGTGAGATTGGACGGGGCTCTGAGAAACCTGATCTAGTTACAGATGTCCCTTCTTATTGCAGGGGGGTTGGACTAGATGACCCTTTAAGGTTCCTTCCAGCCCACACCATTTTATGATTCTATGAAAATTAAATGTCGACTAAATCAATCCCTCTGTAATCCTGCTGCCTTAATAGTAAACAGGCAGTCACTTGTAGGCTATCTGAGTTTCTTGACCACATGTGTTAGACTTCATTTATAAGAACTAGTTCCACTGAGGTCATAAAATTATTCTTTCGCATGTTTTTCTGTGGACTCAGTTTCTCAGGACAACATAATACAACATGGGAGTCCAATGAAAGCTATTGCCAATGAATCTGTAAGCTTTTTTAATATTTAGGCTCACATTCACCCACAAGTGTGAAAGAGAAAGTTTTTCTTCATTCAGACAACTCTGTCTTATAATTATTAGTAAAGACAGTGAAAATTTGATGCAAAACTTTCTGCAGACAGTTCATGAATTTTCAGAACTTCATGGCCATCCCCTCTATGTCACTGTGTTGAAAGGAACAGTAAGAAGTCACTGGGAAAAAAAAATATTCAAAATTCAAGGTTCTGAGTTCAGCTCCATCCTGGGAGTTGCACACATCCATGTGCAAGGGGCAGGAAAAGATAACTGCAAATAAATGGGGAAAAACCTCACCTCCTCTGTAGACACCTTCCCTCATCCCACAGCCTCCAAGGCAAATCAGTGAAATCCCTGAGCATCAGTTTTTCCAAATCTCAGCCCACTGGCCTATAATGTGTATGTACAGTAGACATGGGTCTACATTTATTTTATTTTAGATAAAACAGAGTCCATAAACCTAGGTTTTGGAAAATGAAATAAAAAAGGCAAACACATGCCCTGCGCTGATAACAGTGCCTAAGCCTGCAGACAGCTTGCTGCTAAGGATGAACAGCTGCAAAAGTCAGCACTGAAGACATCCAACTGCACACCTACCATTAAAAAGTCTGGTGCAGCTGTCTTCTCTCACTGAAGACACGTTGCACGGAGATGTGGAGCCCCACTAAGTACCCCACTTAGTACCCAGGGCCTGCATCCAATCCCTGGACCACTATGGTCTTCAGGCAGCGCAGCCTGTAGCAAAACTGCTGCTGAGAGGTGGAGGGGAAACAGCAGCAGAAAACTGAGACATTACAGTAGATGAAAAAAAACTTCTACATATGTGAGAGAATTAGCTGAACCATGCTTTGAAATTCTGAAAATAGGTGAAATAAACCCTACCTTAAATATGTGCACGGTCTGCATCTATAAAACCTTATCCAAGAGAAGCTTTTTTCTGAACCCTGAGTCTTGTGCTCTGTTCTCCTTCTTGCTACTGCAGGGACTGAATTCTAAATTCCCTTTGCTTCACTACAGTCTGTGAGGCCATTTAAGTCCTTGGGAGTCGTTATTCCTGCCTGAAGGAAGGATGTGAAGAGTGGATCAGAATCTCCTCAGCCGTTAGCGCACGGACTGCAGCCTCTGTGCTCACCTGGCACATCAGGATATCTTAACTGATCTCTCTGACTGCAGGCGGTAAATCACATTAGAAAAAAAGCCAGACTGAATAATGGTGTGGTATTCTTTTAAAAGCACCTCACAGATCAAGACAAAGTTTCAGATCTACATCCAAAGCACCAATTCACTCTTTGCAGTGTTTTACAGTGTCTCTAATGTGGTTAGCCTAAGAAGTAACAGCAAGAGATTGCATCTAGGGCTTGAGCAGAGAGTCAGGAAGAAAGCAGTTGTTGTTGCTACGTATTTGTAAGAACTGTTGGTAAAAAAACAAACTCAAATACCTTATTGCAACTCTAGCTGCTGATGTGTCATTATACAGCCACAGAAATGGTCATATACTTAGAGCAGTGTACAGAAGCACATACATGACAAAGCAAGAACAGAAGTGGATATTTTTAAGGCAGGGAAGGGCCTAGCTTGTACAATACAAAAATGGGTTTGTATTACTCATCTACATCTGGATTTATTTTTTAATATCAACTGAAAGGAAAACCTTTCCTGTGCAGCCAAGGTATTGAACTGTCCTTTAAAAGAAGTCCTTCTCTCACATATGACCATACATTAAGTGATCTAGCAAGAAACCTATATGAAAAGGCTCTAACAAAGCTTGTACAAACACCAGACCTGTGAGTAAAATCTCCCTTATCCAGCAGCTGTAGCCAACACATTGTATATAGAGAACTTTGCTTTGTTTTGCCTTTAAATATCACTATATAACAGATGCATTGTAACTGGTAGGAAAAAATAAAACCTTTTTAGAGGCAACAGAGAGAAAAGAACATTTCTTTTCAATGGACATTAAAAAAACTGCATGCACATCTTCCCACACAGGGTTCAACTACAAGGTCATGGTTAATATCTTATTGTGTAGTTAAGACCCTGGGGAATAAATACTTTCCTCTGAGGAAAGACAAAGGTGCAATATTTTTCATTATAAAGAATCTTATCATGTCTCTTTAAGCAGGATTTGTGGAGTAAAACAAAAAAAATAAAAATACCCCCCATTGGGGGAGAGAAGCAGAGAGAGTTGACTTACTGTAAAAGGCTCATTTAATGGCTTTTGCATTGTAAAGAAGATGGCAATTCCCAGGGAGAAAGAGCAGCCTTTGGCTTGTCAGCCTTAATGAAGTGCACTCAGTACATAGCTTCAATGAAGATAGATATCAATAATAAGGTAGGTAAAACTGATGAGTTTGGGACCTATTTGCATAAACTGGTACTTACGCTTCTGAAATGCTCACATTACAAATACTGAAACCACACAGATTTCACTCTAACAGATTTACCACATTAAAGGAGTGCTATTTATCTACATAAATACAATTTTTGTGCTGGGTGCTAAATGGCGCATCAGGGATTTCCCAATTTATCAACTCTCCTACTTGCAACAACACAACTTTATGAACACAGCAGTATTTACAACTGGCTGTAGCTGTACATTTGTTATTTTTATCTTGCTTGTTCTAGATAGGAAAGAACTGGAGATTACATGACTTTTTATGATAAAACACTGAAAAAAAATCAAGTTAAGTTGCAGGAGGGGGTTTATTTGGTTTTGGGGGTCTGCATGAGGTAGGGGTTAGACTGTCAAAAGCACTATATTCCTACCTTGTAGTACATGGCAAGAAAGTACCAATTTGAATCACAAACAGATCTTTTTTCCCCGATGTATCCTCTGCAAGGATTCATCTGCAGCAGCATTAAACTACTCTGCCTGGTTGCACACAGTGACATCCACTGGTGCAGAGTATTTTTGCTGCAAGAATCACAGAAATACCATGTGTCATGATTAATTTAGGCTTTGAAAGCAATTTCATTCACTTCTACATTATCCAATACAGCACAGTATTTAGTACTGCTTAACTTTAAGCATGCAAGTATTTCCACATGGAAATGAGTTTAAGTGATTTGCTCATTGGAGTCAGGGCACTTTGAAAGACTCAGTCTTGAAGAATAGATGAAGTTCCCAGTTGGAGGATTCCCATCTCTTCTATATGGTTTATAACTCAACTTGCCAAGAAAACACAGTGCACAACTTATTATCTGCAGCCTCAACATCTGTTTCTTTTTCCTTTTTTTTCCTCCTCTCTACCTTCCCCAACAGGCCTAGAGTTCACGCCTCTGAGGAAGAAGTTGAAATGCAGGATGAAATCTATTGTATTCCACAATCTTGTGTGACTTTCTGCCAACATGAAAAAGCCCAGCAATGTGAAGAGTGGAAATCACCTTCCCAGGACTCAGCAATTCTGGGCTTTATGGACCAAGAAGATGAACAGCAACAGATATACCAAAGCCCTTCTGGACTGCACTTGTTGTGGAGCCTCCTGGAAAAAGCACAGTTTAACAACACAGCTCAGTGCATCTCAGATGTTTTGGAGTAATTGCATGCAACCAGCACAGCATCTGCACAAATTTCATAAAAACACAGGCGGAAGTATGGGTGCTCTGCATATAACTAATCTCTCTCCATCGTTTGAGGTTATGGTGATGTGCAAAGCTCTATTGTTTGAGGGAGTAAAATCCTAGATGAGTGGATTTAAGGGGAACCAGCAATCATATGTTATATCTCTAAATCGAATAGAAGGCAAACAGCTCAACGGGATTTTTTTTTTGTGCTACTGTAAAATGAGGAACAGATTATTGATAGATGTATTTACAGTTGAATTACTAGCTATGTTTCCTCAAAAATGTAATAAATGAAAAATGTGGGTTTGTTTTCAATTAGTGAGCTCAAAGTCATTTTTCTTGGTTCCCCCTATGATTTAAAGATTACAATGCTATATACTGAAGAATCTTTCAAATTAGCATACCTTTTTAATTAAACATGTAAAAACCGAAAAATTTGGACATCTTTGGAGTTCAAAAAAATATGTTCTTCCTAATTATTTTTCATATTTGGTATTTTCTGAAATTATTTTTTTTAATCATCAACAATTATGATACTAACATATCTGAAGTGTCACCAAACCCTACATTCCATTTCAGTTTTCCAAGTCCAAAGATAATTTTAAACCAGCTTTGAATATTAATTTTTTAATGAGTCTTCTCTAAAACCCCAGACCTGTCAAAAATTGCCAGAATACCTCTAGCTGACTGCTCTGTAAAGCCAGTGTGTTACTACTACAGAAAGCCTCCTTTTCCCTTATTTCATGTTATGCACCATTAGCAAACCTGTCAGCTGAATTCCAATTCTGTAATCTCTAGTTCTAGTGACAGCTTGCAAAGTAAAAAAGAGCAGAGCCTTGCTCTTCATACAATAGATTTTATCTCTTGTTCAGTGCATACAGTTTAGAAAAAACCTTTTTTCTTTTACTTTTAAACTGGGCAAATTTGATGTAGAAGAAACAATTAACAAGTGTCGAAAACTGATTTTTTTAACTGACTGGGGCTTTTAAAATTCAATTTATACTTTTCTGATCACATACTTCCAAATAAAGGTACAAATAGTGATTTTTTTTAAAAAAAACCCTTCCAACTACAAAAACATCTCAAACAGCAGCAAATATAGATCCTGTGGAATCCAAACAGCTGCAACTAAAATAAGCGATCTTAGTGAAAAAAAAAAAATATCATGTGCATAGGGGTCAATTCCTAAAGTAAGGGGAGGTCTACGTTACTTTCATCTCATGACTTCTTTCTTCCAAAAACCAAGATTTCACCTGATCATTTAGCTAAATATCACAATGATCTTCATTCCACCTCATTGTGGGGTTTTGTTCCATTTAAAATAAAAATAAATACTGGCATAATGCAGAGAGTTTATAATTAACTTACATATTCTACTGGACATGATAGTTTTGCTCTTTGAATATTTTTGACCTTTAATTTACAAATTTGTTATTTATATGTCTTCTAACAACACAAACCATGACAGAAAACAGCATTTTAGTACACAAAAGGTTCAGTTCCCTGGTGCAGCTCAGTGTCTATTCTAATAAGCTTGTGCAGCTGCAGTTCCTCAATGGGTGCAGAAAAGCAGCTGTGCATCCTCTAGCAGATTTCCAATGCCATGAAAGAGTCATAGTGGGTGTAAAGCTCTTGCCTCATTTTCCCATGAAGCCCATAAGCAAAACGCAATCAAGTAGTGATCCTGGGGTAAAGCTAAAGGACCAGCAAAGCTCACACCTGAAAATAAGGGAAACAAAAATACTTTCCACCCCACCTTCATGACCATTCAGCAATTGCTAATTTAGTGTCCCTCTGTATCGGGTCTGGCTGAGCCAGAATTGGTTTTCCCCTGTAGCAGCCCTCATGGTGCTGTGTTTTATGCTGGGAGCTGGCAGGGTGTTGATAGCACACTGGTGTTGTGGCTACTGCTGAGTAGTGCTTACACAGCACCAAGGCTCTTTCTGACATTTCCCCCCCCCCCCACAGTGGGACGGGGTGGGCAAGATCTTGGGAGGGGACACAACCAGGACAGCTGACCCGAACTGACCAAAGGGATATTCCATACCATATGACGTCTGCTCAGTATAAAGCTGGGAGAAAGGAGGAAGGGGGTGGGGTCACCCTTGGTCCTCCGAGGCAACCGCTACGCGTATCAGAGCCCTGCTTCCTGAGAAGGCCCGACATCGCCTGTTAATGGGAAGTAGAGAATAAATCTGTTTTCTTTTTTTTGCTTCCGCGCGCGGACCTTTGCTTCGCTTTGCTTATATTAAAACTGCTGTTGTTTTACCCACAAGGGTTGTTTTGTTTTCCTATCTTATTTTCTTTCCCTTCTTTGCCCTATTGAGAAAAAAAGGGGAAAGGGGGGGAAGTGATAGAGCGACTTGGTGGGTACCTGGCATTTAGCCAAGGTCAAACCACCACAGTCTATTTTGGCGCCCAACGTGGGGCGGGACAACGGCAGTTTTATATTAATTGTGCTATAGCTATAGCAGTTAGTAAGCGACAAGCTCTTGTGCTGGTCACGGGTTTGTTTATTGATCTGCTTATCTTTATTTTGCTAAGCTCGGGAACATGCTGGAAGAAATTGGGAACATCATGAGTGGTTTTATTCTGCAGGCTCCCGAAGTACTTATTAATCCTTATGTTAGCTCTTTGATACTGTTCATTAATGCTATTCGCCTATTGTGGGCTGTGTGGAGCTCGTTAGGTTTTTGGTGTAAGAGAAAGCAAATTTTGGGTGAGAGAATACCAAAATGTGCCCTGAGGCGGCCTGTCCCTGGGTGGCAGGGGGAGTGGAAGGATTTGGGCAGATTCCTAGGACGGTTATCACCTCCTGTAGCCTGGGATCTTACCCCTGAACAGGCAAGCAACCCCGCAAAACTGACACAACACCTGATAGAAGGGTGCCTTGTCTATCCTGATGAAAATCAGCAACTCCTAGCGCTGTACTGGGGCCTGGCCTATGCTTATCGAGCTGCAGTTCAGTGCTCTCAAAGGACTGTGGTGGAAACGGGAACTCAAACAAAAACAGTAACAGCAGAGATTGCCCCAGTAGTAAAAAAGAAACAGTGGACAAGGAGAACAACAGGTCCATACCCTCGATTAATAAGGGAGGAGAAAGAAGAGGAAGAAGCAGGTCCTTCAGCAAAGGGGTCAGAAGAGGGAATAACAGAACTTAAACAGGAGGCAGAAACTACCCGGTCCCTGACATCATCAGAACTGCGAGATCTGCGGAAAGACTATAGCCGCCAGCCGGGTGAGCGGATTGCTGCCTGGCTGCTTCGATGCTGGGATAATGGGGCTGATGCTCAGCAGCTGGAAGGTAAGGAAGCCCAACAGCTGGGTTCCCTTGCTAGAGATCGAGGAATTGAAAGGGGAATTGGAAAAGAAACAGGAATTTGCAGTCTGTGGAGACGGCTCCTTTCAAGTGTTAAAGCAAGATATCCTTTCAAGGAAGATCTTACGGACAACTCCCCAGGGAAGTGGGCTACTGCGGATGAAGGTGTCCAGTACCTGAGAGAACTAGCAGTGCTGGAAGTCATCTATAGTGGTCCAGATAATGATGAAGCCCCTAAAAATCCAGAGGATGTCCTGTGCACACGGGCCATGTGGAGGAAGGTGATTAAAGGTGCACCATCCTCGTATTCTGCGGGCTTGGCTGCGATGTACTATCCAGAAATGGATATGGGAGAAGGACTAAGATGCACGCCAACTGTGGAGGCAGTCTCTTCCTGGCTTCAGAACTTTGAAGAGAGTCTTGGAACCTCCTCATCTCTACGGGCGAGTGCCTTAGATGTCAGGAGCACCCCAAGAAATCGGTTCTCTTCCACCCCAGTCAGAGGGAAAGGGAAACCTAGGCACATGACACGTGGAGAACTTTGGTTCTTCCTGTGTGACCAGGGGGAGGACATGAGGAAGTGGGATGGTCAACCCACCTTCAAATTGGAAGCTCGTGTACGTGAATTGCGAGGAAAGACCCCTGCCAAGAAGACAACATCCAAGAAGGTTGTTAATGTAGCTGGCGTGAAACCGCAAGAAAGTAATCAGCGATCTCCCAGATACAGGAAGACTGAGATCACCTCCCTTGGCCCTGATGAAGGAGTTTCCGGCCTGGCACAGCAAGGGTCAGACAGTGAATACTCTGACCAAGAACAGGAATAGAGGGCCCCTGCCTCCAGCCAGGAGGAGGAAAGGGATGATCGGGTGTATTGGACAGTGTGGATTCGATGGCCTGGCACATCAAATCCACAGAAGTACCAGGCTTTAATCGATACCGGGGCACAGTGTACATTAATGCCATCAAGTTATAGAGGGGCAGAACCTATCTGGATCTCAGGAGTGACAGGCGGATGTCAAGAACTGTCAGTACTGGAGGCCGAGGTTAGCTTGACCGGGGATAAGTGGGAAAAACATCCCATTGTAACTGGCCCAGAAGCCCCTTGTATCTTGGGCATTGACTACCTCAAGAGGGGGTATTTCAAAGACCCAAAAGGATACCGATGGGCTTTTGGTGTGGCCAGTGTGAACACAGAGAAGGTCAAACAGTTGTCTAATCTGCCTGGCCTCTCAGGAGATCCTTTTGTTGTAGGACTGTTGCGAGTTAAAGAACAACAGGTGCCAATTGCCATGAGGACCGTGCACCGACGGCAGTATCGCACGAACCGAGACTCTCTGGCTCCCATCCAAGAACTGATCCGTCAACTGGAGACCCAAGGTGTCATCAGTAAGACACATTCGCCTTTTAATAGCCCAATATGGCCAGTGCGAAAGTCTGACGGAGGGTGGAGGTTGACAGTAGACTATCGTGGCCTGAACGAAGTGACGCCACCACTGAGTGCTGCTGTACCAGATATGTTAGAGCTCCAGTATGAACTAGAGTCAAAGGCAGCCAAGTGGTACGCCACAATCGACATCGCCAATGCATTCTTTTCAATTCCTTTGGCAGAAGAGTGCAGGCCACAGTTTGCTTTCACGTGGAGGGGTGTCCAATATACCTGGAATCGACTACCCCAGGGGTGGAAGCACAGCCCCACTATTTGTCATGGACTAATTCAAACTGCACTGGAAAAGGGTGATGCCCCTGAACATCTACAGTACATCGATGACATCATTGTGTGGGGCAACAAGGCAGAAGAAGTGTTCAAGAAAGGACAAAAAGTAATTGAGATTCTTCTGAGAGCTGGGTTTGCCATAAAGAAAAGCAAGGTCAAGGGACCAGCACAGGAGATTCAGTTCTTGGGAATAAAATGGCAAGATGGACGCCGCCATGTGCCTATGGAGGTTGTCAACAAGATAGCAGCTATGTCTCCACCGACCAACAAGAAGGAAACACAAGCTTTCTTAGGACTTGTGGGATTTTGGAGGATGCACATTCCAGGTTACAGTCAGCTGGTGAGCCCTCTCTATCAAGTAACCCGAAAGAAGAACAATTTTGAGTGGGGTCTTGAGCAACAACAAGCCTTTGAGCACATCAAACAGGAGATAGCTCGGGCGGTAGCTCTTGGGCCTGTTCGGACAGGACCAGATGTGCAAAATGTACTTTACACATCAACTGGGGAGCATGGCCTCACATGGAGCCTCTGGCAGAAGGTAGCAGGTGAAACTCGGGGTCGACCATTAGGATTTTGGAGCCGGGGATATCGAGGATCAGAAGCCCACTACACTCCAACTGAAAAGGAGATTCTGGCAGCATATGAGGGGATTCGAGCCACTTCCGAAGTTGTTGGTACAGAAGCACAGCTCCTCTTGGCACCGCGATTGCCTGTACTACATTGGATGTTCAAAGGAAACATCCCTTCTACACACCATGCAACCAGTGCTACCTGGAGTAAATGGGTAGCGTTAATCACGCAACGAGCTCGACTGGGAAAACCCAACCGTCCAGGAATCCTGGAAGAGATCATGGACTGGCCAGAAGGTAGAGATTTTGGAGCACTGCCTGAGGAGGTGGCTCGTGCCCAAGAAGCACCACCATATAACGAATTACCAGAAGATGAAAGGCAGTATGCTCTGTTTACTGATGGATCCTGTCGTGTGGTAGGAAACCATCGAAAGTGGAAAGCTGCTGTGTGGAGCCCCACAAGACAAGTCGTTGAGGCCACTGAAGGAGAGGGCGAGTCAAGTCAGTTTGCAGAAGTAAAAGCGATCCAACTAGCCCTAAAGATTGCTGAACGAGAAAAGTGGCCAGTACTGTATCTCTACACTGACTCCTGGATGGTGGCTAATGCCCTGTGGGGGTGGCTACAGGAGTGGAAGAAGACCAATTGGCAGCGCAGAGGTAAACCCATCTGGGCTGCTGCACTGTGGCAGGACATCGCTGCCCGAGTGGAAAACGTGGCTCTAAAGGTACGTCATGTAGATGCCCATGTGCCCAAAAGCCGTGCCACCGAAGAACATCAAAACAATGAGCAAGTAGACAAGGCTGCTAAAATTGAAGTAGCTCAGCTGGACCTGGACTGGGAGCGCAAGGGTGAGCTATTTGTAGCTCGATGGGCCCATGAAACATCCGGGCATCTCGGGAGAGATGCAACGTACAGATGGGCTCGTGATCGAGGGGTGGACCTGACCATGGAGGCCATCTCACAGGTCACTCATGAATGCGAAACATGTGCTGCAATCAAGCGAGCCACACGAGTAAAGTCTCCCTGGAACAGAGGGCGATGGCTGAGTTTTCGATATGGTGAGGCCTGGCAAATTGACTATATTGGACCATTGCCACGAACACGCCAAGGCAAGCGCTACATACTCACTATGGTGGAAGCAACTACTGGTTGGCTTGAGACGTACCCTGTAAATCATGCCACTGCTCGAAATACCATCTTAGGTCTTGAAAGGCAAATTTTATGGTGACATGGTACTCCTGAAAGAATCGAATCAGACAATGGAACCCATTTTCGAAATAATCTCATAAACTCCTGGGCAAAGAAACATGGCATTGAGTGGGTGTATCACATCCCTTATTACCCACAAGCGTCTGGAAAGATTGAAAGATACAATGGACTGTTGAAGACTATGTTGAGAGCATTGGACAATGGGGGATGGAAACACTGGGATATAAATTTAGCAGAAGCCACTTGGCTAATTAATACCAGAGGATCTGTTAACCGTCCTGGTCCTGCCCAAACAAAACCCCTTCATACTGTGGGAGGAGATAAGGTCCCTGTAGTACACACAGGGAAATGGCTGGGGAAGGCAGTATGGATTGCTCCTCCCTTGGGAAAAGGCAAGCCCACTCGTGGGATTGTTTTTGCTCAGGGACCTGGATGTACTTGGTGGGTAATGCGGGAGAATGGGGCTACTCAGTGTGTGCCTCAAGGAGATTTAACCTTGGGGGGGAAATAATCTGTGAGCTGAGTTGTATGTTGCAGGAAGTGATGGAGGAAGTAGGAACGACGAAGAGTGAACCAGATACATGCGATGATGACCCAAACCTAGCCGGTGCTGGAGTCCAACAGTCAAACATACTGCTCCTGTCCTGAACATCCACCTTGACAGATGGCAGCCAAGTCACTGAACATCTAGAGGAGTGAAGAAAGCTTACGGAATGAATAAATGAGTGTTATGTGGGACCTGGGCATGACGTAAATGGTATGGAATAAGGGGTGGAGATTGTATCGGGTCTGGCTGAGCCAGAATTGGTTTTCCCCTGTAGCAGCCCTCATGGTGCTGTGTTTTATGCTGGGAGCTGGCAGGGTGTTGATAGCACACTGGTGTTGTGGCTACTGCTGAGTAGTGCTTACACAGCACCAAGGCTCTTTCTGACATTTCCCCCCCCCCCCACAGTGGGACGGGGTGGGCAAGATCTTGGGAGGGGACACAACCAGGACAGCTGACCCGAACTGACCAAAGGGATATTCCATACCATATGACGTCTGCTCAGTATAAAGCTGGGAGAAAGGAGGAAGGGGGTGGGGTCACCCTTGGTCCTCCGAGGCAACCGCTACGCGTATCAGAGCCCTGCTTCCTGAGAAGGCCCGACATCGCCTGTTAATGGGAAGTAGAGAATAAATCTGTTTTCTTTTTTTTGCTTCCGCGCGCGGACCTTTGCTTCGCTTTGCTTATATTAAAACTGCTGTTGTTTTACCCACAAGGGTTGTTTTGTTTTCCTATCTTATTTTCTTTCCCTTCTTTGCCCTATTGAGAAAAAAAGGGGAAAGGGGGGGAAGTGATAGAGCGACTTGGTGGGTACCTGGCATTTAGCCAAGGTCAAACCACCACACCCTCCTACTATTTTAACAACCTGGGTAAAGGCTCATTTTATCAGAGAAGATCGTGCTAAGAACTGAAACCAACCTCTGCCTCTATTCATCTCCTTCCCTCTCCCAGCCATAATTTTATTCCTTTTCTCACATCACTCTTCCCTCTCATTTTTAAATACTGACTTTACTGTAATACCCTTACAAGTTCCATAATATTTTCAGTGATTATATTATAGGCAGGTACTTATAATCTCACATAAGAAAGAATTGTGTAGTAATTCTTCTGTTCTGCTTAAAATTTATATGTAATGTTACATCCTGGAGAGAGTTCTTTTTTTCAGCTTTCCCTGCAATACATTCCCATTGAATTAGAAGCACATATGAAAAGAAATAAAAGAAAAGGTGATTTTAAATAACTTTTGGCTTGGTTTTCCTGCATTTAGTATCTACATAGATTGATTAATGTGTCAAAAAGCCTCTTGGGAAAAAAAAAAAAAAAAAAAAAAAAAAAAAGCCGTTTTAAAGTTGGGCTATGTAATTCCACATGTCTGTAACATATTGCCATCTATTGGCAAAAGGGAGAAAACACCAATTTTCTGAGCTGAACGTTAGCATTGGAAAGAGAAATCCCTCTCCTTCAGGCATTTATACATAACTAATTTTATGTGTGTATAGAGCTGCTATATAATATAATAAAGTTTTTCATATTGTTTGTGCAAGATCCATGTCATAAGAAATTAGTCCAGTTCTTCATAGGTGAAAAACGTAATGTTCAATATAATGCATAGAAGAGTTGACCTTAAAACAAATGTTTCCTCAGCTGGAAGAGCAGATATATACCATGTTTATGCCCCATACTCATATCTACTGGCGGCTGAAAGAGTGTGTTGCAGATGGGATGTTCCCGTGCCACAGATGTAAAAACATTAATAACAGCTAACTGACAACACAGAACCCCGAAACAGATGAACATAGCTGTCACATAGGATTATCTCTGCTGTACCAAACTTGTAATTAAAATCTTTCCTAGTTGCTACTTGCCCCTTCCTCCTAATGGAGGTACAAGTGTTCAAATGCTGCTTTGCCAGCGGAGGGTCAGCTGGTGAAAACCCAGAGGAAATGCACAGAACCAGCATGAGGACTCCCTGCATCAGGGAAATACCATAGCATCTGGCTCCCTTGCCAGGACATAAATACATTAAGGATGAATTTTCAGTCATGTAGGCAGCTAAATATACAGAGAGCATGTAGTAGGCATGTTTGAGAATACTTATGCCCCTCAGTGACTTAAAGAAAATTAAAACCAAAAAACCCTGTTCCTTCAGGTATTTTGGAGACACAAAAGTGATTACTTTCACAGGGTCGAAAGCTTCTGTGCTGTTTTTCTACCAGTTTCTCCCTTGAAAGTTAACATAATTATTTGATTTACATGCCAAGTAATTTCAAGAGACCTGTTGTGATTTAACTGCATGGACTGTAAAATGTCACACAAACTAATAATATACTGAAATATTAACTGAATGTTACAAAAATCAATGAGTCAAAGGTAGAGGAAGAGAAAGAATAAATGAAAATTGAACAATGGGTGTACCACATAGATCTGGAGGATGATGGATAGGCTGAGGGTTAGGATTAAAAAATGAAAGTTCTAGAATATGTTGAAAATGAAAGAAAAACAAATGGCAGAAAATTATTGAACCTAAACCTGCAAAGACATGCAGAAGGGCAACAAATTACATTACTCAATACTTAATTCACTGGGCCTTTTTTTAACTTGGGGCAGGCCAGTTTCTGATCTGATCTACATACCTGAATGGGGATATTAGAAGATTTAAGATATTTCTCACTCCCACTTTGGTGCTTGCTAGTGCCACGGAGAGGACAGCGGGGGAAGGACGTTTTCCTTCCTCCATGTGGAAGGGAAGAAACAGGGAAAGGTCACAGACCAACTTCTACCACTTATAACCTCAGCAGACAGCTGCGTCAGGGATGTGTGTGGAGCTTTCTGAAGGACTCTTCCTCCTCAGATGAGAGAATCTAGGACACAGATTGACTTCAGTGCAATTCAGCTGCTTGCTCAATGCCTCCTGAAGCACTTTTCTGTGCTCGGCAAAGCCACTTTTCAGTCTGTTCTTATTCCAGGAAAAAGATCAGTTTCTGACAGGTAACTTAGAATAGAAAAAGTCTATTATTAATTAAACCAAATCCCTGTTATGAACTAGTTATATACTTATATATATATATATATATATATAATATCGATATGACTCTGTCCCCACCCCAGAATGATCAGCCCTGGGAAGAGTAAAGTGTAATGGAAACTTGTTTTCTTGCTCCGGAGAATGTGCAGAGGTCACAAAAACATCCTGTGCTCCTGGCTGAAGAAAAGCCAAGACTTCTGACTTCTTTTAATGAGATTAAGAGAGAAAAATATTTTTGAAACTCATCTGGGATGTTCTGACTTTTTCTGAATCGGAGAACAGCTAACAAACCAAGCTCTCCCACCTCCCAAGTCTGCAATCTGCCCACAAACAGACCTCCCTGTGTGCATGTCTCTTAGGGAAACTCTCCCCATGAAAGGTTTACTGCAGCTAATATAATCCCAAAGGAAGCTTTATTCCATAAAGACATTCACTGCTGTCAGCTGGGAATAAAGTTGTAGGCTGTGAGGCTAAAGATAGTGACATATTCTTAGGTCTGTCCCCTGCTCAAACTGTGACCTCCCATTAAGTCACTTAAAGGACATGTCTCAAAAGTACATGAATAATTCAGGAGGCTAATTCTCTTCAAGCTTTCTTTCAATCAAGTACATTTAAAATTGCACTTCCTTTCTTACATTGCTGCTCTGTTTTCCCCTCAGCAGTGAATTGCCATCTCTGTGTGTACTTTAAAGAGAGTTATGAGTATGACAAATAATGTTAATGAGCTATTATCAAAAGCTGGTCACCTCCCTGCAACTTCTTCAGCCATCTGCCAGAGTCTGCCAAAACTACTCTTAATATATGCACACTCTGAATACATTGAGAAGGAAGTACATAACTCACCCAAACCTTTTCTTTTTGAGGGCAGCTGTTCCCCTTAATCCATCACTGTAGCCCAATGAGGGTAATGCAGTATTCTACTGCAAACCGTTATGAACATACTTTTCTTTTTTATAATGCCTTTCATCCAAGAGAGATGGACCCCAAGGTGCTTTAGAGATTGCGTTGTATGGTGTGATAATAACAGTATATGGATCACTGCACTCTCACTGAAATATAGACCCCTCTGGGTTGGAAAGCAGCACACATCTACCATTACCAGAAACACTTTGCAATATATTAAGACAGAAATGAAGGCTACTTCATCCTCTTGTACCCATAGGTGAATGCAGGTAGGCCAGACTGTATTTTCTTGTGCTATAATTTAACCAGGAATCTAGAATAAATAGTGTCAGAAATACAGCCTGAATTTTAATCACTTCCAAGAACATATTGGTTCCTTACATTAGTGCTAAAAGAGAGTTAAAACTATGCAAATCCAAGGCCAGCTCTGCAGTAATCCTGACCTCAACAGAGTTCAGAATAACCTGGGGATCCTCTGCACCCTGTCAGGTCAACCTCCTCCTCTTCGAAATATCAATGTATTCCTGCCCTGATCATGGCGGGAGCTGATGAAAGGGAGAGCGTCATGTCACAGCATTCAGCTCTTTTCCCTGAAGAGGGCCTATTTCCTTCCTCCTTGTGGTGCTGGAGACTAATGTTGTCCCATTATTTCATGTGTTCACCTGCACTCTTTGTTTGTATTGCTAGGTTATTATTCTACATTTTGGATTTGTAAACCTCAGGCAGGTATCATATTTATGTATACAGTGCACACTAACACTGATCTGATTAGGGTTCGTATCTCCTATACCCTATATAAAGTATAGAATCCAAAATCAGGAGAAAGATAAAGGATAAAAATAGATTCAATATATGTATTTTCTTAATTTTTCAGTTTTATTGAATTTTTAAAACAAACACTGCAGTTTAAAAAAGCCATTTTACAGTTATTGTATCATTATCTCATGACACTTTAATGCTGGAAACAGGATTCTGTTCTGTTCTAGAATTTAACATTAATTTACAGGTAAAGAGAATGCTGTTGCTGACCTCAGTCATCGGTTAGTAAGTGCACATGTTCAAAATGTCCCTGTGCTGCTTCCTAAAGAGCTCACCTTTACTTCATCAGACATGCAGAAAGATCAGACAAGACTCTCCTCACTGTACTTCTGTCCCAGCTGAGAAACAGTAACTTCTACAAGCCTCACAGGAATGGAGAAACCACTACTTTGATTTATTGCAGATGCCAATCTCTTACACTGGCCAGATCCAGACTTTTCTAAAATTTATGAAAGGTCTCTGTACTGGACAGCAAGAGGCTAGTTCTGATCTGTGAGTTTTAAAAGGAAAAACCTCATAAGATGTCCCTAGAAAGACTGTCCTGACATATGCAGCACCTTTTAATGGGTTCTGGACTTTCTGACTGACCTGATCCACCGCTACCCATGTCTGATGAAGTTCAGTGAGCCTAGTTCAGATACCCCAGGAATATCCTTAAACCAGAATAAGTGTGGAAGGGATCCAAACCAAAAAAGCTTTAGAATTCCTACATCTACTGAAATACCTGAGTAAAAAGAGTAGGAGTCTTTGCTGATCTAAGCAGCTGGTTAATGTTTACATTTATAATTGTAGTGAAGAATTTATTTTTTTTTTCAGAATTCTTCATAGGTTTCTTTACTCTGACCTCTTGTTTTTATGACAATAACATAAAACATACTGTAAAGATTTTGAAATCCTTCTGAATTTTTTTTAAATATCTGCTAATTCTGCTTTAACTCCAAGCAAAGATAATTTTTCATAATTTCAGAACACAAAACACTGAATTCTACTTTGCTCGTTATCTTCTTCTCACTGAATACTGCATCAGTATATTATTCTGACGTATATTGTGAAAATATTCACAGAAGTCATAAACTTTGTGTGCAGATAAACACTCCTACAGTAACAGCTCTCTTTTAGTTATTTTTCTAGTGTATTCTAGCATTCCAAATTAAGTTTAGGAAAAAGAAAAGTTGATATACGGAGCACAGAGTAAATTTATTAACATCTAGTTGCAAAATCTATAAAAAAATTATTCTCCACAAATTAACTCACCTGAGTAATTTGAAATAAGATAGTTTGAGATCAACATTAAATGGCATAAATAACAGTTCCATCATCATAAAAACAAGTAGAACAAGTCCAGTAGGGAGTTAAAAAAACCCAAGGACTTAAAAAAAACTCCATTTACAGAGACATAGATCTCTCCAAGACTTGAAACACTGGTAAGTAGCTGAAGATCAACAGTTCACACCTCTCTGGAGCCTGGACTTTATTTAATAACCTTCTAGACAGAACAATGCAAATAAAAGGGAATTAAACATCTTGATAAAGTACTAAACTACAAACTGAAGGACAAAGCCTGGGCCTTTCAGGCAGTAGTTCTGTAGTTTCCTTGAACTAACAGATTCTTATTATTATTACTAGTTATACTACTGGGGATGACAATGACTATACTTCTCTTGTTGAGTAATAAGTGACCCAAATTATTCTGTCCTGGCAGAAGCAAGTAACAGGCCATGCTTTTGAAAGCCTCTTGGGCCTTGACCTTGCAAACATTTGCATTTTTGTTTAACTTTAAGCACCCCAGTAATCCTGCTGAGCTCAATGACTAAACAAATGAGAATGATCAACAGCTGGAGGCTACCGCAATGCTGATCAGAGGCAGCAAAGCTCTGCGTGTGTTCCCCTTTGTTGAGAAGTGAGATATCCTCCTCACCCATGAGTTTTTAATCGGAGCAGCTGCTGTAATGAGAAAGGATTCCTGCACTGGGGAATTGAAGCAGACAGGGAGGAAAGGAAGTGAAGAATGAAACACATTCAGAGAAATTCCTTCTGGGGCAACGCTGAAGAATTCATGTGCTTTATTTTACTATCTCCCCTCTTGTTTTCTCTAATTTATTATAAAGGTCATAAACTTCAGCTTGCTCTGTGGGGGCTCATATACCTGTGGTGATGAGGACAGTGCAATAAACATGTTTACAGTGTGATATCTGAAGGAAATCTTGAATTTTTCTGTTCTGTTATATTCCCTTTGATTTCTACCCAAATTCCTTTGTCCCTGAGTTCTTAGATAACTAGACAGTACTGTAAAAATTCATACACTATGAACAAAATAAATTATATTACCAAGTCTGGACTTATCTTTTCTTACTAATTTGCAAATTACAACAGAAAACCAATTAGGCAGTTTGGCAAACCTTGTCCAAATGAATTTTATATAGAAAAACTCCACCAAACAGGCCACCTGTGAGCCTGTAGCAGAGATGACAGGGACAGCACACAAAGAATTTCCACTGGTGTGCTGCATGCCTGGGTGTTGGAAGCAACACCGTGTCTTCCAAATTTGATTTTATGTGGGAGCTACAGCTACAGATAGCAGCGGGACACTGCTCCAGAGGTGACAAGAACCTTTCTCCTACACAGGGGTATCAGTGGTGTCCTGGTTCCCACTGGCAGCCAGGAGACCCTGCTTTGCATAAGACAACTACCTGATCAGCTGCATCTCCATTCTCTGAAAGGTGGCATCTCCAAACTATGACCAAGTTGCTACTGGAACCATTACCTTTAAGCTTTTCTTTCCCTAAGTCCATGACAAATCACTCTTCAGGGTTGCCAGCCCTGCCATAGAAGGTAGAACACATATCTTGAAATATGCCCTGTCACTGTACGTATTTTTATTCTAGGAAATGCATTCGTATCTAACATTTAAGACATTGTAACATCAGAGTATAAATACCTCAAAGGTGATACATCAAAGAGTGGTTACTTTATGCAAGAGCTGAAAGCCCATACAGAGAGAATACAACGGAAACATGGATCCTGGACAAGAAGATGTAATGTGACTACTTCTGTGTGGTGAAATAGCCTTTTCACCCAAGGAAGTTATAACAGTGCTGCACAGAAAGAAACGTGGACTTACAGAGAAGCAGCTCTTCAAACTCTGTGTAGGCCAAATTCTGCCATGCAGACTACAAAACACCATACATCACAACCAGCAGTATTCAATATGGTCTACAGCCATTCGGACACTGACAATTGTGAAGGTCAAAAGTGGAACAAGACTGACATTCAAAAGGAGTCCTTGTGGCTTTTCTCAGCAAATACATAATGGGAAGAGAGGGGGTGGAGAGGAAAGGGAAGAAAGTTATTTTAGCCATCCCTGCTACAGTTAATCTGGGGACCTGAATAACAAACAACAAATATATTTACAGCGTGGGACTCATCTAACTTTGGAACTGTTTAATTTATCTATTTTATATTGAGATGAATCATTCTCAGGAAGTGTTTCTGAAGGGACTGTAGCCCAGCTAGCCCCAAGTTAGATAACTAATGTATAGATGCCTATGCTGAAACAGAAGAATTTCCTACCCTTTATCTCTACTGTCTCCTACAGTTACTTTAAATGTAGCTTCAGCTCCTCAGAGCTGATAAAAATTCATGTGTTAGCCAGGCACCCTGGAAGCCACCATTCTATACATGTATGTAAAATGTAGACGATGGGAGAGTTAAATCCATCAGAGAACTGAGTGTTCAGATAAAACATTTGCTTATTTGTGGTGAAAGAACCACACCTTCCTTGGCTGGATACTTCCCACCCTTTTATAGTATCCCTGCATTTACTTAAATAGCATCATGCACATACAGCAATTCAAGACTCCTAGAAAAAAGAATAAATTATTACCTTTGTGCTGTGCTGTATTATATCCCTGAAATGCCAGTAGAAGAAGCCAATTTAGTGTATACTTTCTATAAATTATGTATTATAATTTTTTAAGTCTCACGCAGAATTCTAATGTCTATTGAGGATAATTGCCAACAGTGTTAGGCAGAGCCTGAGGGTACAGACTGGGAAGGTGGACAACAGGGGCTCACTTCAATGCAGAGCATCTGAAAAGTACAGTGCTTATGCTTTTAGCTCTGTCCAGGGCTAACCCAAAACTCAGAATTGAAGCACTCATACACAAATACATTCAACTAAGACACTGCACTGCTGCTTGTTTAGTTTAACTAGTATTTCAAAACTATATCCGATGGAAAAACATTTACTCAGTAGTTAGATTCATAAATAAAGCATGGATTAATAATGAGTAAAAATCATGTTTCAGAAGAATCCACTTAAAACTTTATTATAGATTTATGGCTCTACATATTTTGGAAAGGGTCAAATACAGTCACATATGCAAGTGAACTGACTGGAGTCCCAGTTTCCTTCCCACTTATATAATCCTTTATAATATATAAAACTCCTCTCCAGTATGTACAGCCAGTTCCTTTGCTTAACTCTGTATGAATGAAGGGGTCATGCAACACGAGTCTTAGAGGCAGTCAGAAACAATCCACATGAGCTGGAAATGCACACAAACCCTTTTTAGCATCAGGCTGGGAACCTCAGTCCTACCCCAGATCAGCAAAACCTGCAGATTAGTCATGCTGCTTTAATGCAAATAATTGCAGTCCTTGCTTACATTTTCCATGGCAATGCCCATCTTTTGTGAGATAATGTCTTTAAACACTACCCAGCACAAGCTTCTCTGAGCTTTAGCTGACTCCCTCAATTCCAGCAGTGTTAATCCATGATTAACTCCTAGATCTGTTCACAGGTCTGTTCTTTAAACCTCAGCAAATGTAATTCCTCTTGACTGCTCTTTAGTAACTTGTTCCGCTGCTCCTCTTCCTTCACAGTTTTCAGCATTGCTCTGCTCTCATTCCTTGGTGGCCCATGAATACACCAGTAAATTAGTACCCAACACAAAAGAAGGAACATCGTCCCTGTGCTGCTGTCAGTCACAAAGTGGCCCAAGATTTTTGAGACCCCCAGTTTATCATCCACCAGAAAGATGATACGAAATGAGAGTGTATAGTGCCGTACCTTATCAGGCTAATAGAGAGATTATAAAATTTTAGAACAAAAAATATATGTTTTTATCATGTATTGATTGGTCCTATCACAATGAGTTTTTAATCCACTAACAGAGCTTCTGCACCACTATAGTAGCAACTAATAGCAGTAACTGTCAAGAAAATTCAGTGGCAAAGACCTATTTCTGGAATGAATAGATTTGAGATAAAATGTACACATACAAAGTATCTAGAATTTTAATATGTATCAGAGCGCTGGGGGGAACAAAGGAACAGAAGATGAGGCTGAATAGAAACCAGATCTACTTGACCCTGGTTCTTAGTGAGGTTTGAAAATATTCACAAATGTAACAAGTTTGTAAAGTCAGAAAAAGATCTTATTGTGAGTTTTCACTTTCAAAATAATAAATTATTTTATGAAAAAGACAATTTTCTTCTAAATGGACTCTCAAAAAAGTAAGATATAAGATACACCTGGGGAAAAAACCCTACATTTAACAAGGCCATATAGAGAAAAAAAAAAAAATCTGCAAATAACTGCACCAGTTTTCACATGATGTAGGCACGTAGGAACTGAGTAATCTTACACTGTTAGGGACAGGCTGAACAAACACAGATATAGTTCAACATTTGTTCTAGAATTCTCTGATATAGTATAAAAAACTTTGAAACGTTCATTGACTCCCTCATTGCATAAATGTCAGCTACTTTTTGCTTTTAAACTTTCCCCAATGTAAAGTTATTTATGCCTGAAGACCACATTTGAATAGGAGAGATCTTTTCACATAGACAGTTAGGAGAAAAAAAAAAAAAAAAAAAACAAAAAACAAAAAACGCCTCGGTTGTTATCACAATGAGCAGCAGGGAAAAACAGAGCAGTATGAAAAACAGGGAGACATAAAGATCAGGGAAACAATAGAAATAGAGAGTGAAGTAAGGGGAAAGAGAATAAATAAGTCCCCAGAGGAAGAGAGTTCATACAAATCAATATGAAAAGTTCCATCCCAGGTCTCATTACAGAGGATGGTTGACTGAGGAATTGAATTAAGGTTTGCAAAGGTGACTAGGGATACAAAAAAGAATTGCTCTGCAGTGTCAGGAGCCTTCGCTTTCCACTTTTCTGATGAACATCATCTTCAGCAATCTTAGATTTTGCTGTAGTAAATTCAGTGTCTGCCCAGAATAAAGCAACTGGGAGTAACAAAAGAAATTCAGGTGTAGTTTTCATTTTAAGTGCTGATATCTTGTTGAAACAAAATACAAAGAGAGAGGAATACTAAACCTCACTTTCTTCTGTCGAAATATTTCTTCTTCATATTATTGTATCTATAATCTCTCTGTATGAAATACAATAAAGCTGCATCCTGTTTAACAAGGAGAAAGCAAGGGTAGAAAAATTTATAAAAAAGCATGTGTCATGTGTCATTGGAAAAAGGGTTGAAAATAAAAAGAGAGAAGGTTATGATTAATATGGGAGAAAATTAAAAATGTGAGAGTTCAATGAAAAAAAATCAAAAGATAAGTGGGATCATATGTTGAATGAGGGTACTAAACAATCCTTTTTGTCTTAAAAATAGATCTCCAGTTCCATCACTTGTTAGTCTTGGCATAACTGCAGAATTTTGTTCCCATTGCATATTTAGACCTGACAACATTTACATTACTTTTTCTTCTTGGAAAAGTCAAGCTAATTATTGACGTAATGACCCTCTTTACCTGAGCATGGGTTGCTCTGGGAATCAAGAGTTGGCAGAACAGTGTGCACATCATTCCAACAACCTCTGTCCTTTCTTTTTCTAACTCAGAAGGCCACCAAAAGTCAAATGTGATCCTGAAGTGTAGACAAATGTTAAGTCCTTGGAAACATGATTAAAATCCTTCATCAGGGTTAATTCCTCCATGATTAAATAGTTTAACCAACATATTCCTCCAGATATTACTGTGCTGTAGATTTCGTTGCATGTTCTCCTTTGTTTTGGGTTTGCCTGGCAAGGTTTTGGTAGCAGGTGTGGCTAAAGGGGTGGCTTCTGTGAGAAGCTGCCAGAAGCTTCCCTCATGTCCAACAGAGCCGATGCCAGCCGGCTCCAAGATGGACCCACAGCTGGCCAAGGCCAAGCCCATCAGTGACGGTGGTAGCATCTCTGTGAGAAAATAGTTAAGGGGAAAAAAAGAAATGCTGTGCAACAGCAGCCAGGAGAGAGGAGTGAGAATATATGAGAAACAACTGCAGACACCAAGGTCAGTGAAGAAGGAGGGGGAGGAGGTGCTCCAGGCACCGGAGCAGAGATTCCCCTGCAGCCCGTGGTGCAGCCCATGGTGAGGCAGCTGTGCCCTGCACCCACGGAGGTTAACAGTGGAGCAGATCTCCACCTGCAGCCCAGGGAGAACCCCACGCTGGAGCAGATGGATGCCCAGAGGAGGCTGTGACCCCGTGAGAAGCCCATGCTGGAGCAGGCTCCTGGCAGGACCTGTGCAGAGAGGAGCCCCCACTGAAGCAGTCTGTTCCTGAAGGACTGCAGCCCAGGGAAAGGACTCACACTGGAGCAGTTTGTGAAGAACTGCAGTTTGTGGGAAGGACTCATGTTGGAGAAGTTCATGGAGGACTGTCTCCTGTGGGAGCGACCCCACGCTGGAGTAGGGGAAGAGGGTGAGGAGGAAGGACCAGCAGAGACAATGTGTGATGAAGTGACCACAACCCCCATTTGCCGTCCCCCTGTGCCACTCAGAGGAAGGAGGTAGAGAAAATTGAGAGTGAAGTTGAGCCCGGGAAGAAGGGATGGGTGCGGGAAAAGTGTTTTAAGATTTATTTTTTATTTCTCACTATCCTACTCTGATTTGATTGGTAATAAATTAAACTAATTTCCCCAAGTCAAGTCTGTTTTGCCTGTGACAGTAATTGCTGAGTGATGTCCCTGTCCTTTTCTTGACCTATGAGCCTTTTGTTATATATTCTTTCCTCTGTCCAACTGAGAAGGAAAGTGATAGAGCAGCTTGGTGGGCACCTGGCATCCAGCCAGGGTCAACCCACCAGGCTGTATTTATTTTACAGGCCCAGAACTACACCTTAATAGAAAATTGATAATATTTCTCTTATAGTTATAATGTTAATTATAATATAATATTATACATAAAGTATTGTTGCATATTATGTATATATTTGTGAATTATATTACTTAAATATTATTTCATAATAATCTAATTCATCCCACTGAAGTCAATGGAAATGCTATTGAACTCAAAGGAAAAAGTGTTAGGACAGTTCTTAGTACTAGAGAAATATAGTCTGTGTTTCATGGAAAAAGAGCTCATACATTTATTTAAGATCTCTTCTTAAAACCCTGTGCAGTACAGTAGACACAAAAGTCATCATCAGCTGTTTGTGATTTACATTCACATGAAATTAAAGTGTATACTATGGAAATAGATATTTTCTATACATTCAATTAAATCTAAGATATTTTGATACTCACATCAAGAGAGATGCTGAAGCTGAGTAAGGCAGCCTGATCTGCTCCCCGTATAACAACCAATGTAACTAAGGTGATGGGTGATAGTAGTAGGTGACTCTCTTCTGAGAGGTACAGAGGCATCCATCTGCCGACATGATGCACACTCTTGTATCAGGGATGTCACTGAGAGACTGCTGAGCCTCATACAGTCCACTGACTATTATCTGCTACTGTTGTTTCATGGGGGCACCAATGATACAGCCAGGAGCAGTCTGACGACTATCAAGAAGGATTACAGAGCCCTGGGAGAGGTGGTAAGGGACTCTGAAGTGCAAGTAGTTTTTTTCATCAGTCCTTGCGGTCAAAGGGAAAGAGTTTGAAATGGCCGGTCAAATCTGGCAAACCAACAGTTAGTTATGGGACTGGTGCCACAGCCAGGGGTTCAGCTACTTAGACCATGGGACTCACTTTGAGAAACCTGATCTACTGGGGGCTGATTGGGTCCATCTGTCAGAGAAGGGGAAGAGCATCTTCAGTCATAGGCTTGCCAAGGTGGTGAAGAGAGCTTTAAACTGAAGTTGATGGGGGAGAAGAACCTCAATTCATTCCACTCCTACCAGCTTGATGCCAGTGACAGCAACAGATGCCCAGAGCCTGGTGAGGGATCACAGGTCATCAGAAGAGAACCTGAAGAGCAACAAAAATTAATTCCAGCCTGTAAGTCAGCTTCATTGGGGGCTCAACTTAAATGCCTCTATGCAAATGCACATAGAATGGGGAATAAACAAGAGGAGCTAGAGATGTGCTCATGCCTGCAGAGCTACAGTCTTATTAGTATCATGGAGACGTGGTGGGATAACTCCTATGACTGGAGTGTTGCAATGGAAGGATACAGGCTCTTTAGGAAAGACAGGCAGGGGAGATGAAAATAGGGTGTTGCCCTCTATATCAATGACTAGCTGGAGTGCATGGATGGATGGGAAGCCGACCAAAAGCTTATGGGTCAGGATTAAAAGGAAGACAGGGACAGGTGAAATTATAATGAGGGTCTGCTACAGGCCACCTAATCAGGAAGACCAAGCAGATAAAGCCCTCTATAGACAGATAGGAGCAACCTCACATTCACAAGCCCTGGTCCTCATGGAGGACTTCAACCACCCCGATATCTGTTGGAGGGATAACACAGCACAGGGCGTAAACAATCCAGGAGGTTCCTGGAATGCATTGATGATAACTTCCTTCTCCAAGTGATGGAGGAACCAACGAGGAGAGGTGCTATGCTGGACCTTGTTCTTACCAATAAGGAGGGGCTGGTGAGGAGTGTGAAGCTCAAGGACAGCCTTGATTGCAGTGACCATGAAAAGGTGGAGTTCAAGGTCCTTAGGGCAGCAAGGAGGGTGCACAGCAAGCTCGCTACCCTGGGCTTCAGGACAGCAGACTTTGGCTTCTTCAGGGATTTGCTTAGTAGAAGAGAATGGGATAGAGCCCTGGAGGGAAGAGGGGCACAAGAAAGCTGGGTAATATTCAAGGATCACCTCCTCCATGTTCAGAAGCTATGCATCCCAGCAAAGAGGAAGTCAGGTAAAAATGCCAGGAGACCTGCCTGGATGAACAAGGTGCTCCTGAACAAGCTCAAACACAAAAAGGAAGCCTACAGACTGGGGAAGCAAGGACAGGTAGCCTGTGATGAATACAGAGAAACTCTCTGAGCAGCTAGGTTAGGAAAGTTAAAGCCCTGATAGAATTAAATCTGGCCAGGGACTTCAACGGCAACAAGAGAAGCTTCTGTAGGTACATCGGGGATAAAAGGAAGACTAGAGAAAATGTGAGACCTCCCTGGAAGGATACAGGAGACCTGGTTACCCAGGATATGGAGAAGTCAGAGGTTCTCAATGACTTTTTTGCCTCAGTCTTCACCATCAGGTGCTTCAGCCACACCACCCAATTCTCAGAAGGCAATGGCAGGGACTAGAAGAATGAACCACCCACTGTAGGAGAAGATCAGGCTCAAGACCATCTAAGAAACCTGAAGGTGCACAAGTCCATGGAACCTCATAACATGCGTCCGTGGTTCCTGAGGGAAGTGGCAGATGAAGTGGCTAAGCCACTCTCCATCATATTGAGAAGTCATGGCAGTCAGGCAAAGTTCCTGCTGACTGGAAAAGGTGAAACAAACCCCCTAATTTTTAAAAAGGGAAAAAGTAAGACCTGGGGAACTACAGACCAGTCAGTGTGACCTCTGTGCCTAGCGAGATCATGAAGCGAATCCTCATGGAAACTATGCCAGGGAACATGGAAACTAAGGAGGTGATTGGTGACAGCCAACATGGCTTCACTAAGGGCAAATCGTGCCTGATGAATATGGTGGCCTTCTACAATGGGGTTACAGCATTGGCAGATAAGGGAAGTGCAAATGAAATCATCTACCTGGACAGCATATGACACTGTTCCACATGACATCCTTGTCTCTAAATTGGGGAGACATGGATTTGATGGATGAACCGCTCAGTGGGTAAGGAATTACCTGGATGGTCTCACTCAAAGAGTTGATGTCAATGGCTTGATGTCCAAGTGGAGACCAGAGACTAGTGGTGTTCCTCAGGGGTCGGTATTGGGACCGGCGCTATTTAACATCTTTTTTGGTGACATGGACAGTGGGATTGAGTGCGCTCTCAGCAAGTTTGATGATGACACCAAGATCTCTGGTGTGGTTGATACGCTGGAGAGAAGGGATGTGCCATCCAGAGGGATCTTGAGAGGCTTGAAAGGTGGGGCCATGCAAAGCTCATGAAGTTCAACAAGGTCAAGTGTAAGGTCCTGAACATGGGTCAGGGCAATCCTAAGCATATCTACAGGCTGGACAATTAGTGGATTGAGAGCATCCCTGCAGAGAAGGACTTGCTGGTATTACTTGATGGAAGATTGAATTTGACACAGCAATGTGCACTCACGGCAGAGAAAGCTAACCGGATCCTGGGCTGCTTCAAGAGTAGTGTGGCCAGCAGGTCGAGGGAGGTGATTCTACCCCTCTACTCTGCTCTGGTGAGACCCCACCTGGAGTACTGTGTTCAGCTCTGGGGCCCCCAACATAAGAAGGACATGGACTTGCTCGAGCAGGTCTAGAGGAGACCATGAAGTTGATCAGGTGCTGGACCCCCTCCCCTGTGAGGACAGGCTGAAAGAGTGGAGGTTGTTCAGCCTGGAGAAAAGAAGGCTCTGGGGAAAACTTATAGCAGCCTTCTAGTACTTAAAGGGGACCTACAGGAAAGATGGGAAGGGACTCCTTGTCAGGGAGCGTAGTGATAGGACAAGAGGTAATGGTTTTAAACTGAAGGAGGGCAGATTTAGTTAGATGTAAGGAATAAATTTTTTACTGTGATGGTGGTGATGCACTGGAACAGGTTGCCCAGAGAAGCTATGGCTGCCCCCTCCCTGGAAGTGTTCAAGGCCAGGTTGGACGGGGCTTTGAGCAACCTGGTGTAGTGGAAGGTGTCCCTGCCCATGGCACGGGGGTTGGAACTAGATGATCTTTAAGGTCGCTTCCAACCCAAACCATTCTGTGATTCTGTGATAATGAAAACAATGTACACAAACAGATATGGTTATGTTTCAGAAATCTTTCACCTGTTTTGTCAAAATGTCTTGCAATTATGTTATCATTTATGAAAAAAATGAGACAGGATACAATGTGTTGGAGGCTAACATCAGGTATGTTGTTCAAGCAGTGATCATATGCATTTTCTTTTTCTCTGTTTTGTAGTTGAATCATAATCATTGCCAGAGCATTGAAAGTCAAGCTAGGACTCCCCTTGTCTCTGAATGTTTCATGCTCATATGGGAATGAATGTTAGGAGATATAAGTTATTTGTTTTCAAAATATTGCAATAAATCACATCACAAAGTTCAGAGCTGTTATTGTATGAACAGACTTCATTATGTCAAATCTTGATTTTTGGAGTTAGTGATGTAAGCTCAGAATACATATTAGCGACAACTAGAAGGAATGGTATTTATTTGATTTTTATCAGCTGTAGACAGCTTTCACATTAACTTCAGTTATCAATGGACTTCCTCACATCTCCATAGAATACTCATCTTACCTAGAATTTGTCTTCCACAAATGCTCTTAGTCACTTCTGTGACATTCCTGTCATTCTTATACCTCCTGTCATGTTTTACACATTAATTTCCAAATGATATAGCTGAGCGTCCCTATATTTTTTGACCTTTACACTGAGTTTTAGCAAGCTAGATCTCTTCTTTTTCATGTTCCCCAACTTTTTTCTGCCTCTTACAGGACTTATGTTTTTTTGTACTGATGACACTTAGAACACTGCCTTGTTTGTCTTTGTATGGATAACAAGTTTCTCAGGAAGGTTAAAGCAGGAAAACAGAAAAGGAAAAAGAACAGATTTGTAGTAAAGATCAGTAACAAGGACAAGCATGATTAAAAGGTACATGTCCCATGAGGAGAGAGAAAAGACAGAGACACAACCAGTTCTCAGAAGAGAGCAGGATGAGGACCAGAAGAGATATATTTGCAAGCAAGCCCGTCCCTTCCATAGTCAAATCATTATTAGTTTTTCCATTATTTAGGACATTAATGACAATACATAAACCTGGAAGAGTGCTAAGACTTGGGCACTGGTTTTGTTTGTTTGTTTGATACACAACTTCATGACCTTCTGTCCTCCCAGGATGCACCCAAACTTCACTGAAATTTTGCTAAGCTATTTTAGTGAAAATTGAAATAAAGTTCCCTCAATTTTGTATCAGTGATTACCTCTGACAATAATAGCATGTGGCACTGCAACTACTGTTGGTCGTCATTATGAATGAAGTCTAAAAATTTTGCTTCTAATTTTTTTACACTTCTTGAAAGTCTCAGCCAATATCTTCTGGATTAGCCCTGGCAGGTACAACTGACAGAACTGTACCACAGTCAGTCAACTGGTAGTAAAAGGCAGAAAGATTGTTTTGCTGGAACAATTTTTCCAATGAAATATCAATAATTCATCCCACAAAAAAATTGTGAAAGTTATTGCAACATTCCCAGCTCAGATAATTCCCAAATGGTAGATTCAAGGCAAGAGAGAGCTCTGTTCACTAAGGAGGGAAGAGCAGGCTAGGCGATAGCGGCTCTCCTCTCCCACTGTTCCCTCGTTATATTTGTCATGGATTCTCTCAATGCATTCCCTTACCCTCACCTCTTTCCTCATTTTTAGGGGTGGCAAAGTCAACATCACTACTTTCTGTTTCCACATATTACATTCAGAAAATGGAGATGGAAACAAAGAGGATTATCTTCTCTACCTTCTGTAATCTGAACTAGGAGTTCTAGGCACCTGTGTCAAGTGACTTTATGCATCCATTTCTGTCCTACATGAAAATCTTCCCAGTTTATACAGAAGTTATATATAACAGCAATGAAAACTCCAAAATACTGTAAAACAATTGGAGTTGAATGGGTGTGACCTGAAGATAATAACCAAGTAATGCTATATCCTTATAATTTTGCAGTTGCCTCCTCTTACAGTGTGTATTCATTCATTTATCTGTTGTAATATGTTCCGAAATTTTGTGGTATCCACTGTCTTACTAATGTGCTAAGGATTAAGAAGATACTTAGAACCTGCCAAGGTATTTCTAACAGGCACTCCTAGCCTCTTTCCAGTTAGGTTCAATCCAAGAAACACAGTAGAACAGAGCCAGTACCACTCTGCCAAAGAAGCAATATCTTATCCTGCTAATAGATATTTTTTTTTTTTAATTGGATCCTGTTTACCTCATTTATCCTATTTTTTAATTTAGTCTCATGAACTCAGATGGTAGGAGTTTTTGTATCATAGGTTGCAAAGTGGCAGCAAACATCAGCCAACAAAATTGTCTGACATAAACCAAAGGACAGCTGAAAATTACAACCTCTGCCTTCCTCCTTGTTGTTTGTTCCTCAGACTGTTGCCAGCCTCTGCCAGCGATTCAGCACAGGCACTGCTGAACACTGCAGCATCCCTCCCTTCCTGCCCTGCCCAAAGCCCTTTGGATTTATAGACAGCGTTTCAGTTGTCTCTGTCTACCTTTGCACTTCCCTTTCTTATCAAACTATCAGTTAACTACTTCAGTTTCTGCTGTCCTGTGGAGAAATAGGTGTTCTCTAGCAGACCGGACTAGAGATTTATCCTGACTGGCAATTTTGCAATCCCGGTGGCTGCACTAAAGCTAAAGGCTTGCTAAGAAGAAAAATAGCCTGACCCAAACCCTTATTTAAGGTAAGGACAGAGTGCCCTTATTGAAACTGGGGCGACCCACCCGCCGGTTCCCGCCTGCCGCCGCGGGCTGTCGCCGCAGCTCGGCTTTGGCAGGCGGCGGCGGTCGGCCCAGCTCAGCTCAGCTCAGCTCAGCTCAGCTCAGACCTCACCACCAGGTGGCAGAGCAGAACCGCGGTCGGGAGCGCGGCCGGGCTGGGCTGGACTGGGCTGGGCTGGGCGGCCTCTGCGGTCAGCCTGCCTGGGGTTGGAGGAGAAAGACGCATCCGAGCCCTGAAGCACCTACCTGCTCTTCAAGCAGAGAGTCTCCCCTTCTCTCTTCCACTATCAGGTTAGCGGATCGAGACAATCCCAAGCGGGTCGAGGCTGGGCGAAGGCTGGATTGAGAGCAGCCCTGCAGAGAAGGATTTGGGGGTATCAGTGGATGGAAAACTGGCTATGAGACAGCAACCTGCGCTCGCAGCCCAGAAAGCCAACTGTATCTTGGGCTACATGAAGAGAAGCATGACCAGCAGGTCGAGGGAGGGGATTCTCCCCTTCTACTCTGCTCTGGTGAGACCCCACCTGGAGCACTGTGTTCAGCTCTGGGACCCCCAACATAAGAAGGACATGGACCTGCTCGAGCGGGTCCAGAGGAGGGCAATGAAGATGATCGGGGCTGGACCCCCTCCCCTATGAGGACAGGCTGAAAGAGTGGAGGTTGTTCAGCCTGGAGAAGAGAAGGCTCTGGGGAAAACTTATAGCGGCTTTCCAGTACTTAAAGGGACCTACAGGAAAGATGGGGAGGGACTCTTCATTAGGGAGTATAGAGATATGACAAGGAGTAATGGTTTTAAAATGAAAGACGACAGGTTTAGATTAGATGTAAGGAAGAAATTCTTTACTGGGAGGGTGGTAGTGCACTGGAAAGGGTTGCTCAGAGAAGTTGTGGCTGCCCCCTCCCTGGAAGTGTTCAAGGCCAGGTTGGATGGGGCTTTAAGCAACCTGATCTAGAGGAAGGTGTCCCTGCCCATGGCAGGGGGTTGGAACTAGATGACCTTTAAGGTCTCTTCCAACCCAAACCATTCTGCCATTCTATGATATTTTTTCCAATTTATGAAGAAATTTAATACAAAATATTTTCAGGGAGGATGTGGCACAGACAACAGTGGTACAGGACTAGCAGCACAAATCCTATTTTTTAACTGACTTTTCATGAGTTCACTTTAAAGTAATTTACACATCTCTTGTCAACAAAATTAGGCAGACTGGTTTCTGGAACAGTCCTGCTTCCTTCAATGTCTTCCAGCAGAGTCCATCTCTGCTCCTACTGGGCTGAATCTATTTAAAACACCAACTAATACTCTACACCTGCATGCTGTCCTCCAACAGAGCAGACACAGCTGTTTTCTCATGGGTTTGAAGTACCCATATGCTTTGTTACAATGTGATAACCCTGGTGGCAAATATTCTTCAATCACACAACATTGCTTCAATGTAAGACTGGAATGGCGAAATAACCTTAATCTGGGGAACAGATGGATTGTATAAAGCTGTCTGTGGTCAGCTCCCAACCGTTCCCCTTGGGAAGAACTCAGTGGGAGTCCCCTCCAAATGACAGATTTCCTTCATTTACAGCATTGCCCAAAAGGGGATTTCCTGCTGCAAATTTTCACTGCAGATCATCATTCCAAGACTGTTGATTTCTTTTATCTGACCTATTGTAGTCTGTCACCAACGTACACCCAGTGACCTGCTCTTAGTGCAAGAGACATCTATTATTTTTTTACTTATAGATCATATATACAAATAATTTTTGCTAAAGAATCAAGTTTAGGTGTTGTACAAACAGAGGGCAGGCACAGTTAGTTATGAAGGCAAAATAATTTAGCATTATTTAATATGTCACCAAGTGGTTTCACAATTTGAACTTCCACAATTATCCTTTAAGAAACATCATCTTTTGGTGAACTAAGCCCTTTTCTGATGAGACACGTTACCCAGGAAAGGACTTACATTTAAGTGGAGGAAGATTCCAGTACAAGTACAGGAGAAGATCACAAGATAGGCAGGTAAGTCATTTGGCTTTCCTGTACTGGAGAGGATGATTAGAGGTCAGAAACCTCAAGAAATCATTTAGTGCAGAAAGAAATGCATGTCAGGCTTAGCTACCTAGCTGCTTCATTCAAGCAGAGTAGGAACAGCATACAGGATCCAAGGCGCAGATTGATTAAGCGATCAGTCGCAAATCTGACTCATGTGCAGTCAATAGTAGCACAAGGGTTTTCAAACGTTCTGTAAATTGTTTAGCTGGACAGTCATTTTACCATTATGGATCAGAAATGACAGATTGCAAGTGACTAATTTACAGGGTGACATCCCTTCCTGGAGTACAAGGAAGCTGTTTACAAAAGGGGAGATATATGACTAATTATTTTCCCCATCTGCATTTTACTGAATGTAAAGGATAATTTGTCCAGTCTTATTTTGTTAGGGGCTAATTGTGACCTGAATGATGTCATCAGAGTGTGTAAATGGTCTAACAGTGGTAAAGAACTTGGGGGAAGCTGCAGATTTTCTGTATGTGGCCTTTGTAAACTGAGGCCATAAAAACTTTGAGTTATTGAGTAATGATGGAGGTAGTAAATGTATACTCACACTTCTTGTTTAACACCTCTGTTTCCAGTTGCTTTTTAGTTTCTGTCCTTAAATGTAGACCTTTCCAAAATGGATATTTGTCCCATACTGAGAGCTTTCTCCTCCTCCCAGAAGGAGCACAGGAAAAACTAAGTTGTTTATCCCTGCTTTTAAAAAAGAAGCAAGTCCCTTTTTATCAATATACTTCAATAGCCCAAGCTTTCCAGCTGACAGAGAAATGTAAGTGGGCAACCACATACCTTTTGCTATCCTTTGGGAAAAGTGATCAAAACATGGTGAGATCATGATTCCTTGAAAAGTTCAGTTTGCAGACACTGAAAGAAACAAGGATATGTTCATTTAGCAACAAGGAGGAATGATTTTTTTCTCTGCAAAAGACACACTTCACTTTGGTAGCCAAATGGGCTGTTTGCTTTCCCTTCTACTGTGCCACTCGTCAAGAGAACTGAGACTATGGATACCACTGTTTGTCAGAAAACAATTGCTTAATTAGAAATACAGAGCTGCAAAGAATGAGTATAAGTGACATTATGTCTGAGCAGGAAGGCTGCAGGAGGGAACAGGGATGAATAGATGCAAATAAGGATGGCAAGCACGACTGGGTTTGAGTAGAGCAGAAAAGCAGGAAACTGGATGAATAAGAACAAAACTGTCTACACAAAACTGTCTGCAGATCACTACAAGACACATTTTTCTCTGGATCTTGGTACTCTGAACATTCTTATCCTTTCAGTGTCATGAAATAGCTGGAACGCTGAAAGTGTAAAGAAAGATTTTCTCCTCTAGAGGGAAGAACTACCTACTAATACCAACAGTCAGTCTGTTTACTCAAGTGAGCAGTTTAGTTACTGAACTCTATTTACTCAAGTCACACCATTCCAGGATGTCAGAATAACTTCAGCTAAGCAGTCCTCTAACAGAAAATACAATTCTGTCAAAATCAAAATACTTCAAAATTCAATCACTTCGGTCTGTGCTTCATTCCCGAGGAAAAAGAGCTCACCAATGTCAAAGCATCCAATCATTCAATTTAAAACCAAATTCTAACTCCAATATGTAGCTTTTTTCTTGAATTAAAAGTAGGAACATTTCAGTCTTGCAGAATTGAAATGCCATGTACATCTGCAACAAATTTATTAGACATCTATTTCAGGAATAATATTTTGTATTTTGTTTGAAACTGAAATGAAAATAAGCTTCAGCATTGTGGTGGAAAAAAAAATAATAATCCTGTTCTTTCCCTAGCTCTGTGTTGAATATTATTTGATGTGTGGACTCTTTTTTTTTTTTTTTTTTTTTCCAGAGGATCATAGCTTAATTCAATATATAGAGCATGCTAGAAAATAAATCATGGTCTTTTCTCTGTGTGTTATATTTGTGCCTTTTTCAGCAGGCTGTTATACAGAAGTGGTGACAAAGATGGAAAATACTTTCTACCCCTTTCAGTGGGACCTACATAGGGATCAAGCAAAATTATAGCTCTGTCCCACTCTGAGAGCAGGGAAGAGAGATGGTCATGATTCAGTTTTCTCCACCCTCATTGCTACACCAGCAGCTGGTCTACATCTTCCAAAAATTGCTTTTAGAAGACATAGCTATTACATTCCTAGCAGCTCACAGAGAAAGAGTGTTTCTGTACTTCTCGAGGTACATACCTGTCCACAAGCCATGCTACAGGCTCTGCCAAAATGGGCCCATCACCCTTTGCTTGTTGTTCCCCTGAAACCCCAGCAAAAGCACTTTAGGTAAAAAGGTCACATGCTCTGATCTAAAGGCTGTCTCTGGCCTGCACAGCATGTTGGTTCACATGGTGGTAGCTTTCCTGGTTCCACCTTCTAAATCATATTATAAGGCAGCTAAAAATATGTGATTGTTATTCAGGGTATTACTTTTCAATCCAAACAATGCCAGCAGCTGCCACAGAGATAGTTTTCTCAGTCTCAGGATGGACTGACAAAAATAAAAGCAATGGTTCAAGAAACTGCTAATAGGAAGAAGATGGTCAAGGAAGAAGATGGGCAAAATTCTTTATCAAGATATAGAAAAAGCTCAAGAGCTCTAATTTAGGAAATGTATGTTTTGCTTTAGCAGGAATAGCCAGGAAGGCAGAAGACAGCAATTTCCTTCATTTGGGTGAGTTCATCTGCTGTTGAACTCTGCTTTCCAGCAATGACTTCTTTCCCCTAGGAGCACAAGTGTAAGTCTAAGCAACATTTCCTTTCTCTCTGAAGGGTAGATAGGGGCAGGCATTTCCAATTAATTTCTCTATCAAAGCCTATGCTCTTCTGTGCTCTCTTTTCTTAGCACCTTGAAACTCATGTTTACTCTGCTCAGTACTATGAAAGCTTACAAAACAGATAGATCAAGGACAAAGCATAAACTTTTCCAGTCACTTGAACGTGATAGAAGTTTGTTTGCCAAGAGCAATGCCATCCTCCTCAATTATACCTATGAGTGTTTGTGTGAAGACAGCAAAGTAAACACATTATTCCTCCTGTTACTCCATGTATTTTCTCTGCAAATACGCTTTGCTGTCCCTAAGGGTACTGGAAGGGGCCTTCCTTTTGCTTCTTTCTGGTGTAAACTGAAATTCATTTCACTGAAGAAGTATGAAGCGATGCCAAAATAAGAGAAATCATAGGCAACTGTGTGCTGTGTTGGAGGAACTTGTAGAAGCTTTATATGGAGCAGAAAAATGACAATGTTAGTACTTCTCTCAGCTAAGTAGATTACCAAATGTTCTGAATTTACAATTTAAATGAATCAATCATTTTGTCCATTACTCTAGATTTAGAATGGTGAAGCTAAGAACAGAATCAGTCCATTGTTTCTAAGGCAGCTGTTAAATATATGAAGCATACAACAGCCTTCCTAATGAAAAAAAAAAAAAAAAAAAAAAAACAAATTCAAACAACAAAAGAACCCCAACACCCACACATTCATCCCACCACTGCTAGCAAAAGTACAACCAGAAAAGCTCAAGATCATTACAGAGGCAAAAATTATCATAGCTCTTTCCTCATCTACAGACCTGCAAAAACTTGACTACTTTACACTGCAACTAATTTGTCAGATTGTTTGATAAATCTTCCTTGGAAAGTCAACAGAAGAACAAGGATTTAGACAAAGACTTTCAAAAACACAAAAGGGAGGTAGGCACCTAAATCTCATCATCTTCTGTGCATGTGGTGTCCCCAGCTTCCATTTATCTTATTGGGAATCACCATCCCACTTAGATTTTCTTTTCACACTAAATTATTTCTTAGTTATTCTGTTTGCCTGCAACAAGTCTTATACGAACTTGATTCGAGTGAAGAAACAATCAGATCCTTATCCTGGTCTGGATAAACTGAGTGGCCTTTCAGTTGCTTTTGTGTGATGTTTTTCCCTGAATGAAAAAAGCTATCCTTTCACTTAAAGAAAGATGGGCGAACTGTGCAATTGTTAACAAACAAACTTGTATAAGAAAGTGTACATGTCTCATCAGGGAACTATTATGCATTGATTAAATTACAAGAAAGTTCAACCTAAGACTTACTATTTTTTCTTGTTTTTTTGAGTTGGCTACTAAGATTGATCACCTTGGAGAAATTAATCACAACAATGGCAAATCCTAAGACAGACCATTTAATTAGACCCGTTACTCTCATTAAGAGTTAGTTTTATCTTACAAGAGAGGACAGTGAACTATTTAATATAGCCAAACACTAGCAGATTGGAAAATACAAGGTATCTGTAGAGTAAATCTACTGATCTATACAGAAAGCATTCATCAGCAACTGTCCTATCATTATACCTGTAGGACAGTAGCATGTTAATGACCTTGTTGAATGTGAATGATGAGAATTCTCTCTTCCAATCCCTGCTTCCCACTGCTCATTCTTCACGTTCTAGCATGCACCTCCATATCATTCATTCCTCATCTTTCATCTCCCTCCACTCATCTCCACATTCCCCATCATTCTGACCCCTCTTCTCCCAATACTCAGATTTGGGAGAAGACATTTCTCTTTGCCTTTTTTTGGCTATCCTTTTTCCTTTGAATGATCCTAACTCCGTATGGCTTAAAAAAAGTCCTCAGTTACTATGCTTTGTTGTGGGCATCAGAGTTTACACCTGGTTCCACCAATTCAAGGACAACTGTGTAGGCATAAGTTCAGTTCCCTACAAAGGCAACTTGTAGGTGGCCCTGAAGACCTCCGGAGGGCACTGTAAGGACACCTAAATGAGGGTCTGTCTTTTTCTGGTGAATGTCTAAGGAACCAACAGGCTACGCTGAGCACTTCCATCCTGTCAGAACCCAGACCACCACACAGGTAACTCACAGACCACATGTGGCCCTTTATAAAGAGAAAGGGGTGTGTGTGTGGTGGGGATTTCTCTCCCCTCCTGTTAGTAACTATCTTGTATAATTACCTTAGTTTTGCTCATTTGACCAAGAAACAGAAAATTTGGGCTCATTGATCTCCTTCAACCAGCTGAAGAAGGATTGCAGAAGAATGCCCTAACCCCAGTTCTAGTCTGTGGCTACCCTTGCTGTTGAAGAGGGAATATCATGTAATCATGAGTCCTAAGGCAGACCAGGGAAAAGTCTGCTATAAGTGGTGTTTCAGATTCCACTCCTTGCAATACATATGGACATTGATTATTAGACCATAACAGGTTCCATTTTTGTACAGTCCTGGAAATATGAATCTAAACATGAGAGCACTGTTAATCAAATATGTGCCTTAACTACTAGAATCTGGACTCAGCCTAGGCTACCATCAGATTGGCTTTCCAGACCCAGTGAACAATGGACCAAGTGTCATAGGCAGATAGAGCAGAATACCCAGTATTGGTCATTATAGCACTCTGGAGGTGCAAGATCATGCTTGCTAGAATCAGAGGACAGGGGAATCCCTTCCCTTTTCTGAGTAAGAGCTTACCCTTTAGGCTATGATGCAAAAGAATAAAGGTTCCCCCATACCCTTCCTCAAAGCAAGGTAGTCTATACTGTAGTGTGAATACCTAGCTTGAGGCATGCAGTCCAACCAGTGCTGCATGTGCAGGGCTAGCAAACAGATGGTCTGATTACTGGCTGAGAATTCTGTGGAACATAGTTGCCAAAATTTCAATAAGCAAGGTTTAAGAAAGCTTGTTCTGTCCCTTTTTACACTAACTGTCAGGACTTGGAAAGTGAAACCCTGATTGCTATTCTTATTGCATTGATCATCTTTCCACTTTCTTCTACCTCTGTCTATTAAAAGATATTATTTCCTCACTACCTATTTGCTCAGCCTATATTGTCACATCTTCCTGGCTACTACAACACAACTGCTAGACAATAAAATGAAAAATCTGGACAGTGGTGTATTATACAAAAATTTGCTGTACCAAATTAAAGTTTGGGATAATAAGCTTCTCTCATGAAACTTTTTAATACTTGATACTCAAGCTCAGTTGAGTATGAGTAGCAGTATAACTCTTCTCACCACTCAAGATAAGTTAATTAACCCTCCTTAGGTCTAATTTTAGCAAACATGGAAATGCCATATTGGTTTATCCATAATAACAAGAACTAGAATGACCAGGTGCTTTCTGATGCAGCAAGAAAGCAATTCAAAGCAACCCAGCAAATTAATCCTGAATGTAACTCTGCTGAACTGTGGTACCCACTAAAAATACTGACTGAAATTAAGCCATCTGAAGATCTACATCTGAAAGAGATGCCACTGAGACAATCCACAAGTTAATGTAATCCTATAATATCTGATCTAGAAGCATTTGATCAGAAGTTATTTTTCCATGTGATAGTTTCAATGGCTAGTACATCATGACATAACCCTTCCTTTAACTGCACATTAGAAAAAACATTACACCACTACATTTAAATCATCCTGATTTTTTTTTTTTTTTTAACATTGCCTTAATCCATGTTTCCCAACTTGTTGACTGAACAAAGTGAAGCCCTATAGGCAGCTGGATGTTAAATCCCAGTCTGTAAAACTGTAACTTTGCAAACCACATTTGATTCATTCCAAAGCTTCAAGAAAAATCTAACCTCAGCTGGCAGAACCCATCACATATTTACATATGTAAGAAAACATATTTAAAGAAAATCATGCTGATGGGTTGACCATCTGATGTCACAACATGCAAAAGCTATGATGTCTCCTATAAAATTCTGCTAGCAGTTTCTCTCTTTTCCTTTTTACTGGATATATAACCATGCAGGTACAGAAGTCTTCATGCTGTGTTAATAAATTTCAGATGGAATGGAGAATTTTTGTTCTGCCCATAGTTTTTATTTTAGAAGAACAATTAGTATGTATTACCATTAGTATTTATATGGCAAAACTCTATAAAGCTTCAGACACAAGAAAGTGCCTTGTGCTGAGGCACTCCAGAAACACAACAGAAAGGTGGTCTCTCCTCCAAGCAGTTTACAACACATGTGAATCATCTGAAGGCTACAGATTTCTGAAATCTGTTTTACTGTTAGATGTTATTGTTACTTCTAAATCTATTATCTCACTGGTCTGCTTCATTGGCAGTGAAAACAATGGTTTGGAAATGATACGATTTTCTCTGTATAAGTAACCCTGTAGGTTCTTGCCTATTTATAAAAGGTCATGATTTCATAAATAGATTTCTAAGATTTTGTAATATACATTTTACATCCTTTAAACATCTTCCAACATTTTATATCTTTCAAAATGTCTCTTAGAACAGTCTAGGATCACTAGCACCCCAAAGCTGACAGGAAAATCACTGGTTTTTACTAAAATGACTAATAAACAAGTCCACCTACCTTTAAAGTGAATGGAAACTCTGACTTCGTCTTCTGTGGGCGTTAAATAGAACTCAAAACTCTACAAATTCATTCAGCCAAAGTTAGAAAGTAACAAAAAGAATATATAACATTTAGATTCTTTTTATTTAACTGTCCATTGTTAACTCCACATTAGACAGCAATATCAGCTATAACTTGTGCCTTACTGTATATATTTTTACTATAGTAATTCAGCTTATAAATCTCCTTAGCTGATTAAATCTTGTAACAAATATTTAGCTCTTAAATAGCTTGCTGTAGTTTGAAACTCAGCCATTTGTGTGTTGCTGATCATGTACCTGAAAATCTCATAACAGTTGCGGATATTTCAAATAAAGGAATTAAGCACCAGAATAACTCTGTGGGATACACCGTTATGTCAATTTGTCAAAATTAATCTTTTTTTTTTAAACCAGGCAGGGGTAAGAGCCTGTGGTTTGTTGTTTTCAAGAAAGCATGGTCACAGAACACATTTTTCAAACAGTTGATATTATGACTGCTATCATTCCAAGTGAAAATTGATATTTAGGATCAAAATAATAATTTTAAAAAAGGAATAAGAAAAAATAGAGACAAACCCATTGAAAACTGAGCCTCTTTTGCCTAACCCTGAAAATGTCATAAGTCCACATATACCTAAGGAAGATAAAGTTTTGTTTCTACACTAGTTCAGAACACTGACATCATTGCAATGTCTCACCTTGATCTAGTTGAATCAGGCTGCATGCAACACTAACCAATGCTTTATGTAAAATGATACTGGTATTGTCAAAAGTCCCCCTTTAACAGAGTAGTTCACCAACAGCTTGAACACTCATGCAGAAAGCAGGAGAGCATGTTTCAGGCCTTTCCACTGCCTGAGAGCACTCAAAAATTACATATCCCAAGGAGGGAGGCTAGGAAAGAAGTCCAAGATACAAACCCTGTGTGGGGATGTTCTTCCTAAGGCAAGCAGGACCCAGGGAGTTTCAGATTTTGTGATTCTTCACCTGTCTAGTTTGTCTTACTCAGCTTGCTGATATTTGAGCATTCATTTTCAGAAAGCCAGCTTTCTAAATTTCTTGTGTAGGAGCACAGTGGAGAAATATGGATTTTAAACAAGGACCAACTGCCTGAGTGTTAAGAGTTTCAGTCCCCAACACTTTAAAATCTGAGTCTTCATCTATCCCAACAAGGGAAGACAATTAGATCTGAGAAGTTTCTATATGCTTGTGAATGTTATCTATTTAAAACTTCATTCCACCTGTACTGTGCCACAGCATCTGCTGTTACCACTAAAACCAATAAGCAGAAATCCCACAAGCCAATAATAGATATCAGTGACATATGCATCACGCAAATCACCAGCTATTAGTAATACAGAGAAAAGCAAAAGTGTTAACAAAGACTGACCTCCTCTTATCCCTATTACTTAATCTAAATTTCACATTTTTTGTATAGATGATTTATTGTAACCTTAGATTTCACATAAGCGAAAAAGTGATGTCACTACATAACAAGTTATGTTGGTGGCATATTATTGCTAGTACATCTGAGAAAATGCTTTGCTACAGATCTGGGAGTGCTAAAAAACATTCAGTCTTATACTGAATATAACCAAACCCTTTATAATATTCAAACCAGTATGCAATTCTATCCCTTTTGAATCATTTATAGAGATTCAGCAAACCCATACAGAGGACATATAGCAAGCTTTTCTCCTCCTCATATATTTCCAGAGCCATTAAAGAATGAATTAATAATCTAATTACAAAAATTCAGAAAGATCAGAAAAATATCTGTTATTACAAGATTAGCGGATTAGACAATGATCTTTTATTCCTCCATATATCCCAGGTGTAATAGCAGCAGTGGTAGTTTAGCCATGGATTTGAAAGAAAAAATTCTAACGTGTGGCTTATCTTTTCCTACCTTTCTTCTCATATCCATAAACAATGTGCCAGTTATGAAACCATTTTTGTTCTGACTAGAAGTAACTAAATTTTCGTTGAAATGAAGACTACATAGCATGAAGAAAAGAGAAATCAACCTAAATACCACAAGTGATAGAATAAAGGACTTTTCCCTATAAATATTGTTCCTTTCATCTTCCCTGGTGTCAGAGTAAGAACTGAATAAGCTAGTTAGTCATCACATCAACCACAGATGGTAAAGGATCAGGTTCGGAGTCCTTCTTCTTCTCACCAGGCAGACACATGACACAGTGCTGCTAACTGACATGGAAACCAGCCAAAGCTATCGAAACCTTCTCTACACCCAGAGACTGCTGACCTGCATATTTACAAAAGGAATAAATCAAATTGTGGGATAAAAAACTGAAAAGAAAAATGGTTTATTTAGACAGAGAGTGTGTGGGAACCTAGCCCTGAGTATATTGAGCCTGCAAGTATTCAGATGTGAAGCAGGGAAAAGAGTATACACAGGTGCACGTACCAGCATACGGGTGCATGCAGACAGGCAAGGTGGAGAAAGGCCACAGGGACTTACACATCCGCGTTTTTTCCCAGATTAGGGAGGAACATGTGGAAGGAGCCCTGTATTCTACACAAAACAATAGTGACTGAGTACGGTATGTGCACACAAGAAGCAGACTTTCAGTTGCTCTGCTTCTGCCTTCTAAATCAGGTTACTATTGACAATTAACTTAAGCTGACATAAGTAAAGACCATTACCAAAAGAAGTATCTTGCCCTTTTACCTGCCTCTTTCCCCAAATCCTGTCACAAGGGAAGACCAAACAGACTAAAATGTAATCTGACAATAACAAAATAGTACTGATTTCCACCTGTATAATCTTCTTGACAAGCAGAGACATAGCCCCATAGCTAATTGCTACTGCAGACACAAGGAAGACAGCAGGACACATGGGCAGAGACTGGGAATAGAATACAACCTAATGCTTTCGTCAGTTTAAAATGATCCTCAAACCACCAATAATTCTCTTTCAAAAGAGAAACAATAGCAGAAAGTGAGTGCCATGCTCCAACTCTTTTATTCAGTCTGCTTTTGCTCAGCATGCCCTTGAGAAAATGGCATACCTAGAAGACTTTGCCAGAAGCATGAAAAAATATCAAGTACATTTATTCTATTAACATTTTATATGGTGATTAGTGTCTAATTACAAATCATTATAGTAATGGTGCATTTAGCAAGTATATCCCAACAGCACTATATCTCTAGCCTCATTATTAGTTGAGTAAGTCATCACCTGCAGGAACTGAACCTGGAAATTCAAGTTAAACTGTGGCCTTCTGTTATTACAGCTGAAAGTCAGATTTCATATCCAAAACTGTCTTGGACTTCACAGCACCAAAATGTGTGCACGTGAGTTGTAACTGCCACTTTCCCCCTGCAAAAACCATATCGAGTTCACAGTGCTCTTTGACCCACATGGCCCTGGGAATCACATTTGCATCATTACTTCTTTTGATGAGCCAGCACCTGCAGACATTTAGATCGCAGTATACTAAAGCACCAATTTACACTAATTCAGCTGAAAAAGCTTGATAAGGCCCTAGGTCAGGCCAGAGTTTTGAGGGGGATTTTTCATGAAAAACAACCAAAAGGGCTCTTGGACCTTCCCCACACACTGCTTTCTTACAGGTGAGCTTTTTCTACCAGATTTGACCTGAGATCAGCACCTCAACAGCTTTCTGCATTGCAATGAACTCCATACAGTCTCTTTAAAGGCCCTAGAAAGCCTCTCTCCATCTTGTCAGAAGCCTAGCTGCATGAAGACATGCCTCACAATCTTTTCCAAAGTCTCCCAGATTCTGCTGTAATCCATCTCCCTGCTCACAGAATTTTCATATATCCCTTTCTTTCCCTACTCCTTCTTTTGTGTGTGCAATGTCTTTCAAGAAGCCCATCTTCCCACAAATTTCCTGTCTGTACCAGACAAAGCAAACAACATCCATCTTCTCAGAGGCCCACCACCTTTATAAAGGAACAAAATAGACAAACTGTTGATAAAATGGTTATTGTCCATCACACAGAATCATCAAGGTTGGAAAAGATCTTGAAGACCATCTAGTCCAACCATTAACCTAACACTGCCAGTTCCCATCTACACCATATCTCTCAGCACTATGTCAACCCTGCTCTTAAACACCTCCAGGGATGGGGACTCCACCACTTCCCCGAGCAGCCCATTCCAATGCCTAACAACCCGTTCTGTAAAGAAATACTTCCTAATATCTAGTCTAAACCTTCCCTGGTGCAACTTGAGGCCATTACCTCTTGTCTTATTGCTCATTACTTGGTTAAAGAGACTCATGCCCAGCTCTCTGCAACCTCCTTTCAGGTAGCTGTAGAGGGCGATGAGGTCTCCCCTCAGCTCCTCTTCTCCAGATTAAACAACCCCAGTTCCCTCAGCCGCTCCTCGTACGACATGTGCTCCAGAACCTTTACCAGCTTCCTTGCCCTTCTCTGGACACGCTCGAGTCATTCAATGTCCTTTTTGTAGTGAAGGGCCCCAGTGAACACAGTAATCGAGGTGTGGCCTCACCAGTGCCGAGTACAGGGGTAAGAACTGAGCCCTGGGGGACACCACTCGTGTCTGGCCGCCAACACCCCACAAACTAAAACTGTTTGTGCTAGCTTTTTTCATTCGTATAGTGTCTTCACAATATCAGAAACAAAGAGATGACCCCAGCTGGGATGAAAAAAAGGTTTGACCAGAACTTGAAAATTAATCAGAAATCTGTTTACTTTTTTAATAATACACAGACATGCATGCTTTTTATCATGACAAATATTTACCAATAGGAAACTTTTAAATGAAATTATTCCTTTTTAAATGAGAAAATAGAGAAATGATAGTTTGCATATCACTGCATGCAACCCAAACACTGTGATCTACAAGACTAAATATAAGATAAGTACATTAAATACCAGATAAAAATGAAATTGCTTTTCTCTAGAATGTTTCCAGTTAACTTGGTAGGTCTTCATACAGTAATGTACTGAGCTGTTATAAACTCTGAGGGCAAAAGGCAGCAGCAGCAACATTAGGCTGACTGGACTGACATAAACAGCATGATCCACACAGCTGTGAGAGGGAAAAAGCTATAGTGCTATACAATGTGTCTAGAAACAGCAGGACCTCTATAAATTCAGCTGTATCAGTATCTAAGGCCATTCTCAAATGTCATTTGTGTTCATCATTTCATGTCACAGACATTTCTTACACTTGCGTAGACATGCTCTGCCATAAACCTCCATTTCTTGTTATTGTGGGATGCTGAGCTAACTCAGCATGGATAATCTTTTGTACCTATGCTTATAGGTGAGCATATGTTAAAAATTTTTGCATGACTGAGGCTTTAAATGGTAGCCAGTCAGTCATTAATTTTCAGGAACTGCTTAGAACTGTGTAGGGGATACAGGAATTACTTTGCCAAACATGACCTTTATTTAGGCTATGAAAAACAAGCTCTATGCCAATATAGAGATGACAAATCTAATTGAAACCTTAAATTTTCTATGTAGGACAGCATTTAAAAAAAAAAAAACCAAAAACTTAATTTAAGCAAAATTTACTTTTTTATAGTGAAATATTTAGTCAGTCCTACATTTCATTCAGTTTTGTAGGAAGTGGGTTCCTTTATATATTACCATACTGATAAAAATGATTGATTCTTATCATTTCATTTCACTTTTATCATCCATTTTCTTAAGGAAAGTTAATGTCTGAGTTAATGGAAGACAGAAACTCCTGAATCTAGAATCACTGGTCACTCCAAAGTAAAGATCAATCCTATCAAATGCTGTGAATAATGATTCACAAAAGATTCATATGACACATGTTCTCACTTTGGGGAACATCAAACAGTAAAATTCTTATCTATACCTTAAACCACTCCTTTTCTAGTCTAGAATATTATCAGTAGATACAAATCTCTTTAGAAATATATAAGCCACTTTGTAACACAGTGCTCTGTATGTATTTTCTCACATGTTTCCCAAAGAATCACTGTCCAAAGGTTACACTGGTATACTGACTCTAAATTAGAAGAATTGAGGAAGGGCTGTAAGATAAGGATATATAAATTATAATAAGAACAGGTTGCTTTTATATCCTTTCCAATTTAATTACAATCACTGTCATAAAAATGGATTAGATACTGCTGTTTTCTCTTCCCATTATCATCTTTGTCATAAGAATGAGAAATCCAGACTTCAATGCTTGTCAGCTTCAGTCGAACGCTGCATAGTTCTTTAACCTTTCTACAGCTATGTCATTTTATTGGCTGGCTTTTCCACTTCTTTCATGTTTAAACCAAGTAGCTTGCAGTAATGAACTGGAATAGATAACCAATTCTGTAATAGCATATTGAAAAGGCCGAAGCAGTTCATCACTGTGTAATCAATATAATAAATTAGACAACACAAATCTTATTCTCATGAAAAAGGCTAACAAAACATGCTAACATGAATTTATAGTGATAAAGTTAACTTATATGGAGAAAACAGGCCCATCTTCTTACAGTTTTAGTATTTTATATACTGAAGTTTTATACTTTGGCATTGCACAGATATCAATGAAATTCACAGTTAAGAGTACTGTAATACTTTAGACATAGGCACACATTCCATATATTGTTTTTAACAACTGTATCTTTCTTATTTCATTTCAATGTTAATATATGAATTTACCAGTTTATATTCTCTTTTAGAATGGACTAAGGTATATTCATAAAAAATAAAATTCAGTAAATATTGGCATTATTTTCAATCTGGAATGACCAAAGTTTCTGGTTTTATGCCCTGATGCAACAAAGCCATTGAACGCATGCACAGGAAAAGACCCGGCATCCACCATGGGCACGTGTTTGCCTGCAGAGCCCTGGGGAATGAGGGTGTCCGCTGCCAGGACAGTGAACCCTGGGCACGGCCAGCTCCCACCCTCCCCCAGGAACCTGCAGGAGCAGGGTGCCAAGGAACAGGCAAGGTGAGATCCCCTGAGGGCATCTCTCTGATCTGCTAATTGGGTTACCGCACTCAAAGTTAAAAGGGTTTTAAGAATGTATAGGAAGCACTCATGAAATAGCAAATGTGAGCCTAGCTTTGGCAATGAGTAAACCTTCACGATGAAATGTATCATAATACTATCACACTGCAAAATCCTATTTTTCCCCTGTCCACTGAATGATGAGATACCCACTATTTCTTGGTACTTAATTATTCATTGCTTATGGGTTTTTTAGCATAGCTAATCCAAAGTCTGCAATATAGAGAAATGTATTAATTATATCCTGGATATGACCTTGCCCTTAAGTGTCAGTAACTTCATAGATACATTTATCCACTTATTTTTAAAGTATCAATTGAAAATTAGGTGGCAGCATTATTCCCATTTTATAGATAGAGAACTGAGGAGACAAAGATTGAGACATAATTATTTCTTTTCTTTTTTAATAACCTGTGAGGGCCAAAAGCATCTTCAGTAGAGATGAAATCTTTGAAGATGATATCTGCCAATTACTTGAGGCTAAATCTAAGTGTATGGAGAGCCTGGATTATTTTTTTCTGTCTTCATTATGCATTTTACTGAAGTGGCTGTAGATTTTACATTCATATTCACATGTTGTGTCCTACTGCACCACAGACAAGTGTTTCTCACTATACAGTAAAGTAGTAAGGATGGAAAACATCTATATTATTTATGAGAGTATAGTTGATACTAACTTGAATAGTTAATCATTTCTACTGTACAAGTCCCAAATTAGATGAGGAATATGCCTGCAGAAGGAAGAAAAAATGTCAATGGTTTTCTAACTGCTATTTATTTTGGTCAAGATAATACCCTAATTTTAGATTCCAAGTGTAGGGATTAACATGATAAATATGCAAGCTTGCACAGCTAAGGTTAAGATGCAGTCCACAGTAAACGTTTTATCAACAACAAAGTGATAGTCCTGTGTACTGCAAGTGACAGCTTTACTGGAAGTAAGGAGGGAGCCTGGGGAGCAAAGAGTTTCAACTTGGCGGTAAAAGATAGTATATATTCTGTTTTAACAAAGATTCAATGAGTCTGCTTTAATATAAATGTTGCCTTAGTCAAACAGATTTCTAAACTGGAAGTTTGTTTTTCTAGGCTGCTAGGTGAAGAATAGAGATAAACAATCTCCTTGGACAGTATTTAAAAACAATATTTGTGTTAGACTGCTGTTGCCAAGAGTTGGGAATGAATATAGAAAAATAAGAACCTTATATTTCTCTGGGTCATGTTCCTCTGTGAATATTTGCATTATGAAGTATACAATGAAAAGAGCATTAGTCACCAGCCATCAGAGTCTGATCCAGCACCCACTAAAGTCAGAGCAAAAACTTCCACTGACATCAATGGAAATTGGATCAGGCCCATGATGTTCTTGTCCAAACTCTGTATATTTTGTGCCAAATATGTTGATATTGGAACAGAGCTTCTGACAACAAAAGCCATTGTCACAGACATGACCTGCCACATTGCCTGCTCCCCACTGCAGGCACCTGGGAGGAGCAGTGGAGCTTCACAGGACTGGAGGAGAAGAGCAATTTTCAGAGCAAAGGACATCTACCCTAAGCAAAGGGAAGGAGCCAGGCGAGATAGAGAGGAAGGAGAGGAGCCAAAGGGGAATGATTACTGAGGAAGATGTTGGTCTGGGTTGTAAATCAGAAGTGGGGAAGCTGGGACAGACTCTGAGGAAAGCTGGACAGGAGCTGCTGGCAAGCAACACTGCAGGGTCAGAGGGAAGTTTCCACAGGGAAGTCTGGAGCGGCTGGAAGAAGGCAGGCAAGAAGCTACTGAGACAGGCATCAAAAGAGGTAAAGAAGACACAGTTCAGCAGAAACAAGAAACATCAACTGCTGTGGGAACAATCATCTCCAGAAACAGAGAGAAGTTTTCTGGGCTGCAGCAGTTCAGCAGTGTAGTGCTGAGGACTGTATGCTCAGTGAGATATAAAAACAGTGATGTGCACAAGACTCAACAACACGAGAGGAAGGTGCTAATGAGAGGGATGGACCCCATAGACACATACACAAGTTTACTTACCTTCAAACATGGCTTAGCCTGACCTCAATGGGACTCACCAGTCAAGGCTTTTGGAGAACTGAGAACTAAATCACTACTAGACAACACGGAAAAATACTTGAAGCTGTTAATGCAAAACTGCATAAAAATAAAGTAAACATGTAAAATCAAAAGAGACAACTCTGGTAGATTATATAGTTTATTGCTTTTATTCTCTCAAAACTTACAGAACAGAATAGCTGTATTTCAATCCTTTATTTGAGTTAAACTAAAACAGATAAAACCTGGAGTCATTGTACGAAGTTAATAGAATATAAAGATATAACCTGAGGGTGGCTTTAATGGTTTACATTCTGTGTTGTTTTCCTGAATCTTTGAATAAATATTTCTCAATACAATAAATTTTAAATTAGGTTATATCCAAAAGGCTGATGGAATTACAGAACTACTCAATTATATAGTTCTTCCAACATAACAAAAAACATGGCTGAATGGATTTCTGATAAATTTCAGATGCTTGTGTTCTGCCAGCCTGTATAACATTTGCAATATTGTAAACTTGGTAGAGAATTCCAGTTCCCAGTTACACTTTCCTATGACAGGAAAAGACTCAATTAATACATTTGAAATGACAGAGAAGACCACCCTGGTTAAACAGGGAGCTTTGGCTGCAACTCAGGGAGAAAAGGAGAGTTTACAGCTTTTGGAAGAAGGGACTAGCCACTCACAATGATTACAAAGATGCTGTGAGTCTATGCAGGGCAGAAATCAGGAGGTCTAAAGCCCAGCTAGAAAATAATCTGGCTTCAGCAATCAAGGACAACAAGAAATGTTTCTATAAATATGTGAGCAGCAAAAGAAAGACCAGGGAGAGACTCCATCCCCTGCTAGACGCAGGAGGAAACATGGTAACAAGTGATGAGGAAAAGGTTGAGGTGCTTAATGCCTTCTTTGTCTCAGTCTTTAATAGCAAGACTAGTTGTATTGAGGGAATCCAGCCTCCTCAGCCAGAAGACAGAGACTGGGAGAACGACCCCCCCAAATCCAGGAGGAGATAATCAGTGACCTACTGCATCACATAGACATAGACAAGTCTATGGGACCAGATGGGATACACCCGAGGGTGCTGAAGAAGCTGGCTGGGGTGCTCGCCAAGCCACTTTCCATCATTTACCAGCAGTCCTGGCTGACCGGGGAGGTCCTGACAGATTGGAAACTGGCCAATGTGACGCCCATCTATAAGAACGGTCGGAAGGATGATCCAGGAAATTACAGGCCTGTCAGCTTGACGTCGGTGCCTGGGAAGCTGATGGAGCAGCTCATCCAGAGTACCATCACACAACACATGCGGGACAACCAGATGATCAGGCCCAGTCAGCATGGGTTTATGAAAGGCAGGTCCTGCTTGACAAACCTGATCTCCTTCTACGACAGGGTGACCTGCTTATTGGATGAGGGAAAGGCTGTGGATGTTGTCTACCTTGACTTCAGTAAGGCCTTTGACACCGTTTCCCACAGCCTTCTCCTGGCGAAACTGGCTGCTCGTGGCTTGGATGGGCACACGCTTTGCTGGGTAAAAAACTGGCTGGATGGCCGGGCCCAAAGAGTTGTGGTGAATGGAGTTAAATCCAGTTGGTGGCCAGTCACAAGTGGTGTCCCCCAGGGCTCAGTTTTGGGGCCACTCCTGTTTAACATCTTTATTGATGATCTAGACAAGGGGATCGAGTGCACCCTCAGTAAGTTTGCAGATGACACCAAGCTGGGTGGGAGTGTTGATCTGCTCGAGGGTAGGGAGGCTCTGCAGAGAGACCTGGACAGGCTGGAGCGATGGGCTAAGGCCAACTGTAGGAGTTTCAATAAGGCCAAATGCCGGGTGCTACACTTGGGCCACAACAACCCCCAGCAGCACTACAAGCTTGGGGAGGAGTGGCTGGAGAGCTGCCAGTCAGAGAGGGACATGGGGATGTTGATTGACAGTCGGCTGAACATGAGCCAGCAGTGTGCCCAGGTGGCCAAGAAGGCCAATGGTATCCTGGCTTGCATCAGCAATAGCGTGGCCAGCAGGGACAGGGAAGTGATCTTACCCCCGTACTCGGCACTGGTGAGGCTGCACCTCGATTACTGTGTTCAGTTTTGGGCCTCTCACTACAAAAAGGACATTGAAGTACTGTGAGAGACTGAAATGTCCTATGACTGCCTCAAAGCTTGCTTGTGTCTGTGCAAAGCTCCAAGAGAAGCTGCTGCGGCCTGTGATTTGGTCTGGGGGATGTCACCCAGAGAAGCAGGAGTGTATTGAAGGATGCACCCCCCCACTACTTTGCGGTTGCATTGTCCAGACTCTTTAGACAAGCCTCAAAGGGGCAGAGGTGTGCTGAGTTGCCCCATCCTGTAGCCATTTGTGGCTCCATTGTGTAGGCCAGACCCCATACATGCATTGCTAATGAATTGACAAGAGGCAAAGGTTCCTGCCCTGAAGCTAGATGCAACAAAACCTGTTGGACCAGAGAAAAAAAAAACTAAAGGCGAGCAGATATGTTAATCAGCAGATACGATGAACATAAAAAGGCAGCAAACAATTTTCTCATAGTGCATCTGCCATTGAAGCTTGATTCGTGTGCACCCACCACTGAGGAACTGAAGACTGAGGACCAATGGGACATCGCTGGATCCATGGTGGTGACTATTCTTGCAGCCCTATCCTGCATCCTTGCTTTATTTCTGCCTTTTCCTTCCATTCTGTCCTATCGCTACCCCTCTTCACTTCTTTAATAATAAAAACCTGTTTTGGGTATATGGCATTTGACCTCGTTTGTGTCTTAATCTCGCTCTTGGGATCATATCGAAACCTCCCCCGACATTGGATCGGGACAAGTACTCAAGCGTGTCCAGAGAAGGGCAACGAAGCTGGTGAAGGGTCTGGAGGACAGGTTTTATGAGGAGCAGCTGAGGGAACTGGGGTTGTTTAGTCTGGAGAAGAGGAGGCTGAGGGGAGACATCATCGCCCTCTACAACTACCTGAAAGGAGGTTGCAGAGAGCTGGGGATGAGTCTCTATAACCAAGTAACAAGCGATAGGACAAGAGGGAATGGCCTCAAGTTGTGCCAGGGAAGGTTTAAACTAGATATTAGGAAGTATTTCTTTACAGAACGGGTTGTTAGACGTTGGAATGGGCTGTCCCCATGGGGTCCCCATCTCTGGAGGTGTTTAAGAGTAGGGTCGACATAGCATTTAGGGATATGGTATAGTTGGGAACTGTCAGTTTAGGTCAATGGTTGGACTGGATGATCTTCAAGGTCTTTTCCAACCCAGACGATTCTGTGATTCTGTGATTCTGTGAAATGCAAAACTACCAGAGATTAATTATTACTTATTTCAGTTATTCACATCAGTGATACTGAAGGAATACCTAAGAACCTCAGATAAGATCAGGACTCTGTCTTGATAGAAGCTAGTCTTACACATAATGAAATAGTCTTCACTGACTGGAAAATGAAATTGTTGAAAATAAGGTGAAAAGAAAAAGTAGTATCCTCATTTTTCAGCTAGGGAACAACACACAAGAAGCCTGTGGCAAAGCAGAGGTTTGAAACCAGTCTAGTGACTTGTCCAGGAGTTTAAACAAGCTTTCCTCTCAAATTATTCGCCAAATGTGAAAAAGAGTTATACATTGTAGTCCTTTAATCTTTAGCACAGATTAAATCAGTATCTTTCTCAGTAATACACACAATTTCTTTTCAGGTCATAAGTCATTTTGTCTACTTAAGTAAAAAAAAGTAGTTTTAAATGATATTGTAAATGGTACAAATAGATGAGATCTTAAAAAGATCAGATAACAGCTTTCCGTGAGCTGAGTGGCTGGTGTACTCTGTAATGTTACCTGTCACTACTGAGATTTGATGAGACCTTCAGAACTGAAAACAGCATTTATTAACAAAAATAATACGATAGCAATCAATAGCTCACATTATCTTTTTTTTCAAGCCTACAGTAGGAATTACTTGGGGTTTTTGGCCAACAGTAAAATTTGCAACCTTCTGGCACTCTTTAGCTCTACATATTACATCTTAATATCCTTAAGGGAAAAAAAAGCATTGTAGAGAGGTGAGATATAAAATCCATGGCACACATACCAGAAGTGGAATATATTATATTACTGTAGTAGGCACCAGAACTGTCATTTTGGGCTACCCTGAAAAATCTTGACACTGACTACTAGCAGTGTCTGTGGCAACGCATGGAATATGAGTGAGCACACAGCAGTGCTTCGTTGGCACCTCCCCGACTGCAGTGACCTGTCGTTCAGGGACTCATTGCACCTGAGTTGTCATCCTGTATTTAATGGGTATTTTTGGTTTTGATACCAGGTAAAGTTTGACAATCAGTGTTTCAGAGAAACGTGTCCCACAATTTATATACACGTAGTATGAACAAGAACCTTTTCCAGATTGTTTTATTCCTGCCACCTGGTAATCTTGTAGAGTTCCTTCTACTTTTGGTATTGTAAGAATCATGAATAACTTTTCACAGTGTAAATTATAGACAACTACTATAGTCCTCTTCAGTCATCCATTTTCTGGCTATACAGTCATAATCTATTTAGGACTTGTATGAGAGTTGGCCAATATTCTTCTCCATACTTTACGTAATTTGTTTTTTCTCATTTGTTTATAACCTATAAGAGGAGGGGAGAGAAGGACAAAGAAAGGCAGGAGAGGGGAAGGAAGGGGAGAGAAGAGAGGAGAGACAAACTCTTTTTGGTTTGTTCCTAACATTTTTGGGTTTGTTCCTAATACTTGTCTCAGGCAGTTTGTTTTTAAGTGCTACTGAAGACTGATTTTTAAAAAGATAAAAAAGAAAACCCGGGGAACTACAGGCCAGTCAGTCTCACCTCTATGTCCACCAAGAATATTGAGAACATTCCCACATGACATCCTTGTCTCTAAAGTGGAGACACATGGATTTGATGGTGGACCACTCAGTGGATAAGGAATTACCTGGATGGTCGCACTCAAAGAGTTACGGTCAACCACTCAATGTCCAAGTGGAGAGCAGTGACAAGTGGCATTCCTCAGGGATCAGTATTGGGACCAGCGCTGTTTAAGTTTGTCAGCAACATGGACAGTGGGATTGAGTGCACCCTCAGCAAGTTTGCTGATGACACCAAGCTGTGTGGTGCTGTCAAAACTCTGGAGGGAAGGGATGTGCCATCCAGAGGGACCTTGACAGGCTTGAAAGATGGGCCTGTGCAAAGCTCATGAGGTTCAACAAGGCCAAGTGCAAGGTCCTTGTGAGAAACGCTCAGTTGCCAATTATCAACAGCTCAGACAGGACAGGGTGTGAAGCACTCTATTTTGTTCTTGCAAGACCGGGCGCCCCATCAGGTGGATGCACCTAACAGCCATCGTGCAATGGTTTATATCCCTTTCTCCCAACCGCAAGATCCCTCCCCTGATTCCTCATTGTCTGAGTACTACAGGGTGTACAGACTTCCCGAACTGCCTACTGATACTACCCTTCATGTATGTGTTCATACATCGCATGTTCATGGAAATGAACCTTGGCTTTCTCCAGGGTGGAGAAGTTAATATGCATGAGCTCATCACGCAAGCGTACTAAGATGGAAAAGTTCGAAATTCAGGTTCCCCAAGTCTTTTGGTATCTGCATCCATCTAAAGCCAGTTCCAAGTACTGGGTCATCACAGCTGACAAAAAGACCACTTGTCTTCTAGCCCTAGGCCAGGGATTTCAATGGTTGTGAATTGCTCTTGTTGATTGCTTTGGTGAATCGCTCCTGCCCTTCCCATCAGGCTTATTATGTGAAAACAACATTCTTTCCCTTACAGTCCTGAACATGGGTCAAGGTAATCGTAAATGCAAATACAGGCTGGGTGATAAGTGGTACTCATTGTAGTGGTACTCATTGCTCTCTCTCAATCCAAGAGCAGCCCTGTGGAGAAGGACTTGGGGGTATTAGTGGATCGAAAACTGAATATGAGCCAGGAATGTGCACTCACAGCACAGAAAGCCAACTGTGTCCTGGGCTGCAAAGAGAAGTTTGTCCTACTAAGGCTGTCCTAGCCCAGCACTGATGCTGGTGAGCAAGAAATGAGACTTACCAGGATTGATCCCGTTATTGGGGAGCTTGAGATGGGGGGATGCTTTCATCATGTGACAGAACACCAACTGAAGATATGTTAAGTAGTCAATAGTTCGGGAAAAACAAGATGAAAAAGCTCATATTGCTATCAGCAAAGCCTGAAAAAGTGCAAATCTGAAAACTATAAATCTTAGAAATGTTTCTTTCCTAGTGAATGAGGTGCTAAAGAAAACCAAGTCTTATCAGGCTTCAGGCATGTAGATAAATAATTGCAGGCTTGGGCTTCCCTCTCTTCAAAGCAGACAGTATGATCAACTTTGAACAACGTAGGTAATGAGGCCTCAGATAGCGAAGGCATGGCAGACTTTATCTGACATGCCCCTTAATAGCATTGTTTTAATTGCCAGAAATCTCTAAAGCCTCATGCTGTGCTGCAGACAAAAAGTGACATCTGAAGGCATTTAGATTGCTGCTAAGGAGCTAGTTCCTTCCATTGCATTGCTGGGATTTTTGCGGTCTATTGGGAGCCTTTTAGAGCCTAGAATGATAAAACAAAAGTGGAGCAACACTCTCAGCATGAAATGAAATGCTCAGTGTAAGAACAGGTTGAGACCAGCTGCTTTTGCAAATGAAGATAAAACCACATAGACTTTTTGCTGTAGCATGTGGGTGGTTCAGAGGAGGGTAGGAAATTAAGATGTTGCCGTGGCAAGGGTTAACCATGGATGAACAAAATTATTTAAAACTTAATTAAATACCATAGGTGATATGAAAGCAGGGAGAAGTGGTTCTATAATGAAAGAGGGCATCAAGTATACACTAACTAGTTGCAAAATAAAAAAGAAAGGAAACATCAAAAAAGAACTGACTTACTCATCTACACCTGCTCAGAGCCAGAGATCAACTCTTAACTCTTATTTTCTACCAAAATGCATGAAATTAGAGGCTTCACAATAAACCAAGAAAATATAGTAGGCCGAGCCAGCAGCTCGAGGAAAATCATTTGACAGCGTTTCACCATGAAAGCCTGTTCTCTTTCGTTGTACACTTGTCAAATTCAGCCGTTCAAGCTCAACTTTTTAGGCCAGATATCTGTCTCTGAATTCTTGGAGGAAGACATGGCTAAAATAGTTCAGCTGTTGTCAAAAATGACACTAGGGAAAGAATATGTCAAAAACACATTGGTCTATGAGCTGAGAAAAAATAACTGTGGCAAGAGCGACTGTTGGCTCTAGGACCCTACCTTGCTCTTGTGAAAAGCTGGAAATATAAAGAAAATGAGGCAGAGCATTGAAAGTAGAGAACAATCTGTATTTAATTAAACACTGAGAAGGACTGGGCTCAATAGCTACTTTTGTCTGTCAGGTTTCTGCGCAGCACTGAGAAGACAGATTCACACAGCGTAGTCAGTGACATGTGGGGATGCCCAAGCCAGCTCTTTTGCTAACATTTCTCCATAACACAGTGCTGTGCTGCAGTACTCTAGCCTGAGCTCTAGAAACACCAGCTCTGTGTTAGCATGGAACTTCATAGGGACTAACCTTTTTTTCCTTGCCCAATCTCAGGGCAAGGAGAAAGGCAGATTAGGTAAAGCAAACATGTTGCTTCCAGCATCAGATCCAATTTAAGTAGCTCTAGGTTCTATTTGTTCTCACAACCTAGAGTGGGAGGTCAGCTCAGTAAACCAGAGACATTTGACACAGCAAAACCTACATAATTTTTAACAAATTGTGAGTAATCCCAGTTTCAGTTGATTGGGGCTGGAGTTGCACCATGGATAGATGATATGCTACCTTCCTTGTACTCATTAGGCACCACATCAGGTGTACTAGACACCCTTCTAGAGTTGCCTAAATTCCATAGGGAGCTAACCCTGGTCCTCGGGGGGGACTTCAATGACCCCAATATCTGTTGGAGGGATAACACTGTTGGGTATAAGCAATCCACCAAGGTTCCTGGAATGCGTTAATGAGAACTTCCTTGGAAACTAAGGAGGTGATCTGTGACAGCCAACATGGCTTCACTAAGGGCAAATTGTGCCTGATGAATTTGATGGCCTTCTACAATGGGGTTACAGCATTGGTGGATAAGGGAAGAGCAACCGACATCTTCTACCTGGCCTTGTGCAAAGCATTTGACACTGTTCCACACGACATCCTTGTCTCTAAATTGGGGAGACATGAATTTGATGGGTGGACCCCTTGGTGAAGAAGGAATTGGCTGGATGATCATATTCAAAAAGTTGCAGTCAACAGCTTGATGTCCAAGTAGAGAGCAGAGACAAGTGGTGTTCCTCAGGTGTCGGTATTGGGACCTGTGCTGTTTAACATCTTTGTTGGAGACATGGACAGTTCATTTGAGTGCACCCTCAGCAAGTTTGCCAACAACACCAAGTTGTGTGGTGTGGTCAAAACTCTGGAGGGAAGGGATGTGCCATCCAGAGGGATCTTGACAGGTTTGAGAGGGGGGCCCATGCAAAGCTCATGAAATTCAACAAGGCCAAGTGCAAGGTCTTGAACATGGGTCAAGGTAATCCCAAGTGCAAACACAGGCTGGGCGATAAGTGGATTGAGAACAGCCCTGTGGAGAAGGACCTGGGGGTATTAGTGGGTGGAGAACTGATTATGAGCCAGCAATGTGTGCTCGCAGCCCAGAAAGCCAACCATGTCCTGGCCTGCATCAAGAGAAGCATGACCAGCAGGTCAAGGGAGGTGATTCTCCCCTCTATGCTGTTCTCATGAGGCCTCACCTGCAGTACTGTGTCCATCTCCAGGGCCCCCAGCATAAGGAAGACTCGGACCTGCTCGAGTGGGTCCAGAGGAAGGCCACAAAGATGATCGGAGGGCTGGAGCACCTCCTCTATGAGGACAGGCTGAGAGAGTTGGGGTTGTTCAGCCTGGAGGAGAGATGGTTCCAGGGATACCTTATAGCGGCCTTCCAGTACTTGAAGGGGGCCTACAGGAAAGATGGGGAGGGACTGTTTGTCAGGGAGTGCAGTGATAGGATGAGAATAACAGTTTTAAACTGAAAGAGGGTAGATTTAGATCAGATGTAAGGAAGAAATTATTTACTGTGAGGGTGGTGAGACACTAGAACAGGTTGCCCAGAGAAGTTGTGGATGCCCCCTTCCTGGGAGTGTTCAAGGCCAGGTTGGACAGGCCTTTGAGCAACCTGGTCTATTTGAAGATGTGGCTGCCCATGACAGGGGGAGTTGGAACTAGATGATCTTTAAGGTCCCTTCCAACCCAAACTATTCTATGATTCTATGAATCACAAAATAGTTGATGTTAGAAGGGACCTCTGGAGACCACCTAATCCAAGCTCCCTGGTCAAAACAGGGTCATTTACATCATGTTACCCAGGACTGTGACCGGTCAGGTTTTGAATATGTCCACCAAAAGAGACTTTACAATATCTGGACAGATTGTTCCAGGTTTTAACCATTCTTACAGTAAAAAAGCTCTTCCTTACTTTTAGACAATATTTGCTGGTTTTCCATTCAGTTCATTTCCTCTCATCCTGTCACTGAGCAGCACTGAAAAGAGTCTTCTCCATCTCCTTTACTCTTCCTGCAGCAGGTACTCATGCACATTCATAATATCCCCCTGAACCTTCTCTGCTCTAGGGTGAACAGTCCCACCTCTCAGCCTTTCTGTGTGTGAAAGGTGCTCTAGTCCCTTATTTATCTCAGTGGGTCTTTGCTGGATGCTCTCCTGTAGCTCCATATGTCCCTTGTACTGAGAAGCCCAGAACTGGACACAATACTCCACGTGTGGCCGCAGCAGTGCTGAGTAGAGAAGAAGGATCACCTTGCCTGACCTGCTGACAACACTCTGCCTGATGCAGCCCAGGATGCTCTTGGGTTTCTTTACTATAAGGGCACATTGTTCATCTTGTTGTCCACCAAGACCCCCAGGTCCTTCTCTGCAAAGCTGCTTTCCATATTGTCAGTCCCCAGTATGTACTGGTGCATGAAGTTGTTCTTCCTTAGGTGCAGGACTTGGCATTTCCTTTCTTGAACTTCTTGGGGTTCCTTTTTTGCCCATTTCACCAATCTTTCCAGGTCCCTCTGAAGGGCAGCACATCCATCTGGTATAACAGCCACTGTCAATGGAAAGAGAGAGGCATCTACAAACATCAGGTCCTTTTCCCACCCTTAAATATGTTCTTCTCCATTAGCTGTAGAGGCAAACGAGAAATCAGGTTAGACCAGTCCCTAATACCTAGGTGGCTGCAGTTAAGGAATTTAACTGTTATTCAGTTTGTCAGTTCAGCAGACTCTTTCTTGGTTATTCTCTACCAAGTAATGTTATTCATGATGATATGAACAAAACATAGAGGTTTAGTACATGTCATCTACAGTTATATGATCTTCTCTGTAACACTAATAGAAGAAAAGACTTCCATTTTGCAGGCACCTCAGTTGCTTTTGAGACATCTGCCTGTTAACTAGGCCTTAATAAACTTTTTGTGACAGAATAGATCAAAAAGATCCTTATCAAGTTCTATGTTTTGTCTTGTTTCTTCCCCTCATAAAGGAATCCATATAACAATTTATTGTCAGCTACACAACTACTTCTATATTGCCCATGAGTCCATGCTCCTCTGTAAACTGGTGACACTGAAATCTTCCATCAATACCCTTATATCACCATGACTGTGCTTTTTGTATTGACCTGCACATCTTTTAAGAGCCCTAACTTCTTGCAGACTCCACAATATTTATCACAGAATTGACAACAGTTAATATCATGAGATTACTTCCTAAAACATAAGCACTCAACCTTTGACAGCGCTCCAAGCTGTGCTTTTTGTTTGACCCCCAGTGGTCTCCCACACAGATTTCACACCGTTGTTGCAGCACTAACATCTTCAGTATCTTTCTCTTACTAAACCCATTTATTCTCAGTTTGAGTAAATCAGTGGATGCAGAAAAAATCTTCACTCACTGGTAGCATTAAAAAGTGATTATTGTGTACACTTTTCAAAATTCCAGGAAATGCTTCATCTGCTGATTAACAGGAGCCATTTTGTTGTACATTTTAGCCTCATAATTATCAGTGACTATTAGATACTGTCTTACAAAGCAATGGGTCATACTTGCAACAAAACACAAAGTTCTGCCAAACAGCCAGGTTCTAATCCTTTTCTCCCTGCTAAGCATACCTTACAGTCCTACTGCTGCAGGCTGCAGCTGTAATTTAACTTCCACTAGGTCTCCAAGGACACTCACTGTATTCCTGGTTTACATGCTCCCCATCATCACTGACTGTTGTGTCTTTCCTCTCTCAGCAAGTAAGCTTAAGGGGAAGCTGGACAGATACAGTAAGATAATTGTCTTTATCAGTTACACAAAGTTTAGCTACTTAGTGCCCCACAGCTTCAGCCAGGCTCCAATGGCTTCTTCAGTAACAAAGGGAGGACTGACAGAGGACTTCTAAACTGTTTTGAAGAATAATATCAAATTTCTCCAGATTATTACTTCTATTACTGGAAAAAAGTCTGTTTTGTAACCTGTTCCTCCTAGCAGTCATTTATACCCAGTCCTGGACAAACCATGGAGGCTTGTGTTTTATCCCAAAATGCCCCAATATACAAGCTTAATCTGTACTGATTTACAGAATGAAAAATTAAAATTCAGACTCCAAGTTAATTTTCTGGTCGAGAGATGGGATTTTTTAAACAAACACAGCTGAAAGATTTACATAAATATCTTTAAATGATGTTACAAAAAGGTATGATTTTTTCACAAAATTTCATTTTATACCTTTGTACAAAGGTTACATGGGCTATTTTGGGAGTTGATGCTACAACTTTTGGCTCAACCAGTGGAGAAAGCAGAGGCTTAAAATTACTACAGTGAGAGAAGAGCTGCCTAACACTTGCTTTGCTACATGTTCAATGCACTATGAAACATTGCTGCATTAGAAACCAAAGAGCTTTCAGAAAGCTGAATTCCCTGTATACTTAGGAGACTAAACGTACTTGGAGCTAGAAGGAAATGGACTTTGTGATATCATTGTAGTATTTCTAGGAAAGATGAGTCATGGAGCTTGACCAAATATAGTATTGCTGTAGGGAAGCTAGCCTTTAATTGACACTTTCTTTTTTTTTTTTTTTTTTTTTCTCTCTGGAAAATAGACTCAGGTTTCTTTTGTAGAAAATCTGGGAAAACAACTTTCTTTTTCAAATAAATTCAGGAAAATTCATGAAATATTCTAATTGTGGATGCAGAGTATAGAATACAAAATATACTTTTCAAACCTCAGGTTTGAAAAGCACTTATAGTCATGCATGTTTTTAAACACACAAGTTGCCCCATTGGAAATATATTAGCATTCAGGAAATCATCTTTCTCAAATCAGGGTAACTGCTCATTAACTTCAATATTTTGCTTGTGCAAAGGGCACACTACAGTTCTACTAACTGTTTTCTTCCAGTGCTTGGGACGAGATGACCTAACAGAACTGAGATAGCAAAAATAGGGTTTAACAAAGTCTTACACAGGTCTAATTCTCTCATATATCAATATTCAGTATTAAAATTCTACTTCTTTGAGAAACATGCAAGGAACAAAGAAATCTGTTAAAATTCTATATTAGGAAAAAGATAACATTTCTATCTACAGTATATGTACTCACCAAAAGTATTTCCCCAAAAAAACCCCACAGTATTATCCTGATTACACCTTCACTTAAGCAAATTTTACACCTCTGCAACACATTATTCTTGATTTATACCAGTATACATCAGGGAGGAATTGGGACAAGCTATTTCAAAAGTCTGTCAGAGTAGCTGAAGAGACCATTCATATTAGCTTGGTAGGTGCATTTAAAACCAACATATAATAATATGTGCATCATCAAATTAAACTTGTTTATAACAGAGGCTGATTTTGAACACTAGATTGCCTCTAGGTCACAAAGAAAGACCAATACGTTAATGAACAAGCTGTAGATATGCTGGCTAAGCCACCATAGGCTTATTTAAAAAGAAGGCTTTGACCCATTCTTCTATTCTAACTCATCTCTTTTTTCCTAAAAGCATCTTCCACTTACATTTTGGGATTGTATTTGGAAAAGTTTTCCCACAAAAATGTTTTGTTATATAAGTGCTAGTTTTAAAATGTAACTATAAAATTTTCAGCTGTAGCTCCTTACACTTGCATGGATCATCATTAATTTACATGTAGGTTAGATATCACAGGCACTGAAGATGTAAAACCTTACAGAAGTGTTAACTCTTTTATTTTATTACTGTAATTAATCCTACAGGACCTCTCTCCATTAAAACCAGTTGCTATAAAAATATTGACAACACTAACTCATCTGACCAGCATGTTCTTTCATTCCCATTGGAACTAAAACACCTTTAAAGAAAAGATATTATCGGCTGTAAAAGTAATATATGCTTTTAGAAAGGGAGCAGTTAAAAATGCACATTTCACAAACACCTGACAAATTTGCATGGTATAGCATTCACATTTTAAGAAAACTGAAGGAAAACATTGTTGAAAAATGTATTTTTGTTGAAGTACTATGGCATTGCAGAGTCCTGCCAAACTTTTAGAATAACAAGATTATTGGTTTGTCTTGTCATTGGTAAAAAAGGCAAGTGAAAAAGAATTATGCTATGTTTCAAAGACTACTTTTCCACAAGATAAAACTCCAAAAACACATTCACTTCTGAAAGGATGGTTGCTTAGCTAGTCTTAATCTTCAAATGCATGCTACAAGGTGGTATTTGCCACACACAGCTGATTTTTTTTTTTTTTCCCCAGCTGAAGGGACTTTTCTTATGGTCTTCCTCTTTCCTTAAAAACACTAAGTAATCTCAGATATGTACAATACTGAGGTTGCAACCAAGGTGCTATATCCAAGTTAGAGGGTGTTTAATATCCTGCAAGTGGTGTCTTTTTATCGGCTGAAGGCAGAAGAAAACATCAGTCTATGGGCAGAAGTCTTGGAATTCTTCTGATTTGTGGGCTGTTATATTTAGCACAATATTGCCCATTTGAAACCAGGATGACTGCTGAAATCTGTAAGCTTTCCCAGCCTCTTTATCACCAGAGTCTTTCAGAAGAAGGAAAGAACTAGGCAGTAAAAATGTAGGACATGTGATTCTGTGAGCAGAGCAGGACATTTTACTGGATATGGTATTGACCTGTTCCATTTGATTATAAAAAGCATTTGTGTTATTCCCACTATCTAATGATTAAGAGAAAAACAGAATTCTCCTCACTTGTCTCCAACATAAGGATGTAAATCACACTCTTCTAAGAAGATGTGTGGTGCTTATTCTGTAAGTTCCCTTTAAAGGAGAATTGTATCTGTGTTATATCATGAATACTTCTTGTTTGAATCTCCTACGCCTACAAAAAGGTAAAAACTGGAGCTTTCCACTGATTTCAGCAAGCCACCACAATTCTCTGAAGACAGGATTCGACTGTTTGTCTTTGAAGAGCTGAAGCTTTGGAAAGTGCTTAACAATTCCAGTTCTCCTATTTTTTGGCCAGCTTTATTGCTGTTAGCAAAAGACCCTTGCTGTGGCCTGATAATGTCTAGTACAGGTGCCTGAATAGAGGGTGTATCAGAGCTCAGAGCACCAAGTGACATCCTACCGAGGCATTATTTCTGGACTGTCAATGAAGCTGAAAGCTCCTGAGGAATTCAGAAGTGGGCCACTACCGAAGGCTGATCAAAAGGATTTGGAATTCAAGGAATTGCCTCTAATTGGATCCTTACAGCACTTACAGAGAGAATTCTTTCAGAAACCCACTTATAGAAGACGGCATGTAGAAAATTTCAAATGCTGTATAGCTAGAGTACCAGTAATTAAAATTGGACTACCATTCATTGTATACTTTAGAGATGACTGATTCCCTGAATGTTCAGAAAAGCCCTTTTCATCCTTACTGAATAATATCTGAGCCTGGGACATCCTACCCTCTCTATTTTCAGACTCGGTCCTACTGTTCTCATCTTCTCTGTGTTAGCAAACCCTGCTCATGTGCTTGGGAATAGTGTGAAGTATTTAGTTCATGTTTAGATCAGTATAGTTCTTCTAAGGGCTGCGAGGCAAAAAAGGGATCCCTTGAATTTAAAACTCCCTCGGCAGTGGGCTGAAACTGGTGGCAGGTTAAAGCACGGCTATGCATTTGCAATGTTACTTTTGGATGGCACCCACGCTATTGAAGGTGTCTGACCTGTCATGGAGAAGATTGACATGACAGTTAGAGGCACACATCAATTAGCTGAAATCAGAGTGCTTATTCTCATGCAAATTATGGATTGTGAAGACAAAAAACAAACTCAGACTAACATCTGTCATACAACACCTACAAAAGATTTCTCCTTTCGTGTCTCAAGGCTGTCTTGGGTTAGCCATAAATCGTATTTTGACAGGGTTTAATAAAATACAAATTATGGAACTAGTGAGTCATGCTCAGTATTTCCATCAAACAAATTCAAATGGGTGTACACTTTAACCGAGCTGTAAATAGATTAAATTGCAAACCTAATCCTCTGAACTTTTGTAGCTTTACAGATTTTGGAGGAATATAAGCTCGCATTCAGAATTCATTCCTAAAGTAATGCTGATCATGACTGTGTAAAGTGTTTGTTATGAGGTAAGATTAGAGGGATTTACCCAACATTATATCAGACACCGTATGTGTTTTAGACATGTACATAAGCATATTTTATTATTTTCATTCACCAGCAAAGCCCTATAAACAAAAGGAGACAAAATGTTCTTTAACTCTTTTGCAGTGTGCCGCTAGGCTCAGATTTATCCTGTTGAACCACAGGTGCACAGCCAAGATCTTTAAATTAGGAGAGGAGCTGCTCCAGCTTCCTCTGGAGACAAGTGGACAGACAGCTCTAACCCATGACTCACCCTGACCTGACTTGCCCTTGGGAGGCTGCTTCCCTGGAGATAGTTGCATCTCCCTGCTGTGCTTGCTTTTAGAGGGAAGTCTCAAAACAACTACACTCCTTCATTTGGCACCTCATCTAAATGCTTCATTTTTGACTGAGGTGCTGTGATTCTCCTCTCCTTTCTATCTTGTAGAATTGATTTTGCTGTCAAAAACACGATTGTGTTTCTGAAGCAAAATATTAGAGAAATGAAGTATGAAACCTTAAGGGGAAAAAGAAAAGATGAAAAGGAAAAAAAAGTTCATGCGTCCAAACATTTTGATCAAACACTTGCATGAAAAAGCACAAAATGGAAACTGTTTGCCAAATGCCATTCAGTTTTGAGTGAAACTGGGAGGAACCTTATATTTGCTTTCTCCTTCTCTCTCTTTTTTCTTATACTTTTTTTTCATTTTTGGGGTTTTTTTTAATTCTTTCTTGGAGTAACTGCTACATCTTGCTCCTGCAGTTTAAGTATTAAAGAACTAAAGGGGGGAGATATTAAAATTAAGAGTAGTTCAACTAAACAGCCTGTGTGTTTTACTTTCATCAGAAATCACCTTCACATCATGAAACACTTCCTGAAAACTGTGCACAAGTGCCCAGGCAGCCAAGCACATTAATAGACCGATGTACATATACAGTTGTACATATTAATGATGTTAAATTACTCCAGTTCTTCCTTGCTTACACTTTGCTACAGCCTAATCTTGGAAGATTAACCTAATTCCCTTTATATGTGGTCTTCAGACAACTTCTCTAGAGATGCACAAAGCTGAAAAAAAATTGTATAATGATTTTACCGGTAAAGTCCTAGAGGAAGTGGCATGCATGATTTCTCATGTATTTCCAGAAATAAGATGTATGTCTGGGCTGCAGTTTACACACACATGTCCCTTATTCAGCCTGAAAACTCTCAATGGAAAATGGCCTCCATTTCACAGATTTCTCATAAGTGACGTTTTGCCTGTTTTTGCCACCCCACTTCACTGATTCTGAGGAGCTTATTAGCAGACTGAATGTGTAACATTGTTTTTAACCCACAGAATGAAAACTGTATGTCTGCAGAAGACTGAGCTTCTTTAATTAGAGTTCTCAGCAATAAGAGAACCCTTAATAAGATTAATCTACAAAAAGATAAAGCAAATGCAAACTATCTTATGATTTCAAACTAACACACTTTTCAGAGTGATTCATGCTTATTTCATCATTTTTTTTAAAATCACTTCAGAAAATTTGTTAAACAATGAGTAAAAATTTAGGTTTCTTTATTTTTTGTTGACAAATTCTGAGCAGGCCTGAATTAGTGATGTATTGCAGAAAAAACACATATATCCTTTCTTAAGGCAGAAGAAAATACCTCTATAAAGCTTTTACTTATATTTTGGAACTTGTTGCCATTGTATTTATTTCATTTTACAATGCAGAGAGAAATAATTAAAAATATATTAGAAAAAGCTGTTGCAGAACATAATTTTGCTGCTTCGGGACAAATGAGTAATAACTACATAAGTGTCATCACACATCACTTTTAAGCCTTCATTCATAGTATACAGCTGTGATTTTGGGCAATGCAATTAATTGGAGGGTGAAATCAAAGCCATGGATCTTTCTTCTCTTGTGTGATTTTTACTCCCTGTTTTTTATATGGCTATCATGCCCTTCTAATTAGATGCAATTAAATTGCATCTTTCCAACAAACATCTCCATATTCCTGTCAAATAATATCTGTACAGTCAAAGAAAAAGATATTAGTAAGTGAAAGGCATTAGTGTTACTTGTAGATAAAAGGAAAGAACTCCTTAAGAAATTGCTGCTCTTCATGGTCCACAGCGCAACCATGAACACTATTGCCTTTCTAGGAAAAGGAGAGATATAGTCAGACAATTCTTTGCCATTTAGGTTCAGATTTTCAAAAGTTTCCAATGACCAGTACAGTCTTCATTTGGGGGCACTGAGTTCAAAATAGCTTAATTTAGATCCACACGATTATGAAAATATTGGTAGTTCTAATATTTACATTTTTAAAATCAATACATAATTATTTTTGTTCTTCTAGTGTTTTTTTATGATAGTATGGTTTTATTGAATTTTCAGAGTTACTCTTAACTGATTCTTCTAAGTCCAAAGCAAAATTTACACTAGATACCCTAACTCTGAAACTACCTTCTGCATGTTTTATGAATATAATCAAGAGAGTCAGAGATGTTATTCCAGGAACAGGCTGAACAAAGGATTATTAATGATCCTCTGGATGGATCTGCTGATACATACTTTGCCACAAATGCAACAAGAGCCCTGAGAAAGATTGAAGGACAAAAGGCAGCTCTCATAGTAATATCTGCCCCTTGTTCACACCAGTTCTGATTGCCACAGTTTTTGCTGATGTCCACAAGACCAGCAAAAAACTTTTGTCTCAGCCAAAACTCCACACTGAGGAAAGAAAATTAATGTAAGCCTAACATATTTTTTCTGCATTTCACAAAATATGGCTAGACTTACAAAGATTGTGCCAATTATGTTTTGTCTATCCTACCTAATAGAAAAAAGGGTTCTGTGAGAAGGACATACATTTCCAAAGAAAAGTCATGAAATAATTCCTTGTGTATTCAGCCCAACTAGAAGTATTGGACAATATGTTCTTAGGAATATCAGAGAACCCAGTTTCTTTAAGAGCTTAATTTCTTCTTGTCCAGTTAATAAGCTTGTGATAGTCTTACATCTAATCACAGAAGGATTTCTCAAAGACTTTCCATCAGTATCAAGACCTTCATCATCATGAGATCAGAAGTTGGTACTCATAACCTTATTCAAATCTCTACCTGAGGCACCAACCACATAGTGGTACCTCATTTTCCCTAGAGACCTCCTTCAACATGTAAAAAACATGAGTTTAGTGAGGCAGAAACCCCTGAAGTCATCTGTGTTCCATCACAACAACGTTCCTCTTGTTCCCTTGGAGGGAGTGATGCATCTCATCCTAAAACAGATCAGAATTTTGCCTTTAAGTGTCTCTTTTTCTCCAATAAATATAAAGAGTACCTCAATAAACAGCTGAAATGCAGACATCTGTGTAGCAAACAATTACATTTACATGAAAGGAAATTTCACCCTAAGGGTCTATAATTGAAGTGTGATTGTATTCCTAAGCTACATGAACAGGATCCCACCCACTGTCTTTAAACTACTGTTGTTGTTATTATTTATTTGCAGTGAGCTAGAACAAGCAGATTTGGATCAAGGTTGACATCTCATTATACTTAGTCTCATACAATGGTTGTCTCAAATCATGAGACTTTCATTTTAAGAGTGAATATGAATGAGTAAAACACATAAGGGATAAAGTGAAGAAGTACAACAGCAATATTATGTAGCTATATACATTAACCATGAATTCATGTACTTATGTACAAGTCATCATTTATTTGCTCCATGATGAATCATCACAAATCATACATCCATAAATTGAGTGATACTCACAATCTCCCCTGAGTCTTATCTGGACAAGATGTCCCTCTGGCATGATAGAAAAATTAATTCAAGTAGCCTTTAGAGGAAGAAGATACACTCTTTACACTAGAGAAGAGGTGAGAATATTTATGATGAATAACACAAGCCACATTTTGCAAAGAACAAAAATAAATTGAGAAAAATTGTTTCAAAATCCTTCTTTTAGATTTTTTTTCCTTTTTTCCTGGTTTGTTTTTGACACTTCTGGTCTCAAATAATAAAAAAAATAATATTTGGAATTGTATCTCTTTTTCTCACAATCTATCACGGTAAAAGAGTCTCTGTTGTTACAGCTAGACCACTAGTAGCAACCAAAGTATGCAGTTTAACGTCAGCTAGTCTTGCTGTTACTGCAAATTGTCTTGACTTGTCCTTGTGGGAGATTTGGGTAGTTTGTTAAAATGTAGCCCAGCTGAATATGGAGAGACAAAGGCGGGGGGGGGGGGGGGGGCGGCAGAGATGATGAAATAATCCTTTCTGGCTGTCCTTACAATACCTATCTCAATTTTAAAAACCATGAATGAATACAACAAAAAATGAACAAGAAAACAGACTTCCAAATCGGAATGGATGAAAGCAAAACATATTACAGATTGATCAAAAAACAGGAGGCCCCCAAGCAGCCTTCTGGGTATGCTGTGAAAAAGAAAAAAAAAAAAAAACACTATCAGGAAATATGTGATAGCATATGGAGAGGTGGATGACAAAACCTTTCAAACACAAATCTGCAAGGGGCGAGATACCAAAATCTGCTGGAAGAAACTGGCAAAATGCAGACACAGACCATGTTTGGAAAAGCACCGGATGTACCTTACAAGCTTCCAAGCTCTTTTAAGTATTGAACTTGTGTATTTTTCCTTTTGTCTTTTTTTTTTCTTCCAAAGGATGATTAGTTTCCAGGCTTAACAAAGTGTGCAAAAGTATTCTGTGCATGCAAAGACATTGCTAAATGTTGCACATGAAGAAGTCTGTCATCAATATTTCAAGCAATTACTTTGATATCATCTTTCTTTTGTTTACAGTAGGCTACCATGAACAAGGATGTCCCTAAGGAAAAAGGGTTTGGGGAGGGGAGAGGACATAGGAAGAAAAGGCTCTGAAAACAATATTTGGCTTGAAGCTTTTTCTAAGAAAAAAAATGAATCATGCGCAAAGTTTTCACTGCAACAAAAGAAATCTTGTTTGCTTGCCAAAAAGGTTTGTTATAGCAATGACAGGAAACGGGAGAAAAAGAGGTGGGATCCAAGGGATTTTAAGAATTAAAAAACAAAAAAGAAGTCTACAGATTTTTGAGGTAACTTTGCCTAGTATATATGTGGGTCTTTTTTCCTTGGTGGATATGTTTTCCTTGAGTAGCTGATAAAGTAATAATTGGTTCCATGTTCAGCAGTGCTTTGGCTTTAGCTTCTTTTCTTGAATGCAAGGAAAAAGGAATGCAGTTCAGAGTCACGAGTCACGCTTTTCTTTTTTTTTTTTTTTTTTTTTTTTGGTAACAGTCTGAAGAATGAAAGCATGATTCATTTCATAACAAGGAAATGATGCTGCAGCTAGATGTAGAGCAGGAGTTCTTGAACTGCACTTGTTTGCATCCCACCATGAGCCATTGAGGAGGAGCATGCCTGTCCTGGGAGGGCTGGGATGCCTGTGTCGTGCTGGGGGACCAGAGCTGCTGGGAGAAGAGCCAGGCTGGGACTGGGCTCTGGATTGCATCACTTCTCTAACCTTAGGTTTCTGGGCAAATTAGCCTGTGCAGAGAATTGCAAAGTGAGGTGTAAAGACAAGTGAGTAATGCTGCAATATCCAGGCTGGGACCAGACTGGCATCTCTTAGATGTGAGGGGATCTCAGTAGGCTGTGTGATGGCAGCAGTGCTTTCTCCCAGCTACCCAGTGGGCTTCACCACCACTCCCCTGTGGATGTGACAGTGGCTGTCTGTGCTCTGTTAAACCAGGAGGAAACTTCCAGCTTTCTGAAATAGCATTAGGTGGTATACAGCCTTAATACAATCTCTACAGACCAGAACAGATGCAGGAGCTGGTGCACTTATCAAGATACAGAACAGCCCAGCATCATTCTGGTACATCTAAGACACTGCTAGTGATACATCTTGAAGATAATCTCCTCTGGTCCAGCAAAGTTTGCAAGTTTTAATATCACTCTTTAAAATTATAGAACATGGGCTGATTCTGCAGCTGTTGCTCAAATGAATAATTTTTATGAATTGGCCCACCCAGACATTCACAGTACAATGATATTAATCATGTTGGATCCATCTAAACCAAACCTGTCTAGTGATAAACCAGATTTCATAGGACGATTTCTGTAAGACAATGGCATTTCCATGAGAGTTAGGACTTAATGATGTGACCAGGGCCTTCAGGCTTCCTCCTGTCAGCATCAGACCTCTAATGTCCAGCCCACCTGTAATGGCAACATGCAAAAAAATCCTTAAGAAACTGAAAAACATAGCTTCTTGTTTAATGTAAATATATGAGTGTGTGAATAGAAACTGACATTAGAGTCATACAAAAAGAGCTTGCGAGCTAACACCAGCCGTCTTGCTGAAATAGGATTTTAATCATTCTTTAAAAGTTACAGTTAGCAATCAGAAGATTGTCCTTATATAGCACTATTAAAATCCTTTTATTTTGCCTTTTTTTTTGTCTCTCTAGTAATAGGAAATATGTTTTTCACAATCCTAACACACCTTCTTACCTTAATTATGAAATCACAATTTAGGAAAACAATATTCTTTGTGCTTTGCAGGTCTCCCCTATGAGGAATGCAAACTGCTGCAGTATGTTTGTTTAAGTACCATGCTACACTAGACTGTAGTTCCCACGTGACTCGCTAGCTCAGTTTTCATTGCCCCTGGCACTCTTTTATTATTTACCTTGCTTCTGAAGTTCCTTGTAAGGAGATTAGAAGCCTTTACCAAAAAATACAGCAAGTTTGGGGATCATTTTAAATGCAGTTACTCACCCTGCAAAGGAAGGATGAATAACTTTGTGACTGAGTCACAAAACTTACTTTAATGACTGCCTTCTGACTCTGGCCAGGCTGGTACGGAGCCACAACACTGGCCATCTTACAGCTGGTGCAGAACAAAGGCAGAATAGGAAGGCAATGGAGGAGATGTGGAAAGAAGTGTGGTGAGCAAGAAAGCATTCGAGGCATTTGAACCTGTCTGTAGAGGGATTATAAAATGGATCTATAGCTTTGAACAGGATCCTAGAATGACTAAAGAACCTGAGACACAACTGAGGGTAGGAATGAAAATCTGTCTTTCAGCCACTGATGTGACGTGAGGGGACATCTGCCAGCTCAGGAGGGAGTCCAAAGCCCAGGAAGATAATCAAAGCAGTAATAAAATCTCATTCAGGAACTCATTTTAAGTTAACGCTTTCCACTGCGGCTACATTTTAGAGCAAAAGGCATCTTTCCCACATGTCAGTATGCAAATACCCTCCCCCAGCCCCCTTTACAGCATACTAACCAAAGTAAGCAGGTGGAGTCTTTTGAGCTAATGCTAGACCAAAATCATCATCTAGCAACTGGTGGTGCCTAATAGATGCCTGCAGATGCCTAATTAACATTCATAAAGCACTTGAATCCCTTAGATGAAGTCAATATACAGTAAAAGCGTAAATTATTATTATTATGGGTAGTAACTGCTTCAGAAAACAATTTTGACTATTCTAAAAAAAAAAAATGTTTTATTATTCCTTTTGCTAAAAGAGAATTGAGTAAAGACCAATGGAGAAAGCTTTTTTCCTACAGATTAATTATTGTACTCCTGTGTAAATAGTAACAAACCCATATTAAAAGGTTCTCAGGAGTCTCAGGAGTTTGGATTTCTAACAAAATCTAAGATTCCATTTAAATCTGACAGAAAGCTGGACAATCAAAAATCATTAATGTGTTTGAAATTTTAAAGCAGACTATTCAGTCATGCTACAGAGCTGCTAAGAGCATTTTATGTCCTTTCCTTGTCCCTGACCCTTAAACTGCTTTGCATCTGGATATTTAAATACTTTGCACAGCTGTGTCTTGCAGACTTCGCCTTCTCCATCTGCTTGTTTGTTTTCCTGGTTTTATTTTTCAGGCTGCTATTTTGTATAAGCAAAATTATCCTTTTATGTCTCCTCTGCCTCTGTTGTTTCTTCTAGATATTGTAAACTACAGCATCTGTGGTACTTCTTCCATTATAGATTTATATTCTAGTAGGTAGTGTGGGATAAAGATAATAAGCCTCAATAGAACATGAGGCTGCTGCCCTAGTTTGACACATAAATCCCCAAAGCTTTTTGCTGAAACTTTCTACATAGTATCCCCTTGATGTATAAATGACTTCTGTTGATTTTTTACAAGTATATATCACAGGTCAATGGGTCATTTGACAGAACAAAGATACTCTTTAAGTTAGCAAGAATGACGTTTTTTTTTTGTCAGATAATCTGAATACTCTGACAGTAAATCTTCCTAAAAACCGGGTGCATGACCTAAGAAAAGTAGCAATTCAGATTTGATTTTTAAAGCACTTCTCTGTCTTTGGGTCAGCATGTTTGCAGAACTAAGGGATGTGTCCTGACCTTTTTATCTCTGAAGGGTGGGAAGTAACTTCAGATTCAGAGATTTATCTCTTATATCCTAGAAACAAACTGGGCCAAGTTTTCAAGTTCTGTCTTCCGGTTATTTCTGGATTACTGAGATTTACTTACTCTGAACCATTCCACAAAGGAAGTTAAAAATTAATGCTGCTGCTTAGCTATATACTTAAATATGAGCTCATCTTTCAGCACAAACAGATGTTCCTTGATCAGTTGGGATGGTCTGGAAAAAGAAAACAAATATAAAAAGTATAAAACTGTTTTGATGTTTTCGATACTAAGAATCTGTTAATGACTTATGAATGGAACACACAAATGCCTCTGTTAGGTCAGGATCATGGCTTTCTTACCAGATATCAGAAGTAGATATAACAGGACAAAAGATAGGGTCACATACTGAAGAGCTGTGGTGCTTATAATATCTGACAGCTTTCATATTCATTAATGCATCCCTAATCCTTTGCTCCCTGTCAGTGTTACCCTGTACAGAGCCCTATCTATGTGAAACAAATTGCAAGATTTTACCTGCTTACCAATCTTACCCGCTTAAAGAAATCTCTGAGATTACCTTAAAATTTAATTTGTGAGGTTTTGTAATAGCTGTTATATCCTGTTGAATTGTGAAATGTCAAGAACAAGGCAGCAAAACATGCCCTACTGAACAGAAGATTAGGAAACAAGAATAACAGAAATCCAATTCTGGATGACCTTGGGAAGAGGAGGGAGAAATAAGGTAATGCCAAATTTTCATAGTAGATTCTGATCATGAGCTTTGCTCTTTGACACAGTTTGCATTGAATTCGTGGGTGGTATATGGTACTTCTAGCTCCCCTTGGCTCCAGGGAAGTCTTAAAAATGTCGGGAATTGCTGCCTGAGACTCAGGAAAATCTAACCATATGCAGGTAAATTCCCGGTAGTTCAATAAATAATGAACACACATCACCTTGAAAAAGAAACCTTAAAGAGAAAAACAGCACCAAGCTCAGGGTGAGCGTCTACACTTCGGGGTATCCAATTCACATCTTTACTCATCAGTTCTAGATTCACAGACTTTAGAGAAGAGACCATTAAATTACCTAATCTTCATCTCCTATTTATCACAGGTGCCTAACATTTCCCCAAGTTACCCCTAGACTGAGCTCAGTAATTTGTGTTCATTAGAAGAAGGTGGTTTTATCATATGCCACCATTCATCAGGTCCTCCAATGTCAGTACTGAAGCCTACTGTGTACTAATTTTAATTAGGTCATGGCTGTATTAAAAGTTGTTGCTGATTTGTAATTTTGCAATTGTGCTCAGGAATCCCAGTTGTAGACCATTTTGCTTTTAGCATTCAGAAGTGCAACAGGAATTTATTCCCTGCCTCCCACAGATTACAGTCTAACATAATTCACTTAGGAACAGTAAACTCCCCTTGCTTTCTTCTAGTACTCCAAAGGCTAAAGCAGTTACTAACAGTTTATTATTGTCAATGCTAATTAAAGAAAAAATAAAAATTCAACACAATTTTTTGGAGAAAGTTTACCAAAATGAAGAGCACATTTAGGTTTTAAGCTCTGCTTCAACAGTGAAAAGAAAGGAAATGTAATAAAGTCACTGACCACCCTAAGGACTGAGGTACCTGAAAGATTTCATATTCCCATTTCAGAAAGAGTGAATAACAATCCTGAATGTGACTCTTGCTATATTTTCCTGGCAAGTTTGTCAGTTATTCTGAAGCGCACTGAAGCGTATTATATGTACCTATAATAATAGGACTTTAGGAGCTATGTGTGTTTTACTTCTTGAGGCCATAGGTGTACAAAACATCAAATGTTGGCTTTAGGGCTCCTGATACTGGTTCAAAAAGTCAAAGTCATATGATGTAAAAGGCTGATTCTATATTATCTTGTTCAACTGGCTGAAATTTGTTCAAAAATGTCTGAAGGATTAACTTTGTACCAACAGACTTTGTACCAGCCTAGGTATTGTTCATCTTCACCATTCCATCTTAATGCCAGAGCTAATACTATTTGTTCTCTTATCTTTGGAAAAAAACATAATGCCAAAATAAATTCTGGCATGTGTGCTCTGGCTAATGTGACAGAAGTACAGCCATCTGATCATAGACAAGCTGGATCACATTTGTTTCATATAGGAGTGATTCTGTTATTGATCGCTATGAAACATAGTATTAGTAACAGGGGGACTGCAGTGTAACTTGCCAAGCTTGAAGGAAGGCTTTATGAATAGTCTCCTATACCATCTCTTGACACAGCATCTTTTGTCCCTATCAGTATTGATATGAACAACTCTAAGGTGTGGAGAAATCCTCCCTGCCCCAACTGAAATAACCTCTCCTTCAAGACTGCAGCCGTTAGTGTCCTCCACCCAAACGACCAAGGCATACACTTAACCTCAAACTGACAAAAGGAAATAGTTTCATACCTGACAAGGGGGTAGTTTTTAAATTCCCCCACCCAAATACCACATAATCCCATGGCTGCTCTAGCAGCCAAAACAGCCTACAGTGTGTTTACACCATGTCCTCCCGACAAACATGTCCTGGGTGAGGCTCTGTGGCTGACTTTACTTTCCACATTCTGCAGTTATCTGTGTGTCATTTTCACAGAATTATATGAAAATGCTTTCCAGTTTTTGCAGACTTCTTTGGAAGGAACTGCTTTTACCTACAACAAAAGAACAGTTTTGTTTCTTAACAGCACTGAGGATAAGCCAAAATGCACTAATTTCTCCTCACTTGTAAAACATTTAACATATCGCTACCCACACCCTGTAATTTCAAGACTCCTAGGATTTATATTTTAAAAGCATAATTGAAACTTCTTGGCAAGGGCCCTATGACTTCCAGTCAAAATGGTTATAGAAAAAAAATTCTCTGTCTTCATGTAAAAGAAATCCTGTCTAAATTAAAAGCAGTTGATATTAGCTCTTTTTCCCCTATAATAATATCTACCATTAAGATGACAGCTAAAATATAAGGTGTTCTTGCATTTCAAGGGACTATGAGAGGAAAAAGGGTTGGTAGGGTTATTTTAGTGATGCCAAGCTGAACTCATAATATATTTTGTCAAAACAACTGTTTGCTCATCTACATATGGAAATGTATTTTTAATTCAGAATTCATTCAAGATCTCATGTCTTAACTCATCATACCATAATAACTCAATGTCTAATCTAGCACAGGAAAAAAAATGCAAATGTTCATGTTGTGTGTTCTATATTGCAATCATAGATCTCTTAAGATTTGAAAATAATTTAGATTAAATAAATTCATCTGTATGATCTCATTGCTACTTTCAAGAAAAGGGTGTGGGAGTGTTGTTGAAGTTCAGCACTTTTTTCTGCTCTATACAAAAGCTATGTAAAAGCTCTGGAGAGAAGCAGGTCTCCAAATCACACCAACATAGAGGGCACTCAGCCTCCTACTGAATGCAGATGCTCACATAGTGTCAGTGAAGAACAATAACCTAAAACTGAATTTTAGTGAAATGGATCTGATGATGGCAAGACAGGACAAACATTCTCAAGAACCATCAAACACCATAACCTGAGCTCAAAAGTATGTCTATGCTTTCTGGACTGTTAACCTTGCATCTGTCTAAAGAGCTCCTAAAAACTCCCTGTACCTGTATTGCACCATCTCTTTTCTCCCCGGTTTCTGTCAGGCAGAAGGCTACACCCCAGTCCAGCACCGTTGGTCTCCAGTGCCATGGACCTGGGGCAGCAGGTCTCTTTTCTCTTCGGAGAGGAGTCACACGACTGTACAGCCACTGCCTGGCTCACTATTTAGCTGTTGCCCAGAGTGACAAGGATGTGTCCTCCTGCCCTCCTCTGCCAGTGAATGTCGCCCTCTAACAACACCTGACCCATAGTAATCCCCATTTCATACTACACAGGCAACAAATTGTTCTGATTTTGCTTGCAAGACAGTATTTTATTTTCTACATGTTTCATTAGTTTACAGGGAGAAAAAAAAGTTTAATGTTGACTGTAGTTCATTTCCTGCTCAGTGCTATTGCCCGTAGGCCAGAGACTGATGGCAGGTCTGCAATACTAGATCAAAATGAAAGGCCAGCTCTGAATTTCAATTATTCAAAGTACAGTTGAAAAAATGGGCTCTCTCTGCAAGGATCTGCGTTAACAATTATACAATTGCATTGATGAAATGGTAGTTATCAAAGAAAAATGTGAGATTCTTGAAGGGGAGAAAATTTACTCAGCATTTTACCCGAACTTATGAAATTCTATTGCAAAGGAGATGGGAATGATCACTAATCCTGTGTGTTTGCAGTATTTTTCTTATATTAACAATCACTTACATTAGGTAAATCAGAGATGGCCTTACAGGAGATAAGAAAAAATTGTTAAAGTTCTGTTTGTGAAAAGCCAACTGGAGTGCAGTGGCTGTCATTTTGAACTTTTTTTTTACGTTTTTCTCATCTGCGTAGTCTTGTCTGTAGCTGAACTCTAAGACCCTTAGGGCAGGGAAACTAAATTCATCAGAGAAAGAGCTCTCTTTGTTCTAGATCCTGTATAAAGCTCAGCAAAAGCATCCTTAATCCCTTTAACACAAATAAAAACAAATAAAGCTATCATAGTAGTGTAGCGTTGGAAGAGACTTCAAAGATCCAGTAGTCTATCTGCTTGCTTTGAGGAAGAAATAAATGTGCCTAGGCTATCCATGACAAGTCTGTCTAGCCCATTCCCAAGATAGACTTCTCTTTCCAGGAGAGAAATGGGATTCTTCGGTTACTTTCTGAAGCCTGCCTCACTTAGCTCTTCTTACACTTAAAAAGTTTTTCCAGTATCCATGGATGGGAGAAACAAGGGGAAATTTTAATTATGATAAAATGTTGGTTTGTTTTTTTGGTCAGGTACCTACATAAGACATGTGCTGATAAGAGAAAGAGAACCCCAAGTCTCAGCAGTGTGGCTTTAGAGGAAAAGCATATTTTATCTGTATCATCAGAATACTTCTGATGTCAGTGCCTAGTTTCATATGTGGCTATCAAATATTGAGTTGCTTTTAAGTAGCTCTAAAGTAAAAATCCATGAAACCTATGTTTGTCAGGAACACACTAAAAAGTTATGAGTATTGTCTCTCATACCCTTCTCCAAATTTTTCATGCTCAAAGTGCTCCCTTCTTTCTTGAGGACAACAATAGCTGCATGATTTTCACAGTAAAGACAACCTCTTGTTTTGCTAATATGGATAGTGTGTCCTAGTTCATCATTTAATGGTTGCTAACATCTACCCTTGAAATTGTAACATGAAAAAATAATGCAATGTAAAAGTTTCTTTATGGTGGATTATTTTCCTTCTTTTTTTTTATATGCATGTATGTCGGAAAACATTCTGTAAAATAAAATATTGTGGAATATTTTGCTTCTTTTCCTTGCAGTTCATTCAACATAAATATATGTCCTACTCTTACAGTTTGGAGGATATTCTATGTAAATACATGTTAAGAATACCCACCATTGCGTGTTGACAGATAGGAAAACTATGTCTACAATGCAATTCGGACATAGGTTTGGTGCACATACAGACATAACTGGGCTAACTCTAATCTTCTGATCATCTGCTTTGTACCACTACTGATGGAAGAAAACTCACCAGAACATTGGTTTTGCTGTGAGCAAAGCATGCTTGTACATAAACCTGAATGCTTCCTTGGCAGCTGTATCCTACAGTATGCAGTTTTAGATTAAAACTAGCTTGGTATGTGCTACATGTGTTACAATCACACTTCAATCTGAAGCCTCCATATATCCTAAATTGAAGCAGCAATGCATACTTCACACTCAGGAATGGTCTTCCAGCTCTGGCCATCTGTGGGGCAGATGTGCAACACTTTTGTCATAGCTACAGCAAAAACAGCTTCAGACCAATCTTCCTGTTGTGCTTCTTCTCATTGACCCATTTCCAGATCTCACTGCTGGCAGCGGTCATATTGCATGTTTGGTTTAATAGCTTTGCACCCCGGATTTAATCCATCCCTTATGTGTGCACACATTGCCCCAGGCTCTCTTGGCAAAGTCCCTGAGGTCCACACAAGTGAACAGGGAGGAAGATGACAACGGTAGCACTGAAATGAAAGTGCACCTACAGAAATGGGGAAGTGATGCAAACTGTGAGAACATGAGGTAAACTTAGGCACAGAAGCTATCAGAGCAGGAATCCTGGACTGCCAACATATTTTAGGAGCATGTGAGCAGATTTTATCAAAAACAACCCCATAGTCCCTTCACCACTACGACAACACAAACACACACCCTATTGCACCAATAATCTAGAACTGACTACATGTTAATTGCAAGTAAAACATAAGGGTCTTTAGTGCACTTCACTGTGTGCATTTGCTTAACCACTTTCTTCCCCCAAAAGCTACTATTTTATAATATGATGGAAGTGCTTTAGAGTAGAAAACACAACAGGGTGCTCTACCATCATATAAAATGTAAGCTTTAAATAAAAAACTTTTTTATCTTTTTTCACAATCTCATCAAAAAAAGTCTTCCAGTCCTCCACACAGCTGTCAGACTTCACTTTGACACATGATGCTGCTGAATGGAGATAACTCACCACACAAACCCGTGGCCCTTCCAGCAAGCAATACCTGCCACACAGCGCCCAGTGACAGCATGGACTAAAAAGGAGAGGAGGGCACAGGTGGGATGAAGCAGGAGACTCTCAATGTGTTACCATTTAACATCAGAAAATGTGCTGCTTTTGTCTGATAACATTTGAGTCAGAGCACGGCACATCATTGCCCTACAAACTACCCTGCTGCTCTTTCTGTGGCTGTGAAAGGAAATGGGAACCCATGGAGCAGGGGTCTAATTTATCTCACCCCTGTTAAGTGCATTTCACCTGACACATGTCCTCAGATCTTCTGGTGAAAGTAATTATAAAAGTGAAATATATGGTAACATATGATAATAAGTGCTTGTTTTCCTGCTCAGTATTGTGTCGCTCTAATCTGGGAGTATTTGGTACCATGTTAATATAAATGTTTTGTTGCTTTGTTGCTGCTAATAATAATAATTAAAAATGTCTGTTCTTAATACTAATAAAACTAAGAGTTTGCAGTTTGTTTTCTGAAGAAATAATACTTAATGAAAAAGAAATGTCTTTATGGTAATCTTTTGCTAACCTGACTTGTAGCTTTTGTTATTTGAAATACACTTCTCATCCCAGTTTGAATAAATATTTTTTTTCATTTATTGTACCATGAAGGACAAGTCTAATAACTGTAGATACTCTAAATGAGAGTAATTATTGCTATAGCACAGATATCCATTACAGCCCAGCTAGCATTAACATGTTGTATCCTGTTTGATGAGAACTCAGCACAGTGGTATTTGCTAATGTTATTACTTCTACATTCAAAAGAAAGTGAAATGGGTCAAGATTCAGGAACTGTAACCATAGTAATGGGTAGCAGGATTCCAGCACTTAAAGGAGAACTGTTAAATTTTGAAGCATATTAAAAATGGGAAACTAAGATATAGAAAGAATGTAACGGAACATAGCCTGCTCGTAATGCCAAAGGGCCCAAACTAAGCTCCTGTTAACTTATTGGAAAGAAGAGCAGAGCTTAGTCTAGCAATTAATCACCTTTCCTTATGAATTAAAAATTTTGGAGAGAATGTTTCTGCACTTGGCGATCCAAGGAGTCCCAGCCGGGATGCTAAGCTCCATTCCCCAGTTCTGGCCTTTCCATATGCCAGAACAGAAGGATGCACACTCCATTTTAAACAGTTAAAGACAGCCTTTGCCAAATGCATTAAAGCTGTTTGCAGATTGAAACTTTGAGAATTTCAGCATGTATTTTTCTCTTTTGCCAATAAGCAAACATTTCACAACTCTTGAAGAAAAGCTGCATTCCAGATTCTCCAAGAATTTTAAGAATCACATAGTTGAATTGTATTTTATTGCCATCTTATCAATTTCCAGGTAAAGTGTATGATCTCACACCACACTACATAACATTCAAATTCTGTCCTCACACCTATGCTGTACTCTTAACTTCAATAATCTTATACGAAAAGAGTTCAGGCAGAGTTTGACCTAAGATGCTAAGAATTCAGTTGCCTCCCCTTTGACACTAAGTAAAATCGAAATTTTAGACAGCCAGATAGTCAGTCTCAATTATTTTCTGATCTCTATAATTATTTTTACCTCTTAGATTATTTATTTACTTATTAATTGAATTTAACTGATTTTTTTTAATGTCCCTTAGAAACTAACAGATAAGACTTTTTAACTTGAACGACGGTGCCTGTGTTCTCCAATCTTATTTTCAGCATGCTTTCTTACCTTCCTTTTCAGCTTCTTATGCTTCACCAATTACTAAGGGTGCAATTTTTTCAGTGAATTTTCTGCATCAGAAAGTTAGAGAGTTAGTCAAAATTATTCATCTAAACTCTCCTTATCAGTGGAGAGAGGCAGTAGGGGCAATTGACCCGTGTTTCCTCACTGAATACAGGAGGAGTCTAGACAAAGAGCTTAAAACAGTCAGCTAACTTTTAAATAGGTAACGCTGGGTGACATAATTGACAAATAATGAAAATAAATAGTTGCTAACATCCAAGGATATTGCAGATATTAACTAAGGAACAGAAGGGCTTTAAGAATGCTGAACTATTTGGATAATACCTCTAGACTCTTTCTATTTCTTCTGGCTCTTATAAATACGTATCCCATTTTAAAGTTAATTCACTTTCGTTAGAAATGAAATATGACTATATGGTGGTTACCTTCCACTTGCTTTCTTGCTTATAGGTAAAACCCTGCAACTAGGAAATCTGATGATAAAATTCAGGCTTCTGCCAGAAACATGAGGTTTCTAGTCTTCCAAGGGAAACTGTGGCGTCACAGTACTTGTGGTGGGCTCATCTCTGCCTTACCTTAATATCTTAAAACTCTCTTTTGTGGGTTTTGTTCTTAAGCAGCCCTCTGGCTGGCCTCTGTGTATATGATTATTTTTCTCAGTGAGACATTAAAACTTCTGTGTCCATGCTTGTAGCTCCATGAGCCCCCTCCACTGTATGACCATGTGCCTGCCCAAGCCTGGCACCATCCTTTCTGGCCCTGAGGTGCTTCAGAGTCTCATCACCTCTCTGCAATAGTCTCTGTCTCATTTACAGTCTTCAAAAATCAGTAATACTCACAACTGTAGGACTCCCTGTATATCCATTACACCCTCTTCCCTGTTCAGTTTCTCCAGTGCAGCAAGAGAACATGAGCATGAGAAAACAAAGGGGAACCATTTAGAAGAGAAGGAAATTATGCTTCTGCAGAGAAAGACAAGGCTTACTAGCCTTAAATCTTCTCACAGCTGAAGTGAGAGAGCTGATGTTTTATGATATGACAAAACAACATGAACCCCAGTCAACCGGATGGGATATGTGGATGCAGCTTGTTGAGGTACTTTATATGTCAAATGTTTTTGCTCATGCAGTAGGATAAAATGTATTGTTAAGATGTTCTTTCAAAGCTTCATCTACTACTAAAATTTACCTTGCGCTGCAACCCCTTATAGTCAATCAACAATCAATTTGGATGCAGGAGGTAAAACTGGAATAAGCAAGCAATCAATCAGACCCAGTATGCAGTTGTATACCCACACAGACACATGAAGGCAAACCTTGGAGAAGCATGTAGTCAGAGGTTTGTTTTTCAAAAGGACTAGCTATAAAATATTTTGGATTTCCTTAGAGCTCCCCTTTGCAAAACATGATTGACTGAAATAAACTATCAGCTCCAATTTGTTAATTTTATATGATTTACTCCTGATGTCTGAATGTTAAAATCTGCCAGAAAAAAAACCTTTATAAAATATTAGTGATTTTTATCACCATTAGTGTTCTAGAAATGGAATATTTTCAGTACTTAATCCTCCTGAATGTTTGTGATGAGCAGCCAGGGAAATGACTGCCACATGCCATACACTAATGAGGACACCAAATAAATTACTAATAAACTGTTAGGCTGTTTGAGACTTACAATATTTTCTAAAGGGGAAAAAATTTCTTTATAATCATTACCATACTGGAGTTTTTAAAAAGTCAGTTTGAAACTGCATTATCTGATCCTTCAAAGAGAGCTGCATTTAAAATAGCTGCAGAGATTTGTACAATGCTTAGTATCACAGGAGACTCCTGTCATAAGATGAATATTTCTCTTTATTGTAAATGCACTATAGAACACAATACTGCTTGAAAATAACACCACCAGTTTAAGAGGAAATGAAAAGGACTACATCTGCCTGAAACTACCGAGTTCGAATTTGAATGATGTGAACTGAGATTTGGGCAGAAATCTGTGATTTGACCTCTTCTTGAAGAGCAAAACAAATTGAGATTGTTCATTAAAAGGGTTAATAGGCTTTGGAGGGAATATAAATGTATACTGAGAGCATCAAGAGCCTGAGAGTGGGAATGGAATGATATCACCACTGTAAGCAGCAGTATCAGCACCAGGGTGTATAATGTATTAATATGGGGTTCTGATGATATGAGCCTCAGCAAACCTCCTGCAATACAATATGTAGTAACAGAATCCAGTCTTAAACACTGCCTTCACATCAGTTAGAAAATACATAGGTCTTTAATCAGATAAAGAACGTCATGATAACATGCTATGTTTAGCCAACACCTAATGTCCTGAAATATCACCTTAAATACTTGTCAATATTTATTTTCAGAAAGAGCCTGGATCTTACTAGTGACGCATTTGTCAGGAATGTCAGTTTGAACCTTTCCTATGACCCCAACCCAGAGATATTCAGATTTACTAATGGACTCCTGGGAATAACTATGAAAATAACTGTTACCCTCTTGAGGAGAATGAGGAGAAAGAGCATGCCCTACACTTATTTTGAAACTACAGATCTGCAAATGTCTGTACTAGCAGCTTCAACTTAAAATTAGAAGAGGTGGCACTGGTTATATCAGATTTGAAGAATATCTGTCCCACTTATATCTGGCTCAGAATTAGCCCTGAGATGAGCAGTAGCAGAAGGTCAAGCAAAACGGGAGGGGGGAATTTTACTGGAATTTAGGATTCCATACTAATGAGAAGAGAATTTGCAGCCTGATACTCTCTGCAAAGGAAGCCATATAGATGCAGAGCATAGCCATCAATTTAGTTTTATTTTTGTATTTCCTGCTGGCTGGTTATTAGAGTTCTTAATTCATTTTTTCCCATGTTTTCAGTGAAGATTGAACTTACCGGAATGAATGATAAAATTCCAATCTTGAAAAGACCTTTTTCTCTGGTTTCATGGAGTATTGTACAGTACGCTGCAGTGCCAAATGTATATTAGATGTTTAGGGTGGGGTAGGTTTTTTTAAATTATTTTGTTACTATAATTAGATGCAAGGTTACTAACAGAAGGTTCTCAATTGTAACAAAGTACAGTAACAGTTAACAATTCTACTCTAAAGGCTCTGTTTTGCCTTTATTCTTGATCAACCATTTTCACTGCAGTCTGTGTGATTCCATCCACCGCAGTGGATGTATGGCTTTGAGGATTTATGTATCATTTCCACCAAATAAATCTGTGAGTGCACTTCCAAAATGATGGTGGACAGAATATGGCGTTTGACCTACACAACAAAAGTTCTGCTTATCTTTTCTTTGATAAATTCCTGTTCCCTATTTTTCAGAGCATAAGTTTGAAACAGGATGGAAAAGAACCCTTTTGTAAGATGTGTCTCCTCTGTTGTTCCCATGAAAACAAGCTACGCCATGTCATAAGTCAGTCTTTGAGAAAAGTCAAAGCTCTCTCCAAAAACCAGGGAAGCTACCTTTCCTGTGCCTTCAGCACCCTCCCATACTGGAGTCAAACACTGCAGAAGAGGAAGCCGCTGCATGGGAAGGGATGAGCACATTAGGGACAGAGAGATGGATGGGAGACAAGCATGTTAGGAAAGAGGACTGGGGGAGTCTAGAGCTGGAGTTTTACACAAAACCACAACACAAAGATCTACTGATCACAATTAGCTATCTACAGAGGTTAAATGTACAAGTAAAAATCTTATTTTTAATCAAAAAGCCCTGCCAAGCACCCATGAAGAAGCTGCTGCAGTCCCAGAGTGAGCAAGGACCAGCTCTACTTGCAGCACACCTTCCCTCCTTGTGTCACACAAATGGGGTGTGGTCAGTGCTCTCTGTCACCCCGCAGATAATCCCAAACTTGAAACACTGATGCTGATAGAAGAAGCTTTCCTGTAATAATTTATGTTTAAGTCAGATATGGAAGTGCTACACAGAAGGTGAGAACACAGTTTCTTCTCTATCATAATCCTATCCTTGTTCTATTTTACTGAGACAGAAGAAAAGTTAATGGTGGTGGTAATGGTGATGTTTTTGCTGTTTGTTTGATGTGGTCACTGCTTCCTAGGAACGGATCTGAGAGCATAACATTCACTTTACACAGGCCAACGAACTCACCACATTTACAATAAGTTCTTAGGGGGCTGAAGATGAAATACCAGAAGCATTTCCCTCTGTGGCTTGCATATACTGAAATTTAAATGGATGCTGATTTGTGCTGACATTCCTATTTACTTTCCAAGGCTGTAATGACTAATACATCCCTAGAAGTATAATCTCTGACTATACTAAAAGCTTCCACTTTCCCCAACAATAAAATTTAAGGATTCATTTAACTTAGGTACCTCCTCTGGCCTTGTCGTTTTCATACATAAGCATGTTGTAAAATAAACGTTACAGAGAAATAATTTCAATTGGTTATTCTCATTTGATTTTTCCTTCTAAACCAGACATTTATAGCTGTTGATGGACTGTAACTTTTAATTTGTAGTAAAAGAACAAGCAAGCAATATAAAGTGTTTTTTACTGGCAATTTAGGTTTCATCCTAGGACGCAAAATTGTAAATTGTATCCCCATGCTCAGCAGCTGGAACTGAACACCTTGGAAATGATTTCTGGGTTTCTGTTGTTGGGTTTTTTTCTTTTTCTCAGAAGAAACAGAGGATCATCTGGAAAATATTCCACCCTTTGATCCAATACACATCAATTTTAGACTTACCTTAACAGCTTTAAGGGTGGAATTCCTTGTTTCCAGCCTTCCCTCTGTTATCAGGACAACATAGAGGGTTCTGTTTACCAGCAGTCAAATGATTTGCAGATGACAGTCAAAAAGGAATTTGTAAAGTCTCTGTTCCAAGGAAAGCCATGATCCACTTAGCTTAAAAAAATCTCCAAACTGCCATTTCCAATATTTTCAAGAATGCCTAAAAATCCAAAGCTCCACACTGAAGCTTTTTTTTTCTTCTCTCCTTTTCTTCCACCATAGGTTCAAAACATTCTTATCCCTTGATTCTACCATAAATATGAATTCACATTTCACATACAAGGCCAGAGGTCTTTATAATTTAGGGATATTTTTATTCACTTGTTGTTTAGAGAAAACTTTTTTCTTCCCTTTAAACCACTCTCTAAGAACACAGCCAGGTGTGAATATGAAGATCTTGGCCTCTGTAATATTCTTCCTTGTGTGTGTGTTTTTATGGCCTGCTGTTACAAACCTTGCTTGCTTTGGATAATCTCCACTTACATCAGTATTTAAACTGAAGTGAATGGAACCTCTTACACAAGACACTACTTGACATGAGCCGTGGATGGTACAGCCAGACTCTTTGTAGGTATTGCAGGATGTGATTTTTCCCTTGCAACAATAACATGCTTCAAAAGAAAGGGCAAGGAAATCTCCTTTGAGCACCAGCCCTTTTGAAGTCATGCACTGAAGTCTGAAGTCCTAAATCAGTACACACACCCTTCATGCAGAGCATAGACCAATTTTACCATCCTGAAACTTTGTATTCATTTCTCAGTCTTTAGTGACAATCATATTTGTGAATATATATTTCTTCTGAATTTTATTTGTCAGCATTCATTTGCAAAAGAAACTGGCCAGGGTTATTAGTGTGAAGTGGTATAATTCCATATATTTCAAAAGACTACAGGTATCTGATATTATACCCGCAAAATCTTAACCAGTATATTAAAAGAGTATTGGTCTGTGCAGCCTGCAAATTTCAGCATGCAGTACAGTAACAATGTCCAGACTTGCCAGTTTATAGGTATTATGTATGCAAAAATTCATATGAAAAGCAGACAGGAAACAGGATCTTTACAGTATTACTTGTCCTTGAGAAGTATTAAACACAAAGAAGTGTGAAACTGTAAGGAAGTTTCTTAAGCTATCAGCCATAGTAGAGACTGAAGACAGTTGTTGCCTCAAAACTCTAAAGAGTCCAGAGACAGATACTTCTACAAACTTCACATATCTCCAGGAAAAAAAAAAAAAAAGGAAAAAAGGAAAAAAAAAAAAAAAAAAAAGATAAAAGAAGGGGGCATTTTCTTTCTCTTCATGTCTTGTATAGTGACCCAAGGAATCAAAGAGACATCACTGACTTTGATGGCCAAGAATTCCATAAAACCCCATGAAAAACAACTACCACATACCTATCAAATGAAGCATCCTTAGAAAAGATGACAATCTTTCACATACCCATCTTCCTGCCCATTAGCACCATTATCATTAACCATCACTTATCTTTCAAAATGAGAAAGGTTGCTCTATTTTTCTCTATGGATAAACATGTGAATTTTATACATAGACTTGTCTCAGAAATCAAGTTTTCAGTGTGTTCCAGAAACCTGGAGAAATGACCTAGGGCTTGCCCTAGAGGTAGGAGTACCCTTTCCAGAGGTACTTGTTTCTAACGGTCATGGCCAACAAGGTGCAGTAGGAAGTGTGGCACCCAGCCAAATAGATATGAGACTGTTTTCCAGCAGAGGATGGATGCTGTGTGAAGTAAACCTGCTTGTCCTCATGAGCCTCCAGGGCAAGAGAACTCCAGGCTCTGATTGTACAACTTTTTGTTGACACAACTCTGCAGTCCTAAGGTCTGACAGATCCCCTTGGAGAGTCATCCAGCCCTTTCTGTGCTGCAAAAGTGAGAAGCTGAGCAACCAAGGCTCCATCCTGTCATTTTATTTGTATGACTCTGTGAATCAGTCTGCAAGAATTAGAAAATGTTTAGAACCAGAAAAAAAGTCTAGGCGAGGGCCTTTGATTGCCACAGTAGTTTGCAAATCATGACAGGCTAACAAAAAAGGGCCCATAACCTTACGAAATGCAAGTGTTACAGGACAGCTAAATGGAAGACTTCACTTGCACAATTTGAGAAAAGTTCAGCTCTGAAGTATGACACGAAAACTGTTGCTCAATACTGTTGTTTTCAGTTTAACTCAAACTGAATAAACAGATCCAAAGGAGTCTGGCTTTAGGACAGATTTCCTGCATACATATTCAGGTGATATATGTAGCTCTGTAATGAAATGAAACCTGGCCAACTACTTCAGAGTACGGCGTTCATTGTTCTGATACCTAAAGAAAAAAGATTCCCAAAGCTATGCCTTATGAAGATGTGTTTTGTTCTCTTCTTAAGGTGAGAAGGTGGTCTGCACAGCACTAACTCCCAGGCCTGACTATTGTCTTCAAAGGTGTATCAATATGGAGTCATTACACTATGACAACAGAACGGATTAGACAATATCCCAAGACTACTCAATGATGTACATTCTTGAAAAAATGTGCTATCTCTAAGCAACAAAGAGATCTTTATTCTTCTGTTAAAAAAAGGCTTTTCTTAACATTTTGTCCTACAACTTACTCAAGGAAAAAATTATATACTCTACTTCTAGGTCATTGTTCCTTTATACAGGATAGTCCTTAGGTTTTGAATTAAAAATTTTCCCAGCCTTCCATAACGTCTGTTACCCTTTGAACTTCTAACTGAAATGCCAATGCAGATGATTTGGGATACCATAGGAATTAATGGAGTTAGGCAGAGATATTGACTAGTAGGCATAACACTGTAAGCAGAGGACACTATTTGTGCTTCTTTCCCTACATCACAAAACACTTTTCAAAGCAGGAAATGTTATTTTCAGGGAATTTTTTTAGCATAATCTACAACAACTTTGATTAAATATGCCAGTATTTTACTAATTCTCAGTTAAATATTCTGAATTTGATGTGTAACATCTAAACCATCTCTATATTTGAATGCAACTCCTTCTCATTGAAACACTTTGCACCAAATGCTGTTTTGTCAGAATTCCTAAATGTTAAACTACCATCAACTTAACAACTTGTGTTTTAATTGTAATAATGTAAGGTAGCTTAGTTTCATTTCAGAGCTTGTCAACTGGGGCATGGAAATCAGAGGTAAACAGAAACCCAGATGTAGTACAAGGTGGCATGATGGAAGATTTCTCTGAATTTAGTAGCTGCATCTCAGTCCTTCATGATCTGAATCTCTGTCTTTTGGACTGAGTAACATATGTTACCAATCTATACTATGAGTTATGCCCATAATACAGCGCTTTTGTAAGTCTGTCAGAAAAACCATTTGTGCAGGATATCTGGTAGCCTATGCAGAACCTAGTAAAAAATAGATAAAATCTGAATTATCAACTTAAAGGGAAACTTATATTCCAGAGATATTTTTTTTTTTTTTTTTAAAGCTGAAATTATTATGAAAGAGGATGGGGCTAGGAGTGGTGAGAGGGGACTTATACTAAAAATAAAAACATGCTTGGATTGGTTTAGGGCTCAATCCTGCAAGTTGCCAAGCTTTCTGGTCCCAATTCAGTAAATTACTTAGGCATGTGCTTAAGTTTTAAGCACATCATCAATTCCAAAGAAATGGTCTGACTCACACATGTCTAGTACATGTCTGGACTAGAGCCAGGGATCTCAGCACTTACCAGTATTAAGACCTTTGTTTCCTAACTGAACTAATAGTAAGAGGTAGATTGCACAGAAAATAAAGCCTCCAATAAACCTTTACATTGGCCATGCAAGCTGGGAATCACTGCTGGATCTGCTGTAACCCACATGCCTCACAATGTGACTTGACCGTCCCTACCATGGTACAAAGCTGGCCACAATGTTCCTGCCCTTCTCCCTGTCAAGGGTGAATCATATTCAGTGTTGCTGAAATTCCTAGTTATCCAAACAAGCAATAATAGAAGCATTTGAACAGAAAGGAGTTTTGAGTCATGTAGGTGGTTTTCTTGTGTGGGAAACTACCCGCTTTGTATCTATGCGATTAGGAAAGTCAGCTTCATATGCCTCTGGCTGTCTGAGGCAAGCAACAAAAAGCACATTCATTCTATTCCTTCCTCCTCTCAGCAACACAGAAAGAGGGAAAACATTATTAATGCCAATGTCATAGTCAGGTTAAGAGAACATATTCATTGTCAGTAAGGTATCACTTCTACCAATGGGAATTTTTTGCAACATTTTATATTGCCCACCCTGAACTCACCTCCAGCTAGACAAAAAAAAGTGCTATATGAATACATGCTGACCAGTGCACAAAGAATTATGCTGGGATACCAGCAGTATCATTACGGTGGTGTGCAGCAATATACCGAACACTAACTGGAAGTAGTACCTTCCCAAAACTGACTAGATCTGACTAGAAGAGGCAAATGTTGAACAAAGATGCAGGAGATAGTGCAATAAGACAGCACAGTTCTCCATGTGTGGCCTTGTGGTCTGGCAAACTCTGATAGAAATCTTAGAAGAGTTTTCACGGAAGACCTGAAAAGAACAAATCAGCCTTGGAGAGCTTTATAAAGCAAGCATGAGGAGCAGTATGGGCAGTAGTCCAAAAGGATTTCTCTGAAAAATTAAGAAACCGATATAAGACCTGGGTACCACAGACAGAGAAAAGACAGCAGACAGTAGCTTCTCACAGCAGCATGAAAATTATGTGACTGGAAAAAAAGGCCAGGATGAGACTTTAGTTGAGGCAGATCTGGAGTGCAACATCAGATCTGGAACCTATCAAGAAACACGGAGAGAGAATGAGGACAGCAATCCCTCAGATATGTTGAAAGCCCAGGGAGGACACGATTTCAAAAACAGCAGGCTGTGAACATGGGTGTGCTAAAGATGGCTGATGAGCCAAAACCCCAGTCAGAGGGATGTTGGCTGAGCAGGAGGGGAGCAGAGGGAGACGACTCGACCGGGAGAGAGGAGCTCTGCTGTTCAGCATGAGTGGTAACTGCCATGAGGGCAGGGAAATGCTTTTACTTGCCAGGGTAGGAGACAGGCTGTGCACAGGAAGCATTAGTATGTAAAAAAACATATTCCCATGAGCAGATGGATGTGTTGGATATTAGAAGCTAGAATTTAAACCTTTCCCAGCCCTGTTCAGCTTTGACACCATGCTGACAACGGCACTTTCCAACTCAAAACAGGTATTTCAGGGAAACTTTGCCCAGTACCCAAGAGATTTTATTAAAATAAATATGACAAACTGTGACATCTTTCCAGAAAAGAGCTTAACAACAGGTTTGCATCAGGTTTGCTAGCAGCCTTTGGGCTGCATTTTCAATCTAAATATACAGCATGATATCTGTTGAAAGTGCTAAGCTGAAACTGGTGACATCAGCAGTGACAAAGGATGAGAATTGCTTTCATGCTCCTCTCAGCAGGCTTAATAGAAAAATGATTAATCATAAGTGCAAGAAAAAGCTGTCATAATGCCTCAGCTGTTTTACCATTAAATTATACTGTCTATGTTACTTATTAGTTCTGGACTGACTTTTCTATTTTTCATATAAACAAAGGGTAGGTAATTATAAGCAACATCTGCATATATGCTCCCAAAGTACGGATAAAACCTTTCAACACACTGAAATATATTTGTTAATGTATGTACTTAGTTCCTGTCATGTAAGAGGTAAATTTATAGAGAAAGATGAAAAAGGAAATAATCTGTGGTACCTCTGGTCACCTGACAATTTAGGTAACAGATAATTAACCCAAGGAAATCTATTTATATTTTAGGTACATAGACAGTCTGTCTGTATAAGTACACAAGTAGATCTATAGGTTACCACATCATCAATGACAGAGACAGGCAGTTGTGAAAATTTCAGAAAGACAAGCAGAAAGCTGAAGGGCAGAGACACTATAAACTTCCATTTCTAAACAAACATCTATGCAGAGCATGAATGAATGCTCACAAATGTTTTTTGGTGGTCAAATCTGAACAGAGTGGTCTGCAGATTAAATGGTCATGAAAATAGAAATGTTCTCTTAAGTAATGTAAAATTTTCATCAAGAAAAATCAGCACTGAAAAAATAAGCACTGAAGAAAAAAAAAATGTTTGTTTGGGTTGCACAGATGTATGGACAGGTACCCACTTGGCATCCAGAAGAAGTAGATAGGGAAATGCCTCTAAAGGTTTGTCCTATTCAGCACCAACCTCAGTGAGGATTCTCTAAAGACAGCAGCTGAAATAGTGTGTTTTAAAGTTTTATATCTCAAAAAATAGAATATTTATGTCTCTAAACAGAAAATTCCCTTTTCTTTCTTTCTTTCTTTCTTTCTTTCTTTCTTTCTTTCTTTCTTTCTTTCTTTCTTTCTTTCTTTCTTTCTTTCTTTCTTTCTTTCTTTCTTTCTTTCTTTCTTTCTTTCTTTCTTTCTTTCTTTCTTTCTTTCTTTCTTTCTTTCTTTCCTTCCTTCCTTCCTTCCTTCCTTCCTTCCTTCCTTCCTTCCTTCCTTCCTTCCTTCCTTCCTTCCTTCCTTCCTTCCTTCCTTCCTTCCTTCCTTCCTTCCTTCCTTCCTTCCTTCCTTCCTTCCTTCCTTCCTTCCTTCCTTCCTTCTTTTTTAAGATTTTTACCTTCAGTGGTGTGGAAATACAGATTTGGAAATCCTTCCTGAAAAACATGTTTTCTCAGAACAGCTTTTAAGGTTTTCCTTGTTTGAGTTTAAGCTATTTTTGCATGTTTTCCCTAGCAGAGAAAAATCTGCTCCCCTTTGCAGTTAACTTTTACATTCTTGAGGATTATCTAAACTAAAAACTATTGATTTCTTCAGTGTTTCTTCAAAAAAAAGGTCACGTTTTCTCAGTCTCTGATCATTCCTGCTGATTTCTTCTGGAATCTCTCCAATTGTGCATGTTTCTTGAATTCATGCTCTTATTTCTCAGCATTTTTACTAGCTTTTTCTGAAGTAGACTCTTACTTCTGAAAAAGCTATTTAGTAGAGAAAAAATGATGTGGAAAAATACAGTGTTAATGTAAGAACTACTCTGTCCCTACCTTAGAGCTTTTAGAAGAAAAGTTATTCAGTACATGCAGAGAAAACAACTAAGGAAAAAAAAAAATCATACATTTCACATCACAATTATATACATTTACGTGGTTACAATCACTATGACAGTCCCTCACAATTTTTAGTACATCCTGCAGCCCCTTGTGAGAGACGGAAGTACTATTATTGCCTCGCTACCAGCAGGGACACATCAATAATTACATATATATCAACACACTCATCAACAATTATAGATACACATAAACACGCAATTATATGTATTTATTTTTATACATTTATATAAATAATATATTTATACATATTTATATTTCTTGTTCTCCTGCTACAATGTGGAAATACCTAAATTATCTCTGAAAGAGATAACCACAGTACCAGAAGCAAAATACCTACATTTAATCCAAGCTCCACCCACCCAGGCAATTTGCTCACCAAAGAAGCAAGATTTATTAGCTTGTGTTAATATGGTTATTTTGTTTCTGATGTACAATCAGCTTAGGATATTTCAGACAACCGAGGCTCATATCCTGACAAAGTTCTGGAGAGATGTATTACCAGATCAGTGGTAAACAAACATGTCTCCCAAATTCCACGATTTGTGCTCAAATCACTCACAGTCCTTCCTCTTCACTTACCTTGGGGGATTTTTTTAGGAAGTTCAACAACTTGAGAGTTAAAGCAGAAATACAGGCAAAAGACATGTCGCCTCAAGTTGAGGTTCTTTCCACACTCCAAGTACAGCTCTTTCATCAGCAGAGGAGGGACCCACCCTCTCTTCTGGGTAAGAAATAGCATGACTCAAAGACAACTAGCTGAGACTCGTGGCACACAAACATGCACCAAATACTCCATGTAGGCCTAACAATTATCTGTGGCAGGAATAAAAAAATACTCCTTCTGAGGTCAGGACATGGGTCTAATGACCTTTGATGTAGGAAAGCAACCCAGGTAACCATGTCCTGGCACATTCACATGCCTACATATTTCTACCACAGGGCTTCAGGTGCCCACGTGAGGAGACTGAGCTTCTGAGATGGTCAAGAGAACAAATGGAGACCCTGCAAGGAGTGACCAGGAGCGCTAACATACAGTGACTGCCCAACCCATGTCAGCTGCGTCTCCAGCTGGCATCAAGTCTCTGCCTTGCTCTCCAAATTATTGCAGTCATACAGTTGTGTCACAAAACAGTCAGAAATGAAGCACACTCCTAATCTTGTCACACACTGCCTTTTAGATTTCAACTGTGAAAGGAAGAAAAAGCATATCATATACACAAAAAGTCTGTAGGAAGTGCAGTCTAACAATTTTGATTCCCAGGAAAATTTGAAAATACTGAATGTACAATTAACGTGTCTTTTAGGATGTTAATTCATTTTGGAAAAGAGATTTTCATCTCATGTCTGGACAATATTCAGAGTTTTTTCTTTCATAATTTTTGAGTGTATTAAAGTTTTGTCTGAGTGAAAATTGACTAAGAAACTGAACATAGACAAAGGCCAAGGTCTGGGACCTGCATGTGATGTGAATGTCAAGATTAAATTAAGAAGTTTATTGCAAGATAATCTATATCCACTTTACATTCTGCATAAAGGAACTTTTCAGTGGACTCTCTCCTCAGTATTGGGTTACGTGTCAGAGCTGAAATGACTCAAGCACTAAATCTAGTATATTTACTCATTTACAAAATTATGTGTACGTGCAATAGATATACACAGAACCCTTGCAGTAAAGGTCTAAATAATCACAGTGGGTAAATCACACCTTATTTACACATTTTGCATTGATACCATAAAACCCATTCTCACTTTTCCCTTTGCCAAGGCCTTCGGTCACATCATAGCTAAAAGAGCTGCTCTGAATTGATGTGCATGAAACTAAAACTATAAATTGCTTTCTTTTCCCTGAAGCTGCCAGAATACCATGGGTGAAGTCTGTACAAATGATATGATCTCTCAGGCTGTATAGTGCTAGGAAAATACCTCAGAATTTGTAGAATAAACCTGAGGCATTTTGAGTTGACTTGGGTCCACAGATCAGGAGCCTTATATATGCATTTTTTATATTGCAAGGTTAACTCTATGTACATGTATCCAAACCTCATGGTCATGTGGTTCCCTGGTAGCCAAAAGGCATTTTGCAAGCCAAGGTTTCTCATTTACAGTAAAGACGTAGTTTTTGCAAGGACTCCTCACTAGTAGGTTTTTTTTAGCTAGGTAGATGGAGACAAAGGTGGAAGAGAAACAGCAGCAGCTGCAGCATCTTTCTGCCCAAATAATAATAGTGGCTACCCATCCAGAGTTTCTGAGTTGGCGGATATTTAGCTCAGCCAACCCAAATGCATGAGCTCTGTTCTTAGAAACTATAGGTGAAAGTAGGAAAGCCAAGGAGTGAAGGAGTCAGAAAGGCAAGGGGGAGATACCTAAGAAAAGAAGGAAAAAATAAGATCTAAGGCTAGAAAAGAGGTAGTAGAAGGAAGAATAACTGAAAGTTGAGAATTCTGATTTCTCTAATCTTTATGCATTTCTCTTTTGTTGTCTTATCATCAAGCAGACTGCCAATGCATAGACCAGAACTTTGGTTAGGTTATTCAGTTAGCATTCACAGTAAAAAAAAAAATCCTCAGAATGCTAAACAGAGGACATTTTAAAGACTGTTGCCCTTGGCGGTAAATTGTATTTTCATGACTCCTGATATGTGGAAGGTTGGTCACCCTGTTGGTTAGCACACTGTCCATTGCCTGAATGGAGACAGCGCATCAGAAAGGGAAACCTGGGGACAAAGAAGCAGGAATGGCTCAGATATTAATTCTGCCCCATTGTATTAAAACTTGTAGCTAAAGCCATGTACAGCTGCTAAAAACTCAAGGCTATATTTGGGTCATTACCTAAACACACTTAGCAAATTTATCTCTTAACTGTCATTTGTTGTTAGTAATCTATGCACCATGTTACCACGTTCTCACACTTGAGAGGCAAATATTAAAATATTTTCTATGGTTTTCCTTTTTTTTTCTCCATAAAAGAACTAGATGATTTTTCTTTGTTTTGTACTCATGGTTTGGAAAGCTTTTAAATAAATCAATTAGTCTGTCAACCCCCACAGGTACTTTAGATGTTTAAACAACTTAGCTACAATCCTGTAAATCTGCATACACAAAGATGGCCAAGAATAGAATTTATCTCACTTAATCTAAGAGATAGGAATCTAATCTACACAGTTGTCTAGGCTACACTTCTGTTGTCAATAGAGAGAGGGAGAAGTCTAAGATAGGAGTTATGAATCACCCCTCCAGAGGCAAATATCTCTCTTCATTGACTGAAGAGGGAACCTAGGAAAGTTAGTTAAACTAAACATCTAACATTAAAATTATCAAAACTAAATGAGCTAAATCACATTTGAAGTGCATGAAGAGTATGCTGAAACCAGTGCAAATATTCCTCTGAAGAAAGTTATAAAAATGTTAAAATATTTGTATAATAAAGGTTTTACACTATCGAGTTCTTAATGGGAAAGGATATATGTTATGTGTTTAGAGAAATACAGCTTTGATCCCTGACTGGTATTTTTTTGTTAAAATTATTAAGGGATACAAGTCAGAAAGCTCAAATGTAGAAAGAAAATTAATTAGAGGTACATTACAAAGTATTTTAAAAGATAACTTTTGCTACCCTACCTGATCCTTCATTTGTTGCTAGAGGTGGTCAATCTGCTTCTGAAAGGCAGTCTTCACAACAATCAGCAGAAAAAAGATCAGCTTTTAAAAACTGCGGTATAGAGGTGTTTGGGAATACCAAAATCAAGAAGAACTTGTTATTCTCATATATATGCAAAAATGAATAATGAAACATCTGCACCCTTGAAACTTCAGGCAGAGGTAGCTGTGATGTTGTCTGACAGCCAGGATACTATTCAAATAGTTGATTATTGACAGAAACCTGTATTGAGTACATTAAGAGGTAAAAAACTTTCCTTGAGAATACTTTGGTAAATTTTATCGACAAAAGATAAGGACTTGTTAGTCTTGTATGCCCAAAGATCATTTTGTGGCCTGGTTAACATGGACCCTGGAATGAACATTAAAAGGTGTATTCTTGTATGCCCAAAGATCATTTTGTGGCCTGGTTAACATGGACCTTGGAATGAACATTAAAAGGTGTATTTTTCTTTTCACTACCAATTCACAGAATATTTTCTCCCTTTGTGGAAAGAAAATAGCTTTAATTTTCCAGGGACAGAAGGAAGCAAATCCCACCCACCTTGAGGCATCTGATTTCAAGGGACTTCTCTTCATGTAGCATGTGTTTGTGGGGAGCAAAGGCTTTGTGTGTGCACAGCTATAAGCAACTTGCCAAAACCCACTCGGTGACTGCTGCCACCCCACTGACGCAGCTGAGGGGGTGACTGCCGTGCAGAGGTACTGAGTCAAACTGGAATCTGTCCCCGCGCACAGCCCAAAAACTTGGAAACTTTAGTGCCAGATGAAGAGTGGTTAGGAAATCCACCCCCATAACCCAGAGACAGGGTGCACAGCTGGAGCACAGCCGCAGCCAGAGCCTCCCTGTAGTGGCTGCAGGACGTGCTGGGATCAGCAAATCGCTACGACATGGCATGCCCCGAGAGGCTGCGATATGCCCCTTTTTCACAGCAGGTAAGAGATGTGTAGGCAGACATGCACTGTTCAGCCAAGGGATCTCTGTGTGCCACTCAGCTGTCAGCTTTGTACCGACTGCCTGAAATCAGGTGGATTTCACTCAGCGCTCTGGGGAGACAGACTTTACCACTTTATGACTCACACTTGATCGGGGGGAGTGGGAACAGCAATCATTTATGACTCACTATATTGTATAAGACTTTGGAAAATCATTTGCCTGCATGCTGTACAAATACATATTGGAAGTATATTAAATATGTTGAAGTAATTGGAACACAATTAAAATGTTCTGAAGCAAAAGAAAAAGAGAAAGGTTACTCATTACCAGTCTCTTCCCTTTCACAAAGATAACTTATTAGCAGAAATTTGCAGTATTTTCTTTTGAGGTAGTCAAGGCTTTAAAATTCTTTCTAGAAATAGAACTGTGTGAATAATTTGGGGTGGGGGTTATATTAAAAAAAAAAAAAAAAACAAAAACAAACAAAAAAAACCCACTAGCAAAGTTTTTGGCTTCCTGACAGTGTTTTTTTCTTCTTTTTTGAGCAACTATTCCTAGCATAAGAAAAATGCAAGTTCTTCTGAAATAGTAGGAACAAATATATTTTGAAACTTTCCCCCTAAAAGCAAAGTTGTGCAAAGGCCTACTGCTCAAACCAGTGTTCTCCGAATAAAGCAGACTGTAAAGAATATGTTACACAAGAGGGAAAGGAACCATAGCCTGCAAGTTGGGGTACTGGTTTATGCAGTCATTTGCTTTGCTAGAATTTAAATGAGGACCTTAAAAAAAAATCTCTTTGGCCTAGATATGCAAAAGATCTGAGGTGCCTGAATCCTGTAGAAGAATTTATAACCTGGGTTTAGATGTCAAGATCCTTGGATGGGGCAAGTGATGGCAATACCAAGGAGCGAGCTGTGCTTCAATATCCCCCTTTCCTCCAGACCAAAGCCATGAGCAGCAAAACTATTTCAGTTGTTTGTAGCTGGGAGGTAAAAATGCTGTCAAAAAATGTCTATTTTTGAGACAATTTGTGCACCGTATGATCAGACAAACTCTTGTCAGAGTGCAACGGTTGGTGGGAAGACACGAGCAGGAACCAATGCTCTTCCACACCACACTTCAGTCTGGAGTCACAGTCAGGTCACTCCACAGAGAAAAACTACTTGTTATCACCAAATACTAAAACTATACTAAAACAAATGCAGGCAATAGTTAGCTGATTGCTAGGCAATGGCTATCACAGCAAAACCAAGCTAAAAACAGCTCAGGCTAAGACAAGTCCAGGCATGTTTTTAATCCCTGCACTGTCAGGTCAGCAGAAAGCCCTTGACCTTTTACTTGTGGCAAAAAATCATATGTACTGGGTTACAAAACAAAGGGCTGGGAAGCAGAGGGGAAGGGAAGGATGGTACTTTCCCCACCATCAAAAATATTTGGGATGGCCTTAAATATGTGTGGTGTAGCTGAGGCATTCTGTATCCTGAGTCTGGGCACCAAAAAATGTCTTTTTGAGATAATCCTTCTGAGATAGAGAAATTACTCTGTTCTGGCAGTACGCAGCCAGGGCACTTGGGACCAGCTGTTTCCCAAACTACATCCTGAAGATCGGTGCCCTATATGAAACCCCTCATACTTTTTTATCGCAGCCATGGGGAGCAAACCCTTCCATCTCTCCAAAGTGTCAGGCTTGTGTGAATTGCCTTTTTTCCCTGTTTTTGAAAGCTTTCTGTCCTGCCTGTGCAGCCAGAAATGCAGAATTCATGGGGCCAGAAAGCAAAGCAAGAAGCAGCATGGCAGCAGTCTGAGTACTCACCTGGGAGGGCAAAACCTGAGCTTACATTTAAATCTAGGTAAAAGAATAAAACAAGTACAGGATCACTTCCAAATATCTGACATTTGGTCAGAGCCTTGCAAAGAGTTTGAGATCCTGCTCTCTTGCTCATTGGCTTCTCCTACAAAACATGCCATCTCTGTACATTGCAGCTGGCATACCTTCAGTGGTTTCTGTCCGCCTTGTCACATGGCCCCTTAACTTACTGAAGATACCCCTCTCTCTCCTTCATATAGCACCATACCCATGCGGAAGAAGGCGTCTCTCAGTGCAGCTTCTTTGGAGCATTTCTATAACATCGTGTGAGCTCCATGGGACCTTGGTGACATCCCCAAGTCACCCAATGGATTGTAACTCCATTCTCTCAAAACTAGTCTAGTGCTGACTTACTCCTACTCCCAGCCAGATACAAGTGGCCCTCAGTCAACCAGGTTGCAAGTAATACAATAGATACAATGAGTCTCACATAAAACTGATAATACACCTACTCTAAATTTTCCATGAATTCTCCATTTGTCTGTGCTCTTTTTTTATCTCCTAGGCAAGGGTCCAACTGGTATCTCAGCAAAGCTGATGATAAGACTTTAAATTTTGGAATGTTGTTGGGATTTTATTCTGCTAATGTGTAGAAACAAATCTAGTGTAAACTGGAAGTTTTAAAAAAAAATCCTAATACCACAGGCACAGCCATGTACTTATAACTCAGTAAAGTGCCCAGAGCAATACTGAGACAGATCAAAATGCAGCATTTTACAGGAGACAGAAAATCTTTCTGAATAGCTCAGATGTAAAATGTGACTTGCGTACTACCTGAGCAGGGGAAATAAAAGAGAATTAATGGTCTTAATCTCATAGGAAACAATCCTGAAATGGCTACTATAACCAGCTAAAGCCACTACATTAAATTAATTACTGGATTAAATTTTAAAAATCAATCTGAGAATGCTGCTTTTGAATAGACAGAAAGTGACAAAGACATTCCCCCCTTCCCCAGTGTTTTTTAGTGGTCTTAAAGATTTTAGCAGACAAATAAGCTAGATGCTATTGTCAAGATCACTGTGTTTACTACAGAACAGGTCTATAGGAGACCAAAGACTAATACCATAATAACAAAATTGCATCAAATAAAATAATAAGGAAAGGAAAATGGTGATTGTGAGCTCTGTGGATTTCAGGCAAAATGACAATATTGATCGTGGCCCAGAGGCCAGAGTAATAAAATATCATGAGAAAAACATACTCATTTTCCTTGATTTGGGGCAAACAGTCCAGTCCCAAAAGAGTCTTTTTATTTTTTTCTAAAAGAAAAACTATGTGAAGAAAAGAGGACAGGTTAGTTTAAAGAAAAAATCTTTGCACCTGGGGCAGTTGCATATATATTTTGGGGGGAATACGTAAAAACATGTAAAAGCATTCAGGGGGAAAGAGGAATGAAAATTTTCAGTGCTGGATTTCTCAGAACAAGATGACTATAAATATAATTTAGGAGGTGGTCAAGGAACATCCTTCAAGTTTGCGGGGCATGGGAGAAGGCAGAGATTATCCACCATGTACATAACTCCTCATTCAGTTAGCAAGATAATTTTACAGGATGGTATGTAGGCATTTGAGCTGTCGCACACCTATGTGGAAGGCCTGAAGAACAGATACTTATCTGTCTAGATTCTGGAGCAACATGTGAAAAATGTAGATTTTTTTCTTCAAACCCAAATCTATTCCCTTATACACTGCAGATGAAGCACAAAATATTTTTTTCAAAGAAATAGATTAAAAATGTAGCAGGTTGTTTTTCAAACAGATGAACAAAGACCTCTGTGTTCTATTATCAGTGCTCCTATCTGTTTCAGTACAGGAAGTGTCATTTCTCTCTGTACCAAAATGTTACTGCATATTGTAATGTTCATTGAGAAAAATAATTAAAAGGAAAACTCAGGATGTGGTTAAAGCCTAACAGTGTCACTCTGGGACCTACATGCGTAAATCATGTCCAGTGTTATAGAATGAACCCTAGAGAACAAATTAATATTCCGTTACATCCCTGGATACTTCTGGAGACTTGGGCAAATTCTGCTGATTTTATGCAAGTATTGGCTTAATATCAGAATTTATGGAGCACCTGAAGATGCCCTGGGTTTACTAAAACTTGTTTGTACTCAACAGTTTCGAAAACCAGGTCACTACATCACTATATATAAAGAAACTCAGTAGGCTGGCCTGATTTTTGGAAGTGCCAAGCTGCCACAGTTTTTACTAAAGTCAGTGAAAATTGTAAGTGCCCAGTAACTGGAAATCCAGCTGCTTTGTGTTCAATTTTTTGCTGTACATGAAATATTTTGGTTACCTAAAGCTGAAAATCTTATACTGAGGCTTGGTCTTGCAACAACATAATGGAACAGAAATTTGGGTCATTATTTTAGAAGTGGAAAACAGTAATTGGGTCATTGAGATTGAGGTAGAAAAGCCGGTTCAGACTTGGTTTGATGAATTCATCTAAGATTTTTAACATAAATATCTTAGAGTGTTTTCAGGATTTTTCCTGAGGTTTCATTCATAATGTAATTAAAAAAGAACACATACTCTCCCATGGGTATTTCAGACAGCAGTGAAATCTGGTGTCATATTTAAATACTTGTCAGAATAGAAAATTTGGGGGTGGGTTGAGAATACAGGGTGAAATTTCACTTGGGAAACACTTATTTCCACTGGAGTCAGTGACAAATTTCCCACTAACTTTAAAGGCAGCAAAAGAAAGTCAGCACAAAAAAAGCATAGACAGAAGCATCTCAATCCTGCTGAGACTTCATTACATAACTCTGAAAATATGAAGGATAAATCCAGGTGTCTAAATGACATATACATGTGTTATGCACCATTAATAAGTGATGAGAAATAAATAAATTAAACCGAACATGCCCAGTGCACCACTGCTCTTCACAGGATGTGAGTCGGAGAACCTAAAAATAGTGTATGCAAGTGCCATGAAGAAGTAGCGGTTCAGCAGATGAAGATGTAAACAGAGCACCAATACAGTTCCAATGCGGGTGTACAAATGTGAGGGAGGGCACAGCTTCTCTCACTGTGCATCACATAGAGACACCCAGGTAAGGCACAAACAGCATGAATCTGAAACGTAGCAGTAGATGCCCTCCCAGGGTGGCTCATATCTGAACTTTTTCTTCGATTTTGACTTGTCCCTGAGAAATTTTTGCTGGCTACTGATTATTTAAGTGTCTTGTATATGTCTTGTTTTTTACCTCTTTTTTGTGCCTTGCATATCTACTGAACAATTTATGCTATGAAAAACAAGTTAAGCATTTGTGATTCATTCATGAAGCAGTGATGTTAGTGGTCAGTGGCTAGGAAAGGAAAGACAGTCCCAGAAACAGTTTGAGCCAACCACTTTGAAGGTTTTGAAGATCAAGACCAGATCCTTAACTTAATTACATAATAATAAAGGCCAGTTGTAAACTTCCTCCATTTGAAGATTGATATGTTCATTCTGTTTCTAATTGGCAGCTGCTGTAGGAACCCATGGCTCACTGCAATGATGTCAGCATGACAGCTCTAAGCAAGAGCCAGCAAAACATCAAGAAATATATAAGCACAGAGCACAACTGTTTCCTCTTAGATGATGACTTGCCTACAAAAATAAATCCCACCTGTCCCAAAACTCTGACACAATAATGAAACATAAGGGATACCAAGCACCTTGATCACTTCTAGAGCAGCCATGGGAGCCTCTCAACAACCCCCTGTAACTGGCTGGTAGGTGCCAAAAGCAGACATGGTGATGAGTGTGTGGTAGCTGTGGTTCTTCACTATGTGCCGTCTGTATAGATTCTGTTCTTTACAGGCACAAATGCCACAAAAAGTAAATCAGATCATTCTGAACAGCATTATCCATTGTGGTTTTGGCCTTACTTTCTTTTGGACTTCCACATCTCAGGGTATGGTCCCCTATCCCAACCCAGCGAAGAACCCTTGGTCCAGTAATCCCCACTTCTGGGAGCTGCTGGAGCCATAATGTGCAATCCAGACTCTCTACAGCAGAAACCAAAATTGTTAAACAGAGAGGGGTAGCAGTTATTGCTTAGTAACAACACCTAACACTGATTTCCTTGCAGGTCTTACATGTAGTTGGATTCTTCCTCTGAAGAAATATCTTCTCAAGTTAGATCAATGGTGTGCCCTCAGGAGGTCTCATTCACTTAATTTTCAAGGTGTCATGTAGAATAAACATGGGTCTGGGGTCAGTACTTCAGCTGAGAAGTCAAAACTGGGAAAAAGTGTCTGAGTGTCTATTGCAAAGGCCAGTGCAAGAATCAAAACAGAAGTCTGAGCAGAGTCAAGGGCTACTGGAACGAGGTAAACCTCAACTCCAAAGAAGGGTATAATGAAGAAGGATAACACCTGCATTTAGAAAGAAAAGGTTAAAAAGCACATGATGGGCAAGTGATACTGACTGTTCTCTGGTGAAAAGCTAAAAAAACAGAGTGCCCTCTTTTCAACAAGCAGAAGCTAACTATGAAAGCTACCTGGAAAATATGACTAGAACTAGAGTTCAGCAGATAAGAAAAAGACAGTGGTGTGGAAACATGGACCCTACTTGTTCCAGGCTACACCATCAAAGGTAAGAAGGTTCTCAGTGGTGGTTGTGGTTATCCCTTACATCTCCAGTTGTGGCAGTCTGGAAGTCACGAAGGGCACAGGAGATGCCAAGGGCTGCAGTGAAGAACCCAGAATCCAATGAATAGGCCCTTGAAGAAGAATGCACTGTTTAAAATGAAGAACAATGTTTCTATTATAGGAAATATAATAGTAGAAATCTGGAACCATAAACCAGTAACACAGTACACATCTGCCCCGGTGCATACTGAGAAATCCAAAGCCTAAACTCTGCACATGATAACCTTGCATCAGAAAATGTTGGGGATTGTAGTATCAAAGCACATGACTGAGAGATTCAGCATTGAAGCTTGACAGACACATTTGCAATACCCTGCAGCTGGGTAAAGCTTATTGATTAACCTGGCTTTAAAGAGACCAGGACCATCTTGATTATGAAGCTCAGCTGATCATTCCATGAATGGACTGTATGGTGCAGTGTGGATTTACTGACACAGACTTTCCTCTTTTCAAGTGATTTCTGCACCACACTTCATTTTACAGCATTGATGTGTCCTCAGATGCATAAAACAACAGAGATCTGTTTTGACTTGAGGCAGCTATGTAGATTTATACCAGCTGAAGATCTGGACTACAGTATCACCACATTCCTTTCCTGCATGCAACATAATACTGCTGGGCTGCAAACAGCTGTTGGAGCTGCCATATGGCAGCTAAGGGCAACCAGCGTCCTTCTAACGAAACAAAACCTTGTCACATGCAATGGACAGTGACTTGTGTTTCCACCCTGTCTCCTCTGAAAAAACAGATAACATTCATATGAGGAAACTGGGTTGTATGAGAAAGATTAATTTTAAACCTACAGTACTCTGTTGGTAATTGGTGCATTGTCATATCAAACAAAGCCAGTATCAACAAAAATGACCCACTCCTTGCTTCTATAATTAGAAAAAAACACTGAAGTTTATTTATGGAAATGCAGATAGAAGCCATCATATTCTCCCATGCTACACTACACAAATGTTGCAGCCAATTCACTTTTCCATATAAAGGTCATATATATGAGTGCACCTAGCCCAAAAGTTCACTTTCAATTCAGAATATTCCTAATGTCTGGAATAGGTAAAATATCTGATCCTCTCCTCATCACTAATGCTCTAATTCTTTTGTTTTACAAGCTGATTTTTAAGTGGTAAAAGCGTTTCAGCTTGCCCAGATTATGCTCAAGATTTTCAGCAGTAGGACACCTTGGTATATTAGCAGGATTTCTTTGCTCAGGCTAGAAAGCAGAAAAGTCTGTATTAAATAATGTAGGAAGAGTGAAATAATTGCAACTTTGATACTTCTTCACGACTCCCACATTGAAAACCTCTGTTCCATGGGAAAGGAATTGAGTGAAGAAGATCTCTATCTATTCTTAGCTTGTAATGATCAGACTTTACTGATTTCTATGTTGGCCTGATCCAAAGCCCATAAAGCCGATGGAAAACTTGAGGTGGAAAACATTCTAACAATAAATGACAGCAAATCATTTGCATCAGGGAAGCAGCTTGTCCACCTAAATGGGACCAGAACATGGACTATTTACCTGGCCAGCTGAGATTACCACCTTCATCACAACACTGGAGTGAAATCTTGCAAAGAGTTTAGGAGTATATTAGAAGTTTCAGTGAAAGACAATGACAGATAAATTGCATCAGTGAGGGATTCAGCAGGCAGACTGGTAAGGAAGGAAAAGCAGTAAATCAAAAGCAACAGTTGGCATTTACTGGTTTTAGAGCCTTTCAAAATATGCAGGGTCCTTCAGAGAAGGAGACTATAATGTAATACTAATCTGAGTGGTACGTGATGTTATCAAATTGTAAAAACTGGGAAACTGAAAGTCAACAAGGTCAGACAGTCACCCTTTTTAGAAAAGCTGCACTTAATGGCTAAGATTTTCTTGGCAGTCCTCAAAAACACTTATTAACAGCTCTCTTCTTTGGGTATCTCAGCATAAAGCAGAGGAATGGTTTGATAGATCAGGTTTAAGAAGGTAATTCTGGTAAAGACAGAGTCTGGCAGTAAAGGCAGAAGCTAAACTGAGAATCTCGGGTTGCCTCTACATGCAGAGCATAATGTGCAAGACTATCCAGTCATTATTGTGATGATCTGCAAAGTATTTCATTTGAACAAAAGAAATGTGAAATAAGCCCTGGAGGCACCAATCTTCTCAAGAAGCAGGGCTGCTGATAGGCCTTAACAAGTAGCCTTGCTTTAAAATTTCTGTTAAATCATAAGGTAAGCAACAACATAGAGAAACAGTATCTCTACAATCAGAAGATAGTTTGCAATCAGCAAAAGTTTTCCTTGAATTCATTACAGCATTTTAGCAGAACCACTGTTGCAACAGATGTCAACAAGAGATGCTGTTACATACTGTCTTTACAAATTGCAGGAATAATCCCAGCATGTGGAGTAAGATTTAGTTTGGAAAACAAGCTGTGGAGTTAGTTTGGGTTATGTAAACTCTGGGAAAGAAGCAACAAGAGCTTTTTTTCATTGGTTTTAATCTCTAATAAGAGTGCTCAAGAATTGTAGTGGGAGAATCACTCTCTCGTAACTGGGCATTTTTGGTGGATTGTGATTTCCAATATATATATATATTTCTTGTACTCTGAGAGCTTGCATTAGAATGAGATTGAATGAGCACTTTTAAAATAATCTGATAAAGAACAGAATTTCAGAGGCTTTCTCTGCCACCTCTACAGCGTTCCTATTTGCTGTCTTTCCCTATGTGTAATGCATATTTGAAGTCCCATTCTCAGCCTTATCTAGTCAAGACATTGCTCTCTGACCTATTTTAAGATGTATCCTATGTTAGCATATGAACCAGTGAGAGTTTTAATTTTGTAATATTGCTCTGTTGAGTAAAGCTCTGAGTACTTACATGTTGAAGTTCTTATGGAACACAAAAAATGCAAGATTTTCATTCTACATCTGGAAAAAACAGGTGCCTTTAAAATTGGATTGATTGAATTTCACTGAGAGGGAGGAAATCTTGGATAGTGTCAGTATCTAACTGTTAATAGGAAGTTAAAGTCTCTGCCCACTAAAAGTACAACAGGTCCAGTATCAAATACCTCTCTGTGTTCCAGGTTATTCTTTCTGGTGATGCTTCTAATTTCTGGATCTTCTTCACTGTATATAAACAGTTAACCCATTAGTTATATTTTCCTAACCCAATATAGTGTCCAATTTTTTTCTTTTTTCTCTTGACCCAGTAGAAATCTTTTCTGGGGCTACAAACTGCCTATTCAAAGAGGGAAGATGCATGTATCAAGTCTTGCCAAAATGCTTAGATTTCACAAAGCTGGCACAGGTACTGAAAAATAAAATACATTAATGTACAATGCAAAAAGGAAAACTTAAACTGCAGCTGAATATGAAAGGGTGTGACCCTTTGCAGAGAGTTCTGTTTGAGCAGTCAAATAAAGGCTTTAAAGCATATCAGCGTCTACTGGACATTTGTTCCAAAAGATCAGATTTCCTGAGGCTGAACTTACAACTTATGCTATTTTAGAACACAAGGGTCAATTCCACTTAACTATTTCTATTTTTTAATTCTGAATATGAATGGTTGGGAAGCAAAGGACATTACATAAAGGAGATGGTATGCTACACAAGCAGGGAGTTTGTGAAACAACCCCTAATGCAAAGTAGGCAGGGATTGAAACAAGAGTATAGCTCAGTTTGTTATAACCTTTACAGCATGCTTAGGGACAAAATCCATTTTACGATTGTGCTTTATTCTCATTATAATTTTCTGCAAATTTCTTCAAGAGGTGGGAGGTGAGAAAGTAGTAAAGTATAGTAGACTAAATATCACAGCAAAGCTTTACTCTGTTCACGTGCATGCCATTTCTAATACTGCTCCCATCACCACAGTGTCTCAGTGCCTTCGAGTAATGCACTAAACAATGTGACCAACATCTGTCAAATGTTTGTGCTCTTTGTTTCTCTCCTCAGGGGAAGATGTGTGTTCAGGAGAGTGTTTTCTTTTGGAATTTATTTTTAATAAAACCTAAATGCATGTGCTATTTGTTTGTTAGACAAGTCAAAGAAATATGCCTTGCACTCAGGACACTAGGTACACAGGATGCCATAGCCCAGGGCTGCCTCTGGGAGAAGAATAATCGTAGATTTCTGCCCAGGAGTGAGTAAAAGCAATGGGCAGGTCATGATGGGGGAAGGTGGGGAGTGCTTAAAGGGAGCCATGGCAGAGGGGGTACTCACATAAACTGGGAATGCAGGAAGGAGAGGATGAGACTTTATTTTTGCATCTTTGACTGATTGCATTCAAATCTTATGTTGCAAATACAAAAAAAAAAAAAAAAGGTTCAAACTAATTCCCACATACTGTCATCAGAGCCATTTGCTCAATTTGCTGCTTCTGCTCCTGAGCATCCCAGAGTTGGAACAAGAAGGTTATGACAGTGGTGAAGCATGTGTCAGACTTGGGAGAGTATGTTTACACATTTACTTCCTATGCTTTTTTAAAATCCATCTCAGGACATTAACAAATCCCATTGTCTCTTGCACACACAATTTTAAAAGAGAAAGACACAGAAAGGGAAAAGAAATTTTTAGACTCAGCTGGTGAGAACATGGGTGAAAAGTTCTGCATGTTGGGAATTAAACCATTTCCAGTTAGAATGTAGACTTAATAGAGCTTTGAGCACACAGTGGAGAAGCAGGACTGAAGTGCTCCTTTTCTTTTCAGTCATTAAAAGGGATTCCAAGAGTCTCCTATGAAAAGCCAGGAGAAGCCAGCTCCATCCTCCTCCCAGCAGTAGCAAGTGAATTTTGCCTTTGACTGGAGTAGATGTGTTAATGTTAAATAATTAATTGTGGGACGTTTATTCAGTGGGATCTTCTATTCTTCTGAAAGAATCACTTTGTGGGCCTGTTCCTCACTTAAGCACAGCCTTAAGAACAAAATCTTATACTAGTCTTAACATAAATAGTATATCTAGTATATCCTCTGTTGTAAAAAGACTTTAACTACAGCCCTGCAGTTAAACCAACCCAATTCTTGAGGAATATGCTTAAAATAAGCACTACAGATAAAACATTGAGTTGTCTTCAAACAAGATTTTATTCTCTTTTCTATCACAATTGTCACTTTTCTTCATTTCATTGTTAACTTTTTAACAGCTAAAACCTGGTGTGCTCAGTGTGATTTAGAACATGAGACATCCCTTGAGTTGGGGAGAAACAATATTACTAAAGCTTTAAAAATATCATTGTTCCCTGATTGCAGAGATACATGTGCATTTGCATTGATGCAGATAAGTGCTGTCTGTAAGGAAGGATTATTTTATTTTAATCTGTCCAAGACATAAATTTAGTCTCAGTGCTCTAGTCCCCCAAACTCCCACACGTTTCATTGGAAAATATACCTGAACAAAGACTGCAAGTTCTGTCCTTGGGGAGGCAGAGTAGATTTTTGTCTTTAGATTTATACTAGCAGTATGTGGAGACAGAAAATATGCAATAAATCAAAGAGATTTTACTTATCAGAGCTTTAGACAACCATTTGTCAGTACTTAACTGTATTGCTGGATGACTCATTCCCATTTCTAATACCTAGGAATACAGGACATGTATGGGAACACAATGTCTGCATTGATTTTAATCTGGTCTCTTTTTGTACTGTCTACAAATAGCTCAAAACAAACCCAATCAGATAAGCAGAGCAGAAAATGATTGCAAAAACACATACAGTAAGCCACTCACAGGGGCCTCAGAAAGGCCAAGGAACACACAAAACAGAAAACGCCAAGGTAGCAAAGAACAACTCATAAAAGTTCCTCTACGCCATGGCTGAACAATTCAGCTAGGCAAAGTGAATCCTGTAAAGGAAGAGAAAGATGTTCTTTTTAGGTGAAGGACCAACAGTTGCCCTACTCGAAGTCTAATGTTAGCAGTACATCCTTTTTTAATCACTTCAATTTTGGACACCTTTCATGCAAATCCAAGCTCCGTATAAGAGTAGAAATGGGTAATCCATCACTTACTCTAGGCAGGATGGAGAAGGCAGGCTTTACTGCTATTGTGCTATCAGTGTTTAAAATACTGTACGTGGTCCAGCCCTCACTGAACTCCCTTTCACACATGCCTGCTACAATCCTTGGCTCCAGGAGACTGCTGGAAGAGTAGGTGTGGTAGAGTTTGGGAAAGAGTTTTCCTGTTATGGGAGAATTTTTAAGTTTTTGAAGTTATTTCTGATCCAAAATGAAACAAAAAATGAAATTTTGTTATTGTTTTGCAAGCAGTTCCTCTGAAAACAACTTGAATCAGGTCAATTCAGATTTTTTTTCAATAGCAAGCTGTTTTCAGTTTTGACATTTGCTTTTTTCTTCACCTTTTAGTGAAGATCAAAATTTCAAAACAAAAACTCAATTAGAAGAACCAACCAAGCCAATCTTCTGGTTTAAAATTTTCTAAATAGGCTCTGTCAACAATTTCAAAAGCTTTTGATATTGGAATATTCATCATAGAGATATGTCTCCAGAGTATTGTCATAGCCTTGACAAGACAAGAATTTCCAACAAAAATGCCTTGCCGGTCTAGCTCCTTAACACATAATTCTTCTGCCATCCTGAAGGTAACCCTTTGGGAGCCAAGGTGAAAGGGAAGAAACAAGTGATGCAGAATAACAGTCTCACCCTTAATCCAGAAGTGATGATAGGAGGAAGAAGTAGTCATAGAAGAAGTTTATACAAGACAGAGATGACAACCTCTTTGATGTTAAAATAGTCACATAGTCAGCATAGACTCTTTGACTATGCATTTACAGCATAAATTCCCTTTTCCACATCAGAACAAACTATGAGTCCCTTATGGGTACTGCAATTACACTGATTTTACATTAGAATAAGTCAGAGAACTGTCAAAATTGCTATAAAGACAAGGATCAGAATTTCATCTTGCATTCTCCATGTGACCTATCTTTCTGGATTGGCATCTTTTCTTTCTGAGCCATTTCTCTCAACACAACTATGTGGAAAAATGGAGAGGCTCACAAGAGTTCCTGAGACAGTGCCAGCTGAAGGAGGCATACATTCACATAGCTCAGAAGAATCCTTAGCTACAGCAGACAGCCAGAGCTACTGCAACTCGCTCTCCCAGTCCTGGAGCTAGTTCTGCTGACAGTAGCCCAGGGCCTTCACTGCCACATCCCAGGGCAGAGCACAAGTACACAGCTTGTCATCATGGGACAAGCCTGCTGTAAATCATGTGAAGTTCACACCAGGAGGGAGCGCAATCTGCAGAGAACAGCCATGCAATTAATGTTTGAAGAGGCCCCCTGCATACATTTCCTGAGACCAACTTAGCAGAAAGCTATGAATTTCCTCCAATTTCCCAGACCAGATATGCAATATGTTCAGAACTGGGAAGAACAGTGTTGTAGTCTTGTATCACAAACACCACCCCCCATAAAAATAGAGAGAAAGAAATCCAAAAGCAAGTAGGAAAGCAATTATGTATTTCACAGAATCACAGAATCATTCAGGTTGGAAAAGACCCTTGGGATCATCGAGTCCAACCATCAGCCCTACTCTACAAAGTTCTCCCCTACACCATATCCCCCAACATCTCATCTAAACGACCCTTAAACACATCCAGGGATGGTGACTCCACCACCTCCCTGGGCAACCTACTCCACTGTCTGACCACTCTTTCGGTGAAAAATTTTTCCCTAATGTCCAGTCTAAACCTCCCCTGTTGGAGTTTAAAGCCATTCCCTCTTGTTCTGTCACTAATCACCTGTGAGAAGAGACCAGCACCAACCTCTCTACAATGTCCTTTCAGGTAGTTGTAGAGAGCGATGAGGTCTCCCCTCAGCCTTCTCCTCCTCAAACTGAACAGTCTCAGCTCCCTCAATCTCTCCTCATAGGATTTGTTCTCCAGGCCCTTCACCAGCTTCGTTGCCCTCCTCTGCACTCGCTTCAGCACCTCGATATCCCTCTCGTATTGAGGTGCCCAAAACTGGACACAATACTCCAGGTGTGGCCTCACCAGTGCAGAGTACAGGGGGACTATCACCTCCCTACTTCTGCTGGTCACACTATTTCTAATACAAGCCAGGATGCCGTTGGCTTTCTTGGCCACCTGGGCACACTGCCGGCTCATGTTCAGCTGCTTGTCAATTAGAACCCCCAGATCCATCTCTTCCACACAGCTCTCCAGCCACAGCTCTCCAAGCCTGTAGCGATGCACGGGGTTGTTGTGGCCCAAGTGCAGGCCCTGGCACTTGGCCTTGTTGAAGCTCATCCCGTTAACATTGGCCCACCGATCCAATCTATCCAAGTCTCTCTGTAAAGCCTCCCTATCTTCATGCAGATCGACATTCCCTCTTAACTTGGTGTCATCTTGTAACTGTGGCAAGCCCAAGTAAATCTTACCTGTATTTTCCATCTAGGCTGGAATCAGGTTTTTAAGAAGCTATTCTGGAGAGTGCAGGGTTTCACAGCTTGAAGGTTTCATGTCACCCTTGTGTCCTGTGACAACCACTACCTCCCTGTTTACTTCTGAACTGAATGGAAAATTGTTTAAGTACATCCTACACTTTTGCTAACATCTTGATTCTTGTCTTCCAGCAGCCTCAGGGAAAGATTATGAGAGAGAATGAGCCCCCATAAAGAGAAGCAGAGGGCCTCATACCTCATAATCCTATTCCTTGGAATAACCTGCTCTACAAGGGCAACATATTTCCTTGATGGCAGAAAAGTGTGGAACCTCTATGGGGAAATAGTTTCAAAGCTGTACTCCAAATCCATTGCAGATATCCAAAAATTTTGTGTAACAGCACGGAAGCTCAGGGATTCCCCATTGCATCTTGGTTTTAGTGGCAATCTTGCATCTTTCTCTACCAAGCCTGGATCTGTTGAAGCCATGATGATGGAGAAACCTCTTAGTCTTCTCTGTACAGGGTAGCTGCTGACTGGAAACACTAGTATCACTTTGGACCACATTATATTCTCCTTATTAATTTAATCAGTTTGGACAAGTAATAGCAAGCTTTCTCTTGCTCACTGTAAAGCACAGTGAAGTGCATTGAAGGCCATCAGGATCTCGTCTTCTGCACAGAGGGGTTCATTTGTACCTGTGGAAGACCTGTTGTACCCAGATCTCAGGGACAGGAAGGTCTGAGGGTCAGCAGGTTGGCAGAAGAAATTCAATAAGCATCCACTTAAAAGCCAATAATTCCAGAGGATTATCACCTTAAAAATCAACTAAATGGAGTATATGGCTTGCCAAATAAAGGTAAACTGGGTTATTTATTGTTTTAGCAAGAATATTTTATTAAAGTAAACACAGTTTATTGTATTCTAGTAATAAAGATAAGCAACAATGAAACTTCTGAGATTAAATAATCACCATCTCCAAGAACTAAATTGTTACTTTTACTGAGGGTTTTCTTTCATTGGTAAAATGAAAATTTTGTTTTAATTAAGCAATTAAATATTAAGCCCCACATTTTTAGAACAGGCTGCTAGAAGCCTTAAATTTGGGGTTTTTTTGCCTGTAGCTGTCATCTTGAATAATCATCCTAAAATTACCAAAGATATAAATGCCCTGACTTCAATCTGTACAATTTAAAATCAGTTTAGATAACTACAAATGTGAGGTTTATATTCCCCACTCTGCACACACACTCAAGTTTACTAAAAATAAAACATTTCCTCTGATTTACATCTGTTTTATTTTTTTTCTGTTGAGCTGAGAGTTAACTCTCCACCCACACATGAAACAGCAGTTATCTCTCAATTAATTTTAAAAGATCTTTAATAAAAAAATATGCTGGTGAGGGAGTTAAGTTACTGGAAATTAAGCATCTGGACTTCTCTAAAGTATAAGGATTTTTCCATCATTCTGAATGGTAATTTGACTTAAGGAAAAAATACACAATACTTGACTGGTTGATAGACTCTGGGGATTCATTTTTCATGTTGAAACACATCCAATCCCATCACTTGAACCAGACACTAACTTGTTTTATTCTTTAAACAATGTGAAATGGCAGGATTTATAAATCTATAATAGTTGCCAAAACTAGATGAAGAGCAACCTAGAGCTGATGTAATATGACTTACCTTGGATGTAAGATCTCCAAACAGCAGGAGACCTTCCTTACAAGTGCTGAAATATCAGAAATGGAAAAATTAGGAAAAGGTGGCAGCAGGATAGAAGATCTGTCTATGTAACACTATGTTAAATCATGGAGAGACTAAATGAGTGGACCGGCCTTCCACAAAGCTCCACAACAGAGACATTCATACAGGGCATGATGCTGGTGTCCCATCCAGCTTTCTCAGAGGTCACTCCACCAGATGCATCCTGGTCTCCAAGTCCACAGTGTACCCATCTTTCCTTTGCTGTACAACTGAAGAAAATACTGGGAAGAGAGACTTGAAGTAATTCTAAAAGGAAGTGGTAGTTAAACAAAATAACCCTGAGAGAGAGATGTCATAACCTACAGCAAAATTCAAAAGAAGTCTTCAAGGAGATGATCCGGCATCATTCACACTGGGCTGAGCCTTGGTACAGAAGAAAAGTATTACCTCAGGCCCCTGTGTCACACCTAACCAAGTGAGGTGAGGCACATCTTTAGCTTTAAGCATCTAAAAGTTAAGTGTCTACATTAAAACAGTTATAGGAAAGATTGAGGCATAGCCCAGGGACCCCTTGTCTCACCCCAAACCAGGGTCCCAAGTGGGTTGCGTGGCTTGCTGCTCTGCACTGGCTGCAGCCTGGCTCCTTTCCTGGCACCTCACACACTTACCATCACATACCTGCGTGGGGTAAAGGCGTGTAATCCTAATACTCATCCTTTAGCTGACATGTCTTTGTATCAGAAAGAAACAATAGTTTTATTCTATGTATTCATTTTTAAACCATGTAACTTTTAACATACAAATGCTAAATTGAGAGATCAAAACAATTTGTAAGGACCATGTTCAGCCGAGACAGCATCTGCGGTGCTGCAGCGAAACAAAGGGAAACACACAGAGAGTCAGTGCATAGAAAAGCCTCAGAAAACCTGCAGTGCAGCAGGATGAGTAAACTAGCTAACAAAACATTTGATATCTTTGTACAGCAAGCCACGTTAAATGAGGCATGAAAGAGTAATCTGGACATGCACTTAGTGAAAGGAACGGACTGAAAAAGAAAGAACCAGCCATTCAGTTTCAAGCTGTGATATTGAAAAAGAAATAATAAATGAACCAGTTCAGGGTTAAAGACAAAATTAAGTATATTTGGAAACTGTTACAAAACCTGAGGGATGACTTGCCATTTCTTTATTTCACAGCGCTTAAGGACAGGAGAGACCTTTGTATCATCTATTTTGACTTCCTGAATAATACAGGCTATTACATTTCTCTTCTCTTTTAATACTTAGGTTACCTTTTCAGGTACAGTTAAACCAATGCAGTGCTTAGCTGCATGAAAACAGGTATCCCTGATTAACTGTGTCATTGAACTACACTGTTAGGCTAAAGGACAGAAGGATTATTTCTGTCCTCAGGGGAATAAACAGTTCCGCTCCACAGGCAGAGGACAGGGAAGGCAATTCAGCTCATAACTAAGGGCATGTCTAGAAGATACTAATCCACACCACTGACAGAGAACAAAATCAAAAACTATCACAACAGCTGTTATTCCCAGGTGCAAAATCTATATTTTTCCCCAAAGCCAGTGTCTGGCTAGATTTTAAGTGTGTGAAGAAAGCTCACCAGTATGTTCACCTCCAGAACAGGGTTCCCATTTCTACCTTGAATTCTGCTTGCTCTTGCACCATGTTCATCCTCAACAACTGGCTCTCCTCATTAGTTTTGGAAAGGAAGGCAGGAGACAAGCTAAGCAAAACCCTGAAATAAAAATGGTCAATTGCTCTTAAGGAAACAGAAGGGAAAAAAAGAAAAGATTCTTCTCCATTCTTATGGAGTCGTCTCCATTCTTAGGCAGTCATAAAAGCCCTGAAGCATAAGATTTGATTATAACCATATCTTTATTTTGAGCTGCAAGTGCTGTGGGCATACCTAAGGCAATGCTTAACCCCCTGTCCCCTAAATAAGACTCAAGTGATTTCCACAGGGCTGCTTGAGAGAAGCAGCAGAGAAGACTCAGGTGTGAAATATTACTGTGGAGGAAGAGTTGCATCCCCTGTAGTTACAAAGCAAGAAAATAGCAAAAAGGCTAAGTAAAGGTTTCAAAGTAAAAGAAGAAACGAACAGGGGAATTTAGGGCATCTAAATAACAAAAGGTTATCCAGTCTAATATTTAGCATAACAGATCACAAAATTTTGCTGAGAGTTGAATTCAAAGATAGAAATGTATGTAAATCTCATTTTAACAATGTCAAACAGAGAATTCAACACTGCCTCAGATCAGTTTTTCCTCTGTTTATTCACCCTCACCTGACATCTGGGTTGAACACCAGCATCCTTTTGTGCTGTCCCCCTGACACACACAACACTAAGTACAGAGACAAGATCATTTACTCTTTTGTCCATACATCCCAAGACAACATTAGTCTTTCATGACAATCCCTGAACACAAAGCTCAGAGAGGTGGTTATCCATGAAGGTGTTGCCCTCCTTTACTGACTCAAAAAAAAAAAAAAAAAAGAAAAAGAAAAAAGAATATAAAGTACATCAATATCTATCTGTGGATCAGTGTGCTGATACAATCTTCAGTCTGTGCTACCAGTTGTACTACTTTGGCTGTCAGCCTGCAAACATCTAAGTAGGTAACTCACACCACTGTGTACCGTTAGACTGTCCTCATGATTTACCACAACTTGTTATGTCTTCTGCAGACTTGTTATTAATGATTTAAATAAGAATGTATCACAATAGATTTCTTTCCTGGTATGTTTTTTAAGTGTCCTGTCATTGACTTCAAGCGCATCGGTGTTTTCATTTGTCTTTTAAATGGCTTATTAGTAAAGCAAACAATTTTCTGGATTTTAAGGAGTCATCACTTTTCATATTCTTGGGAGGAAGGCTGTAAACAATTCCCTCAATCATTTTTAGTACTGCCTACATGCAGATGATGTTCCACTACAACAACAATCGTTTCAATTTGGGGAAAAATGTCAATTCTTAAAGCTTCAGATACATTGGTCACACAAATTAACAGGTGGAAGAAAATGCTGACTTGTACATAGGCAAATATCATGTCTTCAGGCCAGAGATTACACTTTTTTTGGCCATCAGAATAAAGTCCAATATTTATTATCTTGTACAAAGTGATGGACATCTTGCATTAAGGAAATACCATATGTTAGTATAAAGTTTGCTCCTGGTCACATTGAATCTGCAGCAAATACAACCTGGGTTGAAGTTATCATGTGAAGTTATTGTGTCTACATGTTTGTAGCTGCCACATGATGGCAAAAGCCACTTTTATGTTGATTTATAATCTGTATCATCCCACTGCACCAGTATCTGCATTGCTCTGCCCCTGCACAGGTTCACTGCCTTTACCTGAAACACTCTGGGTTTATACAAGTGTAAGCGGAGGGGAATCAGCTTTACCAGGTTGCTGAGAAAAGAAAGTGTTACAGCATTTGACACCAAGAAACTGGAGAAAGAACTGACCTGAAAAGTTGCAGCGGATACAAGGGAAGAGCAAAAGTCTATTGCAGTGACAAACATGCACAAAGAAAAGGAATCAGGATTAAGCAGTGGTTTCCCAGCAAAAGGAAGCAAGGGGCGTAAACTGCTTAACATAATCCCATGACATAAAATGGAAACAAAGGCCAACTGACAGAGAGAAAAAAAAAAAAAAGGAAAGGGAAAACAAGGGTTCTTTCTTTGCTATAGTGTCTGTGGTTTATCAGATACTACACACCTTGCAGAGCAATTTAATTGGCTGATGAGCTTTGTATTATTATCCAACCACTTAATCACATTAAAGTTTGACTTACTTCAGCTGGAACAAGTAGGTAGCAAAGGGTCAGGGAATTATGTAACTGGGAGCATGCATTTCTGCATGAACCCTGAAAGACTCAGACAGGTTTAAACTATAAGAAATTATTTTTATCTTCTTAAAAATGATTTTACAAAAATAAAACTCCAAAACAGATAAAACCAAACCTGTGTTGTTGACCTGGACAGTCTTAAACAAATCAGTGGGCGATGTATGTCACCACAGAGCTTGTTAGCTATTTTCAGCAGCTTTTCATGTGTGCTATGAGCTGATCTGTGGCTTATTTTAACTACATGTAACGGCAGCTGTGAGGTAAAGAATTTGAGATGTCAACACTCAACAGAAAATGGTCTCTTGGCTTTTGAGTATGTCATTCAATGGCTGCTCTGGACTGTATTTCCTCCCGATAAACATCTAACCCCCTTCGGTCTGTGCAAGGACAGAAGGCTGATGCAGCCATGGTGAAAAGGGAAGATACATGCTTCCCTGCAAAGTGGCAGTGAAGGGGAAGGAGGCAGGAGGGTAATGACTATGAAGCAAGATGTGCAGCAGACCCCCTACTTTTCTTCATCAGATCTACCTGGGCCCCAGACTGCGCTCTGTTCGCATTCAGCATTTAGTTTCTGTACTTCTATGATATTTTTGGAACTGAACCCACATTCTAGTCAAGGTGTTACTTTACAAGGTGCTATCACCCCTTGTCTTCTGTACTTACGTGGCCACCAATTGCATTAGTCACTGCTGTTATGTGCTGACCAGTGATCCTGGTCAAGCGTGCTTTGGTCACCATTTTGACTTATTCCATGCACCTTAGAAGATCCTAAACCATCAGAGTAGTGTGAGAACTTTTTGTTGTTCCAGTGTGCAGTAACTGAAACTAGATATACAGTAGTGAAAAGTGGAACATAAATGCAGTTGAGATATGTGATCCTTTCCCTGTATTACTAAACCACTAGACTCCCTTACTAAAATTGAAAGTTTTATTAGAGATGAAGTTGTATTTCCTCTATTGTTTTGGTATTAGCTGCAGGAGTTATATATGAAGACTTTACCCAGCCTGGTGAGGTGGAGCTTTTTTTTTAATTTTATTTTAAACTGCCTGCAATTCATCATTAAAATATATCCACTATTTAAGAATAGGATATTATCAAAGGGTCTGGGAATTCTCTCTCTGCAGGGCAAAGTGCTGAATCTTCATGCACACTAGAAATACCAAGTAGCACTTCCATAGGAGTAGGGAAAGGACTGAAGTCAGAGACGACTTACACTAAAGGGCTCTCACTGTCTCTCCCCCCTCCCTTCTCTCCTCCCCTCTCTCCAATTTGGCAGAAAAGAAGGTAGGCAAGCTGGAAGCTTTTAGTTCTGCCTGATAGTCTAACAAAATACCTAGTGCAGATGTAGGGAGCCAGCATAAAAGCATGGTGTCTGATTAGATGAGATACCAGGAGCCAAGAAAAAGATTGCAGTGCCTGCTGAGTTGAAATGGAAGTCAGGCTGAAGGGAGGTGCTCCTCACTCAGACAGACGGCACAGGCACTAGGGGAAGAGTATGAAGTGAAAGACAAAAAAATATAGGGAATAATAATGTTTTAGAAGAAAAACTGGAGAAGCTGGCAATTAAAAAGAAAAAAAAAAAAAACACACCAAAAAGAAACATCAATCACACACCCTAATCTTGTCACAAGGAGCATCAATATCACTAAAAGACACTTAAGCATGTTCAGAAGTAACAAACTCCATTGAAAGCCAAGGAGGAATTACAGATACTCACTGCCATCTACAAGGCTGTACACAGGCTTTAAAATATACATAGCTATGCTTAAATCCCTTCCTGAATAGGGTTATTACGTTACCAAGTCCAAGTTTCCCATTCAGCTGCAATAGAATAGAATAGAATAGAATAGAATAGAATAGAATAGAATAGAATCGTTCAGTTGGAAGAGACCTGCAACAATCATCTAGTTCAACTGCAATGAATGTGTTTCTTCATGAGTTACAACTATTCAAAGGTATCAGTAAGTCTAGAATTTCACACAACTTGCTATAGTATCTTCCTTCCTGTTTGACCCACACAAATAGGTGGGGATACTAAAACCAGAAAAAGGGTGAGCAAGAAAGGTAGGACTTAAAATGTCACCAGGGTCAGCAGAGATAACTAGTCCTTTAAAGAGAAAAGAGGTGTACACAGCCAAGGAGAAGTTCTTAATCAAAAGAGAACTAACCAGCCTACACCTGCTGAACTGATTTGTCTTCATTCCTTAATGTCATTACTCGCACAAGTTGCTCCATTTAATCACTGTTAGCAGTTGTAGGAGCCAGTAGTGGGTGATGGGCAGGGAGGCACAGAAGTGCCCTTAATGCAGAAAGTGACTGATCATTTCAGGATCCTCCATAACCTCCTCTATCCCTGTTAAGTGGGAGGGTGAGAGCAAGCAATAAAAAGACAAGCCAATTTTTCCCCTTTTTATTATTAAGCATTCCACGCTCCTAAGATTTCCTTTAACTCCCACTAGACATTTAAAAAATATCATGATCTTAAATACCAGTCTTTAAGAATTTTTAATTTAATTTTCATTAAAAATAAATATTTGAAAAATAATTTTAAAGTGTTTGCAATCATGCAGATGAATCTTGATCACATCACTGTTCAAATTCCTAGTCCCTGTGTAATTACTTGCGTAAAACACCTCTTCTGAATAGCAAGTAAATCATTAGTGATTAGACTTTTTGGGATTGTTTTGAAGAGACCCAGCTGCTGTCTTTATGTCAAAGAACATCCATAAGGCACCAGTGATTAAACAACATGGTATTTTTGCATGTCAGGCATCATGTGCTTGGATATTAATCATGCTTAGTGCTTTTCAGATGTGAATCTCAGAGCATCGCACTGAAAAGCAGTTATAGCCCCTGTTTACAGACTGGGAAGCTGAGGCACAGGCCAAATGACTTGCCTCATTTCATGCAGCATATCTGAGATCACAGCCCTGGTTCCAGAAGGGGAGAATTTCACTTGGTCTCTTGCCTTTTAATCCACCTTTCATTTTCCAGTTGAAATGCTGAGACAAAGAAAAATTCTGGATTATCTGATGATAATGAAGAAAAAAAACCCAAACAAACAAAAAACCAAAACCCTAAAAACAGCATATTGCCAAGATATGAAAATCTGAATTTAAATTAGAAAAAAAATTACTAATCTTGTGTAATCTTACTTTTTTTTTCTGAAAGGAAATATAGCAAAGCATTTTCCGAAATAAACAGACCTTCATAGGCCCTAAATCAACCACTGAAAAATAGCTCTCCTGTCCAAAAATTGTCATCCTGAATCATAGCTCTGTCCTCATTACTGAGATATATATATGTAGAAAGAGAGAGGGAAGAATGAGAATTGCTCTGCTTAATTGTGATAGCAGCAAGAACTGCAAGACATGTTTTTTGCATAAAATATGGTGGTTTTGCAAGTGACTCTCAGAAGTAATTTTTCAATGTTTATATATAAACATATGTATGAAACATTCATTGAAGCATATATATTATGTTTCATAAGCCCAATGGAACAACAGCTGTAAATCATTACCAAAATGAGAAATTAAAACCTTCTTTTGTGTCAGCTGTTTAGAGGGCAGGGAGTTATTTATAAGATACCCTAAATATATAGTTGAGTTTCCTACTGAACTCAAAAAGGTACACCAGCTACTCATAAAGCTTAGTCAGTGACTGTAAAAAGATGAGTTTGCGGAGCACTGCTGAGCTGGACCAGAGAGATGACTGTGACATTTAGTGGTTACAATACCACTGGAACAGCAACTACCTCCTCCAGAGGAAGTGGTAATGTGCTTACTCAAATTTTCTGCCCTCCCTCAGGTTCCTGAATTCACAATCTGAAAGTCTTCAGCAGGCTTAAATCCGGAGACAGTAATGCTCCTCCACTTCCTTACGCAGGAAGCTTTAAATTACAAGGATGGATTATTTTAATTGCTACTCTTTGGGTTCTCTGCTTGAGCTATTGGTAAACATCTATGGGAAAACATATGGATGTTGAAGTAATAGCTGTGTCAGATCGTCGTGCTGCAAGCTACTGCATTATAAACTTTGCACCCAGTGTATTTGGTAAAGACTATTAGAAGTGGAAATATTCATAAAGAACTTGTAGGCAGTAGCTTTATGTCCTGACATTAGCAAACTACCCACTAAATTAACCAGCATGTGTCGTCAGTAAGCAAGCCTTGAAGATAGGGAGCAAGCTCTGAATTGCTACAAGAGAAAGTCAGAAACCCCATAGTGCTAAAAGCCTGTTTAAACAATTCTTATTTCTATCTCCTTTTAAAAATCTTTTAAAATCTTAATGTGAGTGCTTCTGTAGAGTAATAAATAGAGAAAAGTTCAACCTCAAGTTCTGGATCCAAACGTTTTTGGATTAGGGATTTTTTGGGCTCCTTACATGAGAATTTGGGTCAACACTGCTGTTACCAAGAAATAACACAAGCAGCACAGAAGCGGACAGGGCATTCACTCCATCCGCATCTTCATCAGCCTGGCTGCCTGCTGGCACTCTTCAAATGTCAAAATACTTGCTGCTACCACATCAGATGCCATACAGCTTGTTTTCCCTTTTTAATCTTAAATTACCGCAGCCTCCACAAGCAAGCCTGAGTAAAGAGAGAGGACAGGAGGGGAAAGAGAAGGAGGTGAGAGCTCCTGTTGCCCAAGGAGAGGTCAGAATCACTAAAAGCCTTCCCATTTCTTTCAGCAGAGGATGCAGTTAACTCTTCTTTCCTCCCCTTTTGCTGAGAGCTTTCACCTCAGCTCCTCAGCACCCAGCTCCCTTTCAGCCCTGGGGTCCCTATGCCTTCTTGCCTTTGGGGTTGAGGAGTCTGCCCCACTGCTGAGTGCATGTTGCCAAGTGATACCTTGCAATACTAAACAGCATCGAGCTCTTACATAAACCATCTTACCCCCTTAGAGTTGGAAAGAAGGACAGGTTTTGCTGTCTCTATTTTATAGACAGAAAAATTTAAGTTCAAAGGTCAGCTCGAGTTGCCAAAGGTCATCCAGCAAACAGGAACAGAGAGTTTCTTGGGGTCTTACTGACCACACCTGAGGTGTCTCAGGGTCCTATTTTGCTTTCAAATAGATGGCTTTTACAGCAAGAAGGCAACGCATGCAGCATATAGCTAAAGGTCTAAGTGAACAGCTGTTTGTTCAACATCATGATTTTACTTCAGTTCAATTTCAAACAATGCAGTGCTGCACACGGGGATGCTGATCAAGGGCTGTATAAATTGCAATGCTATTCCACCTACCTTAACATGCAAACTGCCAGCCCTTAACATGCAAACTGCCGTGTGAAGGCAAGAGGATTGCAGCGTGCACAAGTCCCAGCTGACAACTGAGTGAAAACACAGCAGATGGTGACAAGGTAGTAGCAGTAAAGAGATAAAACTGTCAAATTTAAAGCTAAGCCTAAAGGCAGCTCTACCAAGCCTTTACTGTCAGTGGTGCTGAGTTCCCCAAGTTCTAACATATAGTTATAAAGAGAGGGTGAAAAAGAAACTACTGGCACTTTGGTACACTGCAGGGTCCTCTGTGCTGTTCAGAGTTTGCTCTAGCTTCTGTCAGGCTGCAGCTGTCTCCTCTGAACCAGCCAGCAGCGGGTATGCCAGTGCCACGCAAGCAAGGACCACAGGGTCAGAGGGAGGAAGGGTTTTGCTGTGCTTCCTCTTCCTCAGCCTATACTCAGGCCAGAAGTTGGACAGACTCAGTGCTTTACAAGGGAGGTGGACATACTCAGAATAGGTGTAAAACCAGGCTGTTATCCCCACTGCCCAGAACAGTGGGCAACCAGCTACTCAGTTAGTGGTTTACTGCAGCTATGAAATGCAAGATGGAAAGGGTGCTCCAAATAGGCTTGCATTAATAAAAATAAACCAAGATAAATGAAACAAGGGACTGTGTATAAATTCAGCTATCTTCATCCATTTTCCATCTAACCATTTAATCACAAAGCCAAATAGTTGATTTGTATTATGGCTTCCTTATAAGGGGAGGCAGTCACAGACAAATTGTCTTTAGTTTCATTACCAAATATTCTGGAAAAGGCAGGAAGCAAAGTCCTAATCTAATTGTGCTATAGCCTGATGCCAATAATTACGTATCCAATATGATAGCTAAATTACTGAGATTTATCTGCTTTATTCAAAAAGATTAGATTAGCTTGTGTTTTAAGCTAAGCAACATTGCTGTTAATTTTCATAGTTTTTTTCAAACTCTTTGGTAATTTTACAAAGGATTAAGACACCTCAGTTAGCTAAACTAGTTCTGGTTACAGTGTTATTTCAAAGGAGCAGATTTCTTTCTCGTTCTGGTCCTGTTACCTGCTCAGGGGTAACAGAACTTGTTCACGGGAACCCCTGGGTAAAAAGCCAATATGGCCAACCCTAACATGCCTTCCCCAAAGAGCACGCATACAGGATTTAATAGCTTTTTCTATACCTTTCTTCTTTACAAAGCCTGACAGTGATCTTGTGTTTGAAGAGTGTATGGCCCCAGTTGCACCCATACTGCCTCTAAGGGTTGAGTTTGATCTCAGACCAAAAGTTTTCCCATTTTATGCCTGAAGGATCTGTTACCTCACCCCAGCACTGAGCCAGGGTGAAAGGCAACATACAGGCTGTGGAAACATGAAGGAGCTAACATAACAGCATAGGCATTCCCACTGAGATTATAATATGCTTCCTTCAAGCTATTAACACAGGACTCAGATCATGAGTCAGGCCATTTTTCCCCCTGATCTCCTTCCCCTAAAGCAATGAGTCTAGTTTAAAAGATGTAAATACATACATATGTACACACATGTACATATATACATTTTTTTAAGTAACACAGCTGGTATCTTTTTTATCTACTACCTGTTAGAACTGTCAAGCTTTTCCTTGTGTTTTCTTGACTAAAATAGGTTTATACATCTTTGCAAAAAACAAATGAGCATTTTTGCATAACTGCCTGAATCCAGGAAGTGGAGAAAGCTACTAAATTGAGAAAAATGCACATGCTACAATAAAAATAATGCTGCATATGAGTTTATGTGCTTTGCTGGACTGGTGCTCAGCCTGGTATACATGCAAGCAATAAATGTCATGACTTCAAAAAAAAGGGAAAACATGGGCATGGATCGTACAGTGTACAGATATTAAAGGAAATTTTTTGCACCACAATCTGGGGTTAAAACAAATCCCAAGGAAGAAATCCTGGCCATGGAGAAGTCAGTGAGGAGTCTGCCATCACCTGTCCAGCCAGGACTTCACTTTTGTTGTTACATGCAGCCAGCTTGTTTTATTTTATTATCACTTTTATTATCTTTATCAGTTAAGAAAGTAAACTTTTGCACCGCTAGTTCATTCACCTAAGGTAAGAATAAAAGGGTTTCAGTAAAGGGAAGTAAAAGTATTAGTACTATTTTTAATCATTGTAGAAAAACAATGAAAAACATATGAAAAAGTAGTTAAAATTAAAACTAAAAGCTCATAAAAACTTAGCATTCTGAAGCTCCCTCTTTAGAAGGAGACATAAAAAATTACACTACCCTTCTTGCTTATATTTTCAGTTATATCTATTAATTTTCACAGCTCAAATCACTTTGTAACACATTTTTCCTCTAGTAACCCCACTACTTTAGATTTTTTAGTAGTCATTATTTTCTAAAAAAACTGCATCAATTTTAATCCTCCAGACATGTAAGACTTCACATAAAAGAGTAGAAATGTCCCATAGAAAGCAAACAAGTCACTTTTACATAAAAGCAGCCCTGACGAGATTAAATCTCTGGCACAAGAAGCTGAGTATATAACTACTCAAGTCAACATCCATTTAGTCTGTATATTAAGCCCTTTTATCACTTGCTGTGATATAAGAAAGAACAGTCTATTATACTGAGATTGCTACAGTCCTGTTCTCTGGGAAGTAGTTTAAGTCCTCTTTTCTCCCTGCACCCCTCCCCACATGCTATTTTAGACCCAGTGATAGAGTCATTTCCTCAATGTTAGGCCTCTTGTATAAAATTCAATAAACAAATTTTTAAATTTAATTTAAAAATCATTCTTATGCATATTGTTCAAAGTGAATTTATAAGCAGTGCACATGTATGGAATTTTTGAAAACATTTAGCTTGATAGCCACCAGGAACTTCTCTTTGACTTTTTACTTAACGTACAGAGAAGAGCCTTCATACTCTATGCAATTCTTTATAACTGGACTTCTGTATTTTATCCATTCTTGAAGTTTCAAAGACAGAATTCTGGAGGAAAAATATATTTTGCTTCCACATATCACACACTAGACATTCATGTTGATTTGGTGTTACTCCAACTTTGGAAAGGCTGTATTTTTATCTAACATATAGACCAAGTGATCTTTCTGGAATCACTCAGCCTCTGAAGAAATACACAGAAGTGTTTGTCTGAAATTCCAGACTTAGAAAAATTCACATTTGATGCATTACCCCAATTCTCATAACAATTAAGTTAAGGATGAGAATGTGCATAAGCATTCACAGCAGCAAGCTCTATAAGATTAAAAGTGAAAGAAGTTCCATTGACTTTACTGGAGACAATAGGTGTTTTCCCTATTTTGGGGAAAAAAAGATGCAAAAAAGAGCACACGACCTCCATTATCTTTTGTTGGTGCTTAAGCCTGCCACAATCCACACTGGGAATCGGCGCAATTTTTATACAGCAGTATTGCTGATCATTGTTAAGATTTTTCTCAATTAACTGATGCTTTCACTCACTACATTTACTTCAATTTAAAGTTGTAGATGAACCCCAAGTTTCTGCCTTTACATTGCCATGACCTTCCAAGCACAGTGATTCCTCAGTGCTCAAAGTACACACAGATGGAAATGTTGTCACAGGAAATGGCAGGATGGCTCAACACTTTTTCTCTGTGAAGTTAACTAAAAAAAGATATAAACATACACCTTCCAAAGAGCCCAATACATATATAGTGAGTTCAAGCCATATCGCTTGCATTCCCAGAGCTTGGGTATCACCTGTTCTGAACCAGAAGGCAACCCTCTTAACTTGTGTTGCCAGCTGGAGAAAATGAAATGTTTCTTGCAGATAGACCATCCTCCTTTACCTAAAAGCATATAATGTACTTCCATTACAACACTGTCAGCTTGTCTGTGTGACATCAATTTTCAGTTTGGGGATCATAGATCAAGCATGAAAACCCAAAGAACAAACTTTGAAGGAACAAAAACTTGTTTTTCTGAAGAAGGAACTAAATGGCCCTGAGAAGCTCTGACCTTTTCCTATGATGGCTGCTTCCAAGTCACAAATCATATTAACAGCCAGCATGGGACTGAATCCCCTGGCACAAATCAGGGACTGTGAGGAGCTGCAGGAGAAGATCATGCTCTAGTGGTCTCTTCCCCTGCACCCTCCTGGCCTGGGTCAGTTTCACATACTTCACACACTTGATTGAGGTAAGGAGGTGTCTTGGTTCAGCTTTCCTCTGGAGTCAACAAAGAGGGAGCTCCCCAAGCCATTGCAGGGTACAATAACCTCTACAAGTGCTACTGGATGTGGTGCATACACTCCCCACCACAGCAAGTGAATGCCCCCTCTTTTGTACTAAGAGGCATCCACCTCTAAAAGCTTTTGATTTACACTTCCTTTCTGACACACTGGAAATCAAAATCTTTTCAGGGAGTGCTGCCTCAGAAGGCATATACTGTTTAATTGTAGTATTTTGCCCACATCCCTCTCGAATCACATCTTATTTACTACAGCCTGTCTCCACTTTTTTGCAAGATGACAAAAGCCAGACTGCAATGATGAGACAGCGTTTGCTCTCATCGTGGTTTACTCCATAATGTGAAGGTGGAGCAGGTGATGTGTCTATTTTAAGGAAAAGGGAGTTCAGTGCTGGTTCCTGCCCTGCTCCATTACAGATTCCCCACAAGGAAAGAGAGCTCAGAGGAGCAGAAGAGACACTGGAGAATTAATCACACTGCTCCTTCCTGATGAGAATACAAAACTCAGTTATTATCTGACTTCAGGTAGAAAGCCCTGGGATTTGCTGCAGAAGAGGCTGGGGGTGAAGAGAATAGCTCAGGGATAGAGCGCCTCGAGTTAAAGATAGAAGATTATACTGTTTGAAAGCCTCAGCAGGGGCAAGGCAAAAGCCCCTGAAGCAAAGACTGAGACAGTTACTGGTGTCTCAGGCAACATTTTAATAAGCTCAAATCTCAGGAAAGATAATTCTGTAAGAAATAGTTCGAGGTTCATTTCAGTTCTGGGAGAACCTGAACGAAAATTTAACATGGGATCTCCATGGGAACCTTCTTTCCAAAACAATAGGCTTTCCACAGAGCAGTATGACCCTCCACATGCTCCTGCTACAGAGACCTCTCTCAGGGAACCTTTTTCCTGCTGAGAAGGAAGGTGCTGGCTCAGATGAGATAGAAGGAAGATGCATCTGGCATGGTAAGTAATATGGCAGAAGAATGACAGAGTTGAGTCATTTGGTGAAGAAAGGTTACAGGTGTCTTTTCATGACAAGAATTTCATGCACTGTGACTGTACACAGGATGAAGTGGTTGTAACACATAATCGATCAGAAAGACCAGTGGGGCCATCACATAGGATCAGAGACCAGCAGAGAGGTCTTGGCCACTAAAGCTGGGTGGGAGGGGAACATGAGGAGGGAGAAAACTGTGGGAGTGGAAGACTGGAAAGAGTTTACAGGTCTGGCTGGTGGGCTGTGTCCTTATGGGACTTTCAGAGTTATTGCAAAGCCAACTCTGGTGTTGAGGTAATGTTCCAACCACTGAAAGAAGCTGAATTCAGCCAGATACCCAGCTCCAAGTGATTCCTGAATGCATACCTGAATGACCATTTTTTGCAGGGCTTTTCCAACAGCTGAAATGAACTCTGGAGTGTTCAGGCACTCAGAGTGCTGGGGATCACATGAACCCATCACAGCCTACCTTTGTCAAAATCCACAGGCCAGATTCCTATCTATCCCAGATGAGCCTGTTTTGTTGAAAAACTTTCTAATTACAACCTCCCTAACTACCTCCTGGTCCCTGTAACTGCATGTTTGTAAATCAGCATGTGTACCTAAACAGAAAATTCAAAACAGACTTTCCACATATTCTTAAAACTAGGGTTTGGGGGTTGTTATATCCTGCAAAATAAGCTATTATCAACTGCCCTTATCACCCCCCATTACCTTTGCTCAATTCTGTTTGGTGTTCCTTCAAAGAGGTCTCTAGCCCATGTAATTCCTTTACAAAAGCAAATTCACATCTTACATGAGGATATAAGTATATAGTTGTGTCCCCAGAGGAAGCGCACACAGATGGAAAGCAATATATTCTAAGAAACCCAAAAGAGGATGAACATTTCATGACTTAAATTAGATAGAGGCTACATGTATGTATCTCACTTGGAAACAGCAGTGCTGTCACAAAGGGACTGACCCCTTCTTTGCTCTCATTCTGACACCATGAAAAAAATCAGAATCATATGGATACACTGAGAACACAAGGACACGACCTGCAGTCCTGCAGTTCCAAACAGCCATGACTCAACTTCCTGCACATGAAGGAGAATCAGAACAAAAGCATGTTGGAGTCATTTTTCTGAAGTTAGAGAGAAACAGTTATAAGTTCATTGCAGATCCCTGAAGTGAATGAGATGCACATGGCCCCAGGTCTGACCTGATTAGGTGAAGTCTCAGAAACCTGAGCACTCCAAGTGCCAATGAAGAGGCAGCAAATACTCTGAGCACATGTTGCTGGGAAGCTCTGAATGTGTGTATTCACCTCATCCCCTTACAATACAAAACCATCATTCAAGGATAGTGTGTCTCAATGGCATACAAAAAAGAATGAGAACTTGTGACCTGACATCAGAATTAAGAAATGTTTAGCAAATCTGATGAAAAAATTATTTGGGAAACTTGCCACAGAACTTATTCAGCCCAACTTCTATTTTCTCTCTCCTCCAGCCCCCTAAGCAAATTTCTCTCTTTTTTTTCCTTTTTCCTTTTTTTTTTTCCCCTGCTTTGCATTTCTAATTTAAAATGGGAAACAATTGTTTGACAAAGGATTTATTGGTGCATTATGAAAAATACTGTTACAAATTCTAGTCAGGGAAATGCTCCTTTGAGTAACTGGTTTATTGAAAAGAGGTCAATGAGAAAGAAAAAATTTACCCCACAGATACATGGCTCTTTCTTACCCAGAAGAGAAAAATGTCATAGCTAGAAACTTCCTGCAGTCCAGAAAATCATCTTATGTACTGCATGGAAAACTAACCTGAGGCTACCAACCTCAATTTCTGAGCTAGATCAATTCTTCAGGCTAAATGGGATGATCTTGGGGTGGTCACAGGCAATGAGCATGATCCTGTGACAAGAAAGGAGAGCTAGAGAAAAATGGGTAATTTGCAGATTTGGGAAAACATTTTATTCATCATCCAATTAAGTCAATTGCTGTGATCTACTAGACACCATGAATGACACTAAGTTATTCATGGGCTGATTTAAAATCCGTAAATCAGAGACTCCCCTTCTATTAACTTCAGTTGGCTTTCAGGCCCATAGATGCTGCGTGTTGAGATACACTAAGGCCCCTATCCAGCCAAGTAAGCACATATTTAACTTACACCATGATAATAGTCCCATTGAACTCCCAGGATTACCCCCACTGCTTAAACACTTGCTTATGTGCTTTACTTGGCTCATTGACCAGAATTTCAATAGTGTTGCTCCAGAAATTAATTTGGCTCAACCTCTAATGAAATGCTGCAGATACTTGAAGATGTCTGGTACAGAATTTAGCACCAGTTTCACTGCAACAGTAGACATAGAATAGCAAGCAGTAATTATTTCTCTTAAAAATTTTCTGGTGAAGGAGGCTGGGAAAAAGTTAGTTTCTACCCAAAGCATTAAAGTTAATCATTATGATCATGTCTGAAATAATGTGAATTTCAAAGCAGGACTTAAAAGTGGCATGTGCATATCTATTGCTTGCTAACTGCCTTGCATAAATTCTTACCTAGAAGTGTTTCATTTATTGTATGGAAAAAGTTTCAGTGGAATAGTCTTTTTCTTTTTTTTTTTTTTTTCTTTTTAATAATTCCCATGGAAATACTTCTTTAGGATGACCATTATTTTTTCATGAATAGGATTGTAAATATGTAATGGAACATAAATATTTTGTATTTAGACTAATAAAAAATTTAGTTCCATAAAAGATTTATCCCCACTAAAAATAATTTGGCCTCAAATAGGAATCAGTGGCACTGACATATGAGGCAAATATTCCTCCTGTAAGAAAAACAGAGAAGCTAAGCAAATACTTCCAAACTTGTTTGACAGGGATTTGATTTGCTCAAATGTAAAAATGAATTTGTATCACATGCACCTACACCTGAGACAACAGGGAAGAGTCCCTAAAACATCTTATTATAGCCCTAGTTTAAGGGCAGTAAAAATCAAATGATCTGACAGTGTCCTACAAAAATATCCATTAGGGAGAATAAGACCTCTCATATAAAAATTATTATTTTATGGAAACAGAGCTACAGAAAACTGCATTTACACTTCATGTGGCCAACAGATTTTGCAATTGTCTGGTCCTGTCCTCATTTTACACTAGGTAAAGCCTACACATCTTAGACAATCTTTAAGGTCCCTTCCACCCCAAACCATTCCATTATTCTATGATTCCTACAGACCAAACAGTTTTTAGAAAATAATTCCATGGATGCAGTTCATCATCCCAGAGAGACTTCATCCCAAGGCAATCTTTTCCGGTTCTCATCTGCTTTCACTGATGTTGAACTCCTGCCATCTCATGTAACTACATATGAGCAACTACAATTAACTAACGCAGCTCAGACTTCCAGTTCAAGTACTTGAAGTAAATTCTGTGTGATACGTCCTACAGCATAAAAATAAATTCTCAGGAGAATATCAGGTAAACCAAAGTCATAAATAAATGTTTGGAAATTACAATCAGCCTGCAGACTTTCCATGAACAGACAGACTAGTTTTGGCAGGTCCATCTTTCATTGTGAATTATTCACCCTTCTCTTAACATTTCTACTTTAATTGTTTTTAATTTCATTGCTGTTGGGCAGAGGTGTGAAACCACAATAGTAAAATGAAAGCAGCCTGAGGAATTTCTCTATATGGATCAAAGTCAAGGAAAATGCCTTAAAGAGTACTGAGCTGCATGTTTTAAGTGTCAGTGCATTTTATCTTTGCTAAAATGAAGGAGGGTGCTTCACCCACACACGCATGGCCAGCTTATGTGCAGTGGCAGCAGCTATATGGCAGAAAGCCTAGACAGGCAGGTCAGGGACTGGAAAAAGTATCAGGGCTCCAACCACTGCTGGAACACAGCACATTCCTGCAATCCTTGCTGGGTAGTCCTCAGCTAACCATTAACAGCTGATGCACATTACAGAGCTGCTTCATATCCTTAAGGAGTGATGAACTCCAGAGGAGATCTGTAGCTAGAGCATCTCACTCTCTGGAAGCTGAATGCAGCTGGGATTTTAGCCATGTGTTAACTTCAAGACTTCTTCTGAAGACTGACTAATTTACAAGTCAAGTATATTCTGCTCCAAACATTCTGGCAGACCCTGGGTGAATTGCTTGGGTCAAGCTCCTCAAAAGCACATGGGCTGAAGTTGCTTGATAGGCTTCCAGTACCTAGACATAAGATGTGGGTAAAAATCCGGGTAGCTCTTTCCCCCCAGCAGACCAGGAGAATCAGAACCATGTTAGTCCCTTACACCTCTGTAACACTCCTGTGCCCAAGAGACTTTGTTTGAGAAGGGCTGAAGTTCCCTGTCTCAGAAGTGACTCGTTGAAATGGCAAGTACTGTTTAAAAGATACTTTGCACACAGGTTTTGTTCACCACTGTTTTGATCTATTGGAAGGAAAACCACAGTATTTGGTAAGAATAAGACATTCTTTCAGCTTTAATGTAACCAGTTGGGATGTTTTCAAAACAAACTTAAAATTTGTTAATTCTTAATACATTTTTGTAATAAATAAAAACTGAGGGAACATGGGAGTGAAACTTATGGAAACTCTGTTAGACATTAGTCAAATACTTACATGAACTAATTCCCATACTCCCACATTGTATTTTCACATGTTGTTCAGACTGCAAGACAGTGCAATGTGAGAGGTCTCTGATAAACATGCTAAAAAAATTCTTACGGAATTTTTCTTCATTATATTTACAGATGGAAATGTTACTGCCCTCTGGAAGATCATAAGAATAGACACCTTTTTACTACTAGGGCTCATATACTTCTGAAAATAAAATGTAGAGTTTTCCATTGAAGGCTCCATCCTCCCTGCCCAAAATCCCATGAAGTATAATCCCAAGCAATGGAAATGGCTGTAATTAATAAAAAGAATCTGAAGAAATTATAGATTTTTTTAAAGCTACTGTCTTTGTTGTAAAAATGTTACTGAAAATAGAGCTTAATTGCTGTATCTTAATGAGACATCTAAAAAGACAAAGATAAAATAATTATTTCTTGTTGATATCCTACATATTTGAAGCCTAAAGCAGAATACTAATATTCCAGTCACATAAGCTACATCAGTTCTGAATTACACTCCCTTAATATTCGCAAACTTTTCTTGGACATACCTACTTACATAAATCCAAGAATTTTCTGATATCTACAGATCATCAATACCGTATGCAAACTTATCAGACTGAGCACAACATCTGTCTAGCACATGCTTTTGGGTCTGTAAAGAAACAACTTGGAAGCACAAGCTGCTAAACTATTTTAACTATTCTTTTGCATCCTGAGAAAAGGTTGTGCCAGAAAGTTTAAGAGATGTTGTCTGGTTTTATTGGTTTCATGAGTGACTGGTGGCTCTCCATGAGTGTGAGGTTCTCACCATGATGTCATTAACAAGTTGCTGTTCTCAGCGATAATTCCTGGATCCCAGGTGCTCTGGCCTAGAACTTTACAACAGAACTAAGAGATTAACGCATGGTATGTTTGAGAGTGGGTAGCCAGAAAAGCAATGATCTTCACTGTCATCCTTTTAATAAGTGCTAGGCAAAATACATGAAAAATTAATATCTCTCTGAAAGCAGCATGTACAGAGGAAGGCATCTGATTGCTTGGTGAGGATTTAAGCACTAGCTGTACTTTGCTAGAACTCCACGGGCCCAACTTTATGCTCATGATGCTAATGGAATTTCATACTTTTGTCAATGGAACGAGGACTGTCAGCTCCAATATTTTTTATCTCCTTCAAGTCTACGTGTCTTTGAAGAGGTACAAGACTAGGAAGAAAAAAAAGGGGATGGGCAAAAGGTAGATGCAGCATTTCTAATTTTTTTTTCCTATTAGGTCAAATTAACTAAGTGTCCATTTGGAGCCTGAAAAAGTGAAAGGAGGAAGCAAATCCCTCCTCCAATTAAATATAGAGTAAATGAAGAGTCAAGCCAGTGAGTCACTGGCCACTGGCAACTCCAGCTGGCATTAATCAGTGGTTAGTATCACAAAGGCTCAGGCCACTGCTGAAGAAAGCATACCAGCTTGGTTTTGATAAAACAAGTGTTCTGATTAACTACTTTAAATAATCTATGTCAATAATCAAACTTAGACATTCAAGTTTCTATCAAAAACAATGTTTTGTTGTAAATGAGGAGATGGAAAACGCCTACAAAATTCTCCATGGATACAGGAAGGAGCTGGAAAAGGAAGTTCAGGAAACAGCCCTTTGAAAATGAGCACAATTTTTTCTTTTTTCTTTTTTTTTTTTTTTAGCCTTGTTCAATATTTTTTAAGGCTGGAAGTAAGAAACATATAATATAAATAAAGTATCCTTTTCTAGAAGAATATTGCAGTATTTTACACTAAGAATCAGATCTGTGAAAGTTCATGTTAAGGTGTGACTCCAGTTCTTTAAAGGAAGGAGGAGGTTGTAGCCCAGATCTGTAAGGGGTAAAACACACGCCAGTCTAGCATTCATTTGGTGGTCATTGATGGAAAGCAGTTATTCCAAAGACATTATGAGACTGGAACAGTTATCTGTCTGTGCTTTGTTAGTAAGCACATTTTACTGTTGAGACACAAAGCCTTCTAGTTTTCTGCTATCTAATGTGGTTTAAGGCTATATTGCTACTGAAAGCAGATGCTAGGTTCTTCACACAGTTTTACCAGTGTATTTCTGTACTGCATTACAATACCCCTTATGTGCTTCTAACAGTCTTTTTACAAGATGGGACTGTTCTGCAACTTGGACAGGTAACTACAGTAAGACTTGATTCACTCACAGTTTAATCTAGATATGACTATACCAAGCCAGTATAAAAGATGTCTATTTTGATATATCTCTCTTTTTTTGAGTGTGAATTGCTTCGTCATACACAGACAATCCGAAGAGGGAAACAGAACTATTCAGAGATCACCTATTAATACCTTTCCAGTGTTTTCCAACTACAAAAAAAATTTTTTTACCTCGGCCAAGCAGAAATCCCAAAACAACTAGTGAATGCCCTAAAGTACCCCTAAATTTCAGTGAGCCGTTCAGGGGATCATGTGTGCCCACATCTATTACCTCAGCTACACACTCTCATTCTTTTCATAAATACCTTTTATATCTCTGTATTAGGTTCTCTGGGTCAAAACTACCCTTGGAACCAAGCAGAGCAGATCCCAAGGAAGCTGAGCCCATTTAGCTATGAGCATCAAGTAACCTGGTCAGGTGGTATCATCTGACTGTTCCTGACCTTCCACAGCAAATGCAATCACAAGTCTCTTCTGCCAAGAATGGAAGTTGTGGAAAGTTATTATTCCCCATTTGCAAAAGAACTTCTAACCTTTAGTATTTCCATCACATGGCTTATTAGTATTCCGGTGTAGGTTTTATTTTACTTTTGGGATTGCACCACCCCATGCCTGATTACTTTGTTTTTCCTAATATGTTAGCTACTAAGCTATGTATTTAAGTAGTAAGGAAAATATTAGCTGGTTTCCTCTGTGATAAGAAAGAACAGAATAACTGTCAACTCTGGCAACTCCAGAGTGCTACCTAGGCTTGTATCATATCGCTGAAAAATGAATGTGCAATATTGGAGACTTTTTCTCCATGTGGTCTTTGCATACACACTACAGTAGCCTCTTAGTTACTGTAAACTAATTATAACAGTTGCCTTTGAAAAACTTTCCAGTTGTAACTAAAATTTACCTCAGCATATATAATTGCCATACTTCGTGTACTGTTAAATTCAGCCAACAGAGCAGACTGTTAAAATAAAGTTTACAGAGGCTGATAGCGATAAAGATATTTTACAAGAGATGTACAATTTCAAAAATGAGACTTGTCTCCCAGCTGGTGACCATCTGGCGTCCATGACTGTATGTTTGAGTATTAATCTAAGTCATTATTTTGTCAGTCTTACACACACACAGACCACCCAGCACCTTACTGGCCCTACTGCTCAATGCCATAACAGCACCTTTGTTTCTCCCTCAGGAGTGTCATTTGTGCATTGCAGACTACCTAAGGGCTGTTTCCTGCCCACGTGTTCTTAGGCCTTCTGCAAAAACACAGTCGCTCCAGAGGGAAGAATGAGGTTTAATACTGCTGCAACAAAACTTTAGGAAATATATCCAGAGTTATAATTAATTACATCAATATACATTTCCAGTCTCTTTTGGAATCTAATTATATTCTTGCCCTTGACTGTCTGTAGCTGTGACTTCCACAAGCTAATTACAGGTTGGCTGGAAAAGTATTTCCTCCTATCCCTATAGGGGATAGTTTTTGCTTTTCACATTTTTATCATGTCCATCTCCTGCTATGAGTGGCCTGTTTCCAAGTTTCTTGAGCACTGTCAATTTGTTTTGAATAGCTTCTCAAAATACTTTCTTCAGAAGGTAATAATCTTTACTGCATATAAACTGCAGATGAGGACATTTCTGATTTAAAGAAGAGTACTTCAGTGATCTCCATGTGGATTGTGTAAAAAAATGGGCTGCCTAACTATGTTTGTGTTTCTGATCTTGACTTCAAATTGAGCTGAAAAGTCTTGGCTAAGCTATCTGTGAAGTGGTCCAGTTTATTCTCTTGAGTCATATTGATTCAGCATCACTTCTAGATGACATGTCTTTATGCTACAGAAATTTAATTTGTCAATAATCAGAACAAAGTCCTGCATAAGTGTTAGAGATCTACACCTTTAATTCAGACACAGGCAGCCCTTGGTCACTGGTAGGACACTTTCTGGCCTCTAAATAGAAGGAATCTTCTCAGGCAGATCTAATAGCTCCTAAAAGTCAAGGCCAAAATACCTAAGCTCTATTGTATGCATGCTTGTGTAGCTACAGCTCTTTATCCCTCCAAGCGTGTACTCTCTTCATTCTGGTGCAAATTCCTTTCTTACAGAAGTTGACAGATAAAACATTTATTTAAAAATGTATTCCCATACCCAGCCACATTAAGGGTACAATTGCTCACCATATTCAGGCATGTTTTTCCATACAGACTTTCAAGAGGACTTGGCATCACCCACATCTTTATATATTTGATTTATTTTGAGAACTTACTCATTTCTCCCTAGTCCCCAGCACCAAATAATACAGGAGAGTTCAGTGCACAAAAAAACAAAGAGAAGCTGAAAGTAGAGCGAAAGAGTGGATTACTTGCCTACAAAATAAAAAGGTTTACGTAGGAGCACATTTAAAAATGCTTTAACAACATTAGAGCTATATATTAGAAATAGATATGTATATAGAGCCTATCTTCATCTTGTGCCTCATTTATACCTTCTCATTTACCATTCATGATACTAATGACATCTGAATTTTCAGCATCAGTGGTTGAGACCACAGATTTAAATACCATGATGAAGAAAGTTGTTTTTGACTGACAGCTCTGTCCAGCAGCACGCCCACCAGCGCTGACCAATACATCAGTGAATTTCCATTGAAAGCACATAGAAGTCAACGAGGAACTGCCAGGGCCCTGACAGATCTGAATGTCCCAAATTTGGATGATAATATCTGCTCCATAGGATTTGTATAGGGATCCCTTATGATCATCATCCAAATCTCAAATAGAAGGGAAACAATGACATCCATCTCACATGAGGTATGGAAACGAATTGTAACAAAATAAACCACTGCTCAGTGGGAGAAAGAAAAAAAAAAAAGATGCAAACCTGGTCACAAAGACCTTGGGCAAGCATTGTGCAAATAACAAACTTGTAAATAAGAAACAGATCTTTGTAGTTCTGAGGCCAGTTAGGTATCTAATGGCATGTTGGTGCCTTATTTATCCAGCAACATGTGTGGTCATTGTCTTCCTTTCTTTGGTGGAAGATCAGTCAGACTCAGCCGCATCCCCTTTTCCCTGGCCCAAGTAAATAATCCCATGAAGTTCTCTAGAGCAGAAAATCAGGCTAAGGAGCCTAGGGTCTCAGAAATACTATCTCTTACGTAGTAGAGGTGAATCACAAACAGGTATCACTTTACAGATTTTCTCTCTCCTTTGTTTTCTGTAGTAAAACTACAACCTCTCCGCTTGTGCATTTGACCCTCAGTCCTGGTTCCTCCAAAATCCCAGCAAGACTATTTCATTTGAGGGAAACAACAACAGAACTACCAGCTGCAGAAGCTCAAGACCTCCCTGATTCCAGAGTCTTATGAGGTTCCTTTCCACCCCAAACTATCTGTACACCCAACTCCCCAAGAAACAACGATAAAACATGCTAAAGAACATGAATCTGTCTATGCAACAGCACAGCTTACTCTTTAAGAGGTGAGAGGGCCTGGGGCCAGTCAGTTCCACACACTTGTGAGGGTCAGCTGTTGTTTACTGAAAGAAGTACTAGAAAAGAGATTGCAAAAGAGAAATGGGCTCCTTACACAGCCCCTGAAGCAGGGGGCTCTGAGGGAGGCACTCATAATAAATAGTAGAGTTTCATTTGAGCACTTCCCTAATTTTCATGAGTCAGAAATTTCTCTTTGAAAGAGATATGATAGGAAGTGCTCCCAGCACTGGATAAACAAATTGATTGCTCCAAATGTAGGAGGGACTGCCCCTCATTCAGTGAAGGGCAGAAATGCATACTGGGTCCCAGCTGAGCAGGAAGGGCTTCAACTAGAGTCTGACCACTTTAGCCAAGACACTCTGTGCCAACCCAGTCAATGTTTTATCTGCTCTTGCCCCCATTTCTAAGTAACATTAGTGTTGTTAATTTCTGCAGAGTTACAGGGTGGCAGTTTTGAATCTTATTTCTCTATACTGTGTACACTTTTTTTTTTTTTTTTTTTACACAGATGTCCTATAAGCTCTTCATCCTCTAGCTTTCTTACACCTCTGAAACAGATAATGGGCAATTTTGGGCATCTTCAGCTCCTCTTTGCCCCAAAGCCCACTGCTGTGTGAAGTGTCATAGGAAAGGAGAAAGATGTTAGTGTGTCTTTTCAGGAAACCAAGAATAACTGCTCCAAGCTAGTCAGTACCTCTTATCATACACCTCCATAATCCTCAAAAAGGTCAGAGACCTGTGTCAGTACACTGAAGTATTTCAGATGACTCCCTGGTACTCTCTGCACGAGGTGGGGAAGGCAGGCACAATGATGGGATTTTCTCACAACACTTTTTAAATCCAAGGAAGGATGTAGCCTTTTCCTGTTAGGGGAATTTCCAAGAGCAGGAGTCAAAATCTCATTTCTGGTATGTATAATCTCTTGAGTCAGTAATATCTTACCCAAGCAGATAAAAAATTCACTTTGTTTCTTTTCTGGCTGCATTTAAGCTCTCCAGTTTCCCTTTGTTAGCATATTCAGTGGGCATCTCCCACAGCTCCAAGGCATTTCAAGGCAGGTTAATACACTTTGGGACTGACCTGAAAACAGGGTCTGAACAGTCCTTTGAGTCTCTCTTAATGCACCAACTTGGCCTGCAGTAGATCAAGTTACTCACTATGCACAAATAGTTAGGTTGAGTTTGTTAAGCATATCTGCTCTTTTTTGCACCATGATTTTGCTAGAAATGCATGGATATTAGATGGTAGACACCAAAATGGGAATCTCTGGGGAATGGCATATTGCAGAATCAAAACGAGGTTGCATAAGATCATACCCTCTCAATTCTTCCTACCAGAAATGAAGAATCAGTAGTCTCAGCATATCAAACAAGAAAGGTGGTGGCCTGCAGGACTCAGCAAATCAGACTAATTCAGCTCTAAAATGAATTTGATTTTCGTATTGTAAGAAAAAAATAATTCTCCTTTTATGTGACAATTTTGAGTTGTGTATGTAATATAAGCAACGTACCAGCTCTCATCTTCTCAGGTGATATAATTGTGTAGCTGAGCTAATTCACAGCCACTGAGATCTTTTCCAAACTTCTATTCCAGGGCTGAGAGGCATAACAGATTGAATATAACTACAAATAGCTATAGGCTTTGTCCTCTTTTCATGCATTTATGATTTAATCTTAAAGTCAATGCTGTTACAACTTTGTTTACTGAACGTTTAATTTGCTGAGCACACAGAATTCCAGCTGAAGCTAATGTGAATTGCAGGTGCTCAAACTGCTGAAAAATAAACTGCCCCTTTTGTATTTAAATGTATGTTAATAGGGATCCATCAGGTTGCTGTGCTTCCACAATGATTAAAACATCAAAGAAGTCATAAATATATTCATAAATAAATAATAATTTGGAAAAAAAACCCACCAAACATTAAATTGTACTTCCTGTCCTTCATCACAGCTCTTCCCCAAGGGCTTGATCAAAACTTCCTGATGTCAGTTAAAACCCTTCTTTTGCATTTAGTGGACTTTGAACCAGGCTTTAAATGCCTGAGAAGAGAGATAAGCCTATATGACCTGAACACATGTTAGTCTGGGCTACCAGGCTCCAGAGAAAGTCAGCACCGGAGGATGAGACATGGAACACTGTATGTGGCTTTCCCAACCCAGTGTCAGAGCAGCAAGCCCAGGGACCCTGGCAGGTAACAAAGGGTTTGCTGCACAGCAAACCAGGGCAGGGCTGCAAAAACACATTTGTAGGCAGGGGGTTGTTCACCCTGCCAGCTCTGTAAGGCAGAGCTCATGGGCTAAGCACGAAGTCATGTTAACAGGATGTCAAGGGAGATTATGTATCATTTCTGCCATTCATTTCCTTTCCTGGACTTCAGCCTAACTCTTCAGTTCTTTTCAGGACATTTCAGAAAGCATTACATAAAGCGAAAACCTCAGGCTTGCATCTAAAATCCAAAATTAAGCTGTTATTCATAACTCCTGATCACCTTCAGAGACAGATAAAGAACAAACAATGCCACTGGCCAATACACTGGCCAACCTTTTGGGGGTCATCTGGCATTGGCTATGTGACTGAGAAGCTGATTAGGCATTAGGACCACAAGCATGGGAGGAAAGAGAAAGGAAAAAAATCTCCCCTACCCATCATTGTTCAGTGTAGCTATGCTATGGAGTAAATTCGTAGTTGACACAGTAACCTTACTATTACAGCCTTGTCTGTGGCAATACATCCTTCAGCCATCCCCGTTACCTCCCTCCCCTCCCCACACATCATGTTGAGAGCTGCAAGATATGGAGGTAAGAAGGTGGCTGCTTTGGGGCATAGGTTGGTTGTTATAAGATTTATAGTTGTAGGAACAGAATCAGCTATTGCCCTTTAATATTTTTTAAAAGTAGTTATTTCTGCATCTGTGAAGGAAACGGAACATTAATGTAAATTGTGGCCTTTCTCGCAAACTTCCAACACATTCATTTCTTGGCCTTTACTAGAATGAAAACCCAGCTGGTGTGTTGTGTACATCCCAGGACCAAGTGTTCACCATACCTCTCTACTGATTCAAAATTGCACGCTTCTGAGAGGAAATTTTATTTATTGTAGGGGCAAGAATGTATTGTGAGTCACTGTGCTTTTCTGCTGTCTGCATTAAACTGGAGTGAAATTGAAATCATACTTCAGTCCTATTTAAATGCCTTTTCTTGGCAGGAAGAATGAAAGTTTGGCCTCCGAACTCTGACTGGCAGCATGCTGCTTGGTTGGTAGCTAACTCTCAGCCTTATTGGGTCCTCCCTGTTGTCAACAGGACAGATCTTGTCCAACAAAAGCAACATCCTGTCAGCTACTCCTTCTTCCAGGAACCTGTCTTTTCCTCCCCCGCAACTGCTCTCTTTCTCCAGGTTCAGGCAAGAAAACAGTGATGCATGAAACGGATAGAGTTACAGAAGGAATAGCCATCAGACCTTAAATTCATGCTTTCTATGAGCTGTATAATATTCTTCCCCATTCATAAGGTCATTAAGGAATGAAATGCAGTCTCCTTTTTTAGCTGGTAAGGAGAATTAGATAAAGGGGAAAAAATGCTTTCATGTGAGGAAGTCATAAGGAAAGAAGGGGAGATATTCTTAGGCCTTTCTCCAAATATCTCAGGAAGACAGTCTTGAGGATGCAGCTACAGGAATCCCAACAAGGAAAACTGAGTTCTTTGGGACAGGGAGGGCAGCCAGCCAGGTAATACAAAGACAATGCTCAGCTTCCTGCCAGCATCCTGCCACTGAGACAAGATCCCACACTTTAAAGCTCTTCTTAAGGGCATATCATAATTTATTTCCAGATGTTAGAAAACATCTGTGTAGAAGTGGAGCATGCTGGGAAGAATGAGAAAAGGAGGAGGGAATGAGGAGGGCTGTAGAGGAAGTTTCAGTTTCTTATTGCAGGCTAGACAGGAGATAGCCCCTTCTTTAATGCTCTCTTCTCTGGAATTCAATATTCCCCCTTCTTTAGCCCAGCAGATTGGGAGAGAGAAGGCCGAGAAACACAATCCATCAAAAAGGAGGGGGAAGCGGAGCCACTCATTGGGATGCAACTAGCAGAGCGATACAAAAGCCCTGCCATTACTCCCAAGGGAGACTCATGACCTCAGATAGTACAGGAGCAGGAGAAGACCAGGTGTTAGCCAAGGAACACGAGTATCTCTCTTCATAAAGGAAATCTATGGAAGAGAGATTGCCTGCTTTCACAAGGGGAAAGGAAAAGGCTGAAAAGCTGACCTAGAAACAGGGGATAACACACACAATGGGGAACATGCAAGAGAACTGATGACAGCCTTAGGCATGACTTCAATATAGTGTAATAATTTACAGGAATGGATTAGCTGAGAACATCCCATAAAGAGTGCACTGTGTTTTCAATTAATACTTAGGTATATACCATGATTATAAAATACCTCAGGGCTATCCATTTTTCAGTGACGTGTCTATATTAATCCTGTATTTTTTTTCACTAAGTGATGGCTGCTACTGACTGCTAAGAATGTTATGCTTCAGTAAACTTTGATTTTACTTGCAGTTGTGCATTTATTAGGCAAGATTATCATCATCCAAGTTTCCAGGGTTGGGAATTCATTTGAAAAATATGGTCTATTTGCATTTAATTATCACATATTTACTGAGGAAAAATATAAACACGCCTGTTTTAGGCAAGGAATGGAGCCAGTAATGTACTGCAGACTTGGGATTGTGCTTTTTAATATAATCAAACTACTGTTATAAATAATTCACAGTTTCCACTGTGGAAAAAAACTGAATATGGTTTTCCTGATACTTTGTTTTTTTTAAAAAAAATGTAAAAAGCAAGGATATTTTACAGAATGACAAAATTACTGAGACAAATTTTTCTTATCATATGAGATATTATTAAAATTCACCTTGAAAGAGGATGTAAAGGGGAGAAAAATCCCCTTTATGAGAACTAGCTACCAGTTTGATCTGCTAGAAGAAGAAAAAGAAGAAATATATTCTTATAAGACACCAAAGCTAACCAAGAAGTTGACAAGATGAGGAAATGTCAAGTTAAGTTTTGGGAAACAAATCCTCTGTTCAAAGTTCACATAGTTCCAGTCACTGCGCAGACCTCTTACAATATCCCCAATATAATTGACTCGCAAAAAGGAGATGAGGGATTCTGACTTTACATCAGAAAGGCAGAATTGCAGAATTATTGAACTGATATTAGACAAGAGAAACAAATCTCATGGCATTTCAGAATTTCTGCATGAGTGATTTTCTTGTCCATCTGCTGTGGTGTCCTCTGTACAGATTTTGGTGGGCTGAAACAGAAAGATCAGCTTCTTTTCAACAAAGGACTTTCATCCTTCCACAATGAGCTAGAGGGACTGTCATTGACAGTCAACACCTAGCCCAAAATACTTTCTCCCTGTAGAACATGTTGCACTCAGATTGCATTAGACTAGAAAAGATAGGCCTGTAGGTTACTGGTGGGCTGATGGGTGGGTGCTGACTGCTGAGCCAAAGAGCATGTAGCCTGGGGGCAAGTTCGTAGGACTGAAGTGAGGGGCTATACGCTGGTAAAAAGTAAAGCTGAAGATGTCAGTAGGGTTTGTGGGGCATTTCATGGGACCACATGAAGGTGACTAGGAAGAGATAAGCAACTCTTTGGACTCCACTGTAGACACCTAGCTCACATGTAAACACCTACACTGTCAGAGACCTAAGCAAGTGTCTTATGATATTTGAGATGTACAAGATGTGCTGGTGTGACAGACATGACACAGACCTTACAGAAGACCTGTGTTTTCTCTACCAGCAACTGAAGGCTAGTCAGACTAGCCCAACATGTTCCAAACAGTGCCAGACACCTATATTTAGGTAATTGAATCCCACCTTGGGTGAGGAACTTAGGTGTTGCTCAGTGGCTCCAGAAAGGGACCCAGTAACCAAGAGCCACTCATATTACTGAGAAGAAAGGTAACATGCCATATCAAACAAGGTGGGGAAGCATCCCATGTAATAACAGCTATGGAAGGGGCAGATAATCCTTCATGAGAGTAAAATCAGGAGTCAGCACAAGAGACTTCCCCAGATACATCATTTCATGCTGATAATTCCCCTGCTGTGATCTTGTTGCATTACAAAAATAAATAATTATTGCCTAAAAGTTCAACTTTAAGCAATTTCAAAGTGGGTTTTACCTCTTTTTAGTTTGATTTTATTTTGACACTCCTAGAACATTTGCTTGAAAAGTATTGTAAATATATTTATTACTACTGGTTTCATTTATTATTACTGAACAAATGAATACTAATGTCTATTCCTGCTACTACAAGAAACATAATATCCCCTTTCATTATATTGCTCTGTAATTACTAGATTTTACTTTTCAGCTTCCTTCCTTATCTTTAGACAGTGTGAATATTGTCAGCTTTGTCGTGTTTGTCTTCCATAGTCTCGAACTTGGGGATTGGTGTATCAAGTAATATAGTGATTTCTCTACAATGGTATGTTCTTCCAAAAAAAACCAACACTCAGTGAGATGCTAATAGCATGAGGCAGATCCAATTTTATATTTTTGCTAAACATTTCAAGAGCCTCTATCTTTGTGCTAACCAAATCATTCCTTGCTTTTGAAATTACTTGCATAACAATTTTCTACCTCTGAATTTGATTTCTTCTACCTGCCTTTTTAAAAAATAAAAATGGTATAGGGTTGTATATGTTGCCAGAAGCAAGTAAATTTATATCATCAGCTAAAGATTTGTGACAACTAGAACTTCAGTCCTAGGTTTAAAAGACATTGCTGCACAACCCCTTTTTTTTTTCATTCAGTTCACCACTGCTGTCAATAGGTCTACTTAGGTGTGTAAGACTCATTCATATGAATATGTATTTGCAGTTATGTCCCATGAAGAAAACAAAAAAAGCTTCAGGCAATTGGCCAGCTGATTGTTGATGACTTGACATTTATACAACTCATTCTCCCCATGAACAATAACATTTATTGTGCTGAGAGTTCAGGAACTAAGTATAACAGGAACCAGCAAAAGATGGCTAAAATTAAAGCAAGACAAAAAGGAAGGCCATAATGCAGAACCATGGCTGTTAATTTCCCTTCAGAAATGTGAAGGAAAAACAGGACCATTCTTTCATCCATTCTTCTCCTCAAAAAAAAAAAACCACAAAAACTACGCAGATACAGACCACAGAAACTCCAGAACCGAGATCCTGGTTTGCAGAGATTCAGCTTCTGCCCAATGGGCATAATTAAGAGCGTGGGATGACTGTAAATGAAAGCAAGACTTAAGCTGAATATGGAGTATCTTATCCCAGTATCCACTGGTACTAAAGAGAATGGCATCCTGAGGACTGAAACACACACACCCATCTGTGCGCATACCACAGTATTCAAAGGGAATGAGATATGGCAGCCCCACAGAAAGACAACAAGGAAAAAAAATATCACTGTCCTCTTTTTTTTTTCCTACATTTCCTGAAAAGACACCTAAAATATTAACTCCAATCATTTTGCTCAATAAGGAACTAAATTCTGAGAGAGCAGATGTCGTTACTTTTGATGAACAGTAAGTAGTTTTAAAGTTTCTGGAAATGTTTAGATTTCATTTAGGAATTGGAAAGAAAAGTCATTCAGTGGACCTATAGAACATCTAAAATGAAATTCTAGTCCCAGTGAGGTCAATGACTGGGATTTTATTCCCTTCAGCATGTCCACCACAAAACTTTTCAAAAAAAACATGTAGAACCTAGATGGCAGATTCAGCCTTAGTTTTTTTCAATATTGGCTAAATCACTTATGATATTCAACCATAAGAGTCTTTAGTTCTCAGAAAATACGTAACTGATTAGAATTAACTAGGAGTAAGAAGCAGAACATATGCCTATGGTCTATGTTAGTAAATTGATTTTTGTGATGCCATAGTACTGTATGTAAAACATAAAATTGTAAGTCATGGAGAATCCCCCTAAAAATAGAGGAATCAGCCTGATTTTAATCTGGAATAGCTGGAACATCCTGATGCTGGTTTAAGAAGGATCTTTGTGACAAAGACAGTTTCTCCTCTAAAGTGTATGTTCTCTTACAGCATCTGGTCTACAGTATCTTGAAGAGAAACAAGACTAAGAAAATCAAGATAGAAAAGGTGAATGTCAGCAAACCTATCCCTCCACCTGAAAAGTATCTTGGATATGCATGGCTTCATATTTAATCCCTCTTCTGATGGCAATTAGTAATTAGCAACACCCTATTCAGATGACCACATAAAGAAGTTAATATTTAACTATATTGTCCAGGAAAGACAAAACCAATATTTCTTGTGAGCTTTATGGCTCATGCTCAGGTAGAAAAACATCATAAGAATTCCCTGTCATACAGCATTTCACAGTCCAGCTTTCAGATGTTCTTCGAAACAAAAACTAAGCAGCTGTGAAACAATAAGCCTCAAAAAAAAGAGGCAAAAATTCCCTGTTGTGTTTTGATCTTATTAGATTGAGGTTGAGTAGTTTGGGTCAATTTTTCTTTTATCAGTGTGGTTTACATGTTGCTACCAAACGTTTTAATACAGCGTATTTACAAACTATCACTATAAAGAACAGAAAAGCAAAGCAAAACTGTTAGAATGAGCTTATTCTTACTGCATGCACACCAGCCCTACTTCAGCAAAGAACGGCCTTATTGTTTAACAGATTGAGACATACTAAGGCAAAATCAAGTGACTTGCTGTCTGCTGGACAAACTATTGACTGGAACATGATAATTTATGCTGATTTCAAAGGCCAAATCTTACAAAATCTAAATTAAATTCTACTACAGCACATTCAAGTTTGATTGAATGTAATATGAGTTGGGGATACTGGTTGGGCTATAGCATAAAGCCTTAACTGTCTTGAGGCAATTATGAAAATTAAAAATTGCCTCTGTTTTCATTTTCTGTGTGACTCTCCAAGCATGTGGGGAATAGAAGGGAGGGATATATCTCTTTCAGACTGTGTATTTTGAAGGGGAGAAACTGTGCAATAGTGGCTTTTCTATAGCAATAATTTGCTTCTCCAGATTACTGCATTCCTCAATTCATGATTCAGGAGCCACAGCAGCATTCACAGAACAGCTGGAAGCACAAAAGGACAAAATGGGATGGGAAAAAAAGGGAAGGGAAGAGCAAAATGAGTAGATTCAGATCAGGAAGATGCTGGATGACCATGGAGACTGAAGTTCTATCTATCTGTTTGCTGCATTTCTTCCATTCAGCTATTTACCTTTTTTCCTGTTGGAATTAACACCACCAGTCACCTGAGTCATTCTGCCCCAGAAGCTCCTCAGTGAAAGGAAAATCTGTGAGATGAGGCATTTACAACCTGCTTCTTTCTCGCTAGTGCCTCTGCTTAACCCTGTTTATATGAAAGGAACTACGCAGAGCAGGCTAATAAAAAAGCCCTGTGTCATGCAGCATGAGACCAACTTGTTCCTCACCTAGCTGAACAGAAGAGACCACAGAATGGACTCTGGTTTTGTCTCTATATAAATACATTTACATGAAGACCTAAGTCATTTCAAATTACAGTCATATATAAATATATACTTTTAATATATAGTATATACTATATGCTATTAATTATATGTAATATTTACATAGATGTAAGATTTTAATAATATCTTATTTCTAAATATAAACAATAATACAAAATACTTACAAATGAGATTAAATATTAAATCATGCTGTGGTTAATTCTTCAGTACCGTGACCCATATGATAGCAAAACTCAGCATCAGGCACAGTTATTTCCAAACACAGGTGTGGAATTTGACAGACAGCTATCTCCAACATAAGAAACAGGATCACACATTCTGGGGAGTGAAAAACCATACTCCTGAATGTTCCCAGCCTGAAATGGCCAAACAAGTGTTTCTCAAATTGCCCTGATAATGTGCATCATTTTTATTATCTTTTATTTCTGATGTTTGGGATATTCTGCAGAGGAATATTGAGTTGCTAAGCAATAATGTATACTACTAAAACCACTAAACCACCAAACTTTTAAAAACCGCTGCTCTTATAGAATATAATTTCTGAGAGGTCTAGAAATTACAGGGAAGTTTAATCTCCTGTTCTGTCCTTCTGTATTTCACCTGGAGTGACCAGTGAAAGGTGACCTTGGACACAGATACCCAAAAAATGGTGATGACATGGAACAAATTAATATTTTTCACAGGAAAAGTACCCAGCCAGAGCTGCATTCCTTTCAGTGTCATATAAGCAGTTGAATGAAATAAGATTACAACACAGTAGTTAGAGAGTTGTGCTTGCAACATTTCTTGGCTTTTATAGTTCAGTTCAGCTTCACAAACAAATAACAAACAAGTCAGGCCTCCAAAACACACACAGGTTGTTTAAAAACTGTGAACCTTTAAAAAAATAACACATCTGAAGATACTTTATGCATTTCTGTCATTTTAGTTTTACTGTGCAATCGTAAGAGACATAAACACAAAGTTTAAACCAGAGACAGAAGAAAAAAAAACTCCAAACGATGAAGTCTTAAGAAAAATACTAAAACTACAAAACTTTTTTTAAAAGATGAGGGGAGACAGCACTACAGTACAAGCTGGAAAGATATCGTGTGAATCTACGAAACTCTTGTATGTGTTGAGTACTGCTTGGGAATTGTGCATTGCTATGGGGGGGGCGGGGAGGGAAGTGACAGAGTAACAACAGGAAAAAAAGGGACTGTGGAACATATCCAGTTGTGAGAGGGGAGGAGAGAGGGCTCTGCATTCCTCTTTGTCTAATTTAACATTTTAATTTAATTTTTTTAAAAAAATAAGTTAACCTCTACTCTTCCCACCCTAATTCGCAACCTCACCTTCATGAAGGCTGTTCATTTTGAATAGAAATATGAAGTGAGCGAAACCCCAGAAGGAAGGGGGTTTTGTTATAATTAACCTACCGTAATTAATAGATCAGTAAATGTGTATTGCATTAACCTCCAGCAAGTGCTAAGTACAGGCAATTTGCAACAATATCCCTCTACAATAGCATTTCCTATTGCAAGAAACACCATACTGGTTTATAAAGAAGAGGACTACATTCCTTCCCCTTATGAAGACATTGAGTTTGCCCTTGCAACACTTTTTTTCACATGAAACTATCTAGAGATTGGGGGGTGTGTAGCAAAACTGAGCCATGCTGCAGCGCTGCCTCTCAGGGCTCTCCCAAACTACACAGCCCTGTGCACCCTGAACGCTACTGCAGTTGCAGCGCAGCTGTGGAGACCGCCATGGCAGCTCCAGCCTGATGCCCACCTGAGTCTGCCAGTGCTGGCTTCAGGTGAGAAGATGCTTTGAAACCCCAAGCAGGGGCTTTGCAGGCTGCATGCAGCCTGCAGGACACCCTTGGAGAATTCTTGCTATGGACTATTTGAAACTGGATCCAAACATCAGAGATTAATTGTTATGGGCAGCTCATTAGGGTGGCACAGGCACCTTGCAGCCATGACTATCATGAAAAAAGCCTTGTTCCTGACAGTATTTCCACCATTAGTCAGGACTAAGCATAAATTATATATTCACAAAATGAACAACAGCAATAAACCCAAGAACTCCACAAAACATCAGCGTTTATCAGGAAGGATCACTGTTGATGCACACCTTGTTGGTTTTATAAACCAGTAAACCATGCTTATCAAATAGTAAATTTAAACTTTTCAAAAATCTTCTGCTATTTCTTTTTTTCTCACAAATCTGAAGAAGGTGATTGCTTGCTCTTAAGTATAGTAATATAACATGTAATGTAATATAGGGTTGGATATAACTAAAAAGACTGTTGCTTTAAAAAAAAAAACTTTAGAAAATATACTGCATGGTTTCTCTTGGACTGATATTCCAAGGCATACTGGGAGCATCTAAAATTACAAACAATGTCTCAGTTTATGAGATTTTTATGTGACCTTTTTTCAGAGCAAGACCATGAAAAGAAAATTATTCCATTGTTTTCATTTACCCTTAATAGATTATCTTCTGAGTACAGTTGCTGAAGTAGATTATTATATTTTGCTTTCCTTTCAAAAGCTCAGTTAAAACCTGCTTAGGTTCTGTGAGAAATGGGTTTTACAATATTAGGTCAGTTGCAGCTAAAGTTCATACATAAGATTTGTTTTCTTTGTGCAAATACCCCCAAAGAATTCAATTAGAACAGAACAGATGCCTTGTCTGAAGAATAGGAGGCTGCTGATCTCATAAGATAGGACATACTGTACTTGATCCTAAAACTATTCAACCATTCTAATATATTAGGTTTACTTTAATAGTCATAAGGACCCCCAGTTCTAAGCATATCCAGACTTAATTATGCTGCCATATACAAACATAGAGAAAAACAACTTGTCCTTGTCCCGAAGAAATTGCAATCCAAGTACACATTTTAATAGGGTTAACATATGCATAGTTATACTCTACCTTATTATCTATAAATACATACTTGTATGTATAAAAATACCCAGTTGTACACATACTTCTTTTATTTCCTACACTTAATTTTATTGTTCAAGGCTCACAGAAACCACCGGGAATGTAAATTATTACATTGATTTTCTTGTGTCAGGCTAGAAGTAGGATACAGCTCTCCTGATTTCTGGTGACTACAAGGTTGCCATCTATATTTGATCAAGACTTTTTGGCTCCTGTTTTAAAAAACAAAAGAGTTTCCAGGCAGTGGGTGTAGAGTGCCACTCATCTGATCAAATATCAGTGTCTACTTTGGGATGAGATTATTTGCCTTCTAGGGTCCATGGGCTCTGCTGGTCGGGTCTCTATGAACTGTACAGGAACTGTGACATCCTTCCTGCAGAAACCTAAAGCTCAGAGGGCTGAAATCCACTTGAGGGTATTTAAGGACTGAACTGGTTGGTTCCCCTGTTCTTTTTATATATATGCACACAGTAACACAAATTTTCAATTACAAAACTTGTATATTTGCATGGGCAAGGATTTCCTGAAAAGGTGAAGGAAAGGGTCCTGCTACCTCCCATCAGCCTCCCTCTCAAACAGCAGACATAGCATGTTGCAAACCTCCAGCCTACAGAAGTGCCAAACCTTTCCCCAGCTCTTGCTGAAGCTGTGATGCTCTGAAGCAACTGGGGAATACATCACTATTTCCTGTTTCAGCTTCTTATCCAGCTTGGTGCAGAGATATGTGAGAAACAGAATGGTACTGTCCCCACCCCCTCTCTCATTGAGGATTGTTCATTTATGCATGTGCACGCACAACCTTATGCACATGCGCAGGCACACAATCCATCTCCACTTTTACATAAGATCCTGTTTGCTGAAGAAAGACAAGAAGTTACAAGCTTTTACTTATTCAGAATACAATTTTGCAAGAGTTACATGTGTAATTCACCATGGATGATAGGGTTGCAACATCAGGCATGAACCAGTATAGAGAGCTGTCTTGAAGCAATTCATGTCCTGCAATACCATTGGCTAAAGATGAACAGACTGCCAGGATTTTATTGCTATTTTTGTAGGAGGAGGGAGTGAAATATATCATTGCTTGGACATTTTATCTGTATCAAGGCCGAATCTTACAGATGTAGTCTTTGATACCCTGCTGATAACTGTTAGTTATGCCAGGGTAACACAGAGATGGGCATACACCAAACAGCTGAGCTGCACTGATACTAAATGGATTTTTTTAATATGTCATTTTAAATCTACCATTAGACTTTTTTTTCATTGTTTATAAACATGCATTTCCACAACAACACTGGAAAAAAAAAAAAAAAGCAAAAAAGACCTGTCCCAAACCCCACACACTCCTGTGATAGATATGGGATGGCTTAAGCTGCAAACCCAGCTCTGGCCATCAGCTGGGAGATGCACTTACATTTGTTTAAATCCCAGGAAGCAGACACATTTCAAGCTATTATCATTATGCTATTTTCATCTTTGCTTTGGAGACTAAAAAATTAGTGTTAGATCCTCAGCAAAATTATAACACCAAATAAATATTATGTAAGGGCAGTATATAAACAGGTTATAGAAGGGCAGAATAACATCATAAAGGGAAAGTATTTGTGACTCATTTTTTCTAATTTTTTAGTTTTCCTAATGTGCAGCATACAATTGAAATAAATGGAAACTTTAAGAAATATTCTACATAAGGCAGAGTCCAAAAATGCAGAAGGTTATGCAAGGCTAACTGTAAAAATAAGCAGATGAGTCCTCTAAAATAATATTGCAACATTTTTTGGCTTGCATTTATTGGTTGCCATAGGATTTTTACTCAGTGAGCAACTGCTAAACACAAGGCTGCCTCATACCATAGCTTGGCTTTTAAGAGAAGAAAAACATTAACATTGTTTAATGAACACACTTGTCTGGAGAAGTATTAGCAAATGCTAGGAACTCATTTCCCTACTGCCTGAAACCAAAGAGATTTGCAAGTGTTGCGTTTATTGTGCTGTGCCCGATTTGAATCTTTGTCTCTGACAACAGGCAAATCTCTTTCCCAAACAAAAAGCAACTTGTTTTTGCAGGAAGTTGTGGGGAGAGAAAGTCTAAGAGCAAACAGGTTAAAGTGCCATGCTCACAACAGAAAGGGTCACAAGGCACCTTTAATGAGCTATTTGAGTTACACCAGCTGCTTCTGGAGCCAGAGAGCACATCCTCTGTTGGACACTATAGGAAAGAAATGAGAAATGCTTTTCTAAAGCATTTAATGTCTCTACTTAACAAACAGGTGGTAGTTTTTTATTTCACTAGGTGCACATCCCACATGGAGGTGTAACAAGGAAAATAAAATAGTGACATGCATAAAAAGTAAATAAATGCATTTGCTCTTCATCTTTTATTCAGTCTCCCAGTATCTCTCGATACATCAATGTTCATCATTACCATTTTTTATTTCGATGATTTGTGCTGCTTCTGCTGTTGGGTTTATTTCTGGGTTTTGTCCAGAGACCGCTTGATGTAAAAGGCTTAAAGCAGTCCACGTGTGCCCATGAATGAGTGCTTACTCACGTATTACATAAGGGTCAGGCCTCCTTTGGCTTGAAACCCTCTGGGCCAACAGTGTTTGCAAGCTTCCTTCACAAGTGGCCATTTCTGAAGGGGGAAGGAGAGCATTTTCCCACATAAATTACATGTGTATTTACATTTTTAAATGTACCCAAGTGTTGACACCTAGGAATCTCTCGAGCTAATGAGACAATAGTGTTCTGAACCTTAGGTTTTCAAAAGTTAAGGTCTTCTGGACCACCCTACATGGATGCCCATATAGATGTGCCCACCCACTGCTATCTGAGATGCTCAAGGGCACCACACCACATCTCCAGCTGTCTCATCGCAAAAGGGCCTTCTTCCATAGCTCCTGTGTCACATCTGCAAGCCTTGTATAGATGTCTTGGATACTTGGTGTATTTCAAAAGGAACAAGACATTTCTGTGTATGCAAATAAATTGGGGCTCTGGCAAGCAGGGAGGATTAATCCCATTTAACTTTAGACATCTATGCCTGAGATAGTCACACTGAGCTCCTTTTATAGTCAGCAGAGAGAAATACAGTTGTCAACATTTAGCTGGACAAATCCCACCCCCAAATTCCACTTGTGTAGGCCATAACTCCCAGCTTCAATAGCATTAGATGATCTGAATCTTGTCCTTGTCCTACCTGTATGTGTAAAGCTGGCAGTGGGTTTCTCTGCCGCTCTGTGAGAAACTTGATTTAAGAAATGAGAGGCAGAAAAAAGCTTGGGCTTGTCTATTCTGACTCCAGAAGTGCAGTCAGCCTCCCCTTCTGTGCTCTGACAGGATAACCTTTTGTTGTGAAAACAATCTTGGAACAAGCTTTGAAATTGCCCTAAATATCACAAGGTTCGCTCTAGTTCTGCAGTAATGAGGGGGGAGGGGGAGATAACTGGGCCTGTTATTGAAGGATGGTGGACTGGTGAGGGCTCTCCCTCTGCCATTTCATTTGAGAGAAGGGAAAGATGTTTAGGAACCGTGGAAGCACCTGAGAAGGGTCTGGTAGGGAATGGGGCCCACACTCACAAAAAGGTGTTGGATTCATTAGCTCATCTCAAGTGCATCTACACCAATGCTCACAGTATGAGCAACAAACAGGGGGAGCTTGACGCCATGATGCAGCACGAGAACTATGACATAGTAGCTATAACAGAAATGTGGTGGGATGCCTCACACGACTGGAGTGCAGCAATTGATGGCTACAAGCTCTTCAAGAGGGATAGACAGGGAAGGAGAGGTGGTGGAGTGCCCCTGTATGTAAGAGAATGCTATGACAGCTCAGAAATCAAGTATAGTGATAACAGGGTTGAGAGTGTTTGGATTAGTTTAAGGGCCAATAAAGCAGATCTTGCTGTGGGAGTCTGCTATAGACCTCCCAACCAAAGCAGTGAGGTGGATGAAGCTTTCTATAAAGAGTTGGGAGAAATCTCGTGGTCACTTGCCGTTGTTCTTGTGGGGGACTTTAACCTCCCGGGTATCTGCTGGGATCACAGCACAGCGGAGAAGGAACAATCCAGGAGGTTCCTGGAATGTGTGGAGGATAACTTCCTCACACAGCTGGTGAGTGAGCCGACCAGGGAAGGTGCCCTCCTGGACCTGCTTCTGTGAACAGGGAAGAGCTTGTGGGGGAAGTAAAGGTTGGAGGCCGTCTAGGGTGCAATGATCATGAGATGATTGAGTTTTCAATCCTTGGAGAAACAGAGGGGTTAGTAAAACTGCCACCTTAGACTTCCGCAGGGCAAACTTTGGCCTGTTCAAAAGACTGATTAACAAAATCCCTTGGGAGGCTGACCTGAAGGATATGGGAGTCCAGGAAGGCTGGACATACTTCAGGAGAGAAGTCTTAAAGGCACAGGAGCAGGCTGTTCCCGTGTGCTGAAAAACAAACAGGCGGGGAAGGAGACCAGCCTGGCTAAACAGGGACCTTTGGCTGGATCTCAAGAACAAAAGGAGAATCTATGACCTCTGGAAGAGGGGGCAGGTCTCTCATGAAGACTATAAAGATGTAGTGAAGTTATGCAGGGAGAACATTAGGAGAGCCAAAGCACAACTAGAACTCAACTTGGCTACAGCTGTTAAGGATAATGAAAAATGTTTCTATAAATTCATTAACAGCAAAAGGAGGATTAGGGAAAATCTCCCTCCTTTATTGGATGCAGAGGGAAACATGGTAACTAAGGATGAGGAAAAGGGTGAGGTGCTCAACGCCTACTTTGCCTCAGTCTTTAGCAGTGGAACTGGCTGTTCCCTGCACACCCAGCCTCATGAGCTGGGAGATGGGGAGGGGAAGCAGATTGAGGTCAGCACAGTTGAAGAGAAGGTGGTCAGAGACCTGCTACACCACTTGGATGCACACAAGTCTGTGGGACCAGATGGGTTACACCCAAGGGTGCTGAAAGAGGTGGCAGATGTGCTCGCCAAGCCGCTTTCTATGATTTACCTGAAGTCATGGCTAAGTGGGGAGGTCCCATTGGATTGGCAAATGTGACACCCATTTACAAGAAAGGCAGAAAGGACGATCCAGGAAACTATAGACCTGTCAGTCTAACCTCAGTGCCAGGGAAGGTCATGGAGCAGGTCATCTCGAGTGCCATTAAAAGTCATATAATGGACAACCAGGGGATCAGGCCTAGTCAGCATGGGTTTATGAAAGGCAGGTCCTGCCTGACAAACCTGATCTCCTTCTATGACAAGATGACCCGACTATTGGACAAGGGAAAAGCTGTCGATATTGTCTACCTGGATTTTCGAAAAGCATGTGACACAGTTCCCCATAGGATTCTCATAGAAAAACTGGCTGCCCATGGCCTGGATGAGCAAACAGTCTGCTGGGTCAAGCACTGGCTGGATAGATGGTCCCAGAGAGTGGTGGTCAATGGAGCTAAATCCAGCTGGCGACCGGTCACAAGTGGTCTTCCTCAGGGCTCGGTGTTGGGACCATTTCTGTTCAACATCTTTATTGATGATCTTGATAAGGACATAGAGTGCATCATCAGTAAATTCACAGATGACACCATGTTAAGAGGGAGTGTCGATCTGCATGAAGATAGGGAGGCTCTACAGAGAGACTTGGATAGATTGAATTGGTGGGCCAACATCAACAGGATGAGCTTCAACAAGGCCAAGTGCCAGGTCCTGCACTTGGGCCACAACAACCCCGTGCATCGCTACAGGCTTGGGAAGCTGTGGCTGGAGAGCTGTGTGGAAGAGAAGGATCTGGGGGTTCTAATTGACAAGCAGCTGAACATGAGCCGGCAGTGTGCCCAGGTGGCCAAGAAAGCCAACAGCATCCTGGCTTGTATTAGAAATAGTGTGACCAGCAGAAGTAGGGAGGTGATAGTCCCCCTGTACTCTGCACTGGTGAGGCCACACCTGGAGTATTGTGTCCAGTTTTGGGCACCTCAATACAAGAGGGATATCGAGGTGCTGAAGCGAGTGCAGAGGAGGGCAATGAAGCTGGTGAAGGGCCTGGAGAACAAATCCTATGAGGAGAGATTGAGGGAGCTGAGACTGTTCAGTTTGAGGAAGAGAAGGCTGAGGGGAGACCTCATCGCTCTCTACAACTACCTGAAAGGACATTGTAGAGAGGTTGGTGCTGGTCTCTTCTCACAGGTGATTAGTGACAGAACAAGAGGGAATGGCTTTAAACTCCAACAGGGGAGGTTTAGACTGGACATTAGGAAAAAAATTTTCACAGAAAGAGTGGTCAGACAGTGGAATAGGCTGCCCAGGGAGGTGGTGGAGTCACCATCCCTGGATGTGTTTAAGGGTCGTTTGGATGAGATGCTGGGGGATATGGTGTAGGGGAGAACTTTGTAGAGTAGGGCTGATGGTTGGACTCGATGATCTCAAGGGTCTTTTCCAACCTGAATAATTCTATGATTCTATGAAAAGCACAATGATTCTAGCCCAGACAATGTAGCCTACAGCCTGTCTACTAACCTCCTGAAAGAAGGTCTTTCCTAGGTCTCTAGAGATTATATCTCCTACTGATTCAGCTGACTGGTTCTCACCATAAATTGATGGTGTCGAGAAGTTGCAAAAAAATATTGAAAGATGTGGTTTAGACACTTTTTTCCACTTCTCTGAACAATTGGCACCCAACAGCAATAATGTTAGAAACATTACCTATGAATGGGAGCAGCAATATTTAGAGTCTCTTAATCCCATCTATCATTAGAAAGAAGATGAGAAACGTCCTACCCTTTAGAAAAGTCTGGTACTTATGAGATAGATAGTCTTTGGATAGAATGCATGCATTTCTCCCTTATTTTTATCATGTGCTCACCTTGGTGGCCTCCAAATGCACTCTGAGTGATCTAGCAGCACAAACTCCAAGGTAACAAGTATTACTTACAATTGCAGTTGTCCTAAATAAAAGTAAAGTATATTGGAAGAGTAGAAAAAGTCAGAACATAAAACTGTTTAAACACGACTGAGGGATTTTGGTCTTTATTCTGCAATTTAGGAAAACAGATTACCAAACGTCTATGATGGCTTGCATAAAATACCCTATATCTGCTAAATTTGTTATTTTCATGACTTATTTATAGGCAAGACTATCTGAAACCTAAAAACTTAATTTCTCTAAGTTTTACTAACTACAGAAAATGGTGATGATGTTGTTGAAGAACTGTAGAAGGAACAGAATGATATGCTTGTTAAATCATGGAGGTGTATTATCAACAGACTTCGAGGCATTTTGCAAAATCATTTGTATAATCCCAGTTTACTTAATGGAAAAAATAAGGCTCAGGCTTCCCCTTGCTCAACTAGTAAATACTTAGAACTCAAAATACCACTTGGCCTTTGACAGGTCAGCATGCAGAGTTCTGGAAAAGCTCAGCAATGTTTCTCCTACACAAGGGGCAAAGGACATTATCTTCCTTACCTTTACCTATGCACACAAACTACTCTGAAAGGAAAAACAAGAGGAAGGGTGGAATCACTCTGCACTTCCTGTGCTCTGAGGACATAAATGCAACCTTGACCTTGTCCTGGCTTCCTACACACAGCTATATTTATCCTGGAAAAGGTTCATCCTGCAGTAAAATGTGGGTTATACTCATGGTCTGAACAATCAGTAGGGATGAAATCAGACAATTTTCACTACTCCAGTTTTATCAGCTGCAGTCAATAGCAAAATGTCAGTGGATTTCTCTGAATCATGCATTTCATGCTGCCTGATGTTCTTTTTTTAAATTAAAGACAGCACATTGCTAACTTTCTGACAAATCTCACTGCTGTCCTGAGGTTACATGAGATCACTGGTTATTCATGTTAGCAGCTCCTCAGACAGAGCAAAGACTAGATATTCTACACAGTACCAAGAAAACACATTTGTCGACATTTCTCATCATGTTGAAAAGATAAAAAAAGAAAAAAAGATGTGTTTTCTTCCTCTGCCATAAAGTCTCTGTTGCAATCATGCTATTGCTCTTCCAAGATATGTTCCTTTGAATGAATTATAGAGTTCATAAAAAGTAACAACTGGTAAAATATGCATGTACTTACTCATCTTGAGCATGTTGATTTGATTGGCCTTGATTTGAGCTACCAAAGAGAGTAGACACATTACGTAATTTTTGAAGCAACGTTTCTTCTAATAAAAAGTTTGTATGTAGTAAAATCTTTTTACCCTAATGCAGCTGGAACCCTGTCAGAAACTCAGCACCCAGAAGAGCTGCAATTTTTACCCACAGATACACTCCATCTTACAGCTGCTCTAAAGGCTGTTCACATGGATCATGCACATTTCTTGCTAATGTGAAAACTGAAATGTTTAATTAGCAATTACAAACACTTAGAAATTACAAATAATCTGCAGTTATGGTGATTACACATAGGAGGGAGTAGAGTACAACAAAATATGAAGTAATAAAATGCCCATTGGTGACCAGTAAGCATGAACTCCCCTTTTCTAGCAGGCTGATATTGAGCTTTTAAAATTAAACTGTAACTGCATGGAAATGAACTTTTTTTTCAGTCCATGATATTCTAATTCTGACTAAAATGCATGTCTAAATTTTATCCTTATTTCCAGTGACTGAATTAGATCAAATTTTAACCATAAACTGTTATGAGAGAAACAATGAACTAACTTGGAAGAAGAAAACACGAAGACTGAAATAAAGACTGAATTGCATCAGACAAGTGGTCACTAGTTGGGACCAGTGGTCTTTATGGAGCAATGAGGCTCCTCTTGTGGAAGCACACACAAATATCCAAGCCAGGTACTCAGAGCAAACACTGAAATTGTCCTTTGAAGGGTAAGCATAGAATGTAAGTGTACACTTCATGACATCCTTCTGTGGCACAACATGTGTGGGTTGAGTCAGGTCTCAGTATGAGCAAAAATCAGACATTCTCCACCTCTGTTCCATACCTAAAAGAACTTGGCTTGACCCATAGAGCACAACTATTCCTAGGTGTCCTCTTAGTGCCGGTATTTAGTTACAGGTGGAAGTGTCTGTTTTTAAGGGTACATTCAGTTACAACCAAAAGGAGGAAGATACCTGTTTTCTGGTGCCGCCCTTCACCTCTCTGGCACACTGCTGCAGATGTGGGAAACAGAGGCAGCGTAGCTCAGACTCCAGCTGCAGCCGCTGGTGCTGCCTGCACGCTCTGGGCAGCAGGCAGGGGCAGCAGTCTCCCTCCTGCCCTGCTACTTGCCGGCCAGCGGCAGCTCTCCTGTCTTCCTCACTGACTGATTACACACACTTACTGGAGGATGCAGAAGATCAACACTTGCACTGCTGTGTCACAACACCCCTTTTCACTTTGTGACTTTGATTGGCTTTGTGGAGGCCGAAAGTTCAGATTTGGACTTCCCCACGAGGAGAAGCTGCCCAACACCCACCTCAAACTGTGGTCTTAACACTTAATTTTGGAGATGAAGATGGGAAAAAGTCAAGCCCAATGGTAGCTCCAGATTTTTACAGGGGCCTTAGCGAGCACAAAGTGTTTCAGTCTTTCCAGGACCGATTCCGGTGTCAGAGGGCAAGTGGGAAGCACGGACAAACACATCGTTTGCATCTTTGTGTGCAGCCTTTGCAGTATGCGTTTTGCTAACCTAATCAGATGAAGATAAACACCTTGCAATATACTGTATAACTGACGTCAGCTTTTTGTGTGCTTGGAATGATGTCAGCACCAGCTTTGCAACTACACTTTAATCTCTTGAGCAGAAATAAATGCAGCGGCTAACCTATTACTTTCCACAAGCTGCCACAGCAAGATTATTTTATTTTTCCCCTGCAGGCTATGGATGCTGTGTGAAGGAGGCAGGAAAGCCAGAACAACATGATCCACTCCTGTACTGTGAGAAGTCTAAATGAATTTAAATTGAATAATAACTAGAATAAATGACACCTCTCAGCACACAAGTCAGGCTCATTTAGGCCATTAAGAAACGGATTCCACTCATTTACATCAGCACAAATATTATCAAATTAATTTCTCAGGATTTACACTACCATTACTGTAAATACATTTTTCACCACATTTACATACACTCACCAATATACTTAAAATTTTCCAAGCCAAATATGGCCTAGTTTCAAACTTGTATAGAGGCCTCTGGGGAGGCATCTCAGGAGGATCAAAATTTCAAGCAAATAGCCTGAATTGGCTTAATTCCGAAGTCAAAAAAGCAGAAATAGAGGCACAGAAACTGGTACCAACAATGTAACTATCAAGGACACTGGGAAAAGCAAAAGTCAGTGCCAGAACTGGCCTGATTCAGGTTGTTGGTTTGTTTTTGGTTTTTTTTTAAATTTTCCTCAGTCATTTTTCATGTTGCAGTAGAATTACATATTACAGGTCATTTATACTCCGTTTTACTTATGCTTTGATTTCAATTTGTCTCATCTTGTTACCCATTTTCAACATTTGCTTCTACTGAAAGAATGTGAAAGTTACAAACCAGTTGTTAGCTATACTGTCACTTATTAAATTAGCAAGTTTTTCATATAAACCTTAGACAAAACTTTAAGAATAAAGAACTGATCATTACTAATTCTTTTGGTATTCATTATGCTATTAGTCACAGAGCTCACTCATACATTTCCAAATTTCAACATAATCATTTCAGGATGAGAGTATTATTTTTTCCCTTCCCAATAATTTTTCCTTGGCATCACATTTCATACCCTTGCTCTCTGACTGCCAGGAAAGTGCAGTTTGGAGTTTTAGGGGCTTGAGTTTGACTTTTTTTCAGAAACACAGATTTACCAAGGTTATTTCATCTCTAAGAGAATGCATTTTTAATTGACTTGTTTATCCCCATAACATATGCACACCTCAGTAAGGCTAAGGGATCAGGTTATATGACATCATGGTGCCAAAGGAATAATTGTCACTTGTTTGTGCGTTCTTGAAGAAAAGCGTGTAGCTTGAAATCACACACAGTGCTGCCTTGACAAAATAAATATTGTGGTAAATAACAAAATTTTTAAAATTATCTTTTTTTTTTTTTTTTTTTTTTTTAATTGGGAGGAGTAGAGGAGACAGAGGGGCTGAAGGGCCTCTGCTCCCCAAGTCTGCCATAGGATCACATTCCATGAACTGGTTTTGTTTACAGACACGGCTTTTCACCCTGCACAGATGTGAGAAGATCATCCCTTTCCCCAGAACAGGGAGGCAGCTAAACCCATCCGACAGTCACTGCTCAGCTAAATCCTGCATCCCACTGCAGTTGCTACCCAAATCGAGGGTTGAGCAGCGCTAAGAAAGCTGTTGAGGCATTTCTGCAGCAAACAGTGCTATATCCGTAATCCACTAACAGCACCCATGAAACAAGAAGTTAAAAAAAAAGAGCCAGAAATCGGCTGTTTGAATCACAGATCCCCCTCTCAGGTTTCAGTTTAGGGACAAGAAAGCTCCGAAAACAAGGCACCCTTTCAGCATTTTATAAAGCTGACTTCAGCTGCCAAAGGATTCCTCCGCAGCAACACCAAGACAGCTTTTGCCGCGAATTAAAAAAATTCACTGCAAACGAGCAATCATTAGTCAGCCACATTTTTCATACAATTACTGGCAGTGAAAAAGCAAGCATGCAGGTTGCTGTAAAGTAAGGTCTAACTACTTCCACCCAAACAGAACAGAAGCCGTTCACATAAGTTTTAGTGGGGGAGAGGGAAATCCTCAATGCTCACCCCTCCCTTTCTCTCTATGACTGATTACAATCTGCTTTTTTCTGAAAAGCACATTTATTGTGGGAGTTTGATTTGAAAGAATTTCAAGTAATTTAAACTTTGGCTGCAGGCATATAGATCACTTAAAAACTGATCTTCAAGTGTTTCTACATGTTAATAACATTTCTGGTTGGTGCTATAATCAACGGTTTCAATTCTCAACCTACCAACTGAAATATTCAACACATGCCAGGAATTACCTAGGATGAAATCACATAGCACAAAGTTAGCCAGCCTGACAGTTATCTCTGTGCTAGCACTTATGGTGTAATACTCTTATTTTGAAGTTGAGAGGTTTGGGGCTGGGGGGTTTCTTTAGGGGTGATCATCAGCCACTTAAAGCTTTTTCAAACCATAAAACTGCTGAAAACAGACTGCATCCTGGTTCAAATCAAAGCCCAATTCAAATGGTCTTTTCTTAATGGACCAGGATTCATCTGTCCTGCCTCATGTTCACTAAGCACGTTAATACTCCACATGCACTTCTACATGATCTCACTGATGAATGACAGAAACAGAATCTAACCTTAAATAATAAGACAGTAAATTAGGAGGTGCTATTTCAGATCCATCCTTCTGGAATTGAGGCACAAATGCAAGATGCACATTTCTCTAGATCTTTGGAAAGTGAAAATGCCAACTTGCTCCATTTTGGTATCTCTCCAGCCAAAGAGCCTCCCATCACCAAAAAAACCCATAGTTCTCACTGTATTTCAATACCCTACTTGAAAAAGGTAAATGGGCTTGATGATAAGTGGTAGGGACAAGCGAAAAGAAAATAAACAAAATAAAAACCAGTTTCATTCATAGCAAACTGTAAAATTTTTGATGAAAAGGCTTACAGTGTTACCTTGTAAATATGTAAGTGCTAAGCTTTCTCAGCTCACGGGTCTGGCAAGAGCTTGTTAGCAGCACAAAAAATACCAGCTAAATGATCCTAATGCAGCAGACTCCTGCAACACCTCAGACATTCAGTAAGAACATCGTTCACCACTAAAGTTTAGTTAAATATGCACAATTTTATTTATTGAAGAGATTAGGACAAAAACATTAAACCAAATACATGACAAAGCACCAGAGGCAGTAAAACCCCACCATGCACATCACCAATCTTTCCTCCTATAAGGTACTTATAAAATAAAAAAAAGTCCTTCTTGACACAGCACCATCTTCAGAGTGTAAAAACATTACTCCTTTATATTCTTAGTTACCAAAATAGAACCAAGGCAGGTCAGCTGCAGCTAGCTTTGTCTCTTGATAAAGAACTGTGAAACATCCTCTTGAGAGTGGGACCATAACTTTCCTGCAAGGCAGGCAAATAGCATCCATACGTCAAATGCCAAGTAGCTGTACGCACATGCCACATACTATAATTAAGCACAAATTCAAGTAACATTTACATACTACAGAGTCCACATGTACCTACCCAAAAAACATGACCACTTCACAAAACGTATACAGGCAGTAATATCAGAACAACTGAGGTACTGGAAACACAAATATTTATGCCAAGAGATTTCAATATCATACAGCAATATAAAAGCAGTAATAAAAACATTTGCCAGTCTAAATCAAATAAAGCTATCTAGAAAAAGAAGCTAAATAAAAAGTTATTTAGGGACAGAAATACCTGAACAGAAAAGAAGTGTGTTAACTACAGCATGTAACATGTCATCCCAAGTCAACCCGTAATTGAAGTACTGGCTTAATACATCACTACTGTGACATTTTCTTCAATAAATAGAATAAGTCTTGACAATACAAAAGGTGCATATTACTGTGTATGTTTCAAGAGGAATATCTGTAATATAAATGTTCAGCTTATTAATACCCTCTTATTTCTTATTCTGGACATAAACAAAAATCAAACCCAAACAATTCTTTTCCCAAGTTGAGAGGAATTCAAAGAAAAAAACCCATAATACTCTTCTTCAATAATAAAGAGCCCTCTATTTACATGTGGGCCAGTCAGTTAAAGAAGAGATTGGTTCTCAGATAAAGACACGATTAAGGGCTTTCTGCCCTCTCTAGTCATATATGTGCAGCATGGCAGATATGGAAGCCAGTATCTCATATCTTTAAAAAAAAAAAGTTATACAGTTTTCTTCTTTTTTTTCCCCTATTATAGCAGTAATGCATCTGGAAGTTCGAGTTATAATAGCTTCCTGCAACAAACCATTTGACACAAAACAGAACAGCTTGTTAAATGACAGTTACTTCCCCTTAAGGGAACAAAGCATTAAAATGTCATTTCCTGACAAGAATATTAAGTAGTTTATTTAGAAGAAATGAGTTGAAAATAGCTATCAAGAGACATGAACTGAAATTTTGTTTGTTTTTAGCACCCACTTTTCATGTCCGTCTTTGTGCACCTAATTTTTTTCTTAAATTAATCCCGTTAATTATTAGACATCCGATTTAAAAAAGTGTTAGCCAATTGTACTTTCCCTGAATAATGGCTGAAGTTAAATATCTAACAGTGCGATGCCAAGATGTGAGCTGAGGCAAAAAAGTTTCTATTTGTCGTGAGTTACCACTATTTTTAATGGAACAGAAACAGGAGTGATACAGCTGCACCAGAATTGGCATGTGCAGTCTCCTTGGCTCCAAAAAGGTGAGAAGCTACAATTGCTCCATGCTGCCTTTTCTCCTCCAAATCAATCTAACCTGATAGCAAGCTCCCCCCGCCCCCCAATCTGTCCCCATGCTACATTTGTTATATTAGCTCCATGTGGAGGTTCCTTCTCAATCCGAGGACCTCTGAGTGTCTTTTGCTACCAAGCTAGGCTGATGCAGGATGTGATTTAACACGGTCAGGAAGGGCTCCTTCATGTGTCCATCTCCAGGTTGTGTACCTTCTGAACACCAGTCTTTGTGCTCAGTTAAAGAATGGGTCCAAGTCTTCTTCCATGTTGACATCAGGCACCAGCTGATCTGATACTTCCTTAGCACCATATCCTGAATTTGATACATTAAAATCTGTAGAAAACCATGGATGGTCCAGAATTTCCTGTGAAGTCAGCCTTTCCGATGGCTCCCGACGCAGTATGCTACGTATGAGGCATTTTGCCTTGGGGGATAGAGTTTCTGGAATGTTAAACTGCCCACGACGGATCTTGCTGAAGAGGGAACTAGGCTCAATGTCATGGAAAGGATAGCGTCCAACTAGCATGGTATAAAGCATGACACCTAGACTCCATACGTCCGCTGCTTTGCCAGAGTAGCTGCCATTTGTGTTCAAGATCTCTGGACTCACATAGGCTGGGCATCCATGCTTATCAGAGAGAGAGTCATCATTTCCTCTTAAAATATAAGCATCTTCTAGGCTTTCCAATTTCACTCTAGTCCTGCGGGCAAAAAAAACAAAACCATCAAGGTAAGCAAACATCAAAACACAAATTCCTGGCCATTACAATTACATGTTTATAATAGTAATACTCTACAAAATTCAACAATCACTGAAGTGCATCAGTTTAAAAATCCCACTCACAGCACTTCTCACAGATTATTGATACTGTCTCTTCTATACTGGTCAGAGATACTAGGGACATATAGGGGATATCGCCACACACACAACTACAAAATTTTTAAATACAGTTATGTCCATAAACTCATTAGTAAGGTCTTAAAAAGATAAAAGTAATTGCCATATTCATGTGGTTGGTAAATTTTACATAGACATGAATTCCAAAAGGAGGCAAACCTCAAAATTCTTTCTGTGTTGGCTGCACCCTAATGTAGGACCCATGCCCAAATAAAGCTTAGTCCTAAGTAGACAAGGTTATTTTGACACTTTCACATTGGTGTGGCAGTTACTTGCACCTGTAATTTCACAAGGTTCAAGAGGAATAAAATGGTCCCTCTGCTGAGCCTAAATGATCCCTCTGACCCACCAAAATTTTTTTGTATCCCAGCATCAAGGAAAAGCAACTTTAACAGATTTCAGTCTTTCTAAATAGACCTTCGGGCAAAGGGAAATCAGGTGAGCTGAATGCCACCAAGATTAACAGCAAGCTTATCTCCCCAGCCAAACCAGAGGAGCTTCTCATGTTGGAATGAAGAGAGAGACTAGCAAAGGGCTTGCAGAGAAATGACAGGGATGCCTTATCTAGACTGTAAACTCCTATTCACCTGCCAAGCACTGTGAACTTGTCATTGTGCTGCAGTAATTATCTCTGCAAGAGAATTTTCTTCCCTTATGGATATCACACAGGAAAAGAAAAAATGATGCCGAGTTGCTTGTCACAGCACTAGATGAACATAACCTTTCTTTCCTTTTAATTCTCACTGCTAGCATCCGTAACTATATTTAAAAATCTGTCCCTGTTAAAGGCATCCAAAAGGATTACCGACCACCCTTTAGACTATCTGCCAGCAATGGTTGCTTTTCAGAGCAGAATCACTACAATGTGACATGACTTGTCCAGTGCATCTGGATGGAAGTGACCTAGCACTAGCACAGACTTTCTTTTCAGCATCTCAGGATCATAACTCAGCTTTGGATATTACTGTCCTTATCTCTCAACCTCACTGGTCTGTATCATCACTCTTAGCCCTGTGTCATGGCCATGTTCCCATACCACAGACATTCACAGGCAGGGACTGAACTTCATCCCAGAAAGCAGAACTTGCTTTTCTTGACTAAAGCACATCATTTAACAGGCATTAAAACAGACAAGGAGAGCCCTGTTTCTTAAATGTTTACTGAAGACAACATTGCTCGGGCTTGAGCTGCAAAAGACAGCTGGGCCAGTTTTGGCTTAGACTTGGTTCCAGGGCAGCTCAGCGCTATCTTCTTTGAACCAACAGAAGAGCATTTTACTCTGTGGAGTACTCCAGCGGCAACGGTGCCATAAACTCTCATAATGACACTTGGACCTTTTCAACAGCTAGAGACATTTACTAGCAGAGGTGAAAGCCCCTTTGGCAACGTGCCTCGAATCAAGAAGTCATAAATACAGAATTCAGAATACCTGGCTCCCAAGCAATGTGTCAAGGCAGCTCCCTCTCTCCTTAAATAGGCCAGTGTTTTCTCCTCCAGTTCGAATGCTGATGGGGTTTGCTCAACACACCTGCTTCCTGATTAATTACCCATTTCCAGCCTAACAGCACTTCTCCCAGTGATGGACAACCCCCTCATTATCACTCAAACAATACTTTACAGCAGCAATACCTCACACAGGAAGCTGGCTGCAAGGAGAAACGTAACTACAATTATCAAGACCACAGCAATTTCCCTCTGTACACAGCTCAGAGGGTCCAAAACAGGAGAATGACTAGAGAAGAGCCCTTTCACAATGCTCAGCTTCGACATGTTCCTGCACCTGCACAGCGTAGGAAGAGCAGTGAGGAGAAACGCCCAGAGGAAAAAAAAACCATCAAGGCAGGTGGAGAACAGAGAGGAGGAAAGGAAAAGGGAAGGCAGGGACATGAGTTGTGGTTCCATTTGCATTGCCCACCTCAGTTTTTCCATTGAAAAGTGTGTGTAGCAATAAAACGGTGAGGCCAGCTACTCAAACATGCATTAAGTCACTGAACTGCCAGACAGGAAAGCATCAACTCACTCCTGCAAGCTAACAGAAGCAGAACACACACACACAGGGAGCGGGGCAGAGCATGCTATTTATAAACAACTTACAGAAGGGAATTCACCCCACACACACACTCTCCTGCCATCTCAGTGTCAACAGCACAGGGAAACGCTGTTTAGTCTCCCATCCTATTTTACATTTCTGAGAGTTGCCAAAGAATTTAGAGATACAGTTCAATGAGAAGCTTTTATATTACAGAAAATTATTGGAATTCCCTATCTCTTATTTTCTACAATGGACGTGGTACAAAAGCATGAAGAGGAGACTGCAAGATGTATCAAAAAATAATCTTTTTCTCCAACAGGAGAAATAATTTCTTGATAATAAAACAGAAGCAGCATACAAAAGCCTTATCCCAGTCTTGCTTTTCTTGCAAGGTGCTGCAGGCTGCAGCTCTCCATGCATGCTACAGCGGGTTTTGTTTAAGCAAGCAAATGGAACAACAGCTGGCCGTTATCTGCCTGCTCCTCCATAAGCCATAGCCAAATGAAGCAAACACTCAAACCAGGTTTTTTATCCTGCTGAGTTGACAGGCTTTGAGGAAACAAAAGGTCCCAAATTAAACAAAAACACAACCTTCAGTTCTCCTCCTCCTTCCTTGCCAGCCCCCAAACCCTCAACCAGTAAGACCCTCGTGCATAAGGTGCAAGTGGTTGAAATGGCTGCTCCACAACGAGCCGGTGCTACAGTGCAGCACTGGACACGCCACTCCGCGCAGGTACGCATTTCCCTCACAAACTGCATCTCTTGAGCACGTACTGCCAGGTACACAGCCTCAGCGTGACTTTCTCCCCCTCCCAATTACCACCAGAAGCAACTCGGGTGTTGCTGTTTTCATTTCTAAGGTTGGGTGTCTTTGCAGAAGGTGACAACACAGGTTTTCCATCCTCACAGCAAGGAGAGGGCAGGAGCAAGGGAAGGGCTTGCCGGCACAGCAGCAGCTTGTACGCTTGGCGCAGCCAGTGCACAGCAGCGCTCACGAGCTTTTGCTGCCAAGGGCCCTGGCTCAGCTCTGCCGGCACCCCTCACTGCAAGCCAGCACCGGGGCTGGGGAGACCCACTCCAGCCTGTTTTCACCCATGACAGATGACTTCACGTACCTCAGCCTCACATACAGAACACAGTCTGTGACCATAATACAGTTGGGTAATATGCAGGTGTAAACGGCAAGTCTCACTCCCCTTTTTACAGTCATTTCACGTTTTTTCAGGCAATCAAAAAGGAGCAGCCTGGCTCAGGAGCTGCTATTTCCCAGCACACGGCACCCTATCTCTGCAAGAAACAGCTTCCAGCTCTGGCTCGCCTTCCCTTCCTCCACATTTCAAGCATTCCCTAAAAGAGCTCTGTTTTCTGCAAGCCAGAGAGCTTTTTTTAGGGGGGGTGGAGGGGAACAGGAAAGAAGGGAGTCTAAATACACAGAAACGCAGAGACACGCTGGATGAGAAGCAATTTTTTTCTCCCCCACACACTCTCTCTCAGAGGAAGCACTGAAATCAAATATCCAGGAAAAAGAATAAAAGCCAACAACAACAAACAGACCCTCAAAATCACAAGTAGTTTCTGAGAATACAGAATACTGCAAAGAGTGGGGAGTGCATCCAATTGCAGAGCAACCAGACAACCCTATATTCGACACTTGGCAGGCAAGGGGCAGACTCAAAACCAAACACTGAGATGTGAAATCACAATCAGCTTTGAAATGCCTCCCGTCACACAGCAGAAAAAGGACAAACAAAAATAATTCTCTTTTTTTTTAAAAGTCACATTTCTAAAAAACTCTCATTCTCTAAATAATTAACTCACATCAGTCAACTGAAGGACCCCCACAAGAGAAAACAAGTTTTCCAAAAGCATCAGCATTCGAGTTCGACCATTCAAATGGTTGCAACAAAATTAATCCCTAAAGTTCAAATGTAAGCTACTGCCAAAGCCGGATGAGAATCACTTTGTACACATACTGTAGGCAACAAAGACTTTTGTCAAGGCTTACGTAATTACAGTACATAATTTCAAGTTTTAATGCAGACCCTGAATAAGCACTTGGAAAAAGAGCATTATGCATCTATCAGATCATTGATAAAACACTGCATTAGTCTAATGCATTAAAAAAAAATACAACCCTGAATCATGGCTATTTAAAAAGGGGAAGCTATTCTGCCTATGAATGCTTTCCCATTACTGGTGAATGAAACCACAGAAGTGCAATCAGAGGGCAGCAGCAGCACTCAGACGGGAAATGCGTCTTTGTCCCCATAGAAACCGTCAGGGAAACCCATGAAAAACAATACCACTCTGAATTTCTTATCAATATGCCATTCATTACTTGACTGCATTCAGACTTTGCTCTTCAGCAATGTAACAAAACCTAATCAATTAAATGTCTTCCAGAAGATTCTTCAATGCAACCTCCTGAGTTAGCACCCAATGGCTTTGTTGCACATCCCACACTTTTTTTCAGAGTGATTCGTATTATTCCTCCCTGCAGAGCTTAGGGGCTACTGGCAAACTGCTATCCTGCCTTTTGACACTAAAGCCAGGGCTGTAAGAACCCGACATTCACACTTGCTCTCCAAAAGCAAACACAATTTCCATACCAAAATCAGTGGAATTATTCAGAGGGCTCTAAGCTCATAAAGCAGAAAGAAAAAAAAAAATCTGGAACATTTAAAGCAGAAACACTGACTGAAAGTCTGAGTGTTTCAGAGGAAAATATCTCCAGTGCAGTGAATAAACAGTCAGTAGTAAAGGAGCCCATGCTGGAATCAATGAAAGCAGTTGCTTCTACTCTGTCCCTGAAGCCATCTGTGTGGGAAGTAACACCTGAACCACAGCTGAGCCACCGTTACCATTTTGGAAACACTAACTGCAGACCAGACCCACAATTTTAGTGCAGCATCATCCCCCAGATCAGCTGCTTTGGGAGAAGATGGAAGAAGCCATCCTGCTATGAACAGTCCAGGTACACCATCCACTTGCTATTCAGGTTAGGTCAAAATTAGATGATCCAGATTTACAGATTCTATATAGCAACTTCATGCTTCCAGAGATCAGAAAACAACCGTCATCACCATCTGAATTGCCATTTTATTCATATGACTGCAGGTAAATATAAAAGTGGCAACTTCTAAACGGAGGAAGTGCCTCACAATGTTCCCTCCTACATATAAAAAATGAAGGCACCCAAGCAATGCTATCTCATATTTCAACATTACTCTGACTGAGGCCAGGAAAGCCCTTCCCTAGGTAGAGCACTCAAGCCATCAACTGCCCAGTAGATCAGGGATTGCTCCTCTGTGGCCAATAATTTACAGGTCATTTAATCCAGGTCAGTTGCTAGCACCCCATCATAAAGCCGAGACCAGCACGAATGCAATCATGCCAGCAGAGTCACAAGGACAGGGAAAAAAAAAAAAAGGGTAGCTCGACATTGAAAACAGTTATCTCTTGCTAATTGATTATTTTTTTTTTTTTTTAACTAAGGGAATCTCTCCTAAATAATGCAGAAGTACGCTGCAGTTGTGGAGACAGTGAGATAGGGAAGGTGGCTAATGAAACCCTGTGCAGATGATTTGCAGCTTGGTGCAAAGACTCATTCTGAACTCAGAACTACCCGATCTCCTCCGGGGGCGGTGAGGCACGCAAGATCAGAGGGGAAATGTTATGCCATCAATTTAAATCCTGCTCCTTTTAGCGTAAGATCCCTTCCAGTGCATATCAGCACACAGCCTGGGAGTTCACCGCACAACATCCTACACAACTTCAGGGGGAAAAAAAAAAATACCAAACCGTGCACAAAGGCTGCCAGACAAACCGTCTCTTGCATAATGAAACAGGCTCAAGGATATGTTTCGAAAGACAACTGGGACTTGCAGGCAGTGCAGGTTTACAGAATGAATCTTGTTCCTAAGGGAAGATTCCCTCACTGGTACTTCCGCAGAATAAGGAAGCCTCTAAAAATTACATATCCCCCACCCTTCCTCCAAAGGGATGCTACAAGCACACTCAGCCCTGCCCCGCACCCCCTTCCTGATGTGCAGGACCCAGCAACTTAGGGCTTTTAACTCGTTTCACGCTGGTTTATTTTCTACAGAATTTCACTTTAAAAAATGCTTGAGACCACCCTCTTGCACACCTCCAGGAAGGGCTGGGACCCCAAAGACCTCATCTTTACAACACTCAAATAGGATTGCTGGGAACAGCCTGTCCTGTACACCATACACTTAATTTCTTCCATGCCCTTATTGCCTAAGGAGACAACGCATTCCCCAAAAAGTAGGTAGGTAGGTAGCGATGTGTGTGTTGGGGTGCAGACTCTGAAATTCAGATGCAGACCCTTCCATAGAGGGGCTCGGTTACAATACTGAGAGGAGTCCATTATTTGATAAGCATCTGGCTCAGAGCAGCTACTTTACCTCACTTTTACCTTTTTAGATCACATAGAAGGTCAGAGTTTTAAAAGGCTCTGCTGGCAGCTGTATACTGTGTTCACCATCTTTTCTAGGTCTTTTCATACAATGCATGGTGAAGCTCCATAGGAAAAGGAGACCAAGATTTTATTTTGTTAACGTAACTCTGCATGTTGTGAAAAAAGCGTTACACTTTGTGAGCCTGCAGTGGGTGCTCAGCACCTCTAAAGCAATGCCATTATTTCACAACCCCACTGGAAACCTTTTGCTTAGATGTCTGTAAACCTGTCTCCAAGGAGTATACATCTCCCAAAAAGCAGGTGCTGAAGACTAAATATGCCCCAGCTTGGCTCCTGTTTACAATGTCAACCTTTCCTCTCCCTCCCAAGCCTGAAGAAATCTCACGGTGTGATAGCAAGGACAACTAGAAGAAAAGGCAGCAGAAGAATTTCACCATAACAGTCCACTGCAGCTGAAGCTAGCTGGCCTCCCTGTGTCCCCTCCTCACCCCCAGCACAGAGGTCCACAGAAATCTTCAGTCTCCACTCAAAAGTCAACATGGAGTATTTTGCACCAACACTATGAATGGAGGTTTTCAAGTCTTCAGAATGACCTGCTGTTGAACTCTTAATGCAAGGTCTCAAGAGACATCTATTTCCCAGGACTGCAAAGCAACTATCATCAGGGAGATCAATCCTGTGACGGGCATCTCATGATGGGCACCCAACCATGCCAACCATGTCTGGCATTACAGCCAACATGTAACGCAGCATTCAGCCAAAGGCACCTCTTGGAAAGTCAGACCTCCTGGCTGGGGAGGTCTGGCAGGACATGGGAACAACCTGCAGCAGTACAGCCCAGCCTAAAGGCAGGTCCCCAGGCAGGGCTCCCCTCCTCCTCCAAGCATGGCACAGGGCTGCACCTCAACACCACTCTTCAGCAGAGCTAGTAGATGAGGCTGCAAAGGGGGAAAGACTGAAGAAAGAGTGAAGAAGAGATACAAGTTCAACTATGAGCCAAATACCAGAAGACAGCACAGTCCATGGGTAAAGCCTTCTGCAAACTTCAGAGTTGGGTACTACAGCAAAGGCTCTCACCACTCATGGTCTCACTGAAGGGCCTTGAGCTGACTCAAGGTCCACTGGAGGTCCCCATTCTCATTCCCAGGCCAGCCAGCAGCCAACTTTTCCCTGGCTTTTGCTTTTGTTTATGCACTTAGGTGAAGCACTTAACCTCTATGACCGTATATGCCCTCAGGAGATTTAAGCACTTCACAGGGCTGGTGTGATGTTCAACATCTGCAGATAGCCTCCTGCATCCCACTGGGAAGGGTACCACATACCCAACAAATCCAAAGTGTGCTGCTCCCAGGAACACTGGGAGAAAACAGAGGCTTAGTAACCAAACCACATGAAAGCAAAAGGGAGCACGAACCCTTCTGTAGAAAACAGTTGTGCAACTGCTTCATCCTCTATCCTAAGCTTGACAACAGAGATTTGCTGCTTGTGAAGAAATTTGCCTTCCTCCCCATATTCTAGGAATCATTTCTTGGTTGAAATCTGATCTGTGATTCTCCACTATTGAAGAAATTATGCTCTTTGGTCCTGTGGCCCCATTCAGGGTATTGTGTAGTGCTTAAATGACAAAACAGATGAAGACTGGTTTTGTTTCTGTATCTTCTGGTATTTAAAGAGCACTCCTATTTTGTTTGATTTTCTTCCACTTTAGGACTCTCTTTCTAGGACTCAGGGAAAGCGTTAACTTACATCTTCTCTATGGAACTGTAAGTAAAGCAGCAAGTTCTAACACAATGGGGAAAAGCAGCTGACCACATTACAATTTGACAAATGCTGGGGAGGAAACTTACCACTAACTTTAAGAAAATGAAAGGTCTACTTGGAAAAGCATTCTCTTTTTGTGGGATCAGTTTTGTATCACTAGGATTGCAAATAACATAACTAGGTCACCTTAAAGCATCATCCAGTCAAAGCTGAGAAATTCTAGAGGGAAAAAAAAAAACATTCTAAGAGTACCAAATAAATATGTTATGCTAACACAGGCTTTCTAAATTAGTTTATTGTACTGGCTGCATTCCCCTGGCGCAGAGTAAAAAGTGTCAAATTCCATTTATTTTTATTGAATCCTACCTGCCTCATATTTACTCAAAGAATACAGGAAAATTACAATATCTAAATACCAAAATTATTTTAATTTTCCCTTCAACAAGTATGATGAATGTACAAGGTCTTTAAGCTTCAAATATTACGACAGCTAATATTTTAATATAATTAAAGGCTTAAAAATGCACTAAAGAAATTAATAATCCCCTGACAGCAGAAATGCTCTTGTATTAAGAAAACCATTGGAACAACCAACACAGAAATGCTTGATTTAATTCTGAATCTTTGAGGTGGCTCCTTTTCAAAGCATCTGCTATATATCAGACTGATGAACTGCTTTATTAGTTATATACTATGTATAGTGCTATTTTTAGCACAACCCAAAAAGCCCTGCCCATTCTGCAACATCGTTATGGGACACCAGCTAGGAGAAGGGCACAGTCGCTCTGCTCCAGGGCCTACTACACAGCCCCACAACACCAATATTGACCTGGCTTAATATCCAGGACCAAAAAAATTACCAACATGGATGGAAACAGAAAACATACAAAACCACATGTTTTATCTTAGCTCATCTCCACTGTTTTGGATTCGAGTTTTATTTAGAAGTTTAAGGACCCAATTTTTAAAGTATTCAAGAATCTTATAGGTACTTTAGAAAGTCCAGTGAGACCCAGCATGGCAAGTCAGTGCTTTCCATATTTTCAGTGCTCTGAAAGTTACTGCCCTCATTTAACGGATGTGCTGCTGCTTGCTAACCCCGTCTTACAAAACATTTCCAGCCATGCTGTAATGTCTTAGAAGTTCTGCTTCATCAAGATCATCTGCAGGTTTAAGGAGCTTAAATCTGAAATTTCAATGCCACAAGACTGGCTATTTCACCTATCATTTACAAATGGAACCACAGACACACCTTCCCCAAAAAAACACAACCCCCCAACCTTCTTTCATGCAAAACAAAAAAACACCATAAAAGACCTTAGGGGCTTGGCAACAGCACACATCACTTTCATGGAATGCAATTTACCATATGTTCAAAATTTCTGTGGGTCAGGATTAAAAGAAGCTATAGATAAAGTACCTTGAAACACAGACAAATTATTTTTGTTTGTTTCCACACTGTGGAATTTTGGATTTAATTTTCAGTGCTGATGTATTTACACACATGCAATAGTAAGATGTAATATACCATCACAGTCTACCTTTGATTTAGCATATCAAGGGAATGTCACTAATAAGATTAGGACTCCTACAAAATTCTCAGCACTACCAGCCTCCAACACTACTTTTTTCCACCTTCTTACCTCCTGATTCATTACAGACATCTCAAGGCACTGCAATTCACAACATCCAAATAACACACATCCTTAGCAGTGACATCAGGAGGAGCAAAGAGCACTCATGACACTACTGGATCAGGAGTCTGAATCTTTGCAAATTCCAGGTGTAATTTAGATAACGGGAATGGGGTGAAAAGAGTTTCTATGCTGTATGCACCAGTCTGCAAAACTCCAGGAGCTCTGATTTCGTATTGAACTAACAGGATATCATTAGGATAAACGGAAGTCGTTGTACTAAGAAACGCTTTAACTGATTTTCTTTTTTAAATGATTGGAACTATGTCCATATATGTCCTTCACATTCCCTCTGGCTCCTCCAGTCTAGCAGCTCTTCAGCTAAGAGCAGACAAGTATCTTACTAAAAAATAAAAGAAACAAGTTTTCCATTCATGTGTTGCCTGCATGCTGGATTTCCCATCTTTTCTTCTATGAAAATAAAAACTGTGAGAGTCTTCAAAAAGAGGAAGTTTCAAAGCAGTAGGTACTAAAGGTGAACTGCAGAAAAACAGACTTGCAGAAATAGTTAAGAACTACTAAGAAAGATCTCCACTGAAGAACAGGCGACACACAGCAGCAGAGTTCAGACACATTTCTCAGAACATTATTTTCACCTCTTTTCTTCCTCCTTGGTTCATTACTAGCATCAAAGATCGTGCAGCACCCATTTCCCAGGCACTGCTTGCCGACAGCAGCTTCTGCAAGGCAGGCTGCTCGACACACAGGCATCCTCACCAGCACCAGCAGCCTCGGGGAGACGTGAGATTGGAGGGGTGCAAGAAACACACAAACACCTCCGTGAACCCGGAAGAACCAGGAAGATTTTTCAGCCTAAATATAGCAGCAGATTGAAAGTGATGACTGATTACAGTCTGATGATCAGAGCATGTGAAAAAAAGACAGTCGCTGTTTAGTTCTATTTCTATCTCACAGTATTTCATCTGTTTATTTAGCAGAGAAAGGACTGCAATACCTCTCTACTTACAAATCAACACTGCATTCAGATGAAAACCGCATTATGATTATCTTAAAAATAACCAGTAAGTCCTTTTTGACCTTTAAAGTGAATTATTGTATCATTACAAGACACTGTTCAAAGGTGAGTAACTGTGATTTTGCAGACGACAGTTACGTTAAAAACATTCATAAAAGCAAACGCTGCTATTATAGTACGCACCACTCTTCTTGGGTGGCTAAAGGTTTTGGCCCTGTGCCTCGTGTTGCATTCAGTTCCTAGTAAGCGGCAGGGTAGGAGTTCAAAAGTATGCAGCACAGGCCCACGTCTGCTCCCACTGCACTGCTCTGAGCTCATGCTGCCTTCACTTGAAGCAGCTTTTCCAAGTCCTGTCTTCCATGCAAAACCACACAAGTTTACATATATCTCCAGGAAAAAAAGTCTATTTTAATGTTATGATGTTATCAACTACAACAGAAAACAATCCCCTCCTCAACTATTTTGTACAAGTTTCCTTCTTATCTGAATCAGAGGTGCTATAATGCTGTTTAATTATTAAACTCAGAGTTGTGAAAATGCAGTTTACATCCATCTGCTTTGCATTTCTCTCTGAATGGACATTAGGCTAGTTTCATTTTAGGCTTTTTTATTTGAAGAGGAGGGAGGGGTAATCATATATATTGGGGCTGCAGTAGAAAAATAAGGAATAAATATTTGCTTTGCAGATAACTCCCTGAAGTGAATTAAGAGGTGAAAATATGTTTTTTATTTTTCATTTTGTAAAGAGATTAAAAGGAGAAGTTTATTTTGCAAAACTCAGCTTGTAATAAAATTAAAGTAGAGAATATTTCAACAGGATAGACGGTTGTCATTTTTATTTTAAGGCCAGGAACTTCTCTTTCCGGACTGAAATGTGTATTAGGTTTTTTCCTAATTCTCAGATCATGGACTTACTGAGCCTGTAGAAAACTTACGTGCCTCGGCTGTTGTTTAACTTCCCCAAACAGCCCCAAATGGAATTGATAGGCACTGGTTATTTTTAACAAAGCTCTCCAGAACATCTATTTCACTCTGCAACAGTTTGAACAAGCTTTCAGACAATTTATAGGATTTAACTAAAAGGGAAAAACATCTCCCCATCCTTTACCAAGATACGAAGAAGCACAAAGGCAGGCTCTGCCCCTATTTAGTTTCATTTTTTTTGTAATGGCCATCTTCCAATTTAATCCCTCTGTGAAAGCCTGACATTACTCTAGCAGCGTTTATTACTCTGGTGCCTTATGTGGAAGCTGAAAGCAAATACATGATGTAACGTAACAAAAAACTGATAACCACAAGGAAAGAGATATGAAGTTTCCACAGGTACAATGGTATAGCTACAGCTCAGCATCAGAAATAGCACTTCAACAATATACACAGACTATCCAGCTTTATTTCTTTCCCTGGCTTCCCATACTCTTCCCCAAATCATTTACTACCCAATTATCGAGAGGACGGTGTGCAGGATGGAGATACTAAAAAAAAAAAAAAAAAAAAAAAAAAAAAAAAAAAAGAGGTAGTTCCCCAAGTACCAGAACAGCTCTGATACTAAAAACAGGCACCCACACAGCAAGGCAGTTGTAGTCTTAGTATGATTAGTGACTACATAATACTCTCAGAAACAGCCTCCAGACCCTTCCAGCACAGAAAACAATAAGCTGTCCTCAAATCAGTCCTTCAAAGCACTGGTGGCCTTTCCCTCCAACCTGTCAGCATTAACCACATGGCCCAACCCTCTTTAACATAGTGGATCTTTTGCTTCTTTCCTCTTTTAACACCAGCAACATTTATGAAACCAGAGCTCTTACACCAGACATCTATACAGAGGCTTCCTCCAGAACACGTCCCCTCCTCAGGAATGAGGATGCTCCTCCAGGTGGAGATGCAGAAGCCAGGCACGTATGCAAACAGCACTCTATACTTACTTTACTCCAAAGCCTAAGCCAGAAGGCAAAATGGCACATCCATCCCATGATCAGGTTGCAGAGGAAAATAAAGGAAGTGTAACACTTGTGTACCATAAACGAATGGCACGGTGACAACGAAGGGCACAGCATCCTGTAACTCTGAGTATCTGACCTCAGGCAACCCGACCTGTGAAGTAAGGGAGACTCTTACCTTTCTTCATCCTTGAAAATAAACTTTCGCAGCTTGAGATCTCGCAGTACCAGTCCACCATCATGGCAGTGTGCAACAGCGGAAGCTATTTGATAGAAGAGTTTGGCTGCCTCCTCTTCTTTAAGCTTCTTGCAGGTACGAACAAACGAATGCATGTCCCCATAGCTCCTTTCAAAGAACACATACGCTTTTGTCTCCCCAAGAATTATTTCAGTAATTTGGTTGATATTTTTATGCGCAGGCAGACAAAAACATGGTGCTAATAACTCCTGGTAGCAGCCAATATCAAACACCTGCAGGAACAATGACAGTAAAGCCAGGGTTAGCGACATGAAGGACCGTGAAGTTATGGTACATCTAATTCTGTTAACAGAACCATCTCCAAGTACAATTTATGCTGCTGCTGAAGCTGCACTGATGTAAACAGGATGTCACAAGCTCACAGCACTGAGGACAAGACAAAACAGACTACATAACCCCACACAGAACATACGCGTGACCTTGACAGGAAAGGCCAGTCTTCAAAACTTGTAGCAAGAACAGTTCCATTAGCTAATAACGGATCAAATTTAGAATGTAATCTGAATTAAGCTCTGAAGACATAGAGGAGCTGGACACTTAGAAGAAAACGTGTTTATCTTCTATTTTCCATCCAAATAAACTCACAGAGAATATGGCCAGTAGCTTTAGATATATTAAATACACCCTGATCCACATGCCTCTCTCTCTCTCTTGATTTTTTTAACACATTAGAGCTTTAAGGATTTTCAGGTTTAAAAAAATCATCTAGCACTATTCATATTTACTTCCTGCCTTTCTTTCATCTCTGACAAACAGCAAAGTCACTTTCACTTTCAAAGTCTGTTTTACAATGGCTGTTTATAAGATCAGAAGGACAACCCGGCAAATAGCCCTGCCTGTTGGGAGTGCAGACAAACATCCTTCAAAAAGCAAAGACAAAACCACCCTGAACTCTCTGCATTTCAATCAAGTGCTCCATTAAAAGCAAAGTGTCCCTTTACTAGTCAGTATGTTATCACTGATCTTATGAATGAGCTGTAAGAATTAGAAAGGCTGCTGGGAAACCCAAATATAAAAAGTTACTATAATCTAGTGATGACGAATGAATCAGTATTTGAGTCAATTGAGAAATGCCCACATTACAAGAAAAAGAAAGACTTCATTGAGAATAACCGAAGTCAGTGTGCTAAAACAGAATAGGAGCAAAGTATTGATAGGAGTGATTTTTATTTTTAATTATAACTGCTCCAGAGGTACTACAAAGCAAGGGATTAGCATTTCCACCAGCATAAAAATTTGATTAATGTGTAACTTACTCTTGGGTGGTTTTTTACTTTGGTAAAAAGAATTTAAGGTAGTCATGTGTCATTCTAACTGAACATAAAAATGAAGAACTGGCATAGGTCTCTAACCACCTGGCTTAAACGGCAATTGTTTTTCTTCTTTTTGTATTCTAGTTTTTGTATTCCAATAACAGGTGTTTGTACCCTCTCCTAGAAGCAAATCTCCCTTTCTTTGAAGCTTTAAAAAGCTTTCAAAACTGAGTGAGAGAGATACGGTTCAATCAAAATTTACCTGAGGCTTTAAAACCTGAGTCATTTAACGCTTCAGAGCGCAGTCCTAACAAACTCCTTCCGCAGAAAAGGACCCAAACCCTAAGAAACTGGGACACCCCCTCCTCACACACCTCTTTCTCCCCCCACCCCATACCTGTGCTGCTATTACTCTGGCACAGGCAAACACAACCTTAAAGACAGGCTGCCAACAGATCCAACACATTTTACGGGGGGTACATTAGCACTGAGGCATTCTGGTGACATGGTGCGCCAGGAAAGCAGAACTGGGGTGGGAATGGGAAATCCCTGGTGTGTAATTCATTCCAGAGGAGAATTCATTGACATTTGAATCTCAAAACTCTTAACTACTACAATATAAGTGAATGGCACTTCTACAAAGTGGCTGCTATAAAATAAAATAAAAGGGGGAACATTCATATAGCTCAAACCCTTATGTGAAAAAAAGCCTTTCCAAAATTCTCTCCAAACCAGGTTATCCTGATATAAATTAGTTACATTTTGTGGTTCTCAGACTACGTTAAACAAGTAGGTCTGAATATGTACTGGTACTATGTTTCAAAGGGGAGAGATGGGAAGTGCTATCACACTGCTACAGTCTAGAATACCTTTTATAAAGGGCTTCTTTGTATCCCAGCTTTTAAGATCCCTGGCCTCAATTCAGCAAATGTCCAATAAGCTGCAGTTTGATTTAGTTCTTGCTGGGAATTGGAAGTGAGAAGTTACCATTGTTTGGATGCCACAGAGCCTTGAAGCAAATAACAGCGTCTGTACAGTCAGTGGGTGCAGCCAAATGAATCTTGAAGAATCATCACTACGTGTCTGTTATCCAAACCAATGTTTCTGCAAGCAATCTCTAACAGCATCTTCAATAAGATACCAGATAGCAGGTCTTTTAGCCGGAAGGCTACTTGACAAATAGTAGTCATGATACTGCAGGCATTTTAAAGCACACATTAAATTAAGATGAGCTCAGGACTGACAACTGCGTATTCACAAACTAGCAATTCAGGCTAAGATCATATTTTTGGAGCACAGCTAGAAGTAGTGCCTCGCACATATGGAAAAACTGATACTATTCAAATGTCAGGATCAGCTCAAAAACATACAGCTTAAATGGGAGGAAAAAAAATAAACTCAGCTCTTTGTGAGCTGCAGTTATGCTGTTCATACTGTTATCAAAACAGTGCCTTAATCCTGCAAACCAAACAGGAAACAAAGAAGAGCATAGCCCCCGCTTCACTACTTGCTATGCAAGTTCACCTATAATTTCATGCAGAGCAGCAGCTTTGAGGGCTCTGTTTATTTCATGAAAAGATGCCAATGTCCTAGAGTGCAGCACTGTACTACTGCAACGAGCAGGGCTTTCATTCTAGAAATTCTCATGTTCTGTTTCAGTTTAGTAACAAAGCATTCAGTTCAGCATGCAATATTAGTCCTTTGCAAAGTCACGGGCCCTTTTTTCCCCCTAAATAATCACACAAAGTCCTAGGTTGCCTCAACATCAGGTTTTATAACTCAATCAGTAAGCACATTTAAATTGCCCTCTGAACTCCAATCTTTACAAATAGCAAACGGGAGCAATTATTTTCACTTCCCTGCTACAGGCTAGTCCGCAACTTCTGATGAATCAAGTATGGGAAAGTATGAAACATTCAGCAATACTAGAATTAAACCCTGGAATACAAATAAGCTGTAACATGTCTACTTTTCCATTTTGCAGTTAGTTCGACACTAGAAATTTGCCCAAGATGGCCAAATGGCACAATTCCATATTTTGGGAACAATACAAACACTGCAGCATGTGTTGCAAGGTTGCAATTTGCTACGAAGTTATAAAAACTACTATTGGGTACTGCCTCAGTTTGCTGGGCATAAGTCTGGCTCACTACAGACAATGAGAATCGCAATTTAGGAACAAAGGAAAATATTCCCTCAGCCCGAAAAAAACATCCCTCTACAGATGTGCATGCATGTGGGTTTCTTTTTCCCACAGCTCACCTTTGAATAGTAGGAGCAAACTGGGAGGAGGCAGAGAAAAGCAGGCTGGCTACAAAGAGTGGGTTAGCTATTTTGTCTGCTCTTCTAAAAACCGTAGGTGTGCAGGTTTTATTCTTGCTCAGTTGTGCAATGGGGGAGGATGCTGTTTGCAAACAACCTCCACCGTGAGGGAACTCAGGCTGATTAATTCGATGTGGATTTTTTTTAATATCACTTTTAAGACAAAGCTGATGGCAATCTCCCCCCACCCCAGCTTCTCCATCCTCTTCCGTACCCCAATTCACAGAATAAGGGACAGGAAAAATCGAGGAAGGCAGCAGGTCCCAACACCTTAAAATTAGCCGGGGATTCCCTACTCCATTTTGAAAAGTGAGAGTGGGGAAGATAAGGCTTTCTCCTGATCTGAACTCACGTTAAGACCTACTTAAAGAACGGCTCTTTCCAGAACAATATCTCCCGGGTAAGAGGCAGAACTGGCTCCGGGCCACGGCTATAACGTGGCCATTGTCTAGAGAGAGGGAAAAGTTACAGGATGCGCCTTTAATCCTGCCTCCCTGCCTTTTGTTTCTCAACTGTTTAATAATTGAGCTACCCGACCGTGCTCGGTCCTCCTGCAAGACACGGGAAACCCACGCGCGACAGCGGGCTAGCCCGAGGGGAGAACAAGGAGGAGAGGTATTACCTTGCAGACCAGCTCCTCGCCACTGTGCAGATGTACGGCTCGGAAAACGTGGTCTCCCTCGAGAGGCTCCAACAATAAGTATTTCCCGATGCAAGAAACGCAATGCGACAAGTTCGGGGTCTCCGGCGGGCTCGGCGAGCCTAGATTCGGGCTAAAACTCTGGCTTGGCTCGATGGACCGTATGGACGAGAGCTCCTCAAAATCCTGGGTTTTATTCCGCGGTCTCCCATATCGTGCTATCGTGATAGGGGTTGACCTTTGTATGTTCATGAGTATGGAGAAGACCAGCCGAGACGCTGCACCGGAGCCCTGGCGTGGAGCGCGGTCCCTCGCCCGTCCAGCTGCGGCTGCCTTTGTGTGCCGGGGGGGGCGGGAGCGGGAGCGCGGCGGCGGCGGGCGACCAGCCTCAGCGCCGCGTCCTGGGCACAGGGAGAGAGCGCTCAGCCCGCGGCCCTTTGTTCCCGCCGGCGGCCGGGCGCGGAGCGGAGCGGCGCGGAGCAGCGCGGCGGCGGCGGGGCAGCGGCGCCCGGTGCCTGGGGGGGGGGCGGGCGGCGGCGGCGCGGGGCACGGAGCGGCGCGGCCGGGCCTGGGCGGCCGCCGCTCCCGCGGGGCGCGCAGCGCGGGCGAAAACAAAAGGTTAGGTAACGCGCTGCGCGCAGCGGGGATCGTCCTTTCTCTCTCCTACGGCGAGGCAGAGCCGCGCTGCCGCCGCCGGGCTGTAGATGGCGTGTGAGCCTCGCCGCTGGCGCCCGGGGCGCTCCGAAAATGCCCCGCGAAATAGCGAGGGAGCATTTAACTTGGAGCGGGCAGCGGCCGGGCCGACAAAAGAGCGCTCGGCGCGGCGGGAGGCTCGGCAGAGCCGCCCCGGCGGAGGGGGCCGCGCAACGGCCGCGCGGGCAGGGGCAACGGCCGCGGAACGCGGAGCACAGCAGCGCGCACCGCTCCGCGCCGGCGAAAAGAAACGCGCTGCCCCTGTCGCGGCCGCCTCGACAGAACAAAAAGTGCAACCACAGGCGAGGGGAGAGGAGCGCTTTCACCGTTCCACTGCGCAGCGGGATTTTCGGGGGGGGGCTCGGCGCCTTCGCGGCGTTTTGATGTAGTTCACGCACAAAGAAAAGAAAAACCAGCACGGCGAGAAGGGGGCTGACTTCTTACTGCAGGGGCTGGAAGGGCAAGAAGCGAAAGGCCGGGGGTGGGGAATAAACTGTAATCGTTTAAAAAAAAAAAAAATTGCAGGGAGCTGATTTGGAGTCGTCTTTTTTTTTTTTTTTCTTTTTCCTTGGAGGTAGGACAAGGGGGAGGAAAGGGATGGCCGCGCCGCTCCCCTTCAGCAAGGCATCGTCTCCCCCCGGCGTATTAATAGCTACTTACGTGGCGGGGACGCTGGCTGCCTCCGTGCCTCGCTGCCGGCCGCCGCACGCCCGCACGGTGCCCAGCGCGCAGGCTGACTGCCCCGCCGCCGCCGCCCGCCCCGGCCCGGCCCGGCCCGGCCCGGCCCCGCCGCCCACCGCGCCGCGCCCCGCCCCGGCCGCCCGCCCGCCCCGCCCCGGCCCGCCCCGGCCGCCCGCCGCCGCCTCCCCCCCGCCGCCAGCCGCCATCGGGGTAAACAAGGTGAGGCGTCCTTCCGCAGCCCCGCCGCGCTGTGCCGGGGGCTCCGGGGCAGCCCGCCCAGCCGGGGCCCCTCGTGCGCACCGGTGCGATGCTGGCCGCGGGTCCCCCCCGCTGCTGGGCTCCGGCAGGTCCGGCCTCTCGGGGGATTGCCCTTGCGGTTGGGGGTGAGATGTTAACTCATTAATTTTAATATAATAACAAATTAATACATAATAACAACAATACTAATAATTGATAATGGAATAAACGCCCCTAAAAGACGCGTCCGGCCGCGCCGCCCGGGCGCGGTGCCGGCTGCGTTCTGACATGTGCTGCTGGCGCCGGAGCCCGGGCCGGGAGGGCTTTTTTTTCTCAATGAAGAAACCGGGTTTTTTTCCGGGCAGCGTGGGTCTCCGCGTACTTACGGGAGCAAAAGCGGTTGCTTCCCGGTGCAGTCGGGTGGGAGGAGTTCTCCCGACTCCAGGCTTGTCTTAATTCATCCCCAAATTAAAAGGGCTGAGGGAAAACGTAAACCCTTTCGCTCTGCACAGAGAAAGCCATGAATGAGGTCGGTCTGTCCCCGCCCAGCATCACTGCGGTCTGCTAGGTTTTTTTCACCCGCTCCCCTTTTATTGTTTAAATAACAGGAATTTGGATGTATATTAAAGTTTGATGAGAGGCCTCCTAATGAGCCTGGCATTTACTCCCTGGTTTTTGTCTGAGTGTTGGTTGTGAATCCCTTTAAAACAACAAAAAATAAAAACCCCAAACAAAAAACTCACCACCACCCCCCAAAAGAAGACCCAAAACAAACCTAACAACGGTGAGAAGAGAACAGGGCGGTGGGGAGAGCAGGGCTCTGTCCCAGAGCTGCAGCCTGTGCAGGGTGATGCCAAGGGACTGGCCGTGTCTTGGCTCCCGTTTCCCACATCGGCACAAGGGAGGTTCAGAAATGGGTTGATTTGGGCTGCAACTGAGGACCTGTGGATTTGGATGATGCTTGTTTTGAGGGGTAGGGAGAAATGAGCATGCTAATTATGAAATAACCCTGATTGATAGAGAATGCTGTCCTGGAGGTGCCTCCTTTGGGCTAGAGAGAAACACCTTGTAACAGGGCTCCAAAGAGGCTGTCAGGACTCTTCCATCAGGGGAGACTTCAGAAATGGCTGTGGGTAGCTCTCCCTCCACAGCACGGCACCTGCCTCATCTCATCCCCCACACCAGGAGCTCTACGTGCCCTGTTATGCAGTTATAAGATAAATAACACTGAGAAGGGATCGTCCTGATCTTAAGTCTGGCATGGAGAAGATGAGCCTCTGGCAGAAGAGGGGATTTGACCCAGTGAAGGTCCCAGTGATCTGCAACAACCTGTAAGACGACCTGCAGACCTGGTCTTTGCTATCTGCTGTAAAATGAAAAGGTGTTTTCCTCCCATTCCTCACTTATTCCCATCACCTCTGAATACTCTGTAACTTTTCAATACCATTTTTAGAAATGGGATGAGCAGTGCCGGATACTGAATCATTGCAAATAAGGACAAGCCATAAAGTTATGCAATACATTCTCCAGTCTCACATCCTGTGATCCAAATCAAACATTCTTTTCTTAGTAGATGGCTTTTTACACAATTTCTCCCTTCCTCTGCCCCTGTGTACTCCTTCTGTCTATGACAAAGCATGAGACCTAGGCTCTTGCATCAACCTTTGTTCTCCAGACCAATGTTTTTTGTTTAACTTTCTTAGTTACCCAGCATCAGCTGGAGCCACAGTCCCTAGCAACTCTGAAAAGGCTACCCAGAGCCTCCAAGCCCAACAGAAGAAAAGAGTGAAAGGAGAAAGGGGTGAAAAATTTAGTTCATTCTAAGCCTCTAGTTGGAAACTCCTGATTTTTAATAGAACCTGAAGAAGTGATTCAGGGCGGAATGGGATACGCTTGCCATAAATATCCAAGTTTGGAAGGAACAGGTTATAAATTTTGCTTTCTGGATTTAATTCTACCCTAAGAGGCATGGAAGGATACATATAGTGGCAATGACACAGTTATCTATCCATGGGCTGAATTTTGCTCTTCCAGTATATTTTAATAATTTTACTTTCCTTTTCTATGACATCTTCCCCCAAACCTAACACTCAGTAAACATTGCTTCTGCTCTTAGATATGTCAATAAAAATACTGCCATTTCAGTCCAATGTTAAAGGAATAAACTCTGAATGAGCAAATCTGTATAAATCTCATAGAGGCATTAGGTGTACATAATCCCATGCCTGTTTTTACTGATCTAAGTCTACGTCTGTCATCTGAAATTGTAGAGCAAGGTCAGTGTTTAATATGTCAGATGTGAAAGGGAATCAGATCCTAAAAGTCAGATCAAAGTCTGAAGAGCAAGTCAGCAGTGAAGTTTTGTCTAACTGCTGCCTGTCTTGCATAGCTGTGGTGCTTATGTAGGAGGCATTAATGAAATGAGAAAGAGATGTTTGACTTGAAACACGTTGGCCAGAATGTCAGGGCTAAAGGGATGCCACTGGCTGGTCCAAGCCTAAATGCTGTGTTCACAGTACTTGCAGACTCTTGTTTGAAATACACTGTGTTGGTAGTGGCAAATATTGTTTCATTATATTTTTTTGCTTGAATGAGAGGAATTTTCTGAATATGTAATATAAACCAGTTACTGAATCAATGGTACCAAAGAAATAGCCAGCAGAATGTCATACAACAAAAATACCATGATGTCCCCATGACCTTTCTGAAGGTATTGATACATGTCAGAATGAAGGTTGCCTTCTTTCCCCCAAGTGATCTGGGGAGGATTCCTTTCAGAAGTGTTTATTAACTGACTTTTCATCTCTGGACTTCATTGTGCTGATCTACCTTGTCTGGAAACTGTCACCAAGAGACACAATCCCATTAGAAGTTTCTTTATCTTTTAAACAGACTCTGCAATTATCCACTTCTTTGATGATCGTGTCCATTACTATAGTGCTGAGTTCCCCCTCTGGAATGGCTCTTCCTGCGGGAAATACAGCTGGGGTGGGGGGTGGGGGGGGGGGTTTTCCCTGGAGCCTTATTGTCCCTTTTCTGATTCTTCAGTGTCCTGGGAGAGTCTATGGAGGAGGCCTTCCATTTTCATGCTGTGGAAAGTATCCACCAAGCTCTTCCCCTTTATGTATGCAAGGTTTATCTACAGCTAAACATCAGCAATAAATGTAAAATTGGAGTTTCCTATGTCAGAGACTAAGAAAAAAATATTAAAAGTGTGTTATAAATCTAACCTTGTGCAAAGAAAAGTATCTTTTCTGTAACTGACTTCCAATATGTTTTATCTTTTAGCAACTGCTTTTGCGTATATAGACTTTGTGTGGACAGGAGCCAACCCTCTCCTCCAAGTCAATAGCAGTCTTTCTTCCATTGATGTCAATGAGCTTAGATCAGAGCACAAGTCTTGTGAGTGATCAAAGACAGTTCTACATAAGAAAGACTTCCTTTTCCAGGTCAGTCTGCTCCTCGTCCCTTTACAGAAAATATATTATCAGCATACAAACACAAGCCAGAACAAAAAGGATGATAATTTTTGAAATGGTAAAATAAAGATCTTCATTTTATTTTTTGCTGATTTACAAAGTGGAGGGCTGAGCCTACTGGGAACATTAAACAACTATTAAGTGTTGAGAACTGTCATATTGAGAAGACAGTATTGTTCCAGCAAAATTAATCCAAGTAGCTAGCTCAAAATATGCTTGCAAGTACCTCCCCACCAGTTGTCAAGGCTGGATCCCCATGCCAACTTGGATATGTTTTTCTATTTTTTGTAATCGTTTTTTGTAATCATTTACACTAGAACTTTAGTATGTTAGTAAGAAAGGCTAAGCAAAATGACAAATCATGGGACAGTAAAGGGACAAGTCTTTTCTCCGTACATCAAGAACGGCAGTTCAAAGACATGGAGCAAGCATTTGTTCTTTAAAAAGAGGTGTGATTTTGACTTTTGGTATGTGAGCCCGTTTTTTATTAAATGAGCTGCTGTTAAGAGGTAACTTGACAAGAAATGTACCCATTTGCATGAACTGCACGTGTGGGGCTTACATGCATGTGCAATAAGGATACAACCGAGTATGTGAGGATAAATGCCTATGTGCCATATCTGTAGTCAGAATCAAGCCTTAGGCTTCATTCTTCACTCAAACAATAAAAAAAAAAGGTGTTATTGAATAAGTCAGTGCAAGATTTACAACTGACTACAGTGCAATAAAAAAAAAACCAAAAAAAAAAAAACCTCCACAAAGTAATTTATGTACAGAAGCCAGTTAAATGAGGTAGAGAGAAGCAGGTCCAACATTTCTGCAAGAAGTTGCCTTCTTGTTATATTGTACAGAAATTGTAAAGGAAAAAAGCTGTTAACTGAAGTGCTGTGAGGCTTGCCTTCATATGTTTATTCATCTGGGACCTAAGAAGTGTCTTAGTTGTCTGCAGGACAAATCTCTGTGTATGGGAGTGTGTTCTGCCTAGGAGGCAAAGCAGTCCTTGGCTCAAGAATCAGTCATCTTTGTCTCTGGTTCCAGATCCCAGTAAGGTATTAGGTTTTTCTAAGTGATAGTATTACATACCCAGATTTTAGCTGTGGCTATGACCACAGTATGTTCCCAGCCTAGCCATTCCTGGTTTAGAAATCTCCATCTGTGTGTCGGATGTGTTGCTGATGAGTCTCAGGTAGCATGGGCAAAAGCAAATTGACCTTCTAAATCACAACACTGCCCTCCAAATCAAACTGTTAAGACTGTGGGCTGTTGGCTACCCTGGTCAGACTTTACATTTTTCTGTTACCACTAGCTCTCATTATTTGCAGATGGCACCACTCCCAGAAGCTAAAAAGTGGTTGGGTCATGTATATCCATATCAATGTTATCCCTCACTAACTGAAATCAATCTTACATGGTGGAATTCTCTTCTGAACAGCCTCCTCTTTTAGCTTTATGAAATTAACTGAGGAAAAGCACTCCCTCACTGGTCAGATGTAAGTGGCATCAAATGTAAGTTATGCTAGTATTGCTAAGAGAAGAAAAAGGGTGGGCTTATTTCTTTTCTAATGGGCCAGGTGAGTAGAGCACACCCATGGGTGTAAAATCAGGAAGAAAAGTGCTATGTTTGCACATTCCAGGGAAAGCCTTATGTGCAAGAGAAGCTATTGAAATCATAGAATATGACTATATTATGGTCTATATTATATAATGTTGGGAAGTTATTTTCCAGACAAGTACATAACCTGAACTCAATCCCTCTTAGGCAGGTTTTGCTACCTCAGTTGCACCCATCAGCATGATGCTGGTGGAGGCGAATGTGAGATGGAAACATGACAACTGGATGTGCTTCTAGGAGCTGTTCTCCAAAACCTCATTGCAATCTTGTGTCGCCAGCTTTTTGGGTAGCACTGAAAAATGAGCAGGTTCCCAAAACAGAGCTAGAAAGAAACACCACCCCCATCATTCACAAAGCATCTCTTGATGTGCACAATAAATTCCCATTAGCTAAATTTGGATCCCATTCTTCACTCAGAAACATCTTTATTTTATTTACTGAAAAATGTATGTTGATACAGTTTGCACAGTTGCATTCACAGATGTTAAGGGTGTAAACCATCTTAAGACCATTTCTGACGCAACATGGGTCATTAGTTTACCTGGAATTGATTCCTGCTGAACAAGAGCAGGACTTGAGAAGGACTAGGCAGAAAAGACACCCAGCTCTGTGACAGTGAATTGTAAATGGTTGCAATAGTTGCCTATCCTTAATCTAACTGAAATTATGAGCCTTCAGCTTTTCATTGGATTTCCTTGAATATTTTTCTACCAGAGCAAAAGTTCCCCTATTAGACAGTGTCTGTTCCACATGAAAGCACTTACAAACCATAATTAAGTTATTCCTTAGCTTTTACTTTGATACACTAAATCTAAATAGACTTACCCTGTGGAGTCACTCCATTTTAGAGCCTTTTATCTTTTCATTCATATTCTTGTACTTCTTCCCTGAACTACCTTCAATTTGCCAACATCCTTGAGTTGCTGACATCAGGACCAACATTATTCCAATAGCTTTTACCAATGCCAGACACAGAAGTAATACAACCTCTTTACTCCCTCTTTGATGCTATCCGTTGGACACAGAAAAAGATTGCATTGTCCCTTTTAACAACGTGATTTCAGAAAGCTCTGGGGATCAGCTCGTTGTCTGCCGGGACCCCCAGTTCATTTTTCAGTCTCAGCTTCCCAAAAGAGAACTCTTCTTATGTGAGTAAGGCCTGAGATGTTTGTTCTTAAATAGAGTCTTTATGTTGGGTTACATGTGAAAGATGTGTTATTTCTTTTGCACCTGCTCCTCAAGCAATGTTGAAAAGGCATTGCCCACTTTTGCCCACTTCCAAATTTTGGTTAATTGAAAAATATTATTTGCAAAGGCACTACTTTCTACCTCTTTGCTGATAGTATTATTAATAAGCACAAGGCTTACAAGCAGTCCCTGCAGAACCCACTCTCTGATAGCCCCATGTTACATTAGGCTGTTAGGTCTAGTGATAGCCAGCTTTAAAACAAGTTGGTTGGCCAGGTGTGTTCATCACATTAGTTCTGATTTCTGTCAGAATCTCTTGTAATACTGTATGGCAAATGAATCCAAAGTCAAAGTATACAATATTACCACAATTGCTTTTATCCACCAAATTTGTAGTCTTACAAAAATAGCACATTAATTTGATAAGATCTTTCTTCCATTAATCTGTGTTGATTGCCATTAATTAAATTGCACTGTTTTAATACTTTATTAATTGACATTCCTATCAGCAACTCCATCACTCTGCCTGGAAAAGACGTCAAACTGACAGGCCCATAATTACCTGCTTGCCCTATTTTGTCTGCAGAAGCATTGGCAAAATATTAACTTTCTTCCAGTCCTTTCTCAGAAGGATGTTGGTTTTAGCCAGTGTGCGCATCTTTCTTAATTGTGGCTTTTTGAAGATCTAATTAAATTTTTCTGAGTCGCTGTAAATTATTATTCACATTTTTGTTGGTTTAAATTTTCTCCTCCAGGCTGGCTGATACATCTCTTCATTTTTTTCAGCTTTGTGGAACAGGATCTTTCGAGGCAATGAGTATAAATTTTACTGGTTAGGACTTTATCCTGCTTGCATGTAAAACATGTAAAATGCATTTTAAAAGCACATAAAACATAAAACCAACTCATTATCTCTTTCACCTAAGCAAACTCTAAATTTTGTGATTAATATTTCCCTGTCAGGATGAGGTCTAATGTAGAAGTTTCCCATGCCAGATACAGCTTTTTGAGTCAGGAAGTTGTTTTGTGTATTTTTTCTTGAAAATCCAAGAATGCTTTAGTACTTGCATCATGAGACATCCCTTTGCTCTCCCTTCAGATTTATCTTGCCAAGACTGAAAGTGCCATATATAGTGAAAGGCTTTTAAAAGGCTAATCGGGAAGGTCACTCTACACCCAGAGGTAGGGCTGGTTAGATGAGCCAATTCCGGGTTGTTTGGAACAAAGCCTTGCTTCATGCTATACTGTCAGTGTTACCACGCTGCTGGCACTGAAGACTGAAGTCCGTGAGAGCACTAAAACTGGAGAGTTTTCCTTGAGTGCTGGCCTGGGTTTCATCAGAACATATTAGCCAGGAGAAGTTACTGTCTGTCACGATTCTGGCTCAGCACTGTCCTGCTACTGCCCAGGTGTGTCCTAGCTTTCAAACGATAAGCATCAGGTCTGCCAAAATCTGGAGAAGAAAAACAAAACCAAGAAAAGAATCAGATCATTTCATTGTCCTTCTGCGTCTGTGCTCTGGCTGCAGGTAGCGGAGGTCTCTTTCAGGTCCCATGGAGCATGAAGAGTTGCAGCTCTGCAGGCACCAGCCTGTGCCTCTTTGTTTGCAAAGTGCTTCCTGTTTGGATTTCCATGAGCATTTTTTTACCCTCCATTTGCTTAAGTGATGACATCAACCAGACAAAAAGGTATATGATCTTACTCGGAATGATCATTTCTCATCTTCAAGCACAGGAGTTTTGTAGGTACACGAAAAACATAATGACCATAGAAAGTCAGACCAGTGGTCCATCTAGCGCAGTATCTTCTCTCTGACACAGGGCATCAGCAAATGTCTGTGGGAGAGGACAAGAACAGTGCAAGCATATAATGACACACCCTCATAGCAGTCTCTCAGTCCCCTCTCCCAGTGATTTGCAGCCCATTTGCTCGCTGAACCAGCAGCAGTGCCTTTCTATTTGATAGCCATCAGCGGATTTTTCTTCAGCGAATTCTTCTGATTTGCTTTTGAGCCCTTATGTGCTCTTAGCAACCGCAGCATCCTGTGGCCAGGCATTCCATAACTTAATTGTATATATGAAAAAGTAACTCTTTGTTTGAACTTATGTCATTCAAGCCTCCTAATTTCATTTGATACCCCCTTGTTACTGCATTAGAGGAGACAGCAAACAGTAATTCTGTATTTAGTTTCTCCCTGCCATTCATGATTTTATAGACCCTGTATTATGTCTTTCTCATCTCTTTTCCCAGCTGAAGAATCTCAGTCTATTTAATAATTCCTTTTATAAAAGATCTCATTTCACTGTTCCTTTTCTGCTTCTGCTATACCCTTTGGGATGAGAAACCAGAATCCCACTCAATATTCAGGATACAGCAGGAGAATGGATTTATAGTGACACACTGTTTGCTTCTGTTTTGTTCTGTATTTCTTTCTGATAGTTGTTGATACTGACTTGCTTTTCTGACTACTACTAATTGCTGTGCTGCATGTGACAGTCTGTGACTATGGGTGTATTCATGACTCTCAGATTTTTGTGTCCTCTCAGTGGTTAAGACCAGATCAGAGCCCATTGCTGGATCATGCAGTTAAGGTTATTTTTCCCTCTTGTGAACTGCTTTGCATTTATCAACATTGGATTTCCTCTGCCATTTTATTACCCAGTCATTCTGTAGCATAAAACCCCTCTGCAGCTCCTCAGAGTCAGCTTTCATTTTTATTACCTACCCCACATGAGCAAACAGTGAAGACACGTTACTTTCTCCCATTTCCTGATTGTTTTGAATATAGACTGCAGGACAATATATGTACTAGGTGTTCAGTATTGGGAGCAGCTGGCACCACAGAGTAATGCCAGAGCCAGCCTCCAAGGTAGCATACAGATGCAGTCCGTGAAAGGGGACAGACTGGAAAGAGAGAGCTCAGCCTTCCTACAAGGTTTTTGGAACTTCAGAGATAGGCTTGGCTCCTTTTCTTCTCCTTGAAAATGAACTACGTAACTGAGGCTCCTAAGTTGAAATCAGAGTCAGCTTGGGCTCCATCAGTAGCCAGCAGTGGATCTCCTTAAGGACAAGTTAAATCCTAGGTGAGCTAAAAGGAAGTTTTGTGTCTCTTTCCTTCAGCCGTAGGAGAAAATTCTCCATTTTTAAGCACCTGATTTAAGTATCTCCAATGAGATGGGATAAATCCAGACTTCAATTTATAGGCTTTTTTTAGTGAATTGTAGACTGTGCAATTTAACAAGCACAGGGAAAGTAGAGTTATATGGTATCACCTAGGCTGGAACACTGGCTATTTGAAGCATGTTATAGCTGATCTATAATTCACATGCTTATTTTGACAGGCTGGCTCTTGTTAGTTTTCAATGGGTGTGGGAGGAAATAGCAGTGCATAAAACTTGCACATTACTAATACCATTGCCATATAAAACAAATATTTGAATAGGAAGTTTCAGAAATGATTCAGTGCTCTAGCTACAGAATATCCTACAGGAATTTTTTATAGTAACAGAGTTAATGAAAAGCAAATCCTGTTTCTCCACCATGGGCATAGGGTGGTCCCAGTGCAGCAGAGCCAATGTGATAGTCTATCTCAGGGATAGAAAAAGCAGCCTCTACAGATTGCCGGCCCCCTGGGTGACTGAAGCTTGCTTTGAAAGGACTCCTTGAGCTGAGAGGTTGCTGTATGCTTTTTAAGTGACTGCACCAGATCGTGTGTGGGTGCAGCAGACAGGGCCTAAAAGCCCTGAGCTGCAATACAGAAGCAATTGAAAAGCCACTCTGTTGTTGCTGCTCTACCAACTGCAAAGGAAAACTCTCTTCCCACCCCTACAGACTATTCTAACCACATCCTTTGAAGGTACTGAAGTTATTTCACTCACTTAGCCCACAGTTTTCTCAACATTAAGTCATAACTTGAAAGCTACAGGGTGAGGAGATAATTGTTACGTCAGTAACAACATTTCATTCAGACACTGTCATAAGCGGAGGATTTCTAGGTGCTGAAAATGTGATATGACCACCAAACAAAGAAGCCAAAATATCACTTCAAAAATAACCACCTTCGCACCATGGCTTTTTAGTTCACTGGGAACAATTTGCAGGAAGTTTGGTCTCAGATCTCTTTCTAATCTGAAGTATGGCTGTTCCACTGTACTTAGGATCAGCCTGCAAACAGTTTGGAGCAGATACTGTGTCTTCTCTTGTCTTGTGCCCACTTTATCACAAAATGTCTTTGAGCTTTCTTAGTTTGTGTCTCAGTTCTCTATTGAAAAATGGGGAAAAAGCACTTCATTAACTCCTGGAGAACTGTGGTTGTTTCACCTGCAACAGTAAAAGGGGACACATGAATTTGTGAACCTGAGACAAATTTGACACATCCCTGGCACCACTTTGGCAACCCCTACTATGTGCAGTGACACAACATTGTGAACTTCAACAACCTGGCTACGGAAAATTTCAATTTTTTTTGATTTACAGTAACTTCTAAAATGTTGATTGAGTGTATAATAGGTTTTTGACACTGGAAAATCCACCTCAGACTGGAGAATCCCCTTTATCTTTCGAAATAGGAAAAGACTGTCTCATTCATATCTGTGTTTTGTTCCTAGAATCATTTTTAGATTGAAATGTAGTATACTACTATTTTTTACATGCATCTATTTTAATGATCACTTATATGTGATACTGCAACAGGTGGGGTTATTTATACACATGGAAAAAGATGTTAGATCTGTAAGTTGTTCAAGGCCTTAAAATAACTTGTGTACTACAGGAATCCTTTCTGTTAACCTTAGAAAAGGGTGGAGGTGTGGGGAGGAAATGAACATAAAGTCATTTTATTTCTGTCTCACAAGGCATGAATGAATAACTCTTGTCATCTAATCTTTCAATGTGGGTCCCCAGTCCGCTACTTACAGGCATTTCATGTTACTTATTTTCTTGACTTCCTCAGCTAAGATGGACAAAGGAATATTAAACAGAGAAATTTTATGTTTTCAAAGTGCAATGGACTTCAGAAGTGTGTATTTTTTCCACGTTTTAGGTATGTGGAAATTAATGGAAACGATTCTAAGAGTAAAGTAAAGAGCTGTCCCTTAAACTCAAAAGCTTGTAACATCCTGCAGTGGTGATGCAACAGCTTGCAAGACTGACTGAATAGCCAAGTGTAATTCTGATCCCTCTACTTTGCCAGGCTGTGACACTGGCAGATTTCCAGAATAAGCCAGTTTCAGAACTGTGGAGCCTCCAAATATGATCTTCTGTCAGTCACAGAGATTCCAGCTCCAGGAAAGGAAAGATTGATCTGGCAGATTATCATCACTACTGTATGAGACAGTGAAAGAAGTGATCTTTCCTATAGCGGGATGCCAGCTACTCTGGGACTAGTCATCACCTTGAACTGTGCTGGGAAGCAGTGGCTTAGCTCAAGTATCACTATGTCTCACCCTGCTCTTGTGATGCAAACCACTGTTTTTTCAATAGGTGCTACAGTGGCAACTCCCAACCTGTGCTGAAACAATCAAAATGCTTCAGAGTTTCCAGAGCCATCCCTGTTCTGGGCTTTTACTTCCCTAAAAAAAGAGAAATAAACCGTGAAGCTGATGCTCACACCTGGTTTTTGGGCTCTTACTGCAGAAGAGACCAGCTGTCCCCAGACCAGTTCCTAGGGAATGCTCTGCCTTCCCCATCCCATCGTGAGGCAACAGCTACGCGCCTCCATGGCTCAGCCCAGGCAGCATGTCGCAGTAATTGAGGCTTCAGCAAACAAAGCCATGGTCAGGGGAAAGTTTATAATCAAGAGGTGCAGCAGCACCTCGCAGCTCCCATGAGATTTCCATCTTGCATAGGACCCAGTGCCAGCATGCAGAGAGAGGGGAGTCTGGGCAAAGGCTTGTCATAAATTACCAAGGGAAATTTCTCAGTGCAAGGTGTGCGACCCAGCACTGGGATGGCTTCATGAAATCAAATAACCCTGATAAACGGACTGGCTGTAATAAACAAATAGACCTGTATGTATTTGCTCCAAAACAACTAAAAGACTGTCCAATTCACTTCAAACCCCTGAGTATGATTTTCATAACCTTTTCTAGCCTGACTAATCAACACGCCAAATTCACTTTCCTTTCTAATCCTAGAAAATCATATAAAGGAATATACTGTGTCTGTGACAGACCTGGATCTCTTGGGTGGTCCTGATAATGGGATACTTGGTTAGGCAAGAGCTTTATTTTTGGTGAATTTTATGGCTCCTGCCAACACCTTAAGAAGATTACCATTTCTGGTAAGGGCTCAAAACATTAAGGGCAAACTAAAAAGAGAGCAAGTTCTTTCAAGAGAATAAAGCTGATGCTGTGGGCAATTGGAATGAGCTACATCAGCTTTCAGAGATTAAACAGGAAAAACTGCAAAGAAGATTTACCGGTCGAAACCTTGTGTCATTAGAGAAGAGTTTTTTGCCATCAAAATAATTTAGAAAATGAAATTGTATGTGTGTTTGCTTAGGAGTAGGAACAAACAACTATTCCTCCACCTACCGCTCAGCTGCTGCTTTATATAATGAATGACTACTCATTTTTAGCATTTTTGGTGTTTTATCTAAATGAAAAATATGAAAGGACAATATTAATTCAGAGAAACGGCTGCCCATCTTGATACCTGTAATTATCTATTATAACTTAACATTATGGGCAAAACTGTAATAGTCTGGCATTCGGTAGTTCCTTATTACAATTATGAGCAAAGTTAGTTGACTGTTGTTAAGGTTGACTAACTGTTAGTCAAGAGGAACGTTGGTTTTTGTTGTTTATAACCTTATCAGACTCCAACCAACTGAATTGAAAAAAACACTGCCAGACATCTGTCTCAACCTCTTTTTATGTGTTTCCTTTTGGAAAAATTCAGCTAAAATGGTGTTTTGGAAAAAAAAAAAAAGGACAACGGAATCTATGTTTGGCCTCATGAGTGTCATTGGTAGGCTCTTTCAGCCCTGTGCTTAAACAGGAAAAGCTAGAGGAAAAGAGAGGGATTTTTTTGTTCTACCACCAGAAAAATGTTTTTGGTGGCCCCATGAAACAAATCTACCTGACCAAATTTTAAGCCTCCTACCACCAAAATATTCTCCTTTTGCATATGCTTAGTAGAAATGAGACCTAAGTTCACTGAAGAGGCCTCTGCAATGACCATGTTCTGTCAAGAGCTAAGCAGGATTTTCTGTGCATTACAGGGGATGCCAGACAACTGCCAGACAGGAACCAGTCCAGCTCCTTCCTTCTGGACTCTCCAGTCATTCTACATTATTAGATGGGTATAAAATGACAGAAGAGGTATGTATTTCTCTTGCTTTAATGAAGTGCCCAAGTTACTGAGCCATTCATCTTCCTCTGCATCTTTCTCAATGTCTCTTGCATTTGGGATCTCTTGGTGGCTTAGCTTCAAGAGAAGGTCGAGGATGGGCCTGTGTTGTCTATGACCTGGATGTGGCACTGTCCTGACCTACAGAATCTTTGGGTCTGCATGTGTTCAAATTGAATGTAGGTCCCCCCTTCCTATGCGTCCAGACTAGTAGATTGCTGTAGGAACCATAACAAATAGCACCATTTCAATGGCTGTCTAAGAATTGTCTGAAGTAAAGCTGGAAAGATGTAAGGCTTGAGGCGTTATGCACACATGCCTGATGTACCCCTATCTCCAGTGACAACGTGCCAGACGGTGAGGGTTCTTGTTGACTCACTCTGGACAGCCTCCTTCAGCATATTGTGTTTTGTGGGTCAGCTTTAGGAGATGCAAAACTCTTCCTACTGCCTCTGTTTACCTGAGTCACTTGAGAAAGTGACCTGGAAAGTGACCTCCACTCACCTGGAGAAAAGGATCAAATTTAGACATTACCAGGTGTCTCTGCATCAATTGCCAGATAGTAGTATCACAGAATCTCCCAGGAGCCTTATGTGGACAAGCTCTGTAACAATTATCTATGGAGAGAGAACCCACAAAGAGATCAGAAAGAGTTTACTGTATGTTTCATACCAAGTACAGATTTAAGGGGATTTATTAATAAAACTGGAGTCCTTACTTTGAACAAAAGGGCTAAAAAAAATTAAACTGTACACCTAGCACTCAATACAAAATGGAATTGCTGAGGGAGGAAAAATCTAAAAGCTAGTAGAATGAATATTAAAATTGCTAGCATTTATATACGATAGAACAGTATTCTTAAAAGGTTTATCTCTTGGGAATTTCAGTGAGTAGCACAGTTGTCAACTGGGGTGACTAGACTGGCTCACCGTGAATAATGTTCAACTTCTTCTTCTTAAAGAATAGGTCACTGTTTCAGTGACAGAGAAAAGGAAACCATGCCATGTAATAAATGTTCAAAATATTGATTGTATTTACCAGCAGGTAGGAGGAAAATAGTACATATAGCAGTTAGATACAAAACATCCCCTTCAAATTATAATTACTTCTCTCTCTCAAATTAAAGGGTCAGATACAAGAATACATGCTGGGAAAAGTTTGGATAAAAGATCAAATCTAGGGCAGATTGATCAATAGTAGCAAGGAACTTGCAGTGAAAATTTCAGTGTTTTAACAACTCGCAGGATACTTGGGGAATAAGGTAAATATTCTGGGCGGGTGGGTTTTTTAGGAGGGAATAAAAGAGATTTCAAAAGTTAAATCTCTCAGCTTTCTTATTACAGCGTGTTTACATAATCATATCCAGATGCTTTAGGCAATAGTTGCTTCCTGTGCTTACAGTTTGCTGTTGTCTCATCACTCCTTTATTAATCTTTGTGAGGATTAGCAAAACAAACAAGATAACTGTGAAGCAGAAAACAATTTTGTGCTACTTCCTTTGAGAAGTTGTTTTCCAAGGAGCAGTGTTATCTTTTTACATATCCTGGATTTCCTCACAAAATGCGTTGGGAAATTTTTCCTATTGGTATACTTTCAGTGTCAGAGGTAGCAAGGCGCTGAACTCCTCTCTCCTCAGTGTCATGCATAGGTAGGATTCGGCATGCCCACAACTCATTGCAGGAACAAGGCATTGGGTTTTTTTATGTCTTCCATCCAGCCTTTGTATGTAAGACCATGCCCACCTATAGTGGCCTATAAACAACAGCACCTTTCACATTATTGTCTAGCTAAAAATAGACTATGCACTTACTATAACATGACATTTACCAAGCAGCTATTTCCTCTGCATGTCAGCAGGATAAAATATACATAAATAAAATATCTTCTATACACTGAAAATAGCACTCTATAATAATCCAAGCACACAGTACAGAGTTATTGTGCAATGACAACACACCTTGTTGAGTGATAGTGCAGAGCTGTTGCCCTTTGCCTAGCAACATACCAAAGCATGGGATAAGAGTCTACACCCTGTCTTATTGCTCAATTAGGATCTGGCAAGCATCCCTCGATGTTACCCTGGCCCATATCCACATATTTTACTCACATATGTAACTTCAAATTGATATTGTTAAGGGTAGACCTGCTTACGTGTCTGCAAGGTCTGAGGCTGTTTGTATCTCAGATTGTCTTGCAGGAATCAGACTCATCAAAGGAGAGAGGCTTTCCTGGCTAATGCAGCACAGGTAGCATTTAACAGAAAGTCATGCTCCTGAAAGTCTTAACTGTTGAAGAAGCCAAATAAATTGAGTTGAATATTGCCACGGAAGAGTTCCAAAGAAAGGAAGAAGTTAAAGTAAACCCTGCAATATATATATTACATATGTAAAATTATATTTTAAATGGAAAATATGTATTCATAGGCATAATGTTAAATCTTTAGAAAATCCTGGGATTTTTTGTTTTACTTTTGGTGTATTTTAAGTGTATGTAAATGAAAGGCAGTGGTTTTAAAGTGTTGTCATCCCAAGACTATCATTATTCAGGACTGGCTTGGTCACTCAGAGTCCCAGTAAAGAATAGATCACTGCCTTTCTTCTTGTCCTGGGAGCCACCCTCTTGTTTCATTTGAGTCAGAGGAGCCACCACCTTGAATTCAACCTCTGTGTTAGACACGCAGCTATTGGCAACTTCCTCTGCTTAAAGAGCAATTCAACTGCAAAGAGTGTTTCATTTTCATGAAATAGTAGCTGCACAAACTGAGGAATGGTAAAATATCTAAAAACACTATAAGGCCTAAGAATAACTTCCCACTTCTTCTAGGTTTATCCTTAATTTTCTGTAACATTTAGTATTTCTAATATTAGCTTGAAATAATTTTGATAGTTTCCTGATAAAATTTGACCAGTAATTAAGGTGAGACTTCCTTCATCTAAGGAGTCAGAAGTACCTCACTATATACTCAGGGTTTTGAAGTTAATTGGACAAGATCTGGAAAAACATAACTCCCATCTGGTCGCTGTTTCTCCAAACTGAGATGTTGTCTCTCCCGGTACGAGCATCATGAAAATGTCTCCATAGATATTCTCTTGGATTTCAGAAGATCTATTTTTGAAGGATGTTGTAAGTGTCTTTTTTATAGTTTTCACTGAATGGTGTTACAAGCTGTGATGATCACAGAACCATCAACTGAAGTCTCAGTTCAGCCATACCCTTCACATGGGTGGAGCTCAAAGCTAGAGTGATGCCTGTGGCCCCTTAGGGCTGAGTGACAGCCTACCTGAGTGTTGAAAAAACTTTGGCTTTAGCTAGCCCATGCAGTTTGCAGGGAAGCCCCAAATACCTGAAACAATGTCCATCATGCTCATGGGACAGAAATGTATCATACACAAAATTGTAGACAGTCAAAATGAATCTGAAATTAGCATCTTTACAAAATTGTGGAGTATTTTCTGACAACAAATAGGAAACAGAGGTAAAATTTTAAATTGAGTTCCACTAAAATTTCAGGACCAGCTCAGCCCTTGCTACAACACAGTGAAACCACACCAGTGAGACACTATAACTGATAGATTCTCCATCATTGACTAAGGCACAAACTCACAGTGAAATTTTTGTAATGGTTGAGACACTTCTGTTTTGTGTGTGGATGCTCTTATGCGTAATCAGGAGTGAGCTCACATTGCATCCTTACTCCCATTGGGGACAGTTAACATCATATCTCTCTCCTATGCAGTTTCATATTTTCAAAGCACTTTTAGCAATATGATAACATTGAAATTTCTATTTCTCTGAAATATTACAAGAGGTCCAAAACCTATTTGTGAAGCCAGGCAGAGAGAATGATGGTGAGACTAATGGACAGGTAAGTGTGTCATGGTTACATTGGCCCCTATACCTTAGAAAACTAGATTAAAAAGTAAAAAAAAAATTTGAAATAATGAAAAAAAATTTTTTTCAGCAGCTTTATAGCTTCAATGAAGAGCAGAATGCCTACTTGTGAAAATGTAATACTTAGTAATACCTTAAAGTTGTTCCTAAAAGAAACTTAAATGTTTTAAACATTGAGAAAAATGCTATTTAAGAGCATATTCCTACAATCCTGTATAAACAGACTGTACTCACACCAGTACAGTCATTACCTCTTACATGTTTGAATGAAAGTTTCTTTTGCAAACAAGCACTCGGTGTTTCCTTAACAAAAGTAAACATATTAAACACACTGGAGGTTTTGAGTGCTTCTGTGTTTATATTCTATAAGACCATCACTCTGATGTATGCGCCTTTACTTAAGCTTGTGGAAGATGGAACTTGTTTACTCTTGTGGATCTGGCCCTTTTTCTGCCCCTGTCTCTTCAAAGGTATTGCAAGAAGTTGGTGATGTACAGAGAAAGAAATTGTAACTGCATCCAAAAAGTTGGAACCATAGAAACAACCTTCCTCTGTTGCAATTAAATTGTTTGTCGCTTAAGGCCAGAAAAAAAAAATTACAGGCTTACACATACCCTCATTAGAGCTGTACATGACAGTCAAGAAGCCTTTCTTATTGTCATTAGAGTACAACAGTGAGCAATGAAGCCAAACCTTTCAAAGCAAGGTTTTCAAATACAGATTACCCAAGTCACACATGACACCTCACTGAGAAACCTGATCCTCAGAAGCTCTGTACACCTCTGACTCCCATCGACATTGAAACTGCCAGATATTAAGACAGTAAGACTTTACAGCATAGGATTTTCCAGAAAATCTAATCAACAATTTCAGAGTCAGCATCTGTTGCTGTCACCACCATTACCACTGCTGCCACCAATCCACTGCTAGTCATACCTCTTATACAGGAGTAGACATAATATCCCTGTTTGAAAACCTTCAGAAAAAGGAGAATAGAAAGACCGGCATCTTAGGAGAGATAACACACCTTCCAAATAGCTGTATCACTTTTGCTGTGTGCTAGGAAATGCATGGCTGTGCCGTAGCCCTATAAACCAGGCACACGCTTTCTAAAGGTACACGTTTGCTTAAGCAGCAGGGTTTCTCTGGCCTCATGCTGAGTGCATGAGTGCCAGTTGAAGGTGCATAAAAATATGGACTATCGTAATCTTCTAGAAAGAAACTGTGGTGTGATCTCTGGTTTTACAGACCCATATATAATAGTAACAAAAAGGACTGTATTCCCCAGATGTAAAATTCTCACCCACATTACAGACATAAACAAGCCACGTGAAAGCTGTCATTTGCCCCTCCTACAAGGAGGAGGAACTGACATCATCTACCTGGAGTTGCGCAAAGCATTTGACACTGTCTCGCATGACGTCCTTGTCTCTAAATTGGAGAGACATGGATTTGAGGGATGGACAAGTTGGTGGATAAGAAATTAGCTGGATGGTCACACTCAAAGAGTTGCGGTAAACAGTTCAGTGTCCAAGTGGAGAGCAGTGATGGGTGGCGTTCCTCAGGGGTCAGTGTTCAGACCAGCACTGTTTAACATCTTTGTTGGCAACGTGGACAGTGCGGTTCAGTGCACCCTCAGCAAGTTTGCCAACAAACACAAGCTGTGTGGTGTGGTCGACACGCTGGAGGGAAGGGATGCGCCATCCAGAGGGACCTTGACAGGCTTGAGAGGTGGGGCTGTGCAAACCTCATGAAGTTCAACAAGGCCAAGTGCAAGGTCCTGCATGTGGGTCAATGCAATCCCAAGCACAAATACAGGATGGGTGATGGGTGGATTGAGAGCAGCCCTGGGGAGAAGGACTTGGAGTTATTAGTGGATGAAAAACCGAATATGAGCGATGGGCGCTTGCAGCCCAGAAAGTCAATCAGATCCTTGGCTGCACCAAGAGAAGTGTGGCCAGCAGGTTGCGGGAGATGATTCTCCTCCTCTGCTCTTGTGAGACCCCACGTGGAGTACTGTGTCCAGCTCTGGGGCTCCCAACATAAGAAGGACATGAACCTGATCAAGCAGGTCCAGAGGAGGGCCATGAAAATGATCAGGAGGCTGGAGCATCTCTCCTGGAGAAGAGGAGGCTCTGGGTAAACCTTATAGCCGCCTTTCAGGGGCCTAAAGGAAAGGTGTGGAGGGACTCTCTATCAGGGAGTGCAGCGATAGGACAAGGGATAATGGCTTTAAACTGAAAGAGGTGAGATTTAAATTAGATGTAAGGAAGAAATTCTTTACTGTGAGAGTGGTGAGGCACTGGAACTGGTTGCCCAGAGAAGCTGTGGATGCCCCATCCCTGGAAGTGTTCAAGGCCAGGTTGGATGGGGCTTTGAGCAATATGTTCTAGCGGAAGATGTCCCTGCCCATGGCAGGGAGGTTGGAACTAGATGATTGTTAAGGTCCTTTCCAACCCAAACCATTCTATGATTCTATGATTCTATATTTGCCCTGTGTGTTGGAGCAAAGGCTAGAACCACTTTGTGCATCTTATTAATACAAGGAATCTCACTCTTGCAAGGAATGCTCCATGTTCATACAATTCTTATGATAGGCCTAGTTTCAGTGTCACCCTTTAGACAGGTGTGCATTTATCTGGAAGATAGCTATGTGCAGTTTAGTCCTTCGTTGGCATTACATGTTTCTCCATCAAGTGTTGTGATGGTTTCACAGTCCTCACCTTCCCTCTTTATGTCTGCATCTGTGTCTTCTAAGAAATATTGAATATTTACAATACCAGTAATTTGCTAAGAAAATATTTTGCCACCTGTATGATTTCAAAGGGCTGGACCCAAATTCTGTAGCCAGCTGAACACAGAGGTTCCAGCTATTGTAAGTCATTTTCATGAGTTCAGTGCTACTATTCATTTTTGTTCAAATCCTCCCATGTGTATGCATTTGCAGTATCATGGCTTTAAATAGCTTTGTCACATATTAAAGAGAGTAAACTCTTTCAACCTACAGACTTACCTCAATCTTAAAAGTATATAGTGCTGTAAAGGAAAAATTTACTCAGTACCAGACATTCAAGACTTCCAGGATTGCTGCATGCTGTTAAAGTGAAGAAATGGATAAAGGGGTAAGTGTTGGTGTTTTTCCGTTTCGTTGTAAGCACAAACTCTTTTTGAAAGCATTTTGCAGTTGTTTATGCTCTGAAGAGAGCAATATTTTTAGCTTTACCACTTACAGTACTGGGATGTATTGCAAACTTTTTGATTAAGCATCATAGGCTACAAGAAAAGCTTAGAGCTGTAATGCCTCTAGCACATTTTTAGGCAGTTACCATGCCAACCGTAAAAATTATGAGCAGAATGAATACAAGAAGTTTTTTGGAAAATAAAATTGTGCAAACTTAATGCATGGTCCAAAGTTTTAGAACACTGTATTCTGTTGTTGGAAGATTTATCATGATACATATATAAACCTACTGGTATATCAAGAGTTCATCAGCTGTCACTAACCTGATCTGCAGACCTCCAGAGCTTTCACTCAAAGGCTAAAGCATCTGTTTTAGTCTTTGCAGAATTTGGAATTACTGTAGAACCATGAGCAACCATTCAAGCAATGGATCACTTCAGATTTTGTACTTGAAAAGTGTATATTAGGTGTATGTTAAGTAGTGAAAGAGAATCATGGGATTCTATAGAAAGTCCTAGACAAGATCTCCATGATGCTAGATAAAAGTTCAGTTTACATGGAGAAACACAAATGCAAACAAATAAGAAGTATTCCAAAACCAGTTCTTACAACATTTGAAAATCAGATATGAGGTTAATATAAAAGACATCTAACCAAGTTAGGACTGGCAGTCTGACCACATACCCTGGGCTTTGCATTGTGTGATCTAAAGAAAAAGCAATACACTTAGGATAGGCATGTAGTAGGCTTTGTAGTCTCAAAGTAAATGCAGCTGATTGTAAAAAACACGTTAATTTTTTTTCCCTTGTGTGTCATATTCCATGATATTAAGATGTCATAATTGTGTATTTCTATACATTCACATATTTGAGTGTGGTGAGTTGACTCTGGCTGGACACCAGGTGCCCACCAAAGCCACTCTATAACTCCCCTCCTCATCTGGACAGGGAGAAAAAATAGAATGAAGGGCTCATGAGTTGAGATAAGGACAGGGAGAAATAATTCACCAATTACTGTCATGGGCCAAAACAGACTCGACTTGGGGAAATTAGTTTAATTTATTGCCAATCAAAAGTCAGGTTAGGGTAATGAGAAATAAAATCAAATCTTAAAACATCTTCCCCCCAGCCCTCCCTTCTTCCTGGGCTCAGCTTCACTCCTGATTTTCTCTACTTCCTCTCCCTGAGTGGCACAGGGGGACGGGGAATGGGGGTTGCGGTCACTTCATCACACGTTGTCTCCACTGCTCCTTCCTCCTCACACTCTTCCCCTGCTCCAGCGTGGGGTCCATCCCTCCCACAGGAGACAGTCCTCCACGAACTTCTCCAACATGGGTCCTTCCCACAGGCTGCAGCTCTTCACAAACTGCCCCAGTGTGGGTCCCTCCCATGGGGTGCAGTCCTTCAGGAACAGACTGCTCCACCATGGGTCCCCCACGGGGTCACAAGTCCTGCCAGCAAACCTGCTCCACCATGAGCTCCTCTTTCCATGGGGCCACAGGTTCTGCCAGGAGCCTGCTCCAGCACAGGTTTCCTATGGGCTCACAGTCTCCTTCGGGCATGAGCCTGCTCCAGCGTGGGGTCCTCCCTGGGCTGCAGGTGGAGATCTGCTCCACCGTTACCCTCCATGAGTGCAGGGCACAGCTGCCTCACCATGGGCTGCACCACGGGCTGCAGGGGAATCTCTGCTCCAGTTCCTGGAACACCTCCTCCCCCTCCTTCTTCACTGACCTTGGTGTCTGCAGAGTTGTTTCTCTCATATATTCTCACTCCTTTCTCTGACTGCAGTTGCTCCCCCACAGGTTTTTTTTCCGTTGCTTAAATATGTTATCACAGAGGCGCTACCACCATTGCTGATGGGCTCAGACTTGGCCAGCTGCAATGCCAACTGACATTGACTCTGTTGGACACGGGGGAAGCTTCTGGCAGCTTCCCACAGAAGCCACCCCTGCAGCCCCCCTGCTACCAAAACCTTGCCACACAAACCCAATACATTGATCTACCATATTTTCCAGATGTGAGTTGTTTTCAGAAATTGGGGATAGGGGGATGAAGAAAAAGCCTTTTCAAAGAATAATGTTTGCAAGCATCAGCTCTGCAACCTCATTCCCCTGGAAGACAGTGAGATTTGAACATCTGTTTTGAAAAAAATAAGTTATTTGTGGAATTCTCTGTGAAAGAACAGTCAACTCCAAGTCTGCAGTCATTTAGGAACATAAATATATATATAAAGAAGACATTAAAACATTAGTAGTATTAATAATAAAGAAATTCAGTTTCTCCTTCTTCCTTATCCCTCATTTGAAATGTAGGTGAGAGAGAAAATCTCAGTGAGTTTTGACTGTTAGTGGTTCAGAGTAGTTGGGTGTCCACCCTTCTGGTCAGTGTAATCCACAACCCTTCCTCTGGAGACTAGAAATGAATTTGTCAGACAATCAAATTAAGATAATAAGAATGGTAATACTGGGTCACACCAGAGCTCAATCTAAGCCAATTGCAGAAGAGCAGAAGAAACTATTGTGGTATTTTGCACTGATTCCTGCATTTGCATTTCAGGGACTTGTTTAGCCAGAGGTGATGCCTTTGTGTTTACTATGGGCCTGCCTCTAAGGGGGTGATTGGAAAGGAACCATCAGGGAATGGGATGTACCTGGTGAATTGCTTTGTCAGACTAGACCCAACCTGCAGGCTTGGGTTTAATATCCCTCTTACAAATTCCTCTTACAAAAGTACTAAAAAAAGGAAAGATACAGAGTCCACAGTTCTTTAAAGCTGTATTTGAAAATTAACTTAAACTTATACATGTACTAATTTATCTGTATATTCTCAGGCATTTCAGTCTGAGTGAAAGACAAAGTGGAAATACTGTATTTTTCATATATTTTCATATTATATTGTTCAATATGTCTGTTATATTCATGTTTGAAGACCAATCTTTATGAAACCTCCAAAGGACCTCCTATGATAGATCTAGAAATCTTTGAATATTGACTAAAATTATTTTTATAGATTTTTTTCCTCAACATCCTACTCTGAAGGCATGATTTCCTATTATATTTATGGGATAGCTGTCCCCCGCAATGTTAGGAAACAAGAACTTCAGGTGTTCTGCTGTGTGTACTTCAAAACAAGGGCTTCAGCTTCTATTCAACTGAAAGGCTCCTTTAATATTAGTTTATTTTCTAAATTTTGGTATGGGATATTTGATATTGGATACTGGTCAATGGTATTACTTAGGTTTCCTTCTGTGGGAACAGGTCCAGGCTACTGGTGAGGTCCGGTCTCAGATGGGTGGGTTTGGAGTGAAGTCACATAGTTGTTAAATAGGTAAAGTGGCAGAAAATCCAGCTGCCTTTCTTTATTCATAGCTTGATGTAGAACAGGAGGAAGAGAAGACAGTGGTGGTAAGTGGAGGACACTGGATTTTGCAATATGTTTAGGAAGACAGCCAACATAAAGAGGAAGAAAAAATGTGAGCAGCAGCCAGCACACAGGCTACTTTAAACAAGTTAGATGAATGTCCATCTGTGTCTTGCACTAGGTCATGTAAAGCGAGAACAAAGGTGACATTTCCAGCTATACCTTATTGTGAAAGCAATTGTGGTTTAACAATTCACATAACATATGTGACAATAATTATTTAACAGTTATCCCTTTGTAGTGCCCACAACCCAGTGCTTCTAGGTGTGTGCTTGGAGCTCTCTGTGCATTCATTTACCAAAGCCTCAGCACTTGAATTCAAAAGAATCAGTTTATTCTTTGATGAGTTAATCCTCCTGCTCCCTTCCACCTCCTCTCTCCCACAAAGCCTCAGAAATTTTGGTTATGGAAAATTGCCAAATTGAATCAATTTAGGCCCAAATTACCAAAGTGATTGTATCCTAGGATTAACCTGGAGTATGAGACAGTGCTTCTCACACCACGTTGACGCTACCATGAGTCTGCAGCTCCATTGGTCTAAATTAAATTTTAATCTCTGACATAGCCCAGTAGAAATGAGAGGAGATTCTGGCCCTGGTTTTAAATATTTAAACAGGGTAAAAGCCAAGAAGGGTTGGAAATTATTTAGCCTGCTATTAGGGGATATAATTAGACATACTTGGGTATAATTAGACTTGGATTAAATAAAGGGGAAAAAAAAGCAGCATGAAAAAACAGCCTTGCTAACAGTGAGTTCCCTTATACATGGGAATAAGGCAAAAATGGGTGAAAACCATGGGGGAAATGAAGTAGGTGACAGGATAGGTCTTTTATCTCTAATATTATAAAGGGCCAGCTTATACCCTTTGTTTGCTGAGTGAGGAAGAAGAGATGTCCCCAGAAACCCACAAGCACAGTCCATAGTTTGTGATCAGGGATGCCATCGTACCTGAGGTATGCCCATCTGGCCAGGGGTTGTTGAACAGGATGCGTCATCTCTCTCCAGACCCTTGTGGGTTTCCTTGTGTAAGGCACAGTGTTATATTAGGTAGGATCTACAATGAGCCTTTTTCACTCCTCCAGCAAAGGTGAGGTTGTTTCTCAGGAGGCTCCGTTAGGAGAATGGCATAGGAAAGAATGATACTGCTGCATCAGGCAATGACCCAGCAGAGGAAGTCCTGAGGCTTTTCTGGGGATACACTGAGAATTAAGGCTTTTTAGCTCCACACAGCAAACCATTCACAACTTAGGCCACAACTTTGCAGTTCTAGTAACTGAGGCTTACAAAGGTCCACCACAGACTTTTCCTCAGAAGGTTAGCAAAAATAAAACGAAAACTACTGAAAGAAGATTATTAAGGTGGAAAAATCAAGCACTCAAAATGTAGGGAATTAAACTAACTTAAATTCAGTTGTATGCAGTCCTAATTCTACCCTTTTGTGTGTTTTGATACAGTCTTTAATTGCATAATCACATACTATTTGGTGAATAATTCCAGACCCAGGGCCGATTTGGGATTGTGTGAACTAAATAAGGCATGAGACCACACACAGTGAATAAAGTGGATAAAAAGGAATATTGAACAGCTGCCTTGTTTACTGAGTACCACCCACTAAATGAGGCAGTGATTCTGCAGAATTTAAAAAAATAGTACATGATCAATATAATTAAATACTCAATCATAATGCTTAAGTACAAGGAAGAGCAGAGGGGCTGTATGGGCAAATCAAGCCCCCTTCCCTAAATCTGCCATTTAGTCAAATCACACTTGTTTTGCTATTTCTCACAGGTGCCAAGAATTCCTTCTCTCACTCTCCCCTCCCAGTGGCTGCAGTGCACTTTTGATTCAGTTAAACTTAATCCAACCAATCCTCATTATATCAGCTGGAATCACTTTCTCAGCCTGTTTTCCTTTCATACAGTGTTATAGCGAGAGTGAAGTTCCATGACTGCATGACTAAGGCTGTATATATGCCATATATAGAACAAAGTGCATTTGATCTGGCAATCAGATAGTGAATGTCACTCAGCAAAAGTAGTTTTTGTGTTAAAATATTGGCATGTCATTGATTGTCAAACCATTTCTTTTTCCATGCTCTGAAATACAGAAATCTTATGATGCATTATCTCCATAGATATCATGACACATCAGTCAAAAGTATCATAGGAAAGTTTCATAATTCCATTTGGCCAGGAATGTTTTGGGAGGATCTGGAAAAGTTAGCAAACTTCCTACCAAAAATGTGGGTTTTCTGAAAGCCTTCCATTGAATATCTGTTTTAAAAAGCAAAGAAACATAAACACACAAAAAAAATCACTCCTGAATCAAGAGAAAAATGTGTTTGAATCTACATGTTTATAATTTTCAAAATATCTTTGTCCCCTGCCTGATGGCTTTTTTTTAAAAAAACAAAACAAAACAAAACAACCAGATCAGAGTTTCCAGCATTAAAATCAATGGATATCTTTGCCTAGATTCAAAAGGGAGTATATAAATCTCTCTAAAAAGTACATGAGAGGGAGTACAACCTGATGTGAAAAGTAGGGGCCAGGAAGCCAGCAGGGTGTTCCTGTTTGTACCATGATAGTTTGCTGTAAAACTTTAGAAATCATATAATCTGTTTGTGCATAGGTTCCTCATTTGTAAAACAGAGATAATGTGCTTCATAAATTTTATAATGCATATTGAACTGTGATGGAAGTCATAACAGAATTGCAAAGTATCCTTCTTAAAATTTGTCCATAGCTGAAAACCTATGCATGTCAACTGGTAATTTCTTCAGGTCTCACTGAGACTTCAGAATCCACTGATCCTGATTTCCTAAAATGTTTGGTTCTTTGAGGTGTAGAAGTGAAACTTTTAATCACCTGACATTTTAAGAATGAGTAGCTCCAAGAAATCTACACATCTAATTTAAGCACAAGTATTGAATACTTTTCTTGACTGAGGATCTGTCGTGCAGTACCTTGCAGGACTAGATCAATGGAATTTGCTGTTTAAGAGTGATCTTGAGATACATTGCTTCTCAGAAGAGTTACTGCCCTCCACCTCAGAGATATATACAGCTCATGGTAGGTGAAAAAAATCTGTCGGTACCTCTTGCCTTCCTCACAGTGGTGTTGTGAGCCTTAATGTGGTGTTCTGTGAGCTGCTTGGATAAAAGATGCTCAGTGAAGTAAAGGTATTTTTATGTCTCGTTAAACATGAAAAGAAGGATAAAGTGAGACTAGGAAACAAAGGAAAGAGAAAAAAGTGTGGCTGTAAAGGAGATATGAGTCAGTAGTGTCAGTCATGCCCATTTGTTGGGGTAACTGAAGGTCTCTTCATGTTCTGTAACTTTGCTATGCAGCAAGGAGGTAAACAGATACTGTACCTACCATAAGAATACACATAATGTTTGAAATCCCCTGTCTTTTCTCACTACCCTCACACACAATATATCTTTGAACTGTTGCTGTATGGATAATCTATATTTCATAATTCAGACTGTCAGTATTTCCTTTACATAATTATAACAGCAGGAAATATATAAGGCCTTTGTAGAACTTGAAAATTCTATTGCCTTGGGCCATATTTAATGTGTAATAAATTATTCAGCAACAAGGCACTCTTCATTCTATTTACAGTAAGTTAGACCTAAGTGTGTGAGGTATACATAACTAACATGAAACAGTATTTACTATCGCTGCCAAGGCTGAAGTGTTTTCTGAAGCCATTAGTCTCTTATTCAGTGAGCCAAATCCCTATCAGGTGAAAACTGTCATAGCCTCATTGAATTTACTTTGAAAGAAAGGGAAATGGGAAGGGTAACCTCTCTGATCTCCAGCTGAGAATCAGAAAGGTCAAGGGATAAGCGTTGTGGTATCCCACATTTAAGTAGGTTATAGGATATTCCTTGCATTTACTTTTCTGTCCAGCTGCATATAGTGCTCTTGAATGGCAGTCTGTCAACAACAATGTTGTTCAAAAAATAATGCTAGTTTCTCTGACTGGATTCACCAGTCTAACATATGCCTCAGCTCTGTCCACTGATAGCAACCAGAACAAGTGATTCCCCATGTCTAGTCTTTGCTCCTGACAAAAAGGTTGTTCATTGAGATCTAGATTTCAGACACCAGTTTGATCCATGTAAGTTTTCAAATGCTCAGGCTGCACATCAAAAATCTTAGAGATATATATATAAATATATATATATATAAAATCCTTTTGTACTAATGAACAAGCCATTCACACCAACTACCTTAATGTTACTCTGGATGCAGGTAGCACGGTACATGTGCTACAAAATAGTTATGTAACAGATGAAAGTTGGCTTTATTGAGAAGTGAGAGTTCAGGGTAAAATCATAGAAACCAGAATTAGAATAAGGTGCTGTGTTGGCAAATTTTAAGAAGGGCAAGGTTTTTGTGACAGATCAAAGGAAAAAGAAGATGTCTTGTTATTTGTTGTCTTATACTAAATATATCAAATATTTGCTGATTACTTTGTTCCTGAAGTCTCAGAAAAGAAAAAAATCAAACTCCTCCTTATATATCTTTCTAGATTCACAGTTCCCATCAATTCTCTGCTGATACCCAGCATTCTCTCTGTGTAGGCAGTCTGTGACATTCTGTGGAAACAAAAAGGGTCTATTTCACTTCTGATTGCTGCCAAGGAGTAGGGTAAACCTTTCTTAGCAGCAATTACATTTCCTGTACAGTTTCAGCGTATTATTATACCTGGCTGTCCTTATTACTGGGCATGGGAAGAACTCAGGCTTGCCAGGAGAGTTCCTCCAGGTGTTCCACCCAAACCCTCGTGCTTTATGAGGTAATTTGATGTTCCTGATAGTTAAAAAGATTTGAGCTGTAAGCAAAACTGTTGGCTTGTGAAAAGGGGAGGGGGCAACTTTAATGTCTGAAATCATCAATTCCTGTTCCTAGAGGTTTCAGTGGACCATGAAGTAACTTGATCATTGCCTGACCATGAAAAAGAAAAGCAGAAGGCAGCTTAGGCGAAAAAAAAATTATCTTCTCGTGTTCCGTGGAGTCAGCTTCTCCAAGTACATGGTCAATAGCCTGGGTTCCTGAGAAAATGGAGACATCCTGAGTTGTACTCCTTGCTCCAAGAACAGTTTATTTCATATTTTTGGAATAAGAACTAAGTTCATGTCTTCACACTGGCAAATAATTTTACTCAATTATCTTTAATGGATACAGGCCAGATGGAGCATCAAACCAATGAGGAGAGAGGTGTCTGCTATGCATCCACACCACTGCAGTCTACAGTTGGGTGGTGAGTGTCCTTTCCTAGTAAGCAGTGGTGTGGGTTTTAATTCCTTGTGAGCAAAGGAACTCTGCTTGTTTAGTTGCACACTAAACTACTGTGGAAAAGTGAAGGCTCTGCCTTTGCTAGAAGGAAAACACAATCCTTTAGGAGATAGCAAAGAGTTTGTCTAGGTTGTATATCTTTGTAGGCTGAGTCGTGAACCAAGTATTGAGTTGCTTAGCACTGGAAGAAAGAGATGTGGCTGCGCATGAATAGAAACAGAACTGGCCACAGCTGAACTGGGCACTGGCTTATACCTCAGGGAATACAGTCTTAGGTTTTCTGCTTAAGTTAAACTTCTGGATCTTTCTCTCTGATGCAGCCTAAAGCAGCTTTCCAAAATTAGCCTCATTAGCCCTTTTCTCAGACAGACCATCTGATTTCTCAGAGCTTGTGTGGCATGAAGTGGAGAGTTTTGGGCCATGTTCTCTCCTTAAAACTTACCTTGTAAAACTCCAAATTAAACTTTTTTTTTTTTTTTTTTTTTTTTCCCCATGGAATGCTGATGGCATGCAACTTGACTGTCAGCAGAAAGGAACCATTCAGTGTACACTCAGCTCTGATTCTGTAATTCAAATTCTTGCAAAACTTCTATTATTTAAGAAGGATTTGCTAGTGTAGTATCTGTAGAAGCAGATCCACTAAAATAATAAAAAGCATATATTTTGGTTTTATTCAGTCTTATGGATGTGTATAACTTTGTGGAATCAGCTCAGCAATTTTTAAATGTACTTACAGAAAGAAAAAGTCTCTGCCTACCAAATTAATGGTGGAAATTGAGAATCCTTTGCAGCTGCTGCTGTGTTATTTACAATACAAGTTTGGATCAAAAGATGGGTTTTAAAGAATTCCTAATGCTTTACTCTGCTGCCAAATATGTTCAGCTTTTAACAATGTTGAAACAGGCATTTCTACAGTGGCAGTTCCTCTAGGGTGATAAATCCCAGTTTATGTTCCACAGACAGAAGGTCTCCATGATTGTTTGTAAGCCAGGATTCAAAAAAATCACACAAAAGGAAAGTCTAAAGTCATATGTAGTATTTGTCCTGATTCCCTTCCACTCTCTCTAATTAAAGAACAGGCATTCTTTCATTAAATGTCTTCTATTAAACATTTCATTTTCATTACTAAATGCTCCTTTCTACTCAACATGCTTGACATTACTGATAGCTGTAGCCACTCAATATGATCCATGTTTCTTGTGATTTATTACATACTGAATCATTTACTGCACTTCTAAATTGCTCAGACTTTGCATCTGTCTGACAATGCTTTGCAAGAAGTTCAAGTACTGGACAGTGTGATTGCTAAGCTGAGATTTTATATGGAGCTCTCTGAGCTGTTAAAGTGCCACTTTCTAATTCAAATAGAAATATATCAGAGAGCTGTGTGTACTATTGTTTTTCTTCTCTACAGCTAATCCCTGTGTCTCAGCAGTGTCTTTCTATTACACTGATTACAAAACACAGTTTTAAGTCAAACAAGATTAAAAAACATAGTACTGTGACTCCCAACCTAATTCCTGACAAATCTGTGATGCACCAGATGCTCCTTCCCTCGGGATGAAATGATACATGGCTCTCTTTGTATTATCATTGCACAGACATGTTTACTCCACCTAACTTGCTCACGTGGGGTAGAAGAAAAGACTGTTTAAGGGAGGCGTGCTTTCAAATGCATTTAGGAATGGAAAGGGTAGCAGGCAGATTTCTTGCTTCCTCACCTTTTGGTGCCCTTGTTCACATCTATTTTTACTTAAGCAGTACTTTGGAGGAAGGAAGTCAGTGGTTATGTTGAGCCTTTATCTGTTAAATTGTGGGAGCTAATGCTCATTCTGTGACAATCAGGAGATTCTTCCCTGTACATAAAAGAAGGCCAAGAGCTGTCAAATATCATGATCTAAAAACACAATAAAAACTTTAGCTTTTCACTTTGATGTTCTTAAAGAAACCAGGAAGAAGGTAAGTATAATTTCAAAACAAAAGCAAACTCCTTTCCAAGTCACCTTTTCAATTCCAAGTGCAAGAAATGATATTTATAGACTTCATTCAATTAAAGTCTGTGAAGTCCCTGAACCACTGGTAAGCTAAAACAGATCAGGAGTGCCAGGGTGATTTCTTTTCCATATAAACAGCTCCTGGAGGGACGGGGATTGGCAGGGATGCCGTGTGGCATTCTGCAACTCATGGTCTAGCTAATATTTCAGGAAACATGATTTATGTGAGCTACAGGCCCAGTCCTGCACCTATCAATGTTAGTGGCAACATTTCTAATGATTTCATTAGGAGCAGGACCAAGCCTGCTTTCAGAATTAGGTACTCCCAGTGTTTCAAAGGTGTTTAGAGGAATTGCCAGGAAAATTGTGAATCAAGAGGTCTTGTCTTTATGTCAACAGGAAAAGAGATCCAGTTTGGGTCTCTGTCCCTGTTTGTATGGGGGGGTTCTCATTTGCCTCTCTGTCTGTAGGCACATAGACCCAGACAGACCCATTATATACAATCAGTGATTTGCTCTTTCTGCCTGCAGCCAGTGTGAGCACCACTGTTCACACTCCAGCCCTGTCTGTCGAGCCTGAGGACAGTGTTGGTGCAGCAGCTCCGTGGGATGGTGCAACGACTGCAGAAAGAACAAATCCCCACTGTAGATATGGCCTGAGGCTATTTGTGTGACCTGCCAAGATGATCTTTAATATTTATTACTGACTGTAAACTAAGTAGGCACCAGAAACCAAGCAGAGGTAGGTTTGCCTAATCTACCTGTTACAGCTCCACAGCCTGGGGCTTTTTTAATAAAAGTCTGGGCCCGAACATCACTAAGTAGACTTGTCATATAGATGAGCTCTCTTACTCCCTCATTAGTTAGGAACAAAATAAGCTGCAGCAAAATTTTCTTCTGTGCAGGCTTCTCCACAACCTAAGGCTTTATTCAATCAACACTGATCATAGGAAAAATATTTAATAATGGGCATAATGTTCACTAAGACTTTAAGCTCCATGATGGTTTCCTCAGTAAAATGATCTTTAAGACAAGGTATTAAAAAAATAGGAGCCTCTTAGGCTGAATTTTGTTATTCAACAAAATAAGCTATTGTTGAAACCTAAGTACTATCAATGCACGTCAAAATGCCAGTATTGAACTCTCATCTTCCTTTGGTAACTCTTCACCCTTTTCCTTTTTTGACTATGTATGGTTATTCTACATGTTACAGCTGAAAGAAACCCTTTGTTTAAAGGAATGTTTATTTTATACTTGGGAGGAAAAAAAATCACTAAAATTATATACTTCTCTTTGTGATGATTGCCCTTTTCTGATTTAATTTCAGGTCCTAATCTCAATCTACAAACTCTTTCCTGAAACTGTTTCTAGAAACTGTCTTCGCTGAAAAGTGGCTGAAAATTCAAGATCCCCTGAATCAGCAGCAGTACAAGGGTTCTTCAGTTAATTTAGCCAACATAATTGCTTCAGCGAAGGTCATGAAATGTGTGGCTCTGGAACATTAGATCAAGTCCAAACCTAACTGTATTCAGGTGTAAAAATACTAGTGAATGAAAAAAAACTTTGCACAGTAATGACATCTTCCCAGGACTAAACAGCAACTGCATCATTGGGAATCAGCAAAATAAAAGCAAGGAAGAAAAAAGGCTTAATTATGCTCTATAGAAAGAAAAGTTAAAATTTAATATAAATTAGTGTTGTGTTGTACTGAATAATATGGTGACAGCAGGCTAGGAAAGGGAGAGAAACTGAAAGAAAGAGATGCTTTTACACTACTGTTCTGTATTCCTGGTATATCCTTCCTTAACATAAGTGCTAACATTAAATATAATGCGACATGGTGCCAAATTCTTCAGAGTTGATATGGACTGTGAGTAGGCTCTGTATGTAAATGTATCATTGCAAGGGTATGTGAGAACAAACCACTCCGCCTACATGGAGAGGTGTAAATAGATGCATATACTCCACATAGGACTTGATGATACCATGGTTCTCATCTATAATCATTAGACGCTCTCAGACCTGATTTCAAATGGATTTGTCCATCCTTTCTGAATTTTTAGTAAAGATATTGAAAATGCCTGTATAGACTGTCTGAGACAATTCTGCAGAATGCTAACACATGCTTTAAAGCTTCCCTGTATGAAATGGTCGGGGGAGTATAACACAGAGTTTGAATAAACCTTCAGATTCACTGATGACACATAATGGTAGGAAGGGATGGATTGCACTATAGGTTAAACAAGTGTATTTCAATTGGAAAAAACCCAGCAATTAGAAAACACTTTCCTTCACATTATTGAAAATGTGTGTCTGCCTGCCTTTTAATTACAGTGTGTGGAGACACTGTGCTGAATCATCCAACTTGGTATGTTCTAGAGAGCTTATTGTCATCATCTCCCTCCATGGACTCCATCTCTTGCCTGATAAGAGAGAACAAAAACAAGAGCTATGATCTGGGGCTGATTCATTAAAAAGTTCACAAGCAGACAGTGCATTATAGATTTTCAAATCATTACCCTAAGCAAATACTAGATTGCACACCAAAACAAATAACAAAACAGACCTACCATCAGATGATTTGTCTCAGCTTTAAGTCAAGCACTTAAAAATCATAGTCACCCAAAACTCTGTCCCCATTGTGAAAGAGCCATAATTCTGTCCCCTTGTGTAAGAGGTTAAAATAAGAGTTCATTTGCTATGAATTTGTCTTTAATACATGTAAAATTGAGTGGGTTTAGAGTGTGATCTTCTATGGACAAAGTGACAGACAAACTTTCCTGTTCATGAAAGGTAGCAAGTGTGATGTTGAACTAGATTAACAGCAATGATTTGGAGACCATAATGTGACAGCATTGTGTTTATGGTGGAAGATGAATGCTGCTTCACATGTGGAAAAATGGTTCTGGTATTTTTACTGAAAAAAGTGAGTAGCAATGACAGTGATTGAGTTTATCTTTAGAGTTCTGTCTGTTTAAGAACTGTTCTCTGTCTGTCTTTTAAGTCTCACCTTCCTATGCTCATGTTTGCTCATGGCCATCTCTAAAATTTCAATGGCAAATGAATGAGTTGTTACTAAAACATCTAGAACAATAAAACTCATAGAAAGAAATGTAGCCTTGCTAATCTGTTTTATTTCTTAATACTACAAAATTTCTAAACACATAGACAAATTCCAGTGAACTCTAAAAAGTCTGAAAGGCATGTGCCAAAGTTAAGGTGAACTGAGACTAAATTTGCAGATAACTAGAAATGAACAGCAAAGTTAAGTAGCAACATGCTACTCAAAACTGTGGGTATCTCATTTTTATAAGACTCTATATTTTCCTGTGTGAAATTGCAAGTGATATGGGATTGATCCTCTTGAACAACTGGGAAATTACCCATATTCTGATCCTTTTCCTTTCAGGTAAAGATATTTAAATTCATACACAGCATTATTGTTTGCAAATTTTCATTTTGAAATTGTATCATTTGCCTAGAGGATTTGAGAGTTTCTTGTGCTACTTGGAAGCTCCTTCACTGACTTTTCAGTGTTCTACTTCTTTAAAAATATACAATTTGATTTTTTATTTTTTGGAACAAAATATTTTTTGTATTTGGATATCCTGGAACATTTACGGTGGAAGTGGTCTCTACAATGTATAGGAGGTGTATACTTGTACTACCTTGTTATGATTACTTTAGTTTGGAAGTGATCCAGTACTTCATTCAGACACATTTTTGAAGGTTGAAAGAGCATGACCATGCCTGTTGACTGTTGAATTTCCTAGCAACCATTGTTCCTTGTTTTTTCCCTTGTATTTTTTTACATACACCGTCTCCCCAGTTTCCAGTAATCTGTAAAAAATTCCTTTCTTGGGAACTAATTCCATCTCAAAGCATTAACTCTGAGTGGTGGCACAGATGCTTCTCTTCTGGCTTGTATCAGTGAGATGCAAGTCACAGGACAATTACATATAGGAAGTGGGGAGGAACTAGTCAGCTACATCACATGGGCTCACCAGCTCAAAGCACATTAGCTTGTTATGTTGCCCCTTCACATGATATAATCCTGATTTTGACATTATGTTATACTGACCTTTAAGTTTACTGACTAAAGAGAACAGTTATGTAACTGGGATCAGCTAAACCAAACAGAACAAAAATATGAAGGGATGCAATCCAGACCTAGGAAAATAGTTACAGAAATATAAACTGCTGCTCATAAATTTTGCTGACTGACCAGTTTCGCTACAGTGTTAAAAATGTTTTCCTTTAAAAGAGATCCTCCTAGTATGATCCAGTTCCTTTTAGTCTTCTGTCCTAACAAGATAACTGCTTACTTGTTATTTCAGAAAGAGATGCTAAATGGTCCATGAGTCCATGTGGAGGTGAGAACAGATGAGTGGAGTCATGTATTAGTGCTTTGTTTCCTTTTTTAAAGTTACTTTAAATACCAGCAGGTGTAATATGCTTTTAAGTAGAGCAGGCCCTGATTAGCTGAAAATAGCTAATGCTATTTAAAAACATGGGCCTCCTAAGAGCAGGTAGTTCTGGAAGGAGTCCCAGAGTAGAGTGAGAAGGAGGGTTAGGCACAGCAGAGTAGCCAAAAAGAGGACTCTGAAACCAACTAAGATTAGTCTGGGTTGGGTCCTGGATTTCCAAAGAGTTGAGTATGTCCCTAAAAAGTTCAGTATGCAATGAGTGCAAGAGGAATAGGATTGAGGACAGGAAAGAAGTATGGAGGTGGTTATAAGATCTGAGCACAAATATAGCTTAGGTCCTTTTAACAGGAGAAGCTGAGAAGAAGAGCAGTGTGGGACCACAGTGAAGGTAGCCCATCTCACCTGAGAGCAGCCCATCCTGTCATTGGCAGTCAGCATGGTCCTTCTCTCCTAACCAAGCTTGTTTTCATCTTCCAAAGGCTCAACTTCTCCAACTCTGATACACTGAACTCTCTAAGATTTACCCTTTCTTACTATTATTTTACCCTGTTTTCAACTACATGCTATTTTTTTTCCTGCTGTGCAGTGTTTGTAGGTTGAAAACCTTAAGGTAAGAGTGACTTGAGCCTTAGTGGGCTGAATGACCCCTACCAGTTAGGCCATAGTGGGAGAGCAAGTACTGCTAAGGGAACTCAGGGCTGTCTCCACAGTCCATGGAGGTAGCTGTACACATACTGCACAGTCTGCCCCAGGACATCACCCTGGGAATCTGCTACCCAGCTAGCTGTAGAGCTTAGCTTAGCTAGCCCTGCTAGCAATCAGCCTTTGAGTTCCCAGTTTTGCTGTAAGGAAAGGGCAGGCTGCAGAGCTGTAGGCATCTGGGACAGCTCTGTGCTGCAGCTCAAGCTCAGAGTAGAGGCTGCCCATCGAGTGAGAAGGAGGGCAGAGGTCTGACTTCAGTGGGTCCCAGATTTCACCTAGAAGGATTTTTACTACCATATGCAACTAAGTGGAATTTACTTTTATTGTAGCAGAACGTACAGGTTCTTGAACCATACTCTCTGCTGAGAGGCTTACTCTGTGACATCTGAGCTTCTCTGGGAAGCTCCATGAGCAGTCAAGACTGTGAAGAACTCTTAGGCTTTTGTTTTGTCATATGAGTTATCATAAAGGTCACGCCACAGGAAGGAGGGAAATCTGGAATGAACACATGGTGCATGTTCTGCCCGGAGAAGGGTGGGAATACATTTGTTTACATCCTCTCTCCCCAGCTTCCATTTGAATAGTAAGCAGCATGCCTCAGAGACCATCTCTTGGACTTCTTCGTTAGGGATTTTGCTTTCTGGCAAGAGGGCAGACATTTAAAAGCCATTTGTTTGTTTGGGTTTTTTTTTTATTTACAGAATTCAAATCTATTACTGGACTATACACAAGAACTGAGGAAGCAAGAAGCCCTGAAATAAGCTTGAAAACCAGAAAGAAATGGTATTAAGTGAATAGTTTTATTTTGTATCATAGAAGAAAAATCCTGCCATTCAGTAGCAATGCAAGTGGTGTATGTTGCAGATGTTGCTTGCACCCTCTATTCCAGTGTCTTTCCTACCCCCAGCAATGCTCTTCTCACCAAGTCCTCATTTCTAGTGCAGTTTGTGCTATTTAAATATGCTAGCACTTTTAGCACAGACCGAAACAACACTATAATGTTGTACCTACATTATTTTGGCCTCATATCACTTCTACACGGTATTTGGAGCCATTTTCATTGTTCTGTATTTGCTGTTCTGTCGACTGCCTTGACTTGCAGATGCGCTTCACTACCCATTGATTGTATCTAATGTTTTCCCTGTTCTCTTCCAATGTTGCTATTTTTCCACTTCATACTCTTCTCCTCCATTTACTTGATTCTTGTTTTCAGACCATACGTCCTTCCTGATATCATCAGACTGCATTTCTACTGAAGGATGGGAGCTGTCAGGGACTTACAGATTATCTTACTACTTTAAAAAACAAACAAAAAGTGGGATTTGCTTGTAGTTCTAGCTCAGTTCTTGTGCCTATACATCGGTCATGGCTCAACAAAATCACCCATGAAGAGCTAGTAATTTTATTTTATTTTTTAAATTTAAAATCAAACCTTCCTGTCTAGTTCCTTCAGAGTTTCCATCTCTAACACTGTTTCTAACTCCATTGCTTGTTATGACTCCTTCTGTAGACATTTATAACAGTTAAAATACACAATTTTTTTCCTGAAACAAAAACTTGCTTATATGCCAAGGAAAATAACCTTTAAGACTATGTGTAACAATGCCATCTGGTGACTCCTGCCATAACAAGCTTTTTCCTCTGCCTTTGTGTCCCACTGCTTCTCCCCTCCCTTTACTATCCATGTCATCATTCATCTCCCTAACTTTTCTTTTCCTTGACTTTCCTCCTCCTCAATTCCCGTATTTGTCAGAGCTGTAATATCCCCTTTACTGTAATGTCCCCTTTTTACTCCCTGTGTCTTTCTCTGTTGATGCCCTTACATCACCATAGTACAGGTTCAATGCTGTATCTTTCTCTCATTTTAGTCTGGAGTGTTCTCTCCATTTGAAACTACCCCAAGGTTTTGTACTCAGTGTTCATCTCTAATGTAGATGTGCTGTGTATCACCTTTTAACCCTGTCTACCAACAGGACAAACCTATATATTGCCCTTTCTTTCTGTTTATAACAGCAACCACTTTCTACTGCTTCTTCTTTCCCATCACTCATGTCCTCTGGAGTCCAGTGCAGAAGATGCCTCATTACCAGGAAATAACAATAACAAGGAAATGTTATTGGTGCAATACTGCAGCCAGTGATTCATCAACTTCTCAAAACTTATGCTTAACCAGAAAGAGTTGAAAACAGCTGTAATTTTTTTAGATATATATATATGAAAGATGTCTACAATGGAAGATCTACATCTCTTGCTTCCCTTATTTAAAAAAAAAAAAAAAAGTTACTTCATTGTGTCTTATGAGGACCTAATATGAAGAGATTTCTGGCAATAGATGACTGAAAAAAAAGACAAGGTCAGTCTACAAAAGTACAGCAAAGTTTTATTCATGAGGAGAAGTAGCCAATGGAATAACTTAAGTTAGGGACTTGAAGACATTTATTATCACTTCTAAAAAAATATCATACAGCGAGAATTCAGACCTGTTGTGCTGAGGGTGTATTGCTGACAGAAGTCAAACATGATGATCTACATGGTCCACTTTAGCCCTGAACTTGTCCTTGAAATAAGGGGTTATGAGGTGTCCATGGCATGTGTAGACAGAAGCTGCAACTCAATGGAAATTCAATTGCAGAAATGGATCTTGCAAGCAGAAGTGTAAGTGAAATAAAAATGTGAAAATATGAGTGAAGTCTAGTTTAAAAAGTCTGGATGTGAGAGAACTCACGTCCTGGGATTTCTCTGTACTCTGCGGTGTGCTTTCTACCTCAGTAACTATTTTTCCCCAATGACATCCTGAGTGAATCTGCCTATTGGTGTCTTCTAAAGACTGTGCCAGATAGTACTTGTACCTCAGCACCTTTGTTCCTCTTCCCTGATTCAATCTTTCCTATTCATGTGATTCAACTCTATAGTGATGCCTTTGAAACAGGCTTCTCTATGTCTTCGACATTTTCTGTTTTTTCTTTCATTCAAGCTCTTTACTCAACATACCGTAATCCATCACTTCTGTCACTATAACAGGATGAAATGGATGGGCCCAAAACGTAGTTTCTTCCACCTTTCTTTCCAAAGCTTTCTGGATGAGATCCTCAGCTGGTGACATCGTAGTTTCAGAACTGTAATTTCAGAGTTGTAATAAATGTTAGCACTGAAGATCTAATGATTCCCTCACCCTGTCCTCCATTTCCTACCTGTTTGCCTCCATACCTGAAAACACTGCCACTCTTTTCATTGCTCAGCTTTTTCTCTTTTTAGAAGAGAAATACAATGGAAACAGTCTATGGCAATGCTGAAGAGGGGAAAGTTAATTTATCAAAGAAAGAAAAAAATGTAAACATGCAGATTAACTCAAAGGAGATTTATAAAAAAGAGGACCCAGTCAACCACGTATGAAAGAAGTGTGGAAAAGTCAGATGAATGGGCAGCAGCAAATATTGGAAGGTCTTGTAAACTCCCTCTCTTAAAAAAATTTCCTCAAAACTATGATTTATTTCTTACATAGGTCAGCACTGTGGATTATATCAGTCCATATGTTCCTGTGGAGAACCCATAACTTTAGTTCTATTTCCATATAGCACTCTTTAGCACGTATAGTCCATTAGCAAATACCTACACAACTGTCTCAAAAGCTCACAACTTCCTAGGAACAAGTCTGTTCTCTTTTCACCCAGAGTAGCTGAATGCCTTACATGGCAGTAGATTGCCAATAAGATTAAATATTTTTGTGATGTGCAGAGCCAACCTGCTTTTTTTCATTTTGCATGAAGATTCTTTTTTATACTTTAGATGGTATCCTATGATCACAGCTCATTCATAATATGCAACTCTGGCCATGCAAGCATTTTTTTTCCCCAAAACTTTTCCAAATCATCACAATAGTGGTGAAATAGAGCTCCTTGTGAAGGATAACCACCCACCCACTTTGCAGAATGATAACAATTTGGTGTGCTTGGCTTTGTTTTGCAATTTGATTCAACTGCTCTGCATTGTAAATGCTTAAAAAGCATAAAAGACAAGAGGATATTACAAGTATCTAATGTTGTACATTACATTTGTATGCATACCAGGGTATAAATATGAGGGACATGTGCCTGGACTATTAATCAAATTCTTTATTAAGGTTTTGAAACAGTATGAATCTATGAATAATGTATTATTTCATAGCATACTGTTCATCTTATTTAAAAACATGGACCTATAACCTATATGTAGAATTTTATCCCCTATATGTAGAATTTTGGGGGTGGTTTTCACAGATTTATTAGAGCATCTGAAACAATTCTAATAAGCAGCGAGCAGTTGAATCTGCTACTTCATGAATAGAGCTGGTAGTAAAGCATCCACACAGCTGCAGGATCTATCTACAGCAATAATTTTAGATCAAGTGTTTTGTATTTGCTTACAAAGCACCCTCTGCTGTTTGAGCTGCTACATGTTTTGTAGATAAAGCTGCTTTTCGGAAAGATCAAAAACCTTTTTGTGGGGCCCTGTAAGAGCCACAAAAATATCCAGAGACAATCTTACCAATCTTGCACCTATAATACATGTTGTGTGACTTGCATTTAGAAGTGTCATGGGATTAGGACATGTGTTGTCACATCTGTAGCTTGTTTTCTTATCCAAGTAAGAACAAAGTTGAAACACAGCTAACAGTAAAGGTAACAAATTCAGTAGATGGAACAAAAACTTCCATGTTTGACTGCTAGACTGGCAGAAGAGCAATGGAATCTCCCCTGCTGCAAATGCATTTCCTCTCTTGAGACTTGTATTTCATGTGAAAGGACAATACTGAGTGGACATCAACGGCTTAACAATAATCATTACTTCATGGTTATGACTTGAGGATTTAAGTTTTGGATGGATCTTGCATTGAATTGGAAGTCTGGAGATGAACTAAAAGAGAAGTTTTTCTGTACCTTGTAAAGAGAAGTAAATGCTGGTGTGTATGGTTTTTTTTCAAAACCCCTATGAAGTATTGTGCAGTGCACCTTGCTTCATTTGTGTATCTATTTCTGTCACTGCCAGAAGTCAGTGGAACTCTGAACTAGAGCACAGATTCCAAATGAGAATAATCAACAAGATATTTTACACATAAAATGTCATGGTTTGATTAGTCCATTTACACTGGCTGAGAATGCAGTGCAAAGTCAAACTGAGGGTTTTTCTGAAAGTTCAAAGGGTAAGTCTGAAGAAACTGGAAGGGGGAGATCTACTATGGCTGGATAACATGTAGGGAAAGAATCCTATCTGTCCCTGAAGTTGGTGATTATCTGGTATATATTGAATGTTGCTGCAATGAAAGGAACAAAACATTTACTTGCTTTACAAAATAACTTACTCTCCATGTTGACTTCAAGGGCACTTGTAATGCATGTTGATGTTCCTTGGTGTGATTGAGCATATCTAATTAATAGAGCTGCTTGGGAATTTTGCTAAGAAAAATCACTTCAAAAGAAAAAGCAATTTCTGCAGAAATTGTAATTTTCCATGAGATAAATGAAAGAATCAAAACAAAATACATTGTTGAAGGCTATTGAAAATCAAAGCCCTTCAGTTCCTTCAATTGAACACAAATATAATTTCAAATATACAACAAATATAGTTTCAGTTTGTCTCAGATACTGGGAGACACTGTAACAAATACGTTGCTAAGGTTTAACTGTTTAAATTTGATTTGTGATTTTTGGTTACCAGACTTCTACTGAACCAGGTAATCTTAATGCTGAACACCTGCCTCAGAAGAAGGACCTTATTATGGTGCTTTATGTTGGACACCCAAAACCACAAATGATTCTTGGCAATTTGGGTCAACACATATTAAAGATTGGCTTGTCAGAAATACTCAGTACTGATCTAGCTCTGCTCCCATTGACGTCACTGGGAACAAGTCAATTTGACTTCAATCAGAACAAAGGCAGACTGATGCTAAGTTGTTTTGAGATCTCCACCCTATATCTTCTCATTGCATTAATTAATTATTGCTCAAGTTGCAGCTTAATTCAATAATGTCTCCCAAAACATGATAAGCTTTGCTATATTTCTTTCTTTACCATCACCCTGTCAGTTTACCAGCAATGTGGAAATATGGAAATAATTTTCCATATTTTTCCCCTAGAATTCACTTTTTCGCAACACAGTGTCAACTGTGTGTATGAGAAACCTTGAAATACCTTTTGTATATGTCATTTACTCTACAGGTGTCTCCCTGCAGGTCACTTTCTGTGTATTTTGAGCAACTTGAATAATCACATCATTTGGACGTTAACAGTACTGTGTTCCTAATTCAAGCAGTGTTCTATACATAGAATAAATTAACAAGGGGAAGCAAGGTAAAGAAAAAATCCAAAAGGACAATATTTACAGAGAATCTCTTACTAACTGACATCTGTTTGCTTAAAATACCAAAACCACACACACGCAACCAATTATCAGGGATGCCTGTATCAGTTTTGTGTTGGTGGGTGAACTTGTTTTTTACTTAGCATTGTTTACAGTAGATGTCTCTCTCTTTCAAGCAGTAAAATGGACAGCTCATCCTCCTTTGCACACCAACTTAGAGAAGTCAAGTTTTTAAAAACTGACACTGTTTATGGTACAGGTGCTGGGACTTGGTTGTCTGTATTATTGTTAACTCAGGTCCTTGCACAGTTTTGGCCCAGGCCAGCTTGCACCTGCCAAAGGGAAGTATGGGTCTCATCAGCCAACCCTGGTGACTAAGAGAGATTAGAGTTTGGCTGGGGACCCAATGTGGCTGCTGGACTCGGGGACAGACCATGGCCTGCAACTGCTCAGCTACCTAGTGCAGATGTAGATTAAGATGTGCAAATTGCTGTAAGGATGGAGAGCGTAATGTCGTCTGTGTGGGAGACAGTATTACATAGCCTTGAGAAAGGCGCTAAATTGTAATACATTTTTGTGATGAAAAAAGAACATATCGTTGAAACAAAACAGAATGATGTGTGTGATGATTGCAGCATTGTGAAGATTGGAAGGGAGGGACCCTGGAGGGACCCCCAGTCTCACCTCCTCATACCAAGTCCAGTACAGCAGGGTGCTCAGGGCCTTGTATCATCACTGAAGTTCCCACAGCCTCTCTGGGCAACCTGCTCCCGTATTTGATTACTGTCATCCTAATTTTCTTTTCTACCAGGTTGGAGTTTCCTGTGTTTCAGATAGTGACTGCTGTCTCTCCTCCTTCCAGTCTGCACCTCTAGCTCTGTCTTTTCTACATGCTCCTAATAGATAGTTGCAGATAGCAAAAGGATTCCCCTCAGCCACCTCTTCTTAAGGCTGAACCAACCCAGTTCCCTCAGCTGTTCCTTGTTCTCTATGTGCTCCAGCTCAGTGGTCCTTCGCTGGACTTGTACAGTATGGCAACACTTTTCTTTTGCTGAAGAGCTGCAAACAGGACAAAATATCCACAAATAGTCTCATAAGTGCTAAACAGAGGTGCAGGATCACTGCCCTGGAGCTGCTCACTATACTTTTGTCTACACTGATGCAGTCCAGGATGTAGATGGCTGCCTTTGCTGCAAAGGCACCCTGCTGACCCCTGCTCATCTTGCTGATGACCAGGACTTCCAGGTCTTTTTCTGCAAAGCTGCTTTTTCGCTTTCCATGACTTTCCCAGGGACAGAAGTGAGGCTGACATAAACCAACAAAAAGTCCTGGGACATAAGAATCACAGCTTATACCGATGACACTGAAATCCATATTCCTTAATGTCTGGACAGTGCCATTAGTTTCCCCCAATCATTTGCGTATTAGTGACCACATTCTGTTTCATTGGGATACCCAAGACACAGAAATACCACAACAGTGAGCCTGCAAATTACAATGCACAAACTCTCTCTGATATATGACCAACCGTCTTACCATTCTTTCCCTTCACTCAAGCAGTCCTTGAATGAATGAGGTGAATCATCCCTGTGCTACAACATATGGAGCAATTCTCAGAGTAAGCGTTCATTGATGTGGGCCATCATTCATAAAGCTTCCCAGCAGAGAAGACGCTTGGTCAGTGAAATCAAAATTGATGATCTGTGTTCTGCAACAGAGTTTAGATTGATCTCAGCCTCAGCATAATCAAATTACCATTGCACTGGGTTTAAAATGGGTAGAATAGAGCCTAGTATAATAAGGCTTTTCTTGTACACTTCAGGCTATTGATCATTCTAGAGCAAAGAGAGGAGAAGATTGGTGTAAAATGATAGTAAATCAGAATAGCAGTATTTTCTGTGGTTTTTTTCTGACATAAGTGATAGCACAGGATTCTCTACAACTAAGGCTGGACTCCTTACATTTTATTTATTAAGGTAGAAACAGAAACAATTGTTAGAGGAACAGATCTTCCAGTTTCTCACAAAACTAAAGAATTAAATCCTTACAAAAAGTTTTTAAGTAAAGGATGGTGATTATATGTGTGGGGAAAGGCTAGTCTTGAAATTGTATTAATATAGGTATACTGTGGCCTAAACATCACCTTTTTTTCCTTTCCTCACAAAAAAAAAACCAACAAAAAAACCTCAAACATCCATCACAAAGTGTTTTACCCATACATCTTGAAGATACTTTGTTTGCTTCCTAGCTCCCTGGGAACAGCTGGTTTCTCTGGGATAACTAAAGATAATGCTGAAGACTTTTTATTTCAGGGATAATAGTATATAGGCTTCCTGAAATTTACATTGCTATCTTATGAAAGGATGAATTAAATTCCTTAGGACTGTGGATGTTTGGACTATGGGAAAGCTCGGTGAGCCTAGTTAGAAACTAATAAACTCTAATCACAACCCACAACCCTTACCACAACCCATAGAAAGCAGCTTCTCTGACATAAGGCCAAATTTTGAGAACCTTATTTAGATCATAGTTGGACTAAGTCCCATTTTTTTCACTAAAACTTACAAGCTTAAGGGCACCAGGATTTATTCCCTTGATTTGAAGGAGATATTGTCAATAAAATGGACAAGAAAATCCTTAAAAGTTTCTCTCTAGGCTCTATGACCTTCAGCTGGCAAAATGAATCTTATATTCACATCAGTATACCCTAAACATACAGCAGTTTTTTTATCTGACTCGATAAGCAATCCTATTTGATTCCCAAGATAAAGGGATCTCTTGTGCATAGGTTGGATGTGAAGAAAATATTTTTGCTCTTGAACAGGAACCAGAAATAAGCTCAGGATGGATCAGGAGGTGATGGGGTGGCAACACAGTGGCCAAGTGAGGGCAGATATGCCTAAAATTGCTGACTGATGCTGCCCTGAAAAAGAGGCTTTAGATCTGCAATGAGACTTGTAAGGATCTTTAAAAGAGGGAAGATGCTGGAGGGACCAAAATGTCTTTTTGCAGTTCTAAGACACCTTCAGAGAAGAGAAGATGGAGGTCCCTTCCCAGGCAGGGGCAGCACCACCAAGCACAGCTGCACAGAGATGAAGGGGCAGCCTGGTGCTCCTGTCCAAAAGGCAGTGTCCTGCCCACCTCTCATGCTTTTGCTGTTAATTAGCGATGTAAAAGGAAGGCCATTCTGGTATTTCTACTTTCATTTCCATTATTGGATCTCTAACAGCTGAGAGAGGGAAAGGGAGAGATTCTGGTCTTAAGCATGCTATGGTATAAAAAGCTGCCAAAAGACACCATGGTTACACTGAGTTTTATTGAATAATCCAAAATATTTGCAGTTCAGCACTGCCAATTAAATATACTTGCCAATTATCAATTGCTTGTAGCAGGGAAAATGTTCATTAGATTACAAATTGTATGTTATGTCTAAATAAATTTGTATTAACAGTTTAAAAGCAAGAGATTATCTTTCCTACCTTTAGGATAGTTTGCTTAAAATACTATTAATGACAATAAGAAATCATGATAATCTGCAAATAACAGACATGCAGTAAGTAAAAATCATTATGTGCTCTCCTACTTTCTTACACTTGTCAAAACCTCCAGGGTAGTGCTTACTAATAAACAATAAAAGGATACATTCATAGACAAGGTGGAATGATTTAATTTCATTAGTTTAGACTCAGGGGAGTTTGGTACAGTGTTAAAATCTGCAATGAAATGTTGTATTCCTGTTACTCCATATTTGCACAGACACCAAGAGTGAAATTTTGTTCACTGTTCCATATTTTAAAATGAATTTTTAAATCTATAGATTCCTGTTGAAATGGAAACAGGAAGGAATACAGCAAGACTATCAAACAGAACAACAAGCCATTATCACCACAAATAGATCATTTTAGTTGCCATGGGTAACCAGTGCCAGAAAGGTATTCAGGCACTGCAACTGCCAGCACTGATACCCTGCTTTGAAAGTGCTGACTGTGCGTCACATTGCAAACTTCAATAATTATTTTGTGTAGGAGGGTGGTGGCACCAACAGGATATATACTTGTAATGAGTCATTCTTTAAATAGCTTAATTTATCATCCTCAAATAAAGGGGGAGGGATTTATCCAGTACGAGGCAGTTTGAAAAGTCTGAATTATTAATAAACTGAAATAACAGCAAGGCAGGAAAAGCTGGACACATACACACACACATACATATATATATATACATATAAAAGCTTAATGACAGTAAGACTGAAAATGACAATAAGACTGAAGGAAATTGCTTCTGCAAAAGTATAAAGCAGAAACCAAGAAACATACAGAAGCAGCATCACAAGTCTGCAGCTGCACTCCATTTATTCATGCTAATGCGAGAATGTAAATAGCTAGCAGATAAGGTGTCCGTAAATGCAACTCAAGGACATCCAGGCTTTCACAGACCACTGACACTGGATGTGCTTGGCACAGTAGTTTCAATTAGGCAGTGGTTTTTTTTCTTTCATAGAAAGAAATGTAAGATCACAAAGACTAAGGAGGGTCATAGCTTGAAGAGAAAGAAAGGAAACTTTTATCTTCCAGCAGGAAATATTGATAACTCAGTTATGTAGCATTATTTCTTCTGAGGCAAAATTAAATAATGCACACTGTTCTCTCCACCACACAAGCACACACCATAGCATAAAGGTGGATGTGTACTGTGGGACATGGTCAATCATTCATTGAGGTGACTGCACAGTTCTTGTTAAATTGGTTTCAAAGCAGACTTGTAACAAGAATGATAGAGATTCAGTCTGAAAGGTTCCTTCCAAACTGGGGAACCCAAGACATCAAGCAAGGACAGAAAACAGGTGACCAACGGCCCCCCAGCCTCTGCTCAGGTGCAGGGAAGGAGAATCAGAGGCACAAAGAGAAGGGAACAGTAGAGACCTTGCTCCAGGTTCCCAGCTGAAGTGGTAAAGGACTGAAGGCCTTGGGGTGCAGTGTGCTTCACATGTATGTCTGATTAGATGCAGGTATCTAGATCTCAAAAAAAAAAAAAAAAATCACCTAGTTCATTTTCCCACATTGAGGCAGGACGACATAGGAATACAAGAAAGTACAAATCGTTTTTGACAGATGTCTGTTTCCAGTGATAGAGAGTCTATAAACCAGGGCCTCTCTTTCAATTACCGAGAAGCGATTTTTCCCTCAGTATACTTCCTTCATCTTCTCTGCTGAACATATCTCCTCAACCCTTCCCCTACTGCAATGAAAAACAAGGGATTCCTATCCCCTTGCCAGCCCCCTTTACGGCTGAAGTCTTTCCTGCCATGTTGCACATCAGGCTTCTCTTGAGACTCAGCTCCCTCTCCCACCAGCCTTGCTTTGTGTGTCATGTTTTCTAAGCTTTTGTTTGTTGCTGTTCTTTCAGAGATCTCTATGCTGCACTTTCATGCATTTATAAAAGTCCAGTGCTGGATGTGCTATGTCAGTGGCTGCATCCCTGGCATCACTGTCCACATTAAATAGAACATCTCTCTCATATCTAACATTCAGCATTTCTCTTGATACATTCAAGGAGGAGATTCACCTTTTTTTTCTATGATATTGTGTCGAGTTATGTTAAGTTTGAGAGCTGTTACAAGTCTCAGATTCTTCTGCTACACTGTTGACAGTACAAAATTGTAAGTACAAATTCTTTGTACTTGTCTTAACTGAATTTCAAATTGCTATTTGTTGAAGTAATTTCAATTTTTTGTCTTCTGAATATTTCTGTCCTTTCACCTCATGCTTTTTTTTTTTTTTTTTTTTTTTTTTTGGAAGGAGTATCATACTTAAATTTCATATGTGAATTCTTTTTTCCAAAATCTAGCTGGCAGCATTGACTACAACTGGCATACAATAGATTATCCAGTGACCTCCCACACACACACACCCCATCCCAGGCTATTTTATGGTCAATTATATATGTGCCTAATAGAGATTAAGTGTAGAACATAATTCTTTAGCTTGCATATAGGGAAGACACATAAGACAATGTCAAAAGCCTTCTTAAATTGAGATATATCCCATCTGTGCCTTCCATCATACTAGTTAGACCAGTTAACTTATTTTAAAAAAAGATCTGCTTGTATGATCTGCTCTTGCTAAATCTACATTACATGCTTTAATCACTTTGCTACCTTCTAGGTCACTTGCCCATTGTTTCCAACAATTTGTTCTAAAATTCTCAAGGCTTTTAAATGGTGGTGGAGTCCCCATCCCTGGAGGTGTTTAAGAGTCGGGTTGACATAGCGCTTAGGGATATGGTGTAGTTGGGAACTGTCAGTGTTAGGTTAATGGTTGGACTAGATGATCTTCAAGGTCTTTTCCAACCTAGATGATGATTCTGATTCTGTGATTCTGAAATGACGCCAGTCTATAATTCCTGAGGCCTACCATGATCACTTTTTAAAAGACAAGTGTATTGCTTACTATTCTCCACTCTTCTGGGACTTTCCCTACCTTATCATCTCCTTGAAAGGGACTACTCCAAGGCCTTGCTGAGGTGCTCTCCAGTGACCCATTAGGGCCTGCTGAGTTTAACACAACTATATTATCTAAAATCTCTTAATTTTGTTTGTCTCTAGCCCATGGTATCAATCTTGAGGAAGTAATGTGCTGTGGCACTGCAATCATTTCTTCTCATTGGCCTCAGTTTTGTCTATGTTCAAGATTACCACGGATGGAGTATATTGTAGTCAACAATTTTACCAGAAGTCGTAGAGTGGAAAGCAGTGATTTCACTTTTTCTTTTTGAAATGTTGACTGCACTCCTCTCTTCTGAGCTGACAGTAAGTTTGTTACTTATTTAATTAAAATTTAACCTGATTTTTTGTTTCCATAATGTTTTTGGGGGTTTTTTTGTTGTTTGTTTTTTTTTTTTTTTAATGATACAAATAAGGAGTGGAGTGCTCTAGCTTTCTCTGCATCATCCAGTGTTATCATTTTCCATGTAGGACTAGATAGTTACTTCCTTTAATTTTCTTCTTATTTCTGGTACAGTGTTACACTTACTCTTAAAATCATTTTGTGCTTGATTCTTTTCTTCTTTCTGTTTTTTAACTTGACATGTTTTCCCCTTTTTACACTTGTCATTCATTGGATTTGTTTCTACTTCATTCTCTAAAAAGTAGAAAAACATTTAGATCACCAAAGATTAACTAATGCAGCAATATAAGTCTGCTTGTATGATTATTCTCTCTTATTTGTTTATTGTGGGGCAGTTCACCATTGTATAGCAATAGCCTGATCTCACATGGTGTACAAATTTTCATATTACCTCATTAAGTAGCCCTACCTACAAGTTCTGATGTTGGTGGGGTTTTTTTTAATATATCATTAATTTTCTGTTCTTCCAACACTAAAGTTTCCTGAGAATAATGATTTTATTTCTCCACTACAATTTTCAGCAAAACTGTTTTTCCTCACTTTCTATTTCTGACCAATCATCTCATCACAAGTCATTATCTAGGCTTTTGCAGCTAAGTGAAGGAGAACTTTGCAGACTCATGAGTGCCCCTGAGAAGTGAACCATATAGGTGGCACATTAGTTTTAGAGTTAGGACTCAATCATTTAAAATAGTTGTATTCTCCAGGCATCCTTTTCCCTGAACAAAATTCTTGAACTGAAATTATATATGCACACATGTATATATACACACATATACTTCCTTTCTCAGTGGGGACCACACAGAGTATAAAAATACCACAAAAGATTTCCTGTTTAAACACAGCAACTGCTTTAATGAGACTATTGATTGACTGTTATCTGTTGCATTATTTATCTTTGATATCTACAGATACTTTTGATACACAACCTATACAGAGGCAGCCATTGAAGTTCAGCACATTTTCTTTTCAATACAATTTGTGAACCGTGCACTGTATGAACACATAAGCAACAATAATGTAGCTTATTCCTAGCTTGAGACACATATTAAATGGAAATGCAGCCTAACATGCACTGGGGCAGTTGCAAGTCCTGCTTGCCCTACTGGCCAGTACCTCCATTATTTTTCTGCATAAGGAGGAGAGTAGCAAAACCTTCCTGCCCATTTTTCAGGGTGTTACTGTGAGCCTGATAAAAGATTACAACTTTGAAATAGAATTTACCTTGTTTGGTTTTCTTTTTTCTTTTCCTAAGAATTTGAAGGACAGTTTATCTCATTCTGTACTGCCTTTCCTATAGATCAATGCTGACACAGCTTCACATTACTTCCAGATACTACCCCTAATATGCTTTCCATAGCTGCTTAAAAAAGAAAAGCTTTATGATTAGGTGATCTGTGGTGGACTTTTACCTTGATAACTCTCCTGTTTTAACCATTTGTCTTTAGCAAGAGATTTTCAGCAAGTCTGCTTCTTGTGCCTTCTTGAGCTTCATAATGACTGTATATAATCTTAATTAGATGACAGTGTTTCCTCCCATTTCTTCTATCTGTATTCATTAAGCAAGCCATGCTTTCCTGTAACAATTCTAGTGTTCTGTATTACCAAGTCTTGGTGTCATGTATATCATAGCTTTATAGATGCTCTAAAGCTTGCAGTTCTTTCTGTTAGCTTTATACTCCTGACATTTGTGCATAAACATATTAGTTTTCCGATTATTCTTCCTCTTGTCTCAATTATGACTACTGCAGTTTCATACTTCTTCCCTTTCCCACTCCATGTTTGTGTGTAGAAATCTACCCTTTGGTTCACCATGGATATTTATCCCCAGTCCTCTCTGAATCAAATTTAAAGTTTTCCTCCATTTGATTAGAAATGCTGTCTAAATATCCTATCATCCATGCTAGGTGGACTCACCTCTCCCCTTCCTTCTTCTCAACCTTTGAACTTAAACTATAAGTTACAGCATTGTAAGATATATGCTTACTGTCTAGAGAACTCATCAGTCTGAATGCTCAGCAGTTCCTACTGGGAAATCCTGAGTTTACTGCTACTTATTGTATAGAAGCTTTGAACTGACTCATGGAGACGCCAAGGCTTCTTGACTTTGACACCTTCAAACATGAGCAACTCTGGCTACTGCTTTTACAAAAGATACTTTTCCTTTGAAGACTTTCAAAGGTATCCACCTCTATTAGTAAGAAGAAAATTTAGATTGGTTCTGAGTTAACTAACATTTAAGCTCAGACTAAGGTCTGAGTCCCACCTCATCTTTCATAAGGCTGATACATACTTAAAAGCTCTTAAGAAGCAAAGGTTTAGTTGCTTTTAAGTGCCCAGGAACTGTTGTTGTGTGTTGAACTTATACCTGTTTTTTTACTTACTTTATGCCCACATCTTACTCTCTCTATGGCCTTATTCAGTTTAAATCATTCTCAGTGTTTGCTTGATTGTCTTTAATTAAGGAAGAATGTTTGGAAACTTGTTGTTGAGTCTGTGTGAGAAAGTAGACTTTAAAGGTCAAAGAAGAATTGTTATATAGAATGTCAGTTGGCATTTGACACATACAGAACAAATGCACAATATCAAGGAAGAAAGTAATATATATTAGCTGACAACTGAAACAAAAATAATTGTTTCAATGCATTTAACAAATGAAAAAATTGCAAGACTGGATCGGTAAATTGTGGCAACTAGCTAGTGAGGTAAAATTGTAAACAGCTTTATAGACTCTTGGGAAATACTTTGTTTTAACTGTGTGCAGTCATATTCAAATCAATATCTAAAAAATCCATTGGGATGCAGAGAACTGGAATAAATCAGAATTTCAGAACAAGTCAGATAATAGATTATTGTTTAAAGCTGACAGGAGATAAGACTTTCACATTTGCATATCTTTTTGGTTCTTCTATTATGAAATTTGCTTATATTAAATCAGTTTGGTTTACTATAAGGATGAAAAGGCACTTAACATATAAAACAGGTGCGAGGAACTATTACTGATGCTTGTGCTTTGTCCAGGTAATCATTACTATTGCCATAGGTAATGGTCCATCAGAATTTCATTATACCCCACTCTTTATACCTCAGTCATTAAAATTCCCTATAAAACATTACTGGCCAGGCAATTATGGGCCTAGGGTAGAATATCACTCATTTACTCACACAGTCAACTTGGATAAGACCAGTGAGGACACTGGAAAAATCTTCTTGTACTTTGACAGATGTACTAGTTGGATAGAGATTTGGTAAACATACCCTAAGTCATTTTTTTTAAGAAGAAATGTATGTGCACCTCACTAGCAGCACCAGGAGGAAGAATTTTAGTAGCATGTTTACATTTAACCTCAAGCATGTAGCAGCCAGAAAGCTTCAATTAAGCAACCTTAACTTTGGACTGGTGTGGTATGTTTGATGTGTTTTATAAATAAGGTATCTGAGGGAGAGATGGCTAAGCTTTCCTTTCATGGCTAATCAACTTGTAGAGCATATTCATGAACTATGCTAGTCAAGCTTCTTATTAAGGAATTTATTCAGGTAATGGCATAATATTTTGCATGGGCCACTTCACTTACCCAATAAAAAGTTTTACAAAACTGAAAATATTAATAATAAAATATTTTCATGAGATTATTTTTCAGTATTTTGCCCACTTCATGTAGGCATGTCTGAAAGTTGAATTTGGCATGAAAGATGTGCTTTCACAATTGTATGCCCTGATTTCATAGACAAGTTGCTTGTGCTATCTACATTTTAGATACCTATCTCCCAGATAGGGACAAGGAAATATGTCCTGTCATGTAGGACTATTTCTAAGCTTAATTAAATGTTTATAAAGTAACATATAATTAACAGGTATCATTAAAGCCAGACAGAAGATGGGGGAATGAAACTGAATCCACTGGGTTTTCAACAAGGAGGATCTGTTTGTAGATGGGCAAATATTGTCAGGCATTCTAGCTAATTTCAGTCACCTTTATAATTTCATTCACACATATTTTATTTAGTTATTCTTATGTATACAACACCTACCTGGTTGGGAAGCAAAAATAGTGGGGGGAGATTAAGGACAAGTAAAGTGCTTGTATCCTGTTCTGCCAAGTCTCACCAACCACAAAGCTGTCTTTGCCCTGGTGGAGCTTGTAGACAGAGCTTAGTGTAGTATTACGACCCTGATGAAAAAAAAATCAGCGCAGAACTGCTTAAATGTAAATGCTTTGCCTAGCAAGAGAAAGACTGAAGAGAGTTAAGTTATTTGCTCCAGGTGCCTTTAGATTGGCTTGCTAGACGTTTCTGATATCACATCTGTGAAGAACTTCCCATTACGTGAACATGTTGCCCAGAACCCCTTGCTTACTTCGAATATTAGGGGGTCAGGCTAATGAAAACCTTATGCCGATGGCTGGCAAACAGATGGAAAAGACTGTGAATACTAAAACATATTTTAGTACTCTTAAAGGATGGGGAAAAAATAAAAAAAAAAAAAGGATGGGGAGTCTGATGTATCTATTTACCTTTTTTTTATTATTGTGTCTGCCGATAGAGCAACTGAGTGTATAACTTAAGAAAGCTATGCCCCAAATTTCTGACTGTTCTTTATAAGAGGAGCTATTTTCTCAAGTTTCTATCAACCAAACCAGTTTACTGTCAATTAAAAATGCACAAAAATTATATATATAAATTCTAGGCACATCATTCACCATTTAGTTGGAACTGAAAGAATATCATGATAATAAAAAGACATTTCATTATAAACAGAAGCAATTGAAGTCTCCCTAGACTGTCAAGTGATGAGTGCAGTATCGTGAATGCAAATGCTTTTTGCTGCTGATTTCATTGCTTGTCTTCACTTGGGTATTATCAGCTCAAATGAAGATCAGGCCCTAAATTCACAGAATCCCAAATGCCCCTTTAATATATTTTCTTACTGTCTTACCGAAGTAAAACAACCCTTTACAGGACTAGTGCAAGGTGTTTAAGGGCAACTGCATGTCAAAATACCTTTTAAAAATCTACCTTTTATTGCTTCCTAATTTTTAAGGAATAAATACCTTTAAAACTAATTTTGTGACACTCCTAACTAGGAGTGTTGCTTTCTGAGGTCTTCTTTTTGCTTGGATTTTTTAAATTCTAAGTAGCAGTGACAAATCATAAGGAGAAATATGGGTCCAAGAGATAGCTGAACATCCTATTAGTCTCAAGAGACTAATTATAAAATCTTTATCCTAGTTGCCTGTTAATGAAAGTATGTTAATTTGCATATCAATACCTTTGTGTTTTCAGATACATTTTTCTAAGGCTTTATTTTTTCTCCTGATTATAATGTGGCTCTATTCTCTCTTTTTGACATTTAGCTACTTTTAGTATTTTAATAAAATAAACATAGGTGTCAGATTTCACTTTTTTCAGAGTGAGTCCCTCAGCTGGCCAGGTATTATTCAGCATATACTGGAGTTACTAAGTTTTATCATTATTCATTGAACAGACTGTTTGAAGAAGAGTCTTTTGACCTCCATCCTTTGCACAGTTCAAAATCAACTTCAAGTACAGCCAGCCTTCCAGAAAAGCCAAATGCATGCACATTTCTTCATTATCATTTAAAAGGGCACAGCTCTCTCCTTTTACATCTAGATGAATCTTTTTTGACATGCACATTTAAAAATGTGCTTACATTATTTTTTTAAGCTGTTCACATCACCACTGTGGCAACGTGAATCTCTGGCTATCAATGTGGTATATATCACAGTAATTAATCCGTTCTTTCACAGCTTCTTGCACTGCTAGTTTTCTGAAACATTCATTTTGTCTCTGGGTTCCCCATTGTGAGTATTTATCTATAGGAGTATTTACACCATGACCATCATTATTATGGTATCTCAGCACCTGCATCCCACATTGGGCTACAAGTCATAGGTCAAAAATTGTAACTCATCCTTTAAAAGAGCATGAGGGAGTAATGTTTTCATATGAAAGCAAGTGCAAAATATACATTCCTTTCAGATGATTTTTATTTTCGATTATGGAAACTAACCAGCAAGGAGAGAAGACAAAACACATGGAATTTGATCTGTGAATAAATGAGTACCACCTGCCTCTTGTGCTGTAATTTCAGTACCTTTCAAGAACTCTAGATTCTATCTATGGCTCATGTTCTCTCCCCTTAACTTTGTCAACATGCAGCACTTTTTCTCAGAGCTGTAGATAGGCTTTTTGGCCCACAGGTGCATTATTGTAGTGTAAGAAAACCTTGGAAACCATGGGAGGTTTGAAAAGGTCACAGGATTATACCTGGTGTCCCTATCATTGGCTTTATCTTGCTAATTGACAATGCTGTAAAAAAAAAAAAAAAAAAAAAACCTACAGGAAGAAAATTACTTGTGCAAGCAAAGCCCTTTAGTGTCATTTTTGGGGACCTGTATCATACCCAGTAATTGCAATATCATTCCCCAGGTGACTGAAAGCGGCTATCTGCTGCCTTACATTTCCCTGCTGGCAACCCATGCACTTTCTATGCAGTATCATGGCTTTTCTCATGCACCTTTACACCATTTGTCAGGTACAGGTATCCCCTGGGTAGCATTGGCTGCTTGCTCTCTATCAGTGACGCTGAACACAGCTGTTCAAAAATGGTTTTGGAACTGTTATGTGCTAAAGACTGGTCTGATCAGCCCTCTTGCATTCAATAAAGATCATGTAACTCTTCCTGGTGATGTTAATCAAAACACCAGAATATAGCAAGGTTGAGCAAATGCTTAAACAGGTAGACCAGGCGATTCCTGTGAGTATCAAGAAAGCAAGCCTGAGAAGCGTAAATACAAGATAGAGAAGCACACTGAAGTACACTGAGGACTCTCAGAGCAATAAGCAAAGAAATTGTACTCCTTTGGTCTGCATGTGTTCAGAGGTGGAGAGCTTTGCACATCAAAGATATCAGGCTTCATGACCTGTTTTTCTTTCTAAGGAAAAGAAGACTACTGACCACAGATTCTCACTAATCAAGTGGTCCAAGAAAGGGTAACAGTGTTCTAGGGGTTATTTAGAAAGGAGCAAGTTAGAACGCTGTTGCCTCACTTGAATCTCCACATTATATCCATTGTGAAACCAAAACTAACATATAAATCCCTTTAGAGTATGTTTGTTTGCTTCTTCCATGAAGCAAGAGAGAAGGCTTGGGAACAATGTGTTCCTTTATAGAGATTTGACAAACAAAATCATTGAAGATAAATGGGGAAAAAAACAGCTTCTGAAAAAGTACACTATATTATTCCTTCTTATTCATGTAAGATCACTCATGCTTTTTCCAACTTGTCTAATAAATGCATAAAATTAAATAAGTCCTTTAGTGTTCAGGTTTTCTACAGATTTGCTCAACTCATGACCAATTTCAAGGCTGTAATAGAAAAGCTGAATCAGCTATGAAATGTAACTTTTGACTTAATTATATTAATTGACATACCTATGTATAATTTTTCTGAGTTATTTGGTGTAATTGCTTCAAATGACATTTAATTTGTCACTTGAAGTACAATAATTAGAAACAGTTCATGAAAGAAAGTCATTGCAACTTCAAACGAAATATTTCAAGGTATAATTATTTTGAATGTTATAATACTGAATAGCTATACTCACGGGGCTGGGGAGCCAACACTGCCAATGTTAAAGTCTATGGACTGGTCAGTCTCCTTTGTTACACAAGCCACATACTCACTTATTTGCAAGATTTGGGGGAATAACACTATGTGAGAAGGAGAAACTGCATGCTAGTTTCTCCTCACCGTAGGCTAGAGACAAGCCTTCTGTGCAGAAATGTTTGTCACCCAAATCTCATTAGAAATCAATGGAAAACATTCCATCAAACTCAGTGGGAGCTGAATTGATCCACAAGTATATTTTTGGCTCTGCTGGAGATGTTTGAGAGTCATGTAGCTGGCTGATAGAGCAGCTGCTTGATGTAAATAGTCCCCACTGAAAGAGTGCAGTGCTAGGGTGGCTCCAACATATCTGCACAGCACCAGTGCCTGTTCCTTGGAGAAAGCCTCCAGCCCCACCTCACCTCAGAAAGAGGCAGGAGTGCATGACAGAGGGAAGAAATTAGCAGCAGCCTTAATAAAGTTAACTGGCAAGAACAGCGACACAGCTAGGAAGGTATTGCCCAACATTGCATAATATCTCTCACATAAAAATAAACAAATCAAAACCACAGAAAATTAAAGGAAGAAAAATGAGGGTGAATTTCCTCTATTGCTCCAGCCAGAAGAGCATGCAACCACTCAAAAGCTGGAGGCCCTGCTCATTTGCAAGAAAAGCTACTGTAGCCCATGTCATGCCAGTCGGGAACCAGTTTGCTGGGCACTGGCAGGGAACTGTCTTCTTAAAACACTTGGGCCAGATATCTGAGTGAAGCCTGTCCTTTGGAAATCCAAGCAAGGAATGGCTTTCTCAGCTTCTCAGCCTCAAGTGCCAAAAAGCTCAGGTGCTGAAATGTGATGGGAAGACCAAGGTGCAGTGCCATGGGTCCTCATTCCACCTGAGCTCTGCAAGCTCCTGAAAACGTAACCCGTTCTGACAGCAGTAAATGTCAGGGGCACAACTGGATGAAGTGCATGATTTCAGCTTTGGGAACAGACAAACAATTTCAGGTTTGTTTAATTGCTGAGCACAGCATTTTTGTGAAGTTTATGCTTTAACCCCAGGTACTAGAGAGAGCTCTTAAAATAAAAAATCAGGGATAGCTGTGTTTTAATATTACCAATCTGAATGTTGACCTAAAAGCTTTAAAGAAACTCCTAGCATTAGCATAATGTGAGTATACCTAGGATGGATTTTAAAACTGTATGCCCACCTTCAGAGAGAGATTTTCCTTTGGATGACAAATCAAGTCAGAAGCTGAAGGCAAGAGAGTTAAGTTTCAGGAGCCAGAAAACACAGTTCTTGGGCTTCTCTATTTAAAGTTACCCCTTTTCTCTGTCACTTAGCCCTTCAGTTCAGTACAATATGAGGTATTGGCAGAGGGAAAGAGGAGTGAAGGGGTTGTCTGGAGCTCCTCTTACTAATACTGCACTCTAAAGGAGTGTGTTAATTCCCTCACCTCTTGTCAGCTCTGACTATGGCCACTGATATCTTGTTAGGTCCATAACAGGTACAGACTAGCATGTAAATACAGTTCTGTGACCACACACACTTATGTTTTGTTTCCTTTAATGAATTTGTAATAAGAGTCTAGGCTAATGATATATGCTACATGAAGTCTGCTACATACCTTTTGCCTAGTAAATATTTGAAAATATTTTGGTTTTGGCATCCACAGCAAACTTTCCCTATTAATCTTGGTTTCAGAGGAGCAGGCTCCTGGTGGGTGAGGAAAGGGGGACAGCAACAGGAAATTTTAGGAGTTTTCTGAATGGCCTAGTAATCTCTGAAAAGCCTAGTAATCGAGCCTTCATCAGAAGTGCTTACATAAAAGCCAGCACTGGTCTGGAAATGCAAAGTGCAGTTCAGTTATAGCTAAGGGCCAAAGTAACCAGGCAAGCTCAGATTTACATCACTACACTATGCCAACGGCACAGCTGCATCAAATTACTGTCTTCAAAACAGGAAGGACTGGAAGCTTGATTACAAGTGCTACAGAGACGACGAAACACAATCTCATCTGTACATTGTGTATGAGATCTCTTTTTCCCTTGGAGAAATGATTAGTAGAAGGAACTAGTCCACATAGGAGAGGTCATAGTCTTCTGCAAACAGGTCTGTCTGTTTGTTTGTCAATATGAATGTGCAAAACAAACTGTTTTTCAAAAAATGGTGAACTGAAGGCAAACCAGTTTTATTTTTATCCATGAACATTGAAGTGTGTCACTCAGCTTTCAGTTAACAAATGGTAATGACCTATACACAGTGCTTAAGGATTTTGTCCCTCCAGCATCTGACCTGCCTGAGCTGATTCCTGTATTTCCATGCTGATGCAATAACTTTAATTGGTCTTTGTGTAGGTGGATGTCCTGGCCTGTAGGACAGCAGGTTCAGGGCCTTTGTGTTTTTCTTTTCTAATAAATTAAACCTCTACCTCAGCCCTCACATACAATTAATTTTCATTTTAAGAGTATATCCCAAAGGACTTTCAAAAGTACTGAGCCGATTATTAGCTATGTTAGCTTAAATGCAAAATATTACACTGGCATGACCAAACTGAGTTTGACCAGTTGAGTCTGACTTCATTTTTATTAGCCACTATTTGTTTGCTTTGTTATTATATTTTTTTTAGACTTTTGAGCAGTTGCCTAAGATTTCATTGTTTGTGCAGCATCTGAGCTTCAATAAGATGGAAGGCTAAAAATGAACATTGGAAAAATCATAGAAACACATTAAAATGGACAGTTTCAGACATGCTTTTTTCTTTGTATACTTACCAGATACCTGACCATTTCAAATGTGTATATCCAATTTCTTTTCTCTCTCTCTCCTCTCTCTCTCTCTCTCTCCTCTTTCTTTTCCTTGTCTTCCTTTTTCTGAAACTGACCAAAGAGTTTGTGCCACGCAGCTTCCTTTGCCCTATGGGACCTGTAAGACTTAGTAACCACTTGCATCTTTCTACTGAATCTATTTAAGTCTGCTGATTTTCTCCCTGGGTTTCTACTTCTCCTTTAGCCTTCCATCCCTCATGACTTTGTGATGGTACTATACCAGTAGGAATCATCATTTGCTGCTGGTATACCTGTGCTTGCTAGTTAACTGTTTTACAAGATTAACTGGGATACAAGTATGCGAGACTAGCTACAACCTATGGAGCTTTGCTACCTGTCGCAGTCACTACTGCAAAGTCTGCCAGAGAAGGATATGACATCAGTTAACAGAGAGGCCCATGCTGCTCCAGCTAGATCATGACTAAACACAAAAGCTAAGACTAAGCCAGCTCAGACAACCCCAGTTTTGTGACTGAAGTGGGGACATAAGCAAAGTGCCATGCCTGAGCACCATGACTAGTGTCTCATTTTATTCAGTATTGATCTTAAAGGCTGTGATATTTACTCTTATATGATTGCCTACATACAGAAAATAAGTGTTTAAATTTTTAACTTAATTAAATTTAACTTAATTTAAATTTTTAATACTTCAGGTTGCATGTACCTCTCTCTTGCTCCCCTTTTTTTTTTTTTTTAAACCCAGTGCCTTTTACTAGGTCCTGATAATATTTCTCCTACAAAGATGCAGAATTTGCCAAGGCAAAAGAGTTTATTGCTGTGAGTTGGCTATACTCAGCAAAGGTCTGCACAGTACACTACTGAACTTCATGTAATATAAGCCTTTTAGTGTGGAAATTTACTGCAGTGTCTCACCTTGAGGAGAGAACCAAAACAAACTTACTAGAACAGTAATTTAAAGACTGAACTTTAAAGGGAGGGGAGAGAAATAAACTACCTACCACTCCTTCTCCTAAATGGTCAGGATCATGTGAAAATCAATAGACTGACCTCTTTCTTCCTTTTTTTCTTAACACTGTAAAAAGTCCAGCTGTATCTGTGCAATTGCTTTTAACCAGAAACTGTTGCAGGGCAAGCGATCATGTATGTGATGTGATGGGTCCGTGGCCAGATCCCACCCCAGAGGGTGGTGGGCTGCTGCCCGTCCTGCCGAGAGAGAGCAGCTCTGGACCGCACCGTTGTGGTCACTGAAGGATTTCTGAGGCCACCAGCTCTGTTCTGCTCTCTCAGGGAGCCTATCTGCTTGCACACCTCTTGATTACCTGAAACCAGGGCAGATGTAGTTGGAGCTCCCTTGCTGGCTCCATGGAGCAACTCTGAGCAAGGGAAACACGATCTGTGAGGTGGAATTTCCTGAGTGCTGCACATAGGTTTTAAGGTAATGCTGAATAAAATTTTCTAAAGTCTTCATTTTCTGATCTCTTCTTTAAAAATTGTATATATAAAAAGAAAACCAAGATATCCAAGAAATCCAGCTCCAAGTTTTGAAGCTCCTCTCTATTACAGTATCAGTAGTCTATCCAAAAAAACGTAATATGCAGCTGAAAAATTTACAAACTCTGGAGGGCTTGTCAAAGAACAGATCATAACTGGCTCACCTACGAAGTTAAAGGAAATGTGCTCTCCTGACAAGACATGTTGAAATGGGGGGTAAGAAGCAGAGGCTTAGGGTTTAGGTAAAGAAACTGCAGAGCCCAGGAGCAGCCTGGCCAACTGAGAAGACCTAGAATCAGCTTGCCAGCTCGGAGAGGGACTGTACTGAATTGGTATCTGCCTGGGTGGAAAAAGAGGTTGTCCTGAGCTTGGATGATCTTGAACAGGGTTATTCATTCATGGCTGAGTGTGTATGACTGGAGTGGTAGATTTGCCAGAAACCTTTTTTAAAAAAATTTTCTTAATAAATAATTCACTGACACTGAAACTCTCCTCAAGAACGTAGCAATAGTGATGCAAGTCATCAGGAGATGTGTGCCAAGTTTGGGATAGTATGTCTGAATTAAATTTTAGGAAGTGAGACTCCTGAATATGATCAACCAGTGTAAGGAGCATTTCCTGAGATATGTAAGAACAAGATTGTTGAATCCAGAGGGAAATTTGAAATTGTGTTCCTGTGTCCCAAATACTTTACTCATTGGAATAATTGCCAGTCTGATAACTCCTCCTTTGAGGAAAAAATATGCAGAGCTGGTTTTTGGTCCAGTCTAAAACAGGACATTTAAAAAATTATTTAAAAGTTTCGGATGGATAAGGAGTTGTTTTTCTACTAAGTTACACTGCATGTAGATATCACTGATACGATCCCAATGCAGCCTATGGAGTCTGAAAGTGAAAAGCATCCTTCTACCAGTCTTACTAAATAAACAGAAGCAATTTTTGAGACTTTATATTTTAGAAAAAGCACAAGGCCTGTTTCCTTATTCTGCTCTTCGACCTAGAAGTCATTAAAATCTAGAGCAGTATATCTGGACAGAGAGTGCACTGTGGCTCAGTTCAGCAAGTACTTTCTTGATATGGTCCAACCTCTACACAAGGCTGGCAGAAGTACTTTTTGAATTACTCTGTAGCTTATATAGTACCCAAGTGCTTTGTTTTTCATTGAAAGGCTGATATAAACTCTTTTGATCAAATAAACACTTGTGCAAGAAAAAAACTGGAAAGCTGCTATTTAAGAGGAAAATGACTGACTTATAAAGATTTCTATTGAAATGTACATTACTGTTGCGCTGTGTGTTACTTTTTTAAAAGGAAAGGTAAAATAAAATTTTACACATGTTTTTAGCTATTCCCATGAATTAATGTTGAAGTGTAAGACCAAGGTGTTAACAGCCACAAAACAGACAAGCTGTTCACACCTTTGGGAAGCTGATGTGCGCTATGGTACCTTCATAAGAACAGTAACTAAGGTGTGGGTTTGGGTTTTTTAAATACTTTTATTCAGAAACTGAAACGAGTGAACCTTTAAAAGAAAACCACTGAGCAGAATAGTAAACTAGCTTTCCTCCAGGGCAACAGAAAAATGGCTACTTTAATAAGAAGCAAACATAAACCACTTATTATGTTCATTCATGTCTGTATGTTGTTTCTGAATGTCAAAAATTACTTAAAAACCATTTTCCTGAAGTAAAAAAAATATATCAGAAGCATCATTCTCATTTCTACTAAATGCAGCAGCTGCTGGCATGCTATCGGCACTTACTTAAATTATGTTGAGTTCTGTTGATAGCACTGAGGAAAAGGATGTATTTTCAAATAGTAAAGGAAGATATGCTAGTGCTACTGTTGTTTATGAGTCGCACAGACAGTGGTTAGTGGTAGTGTGTGTGCTGCCTTGGCTTGTTATTGCCACTGGGAGGCTGTGGTATAGCTGTGTGTTGGGAGAAGGATTACCCCAAACCATAATGGATCCCTGGTGGAAAGTTGGACATTGTGTAAGGAATGAGAATCTGGCTACAAATATGTAACAGAGAGAGCTTAGATCATAAACAGCATATAACCAGTGCAAACATTAGAAGTGCAAGAATCTAAAAAAAAAAAAAAAGATATTCAGTTTGTATAAAACTGAGCTCAATACTGACAGTAATAAAATGGTGTTCTTTCTTAGAGCATCTTATACATTGTTTATACAAAAGATTTACTTCTTTGATATCTGGTTCTTTGCTCTGGAGGTTTGGTTTGCTTAGGTTAACCCTTTAGGACAGGTATTATGGGGTTTACTGCCCCAGAATCTGGATTCTTTGGAGGCAAAGGAAGGGGCACACTGAAACTTCCCTGTCAGAGCTGGGAGGATTGTTAATATTGTTCACTTCCTATTGGTACTGCTTCTGCCTTCAGAAAAGGGGCTTCTCTAAGTCATGCCTTTCGATAAGGCAGCAAAAAGAGAGGGAGAAATAAATGCGTTGTTTTGCAAAAGAGCTCAGGAGCTGAGAGTGTCGCTGCACTGTCGTGTTCCCTGGGCAGCTGCTGCGGAGCAGGGAGACACTGTGCAGCCACCAGCCTCCACTGCTGCACAAGGACTGCTCACTTCCAAACCATTAGGAACTGCTTCTTCCTCAGTTTATTTCCTTAGTAAATTAAATCATAATTGTGGCTTATGGATGGATGGCATCACTTATATTTGCCTGCTTACATTCATTACTATCTGTTGGTTCAGCTATAAAGCTGCGGCTGGGCAGCAGGCAGGAAAGCTGCCTTCTTGCTGTGGCCTGGGTGCTTATTCTGGGCCAGGTGAGACCTCTGCAATAGGGACTGGGTAACCAAATGCATCTGAACCCCCTTAGCAGGGAGAAGCCTGCAGCGATGGGGCATGTCCCTGTCCTTGTGCCTGACTGCAGCGCAAGGGGAGATTCCTGAGAAGAGCAGGGAGCAATGTCTACACTGCAGAGGTGACAGAGTGATCCCATTCCTATAGACAAGGAAGGGACTGGGTAGTCTATTGCAGCTTTGGAAACTACTAGAAATTGATGGACGGAGTAAAACCTGAAGAGAAGTCTCCTCCAGGTAGCCAGAGAGGACACTTCTTTTGTTTCATGCAGATGAAATTTCCTATGTTTCAAGGGTTGTTTGTGGTCTCATAAAATATATCTGTACTAACTGGATGTCCTTTTGGGTGCTTTCCTGAGAACAACCCTTCCGGCAAGTCCAGCCAGAGCACCCACCACAGCATCACTAACACAGGGACCACTTGCAGCAGGTCAGCTTGCTAGAGCAAGGCGTCATCTGTTAGCCAGATGTAAGACCTGTAATGGAGAAGTATGCGTTTTTTTTTTTTTTTTTTAGCATCAACAAGCCTTCTCTGAAGTCCCTTTAAATATAGGTGTAGACCACGTCTGAGTAGATTAACACACAACAAGGTCAGATGATTATAAGAATCTGCTGTTCATCTGGAGAAAGCTCAAGGGGAAAAGATCTGAGGGAAGGGAGCTGTTAGATGTGAGCTGATATTTCTCTCACTTAATAAACCTGTGCCTAGAAAAAGTGGGAACTAACTACTAGAAACAGGAAGATCTGGTGAGGAAGGAAATCACCTGGTCCTTAGGAGAGATAACTGTTGGTTTATGAATTGTGTTTTATTTTGGACTTTGTTGATTCAACTGCTATGTACTGTTTAGATGAAAGACCTTGAAAAGATTTGAGCAGTGATGTCTAACCTTTCCAGGGAGCTTTAGAGAAGCCAGCAATCTGCAGAGACTGTTCCTGCACTAGCGGGAACTGTGTTACCCTTCAGAAAGTGAATTTATGCCCAGAAAGGACTGAAAACTGTGACTTGGAGGGATCAATAGAAAATAAGGTCACAGCTGAATGAAGTTCTCAAAAGTTTCCAGTTCTTACTTGCTCAAACCTCTCTCTTGCCTGAGGCCAACTCCATCAGCATTTTCTTGGACGGTGAAGCTATAAGCAGCATACTGTAAGACAGTTCTGCTGTGATTAGATGTAAGGAAATACAGGGCTGTCGGTTGTCAAGGCACTACTGGTATTTTAATTTGAAGTGTCACTCAGTCTCCTTGAGCTGCTTTGCGTTGATACGGAATAAAATAAGAGAGGAATGAGTTTTGAGAACAGAGAGGAATCGCTCAGTGGGCTGGAAGAGGGGAGATCTCAGAAGGAGGCAATGAATTTAGAAGACCCAGCCTAGCCTTGCTAGCAGATTTGTCCATGTGCAGTGTCCCTCCACCCTCACCTCCCTTAAACTCTCCTTGCTGCACCAAGTCAATTGTCTGTGTAAGGGCTGGCACAGTTTAGTTCCCAATGAATCACATAAAAACTGATTTAATGAAGTGTCCCTTGATCTTATGTGTATTACTGAGGCAGGGTTTTTTCCACTTGCCTGGGGCTTTCTGAAAAGGCTCAATTGCTTTTTCACCTGAGTTCTATTCTAGCTTATTCTCCTAGTATTGGTTCCTAATGAACGTGTGACATTTATTCCTACATCTTTCCACACTCCCATTCCTAACTTCCTCTCTTTCCTGAGGTGAAATTTTATCATTTTCTTTACTAGGTAAAATAGAAAAAAAAAAAAAAACAGAAAGACTTAACGCTTCCCAGAGCTAGCAGGTTCTTTTAATTCTTTCTATTATGACAATATGACAGATTCTTGCACTTCCCTGGCTCCCAGTGGAAATACTAGGCTCTGAGGAGACAGAAAGAAGGGTATAAAGGCAGAAGGCATTTACTCTTAGCGATGATTTTTCTAATGAGAGTTTTTAGTGGTGACATTAACAAACTGCTCTCTTGAAGAATTTCCTGGGGGCTTCAGTGTCACTACATGCAGCATCAGCTAGGTGACAAGTTTTCACCGCCACCCCAGTCACTGTGGAAACAGCATCCTCAGCAGACGCGGATCTGCACTCTCATTTTTGGCAAAGTGATGGTGAATGCCAAGTGAAGGATGTAACACAGCAGATTTCTTCTAGGTGTTTGTTTCTAGGAGTTTACATCTTTTACTTGCTATTTTTGGTGCAGGAGACATTAGAAAAGAAAGCAAAAAAAGAACAACCTCATATTGAGGGATTTAAACATTTTTGCAAATCTTAATTAAACTTCTAAATCTGCACTCTAGACAGCTAAGCATTGCAATAGGTAAGATGAAGTGTAGAGAAGTCAAGGGACTAATCCAAGGTCAGTGACAGAGTCAAGAGCAGCCCCTAGGGGCTTCACTCTGCTCCTCTGCTGGTGGTAAATCATTGACTGTAATTCCAGTCTGGTCAGCTGATTTCCCCCAGTCTGAGACCAGTGAGAGCAGGGAACTTGCTTTGAATCTGAGCCATCTTTATCTGGCCAGCAGACAGCCTTTAGCTCCTGATGATAATTGCTTTATGCATTTAATTATCTTATCATAATCCTTTGTTATCACAACAACTAGGATAGTGATGATTTGGTTGAGGAAAGACAAAGACAAGGAGGAAAAGTTAATGCAGAAAAAGAATACCCAGATGTGGAAGTCAGCCAACAGGGTGTCAGTCTACCTGTCTGAAACCTCTTTCTAGGAGCTACATCAGGAAAACAAATGTTTAAATAAAAATATGCCATATTCAGATACTTGGAAAAACTGCTTGTAGAAACCAAGCACCCAGTGAGTTTGTCAGAAATCCTCTCACAACAGTCTGTTGTCAGTCCATTACCAAAATCAACACAACAGTCTGCATCCTTAGTCAGACGCATAGATCTGGTGCAGATCCATTGTATGAGGAACCTCTTAAGCCGTGTCCCAGCTTGACCAGGGGACTGGGGCACAGGCACCCACTGGAGTCCTGCAGGAAATGGTGCCATGTTTACCCCTTGGCACTTGGATATTGGAGGCTGCCTGTCATTTGAATTGTGGTATGGTTTTTTTGAATGAGCTTTTAAGTTCTATTTTGATTTCTTGGAAGTATCAGACCGTCACAGTCTGAGAAAGCCATTTTCCATCTAGCTTTACTCGTGACGCTTATCATGAACCATAGATTAACAAGTGATTAAAATTGCACTACAGCAAGTATGTAAGTGTAAATCTGAATGATGCATGATTACTCTGAGCCAGCAGACATGTACAAATAATTGGCCTTTAAAGTTCATTAGTCAGTTTTATTACAAATAGTGCATTTGCATGATGTTTGTAAATTTATGCACCAGCGGGCATAAGTGATGACAGCATTCCACTGACTAGGCAAAGCAATTACAAAAAGCACATCCGCTACTTGAAATGCCAATGCAAAACACTTGTTTTAATAATTGGTCATAGTGTTTTAGTCCTGGGAGTGAGAGCTGCTAAACTCTTTAGTTACAGCAAGTGGCATAGACAGGCAAAGTGTCCCAACATACTGAACAATTGCTTCCAAATTGTTTTCACCATTGATTCACCCCCACTCTCAGTATGTCTGAATTAGAAGTAGAAAGCTTTTGAATTGGATGCTGTTAGATTTACCTTTTCCTTTGGATGCTGAATAGCCTCTCTGTGACTGCCACAGAGGATTTAGCTATATAGTGCTATTCTCTATATGTGAATCCAATAAGAACTGAAAGATAATTGGAGGGATTGTAGAGGTTATAGTGTCGTTAGTACTGATCTGTTCCTCTCTGGGCTTGATGAGAAGATTAGCAGTGGAGGTAAAAAGGAAAACACTCAGTTTTAAGACGAACATGGATTAATCTGTTGGGTAGTGAGAGAAGATAAACCTCATCTCCCAGCTATTTTCCTAACTATTACTGGTATATTTAATCTGTGCACATCTACTTTTGAACTTGTAGAAAGTGACCAGAAATGTCTTGGTCAATTAAAAATTAATTAAGAGATAAGATCCATGTGTGATTACACTGAAGTGTTGCGTGCCCACGCTGCCTCCAGATAAGGACTGCTGCAGCATGTTTTCCATTTCCAGGTTATCCATGATTCCCAGCTAAGAAGCCATATTCTTTGGGATACCAGAACCAATACAGTACTGTCAGCTTGAATCCATTTCCTCATTGCTTGCTCATCTCAACTCCAATGTGAGACAATTAACATACCATATGTTGCACTCTTCATTAGCCAATACATCTGACAGTGCTCCTAAATGCTGTGCATAACATAGTTTTTATGTGCTTGTACACAGCTGCATTAATAAAATCTAAGGAGGCAGGTGTGTGAATGCGCATATATATAGATGTACGCAGGCATACATGGCAGTTCAGTTATAAGAATGGTAAACACTCACAGCAGAAACAAACCGATGACGAGTGAAGCATAAAAGGTTCATTTGAGAGAAACGTATAAAGACTTGAAGGGTTCTTTGAAAGCAGATTGCATGCTCCTAAAATTTCCATTATTTCACTATAATGGAAAAAATTCTTGCATTAGGTTAAAGATCTAGTAGCATTCTGCACTGTGTAGAGAATATCTCACATGATTGAACTAAATACAGCCCTTCCAGTTAAATTGCTTCATTGTTTATATTCATTACAATTTGAACTTCAATACAGAAAACTTCCAACAACTGGAAACATGAGCTTCAAACACAAACTCCTTAACTCGTGATAATAGCAAAAACCTGGGAGCCACTAGCCTGTGCTAGATTTTGTTCCCTTCTTGCCATGCGCATCACTGGTTTAATTGTCAGATAGACTGTAACAGGTAATAGTGGTTCAAGGCATAAATGCTACCTCACTGCACTGCAAAGCATTCATCAAACCAAGTGGGTAAAATGGTGTTGACCACATGGCACCCAAAAAGCTTCCTCTGTCACTTGAACTGATCACCTTTAAGATAGTTTCTTGTCCATTGGTGCCTTGACTAATGAAGGCACTCTGAAGTACACACTGCATGCTGCAGTGGCTCTCTCAGTATTATGGGCACTTCTCTGTCCATGTCACGTTCTGAGTGGTGTTTAATGTTTCCATATGCCCTATAAAGAACTAGTAGGAGTTTTCCCTTTCTGAGCAAACATGTTAGGAGTATCTGATGTCAGAGTTGCTTTTAGCTTGTCAAAGTGACCCAAACTGAGCTCATTCCAGGCTAAGGTTTGAATATTTTTTTAGAACTAAACAGAATCTACCTTCAGGATAACACACAGGAAGTCACCTTTCAGTGCAAGGGTAAACTTTTGAGTCTAAGTCTCCTTCTGATCTTCTCAAGTCAAATCTGATCTTCTCGAGTCTTCTTCCTAGTTAAACTACTGCTTAGTTACATATGCTCCAAGTGACAAATGGAGGCTCAGTACCCTGAGTATAGAAGTGATGTAAATGTCCTGGTCTAAGTGATGCAGTACTGTCGGGTCACAATGTGGACACCTGCACTGCATTGCCTGCAGTGCGTTTTGGATAACAAGGGTTGATAAACTGATGCTTAAACCTGATGACCATTCAATTCCAATAGCAAATGTAGGAGTCTGGGCCACGCTGGGAGAAAGTTAGTGCAGACAGAAGAATGCAAGGACGAAGACAAGGCCAGCAAAATAAGGCTGGCAAAAACACACAAGATAGCAGATAAGTGAGAAACACCTGTGGTCAGCAAAAGCACACAAGTCTGAGCAAAACAGGGTATGAGACAAGGGAGTTTTGGCAAGTTTTGGGCTTTACATGCTAATTGCAATTAACCAATGCAAATGCTTGTAGAGGTGCGTGAACAGCGCGTGTAGATGACCTGTAGCCTATTAGAAGATAGATGAGTGCGTGTACGGAACTTAGTAGAATATAAATGTAACCAGAAAAGGAAAAATAAAAAAAAGATGGACGACCTGATCATCACATTGGTGTTGCGTCGTTTCTGTTCCCGCATGGAGCAATAAGGACCCCGGCTAATGGTGACCCCGACAAGCAAAGTTGGCTATTGAAAATGAATACCATCTCTTTTGCAAAAGGCAATGCTTTACTTGGGCATGAGCCATGACTGTTGTGGCTAAAGGATGACATTACATATTACTGTACATTTTGTGTTGTCACCACAAGGGATCAGATGAGTATCTGAACAGATACAAACACAGCTGAAAAATGCAGGCTCTCATTTCAGATGCTTTGAGCGTAATCACTGGGTAATCATCACGAGCAAGAAGAATCTTCTGCCTTTTTTACCTTACAAGGCTTTTCAGAAGCATGGGCTTGTTTTAATTGCATGGGAAGCTCTTATCATAGGGGAAAAATTGGTATAGATATGGTGAATCATTTCAAGCTGTTGCTGAAGTTATCTCTTAAGTTATTAACAAAATTCGTCTTGCAAAGTTGTTATTGCTGTTTGTGTTTTTGTCTTGCTTTTACAATAGGCTGCTCTTCTCAGTTAATTTTCTCATGTAGTAGGTGTTTTCTAATCTTAGCTTTTCAGTAGAGGGAAGAGACTCTATTCTCCTCTCCAGGTGAAGGATTTTGTCTTCTGAAAGCACAATGAGGATCATAAACTCACTTGTCACATAGATAAGTTTTTATCAGGGTAGAATTGAATTTCTGCAGTATAGATGATTGATTGGGCGTTCTTTGATTTACTTTCTTTCTTCTTTTTTTTAAGGAAAATGTTCTCTAAGAAGTATCTTCAAGGAAGACAGCAGCTATAGGAAGAAAAAAAGAGATTAAAGGGACACACTTTGACTATCCAAAGGCTCGACTACATTTAGGACAGTTTGTGAAGGCTGCATTTCATCATGGAAGCATTCTTTTATAAACACAGATCTGTTAAAGAAGGTTTTTCATGAAACAGGTCATACACAGTGGCTGTATACAGTTTACCAAATTTTGGTAGGACGTTTGGAAGGCAGAGCCAATATTTGTTAATAGAAATATGAACAATGAAGTAGGCCATTAAATCCTATTTTCTGTGAAATATTTTGACCGCTAGTTGTAACATTCCTGACAGATTTGGATACTGCATTTGCTGTTCAGGAGAAAAGCTTTTTCTCTTCATGCAGTCTGCAGCACACTATTTCCTGCCATGTAATAATGACACCCTAAAATACCTTGTTAATCTGAATGGATACTTATTGTTCTCAGGGAACCAGCTCCTTTCCATATAACACTCTTACAACATCTAGTGCTAGCAAAGAAAAGAGCTTCATTTACTGCTATCATCCCAGTTTAAAGGAGACTTTAATGTCTTCACAGTTGCCCTGTAACGACCGTCAGGAATTTTCAAAGATGTAAGCTGCTTTACCTGAAATGAAAACAAACAAACAAATCCTTTTTTAGTGACTGTACTGGCTCTTTCTTTTTCAAATAAACCCCTGGTATGTGCTACATTTCCAATTCCCTTAATCATAACTGTTGGACAGAGGGTCACTGTGTGTCACTTGCCCTCCAGCCTTTTCAGAGCATCAGGCTGTGTGTCAGTTCACTGTGCCCTGGCCAAGGCAGCTAGGGCAATTGATGGGACTGCCAGACCTAAAATAAAACAACTGCCCTGCAACTTGGCTTTCAGAGAGAAAACCAAAGCAAAGGCATTTTGGTTTTCTTTTCCTTCAGGACTTTAATTTGAGGTGGGAGGCTGGGGAGAGAAGGTGGGGATGGAAGGAGGTACTGAGGAGCTATATGTTCAAACCCAGTGCCTAGACCTTACGTGCATCCTGCAGCAGGGAGAGCTCTCTCCGTAGATCCATTCTTGATCTTGCTACAGACAAAGTCCTACAATATTTCAGGCTACTTTGTTCTAATATTATGCAGATTCTTTTTTTTTTATTGTAAATGAGCTGTGTTTATAGTGACTGCACACACACAAAAACCTCAGTATTGTTTCAGGTTTTTTTTAACTGCCCACACTGTTGTTCAGAAAACCCTGTAGGAACAGAATGGGAACCACTGGGCCTGGCTCCAGACACTGGCAGCCTGGTTATTAAGGGGTGAAGGAAAGGGTTTTTATAAAGTTCAATAAACAGTTACTTTAGTTAATAGTCTGAGTCTTGATTATTCACCCCATTGGGACTTACACTGATTTTAGGGAGGGTTGTATTATATCCAGACTGAAGGCAGGAGGTTATGTTTCTGCTGAACTCAACAAAAGGTGGATTGTGTGCTTGTAGTACAGTTGCTTTGAATAGAATCTGGACCCATATGTTGAAACTGTTCTGGTCTCTAATTAAAGACTAGTATCTCCGCACTGCACACTGAGTTATTTTGAGGCAGTGAGAATGCCACAGCAGGGAGTGTACTTGGAGAGTTGGTACTGAAGGCCTTGTTACACCCTGCATTAAAGATATGCGAGTAACTGTGAAAGCTTCAACTTCACCTGAAACTGTACCCTTTTTTTTTAAGGACAGAAAATACGCCAAATCTTTTCAGTAATTAAAACTTGTGTTGGGTTGAATGGAACAGAGGATGTTTTGAAGCCTATTCAACTCCTCTTTGAAATAAAGCAAATAAAATGTAGGAACAGAGTAAGGCTCAAGGAGATTTGGGTGCTGCTAACAGAAAAGAAGAGCAGCTAAATGTGCTGATACTTTTGTCTAGATCAGCAGGAGTCATCGGTCCACATTTTATGTTCTTCCAGAAAAATTGTTACCCTTCCTGCTTTCTTTATCCCTGCAGTCACATACAATCTTTCATGTGGGTCATTTGTAAACAAAGCCAATGTCATGGCTTCAATCTATCCATAGAACTGGTAAAGATCTTCTAGTCTGACTTCCTGACTGTTTATGGGCTGCTTCAAGCCATTAGGACTCTACAGTGCCCAATAAACCAAGACTTTAGTAAGTACACCCTCCAGAATACATGTAGCTGGATCTAAAATCATCATGTGAAAATTCATCTTGTCTAGTTCTAGTCACCAAAAAGGAGTCCAGTCAAAGCTGCAGTCAAATGCAGAGGGTGCAGAGAGTTCTTCATGTCATGTAGCTCTAAACTTGACAGTTTTCAGGACTACCCCTATCTGATCTTTATATCAGATGGCTAATGCTACTTGAGTTAAATACCAAGGGATCAGATTTTTTGTTTTAACAGTGATGAACATTAAAAAAGACTGCATTTAAATTTAAATTTGAATTAAACAGGATAAGCTAAGAATTTCTGGCTGTAATCAAACATTTTGCCAGACAGATTCAAGAATACTTCAGTACTTAGCTTTATAGGAGCCTGATCAGGGGATCAGGCCTAGTCAGCATGGGTTTATGAAAGGCAGGTCCTGCCTGACAAACCTGATCTCCTTCTATGACAAGATGACCCGACTATTGGATGAGGGAAAAGCTGTCAATATTATCTACCTGGATTTTTGCAAAGCATTCAACACAGTTCCCCATAGGATTCTCATAGAAAAACTGGCTGCCCATGGCCTGGATGAGTGAACAGTCTGCTGGGTCAAGCACTGGCTGGATGGACGGTCCCAGAGAGTGGTGGTTAATGGAGCTAAATCCAGCTGGCGACCGGTCACAAGTGGTGTTCCTCAGGGCTCAGTGTTGGGACCATTTCTGTTCAACATCTTTATTGATGATCTTGATAAGGACATAGAGTGTATTATCAGTAAATACACAGATGACACCAAGTTAAGCAGGAGTGTCGATCTGCATGAGGATAGGGAGGCACTATGGAGAGACTTGGATAGATTGAATCAGTGGGCCAATGTTAACGGGATGAGTTTCAAGAAGGCCAAGTGCCAGGTCCTGCACTTGGGCCACAACAACCCCATGCATCGCTACAGGCTTGGGGAGCTGTGGCTGGAGAGCTGTGTGGAAGAGATGGATCTGGGGGTTCTAATTGACAAGCAGCTGAACATGAGCCGGCAGTGTGCCCAGGTGGCCAAGAAAGCCAACGGCATCCTGGCTTGTATTAGAAATAGTGTGACCAGCAGAAGTAGGGAGGTGATAGTCCCCCTGTACTCTGCACTGGTGAGGCCACACCTGGAGTATTGTGTCCAGTTTTGGGCACCTCAATACGAGAGAGATATCGAGGTGCTGGAGTGAGTGCAGAGGAGGGCAACGAAGCTGGTGAAGGGCCTGGAGAACTAATCCTGTGAGGAGAGATTGAGGGAGCTGGGACTGTTCAATCTGAGGAAGAGAAGGCTGAGGGGAGACCTCATCACTCTCTACACCTACTGGAAAGGACATTATAGAGAGGTTGGTGCTGGTCTCTTCTCAAGGTAATTAGCAATAGAACAAGAATGAATGGCTTTAAAGTGCAACAGGGGAGGTTTAGACTGGACATTAGGAAAAAAATTTTCACAGAAAGAGTGGTCAGACAGTGGAATAGGCTGCCCAGGGAGGTGGTGGAGTCACCATCCCTGGATGTGTTTAAGGGTCATTTGGATGAGATGCTGGGGGATATGGTGTAGGGGAGAACTTTGTAGAGTAGGGCTGATGGTTGGACTCGATGATCCCAAGGGTCTTTTCCAACCTGAATGATTGTATGATTCTATGATTCTGTGATTATCACTTTTACAATATGTCCAGGCTTCTTTCTGTCTTCATTTTGAGAAACTAAGGAAACATCATTACATAAGGCAAGTTGCTCAGTACTTGAAATACTCTGGCTGTGCAGGTTAGGATGATGAGAAGTAATATGCCATTTTGAAGACAACCCCCTGATCGACTCCTCTTGCTGTGTAGGTTCATAGAGTAGTGGTGGTGTGCACAAACCAGATTGCTTATGGAGAAATTAATATGGAAGATCTGCTCCAGTTGCATATGAAATATGTTCTACCTCCTTATGTGGACATCAGGTTCAAACTTGTCCTTCAGACACCTTCAAATCACATGAATGTTAAGGATACTTTAGGAAATCTTCTTAAATCTAGTCCTAAGTAAAACCCAGGAAAGTTATCACAGAAGTAGGAGCATCAGCAAGAACTACTTTGATTTACTGATCCACTACTGTTGTGCTGAATTACACATCACTGTAGCCATTGCCTTTGTGCCTCTCCTGTATATCTTCTTCAGTTTTCAGTATCCTTTCTAGTCCTAGAAAACAAGGCCAGGTGAGACATAGGGAAATGATATATAGGCTTATTTCATACTTGAAATCAGGACCAGTTACACCTGTACAAATGTGCCAGTGGTTGTTTAATCATTGTTTTGGTTTGTATTTTTTGACAGTTTTTTTTCACCTTGAACAGTGAGGAAGTTTCCACAATCTCATACAGATAAGATGCAAGTACACCAGAATTGTGTTGTGCATTCTTGTACTTATCCCTCTAATCCTAGTTCTTTCTCCTTCTTTCATACATTACACAGTCTTATTAATTATACTGGTCTCTGTTTTGTACTAAGAGTTCATGTTGAATTTTTATCCACTGCCTCTCCGGGCTTCACTTTGTTTATCCTGATCTGCAGGTAGAGCCTGCATATTATTTTATTAAAAGGGACAGAAGTTACCCCACTGTGCATGTTCCTACGTTTTCACAATGCCCTTATTCCTGTTCTACACCTGATACTGTGCCATCAATACACTTTTCCTGAAGCAACTGTTTTTACCAACCACCAGATGCTTGATAAAAAGATTAAATAGTATGTGACAGAGGACCATTACATACAGTTTACCTTAAAGACACACTGTGAAGGAGTGTCTATTCATTACAGTGTTTAAGTTTCTTGTTTTAGAAAATTGCATTTCTTATGAAAGAAGTAGTAGAAGATCACTTATTTGTATGTTTCTTTGCTGTATACCAAAGTTTCCAAATTATCCTTGGTAGGCTGCTAGAAGTCTGCTTCTGCTTAAAAAACATCACACAATGAGAAAGCTATCATCTTTAGGTAGACCAAGTTACCTGCTTACATGCGGACTAAAACCTCTGTAAAGGATAAGTTGCATTCAAAATTAAAATGCACAAATAACATTTTCCTTCTTCTTGTTAACAGGACTGAAACATAATCATCAATATTTCTCTAGGTGTTTTAACACACTCATCTTAATATTGCCCTTGTGAAACAGAAATCTGAACTCTGCAGTGGTAAGACTTCTGCATCTTCACCATTGCTTCTCTAGGTACTCTAATCTGCCAGGAATTATTTAATTTTTTTTTTTTAAATTTTAGATTTTGTAGATTATTTACTGGTGTTCTGCACTTCAGTGTTTTGCCAGGGCTATTCTGTGTGTCTCAATCTGCTGATGGCAAGAAATTAAGAAAATTCTATGTCCAAGGTTGCTAGGTTATTTTCTTCCCTCCATTTTCACCAGAATAGTTCTGTTTTGAATGCTATGCTTCTTGGACAGTTACAAGATTAATTTAAATAGATAAAATATAACTCCAGTCTGTGATCTTTTCTTGGTTTGCTTTTTCCTTCTCTCTCTTGTCATTTGAATCAAAACTCCTGGCAACAGTTATCTCCTGGAATACTTAGATTAGGTTGTGTTTGGGTTTGCTTTTTCATAGAAGTCTTCTGGTTTTCCATGATCTTACAGCAATAACTGGAAGTGATACTGAATCATCTCTGCCCAAGTCTGTAATAGGGAAATGACTTTTAATTACAGGCAGTCATTCATAAATATGTGGCTTCTTAACTGTATGCTTTCCCCCAATAACAGATTGCATCTTTCATGACCATGTATTCTCTTATATGGTTCTGCTTTCATTTGGCTTGATAATATTACTTGTGTACAAAAGGTGCTATGGTCCCATTTCAGCAAGCTGCTTGTACTAGGTGTGCAGTAGTTATCAAAGAAATTGATGGTATTTCACTGAACAAGTCTACATGCTGATGCATACTTAAATATGTTGCTGAATTAAGGCCTCAGGAGACGAGGTCATGCTTAAAGTATTTTCCATTATAACCTAAATAGGTGATAAACGCAATGGTGAGGGAGGAACGTGACTCAGTGAACAGCAATTTGGGCAGATGACTTGAATGCTTAGAAAGAGGAAGTATGGAACTAATAAGCTAATTTTCTTAAAGCTCTTACGGCTCTTCTATTTGTGATTCATGTGCAGGGATCTGAGCTCTGAAAAGATACATCAGAGGAGATGGTAGACTTGGTGTATACCAGGCTGAACTCCCTGAACATGACTAAAGTTCCCATCCATGGATTCTCTAGGTTGTAGGTCTGTGTGTGAAGAGCATGGCTAAGCTGTAAGTACACTGACACATATTGTAAAAAGATTTGTGGAAGGAATCCAAGTACCTTACAGAGAGCAGGGAGGAGAAGGAGGGCCAAGATCAGAAATAAAAAATATTGAACCACAGAAACCAAATGTTGAATGACATAAACCAGAAGGCAACACTGAGCAGCACACCCTTCAAAGCACTCCCCTGAAGGCCTCCCAGGAACCGGTGGATACTGTCCAGTGGGGCTCAACCCAGACGGCACAAGACAAGGCAACAGAAATGAGCCATGCAGTGGCTGGGATTCCTCCTGAAAAGCTTCATTCTCTTGGTGCTGCCCCAGCCAGTTTGGCTGCAGCCAGGGACAGGTCAACCAGGAGCCTCCACCACCTGGGACCAGGTGCTAAGCTATACGACACTTTGGTCTGAGCCAGTGTAAGTGTACCTCTTTTTGTACCCTGCACAGCTCTGAGAGAACATATTCTGATCTGCCAAGGACACAGGGTGGAGTGCACAGGCAGATGCTTTCAAACACCCTCCACAAAATAGGCTATGTTCTCCATAGTGCTAGTAAGGAGAGCACAACATAAGACTTTGAAGGGCCCAGAGGATTATTTTCACTACTTCAATATATACCTTTAGTAGAAGAGTAAAGTCTGCTTTGGGCTGCAGAAGCATGAGTTTTTACCTCATTTATGTGCTAAAATGCTAACCCAACCACAGATGGAGTACCTGCACACAAGGCAACAAAGTGAAGGCAGTTGGACATGAGCTTTCTATAATACTCTTTTGTGTGCTGTTGGGTGCAGACATTCTGTGCCCAAGTCTAAATTTACTAAAGGCATCAAAAACATGGGGAAGTAGTAAATTGATGCAACAGTTAGTGGCAACAGTAGCGATCTCTTTATAATGTTGAAAACAATTGAAATATAATCATATAAAAATATTCTAGACTTTTTTTTCCTCTACCCTACCATATCTAATCTGCACTAAAGTTTCGATATCCAAAAGGAAAGCTAACAATGACAGAATTTTTGCTAACATTAGCGATCCAGAATAACATAGCTTTTAGGGATGATCAGTTCTAGCAATGCTTCCTTGAAGGCACAGTACTGGGTTTTTTGTTGATTTTGTTTTGTTTTCTCAAATTATGTTAGTAAAATAATGATTCAGATATACTTGTACATATATAAATTTTTATGTACCTGAGCTACATCGACCTTTACTGGAAAAAATTGTAAATGAGATTCTAGATGTTAAGTAGAAGAGGCAAAGCTGAAATACAGCTTGCCTTTGTTAGCTTTTGTGGGAAGTAGCTGGGACCTCCCAGAGTGAAACAGTTAAACATTAGCCATTCAGGTACTAAGGACAGTTTAAAAATATCCTGACTGTAATAACTGATGAAGCAAGAGCATGTTTCAACTGTACTAGTTGACATGTTGCATAACATATGTTAAACGCTGAATCTAAAGCCAGTACTTCATTTTCACAGATAACTAGAATCACCACTTTTTAATTAGAGGCTTATCTGTTAAACTACTTACTCTGAATACTTTTCTCAGATTCAGGGTATTTTGGTTCTCGTATGGTAAATGCATTATATATTATTTTCCTCTTTTTCTATAGCAGTTCTTTTTGAAAATATAATTTTAAGTTCTTGTCAAAAAACTAGACTCTTCCCCTTAAAGAGCTATAGATACTTCTCCAGTCTTGTTCTGTCAAGTGTGGTGAAAATCTTGGAAGTTTATGCTTTTTCTGTAAAAGTTAGTTCAATCTATGCAGACAATTAAATATATTCATGGTCATAATCTCCTCCTCCCTCTCTTCAACTATAGCAGATTCCAGCATATGACAAGGTTAAAAAAAAAAAAAAAAGAAGGGAAAATAAAATAGAGAGCAAAATTTTACTGGTATCTTTCTTTTCTCCACTTGTAGAACCTTCCTCAACCTTATTCTTTCTTTGACCAAGAAATCACCTTCCAGCTAGACACAAAGAACAAGAAGAGTAATCTCTGAAAACTTGTCATAAGTTTATAGGTGGGGAACTGGAATTTAGTCTTATGTGTATTATCTTCATAAAAAGATCAACAAGTAGCTAATGGCTGGGCCAGAGATGTACTGGTTTGAGGAGGTAAAAAGTTATGTCCCTGAAAATTTACACTGCTTTGTAATGACTCCAGCCGTTTTTAGCTTCTATATTGTTTTCTTTCCAGGGAAAACATCTATGAAGTGAGCTTATATATTATGCTATATATAGTGAGGATTTGAATGAGCTACCCCTAATAAACACTTCTATGGGGCTTCATATGCTGTTTATCCTGAGTTGCAGCATATCTCATCAGAAGGAGCTTGATTTGAGAGGTGGAAAGAGTGACTCCATAATGTAAGACCCTTGGGAAAGGACCCATCCTATCTGGATCAAATGTGTGTAATTTTGGATTCTGTATGAATAGCAGTAGACTTCTTTTACTATGTGAATTATTTAAAAAAAAACCCACAAAAAATAGGGTGTTTCAGAGGACTGACAGTAAAAAAAGGAGTAAATTACTTTGTGTGCTTAACATGATTTTATACTTGAAGTCTACTTCTTTCTTTGTAATACTACAAAGACTCTATTGAAAACATTGTAGAAGATTCCATTTCAGGGTTTTTTTCAGAGCAAATGCTTCCAAGCATGCTGCTTCTCTCTCTGTGCTGATGCTAGTTCCACACAAAAAACTTACTGTCTTTCTACTTTACTTTTGATCTGAAGAAAGAGTTGTTTTACACTGAAAGATGCTGACTTCCTTTTTCAGTAATCATGGTGAGAAGGTGTTCTTTCTTCCCACAGATTGCAGGTGTTCTCCTGAGTAGCTTTCTAAAATAATTTTGACGTGTCCCTGACTGATGTTCAGACAGCCAAAGTAAGAAATTTTTCAGTAGACTCTGTTTTAACTGGGCTGGACTATACTTCTCCTTGGTTAAGCCTGTGTGGGTGAAATCATCAATAATGTTACCAGGCTTAATATTTTTTTTAATATTGCTAAAGACCCTTGCTTAAGATACTGTCCCCAAATGAGGTCTGTTGATGCTTTCCCAACAGCTTTAATGTGGCAGTGATTTTTAACCTCTCTACCTCTGCAGAGAGAATTAAAGGAGTTTAAAGGCATTAGTCCAGATTTAGTACTTTCTATTGAAGGTCCAGCAAGTGTGACGATGGAGCTGAGCAGAAAATAGCCCTTTGACCTGGATTATTATCCCCTCACCTCTGTGCCCAGCAAGATCATAGAGTGAATCCTCCTGGAAACTATGATAAGGCACATGTTAAATAAGGAGGTGATTGGTGACAGTCAACATGGCTTCATTAAGGGACAAGTGCCTGACAAATCTGGTGGCCTTCTACAACGGGGTTACAGTGTTGGTGGATAAGGGAAGAACAGTGGACATCATCTACCTGGATGTGTGCAAAGCATTTGGCACTGTCCTGCATGACATCCTTATCTCTAATTGGAGAGACATGGATTTGATGGATGGACCCCTTGGTGGATAAGGAATTGGCTGGATGGTTGCACTCAACAGCTTGATGTCCAAGTGGGGAGCAGTGACGAGTGGTGTTCCTCAGGGGTCGGTGTTTACACCAGCACTGTTTAACATCGTTGTTGGAGACATGGACAGTGGGATTGAGTGCACCCTCAGCAAGTTTGCCAACGGCAGCAAGCCATGTGGTGTGGTCGACACGCTGGAGGGAAGGGATGACATCCAGAGGGACCTTGACAGGCTTGAGAGGTGTGCCTGTGCAAACTTCATGAAGTTCAACAAGGCCAAGTGCAAGGTCCTGCACAGGGGTCGAGGTGATCTGATGCACAAATACAGAATGGTCTGATGAGTGGATTGAGAGCAGCCCTGCAGAGAAGGACTTGGGGGTATTAGTGGATGGAAAACTGAATATGAGCCAGCAATGTGCACTCACAGCCCAGAAAGCCAGCTGAATCCTGGGTTGCATCAAGAGAATTGTGGCCAGCAGTTCGAGGGAGGTGATTCTCCTCCTCTACTCTGCTTTTGTGACACTTCAGCTGAAGTACTGCATTCATCTCTGGGGCCCCAGCATAAGACATGGACCTGCTCAATCGGGTCCAGAGGAGGCCCACGAAGATGATGGGGGTGCTGGACCACCTCCCTTGTGAGGACAGGCTGAGTGAATTGGGCTTGTTCAGCCTGGAGAAGAGAAGGCTCTGGGGAGACCTTACAGTGGCCTTCCAGTACTTAAAGGGGGCTACAGGAAAGATGGGGGGGGGGCTCTTTATCAGGGGGTACAGTGATAGGACAAGGGATAGTGGTTTTAAAGTGAAAGAGTGTAGATTTAGATTAGATGATAGAAGGAAGAAATTCTTTACTGTGAGGGTGGTGAAACACTGGAACAGGTTGCCCAGAGAAGTGGTGAATGCCTTATCCCTGGAAGTGTTCAAGCCCAGGTTGGACGGGGCTTTGAGCAACCTGATCTGTTTGAAGATGTGGCTACCCATGACAGCAGGGGTTGGAACTAGATGATCTTTAAGGTCCCTTCCAACCCGAACCACTCTATGATTCTATGATTGAGAAACATTGTGAGGACAGTCATTTTATTTCTCATTTCTCAACTTCTTTACTATCCCATATATCTATAAGAGGATATACATTTACTGTGCAGTATTGTTTTGCAGGGTTTGGTATGAAGCATACATCTAAACACACAAGAAAAAAATTAGATGTCTTACAAAAGAGCAAGTTAACATCATTTACCTTGTGTAGATCATCCCCAGGTAGTAAATCTTTATGAGAACAGGTGTACATCCATGCTGTTAATAAAGAAGAGGTATTTACCTGGCAAGGTACATTAAAAAAAGAATGTGTGCCAGTATAAGGTGCAATGGAGAATGTAAATTTATTTTGGGGCATTGCTGCAAATAGTTATAAAATCTGAAGCCATGAAGGAGGTTAAGCAAATTGCAAATAGATACTGATAGATCTTCAAAATTAAATTCCTATGTTCTTTTGAGACGTCATGTATTGTTGAAATATATTTTAAGAATGTTTTTGCAAAATAATTAAAACTGCATTTGGATTAGTTGATGAAATGGAATAATTTTCTTGTACATTTATATTTATAATTTAAAATACCTCTTACAAGGATTAAAGATTTTAGAATGAATAGCAAAATGAAGTTCATGTTTCAGCAAATGTAACCAAATAATAAAAAACTCATCAAAACACAAATGTATAAGCAAATCTAATACTGCTGGTTTTTTACTTCAGAGCATTGTATGTGAGAAGTTTGTGGTTGCATAACAGATTATATTACATGGTCTGGTCAGCTGACTTCTCCATTCCTCTTCTCTCTTCTCCCTCACAATATAAACTACAGAAGATCTAGTCTCAAGTCTTCTCAATTTTAACCTGTTTCTCACTTCCCCCAAAATTCTAACAGCTTTGAGGTAACTGCAGCTGAGGCCTCCTGGAGATCCACGAACTAGGGTGTTTGTAGCTGATTTTACTTCCTGACCTAGTTGGGTAGGTGCTCTCTGATCATGCATACCAAGCTAGGCCCTACGAACACACAAAGAAGAGGAAGTGGTGTTAGCTCCTCTTTAACTACAAGGTGAGAAAAAATAGGGCAGTCATCTGAGATGCTGGACATACAGAGTAGGATGCAGTGGCTTTCTACAGGTGATTTTGCTATCTCAGATTGTATTGTATACAGCAAAGCCTAAAGAGCTCTTCAGCTGACCAGGATAGGTGTCTGCTTCAGGGTGACTGAAATTTCTCTCTAGACATTATTGATTATATAGGAAGCTTAGAAAACTGTTCATGTGTAGACATCTGGGCCACCAGAATTTGGAACTGCATTACTCTCCCAGTATTTGTATGTTTTATAGGGTCCAGAGCAAAACTGAGTGTCAGCCTTTGTCCTGCTATGGCTGTCCTAACAAGGTAATTTTTGAGTCCTCTTTGTTATTATCTAGTCTCCTCTGCTGCACTGAATATTTAACTATTCAGTCTAAGGTGAAGGAACTTCAAAAGGACCTGCTGAGAGAAGTGTTCCCCTCACCCAGCTTCCCTATTCTTCTTGAACAAAACTGCAGTCTTCCATGACAGCCTGAGGGTTAGATAATGACCTCTAAGGCAGAAAGAACCTTAATCTAGACCCCTTGCATAGTAGAGATGAAAAAGGGGATCATCTTTCCTTTGGGAATTGTTCTATGTGAAGTCTGATCTAGTTGGCACTATCTAAACTTGCTTGTTGAGCTGGACCTAGCAGGAACAATATGTAGAGAATAGGTGATATGCTGCTAAGGACTTGAGCAATCCCAACCACAGAAACAGACTTTAAGGTATCTCGGATGCAACAGCACAAATTTGTTTCCTATTCTTCATTTTTTCAACTGCAAAAGCCATCATTTGGGCAGATTGGCAGGGAGTTGGGAGGATGAAGGGTTAGTTTTTTGTTGGTTTTTGTGGACTTTTTTTACTTTAAATTTGGTAGCTAGTACAGTGGAGGTCTTGTGATTGCTTTTTTTATTTTTTGGCAAGAGGTGTCTGTTTTCTCTATTATTCAAAGAAATTTTAAAGTTGTAAACAGCTTGCCAAACCACATATATATGGCTATTATAATGGAAGAATCTATTATCAATTAAGATAATGCTTTTCCTAGTGCACTGAGCAGAAATAGAGTTAATGCATGAGAAACATTCAGAATTTCCTTTTATTGTGAAGTTAAATCCATCTTTGCAGTGCTGAGCTTCCTCACAGCATGCAGGCTTAAGGTCAATGGTAATGCCACTCATTCTGTGTTCTGTGTCTGCCACATGTTGGAATATATTTTTTGTGGTCAGACCATCAGGTTCTGTAAATAGTAATTTGCCATCACTGGTTTTCTTAAATTAAGTCGACATGCCTATAAAGCTGGTGGCTGGCTGTTTGTATTCAATTTATCAATGATTTTTCAGTAGAAAAAGAAAGACTTTTTTTTTTAGTAGATCTTTTCTATACAAATGCTATCTGGAAGCAGAGCTACTTAGGTCCAAAGCCATATGCATGGATCCTGCCATTGACATCTTTACCTCTGTTGCCCTCCCCAGTGAGATTGTTTGTAGTGTTGGAAGTCATAGGTTTCCTCCAGAGTTCATAAGGAAGATGCGTTAGTCATAGAGAAGTATAGAAAACCCAACCTATGACTTTTGAACTGCTAGTCCTGTCACAGCTGAAGTATCAGAGTCATTTTTATCCTTCTGTACTCCATAGGGTTATTTTGGGTTTCCACTGGTGTAGAGAGAATCTGGGTCACAGCTCAGCCATCTGTCTGTAGATGACTTTTCCTCAGAAATGCTTTCTGTCTCATTTCAGTCTGTACCTATGATCTGAAAAACAGCTAGAGCTGGGTAGGATATTTCCACAAAGTATGTTTACATTCGAAAATGCTGAGGAGTTGAAACTGAAACTTTTTGTGACAGTTTGCTTTGACAAATGTTTATTGAGCTTATTTCTTTGCTTTAAGGTGAGGTTTCTTGAGGTTTCTTTTCAAACCTGGCTAGTCCACAGTTAATCTAGTGGTTAGAGTGCTTCCATGAGGCCAGGGTCAGATTCCTGCTTGACGTGATTTGGAGCACAAACGTGAGCTCAGGTTAGATGAGGAGGCTTCATAAGCTACTTTCAAATCCTTGGCAGAGGTAAAGTTTGATGGAAAGAGTTACGTACCATGACTGTGTCATTTTGTGCAGCCAGTCCCCAAAGTAGCCTTATAGTATGATGACTGATAAATTCCCACTGTTGAGAACTTAATAGAAAGAAGATGGAACAAACTCAAAAATATCTAGGTCCTTCTGCTCTCCCCCTAGGACAGAGTAGTCTGTGGGTGTTTCTTCATGGTTATTGCAATTTAAGGCTAAAGGTTAAATATCTTGGTTTCTTCTACTAAGATAAATGTCAAGCAACAGGTTACAGAATTTGGAAATAGGTTTACAGAGTAAAATCAATAGACTCATAACTCATTCCAAGCTCTTGGTTCACTCTCAGGAGTGTTGATCACATTTGAAGTTGAAGTTGTCTGTGGTGTTCTGGCAATTATTCTTCCCAGATAGACAGGGCTTCTCAGAGATGAATCTTGCTTTGGTTCAAGGCTCCATGTTATGCTTCTGCTTTGACTGCACAGTCCTACATGGTGAATAGAGAGTCTGTGAGGGCTTCATGTCTGCCATGGACGTTCTTTAGACATGCTTTGAAATTTCTTTTTTCCCTACTGAAAAAGAGATCTGTTCCAATGGATGTGACTATGACCATTTGATATCTATGGCTACTACTGGAATTCTCATACGTTTATTTGGGGGGGGTCTTTGAGTCCAAAAGTACTCTGAAGTATTGCTTCCATGTTTCTGTTAATTCCTTTTCCTAGAAGTAGACTTAAATACAGTCTTAAACTTGCCCAATATAATTTTGCATACCAAATGCCCTAAAGAGTACTTTTGTTTTCCTGCAGCAGTTTATATTTTGGTTCACCCCTACAGGACTGTATGATTTGTAATTTGAACCTCTTCATACTTTCATAATAATATATAATTTGCCATATAATAAAAACCATTCTCTGCAGAGCATCTCCAACCTGTTTCACAATTGAAGTTATGTTAAAGGCTTTCCGCAGGACCTCCACACAACCTGTGGAGGTGAGATACATGACTGATTTTACACTTACAATGCCTCTGTTTTCCCTTTTACATAGAAATAATATCAGCACTAACATTCAGTTAACCTCAGTAATGGACAGATATTCCATTCCTTGGACTTGTATGCTTCAGGTGAGTTAGTGCTCCTTTCCAAGCAAGTCTGAAGATCATGATTGCCTGGCAGTTTTGCAAAAGTGACATAGACTTTGCATTGACTGTCTTAAAATTACATCTCATTTTATATAGTAGGATTTTATCTTCTATTTCATTCTCTTGAGACATTTGGCAAGCTTATCTTTTAATCCTTGGTGAAACAGGATTTTGCAATATTTCCTTTCTGATGTTAAGTCCTGGTGGTTTGGAAGGAAGTGTCAGAATCCCTGCAAAAGGACAATTATATTGTAACATGCCCAAAAGAAAGTTTCTTTATAACATCAGGCAGTAATTCCTTGGCATGTATCCCAAAACATGAGGATTATATCTTTTACAAGCATGGTATTATCTAAAATCACTGTAGATATAAGTGTTGGGTCATATGAACATGTAATCCTCTATGTAATACTTTAGTTTTGGGTAAGGCCACAGGAAGATGACTGCGATAGCCTGAAAAAAAAAGACCAAAATCATGCTGCTCCCAAAAGGATTCTGGAACAGTGGGGCATGTGTTGATCTTTTTTTCTCTTCACCATTTCTATTTCAAAATATTCTCATTTTGACTGACAACAGAAAGTGCAATAACTTTCTCAGCAAGTATACACATCCTTAAGAAATATCAGATACTGAGTATGCATCAGTCTTTTCTGGCAGGAGATTTTTGTGATGCAGTTCTTGCTTTTTTTATTTTGAGATTTATGAAGTTTTACATGTAAGTTTTGGAGTATGTGAATATTGCTGTCATATCTGAAAATACCCATAATACTACCAGCAAGGGTTAAAACTGTCCTACCAAGAAGACAATTTTGCCTGAAAAACAGAGCTTGAAGTAGTATAAACACCTGTTTAGCTCGCAGGGATATTTTTTTCTGCTTTGTAATCTGTATGGTTGCCACAAATATTCAATCTAGATGGAAATATCCTGTGCTGGCTGCACACTGCACTACGGTGTTCTGCTGAGGTTGCGACTGTGCAATGTGGGTCTGCCTATATTATGTCCTAGATGCTCCTATAGAGGATGCAGCACTAACCACTTCCCCTTGTAGTCTTGCTTGGGGTCCAAGTTCTGTGACATGAATATTAAAAACAAACAAAACTCCAAAACCCCGAACCCAAACAAATAAAATAAAAGGGCATAATTCGGCCCTACTTTCAAGATAAACCTGTTTGAATGATTTAGAGCAGTCTCTAGTTTGGGCTAATCTGAAAATATTACATGCAGGACCACAAATTGGTACTTCAAATCTGTAAGACTCAGCAGAGGGTGGGGAGGGCTGTTTGTATCACATTGCTGATAGGATTTTTCCTTGATTGTTTTCCCACTGCTGCAATTTGGGGGTTAGGGTGTTATGCTGTCCCCATGCTGCAGTCAGCTCTGGACACAGCACCCTGCAAGCAGGCGTTCTTGCGCTAAGGGCTATCCGGATGAGCACAGCCATAACCTCATCCAAGAGGAAGGGGTGTAGTCCGATGTACGTGTCCCATTGCCTGCAAATGGCTCTGCCACCCCATTGTTTCAAGTGTCTTAGTGGAAGTGGATCAGGAAGCTTATCTAAGGCCATCCCCACCCTTTCATTGGCAGCCCTTGTTTGAAAGAAACGCAACACATTTCCCTCCCTCTTCCCTCCTCCCCTCCACTCTGATTTAGAGCTAGCGATCCCAGTTGTTCCTACAGCAGTCCACTTACAGTGTTTGACATTTGGTGTAAAGAAATCTCATTTTAATTCCTCAAGCGCTATCTGTTTCCTTCGTTTGGGGCTCATGACAGGTGCCCCTTTGTTCTTTGACTTGATATTATCTCAAATAGCCTTGGAGCTTCAGCCAGGCTAAAAAACTTGCACTAGCAGCAAACTGCCCAAATTAGCATTTTTGCTAATTCCAGAGAAAAGAAAAGTTGCTGAAGCCCTGCCAGAAACCTGTCAAACTAATTTGCAGTGGGAGAAGTGGATCTGGGGTGAGGAAAAGGTTCAGTTGAATATGGCACAGAAAATGGCCTTTATAAACTTTCCTGTTCCTCCTTTTAAAGATAGAATCATGAATCTGAAAGTCAGGTGAAGTAATTTAAGACAGACCTTTTTTTCTAACATCGTTGAAAATCTTAAATTTTTCTGAGATCACTTAGAAGTGTCATTTCCCTTCTGTAAGTTATCAAACCATTAGTATTTTGTCTGTAAAGCACTTAAAATATCCAATATTTTTGGCCTTTTTTATCTCAGTAATTTTGTAATTTTTCCTACAGCTTTATATTTTCTTACTTTGCAACAACGTGGTTCTCCTATATTAATTTCTCTGTGCTCTGAAACTCAGAGTTGCTTTTTTTTCTGTCTGCCTTGTTAAATGTATAGTTAAATATGACTTTTTATCTTTCCCCCTCCCCCACCCCTGCTTAATTTGAGTTTCGTTTCTTGCCTTGTCTGAAAAATGTATGTCCAGCTCTTATCTAGGTAACTACCTGGCTGTTGTTCTAGGCAGGGGGAAGTAAGTGGAGTCCTTGGTTTTACTTTCCCGTCCTTTGCCTTTGCCACATATCTGGAAAACACAGACAAAGCAAAGGGTTATATAAACAGTAGATGAGCCATTGCAGGGTGGGTCATATTTTACAAGTGGAGTAGCTCAGGAGTGAACTACTATGTGCCAGAAACAAGGAGGAACTGAGGAAAGAACTGCACATCTGAATCACAGAGTCACTCCCAGGGTAGTGCTGTTCATGCCCCACCTTTGCTGCAGGCATAAAGTTTCAACCCAGTTCTTTATAATTTTCATCAGCAATACCATTGAATGTTCATTACTTATTTTGAGTAATGAATTATATTATACAAGTTTTGGTTACCAATACCTTGTCCTGGTATTCAAGAAGGCAGAAGCAAATTGTCACATAAACAAGATTAAACGTTTTTAGCAAGGGAAAAATCAAAGAAGGGGATACAGTTTCTGTTAATAAAACTGCTTCCTCTTTGTACATTTCCAGACCTCTGCATTCCCCTGTTACACTGAATGTCTCACTGTGGTGTGTGAGAAGGCTAAGCTAACAAATCGCTGTATTATGGGTAGGGAAAAGGTTTAAAATATGGGGCTGGGGAGGAGGGAAGTGAGAGAACTTCAGACTGTGATGCTTTCCAAATTGAGTTTGTGTTCTGGCTAGGGCTTGTTTCTAGTTGCAGTAGACTGCTAGGACCATTCATTGAACAGTGGTAAAACCAGGTCTGAGCTCAGGTCTCCAGTTTCCATTCTTCTTCTTGCTTCATTCATTACCTGAACTGCCAGAAGAAAGGTTGCAGAAACAAAGGATGAAGATATAGATGATGATAAGCTGTGTGTCACAGGGAGAACTTCTCTTACTTTGCAAACCAGTTTTGAAACAAAAAAAAAAAAAAAAAAAGAAGAACATAAGATTCAGTTATGGATTTTACCTGAATACATGTTACTATTATCTGCTGTTTCCATTATTTTGTAGTATAAAGGCTGGACAGTCTCTCCCTGTCTGATGTTAGTGTATTAAGCAACCCGGTCTAACTTTGAAGGTAGTTCTTTTTTGAGCAGGAGGTTGTACTGGATGACCTCCAGAAGTCCACTCCAATCTAATTTTTTTATATGACTTTATCAGCCCTTACAGAAACTCTGTCATCTGACACCCTGACACACTAATGTGAACATCCATCTGTCCTCCCACCCTCATCTCTCAGTGGAAAACCAGATCTCTTTTTGTCAGACATGCCTCTCTTCCAGCTCTGTGCAGTCTGGAGTCTAGGTGGTGCAGGTACATGGCAATCACAGCCACAGAGATCAGTGTGGTCTCCCAGTATCCTGTGCCTGGTACCTGCACAATGCAGGGTGGCTTATGCCTCTCCCTGGCAAAATACTTAGTAACATGGCATTTGCAGCATTACCTGTATACTCAAAAATCTGTGCGTCAGCACTTTGTTGAACTGAGACTTAGCATAGACGATAAATAATCTATGTCCCTGTTTGCTAGTGCATCACTGAAGATGACACTGGTATAAGAGCAAACAGGATGAAAGCTCAGCTTATGGGCATGCTGAGATCTTTGGCAGGCATTGAGGGCATCTCTTTTAAAAGAATAAATAGTCCATGTTTTGGAGACAACAGTGTTAAATGATGCTAAACGTGTGTCTGAGACCAGATTTTAGCAGATTAGTGGTTTTAGTGTCTCCCTAGAGCCCTGACACATTCTTCTACTCATTTCCTAAAAGTAACATGGTTCTGTGAGCTGATCCTATGCTGATTGTATCCTGGGCTGCATCGAAAGAAGTATGACCAGCAGATTCTTCCCCTCTACTCCGCTCTCGTGAGACCCCACCTGGAATACTACGTTCAGGTCTGGGGCCCCCAGCATTAGAAGGACATGGACCTGCTTGAGTGGGTCCAGAGGAGGCCATGAAGATGATCAGAGGGCTGGAGCACCTCCCTTATGAGGACAGGCTGAGAGAGTTGGGGTTGTTCAGCCTGGAGAAGAGAAGGCTCTGGGAAGATGTTATTGCAGCCATCCAGTACCTAAGGGGGAGGTCTACAAGAAAGCCAGAGAGGGACTTTTACAAGGGCATGTAGTGATAGGACAAGGGGCAGTGGCTTTAAACTAAAGGAAGGTAGATTTAGATTAGATGTGAGAAAGAAATCCTTTACTGTGAGGGTGGTGAGACACAGGAACAGGTTGCCCAGAGAAGTTGTGGATGCCCCCTCCCTGGAAGTGTTCAAGCCCAGGCTGGATGGGGCTTTGAGCAACCTGATCTAGTGGAAGGTGTCCCTGCCCATGGCAGGGTGGGTTGGAACCAACCCAAACCATTCTATGATTCTATGATCCTTCAAATCTGGCAACTGGCATCACTAGCACCTACACTGTCTGGTTTGACTCTAAGCCACATTTTGGGACATAAACTCTCTATGATGTCTGTACTCCCTGCTTTACTTATTGGAGACATACCTGGATTGAGACAGTGCACTAAAGAAGTTAGCCCAGAAAAACTTCTAGAATAGATGAAGGGGAAAAAATGGCTTATCTTTGGCAAGAATTAAGACTGGTTAAGAAAGAGTAGCTAAAACCTAAGGTGTAATTCTGTTCTTCAGTATTTCTCGGCTAGAATTTATCTGCTGTATTATGAATACAAAAGCTGGGCTTCAGAGTTCCTTGAATTACCCTGCCTAGAAGAGTAAATTCCTTGGGGGTAGATCTGATGCTGGCCTGGGGAGCAGGCAGCTCAGCCTTTGCTATTCCTGTCAGCCATTGCCTTTAGCAGCTGTTACTGAGCATTCTGTCTCTTGTAAGGGCTTGGTCTCGCTTCTGACTTCATTCAGTCATTTACATACCTTTTCTTAAAGCTGATTTCATGATTCTCACCCAGTATCAGATGCAGTTTGTAGGATCCCTCATTTTTAAATGTTGATTTCCTGCTTGTTTTTTTTTTTCTTCTCCTAGACTAAATAACTTTCATAATGTTTATCATAGAATATAACGCACATGAACTTTTACAATGTTCTCAGGACTGAGGGTTGCAATAGCAGCAATTAGTAATACTCTGTGCATATACACTCCTGCACTTGTAGTGTGTTCTTGGCATTTGTCGACAACTGCATGTGATATCTTTAGACTCATTGTTAGTGTAGGTGACAAACTCAGTGAAGGAAAAACATACTCTGCTTGAATGGCCTTTGAAGATGCAATGTTTTCACTTCTCTAAGCAGCTGCTGCCTTTTGGCGATTTTTTTATCATGGGGATATTATGAATTTTAAGTTAGACTCTTCTCACCTCCTGCATACTCCAAGCTAAAAAAAAAAAAAAAAAGGTCAGTTAATGAAGAGGCAATTAGCTAACACTCAATCTGCTGCAATGCCATAACAGTAATAATAATGGTGTTTGGTCTGGATGCCTATAGGGACACAAGAAATTCCTTATCTTGTGAAGTTACAGGAGTCTTAATTTTATTGTTTTGACTTCATTTTCTTTTGCATGAAAAGGAAAACCAGAGAAGCCAAGCACGCCTTGAGCATTCTTGCAGTCTAATAATAAACGTGTGTTCTTGTGGTGAAGGTCTGTTTGGAATTCTGTAGAATTAAAAATATTTAGAACATTTGTACCTCAAAAGCAACAATAAAACTATTAATAAGAATTCTTTGCAGAATTTTATTAACGGGATTTAATTATCATAAGTTACTGGTAAGGCAATTGCTCCTCTCATCCTCTACTCCCAGAGGATCCAAGCATTATGATCTGGACACAGCTAAGATGATCAGACTAGCTGCTGTGGATTGCCTCATTCAGGTTACAGTGGAGAAAACATTAGTTTAAGACTCTTGAAATTAATAAGATTTTTCATTAACAGAAAGAGTTAATTCACTTGAATATCAGCACAGTGTTCAAACTCAAAATAATCAAATATACCGATTGGAGTAGTTGGAAAAATACCTTGAGATGATCTGGGTTATCTTTTCAGAAGTGTACCAATAGTGGCAAACTTACTGAACTGGCAAAACTAAACCAAGTGAAAATTTCCACTTCATCAACAACTTGAATCATGGCCTGCCTTAATAAAGCATGAAGTTTAAAAATAAAGAGTGGCTTGTGTTTGTAACAACTCCCTGCTATGATGCCATTTTTGCTTTTATTTCCAGCATAGTCAGCTTCTGCAGCTTGAAGTTCTTTTGCCTTTGTACAGTACAGTTAATTTCTTTCTTAAAACATGCATAGCAGAAACCAGAGATTTAAATCTCCTCTTTCCTGCTGTGGCTAAACCACTCAAACAAATCAAAATGGGAGTACCATGTGTAAATAAGGAGAATAAAATCCTATAATGGATTATTAACATTAACTGGGTCATCACCTGTTGAGGTGATCCAGGGGTGTGGGGTTTTTTTCATGGACAGATCTTGTACAACACCCCATTCCATTTCCTGCTCTGTCCAGTCTCTGTTAAGAACATGACTATGCCTGGAAAGATTCAGAAAAATTCTGCTTTTTTTGAGAATCACAATAGCGTACAGAGGGAGTCAATTATCCTCGGACAGGCACCATTCAAATTCCCAGTAGCACTAGAAGTGCCAAGAAAACCCCAGAAAGTTCAGCGGCTTTGTTTGGCTTGGAAAAACATTCAGAAATTTGGCTTTTCATTTATCCCTGATCCCTACAGCATGCTTCATCTTAGCTAGAGCCTGACTGAAGTCACATCATGTTTCCTTGATCAAGTATACCATTGGAGCCATATGCAGGCACGGGACTTCTAAATGCATTTCAGGCCTGGGCTTCAGGCACAGGGAGCTTTTCTACCGACTTCAGGGTTTTAGACTGAGCTCTGTTTGGTCTATGATTCCTTGCCAAGTTAAAGTACAGTTCTTGTAAGATTTCCAGATCATCCTGTTACTAGGTGGGCAAAAAACCACCAGTAGAATAGTCTCCGAATTTGACTGGTCTTCTGGACTGGAAGCAGAAGCAATCATACAGAAAGAAAGGAGACTATATACATTTCAAGGCTGTGAATGGAGCCAGTTTCAGCTGACTACTGGCAAAATTCCACATGTCCTTCTTTTCTATAGACAGGTTTATCTGTTCCCATATGTTAGGCCCTGATTCAGTTCCAGATTCGTCTGCTTTCATTCTTTTGAATGCATCTGTCCTATTAGTACTCTGCCTTGGGAGTTAAAAGGCATTAAAACTGCAGCCAGTTTTTTTCTGATTTCTCACTCTTAGAACACAACAAACTCACTACAAAGCTTTTTTTGGGCCTTGCATGTGCATATCAAATGTGTGGAAGTCAAAGCAAAGAGGCGATGTATGTCCAAAAAGGACTTCTTGGCTTCCATGAGTGTTTGTGACTTTTCAGAATGAAAGATTATTGAATGTTTCCCAAAGCAGCAACTGTACAAATGGCTTTCAAACTGGGAGGAGGAAATATATGCACTAATTGGCGATCCATGCTGAAATATCCTGGGGGCAAACTGAAACCCCAGAGGGAAATATTTGTTAGCTTTCAGGACCATTGAAATGCTAAAGTCTCCTTGGGATTTTAAAAGTTTCTCTATTTTCCTATCAGTTTTGCTTGCAAAGTCCATTTTTTGCCCCTAGACAAGAATGCTCTTAACACTTTACTGACCTTCAGCAAGCATAAAATGATCATTGATTTCAGTAGTTCCCTACCAAACTGATGGATCAGCAAACCCTGGGGGTTAATATACTTTTGTACATTAAGTTTCTTCATCTTAACCAAGTCGCTTTCCATCATTTACCAGCAGTCCTGGCTGACCAGGGAGGTCCCGACAGATTAGAAATTAGCTAATGTGACGTCCATATATAAAAAAGTTCAGAAGGATGATCTGAGAAATTACAGGCCTGTCAGCTTGACTTCGGTGCCCGGGAAGCTGATGGAGCAGCTCATCCTGAGTACCATCACACAACACATGCGGGACAACCAGATGATCAGGCCCAGTCAGCATGGGTTTATGAAAGGCAGGTCCTACTTGACAAACCTGATCTCCTTCTACGACAGGGCGACCTGTTTATTAAAGGAGGGAAAGGCTGTGGATGTTGTCTACCTTGACTTCAGTAAGGCCTTTGACACCGTTTCCCACAGCATTCTCCTGGCAAAACTGGCTGCTCGTGGCTTGGATGGGCACACGCTTCACTGGGTGAAAAACTGGCTGGATGGCTGGGCCCAAAGAGTTGTGGTGAACGGAGTTAAATCCAGTTGGCCATTGGTCATGTGTGGTGTCCCCCAGGGCTCGGTTTTGGAGCCACTCCTGAAAGGAGGCTGCAGAGAACTGGGGCTGAGTCTCTTTAACCAAGTAACAAGAGATAGGACAAGAGGGAATGGCCTCAAGTTGCGCCAGGGAAGGTTTAGACTGGATATTAGGAAGTATTTCTTTACAGAACGGGTTGTTAGGTGTTGGAATGGGCTGCCCATTGGTGGAGTCCCCATCCCTGGAGGTATTTAAGAGTAGGGTCGACATAGCGCTTAGGGATATGGTGTGGTTGGGAACTGTCATTATTAGGTTAATGATTGGACCAGATGATCTTCAAGTTCTTTTCCAACCTTGATGATTCTGTGATCTTCCCCCCCCACCTTGTAATGTCAAACTATTCTTGAAAACTCACAGCCTTGGATACATATATAATAAAACTTGTGAAGAAATGGGGAAGGAGAGAGATTAAGCACAGTTTCTTCATTGTCAGCATTACATCAGCTGACATTTCAACATTGACAGCTCAAGTTTGGAGCTCTTCTTGAATATCTGCCAATATTTTTTCATCCCTGTTTCAAGGGAATGCCAGTGCACCTTCTCAGATTTGCCTGAGCATCACCTGCATAATCTTTTATCCAGCTCCATGGAGCAGTATGTGCAGCTATCTAATCCCCTTCCATTTATGTTGGATCTGATCACATGGCCTTTAGGTCTATATACTGCCAGCCAAAATAGGGTCTATAAATAGGTCCTAATCTTGTATTCCCCATTCCTATAGCAGGTTCTGTTGAAGCGCAGAACTCCTATTAGATGTGCATAGTTGATTTACCATCAGATAGTCTGAGATATTTGTACTCTTGAATTATGAATGAAACTTAATTTTTCAGAACTTAAATATATCATTAGAAAATTACTAAGAGCAATTTTCTCCCCTTCACATCTGCATAGTGAAGTTCTCTTCAGTCTTGTACTCTCCCTACATATATAGATTCCATAAAAAGGTCAGGTGTCCAAAAGCTGTATAAAAGGAGTAGGGCGCACATGCAGATTTACAGGAGGAGGATAGAGCAGCTGCTCTTTTCCCTCCAGATTAACGCTTCTGAGTTTTGAGTGTGCATTCTGGCTTTCAAATATTTGTGTAAAAACCCAGATGACCCTCAATCAGACATTGTCCTGAAGGATCTGACATGATTCTTATTTGAAGTCCATAGAAATTGTCCATGAACATCAGCAGAAATTGAACTGAATTATAAACACAAGTTCTTGTATTTGTATTTCCTTTTGAAATACTCATCTGAGTGAAGACTCTAAACAAAAATAGCAGGACATTAATTTCTGTAATCTGCAGAAATTGTTCTGTTCATTATCTTTTCATTTCCACCCTAGTTTTGGCATTGTTGTGACTGCAAAGAAGCATCACTAGCATGTAAACTGAGCTGATACAAGATCCTAAACCATTAGTAACAAGGCCTTGCTTTTGCGACTTAATTCTCTTTCTAAAGGTATGTGTCTCCCATGTCCTACTCCATCTTCCCTGTACACATCACTTTTCATGTTCCCCAGCCACAGGCAAACCTCTGCTACCCTTTTCACTTCCATCCCTGGGCTCTTTTTGTGTTTCCTCCCCTGGCTCCTCACTCAGAATATTTGGAATAGCGTACCTGGGTGGCTGGGACATCTCTCTCAATGACGATAAAGAAACATCTCTGAGGGATCATGTAGGCTCAGATGATCTTATCAGTGGACTAGGTGAACTGCTGAGGTCCCTTCTAGTTGTATTTCTCTGCATTTCACTGAAACTTAGACCATTTAATGAATGCTCAAAGAATCAAGCTGATTTATATAACCTCTTTTATGAAAGAAAGATGAACACATCTGTTAAAGGTGATCAAATATGCCAGATGTAAAATATGAAGTGTCACTTTTGACTGGCAAGTTTGTTAATGCAGCAGAAAAGCTGTAATGTACCAATCAGAGGCATAGCAGTTGTTTCTTCCTTTTTAAATTAAAAAATAGGGATTCTGTGAGTAGTGTCATCATTGCCTGAGATGTTTTGTAGTTGCTGTCCTGTATAATTTGATCTATAAATTATTACATAGCTATAACAGTCACAAGTGAATCCTGTGATTTACAGGATTTTCAGTTAGGTTGTTATTTAGATGTGGACTGAATGCTTTAAATACAAGTACTGTACCTATGTAAATTTAAAAATTTGGTTTATGATTCTTATCAAATAAGTATAATGGCAAAATTTGATATTATTTGATATTACCATTGTAAACAAACTTTGAAATCAGATGGAGAGTGCAAAATATTTCTGGTGTAAATACAGACAACAATTTCTTTTCGTTCTGTCATTCTAATTGGTCTTTATGTCTCCAAAAATGAACTGTGGTGGGTTAACCTTGGTTGGTTGCTCTCCCACTCCCCCTTCTCAGGAAGACAGGGGGAGAAAATAAGATGAAAAGAGCTCATGGGTTGAGATAAGGGCAGGGCAATCATTCACCAGTTACTGTTATAGGAAAATGGACTTGATTTGGGGAAGATTAATTTCATTTATTTCTAATTAGAAATAGACTAGCATGGTGACTAACAAAAACAAAGCTAAAACTACCTTCCCCAACTCCCCCTTTCCTTCCCGGCTCAACTTCATTCACAGAATCACAGAATCATCTAGGTTGGAAAAGATCTTGAAGATCATTTAGTCCAATCATTAACCTTACACTGACCATTCTCATCTACACCATATCCCTAAGCGCTATGTTGACCCTACTCTTAAACATCTCCAGGAATGGGGACTCCACCACCTCCCTGGGCAGCCCATTCCAATGCTTAACAACCCGTTCTGTAAAGAAATACTTCCTAATATCCACTCTAAACCTTCCCTGGCGCAACTTGAGGCCATTCCCTCTTGTCCTATCGCTTGTTACTTGGTTAAAGAGACTCATGCCCAGTTCTCTGCCACCTCCTTTCAGGTAGCTGTAGAAGGCAATGAGGTCTCCCCTCAGCCTCCTCTTCTCCAGACTAAACAACCCCAGTTCCCTCAGCGGCTCCTCGTACGACATGTGCTCCAGACCCTTCACCAGCTTCGTTGCCCTTCTCTGGACACGCTCGAGTAATTCAATGTCCTTTTTGTAGTGAGGGGCCCAAAACCGAACACAGTAATCGAGGTGCGGCCTCACCAGTGCCGAGTACAGGGGTAAGATCTCTTCCCTGTCCCTGCTGGCCACGCTATTTCTGATGCAAGCCAGGATACCACTGACCTTCTTGGCCACCTGGGCACACTGATGGCTCATGTTCATCCGGCTGTCAATCAATACCCCCGGGTCCCTCTCTGACTGGCAGCTCTCCAGCCACTCCTCCCAAGCCTGTAGCACTGCTGGGGGTTGTTGTGACCCAAGTGCAGCACCCGGCATTTGGCCTTATTGAAACTCATATAGTTGGCCTTAGCCCATCGCTCCAGCCTGCCCAGGTCTCTCTGCAGAGCCTCCCTACCCTCGAGCAGATCAACACTCCCATGCAACTTGTTGTCATCTGCAAACTTACTGAGGGTGCACTCGATCCCCTCGTCTAGATCATCAATAAAGATGTTAAAAAGGAGTGGCCCCAAAACCAAGCCCTTTGTTCCTGAATCTTCTAATTCTTCCTCCCCTGCCCTGAGTACCTTAAGGGGATAAGGATGGCAGATTGTGGTCAGTTCATAACTGTTCATCTCTGTCACTCCTTTCTTCTCATGCTGTTCCCTGGCTCCAGTGTGGGGTCCCTCCCATGAGAGACAGTCCTTCATGAACTACTCCAATGTAGGTCCTTCCCATGGGCTGCAGTTCTTCAAGAACTGCTCCAGCATGGGTCCTCCCCATGGGGTACAGACCTTCAGGAACAAACCGCTTCAGGTAGGTGCCCTGTGGGGTCACAGGTCCTGCCAGAAGACCTGCTCCTCTCCATGGGCTGCAGCTCCTTCCAGGAGCATGCTCCAGTGTTGAATCTCCATGAGCTGCAGCTTTCTTCAGGACATATCCACTGCTGTGGTGTGGGGTCCTCCATGGGCTGCATGTGGAGATCTGCTCCACTGTGGTCCTTCACGGGTTGCAGGGGCACAACCTGCACCACCATGGTCTTCACCACTGGCTGCAGGGGAATCTCTGCTCTGGTGCCTGGAGCACCTCCTTCCCCTCCTCCTCTGACCTTGATGTTGGCAGGGTTGCTTCTCTCATGTTTTTTTCTCACTCCCCTCTATCACAGCACTTTTACCCTTTCTTCAGTGTGTTATCACAGAGGTGCTACCAACATCACTGATGGGCTCAGCTTTGCCCAGTGATGGGTCCATTTTGGAGCTGTCTGGAACTGTCTCTGTCCAACATGGTGGCAGCTCCTGGTCTCTTCTCACAAAAGCCACCCCTTTAGTCCCTCACTAACAAAACCTTGCCACATAAATGTAATCCATTAACATATAAGAAATTTACATTTCTTCCATTGTTCCCTGTAGATTCATCAAGAAAGTATGAAATTTTAAATATGTTTATCTGTTTCCAGGCAACTTACTGTTTTGTAAGTGTTTTTCATTACTGATGTTGGCATTCATTTTATTTCTGTGGTGAAAATTTACTGCAGATCCGTTGTCTTGTATGTTATGTGATACTTTGTACATGCCTATTTAGAGTATTTTTCGTGTTCTAAAAAGACATTATAGGTTTTAGTCCACGTCTTATCTTCAAAAATTCACGTTGTCCTTGAGTGCATCACTTGTTCCTACAGGTTGCAGCATGATGGTATTGCTAGTCTGTTTTTGCAGTGATCAGAGAGGATTTGTTGAACAAAAGACCACAGAACATTTTAGACTTTAATAATTCCTGTTCTTTCTGACTGCTGAAATAAAGGGAAAACTGTGTAACTGTTAGGGTTGAGTGTAAAAAAACGACCCTGTGGATTAATGAACTTCAGGGACCTAGTGGTAATGAATCTGAGTCGTGTTAGGTTTTGCTGTGTCTGGATTTCTTTGATCTCATTCTCACTCAAAGAGAGAAGCCTAGGGTGTGCTCACGTTCTCTCTCTTTTTTTCCACTCAAAATAGTATATGTTAACACTGATGACAATGATGCTAGAAGATGGAGTTCTTTTGGAGGAAAGCCAGCAACCTGTGAATTTCCTCCTGCCTTGAAGCCTGAATATGGAATAAAAACATGATGTTCTGCTCATCTTCTTCAGCACAACCAGCAGAGAAAATTCCTCCTGCTGTGGCAGAAGATCATACTAATATTCATGAGTATGGCAGGAAGTTCTGATAACTGTTTCTGGCTACTCCAAAAAATTATTTTGAATTTACACTTTTCTTCAAAGATATTTATTTCTGCTTCAAGGGGTCTGCTTCATTACATAGCTTGTTATCATGATTTAACCCCAGCTAGCACACAGCTTCTCGCTTACTCACGCCACAGCAGGATGGGAAGAGAATCAGAAGAGCAAAAGTGAGAAAACTCGTGGCTTGACGTAAAAACAGTTTAACAAGTAAAGCAAAAGCTGCGCATGCAAGCAAAATAAAACAAGGAATTCATTCACCACTTCCCATCGGCAGGCAGGTGTTCAGCCATCTCCAGGAAAGCAGGACTCCACCACGTGTAATGGTGACTTGGGAAGACAAACTCCATCACTCCGAACATCACCCCCTTTCTTTGTTCTTCCTCCAGCTTTATATGCTGAGCATGATGTCATATGGTCTGGGATATCCCTTTGGTCAACTGGAGTGAGCCATCCTGGTTGTGTCCCCTTCCAACTTCTTGTGCACCCCCAGCCCACTCGCTGGTGGGGTGAGATGAAGAGCAGAAAAGGCCTTGACTCTGCGTAAGCACTGCTCAGCAGTGATGAAAACATCCCTGTGTTATCAACACTGTTTTCAGCACAAATCCAAAACATAGCCCCATACTAGCTACTATGAAGAAAATTAACTCTATCCCAGGCAAAACCAACGCACTCACAGTTTCAGAAATATTGTTGAGTTTCTGGTGGTTTTTAAGCTTTCTGTCTTTATCAAACTTGATACAATGACAATCACTAGCGCTGCAAGATTTTAAGTTTGAAATTCCACTAAAAGACACAATTTCAAGATTATTGTAATAAAATAACATATAATCATATATACTTATTAGTATGGAAGATGTTTTAATGGAAATGCAGTATTTGATAATTGATGTAAAACAAATATTGTGATCCCATAGGTATCACCAAATTTTATGTGAACAAGACATTCATGAGAGGTTTTCTTTCTTTCATTTAATTAGTCCTGCACAACATCCTGAGGATAATATGCACTCTTCCCATAGAATAGAATATAGGGACAAATTCTTCCATTTGTAGTTTTGTATCTGATTAAATTGCACTGAGGAAACTAATACTTTGCATGCCAGTAAAGTAAGGAGTTTTAATTGAACAGGATTTCAGCACTTCCAGGACAGAGGTGTATCTTGTGTAAAGTTCTCTTCAGCCCCATTGCTTTCTCCCTGGGCAAGTACCTGAGGCTCCTTACAAGGATCCATCCACACCCCACTCTTGTCTCCTTCCGTCCTGACTGGCTTCTGGGAAAGAACAATGTAGAAGATAAAGCAACAGCAAAACCAACCAACCAACCAACCAACCAACACCACATTAATCTGTCTCCATACTGGTTTTTACCTCATTATCTGCTTCTTACTATCTCTGTTGACTTTTTTGAATCATGATGAGTTAAATGCTAGATCAAGGATAAGCATGCTGAATATCAGGCAAGAGAAAGTTCTGAGGGGGATGGATGAAGCAATGCCACATAGACAGGAAGGCAGAGATGAACAGGCACTCACTGGTGATGGAGAGGGGAAAGAGGAACAGAAGTGTAAGAAAAGTTGGACATGGGAGAGGACTGGGAACACTTTATAGAGATCTATTGCACAACCGGCCCAATTTGACCATCCCCTTGTTTATTTCCTTCACCCCTATCTTCTTCAGTAGCTAAAATAAAAAAAAAAAAACCCAAACAGTTGCTTGATTTGAAAAGCTGCCCTGATTGTTAATAATGATTCTCTTCTTTCTGAATCAGTATATACCTGTATCTTTAATCTTTCTGAGGAGTGTCAAATTTTGGAAATATCTCCATTGATATCAGCATAATTTTCCAGGAAATAAAGTGCCATTTGAGATGAGTAATTATATTACTATCTTCTAACTTTCTTGTATTATTTCATGCAGCTCATTTCACAAGACTGCCTGCTCTGTCTCTTACAAGCTTGCTTGTAGTACACAGCTCTATTAGACATTCCCTGTGACTCCCTATTTATAACGATCTAAGTTTAGAAATATTTGATCACGTATTAGCAGTTGTATAATGTGAGAAGCTGTTTGTATTTCTGTATCAGCAGATTAGGCATTAGCTATTTTGTCTCATAGATGGCACAATAAGCTGCAGTGCTGCAGTACTTTCTCAGGAGCTAGAGGAGATATATTGGGTATGCAACTGTAACTGCATCCTATGAAGAGATAAGAGTGATGGTTTGAACTGTTGCACAGTGCATTTTCTGCTGGCAAACAGGTGTCCCTTTACATACCAGCAGAAGTTGTAAATTATTTTACAAGTTCTCTTCCTTATGAGAAGTACCATGTAAGTTTAAGAAGTATCATGTAAAACATTTATTATATTTAACATAACAAGTAAATGTTGTAGTATTTAAAGCTCACTCTTCTAAATAAAGATATCTGAGCATAATTCTCAATTTGTCTTCCAAATTCTTTACTCTCGCAGTGTTATGGGAAGAATATAGATTGCAAGATGTAAAGGGAGGAAAGCTTTTGGGCTTGCATGTATAGCTATTACTCTCATTAGGTTTCAATGTGGAATCACTGGGCTTTGTTTGGCTGAATACATCTGACATTTTCCCTCTCATTTGAATGGAGATATGGTCAGACTTCAGTGATTACACACACTGCAGTAGAGGCAAAATAATTCAGTCTTCGATCTTCAGATTTCTGGAGGCAGCAAGGCAAGTAGAAACATTTTTCTTTCCTATTCTTGATCAGGCTTTTTATCAGCCATGTGGAACCACTTTTGTTTGCTCAGTCACAGTTAGACTGAGGTACAGTTTAATAAGATCCATGTGTTAGAAGGATTTTTAAGCCAAATACTGGAGACTCTTCTCATTCCATGTTGGAACACAATATAAATCCTGCACATATGTATGTGCATACGCAGACATGTGTGTACATGCATATATGTCTATAGATATGCATATATTTTTCAGTGTTTTAGAGATTGTTCCTCACAAATGTCAACATTTCAAAATTTCAGAAGTATTGCAGCTAAATGTCATTACAGATTCTATTTCTCTTCTTGAAAGTACCAAAGTTAGATACTTAATCTAAACTATGTGGTATGGGTAAATTAAAACCTTTTCTGTTTAATGAGGAGACATCGAAGGACATATCATTATTGTATTTAGAGGTGGATTGGATACAGCAGTGTTGTGAAAGTGTAAGAGAATGAGTGTTTCAAGACTGGATGTGGCTTCGAAACATGAAATACAAATCCACTTTGCTGAATTTATCCTAGGGAAAAAAGTCAAGACCTGTAACTATTTTTCCATGTTTCTGCAGTTCAGACAACAAGATGAAATATGATAAGATCAGATTCCTAAAAAGAATTAAATGGATTTTTTTACAAAGAAGAATCATCTCAGTATTATTTCCAGGATTTTCTAGGACTGCTTCTATGTATAGGACTAGTTTTGTGGTGGTGTAACAACATCTCGGTGGCATCAGCCCAGCAAAGGACTGTATAATGAAGAGAAGAACAAGGCCCATTGTTCCCAACAGGAAGACAGTTTTCTGAGCTAAATGAACAAAATAACTGAGTGATTGCCTTGTTTATTCTCTGCAAGAGAAGACACAGCTGGAGAGAGGTGCATATTCACAGCACATGGCTAGTTTGGTACCAAGAGTAAGAATGGCTTTACTAAGAGAACTAGCATAAACAAAATCCCCAAATAATGTTAGCTGCTGTGAAAATATTGCAAGTCAATCCACAGTGAGAAAGTTCATCAGTGCTCACTGTGTCACCACCCAATGTGAAAAAGTAGCTTTGAGAGCTAAGCCAATCCATAATTTTCTGAACAAGGAACTATTTTATAGCTGAAGGAGGAATAAGTACCAAAGAAAACTGGATGGAAGTGGAGAGAATTTACTGCTGTAGGCATAGGGCTAGTGGAATTGTTATTTGTCAAGAACTGACCTTTTCCTCTTCAGTGGATCTACTTCCATATTGACCTATCTTAAAATCAAAGTAATTGCTATCCACTGTATGCTACCTTGGGATTAGAATTTATTCTGTCTGACTTTTATGTATTTCAGCTGCTGTTCACAGACTAGCAAGTAAACAAATTCAGTTTTAGACCAGTTGACTCAGTTATTTCACTGAAAGAAGCTGAGGGATAAGACTTTTTCCTTGGCTTTACTCTCCTTTTTACTTACTTCAGAGTCTTTCTTGGTCACTCCTCTGGAAATGAGATCAGCAACCAGATTAGAATTTAATAACATTTTTCAATTAAAGTTTGAAAAACGGAGGGGGGAATGCTTCTGGGAGGGTGAAGGGAGTGGTGTTTTTCTTCTGTGGGACTGAAGGAACTTGATTTCTAGAAAAACTTTATTTTTGAAAATGTCATTCTGTCTACAGCCGCGGGCAAGATTGTACATTTATGCTGTGTGTTCCCTGGACTGATTCCTACAATACAAAAGAGTTTCAAATGACACCTCATGCAGAGTAACGCAAATCCTACTGAATAGGATCCTCAATATGCTTGAAAGCAGCCAATTTACAACAACAATGGAGTGAGCCTGTTTTGGCTGATATTTCAGATTTGAAAATAAGGTCTTCACAAATATTTTGTTTGCAACACAGTATCTCCCCACACTGAACTTCCACAGCGACTTAAGCAGGTTGCATTCCTGTTTCTGTCTAGAACATTTAGCAATCTCAAAGTCCAGGATCTGCAATTCAAGGCCATCCTGTGCTATGAGTCAAGAAACTTTGGGCAGCCCTCGCCCTGCTAAATTTGAATCTTCTTAAATGAGCTGAGACTTTCAATCTTAACTTTCCCAGTCCTCCTACCATGCAGTTGGAAATGCTACAGGGCCCTGCTGGTGTCAAGGGATACTGGTCTTTCTTCTCAACACATTGAATGTTTCAGACTATCTTTGATTTCCTGAAATCAGATGATCTCATGGTCCCCCATTTCCAGGGGCCACCCAGGCTGTTGCTCAGAATCAATCTCCAACACTTCATTCTTCTTGAAGAAATTTTTACCCCCTGGAATCTCCCCCTTCACAGAGTTCAGAAAATGATTAGTTTTCAATTTTATTTGGAGCTTGCCCTTTTTCCCCCCTCCCCAAATGTCAGCATTTCCTGTGGAAATCAAATTTTGAGTTTCAAACAAGTTTTAACAAAGAATCTAGCTGCCACAAAACTTGGTCATAGTAAACTGCAAGCCAAACTATGGAAACCCTTCATGCCAGTGCTCAAAGCAACCCAAACCACAGTCATCCTGCCTAGAAATTAATCAAAACAGCAAAGACAACACTGAATATGGTTTTCAGCTAGATTTTTACCCGCCTTCTGAAAATGAAACACACATTGGAACCAAATGTTATTTAAATCAAATGAGTGATTATAGCAGGCGGTAAGACATGAGACATGTTCACTCATTAGTGATCTACTGGAATGTATTTGTGGCTTGGACATCCTCTTGACTCCTGAGAATCTTTCTCCTGTTGCATTTCCCACTCATATCATTTCTTTTTCCTTTCTTGGCAGAAGAGCCACAGCCATTTTAAGCAGCTATCTTTAAATGGATTAAAATTATTTTCTTTGGCCAAAATGGATAAAGTGCTAAAACAAATTAATTACTGAGAATTTAATTTGTCTGTTCCTCCTGACTGAGAAGAAGTGTTTTAAATCACATTTAGAGGATCTATTTTAGAATATTCTTTCTAGGGGTTATTTGACATGAGGGAAAAGACTGTTAGAAATAAGGTACTCCCAAATACACTGAAAGCTGCCTTCTTTTACACATATTTTGTCCTGTACATAAGGTTTCCTTCTTGGGAAATCCTGCTATCTCCCAAGTTCTAGCTAATTTTAATTTGGATTTCAGAGAAAGATATTCTGTGCTATCAGCTAAAACACAATCCCATCACCACGGTCTGTAATTCTCCTTAAAGGATGACAGGCAGCCCCATCTCTTGCAACAAGAATCCTACTGCGAACTAGGCAAAATTGGATAGTGCTTTCATATAAGAATAGTTAAGCAAACCAGCAGTGGATAGAGTACTATATGGGAAGAGCTTTATGGTCCTGCAGTTAGGAATGCAATTTGCAATCTTATGGAAAGGTAGTTCAAATATCTGTTCGTAATTTGGGAAAGTCAGTGGCTTTGGCAATGTATTAGGGAAGTTTGCTAAGGTATCTACAGCTTTTTTTTGCTGTCTGCATATTTTCATACAGTCAGATCAGTTAAGAATATGTTTTACTGTTAAAAAACCCCCAACTCTACCCTGTCTTGTAACACAAATTGAAGAGCCCTGAAATGTTTTGCTGAAAGTTGGATTCATTAAAAAAAAAAAAAAAAAGTCAAAAATGTCAGTGCTTAGATTTTTCTATATGAAAATAACTTTTTTTTTCCTCAGAATTTCAACAAACCAACCAAATCATCCAGCCAATCTGAGGTAAAATTTTTCATTACAGGTTGAAATAAATTTGCACATGTGTAAAAACTTTTCTTATAACCATCTGCTGACAGAGTAACCATTTGTTTGATGTTGCTGTACTAAGAAGTCATTAAGAGCAACTGAGAAGTGAAACTGGTAAATATTTAGTGATCAGCAGCTTAACACTCCTTTAGTAAAAGAATCTTCACCGGTGTTATCTCACTTTCTACATTTCTGTGTAAATGAAACACAGAAGAGCTCTGCTGTTTGCCATGTATTTTCTCTAAATGACTCAAATATGGATTTCTGTTTCCATAAATCCATATATATACATAGGAATATAATTCACATATGACTTCATTTTACCACTGTCCCAAGTCCAATCTCAAAATTTAGTATAAATAAATGTTCAATATGAAACTCTTTTAGAAAGATCTTTTCTCGTTTGTTTCTCATTAAAGCCAGTAGTGTAAATTTAATATTCATAAATTATATAAAGTTTTTTTTATCAAGAATGTTTTGTAGAAAATTAATAAAATACAAGAGTCCATCTGGCCTTGAAAAGACAAAGTTTTATTTTCATCAAAATTTTGAAAGTTAAGGAACAAAGTGTTGTCTGTACTTTTTCCCATCCATTCCCCACATGGGAGAAATTTTGAAACTTCATAAATGGAAAAAGTCAGGAAAGGGATAAACAGTTCTTAGCACATTTCTGTCCATAAGGTGAATGGGTTGGTTAATTTTTTTTTTTTTAAAAAAAAAGAACAAAAAAGACAAAATCCTGAAATTTAAAAACTAAAAAAAAGATTGTATTTAGATGATTTTAAATCTCAGTTGCAATTTTTGTAATTAAAAATCATAATTAGTTTACTATTTTATTAAAAATAAATAATGCTTTCTGAACAAATAGCAGCTTGAGGTATTTTTGATTTTTCAGTTGCAAGTTGATAAACACATTCCATTAAGGTCTTTTGGTGTCCTGATTTCTTGAGAGAAGCTACAGAACATTCCATTTCATCTGATGTTCTCAACTACTTCATGCTCAGGAAAGGAAAATCAGTATGGAATATGCAACAACAAAATCAGAATGGGGTATGCATCTTTTTGACTGACTATGAAGTCTCATCCATAGGAAGCAAACGTATGTGTTAGGTAATGCGGTCTTGAATCCAAAGAGCTTGTTCAGGGTGGACGCCATGTTCTTCAATCACTCTTGGAGATCTCTAATGTCTTGTTGACTCTCCAGATCTAAACAAGTTAAAAAATCTCCATTAAACACCCACCAAACCCAGAAATTTCCTCCATAGGTCCAAAGGGTTCTAGGAAAACTACAGCCGAAACATGTACTTAAAAAATAATTCTGTGTCCCTTTGTCAGTAATTTTTGTCACTACTACTACTGTGGTGAAGGTTCCTGTACCAAACAGTAACCTCAAAATGTTCTTGAACCATCTATTTCTTCAAGAGTTGGACTTGTCTCCCGAAAGTTGTTCTGTGTGGTCTTTTTTTCCTTTTCTTAGAGCAGCATCAGCTTGCACAGTGGTTCCCATTGCGTGTATTTCAACACACTATAGAAGATCAGTGCCGTTATTAACTACTTAAGCTGAGCTCATATTTCACATGGCAGGAGTTACATTGGTAAAAGCAAATTCTGCCAAGATCAAATCATGTACACTTGGCTTTGATGTGAACACCAGCCACCCTCTCTTACCCTTTTGTGTGGCTGACCTTGGGTCTGATTGTTGCCGACATGGTCACTTAGCAGGAACTTGTAGCAGGTGTAATGAAAAGGCTTATTCACAAAAGTGTTAAGGTAACTTAATAACATACAGTTTTAGTGGAGAAAAGAAAGAAAAATAGCTTAGTGGTTGCAGCAAATATCTCCTATTCATTCTAAGTTGTTGTAAATATTTGTATCTTTATATATTCAGTAATTGAAGGCGAAATACTCTCAGTACCCTAGTTAATAACAGCATCTGATTGAAATCATTATAGTTATTCCATAAAACTTCATTGAAGTTCTTCTGTCTCAGCAAGTTGTCAGATACGCTTTTCATATTTTGGGATATAAATTGATGAATGCAAAAAGCAGTACTTAAAAAAATGACCAAAATTACATATGGGGCCAGAAACAAGGTAGAAACCTGTGTAAATAATGTTCTAACCCTTGTGAGAAGGCACAGAATTAAGCTTTTATGTTTTAACTTTTTGAGGTGAATTTTTGCTGACCCAAGTGATTATTCAAAATTTAGGACAGGGCCAGTTGTAGCTAGGACGAGAAACTGGTGATAGATGCTCTCCAGTTTATTTACAAAAGACATATAAAATTCCATTTCCTTTGTATCAAGAATCCAACAGCAGACAGTTTATTTGCTCACAGCTTCAAGTCCCTTTAACAGAACCAGAGAAAAACATATCCATATCTGTCTCCTGGTTTTTCTTATGGTTATGCTCCCAGTCCTTAATCTGGTGGTGTAATTGGCATTCTGCTCCTCTTCTCCAGCTTCCCTCATCTTTCATCTATTCACATAAACATACAAACCTCCATTAAAAGAATAAAAAGTCTATAAAGCTTGTTCATTCAGATATAAATTGTACAAGTTGGGTTTTTTTACACTGCATGGCAGCATATTTCAATGTTTGGGATATATGTCTAGAACAATTTGAAGAACTCCTAATTCTTTTTTCTTGTTACTCATTACACTCATCAAGCTTTCTGTGATTTGATATCAAACATAGCAGATGTGCCATGTGGTTCTTCTTAACTAGCTGTATGCAAACATAAGTGCACACTGCTTCCGAGTGCTCATGGGGTAGGCTGGGTAGAGTATTACTTGCCACCAGCAATAAGCAGTAGTGAAACTGAGGTAGAAATACTTTACCAAAACTTGTGATCAGGACAAAACACTGTATCAAAATTTGTGACAAGGACAGTAGCACTCTCTTTCATCTGACGCACAAACATACTTATTTCCCTTCATTCAGTGCTGCATCTTTGTCTCTAATGTGCTGAATTTGCTGTCAATTCAGCTGAACTGATTTATCAGTTGGAAAAAAATCCTTACTCAGCAGATGGCTCTTCTGGTTTTGATTTGCAAATCTACTGTTGGCTTGAAAGAAGACAAAGAAACTGAGGAAATAAGCTTCCTGGGCAAGAGTATCTAGCTTGGACAATGTCTAGTATACTGAATAAGAAACTTAAGGGTTTATGACTTTGCACCTAGATACGAATCAGCCATTTTCCTTCTGAGGGTGGGAGGGGCCTGTGTGGGTTAGCTGAGGACTTGAAATAGCTTTATTCTGACTGAGATGTTGATCTGGTTTGACTGTTTTTTTAAAAACCCAAAACAGTTCCTCATGAGCTCTTCATAAGATTTTACAACCATCATTGGATGTGGTTATGTACACATAGAAGAAATATTACATTAATTCTGTTGGTTTACCATGTCCAGTTCTGATTCAAAGGATGCAGACTTCAAGCCAACTGGTGATGCTGTTCTCTCATTGTCAAAAGTGATCTCTTTACTTTTATATCTGTACACATCTAAGTTTTAACTCAACACAGAGTGTATCACCTTCCAATTTAAATGCCTTTCTTTGGTGGCAATGTATTTTTTAACCTTAAATACATATTGTTTATATCTATCTATATACACACACACATTGAGCACAATTGCATGTGTGTGTATGTATATGTACATTTCAATGTGCATTTTACAGTAAAAGACACACAGCACAAAGAACACTTTCATTATTAGTGTTCACTTCTAGCATCTAAACTAAACTGTAAGTGAAAGAAAATAAACATAATTCTCTTTCACTGGCAGTTTATGTTCACATATGCACCAGAATCTCTGTGTAAGGTCACTGTCATTGGTCCCATAATAATTTTCCACTGCTTTGAGTCCCTTTGAGGCCATTAAGTCCAACCTCCTGCTCAGAGCAGGTCTCATTAGATCACTAATGAAGTAGTAAAAGAAAAAATAAAATTTCCAAGACTTGAAACTGATGACAGTCTTTAAAACCCTGAGCTACGTGTTGTCTTGATAGAAACTGCTACCACAGGAACTGTTCATTTAAGAGGAATTAAAACTTAATCTCTTTAGTACCCTAAATCACAAAGTAAAAAGGCCAGTGACCAATGTAAATACTTCAGTCAGATTATTCTAATCGAGAAATACTTAATGCTGCTTTATTACAAGCCACATTTAAAAATCCATGTTAATAGCAACTCTAGGGCACTTTTCAAAACCTTAATTTATTTAATTACATCAAAGGAAAATAAATAACATTTTCTGCTTTAAATTTATCTTGTTTGACATGTAATAATGGAGGGATGCATGAGATTCCAACAACCGATTAAAGGAATCGAGGGATAAAATATTCAGAATAAATTGCTCTGCTGTAGCTTGCTATTTATCTTTTTCTAGAACAATCCAGCTTATTCTTTTATTTGTGCAGGAAGCAACTTTGGAAATAACAGCCACTGTGGAAAATATTCTAGCTCAGACAGAAGTTTACGCAGACATAGGCCATGTTCAGCTGCAGTGTTACCTGTGTCTTCATGCTGCTGCTGTCTTGATCGCTTATGCTGTTTTCAAAGGGCACATCTATTTCAAGGACCAAATAAACATTTCAGACCATGCTAAAATAAAAAAATAAAAAAAAACCCAACAAACAAAAAACCAAACCAAAACAAAAAACTAATGCTCCTGTTTTTTTCTTCTGGCTATGCTCTTAGCACTTAATCTGGTCATGTTTTTGCACTCTGTTGCTCCAGCCCCTCTGTTCTGTCAGTCTTTGCAGACACAGAAATCTGCGTAGGATGCAGGAAAAACCCACTAAATGCTTTTGTTCATAAAGAGAACACCGCTATACAGCTGATGAACATATGGACCTCACTGGCTCCAGAGGACAAGGGTGGATTTTTGGATGCTAACCTATTTGCTTGCTTCAAATGTGGATGTTCTTTTCAAGATTTCTTGAAGAGATTTGATCTTCAAAAAACATGTCGCTTGAGAACAAGGCTTTTTTTAAACTGGATATTCATACCAGCAATCACCAATTATCTTTCTCAATGGATGCTTGAAGCAAGGAACTCATATAAAAATAGATTTTTTTTTTTTTTTTTTAAAGTTCTCCCTTCCTGTTGTTGGATCACAAAACCAGAAATGTCAAATTGCTGGTTAATAGACTTCAGAATTTGTCCTACAGTTTTGGGGCAGAATGTGATATATTTTCTATTCCCTTTCATCACTTAAAAAACTGTCCTTCTCCAGGACAGTTGAAATCCTGGAAGATATTCTTATGAAAGAAACATGAGCTGCTTAGCTGAACATAATTTTTTGCCTTTCATAATTACTTGAAGCAAGAGTTATTGGCCCAGGCTGTCCTGCCTAAATCTGCAAATGAAGAATATATTCAGTCTAAGACCTCTTTCTGAAAGGAGTAATGAAGGGATGGAGACTTGAAGCTATCTATATTATTTATTAGTACAGCATCTTGCACTTCTGCTTGTCAGAAACCTGCAGTGGGTGTCCAGAATTTAGTGAAGGGTGTGGAGGACAGATAGAGAAGGATGGAGACAGAAGTGACCTAGATTTACTCACAGGGAAGGGAAGATCTTTGACATGCCCAAAGAAGGGCAACAAGGCTGATGAAAGGTCTAGAACATAAGTCTTATGAGGAGCAGCTGAGGGAACTGATGTTGTTCAGCCTGGAGAAAAGGAGGCTCAGGGGAGACCTTCTCGCTCACTACAACTACCTGAAAGGAGGTTGTAGTGAGGTGGATGTCAGTCTCTTCTCCCAAGTAACAAGCCATATGACAAGAGGAAATGGCCTCAAGTTGCACCAGAGGAGGTTTAGATTGGATATTAGGGAAAATTTCTTCACCGAAAGGGTTGTCAAGCATTGGAACAGGTTGCCTGGTGAAGTGGTTGAGTCACCATTCATCAAGGTATTTAAAAGACTTGTAGATGTGTCACTTCAGGGACAAGGTTTCATGGTGAACTTGGCAGTGCTAGGTTAACAGTGGGACTCAACGATCTTAAAAGTCTTTTCCAACCTAAACAAGTTTGTGATTCTATGATCATGTCTTCCTCATGTCCCTCTACCAGCATGAAATATGGCAGGAAAAAGGTCTCAGATACTAATTTGGTTTCCATTTCTGTAGAATATATTAAAGGTTGTGAAGAAGCTGTATTTATCCTTGTTAAAGCCTTGTGAGACTGACTACTCTGTAATCACATAGGAAGCCTGTGGCAAAACATAATTTGACTTTGTGCTTTCTGGTTTCTAGTTCAACCATTGACTTTTCCTTTTTTTCTGTTTTTCTGTGGGGCTCCTTGAGGCCAAGGAGGAGGGATCATTTGGTGATATCGAGCTGTGTAAAGGGTTAGACAGAGTCAGTTCAGAGGCAATATACCTGAATCAGCTTTGCCTTTGGTAAAATCTCAGATCTATTATAACTTCAGATCTTTTTGTTGGGGCAAGCCTACTTCTCAACAGTAAACCAACACTGAAAATGGGGTTAGATGGTTCACAAAGAAGGCATTCTGGGATAATATATTTAAAGGACACGTTGTGAAACTCAGTCTGCTTTGTTCTCCTCCAGGACCAGTGTATAGTCTTCAGTTGTTTTTGTTTAAGTTAACAACTGGAAGAAACGCCCTTCCTCTGAGATCATTGATGGCTTACAAACTTTGTCATAATGTTCTCACTTTCCCCTTTAGAGCAGCACTTACTGAGCCAGCAGTTAAACTGAGTATGGTAATTTAATTATAACTCTATCAAATATGAATTGTCACAATCCAAACCTGAAAAGGTCTCATTATCCTTTTAAACAAAAGACCAGTTCTAAATAACTACAATAAGATTCACAAGGAATATAAAAGTTATAAAAAAATCTTTTGGTATGGTTTTCATTCCAGAATAAATGTCCTTCCTTTGATAATTTCAAGCATAAACAGTCAATAAAGGCATTGTGCAAAGTGTCTTATTTATAGTGGCTAGAATCCTTTTTATTACATCAATAATACCATACATCATCCTGACGTTTATCAGTCATTTAATCTAGGTAAACTTATTACATCTGATGTAATTCCACTGAGGTAAATCTGCTGTATGCTTTTTGTGCTATTTCTAGCAAGGATGGGGTTTAGAACCATGTTAACTGTAAGTAGGAACACTTTTTTTCTACTAATTAACCCACTATTATTTTGAAACCATGAACTGTATTCTCATTACACAACTTCTTAAAGAGATTCTTCTATTGTTTAGAGGAAAAAGTTATAGAATACTACTTATGATTCATAAATCTCTTCTATTTCAGTGTGATATATCTTACATGCTCATATTGCTTTCTCAGTTTCAGCAAAAAATATCTTTCAGATTTTTCCACTTGTCTGTACTAAATGTCAGAATCTCATGAAATTTCAGAATGAAATGGCAAACACAGAGTGTACTGCTGAATTTTCTGAAACAATACCCAGTCATTCCTGTCTGATGTAGCAAACATCCTCCAGGTGAGTTATTCTCTCTGAAGTTCAGTTTATAAATCCAGTGATGCCAGACTTGGGAAATGTTACTATTCTTTTAGCTTTCCTTGTGCCCAGCTCACATAACCAATCTCACTCAGTCACATAGACTAGTAGAATAATTTAGGCTAGAAGAGACCTCTGGAGGTCATCCGATCTAGTACCCTGCTTAAAACAGGGCAAGCTTTGAAGTTAGGTTCAAATATTGCTCAGGGTCATGTCCAGTCAAGTTTGGAATATCACTATAGATGGTGAACCTAAAACTTGTCCAAGTAAAGAGTTCAAACATTTGATTGCTCTCATGATGAAAAAATTTTCCCAGGAAGGAGTGGCTGAAGATTCAGAACCTGCATGAAAACCTTCAGCACAGTATCAGTTGTTTCAGAGAGGGAGAGAGACTGAGACAGACTCTGTGAGGTGATTTATGGCTTGTTTTTTTGCAGTTATTCTAAAGTATTCTACCACTGGATGCTTAGCAATAAAAAGTGGAAAGATTAGTTTTCATGGGGTAGCTATTTAAAACTTGACCTACACTGCCTGAAACAGCTGCCCAGAACTCCCCCCTCCAGCACACACGCACAAAACAAAACAAAACAAAACCACATTTTATAAGTGCTTGGGATAAGAAAACAGTTCTCCCTCCACCATCTGAAATCAAAGTATAGAAAGGTGTCTCTGAGCAGCAAAGCAATACCAGATTGAGAAAAGGTAAGAGCTGGGGCTTGGCTGAAGCTGAGCCCCGTGTCCAGAACAGCAGCCTAGGTGGAGGATTTGGGTAGGACCCCTTTCTTCCCTCATCTGTATATTTTTATTGCTGGTCTAGGTACTGAGTTTCCATTTCATTCACCTGGGGCTGTTCCCATTCCTGTACTACCTTACAAAGGCTACAGACATCAAAATAAAACTAATGCTTCTTTTAGTTTGCTATTGTGCTCTTGCTGTCATTCCTATTCCCCTGTTGCCATGCAGGAACTGATTGCAGGTCCATGCCCCTGCCCATGTGGAGTTAGTCAGTTGTGTTAGGCACTTCTTCCCCTCTCCTGTGGGAAAGACAAGATGATCCAGCAGGTTTTTATACACTTTGTGCTGAGTAATCACATATAGTGAAAACACATTCATAGCCAATCTGGCTTTTTCTGAGGCTGTTTACAGAGAGGAAAGACATTCTAGCCTTAGGCATGCAGATCAACTTTGTGGTGACAATTTAAGATTTCTTTCCTTCCTATAAGACTACCCTTAGCAGTCAGAGGAAGGAGTAGACATGCAGGGAAGGCATATGTGTTTCATCCTTCTCCCATCCCAGAAGAGCTCACCAGGACAGACCCCAGAGTCTGCCTTTTCTTCTATGGATGACAAGAACTTCCTTGTCATCCATAGCCACTTTCTTCCTATCCTGATAGCATTTACTGGGGGTGGATAACAGCCCCACATTAGCATATACTTATTTTTTTCTGTTTTACAGCATTCTCTAAATCTGTATAATCCCTTACACTATAAATTAATGAGTAGAACCCTATTTACCTATCTCTGCTAATAATGTTGCTTTACATTACAAAGGACATATTAAAGAAAACATTGTAATGCTGCTACTTAAACAATCAAGTGTACCCACAGCAAAATGATAAAGTACAGCATCAGACTGTCCTTCAGGATGAAGGACATCCGTCTAAAAAGGAAGTAGAAACTGTAAGCAAAATAGAAAGGGAGAAAGGATTCTCTTCTGTGATTTGAGTCAGTAAAGCACAGGGTTAATATTTTGTCTTTCAGGTACTGAATGTGCTCCTTGAATACTTCCTCTGATGACCTAAACATGGCCTACAATAGTCCTCATAGTTTCCTATCTTAAATAACTAGCAGCTCGATTGTGATTTTATCTTCTTTTTTACTGAGACAGTTATATGAGAGTGCTGACCTTCAGTTAACTGCCTGTTTCCTCTGCACAGGGTACACAGGACGTGAGAGCTTGGTTCAATTAGGCATGTTGAGTTGCATGTAAGTGGAGGCCTTGATCTCCACAAGTGATAGAATTGTTTTAGTTCACATGTTACGGTATCTTTGTGGTCTGCTTGTTACAACAGGGCAGTCCCTGACTCATTTCTACCTTGCCAGTGTACATACAATGACTGATACAGTAAAAATACTGCCATGCTTGCCAGTGTGGCTAGAAACAACCACAATTTAAATGTGTTAACAGCTCTTCAGTATCTCAGGCTGTACTGTTATTTAGCTATTTAAAATAATTTGTACACAACTTGAACAGTTAAAATTGCCATGACTGTTTATTTCCTTTGGTAGAAGGGTTAGAGCCTTGCTTTCTAGTGGAGGGTCCATCAGGAGATTCTGCACAGGATGAAATGAGCATAGCTGTTATGTGAAACTAGGAGATAATATGGAATGGTATAGGGATTTTTTTTAAGTACTAACATACATTAGTATACACGGGGTGAGCCAGCATAAGGCAAGCAACATTGTAAAGAAAACAAGAGTTTGGATGAACTGTGAACTCAAGACTTAATATTGTCCTCTCTATATCAAACAGATGGCTGGACTTGGAGGTTCATATCCACAACATGGCTTGAAGTTTTGATGGGTTGCATTTTGAAATATCTAATTTCCCCCAAAGATTGTGTAGGGGCACAGGTTCGTAAGGTAGAATAATAGATCCCACCAGACAGCTACCTAAAACTTAGCTAATACAGCACTTGAAGTTTCAGTGCTTACTTTACATTTGCATGTAGACGGCAAGACCTACTATACCTGTCAGGCTGGAAGGGCAACAGCTAAATAAGTTCATCTCTGTGCTGTGCTTTTGGAAGGAAACACAGCCCTTAGTACATTTACCAGATGGGGAAGCAGAGAACAAATTTGGCCCAGAGCTCTGACGATTAAATCACTTCTCAAGGGTGGAGCATGCATTATAAAGAAAAAATATTTTTAACTGTTTTCCTACTTGCCCCTTAATTCTGCTTCATTGATTTCTTAAGGTTGTTTCCCTAATGTTTTAGATTGTTGACACAATGCTTTACGAGAGATCTATGGGGAATGAGGCAAGGCAACAAAAGCTACATAAGCAACTATTCATTAATTCTGTCATTATGACATAAATTGGTCACTTACTGAATGATATATTTTTGCTTTCACTGGCTCCAAGATAATTTTTAATTACAGTAAAACATTCTTCAAAGACACTTTTAAACATGGTATTCTGTAGCTTTCTAGTGTGTCTTAAAATGAGACTTGACATATTTTGTTAGTGGATTGTGTGATGTGGCAGTTAAGGTATGGTCATATTGCCCATCTTACAGCAATGCAGACAGGCAGATTCTATAGTAACTCCAGCAACTTCTGCCCACTCTGTCCTAGAGGACTTAATAGATCAGTAGAAAGAGGAAATTTATATGTGCTCTGAAGGAGAACTGTTGAATGGATGAAAAGGACAAAAATGATGGAAAGTCCCTGTTTTTTCATACAGCTTTAGCATAGGTTTTAGTGGTAAAAACTGCTTAATTTATAGGGGTTAGCTGAAAAATTAACTGACATCTATAAAGTACTTTGAACTTCTTTAAAACTAAATGTGCCAGGGCCACCATGTATTAATATTATTTAGTTGCAGGAAAAAGGCAATCACAGTGTTTCATTGTTATTTTACTCCTTGTTTCACTCTTTTCCTAATTCCTCGCACTAATAGCATTCCTCAGTAGCATCAGATATTAATATCTTTCAATATCAGTTATTAGCAGTAAAATAGTTTCACCTAGAAGGTTTTTCCTGGACTGGGGTTTCCATTTACTACAGCTGCAATGACACAGAAGAAGCTGACGAACCATGACTTACAGAGCTCAGGACTGGAATCATGTTGCTTAATTTTAATTTGCCTGTTTGGTCCTGTAATCAATGGAGAGGAATAATTACTTCCAGAGAGCAATGATCCCATTTACAGTCTGAATCAGGGTCTGGAAATGACCATCTTTCTTGACAGTGCAGAAAGCTGGGGTGATTAGACTTCTATTTTATGTTACTGGCTAAATGCTTATACTGGGAAGGAATAAATGCATAAAGCCTTACCAATAAGTGCTAGACAGACCTAGATACAGTAGATTAATTGAAAGGTCTTGGAAGAAGTAGCAGTAAAACAATATTGTGAATGTATTCAAAAGCATTTTTGTGCTTTGTTTATAATCATTGATCATATGCTATGGTACTGGCACAACGCAGAAAACCTTTTTTTGCCTTATCTCACTGTTAATTCTGTTTCTGCACTTTCAGATCAGTAAATGGCTGACACATATTCCTGTTTCTCTCTATCAAATCTTCCAGACTGAGTTATTGTGCTTTATATGTTTAACATCTTTATTGATGATCTAGACAACACCAAGTTGGGTGGGAGTGTTGATCTGCTCAAGGGTAGGGAGGCTCTGCAGAGGGATCTGGACAGGCTGGAGCGATGGATTAAGGCCAACTGTAGGAGTTTCAATAAGGCCAAATGCCGGGTGCTGCACTTGGGTCACAACAACCCTCAGCAGCGCTACAGGCTTGGGGAGGAGTGGCTGGAGAGCTGCCAGTCAGAGAGGGACCTGGGGGTGTTGATTGACAGCCGGATGAACATGAGCCAGCAGTGTGGCCAGGTGGCCAAGAAGGCCAATGGTATCCTGGCTTGCATCAGAAATAGCGTGGCCAGCAGGGACAGGGAAGAGATCTTACCCCTGTACTCAGCACTGGTGAGGCCGCACCTCGACTACTGTGTTCAGTTTTGGGCCCCTCACTACAAAAAGGACATTGAATGACTCGAGCGTGTCCAGAGAAGGGCAACGAAGCTGGTGAAGGGTCTGGAGCACATGTTGTACGAGAAGCGGCTGAGGGAACTGGGATTGTTTAGTCTGGAGAAGAGGAGGCTGAGGGGAGACCTCATTGCCTTCTACAGCTACCTGAAAGGAAGTTGCAGAGAACTGGGGATGAGTCTCTTTAACCAAGTAACAAGTGATAGGACAAGAGGGAATGGCCTCAAGTTGCGCCAGGGAAGGTTTAGAGTGGATATTAGGAAGTATTTCTTTACAGAACGGGTTGTTAGGCATTGGAATGGGCTGCCCAGGGAGGTGGTGGAGTCCCCATCCCTGGAGGTGTTTAAGAGTAGGGTCAACATAGTGCTTAGGGATATGGTGCAGTTGGGAACTGTCATTGTTAGGTTAATGGTTGAACTAGATGATCTTCAAGGTCCTTTCCAACCTAGATGATTCTGTGATTCTGTGATATGAATGCTGTTGCTCTGAGAGTTGGGATTTACTCATAACTTCACAAGCTAACTCCAAATGCATCAGTGAATATTGATGGAAAACCTGCATTAGCTATTACAAAAGAAGTAGCAGTAAGTAAAAAGTGTATTTTAGCCTCATGCAGGACAACATCAGATCAACTGTAACTAAACTGTGCCTTTTAAGCTTTCCTTGGCTGCAATGTGTAATCTTAATTATGGTACAGTGTGTATCACACGCTTTTGCAACAACATTTTACCTTGCACTTCCTTACAGTGGCAAAAAGTGCTAATATAATAGATCATAATGTGTTATCAGGAAATCAGAGGATTCAAGTGGTATATTCCTTATCTTTGTAGGACTGATTTATCATTATCTAACCAGTTTAATTTTCACTAATAAGAAGTGTGGTTAAATTATTTGGTGATAAGATTTTTCCCCATACTACTATGCACATGTTGTTGTGGTTTCCTTTTTACTCTGCTTAGCTATATCCAAAAGCAAGCATGAAAGGAAGACAATCATTTAACTGGGGGAAAGAAGGAGAATATGTAAGAAACAAAAGCAACAAAAAGACTATCTGGTCTGATGAAGTCAACTTGCTTGACTGTATCTGTAAACCAACACTGTTTCTATATCCCCAGATTGTGTATCGGTAATCTTGCCAGCATATATATAGGGTTGCAATGTCACTAGCATGGACTCAGATTAGTTACTGTAATATGTTTATTTCTTTCATTTCTATATGGTATAGATTATATCCACTTATTAGTTCAAACTGCCTAGGGAAGGTGGCAGGAGATTTCCCACAACTAAGAAATATAATTAGGCTAGTAAAATATATGTGTAAGCTTGAGGCTTTGCTTGGACAGTGTTTTTCAGAAGGGAATGGACAGCAGTGCTGTTTGGTTGTGTGGTTCCACCCTTATGTGTTTGGTAACATACCACATCAAACTGCATTATAGAAGGATGGGGTGAGAGCGCCATGGGGTGATGCCTTTCATAGAGTGGCTTGGGTTTACCCCATGACTTACTGGAAGCTCCTATAGATAACACAATGCAGAATTTGTCATAGGGAACACCAGTGCTCCCAGATGTATCCTGCAGAGCAAGCAGGATTGGTGTTAGATCAGCTGGTAGCCAGTAACAGGTCAGCTCTGAATAGCCACTGAGGTAAAGCTCACTGTGGTGTTATCCTGTCAAGAACATGAGGTGTGGATGGATGGTTTTTTGGGTTTGGGGTTTTTTTTCTTCTCCTTAGGACTACCCTTTGGTTTAAAGGCAGTTTGGCATATTGTCTGCTCACAAGTTTCCCAGAAAATCATTCTAGCACTGGAGAATGAATTATCACATGCCTAATGTGATTAATGTGTATATGAAAATAAGCTTTCCCATAAGTGAAGAAATATAAAAGTAAGCTTCACATGGCCATTTGTGATTACAAAGACTACATCCATCTTATTCTGGAAATCCATGTAATTTCACATTCAAATAAAAGTTAGTGTGTGTGTGCATCACATAACAAAGGTAATATGAAAATCACTTTGTCATATCTACAGAGAACCAGTGTTACTATATATTACGATTGTCAAAATCAATATGCATACTAAATATTGCAATATAGCTTTAAGTACCCACATTTTTCATATTCCATTGAAGAAATCATATTTTCAAAATGCACGTGCCTGTCATCATAAAGATATGTATTTGTATAAAAAAGGTTGTTGGATTGTTTCCAGCTGAGACTATTGCTGCACGCATTTAGGAGGTAAAATAGAACTGTTGCTATGAAGTACTGGTAATATATGGACAAAAAGGAATATTTTATTTCCTTTGTGTTAAGTAGTCGTATCCCTATATTTGGATAGCAACAAGGGAACATGGGGTAGATCTTCACAGCTGTAGAGTTCACTGTAATTTCTAACTTTTAGGAGCCCTCTCACCTACTGAAGCCATCCCAAAAACTCTGGAAAAATATTAACCCTGAAACACATCCTCAGAAGCTGGCTAAGCTAGCCAGGAGGCAAAGATATATTTGTCTGATAGGGATAAATAAATTAGGATCCTTCTGCTCAGTGTTATGAATGATTTCTGAATGTCCTCTTAAGTTGAATACTTAAACATCATTGCTGAAGGAGCAGGAGAGACTGATCCCATGATATTCGCTACTCTAGGGGCTAGACTCTGGCCTACAGGAGGCAGAAAATCAAAATTAAAACCTAAATGACATCGAGGGCCCAAACTTGCATCCTACCTGTGTGTTGAAAGCAGCTTCTGGGATGCAGCTCCAGGCAAACCTTCTTGCCCCTCTGCCGAGCCACCATTTCCTCTGTCAGGTGGCTCCAGGGCTGCTCTCATCTCTCTGAACTGTGGGATTGCAAGGATGATTCTGTGTAACCTCAACTTCCAGATCTAAAGTTCCTGTTATTAATTTGTCTGCAGAATAATCCCTTCCTTTCAGATCATTCTGCCACATCTAAGCACCCTATATACAAATGATCAACTTTTTTCTTCTCTCAGCCTTTTCTTTGAGTAGCTGAGGTGACTGAGCTCCTCATAAAACTTGAAAAAAAAAATTGTGACTCTGAAAACTTCCTGAAGATTCCCAGACTTTTGCAGACAATATACCGGGTACAATATTCTGGTAGAAGTCTCACTAGCTCTCTGTGCAGAGGGAAGGTCATTTCCCTAATTTCTATATATCACTATTTATGCATCCAAAAATTACATTAGGCTTTCTAGCTTTTACACAGTACTTGAGAACCCATGCTGAGGTGATTATCTGTGATGATGATCTCTGCTTTAGCTGGAGATCTTGCTGTGATATGCTGCAATAGTGTGCTTTCCTACCATTATTTCTAGCTTATATTTGTTCCTTGCTTTTAAAAAAAGTTGTGCTTACATTGAATTTGCTTCTATTACTTACACTTTCTGAATCTGGAATCAGATGAAAAAAATATATCATATAGGTTTTAATATTTTGTATCATCTTAAACACTCAGTCCAACATTTCTTGTATAAGCCCTGTTGTATAAGAATTTTTCCAGGTTTTTTTCAGAACGTCAGTGGGGTCAGTGTTCAAAAAGAGGATTTTAAGTTACTTATGCACCAATGTGTGAATCAAGACAGATCAGATTTAATTCAAACCACTCCCACTAATTGACATGGACTTTAGATCTAGGGTGAAATAGCCAGATTTTTCAGAACTCCAAGCTCACAAAACACATCTGAAACAGTACATGGGGTGAACAAAATAGTATATTACCCATTGAATTACCTCAGTTCACTTGTCAGACTTCACCCAAATTTGTGCACAGTATGGTTGGTTATTACCATTCTGTAGTTGAAGATGTCATTTTCTTAGGATTAATTTTAGCTGTAAACCTTGCTCAAATTACTAGGACTTGATTTTTCAGATCCATTAGGAAGCAGTTTTGTAGTTTTTTATGGATTTAAACCTACCACACCTTTGGCAGATTTAACAAGTACATGATCTCTCCATCACTCTGTTAAGAAGTCCTTAGAAGCCAACAACTGTGAGTTAAACCCTGTGTACTCTCCCTCTTTCTTAAGCCTGTTCAAAAGAGAGACACAGAATAGATCTAGTATATTCTTGTATTGGAGCTAGTCCTGTTTTAAACACACATTAGAGAAACCACCAGCTACTGCTGTTTAAAATAGCCATAAAATTACTTTAATCCTCTTCAAAGAGAAAATGTCTGGTTCCAGACTTGGGGTAAAGTAAAGTAAAGATTCTTTATCTTGTCTTTTTGCAAAGGTCTATGTGGCAGCCTTCCATCCATTACATACAGCAATGTGTATAGGTTAGTGGATGTGTTTTGAGGTTGTTCAAGGGCACATGGGGTTTTGTGTGCAAGTATGGCAAATGATTGAATTAGTCCAATCTAATAAGAATTATCTAATTACAGTAACAACTGGTACAAATTCTGTATACCCTATCAGAAACAGAGTAATCACATTCCATACACAGATCTTAATAATTTAGAACTAGTCAGAAAAGCTCTGCAGTTTTATCTGTTTCAGCCTTATATATCAAGACAAGATTTGGAATTAAATGAGTAATTTGGTCATTTTGGTACAGATCCAAAATGTTTTACATATTCAGAAAATCCTATGGATAAAAGAATGGTTCAACCCTATAATGTGATACCAGTAATAAAGAGCTGTGTTAAGAAAGAGTAGACAATTTTAAATAGACAATCTAAGCTAAAGGGGTAATTATTGCCTCTTATTAAATTTCATAAACCAACACATGGAACCCTGTTTTGGAAAGAGTTGGTCAACTTAAGCTGAATAAGTTTCAGTTCTTAATAGTATCATGTCAACAGCCTAAATCCCTGGCAAGTTCAGACTTGCTTAGGCAGAAAAAATAGCATCACTGAATGCACAGACTTGAATGACAGTGCTGAGTCCCAGCTCTCAGCCTTTGAAACAACAGCAAATTCCTTACCAGAATTGATACTGTTAAGTGACATGTTGCTGACTGATTGATGCTCTAGCACTGTCTCCAGTTGCACCACAGAGGTGATATTTTGTGAAGGGGTGCAACAGAATTGCACATCACTACCCAAGAAAATACAGTTATATAAAGTTGGTCCATAGAAGTTGTGTTTGCAGTAGCGTGGTCAGATATTTTGGTGTGCATTTGTCTTTTAAGTTCTTAAGTAGGTCCATTTTGCATAGGGACACTGAAGGACTGAGCATTGCAACAGGTTGAAGATGTTACAACAGAGACTGGACTCCAACTTGCCTGCCATAAGCTGTTCTCCAGCCACTCTGCCATGAAAACATTACTTCTGATTCCCAGAAGTGAAACTGCCTTTCGTGTTCCTGATTCATCGGTAGGCTCAGACTCAGAATGATATTTTTTTCAGTAATTTTAGAGGTGGTCTGCTTTTTCTTTGTCTGTATTTGTTTTCCTAATCTAGCTTGTAAACCCTTGAGGTCTTAATCTTTATTTTAACATTATTTATATTTAATAATAATAATACACTGATACCAAAAATAGCATATCTAGACACTCTGGCAGTATAAGAATCCCTCCTTTCATTTTTGTTTACACTTTGCTTTATTAAAAAGGTAAAATTCTATTTTTGTGATTCTAGTATATAACCTTCTTGGAGCCTCTGAAATCACAGAATCACAGAATTGTCTAGGTTGGGGTGCTACTAAAATGAAGAAGAAAACTCCTGTTGAGCCCATGATCAACTTTGTTCCCTTATTTAAATATCTGAATTTAATCTTGATGACCGGTGAGACCTCCCTATGTCACTATGGGACAGGATCCATCTGTTAGAAGTGAACATCCTACCATTCCTGACTTACCACTTTAAAGTCCTGCCAGTTCTCTTAGCACTTTTATCTAAAAGTCTTAGATCATATGTGTAAAAACTTCCTCTGGAAAGGCAAAAAGTTCCCTAGTACTATGACTAAAACGTAACTGTGAGAGAGATAAAGGTAAATTTGGCACTTAATAGCTGGAAAATGTAGAATCTACCTGTTTTGTTAAAATATTCCACGTCACATGCATACACCCTGTGGATAATAATAACAGAATCTTACCATACAAAAATCTTATGAGCCCAAAAAGGAAAGAATTACATAACCATTAAATGGGCAAATCACTGCTATATGCCCTTTCTTTTTTTACTTTAGTCATTTTAAGAAGTTTCCTATCACCATTCTCAGGTTTGTAACCTGCACAACTATGCAATTATCAGAAAGAACATTTTGCATGGATACCTGGATATCCATCCTTAGTCAGGTCCACCAGCACCATCTTCCTATCCTAGTCCTGTCACATCATATAAGTAAAAGTCAAAATGGAGTAAGACTAACAGTAGACCGAAGTCTAAATCTTTGTTTGAGCTCTTAGTCAGGTTGATGATAAGTAATAGGAATAGAAAGGTAGGGCAGATACTGGAAGTGAGGATATGGATTATCATGTTTAAATAGCAGCAGAACGTGGATGTCTGCTGAAGTTAAGGGAACTGCTCTCTTTGCCATAACACAGAAAAAAATCAGTCTTACACAAAATCACAACCATGACAACACAGTTATAATTTCACTCTCCAAAGACGGCTTTTGCTTACTCTTTGCACAACTGTAGAAAAGAATGTCACTCTTACTTTCAGAAGCTAGGATAAATATTTATAACTATTTTGACCCTCAAGTTTCATGACATAAAGCATGCAAAACTAATCCCATGTTCAGAAAAGCTGACACCTTCCTCTGGACCATCTAGCACAAATTCTTGTTATCGCACAACAGTGAATAACAATGACCATTGATCTGATTCACAATAAACATTCCTGTGGCTTCAGTAGATCATGTGAATACAAAACAAGACAGAATTTCAGGGGCTTAAAAATTGCATTATTATAGCAGACGAGGATAAAAAATCTCCATCCTGGAAATCAAGTCTGTTCAATGATCTGTTTTTCCTCTTTGTTTTTGAAATATATGTAGCTTTAAATTCAAGTACACATCACCATGTCTGCTGTTGCCAACATAGCTGATGAGGAAGTGTTGTGTGATTTCTGACAACATCCGAGTGGAATAACAATCATTTCAGAGCTGGACTTGAAACCTCCTTTTGAAATCAAGTGCAGCAGAGGACATCCTGCAAGAATTCTCCACCTCCTGTCCTTGTGTGAAAGTATTCCTAAAGACAGCATGAATATTCACAAGGGCTGACTATCATCAGCCACTCTGGGCTCCAGCTGGAGGTCTTTTAATAACCAACTGACACTTAAGATTGCTGCCTCCTGTGCTAGAAAAGGTGTTGCCAGTAGCAGATAAGATCTGTCCCTCAGAAAAAAACCAATTGTGATCTTGCATCTGCCACTTGTTGAGTGATTGTGTGCAACTTCTTTATGTGTCTTTTTGACTGCATATTTTGAGCTCTTTTGAATAGGAATTGTCTTAATATTGTAGTACAGTATGGCTTTTTTCTAAGTTGAGACACTGCTAAAAAATAAGGAGACAATTCTGCCTTATGTGACATGGTTGGATGTGTTCTATTGTTTTGTTTCTTTACAATGTTTTTCCTTTGTTCTTCACTCTGGATCCTTATACTGTATCCTGAACTCATTGCAATACAAAACCAACATGATATTTGCAGTGATCCAAAATAAATATTCGTTGTTTCAATTACTTCGGTGCAGAAATAGTAAATAGAATAGTGAATAGGAACATCTGGAGCAGTCTTTGGACCAAATTTCCAAATTACTGCAGAAATATGACCTGTATATTCTAAACTTGTCTGTGTCCCTTGTATTTCAAACAGTACTTATGCCAGATCTCTATGAAGGTGAGACAATTCATCTCAACAGGACTGACCCACTGGGAAATAAAAGATCACTTTAATCACTTTAAGTTACCAGGAGACTTTATATAAAAGATGCACTTTCCTGATTATACATCCTTGTCAGAAATACCAGGAGAGTGACTGAGTTTTGTGTGGCTTGTATATCTGCTTTAAGGCTGCTGTGACAGCAAATCTTGGCAGAATTAAATATGAATCTTTGCATGTGGTTTCTATAAATCCGACATTTTCCACTTTACAATCCAGAAAAGATGATTGAGCAGATGGTAATGCAAGCCACTGGATTTATGCAATTTTTTGCTAAAACTGGGAGTTTTCACTCTCAAGAGCAGCTTATATATGAGGGACTGAAAAGGCTGAATACTAATTTTTTGGCAAAGCACCATGCTCACATAACCTAGGTACACAAATACTAGTTATAAATAAGCTGACTGTAGGAGGTACAGAAAACAAATTCTTTCTGTGTCAATGAATTATCTCTGAAGTCAATTTCATATATGCATATATATATATTTCTGTGCAATCTTTTAATACCTTTATAAAACAAAGAACTAATGCCTGTCTACATTTAGGTAATCTAAATAAAATATGTTAAAACCAAAAAATCTAAGGACCAGAATGCATGAAGCATGTGCCACAACATAATAATGAATGCATTTTTATTTTAGGAATTCTTCTCAGGAGCTGCTATAATCAGTGACTCAATGCATAACTTAATAATGCTTCATGAGATGCTCTTTCAGCAGGTTTTCAACTTTCCTACTGGGGCCCCATGCAAACTAAAAACAAAGCCCTGCATTTTATTATTGCTCTGTTATTCTTCCAAGTTTTCCCTGAAGGCTGAAGTCTCTCTGCTTTGCCTGGGAACAGTGTGCAGAATGAGGAGGTCCCACAATGTTTTCAATGACTGTACTTTCATGTTTGTCACTGGATGATCATTTTTGTCATAGGATCTTTCCAGGGTATCTGTCATGCTTATCCAAGATTTCCAGTCAAAACCACTGTATTAACCTTACTGTAAGGTCATGGAAGGAAAATCCATCTCATCTACTATCAGGCACAGCAACACTGATGTTGAGCATGTGCTCATTCTCAGGCACCACTGGAGTCAATAGGAAGCAAGGGGATTTTCCAGGAAGCAATTCAGACAATTTCCAACCTTCCAGCAGTGCCTTTCACTTGCTTTTTAACAGAGAGGTTCCTTGGGCCATTGAGTGTCCCACCATGACCTATGTTTTTACCATGTCTGTCACCAATGTACTTGTGTTGACAGTCGTGCTGTGGATGGACTTCTGTGCCCTGTGAGAGTTAACCAGCCTTCACATAGACACAGCAGGCTGTGAAGAGCAGTATTTAGGACTAGCATCCTAGACTGAAAAATCCTCCGCAGGGATTGTCTTTATTTGCAACTCATACAGAGTTGAGCACATTTTTTGGCTCTTTACACTGAGCAATAATTCTTAATAACAGTACTGTCTGCAGGCCAGAAATGCTCTGATTCATCTCAGCTTGTAATTCTGGAGCCTGTATTAATGTTTCTTCATCAGCTTTTTTTCTGAATGGATCCTACATACTTTCATACTAATCAGGGTGTGATTTCCATTCTTTTTTTTTATTGTGGCTTCCAGCCTCCCCTACCCTTTACAAATGCCCTTTAGATTTCCCATTGCCTGCTTGATGATGCAAAAACCCAATGCATTAAAATGCCCCTAGCCTTGGAACGTATCCTGGTAGTGCTTCACGGCGTAAATCCTTGCAGAGCAATCTCAGGACTCCAGCAGTCTCCTGAAGTCTGTTGACCATTGCAAGAGCTTTGTGATTCACTTCTGCCATTCTTGTGAATTTCCCCAAAGAATCATTAAGGATGTTGTATGGGTAGAATATTATAACTTCATAATTACATGCAGGTAATTTAAATGAAGGGCACATCGCTTGCCATCAAAAGCATGTCTGTTGCCTATTACCTCTGAAAGTCCCCTCTTCCCCTTCAGCCTTTGCTCAGAGTCCATATTTCTGATCAGTAGCAGATGGAAGAAAAAGATTAAACTTACACATAAGGACCAGATCCTGCAGTCTTACCTCCTTTCTTATACTGGCAGTTTTCCCATTGACTTCAGTGCCAGAGTAATAAACGTAGAAGGACAGCTGGATCTGTAGCAAAGATATTATTGTCAGCTTCCTCTAAGTTTCTCAGAATATTTTTCACAGACTGATTACTGAGACGTAGGGAAGATTATTTTTCCTACCCAATTTCTTGTTTGTATTCAGTATGTCTAACGAGATTCCACTGTGCCAAAGTAATGCACTTTAAATTTAACATTCAAATTGTAATTCACAATAGCTATGTTGCAAAGGTGACGATACCATCCAAAAGAGTTGACATTGGTCTGGTACAGGTGAGTCCTCTTTCCTGGGGACTCTCTGTGGGATCATGGGTAAATCCTTTAACTATTTTGTCCTTCTGTCTCAAGATAATAATTAATCCTTTTCAAATACTTTTTGAATATCTGGGTAAAATGAACTTTGCAGGTAGTAAGTAACATTGTGAATACCATAAAGCATATATAGATCGCATTGGCCACCCAATGGAACATAGTTTACATCAAAGATAAATCACAATGAATCATTCCACATGGACTTGCCTACTTTAAAAGGAGCTGATTTGTTTCCAGGGTCTAATAAACAATTCAAGTGAGTCATTATTTTAACTTTGTATACCTTTCCTGTTTATAAGCAGTAGCGAGAACAATCTGGAAATTATTTCAGAAGGCATTTTCATTTTTGCAAATCATACTCCCAGACTTTGTCTTCTACAACATGCTCTCTCCTTACACTGCAGATATTTTGGGGATTTGGGTTTTGTTTAATTCTAAATCTTGAGAACAGAAATCTTGTTAAATATCTGCAAGTAAATAAGGAATAACAGCACATCCATTAACAAATATGCATTTGTTAAGTATAAATCATCACAATTCCAGTAAACTCAGTAGAAGGATGATCCCATGGTTAGGTTATTCAGGCAGAGTTTCCTTCTCTGTCCATATGTTTCCTGCATGACTTGGAACATCTAAGCCTCATCCTACTTCCCTTTTCCTTACTTAATTGAAGCATCTTATTTTCTAGGCTTTCTCTGTTATTAATGGAGAAAAATAGGCACCTCCAATGTGCCTACCCATTATCTGTATCCACCCTTGAGATGGGATGGGACTGAGCAGAACTCAGCTGTTTGATTTTGATAGGTGCCTAACTACATTTGTGAGCCTTGTCCTTATTTTCTCTGTGTCCCTTCTTAATTTTTAAAATAGAAATAATTTTAATACTCTCCTAAGATTATCTTGGTGTTGGCACCTAAAGAAATTATTAATAATGTATCAGTGAACTGAAACCAATGAAGTGTGGGAAGACCAGTCAACAGCTTCTTAAAACAGCTCTTAAGACTGGTAAACAAGACAAAGAATTTCAACATAGATATAGTAGTGGCAAAAATTTAGCAACCACAGTTTGAGAGCATGGGAAAGATCTAGCAAAATGTACTGTGACTTGCTGGTTTGGTATAACCAGTGTAGATTTGATGTAAATGAAATAGCTTAAGTAAGTTTGACTGAGGTCCAAGCATTTCTCCAACAGGCAAAATAAAAGGATTAGGTCACTGTAATAATCTCAGTGCTCTTGTGTAGATTACCCCAGACCTATTCACAAGTATGTAATTTTATTCTGCACTAAAGCCAAAGTTTCCCTCATAGGCTTTTTTGTAAATTCATTGAACTGATTTCACAATCAGAAGTACATGGAGTTTTTCTAAGTGCTCATGGTATTATTCATTGTTATGATTAATCATTTGTATATAGTGTCATGTGTACTCATGGTTTCCACCACAGTGTGTACAGATGCACTCATTGATCTGCAGTTTTCAAATTACAGCCCCCTGAAATCCATGGGAGTTTCAAGCCTATAAAGTAGAAATGCTCATGAGAGGCAGAAATAAGGAGGAATAACAAAAAGAAAGTTAGATTAATATTAGCCTAAATAAGAACGATCAGATAATAGGTAAATAGTGAGGAGGTAAAAGTAATTTAGCATGGGTTAATAGGTTGTAATAAAACAATGAGACAAAACTAAGCAAAAGAAAATTTAGGTTGAAAATCTGGGAACTTTTCCTAATAGTGAGCTTTATTACACTAGAAATAGTCTTCTGGGGAAGTCAGTGGAAACTGTCAGGTGAAACAATTTGCCACAGAATGGAAAACCTTTGAGCACAGGGAGAAATATTCCACTAGAAATGGACGAGTGGGTTTACCTACTGTTTCCTTTCTTTGCTATGCAGCTGAGGGATATCAGAATTAGAAAAAAAAAAAAAATTAAAAGGGAGAGACACAGGTTTGATTCCCAGACTTGATAGAGATTTTCTGTGAGAACTTGATTAAATCACTAAAGTTCTCATTCAGAGCTGACTGGGAAATGAATTTCTCTACTATGTAGAATGTCAAGGTTCAGGAAAAAAAAAAATTGTCCTTAACCAGGATGAACTTTGGCATATTGCACCGCAGTGAAATTCTGTGGGAATAAGAAAGGCAATGACCTCCCATTCCCTTGGTACTGCTCAGCTCCCTGGCTGTTCACTTGGCAACCATCTGGAGTCAGAGCACTGAGGCATCCTTCCAGCAGGTGCCATTTGTGCTTACAGTGTCTCCTCTATGGCAATCCGGGTAAAGCACAAATAAAAACATGTACCCACAGGGTTAGATGTTCAGCCTAGTCTCTCCTTGCTCTTCAACAGCTCCTCTGCTTTTCATATATACTGGGCTGATACAGAACAAGCTCTTCCCCATTACTGCCTCAGGGAGGGCTACTTCAGATTTCACAGTGGAGACTGGTTGGGTCTTTGTTGGCTGCTGGGAGAGCGAGCAGCAGGGTTTACATTTGCAGTTCTGCTTCCTTCTGACTTTGTGCCGCTGCTAGCTCTGTATCCACAGCAGCTGCCCAGATAAGGATAACTGCAGTGTTGGATCTCTCCCAGAGCTCCTTTGTGGAACAATGTACAGTTGTCATATAGAAAACCCACACCATGATCTGCTGCTTTGGTAAATGAAGATCCAACACATTTCCCCATTACTTGCACTGTCACAGTTGCTGAGTTTTCACTGCCTTATGGGCAATCTGTGAAATGAATGCTCCTCACAGCCCTCAGTCACTTGCACAACAAACAGCCACTAAACATTTTGCTGCCTTAGGCAAGCAGGGATTGACGGATATGTGTGAACTGGCTCTGGCTGCTTGTTCCTCCATTTGCTGTTCCATGCTATTTGGGTTCCTGTTCACTGCTCTGTTTGCTGTCTGAGTTGTCTCTTAGCAGAGAGGCCAGGATGAAGCAGGTGTGAGGAAGAGGAACAAAGAAACATAGTTCTTAGAATTCGACAAACCCCCCAGCCTAGGCAATGGCGTTCTTGAACATACAATTTTAATTTTCCTTCCCAAAGACTTTTCTCTGTCTGCCTGCACACACTGCATTTTCTTTTCCCATCAATCATGGCCCTTACAGAATCAACTGCTTTGAATGGTCTGTGCTGCAGTTGCAGGCAAACCACAATGGGAGCAGCACCATCAGTGACTGTGCCTCTGAAACATGAATTATTTTATAACCTGGAAATGGCACAGACCTGTTCAGCTGTCAATGCTAAGTCCTATGGTTTATTTGGCTTAACATAAATACACGGTTAGAGTGCAAAATTTCTCTAAGATATTCACCTACAGGTGGAAATTAGTAAGCTATGAAGAGACTGATAGTTAGCTATTTAATGTAATCTCCTGCCTTTTACCCATAAGATTTCAATTACAGTTGTGCCCAGAACTCTCACGTGCAAAGAGGTGATATTGCATTTGGGGATGTGTTCAGATGACATAAGAGACAGTCTTTGTCTCAGTCTAAGTAGGCAGTACAAAGAATGGAAGAAGTATTTGCTGTTGCAAAAGTGAGTGACAACATATTTGACATAGGGAACAGTTAAATCTTATCTCCGCGCTTTTACAAGTCCTTCTTCCTCTCCAGTCTCATTCTAGTGTTTCATTCAGCTGTGTTCAAGCAGGATTTATACATGCATAATATATATAGCTGCCAGCAACAAAGATGACCTGCAAGAAGAATTCTTAATATCTTACTGTTTTGAGCTATATCTGTAAGATAACCCCAAAATTAAATCTGTAAATGACTGCCTAAAGCTCTGTTACTTTCTGGTTTGACTGATACTTGGCAAAGAAGTTTTTATTCATGTCTAATAATTTTTGGGCTGTGGATAATGCTGATAAAAGAAGCAGATGTTAGGAGATAACTGGACATACATGTTAAAAATTTTTATTTGCTGCAACAACGTCTTGTGTATGGGACCAGTTTTTCCTGATGAATCACACCACCACTAGTCAGTCGTTACAAGGTGCTACAAGCCAGCTTTCTTTTAGTAGTGGAGGCAGATGCTTGACTCTCTGTGTATAAAAAGCATCTTCAACCACTGCTACAGTTAAGATCTCAGTATACCAAAGTACTCCTGTCTTAAGCATCTGCAGAAACAGACTCCAACAGAAAACATCAAGGAACAGCGTTATGTGCCTTGAATGTGTCCCCTGCAACTCCAGGACTATTAAATAACAGACTCAGGCGGGAACTGCGGTTAACTAAAGCAGAACTTGGTGCATTGCCATAACGTAATAAAGGTCACTTCCATGTAGTAAGAAGGATTGCTTTTGCTCTGAGTAAGTATACCTCACCAGGATGCATGGTAAATGGGGTGTGCAGTGTCAAACTGAATCCTCTTTTCAGACCACTGAATAGCAACACTGTCAACGCACTATGCCAAACATACTACCTCCAGGATTTCTGTAGGGAATGTACTATCTAATGAAATTTGGTTGGCAAAGCCATATATTTTGAGTCTGCTAACCCATCTTCCTGTTCAATATTTCTTAGTGTGCTGGGTGTTTCAATTAACTGCTACTGCAAGCAAACTGAAGCAAAATGCAACCTAAATTCTCCATCCTCCTCTTAACTGCAAGCATAGATAATCTGTAATTCATTCTTAAACACGCATGTAAGCCTTTGCAGACTGGAAGCCAAAGAGTTCAGTGTAGATACTGCATTCAAAGCTCCTTAAGTATGAAGTAAAACATGACCAGTTTATTTTGTCTTCTCTTTGGATTTATGCAAATTAGCTTGAATAATTTCCAAATCTCAATTCTCACCAATAGGTGGCACCAACATTTTCTACTTTCTTCATGACATGTTTCCAGTTGCTAGATTTTAAGTCTATCCCAGTACTAAATTAACTGTTAAATCATGATGGTTCTGTTCTGTTCTTTTTCCTGCAGATTTTGGCTGATCACTATGCAGTGGTACATATTTTGTTCTCTAAGCATTTCACAAACTTTGTGTGGGATGTTTTACTAGATGCATTACCAATAATTCAGACTGCTGTTCTCTTTCATGTTGTGGGAGTCATTTTAACAATACTTTACAGGAGTCTGGGTTCAGGGTGGGGTTCTTTTATGTTTGATGGATTTCTTCAGCCTTTCATACAAAAATGTTACTGTATGTATCAACTTTTTTTTTTAAATGATCTTTCCTTCCCCTCTCTCCAGGTAATAAAAAATTGAAAAGTAGACTTGTAAAGAAAGTCAAGTCACATTTTTTCCTGCTTCACGACTGTATGATTGTAGCTTTTACAGACAAGATTCTACTGAAAGTAATTTAATAGCTATTCCCTGAAATGTTTCAATCGTGTGAATTTTATAGTTATTTTGAAGAGTATGTTACTAAAACTCTGCCATAGGAAAAGTGACTGGAATCAAAAGCAAGCACAGCTGCAGCAAAATCAATTAACTGATTCAGAGAATATTCACTAGCCTTTTCGGAGGCAGGATCCTTATGCCCAAGAGACAGATCCACTACATGTAACCAGTAACTGCATTAGAGTCCAATGATTTTGTTTTCATATCATAACTTGCCTGTTCGAGTTTGATTCTCAATGGTCAAAAGATTTTAGTTTCCCAAATGAGATTCCCAGACAAGACTGTTTTCTTAACCTCTCCTTTTGAAGTTGCAGTCATCATTACAAGAATGTGTTTTCAGGATTGTAATAGTCATTCTGTGAATCATAATCCCAAGTGTTATAACTCATATTTTTAGGGATGTGAGGTTTGATTCACAGACTATTTCCTATTCACCTGAACTCATGTCACTTATGGTCAGGAAATAAGAATTCTGCTTCATCTAAAATGTAAAGTTTATAGCCTGCCTACCTACCTGCCTGTATGCACAAATCATTTCAAAGTGTTTATTCAGTTTGCTGTTCTGAGGAACATCGTGAAAACAGAACCTATTGCATGGATGACTGCCAAGATTAATGAAAGTTTGGGCATCTAAGTGCCAATTACATAGAAGTTAGTCTCCTTCTAACATAATTTATACACCTGACTTGTCATGTTTATGTCTTACTTTTTCATGAATCAAACCAAACCTGATTGATTCTGTACCACCTTGTTGCATTCTGAATATTCACTTCCCCAAGCCTCATATTCACAGACTTGTCAGGTGCTTAGAGTAATTTCTTCAACTGAACACCACGTTTACATATACAACATGAGCACATGAACTGAAGCAACTCCTAAGACACAAAAAAATAACCATCAGTATTCTTTATATCTCTGGTAACCTTGTGGTCAAGTTTTGTTCATGCGATACTAGTAAACAAGTTTGTCTAAAATCCACTGGCAACAACTGAAAATGCCCTTTGGCTTGAATGTAAATTCTTGAATTACTCTAATGACTTCAGTGGTGTGAATACGTCCTCAAATGGAAGACATTACCTTATCCAAACTTTTCAGGAAACTCAGTGCATTTAAAATAGTCATTATCCCACTCCGTAAATGATTTAACATTTTGCTGGCCTTTATACAGCCTTAATTAACCTCTCCCTTTTTTATGCTGAACATTCTGGAGTTTTCCATTTCTCTACAACTGACTGATTCCAAAACACACACCTATGGCTGAAACTTGTTTAATTTGGGATTTTAAGTATCCACCCTGTATTACAAAAGCAGCCTGCATGATGCAATACTGTTTTCAGCAGCAGACTTTGTAAAACAAGTATTGAGTAATCTGAACATATCTTTATCCTTCTGTGTGCTTAGTGACCTTACAGGTCTGGATGACAAAAAGAATTTGCGCTTGGACAGCAATTTAACAAGACACCAAACAGTCAGGAGGAAAAATAAAAACTTTGCTTATATTTCGCAATAAACAGAGAATGACTACAGAGCCTCACAGTCATGTTGTTTTATATTAGGGCAGCATTTGAAACCTTTCACTTTTAGACATGGGCACATGCTCTAGGGATGTCTGGAAGCAGGAACAAGAAACTTTCTCTTTTTACATTTTATGGAGTAGCTGTCAGAAGAGCAGCTGTACAGGCGCAAGATATTTCTTGACCTTACCATTAGCACTAAACAGATATTGTTCAATAATTATTAGATTTAAAATTAAATAAAATAAAACAAAATAAAATTAAGAAAATAAATAAATGCTATTTAATATGCTTCAATATGCTTCTCAATGCATCATAAATAACAGTGTGATGAATATGGTAGAGAAAATTAAGGGGATCAGATTAATACTTGTGCAAGTAGTGATGCTTTCCAAATAAATCCATGAGCAAAGGGCTTAATAACATCACTCAAGTTTCACACTCTGTCCCAGAGTCCAACAAGAAGATACCATGTGGCTGATATATAGTCCATGCAGCAAGTAGATCAGAGCAGCAGCTACCTGTAGCTATTTAATTGTAGTCATGCTACAGCTGGTGTTGAGGTGACTATGTTTAGGGAGTTTACATACTCAGGAGCAGAGTAAGAAGGCGCTCTCTTGCACAGGGTTTGTGTGTCCTTTACTGAGTAGCACAACCTGAGTCTTCCTCTGCTGTTGGGTACCCAAAAACAGTTAGTCAAAGGAGTTATGACTAGATTTAACTGATCTCACTGGTATGAGGTGGTACCTGAAGTCAGAATTGTTGCTGACCTTGTCCTTGTTGACTGCCTTGCACTTAGCCTCTATTCAGACTGCAGCCAACTCCCACCCTCACAGCAAGCAATGTTGGAGTTCAGAATTCCAATGTTGAATTGTCTGCCCGCTGATTTCGTAGGAGCAGAACGGACACATGGTCTCCTGGGACAGGCACAGAGTACAACTTGCATCTCAATATGTCCTGGAGGAGACACACTGCAGAGCAGGGAAACCCAGGTTTCCAAATGCATATACCCTATCCAGTCTCTTGAATACAACAAAAGGCAAGGAACGGCAAGGGCTGCCAGCTCCCATCTCAAGCTCATACTCAGAATCATGTCCACTTTCCAGGACAAATGTAACTGTTGGGCACAGGCTTCCTGACTTGCCCTGACTCATGCTCCTCTGTGCTCAGAAAGGAAAGAGTTTTAAAAATAATTAAGCACACATAGATGCAGTTTGACACTTGGTAGGAAGAAATTATTGCTGAAATTAGGTTCATACCCAATTTTGGAAGTCAAACACCTCTAAAATTCTGCTGCTTGTGGCTAAATAGAGCATGGTTCATGCGATCCATCTCCTCTGATTCTCACCATCTACAGTCTAGGTGTCTACACTGGAACTAGTGACTTTAGGCTCAATAGAGGGAAATAGATGCTTTTAAAGAGTGAGTCATCTGACCTATTTTAAATACGTCCGTTAGGAAGAGAAAAATGAAGGTCTGGAAGTGCCTGGTTTTTTCCACTGACTCTTTAAGAAATCCAGATAACTAGATCAGAAACTATCTATGTAGGTGAATCTGACCTCATGTATCCTGGAGCACCCACTGCTAAATTGCAATTCACATTATCCAATTTAGGCAGTGACTGACAATGCGATGCCAACATTTATAGCTTAACTAAGAATCTATGTAGAGGTGGTACAGCTGGTTGGGAAGGAACAAACAAGCAATTAAAGGACTACATTTGCTTCCCCTGAATTCAGTCTCTGTGGTTTTGTTTTTATGACTTTGTCAGAGAAACAGCAGTCTTTGCTAACCTAAGTCTCACAGCAGACAGAATTGTCTATATGAGGGAAGGCAGAAAAAAATTACGTCTAAGAAAGTTAGATTCTGGGGGAAGGGGAGGAATGAAAGTTTTTTTCTGAACCAATAATACATTTATTAAGGTAGGAATCCAGTATCTAAATTTGGTTGCTGACAAACTAGTCCTTCACAAGTAAACCCTAAATTTTCAATAAATTCAGTGGACTAAGATAAGCTTGCTCAAGATTTACATAATTTAGGTATCCCTCTCTCCACTGACTGTAGCAACCCCTCAGGGTGATCTGCCTAAATCACATGTTAATTCACCACAGAGTGAGGAAGCTGATAGGAATTCCTGGGGTCTCCATCCACACAGACTGAGTCTCCGTCATCACATCTCTTCTAGCGACATACAGGGTTATCTCACTCCTTGCCTAATCTGGATGGCAGTGGCACTCTTGCTTGAGAGATTAGTGCATAACTCCCCCTACTTCTGAGCAAGTACAGGCGACTCAGTAAAGAACCTGTGAATTTTTTAGGCTAATAAGGGAGTCACTCCAGGAATGTAAGATCCTAAAGCACTAGAAAACATCAGACTGGACTCTCATTTGGATCCTCAGAGAGTTTTACATGGCTCAGGTCTCACCAGATATGATCACAATGTTTATTACAATGCTTCAGTATAGGTCACAACTTGATCTGTTGTTTCCAAGGGTCTGTTATATCAAGATTGAACTCTCAGCTGTACATATATTATTCTCCCATTTTATGTTTTTTTAAGCATTTCCATTGATCATTTTTACATTACATTATTGCATTAGCTCATGTGGGTCTGCAATTTCTATGTTCTCAAAAACACTTAAAAACCACAAATGCAACTGCTTTAGTTTTTATTAATGTTGCATTAATATATGTGAGGAAATTCTCACAACATCAGATCTCTCATAGTTGTCCCATATTTGAGAAACTGCATCTTGGGCTAATTTGATATTGCTTTCCTTTGTCCATCTTTGTTTTCAGAAATACAGGATGAAATTAAATGTATTCATATTGTAAGTTCCTGAAAATGAAAGTCATCTTTGTATAGAATCTGAAGTAGTGATATCTTGGGTGGCTGCCCAAACATTTAATCCATACAAAAGTTTTATTATTGATGCAACATTGTTGCTAAAGATAGAAAGTCAGCTGCAGTCACAGTCATCGTATATACTCTAAAGATGGTCTGGCACAAACTTTTACATATCCTAGATTTCTCTAACAAATGTCTCATTGGGTGTCAGGTTGCTGTTATACTACTTTAAGACATGCAACAGGAAGTAAGGAGTTGGAAACTCGTGAAATCTATCCTCCAATTTCTTCCACTGGAAAGAATATTAAAGAATACTTTAGGAATACTCTGCCTCATCCTATTTACCGAAATCTGCTCTCTTTCTTTTTCGTTTATATGCTGGTCTTAACTGTGTGCTTCACCTTTATGCTGGTCTTAACTTTTTGCTAAGAATACCCCTAGGTAAATAGTTTTCAACTTCTAGGCTGGTTGTGAATGACTCAAACTCTATCGAGTATTCACTACTTAAATTTTTGTCTGAGAAGTGGTTCAATTCATTGGACTCCCTGTTAAACTGTGGTCAAATTGTTTCCAATTCCTCCTGTGCTGAGCATGGCACATTACTTACTGTATTTCCAATGAGGCACTCAGTCATGACATAGAAAGTCTTGATGTGAAGGCTCCATCATTTCCCTCTATAGTCTGCTTGAACAACATTCATATCGCTCAGTTAAAAATGTGTGCTTTATTTTTAATTTGTACTTTATGGCTTTATCTTGCAGTTGTTGGTTCTTATTACAGCATCTGGGCCTTGTCTGTAAGCTGGTTTACGTGACTTAATGACTTACCCATGTGTGACCGCCATTTGTTTAGCTCCTGGATACTCTCAGCTCTTAACAAAGCATTAACCTCAAGTGGATGTGGTATGGGGAGAAAGCATACAGGGAACAGAGATTGTTTCCGCCTTCTTTTAGCATTGTCTGTGGAAGATCATCTCCAAGTTGCATTTGCAGTTGGTAGCCCACACATTCAGAGCAGGGCTGGATCCACTCCCTGTATCTTCCAGGTTCTCTCTTTCTTAAGAAAATGCTATTAGTAACCTCTAAACACAGAGGTGGAAGTCAAAACGCATAGCAGCTGTTACGCAGCCATTTTCAGTCTGGCTTGTGTCTGCAGTGGCACATCAAGAGCCTGCTGTATGCAGGCACACCTGAACAGTTTGCAGAGCTTTGCATTCAAAATGTCTCTGTTTCTATAACTCTGACTTCTATGAACTATGACTCATACTTGTCAGCCTGTGTTAAGGGGTTTAAAAGGCAGCACTATTGATCTACTGCTGTGTTACTGATAAGTGTGAGAGATTTTTTTTAAAAAAGACATGTAGCAAATGTAAAAATAAATACTCATTTGTCCGGCTGTCTTTGAACCCCCTGATAAGGCACCTCCTATGGAAAGCAGCAGAGGTGAAGATTCCGCTCCACCCACCCTTGTGCAATTCACCTGTTCTGACAAGGGATTTTAGTATTTCTGGAGACATTTTTAATTGCTTCTGATAGCAATTTAATTGCTTACAGAGGAAGAATGAAATAGAGAAAAAAACAGGAAAGCTCTTTTGAAAATCTTGATCTATTTGGATTACATGGGATAATCCAAGGTTAATTTAAGTAGAGAAAAGAACATAAGAAAGACTTATAGAGTATTAAATTATATTCAAGTAAGGGTTAGCATTAGGAATCAAAGTTATGGATAGTATAACTAGGATAGTGCATTGGATTTATATTTGGGTTGTATATAGAAATTTTATACTTGAGAAATCAGTTTTTTACAGAGAACAACAAACATTATTATCACCATTATACTTTGGAGAAACTACAGACTCATAAATAAGACTATGAATTAAATGCCAAAGGACAAAGAAAACTGCTAACAGAACTAGGTCTCTTGACTCCCACTCTGTGTTTTTTCCATTGGACCTTACTGAATGACGAATAAATCACAAACACCAATTTTAAGGAGTCCTTCTCTTTTTGTCTTTATCAGACATTGCACTTTGTATTGTTTGCATAAATGGAAAAGAGGAAGCCTTTCTTTGCTTTCCACAAAGCTTTAGAAAATTAACTGAAAGTAGTTACAAGCTGTAAGAGACCTGGTGGAGTACTAATATCTGTGAATAGTTCATACTTCTGGAGTATTTTAAAATTTGAGTTCTAAGCTTCAACAAAAGCAATGATATAATAAAAAGGGAATCCAGAGTGGGCTGTATGTTAAGAAGACATGCAGAGCATCTCTAATGTGCACATAGATAGTCTTGCTGCCCTGAGCAATAGGATTACATTACATTAAGATGGCACCTGTCTGTTGGCTCGTCTTGCTGATTATATCTTTGCTTCTTAGACTGTCAGCTTTTGGTTCAGCTTTTTGTTTGTGGCTCTTGTTCTGTCTCATTATAGCCTGATGCTCAGCTGTCCCAGAGCTGCCTCTCCCAAACTTTACATTTGTGTCTGAGAGCTGCTATTCCCTCTCACCAGCTGCTTGCCCCACCTAATAGTTCCTCTTTGTTTCATGATTGCTTCTTTTGTCTATTTATGTATACATTAATGCACGTAATTTTAGAATATACTTGTAATGCTTTAGCCCAGAAGCAAGGCATCCTAATTCTGAACTGCTTATATCTATAACTTACCTTTTTCTTGGTATTAACAGAATCTAGTTTAATTTTCTTTCATGCTGCAAAGAAAGGGTAATTTTTTAAAGCCTCTGTGGAGCTGTTTCTTTTCTCTGTGGAGCTTTTGTGGTGTACCTATCTTAGCATGGTACAAATTTCAGTGAGGTTCATTTCCCCCCCGCCCACTATTGTGCAAGCGTTAGGAGCCAGGGATAGGCATATTTTATAAATTAAAAAGAAATCAGTCAGTACACTGAAGCAATTAGTGTAAATGAGTTCAACAGACAAACAGGCAGACAGAGTTCGCTGTGTTGTTTGTCTTTTCCTGCCCCCACAGCCTTAAGTGTAGTACAAGAGCTAAATGAACAGAGTGAAAAATGACCACATATCATGGGCCAGGTTCCAGCCTCAGTGACAGAGTTGTAAATTCAGAGTAAGAACATAAAACCTGCCATCCTGGGTGAGCATGAAAGTCCTTTTAGTCCTTTTAGCTCAGTCCTGGACAACAGTGGGCAAAAGCAGAGGCTTAGGACAAGAGTAAGGCAGACAAAGTGATATTTCTCCCACTATAGCCTGTGAACTGAAGGCTAATTTAGTGGAGACAGAGACTTAGTCAACAATAGAGTTTAATAGCCACAAGTAGACCTCTCCTTCATGATCTAATCCCTTCTTATATCTCTGTATGTTTTGGGGCCCCACAACATCCCAGTGCAGTGAACCCTGTAACTTCAGTACATTTTAAGTGAAAAAGCTCTTGCTTTCAACCAGCTGCCTGATCATTTCACTGGATGCCCCTTCATGTATTGTGAAAAATAGGGACTGTATTTTCCTGTTTGCTATTTTTGTGCCATTTGTAATTTTATGATAATTACAGTGATGCCACTGGAGGCCCTTTCAACTGGCATTGCTGTAAGGCAAGGTCAGAGACCTATTTTTAAGAAATCTGATTAATTCAAAAGTCCAGCTGCTATCGTTGTCAGGATAAACATCACTGTTTGCAAGATGAAAGTCCTGAGGAGCATGCGATAGCCAGGGAGAAGGGAAGGAGGTTAGGGATATATAACCTGAGAGGTGCCTGGAGACAGTCTGCATTTCAAACGCACCACTCTTCAAGACATCCAGATGGCATAAAGAAAGGAGCTTGTTCCACAGGTATAGCCAGGACCAGAGGTGCATGCAGGTATGCAGAATTTGCAGTAACCCTTAAGGGCCTAATCTAGTCTCCCTAACTGGGAGACCTCATCGCCCTCTACAACTACCTGAAAGGAGGTTGCAGAGAGATGGGGATGAGTCTCTTTAACCAAGTAACAAGCGATAGGACAGAGGTAATGGCCTCCAGTTGTGCCTGGGAAGGTTTAGACTAGATATTAGGAAGTATTTCTTTACAGAACGGGTTGTTAGGCATTGGAATGGGCTGCCCAGGGAGGTGGTGGAGTCCTCATCCCTGGAGGTGTTTAAGAGTCAGGTTGACATAGCTCTTGGGGATATGGTGTAGTTGAGAATGATTAGTGTTAGATTAAAGGTTGGACTAAATGATCTTCAAGGTCTTTTCCAACCTAAATGATTCTGTGATTCTGTGATCCTGTGCTTTCCAGAAGCTGGGAGAGAAGTTGTGCTTGACTCTTGGAGTTTATGACAACTGCTCCCCTGCTGTCTCCACACTAGCCTTTGCAGTCCTCAGAAAGCATGACTATCCACACTGTCCTGGCCCTACAGGGTGCTCTAGTTCACTTCCATTTGTGGTTAGACTAACCCCACATTTAGGATGGTTCCAGAGTGAAGAAGCCTGTGTTTTCCAATACACATTCAAAAGGCTATGTAGTAAGACGAGCATCACCATGTTTCTATGCTAGGCTCCTGTGGCTCTATCTCTTCATGTACACAGTTCTTCACATATTATCAGGTAAACTGCACACAAAGCCAATGTTGTCCAGAGTTCTGACCCCAAGGAAACAAGTCTGTTTCCAGGAGGAGAACCATACATTTCTGGCCATATCATCAGAGTGCACACGGCATTTTAGCTTAGATGTGGCACCTGTGTGATGACCACTAGCTACCTGGTTGCTCTAGGTATTTTGTAAATGTTGGATTATGGCTAGATTAGGATTAAGATTTTAACAAAAATAAAAAAGAAAGAAATACCATCACCACAAAGAAAAATGCTGAGTCTTCAAGGCTGAGGTTAACAACTTCCAGTTGTAGTCAAGGGAAAGAGGAGCACCTTCCAGTCTTCAACTTTAAGGATACCTTCAAAGTCTGGGGCAGCACACCATTATCATGTCAGTTATTGCAGGCTCTCCAGCATTCCAGAAAGGACCGCTAACAGTCAAAACCATATGCACCACCTTCTTGAGGATGACCTCCTATTGGAAACAAGAGAATTTTCCCTACAGGAAGATCACTGGACTCATCCCTTCATGTTCAGCAACTGCTGCAGTATTGCCAGTTGTGAAAACTTTCTACTAGTAACATTTAAGTGGATCCATCCAACAGCTGGGTTTTGTTCTTTCTGTTCCAACATTACTTATCCAAAATATTTGCCAGAAGTCCCACGGCTGACTTTGTAGTAGCCAGATCATCTCATCTTCTGTGGTGTTCCTTGGGTTGCCCAGTCTTTGCTACAGCAATCTCCTACCTGTCTCTTAACTCCTACCCTGATGTGAATAGCTGACTAATCTGTATAGCTATGCAAATATTTAGGAGAAATCTCTCTCCTGGGATATGTGCTGTAGTTGACCCCAGAAGTATCAATTCACCTCCAAAAGCAGGTGATGATAAGCAAGATATGAGTGAGTCTATGGGTATTACCAAAAACAAAGATGGAGGGGCCCACAGTGGAGCATCTCTTGACATGATATAGATGGAGAATGTTGAGGCAGTAAATGTATACATGAGAATACATACATACCCTCAACTTCAAACTACTCTTTTCTCTTAGCAGACCCTTGGTTATGAATATGACATGCCTGTGTGACTTAAGAACCTTTAATTCACAGAACTTGCAACACATTCACAGGGATTAGAATATGCAAGCAAACATATTTAGCCCAGCAGTCTATCGTACCCCTTCACTCAGACAGAGAAGGTGGACCACTGCACATAGGAGCAATGAGCTCATCTCATGCTTTCTCCATAGAATAATTGCAAAATGGGCTTTTGCATTCTACCAGTTGAACACAGTGCTTAATTGCAGAAACCACCACAATGATGTACTGAGGTGGACTCATTGGTGTTAAGCAGCATGGGTACAGATCAAAAGGAACCTACTATAGTATCTTTGAGAGGATGGTAGTCTCTTGCTTCTGTAAATGAAGTCTTGGAGACAGCTGTACTATTTCTCCAGAACTGATATTAATTCCTCAAATACTGCTGTGAATGCATCCTTCTGCATCCTGAAGAGCTTGTTATAGGTTACAAAAGCAAAATAACAGTACGGTCCTTGCAAAGACTGTTCAGAACCATCATGGTGCCCTGGTAACTTTTCAGCACTTCAGATGTACTGGAGGTGAGGTGCATGTGTGTACGTGCATGTCTGAGAGACTGTTTTGTCTTTGATTCCTCCTTAACTCCACTAATCCAGTGTCTTCCCCTTTATCTGTCATGAAACTGAGTCTCTGAAGAGTTCTGTGCCTGAGAACAGACAGGTCAACAACTCTCTGGTTTAGTGCTTAATACATACAAATTGAATCAACACACCAGGAAATCCTAATTCCCAGTGAAAAAGTTTCCAAAAAAAATGGAAGTTTCTTGCGCCCAAGATAACATGGAGTGACACATCGTCATCAGAGACAGTGACTCATAGCTAGGGCTTGAATTGTTGGGGGGGATTATCTTATCTGTTAACTATATCAAGCTAAGAAAGATGAAGGTGCAACCTTGAATGTCTTATTAATGCTAAAATAATTACATCATGGGCAAAAAGTGGAGATGAAAAGTACTTACATCAACTTTTACTCTTAGTCAGTTTATGTGTTCTGTAAAAAAAAGTCTGTATCTTGTACCAAAGGTCTCAGGCAAGTTTCACACTTTACAATCTGACGGTTTCTACCGTTTCAATGTAAAATATTTATTTTGATAAAATGTACTGATGCTGCAGTTATTTTCTCATCCTCTCATTCATCTATTTTTGTTGTTTAAATCCCTTCACAGGATATTTCATCCTGTGTATATTTTGTTCACTTTTAGAGTTTTACAGTGAAAGATGGCACAATTAATGCTGCATTCTCCATGCATTCAGCTTTCTCCAAGGCATTGATCAGTGCTAGCAGTGGACTGCTTCTGTAGCTATGGGTAAACATGGACATTTATGAAACCAGAATCCAACTGATTAGTAATATTAAAAAAAAAAAAAAAAAGAAAGAAACCAAAAGTAGAGAGTGCAACCATGGCTGTCCTGAGTGGAGAAGGTGGACAAAATATGTGAGTTTGCATTAAACCCTGAGCTCAGCAATTTCTCTACTGTGGTTAGCCAGACTGCATTTTTCATTCTTAAACTAAAGAAAAATGTTTTTGTCAGAACCACAGTGTAAGTCAGGAAAAGCTGCCACTGTGGGAGGTGGTGAAAGTCCCAGCTTCCAGCAATCTCAAAATCAGGAGGAGACAGGATGCCAGCATCACCTCCTCGTGGCATCCCACCTCTGTGTGAGGTACAATGCTCAAGTTTAGGTGTGGTGAGATGCAGGGGCTGGATGCTGCTTCCTCTAAGAGAGGTGTTGCAAAGTGCTGTGGCTCCTCACTGCCCTCCACGTGCTGTCTGTGCTGTGCACCTCTTGAAATCCTCCCACAAGCCATCTTTAGTACCACGTGATTAGAAAATGTCCCACTAAGGAGGTAGGAAACCCACAATTTGTGATCCAAAGCGGACACAATTTCCTTATCGCATCAGGTCCATTCAAGAGTATTTTGTCCTCTCCCTTGCAAAGTTACAGCAGAAACAATTGCTATGAGGGGCTAAATCCTTCAGTTACAGCCCTCTCAAAAGTCATTAACCCTGCAAGAGGGTTTGGACGTGGTTTGCAGCCCACCACTTTTCCACCCATAGGAATAGTGGTTGGGACATTACTCAGAAAAACTGGAGGGAAAAAGATTTTGAGAAAGAAGTAGGCAGGATTCTCCTCCTGGGAGAAGGCAGCATGGGAATTGCTGTTGGCAGGAGCATAAGGCCTTTGTGCAGGAGAGGTGATGAAAGAGAGAGTCTGCAAGTCAGTAGATGGGAAAAGCTCAAACCCAAAGCAAGCTGTTTGACTGTTTTCAAAAGCAGACATGGTGGGAATTACAGAAAAGAACAGGCAGGTTTGATATTTTGAGAGAAGGGCTGGGGACTCATTGGCTGCCACCCTGATTTCCTTGTGAACATCAGAAACGATTGTGTTCACCTAATGATGTCTGAAATTATTTTTCAAGAGGGGAATATCTGATTGCCCTTCCCAAAACTTATTTTGAGCATCAGCTGCTGTTGCAGTAAAATATCAACCATCCCCTTGACTCCCATATAAAGAGAAGGAGAAAATGCGTTGAAGATTTAACCCTTTATGCTCCAGGAGTCCTCTGCTCTTTGATCACCACGTTTTCTTTATGCTTTCCTACTTTCCTTTTTCCTTTTGTTGTTTCTTCTCATTCACCTAGAAAAATTCATCACACATCTAAATGTTTGAAACTCTCTGCACATGCTGCTTTAAAGTCTTCTGCTGTATGAAGTTACACTTTTAAAGCAGTGACTGACAGGTGACAGTTTTGCCAGGTGTGGATCTGCACGGTGGGAGGACAAGTTGTCAACTCTAGAGTGAGAGACATAGAAAAAAGGAAGAAGACCAAAACTGCCAGAATATTGCAAAGGACAGGTATCCCAAGGTCATTTTTTCTGTTGGAGCAGCAAGTTTTAGGTCTGAAGGGATGAATGGTATTTTCCCTGAATGTTTCGTAGTTAGATCTTCATTATGTGGTGGTCCAACTCTTGACATTTCACTGTCTAAACTCATTTGTCTTCAGTGACATTATTTTGTATACATCTGTGCACATATGTACGTGTAGACATATTTTGTAAATAGCTAGTGTCCTGTCTAGTCTTTTAAAGAAAAATAAATGCATATTACTGTAACTACTATACTAAAAATTCTGGCTTACTGGCACTGACCAAGAGTTTCACATTGAAGTGTTAACACCAGAACATTTCTTTGCTATTGTGACTTGATGTTTGCCTTCCTCCTGTCACAGCTGGTCAGTTCTGGTAGCTGACATCTAGGAGGAAAACAACCACCTCTCTGCATGTGTGTTTGGTCCCCCCAGGGCTATAAATATTGTTTTACACAAGAGAAAAGTTACAACAGGAAGAGTCAATTCCAATAATCATTTTACAGTACAGAGATCAGAAGGGTAGAGACACAGAAATAGGAGAAAGGAGATTATTTTCATTAGATCTGAGAAGAATAATCAGAATAGCTGATACAAGTCAAATTAATTTTAGGATGAACTTTCAGAAAAAAACTTTCTGAGTAGTGAGGTCCAGGAAAATATGAAACAGCTGTGTTTTGTGGGTTGTTGTGTGGTTGATGCCATTTGAAAAGTAACTGGACAAAGAGCTCAAGTACGTACTCTAGAAAACAATCATTTGGCACTGGGATGGAGTAAATGACTTAATAACATGTCTTTTTCCTTGTCTAATTTCTGTGGTTCCATGACTTATTAACAGTCTTCTGCTTGCTAATCTTACATTCACTGTTATAAAATCCTGTGGCATAAAATTAATCTAAGTCTGACTGGAGTGCAAATAGGAGTGTGTGCAAATAATGGCAGTGATGCAGCAGCAACTGGCCCTGAAATGTGAAAATGAAGCTTTAAGATAGAAAAGTGAAGCAAGGTTTTATAAGAAGCTATTGGCAAGTTTTTCTCCTTGCAGTGCAGTCAGTACTCTGCACCTTAAGTTCTTTAAATCCTGTATCCTAAATCTATGTTCCTGCAAATATACAGACACGGATGAAACTTGGCTCCCTTGAGGAGATTCATTGACCTGATTGGGACTACTCCTGTGTAATGGTATACCTTTTCTGTCATAAAGTTGGAAGACCTTGTTCAGACATTAACTATTCTGCTACAAATCACAGAGATGTGCCCAGTGAGTCATTGGCACAGCATGGCTTAGAGCTCAGGTCTAGTAAATCAACTCTTTTCCTTCAGGAAGAAAATGCTTTAGGTGTTTTTACACAGTACTTGAGAAATTCCTTTTATTTCCAATTAAATGACAAAAAAATCTGAAAACTTAAACATCTATCCCAGAACTTGACTTTGCAGACACTTGTTTAAATCAATTTTTCTGGTGTAAGGAATATATGTGTTTATGTATATTGAGCTGTGAGGTCTAACCGAAACAATTTTATGCCAATAATCTACTAGTATAAAAAATGTATACTAGGAAACGAACAAGAGTCCAAAAATTGAAATTTTGCACTGCTGGAGTTTGAGAGATTTTTGGTAGAAAAGTAGAAACCTAAGTCTGTCTTCTGATTGTCTAGGTTTAACATTATTTAAGACTATTATTTCCACTGATTTTAGCACATGGTCAACATACACTGCTGCCCAGATAGCTTCAGAAATGGCTCAGCTATCACAGCACCAGAAGCAAACCTGAAATTCGAGTCTAATATTCCTTTGTTCTATCTTGTTTCCAGCCTAGTAGGAAAGCTAACCCCCTTCTGCATGGCCTCCTCTGCTTGTGCGCTTGCAGCAGAACCCTGTTCACACCCATAGATTCACTAAAGCTTTAGGGTTTAACAGGAGGCTTTCCTCAGTGGCCTATGCTCAGTACAAACCATTTCACCTGAAGGCAGGGCTATGCCTAATAATGCGAAAAGGTCGGTTTAGCTACTGCCTTCATGCTTTCATACAGTCTTTGTGCCTGCCAGTCACATGCATGTCCTGTCCTTGCTAGGGAACAGTTTTGCAATTAGGGCTGTGAAATACTGTTGATGAGCAGCTCCCATTGACATCACGACAGTTGTTCAATAAAACAAAGACAAAAGGAGATTTTTCTCACACTTTGCAAGTATGAGTCTTACCTTTTGGAAGCTGGAACAATAAAAGATGTTGTTTCAGTCACCCACTGCCCTGGGCAGCTGCAAGTCAGAAATGACAGTGCTCATCCTGCCAGACCTCCTTTGAAAACAGATTGCACAACAGCACCGATAGCAGTTTTAATGGTAATAATAACACAGATATTTCTTTGTGCAACAGTAACAATTAAGAAAATCTTAAGCATTTTCTGCAGTGTCAGAACTCTTTGAGTCAGGAAGATAAATGAAAATAGCTCCTCTATGGAGGGCTCTGGAGAGAAACAAAAACCCAACCTGTAAGTGCCACAACTATCAGTGCTTCTCTTTTTTACTCTCTCTTAAAGACAGTTTTAACCCTAAGAGAGAAGGAGGAGAAGCTCTTACTTTCCAGTTTACCTCAGCCTAAATGATTTTATTGTTTTTATTGGGATGACTCCAAATGCACTTTTACAATAAAAGGACTCTCCTTGGAAAGTCCCACTTTTAGCCAGTTTCCCATGGTAAATCTGAAATATTTTTTAATGTGCTTCCCCCCTTCAACTGCCCTAACTGCCCAATAAAAGACCAAAATAATTAGATTCATTTCTCTACCCCATTTATAAATCTTCACAGGAAACAATTACTTCCAGAAATAATGAATGTTTCATATTTACAAATTTATTGCTGGTCCTGTCCCTACCCACCCTTTTCTTACTAGAGAAGATACATTCACTTTGCTTATCCATAGAACTGGCTTTTCTTTCATAAAATCTGGCCAGGTTTACAGTAGGCATGTTTTCTACCACAGCAGTATCAACAAAAATTATTTTTATTTTAACCGTGCTTTTATGCTGTCAAAAGCTTGGTGTAGATATGGTTACACTAGGATGAAAAGTTTTTTTGCCAGTATAACTTACTGCACTTGGGAAGCAGCATTTTCTATGCCAGCAAAATTTATTTTCTTTTTTCTTTTCTCTCTTTTTTTTTCTTCTCTTTCTTTTCTTTTTTTTTTTTTTTTTTTCTGGCCAGTAGAAGGCTGCACCCACACAAGGACAGTTATATTGGTAAACTTTTCCTCATGCTGACCTGGTCTCCAAAACAATATTGCATAAATAATAGAGGCAGGTGGGAGCAATCATAAGTGAATGCCATAAAACTGCAGCTGAGTTCATTCCTATGTCAGAAGCACTGTGGTGGTGTGGTTCTGTCAAGGGTCAGTTATTTTGGGCTGGGTGGAGAAAACTGCAAAAGGAGATACGTCTCTTAAAGTGCTAAAGATGCACTTCAGCATCACTTAAATACTGCATTTAGAAATAATGTTACAGTTAAAGCTGCTTTGAAAAAGAGTAGGGCCAGATTATGGCCTGACTCAAATCCCAGGTGGTCAGGACCAGAAGCTAGAAGAGATGAAACAAAAGGAGAAGCTCTCACAGGAGTAACTGAAGAATAGGAGAATCCTTTTTAGTTAAGCCGGGGAAGAAAAGGAGATAAGTGTGGGATGCTGGCAGGGGGAGACAGCAGTTTAGGTGGGCTAGGCCAGTATGAACACACAGCTCTGAGCACATGTCTCTGTACTGGCTCCCAGCATACATTGGATAAAAATCAAGGTATTGGCTATAATATAAAAACCATGGTTGGCTCTGGTCCTGGTGGTCTCCAGCACTGCCTTATCCTCTCTGGTTGTCTTTCACTGCAGCTTCACTGCTGGTCCTAAAGGCTGCACTCCAGTGAGGAAATAGTACGTGTTCTTTTTTGGAGAGGATGCTTTGTCTGGAACTTGCTAGTTTCTGTAGTATAGTAGGATCCAAAATGGATCAATTTTTTAGTTTTAAGTTTTTTCATGTTCTGTTATGTGTTTATGTTTGCATGTGTTTAATTCATGTGTATTGGCCATGGGGATTAATTTTCAAGTGATGTGTCTGGCATAGACAGGGATTATCTCTGCTTTGAATCAATTTTTTTGAACTACACCAGTTGTTAACAAATTTTTCTCTGAGCAGCTGTAAGGAACCTGAATAATGTAATGAATGTCACAGCCTAACCAAACTAAATAATGCTTATATAGTATATAACAGATAACCTGAGTATCTACTGCTGGTTATGACATTTGTAAACTTACTCACTGCTTTACATAAATAAGGGATGTTGTAAATATTTAGATATTATCCTTCTCTCTATGAAAGAATAGAAAGCAAATTTTGTACTGGAAATGCCAGAGTAGCCTTATATAAAACAAAAATTGGGACCATTTGGTAAAACTTTTTAGTTTCTTATTTGAACTAAAATACTGGACTTAACCAAACATTCTTCACAGGTCTTCCATGTTTTTCTGGATTTATAGATACTCAGACTTTAATGACAGTCAACAAAAAGTTATACAGGGAATTCATCATGTGCCAGTGTACCATGTCTTAATTTTATATGAAGAGAGGTATTATCTTTACTACAACAATGGAAATTCATCCAAAATGAGCTTGAACCCTTCACTGTTATTGACTAGTGCCTGAAAAACATTTCTTGCAATGTGTTTCTACTGCACCTTGTTGGACTCATTTTACAGTCTGACAATGGCATTATAGATTGCTTAATCTTTTCTTTTTGTGAAGAAATGTCAAGACTTGCCTTCCTACTAGAACAGTGTTTCTTTTCTCAACAGAGGGTTAATGAATAAAATTGTTTTCAAGGTCAGATTGGCAAGTCAGGGTTATAAAAAAATCACCTCATGCTTCAGCAGTGATAAAACAAGAATTGCAACTCAAGTTTTTCTTCTTTATCTTAAAACTATCTGATTAAAAATAATAACAATGACAGAACACTCTGACATGTATCATAGGTTTGAAAAATAATTCATAGTCTTTCATGCTATTGCATTAGTGACTAACTTCCTCTGTCTGCAAAATAATGTAAGGATACAAAAATCCCTCTGCATCAAATGAAAAACTTCTATTCAATACCAGGATCAGTTTAGGTGTTTTAACAAGAGGCTCATGTAATAGAAAAAGATTTTATCTTGGTATATCATTTCCTTTCTATTTTCTTGCTGTTTGGTCTCAATAACTGTAATTACTGTATCCTTTTAAGTCCTTATAATTCCTATTGAATTTAGAGTTGGTTCTTGGTTCAAAATCCAAACTGATCAGCTAAACAATACCTAGTAAAGCATCACTTACTGATGGCTTCTGTAGATAATTTTGCTCTTCAGCCAGCCAGACCCTTAGAATCTTTTTAAAATGGCATATGAGGATTGTGTGCTGTGAAAACCTAGATTTTTTTTTTTCCCCCAAAGTATACTTGAAACAATGTATATCTCAGTAGTACTTCAATTTATGCTTAATGGTAAATTTAGTCAGGAATACATTTTTACACTTGTAGGGCCATTCTTCATTACTGCATTCATATGCTAAACTGCCTCAGCGCAGCAGCAAGTAAACAGCATTAATGATCCCAGTAACAGCCCTGTTAATAATCTGAGGAACCTGAACTGAGAATCCACTTCTAATTTAGCATTTTTTTCCCAGCTACTTGTTCCAAGCAGGTCTTAATTTGTTGTTTTTTTCCCCAGCCCTCACCATGTAACACTTCTACTTACACTTCCCAAACAGAGTGTACACAGATGATGGCCATATTTTGATATCTGAATACTCAAAGAAGTAAGATTTCACTTTAGCCAGTAAAACTGAGAATCAGTCATTTTAAGTTGCTTTATTGTTTTTAAGCCACATTCACCATTGTTTAGGTTGATCCACATACTTGTGTAGCAATACAGTCCAAAAAACAGAATTTAATCTGGTAGCTAAGCAATAAAGAATCTTGAAGTGGGGAAAAATCACATTGATTTCAAAGTTTTATGATTTGAAAAACAGGAAAGTTTCCAGGAAAATAGTGGGGCAAAATTAACATTGCTATAAATTAAAGTTAAAAGAGCTAAATTAGAAATACATCTAGCACCCTCAAGCCTCTTCCTTGTGTTATCCTTCATCAAAAACCTTCTGACTTCCAAAGTGCTCCAGACTGAAGTACCTCCATCGCTCTTACTTGTTACACTGTGTATAGGAAAAAGTCTGCTTTTTTGTAAGCAAGGCCTCAAGTTATGAAGAACTTTAAATAACATTCTTCAAGACATAATTTTCCTCTAGGAGTTAATGGAGACTCATTACTTTCCCCTCTCTTCTCTCTGTTGTAAAGCTAATGGTATAGATAAATCATATGTATATTTGAAGCACACCATATAGTTTTGTCTCATTCTGTTCTTTGCATGGTATATTAAGATGCATCTGAGGAAAATGACATGCCTTTGGGCAGTTTGGGGTAAATCTGGTCATCTGCTGTCTTCCAGCTAAATTTAGATTACAATAAGGATTTGAGAGTACAAAATACTATGTATAGCGAGGGATAAATACTTGAGAATGGTAACTAAATCCCGCATTTTGGAATTATCACCATGACCAACTGCCCATGAAATGCTTTTCATTTTAATGTATAGTGTGTCTATATATAATTCTAGATCTGTATTTATATCTGCAGCCATATGCTGCTAGATTTCCATCTCCTGTTCAGACAAATTACTTGAGCTGCAGTTGCCAAAGCAAACAGAGCTCTTTTTTTTTTCTCAAAAGAACCGAACACATAACACATGACGCACTTCATTCTTTCTTATGTGATAACTTTTAAAATAACAAGCTACTAATATGCACGATGTGTAAATGGGCAGCAAAGTTAAAAATGGAGAGGGAAGTAAAAGAGTCCTACATTTGTTACTGGGTACTAATTGGAGCAGCTCTTTGGGGAGTACTTCTCAGAGAAAGCAAGACACACGTGCACATTCTGTCAAAAGTCAGTATATTTTCCTGCACCCCACATTAATCCGGGAGATGTCATTGCTCACCTCAGATTGGTTAGTGGCAGTGTCTGCTAGAAAGTTTTCTGTAAATCACTGGAGGTTAATGTCTTGCAATCTGAGGATCACTGGGGGCTGGTTTGTTGGTTTTATTCATTTTGCTGTGGTCTACTCACTGGAGTGGGAGTCCAGAGCTGGAGCCTAACTCTTGAAGGAGAAGTTACCAGTTTAATTAAGAATGTAATAAATTCAGAGATTAATTGCAAGGCAGGGAATAGCAATAGGCTCATTGATAATACTGTCAATATATCACTAGACAAAACTCCAGAAAGGTGTGTGCCATATCTCACTGAAATCTTGTGTTCATCTGCTGATTTGACAGCAAGCCTTTTTCAGTGGAGCAAATCTATACATATTTTCCAGCCAAGAGTTATGAGTGGGAGTTTTGCCTGATTTCAACAACTTAGTAATCTCTCTTTTGGCTGACAATGAAGCAATATGAATATTTTTTTGCAAATATTTGTCTGGCAGGGTCTCATTTATATTCCACTTTACAAAAATATTTGAGAATAAATTAATCAGCATTGTCAGCTATACTGCCATCAAGATGCTCCTTGTAGACTTACCTAAGTTTTCAAAACAAACCATGATCACCTCCTGTTTACCAGCATGCCCTTTGACATCTGATAGCTGCTTGCATATTTCAGCTAGAATTTAGTATGGAAAGCGACAATTTGTACAAAAAAATAGCAAAAATCACTCAGTAGTGTAATATTCAATCTGTTTCTAGTGTGAAATTTATCTCCATTAACTTTAATGGTGTAAAACTTGAAGATTTAGTTTAATATAGTTCTCTAGACTCTGTAGAATGACATTAGTAATGTAGCAGTTTTTAATATAGACTATAAGAACAACGCTGCCCCCTGTCACAAATTGTTACCACTCTTTTACAGCTTAAGACCAAACCCAGTGTTTTCTCTTGTTTTTCAGAAATATTTGCAGTAGGTCGCTTCCTAGTGAGGAATGAAGAAAAGGACAGTACAGTAAATCTCAAAGATTGTGCTATTCTGTGAATGTTACTGGACTCTAAAAAAAGATTATTAATACCTTACAGGGCAGATGTGGAATTGAGACTTCTCATTTTGGAGTGTTCTCACCCTCTTTCACTCTTCATGGGGAGTAAGGAAGAATGAAGCCCTCTGTCTGATCATGTTCCACTGAATGAAGTGCAAGAAAACATCCATTAGTGAGAAAGTGTCCCTTGCTTCTAGATATTATTTATTCATAGGCCAAAATAACTGAGTTGAGGTGATCAGTGACAGTATGAAAAGTGTATACTTCCCTTTCCTTTTTCCAGATCTGGACAGCAGAGAAGAGCGCTATTCTGAAAAAAGTTTTTCTCAGATGTGCATGCAAAGGCTGTATTCTCAGAACAAGATTGTCACCTCACCCACTCTGAGTGATGTAAAAGATAAAGGTCTAATTTAATGTGGTCCTGTAGCTCCTTCTGTAGTTGCTAAAGAGCGGTGAGCTGCTCCAGCTACTCTCCACACTGCTGCAATTATTCCATGTCTCTCAGACACTCATACTACAGTGATCTGACTTACCCTCTGGAGGTGGCTGATTTTTCTTTCCTCCTCTGGCTGTAGACAAAAACAAGATTCCTGTCTTGGTCCAGACAGCTTTAAATGATTAAAGTTGGCTCAGACTCGCTCTAGAGTTTGTTAGTGGAACCCGAGTTGTCCAACAGAAAAGAGATCTCCCTATTGAAACTATGTGTAATTATTGCATAATGTAGGGCAATGTCTCTACTTTCTTTTAATTGCACCAAATAAACCTTTGCCTTGGCAAGCCTATATTTTCTCTATCTTGTTGAAGTAAGGTTGCCAGCTGTGTATAAGGAAATTTGCTAGCCATTCAGATAATTCCAATGTTCACATGCAGGACTTCACAACTAGGTTTACTCTCAATTATTTTCCAGTTGATATAAAGCATAAATGTAACTAAATCAGGTTATAGGCATGGTCAGAGAAACTGCATTGTTCAGCCAATATGTGTACATGCTTGAAAAAGAAAGGGCCCTCAACAGAGATAATTGAAAGAGAAAAAAATCTATGGCATTTATTTTTAGCTACTCATGTAATTAAGGCTGATGTTTTGATAGTATTAAATAATGAGTTATGTTGATGTAAGAAGGTGTCATCATTCAAACTTAATCATGTGTCTCCAGGTTTCTTGTGCAAACTGAGTCCCAGAATTACTTAAGAATTATGGGAATGATTGTAAAAGTGATTCAACTGTTAGCTTAAATGCAGTTCTCACAAAGATTATATGGAAAAAGTGATAATTTCTCAACTTATTTATTCCTTGTCTTTATGCTGAATCACATGCTTACTGGCATTGAATTTCTTCTGAATGTGAGGTAGTCAAAAGTCTTTATTCAGGATGTGTGTAAATATATTAATTTTAAAGTTCCCAGATGTGGTGGGTTAAATCTTTAACATGTCTTTCAGTTTGATCTCTGTAAATCAAACTGCCACCAGATTTCACCAAATGAGAACAGAGAAGCTGCTAAAGGAAGATGTTTGGTTCACTGTTGCTGCTGATTAAAAGCATAGTGATAAATGTATGTTAGGCATTTACTTATTACTGGCAAAAATAGGTTTCTGCTTCATGTGGTGCCACAAATTTACTGGTTTTGTTAGATAGCTGGAGCCTATTTTGCCTGATGCAGTATGAAAAAAAGAGTTAAATGAGTTAAAGTTGGTAAGGGCAGTGTTCTCTTCTAAGGACGTTATCTGCTGTATTCAGCATGGTTTGAACAGCAAAACCACCATACTGCCCTGAAAACCTCAGCCAGAATCTTAATTGTTTACAACATTTTACTGGGAAGACTCTTGAGATATAAGGAGAGTTTGCAGAGCTAGCAGTTAGGAGGAGAAAGACATGCTTTTTGCTTCTCACCTGACTGTATTTGAAAAGTAGCAGAGTCACTGTGTAACCATAATAAAAGCTTCTTGTGCAGCCATTTCCAGTCTACCAAAACTTCGCAAAGTGTAGTAGAACCTTCAGTCTGGGTGAAAGGCTGAATTTTAATATTTTCACTCCCCATTTATTTGGAAATTCTAAGATTTTTGTGAAATGCTATTAGTAATATCTTACTAAAAACAAAGGGAATTCTTATGCCCTCATTTTACAAGGGATTCCAGTGGCAACTAGAATCGCTTCCAGCAAGGTATATTATTTACTTTTTATTTTGCATGCCTTTTCTCTAATTCTGTTTTGCTAAAGAACAGATTGTTCAGGAATTGTAATTCTGGGAAGTCTTCTAGCCACCAGCTGGGAGCACTGGTTCCTTGGAAAGGTGGGAATCAGCTATAAAATCATAGTCATAGAAATAATTAAGGCTGGGAAAAGGGACCTCTGAAGGTCATGTGGGCCAACCTCTTAGAGTAGAAATCACTTCAAACCTGATCAAGATGCTCAGGGCATTGTTCATTAAGTTTTGAAAATCTCCAACAGAGACTTGACAACTTTTCTGAACTACCTATTCCAATGTTTAACCACGTTCATTGTGAAAAATTGTCCTTGGTTGTAGTCAATATCGTGTCTGTTGTCTCTTGACCTTCCGCTGTGCGCTTAAGTGTACACCATCGAAGTATTGCACAGCTCTGATCATCCCTCCATCTGGAAAAAGGATTTTCTGAAGCACATCACACCACCTTTTCTATTCTTACCCTTTATAACAACCTGTATGTGAAGGATGAGGCATACTTGAATCTTACCTTGATGTGAATCTCAACAGTATAAATCTAGCCTGTGAACCTCTTCAACTACATGTCCGTCTGGGTTACAAACAACTGTTTTCAGTGTTGTGGTGACACTCCCAGAAGAGCAGTGTGGAAGGATGCAGCATCTGGCAGACACCAACTAGTCTGCTTGGGATCCACACTGCCAGTTTTGAAGGAGCCTGAGGTGAAGCACAAGGTCTGAAAAAGGTTTTGCAAGCATTAACTAGAAAGAGTGTGAGATAGAAGTTGTTGGAAGTGATCACAGGAGGGATTCAATCAGTGGTGGAGGCTGAGGGTAGGATGCTCAGCCTGGAGCTAGGCTGGCCAGAGAGAGATGGTGGTGGTGGTGGGAGCTTCCTCAGCAGCCAGGGGACCTGGATATAACCTGTGAAGGGGTGATGAGGGCATATTATTTTCGAGGTAAGGCAAGCATATCCTCAGGGAGGGTTTCTGATCCAGTAATGATTTTGAGGGAAAGAACCATACTTTTTGTTCTCAGTTGGGTTTAAACTGAACTTTTTCTGCTCTCTCCAGGAAATCCATTTGACTTGGTAGATTAGAAACACACTGCTAGCTCCAGAGAAACCATCTTGCACAGGATAAAATTCTCCATGGTGAAAGTTCCTCTGAGTGAGTAGTCCCCAAAAGTTTGGCTTTCCAGTTACAGGTGTTTAGTGGTATCAAAGCAAATCAACCATTCAGTGACAACATGAATATAATATAATTGTAACAGATATTCATGTAGAGAAAGCAGCCTTTAATCTTCTGTCCTGCCTGATGCCACACTGACCAACTCGTTCTTTTTTGGTGCAGTGGCCATAGCTCCAATGAAATACTGCTTTGCCTGTCTTACATGCAATGTAAAAGCTCTTTGCTAATCAGCCTTTTCAAACCAGACCATTAAAAAAGTTACTTCTGTGTCTTCAGACCTTGTCATTACAGGTCCAGAGAGGAGATTGCATATCTGAAAGGACTGACAGGAAACCTTAACCTTTCAGGACTATCTAAAACTGGTTCAGTACAGCTGACAGTGGTTTGTGTAAAAATGACTAAATAGCCTCAGGTTTTGCTGGAGATTACTGCCCAGATAAAGGACCCACAACAAGTCTTTAATTGTTGGGTCTCACTGCTACTAGTAATTCTCACAGGAATAAGAAGCAACTGATAGAGTCTGTGGAAAGAAAATCCATCAGTCTTATTTAATGTGAAAAAATCCACCCGTTCTGGGTCTTCCAATGACAAGAGAAACACATTCTCTGTTCAGGTGGTATTGTGGTTGTTAATAGGAGAGTATCTACTTTTCTACCACCACTAAACATGTCTTTTCAGCTACCGTTAGTTAATCATACAACAGTTTTACTGCTACAAGTCACTTTGCAGTCCCCACAGAATATTCTCAACTGAAGACCTCTTACTACATTGTTTCACTCTTTTTTTTTTTTTACTTTTTTTTTTTTCCCTGATAAATGTATAACCCTGAATGAATTGTTGCCACCTTGTTTACAAGATCCTTTTAAATGCTTTCCCTAGTGCTGGGAGCACATCTTTCTTTTTCTTTGTTCAGTTTTTCCCCTTGACAACCGAAAACAACAATAATAAAAAGTGCCCAAGAGCTATTTTAATTCTTTATAGTTATTATAATTGCAGTTTTCATGGGATTTCCCTGCTGTTCTTTGGAAGCAGACAGTAGCTTCCATATTGAAGCAAATCTGTGGTACACAGTAAAAGAGTGTGAAATAGAATGGTGGTGGTTTAGTTATAACCTAGATATTTATCAAAAGATATCACTTTATTGTGTTAAAATTAATACCCTGTGGTAATGGTTACGGCCTCCAGTCGAGAACTTAATTTCCACTTAAATTCACAGTACCGAGCACAACATAATACTGATCCAAAGTATAAAGAGGTTAATGCCTACTGAAATTTTTAATACAAATATTTATCAACCTTTTCAAACCTATGGGGTTTTTTTAAATCTAAGTGCTTTAAAAAAATCCTTCTAGAGACCATCCTGCTTGTTTAGGTGGCAGAATGCCTTTCAGAAGATAGTCAGTAGCAAATACAAGAATTAAAATTTTACACAAGGCCCATTGTGTAATGTTTTGGTAGAAGTATTTAAGAATGGAAGAGGACTCAGATTATTGTTATAGTGGACTGACTTTGAGAAAGAAATTCAGAACAGTAACTCAACAGACTTATACATGTCTCTTCTGGGTTTCTTGGTCGTTGAACTGTTGAGGCTTAGAGATTCATAGCAAAAATATATTGGTTCCTATCACTGTAATACAACAGAAATGTATTATTTCTAACAACATCTTAATATGACAATTATTAATAACTAGCTTTTTTAAAAGGTAGCATTTGCCTGAAAAGCAAAGTTATAACAATGAATAATTCAGTCTGTTTGCATTCTGATCGATTTTGAAATAATTTACTTGTCATAAATATTCTGTTATAACTCTCTATCAAATGTCTGCTGGGTTTTTTTTATAAAAGCTGTCAGCACAAAAGACCAAACTGTGATTCTGTTATTTACGAATAGCGGCACTGCGGTAAATAACAAAAGAGGTAAATACATCTGTTGGGCAAGCTCACCTGCTTTGCTACAGAACTGGTTGTTACCCCTGTTGCCCAAATCAGAAGAGGATATCCACACAGATACCTTCAGTTATGCCACATTGTAGTGTCTTACTTTGCTGTTCCATGGTTGCTACTCATGGAAAATTGCTGTTCATTAGGAATGGCAGCAAAACTTGGCCTCAGGGACTGAAACATTGTTATGAAATGCATTTTCAAAGGAGCCTCTACTAACCTCTAAATTGGCCCTGAGTTATTTACAGGTGTGAAACTGCATTCATCAAAGCCAGGGCTAGCCCATTTGGTGCATAGGAATGGTTACACATGCTTAGTTTGGTTTAGTGTTCTGTGAATTACACAAGCACAGAGATTTTCTTCCTTTTTTTTACAGGCAGTGGAAAAATTACCTTCATTTCAGTGTTACAACAAGGGCATGCTGACATTACTGGGATTGACTACTCACAACTGTGGAGTTGGTCATCTTGCTGAACAGTGGATCTGAGCCCCAGTCCCAATCCTGTAAAATTACCTGAGAGTATTCCCACAGGCACTGGGGGCATAGAATCAATCACTGTTACTATAATTAATGGTAAAAGATGCATTTAATTCTGTGGGAATGTGGAATTGTTTAAATGCTGATTAAGTGCTGCAGGCCAAATACCAAGATGGGAACAATTCCTTTTAAATAACGTCTTGAACAAAGAAAAATTCTTGCTCTCCAAGCATTTCTATAATTGATATTTTATTTGTTTATGAGTGAGCTTTTATGGCCATCCTGAAAAGAAATCTTGGGCATACATACTTTATGGGTTTTATAGAGAAATTTTCACACATTTCTGGAATTCAGACACTTTCAAAGTGGGTGGTGGAAGAGATTTAATGGAGCATGGCAAGAAAAGACAAAAAGCAAAGAATACCAGATAAACTGTAAATTATGTGGATAAGAAATGTACATTTATTCCAGATTCACTCAATGGCTGTGTGATTTTAGTTGATATACTGAGTTCGAGCTGAGTATCTCCCAAATGAAAAGAGTAAGCATCTACGGCTTGAGCTAAAAACTGCAGGCTCCTTCACTGGGACAGTAATAAGATCACATCCTTTGTGGTTGAGGCACAGGGGAGAAGATGAGGGAAACTGATGTCTACAGATGTTTTTGTTCTGTGCAGGAGATTATTTCACACAGTGTTTGCTGGAGACTGGAGCTGCTGGGGAGGTCATACAGGTTTCTGATTCAATGTTCCTGCTCCAGATTGCCAAAGTGGTTAAGCAACTGAGCTTTAACTTGGATCCATAAATAATAATCTCCAAAGAACATTATATTGCCTGGTGATCCAAGTCCTTGACACCTGGACACTTTTATTCTTCTGTCCCAGTGAACCCTCTGGACATTAGGAGGGGACAGTCTTACGACTGATCTGCTGGAGACTCTTTCATATGAGGAACAGAAGTTATCCTTGAAAGCTGGAACCATCACTACTAAAGACCAAACAGTCTAAAGAGTTACAACAGTGAGCTTCTCTCAACAGATGTATTTTTAGCTGTTCTTTCCAACTGTGGTAAAATTATGCTATGCAGAAGCATTACTTAATCAGGTTTGATTGTAGCCACAGCACAATTTAGTCTCTTTTATATACTGCTGCCTAGTCTAGACTACTAACTCACACAGTATTAATGCAATACAGATTAAAAGAATATTGTTAGAAAATACTGAAAGCAACCCTTGTTTATGTTCCACTCCCACTAAAACTGAAATTAAAATGTCTATTCTTCATCTACTGAATAGTCACTTCAATAGCATTCATTTAAAATTGCCTAAAAATTCTTAGATTGACATTCTGCAATTGTAGGTTAAAGAGAAAGGATTTGAATTATGCTATTTTTCTGAACTGAGAAACTACTGAATAAAATTTCTGTTCAGATAGAAAGGAAAGAAATTGATAGATTCCTTTTGTGTTTGCTATGGATTTTGTTCTCTTTCTATGAATATTCTAGGAAGCAAGGTAAGAGAAACACTGAATGTAATATAAATCCAGAGTATATTCATGAGAAACTGATTCTGAATTCTGAATAGCAAATATCCATACAGGGAACATGATTCTGCAAGAACAGAGCCCTCTTTCCAGTGCATTTTACTCTGTGAGACAAATTATGTATTTGTGCTTATCTGAAGGCTGAAGGCCCCTTTGCCAGAACAAATTATTCATTGAAATAGTTGCATTCAGTCTTCCAGGGCCTTGGCCTAAGAGAATGAATCTAGTTCCCATAGAAATCAATGAGTCTGAATTATGCCCGCTGTCTGATGTTCCTGAAACTAATATTGTATGAAAGTGCAGAGAAACTTCTTTTGGAAAAAAAGAAACCGATGACAGAATTTTTGGAGGGATGCAGAAAAGAATAAAAATCATTATCTGGATTTTGTTGGGTGTTTTTGTTCGTTGAGTTTTTAGGGCAGACAACTGCTATGTATAACTTCCTAAGGAGTAAAAATTCCCTTCATTATGTAGTTTTAAGCATATGTGCTATGAATTTTACGAACAGGATCAAACATGTCTCAGCATCAAATCTGCTGACTCAGGACAAGGGAATAGCGAGAGGATCCCATACAATTCCCTTGCAAGGGGAAACAGAGTTTGGGAAGGCTCATAAAACATCGGTTCCTCTGTGTCCAGAACATAACACAATTCTCCAGTCACAAATATATTGATAACAGCATTGGAAAACTGGTCTTGTATTGTCAAAATAAAGAATAAGGTCTTCAAAAATACATGAGGTTTGGCTCAGTCTGATGATGAGACATTTTTCAAGATTCTTTTTTTTTCTTTCTTTTTCTTTTCATAGCTGTTTTACCCATGTGTTCAAAGTTTTCTTTTGCTATGCTGAAGTTAGAAACTTGCTTCTGGAGAACAGAACCAAATAACATATCAAAACACGTAAATCCAAATAAGAGCATTTTAAAAAGATAAAACAGTGGGTGACACTATTCTGATCACTATAAACAATTTCCTGTGGCTCTGTTACATGGCAAAGAAGAGACTGAAGTCAACTTGGTAGTAGTCTACATTATGTGTAACAGATTTCTGATAGCAGACAGCTCTTTAACCAGGAAAAAAAAAAAAAAAACAAAACAAAAACAAAAAAAAAAAACAAAACAAAACCAAAAAAAAAAGGTATGGTTAAATAGTTGAAATCTGGAATTAAGCAAATTCAGGCAAGAAATGACCCTACAACATGTCAATTTCTTTGCCATCTGAAAACCTGATAATACCTAGATCTTAAGTATGTGTGATAGAGGAAAGTTAAGCTTAAGGGCTTAACTCTGTAACTAGCTGATGATGCTCTTTGACCTAAAATTTGGACATGCAACTTCCCTCTGATTTTAAAATGTAAGATGATATGAAAGACCTGAAGACCTCTGTTTCTGAACTGCTTGGACTACCCACCCCTGTTGTGGCTGTTCTTTTGATACAATTTATGAATCATTCTTGTGATTTTTCTCACATGTCTTTTACACTATATTTTGATTTTATTCTTAAAAACAGTTTCTGGCATCATGTGCTTATGCAAGAACATCAGTTTCTGTTAAAATAATGAGTTAATGATTTTTGAGAGAATATGGTTAATAATAAACAGTCTATGTTATACTATGACATATTTTTAAATACCTTGCTATTTGTCTCTAAGCCAGTTTTTATTGCACAGCACAAGACTTGTAAAGACTGTTGGTTAGAAGCTATCACAAAGTAGAACCCAAATTTTTAAGTTTACATAATACTTTTGATTTTTTTAGGTGAAGTGGGTTGAATGGAAAGCAATGAATATTTGGAATATCTTCCTTTTTTTTTTTTTTTCTCAATACCACCCTATTATTGCTGCACTCATTCAAGCTTTTCTGATTTTCAGTTACATACATGAAATTATGATACATAAGAATGAAAGTATACATGCCTCTGTATTTGTAAGAAAACAGACACTTTGAGAGGGGTGATTCAGGAGAAGTGTGCATCAATCTAGTAGAGATTTTTCAGCTATTCCAATAGTTCATTTGCTAGCTGTTTATATCCTATTTTTCCCTGTTCTGTAATATTCAGTGTATGCATGAAGTCAATATTTCCTTCTCTTTAATCCTCTTAGTTCTGCAAATATTATCTAGCTTGTGAAATATTTTCTTATTACTAGATAGGGTGTTAAAATAAACCTCCGAGTTTCCCAGTGTCATTAGAGATTCTAGATTTTTTCTTAGATTTTTATTAACTCTGTTTCTCTGTTCAGTTAATATAAATTAGATGTTCAGCTGGTGTTAGTCAGTTTAAACTGATGAAGCTTTGCAGATTTATGCAGCTGAATTTTTAGTTCATCATTTCAATAGTAACCTATAAAATCAGTTGCCTGTGCACATGAAAATTAATCCACACACAGTGTGGATTGAATGATCCTCACCTATGCTGGTAGTAAAGGGCCAAGAGTGAGTAAATACACGCACAGGTAATCTGGTAGTGAAGACTTGCAATTCTGGAATCTCAAATGAACGTTTCCACCGAGGACCACTCTATATCAAATGAAATAAATCCAGTTCTGCTCCATTGGGCAGAACTATATGTCAGATGCAAGTAAGACCATGTCTGATCTTACAGCATGATGGTTTAACCATGAGGTCCTACTCTACATTTTCTTCTTTTGCTAGTATTCAGTAATAGAAAACCCTGGGTATGTTTGTTATGAAAAGTATAGACTAAATAATTCACTTTCATAGCAGAAGTTGCGCACAAATCTATCCTTAAGGTTTAACACGATGTTACTTTCTGTTGCTTTCTTGAACCAGATGTTTGGTCATACTTTCTTGTTAGAGGTCTTCAAAACTAGCTGAACACAGACAATGTTCTTTACCCTGACCCAGTCGCTCTTTCAGATTTATATTTTTGTGGCAAGTACACTAGTGTGGATTTTCCAATGGCTTCTATCCATGTTTCTTTGTTTCGTTTCTCTTCCCCTGTTCTTGCTGAGATCTGGAGAAAGGGAAAGGATCTTCTTACTGTCTTATTCACCTGCTGAAAAAGACATACAGAGGGAACATCTCAAAACCTGTAGAAATGGGAGCAACAATTTGAAGATTAAAACCTGTGCAGTTGTTTGATTTCATCAGGGCAGGGTGTTGTTTGTGGCTCCATTTGCTATCTCCATTTTATAATAGAGAAACCAATAGAGATGACTTGTCACTGAGATTTCAACAGCATGTGGGAAACTAAGAGTCAGCCAGGATCCAGTCATTCACTAATTTCAGAATCTCCAAACTTTTCACCCAGCTATGTTTTTCAAGTGCTGCTTTCCAAAAGATGATGAGAAATGAAGTTGACTGGTGAAGGCAAGTGCAACATTTCTTATCGTGAGAAGTAAATAGAATAGAATAGAATAGAATAGAATAGAATAGAATAGAATAGAATAGAATAGGTCAGTAGGAAAGGACTTACAACAATCATCTTGTCCAACTGCCTGACCACTTCAGGGCTGACCAAAAGTTAAAGTATGTTATTAAGAGTTTTGCCCAAATGCCTCTTAAATAGTGACAGGCTTGAGGCATTGACCACCTCTCTGGGAACCCTGTTCCAGCACTTGACAACCTTCTTGGTAAAGAAATGTTTCCTAATGTCAAGTCTAAATCTCCCCTGGTGCAGCTTTGAACCATTTCCATGTGTTTTGTCACTGGATACCAGGGAGAAGACATCTGCACCTCCCTCTCCACATTCCCTCCTCAGGAAGCTGTAGAGAGCAATGAGGTCACCCCTCAGCCTCCTTTTCTTCAGACTAGGCAAACCCAAAGTCCTTAGCTGCTCCTCATAGGAGCAGCTATTAGTAGTTAGGGTTTATAATTAATGCAGTCTATGCTTGTCTGTTCATACTGAAACAGAAAATTGAAAACTAAATGTTACCAATGAATTGAAAGTTAATGTTGAATAAGATGGTTATTTGGTACACGGAGTGAGTGAAGAATATTCACATAGCTTGAGCTCAAAAACTGCTACTTGCTGTTGTGATACTGGAACACAGTACATATAATTACATTTAGTGCCTACTTTAAAAAGAGAAAGAAAGAGACACCACAGTTTTGTGGGCACAATTTATTACAGGCACAAATGCTAATATTTTGATGGTAGTCCACAAAACAAACAGTCAGAAGTCTAAAAGCTAAAACATTTGAACCTGCAATTTAGTGCAGAGATTTGAATGTGGATTCATAATTATTTTCATTTGCAAGTCTATTTGCCCTCAAACATCAATTGCTAGCTTGTTTATTAAAGCATTTGGTAATTTAGACAGTTTCCCCACAAATTGATGTATGCCTTCATTGTTCTGTGGCCACGGCAACAGAAAATATTACATCATATTATTATAAATGTTACTCTTTAATTGTTTTTCTAAAACAAGATCTTGCCAAAATATTTTCCTTTGGTGAGGTTAAAGAAAAATAAGAAGTGTCAGACTGCACCAGTTTAGCAGTTGCAGAAACGTACACATCAAGGTTTGCATTGCTGAAGCAATAGCAGATATTTTCATGTGCACATCTGTTCTTTGATGTATATAGATTCCTCAACCTAGATCTGTATTTGTATTCACAGCTGTATAATTATTGTCTATTGTACTGAGAAAGGGGACAATTACATCCCAAGTGGAAATCACAAGTATGTCAGAACAAGACTTTCTCTTTATTTGGTTAAATACTTCACCTGTCAGCAGCCTTCCACATCACCGAAGTCACAGGGACCAGTGTGACAACATGGCAAGCCTGACCAGCAAATGTCACCTGCATCCTTGTATCCTCATGCAATGTGATGTGGGACAAGGTCAGCACTGAGAATAGGGATTATTCTGTTAGCTTTATAGGAGAAGGCTGACAGCATGCAAATCAGGGATCAGTAAAACGAATGAATTTACAGAGATTATGCATACTCCCACCTGCACCTCCAGAGAAATGAGGAATCGACTTTTTAGGTACACACCACCTTGGTATCTGCATGAATTCATGCAGGAGAGGAAGTGAAGGTGGGTAAATAGTGTGCTCCATCATGTTGTTTTCCTGAACTATTTCACAGAGGCTTACCAAAGGAAGGAATGTCTGGCTCTGTTGGAGGTGATGGTATTGGAGGGAAAGAACAGCTGAGAGGATGACTGACAAGTGCAGTGGCTGGTAGAAATTATTTTATAAACATATATATTAAAATATGTACATATGTATATGTGAATGTGTTACAAAGACCTAAAATAATGAGTTGATCACATTCGCTATTACTCAGCTCTCTCTGATTAAGACCTGTTTTATAAGAAGCCAGATGCTAGCGCAGAATGTGAATAAAACAAGCTGATATCCAGGATTTCCTTTGGAATACACAATGTTGGGTGACTGCCAGACTGCCCTTTTCACACATCAGGATTTTGTACCCAGGGAGAGGCCTGTGTGTGACATGGTGGGAATCTAACACTTGCAAATCTTTCAGATTATTGGTTCAAACCAGTATTTCCACAAGCTGTTACATTTTTTTGTAACTGCAGCTAATTTGCACTCACAAAGGACATATACCCTCTCCTGCCTCTGAAACATCAAAGGCAGGCTGGTAACGAGATAGTGGTGAGCAGAGCTGTAACTGACTGCTTAAAATTGAGGGTAGCAATAATGGCAAGGTGTAATGAGCTGACTGGTAGCCATCCTGAAATACATTCAGTGCCTAGGAGATTGGCAGGAGGTACCCCAAATGGCTGAACCCCAACAGGCACCTACCGGAGCTCTCTATTTGGGAAGGTCATGGACTGCTTAGGGAGACTGAGTCATTGTCTTTTTTCCAGGTTAGCTCATACCTGGTAACATATCCTCCTCTCAGAGGACCCCCTAAAATTGGTGTGGTGAGGAGTTCACGCTCGTGACTTCTGTCACACACTCAAGAGGGGGAACTCGAAGGACTTTGCGGTGTTCAGGTGGTGACACAGGGACACTGAGGGCAGCAGTGGCAGAAGCTCGGACAGCAAAACAGGCAATCCTGGAGGCAAAAGACAAATGAAAGGAGAAGGCAAAAGTAGCTGCAGGAACTAATGAAAAATCAGCTTGATATTCACTCCAAAAGCATTAGAAATGACTGTTATAGCTGTTGGAAGTTTTCTTCCAGAATATGAGTTGTAAACACGATGCTGCAGTCTGCGAAGTTTTCACCAGTTCAAATCAATGACGTAGCTGCTTTAGGGCAGGTGGGAAAAGAAAGAGCAGATGGGCAATAGTAACAAGAGCTTCTGAAGCAACATCATATTGGGTTTTTTATGCTATTTGCTCTTTATTTTATGAGCATTTGACAGATAAAGAACACTTTGGAAAGTAACTTACGTTTCCATTTTCCAGGTATGCAGCATCTTATGTAGGCTTTATGTCTCTGGATTCCTAAAGTGTTGTTCATCTGTATCTGTGTGTTTGGTGAATTAATTTAAATGCTTTAAACCGTAGGCCTATGGAAACAAAAATTAAAAAGTGTTTCTCTTAGAAAAAAAGCATAGACCAATAATTATTATCATTCAAAGTTTTGAATTTCACTTTCTCTAAATAAACACAAAAAAGATTCTATGAAGATAGCTAATCAGACACTGATTCATCCATATATTCACAGGTTCCTCATCCTCCTGAGCATCACTGATTAAAAGACAAGAGAATATCAGTATAATGCGGATATGATGGATTGGAGATGTCAGAACAAGGTTCTTTCAAAACTCATTATTTCTTTTGAGCTGTTTAAGAGCATTCTGCAAGCATCTCTGCTGTTTGTGCAATGAGAACAACATATCCCTTGCTCAAGTAATAATCAAACTAAGTTTAATGACCATTGTAGACCCAGACTTTCCTTTTCAGGATCAGTTCAGGACTCTTGGATAAATCATATGTGTTTCACTGACTTCCGTAAGGTTCTCAATATGATTTGTCCTGATCTGCAATGGCAGTAATATTCAATATTGTTTCATTGGATATGCAAATGTCAGCAATGGGCAATGGTTCTCAGGAGAAAGGAAACCTTTATTGTGTAAATTATCAGTTTTAATGACAAGCCCCATCCTTCAGGTGATCAGTCCAGTCTCTTCCACCCCTTTTTAATATATCCTTGGCAGCTTAAAGTTCCCATTATTTGCTTTAGTTGTTTCTGAGTGTGCTAAGCATCACTGAAAATGCCAAAATCTGTCATTGTAGTTGCCTTAGACTGAACTTTTCAGTTGAAGTAGGCATTCAACTCACAGCAGACTTAATAACTGTTGGCACAACTCCTGCAGATTTCTTGGAGGAGAGGCTGTGAAATCTGGGAATGTCTGTCCCCTTCCACTTTCAGCCTTGTTTCCTCAGAAGTTACTAAACTGCTTCAGGAACTTCTTACTCTGGTGCTTTTAAGCACTGGAGTGTGGAATTTACAGGGAAATAGTTGTAGACAGAACCCTACAAACAGTTTGGGAAAAATTGTTCAGCTCTAATAAAAAAGGAAATCAACATTATCTCAAATCCCTTATCTCAAATCACACAACATCATTGCCAGATTATTCATTAGAAATAACGAAGTAAAATTCTATATAACCTTGAAAAAAAAGAGAAACAGCAACATGCTATGTAGCAACCTGCCACCAATGCTAGAAAGAGTATTGCTGCTAATGACTACAGGGCTAAATCCATGCACTGTGCATAACGCCACATAGGGTTAACCTACAGTAAATACCTGACAACTTGTCTTTCTTACTCTCTGGCAACACTTGTATAACTTGCCATGCCAGTGAAGTCATACTGGATTGAGTAAAACTAGTTCAAACCAAATATGCAGAGAAACATATTTGTCATTGCACTTAGGCTGACAGCTGTAGCAATTTTCTCTGAGCAGACACACACAGCTTGATGACAAAGAGGGAAGCTTGTCTGGATTTTTAATTGCAGAGTTCTGTTGCAAAGGCCACCGATAATGGGCCTCTGATTTTAAGAAGGATTAGGAAACAATCAAAAACAGGTGGTTTGTTTGGATTTAATATGCATGAATCATTAGCAATTTCTAACAGAATTAAGGAATAAGCTTTTTAGATTTTTCAAGAGGAAGCAGAAGCTATTATAAAATTCAATGTAGGATAGAAGTAGCATGATAATAAAGAATGGGTCACTACTTTACAAATAGTATAGGGAGAATTCATTAAAATCAGTAGCAATGGTACAAGGAAGACTTCATTTTCACGACCATTTAACTGATCACTGTGACATTGACAGCAGTATTAAAGGTCACTTATTGAATTAAAAGAGTTATTCTGATCTACTTGTATGATTTCACACTGAAAGCTCACACCATTAAAAATATTGCAAAGGAGTAAACTATCCGTGTAGGTGCCTCCAAGTCCACAGCAAACACTAGGCAAATCAAATTAACTTAACATGTGACAAACAAGTACTGAACTAACTCATGTGACTTTGCATTTGCTGTTCTAAGAGTGACCCTGGACTATTACGACGGCTCAGATAATGCACGTTGACTGGCTATTCAGTAGCAACTTGTGTATGGCTAAACAGTGACATTAAAATGTTTTGCTGAAAATATTTATATCTAAGCATTACTGAAAGAACAGTGAAAATCCGTATCTACTCTTCACTGTCAGCAGAAACCATTTCTAAAGTATAATTTTCATTACAATTAAAACATATGTATAGAAATTCTTTTTGATAAATCAATAAATAACTTCCCTATATTCCCAATACTTGTATATGTATCATCTCAGTTCCCTTTAAACTGCAGCTATCGTGGAGTCCCTTTACTCCTCAGAGCTTACTAGTGATTCCTCCAACCCATTACTAGACATTTGTCTTGTTTCTCTTCACCTCTAAATTCATACAGGGATTAGAGCAATTTCTTTTCTCTCACTCCTTACTAAAGCTCTCCCATTTTGACTTCCACTGCAGTGACACTGTTATACCACCTTTTTTTAGTAAGCTTTTTACTCAGTTGTCTTGCAGAACCTCAGCCTTGTTGTTTTGACAATGTCACTGATGGTAATGCACTTGCAAAGCCATTTTCTCTTGTAGTTTTTACAGGTCTCTACTGTCTCCTCTCTCTATTCCTAACTCTCCGATTGCTCCTTTAGGGGGTCTACATCATTCTCTCTTTGTTGCACAGTGTACTTCCAGTATAGCCTCCCTGGGGAAAATCAACTTATGACATATTTTCACCTTCCATTTCTCTGCTGGTGAATGAAAAACCTACCTTTCCAATCTCATATCATGATGTGTCAGCATGACATTACCTCTGCTTTTCTGCCCTAACATAAAATTTAGCAAGACAAAACTGAACTCCTAGCTCAGGTACTGAGGATGGATATTTTTTCCCCATTGTGAAATGTCTTGGAAGATATTGGCCTCCTTCCACCCTGCATGTGAGAGCTCTTGGACTGAAAAGCCTTCCTTAATGTCTACAATTGAAATCTGAGAGGATGCCTTGCATCTTATAGGGGATCCTGAGTTGAACTATGTACCTGCTTTTCCTACACAGAGGTGTCAAAGATGCAAGAGGTTTATCAGCTCACGGGACCTGCAGCCCAGACAGAGGAACACATGGAGTAACAGGAAAATTAAATAAATCTCCCAGCCATTTGAGAGTAAAACCACAACTTTCTGTTCAGTAATTAGAAAAGGTTTGCTACCAAGAATTTTCTCTTCTACAGTCTTCATTACAGTAATCATTTCATCTTCATGTCTCCTTAGAGTACACAGATTATTCCTTCAGTTCCCAATGTCACTCAGTTCTCTTATTTAGTATCTTCACCACACAAACACCAGTTTCACAAATGAATATCAAGCTGTTTGTGAAATGTCTAAGGGACTCCTACTTGTGAATTAAGGTTTCTGAATGTCTTCTTGGTTTGGTTAGCCATGCTGTCCTGTGGGCATGGTATGTTCTTCCTAATGGATCTGTGAACCCACTCTCTCAACTCTTCCCCTCAGGATATCCTACACTACCGTACATTCCCTTCAAACTCATGTTTAACAGGAACACAGACTAAGTGTTGGTTTCTTTTTTTTTTTTTTTTTTTTTTTTTTAATGGGCATAAAATATAACACTCTTGTAAAACGGTATTCTATAAGAATTGCCCATCAAATACTGTTTGGATATGAGGGAGGCAGAATGTGACCCAAAGAAGCAGGTATATAGTCAAAGACTGAAGGGGAATGGATACATTAAGTAAAAAGGTGTTCTTATTATGGAAGCAGTTTTAATACTCAAACCTCTTTTTAATATATTTAATAATGGCAATATTTGAAAGTCATTAACAGAATTTATGATGATCGGTTCAGATCTTTCACGAAGAATATGTTTGTACTACAAACTGGCAGTGACACAGTAAAATAAGTCCATTACAAGAAATCAATGTGGTTTTTTTAGGCATCATTACAGTCTTACTTTGTGTGTTTTCTCTTGTATCTTAGGTAAATTAAATTTTTAAAAAAATCACTCTAAAAACATTTTTTTCCCCACAAATACCAAACTAGAGTAGTTTGTAATGAACAATGCTGGATAAAAACAAAGCAGAAAGAAAGACAGCAGTAAAAGCAAGCTTCAAATGAATAGATCATTAATACAGTATATCCATGTAACATTAGCTTTATACAGCCTGTCAGCTTACAGTTTGATGCATCTTCCAGATGCATCTTCCAGATGCCTCGAACTCACAGAACATGAAACTTCTGTAAAACCTAAATTAAGACAGCAATATGTGACATAATAGCTTTGGTAAATTGCTTCTTGTTCACAGGGTGGTTTCTGGAATTGTGAGGATTAGTCCTTCACATCAAACATCAAAGCAGCTGGCACAGACAGAAAAGATAAACTCTGACCTTTGTGAGCTTGTTCACGTCACTTCTACCCATTTAAATTCCAGTTAGGTTGATCAGAAGAGAGAGAGAAAAGCTTTAAATTACATTATTAACAATAGGTTAAATCTTAGCCTGCTGATTAAATCAATTTCTCCCAGATAAAATCATAATAGGCATTGGCTGTATTTGTCTGACAGGAAACATGTCATTGGTAATGCTTTGTGTTGCCTTTAATGAGTCTGATTGTCATCTTCCAGCAGGGAGAGCACTAAAGGCACCTGCAGGTCTGGGTGAATGGAATCACTTATCGATCACATTGTCAGGCCTGTCAAGCATTTAGGAACTACTGAACAAGTACATAAAATCAATGTGATCTTGTATTTATATGGAGGCTCCCCAGATTAGTCAGCTGATTGAAAATTTTGACTGAATTAGTTACACGCTAAATATAATTTCCAAAATTTCCACAATGTTCATGTTTTAAAACAATCTAGTTGTTGAATAGAATGTGTGATTTTTTTTGTTTTGTTTTGAAGAAAATAAGATTTTTTTTATCATTTTGGCCAGCTTTATCTCTGGTAGAACTGCAACCTACCCATTTATTTTTTTCCCCTACAGGAAAATTACTTGTTAACTGCTATTTATTATTTATATTTAACTCCTGCTCCCCATTCACTAAGAGATAGCTCCATTTTAGCAATGATTTTTACTACTGCTCAGCCGTGCTATAAAAATGAGACTGTTCTAGAGAGACAGTAAGCAGGCGAGTGCCTCATCTTCCTTAAGAAAACTGCATACTTGCACATGAGCTCCTTGTTGTCCAAATCACCTTCCTGGGAATGGAGCAAGGAGAAAGGAAGGAGAGCAACCCCAGTGAGGAGGTACAGAAGGAGGGACCCTCCGCTACTCCAGTTCAGCCTGCTCCAGCAGCGGAGGCGGGGTTCTGGGTTGATGAATGCACAGTTGAGCCCTGAGTCTTTGAAAGGCTTTGGAGTTATTTGGAATGGAATAAATAACATTAAATTAGCAGTTCTGTGTCACACCCTGAAGCAGGCTTCTTTACAATGGACAAATAACACATAATAAATAAAATATATTTGTGTGTGATGCAATGCATTTCCATTTCTAGTCTTTTGTTTATTGTTATCATTTCTGTTTTCCCTCTGTCACTCCACACACACATTTTATAATTGATTCACTGGATTTCCATTCATATCCTACCCTTCCCTCACTCCATTATTTGGCCCAGGGAGTCACTTTCTCCTTACTACCTTCCACCTCTATCTTATTCCTTCATGTATTTGCCTTATTTGTAGTCCTTAAGCTCAGAGAGGAATAAAACTAATTTAATTCAAGCCTATGTCCAAAAATGGCTTATTCAATTCAAATGTATTCTTTCTGCTGGTTTTGATACATGACATTTTTTCTTTGCAGATGGATAGAATTCGTGCTTGGACATGAAGTGTATTACCAAGTTTGAAAGGCACAATCTTTCTCTTTTTTTTTTAAATCTTCATCTCATCAGTGCTTCAGTCATTCCTACACTTTCACTGTACAACCTTGTTCCACCACTGTGCCTTTGGAGTCAGATTAGTTCTCTGTCACTTTCAGTAGGAGTTAATCAGTTAAAACTTTGCTGTATGTGGTGGGTTGATCCTGGCTGGACACCAGGTGCCCACCAAAGCTGATCTGTAACTCCCCTTCCTCAGCTGGACAGGGGAGAGAAAATATAACAAAAGGCTCATGGGTCGATATAAGAACAGGGAGAGATCATTCAACAATTACTGTCATGGGCAAAACAGACTCAACTTGGGGAAATTAGTTTAATTTATTACCAGTCAAATCCCAGTAGGATAATAAAAAATAACAACTAAATCTTAAAACACCTTCCCCCCCACCCCTCCCTTCTTCCCAGGCTCAACTTCACTTCCAATTTTCTCTACCTTCTTCCCCAAGCGGCACAGGGGTATGGAGAATGGGGGTTTGTGGTCAGTTCATCACCTGTTGTTTCTGCTGCTCCTTCCTCCTCAAGGGGACAACTCCTCACATTCTTCCCCTGCTCCAGCCTGGGGTCCCTCCCACAGGAGACAGTCCTACATGAACTTCTCCAACATGAGTCCTTCCCACAGGCTGCAGTTCTTCACAAACTGCTCCAGCATGGGTCCCTCCCACAGGGTGCAGTCCTTCAGGAACAGACTGCTCCAGCATGTGCTCTCCACAGGGTCATAGCCTCCTTTGGGCATCCACTTGCTCCAGCATGGGGTCCTCCCTGGGCTGCAGGTGGAGATCTGCTCCACCGTTAACCTCCATGGGTGCAGGGCACAGCTGCCTCACCATGGGCTGCGCCACGGGCTGCAGGGAAATCTCTGCTCCAGCACCTGGAGCACCTCCTCCCCCTCCTTCTTCACTGATTTTGGTGTCTGCACAGTTATTGCTCTCACATATTCTCACTCCTCTCTCTGTTTGCAGCTGGGCAGTTTTTTTCCCTCTTCTTAAATATGTTATCAGAGAGGCACTGTCACCATCACTGATGGGCTCAACCCTGACCAGCTGTGGGTCCATCTTGGAGCTGGCTGGCATTGACTCTGTCAGACATGGGGGAAGCTTCTGGAAGCTTCTCACAGAAGTCACCCATGTAGCACCCCTGCTATCAAAACCTTGCCACACAAGCCAAATACACTGTAATAGCACGAATACCACAATGGGCAAGTTCACTGTAATTGAAAGTAATATACAATTTTAGCAACCATTCATGTATCAGGTGGGGATAATAAGCATACTGCTAGGGAAAACCTCTTTCTAGTCCACATGTTGCTTGCAAAGTCTCTCCCCAGAAGCTTCCTGGATAAGCCCTTCTTCCTCCTAGCTATGAAACAGAAGTTCAGAGATCTTCAAGTCTTCTCACACTCCAGAAAAAGAAAACCTCAAATTCTGCCCTCTTCATGCAGGTACATGGCTTATGGTCTGAATCTGGGGGGAATCTTCATTGTATAATACTGAAGTTGTCCCAAGTCCTAGATGTCTGAATTTTAGAAGATAACACAGTATTTAACAGAATGTGTGTCTAAAGACTGCAGATATCATTGTAAACATGTTTGAAATTTAGACTGGGTTGATAATAATACAACTGTGGCAGATTTAAACTTTTTAAAGTAAATTTGAAGAGTTCACAAGATGTTCTTGGCAATAATGAGGCTGTGACTGTAGAGTTCTTATCTGATGATTAATGAGAACTCTAAATTAAAACTCTTAATTACATGTCTTTATTATAACAGGTAGATGAATGCACAGTAGAAGTAGTTGGTGGGGGAGGAAGAGCAATCTCTAAGGATGCTTACATGAACTCATGGGTGATTGTTTAGAATCAGAATGTTCCAGGGCACATTACTCCACAGCCTTTACTGGAAATAGTAATAGAGATACAGCTGAATCATCCACAAACATCACATTTTACTTAAATTAGTGAGAATTTTGCTTCTTTGGCAAAAGCAGGATTGAGATCTTGGGTTTTAGGTTGCCATGGCCAACATAGAAAGCAGCATCTAACTGCAGATGCATAGCCAGGTTTCTGATAAAATGTGTGCAGTCTGATGTTAGCACAAAGGAAAACACTTGTCATCAGTGTCATTGATTTGCTGAAGTACAGCATGAGTGCTTCTCTTCCTTCCTTGATCGTTCCTACCCAGTGGTGTCTGTATCTGTAACATCCTCTTCCCCTGTATTTTCTGATTGCCACATAAGACTTTTCAAGAGAGTTTCTGTGACTTCTTACCTGTAACGAGTCTTCTCTAACCTAGACTGCTATTGTTTTGAAGCTGAACTGATAGATCGATCCAAAACAACAAGCATCTGAAACTACTGGGGAAAAAATCTTTGAAATCAAGCTATATTCATGGCTTTTTAGTTTATTTCATCTTTGTTAGCATCTCAGAGAACCAAAAAACAAGAGTTGTACACAAGCAGAAAGTTCTTGCCCCCAAATCTGGTCTGTGCATTTTCATGCAGCACATTACCTTCACTCTCCCTCAGCCTACCTTTTGACATAGATACCATTTCTGTTCATCAGTTTTTCTTTATCAGTTCTGTTAAATGGTGGGACCAGAAATGGAGCACACTGACTGTGAAAGGTGGTGCCCTCTCTACCCCAGTTTTACATATAGTCTTACAAGGCAGTGCATAGGGGAGCATCATGCCCTAAGCTCCTGTCTAGTTTGCTAATACTTCTCCCTCCTGCAGCAGATAGCTATAAATTGGGGAATGTCTGTATTCTTTATTTTCTCTCAGTAGGTGTCTGTAAATCAAACTCAGCAGGTATCTCCTCTATTTTCATATGACCTCAACAGTTGCATCTGCTAATAGCCCTAACCATCCAGATCCTCTTTAAATGACTGAATAAATTTTGGGAAATATTTTCATTTTCATGTACTATAAATAGACTGTAATTACTAGATACACAGATTAGGAACCTGTCCCCTGAAAGACTGCTAACAAACTCCATTTCTTACAAGTTGGGGCTTTCATGTTAACACTAGGATCCTGTTTGTTATGAGTTTGAAATTCTGGTATTAAAACACTTTATCTTCCAACTAATTTGTAAATTATTTTTGAATGTATTCTAATTATTTCTCCAAGATTCCAGTAGTTATGTACAGGAATCAGAATTTATAACTTTACAGAATGTGAGCTACCATTTGAATTTTAAAACAGCTTTTGATTATCAAGACAGTTTCAAACTAAATGAAAAAATAGATGCTAGCAGTCACTGCCATATAGACTGTGAGTTCCTACGTATTTTAAAATGTATGAATTGTGAATCCAGGGAACTTTGAAACCACATCAATTATTTTGCATCTGTCATTGCACACCACCTGCATAATGAGAGAGCAGAGGGCTTCATGATTTTTGAAACTCATTTCAGTGAATAGTCACATGAGTGCATTGTACTGTTCTCCAGACAGATGGAAAGCTAGTAATGTCCCAGAATTCAAAAATGACTTGTATTGAATCTTGGTTTATATTTTGCTTTGTTTGTTTGTTTTGTTACTTTGGCATATTCTGATATATCAAAAAACTGAGTATTTTTTCTAAAGAACAATTTAAATTATATACAGTTATATCCTTCTTTCTACATGCTGTTGAGCTGCCCCAGGGGAATTGAAAGCAGAATGTGATATACACTGTCTGAAAGGGCATATTTTCATATCTGCAGTTTCATTGTTTATTAGGTTTCAAAAAGACTCTGTAGCCAAATAAGTTAATGTATGCGAACATTTCAACACTCTCCAAAGACTTTTATTTGCATCACAGCAGTGTTTCTAAAAATTTGCACCAGTATTGGTGGAAAACACAAGGGCCAGAGCTGGCATAGTGAAGTTAATATTGCTATTGGCAAATGGCACACTCTGCAATTAACACAAGCTCTTAACAGCAGAGTATCAAAACTCTGCATCACTAAATACACTTGTACATAACTTAAAGAAATGTTGGTGCATTACTTCATAGTTCAAAAATCATCAAAAATAACACAATACTGATTGATAAAGACCACTTCTGAGCTAATTCACTGAAGCCTTCATTTTCCACTGCTAAGTACTTTGCGTGGTCATTTATACCAGTGTCATTTATACCAGTGTGAGGCAATCTAACATCTTGCAGCCTTTTAACACCTGTGTGAAAGTGTAATAACCTTTGCATTAGTCTAAATATTATGTGCAGGCCAGAAGGTACTTGATCCTTAGCTTTTGAAGAACTTTCACCTCTCTCAAGTCAGATGGGTGCCCACAAATGAGTCAACTGGAGACAATGACTGAAAAGAAGAACTATGCTGCAACTGCCTGCTAAGAGGTAAGGGTAAGGCCTCACTGTGTACGGGCTCTGTGTCATCTCCTGGATGTTGTAGGTCTGCTAGAGATACAGGCAATTGCCTGCCCTCGGGTCTTTTGTCTTGGGTGTTTTCGCAGAATATTCGTACACCTAAGCTCTTAAAAATATTGATTTAATTATGTTAATGGTACATTACAGAAGACAATAAACTTAATTTCCTCTGACATCAGCTTCTGAAAAAGTTTTGGCTCTCCAATGAGTAAGTGAATGACCATTTCAGTGGAGGTGTACATATAAATGTAAATTTTTAAAAGTAGGTAAAAAGGGTGGACTCACAGATTCATGTGGGTTTGAAAGGTTCTTCAGAGGTCATCTACTCCAGCCTCTGTTCTGAGCAGGTCCAGTAAGATCAGGTTGCCCAGTCAAATATTGAGTATCTCCAAGGATGGAGTTTGCATAATCCTTCTAGACAAGCTGCTCTAGTGTTTGACCAACTTAATGAAAAAAAAAATCCTTCTTATAATGAATTAGAATTTCCCATGTTCCACCTTCTTCTCGTTGCCTTACATCTCTTTACTGTGCACCTCCATGTTCTCTATGCTCTCCCAATAGGTAGCTGTAGACAGCAGCATGATCCCCCATCAATCACCTCTTTGTAAGACTAAACAAACCCAGTTCCCTCAACCTCTCCTCATACATCCTGTGCTTCAGACCCCTGACCAGCTTGATGGTCTTTGCTGGACTAGTATCAATACAGAAATACCTACCTTTAGTGGGGAGCCCCAGACAGACACACAGATGTCAAATAGCGGGGAAGGATCACTTCCCTGAAACTGCAGACTGCTCTTGCTAATATATTATATGGTGGCTCACCTTTGATGCAAGTGCTCCCTGCTGATCCATTCTCAGCTTGTTGATGACAAGGATCTCCAGGCTTTTTTCTTCAGGACCACTTTGCAGCCAGTCTGCCCTCAGCTTGTCCTGGTGCATGGGGTTATTCCTTCCCAGGTGCAGGATCTGACATTTTCCTTTGCTGATTTTCATGAGATTCCTGTCTGCCCATTTCTCCAAACTGTCAGGGTCCCCCTGAATGGCAAACCGGCCCTCCAGCACATTGACTACTGCCCACAATTTGTTAGCATCCACAAATTTGCTGAAAATCTGCTTTGATTTGATATAGTTGAAAACGTTTTACAGAAGAAATCATCTGCAGGAGAGAGTTGGGCACAGAGTTGTGCATTTGTCAAAGGTCAGTAGGCCAGTGGTCAAATCTAAACTCTAGCTGCCATTGAAGTGAAAGTGAATGTCAAGGTTGACTGACAAGGCTTCTACTGGGGCTAATGAGTTGTACACACGTGTCCAAGCAGACACTCACTTGATGCAGAAGGAATTTTCTGCTGGAGAAACTTTTGATTTTTCTGACAAATAAAGGTAGTGGGATATATTTCCAAAGACCATTCTCCACTTTTTGGTGTTGTTATATAAAATAATACAAGGATTTCTTGGGAGGAATCGCTCTTCTTCTGCCCCACAAAAAATCTGTCAATTTCCTGAATAGAAAGAGTTTCTTCTTCCTTAACTGGCTCTCTCTTTTTTTTTCCCCTGCTAATGTAAAGTAGGTATAGTACAAACATTATAATTGAATCAAGTGAATGGGCAGATCTATAAGACATTACGTATTTTTAAAATGTGATCTATTTTAGATTTTCTTATACAAAAAAAATCTTTTCTCCTTGCCTGAAAAAAGATGCCTATTTTCTTCACTCAAGATTAATTTTTACAGCTAATTTATAAACCTTGAAAATAAGGTGTTAATACAAGTACTGGCTGACCTTTAACTGGAAGCAGAACAAATAGCTTATCTGTAATAATCAAAAAGATTTAAAAGCTCCTCAAATACACATGCAAGTGATTTATTTTTGATATGTACCAATTAGACATGAACTGAATAGAGTTAAATTGATTGGACTGACTTTTACTGGTAGAATTTTTGTTTTAATTATCACCTACAATAACAATTTGTTTAAGATCAGATGCTATCCAGTGTTTTGAATAAGATGTAACATCTTCCAAAAGATGTAGATTTCCTAATGACTTTTTACTGTCACACTTGCTGTCTTTCACTTTAATGTCTCTCTGTGGCCTGATTCTCTTCTCCCTGTTATAATTTTTATTGGCTTGAGAAAAAAAATTAAAACTTTTATTAACAAGAAAAGAAAAATGAGCTAAGTGAACCCTTTGAATTCAAGTTTCAAGATTCAGATCCAATATAAGAAGTCCCCAGGATCAGGGAAATTTAGATTTGGGGACTGTGAATAGGATTCTTCTCTATTTTGGGGGACAGTTCATTTGGAGGATACTTTGTATAATTTAGCATGCCTGTGCTGTTCTCAATAGAGGTCTGGTGACTTTTCTCAAATGGAATGACTCTTAAAAGTCTCACATCATGTAGGCTGATGGATGAACATCACAGCACCTAGCTTTCATCTGGCTGGTTCTGGGAAGAGAGTTCACATGAGCAAAATTACTAAGGGTTGTAACCCTAAGCTATCTGTATGTGTCGACCCTTTCTTCTGTTCCAGGTCCTACACACTCTCTTTCACAATCAATGGATAGAAATAACCATTACAGAAACAGGGATATTTTACAGCGTGATTCATCTGGCCTATTTTAGATGCATAGTTTAGGATGAAATTAATTGCACCCTAAAAATGTCAGTTGTCCCCAGTAACAATAAAGGGAATTTAGATTATTAGTTTATACATAGATTTCTATAATCCATCTGTGCTTGATCAGGTAAATTTCAAATTTGCTTTAGGTGCCTATAAGTTATTTGCAGTATAGACCTAGGTCATATATATTCAACTGAATGTCAACAATGAGATTTTCAGAGGTATTTCAATCCATCAAAATAGTGTTAGATTCCTACTGTGATAGATAAATTCAGGCACTTAATTAAAGGTGAATTAACACCTAACTTTCTGAGATGATCTTGAAAGTAGTATGCTTGCCAGGCACAAAAATACATTTGAAAATTGAGTCCTAAGTTTCCAATTTACTTTTGAAAGTAAGATGTGAGAAGTTGTGGCAGTCCAGCAAAGTTACCACTGGTAGTAAAAGGGAAAACAGAACTCCCATTTTTAAAAAAGGAAATAAACAGGACCCAGGGAACTATAAGTCAGTCCATCTCACCTCTGTGCCTGAAAAGATCATGGAGCAGATCCTCCTGGACACTATGCTAGGGCACATGGAAACTAAGGAGGTGATTGATGACAGCCAACATGGTTTCACTAAAGGGAAATCGTGCCTGACAAATTTTGTGGCCTTCTACAATGGGGTTATAGCGCTGGTGGATAAGGGAGAAGTAACTGACATCATTTACCTGGAGTTGTGCAAAGCATTGTCCCACATGACATCCTGTGGTGGTTTAGCCCCTGCCGGGGTCTGAGACGACGAGGCCGCTGCCCCTCCCCCACAAAGGGAGTGAAATACAAAGCCCCAAGACTGAAATAAGGAAAGGTTTAATACAACAGTGCAATAGCAACACAACCAACAACAACAATAACAATAACAGTAATAGTGATAGCAATGAACAGAGCAAAATAGCTACCAAATACAGCAGTTTGAAGCACGATGTACAAAACCATGAGTGCACCGCGCTCCCGCGCCAGGAAAAATGTGACCTGCCAGGATGTGACTTCCGCATGGTATCTGAATAACCTGGCTAGAGCTCCCCCTCCACTGCTGGGGAAACTTAACCCTATCCTGGTTAAACCAGGACACATCCTTATCTCTAAATTGGAGAGACATGGTTTTGATGGATGGACCACTTGGTGGATAAGGAATTACCTGGATGGTCACACTCAAAGACTTGTGTTCCTCAGGGGTCAGTACTGGGACCAGTGCTGTTTAACATCTTTGTTGGAGACACGGACAGTGAGATTGAGTGCACCCTCAGCAAGTTTGCCAACAAACACAAGCTGTGTGGTGCAGTCGACACGCTGGAGGGAAGGGATGTCTATCCAGAAGGACCTTGACAGGCTTGAGAGGTGAACCCGTGCAAACTTCATGAAGTTCAACAAGGCCAAGTGGCAAGGTCCTGCACACGGATCAAGGAAATCCCAAGCACAAATACAGGCTGGGCAATGAGTGGATTGAGAGCAGCCCTGCGGAGAAGGACATGGGAGCAGTAGTAGATGGAAAACTGGCTGAGTCAGAAATGTGCACTTGCAGCCAGGAAAGCCAACTGTATCCTGGGCTGCATCAAGAGAAGTGTGGCCAGCAGATTGAGGGACGTGATTCTCCCTCTCTACTCCACTCTCGTGAGACTCTACCTGGAGTTCTGCGTTCAGCTCTAGGGCCCTCCCTATAAAAAGGACATAGGTCTGCTCAAGTGGGTCCAGAGGAGGCCATGAAGATGATCAGGAGGCTGGAGCATCTCCCTTATGAGGACAAGCTGAGAGAGTTCATCTAGTTCAGCCTGGAGAAGAGATGACTGCAGGCAGACCTTATAGTGGCCTTTCAGTACTTAAAGGGGTCCTGCAGGAAAGATGAGGAGGGGCTCTTTATCAGGGAGTGTAGTGACAGGACGAGGGGTAATGTATTTCAACTGAAAGAAGGTAGATTTAGATTAGATGTGAGGGAGAAATTCTTTACTGTGAAGGTGGTGAGACACTGGAACAGGTTGCTCAGAGAAGTTGTGGATACCCCATCCATGGAAGTGTTCAAGGCCAGGTTGGACGGGGCTTTGAGCAACCTGATCTAGTGGAAGGTGTCCCTGCTCATGGCAGGGGTGTTAGAACTAGATGATCTTTAAGGTCCCTTCCAACCCAAACCATTCTATGATTCTAGGATTCTATGATACTATGTGTCTGATATAAAATTTTATTCCAACTTCTAGTATTTCCCTTTCATTTATATATTTTACATACCACCTACACAGTTAGAGAGACACAAAAATAGCACAGTTAGAGAGACATAAAAATAGCAGCTGTCAGCAGTCACATACATAATACGATTTTTTGTTCACCTGACTACAGAATGAAATAGCATAATAGAATATCCTTCCTTAGTTTCTACCACTCTCATAGCCTAGGATGAAGGGTATGAGATATGCATAGTGAGTCAGTGTTAGATCTGGCCTTCATTTAGTGTTCAAAATTAAATATAACTCATTTCCTGTCATTGGCTTTTTGTCATTGACATCAATAATTTTAATAATACCTTCTGGTAAACTTTAATTCAGTATTTATTTAAACAAATGTATTAAGTTGAGGTTTTGAGATAGTGTGCTGAGACAGATCTGATTTCTGCAAAATCCATTAAGCTAGTTATTTAATTTTATGTAATTATTAAATATAATCATTATAATAGAGACTGGTCCACTTGGCTGTCTTAGACTCCTAAGAATGACCTACTATGAAATAACTTTAAATTTCATGCTCTGCTCTCTCAAAATGCAGACAAGAACAATTTTCTGTTTCCTAAGCTAAATAACCTTTCCTTAACTCTGTAATGAGCATTCAGATAAATTGCTCTATTCATTTATCTCTAGTGTGTGGGAGAGATGACTTGTGGCTTTCAAATGGGAATTTCTTTGCATCCTGAAATACATTTTAAAAGTCTTAGACTATTTTAAAAAAAAATAAAATCATTTATTCAAATTGTTTTAGTATAGGAAAAAGTCTGCATAACCAGGCTGGCATCTGCAGTATTCTGCAATACACAGTGGCAATGATTTCTTGGTTTAGAAGATAAGCAAGAGCAGTATTAAAATGGCAGAACTATTGGTATGATTTCTGGCAGCAGCTGTCATTTGTTGTGATTGCAGACATTACAGTCATTTCAAAGGTGGGTCCAATTTTACTTTGCTTTATACCAAACGAACACAAGGAGCTCCTAACCTTGATCCTTCCTAGATGTTTCTGTTCTTTTGGCTTAGAAAATTTTCTAGACATCTTGGTTTTGAGTTGTGAAGAACAAAGGCAAAGAAATTAGGAAAGGCAAAAGAAAAACACAAAATAGCCAGTGTGGTGTTGATACATTTTTCTACCTATTCATGCCTCTTCCCCTTGCTCTCTTTGTAGCTCTGCCTGCTTTTACTGGAGGTGTCATTCATAAGCTCTGGACTTGCTTGAACTCTGACAAAAACTTGCCATCTTCTGAAGCGTTTTCACTGGACAAGTCCCCCACTAAGAGCGGAGCCATGAGAGCTTTGTGAGTGGGCTCTTGTGAATATGCCTCTCTTGACATGACCTAATGAATAGCCACCACAGCTTAGAATAGACTTTTCCTCCTGCGTCATCATGGTAATTGGACTGTGGTAGTAGTCATGCTGCAGACCTTTTAGTACAGTGCAAATGTGATTGCTGAAAGCTTTTGAATCAGAAATACTTCAGGTTGCTTGGAAATACTTGGTCTTATAATTCCTGGGCTCCAGGGGTTTTGAAATAGAGGTTTGTTCTCACTCCACTAGAGAAAAGAAGAGAGTCTGTGAAATTCTCCCCTGTCTTTGAAGCATGTGGAAGAAAAATATGTCATGAAATTGTATTATTTCAATGTCCTTTACCGCGAAAGAGGAAATTATTTTTTTTTCCTTTAAAAGAGATGAAGTCAGGTGCAACTTCAGGCTATCAAATATTAGTATTTATAATAAAGCTACAAAGTCGGCTCTATCAAGGATACTTTAACTACAATAAAATATATCATCTTCCCTACATATGTGAATATATTTCCCATTATAATAAGTGGGAGTTTTAACTTAAGACAAAAGAGATATAACTACCTTTAAAAAAAAAAGAATTAAGACTAGAAATGTTTTTCTACCAGAGGTTTAAGAATAAATATGACTTATTGTGGTAGAGAAGATGAGAGAAACATTAAAAAATACTTACTTATGTATTGTTAATGGGTTATTCAGCAGATTAAGAATTGGATACTGGTCTCCTAGAAAAATGTCCTGACCATTTTTCTGGTTCCTTTTTTGGTATAATCTCTCTCCCTCTCCCCCCTCTCCCTTTCTCTGTCCTCTCCTCCCTCTCTTCCTTTGTTTGACTATATTGGATTTGAGAACAAAGTTGTTTTGAAACTAATGCATATTGAAACTTTTTATTTTCATTCATAGTCATTTTTCAATTATAAATGCTTTATCAGAATTATACCAGGTATATTTTAAATATGCAATGTCCTTATTCATGTTAAAAGGAAGCTTTAAGCAATTGGAAACAACAGAAACTACCCATTATCAGCAACATCATCACACTAGGGACTCTACTAACTTGTTTACAAAACTTATTTTCAAAATAATTACAGTATTCTTAGGACAAAGAAGGGATTTGCAGCAAAACTTGCATTTGTGAGAGTATACAAATAACCAACCCCTTCTGTAACGACACGAGAAATGTTAATTTTGAAAATGCTCTCTGAAATGGTTTTCAACAGAGGGCTAGATGATACTGGCAGGTCCTGGAGCAAAGATTTTCCAGTTTAGCCTGTGGATACTCTATCTGCCTAGGGAGGAAAAGGAATAGAAAATGCTGCAGGACAGTGTTGAATGTTCCCATGGGACCATACTGTACTGTGAGGTGGAATGCAAATGACCACCTCAATGCATCAACAGAAAGATTAGAAAATGTGGGGAAAGTTATTTTCCTAGAAAGAGCAAAGTGGGGCAGATATCCCAAAACCAATGAAGCCATGCTATGGGGACATGTGTATCATTGGTTCTAATCTAAAATTTAAACAGGAATTCATCTGAAAGTTTGATAAATGTCATCCTGAGAAGTTGTGGGCAGATTATGAATAAAAGCCATTGTGAGGTAGTTAAATAGGAGTCTTTTGGTCTTAGATTGAGATAAGCTCAAACTGCTGAGAATTTATCTGTGTCTTTATAAGCAAATGAATTCAGTTTAACCATGTACTACTATTCATAAGTGGTCTGCAGTATGTACAAATATTTTAAGACCATTTTAACTATCAAGCAGTACATGACTTCCTCCTTGCACAGGGTTGAATTTCTCATCCCAGGCTCTAAGCAGCTTGCCCTGGTTTCCTGAATTAACCACAAGGTCATCTTTTCTCTTGACCACAAAATTATTTTTCCAGTCTCATATGGGTATTTCAGGTCTTGTTCAATTACGGCTTAGATGCATCCTCACTGAAGTAAGCAGCTAGAGCAGTTTGATATTTTACTTCCCATCAAACAGAGAATAACACCTTATCAACTCTGACAGGAGAAAAGAAGTATGAACCTTCCTCACCTGTTTTAGTATGAAGCCCAGAATTTAGCTTAAGCTAAGGTTCTATGACCTTTTAATTTTTGCTACTTGTCTTTGCACTGAAGCTGTTTAAGTATATTCAGACACTGCAACCTACAGCCAGAGGCAGGGATATGTAGGAAAAATTCCTTAAACTGCTACAGCCATTTGTGAAGCAAATGTATGCCCAATTCCTATACCAGGGCACTCATCTCTGCATTTATGCAGACTGTAAGCAGTCTAAATAAGTGTCTGCTTTTCTTTTCCTCTCCCCTGTCCTGTTTGAACACAGAGGAACAGCTTGCATTCAGCTCTTGCTGGTTGGCCTAATGGAAGAGAAAGAAAATGGATGTGAGATCTTGTAACTCTCTGCCAAGATCTGTAGATATGGTGAAAATTGTTCATACCTTCTCCTAAAGTCCTTCCAAAGCCATAGAGCAAACAAGGGCACACAGTGCACGTTCTGTGCGTCAGTTGCAGAATCCAGCCTTAGTAGCTTGTAAAGCTTTCCATGCATAAATGGTGCCAAACAGTAAAATATTAATGTGTATTACTCTGAATAATCCAGAAATGTCATCCTGTAACCTAAGAAAGTGGCTTCTCAGTTGTTTCCTGGCCTTCTGTATCATCAGAATAATTGCTGTGCTACATAAAACAGATGAAGTGTTGCTTTATGATCTCTTATCTCCAGGTTTTCTGCCTCATGGCACAAACCTTGCAGGGTATATTGCTACGCTAAATATCGCTATGATGAAATGTCCCTTATTACATAGTCATTACTGATGTCATATGATCTTTAAAAAATAACTGTGTTATGTTGTCTATGACTTCTCAAGTTGAAGAGAAGTAATTTCTGTTCATTCCCCATGGTGCTACCACCATGTCATTCCTAAGTGCTATGACTTTCAGCCTGGGAAAGACTGTAAAACCAGAATTTTTAAAAGGATTACTGAGATATTTTAGATGCACTTGATTTTAAAAAGTGATGTTACCCAGCTTCAGAAAATGGGTCTCCTTTCAGGTGACTCAGGTTGGAACACACAATCACAGACCGCTCTTGATGTTGTCTCGGCCAAACCATGGCTGTATTGCTCAAAGCCAGTTGACAAAGAGATCAAAGCCACCTTTCTCTCAGGTGGTAGAGGTGGTGTGTAAGTGAAAGCTTCTCCCTGCTCCTGCGTAATAATAAACAAGGACTTCTGGTTAGTACAGCTTTCATGTATGTGGAATGCAGAGTCCCATGTTATACCACTACTGCCACATAAGAAAGATAATATGTCACCATGACTATTTATGGCCTTCTCAGTAAAAATACATATTCAGTTGTCTGTTTCTTTAGAAAAGGTGTATTGCTTCTGACATGTCAAATGTTGTCAAAGTTCCTCTGCCTCTGAACAGAGATAGTGTCCTTAGAGGAGAGCTGCTTTCCTGCAGGACAAGAATGTGAGAGCAGGATTGTGATCATACTCCTTTCTTCAGAGCAGTAAGTGGTGGGTGAAAAAGAAGAATGAGAGAAAGGAGGAAGAGGACTTTAGACCAGCTGTGCTTTAGGCTGAGCCTCATGGTATGGAAACGTCTTCTGTAAAGAATCTGGAAAATGGCATATGGATGGGTGTTTAAGCCAAAATCAGAATGTGTCCTAGCCTTAGGCCTCCACTCAGAAAATCATTCTTACCCACAGCATCCACTCCTTTCTCTCTGGAGATAATGTTTCTACTCACAGTGGCTCTGTGATGACTCTTGTGCTTGTCACTGGGCTTCCCAGCCCTTCATCACTCTTACACTGAGTAATCTTCTTTGCAGTTTGATCATATGTGTGTTCACTCCTCACTTCTCTTTTCTTTGTCCCACAGATTAGCAGTCCTTGAAGAGAGAAAGAGACATTCTGAAGCTGCTTAGTTCGCAAAGCAGCTGCCATCACACTTCTGCTTCCTTATGCAAGAGAAAAATATTTCTATTTCTTCACTGGCAGTGCTCCCATGAGTGCAGGAGGATCCTCTGCAGAAGTGAGGAAGGAAGGTCAGTAGCTAAAAGTGGTCAGGCATTTTCCAGAAGAACTTGGAAGTCTTTCTCTGTTCATTAGCAAAAGGCCAATGGAAATCAGGAAGTTTCAAAATCTGCCTCATTTCCTGCCAGTTCACCTTCCTTGTTGTTCATCATCCATGTGATAGGCTGACAGGGAAACAAACGCCTGGTAGCACTGCCTGTCCAGCACGGGGTCTCTCAGATCTGAATAAGTCTAGGGTGGGAAATAACTCCCATTCTCCACCATACCTCAAAGCCCAAAAATATTTTTGTAAAAAATGGCTTGTCTTGCTTTTACAGGATTTAGAATCCTTTTCCTGATAAATCATCCACAGATTTAAAATCATCCCCTATTTTCATTGCCTCTTTCTGTTTTCCAAATACTGCTTCTTCCTCCACAGGTTTCTCATTAAATCAAAGGAAAGATGGTATTTCTCTCTTCTTTGTTCCCTGCTCCTTAGTGCCAGTAACAGCAACTGCAAGCCCCCTTCCACTCCTCAGAGTCTCAGTAGTCAGTTGCACCAAGCATTAGGTGTATACACGTGCTGTGTCCATGACGCACGTTCAAAGTATTTTTAGAATTTTGTTAATAAGGACTCAGATAAAACAATTGCATTCCTGTGTTTATGTAGTCATGAAAAATGGGGTCAATTCCACTTTCAGAGCACTAAAGGCTTGCAACTTTGTTTGCAAAAAGTCTCTTTATTTTACACCAAAAAGGTAACAAGTTGTTTTAGGTTCTATTGACCATTTATATCTGTATATTTCATTAGTATTGTTAGCATGGCTTTGTGAATGGTATGGGTTCATCACTCGGATATAAAGCTTGGGCTCAGTTTATTTTTAAAGTATGTTAATACTCTAGAGATAAATCAGATCAAAGAAAACTCTTCTCGCAAACTATCTGCTTTTGGTAGCTTGTTGTACTTCAAAAACTTCTTGCAAAGAAGGTTATATTATGTTAAAACACTCGAACAAAAATTGGTACAAGATCTGAAAATATTCAGACATTAATCCACATTTCTAATGTACCTTAAACAGTCTTCAGATATTCAGGCTACCTTGCCTCCAGGATACCCACTCCTGACAAAATAAAATGTGACCAGATGCCCTGTGAAATTCATGCATTTTAGTAGTAAATAAACAAGTTCCCAGTAGTTGTCTTGCAGTTGGCAAGGGAACTAATTTCCAGCTGCTTGTTTTCTTCTAACAGCTGAATAAATACATTCCTGGTGCTATAATACCTTCAGCAAGAAAATGATTACACAGTAATTCAAGACCCAGATACACTCCTCCTGCTGTTGTTTATCTGAAAGCAGGTGGGATGTGGCCCAGGTATGTTTCAAGAATTTTATAAGATCTTATAGATGAAGGATCTAAGCCAAGAAAAAGCTCTCTCATAGGAAGCTGTTTTTAGGATATTTCCTTTCAATTACAATGTATTATAGGTAACTAATTTAATGGGATTGAACTGGAAACAGAAAATGAAATTTAATATATAAAGCTTATAGAGAATAACAAAGACTTACAAAGACTTTTAAAGATGGACTTCTGAGACAGGGTTTCTTTTTGTGACCTCTAAGGGCATCATACTTCCTCAAAACAAACTTTTTGTTGTCATTGTTCTGTTGCCTGGGCTTTGGACCGTTACCTTTGCTAGTTTTACAAAGTGCATCATTATCTTTACTCCTTAATAGCTTTATAATCAGTCCTACTATTACTACTGGAGTATTAACTTCATTTTCTCAACAAAATAATAAGGAAAGTAATCTTTCATCATTACAGGAATTCTGTGCATAGAGACTGCTCTCCTCTTCTGCATGTAATAATAGACCTGTGCAAAATCTACATTGCAAATCTTAGTGCTTCTTTTATAATGAAGCTATTTAGATTTACAGTTCGTTCTTTAGAGACGTAACATAGAGCTGGTCTCAGTAGAGAAATGTATAGTCAAGTCCTTCTAGCACTACAGCTGACAACACTGTGTTCATAATTCTTCTGCTGTACCTGAGCTAATGTGACCCTGCTGAAAACACAAAACTCTGGTAATGGGATGTCCTTTGGCCTTCACTTGACCAAGATCCAGGGTTTTCCTGCAAAGCCCTTTTCTGGGGTGGTCATTCTGGACGTGAGAAGGTAAAAGGAAGTTTCTTAAACACTTATCTAGAGATCTGGGTTACTGATTTTTTTTTTCTTGTTTTATTATGCCTACAGTGTGACAGCCACAAGTGAAAACCCCCTGCTAAATAAGTGTTACCAAGCTCTGGTGAGTCACATTTTCTTCTCACAAATCAAGTGGGAGAGTACGCCTGATGGAAAGTGCTGTGCTCATGCTGGGGACTGTCAAGCATGGCCAGACGCTGGGGGACACATTGTGGACAAAGAAACACTCACCAAACAGCAGATGTCTAGAGACTTTCTAAACACTACTGTTACCATTAACCTACCTTACACAGGACTTCTTTCAGATATTTCTGTTTGTCTTATTATGGCTTTCTTTTGTCATCTTTCTTAGCATTTCCCAGAAAGAGTACTATGACCATTTGTTGTCACTTGTGGTGTCTAGAGTAAACGTGCCTAACCAAGGCTCAATGAAATCAGTCTTAGTGAGACCTAAAACACCTAAGGTGGATCCATCCCACTTAACTTAAGACATCTAATGGTAAGATATTTAAATTTTAACTAGCTGTTGTAAAACAAGCATCAGCACTAGATGGTAATACAACTCATCCTAAAGTGTGTGTCTGTAAATTATTAGGAAAAATTACCTTCAAGAAGTGTCTGTTTCTGTTCATTGACCAGAGAGGAAGCCAAGGTTTAGGCTTAGGCAGTTGATTGCTAGATGTGCAAAGTTGAGTAAAATGAATCATACTGGTGGTGGTTATGTCCAGACTAACTAGTTTTGTAGGCCATTGCCTGAAAACTAAACACCTGCACTCAACATAGTGAGTCAGCCAGCCTAAGATAGGAATGGGGAAGCTAGTCATCCTATATATAGATGTATATATAGGCACAGTGTGAAAACTCAGCACCTCTGAAGAATGATTCATAAGACTAAGTATGTTTTCCTACCACCATTAATCACGGGCCTTAAATGCTTCTGTAGTGGCTCAGTGCACATTAAGCAAGGAGATGCCTGAGTAGCCAATGTGCAAGTCTAGATAATGTTGCCCAGATTGACATTGCTAAGCCTTCTTTTGAAGAAAGGGCATCCTTTTGCAAAGTAGTCTCATGAAAGGAAAAGAGAACACTAAGTTCTAGGCTTTTTCAATTTAAGCAAGTTTAAAGAGATCTAGTGCCATGGTCCCTTAATTGTCACTCACAAATAGTAAGAGAGTGTCCTCATCAGTAAGTGATAGAGCCATGCACCCTCTTGCCCATTTGCTTTCTCTCCTGGCTGGAAAATTATACACTTCAAGAGGAAGGTTAGACAGTTGCACAGTCCCAGTCTTCTACACAGACTTTCCATTTAGGACAACAGACCTTAGAAGTGTTGTGACCCAAGAAGTATATATAGGTTGGTTTCTTAAGTTTTGGTAAGTTATCAAAATCACTCACTGAGACATGGTCTGAATTTGGCTCATGGATCTTATGTCTCAAGAAGAAATTACCCAAAACATGAAACATGCAACAGAGACTCTTCAAACTGTGCTTTCTGCTCAGAATGGATGATTTGCAACTATCTTTGTCTGGTGTTCTTATACCACCTCATAGTGTATAAAATTGGAATGATAAATAAAAATGAATGAAGAAATCTGTTTTGATAAGTTCTTAGGGACAGATGAAAGTGTTAGAAAATCAGTACTTCAGAGAATTTGGCTCATAACATAATGAAACACCTGATTTCTAATTGTGCTTTGTTTTTTCTGTTGGACAAAGGTAAATAGAAATGTTTGGGGTTTTGGTTTTTTTTTTCTAGGGGACAAGGTAAATAGAAATGTAGAGGCCATTCAGAAATTTTATATGCCAGCAAAACAGACCTCAATGAAGCTCTACATACATATGTTTAAATCTAGGCTTCCTATATCATGGGTATAGTATACCACATAGTGGATCCATTATCAGACAGACTTACCTTGAAAAGAAATCAGCTTACTTAATTAGACATTAGAAGTGAATGACTGAGAAATAATAGGCCTGTAACAAGCATAAATGACAATTAACTTGTGCAGCATCACCAGAATATGCAAATTATGCTAGACGTACCAAAAAAATGTGAATTCTTTGAAATATCTGAGTGGCATATCACCTTCCTATAACTTGTTCTCATACTCAAATGTGTCTTTCACATAGCAGGCTAATGGATGGCATCAGTTTCCCCTTAAATAACTTGATGATCTTGAACACAACAGTTCACCTGCCACAGTGTGAATATAAAACAAACAAGGTCAGGATGGAAATTATGAATCATTGGTTCCATCATTTGCAAGCCGACTCAAGTTGAAAACCAAATGCATTTAGCATTGACTCAGACTGGAGCTTCCTGACTCAGTGTGTGTACATGCAGTGAAAGGAAATCCTATTTAAAAGTAAACCTTTTAAAAAGCGATTAGTCTCAGCAAGATTTCCTGTGACAGAAAGGTGGAAGTAGCTCTCTCAATTTTATTTTTACACTTATTTGTGAAAGGATTGGTGTTCCTTTGAGTGAAAGATAAAAGGTGATCTCAAGTTTAACAACTCAATTGTTCACTGGGTTTCATGTTTTTTTTCATGTTCAGGTGGGTGAACGGAAAGTGTGTCTCTTCACAACAAAAGGGGGTGTAATTTTTTAAGTGCTTCTTCACATTCAAGGAACAAAATGTTAAGTACATTTCTTCGTTACCTACTAAAAATAAAGGTAGCAGAGCACTTTTTACCAGACACTCTTCCCCTTACTGAAAGATGTCTATAGATAATGACATCAAACTCTAATATGTTTTTAGGTAAACGCTTTGTCTTCATCTCGCTCCTTCTGGAAGTGATAATATGAATGTATGCATCAACCTCATACACAAAACAAAAAATCAAAATAATTAAATTAAAAGTAAATAATAGAAGGACTTGTGCTAAAATATTTGGGTTTAATCCAGCATATCATGTACTCAGTAGGAGGGGTATTATTGCAGTACTGCATAATATATTTGTAATATTGTCATGAATTATTGCCCAAATCCTGCGAGTACTTGCATTCACCAGCAACTTCTCATGAGTGAGCAGTCCTTTTTAGATAAACAATCATATTTATAGTTGTAGGATTTAGGTCAGAATTCATAGCTGTCTGGTATATCTGTGGATCTCCAGGGTTGTCAGTGCAACTCAGCACACATAAAAACCTTTGACATATTCAGGTGTTTTTTTGAAGAGGGGTCTATTTAAATTACTAGAACTGTCCTGTATGCATATAATCTGTTACAGTTAATAGATAAATATGTCCAATGTTTCCCAACGAGCTACAAACATAAATTTTATTGCCTTTCAGTACAATATAGACACCAGAAAATCTAAATCTCTTTTGAAACAGCTTTTCACTGTCCTGAATTACTTAGGGTAAGATTCATCTCTTCTTGCTTTAGTCACACACAAGTAAAGCAAAACATCTGAGACAGTTGTCTAGGCTCCCTTTATCATCTACAGGGAGTGACAGGCAATCTCCAAAGAGCAATGCCTCCCTCTTGTTTTAGATATCTATTTTAGGATGAGCTAAATCACACTCTAGAGGTGCTTTTCTCTCTCTACTGATGATAAAAAGAGCCTAGAGAGTTAGTTTAGATGCCTAACTATTAGACTGCAAAAGATACTAAGGCAAGTAAGACACTGCCTTAGACACTCAGGAACACTACCTTTATATTTCGAGTTTTGAAAGAGGATGGTTTTGAGACAGTGTCATGCAGCTACCCAAAAATAATGTGTTCCTAAGAAGTATTGAGAAATAAAACATCAACAGAGGCTAGGAGTGTTAATGCTGTTGTGCAAGAGATTGAGATGTTTCTGATCATCTGTGTTCAAGAAAGATGAGCTCAGCCTGGAGCAGAGTTAGAGAAAGACTGCCAGGATTACAAAGGAGTAGAGGGTCTGTCTGGCAGGAGTTTTAGCCTAAGAAAACAGAAGTTGAGAGAAGTTGTGTTTGTTGTATGGGGGCAAGAAGAGATTCCAAAGAGCTATTTTAAGCTAAAGAACAATGCTGGCATTACAAAAGCCTAGTATAAGTTGTGCATGAATAAATTGCTCTGGAAATCAAAACAGTCAGAACAATGATGTTTTAAAACAGCCTTCCAATCAAAATAGAGGCAGAAATCTTAACTGGTTTTTAGATGAAATTTGGGGCTTTAATGCATGGGATAATAAGATATGGTACCTACAACAGCAGAGTAGCTGACTCCATGTCCTGACACAGACAGCTATCCAGAGTCAGTGGTACTAAATCCTGCAGAGAGCTCCAAGTATAACCAGAAGATCCTTCCTAGGCATCTGTTTCCAGTGAAGGTTTTCAGACTACACCACAAGACAAAAACATGATAAAGAGAAATATTATTAACCATCCAACTTAATTTTCCTATTGAATCCAAAAGGCTCGTGTTGAGCCCCAAAAGCATTAGAAAATTAGAGTCACGTCCTAACCATCAAAGAAGTGAGATCCTGAAGTAATGCTACTTAACTCCTAGTTTGAAGTTGAAGGCTGCTACCTGTATGATTTTATTGTATTGCATGGGTGCTTGTGATAGCAGAGGTTAAGTGTCATCATCCAGGATGTCTCTTCAGGCCTGTGCTCCCTGGCTATTAGAATAACAGAGCTGAATATGATAGGATTCAATATCAGAATGATAGTTGGGGCATTTTGTTGCCACACGTGTGAGAAACCATGAACTAGGAGTGATCTTCTAATCATATTTTGTTGGACATCATTGCCAATTCAGGAGACAAAAATCTATAGTTTCTAACCTCTTTCAGGCTCAGGGTGTACCTGATAAGAGCAGTCTGTTCATTCACATGTCTTCAGCCATGGGTGTGTATGTTGTGGGGGTAAACCTAAACCAAAGTCCATATTACCAAATATTGAGGCATGACCATGTGACCACGACTGAAAGCATACGGTTCAGGATCTCCAATTATTATGCATAGTTCAGGGTCTTCCTTCTCTTAATGTTTGTGACCTTCTAGTTGTTAGTATAAACAAACAATGCTCTGGAAAGTGGTAAAAGCCATCACTTGTCACCACGCTCCAGAAACATCCTGAAAAAAAAAAAAGGACTGGAGCAATGCAGTTGGTTTTGTTTATTTTTTTCCCACAGCTCTTAGTCACAAACCTGAGGCAAACATTGCTGTGTCATAGACAAAAATACTGCATGTGACAGACATACCCTGAAGTTAAAAGGTCTGAACATGGCTAAAAGGTCTGATTTAAAATCTGTGAGACGTGATATTGGCAGTACGCTTCAATGATCAGTAGTAATTCCATCTAAATTCTTGTTTACTGTGTCTACCATGGGAGGTTGGGTACAAGATGACTATTTTTGAGGCCTTTTCCTTAACTGGGCTGAACTTAGTTGCTCATTACACTCAGGACACCTGAAGGCTTTTAATTCTCTTGAATATTGCCAGATCTGTACTAATGTAGATACAACACAGGGGCTGAGGTCACAGCTACACCCCTGAGAGGACACCATCTCTACAAGCATCAGCAAATTGTTCAGATACTTGTCAGCCTTTGACTAATATTTCAGTGATACTCTGGGGATCCCATGTCACTTTCCTCCCTTCGGGGAAGCAACAGTCAAGCTGACTAACTGTAAAAGCAGGTGTACTTCAATCTAGCATGTTAACATCTAAGCACAGAAGCTGAACCAATTTATATTAATCTGTAAAAAGTTTACAGCCTACTTAGTACTGATAAAACAATTATTCTTTTGTTTTTACATCCATAGAGTTTACTCTTTCTGATGGGAAGAGAAATACTTTATATCATCAGCATCATTTTTCCATAACATCCTCCTACTACCCATTGTGCTATTAATACATAGTACTTCTGGCCACTAAGGTTCTAGAAGTACACTATTGGTAAGTAATATTTAGTCTGGAAGCAGAAAAAAAGAGAAAGAAAAGGCACTTTAATCCTTTCCTTGAAAATCTCACATACCTACAACAGATGTGTGATCAATAGGTACCACAGGCTCTAGGTGGCAAAGACTGGAATGAGGCTTGTCTTTGCATTGCAGATTTCAAAGCAGTGCAGGGGATTAAACATAAATCCTCCAACAGAACATGTAGATTATAAAGCTAAATCTTTGCACACGTGAAGAACTTGGCCTTCAGGGCTGTACTGGATGTGATTTAGTGAGGATCTGTGGCTGTTTTCAGCTTGAATTTCCCAGGAAACAAAAATATTCAGCTACCATTTTGACTATCGGTTCACCGTTCTCCTGAAGCCCAAATATTTTCTTACTATGGATCCAGGATAGCCACAGTCCCGCCAGCCTTTTTCCTATTCAGATTTAAGAGAAGTTGTTGCAACAGTGAAGGGTTTAGCCAGAGCTAGATGTATGCTTAGAGAACAAGAGACACAAACTTGGGAAACCAGGTTTCACTCACTGCTTTGTTTGTTCTTCCTTGTTCTTCTGAAGAAAATGAACTAACAAGTTTTTCCAAAACTTTGATGACTTTTTTGTTTGCTTAGCCTTGTATAGCCTACACTTATTCTCTTCCTTGAATTTTCTGGCAGAGATGGATTAGGTATTTTTATATATAAACACTAGGGAGAGATAGGTTGGATGAGTTTACATGCCTAGCGGAAAAACTTCCACTGAAGTAAAAAAGTGGGGTTTGCTCTAAGGTGGTTTTGGAGATAAACTATAAAAAGAGAAGAGCTTGGAATGGAGTACATGCAGCTGTTCCAAATTTTTATTAGAATATAGCAAGCTGTTGTCCCCAGGAGCCATCTTGTTATTAAAAGTCAGACCAGGTAAAGCAGAGAACAATTACATTATCTTGTTTATTTTTCATGTTAAGTGAGTTAGGACATTAAGTACAGAATCATGTCTGCAAAAGTCACGAAACTGTATCTTGAGGTCTTGTAGGACTTGCAGTGTTAGCTATGTCCTGTCAGCAAGGTTTTAATAACAATGAAGATAATAGCTGCTGCTTATCTGATGTTTTTCATCTGTATGGCTCGAAGCATGTTTCAAAGGAAATATTATTATCCCCCCCTTACAAATGGAGTATCTGAAGCATTAGAGAGATCAATTACTTGTTTAAGGTCATGCACAGAAAGAGTTTTAAAATGGTGAAAAAAGCTATTGTTAACATTTTGGTAAGTTTAAGAAAATTTATTTTCTTTAAATAATCTGGATTTTTCAGTGAGTCACTTGCAGAAACTATTTGATATATGTCACTGTCCCTTTGCTGAAGGAAAGCAGATTGCCAAGATGTGGTCTGTCAGATTTTTGCTAAGGCAAAAATCGTGACATAGAATTAAGGGAATTTAGAAAATTCACTATGAATTCTGGAACATTATTCACACTATATAGTCTGTTACTCTGCTGGCACAAGTACATCTAAGGAAGTCACTGGCACCTGAGAAATAATGAGTACCGCATTATCTGTTTCGTTAAATTTAAAGAATGGCTTTTTATTTCAAGTGGTAGCTGTTAAGGCAGAAAGAGCAGCAAACCATAGGTAAGATACTAATTAATGTGTCCTGTTGATGAGAAGCAGCTTCTGTCTCTCACTTAGGATCTCTGCCTCTTGGTTTCAGCTTAATTTATTTTGTCCCTCTGGCTCCTCCTACTTGCAAAACCAGTTCCCAGGCCACATGGGACTTTTGTATTTTCAGTGTGTGGTGTTTTGTCCCCAGAAAATGCAAGTGTGAAATGTCATCTATGGAAATTAAGGAGTCAAAATTTGTGGCAGTGCCTAGAGTCTTTTAAGGAGACAATTCACTAAGAAACATCTAAAATTTAGGCATTTAATTAGAGCTGGTTTTATAAGTTCTTTGTCTAGTAAATTGAGGGAAAGGCACTTCCAGAAAGTATCCTAAAATAAGTATTTACAATAGGTGGGATGTTCTCTTTCCACTCCCATCTTATATAAGGGATATACATAACTAACAAGAAAAAAATGTCCAATGTTTAGATGGCTAAAATCAGGTAATATGAATTTCATCCTTTGTGGTAAATCCTTCACTGCAGTAAAGAAAATAGCTTTAACCTGATATTATTGCAAGTCTATAACTAGGCAAACTCCAGCAAATACCTGGGTTTAAGAGCCCAAGAGAGGGCCTTTATTCCTTCTGTGTAAGTACAGATACACCATTTCATGTATTGTTCCTTTCAGTGCATCAAATGGAATCTGGCCAACGTATCATAAGAAAAAGACGTATTGTCTAGAAGCAGCTATTTAATGCCATTTCATACCCATGTAAACAGACGTTTTGGGGAAAAAACACCAGACTGAAATGTGCTAAGAAACTGAGTAAGTGTCCTGGTGACCAAAAGAGAATGAAAATCAGGAAGCCTTCAACTTTGCTTTAAGTGCAGCAGCAGCATTACTAGCTCCTCCTTGAGACAGATACCTAACAAGTCCCTGAAGGAACAGAAAGCTACAAAGTCTGTACGTGATAATAATCTTGATGGGGTGAAGCAAGCAGCATCCAAGAGAGGTGTTTCAGCCTCCTTGAGAGAGAGATACATTGTAGTTTGCCACTGTATACTAGGGAGAATGGAGAATATCAAATGCTGTAAACTCAAGAATACAGCTGAAAATTAGACAGAAACTGTCTGAGAAGTCATTTTCTGTAATAGTTTCTCAACAGAAGCAGTGAGAAGAGATCAGTCTTTTTCATTTTCCAGTGAAGTTTGATCAGTTTTAGTGTTAATAGTCAACATAGCTTGGTAACTTACTACCTCAGACTCTTAGGACAGAAATCAGCAGAAGTCACATGGACAGTGAAATGATGCAGCATTTCACTGGAGTAAAAATAAATCTGTAACAATAAATTTGGGAAGCTCCTACAGCAATTGCATCATTCTTCCATAAAGAGATACCACATGGAATTATGTAAATTATAGTCTTCAGGATGTTAAACAGGATCCAGCTGACTTCCTTGGAGATGAGTTTACTTCACAAGTGAGAGAGCAGTGGACTGTTGAGTATACAAATTATATGAAAGGGAAGATTTGGAATTTAGGGAATTTTCCACAGCAATCCATATAAGCAGAGAGCAGAGGCTTATAAATAAGGAGTACAGACTAGTCTCCCTGGTCAATGGCAAATTAAAGTAGACTGAAAGACTTGATTAATAGTGATGACAATAATAGTTTTATCAGCAGAGATGATAAAACTAAAGTATTGCAAATTCTTTTTTTTTTTTCTAATTTATTGAACTAGGGGAGAAATAAGGTGAAGAAATTACTTTTTTGTTCACATATTTAGGCTAAAAACAACAGAAAATTCTTGGAAAGCAGAAGAGTGTTGTAGTTGGCAAAGCAGGTTATAGTAAGCATGTTTCAAGTGATTGGAATTTTAAAATATTTGGCTACAAGATGTAAGGATAGGGTGGGAGAAAGCATGGAGATGTGCTAAAACATTTGTGGGTATTGGGAACTGGGTAACTTAGCTCAGGAGATGGTGACCATGGGAGGTCTGTAACAGGTCAAAGAACTACACCAGAAAACTGTCCACCATGCCTTCTTGTCATCTATAGAAAACTAATTATGTTTTGTTTGGGAAGTGTAGGCTGCGGGGCACAGGCATCACAATCTCTAAAAGTTATAGAACATTTTTTCCTATATAAAAGTTCTAGTACTCAACAATGGTTTATTTTATTTGCTGTTAAGATGGATAAAGATTAATTGTTTCCTGAACCTACAAGTAGGTGATTGCCTACAGAGTGGTGATCATGATCTGGGTATATTCAATAGGTAATTAAACAAAGGACAGTCCTAATCAGCTGCATATATGGTTCTTCTAAACAACTAATTTCCTGGAGCTGAGGATAAGTATGAGTAATATTGAGTAGGAGTGAAATGCAAATAAAAAGCGAGAGAATTGAAGAGATTATTAGAAGCCAGAAAGCTAATGCTCCACAGTCAAGAAAGAAAAATTTGGCCAAGAGCTCACCATATTTTGGTGATGGCTTTTCAGGCCTACTGGTGAAATGGAACAAATAATGTTGTTAATAAATCAGAAATACAGTTTTCATAACATACAAGTTTGTGTCAGAAGATTTTTTAATACTTTATTTTCCATTAGTGATCAGGGAGGTTATTAAGCAAAGGTTTGTTACGACTAGATCTTTAAAAACCAATAAGCCAACATTACTTTTACCCCAGAGTTATAGATGAGAGATCTCAGACAACTAGACTCCTCGTGCTTCAACATAGTTTTGTTTCCTAAGAAAACAGTGCTTATGTGATCATACTGTCTGCCTATTGAGCTGTCTGTCTGCTGTCTGCTCACACTCCTCATTTTTTCCAAAAAAATATTCTGAACCTACTAGCCAGTTTCAATTATATTTGAGAGAGCAGTAAAAGATTCAAATATAAATAAATTCCTAAAACTTTCCATAATATAAGTGCTATTTGGGAGTTTTAGTTCTAAACATGTTCAGAAAAAAAAAGTGTCCCATATGCTGATTTGAAAGATAGCATGTATCAGGAAATTATGCTGGTAAATTTTGCTATGTTTGTAAGTCTTTAGAAATGTAACAGCCCCCGATGCTCAGATAGGCTCAGTATTTAACAGCATACCAAACAATCACTTTTTAAATTTCAGCATTACAGTATTACTGATTTTTAGGCAATAGTTGCACTATGATTCAATTCCTGCTATTGTGGGTGTTATTTCTTTGCACAGGGGCAAAACAGCATCTCACCTGTAAAGAAAACAGGGATTGTGGATCTCTGGATGCCCAGCTTGGTAGGAAAAAAGACATCTGTCTCACACAGCAATCAAAAAGCAGCTTTAGCTAATGACTCCTCATGTGGGAGAGAGTGATCTCCAGTTCCCAGTGAGGTTTGGGTTAGCAGGAGTTGGAACTGGAGAGCTACTGCTGCAGACAGAAAGAAAATTCTGTTTCAGCTTTGTGCAAGGAAATAATTCCTTGACCTGCATAAATGCAGTATCATAAAAGGAATTAATTCCTCCATTCCTCCTCCCTTATTAAACAACTCCAATATTTTGAGCCAACAGAAACCAGTGTTTTCTGCTCTGGGTGCTGCACATCTCTAGTCAGTGGTGCAAATTTCTGCAGTCTGCTCGGTTACTTCGTCCACACTGGCCAATGTGACAGTGAAAGTTTAAACGTCAGAGACCAGGATACACTTTTGGGTTATGTTCTTGGTTTTAGCTGATCCAAATCTACATTGTTTCTCGTCCATGTGTAAATGATGTAGAAGTAGCAGATTTCTCAAATGCATGTCAAGAAAATGCAGCTTATGCTGTATGACATCAATTTGCAGGGGTCAGGGTGATGAGTGGGCAGCACAGGAAAGGAAACAGAGCCCTGGATGGTACAGGAAGTTAGAGTCTTAGACCAGTTTGATGAAGAAAATAAAATTTAAGTGTCAACACCTTCAGAGCAACAGGCCAAGACAAATTTCTCTCACAGAGGAAGTCTTCAGAAAGCTTTTTTAAAGTATTCTCATGTAGAAATTTTTCCATAATTTTTCATTAACAAGAATTTGAGAATCAAAATGTACATCTATTGTGAAACATTACAGAAATGTCAGCAGCTGTAGTTCTGCACTGAATATACAGGGTCAGAAATTACTTACATATTCATTTTTCATTCATAACCTGTCTTCTGGAAAGAGAGCTACAGTACTTTACTGCAGGATTGCTGAAATGTTTCCTTTCATCATCCTCTCCCATGAAATCATTCATGGATTTCATCATCAGAACAGATTTGCACTCTCCGATCTCCAGAGGGGTGGGCCTGCTGTCACACAATGTTCAGTTATTTGTCGGAGGAAACAGGCATTGCTCCATGTATGCACCATGCATATGTTCTTGCAATCTAGGCTGCCAGCAGGAAATCTGAGCTGTATGAGGACAAACAAATATGAGTCACAGCAGCCAGAACTTAATGCCACTCCATTTCACACTCGGAAGGTGATGGCTCCAGCAGCACTCTGTTCTTAATATGCGGGGGCATCAGTTCAGGAAAAACACAGCAACCTGCTGAAGAGCTGGGGTGGGAGAAGGGTTGTCTGAGGGTATGGGGTTTCTTTGGTTTGGTTTGGTTGTGTATTTTTTACTGCAGCCAGTTATCACCCTAGATACCTCTGATCAATGTTAAACCTGCTTAACTTGTAGGCACAGACAAAGGGGGAAAGCTAGCAGGTTAAGCACTCAGCTTTTCATGAATTTAAAACCTGTTTCCCCACATACTTCATGTAATGGTGCTCTCCCTCCAGCCTTTCATAATACATGGTGTTACCACCAAGCAGGACTAGCAGCTTAATTTGAGAGAGCTGTGCTGAAAAGAAACTTGTTTGCTGAGCTCCATAACATTTGCAAGGGCAGCAGAAATTTCTAGTTGTACAGTTTGGAGACTCTGAGATCAGAATCAGGCCCTGGTGGTATTTTTTTAGTATCTATACACATTATTAGGACTTGGTAGTTCTGTGCTACTTCAGGCCCTTAAGGAAGATCTTTTCAAATGGGTGTCTGTTATATCTACATCAAAGACTCTGGAAACTCGGCTCAGGTTCTTTCTCTTAACACCCCTGCCAAGTCTGCTTCACATATAATCATAATTCCAGGTGTGGGCAGGCCTCTCTCTTGCTGATTTTTCATCTAAAATACTGCATTTGACTGTTCTGTATTTCAAAATATTTCCCTGTTCTTTGATGGGAGGCTCCTCTCATGGCTATACACTGCATGTTGTGCTCCTAGGTAGCTCGTGTCCAAATTGTCATGTCTCCAGACAATTTTCTCTTCTCTTATTCTTTTTTATTAATTGGTTTGCCTTATTCTGTTATTTATTTGTCTTTTCTTTTTAATTTATTTCATTTTTATCTCAATGTAGTCACTACCAGGCATGTTGAAGATCCAGTTTTCAACGATTTGAACACAGATGATGTTCTCTACCATGTTTGCTGATGACAGTGTCTACTCTTTGACTTTGTGAGGAAAGGTACCAGAAGTTGCTTGTGTTGCTAGCGTAGACAACTTTGGGCTACAGTGTGCATCATCTCATAAGGATATGAATTTTGTTCATATTCATTTTTGGAATAAAACAAATGAACCATGAATTCCCTTTAGAGGAACAGGAATGCAGGAGGGATTTCCAAGAATGGTAGACTTGGCAAGCATCATATGTAAATCCAGACAATTTCTGTGTCCAAAACATTCTTGTTAGATCCTACAGCCACATTTTATTTTTACTGCTAAACTACCAAGAGAAATCTTATTTTATGGTACAGTCACTCAATCTGTATGGTTTTCACATTTTCCTCCCTTTCAAAATCTCTTTCATTTGCAGAAATAGCCACATCAATGATTAATTCTGCCTTCAAGTTTTCTTAAATCAGCCGATGTCATGCTGGGCTTTCTCTACCTGTACAGCTGTTGAGTCATACAGAATTTATACACTATTATTCTGAAGTGTTCCTTAATGTTATGTCTCCATACTTCTTCACCATATTCTAGTTTATGCTTTTTCACCATCCCTCAGTGCAGATTTTCAGATGCCTGAAAATGTAACTTGTCAGGGAGACTGCAAAGATTGACCATTGAGTTACAATATGTTGCTTTATTTTTGATGGCCCATTATGTAAAAGGACTGATGGCAGGATTTTCTCAGGAAGAATGTCTTGAGCAAAAATGAACAATGCATTGCTAGCTAAGATTCAGATTCTGCTTTGCTATCATAGTCTTTCCAAAATATAGCATGCTAGGGTAAAATTGTTATTCTGTGCATAAAGAGTTTTTTCTTAATTTTCCTATTATGTCAGGACAGAGACATTCAGTTACCTACTGCAGTCATAACTAAAATAGACAGTCACAACAAAAAAGTTAACCTGGAAATTCAATAAGAATGCAGCTCTAAATGTATAATTTAATAATCAAAACTAGATTCTGCTACCCAAAACATTACACATGATTGTGGCTGAGAAGATAAAGTACAAGTTGCTTTCCAATAAACAAGGGCACCACAAAAAGAATGATCTAATATGTCTGTTATTCCAAAAGTGCAGGCTAAACATCTGATACTCAAAATCATTATCTTAAAAATGATATATCAGCTTTGGGCTGAATTCTCCCTTATCAGTGTTCAGTGCAAAGAAGTAAGGAGGGAAAGTGAAAAACATGATTAGGATGTGATGAAAGAACAGTCAAGGAGGACATAGTTTCTATGTCCCTTCCTAGACCTTATTTGTTTGTCCATACTAGTCCGTTTTTTCTATTTTTAACATTCAAAAAGGATGGTAATGCCAGCTTAACTATCTCCTGGGAATGGAGTCTTGAAAAGTGCAGTATTTGCTGCTTTCTTAAGATGCAGAATGACAGCAGGAAGTGCAGTATCTGATATTTACTTGCTTATTTTGTATTGCTAATAAGTACATGGAGCATCTTGCTGCCACTGTGGAGACCAGGCTCCAAAACTGAGTTCAGCAACACCTTAATTGTCTCAAAAGGAAAAAGGGATTTGTTGAGTATGAAGAAGGAGGAAGGTGACAAAAACTAGTAAAAGGTAGGATACACTGTTTAAAGCTTTTTCCAGTTCCTTGACTGTCTCATATTCTTAATGAATAGTTTCAAATTATTTGGGTAATAACGTTACATTTTTTTTTCTTTTAACACTGAATTTTAATTTATCAAGTTGTTAATAATGTTTCAGAAACCATCAAACTGGCTACTTTTTTTTTTTAATAATTGCTTAAATATCCAATCTCAAAAACACAATCTATTGGGTTAATGTGTGCTCACTGGAGTGAAACGAGATGTCTTAAATCTTTGCACTTCATCTTCTTTCTTGAGAAATATTTTAAAAAAGACTGTATTAGTTTAAAGTGGAGCCTGTGCATCTTAAAGACTACCTTTCTTATAAAAATAAATAAATAAATGCATAAATACATAAATAAATATTAATTAACTTTTCATTTCCCCTGGCCAAAGAAACCCAAACTGCAGACAAAGCTCACTTTATAAAGTACAAATACTGACACACATACCCATATTACCCACCTTACAGGAGGATTTGGGTTCACATACAGGTATAGCTTTGCAAATAACTTTTGAGTTCAGCATATTGGCAGAATTTCAGATTTCTGAAAAAGCAGAAAGGAAAAATAGTTTTCAATTGTTCTAAAAGTTACAATTTTTATTTTCAATAATTTCTTGGAATAATCACAAACAAACAAAGAAAGGTTTTCTTCTATCTGACATTTTCAGTGGAGACGTAGTCGTCCTAGAGTATTTTAATATAATTTGAAATATAACTTTAGAATTAGCAAAACAGAATGGTTTCAAGATGCCTGTATTTTTTATTCATCAGTTTAGTTTACTTGAACAAACGTTTAACAAAAAAAAATTTAAAAAACTATGAAGTTTAGTATCTTAAAATTCCTGGATTTTATTACCAGTCAGATAGAAGATCTGTCAGTAAATTTGTTCTCTTTGTTTGTCAGCACTCCTGATGAAAAAAAATTAATAATTCTGGTCATTTTCATGAAGCTCTTCATCAGATAGTGATTAAAAGTGCTTATATAAGAGCTATCTATTATTACTACAGCCAGCCAATGTACCTGAGATATCAAATGCTCAGAACGAAGAGCTCTTTCAATACATGTGCCTATAGGAAATTATCTGTTAAAATGTAATTTTTGTAAAAAATATAGTTTTGTGATAATTGAGACCTTTCCAAGAAATATCCCTAATTTATGAAACTCTTGTTTGCTTTCTAGTTTGACTTGGTTTAATTTGGCTTTGTCTCAGAGTGGAGGTACACTTTGGTTTCTTTTTGGTGAAAACTGACCATTGGTGTTCCATTTGCTCAAAAAGGATTCCCAAAAACTATTCTTATCCAAAAGAAAACCTCAAATTCAAACTCTTCAACAGTAACCACCCACTCATCTTTCCTCTCTCCTTCCCTCACTAGGACATTTTTATCAGAAGAAAATGCAGTTTCCTGAATCATTCCACTAGTTGTTGATGATCTGATGTAGGAAAATATCCTTTTTCAGCATTAAGTATATGCTTAACATTCAGTTATATTCCATCTAATGAAATTTAATCACATGCTTGAACTATGTGGTTTCAGTAATCAGGCCTATCCACATGAGCTTTAGAGCACTATTAGGCCTCAATGTGCTAGTTTTGATGTAAACCAAAAAATTGCTTCCGTAACTATGATAGTGTTTGTAACTCTGAAGATATAATTCAAGAGAAACCACTAAAATCCAGCCACATACCCAGCAGGTAGTAATAGCTTTCTGTCGCTATTCTAATACGTTGCTTGTTATTTTGACTGTTGCCTTCATGAGGCTGGTACTTTGTTCATTCTTATATTCTTTATTCAACATGCAAGTGCCACTAGTTGCTGGTCAGAACAATTGCTTTTGATATATTGTCATCAAAATTACTAATTCAGACACGATATAATGCCATGGCAGTTAGAAAGGTGTTGACTGGTTCAAGCAGTGACTAAATCACCACTGGAGGGAGACGCACATATTAAAAAAAAAAAAATATTCAATTCTTTTTATTAGAATGGCTGAAAGATCAGAGGTTCCATTATTTGGTTTTGGCCTAATTAATTTATTCTTTCCTAAGCTTCAACCTATATAAATATTCCTAATTTAATGTTTCTGAAAATGGAGCAACGGAAGACATCCAAATCCCAAAGGAAACTCTGAGCCCCAAATACAGACAAAATTTAGAGTATAAAGTGAATTATTGTACACCCAATAGGTCAGGAAAGTCTAGAAATGCCATTAAATTAATAACTATTCTCTTCAGCAGGCCTAGGACTTGAGCTACAGCCTCTTTTCTCTTTGGTTCGCCCCCTCATCTGAGTCACAGTGAAATTCTGTACCCTTTTCTGCAAATTAGACTGTTTTGGCTGGAACTAACTGGACACATATGTTGCCACCTGCTGCACATTCTTTAGTCTGAAGTTTTACAACAGCTTGGTTTGTATCTTTGAACAATTTGTTCATTAGAGAAGGTAGAAGCAGGGAAGGGGCAGTGCATCCTTTACAGAGTTTTCCAGGAGTCCTATCTGATTTGGTTTGGTTTATTCCTCAGGTTGGCAATTTACTATCAGGTTGCTCCTAGGTGGTACCTGAGTATTGAAAGAGTACAGAGGTTTATGGGTCAGACTTATGTATTTTCATTTCTGAATACATTTGTTGAGTCAGTGCTGGAAAGAGGTTCCTCCACATGGTGATATTTTTTTCAGGTTTGTAAACCAGACTAAATGTACACATGCAGAATTTTCATATTCATTTGAATACTCTTGTAGGTGTACAAATGGGTTTGTAATTGCACACAATTGTACATGCATCAAATGAAAATTTAGAAAGAGTAGTTGAACATTTGGCTTCTTCCATTTGCTGGAGAGATCACTTTCAGTATCTTGGAAAAAATAACAACAGTCCCTTTTTTCTCTTTAGCATATTTTGTCACTTATCATTCTTCCTGTTATCTGTCTCACACACACATGCCCCCCCAGACCTCATCTGTTCAATCCAAGCAGCAATAATCATACTCAGATTAAGAATATTGTATAGCCATGATAGCACCCCTGTGAAATTTCATTCTGCTTAATAGAACAATTTCTCATACATGGCTTCAGTCATCATCAGCCACACAGTCAAGGAAGCCTAATCCACAATGTCTCTGTGAACAGAGATTGTTTGGTTTGCTATGGTTCTGCTCACATTATTCACTGCCCACCAAGACTCTCTCAAGTATGTAATATATTTTGTATGCCAAAAAGCTGTAGGGTTTTTAGCTTCCATGATTATTTTTTTAACTTCCACAATTATTTATAAGGAAAGTTTATATCATAGTCTCATGGTCCGTTATTAGCTTCACTGTTAAAGTGATTCAGTCATCCACTCACAGTGGTATCCATCACAAAAAAGAAATGTGGAAAGCTAGGCAAATGAACCATGCTCTTAAAATGGTTAATCCATAGTTTTCAGTAGATACTTATGAATAATAAATGCACATGTAGGATGTAATCAGTCTAGACTTGTATGGGATAGGAATAGGTGATGGCCTACTTATAAAAATGTATACCCTTAATGTTACATTAAGGAAAGTAGATTGCAGGTCTTTGGTTCTCATCTCTGATTATTGAATTATACATGAGCCTATCTAGACAGTTCTAAAACAATTTTTTATTTGTAAATATTCATTAAGCTTGTTCACTTATGTAAGCTTGAAACCCCAGCTTTTAATGACTGTTGTTTTGAAACAGTTTGATCAGTTTGCTTTGCAGTCCCTCCCAATAGTCACATGAGAGCGGCTGCTACACTCACAATTGTCCGTGCCTAACAAAGTTAAACCTTGGCAACACTGCACAGTTACAAAACGTTTATCACTTCAGAGAGTGTCCAGAGAGCGAACTGTGCTCTGGGCCACTGCAAGGCCTGTTGCGATTAGCCTGGGACTGAATATGAACTTTGGTCTCAGGTTTTTGGGGCAGCCTTTGGGAAGGGTAGGTGCAGGGGGAGAAGTAATTGCATGGCCTGGAGCATGCTTGGGTGGAAGAAGGTCAGGCAGATGTGAGGGTAGGGAGGGTTGGTGACAGTGTCCAAACCCAAGTAGAGGCAGGCAAGTAGGTGACAGGGAGCCCCAACAACATTCCTCATCTTACCGAGCAGGGTATTTCCAGAGGTCTAGCTAAACAAAGTTTGTGTAAGAAGGGAGGAGTGGGGAGAAGAGGCTGTAAAGAAAGTAAAAGAAACCTAATATAAATATTAAGGACATTCTGCATATTTGTTGGTTTGTAAGTGTTGAGTAGTTTAAAAAGTACATTCTCTTTACGAACAAGCAGGGAAAATGCAAGTAAACAAAGAGATTTCAGATTCCAGCCAAAGATACTGCTTTCCTGACTGATTTTTTTTTAACACAGTTGAACACTACTGAATATTAGAATAAAATTTAAAATATTTATATAATATAATTTATGCTAGCAGCAGTCCACATCACATGAGAGATCCAGCTATCATCCATTCTTCAAAAACTAAAATTATTTATAGTAATTGAATCTAATAATTTTGAGATGTTATGTTTTGATTCCCAAGCTTGAACTTCTACAGAAATCAATGGACTTAGATCCATTTATGCTGGTGTTTACTATGTTCACAGGGGCTTACTCCTGAAGATTTGATCCTATTTCTATTAGTCATTAAACTAGTTCCATCAATGTAAGACATAACATTAAAAAAAAAAAAAAAAAGAGACAAAACCAGCTTTTAAAATCAGTATGCTTTATTACATCATCAAGAAAACAAATCTCTTTTCAAATATCATTGGAGAGTGCTGGAATAATTTCCCCCATCAGTCTAATGGCCAGGTCACCTTTATTTTCAGACAAAAAAGTGAAATCTTCTGAAAAAAAAAAAACTTTGTAGTCACCACTGAGGAAATGCTTATTATTAAACATTCATACCCCCTGTGAAATACTTCATGGTCTTCCCTTACTAAGTGGGAATGAAAGGTGCATTTAGAGTCACTGGTGTCAGGCATCAGCTGCAACTAAGTAAGTTAAAAGAAATAAGTTCTTTTCATTATCCTACCTAATCTGAGGATATCTCAGGCATGCTGCATTTCTGAGCTGCCAGGGGTTTAACAACTCTAAATGCTGTAAAAGTTTTGCTTTAAGACTAGACAAATATGACCACCCCTTCCAAAAAAAAAAAAAAAATTAACAAAGAATATCAATTAAAAAAATGGAGACTGTTCTGGGAAACTTAAATTACAAATCCCTAGAGCTCTGAAATGAAGAATAAGGAAATTGCTTTCTCCCTTTGGGCATGACCTTTTCCTTTGAATGGATTCCACAGAATAAAAAGAGGAATCATCTTTTATTTAAACAGGAAGCAACTGGAGGCAGTTTGGGGCTCTTGGGAATATTTAAACACATGCTGAGAAAGAAATTGAAAGCCATGACTATTTCAAGGACAGAACTTCAGCAATCTATGCCTTTAATGTGATACCCACCCCTCCTGACACCGAGAGCAAAAATAGCATTTATCCTTTCATCAATACACAACATTAGCAATGCAACTGCCTGGGATAATGGCTGAAATTAGGGACAGAGCTGTTTTCAGGGCCTTCTGGAAGGAGTGGACACTGCTGGTAGGTCCATTAGAAGTTACATTAGGGTAATTTAATTCCTCCAGCCCAGCTCCATTCACAGCTCCTCCTTTCTTCCAAGTTACAGTTTGTTGAATCAATAGCCATTAAAGCAAATCAGCCTCAGTGGGAAAACGCCCTTTTAAAACCATAGCCTGACTTATTGTGATTATTACAGATCCCTGCTTAAGCAAGAAGAAAGTCACATTTGGGTTGTCAGACAAGATGTACTCTATTTTCAAAGCAAAACCAGAACCTGCAAACAGTGCCATGGAGCTGTGATATCCATAGAGAAAACTCCAGCAAATCAAGGTGTAAAACAGTTGAGACTTCCTTCAGTGTTGTTTTGCATTTGCTTCCATTAAGAGCAAATGCAGTCCCCAAAATGCTGAACTTTTCAGAAATCTGAGGATGTTACTTTAGTAGAGTCTTATAGGCTGTCAGAAAGAAAGAGCCATTTCTCTCAGTTCCCTTCCTCCACTCAGGCTCCTGCAATCTCCTGTCTTATATTTGCAGCTAAATGTCTCTTGGTGATATTTTTCATTTGTTTTAATGACAGAGTATCAGCCTGTGACTTTTTGTGGCCTTCCAGAAGAGCTGAGCCCCTTTATGCCATGCTACTCACTTTCATCAGCGTTATCATACAGCAGGATAGTAGGGTCTAAATCCACTTTTATTCCCTCAGTGCATTCAGGTGGTCAGAAAAAGATGTCCAGAGATGTGCCAGAGCATTGCATGTGTGTAAGAGGTTCAGGGGTCTTTCAGGATCAAGGGTGGATTATCTTCTCTTGGGAGGCAAGAGAAAATGAGCCTTCTGAAGTGACCTAGGGACCATACTCTCTACACCACCAGGCAGGGCTTTGTGTAAAATTTCAATGTACTCTAAGCCGCAAATGAATTAAAAGGCACTGTCTAAAAATTAGTGTAAAAAAATTAACATATTTAGCTGCATTATTCCTAAAGAGATTTTATCCACAAAAAAAAAAAAAAAAAAAAAAAAAAAAAAAGTTTTCTCTCATCACAGCCAAGATAGCAGTATAAACTGTATGAATATATTTGTGCATGTGCTTACTATATGGAACTCAATGCGTACATTAATCACAACTGAAAATTAGTTTTGGTTTTGTGTCTTTCTTTGCCTCCTCTTTTTTACCAGCTGTAATGTACTATGTTGTGGGGTTTTTTTTTCTCACTAATTAACTCAGAGAAGAGCCAAAGTCCTGTGGCTTAATGTACAGTAATAAGTACGACATGATTTTCAAGCTGTAATATGAAACACTGAAAATGTGTTATTCATGTAGGGAAAAACATTACATACCTATTTATAAATCTCCTGAAATGATGAATCTTTCAATGCTGCTACCTATTTATAAACAGCTCGGGGGTATAAAGTACATTGACAATTTGATGACCTAATATCGCATTATATTTTGACTTTATTTAATACACATGCATTCTGTAATTCGTAACAGCTTATATTGTATTACTTTATGGCATGTGCTGAATATAATAAATTTGCAAAGTTTTGCAGATAAACCACAATAGTTACAATTTTCTCTTCTTTACTTTTCATTACAAATTATTTGTCTACCTCTAATGCTTATATTTTAGTCTTAAAGTAACAGAATAAAGGATAGGATTATAATCACACTTTGATCACACAGTGTGGACTTTTTTCTTGCTAAAAGCACTTTAAGCACAAGTAAGAGCTGAGCATGAGACAGATGACAATAGATGGAAAGTATGAAAGCCTTGGTTTAATATGGCTCAAGGCTGAGAGGAATAATTGATGACAGGGAAATAAAAACTGATGGAGACTCTGCTATTTTAAACAAGAATATGAATGGCAATAAGAAACAGAGATGAGCTGGAACAAGATTTCAGATTAAGAAATGCCAGGTTGGTATGCTTTTTTGAAGCATTATGGTAAGACTTAAAGTACAGAAAGCTGTTCTTCCTTGCTACATATGGATATATCTTATTAAACTTGGACTGATTATTGGAAATTTTCTAGTTCTGAAGGAAATGCACCAGGATGATGACATGAGATTCACACAGAATGACTAGGAGGTTGCAAAGAACCATCTCACAAAACCCATTTCTTGTTTCTTGTCCTTTCTACACACAGAAGCCCTGAACCTGCAGAGGCTGACATGTTGCTTTTAGACTGTAAACATAGGAATGGGCTTATTAGATGCTGGGTGCTTGAAGTTGGTCAAAGTAAATCTTACTGATTTCCAGCTAAATGTGTGTTAAATGGTGCAAATGGATTACAGACAAGTTTTTGTAGGGTTTGAAACTTGTTTTTCTTCTAAAGTTTCCAAAGCAAGGTTCACTTCTCTTGCTCTCTCTTCAAAAATGAACTATGATACAAACAAGCCTTGACAATTAATTAATTGCAGCAGTGGATGTCCTTTCATCTATTTAAATTAACTTCAAACCAGGAACATGTTGTGCTTCCAGGTAAAATGTAAAAAATTTCCTTCATGACAGTTTACATGTTTTCTGAAAATACGTGTAAATTGTATGTAACAGCTTTACAAATTCAGGCAACTGATTGCTTTAGGGCCTCTAGGTTTCTGAGAGCAGATCACAGCAACTGTTTTCTCCCTGCAATAGTTTTATGTTAAAGTATTTCTCTTGATTTCAACTGAGATGCTAGTTTTTAAAACATTCTACGATAGTTGAAAAAAAGATAAAACCTTTTTCATACATGAAACTTTCATTTTATAGCAACGAATTCATCCTGAATGAAATACAAATATGAACAGCACTTAATGCATAAGGGTTGATATTGAAAGTTCTTATGATACCAACTTCTCCCACCTCCCACCCCAGCACTGGAATGTGGTTAAATCAAGATGATTCAATTATCCCCCAAAGTGCTGGCAGAGTGATGTAAGAGGAGGGAGAGGTGCACAGGATGAGATCCTCAGCTGAGGTAAATCCAAGGATTCAACACATCCCTGCTGATTTACTCCAGACAAAGAGCCAGACTGCTATTTTTAGCTTTTATATTTTACTGGAATTTCTCAGCATTTGAGCTCCTTTCCAGTGGAGTGTCAGTTCTCCCATCCACAGGCAGAGCATGTACAGGGCCACCGGCTCTGCTCCCACGCAGCCTCAGGCTGCTTCTGCCACTCTTCCAACCACCCATCCTTCCAGCTCGCTGACAAACCTCTCTAAATTACAATAAGGCTGCTGCCCACACATGTGCCGGCTGATTTGCTTCGCGTAGACCCAACATACCACCTCCACAATCACAGCAGCCTGTTTCAGTGATTAGAAGTGTGAAAGAACACCAACGACCGGAGCTTACACACCAAAGCGTCTCTGTTTCAGTGGTGGAGATAGAATGGGCTTTATACAGAGATTCTTGTTCTCTTCCCTGCAATACGTCACTTCTTCAGGGACTTCCTTAGCAGAAGGTTAATAAACCACAGTTACAATAGAAGTTGCACCTCCTCCTACACAATGTATGGTATGCTGCCACCAGAGAGGCTGCTTCAGGAGTTTGTGATATACTCAAGTAATACTTAAGTTATGCTGAGTGATTTTGCTGGAAATTTCAGCACTCAGAGATGACACCGCTACATGAAGGTTTTGATTATTTCATTTATTTATTTTTGTAAGCATCTACATGTCCTACTTCTGAATAGCTTACCATTGTTTCCCACCTGTATGAGTATAGCAGTCAGCTTTCTAGATGTCTGTCAACCTGGAGTGCCTTTGCCTCAGTGTTAGGGCTCTTTGTTCTTAGGAAAATGCTACATTTATTTCTGCAGTAGTGGGATGGGCTATCAGTAGTCTTTTATAGGAACCCTACTGAACATGTGTCTTAACAGGGCAAAGGCTTAATTCATTAATAACAATAACACTTTTGAGACGACCTAAACACTTTAAAAAAATTTGACATTATTAACCCAAAATGCAGACTGCACAACAGGAGCTAAAATCCATGAAACATAGTGGAAATAGCCTATGAACTATATGGATGTAATAAGAACCTAGAGATCTAGAGTAGGCTAAGTGGGAGTTGCAAAGCTGCTAATCAGCCTAAGTTGTGCATCCAGGTGTTTCTCAAAACACCAGTTTGCCCTTATTTTGCTTTATTTGCCATGTTATGCAGTTTCCAATATCTTCAAAATTCAATAATCAAGTAGCTAAAGCTATTATTTATATGTTGGTCTTTGTATGTAGCTTGTTTCAGTTTCAGATTTACACCTCCATCTGGATTTAATTGTTTTTCACACTCAGGGAAACATCGGTTTACAGAATGGTGTATTTTTGATACTCTTTTGGTTGTGAACTTCACAAACAATGCTGTGTATCCCTGCCTTGGGGCAATGAGTCATCAGAAGTGGCTGGAGGAGTGAAATGATTACTTTGAAAAGTGTATTTTTAACTACAGGAGGAAATAACTTTCATTATCATCAGATTGGCAAAGTACTTGAAGGTAATAGCTCCATCAGGCAATTTTTTTCCTAGTCCTTATGTCAGAAAATAAATAAAAAAACCCCTCCTCTTTTTCCAAAACACTCTTCACAGCAGTGGAAAGTTAGAAGGGCAAGATGCACACTGTCAAAATAAAATAAGTGTTGAAGAAAATAATAGGTGGATAAAAAGAGTAGGAAAGAAAAAAATCCCTCAGGATACATTCATTTCAAATAGTGCTTTTTTTAAGATCCTTTTGGACCAGGAACACAAAGAAACCAATTTAAATCATTCTAATTCATGCCAAAAAAATAAATAGTTTGAAAAGATTTCTGATAAAGGCTGTACACCTATAATTCTGGATAATAAACTGGTTTTGGTTATGTGTGTAATCAAGAAGGGAAACATTTTTACTGTTGTATTTGCTATAAGACCTAGAAATACGTAAAGACTAGATTTGTGCTGTGTTTTCCTCTGCAGTCTGCCATTTCGAGTGTCAGTGGCTGTGGCAATCTCTGTCCATGAACTCTGTTCAAATCTGGATGAACTCCTGTATTCAGGCAGTCCAGAAAGCAGCAAAAGAGCTCAACATTAACGTATCACTGGCTGCACAACAACAGGACCTGTGTATCCAACAGCTAAAATCCAACATATCCTATTTACAGTTGTCTTTATAGACTATGTGCAAGTTGTATTTCAAGCTCAGCAATAGGAATGCAGAACATATCTGATACACACAAATCAGTCTCTAGTGGTGCATTTATCATACACATGGTTGCAATATTTGGAGTTAGGCTGAGTGACAGATCTTTTGAATCGGGTAGCTTACACATGTATCTGTAATGCAACTTGACTGAGTTGAACTACAGGTTTTTGTTAACGTGTCGGCATAAGTAGAACGTAATGCATCCTTACTCAGTGTAGTTTATCAGCCCTGCAGTAGATGACGGTTCCTCTCCTAATTTTCATGCCTAATTTTTATGACAGTTGGTCCCAAGCTTCTACTTGTAGGCAGTCTTCTCAGAAAAGTTAGAACAAGAGTTGCCAGTAACAAAATAGGCTAAATCCTCTATATTAATTATAGCTTCATCACTCCATTTAGCAGCCATCATCTGCCAAGTTCTGGACAGTATTGGGGTGGTCCGCAGGCAGGGTTTGCCAAAGTAGTGACAAAAAGCTGAATTAGGCTTCCTTCAGCTTCTGGATGGAAAAATCCCTACCTAATATAAACTTCAAAACACTTGAATTCCTCTGACCCTTTCTATGTTGGCAAGGATGTAGCCATGGGGAAGTTTGACAAAGCACTGGGTGTTGGTCTCACTCTCTGCATCCGCATCTCTTTTAAGCTGTTTGATCTAAGAAGAAAACTTACATTTCCAAAACTATTTCATCCATATTTTCCTTACAAGTGGCCTAAAATGAAAATGAAAATAGTATACTGACCCTTGCAACAAACAGTACCATGCCCTTCCTGGACTCTCCTGGCTGCCCAAAGTACCTGATGGACCAGCACAACAACGTAGGAAGAAGAGTACCAGACCATGTCCCTCTAGTAGGCAGATACCATGCCAGGGCACCACGGCCACCCTGGGCTCATCCCTGTACACTGCATGTAGCACTTCCTGTTATAGTATAAGCCAAATTCATGTCAAGCACATATTATTATATATTATGAACATATGGCATAATGTAAATATGAATATGGTCTGGAGACTACAGAAGAGAATAAACCCAAGTTGTCCCTGACTTGCTTGTGTTCCTCTGTCAGACCTACATACTTGCTCCTGATATATATCTGTTCACATTAACAGGTCCAGCTGAGGTTTGAAAGGTATACTCATCTGAGGCAGTCACTCTTTAATCTCCAAAAAACTTTCTGTGCTTTTGATTGCTGTAAAAATAAAATTTTAATATGTATTAACATTCATGCTATTCTTTAGAGAAACTTGTTTCTAATATGCTGTTCACACTGTGTAAGGAAATATTTCTAGCTTTTCCAGAATATTTCATTTTCATGACATTTTAACTTAATTACACTGATATAACGTGGCTCATTTACAGCCGCTGCACAGACCAGTATATATCAAACTTCCCACCCAAGCAGAAGGTTTTAAAGCCTTTGATTTACTGCATGGTTACTAGTGAAATGAATCAATACCTACTGATAACATTTACAGCGGGAGAAATAATATGACTCAAGTGTGGTTTAGCTTCGGTAGACCTAATTGTTTTCTCTGGCTCTCAGTACTCCCACTTAGTATCTCGGGGCTGAAGAGGTTTAGTTTTTCTGTGAATATCAAACCCATCAGTCATAGCTCTGCATGTGTTATTTATTGAGCACAGCGACTGCTGTTGCTGTGGCAGAAAATGTGCCCTGCAAATTCTGTGGGGCAGAGCTGCAGGTGGACAGAGTGTCCCTCATGAGGGTGTTGAACAGCACCTGCCTAGCAAGACAAAGAAAGTAGACCCTTAGAAAAGGAAGGCAGACACATTAACATCTCATATTTAAGCAGATGTATCATGTACAGGATTCTCTTCTCTGTCTCTTTTAAGCTCACCATCTGAGTAACAGAAAATATATTTTGTAAATATATGTCTAACTATCCAAAGGGCAAATAGCAAGGCTACAAAATATTAATATGAGATGGTTGTTGTATGACTTTTCATTTCTGAGATAACTGTAGAGTTAATACTCCCAGCACAGATTCTTGGCTGACTGGTTCCTGATCACAACCATCCAACCCATTTTCCTGCTTTGTCTTTAAACCAGATAAACTACTTTAACTTTGCCAAACAAGCATCGTGTTGATCACTAGGCTGCCACTCAGCTGCTCTTTTTCATTCTCCTCATAAAATAAAACATTGGTTTTGCTTTCCTTGTCACCTCTTGGGGGACTCATATCAGCTCTTCCCCCTCTTACCAAAGGCAGCAACATGAGAGCGATGTAAGCTCTTACCTTGACCTTCTGGGCAACTTTGTTCTTTCCTCGCTGTTTCAGCCTCTGGTTTTTGTTAACCAGACTGTCTGTTCCTAGGGACATGCTGGGCAGCTTCAGCTGACCTTGTGTCTGTCTTGGGCAATGTGCCTTCCAGTTTGGTTCTTTTCAGGGCAGCTGCCATTCTTACCTCCAGCTGTTACTGTGATGACCAAGTTTTGGTACATTAGACAAGAGAAATCAATAACTAGCAGAATCAGGATAGTCTTGCTAGCTGTTTTTCATCTGGAGGATTCAATTTTTTTGTTTCCTTGCATTGTTTAAAATGTCCTGTAAAATAAAACTGGTTGACAAGAATGGATAGTCAGGTTAATTTTACCTTTAAAAACTGTTGTTTATTTTTTGTAAATCAGTAAATCTGGTCTATATATAGGTTGAAGCCTTTTTTTTTTTTTTTTTTTGAAAGTGAAGGTCCTTCCATTTCCCTCTTTCTCTCTTTATTTTTTATTATTTTGCTAGTTGTGGAATGATCCATTTACCTGCTCACTCAAACCGTCTCTTGGCTTCCCCTTCTATTTCCCATGGCCAAATGCATGACAGAAGAAATAGATCTTGTGCTGGACTAGAGTTCAGCTCTGGTGAGACAAATCTCCCCATGGGACAAAGCACTGATATGTTTCATTCTTCCCCTTTTACACTTTGCCTACAGAAATAAGCTGTAGAGATAGGTGTCACACCACCTAACACTAAACACAGAATGCATTCTCTTTTCTAATGCTTTTGCCCAAGAGGTGGGAGTACAGAGACAATCGGAGTGGGGAAGATGTATGTTCATGCATGAAAGTTCATGCATGGTTGGGTTTTTGTGCACAACACATATTCTGAGATGTAAGATATTTTTTACAAATTCGAAAAATTAATTACAATACCTTCTGCCTCTGTCTTTCAGAAAAATGGAATAACAGGTCCAATAAAATGTACCTGACAGAAGTTGCTGTTGCTAATTTCTTTTACATTATTATCTTTTTTCCTTAATTTGTTCTACTACACACCAGCTGTTCCCATAAGGCTCCTCTTCATGGACTTTTAGGCCATGAGACTGTGGAGGTAAAAACTATGTGTTTCCTTTCATCACTTTGCCAGAAAGTGGCAAATTGCAGTCTTGACTATGTCTGGGTGGATGTTTGCTAGTTGCATTTCATCTGCCCGATGATCTGCCAATATTTCATAGCTTTTTCTGTACTGTATATTCATTGTAATGTTATACAACATTTACTGTTCATCATGTCTGGTTTTGTCATTAAATTAATATACCATTAGTACACATAAACAAGGTTTTTTGCTTACTTATGTATTTGGATAATCTACCTCAAAGGATTAATTTCTTCTGTGCCAATTTCTAGGAAATTATGACTTTTAAAGCTTGGGAAAAGAGCTAATTTTGAATAAAAGAAAATACACCCCCCAATTTTCTCACTTATAGACATATTTTGGGACCATTTTTAAATGGAATAGAGTGGGCTTGAAATGTGAAGTTGATTAGAATAGTGTAGATATGTGTTTTTTCCTGAGCACATGATTGTTTTGATTGAATGTTATAAGCTTTTAAAATTTTCTAACATTGATTATGGAAAAACTTATGCTTCCTTCAAGTGTGTCCATTCAAGTCAACAGAATTTGTCCACTAATTTCAATGGTCTTTGTGTTGTAAGCAGATTTATTCAGGTGAGAGTAATTGGGTCCTGGGTGAGGAGTTTCAAAGTGGGTGGTTTTAAAACCATATTACAAAACAATAATGAAGTGGGTGTATTTCAAATGAAACCATGATGTGAAAAATAAAATAGCTGATTTACTTATTCACTCCACATTGAACAAATTACTTTTGCATAATTTTAAAGAGTCAGTGAAAAAAAATAAATCACTTAAATTAGGTCCAGATATAATGAATGTAATGAACTTCCAAACTTAAATGAGCATGGTATTTTCCTCATGCTTAAAGCTATACTATAGTCTTATCTGCCTAATAATAAATCAAGACCTATTCAATGAAGTTTTCTGAAGTCACAGTGGAGCCACATAGGTGGAAGATCAAATATTAACCTCAAGTTTTTCCATGAAACACTCACTTGGAATAGTCTGTGCTTTTCCACCAAGTAGAGATCCCTGTCAACAGTATTTCCTTCATTTACTTGTGTTGAAAGAAAAACTGTAATATACTTCATTTGACAAAATGTATACAGTGAAGATATCTGCACCTGACCTAAGTGCATAGATCACCTCTATGGCTGATGGGGAGAACTGGCAATTGCAGAGTGCATCTCATCTCACTTACAGTAAAGGTATATTACAGGTGAGATCAGCTACGTGCCAGAAAATTTTTTTTTTGTTCACTGTCTGCAGAAGGGATCTGAATCCCCAGCTCAGATATCTGTACTGTATATATATGAAGTTGAGTGAGTTGAACCCTACCATTTCATTGCCACCGCAATTCAAAAAGTAACATTAGGATCCTTTAGATTTCTGTGCCCTTTTAAGTTTTAGCATTGTTACAGATCTCTCTATTTTGCGTTCTTATGACTTACCTTTGCCTCAAAATGTCCTTTTTTAGTTTTCTTCTATTGTTACTGAAGTCTAGCTGTATTAGTAGCACAAATTCTTAGAAAACCTTTGGAGAACAGTTAGCAGAAAAATATTATAAAATACATTCTGGTTTACTGCTATGAATTTACTTTTTAAAATATTTACACAAAAATTGCCAATTTGCAAAATATTAAAGGAATATCTTCTAAAGTAACAGAAAACTATGAAACATTGTCTGTATGAATGGGTGAAACCATATCAAAAATATAGGAAAAAAGCCCCCAGAATCTATTGATTTCATAATGATCTCTCCCCCTTTTTACTATAACTGGAAACAGATACCTACTGTTCTACAATTGCAGCAACACAATAGTAATTTTTTCAGGCTCTTCACTATCTAAAAGTTGATTGGCTTTTCAAGCTGTGCCCACTCATTGATCCCAGCTCTGAAACGTGTCAGCAAATACAAATTCCTGGTCAAAACATTTGTCTTGACAAGTCACTTATTCACTTTAAGGGAAATTATTTTTAAACACTGTGTTCCAAAGAAATGTACCCTGAACATGAGCAGACTTCAGAAGAGTAATGAAAGTTTTCTACCTGAAAGGTTCATTGACTTACACACAGTTATATCAACTTAACCCTGTTCTGAAAAACAGTTTCTGAACTGCTTTGAGGATGAACTAAGCCTGTCCAGTTCTATTGTTGCTGGCAAATTTATGCCTTGCCTTTTTGCTTGGAAAGGAACATGTGCTAAAAGCAATGGTCATGTTCAAATCAATTCATTAATAAGAGAGCATTCCTCAGCTGGGATCTTGGATAGTAGAAATTCAGTGCTCAACAAGTTTCAGACCCAAGTCTGATGTAAACAGAAGTGGATCCTGTTTCTGGATGTCTATATGTACATGAATTCTACACAGTCTTATAACAGGTACTTCCAGAAACACGGTCAAAGTTATGCTAAATTCCTGACATAGCTTGAAAATAGCTTGCATTCCAGTGCTTTTTTTCCTTAAATAAGACAGGGATATTTTTCATTGACAAGGTTGTCTGGCACCGACTTCAAAGAACAAATAATGAAACACTTGTTGTGGAGAAATCTGATCAATAGATTAATGGAGATTATTTTGCTAGGTTCTTTTGGTGCCCACTGCCAGAGGAGAGATTTTTAAAACTTTGGAGACTTCCTTGTTAGATGTAATAATATTGCTATGCTAACACAACAAAAACAACCGATATTCAAGTAGCAGTACATTCATTCCACTGGACTTTTATGCTATATGAGCCATGTAACTTTAATAAATGATAGTGTCGTTTATCTCCTATGATTTATTCTGGTTATACATTTGGATATGCAAACTTCACAATTTAACATGCATTTTCAAACCATCAGGAAGTAAAGTTTAGGACATCATGTATTTACTCAAAGTTCTTAGTATAAATGTCAGGCATTCAAGAGGAGAAGACCAAGGGTCCGTTCCTGAGGTATTACTGATATGGGTGGGAAGCGTCCTGTACTTGCCAAAGCCACAGCAGTACTTTCTTATGTGAGTCAAGCGACATTCTGTGTCCTATCCAAGAACATCAACTGCACTGAAAATCACTCACTGAAAATAGGAGAAAATAATTTTTTATCCCATATTTTATTATATTTCATTTTAATCCTATCTTCACAGTAGCTTTACCTTTGTGTTTCTTCTCTTTTTGTCAATATGACCAAGAAACTTAAATATATATCTTTATACTTTATTTGTATTTCTATACTTATACTTTGTTACACATTTTAATTTCTGTTGTGAGGTATAAAAAGCTTGACTTATATAATTTCTCACTCTTTCCATTATTTTAACTCCATGGTATAGATTTGCTGCTGCTCAGTTCTTGTTTCTATTCTGTTAGACTCAGTTCCTAGTATGCTTATGATGGTCATTCATCCACATTAACATCACAGTCAATGCATTAATTATATTGTACAAATCTCATAAATTTCATAGTAATAAACAGTAGTTGAAGATACTATTCTATTTGAAATACATCTAGGTCTGTTAGACAATGTCTGGTAGATGTCGCAAAGGATTCCTTTCTTAAGGTCCTGACACCCTCTCCCTACTAAAGGAATCTATGCTCAAGCTAACACCTTCCCCATCTCTCTTAGATTTTGGGCCAAGCCCAAACCACTTACCTCGCACCCACTCAGTATCAATATCACTCTGAGGTTCTCCCTACTACTCCAGGACTGGAGGTTTTATTTACTAACAGTTTCAGGATCAAACACAAAGCTGCTACACTCATTAAAGGATCAAAAGTGTCTGTTTCTAAGCATTTAGAAGGACCTTCTTTGTGGCACATACATGCAGACATTTAGGAACTTCACAAAACAGGGAAATCTGTGCGCAGCAATTGAGCAACATAAACGCAGGACAAGCGAATCTGAAATTCTGTCTGCAGGTCTCAGTTTCACAACCCTTTTGACTGCAATGATGTTGCACAAGTATAATGCAAGGCAGAATGTAGTCTTCTGCAATGAATAGTCAAGAGCCAAGAAACGCCTTCTGATCCATGTATAATGACAGTTTTTGCTAGCCTCCAAGATCATCAAAGGCATGTGTGAAGAGCTTCATAATTGTTTTATTATACTGCTTTTAAGGGTGGGATTCACTACAATCATTCTTGGAAACTGTTTCTGACAACAGTATCTAAAGAGATCTTTATTGCAATACTTCTGATTATTAAATTATTCTATGAATTCAGGAAGTAAATCAGAACATTCTTCTCCACTGTATAGGAGAAACCAGATAAAGTCAGTTCAACTCCCTAGAAATCAGTGTTACAGCAGCCAAAAATTTGGCCCAGTATGTTATAATGCCTGGAAAGGACACACAAATTTTCCACTTTTCTGCATTAAGGATGAATCATTTTTCTTTGTTTTAGCAGCACTGCTAAAACAAAGACTAGAGAAGGTGTATGCCAGAGGCGAGGGGGAGAAGGAGGACTTGAATCATTTGGAATTGTTGAAGAACTCAGTTTAATATGAAAAAAAATTATTTCAACAATCTGCAAATGAATGAGCTATAGAGGAGGGAAAGCCATACTTTTTGTATTAAATCAGTCCATTCATTTAACAGTTGGATGTGTTGATAGCTGAATTACCATCTGCCGTATAACCAGATGTTTTCCATCCATGTTTTAATGAATCTTATTTTTCTAATCAACTTTGTACAGAGTAAAAATCTGCTTTTAAGAAGCGCTGCATTTTCCTTACACTGCACTACTTTGGCCTGACAAAATTACAGACTATCTTATCAAATTAAAGTGTTTATGTGACTGTGGTTCCTTTTATGGTGTGAAATGCACCCTTATTTAAGCAAGGATTCTCTCCCATCCTGTTAAAAATGAAGCAGTGACACTGCAGGCTTTCCTAGAGCAAGGCTGTGGCAATTCATCTGCAATTTGAGTAAGAGCATGCAGATATTGAAATAATTACCTCCCACTATTACCCATGGGCTCTCAAGTAATTACCTGTTTCCATTAGCATTTTATTTGATTCACTAATTACCTTCCGAAATGCTGGTTGGATGTCCACTACCTGAAAGGATTATATTCAAATTAACCAACTAAGATTTCACTAAAGCTGTCAGCATGAAATTATAAGGCATTGTCATGTATATGAATAATAGAGCAGTAAAATCCTCTATGCAAGTCCTTTTATTTTCATTTGTTCAAAGTCACAAAAAGTGTCATGGATTTACAAGAAGAGAAAGGAGAGTGACATCTGCTCTCACATCGTTGCTGATCATGCCATCACTTTACTGTGGAAGAGTATCTATGTCACTTAGGTCTGGTTCATCACACAAAGGGTTATATGAACATACTGGAACAGTATGTTATTGCAGGATTGACCTCTGAAATGTAGATGGTTTCTTTTTTATTATATAATATACGTACTGTACTATGGACTATTATACTGCTGTTTTGATTGTTTGATTGATATGAAGAATCTAAATCTGTTATTTTGACAAAACACTTTGTTTAATTGGGGTTTAGTATCTATATATTTATGTGTATATTGCCCTTGTTAACAGGCAATAGAAAAGTATTTCTTTTTAAATGCCCCAGAGAAGAGAACCCATTATAGATTTTCACCAGGGAAATATTTTCCACAAACAGGCTCAATGTAGTTCATCTGCTTTTTTGATCTTGGTACAGTTATATGTCTACTTGCACTTCTGTCCCATTTTTGTTGCCTGTGAATGGAATCTCCTAGTGTTTAGCCTCAGGCACATATTTATATATAGTTATTAATGCATAGGTAAAATACCGGGCCTCCTGATGGATGCCAGCAGCTTACTTTTTTGCAGAACATTGTGTGAGCACCTCGCAAACCCTCCTTTTGGGAAGTGCTGACCGTTGAGACCCACCAACAAAAGCTGTGCAAATTTTGTCTGCAAAAAGGTGATTTGAAGTAGGTAAGCATATTGTCAAAACTAGTTTGAGTTTGGTGAAGGGTGTTGACCATACTGTCACAAACACACACAAAACCAACACAAATATCTAAAAGATCAGAAAATTCATTACAGTGTTCTTGAAAGTACTTTCTTTTTTTCCTCCAGACTGCCCAAAAAGGACGTAAAGCTAAGAAAAAAAATTGAAACAGTTACGTGGTGCAGGACACTTCTCAGTGATGTGAAAAAATGGAACTCATTCATTGAATAGAGCTGCCTCCTGATTTAGGCTATGGAATTGAATTTGGACCTGCCATCCTCTTTCCAGATGAATGCTGGAACGTCTATACTATAGTAAATGTTACCATGGGTCTCTGCCCCCCTTTAATCAGAATAGAAAAAGAGTTCACAGATCAGTGGTTATGTCATCATTTGGAAAATGAGATACCCTAAGATTTGCTTATAAATAAATCTTTATGCCAAACAGAAAGCATCAAAGAGAAGACTGAGAGCCTGAGTTTTGAACACTCACTAAGTAGTGAATTATAAAACTTACTGCCAAAGCTTGAGATCCAGGTTGAAGCCCACTGAATGAGAGAGGGGATAAACTGGACTCCAAGGGGGGGGGGGGGGGGGGGGCGTGGGGTGGGTACCATAACTTCACAGTGTAAAGGAAACATAATTTACTCTTTGATCCTGTGAACCCTGCCCTTGTAAATCTAACTATTTAAAAGCAGTTTAAGCCTTGAAAGTAAACCAAAAATTATCATTTGGCTCAAAAAAGGTTGGTTTTAGTTGCAGTTAACTTTCTGACTTACTAAAGAGGTCTCTTTGACTTCCCACTCTCAGTTTTATTTTATTTTTCAGTTCAAGCACCAAAATGAACCAATATTCACAAAACTCTTTGACCAACATCCTTCCATAAACAGACTATTTCTGTGGAATATTTGGAGCAAAGTGCCAAACCACATTTTCAAATCAGCAAGCTGCCTGCATATCTGTTTAGTCTTGTAGTCCTATGCTCAGCTACACAGGTTTCCCATCAATTTACAGGAGAGAGCTTAACATTGTCTTGGGCCATCATGTCCTTGCCAAGATCCATCACAATTCTGCTGATAACTTAGAATCACAGAATCATTCAGGTTGGAAAAGACCCTTGGGATCATCAAGTCCAACCATCAGCCCTACTCTACAAAGTTCTCCCCTACACCATATCCCCAACATCTCATCCAAACGACCCTTAAACACATCCAGAGATGGTGACTCCACCACCTCCCTGGGCAGCCTATTCCACTGTCTGACCACTCTTTCTGTGAAAATTGTTTTCCTAATGTCCAGTCTAAACCTCCCCTGTTGCAGTTTAAAGCCATTCCCTCTTGTTCTGTCACTAATCACCTGTGAGAAGAGACCAGCACCAACCTCTCTACAATGTCCTTTCAGGTAGTTGTAGAGAGTGATGAGGTCTCCCCTCAGCCTTCTCTTCCCCAAACTGAACAGTCTCAGCTCCCTCAATCTCTCCTCATAGGATTTATTCTCCAGGCCCTTCACCAGCTTTGTTGCCCTCCTCTGCACTCGCTCCAGCACCTCGATATCCCTCTCATATTGAGGTGCCCAAAACTGGACACAATACTCCAGGTGTGGCCTCACCAGTGCAGAGTACAGGGGGACTATCACCTCCCTACTTCTGCTGGTCACACTATTTCTAATACAAGCCAGGATGCCGTTGGCTTTCTTGGCCACCTGGGCACACTGCCAGCTCATGTTCAGTTGCTTGTCAATTAGAACCCCCAGATCCTTCTCTTCCACACAGCTCTCCAGCCACAGCTCCCCAAGCCTGTAGCGATGCATGGGGTTGTTGTGGCCCAAGTGCAGGACCTGGCACTTGGCCTTGTTGAAGCTCATCCCGTTGACGTTGACCTGCTGATCCAACATATCCAAGTCTCTCTGTAGAGCCTCCCTATCCTCATGCAGATTGACACTCCCACTTAACTTGGTGTCATCTGCGAATTTACTGATAATACACTCTATGTCCTTATCAAGATCATCAATAAAGATGTTGAACAGAAATGGTCCCAACACCGAGCCCTGAGGAACACCACTTGTGACCGGCCGCCAGCTGGATTTAGCTCCATTGACCACCACTCTCTGGGACCGTCCATCCAGCCAGTGCTTAATCCAGCAGACCATTCACTCATCCAGGCCATGGGCAGCCAGTTTTTCTATGAGAATTCTATAGGGAACTGTGTCGAATGCTTTTTGAAAATCCAGGTAGATAATATCGGCAGCTTTTCCCTCGTCCAATAGTCGGGTCAACTTGTCCCACTGCCCCTTTTTTTTTAGCACCGGTGGCCCTTCCTTATCTAATGTTAGCCATCTAAAATGTAGGCATCCAGGTCACATATTAGCCAGTGGAGAGAAACAGACATCTCCATAGTGAGAGTCATGGTGATGAATCTTGTTCCCTGATAGTACTACACTCATGTCTTGCAGTTGGCCAACTCACCCACTGGAAGTCTCTCCCTCATTGACTGTAGAGGTAACCAGGTAAGTAGCTAGAGCTTGGCACAACTTTTAGACAAACAATTTTAATGACAAGTGTTCTGGCAATCTTGTCTACATAAACAGTATCCTCACTCTGCAAGGGTTAACATGCCCGTTACTGCTCAACCACTTCTTTTTCCGGAAAGATGACCCACAGAAGTTGACCCATAAACAGTGCTTCAGCTCTTGGGTACCTAATAGAAGGTGGCCTCAGTGTATTATGCCTATGTGTCTGAAAAACTAGATCTTCCTTGCTCATAAATATGATGAAATTATCTCACAGAAACAAGTCCCTTCTGCCTAAATTGCTTTTTCCCCAAATATGCAAAACCAGGTATGTGAATCACACCTTGAATCTAAATGTACAGGTGCTGATTGCTGAGACTGTCACATATTCTGTGAAAAGAAAGATGTTTTTGTGGCATATGGCAGGTTTTCAGGATTGGGTTAGAACTCTCTGGAACAGTTCTTGTTCTGTTAAATCAATGACAGCGTTGTCTGTCACTTCAGATGACCTAGGATTTAATTCCTTCTGAATATTATTTTTTTTAAAAATTTTACCAGACAGCAATTTGCCAACAATAGTCTTTACTGTGAATGTGAATGATGTGAAAGTGTTATTGAAAAGAAGCATGAACTAAAGACAACACAGCACATTAATGTATTTTGGTTATATGAAAATTACTGCTGTTAAATAATTGTCAGGGCTTCTTGAGAGGCTACAAAATGGTTATGTCAGTGCCCTGCTGTATTTTAAAGTAATTTACAGTGTCTATAATAAAGGATTATCAAGAATCTGCTTTCACTAAATTTTCCTCACTGACATGTGGATTGCAACCTTTTCGTTTCATTGACTGTAACACACCCACACTTAGAAGTATACTTACCTGTACAATATCAACACATCACCAGGCCCATTCTTGATTGAAAAAGTAATTCCAAAGAAAGCAGTCAGGAAAACCAACATAAAATTTCAGATGTGACCGTGCTGATACTATCCCCTCCTTGTGTAGCAGCATTTTTCCATCTTCATTTTGAATCTTATGTCCCCTTTTCATCTTCTCCTTGCGGGACACCTTTTAAGACATCTAGGGCAAAACTCATCTCACCATGGTTTTGAAAAGTGATAATGCTATTTGAGACACATGGTTTCAGGGGAAGGTTTCCAGTACCCTAGCTAATCAGGTCATATTCATTGCATAGAAAAAAACATCAGAACATAGCCAGATGTTTTCCAGAGGCAAAAGAATAAAGTCTGGGTCTAATAATGCCAATTACATTGCATGCTATGTTTCTGGTCTTCTAGAACAGGAAATACCTTTTAGAGATAGAAGTTACGATTTCCTGACTTTTGATATATTTCTCTCTTTTTCTGTTTTGTATTGCTGTGGCTGCTCTGCTCTTTACAATTTTGTGTAGTCTTAGAAGAGGTTTTATGAAGAATCTCTGAAATATAAAATCGAATGTCACTTGCTCTGCTTTCAGCAGACAGGAGGGCTCTATACTTAAACTGTTTGCATTATGAACCCTGTTTGTACTGTTTGGAAATTGGGAGATAATTCAACCTTATCCTACTTATGCAGTAACCCCAAAACTAACTGTAGGTAATACCACCTTATGCCAGCAAAGCAAAATTTCTCATGTCCTGGTCCTTGCATGTTCTTCAGGCATGATCTCAAGTAATGATGTAAAAAAGTATAGTTTTATTGTTCATATATGGTAGTAAGGATGTGAACATAGCAGACCTGCAAGGGCTATTGGGTGATTACACTGAACAGTAGCCTTTCACTTAAAAAGCATGGTGTAGGTAGTGTTGAAATTAAACTGTATTCCAGCAGCTCTTCAGGCAAAAGAAATTACTTTACTAAAGATGCATTTTTACACCAGCCCAAACTTCTACTCAGCACAGGCCAGTTTTGAAGGACTCCCCCTTCAACTTTAACCAACTTATCTGAATGACAAAAGACTCATAATTAAATGGCACATTTTCTCCATATTAGTTTAGCTAATTTTGTTGGCTATGTGCTAGTGCCCAGGGATGACAAAAGTACCAAAAAAAAAAAAAAAGTTTCTAAACTAATGAAGCAAAAGGCAGAGCTATTCCTCTTGTACCAGAATAAAACTCCCTGTCGGAATGTCAGTAGCCAGGTAAGGGTATTTCTTACCACTACATAAATAATAAAATATTTTATAGTAAGAACAATCTCACAGAGAAGGACTGTTCTGCATAACCCATTTTTGAAATCAAGTCTGACTCCGCTATGTCCCCACTGAGCTGAGGTAGAGCCAAACGTGTGTCAGTTTTAACACACTGTTATAGTATTCACACAATTAAGTACTTCATTTTATTCCAATGAAAATATTTTCATTACAAATACAGTAGTTTTCAAGCAGAAAAAAACATCTTCATTTAGGAAATCCTTTCTTATTTTACATGTCAGTCTAACAGCTTTGTCTTACTGGCAGTTTCTTCTAACATAAGAATTTATTATTTCCTAGCTACCTCATCTCTCTCCATGGTTTATCTCTGTACAGTCAAATTGGAAGACCTACATTTAACATGATAATTCATTATTTAGAAACACTAGTAGCTTTTGTTATGCAGATATGACAAGATGTTCAGAATTATCCCTTCCAGTCACAAAAATCTGAGAGACCATCTTGCATCTTCCCTCGGATACCTTGCCCTCCCTCCCCTACTCCCAGATTTATGTTCCATGAGATCTCATGCAGGCTACAAAAACAAGATGTTTCTTATGCCATCTGCAGGAAATGGTCATTCACACTATTTCAGTTCCCCAGTGCCTGGCCTGCAGCATGGTCTGTGGAGCACCTGTGAACCTGTTCTGAGCTACCAAACCAACATGGAAATGGTACAGTGTCCTTTCTACCCTACTACCTAGAATGGGTGTTTTCAACAAAGTCTCCCTTCTAAAATTTCTGTTTCTCAGCTATACTTTAGATTAAAAAAACAGTAGAGAATATTACCCTATAGTCCATATGTATTAGAGATCACAGAAATCATAGTCTGCCATTCCACGCTGCAGAGCACCAGAGGAACTTTTGAAGTTGAAAAACTGTGAGAGCAAATGAGCAAATGAAACTGATTTACCCTTCTATGGATGCAAACAAGTTAACACAAGAATGGAAAGTAGAGTTTGGAGCATTCCAAATAGCCTGACCCAGTTTTGGTTCCCATTTTCGAACATCTGCTGCTGTTTAAGTAGAACCCTGCACCAAATCTAAATGAGAAAATCCAAAGAAAGAAAAGAGTCCCTTCATGCAGTCCTCCTGGATTTTTATCAGTATTCACTATGTGCATAAACCTCATTAATATGTATCAGTCAAGCAAAAATCTAGGATATAATTTTCTATTTTCTGATGGAAATCTTGAGTCCTTAATATAAATTGATGCTGTTAGTTCATTTCCTTTGTATCAAGTTTTCCTATATTTGCTGTATTTGACAGTCCAAAGTGAAGTGAATGATTAGTTGCAAATAATATTCCATCACTAGTAATACAGACTAATAATACTGGAAATGACTTTCTGCAAAAACAAGTGAAGATTAGTTATAGATGGCACTGGCCAAATTGTTTGATGTGATCTGCTGATTTTGGTGTAAATTAATAAATATTCAGGGCACTAAGACCCAAGCTGCTAGAAGGCTTTAAAAAAATTAAATGAAACCTTTAATGGAAATATATGGCTCTTAAAACACACACCTGTCCTGTTAGTGATCTGAAAAACAGTAAGCATCTCACTTCTTACCAGAGATTTCTTGATTCTGGTTATTTTCAGAACAGCATCTACCCCAGGAAAGGTGACTATGTCTGTCCCCATTTCATATTTAAGTCCACTGGTGGCATTAAATGCATCACAAAATTCCTTGGGAACAATGACTTTGACTCAAAAACATGGCTGGGATTTGTAAGTTGTAGCAAAGGAAGAAATAACAGAGGAATGCATCATGAGGACCAGAATCCATCACAGTTCACTGTAGCCATGAAGTAGGACAGCAATAGACAGCTCTTGGGCATGACGCCTGTGGGAAAAATGTAATTATTGTAATTTTTATGAACTGTGATATCGTTTCAGTGCATAGCAGTTGCTGGGCCAGGACTTCAGATAAAATGCTGTGAAAGACCTGATTGTGTTCCCAGTAAAGTTCATTGTGTTGTATTTATACTTAGAATGGTGTGATAATTAAATCTTCCTTGAGACAGACTGTGAGATATAAATTTCAGCCTTGGTCCAGACATGTGCTGAAGATCATATCCAGTGGGGCCAGTTGTAAAAATCACTTGATAAAAATGCATTCAAATGGTGTGAATGCAACACAATTCTTTTGTGTAATGCTGACTGTTGGCACTGATAATCACTGAGGGTCCAGGCAGGATGCATGCAATGACCCTATCTATCATGGACGTAACTGATAGCCTTACAAGTAAATAACAATAATGACTTTTTAGAGGCTCCGAGTCTCCTAGTTTTGAGTGAGGTAGGTTGTACTGGTAGCTGTTTTTTAATTATGGGACATGTATGCATGATCTAAAAGCAGTTTTGGCAAAGTAACACTTACTCTGTGGTAAACACTAAGTGAAATCAGTAAGTCTGGATTCAACAAAAGGATAGCAGCATCCACTATACTGACAATGCCCAGCACAATATGGGTTAATTCAATCCCCTTTTTATGGTTTCCCTAAGTGCCTGGTCTATTTAAACTACAAATTTTTAGAATAAGAAGCTTGACTTCATATTTATCTATAAATACTACGTATGCCACACAAGAGACACAGTGGCACTGATGAAGATGACAGTGACAGATTATGCTTTGGATGGACATGTAACACTTGACCCACTGGCAGAATGATACTCAGAAGTCTCCAAAGTTCATTAAATTGTTTCAGGCAATCTCCAGAGGACACATTGTTTTGAAACTTAGCTAACACTATTTCTGTTATTTCCCAGAGCCTGCAATAAATTAAAATATATGCTGATTATTTTGCTCTACTGACCTAGCATTGCCTGAAAGAAGCCTGTCGATTCATGTTAATTTATTATGGTTGTTTCATGACATGAAGAAAGCTCTTTTCCACTAAACATTACAAATAAAACCAAACAAGCTTTGTTCTCAGTGACCCTAAACTGTAGGTGAGAGATTTTTGGATCAGTTTACTGAGATATCTAAAATTAATAAAGAACAGCTAGTAATTGTGACATGTAATAATTTGACTTTAAAAAAAAACCAAATGCATTCATTGTGCCACAAGTTAAAAAAGCATCATTTTCAAAGCAGTAGAATGCAACCTCTGTTTGATCCTCAGATAATGCAAAATGCAAAAGTGCATTTTGTTGGCCTTATCAAACACAGTATCTTATTCTTATTATATATGTATCATAGAAAATATCAGTCATTAACACAGTAGAAACTATATATGAAAGAAAAAGCAACACTATTACTAATATTTTTTGTTAAGGAAAAAAACCCTGGCGTTTTTTATGTGTTCAAGTATATAGTACCACTTACTGGGCAGTATTGAACAACTAATGCTTAGTTTAGAACAAATAGTTCTTTACATTCTATTTTGGTAATGTATGAAAAGTTAATCCCTCAGAGACATTTCTAACAACTGAATTATAAATTAATACTATTTAAATATCATTTTGACTTCAAGGGGCTTTACTATAATTGCTCATTTCAATTCACAATTACATCATCCTTAGCTTCCTTCTCAATTTCAATGCAGTAGAAAAAAGCACATGCATTCTACTTGCATAAAATTCAGGGAAAGAAGCCTTTGTATCTACTAATACATGGAAAATGCAGTACGCCTTCAAGGCAGTCAATCATAGAGTCATAGAATCATAGAATGTTTTGGGTTGGAAGGGAACGTAAAGATCATCTAGTTCTGATCCCCCTGCCATGAGCAGGGACACCTTCTGCTAGATCAGGTTGCCCCATCCAACCTGGCCTTGAACACTTCTAGGGATGGGGCACCCACTACTTCTCTGGGCAACCTGTTTGTTCCATTGTCCCACCATCCTCATAGTGAAGAACTTCTTCATTCTATCTAATCTAAATCTACCCTCTTTCAATTTAAAACCATTACCCCTTGTCCTATCTCAGCACTCTCTGACAAAGAGTCCCTCCCCATCTTTCCTGTAGGCCCCTGTACCGGGTCTGGCTGAGCCAGAATTGGTTTTCCCCTGTAGCAGCCCTCATGGTGCTGTGTTTTATGTTGGGAGCTGGCAGGGTGCTGATAACACACTGGTGTTGTGGCTACTGCTGAGTAGTGCTTACACAGCACCAAGGCTCCTTCTGACATTTCCCCCCCCACAGTGGGACGGGGTGGGCAAGATCTTGGGAGGGGACACAACCAGGACAGCTGACCCGAACTGACCAAAGGGATATTCCATACCATATGACGTCTGCTCAGTATAAAGCTGGGAGAAAGGAGGAAGGGGGTGGGGTCACCCTTGGTCCTCCGAGGCAACCACTACGCGTATTGGAGCCCTGCTTCCTGAGAAGGCCCGACATCGCCTGTTAATGAGAAGTAGAGAATAAATCTGTTTTCTTTTTTTTTGCTTCCACGCACGGACCTTTGCTTCGCTTTGCTTATATTAAAACTGCTGTTGTTTTACCCACAAGGGTTGTTTTGTTTTCCTATCTTATTTTCTTTCCCTTCTTTGCCCTATTGAGAAAAAAAGGGGAAAGGGGGGGAAGTGATAGAGCGACTTGGTGGGTACCTGGCATTTAGCCAAGGTCAAACCCCCACAGCCCCCTTTAAGTACTGGAAGGCCACTGTAAGGTCTCCATGGAGCCTTCTCTTCTACAGGCTGAACAACCCCAACTCTCTCAGCCTGTCTTCATAGTAGATATGCTCTAGACCTCTGATCATCTTCATGGCCCTCCTCTGGACTCACTTCAACAGATCTATGTCTTTCTTATGCTGGGAGCCCCAGAGCTGAACACAGTACTTCAGGTAGTCATGAGAGCAGCGTAGAGGGGGAGAATCACTTCCTTCAACTTGTTAGCCATGCTTCTCTTGATGCAGCCAAGGATACAGTTGGCTTTCTGGGCAGCAAATGCACATTGCCAGGTCATGTTGAGGTTCTGGTCAACCAACACCCACCAGTTCTTCTCTGCAGGACTGCTCTCAATCCACTTGGCTTGAGATTGCCTTGCACTTGGCCTTGTTGAACTTCATGAGGTTTGCAGGGGCCCACCTCTCATCTGTCAAGGTCCCTCTGGATGGCATCCCTTCCCTCCAGCATGTTGACCACACCACACAGCTTGGTGTCATCAGCAAACTTGCTGAGGGTGCACTCAATCCTACTGTCCATGTCTCCAACAAAGATGTTAAACAACACTGGTCCCAGCACCAACCTCTAAGGAATGGCACTCATCACTGCTCTCCACTTGGACTTGGAGCTGTTGACCACAATTCTTTGAGTGCAACCAACACAATTATTTTTTATCCTGATGGAATAAAATCATCACACCTGGAATGGCATTTTTCTGTCATGATGGCAAGAGTTCTTCCTACTTGAATTGAAACATTTAATTAAAGTTGCTAAGGTGGAGGCAAGCTGACCAAAATTTACAGGGACTATGACCCATGGAAACAGGCATGTACCTTGGGGACATCCTATGTCCTATGTGCATTTCTGTGTTTCTGGCAAAGGGAGACAAATGACTGAGTTACACTGGAAAATTATGGATATTGAATCCAATTTAAAAATTAACTTCATGGCCAATAATATGTGGAAAAAATAGGTAGAAACTATTCAAGTAATGAGCAAGAACATCATGGATTTTAACTCAACCACATTTCACCTCTAATACAAAAAATTCTAGATTAAAGGAATGTTTGGATTACATTTTTTTATACTTCAAGATAGACTAAGGAGCAGAGGAAGTAGAATTTGGAGAACGTATTTGGTCTTTTGCAGGAGACATAGTGATTCCAACGGGCATCTGAAAGAGAGTTCCGTGAGGAGAATGCACTCTGCTGTATTCATCTGGTCTTTTGTTTCCAAGAAAAAGACCCTTACCAATCTACCAGAGATTAATTAGTCAAGACACTCTTCTTTATTTAACTGAAGGTAATGCACCTTTTTTAAAAATTAATTGCAACTATTAGTAAGGATTTTTTTTATCGAAAATTATGAATGGAAAATGAAGGATAAAGATAAGGAAAGTCAGCAGCGGTTGCATGAGTCTTGAAATCAAGCCTGGATGAGACGGTAAGTTTAAGCTCCTTCACAGATCATTGAGTTTGATGATGAAATCTCTGTATAAAGCTTTATGACCTGCAAAATAAGTGGTCCAGACACTGCAGAAGCTGTCCTGTGTGTCAAGGATAAGCAGGTGTGCAGAGTAGAATTTAAAAACAAAGCAAAGTAACTTTCATGTTCTACCCAGTCATAATGCTTGGTGTGACTTGAGTAGCCCTTCATGCTGACAACACCATGCAGATATAATGATTTCTTTAGGCTTCCCCCTTTCCCCCTCTAGCTATACAGAATGGAACCACCCAGAGGGAATCCATTCCTTACATTTTATTCCCATCTTTTTTTGCCTAATTAGAAGTGAGAAAGAATCATGTGTCTATGTAAGACAAAAAGCAATACAGTTGCTACAATATATTTACAGTGAAAAGGCAATAGATTCTTCTATTTCAGAAAGCAACTATGTGCATTCAGAAAAATATTTTAATTACTCAAGCTAAAACAATGACTTCTGCAATGATCTCAATGGAAGCATTACTGCCTTAAACTGGAAAAAGCGTTCTAATCATTTCTATGTCTTACAATGGCACCCAGTGCATTCTGAACTCCCACCAGAGTCTGTATAAAATGACAGCACACAGAGGATGCAGCAAGGAATATGCAAAATGTGGAACATAGCCAAATAAAACTTTGTAGCTTCCCTAAAAAGGAGTAAGAATTTGATGAGATTTACCCTTCACTTGCAGTACTAAAGATTCCACTCAAAAAGTTCACGACATTACTGCCTTTTGTGACAGTGTTGCATAGGTATTAAGTAATTGAGAAATACGTTCTTCTACAAAAATGAAGTCGAACAAAGATGTCGTATTTTTCTAACTCTTGTTTTTAAATATCCTCTGAACTAGCCAATACCTTGAAACAGTATTTTGTGCACAAATCTGGACTTTTCTAGAAATGTAAAAAGAAAAGAGATTTCAAGCTTGGGATTATAATTATTCTTTTGGAAATTCAAAATAGTTTTGTTGTAGAGGTTATCCATGGAAAGAAATCCTAACAGAAATGTTTTTCATCCAACTTAGGCAGAGTTATTAATATGACCCACAGTACATTGCTACAGATGTAAAAGCTATCAAATGGTCTGGGAAAGTTTTGCTTTAAATATGGCTTCACAGATGTTCAATCATTTGGTATTTGCAAGTAGAATAAATATGGTGCCTATAGTATATATTCCCATTGGCTCTCTCTTAGCTTTTCTCTTAAAGAAAGCATAAAACATTGATGCACTATTCCTTTCCTCTGCTATGAAATTTAATAAAATAATGTCAAAACCATTTGCTACTGTATAAGCAACAGTAGCATTTTAGGTCTTAACCAGTGTAAGGTCGCAGCTGAAAACTGGTTACAGAAAGTTTTCCTGTTTTCTTCTCCTACAAGCTACAATTTGGAAAGCCTGTTAGTAATTCAAAGGGAAGGCACATCTCCATGCTGGAAGAAAACTATGAAATGAAAGTTGTTTTCATAACAAATACTCAGAAACATCTGTAAGTGTATGAAAATTTGATTTGTTGTCTATTGTGCATTCCAAAAAAAAGTCAATTTGATCTTACAAGAATTACTAGAATATAGGAAAAGTCCAAGGTCAATACCAACATGATTCTGAGATCACTCTTGGATGTCATCTTCAAATAGCTAGTCCTTGTCAAATATTCATTCAGTGGTATCTGAGATACAGTGTGGAGGTTTTTTTCATATTTGCAGTTTGAAAGAAGCATGGTTCTTATGAAGGTTTTCAGTGGTGCCTGGCAATATATGACAAGAGAACTTACCTCATATGATGTCATGCAAGGATAGTTATTCTGTAACAGCTCTTCTTTAATAGCTCAACAACTTCTTACACTGGGTAAGACCCTCTTATTCCATTTAATTTCATCTGTGTTTCACTGTGAGAAGAAGGGTGAGCAATGACACTTTTAAGATCACACTGTACCTTCACATGAATCAACTCCTGTTTGTAGATAACTACCATTATTGCAAGGCAATTTATAAAACAAGTGCCTATGTGAGTGTTTTAAGATGGGAAACAGATCTGGCTAAGTAACTCAGAGTAACTTGAAAACCCAAGAGAGCAGGGAAATGTTGCTGTGTGTATGAAATAACTCCCATCCTTTCCTTTGGAAACGTAGATGATAAGTTCTGCTCATTCTAACCTAGTTTTACTGCACATACACCTCTGCTGTTTATTATAGAATTACATTGGTGGCAGGTAGACCATATGGTACATTTTAGGAAATATGTTTTATGACATGAAGGCATATCAGGTGTTTAGGTTTTTTTATTATTTTGTTTCCTGGCAACTGCATTAAACAAAACCAAAAAAACCCTAAACAAACAAAAACAAAAAACCAAAATGTAAACCAAACCAAACAAAACTCTTATTTTTCTTCTTTTTCCAGTGAATTATGGAAATATACAACTGATCTATAAGTATCTGAAAGAATCTTAGAGTACATTCTGATCTAGCTTCCTCATTTTCACAGTTATAAACAGGGGGTAAAATCTAGTCTACCATTCTTCCATGAAGAAAATATACCAAATTTATGTCAAGTCAATTGCACAGTATAAAGTAGTCTGTTTCTTCCTCAATACATTTGCCTGTCTTCCATAGAGAGTCTGTTCCCTCTAAACCAGTGTAAAATTCCTAGGCCAAGCAGCATATTTCCATTAAATTTGATGAATTGAAGATCCAAGAATCCTAAATCTAAATCAGTTGCAGATTAATTTAACCTGTGAAGAAACATAAAGTTAATAAACAATACTTTTACGTCATGTAAATCTGCATCATTTGGATAAGAATGATCTTAGTTTAACAGTAGCTGGAGATCTAATTCATAACTGAAAAATTAATAAAATGTCACAATAAAATTCTGAAACCCTAAGCACTTTAAATAAACAGAAAAAAACCCCATACCTTTCTTGATCCTTTTTTCCTTTAAGGAATACACTATTTTCTATCCATCCTACTGCTCATTTCTCCAAATTCTTTCTGTTTCATAAGAAAAATTACAGATTGCTTGTCTTGTCAAAGTCTGTGCTTCATAACTGCCACATATATTTTCCAGTTAAAATCAATAGAGCAAAATCAAGAAGGCAAAATAAGGCATCTCCCTATTCTGCAGAGTGAATATGAATATTTTCTAGTGGCTTTCCAAAGCAGAATTCAGCAACAGTTTCTCAGTGTAATGGCTTTTTTTGTGTTCGGTGACATTGAAATAACTCCACAGAAGCATCAGTTTCAGTGAAACATGTACTGGTCAAAATTAGTGAGGAATTTTATTTGTAACACTCTGAAGCCCAGGCAACAGTATGAAAGACAAAGGTTCAAGTTCTATTCATCTTGGTTTAAAGCAGGAACTTGAAATATGATGTCTCACACTCTGGGCAATTGCCCTAAATTATAGTCTCTGGGCTATTCTGGAGTGAGTCTAAATTTCAGGCTGGGGGAGGTGATGGGAAGGGAGGGAATTGTTTTCTTTTTCCACAGCATTGAAAGGTCTTGGATATTGCAGTATAATAAGGAAAGAAATAAGACTCTCTGAGTCTTAACACTATTAGTGTTAATTATGTGGGAAGTTATGTGGACTCAGTAATGAGGATAAAAAATAATTTGCAGTAGGTATCTGGTCAGTGCCTTCATTTGACCCATGAACTGAATACAGCAGAAGACTTATGGGGGGAAAAAATTGCATAGGATGATCAGACATCTGTTCTTTGTATGTGCCCCGTCTCCAGAGGGTAAATAATACTTATTACAGACACTTGCTAGACAATAAAAAAATGTGAAGTACTGTCCTGGGCTGTGGAAGACATTTATTCCAGCAGCAATTAACTTGTTCACTCTGCTTCCGTCTACTTTTCATCCATTACCTTGAAGATACCCCTTCCCCCATATCTGTCTTCTAGCACTCATCTCTGTCTTCCCTAATCTCTCTTCCTAGTCCTTTTTACTGTGCCCACCTTTGGTGGAAATGATATCCTCAAGTAAATAAGGTAGCAAGTTTTAGGCTTTCACCCCTGAAAGTATTTGAACTGCAATTTTAAAAGGTCTGACCAGTTGGTCATATCTAAGCAATTTTCAAGACACAACAGAAGACAAATTTCTGAAATCAGGTTGGTCATGTCCTCCCTCCCTCCCAGACAGATCTCAGGTCCCTATCTAATCACACATTAAGGTGGTAGAGCTTCAGAAATAATCAGCTCTAAGGTTATCTTCAGATGGGCAAGACAAGGTATTTTCAGAAAGAGCAGAGCTGATTTAAGTGGTAATGATAGAAATATTAAATCTGAATACAAGATTTCTTCCACACAATGAGTATTTTTCAGAGTTTTAAGAATCACAAAACCTTCTTCATACTGGAAAGTTTGGATAATATTAACTACCAGCACAGTTAATAGGTACTGATACATCTTAAATCAAAGCCAAATGTGAACACAATGCATTCTCTTTAGTGGGATAAGTTCAGCTTGCACATTTTAGCAGAACTATTCAGATATGCAAGATTGCATCAAGACATGTTCAGCATCTCCATAAAAATAATCAGGCTAAAAGAGTCTAATAACAGTGTGAGTCATCTGGCTTTGTCATTAGATCTGGGAGAATACCTTCAGAAACACAACTCAAAGAGACTAAATTCAAAAGAAGGAAGAACATCACATTGAAATAATGAATGCTGTGCATGGCAATGTTCAGACAAAGGTGATCTGTGCTACTACTCTTGTGAAGAAAATAGTGCATGAGATATAGAATGCAGGATAAGGGAAGATGGTATAAAATTGTTTGCAGCCTCTAGAAATTAATACAAAATATTTCTCCCTGAAAAACATTATTATGATAAGACTGTAAGTTGGGAAATCAGTTTTGCTAAAGCCAGGGGTTATTGTCATAGGGTTGCTCTTTACCCATGCAGGTGTGCTACAGTAGACAAAGATAATAAATATGTAATCATATAATTCATCTTGTCCTAGAGTAAAGCCAAGGCATATATTCTTCTTTGCTTCTTTCTAGTGATGAAACAGTCAGAACCACATTAGAGAAAAACATGCTAAAACGATGTTATATTCTAAGCTTGGGACCATACCCTCAGCTGCTGTAAATTAACATCTTTTATTCAGCTAAACAGAGTTGTACTCATTTGCACCTGATGAAGGTTTCACATGGTGGCATATATTAATACTGGGGAGAAAAGTAGAAAAATAAAATCAAAGTTCACAAAAAGGGAAAAAAATATGGTTCTGTTCTGTTCAGTTTCCTTTTACTTGCATTTTCTGAACCACTTGAAGAAAAATTCAAGCTGGAATCTGAATAGAATTATACACAATATATCTTGGCATCAGAAGAATGAATGTTAAATTGACAAGCAGGTAAATACTGAAGGCAAAAGTTTATGGAAAATGTATACTTTCCCAGCAGTTCAGGAGTCATAAGGCAATGATAACCACAACTGACATGAATGAGAACGGTGTCTATTTACGTCTAATCTGCAATGCCTGGGGAGAAGGAGGGAGAAGGAGCTGGAATTTTAAGAAGTATCAGCAAAAAGCAAGACTCGAAAACTGTGTTGAACCCACACTGAACCTATTTGTCAATTTGAAAAATTCCATGAGCCAGAAATGTTAGATGGGAAGCTAGTGACCCTAGTTGCTTATAACAGCACTGGGTATGAAATAGCTGTATAGTGTAACCAAGCAAGGAGTGTATTATGAGACTGAAACATACAGCTGTGTTCAGCATTCTTGTGAAAATAGCTGGACAATGTCACACATGCCAAACAAAATTATTATTCTCATATCTGAATTCCAGCTGAAAATAGATAGCAGGGTTGGGTTGCACTTAAAAATCACAGAGGGCACAGGCTAGCATTTTGTCTCCAATTTTATCTTACAGTTAGTAACACTGGAGAGAAGGAAAAAACTGAGTCTTACCTTATTTTTACTACAAAATGTGTGGCTTTTGCAGTACCTTCTATGTGAAGATCTCAAACTTTTTATGAACACTAGGCCTTATTCCTCATCACTTTATTCTTGGATGGTAGTTATTAGTATAAAAATGTATAAAACATTCTACCATGATTCTTTGGGCAATAATTTATATTAGATTTGTGTAGCTGTTGATAACTTCATAACTCCCAAAGAAACTAATGGAGACGAGTACTAAACTCTCTTAATTCCTTTATTACCTAAGTGAGAAGTTATTATGATAATATTCAGCATGTCCAAGTCTCCTGAACACCTTAGCTTTTACTGTGTGCAATCATTGCTCCATCAATAATGCCAATTTCCTTAGATCTGGGAGCCTTCTCCCTTACACAGAGACTATCTTCATAATCCTTTTTCACCAAACTATTAACATTGCTGCTTCTCTTGTACCTTTCCTGCAAGATTATCTTAAGATTCAAACACAGACTGTTATTTTTTCTTTACAGGTTACCTCTTGACATCTGAGAAGCCACTTCAGGATTTGTGCATTTTCTTGGCAAATGGGGGAGTAGCATATATCTATTTCAGCCTTTCCATTTGCCCACAGTTAAATTGAATGAATCCCTATTTGATGATAGATAGATAGATAGATAGATAGATAGATAGATAGATAGATAGATAGATAGATAGATACTGCAGCCCAGGTGATCTGCAAATTCTTGGCATAGTAATTTGTTCAGATGGGCAAACGGACCCTTAGCCATTCAGGAGTTAAATGTTATTTCAAATAAATCTTCCTTTGCTGCTGTGGTAGAGTAAGGAAACGTATGTCCAAGGGAGAATCAGACTCTCCTTAATAGTATGTGTAGAGGCATCATGCAGCTGTTAACATTTGCTAACTATGTGACCTTGAAATCATAATTGTTGGCCTTTCTTACCATGTTTGGGGTGTCTTGTTTCCTTTTGTTCAAAGTACAGTGCCTGCAATTAGTCTTTAAGCTCTTTACACCAATGAGTCTTTTGTGCAGTTTTATTCGCTGTTTAATACCCATTAAGATGGATTTGTTCTTCCTTTGCCAAAGTTATCCAAGTGACTCTATAAATATTTCAAAATAAACATGCCGTTCTCTGGATTTCATTGTTTGTTCGGGACTATTATAACAGTTATCCAGGATGCTGTCTTAACTGAGGTTGAAAAAAATCAACAAATCTTGTGGTCTTTATGGAATACTTACATGATACTTAAATCATCTTGCCACTTAATCTGTTTGGGATGAAGGATGTGTTTTTTGATTGTCTATTCTCAGCTGATTGACTTTCCCTCCATTTGTTTTTTTCAATGCTTTCCTACACTAGCAATAAGCCTCTGATATCTAAACCACAGAGGAGATATTTTGTTTATGCATATTCATAGGTGATTAAAGGAAATTGTACTTGTTTATTTTGCCCATCTGAATTGTAATGTCATCCATGGTGATTCCTGCCTTAGAAAAAGCTGCTTAAAACTCATGTGAAAAAAGGGCAGGAATTCCCTCTAGAACTGTTCATGGTTAATTCTATTTTGAAATAAATCTTATGCACAAAAGGCCAGTTTTATTTGATGCCATAAGAATAAAGATTCATACTTGCTATTATTTTACTGAAATGATTTTGTAATGCAAATTGAGCAGCTTTAGTATTCAATTACTTTTGTGCTAATATAAATGGTAGGATTAACATAGCCTTACTATAGCTTCAGCAGTTGGTATTGTAAAAATTCAGCCAACTTCAACAGCTGCAGCTAAATGGTATCCTGTGGTCCAAATACTGAAATTGAGGTACTGGTAATAGAAATGCTTCTTTTGGACACAATTGTGATAATTAGAATACCGCATTATTTCTGAGTCACTGTCATGAATAAACAATAAAAGAAAAAAATAGAATAGACATACAGCAGATATAAGCCTTTGTAAAGCTGTGTTCTCACTGCAGTAGTGGATCAGGTAAAAGAGATCACAGGCAAAGAGATTCCTTTGCATCATCATGATGCCCATAGAGATACAGGTACTTAAACTATTCTGGCATCACCCTGTGATGAGGAAATGTATGGTGGAATAGAAATCAGAAAAAGCTCAACCCCATCTGGAACAGGTCCCATGGATGCTGTCCTTAAATACTGCCTAAGCACAAAATAGATGACCTGGAACATCCACAAACTGTATTCTTTTGTTTTATTTTATTTTAGGGGAGGGAGGGAGTGGAGAAACAAGGGAGAAGGAGATATGGATTTGTATTTGAACAGTGTCTCTAAATAAACACTGACTGCAGAGCATCTCAGCTAGAAAGGTCGAGAAGCACCCAGAATTAATGTGGCAGCTACTGAGAATGCTCCTTATCTCTGATGCTGTCTTGGAAAAGTCCATGGTTGAAAAAATGACCCTTATTCTCCCATTTGCAAGAGTCTGGTTGGACCTGGATTAGTGGGAAGCAGAAGAAGTTAATGAAATAAAGGTGCTCATTATAAAAATAAACCCTGTGTAGTCATTAACTAGTTAAGGTAGCCCCTGTGAGGGGCTGGATCATAATCCTTTCCCCACTACTGATGTAAATGCATGTTTAATTAAACAGCAGACCATCAAACCATATTATATGGTTACATGATGAAGCTGAGGGGGAAGCAATAACTGCCCTTATAGCCGTGACAGTCCTATAACATTTGGATTCATCTATTAACTCTTATGTTAACCTGAGATAATGACTCAATTAAAAAGCTAACAGAGACAGGTCAGAATGAGGTTGGCTAAAGATCACACTATGACTCCTCCTAAGCCACCACTCCAGCATGTGGCACTTGGAGCGTCTCATTCCTTGGGTCTGCTCTGAGGATCCTCACTCTGTACAGAAAAATGCAGAATTACAGTTTTTCTATATGTTTCTACCTTATGTTCTTCACCTGTTGTCCCACTTGCAAATGAACATGTACACACATCAAAACACGTTTTCATAGTTCAAAACAGGAAAAATCTCCATCATGTCATCTGAGTGTTGCCAGTACAGTACATGAAATTTATATTGCTTTTCAAAACTTGTGTATGATTAGTTGCATATTATAATTTGTAACCACGTGGCTGCTCCTGCTGTTTTAATGTTACTGAACACCATTGCCATCAAATTTCACAAAATATAACTCCTTCTGTTTTAATTTTATACAGAATTTTAACTAAAGTATAAAGAATAATACAATCTTTTCCATTATACCTTCTATGTGATTCCTGTAATATGGAAACTTAAAAGCCTGCAAATTCATTTAAAATTAATTTGATTCTATATTATTACATTTAAATTATTTTTCAGCATAAACTATTTAATTAGTCAGCTTTGGACTTTTTCATTTGCTATGTATAACACTTGGGAAAAGATGGTCCCTAAACTTGTCACTTTCTGTGGTATCAGCCCATCTCCGTCTGTCAGTAAGGACTGGGAAGTTTTTGTAAAGATATGATATATACTGCCAAGTCACATAAATGTAATGAAAATCCTGGTGAAGTTACTGGAATAACATAAGTAACTGAGGCATTGACCAATGAGACAATAACAATAACAGAAGCTGGAAAAGGGGTTATCTCAATATCACTGGCATCAAAAATGGAAAGTATAGACCAGATTCTATGCATGCACCACCCTGGACTTTCTCCATTTATCTAGTGAGCTGAGGTTTTGGCTACTTTGCATTATTTAAAGGAATTTGATGTGTCATCTTATTTTGCTGCAAAATTAGAACTCTGTCATGAAACAGAAAATTTTGTCCTTGATGATAAATGCACAGTACAGTTTTGTACTTTCCAGGGAGGTCATCAGGTCTGTGGCCTATCATTACCACTGCTTCCTATCGTCAGAGACTGATACATAAACAGGATGAGGCAGCTGCCAGTCCAACTGTTGAGGTCAATACCACCCTGCTTTCATATTTTGAATACACAACTGAGTTGCTTCATTGGTTCAGTCTGATGAACTACTTTAGCTAGTGGCTCTTTTCATTACATGGGAAACAGCATACACCTGTCAGATTGTTAGTGTGGATTAAATTGGGGCCTCCATCACAACTATTCAACAACCTCCAAATTAAATTACAACAATCATCTCAGTTTTTACTTTTGTGGAGGAAAATTACCCAATATAGGGATCATTTCAGAGTCAGTGCTGGAGGATGCCCAGGAGATGTGATTATTTCCATAGCAGCTTTTGTCATCATGCTTCATGCCCTTTAGTCTCCCTGTCAACATTATGGCATAAAACTTTGAACAAAGTTATGGATCTGTCAGGTCACTGTAAGAACAGTTTTACTTCATAGTCGTGAGACATGGACATGAAGAAGCCTGATACTTGAAGATTTCACATTTTTCTGATTGTCCTCAGCAGCAGTCCAATTTTAAGAATCAAAGTACAGTCAGTGATCAAGACATTGGTACTTGCAAAGATCCACTGCTGCAATCTGGTTCCATTTTGACAGCACTTTCAGTAGAAACAGATTACAGGGGTGGAAACAACAGAATTATAAACCATGTTTTCCAAGAAAAGCCACTGCATAGTTAGTGGTTGTATGCTTCAAAACCTTAGGTGACATGGCAACATCACAGTGACAGCCTTCGTCTAAAAACCAGACAGCTCATTTTAATGATTCAGCCAAAATCTGGTATAGCTGTCATTCAGTCTCCGTTGAGGCTCCCTCACTTTGGGATTTGTGTCTTTAATAGGAGGCAATTGGACCAAACCACAAACTCTGCCCCACTGTGTCCTTTGCCTGTGAATTTAACACCAGCTACCACCTGCTGTGAGATTTATGCACTGACTATGACAAAAGGGCTATAACCAATTAAATTAGCTGCTGATACTTCCTCTTAATAATTTCCTCAACTGGCAGTGCTTCCAGTCCTTGATTTATTGCCCACGTTCCTGAGACACAGCCCCAATCTACTACTGTTAGTAAATGCCCCTCTCAGAGAAGAGGAATGCTTAGGTCAGGATAGGGCCCTGCTGCACAAAGGTGAGAGGAAGAGCCCCTTTCACTGCATCATGCCAAAATGGGAAGATTTGGTGAAGCAGCCTTCATCTGCCAACAGAGAAGAAAAATCTGTAGCAATGCTGGTGCACATCTTCGCCCTGTGTCAACATTCCTTCCAGGAAGGTCCTCTGCCTTTCAAATGACCCCATTTAGCTGTCTATATGTCATTGCTAAATACACTGCACTTTGCCTGAAGACTCACTATACTTTGTATAATTCAGAAGTATAAAAATTGGATTCAAGCAGCGAGCACATTCTGAGGTGAGAGTCTGCGACCTAGACTGCAGATCACCTTGGAGTCCACTACACAGCTCAGAAATTACCGCTGAGCCCAAGATGTTCCCCCTGACATAACCCTCACAAAACTGTAGGCTGTATTCTTATCTCAAGCCATGAATTTGGGCTTCTTTCATTACATGTAAAACAACATAATTAGTCTAGTTTTTACTGAAAAATGACAAGTTCTGTTCAGGCTATGAGTAAAATCACAAGTGGACGGTACAGATTGTACGAATATACATGCAGTCGACACTGATTCGCTTTATAATGAGGTTTAGAAGTCTTGGATTTTGATCAAATGTATCCTATAAGATTGGATTTTACTCTGGCACACAATAGCATCTAACTTTCTTTTTTTTGAGTTATCCATATAGCAAAATGGGGTAAACAAGGGAACTAAATATGAAGATGCCAAACTGTTGAAAGAGTTTATATGCAAAATGTTGGTTTATAATGTGATGAAGCATTTGAATCCGAATTTAATATCTGGATTCTTCCCTCATGCAGCAAAGTTGTAAGCATTTAGTAAAATTCCTATAGAGACATTTTAAATCTCAGTCTAGCTCTGAATGTTGTAATGCTACAAGTGGGCTGTCATAGGGGAGTGTTTTGGCTGAGTGTTTTTAATCTGGTTTCCTTGTGAGTAGTGCACACAGCTGCTTAGATAGGAGCCATACAGGTCTCACTGTGGTCAGCTTTGTGTTTGGGGGAAAGTGAAGCCAGGCTGCTCCAGAAGGAGCGGTGAAGGGATCATGTGCCACTCAGGAAGACCATTTCCTACAGGACTAGTCAAAGGAGATGAATAAAAGCCAGCTCTGTCTTGTGCTTCTTGTGCTTTACAGTGAATAAAGAGCTTATCACTAGCCAGCAGCATTGGATGGAGACCACTTAACACAGCTCTTACAGCCAAGCACAAGCCTCTCAAAATCTGGTCCATTGCATATACATCTGCCTCTTGTACCCAGAATTACATCATATACATCCAGGTTTCACAGATTTCTAGCACAAATGTGTAAGCAGAACAAATAAATGATTCTTGCAGGGAAAAGTGTTATGAATGCTGCTCAGCATGTTGCACCTGCAAGCAAAGAGCATGCTACCTGCTGTCCAATGCCAATAGTAATTACAGGTTTAGTAAGAGATTGGGAAATTCAGTGGACAGAACTCATGTGACTGAATAAAATTTTGAGCACATGAAGTTATAGAAATATGTGTTTACACTCTAGTCTTGGAGTCTGTGTTACGCATTTGTTCATTTCAAGGCAAAATAGGAAAAATAATTATCCTTTCAGCAGAAAAATACTAGAGCTGTAAAAATTTCCATTGATTAATCCAGAAATTACCCAAGAATGTGAAGCATTTGTTCACCATAACCTGTAATTTTGCTGACAGGCTGCAGCAAGGATCTCAGAGCCAAACGGGTTCAGCCGAGGTGACACAGTAAATGCAGAAACATGCTGCACTGAAGCTGCATAGAATTTCAACTCACATCGTTAGCTTCAAGGATAATAACTGTGAACTCCAGGGCAAACTTTCCTTATAGAGAACTAATGAGGTTTTGCAATACCTCAGAACATCCTGTACCTGCTGTTGAGCTCTGAGTTAAATAAGCAGAAAGGAACGTAACTGTCATTGCTCCTGTCTTCTTCCAGTCCTGTGGTTATATGCTACTCTATGGTAAGTCATTTTATCTCCAGATAACTCTTCACAATTCTGGATCAAATTGTTCCTCTCCACAAATCTAAAAAAGAACAACTGAGTTGAGACATTGTGAAGATTTGATTGTTGTCTATGCCATAGACTCCTACTAGTTCATTTCAAATTCATTACATTTGTAAGAAGAACAGGAAAAATATTCGAAAGAAAGATTTACTATTAAACCACAGTTTTATCAGAACCAGGAAAATAAATAACAACATGCAGTTCTTGGTAAAAATAGATTGAAATCTTTGTATATATAATTTCAACTTATTGTTTCTAGTTCATTATGAATTGCATATCATAGCTAATTATTAAAGTCAGCGTATCTTACCTAATATGCCAAAATGAGATTAACTGAAATTATGAAACCAAACATTTTGACATAATGAGAGAAAACTGTATTAGTGATTTAACAAAAATTAATTCCTATTTTGTGGGAAACATCAAAACTTTGACAGTTTTTGAAAAGGAAATCTGAACCCCAAGCTTTGTAATTACGTACCTCAAGGGCTGTTACGGGACATCAGATGTATACAATGTTAGACTTCTAATACTAAATCAAAACCTATACAACCTGATCTGTAGCTTTTTCTTGGGTGAAAATATACACAAAAATCGCAGTTTTTACAGCTTTGAGTTGATAATTTTCAGATACAAATAAAATACATTGAGCAAGCTGCCTCATGACTGCAGTCCCCATGCAAGCAAAGCCTTCTTGCTTGTGTCAGGTATGTTTAGTACAAGTTTTACCTTCACAGGATGTTAATCCATGCCATTTAGTCTGGGGATAGAGAGCTATTAACACTCCCCTGGGAGGCTGAGAGAGGTTCAATTTCTCCAGACCCACAACCATGTGAGACTGGCATGAATCCCACAGCTGTAGCTATTAACTGTGTACCTCAGTGCTGCAGTAGCTCTCATTGCAGCCTTCTTTCCAGACTGTCTACAGACCAGCTTCCCTTGTTGCAGGCAACATCAGCAACTCCCGCTGGAACCTGCCTGAGTCTTGCAAAGTACAGGCAAAAAATCCAGAGACTGCATGAACTGCCAAGCCAGTCCCCAGAGCAAGCGCATGAAGCACCTAATTCATGATAACGCATAGGACTGGTCCAAGGTTTCTCCTTGAAAAGCTTATCCAGACTGTTCCGACAATATGCCTAAGCATCCTGGACAATTTAGGCTATACCTACACTGCTAAAGCTGTTTGCTCCACACAGTGACGTCCGGTGCCAATGCCCAATGGCTCAGGGTGGCTTGGGTCCACATGGCCTCTCCAGATCAGCCCGGCCATTTGACTGGTGCATCTCACATTGCACCTCTAGGTACAGTCGAGTAACCTAAACCATCTCAAAGCCCGTTCCCTGGCCCTGAGGCTACATTCTCAACTTTCACTATATAAGAGTGTGGCACCATCCAGACTACATACTGGGAACAGAGCCTGGATGTGTTTCTGAACTTTGCTTAGCAGTAGTTTAGGATGGCACTAGATGGCCTAAGCAAAAATTGTGCAGGTGACACTCAAGATGGTTAAGGTGCAAATCTGGACTCAGCCCCTCACTGTTGGTGGAATACTTGGACTCGTCCCTGTGTTATTTAGTTTACTAACAGAGAAGTGAATCTATAGCCTGAAACAGAATTACTCATTTGTTTTCTTATATTTAATTTTGAAATGCCTGCAGTAATGCAAGTGCTGTGTCATAATTAATCAGAGTAATTTTTATATACTCTGATAACATCGTACATATCTTGGGATGGGGCTAGAGAACTTGTGAGCGTAACCACAGGTATGTCAATGTCCTGCAGATATACCGGTGTGCTGGAGGAGGGGTGAAAACATATGAGCAAGCAAACGTGACACATAGGTGGTATGGACTACCCATCAGAAACAGCCTCTGGACCAAACCATTGCTGAAACCACATGCTGGTTTCATCACAGAATAAATATTCTGCTCACTCCCCAAAGAGAAGGAAAGTGAACTAATAAACGCACAGCGAGGATGCCATCAGAGCCCAGACTTTCCCTTAGGAGAAAATAGGAGAGGCAATTTTTTTTGCCAGTACAGGCTCACCTCGGTGCAATTCCAAGCTAAATTAAAACAGCAGATTTGAAAGAATATGTGTCTTTTCTGTAGTAGACAACGGCGATTTTTGTTTCCCCTCAGAGCTTTAGAATGGCGATAGGGACACTAAAATGGTTTATTCACTCACAGTGGTTTTGTGTGACCTTGTATGTACACTTCTGCCATGCTTCATAAAACCATTCCTAGATTACACAAGCCTAGAGAAATGCTGATTAAGCTGTACAGTAAATCTGAGCCTGAAATATGGATAATTAACCACTGCAACAGCTGCCAATAACTGCAGGGCAAGAGCTTCTTTTAATTTTCCTTCAAAAGCCAAAGGAAGCAATGTTTGATTGTGAGACTTCAGCCAACTACAGAAGAAAATAGTGTAGTAATCTTTGCCTTTGAAATAATATGATGAAAATTACTAGCACCTTCTTTGTGAGACAGACAACTCTAAATCAGAATTCAAAAGATAAAGAACAAAAAAGCATGCTGTATGTATGTATCTTAGAATAAGAAACAACAGTTTGAAGACAAGAAGAAAGAAGTCAGGAGTTGAGAGAAGACAGCACTGCTTCTGAGGGGGAATTCCAGATTTGGTTTAGGCAAAAGATCACTGCGGGACCTTGGGAAAGTCACATCCCAGACAAGTGCCTCAGTTTCTTCATTATAGTTTATTCTGAAAGATAATGACAACAAAGTTATATAAAAGAATTGCATAATAAATATGCAAATATATATTAAGTGTATCAGCTGTTAAATCTAGAAACAGTGGAAGGCAGCAAGATTTCTTCAGGATATGCTTTTTTGAACCTGTAAGAGTCATATGATCAACAGATAAGCATTCTGATTTCAGCTTCCTTTCTTGCCACAAGACCAAAATGAAGAGGTAATTAAAAATGCCAGTGGTCTGCACTCAAGCAGTATCTTGTAATCGGAGGATGTGGTGAGATAGCAAAGGGGGACAAACTTCAAAGACAAATATAGATACTAGTCCAGCTAGCTTTTCCATATATATATATATATACACATATAATTTTGTTTACCTTCTGGAGTTCACAAAATGGCAATAAGTATTATCTGAGATTTTTGCAACACTACCTCCAGATTTCTGGAAAGCCCTTCAGGCTTATCCTAGCACCATTATATAGAAAATGTATGAATAGAGACTGAAAGCACTGTTACCCTTCCTGTGGTGAATGAATTTATGTGATAAATTCCTATGCTGAGTATTGTGTAAACCAAGATTTGACCTGTTAACTGTTCTCATACTAAACAATAATTTTCAGTAGCATTTTCAAATTTCAGTAGCCTTTTCAATTTATTGCTTTAAAATCCTAATTTTAAATGCTGTCTACTATTTTATATATATTGAGAATAAGATATAGTTTCAAGAGTGAAATAGCCCACTCAGTATCAGATTCGTAATTGAGGCATGCTGTAGAACACTAAATAGTTTCTTCTTGTGCAAAATCCTCTGTTATAATCACATTCAGTTATGTTAAAAATGCATATATAGGGGGGATGAGTAGACCATGACTTGCTAATGGTGAGACTCTAAGTTGTCACTTCATATTCAGTCCTGATGGTTAAGTGACTGAAAGATGTTAATTGTTCAATATCCCACATGAAATGAGATGCGTGGTCTCAGACTGCTGGAAAAGTGTTTAACATTACAAGAACACCAACTCACTTGGCACTAACTGGAAACTTTATTGTCAGCCTCAGCTTATATGCAAATGCAAAGATGCAGCACACTCACCAAGCAACTATTAGGCATGTACACAAAGAGACCCTGAAAAAGCAATAAGCAGATAAGAATTAAATTGTTACTCTTTATTTTATATCTAGTTCATGAATTAATAAAGGGTTTTTAGGGCTGGAAATCTATTATCTTTCACTAAAGCATAATTTACTTCTGAAAGAAAATCACATTAAGGAGAAAACAAAATGAAATTTCAGAATGTTTAGGGAGACTCAGCTCTGGGATTTGTCACAGAATTCAGTGGCAAAAATCCCCTTGTATTGACAAGGGAGTTCACTTGGGAAACTGGACCTTATGGGTCACATTTACACTAACTTTAGCTATATAAAATGTTGTGATTTAGTTGTAAACTAATCATTTATGCACCATCTGTAATCAAGGGAGAAAGAAAGAATCAAACTATTCTGTCTATCCTTAGCACTTCTGTCTCTGAAGCAAGTACAGAAGGAGCCCAAATGATGGTTCTCTGTAGATAGTAACTGAGTTCTTGAACTAGCCACATAAGTTTCCATGGCTAATATTAGAAGTAATTGATCCCATTCCTTCTTTTCACAAAATTCCTTCTTCAAATGACCTTTGCTCACATTGCCTTTCATGGGGTACTAGCATTGTCTTGCAGCTGTACCCACAGGAGGACACTAAGCTTCACTGTGCCCCTACCTTCAGGAACCCTGAGCATCTTGTCAATCAGGCTATGGAGGGGAGCAAGACTGCTTCCATGGCAGTGTTAAGGGAAAATTATGGAGCAGAGCTGGGCAAAATTCAGCTTTTCTACTGAACTAGACAAAAGGGGGGAAAAGTAATTTAATTTCAAAGTTCTGTTCTATGTGCATACTGTAATTTCTACAGATTCTGTAAACATTCAAAGTCTGTCTCAAAATATCTCTTGTTACAAGACGCTATCTTTCATTTTACCTAGTCATGACCCTCCCCCCTTCTATGGTGTGATGAATTTGAAAGTCTCTGGCCAATAATGAATATACAGGAAAAAATGGGAAAAAAAAGACATATAATGTGTCTGTCTCTTCTTGGTCTATCCTCTCAGCTCCAGCAGCAATCAGTTTAAATATTTCCTCAGCCAGACATTGCATCTGGGTTACTTATGGATGTATTCCCATGAATTTCTCTAAACCCTGTTTAAATCCATTTATAGTTTTGGCATCCACAGCATCTCGTGGAAATGACCTCACAGTGCAGTTATGCAACAATATGGAAAAGTATTTCCTTCTGTTTATTTTAAGCTCACTACCTGATAACTTTATCGTGTATGTGTCCTCCTGAGTTCCCATACTGCAAGAAATCCAATAAGTCTTCCCTGTTCTCCACACTATTCATAAATTTATGCAACTGTCATATTCCTCTAAGTTGTCCTTCCCAAGATTAAGAGGTGCATTTAGTCTCCCTACATATGGAAAACATTCTCCATCTCTATCAACCTCATTGCCTTTCAGTCTTATTTTATTACTAGTACAATATGGTGTTATTGGTAGGTGGTTCTTTTCCCACAAAAACAGCTAATGCTCACAATTTTCGTCCTATTTTTACATTAGCACAGCTCAAAAACTTCATATGAATATGATTCTCTTCAGCCAAAGGGTTTACTACCTCCAAGACTGAATCCTCAGTAACTATGTATGACACACAGTAAAAGAAAATCAGTTCCTTCATATCTCATGTGGATGCAGTTGTATGTTATTGAGGATTTTTACTTATGGCTCTATTTTCAAGTTTCTTACACATTGTTAAAATTGTCTAATAGTTTTAAAGCTTAAGAAAGGCTAGCATGCTGCTCATTCTAGTGGCATTTCAATACCTTTTGAGGGTGTATTGATTCATCTGGATATCTTCAGGTATAAATATGGGAACAGCAACAGATGTTTATGATAATATTTAATATTAGCATAACATCTCTACATCCCTATTCTAAGTCATAACAACCAATTTTGTCAGGCACATCCACTGTCTCATCAGCCTCTATCACTTCCTGTGGTGCCAGCAATATTTGAAAGTGAATTAGTGAATTCAGAAAATAAAGAAAAAAAGAAAAAAAAAAAAAAAAAAAGAATGTATTCATGTTATTTAAAAATGAGAATTTCTCCAGAAGATATATTGCTGTGAGCAAATATGTATTGACAAATGGAGTAGATATGGGATTTGTATCATTTACTGGAAACCTTTCAGTAGCATAAACAAAGACTTCATCAAACTCATACTCCAGAGTCTCAAGGCTGACCTCACGGATGAGTCTATCTGATTCACACTTGTTCCATGCACTCAGGAAGTGTTATGCCTTAGCAAGCCTGAGACTCTGAAGAACTATATAAACCAGTCAATGAGCTGGTATACATGTTTCTTTTTGATATCTGTTGCAGATGAAAGTAGAAAGTCCATGTGGTTTGGGGGAATGCTGCTGACGGTATTTCAGACAATGAAAAAGTGATAAGGCGTTCAGGAAACTTCTCTCTCAACATCTGATTTCTCAGCTTTTGAGTTTACAGGATGTGTCTGGTGCACCCTTTAGTGTCACTAAATGCTTTGCTAGTGATTTTTTTTTTTTAAATGTATTTATTAAACTTCAGCGAGTAATTTGACAAGCTAAAGAAGGGAGATGAAATACCTTAACATTGGCTTTTTGGTAATTTTTTTGCAATAAAGATTCTTGTATCAGAACTATGTATCCTGGTATAATTTCTTATGACATAATGTGGTGGTTTAGGTCCTGCCAGGGTCTGAGACCACGCTGCTGCTGCCCCTCCCCCACAAAGGGATTGAAATACAAAACCCCGGGGCTGAGATAAGGAGAGGTTTAATACAACAGTGCAACAGCAACACACCAAACAACAACAAGAACAGTAACAATAGAAATAACAGTAATAACAATAAACAGAACAAAAAAATGTACCGATACAGCAGTGAGGAGAACAACCGCACAACACGCGTGTTCACCGATTCTCCCGCGCTTCAGCGCGCGGATGTGACGTCAGCATGGTATTGAATAACCTGGCTAGAACTTCCCCCCCACTGCTGGGGAAACTTAACCCTATCCTAGCTAAACCAGGACACATGACCAACAGCAAACAAAATTAAGTAGACTAAAATAAAATTAAAACCAAGAAAAATCATATATCCGTGTAATTATGACATTTTTATTCACAACTTAAGTGTATTTGTACACCAGAGACCTTTTATTCTATCACAATCAGTTGTGAGAAGTGATCTTAACACACATGTTCAACCTAGATCACGTAACTTCTGCCTAATTGTCAGTCACATGCTAGAGATCAGGAGTGTTGCTTGTTATCATTGACTGCAGAATAAAATTCTGTGTTAGTAGCTATAGATTTACTATGAAAAGTATATTCAATCTGAGTGGCCATATGGATAATTTGTTAAGATTAAAACTTATTGCATGAGGTCCTAGGTTCTGTTCCTGAGGCAATCCATGACCTTCCATTTAGCTTATTTATAAAATATGATAGCAGTTCATACTTGAATGTTCCCGACTTGGATAGCAAGCATGGATTTATTCAGTAGAAGTGGCTAAGTGCATGAAAATAAAAGCTTGGAGTCAGTAGATCTGACTAATATAAATCCACGGCCTCCTTATTTGTAACTCAAGGAGTTTTCCCTTCAAGTAGGAGGGAGTAGGTAGTACTGCCTTTCTTCTTTCCTGATGCAGTGAATGAGAATTCCTTAATAAAATACTGTATCACTCTGGTGAAAGCCCAACATCTCAACATGTCCATGTAGGGCAGTACAGTGCTGTACAGAAAGTCTAAACTGAATTACCCAAGCAACACAGCTATCTGAAAGCAGTGCAGTGTCTGTTACCCTCAGGATGTACCACTCACCGGAGTGCCTTGGCTTGCTGGCATGTCTCAGTCCTCTTGAGTCTCATAGCAAGTTCAAATAGGGAGGGACTACCCACAAACTGCACAGGACATCCTGTTGTCCTACATTGACTTATAAATTTATTTTCCTTCCCATGGAAAGAAGAAACTAACTATAATACAAACAAGTCTTATTTACATAAAAGTCTGTTTTAAGACTTGATAAGCCTTGAAAGGCAGGTGAAGAGAACATGGACAAGGAGAAGATTCCAGAACTTCTCTTCCTGGAGAGGGAAGCAAAAAAATTAGACACAGATAAGAGCAAATTCTTTAAATGGCAAAAACTAGACAGACCTGGGTTGGGTCTACTCTTAAACAACTTAACATGGTCTTAAATTTTACATGTCTTCTTCAACTAGGAGCCTACATTTAGAATCGTAGAATCATAGAATGTTTTGGGTTGAAAGGGACCTTAAAGATCACCTAATTCCAACCCCCCTGCCATGGGCAGAGACACCTTCCACTTGATCAGGTTGCTCAAAGTCCCATCCAGCCTGGCCTTGAACACTTCCAGGGAGGGAGCATCCACAATTTCTCTGGGCAACCTGTTCCAGTGTCTTCCCGCCCCCACAGCAAAGAACTTCTTCCTCATATCTAATCTAAATCTACCCTTCTTCAGTATAAAGCCATTACCTCTTGTCCCATTGCTGCATGCCCTTGTAAAAAGTCTCTCTCCAACTTTCTTACAGGCCCCCTTTAGGTACTAGAAGGCTGCTGTAAGGACTCCCAAGAGCCTTTTCTTCTCCTGGCTAAAAAAACCCAACTTCCTCAGCCTGTACTCACAGGGGAGGTGCTCCAGCCTTCTGATCATCCTTGTGGGCCGCCTCTGGACTTGCTCCAACATATCCGTGTCCTTCTTACGTTGGGGGCCCCAAAGCTGAACACAGTACTGCAGATGGGGTCTCACAAGAGTGGAGTGGAGAAGGACAATCACCTCCCTTGACTTGCTAGCCACAATTGTCTTGATGCAGCCCAGGATACAGTTGGCTTTCTGGGCTGCAAGCGCACATTGCCAGGACATGCTGAGTTTCTGGTCAACCACACCCACCAGTTCTTCTCTGCAGGGCTGCTCTAAATTCACTCATCACCCAGCCTGTATTTGTGCTTGGGATTGCCTTGACCCATGTGCAGGACCTTGCACTTGGCCTTGTTGAACTTCATGAGGTTCACACAGGCCCACCTTTCAAGTCTGTTCAGGTCCCTCTGCATGGCATCCCTTCCCTCCAATGTGTCAACTGCACCACACAGCTTGTGTTTGTTGGCAAACTTGCTGAGGGTGCACTCAATCCCACTGTCCATGTCACCAACAAAGGTATTAAACAGCACTGGCCCCAATACTGACCCCTGAGGAGCGCCACACATCACTGCGCTCTACTTGGAAATTGAGCCATTTGCCACAACCCTTTGAGTGCAACCATCCAGTCAATTCCTCATCCACTGAGTGGTCCACCCATCAAATCCATGTCTCTCCAATTTAGAGACAAGGATGTTGTGCGGGACAGTATCAAATGCTTTGTACAAATCCAGGTAGATGATGTCAGTTGTTCTTCCCTTATCCACTAGTGCTATAACCCCATTGTAGAAGGCCACCAAATTTGTCAGGCACGATTTACCCTTAGCAAAGCCACGTTGGCTGTCACCACTCACCTCCTTAGTTTCCATGTGCCCTAGCATAGTTTCCAGGAAGATCCGCTCCATGATCTTTCTGGGCACAGAGGTGAGACTGACTGGCCTGTAGTTTCCTAGATCTTCCTTTTTTCCCTTTTTAAAAATGGGAGTTATGTTTCCCTTTTTCCAGTCAGCAGGAACTTTACTGGATTGCCACGACTTCTCAAATATGATGAATAATTTCTTAGCCACTTAATCCACGGGTTGCCTCAGAACCCATGGATGCATGTAATCAGGATTTGTGTACCTTCAGGTTCCTCAGATGGTCTCAAACCTGATCTTTTCCTACAGTGGGTGGTTCTTCATTCTCCCAGTCCCTGCCTTTGTTTTCTGAGACTTGGACAATGTGGCTGGAGCACTTGCCAGTGAAGATGGAGGCAAAAAAGTTGTTGAGTACCTCAGCCTTCTCCATGTCCCTGGTAACCAGGTCTCCCTCTTCCTTCCAGAAGGAAGGATATCAGATATTTCTTTACACTTAATAAAGAAAAACAGATACCTCAGGAGATAGATTCATTTTGCTTATCTTTAAGTCTTCCTTGAATATATAGTAACTCAGGGATTCTCCTTAAAAGCATCACTTTATGAGGCCCTTAAAATTGTGCACAAATTAGCTGACAAATTCAATGGACTGCATGCAATTACAACATAGGGGTGGGTGAGGAGTATTTTACTGTATTAACCTGTCATTTTCCAAACCAGGAGAAAAAGCAAATAATATTAAATTATTGAGTTCTACGTTTTGGGGGTTTTTATTTTTAAACAAAAAAATAGATTTGAAACACCTGTTAAACTGAAAACTTCTGCCATAACTTTACATGTGGTATCTCAAGTACCTCCATCATGATAAATGTGACTTTTAGTCTAAGATAAATCTACCCACAGAGGAATCATTCCCATCAGGACACAGGGTTGACAGAGATTATCTGCTTTAGGACAAGTTCATTTTGACTGCGTTATTTTTGTCTGTTAACAAACAAGCATATTTTCAACTATTTACCATTTTCTTTTGACCTCTTCTTCGTTTCATTAGTTCATGAGTTACAGGAATTTTGAAAATGTACTTTTTACTTCAGAGCTTCTTTGACCTCCCATAAAACTAGTAAAGATTGGACTTTAAATTATGTAGAACAAAGGCAAAACAGGGTAAGATTTTAATGGGTTTCTGAATCACTGAATATGTTTATAATAATGAATATCTAATAGGCTACAAAATTTGTTTCTTTACATTAAATCTATGCTCATTGTCTCATCAAGTGAGTTCTATTGTTTGTTCAATATTAGATCTATATTCTTTTAAATCCTGATAGGATTTGAACCTAGAGCTTCAAAAGGTAGAGTGATTCAAGATTATTTAATGATTCTAAAATTCTAGATTATTTTATTCTCTGTCATCACAGTAAGCCAGATGGGTTGGATACAAGACAATTTTAGTAATAACATCTTGGCAGAAAGTAGGCATGTTTGCAGAAGAGTTTTGAGATTTCTGCTCCTAAAGAGATTGAGTGACACTCTGTGTGTGTGTCTGCATGCATGCGCATGTGTGTTTTAGAGAAGCTGGAACTGAGGCCTTCTTGCTGCTGTCATCTCTCATAACATATCTCTGCACCTTCTCTTATTTAAGAATATTCACAGATATGAATAATGTCTAATCTGGCTGTTCTCACCTCAACTGAGAAAGCAAAGTCAAATCATGCACAGCGCTAATTTTACATTCTCTTTCTTTCGTCTCGTCTATCTCTAATTCCTGTTAGTGACATTGTTTGTTGCTTTTTCCATCATGATAAATCTGAACAGACCTTTATACACTAGTCTTATATTTTAAAACTTCAGTTAATTAATTAAAATGCTTTTTCAGAAGGGAAATAAGATTGACCTTCTTAATTCTCTCTACATGGGACAGAAAACTGGAGCCAACATTTGTCAGACTGAAATTTTAATTTGGAGCCTGAAAAAAATTGTATCAGCAGAAAAGTTTTCATTCACAAGTATTCTTTGGATCAGGTATAAAATAAATTTTTTTTAATAAAAGTCAATAATTTCCTCTGGCACAGATACATTCTACATCCATTTCAAGTATCTTTTAAACCTCAAAAGAGTTGTGCATGAGCTAGTTAAGGCAGAATTTGTCCCCTGTTGTGTAAACCCAGCTTTTTCTTCAGCTTCCAGTTTTCAAAAAACTGAGTTAAATCTCCTCTGAACAGCACCCTTCAACTTTGCTTACACATGACTGAATGCAACTCCTACCAAAGTCCATGAAGAGGGTAAATCTGGCATGCAAACAACCTACTGCTCCCTATTTTCAAGGGTGTGCTGCTTTTTCAAAGTATAGTTTCTATTGGGTTCTATTTGAACCTTTGTTTCTCTTCAACCTAACCTTCTGAATTTGCTAAGAGAGGTTGTTTATGTTTTCTGAAAACTTTAGACTGGGGAAAAATATTCTGAGTGTATAATAAGAAAGATAAGCTTGCAGTCCAAGGGTCCAATATTTAAATTAATGATTTGTCTTCATTCACACCACAGCAAAGCAGATGCTCCTTAAAGCAGTGTAGAAGTCAAAAAGAATCACATATTTTAGAATGGCTGCTTTAGTTTCCAAGGAATGCCCCTGCTACTTTATAACTAAAAGCAGTATGTGAATGTGAAACTGCAGACATAACTAGTCAGTAGTAGCTAGTCTTTCTCAGTACTTTCTTCACAGTCCTAGGATTGTGGTTTTTTCCCTCTGAAAAATAGGGCTATTAATGCCAACGTTGCAATAGGCTTGTAAATATTTTTAAAATCCCTCAGTTTTCATGAACTACTGCAGATGTGTTCAGCAAGCTAAGGACATCCTCAGAGAAAATAGGGTTCTCAAGTTCCCAACTATAATGGACTTTGCTTTGAGCTTGTAAATAATTTCAAGAGGGAACCCAAAACAAAGACACAAATCAGTGCTCCCAAAATTTTGTCACGTCAATGAACAGCATATTAATAATTTTAATCATTTTTACTGCTTCACCTATTTGTGCAACTACTGGTATTATTAAAGAAGAAATGTCCTAAATAACAGACCAAGAAACTGTTATTCAGAAATTCTCAAAAATTGTGATTTGGCTGAAAAAATATTGAATTTCCATTCCATCAGTCATCCTGACATTTCATAATTTTCTCCACATTACAAATGGTGCAAAGTAGATTATATTTCCATATTTCTGTGCAATGGGAATATATATATTAAAAAATATATATCTACTGAAAATGATCAAGAAAATGTCAAGAATATTATATTTTAACACTTCTGATGAAAAGAAACTTTTAACTTTCCCCAAGTTTTGCTTTGTTGAAATAACTGAAAAATCTTTCACAAGTAATTTTAACATTAAACTACATTTCCCTATAGTTCAGGAAACAAATGACTACATTTTCATTAGCTGAACTATTCCTCCCATGTTCAAGCAGGCAACGTGCATTTCCTACAGACCATGCATCTCAGAGTGAAATTTGTTGCAAAGGCTTCTGGAAAAATATAATTTCCTGGGAAGGCTGCTAATCAGGAAAAATGTGTGTTACAACAAGAACATCTAGCTTAGTGTTTTGCTGAACTGATTTGGACAATTCAAGAATTCTCGTTCACCTTGAGCAAACAAAAATCAACAGAATATTTAATGGAAATTTTCACCAGTGCAAAAGTAAATAAAATCAGATAAATCAAAAATTTTCTAGAATATTTTGATTTTGTAGAAATTAAATTTTCTTGGAGAAAATATTCTACTGAAGATTCCAAGAATAGCTGAAACCTGGACGCAATGGCAAGTATCTTGCTGCAAGCAGGCTACAGAGAGCACCACCTACTAAAAGAACAATTTATTTCACTCCTGTTCCCATAGCCCCTTCGAAACCACAACCACCTGCAACCTCAGCAAAGAGAGAGACAAGTGTGACACAGTACCAGAAACCATAAGAGCAAGCACCTGGCTGTCAGCCATTGTTAAGTCCATTGTTGAAGATCTGCAGTAATCCTTTTTTACCTCCCCCAATAGTCTGTCCTTTTAAAATGAAAATTATTCTTTCTAAGACCAGAGTCTCTGTTTGAGGTGACTGAAGCCAAAGCCTCTAAGAAAACATGTAGGAAATTCCTTCTTTGGTGTAGGTACTCATCTGTTAATTAGAGAAATCAGGATAGGAGGGAAGGGGACAAGAATTTTTCATCCTAAAAGAGCAAACAGTGACATCGTTAAAGGTAGGAGGCTCTGAATGTTTAATGAAGGTGGCACTGAAGAATGGCAGAATTTGCCTCCAAAGGAGGATTTTTGCGTTTCATTTCCCTTGTACCAAGGTGGTGTTTTCTATTCATTTAACTAAATAAAAATAGAAAGTGATGCCACTTGCAGGTAAATCAATAAATTAACTGAAATTAATAAAAATGACATTCATTCATTGCTTAAGATTCTCCTAACAAACAGACTTGCCTTAACCTCTTTTATGATTCTAGGGTAGATAAACCTTCTCCTAGAATTAGGTCTACCAAAAAGTATGCTTCTCTTATCCCTTTGACAATTTACTATAATCTCTCAAAGGAATAAATTCTCATTTAATGTCATTGCAAAACATCCCTTGCCTGGAAAAAACTATTCTAGCTATATCATAACAAAGCCAAATAAATTTGATTTTTTCCGATCAAGCTGATCAAAATAAAGTTTTCAGGTGACACAATGCATTTCAATAATGAATGTCTACAGGCTCCAGAAGATATGAAATTATGATGTGGAAAAGCAAGAAAATAAAGAAGTTTTGCCAAAGTAATTTATCTCCCACTGCTACTTTCGTTTCTTACATAGCAAGTACAGTTGTGATTCTGATGCCTATGTGAAACCGATACCATCTATGACTCAAAAGCTCTAATGAATGACTCACCAGTGCTGAGAATAGCTACCGAAGGGTCACTCTGGGACTGGAAGGTTCCTTTCAGGAAACAGAGAGAATAGAAATGTGTATCAGTTCCTGCCTGACAGTAAAATACTCTGAACTGTTAAAAGGAATTCCAAACATCATTTTTACATTCAATGAATGCTATATTGTTATAAAATAATAACAGTACGCACATACACACAAAAAAAAGTAAACTTTTAACCAAATTGTTACAGAAGTATTAGGAAAATGAGGGCCGTGAGTTTAGATTCACTTCTAAAGATATTTTCGTTTCACAAAGGACAATTTTTATTTAATGTAGAAGTAGATCTATTGTGAATTTTATCATTTACATCTCATTATTCAACAAAATACTGTTCTTTATAGCCAGCCAAACACCTTTGGACTTCTGCACAGTTATTTGTATAATATATTCTCACATCAACATGATTTTCAGTATAGCTGATCAAGTCAAAATGTAGAGACAAGTGGATGCCATAGGTTGCGGTCTTGTAACTCGGTGAGGAAGAAGTTAAATTGCTTTGTGAGAGAGTAGGTGGCATTGGAGGAAGGCAGACTAAATATCTTTTCTCTGGAGATGTTCAGGATCAGATAACAGAGGAAATAAAGTTCTGACTGTGGCAGATCCTGGGGTAAACAAAAAAGATCAACTGCTGCAAGAAATTCAGTAAAGGACAGGAAGAGGGGAGGAGAGGACATGTGAGATGTTAACTCTGGAAGACCTGGGGTGAAAAAAAAGAGAGGACCAAAAGGAAAACAATACAATGAAGTTACAGATGACTACTGCTTGGAAGCCATGGAAAAGACAAATGGGCAGGCTATATCGGGTGAAATTTCATGTGATACATTAGGCCATGCTTTGATTATCAAATAAAAGTGAGCGTTGTATGTGGGCCTTTCTCAGAAAAGGCTTTCAGTACATAAGGAATCTATCAGTGCTAGATGGGACTGAAGGTCAGATGAAGCCATGAAAATGACTGAGTAGGAGTCGAAGAGATTAACAATCACCTGAATGAAAGTTGACACCACAAAAGATTAGGCAGAAAGATATATTATGTCAGCACAGCATGGATACGGATTCTCTGAAATAGTAGATCTTTTCCATCTCAAACAAACTCTGTAGGGCCTGGTATCTCCCTGTTACTCAGAACTGATACCACATCTCTCATAGCTTCTCATTACTATTACAGCTGTGCACGTAAAGCACCTTGCTATAATATATAATAAAGCAAAGCCTTGGCTTTAGCCTTCAACAAATACTAATGCGTTATTTCATTCATTGTGAGTCTGTGGCTGTAGCAGGCTGTGATCTCTGTTCTCTGATGGTAAGCAAGCTCCTCTGACTAGAAAGTCTGAAAAGGCAATGACAGTGTAACAGAATTTTATGATTACATTTTGAACATTTCCACTGTGAGCAGAAGGCTCCTGACTCAGATATTTTTATCTTCTGTTTAAAGAATAGTAAAACATAATTGGAAGAAATCAACAAGTCATGGCAGAAATAGCTCAGTACCTCTGCTACATTTCCTTCTGCATTATTTTCACGTGAAATTAACTTACTGAAATACAGTGAGAGTAATTTGATAGTTCTGGAAAGGAGGCCAATATTACCCAACCTGAGTGGGTGGTCAGACTGCATTGCTAGAAAGGGGTTTTTGCTCCCTGTATATCAGTGCTAAGAATGAATGAATGAACCAAGCAAAGTAAATTGAATGTGACCTTTGAAGGAATATGGGGGACAGAAAATTCTGCCCATGAGACAGTTTTAAGACAAAATAACTTCACAATCAAGGCAGAAGGAAATGGCATTAGGAAATCTGAGCAAAGCCTGTAAGCATGTGTCCACACTGAAGCAGAGCCACAGCACATATAGAAACATCTGGGCTTTGGATCCCTTGGTTTAAGAGACTTCTGTTTTATCCATCTAACCTGACAGTGCGCTTTTATCAGGAAAGCTAAAGCAAACTTTCATTTACTTCATTACAGACCTTATTCTTAAAATGTATTTACTAGAGTTTGTAAAGCACTTTGAGATCCTTGCTCAGCTGGCACAATATAAGCACAAAATGTTATTAAATCTTTCAGTATAAAATGTCCTTTACCTCATTATATTTTACAGCAGTAATTTTTTATTATCATCTGATGGCAGTAAAACATGACACAGCTCATCTAGCATGCAGGGGCAAGGTCTTGACTGAAGTTGATTAGAGTTTTTTCTGAGTGAGGAGTGAATAAAAATTGAGTTAAGGACTTCAGAATTTGATTTCCTAATAAGACATTAGGAACACATGTATGAAAAACAAAAATGGCATTCTTCTAATATATAGGCTACTAATGCTTTAGGCTTGATTGACTCCTTTTAATGGGGATATGAGCTCTCCTAAATTTCAAATAATTCTGCTACTTTTTCACATATTTATTGCTGTTGCTAACTGTGATTCTCTAAGCACTGTTTCTGTATGCCTTCCTCACGCTACCTTTTTTATGGCACAACCATAATTATTTTTATTATATAGTGAAAGTCTTTTGCAAGAATAATGAGGATGACGAGTATCATTATTGGCCTATTGAATGGAAAATACATGAATGTATGATGAAAACAATTCTGTGAAGACAAGAGGACTTGTTTTATGGGGATAAGGACATCTCCTTGTACTTTTCACCAATTGTGTTCATTAAACCCTCAAGAACTGATCTGTCAATTTCTCCTGTGAAGCAATAGCTCTGGAGCAGTTAAAGAACAGAAAAAATGTTGGAAGAGCAATGAAAAGAGAGCTCCACTATACAACTGTCACATGCTGGGTAGGAAATCAGTGACCTGGGCATCTCTTCCAGACCTTTGCACATAGCTAGGAATCTCATCAGCTGGGGAAAGTAAGATAAAGCAGGCTCCCTCCCACTCCCCATTTCCTCTTTCACTTGCTGTTCTTTCTTTTTTTCCAGCCTTACCATAAGTAAATTTTGCTTACTCTGTTGTAATGTCATATTTAAATGACTTCTCAGTTTTTTGCCCTCACAACATTACTATGAATGAAGGACAAATGCTCCCCTGACTTCTCTACCATGCTCCTGAGTGTGTTTTCCAACCATGAGGGTTTCCTCCAAGTCCTGCTTAGTGCTTTTTTAGCATCCATCACTGCTTCCTGTGGTACTGGAATTATATGACTTAGATATGTAATGTACCAACTCAATTAAATTAAAGAGAAATTCTTTATGCAATGAATTGCCTTTTGGCCTCACTTCTCACCAGCAATTATTAATTTTATAAAGCCCTCATAGAGATATTTTATTTTGAGGGAGGGAAAAAAAGAAAAAAAAAAAAGGAGGGGGGGAGGAAATAATTAGTGGCCAGCATCACCACAACAAATGGTTTCTACTGAAAACTCAAACCATATAGAAATCTCCTATGTAGGAGAAAAAAGCAACATAGGCCACTGGGAGTAGAGAGATACTGGTCAATGCAGAGGTGGGGGGAATTGTTGCAGAAGGGGACACAATGAAAACTGATGAACAACTATGTTGCAGGGAAGGCTGATGGGAGCTGCAGACTGGTACCTGGAGAGAGGAGGTTCTTAGTATTGGTCTTTTCCAGAGGTCACAGCTACTTCAGTGTAAACAATCTGTGTGCTGCAGGCATCATGTAAATAGCCTTACCTAAGACCTGGCATACTGTTCTTTTAGCCAAGTGTTCCCTGTGTCAGCCCAGCGATTGAATGCTGTGGTATGTGAGGATAAAACACCTATGCTGGCTGAATAGCAGCATTAATCATGGGGTTCCCAAATTGCACTATGAGACAAGCTTGCCTTCTGTTTCAAAATTATATTCGTGACAACAAATCTGTTAAACTCCTCCGCTGACATGTTTTACTTTCCCAGGACGGGAACACTGTGAAGGTTGCTTGCTGGCTCAGCTTCAATTTCCATGACAGATTTCAGGCAGTGACCTAACCTACCTCTTGTTTTACAGGAAACAACATGAAGATTCAAACTAGCTTCCTCTGTAGGAGCTTAGTGATAAAGTGACCAGTGATATATAAGAAAATATTATATTTTTTGTTTATGAAAGAGTATTCACTTCCAAGCCAAGGTTAAAGAGTTGTGAATCTTTAAGGGAAGGAAGTTTCCTTCATGAACTAGAAATCTGCTTCCAAGGAAGAAGATAGATTTGCTGTGGAAGCTATAGAGTTTTACTGCTTGTATATCCTCCTGGGGCACCTTACAGCCAGAGTCAGCAAAAGAAGATGGCTTAAGTCACTGGTAATAGGTAACAAACCTTTCCATTACAGATATTTTGAATACTCCTCAGATCAGGATGGGGAACAAATGGGACTTTTATCAAGTGGTGGCTTGCTGGTGAACTGTACTAGACTTTACTTATTGAGTTAATGTTCCCAAGTCACTTCTTCCCAAAACAAACACACTTAATGCTCACAGGCAGTCTTCTCAACTCACCAAGGAGACAGGAAACTTAACTAGATGAAGAGACAAAATAATTTTCCACAATTTAATGTTGAGGTCAAAGGAGGGAATTCTACAATATTCATGCTGTGCCTATTCACTAGTTAAAAGATGAAGCACATTTGTCAGGTCAGTCAATAATGCACTTGTGACCAGCAGTAGATTTAACAACTTCTTTCCCCCTCACCCTGAAAGACCTTCTGTCTGCTCTTGTGAAACTGTTTGGACCACAAGAATAATTTCTTCTCTGGTCTGACAAGGGCTGAAGGATATCCAGCCTGTGAGATCAGGGGAGGCATGCCACCTACTGCAGGTAAAACCAGCAGAGCCACAAGAAGGTGGAGGAAAGGAGCAGGACTTGTGCAGCAAAATCCCCATGCTCCATAAATGCCAAGCATGTTTCCATATCTCTGAAACCCTTGTCTCTTAAATCTTAGACTCTCCTCTTCTGCCACCCTACCCCAGGGCAACAGTTAATTCAAGTAATGGGGAATGGAAAAAACAGGCCTACATCTATGCTGCTTCTTTTTTTCCTTCTACTCAACAAACACAATGGCTACATGTGAGTTACAGACTCAATCCAGTGGAGTGACAGTGCATTGCACTCAGACAGTTTACTGCTTTGTTTCTATGAAAAAATAAATTAGTTGAGTTTGCATCACCTTAGTTTTTTTATGTATTTCTTGGCATTAATTGGTAAGGGCATCCAGGCAAACTTCCCTAATATCTAGTTTCCAGCAAAAAAATCATACTTTTATGCATCAACACATAACAGCTCAAATGCTGCCCAGTTTCCCAGGATTAATCTGTTGGCAGACACCTATCACTGCCAGACGGTGCTTCAGCACTCTGGAACCCCCTGCTCAAGGGTACTTTGACAGAACGCACTTCAGGCTCGTATCTCAGCTCCATGGGCATGGGATGGGTAAGATGAGAGTAGTTACTGAACAGTTTAGTAGTCTGATGTCTGTTAAACTTATCTGTTATATAACAGTAATCCTTTCTGTACATCTGTTATGCTCTTCCCATGGGAGTAAAGCAGAGCAGACACCAGATTGTCTATTTAATAGGACATAGAATGATTTCCCCCAACTTTTTCCCCCATGAAAAGAAACAAAACCAAAAAAAAAAAAAAAGAAAATCAAGAAGACAATTAAATCACTTTAACTGCTTTGATTGAAAAGAAAATATAACATTTCACTTGGTTTTCAGTCTTTTTAAATGTTAAGAATATTCTAGTAGAAAAAATGAATTTGATTTGCAAAAAACATTTTGTAATGGACATAATAAATATTTACTTCCAAGTAAGTTAAAATAAGACCCTAAAAGTGGCCTCTAAAGCACTTTTTTTTAATGTGGAGCCTGAAAAATACAGCTTATAGAAATTTCAGAAAAAAACATGTTTCTACTTTTACATTGAGAAAGATTTATAGTAACACTCAACAGAGTAATAAAATGGAAAAAAACCCACAAAATTCTTATTGGCGCTTTAAAATTACTTTATTTATCCCTGATTTTTATGCAGGTAGTGCTCAGAGGTCCCTATTTTGACTAGGTCATTTTGTGATAAACCCTGTATGGAAAACCTATAGGAAAAATCCATACCTGCGATGCAGATATATTTTTAAAAGTAGCAAAATGGCAGTGATAATAATCTGCCAGTGGCATCAACCTATTTTTATACCCCTTCAAATACTAAAATAGGATAATAAAAATTAAAAATGACCCTTCAAATACTAAAATAGGATAATAAAAATGACTCTTCCTTACTCCTCTGGAGTCTATGATCTAGAAGATGAAAATGATCTCAAGCACATGAACACTGAAATCAAACTGTTTAACAAGCTCCACTGAGTCAAGCTCCATGGTAGGAAACAGAGCATCATCTTGAACTGGTAATTTTACAGCCTACAGATGCTACCCTGCAGTTATCCTTTCACCTTGAGATAAAAGACTCCATTTTTTTCTCAGCTAACATTGAAATTTAAACTTTTTTGTCTTTTGGTGATAAGGAAATTACATACAGAACCAGATGTGCACGGAGCAAACACATGGGCAACTCTGCCCTACAATGAAACTCTATGTGCTCCTGAAGGAAATTAAGTTAGCCAGTGCCTGTATGAGTTACCTTGATAATTATCCTTCTTTTACTAAAAGGGAATGATGGATTCCATCCAAAATTAAGCCAGGTTAAGGGAATTTGGCTGACATTACCTACAGCATATCTTTATGTATAGAACAGTCTGGAAAAGGGGTAGAAAGTAATTTCTCTACAAACCTCTCTATAAAGTGGGACTTGAACAGAATATGTAGTTTCACAGGGGGGTTACAGTGCAGCAAAATTTGTGGTGCCTTTCTGCACAAGTCACCTTTCTAATAGAATATGTCTGGATATAACCACCAGTTGCTATGATGGCATGTTACTTCTCTGATCCAAGAATGTGAATGTCATGGCTAGAAGTGCAATGTTAGTACTCCAGAAACCATGTATATGTCAGCTTTCCTACTTTGTCCATATTGTAGAGAAAAGAGAAGATGTTGATAGCTCGATCTTACAACAAGATGCACCAAGTCAGCTAGGATAAGTCATTCATAACATTCACACACTACAGAAAACTGATGAGAAACAGGAAATAACCTGTGAATCAAATGACCAACCTCACCAGATACACAACTGATCGTTTTTAACTATTGACAGCATTATACTGAAGCATAAGTAGAGTCCACTTTGGCATAAGGACAGGGGATACAGACCCTGTGGTAGATGTTGTGTGATGGGAGAGGAGACAGACCAGTTCACTTCTGGGATGCTATTTCAGGTTTTAACTTCTTTTTCTGCCTTGCCACAGATTTTCTAGGGAACTTTACAGAATCACAGAATCATCTGGAAAAGACACTGAAGATCATCTAGTCCAACCCTTAACCTAACATTGACAGTTCCCAACTACACCATATCCCTCAGCGCCAAGTCAACCCTACTCTTGAACACCTCCAGGGATGGGGACTCCACCACTTCCCCGAGCAGCCCATTCCAACGCCTAACTACCCGTTCTGTAAAGAAATACTTCCTAATATCCACTCTAAACCTTCCCTGGCACAACTTGAGGCCATTACCTCATGTCCTATCACTTGTTACTTGGTTAAAGAGACTCATCCCCAGCTCTCTGCAACCTCCTTTCAGGTAGTTGTAGAGGGCGATGAGGTCTCCCCTCAGCCTCCTCTTCTCCAGACTAAACAACCCCAGTTCCCTCAGCCGCTCCTCGTACGACATGTGCTCCAGACCCTTCACCAGCTTTGTTGCCCTTCTCTGGACACGCTTGAGTAATTCAATGTCCTTTTTGTAGTGAGGGGCCCAAAACTGAACACAGTAATCGAGGTGCGGCCTCACCAGTGCCGAGTCCAGGGGTAAGATCACTTCCCTGTCCCTGCTGGCCACGCTATTTCTGATACAGGCCAGGATGCCATTGGCCTTCTTGGCCACCTGGGCACACTGCTGGCTCATGTTCAGCCTGCTGTCAATCAACACCCCCAGGTCCCTCTCTGACTGGCAGCTCTCCAGCCACTCCTCCCCAAGCCTGTAGCGCTGCTGGGGGTTGTTGTGGCCCAAGTGCAGCACCCAGCATTTGGCCTTATTGAAGCTCATACAGTTGGCCTTAGCCCATCGCTCCAGCCTGTCCAGGTCTCTCTGCAGAGCCTCACTACCCTCGAGCAGATCAACACTCCCACCCAACTTGGTGTCATCTGCAAACTTACTGAGGGTGCACTCGATCCCCTCGTCTAGATCATCAATAAAGATGTTAAACAGCAGTGGAGCCAAAACTGAGCCCTGTGGGACACCACTCGTGACCAATGGCCAACTGCATTTAACTCTGTTCACCACAACTCTTTGGGCCCGGCCATCCAGCCAGTTTTTTACCCAGCGTGTACCCATCCAAGCCATGAGCAGCCAGTTTTGCCAGGAGAATGCTGTGGGAAACTGTGTCAAAGGCCTTACTGAAGTCAAGGTAAACAAGATCCACAGCCTTTCCCTCATCCAATAAGCAGGTCGCCCTGTTGTAGAAGGAGATCAGGTTTGTCAAGCAGGACCTGCCTTTCATAAACCCATGCTGACTGGGCCTGATCATCTGGTTGTCCCGCATGTGTTGTATGATGGTACCCAGGATGAGCTGCTCCATCAGCTTTAGTCATGCCATCATTTGTTTCTCTAATCCTTCCCTCACACCCACATATGTACATCACTGTTAAATGAAGGAAGGTACTAACCAATCTCACAGGGATTTTGAAAGGATAAAAATATTAGACATCATAAATATAGTAATTGATAATGGCAAATACATACTGTAAATAAATGTACAAAATGTGGAAAATCTTAGAAAATACTCCCTTTTTCTTCTCTTTGATACAGATGCTCATTGAAAATAAACTAAACAAATACTATAACAAGACTTTAATCAGTGTAAAATTTTAAATTCTGTCTTTGCATGCTATAGAAAAAATACTCCTGTAATAAACACTTAGACATCAGGACTAGATGCCTGGCAGGTATAATTTATTTAGTATAGAAGGTTTCAACACTCCAAAATGGATATTTTTTTCACAAGTCAAAGATTTGATGACAGTTATTTTATTTGCCTTTATACCCTGCCTTTGTTCCATAATCCCACAGAGTTTATGCTTCCTTTATCCATAAATTTGGCATAATAATATTTGTCCTTTCTAAAATTACTTTACCTCCAGGATGCAAAGTGCTCTTGTTTACATCCTTTGCCATTTAAATCATTATTATTTTCTATATGTCAAGTTTAGCCCCCCAAAAACATTTTTTTTTGAGGGGCGTAAAGACAACCCCCTAACTGGTGTCCTGTCTAATCTGAGTGCCAAAGCAAGGACTGTACTAACAGACGTCTGATGCCATCTATAGCTGGCAGAGTGGCAGCTTTTTTTCTGTTCACTGTGAACACAGTCCCCACTGGGATCAATTTACTTTTTCATTCACACCACACAAAAGAATGTGTCGATAGTGCTGGAGATGACGTCAGTGCAGTCAGCTGCAGAGAGCCATGGAGAGTGCAAGTGCTGCAAATGAGAATAGCCATCGATAACATGCTCCTCAGATGAAAACCTTTCTATTGGAAACCAATGGTCACATTTGTCAAAGCTTTGTTTTAAAATCAAGCCAACAACAAAACAAAACAGCCAAACAAACCAGAGCAGAAAATGCATAATGGTGATTTTATCCTGAAATAATTTAAAGAATGTTGAACAGCAGAAAATCTTCTATTTCTAAGGAATGATTCTTTTGTGTAAGTATCCTAGTGATATAATACACACCAATGTTGGTGCATAATTCATTATCTAGGGAACAAACTGCTGCTGCTAGGGGACATACTGAGCTCACTGTCTCACCCACAGAGCAATGCAGCCTCTGGTTGTAAAGTGATAACAAAATTTAGGTTGCTGCTTTAAAAAAAAATTTAAAATTACTTTTTTTCCTGAGTATTCAGCATCATTTGTTAAGTGGTATTTATAAAATCTTCCACTGTGCAACATTTTTGAAGTCTATTTAATATAGAAAAGGAGATACCATTGTGGCTGTAATAATGATATCATCACAACACAAAAAATTTTATGAAGTATTCAGATAATAGTTTGGAACAGGTACTAATATTTTGCCTCAGACAACACCCACATCTTAGGTTTATTTTAGTAATCAATATTTTATCTAAATTTAGAGATTGTTAAGGCTGTTTTGCCAAAGCAAATCTTAAGGAGTGCATAAGTAATCCCTTTCCACTTCACTTATGACACTCGGGTTCTTTAAGGGAGGTAAAGCATTTAAGCAGGCTGATGAGCTGTAAGCTAAGCATAGGAAAGGGCTTACAATGGGGAACATCTCAACTGACTTCAGTGCCCTGTAAATCAAAGCCTAAAAAGTGCAAATTCAGAGTTGCAAGCTGCACTTCGTCTGTAATGGGAGGGTTACAGCAGCACACATAGGCATGTCAGACTAGCTACAATTTAGCTAGCTCAGTATTAATAACAATAAAGTTGTCTGCATAGACAAGCTTCCTAACCAGATACCCCACATCTCCAATGGCCTCATCCAGCCTACACCAAAGCCAGTGACACTGCAGCTTCCCTGGTAATGACACATGCTGCCTACACTGAAGTGAGTGCCTACATTGTACTGCCTGAACACAGCGCAGAAATAACCTTAGGGACTGATGTCTTTTATGTATCTATGAAACAGAACAAGCTTTCTCTGCTATCTTCCCTCTCATGTATCCTGAGAGGACCAACTCTCAGAGCATAGCTGAGTCTCTGTGTTTATTTAAGTCTTTGTCTCAATGCTGACGTTTTCTATGAGCAAGCTGATTTGAACCAACTGGGAGGGGAAGCAGTGAAGAAAAAGAGCCAAAACCACATTGGTTGGAAGAAGACTAAGGAAATAAGTAATTTTTATTTTTTTTTTAATAGGGAACTACTGGAATGACTACAAGCCTATTAAACTGCATAAAATGCACTTTATTGACATCATTAAGGTTTGGTTCAGGAACAAATTAGTAAAGTCTGATTCAGCAATCTCTAAAATGAATGGAAAAATCCTTGTCACTTTCAGCTGAAGCTAAATCAATCTGCAGACTAAACCACTTGAGCTAATTTAAAGGTTGGGGAAAAATAATGAAGACTAGCCAACAGAGACTGGTAGACCATTGGCTTGTTTGAAGTTCATTTACTTCTTGGTCTAGAGATGCCATATGTTTAAGGAACTTAAGAGATTCCAGATTTCTCACAGAAGTCAGAGGTTAACCAGATCCTCAGGTTCTCTCAGAAAAAACCTGAAGCTAAGGGAGGGAGGAATTAAGATGCTTAGCAAGAAGTTGCTCCTTATACAGGGTTTCTAACTTATGTACAGTGGCTGTAAGTTCAAACATGGCCTTTCTTCTGTGCATACTTACCAGCAATTCTGTCTGAATTATAACTGTAGAGAATTTAATTTTGCTTTATCAGAGGAACAGGGAAAGTCAGCAGAGGCTTTGCCCAGTGTTGCAAATGTAATGTTTCTCTTCCTTCTCTGGGCACAGAAGAAGGTGATAGATCATAACGCTGGATTTGTGGTTTCGCTGGGGCAGACAGGGTGCACTTCAAGGATACCCCATTGTAAAGGCAGGTTGTTATTTTCTACTTGAGAAAGAAGCTTTGTATTTATTGTCTTACAGATTCAAGGTATTGTGAATTATCACTGCTCAAATTTTAACAATTCAGTTATATTTTATATTATGTAATTCTATTGTCTTATTCATACATGTTGATATACATAAAATATGTATGGCTTAGATATATATTTTAGATATATACACATACACACATATGTATATATAAAAAATATGTGTGCAAACACACCAGGGAGGGAAGTCTATATACATTTAATTTAGGGATGATCCCTGCTAAAGAGTAATCATGGAGTCAATCATTCTGGCACCTCATGTTGCCTGAACATATATCTGGATATGCTTTTGTGAATAAGTATCTGAGAGAGATAAATATATACGTATGTTCTATATGTATGCTATGAACATATGCAATATGTACATATATTATAGAAGGTATATAGCCTCATATTAGGGAGAGACCATATGAAAGAAAAACCTGTCACTTAGCTTTTTGACAGGCTGCAACACATTTTGGTTAGCATGCATATTCAAAGTATCAGTGTATAGCACAGTAATAACTGTTCGAGTAAGTCAGCCAGCCAGAGCCCAGCTGCAGCTGGACAATATAAAAGTGTAGCGTCCTGGCAGGATGAAAAGGTTTTTGGCTGTAGCAGCCTCAGGACTGCACTGCTGTAGCAGTCAAGTGCTGCTCACATGTGAGACTGTGTATGGGGAGCACTGGTTGGAGCTGACCAGCAGCTCTGGAGAGTCGGTGGCTGTAACACGGGTTTCCTAGAAAGCAAATGCAGGAGGGTTAGAGACAACAGAGGTGGCAGTAATATCAATGGGCTGTGTTAGTAGGATAAGTGATAATGGAAACAGAGCATCCAAATTCAACCACTGAATCAAAAATCCAGCCTTTATGTAAGATAAATGTAGTGTGTTGGAGAGGCTCTCCTTTGAGCTTCTGTCAGACCCCCCAGGCAATGCTGAATCCATTCTTATTAGCTAGTATTTTACAGCTCTGCCAGCAGTTCATTTTAGTAACACCTGGATCTCTACATCTGAGAATCTCTGAAGAGTAGCAACTACCTTGCTATTTCTTCACTGCCTGCCGTTCCTAATGCTCTTGGGAGAGATCTAGTTTTCACAGTTGATGTCCTTTGAAAGAAAGAATCTAGCTGATTTTTATTTTTTATCTCTTTTCTTGAGAAAAGCCATAGCTGCAGCCTTAGCACAGATGCCCTCCTCTATCTTGTATGCCTTGCTGCTACAGTAAGGTCAGTGACATGTTTGGAATTCTTGTCTCCTCTGGGCTTTAAAAGTATACAAATACTAAGTAATGATATGCCATAAAACTGATGTCTACAAAGTTACAAAAAAAGGCTGTACTACTCCTGTCCTATTATGAAAAAGGCAGTGAATAAGCATCTCCTACTGCTTTTGCTGACACAGGAGTGGTCCAAATTACTTTTGGGCCAGAGACTGAACCTGCAGAGAGTATGTAAAAATTACTATAATTTAGACCTGTGAGTATCTGGTTTCCAGGAGCAATCAGGTGCTTAAACACTTAAATAGCTGCAGGTTCATCTGCAGCTAATTACATGCTTAGAGAAAGACCCTAGTAAGGAAGGGTGAAGGGCTGGATCCTAATTTGTACTTGCTCCCAGAAAGGATTTCTTGGATGCAAACAATTGAGGACTTCAAAGGTACAGTGCATGAAGCAGATTATTTGTATCTATATAGGAGCCTGCTTATCAATATCCCAAAGCATTTTGTATTCATTATTTGATGGTAAGACTCAGGATCTCACAGTATTATCAAAATTAAAAGTTTGTACCATGGGGCTTAAACAGGACAAGCTGTTGAGTTAGTTTTCTATACAATGACAGCAAAAAGAAAGATGGAAAAGAGTGACACAGATGAAACTGTAGAGTTACACAAGTCACCTAGGTCTTTACATAGAGACTTGCAGTTCAGGAGAAAAAATTTCTTAATCCCTGTCCACAACTCTCTGCTTACTGTTTGCAAATACTGATGCTTCTTATGAGAAAGGAAACAAAGTCACATACCAGCTGCTAAGTTATGGTAGCTACATGTCTTCCCATTTACTATATATATATATATAATCCAACATGCATTTTTGTTGCAAGTGGCAGTAAACATGGTCAAAGCTGCATGCCATTTGTCAAACATTAGTTCTAAGAAAAGTGCCAGAGCTTGTACTGGTGCAGCAGGAATGCTAGGACCATACCCTTCCCATGGGCTTGTCCATGACAGTCAACAGAGTATTCCTATGTCATTGATTTTCGAATGTGCTGCAATGTTAGAACATTGCTTTTTGCACCAAACTTTTTCCAGGAAGATGCAGATTTTTGAACAAAATTACACCGAACCTTTGACAGAACATGTGAACAAGGAAAGGAAGATTTTTCTGTAGGTTTGGTTTGGTTTGGTTTGGTTTGGTTTGCGCCCAAACAATGGGGGAGGTGATTAGAAATTCTGGCACTGTGAAAGCAGATGAGACTATTTCCTCTAGAGAAAATGCATTCCCTCTCTCTTGGGCATCAGTCCAACACCCATTGAATTCAATGGGAATTATTTCATTGACTCAATTTCTGCTAAACCAGGCCCTGTGTATGACACAAGAACAGGCATGAGTTTAAAAATAGAGGAAGGGCAGATTGAACTTCAATGTGACCACACTTTGTAGCAACCAGCAGTCCCTTCCTCCATGCCAAAACCTGCTTCTCCTTGTAGATACCATTGATCTTACTAGTTGTTATCATATTAAACCACCAGCCCCCACACTATTTCTTCAGATTGCCAAAGGATGTTAGCAGCTGTCATGAGGTAGGTTACATTCACTTCTTACTTTATTCAACCACAAAATCATGAAGTTTAGTATTTTTCAGATGACAACTGAGATTCTGGTGTATGGTTACATAGAAGCATAAATTATAACTGAACAAAGCAGAAGTTTAATTTGCAAATATTGTTACTCGTAGGGTGAGCATCTGCCAGGCTGCTGCTGGGGAAGGAAGTCAGGAGCAGTAAGATTTCACTCATTCTCCTCCTTCTACTAGTAACAGCAGGTGCATCACATTTTTCATAGATTTATGGATGTCTGAAACATTCAGGCAAATGACCACTGCATATTTGGACAAAGCTCTGTGATGTTTGTTTCACACTAGACCTAAATGATGTGCCAGAGCTTGGAACGGTGCAGCTGGAATCATGCCCCATCTGCAGACTTCTCTAATACAACCAATACGGTCATGCATGGAGATTACACTGGATTCATTGCATATCTGCTGCCATATTTTTGTTTGAAATTTCCGTTGATTTAAGGATCTGTAAACAAAGGGTGCAAAAAAATTACATAGATCTGGGTGCAAAGCAAGACAATATACTTACAGGGAGTGGCTGAGCAACTAGGAGCAGCTGCATGTTAACTATACTCCATACTAGAGGCATTTGAAGTTGGCATTGGCAGCATAGGATGCCTTTGGCAGCAAATGCTCTTTGCATTATCAGCAGAGGCACAGTGGTTTGGACGTTGCCTATGGCTTCGTTCCCGAGGAATGAGCAAAAGAAGATTCATAATTTCTCATAGTAGGAAAGAAGTTAAATTCAGAGAGACGAACTATAAATAGGATTATGCACATAGTCTTTGAAATTTTTCATCATCAGGACCTTAACAGGCTGAGACTAGGCAGCGAACTCAGACTGAAGTTATTATACTGGAGAAGAGAAAGAAAACTTATAGAGATGCTGAGCACTGTGACTATGAGACAATGAACATCACCAGGCAAGGAGAATGTCTTCAAGTGATTTATTATTAATAATGCTAATAATGATAATTCAGGTACACATATTATAGTTTTTATACTGAAATTACAATTTAAAGAAACTACATCATATTTTATGCAAGTAAATACTGATAATTAATATAGACTGTACATTAATTTTCTGTGTAATTACTTAATCTCAATCTCATCTCTAGAATGTGTATTTTTAGAATCTGGATGCACTAACTATATTGTAATTATACACTGTAATGACTTTAAAATTATATACTTAGTAACAACATATGCTTATAAAAAATTCCATAATTAAAATACATTAAGTATAGGATTGAATTTCTCACATACGATCTCCAGACTTTACTACCTGATTCAGGTATCTTGAAAAAGCCAAGAGCATTAAATATGGAACTTCTACATTTCTAAACTGGTTCTCACATTTAAAGTATTATATAATTTATATAATTTAGATTACTATAGTATTATATAACTCAGATTATATTTATTCATTTAATGACTGGCCTAATCTTTAAAAAATTCTGAAAATCAGCTATTCTTTCTCACTTCATTTAGCAATGAAACCTACAAAATATAAAGGATTATTATTGTACAAAAATAATACATTACATTATAAATTAATTGTCAGTGTAATATAAATGTTAAGCAAAACATAAAATTGAGATCCAGAGGGCAACATTGTTGATATCCTCTATATTATAAATATATGAAACTCTATTTGAAAATTTGTATCCTTATTTCTTCAGCCTTGCTTGAAGTACCCAGCTTGGATTTTACTGTTCTGTTCTATAAATGCTATGAGTGTATTTTGTCTTATTTCATAAGAAAAAAAATAATCAGTAAGAAAAAGCTCAACATCCCATAGAGGCTACAGTGAAGTGATAGACCTTTCTACTCAGCAATTCTTTTCTTCAGTTTTCATAAAATCTGTAATTGCTGCCTGAAATTGGTACATGCAATGATACAGCTGATAGGCCCTGTCTTGTGATGTGCTGGGAGTTGAAGGAAGGATAGCATTTTGAGCCTTTCAGAACCTGCAAGCAGAAGGGTAGTTGATGTTTTCCAGACAAGACCCTCATTAAAGTCAACTTCTTTCATCTCTTCTGTCTCTCAAAACTTGCAGTAGACACCAGGACTAAAACTGACTTGTCTTTAAATGGGCCCATTAACAACTACGTGACCTGAATTTTGGTTTCAGGCCATCTGTGTGCAAAATCTTAAAAAGTTATTTCCCTCAAAGGTCTAAGTTCAGAAACATTAATATGCAGCCTCTTACACAAAAGCTCATCTCACTTGCATACACCCTGCTAGATGTGCACACTGACATACCTGATGGTCATTTGCAGAGGTGGCTATATTATCCTGTGTATTGAAACACTACAGAGAGACCAGGTCAGTGGGAAACACGGTGGGAACCCCTATACAGATATATTCACAGAATAATCCCTTTTCAAAAATTTCAAAGGACAAACAGTTAAAATCTGGCAACTACATATACAAAATATTTTTTTTTTTACATTTTACACCATTTGACATCAATTTGCAAAACATGTATACAACTCTGGCTGTACTTCTTTGAAAATCCAGTATGAGCTTTTCAGTGAGACAATTTCATCTGACCTGTTTTAGGATGAGCTGAACACTCCATTGACCGCCTTCATTTTTCTCCCTTGCGTATGAATGACTCATTCAAACATAGGTATCTAACTCTTAGATGTCTCACAAAGGATAGATAAATTCCACAGTTCATCTATTTAATGTAAACAGATGTATTCAAATGGTACTTCTCCTGACTGACCAAATTAGCCCATTATCAAACAACAAAAGTCTACACAGTTTATCAGCTGCAAGTATTTTAACAACGAAAAACCTCTGAGCTTTGACAATATTGTGAGTAAAGAAATAGGTGTCCTAGTCTTACATGCCAAGTACTGAAACACGTAAGAATGTGGAGCTTTTACAGACATCATTATATAAAGCAATTATTTGAATCTTCCAGTGTTGCAGGATCTTTGAAGGTGCTGTAATGTACTCCAGAAGTCTATCCACATGTGTCTGCTCCACAGAGTACGCTATTCTGGGGGTTTTTTATTAAAAAGATAAATAAGCCAATTTTTGTGGATCAAAAACTATCACCTAATTGCAGGATGCTTTGGGTACAACCCAGAGAGGCTTTTGTGCTGCAAACAATTACATCTGTCATTATTCTTGTGCATCAGAATAGCCACACTTAACAGTTCTACTCAAGTGGATTGCTTCATGTGTAAGTAATTGCAGAATTGGGACCTTTCACACTTTGCTTCTTGATGTAGGAACTGCCTATTCAATTCACATAGAACTGAGTCAGCAGTCAATGAAATGAGTGTTTAAATTCTGCTGTCACTGAAAGCTTGGCAGCCCAAGGGATGCTGATAACAGAGTTTCAGTCCAAGCACTCCGGCCAAATCTACTGAAGTTTTTCAGCCTGTGCTATCTATCTTTTCCAGCTCCCTACTTAATGCCATTGCATCTGACTGGCTAACAATCCTTATTACATTTACCCTCACAGCATGCCTCAGTGGTTGGGCAAATGCTTGTATTCTCCTTACAGAGGAGGACAAAGGCAGATGAATTAAAGAAAGCATCTAACTTTGCTTCTTCAAATTATCACAGAGAAAAATATACAAAATAGTTTCTGAAGAGATCTCAGAGGTTACCTAGACTATGCTGCTGTACCAGGCCAGCATCAGTCATACCTCAGCCATTCTTATCTGATAGTTCTTGCATGTGTTTCTCAAAAACCTCCTTTAATTGAAATTCCACAGACTGCCATGACAATTCCAGTGCATCACTATCTCTGGTGTAGAAAGGTTTCCTAATATTCGACCTAAATATTTCTGCAATTTTAAGCCCTGGAATATCCCCTGTAGAAATGCAGAACAGTTTCTTGCCTTTTTTTTTTTTTTTTTTTTTTTTTTTTTTTAGCAGTCTCTTATGTCTTTAAAGTCTCCCGTCCAACCTCCTTTTTCTGAGTAGACATTTCTCCATCTCTTTAGACATCACATTTTCTACATTCCTGCCAATCCTCTCTCAAGTGTGGCAGAACTCAGGCTTGGATGGCCGAGGTTCTAAGGTGGTTAACTAGATTTTCTCTTTCAGTTTAAACATGTGAGTATCCCATGGATTTTAATGAGCTCGTTACATACCTAAGTTGGGCAGGTATTTACAGCTCCACTGTATCAGATCAAAGGAGTCAGGTTCTTGCAAAATTAAACCTTGAGTGAGAAACTGAAATCAAAACTTGTCACAGTAACAGGAAGAAAATTGAGATCAACTATATAATCAGGTACAAAAATATGTTAACTACTAATAGGATATTAATAATAGTTGGGTATATCAACATCTTCAAAAGCAGTCAGTGAATCTCCTGAAGAAGAAATTATTCAAGAGAATAAGATTCTAGACCTATATTGTCATGAAGTTCCCATAAAACCTATATGCAGTCATTCTGCCAGGAGATTCCCTGGAAAACATGAACTCAACAATCATGGAGAGACTTGAATGCTACGTGAGAAATGTATTGCCTCTTAATTTTAAACAGAACTGCACTCAACAATATAATGTATATATTGACTAGAAATTGCTAGAGAAGACTGTCTCTGCTGTCAGGAAGGAATCATATTACAATACTGCACATAACATTTATTTTGGAAGGTATGTATAAAATTTAACAGTTGAAAAAAATTCCTTATGTGACTGGTATTTTCAGAGGGCAAAGGTTCTACCAGCAGTGTTTCCCAAAACCCATCTCAAATGCATTATTCAGGACCTGTCCTTGATAACGTTTCTTCCCAGCACAAGAAAATGATTGCAAGTATGTGCTGTAACTTTCAGCACAGAGTAATCACGGCTTTGAAACTGTAACTGCTCCTGAGGCTCTCTTAGTGGTCACAGCTACTTCTCTGGAAGGACCAGGTGTATTATTTATACATGTGATTGACTGTCTTGCTTTGAGTAGTCTGAGTAGCCATTCATAGAAACTGAGATCAGACAAAAGCTACAAAGAATTCTGAAGAAGAATAGAAAGGAAAGGTCAGTTTTAACAAATCTGTTGAGGGGGAAAACGGGTCAGCACAACTCTGAATTGTTTCCAGGGGTGAGTACATAGAAAAGGACAATATAGAAGAAATCTATTCTACCTGCAGAAAGTTAGAGCCCAAGCAAGTTGATTTTAAATAGAGATATGTTTTCGTAAGCAATAAAAATTGAGGGCTTATGACTAGGTGGCAAAAGTCAGTTTCAAGCATTGTCTTTGGCCTTTGTCATTTCTTTTTCTTGAGATTTCCACCTGTCTTGTTCTATCTTATCACCAAGAAGACTGGACTGTAGGTGGATACAGATTTTAGGTTATTTTTCTGCATTACTTTGATAAATACTTAGATGAAAGTTTCAGACCCAAAATGATTTGTGGATAATAATAAAAATTTAACAAAAAGACATATAAGCAAGAATACCGAGGGCAATAAGGTTTGTGGAACTTCAGCAGCGTGAACTTTATTGTAAATGGCCCATCCAAAAGCAAGATATGCAGAGATGTTTAAAAAACATGGAATGTTACCTTTAGATTCTCAGCTGGTATGAATTATTACAGCTTCACTAGACTCCATGCAGCTACATCACTGTACATACACCAGCTGAGACTCTGACACATTGGTCATACCTAACCACAGATTTATTAATGTGGATAGCAGATGCTGCAGGGGAATAGTATATCTCTCACCTAACTAGGTTTCTAATGACATCTAACAAATATACAGATGCCAGAACAGTTTAGAAAACCTGCTCAGAACTGTTATCTACTGCTTATTTCCAGGACTTACCTCAAACACAAGTCTTTTTGGGGTTTGGAAGGCAACTGAAGCAATTGAAATCCTGCTGTGGTTGAGAAGTAGATGTGATCTTTGCCTTTCAAAATGAGACTCAAAACCGAGATTTGATAATTTCAAGAGAAATCGCCACCTCCATCTCCTGAACCCACACTTTTCTGTCTGCACCAGATCTTCTGTCTCCTTGATTTTCCTTGCTATATCTCAGAGTTGCTGAAGGATGATAAAGAATAATGGGGTTTTTTCTCTCTCTTTTTTCTTTTTAATTACAAAAATCTATTGTTTTTTCTTAACGTCAAGGTTTTTTTAGTTTTGAAATACGCCAAGCACGAAATGCCAAGGATGCATGACACCAACTCAAAATTCAGCATCGCCTCTCTCATTACCATAACCAAACAAATTACATTATACCTTCTGTGTTAGTAGTTAGATCTATGTAGGCATGCCTTTAAGTGATGGATCTTGAATTTTGTCCTGGCATGGGGTTAAGCATGAAATGCTATGATCCACATTTTACATGTCGCTGTAAATTAAGCCTGCCTAGAAAGCAGTCAGTATTTTAATGTTAAGAGCTCAGTTACCTCCTCTTCTGCCACCACAATAGACTGCCAGCGTGTCTTCCTGATGGTCTTAACAGTAGAGGAGACTAAATATATACAGAAGGTTTTAAAATAATAGGCACTTTAGAAAAAAAAAATGCTGCTCAGAAATTGCTTAGTAAAAATCTTTGGGGAAATTTTATTCTATTAATATGAAATTGTTATATTCAGGCACTCTAACCTCGTACATACTGGACTTATACTGAGGCAATATGCGGGAGAAGCAAATGTTAATCTCTAACATCTCAACTCTAACACTTGTGAAAAATGGAAGAATAGTACCTATTTGCTGAGCTACTTTGTTTCTTTCAAGGTTGTACTATATGTAATTTAAACAGCCTTTCCCCTGATCTGTCATCCCCGTTTCAGACAAGAAGGTCTCCTGCTTGCAATAATAAACTGATGGTTAGACAGTACCAGGGTATCAGAATCTCCAGTGGTTTATACACAGCTGAAGTGCATGCTCCCCACAGTGTCCTCTATTCTGGCTTTGGTTGTCTTGGTCCTAGGTCCCCACTTTTACACTGCTAGAAGTGATACTGGGAGTTTAAGTAATGTATAAGACTGGCCAGATGGAAGAGAGAAGATTTCTTTAAAGATATTTGACTTTTGGGTCTGATTTTCATTCATGGGCTTGACATAGTTTGGCAAGCCTACAGCATCATGTGGAGAGCCACAACTTTAATCTTGAATGGGGGCCTAATGTTGCCATTCCAGTTTTAGTCAAGTGATGGGTGGATGGACATTGGTCATTTTAAAGCATTTCTGGAGGCTTGAAAACAGTTTAAGCAATCCATATATACAGAGCTTCATTCAATTCCTTTAGAAAATCCTAATACGCTGATGGGAAGCAGTTTGTATGGCCTAGTCAATCTGTAGGTAAGGTACCTCTGCAAAATGTATGGAAGAGGAAGAGATTCCTCAACCATAAAAGCATACTAGCAAAGTGAAAATCCTAGAGTTTATCTGTAAAAGGTGAAAGCCAGAGGGAATGTTCTTAAGGACAAATCTGGAGTGCAGTGCTTATTTCATTGTGGAGTGTAAGTCAAGAGAAGAGAATAAAATCAGTATTGTTACACTAGTGTGAAAGGTGGATGAGGAACTTTGAAAATCAGGTATCAAATATATAGCAATGTTGATAGGGATGTTTGAGAAACACTGAGGGGATTTTACTGGACATAGGGTGAAGAGACAGATATTCTCACTTTCAGTGGAAGTCCCCAACATTTTCAAAGAGATTAGAAAAGGTTGTGGGTTTTCAAAAATTCAGCTCTTATTCAAAACAATTTTTAATGGAAAATTTTCACACTAACTCAAGATCATTGCAACAATCACAACGGAATTTTAACTTTTTAATCCCAGGCAGTGGGACTGCCAAGGCTGCAATGAAAGATAAATCTGCCTTGACAGCAGAGCTATCAGCCTGCTTGATTTTCTTTTTTGATAGGTTTATGTTTCATGCCAGTCAATTCAGCTCTACTGTGCATCATAGTCACATTACCTTTATAATGTAATCTACTAGCAGCCTAAAAGCTTTGAAGGAGTACACTGCCCTCTAACTACAGAAGGAAAAAAAAAAAAAAAAAAAGATAAGTGTGAGAGGACAGGAAAAGATTTTTAAGAAAATTTCTTTTTTGTGTAAATGCTTTTAGCTAATGGTTCAGAGACTCAGATCTCAGCCATTCTGATGATTACACATTTCCCTGGGGAAAACATATGCTCAGTGTGCTCACCTTGGGGTTCCTGTTTCCCACTTAGTCATTGCAAGAATAAAGTGAGATCTCTCTGGGCAGATGTCTCTGAGGAGTGAGGTCTCATGGCGAGTGATTCACAACAGAATACATTCTTATGCTGGAAAAAAAAAGCCACAGACAACAGCAAATATTTGATCAAATGCTGAAGTAAATTCATTTTTACTAAGCCAGATTCTCATCTCAGTTAATAGAAATGTAAATTCAGACTGTTTATTTGTGTGCTGAAGCTGCTTTGGATTTACTCCATTTTAATTAAGATCAGAATCTTACTCTTTGTTGGTTTAGAGTTTCTTAATAGCTAAATTATGCCTACGTACAGCAAATGGATGGATCCATTTCCAACACTGTTCCTTTAATAAAAGCTTCACCAGCCCTTAGTATCTTAATCTTGCTACTGGCATCAGGACAATGGTTTGGGGGTATACCTAGCATATGCTGCAAATCAAGTTATCTCACTCAAACATAATATTGTAACAGCTCTGACTTCTAATAATCAGTGAACTGTAAAATCTCAGTGCAGGTTATCTCAAATGAAAATTCCAGAGACAAAAACAATTTGGAGGTTAATGGAATTATCTGAAGTCTCAGGATGGGAGACTACAATATAACTTTATGCTGGATCTGCACTACTGTGTGGAATAACCAATTTGATTTCTTTTTACTCCCCTCCCTCTCCCACTCTTGCTATTTCCCTGGGTTCTATGAAATAATGTGACGTTTTTGACAGATCCTCTAAAAATGAATCCTGACAGGCCATATGCAATATAATATAGCTTCTTCCTCCATTTTAAAAACAATTCTCCTTCTGTGAACACTCACAAACATGTCTAGTCCCATTGCATTTTTCCAGCTGTGCTCAGCTATCTGAGTTTAATGGAACCCATTGTGTATCATAAATCTGAGTCACTACATGGTCTTATGGTCCTGAGTTTATTTTAAAGAATAGAGGATAACAGATGAGAAAAGCAAGCAAAGTCCAGAAGAAAAGGGAGAGCAACTCAGAAGTGTTGCCCTATCCTGCTCCCAGGTCAGCCACTGAAACACCACATGGAATTGGGAAAGACAGTCAAGTCAATTTTTTTTTTTTCAAGCATGGCCATGGAGTGTCCAGATTGGGGTATCTGAGTCTGTTAGAACTTGAAGGATCCATGAGGTTGGTCATGGTTTGGGAGTATACAGGCAGGCTAAAACCTGTACCTAGAATGGACTGGAAAGAAAACTGGAGCTAGTTACCATAGTTTCGGAAGACAAAAGCTGAAGTAAGGTTATTAATTTTTCCTGGTAAACACATCTAGTAATCATTTTTATTTGGGGGGAAAAAAAAAAAAAAAACAAACAAACACCAACAGAGTAAAAGATTCCTATAATTAGAATAGCAGCTGGTTTGGCACGAAATATCCTGTGAAGGTGGGAATAAGTGTCTGAAGAAGCAGAAAATCTTCTAGCATGGACTTACTGCCAACAAAAGAAGTTTCTATAATACCAGCATTTGATGACCTCCTTCTACCTCTTCTTCCCCCACATCCCAGGGCAGATGGTTTCAGGCCCCTTACTTGTAATAAATGCCCAAGCATTTGTTTTGTGTCTGAATTCTAGCTAAAAGAGGACAGAAACAAGCTGTAGATTCTACAGAAACCTTTTAAAATGCAATTAAAATGACCATAAGAAATTATCTGGTCACCATCTTAAATGATAAAAAGTAGATAAGGTACAAATGAAGTATTTTGTAGAACTCACAATGAATTTGAAGCAATGCACTTAAGGTCTGGCATCAGAGACAGCAGTACTTTAAACATATTTTCCCTTCCTTCAGATTGCATCTCTGTCAATTGATTACATCTCTGTCAAATGACAGCCACTGAAAAGGTCCAAGGCCAAGACAGAAAGCCCAGGATTTAGTACTACAAGGAAGGGTCCCACGGTGCAGCCAGAAGCCAGGACTAAAGAGCAGGTATCTCGAGCACAGCTGCAGCAAACTGGCACACTAGGCATTCAAAAACAACTGGCACATTGGCTTCATCTGCCGCTAGGGCAGATAGGCTGGTCCTTACCGCCTGGCTTAATGGGCCAGCGTTGTCAGGGAGACAAATTTCAGCCAGAGTTCCCAGTCTCTTCAACAGGAATTAAACTATCTGTATTTTAAGGGTACCTTAAAATTGCAGAATGGAAAATTAGATGTCTTCTTTGGAAGTACAGACCTAAGCCTCTATTTCCCTTATGATCTATAACCCAGATAGGAAGGTGAGGACTAACAAGCATCAGCATGAGAAACTCTAGCAGGTAAAGCAAATGGCCACATTATGGTAGCTGAAAAATATATTGTTTTGAAATTAATTTCAGTGATTTAGGTGAGCTGAACTGTGTGCAACAGCCATTTCTGACTCTCCCTTTGTACTCCAAAACATAAGCACAGTGCGTGTAAATGTAAAACTGGGGTATGTATAACTTTATTTTCTGTGCTGTGCACATTTGCATTTTTGAGTAGCAGCCTGTTTGTCCTTATGTCTATGCAATGCAACAATATCTCAGATGCCTCCAAATGTCCTCGCTGTGGAACAGGAAGCAGCATAGCTGCATCAACATGGCAGAACTAATCAGTCTGGGCACCGTGCCCTGCTGACGCAGCTCTCCTCTTTCCAGGACCCCAGCTAGCATCTCTGCAAGGCACTAAGCACACACTGCTGAAATTAAAATACTGTAGTCATGGGGACAGACAGAGAGCAGCAAGAGATAACCTGACCTTACAGCCTAGTGGGTCAGGCACATAAAGGGAAAGGAGAAAATTTATCAAATATCATGCAATTATTATTTTTTTTAATCTGAAAGAAACTCTGTGTATGTACTTTGCCTGGAACCTTCCCAAGTGATTCTCTGAGCTATTAGGTTAGTGTGCCATGTGGTTTCTATGCTCTTGGTCACAGACACTACATCTATATTGCTAAATTTAACAGTGTCAGGACCCCTTTTTTGGTGCTGAGACCAGCAGCATGGCCCAGACGTGCCCATGCTATGCTTCCAAAGAGGATAGCTGCCTTCAGACAGCCTCCTGGAAATAGTGCCCAGCCTGTGCTGGCTCCTGGGAATTGTTTGGAGGAACATTAGTTGGCCCAGGTCAAAGTCATGCTGAGAAACATGCTATGAGTATACAGATAGTGTCTGGGTCCTGGAACTGGTTAACTTGCTAGCATAGATGCTGCATTGAAAAATGTTAGAAAATACCCAGCGTATTTGAGGAGTGACTGCCTAGCTTCTATATAGTAAGCACATATTCCTGTATATGTTCACATTAATTGCCACAAACCACGGTGAAATCCAGAACCAAAATAGCAAATGAAAAAAACACTGGTGCCAACCCTGAAATGGACGCAATGTTTTCTGAAATGTGCTGAGTGCATCTGATGTTCTTTTGAACTCAGGAGACAGTACCTTTCAGACTTGAAGTACTCAGACTATATGAGCCAAGAATGATTCACACTATCAAAGCCCTGGAAAAAAGGAGAACACATGAGAATATAACAACAAACTGAAATTAGGACACTATCACTTTTGGTCCCAATGTGAAAATAAAAGAGGTTACTTACACCATAAAAATTCTGTAGCATAAAAAAAATTAACCCAAAATTGACTTTGTCTCCCAGGTGTCTTTCCTATTGTTTAATAAAGCATTGTTCTTTCTTGTAAATATAAAAACAATCATTAATAGACCAGCCATTCATTTTCTTCAGACTATATATGAAATTCGCAAACAGGGTTGTGGACTAGAACTAAAATCTCTACCACCCTTCTTCATATGGCATAACTATTTTTACGTATGCCTTTTCAGTAGCCTAAGAAATCCTAAATTAAACATTACCATAACTCAGGCTTCTATTTAACTCCATAATCTAGAGCACCATGGTCATTATACAACCAGTATACTTAATATTTTAAGGAGGCTCAATATTCAGTATTCTAGTGTATCTGGTTAATACACCTATTAGGCTGAGTATAAAGCCTTTTTGAACAACCATGTGCCTCCAGCAAAAAAATAAGAAGAGGTTCACAGGAGCAACATAGGGCATACTGATGTGGCATTACTGTAGTCACTTGCCATAGAGGGAAGAGAAGGAGCACTGCTGGGAACTGCATGCTTCCATGCTTCAAACAGCAACAAGGATTCTGGGCTCCCAGACAACAGTCTCCTACCAACATAAATATCTTTCACAACAGCTTTGACCTGTGGTGGATCCAAATTTGCTTCTTCCTCAGTTCAGACTCTGGAGTGCAACTATAAGATGCTGTAAAATGATCAAAACTCACTGCACCCTTGACAGGCATATTCTGTGCATTTCTGCACTCTTTGAAGGTGTCTTACACACTTTTTTGACAAAGACATTTTCTCAAAATTTGAGTACAAATTCATTTGGATGGCAGAAATGACTATCTAAGCTACTTACTTGCAGTGAAGCCAAAATGAGAAAGCCAGGTCATGAGGGTCTCCGAGACAGAACAAAAAGCAGCAAGGTTTCTTCAGTGTGTGTAAAATGGCAGGAAAAAAAAAAAAAAAAACCCTCTCTCTCTTTCTCTGCCTCTCTCTCACACACATATATGCACATCACATCACAGTGACAATAAGTTGTGGCACAAACTGGGATATCAATAAATCCTTCATCAACCTGAGGCTGAAATACAGCCAGCTAAAACTTATTTTTAGACTATCTTGGACACCAGCCAGAATGAAACCAGCAAGAATAAGACACTGCAATAAATGTTGGTAATGCAAAGCTGTAGATAGGAAAAGAGAACCTTAATCCACATGCTATGAAGGTCCCCCTTAGTGAATCCTTTCTGAGAAGATTTTAATGACTGGAGTCGTCCTCATTCTGGTTATTGGTATTGCCTTGTTTGGTCTTAGTCTGGGTTGATTTCAGCTCACTTTATATATGCCAGGCAGCAAATACCTTTAGGGAGCAAAGGATACCCCCTGCCAAAATGGGAATGAAGTATAAACTGCTTTTTGAAAGTATGATTATAATAAAGTGTTTCCCAAAGGTTATATCCAGTTACAAAGTACCAGCACCCCCCACCCCCCACACAAACACACACATACACAGCCATGTTAGAAATAAGAAGGTCCCTTACAAGAAAAGAGACAGAAAAAGAGATCCATCTGGCCTTGCTCTTGCCTTTCCTGGTCCAGTTTGCTCTGGGTGTTGCTGTGTATTTCCTTAGGTGTATCTGCCTGTCATGGCAGTGGGACTACACAGCTTTGCTATCAAGGCACCTCCGTACCTCCAGAGAGAAGGAAATTTTTCCCCCTGGAGAGGGATGAGGCAGAGGGATTGTCGTGAAAGAAGTGCTCTGAGGCAGCTCACAGTATCCAGAAATTGCTGTTATGAAACTGAGCATTGGATTTGCTATTCTTTTTCAAATATGAAGGTCCAGCTAGTCCAAGATCCTGTCTCTGACAATAACCGATACCAGATGTTTAGAGGTACTAGACTAACATGGGATAATGAAAATATAACCTAATCCTTCCACATCTCCTCTTCAGCATGAAAAATAAAATTTGGATTAAACCCTGAAGCATAACTTTCTTTTCCAAAGCTTTGTACTACTAATTTTTACAACTCTAAAAATTCTTGCAATACTCGGTTCCTCTTCAGTGCTTGTGAGATTCTTGGCCTTAAAAACATTCTGAGACAATGAGTACCAAGGAGCACAGTTACTTTATGTCCTAATTGCATCCCTTCCTATTCTAATTGCTCTTCAGATTTCATTAAATCCATGCTTTGTCTCTCTATAATTTTATGGTGAGACAGAAAGTCCTGATCCAACTTCCTTCAAAATTCATCATTTCATGTAATTTGATAACTTTATTATTCTGCTTTCCAAATAATTCCAAGTTTTTCAATCTCTGTTCATGTAAATCATTGTCATGTAATTTCTCAACTCCTTCCCATAACTCATATTCAGCAATATCATTTCTGGTTGTGTGGTGACACTTCACAGATACTCACAGATCCATGCGAGACTACATCACTGATGTGAATGGTATATGTTTGTCTTAGTATTTTGCAGTGTTTCAAATTCATATGCACAAACAGGATTTGCTTAAGGCTACTTTTAATTGTTTTTTTTAAAAATAAATTTTAAAAATTTTAAAAATAAAATTATTAACTCTAAATTTGAAAATAATCTAATTTTACTAACAAAATACCATTACAGTCATAATATACTGCCACCTCTATGTAAAGAATAACTTATTATAACAAAACTTTTCAAGGACTGATACAGGCCATTAGTTGGGGAATGTAGAAATAAGGCAGGAAATGTCATGTCATTATTGCAAGTCAGGTAATGGTCACTAAAACCTGTTCATTTCAAAATACACCTATTTTAAGCAGCAAGACAAGGAAAGAGGACAAAGATAATGGGCAGTGCAGGATGATAGCATGGATCGAGCTGAATGATTTTCATCTGGAATGCATTGATCTCAGAAAGCATTAGAGGACTTAAAGTCCATCCTCTTTACTCATCTGTGTGAGTCATCCTCATTAAATTCAAAGGATCTCAGAACATCTGTGCAACTGTAAATTGAATTTTAACACTCAAATGAGCAGTGACTCAATACAGCCTTCTATGCCTGATACCAAACCTGGCAAGAGAAGAATTGCCTAAAAGCAACAAAGCAGTACAGAAATTTGATTTAGAAGTGTCAGAGTTAGTAGATGGCAGGTTTAAAAATTAATTTCCTGTAGATTATTAAAACACAGCTTTAAATGTATTTCAAATATTATAATTATTAGTATAACTAATTTCATACAGAGAGGATTAAACTTTTCTCAAAGATACAAGTAAATAGATACCTCACAAAATGTTCTACAGAAATAGACAGAAAATAAGAATCTGAAGAGAAATTTAGTACTAATGAAAGGTGACCAATATTTTCAACAAACAGACCATGACATTAAATGAATTGGAGGTTTCATTTTAACAGTTATCATATTCCAGGGTTGATTTCTTGCTGAATAAATGATATCAGGTAAGACTTAAATGTAAAGGATATTTGCATTTTTAGGTGTTAATAGGCAATGAACAAGACATTTGGAAGGCCAAGGGACTGGATTTGCAAAAGATTTTAGATCTAAACATCAAATTGATTCTTCATGGGATCTTTCTCAGGTTTGAAATAAAAGACAGTTAGGTACCAAGAATCCTCTGAAAATCTCATACATTTTTGTCTGAGTTGGTTTTTTTTATCACCTGAAGACTTTTAAATTCTGACCCATTAGAGACAGATCCCCACTAGCTCTCAGTGACATATAACTTTTTTCTTTTTTTAATAAGGTTGAGCTCCTATTTTATTCATACAGACCACTGTATATGCAATTACTCTATTGTATATATGTCTCTAAAGAAAGAAATCAGAAATAAGAGTGACCCTAGAAATATTCAGCTTTGTTACTGAACAAAAAAATAACCTTTTTTTGTTGATTACAAACAGTACTCGCTACTTTGAGCTTGGATGTTTGCTTCGCCCATGGATGAGGTATACATTTTTACAACTAGCAAAGCTGAGTCCCTGGCTGCATGTATACAAGGAAGTTAAACACTGGAAGGGAGTAGTATGCATGCTGGAATTTGGTCATCTGCACTGCTCAGTTGTTAGACCAGTCCTAAGCATGCTATGACTTTGTTTGAGTTCAGACCATGGACTGCTTCTTTTAGGCATTTTAGACACAGCCACTCCATTGTATAAAACAAATACCTGAACATGAACCTCTCTACTTCAGTTGAACATGGTGCCAGAGAAATGTCCTGGGCACTGTTAGGTGCTAGACACAGTTAATTAATTGCAGGATTATAATAGTGAGATTAGAAACTGATGGAGTTTTTTTCTAGTCCTTCTACCTGACATTTATTTTTAAACCAATACTAACCATACTAGCAGTCCAGGGAAAAGGAACTAGCACCCAGTTCTCCTTTCAGAAGTGTGCTACAACCAGTACAGAATCATGTGTCTTCTGCATTGTCCCCTTTGCTACAATCTGAGCATTGCAAGATGACCAAGCCCTGACTCAGCAAGCTAAGCATGGGATCACTGGATCAAGGAGAGAAGATCTACTTTTCAATCACCCCCAACAGGAGAAAGCCCCAAGTCTCAAATATCCTGCCTCTCACTTCTTCCTGTGAGTACTGCCAGGCTCTTCCTCCGGCTGCTGTACTTTGCGCTGGACTCTACTGCCCTACGTATGCCTAAAGCATTTCTGACTGCTTCCCAGGACTGAGGGTTTAGATGCCCTTCTGACTTCTCAATGAACTGCAGCAGAGTAACAGAAGCACTTCAGTGCTTAGTTCCTTAGACTGGAACTTGTCTGTACATAACTACATATATTTAGCCATGCAGGAGGTGATGCTGAATGAATTTACACATCTCTGAGCAGAGCAGTTGTTGGAATGTGAACCACTGCAACCTCTCTTTGTACTTGGGCACCTACCTTTCCTTGGAATCCCATTTTATGCACTAGAGTTTAGTACGGCTGTAATGTGTCAAAGCCTTATCTTTGTTTGCTGTGATATAAATCTCAGTTTCTGGCTTAAATCTCCTGTGGTTGGTTGCCTTTGTGCCACCATTATCCTTTGACTTCTCTAGTTATATTAGGTCAGGACCAAGCAGTTCAGAAGGGACAGAGTGACCTTAATCTGAGGTTTAGCCTGAGTAGGATTTCTGTACTTTCAACTGTTCAAGGCCCACTCCTACACAGACCAAGAAAGACATTGCCATAATGGCCACTGTAGGTTACACACAAGATATTTTGCAGTGTTTCTTGGTGGGCTGTCATATGTAAGACAGCATACAAACAGAAGAGGCCATAAAAATCATTCTAGTATGGCTTCTGAGAATAAAACTCTTGAATTTTTTTGTTGCTAAAAATATGAAAATAGAAAAAGAGACAAGGTGATTGTGAGGGACTAACAAAACTGTACCCTAATACAATCCATATTCAGTCATATTCATCATTTTATTCTGACAGGAAATGGAACATGTTTTTCAGGACTCACCCATGCCTGAAATGATCCAGTTTTGTAGAAGAAAATCTCTGTTTACTGCAAACAAGATATTTTCTCCTTTTTTAACAGAGAAAACTGTGTCATTTTTTTACAAAAAAGACACAGTTTTCTCTGTGATTACACATGCCTCAAACCATGGAAATAACATTTTTCTGACTTTTTTTTTGGTATGCAAAGTCATAAAATGACATACCCATTTCCTGCATAACAAAATCTATTAGGAATATTACAATGTATGCTGCAATTAAATAGTTTGAATTTTAACAGTGTATCATCATTTGCAGCTGCTAATGGTAATACTGGAAGACACAATTCTGTTCACAAACTAATTGAAAATTGGAATACTTTTCTCCAGCTACCACACTGGGTCAAATATTGCTTACTATGGGAAAGTACTCTATAGATATATTATCATTAACTCTTTCACTTTGCATAATAGGTTTTCAGATATTTTGTCACTCGTAAAGAATATTTTGGAATTATGAGATATTTGTTTTGACAACATTGCATTTATGGGAATTGAAGTCTCTCTACATAGAATTAGTTTGCCTCCAAATATCTTCAAATACCTGACTCCATGTTTTGCTTGCTATATATTTTAGGTAACAAAATTACTCTGGCCTGATTCAGCTACTTTCTCTGTAAAATGTTGACATTTCAGAATCCTAAGCATCACTAAAATGGTGAAACTTTGCAAAAGGCTTGATATACTTTATCTGCATAAAAAATATTGTACCGAAAGATGCAATGGGTGCACTGAAAAGATTAAGAACTTTTGTACTTGAGAAAAGGCTAGTCTTCTCTCCCCCAGTCATAATTTTCTCAAGCCCTTAAAACTCAAAGAAATTTTATGTCCATTCTTAATTGAAACACAGGAGTGTAAGTACAAATTCCATATTTAAAAAAAAAAAAAAAAAAAACCAACTCTGAAAGACTGTAGGAATCTAAATAATATAGATCCTGTTAAAAATTACTTTCAAATTAATTGCAATTGAATGAGTAAAGAGCTTTAAGGTGAGGTTTTTTACATACTGTTGAATTGAAATATAATGAAAATTATGATTTATAGGTAACATTTAAACAGAATGGTGAAACTTACAATAACCAATTTATACACTGGAATCACCAGAGATATATACTTTAAAATACAGTATCTGCTAAGAAAGATAGTATTTCCAAATTATGACCAATAAGATAAAATGCTGACTGTTTTTTTCATGTGTTTGTTCATTTTTTCCACCCAGGAAAAGTGTTTAGCCTAGGAAATCTGAATAACACATGGGAAATATCCATAGTGTGGACTCTTCTGTCTCCCACACAGTTTTGAAAAGAAACAAGTCCACTAAAAATAGGTCGATGTCACCTGAACTCTTAAGGCAAGGTTAGGCCAATCATTTCTGCCATTAATATTCAATAAAACAGGTCCCCACCTTTATTGCAACTCTGCTGACACTACCTCCAGGTGAAACAAACACAGTGATGTTGCGGTTTTTAGATCTATGTGACAGGACTGGGTTACAATAATGAGTCTGGAAGCAATGGGAGGTATAAATTACTATGACTCTATAGTGCTGATTGACATGATTATGTGAGAAAAGAGATAGAAAAGATCTATTAGGTCATCTTGTCCATTCTCCATGATACATTGTAATGTCTCCAAAGGAAATGTTATAAAGTGTTGTGACAAAGACCTGGCTATTAATAATGCCATTAATAATTTTTACGACATTTTTAATTCTCTTTGCTTGTTTTTTTTTTTCCTGTGATCTGATAATAGATGTCTTGCTCTTTCACAATATTACCAATATATGCAGTATGATTGTATGAAATGTAGTAGAATGTCTAACTGTCAAAACAATTATAATACATTAAATGATTAAAATGGTTTTGTATGACCAGAGTACTAAAATGTTACCACACTAAAAAATCGCAACAGCAAAATAGTTCAAAATTTATGTACTTCAGTCTGACCTCACTTCCCATTATACAAAATACAAATGAACTTTTACTCCTGCCTGTTGTCCATTCCCCTTTCTATGGAACTAAATTTGCCCAGCTTTCTGGCTGAGCAGGATTTGGGTATCTGTAGCCTCTATGCAGAATGAAAACATTAACTCTTACTTTATACTTTCAACTCCAGCGTGGCATACTTGGTCCCCTTTTGGTGGTTGGAATCTGGGAAATGTTACTAAAATCACTCTAGAAAATGTCAGTCAAGCTGCTTTTGAGTTTGACAGAAATGATCTTTACCTGTGAATCACCTAGCATTCAACCCTTGGCTATATACCCTTGTCGGACTAAGATTTGTCCTACTGTGCATACTAGTGTAATGGCAGTAATTCTGCATGGCTCAGGAGATGAACTACGAGTCTGGGACTTGTGTTCAGGAGAGCACTCCCAGATATATTAATGTTCTACCCTACATCAGAGAAGTCATTTAGTTCCTTTCACACAGCTGTTTCCTCTCTTAGTTTTATATATTTGGTCTATTTACATGACAAAGCCTACATCTAAACCATGGCCAGTCCCTGGATAAGGTGTGGGCTGGCACTTTTCTCTCTCTTGCCCCAACCCCGGCTTGCTGTGTTCTCATGGGGAAGAACACCAAACAGTCAGGGAGGAGGGTGTTTTGTGCTCCAGTCGATATCCTTGTACTGGCGACTGAAAGTCTGGGGTGGTGGGACATTCTGTGGATCACATCTGTCTGCAGTTTAGACTGTTGAGATGATACTCTCTGGGGTTTTGTTTGTACTGTGCTGCAGATAACTAACAGGCACTTCATTAACTGATGGTATTTCTGTCACAAATTCTACAACCATGGGGAAGAAGACCACTGGCCAAACTGGGTTACCAAGGGTTCTCCTAATGAGTGAAGCAATATCAGCGTTGTCTTTTTTCTTTGTGGCGTGGGTTATTTGTTATTTGATCCTTTTCAGTCTGTGAAGCAGATTAGGCAGATTTTTGCTGTAAATCAAGAACTATTTGTCACAGATTATGTGAAAAATTGGATGGATTTCTATGCCACTTTCAGTGAATGACAATTTTCTAAAATAGTTTTTGTTTTATATTCTCATGAAACATGAAAGCACAATAACCATAAATTTAACTGATGATAACTTGATAAGGGACCATTAAGTACACAATATAATTTTATATGAAGTGTGGGTGCGCATGTGCGTGTACATGTTCCTTATTAATATTTATGAAATGATTACTAGGTGCAGCTAAAATAATTAATAACTTATTTTAGAACATATTTTACAAAAAACATTAGTAATGAATTGTTAACAAGCAATGCCACAGATAGCTGTTACAAAGAATTTTATAATACAAGGATCATAAAAAAAGCAAGCACATGCCTGATTAATATATGAATTCACATGGTAATATAGCATACTTTAAAGTACAATAAACATTAAATAATAACAAATCAGTTGTACAAATGGATATCATAAAGAGACAGTCTGAAAATGGAACATAAAGCCAACTGTAACAGAGTAATCAAACTCTCTTGGTCTAAGTAGTTCAGGCAACATAACAAGAACAGAGGGAAATACGAGAGCACAATATGAATGCTTTGTCTGAAATGAGTATTAAAAGCTCATACACAGATGTCATCTTTAAGCACTGAATTTAGTCAGATATATGATGGCTAGTTTCTCCAGCTTTTCTCTAGGCAACAGAGAAAGAGATTCTTCAGGAGGTGGCTGAAGACAGGAGACAAATTAAGAGCTCCAGAGAGCACTTGGGAGAACTTCTCTCCTTCTATTGTCTACTCAGAATGTCTGGGGGGATTAGGTAGCTGAAAAAGCCAGCTAAATTACATTGCAAAAGTTAGATGCTGTGATTACTCTGCTAATTGTCAACTGCCTGCAGAAACTGTACATAAGATCACTATTTATCTAACTGCACATGTTGCCTTGCAGCCATCTTGCTTTGAGATGACCATGCAGACTTTTGCAGACATGTTTTCTAAAGCAAGACTCTAGATGCTGGCTCTGAAGCATGGCTTAAAAGCTGCAGTTAATTTTATTGGCTGAATGACTTTGAAAACCAATTTTTATGAAGGATTCTTCCAAAGCCAGGCTGTTAACTTATTATGTACCAAACAATAATATAAAAGAACTCTGTGTTTTGGCAGTTCAGTAGTTCTTAATTATGACCAAGCTTTGAAGCACTCAGCCATGTGTGACAGACTTCCTGATACCTCCTTGACTCTTTCTTCCTGCAGCCTGAGCTCTTCCCTCCAAGTCTTATGTTGCCTGGAAAAGTTTGTCTTTATCTTGAAGCCTCTTTTGAATCATCTGACTACTGAAAGATTCAGAGTACAGAACTTGACAGATTCACAGTATGATTTAATATGACAAATTATATCCTATGCAATACTGCAAAATTTAAAAAGGTTGAGCAATATTTATACCAGAGCTAAAGGAATCTATATGCTGTGGTTTTATGTTTACCTCCAGCATAACAACTGACAACAACTCCTGTTCCCTACTCTCCATTAGAAATACAGACGCAATTTCTGCTCTTGTATTTGACTAAAAAGCCTGAGCACATATTAGTGATGCACAAAATGTTAGTAACTAACCTTCTAGCCACAGACTGTGGGGGAATTTTCTCAGAACTATATATGTGAGTAATCCCAGGTTATAAATCATAGAGCAGCAAACTTCTTTTAGTGGAACAATTAATTAATGGGGATCCTTCAAGGACAGAACAAATTTCTCCAGGTGTCTTAATTCAACTGAAAATCAAGTAGATTTTAAATGACACTGAGACACATTCTCACAAAGTGCAACACTTTTAGTTTCTAACTTGAAATCTGGTATTAACAAAGGCTTGGATTCAACTCATTCAACTTTATGCATCTAGTATAAGATGGTCATCTAAGTTTCATGTGTAGTCAGCAGAGAGAGAAACAAAGGCCTAAAAATCATGGGATGAATATCCTTCTGAAAATGCTCATCTCTCTATAATGGCTATAGAGGTTGCTTAGATGAAACACACTACTTCCGGATACCTAAACTAGTTAGATGAACAGCCTTCTCCCTTCTTGCCTCTTTCTCATTGTTCAGGTACATCAGGAAAATCAAAATCCATATAAACCAGCTATAATAGGATGGTGCTTTTCAAAGAAAATAGTGTGGCCACTGAAAGTAAATTTCCAAAATGAGATACGATAATCCCAGTTTTAGCAAGCACTGCTTATAGGAGGGCAATGGGGTTAGGAGATTGCCTGTTCTCTACCATGTTATTTTCTGCCTTCAATTTTTTAACATGTGAGAAAGGTTAGTCCTGCACTAAAGGGCTTGGATCCTACATCTGAGTATTTCCATCTCCTAATTGTTTTCTGACTCAGAAAGACTGTAATAAATGTGAGGGATTCAAACATGACAGAGATGAATGCTATGTCACAGTTTGGCTAGATAGATGTTATAGTAGTTTTTAAAGGATTCCCTCTGGACAAACACATGCACGTTTATGAGTTTTTCATTTCTTCATTTCTCTTACCTATACCTCTGTTGCAGTCAACAAAGAAAAGACTGAAGAATAAACCTTTTCCTCACATACTAACTTTCTTTTAAAAAGTATTTTCCAAAACAATTACATGAATTATTCATTACCTCTCTCTCTTTGTTCCTATTAATATCAGCTTCCAGAGCTCTGTTTGTTTGGGATTTTTTATCCAGTCCTTTCCGTGTTTTGCTCATTTTCATTGATGAGATGTTATTTATTTTGCAAATTGAAATGCCTGCAACTAAGCCATTAATCCTAGAAAGGCTCTGATAAAATTATTGCATTTTTCAGAATAGTGGAAATGCAAAAACATCTTTTGCCTCTCTGAAAAGATTTTAATGCTTAACCATTTCAACATGCATCAAAGAGAGACCTACAGCCTATTAGCCAGCAAGAATCAGTGTTTAAGAGTCAGGTTGACATAGCACTTAGGGATATGGTGTAGCTGAGAACTGTCAATGTTAGGTTAATGGTTGAACTATGTGATCTTCAAGGTCTTTTCCAACCTAGATGATTCTGTGAATCTGACAATATTTGCTCCACGTATGGGCTAGGCCTAGAAATACTCAATGATACAAAAAATCTGTGTGCAGCCTTTAAACTAAGCCATGAGACCCCATATTATTCCACCTCGGTGAGTGCCATAATGTCCAAGCTAGAGAGTCACCATTTCTATTTCTGTCTCCTGGGAAGGGGGCATAAGGGGGGAAGCTAAAGAATTACAAATTATTTTTTAAATAGAGGTGTACAGTTTTCCCTCATTCCTAATTTCAGCTCCAGCACAACAGACTAATGAAGAGGGCAGGCTCCTATTTTGAATTGTCTCAAAGAGCAGAGACAGTGAGCCCTCAACCTCACACTCTAAATGACTGTTCTTCAAGATAAACTCTCACAGAGATGGATACTGGAGAACATTGTTCTGCTTTTCTCACCTTTCAAAGAGCAGAGCAGTGCCACCATGAATTATAAAAGGAAGATTGTAAGTAACTTCCTTGAGCCAAGGGCTCCAAGGTGCAATACACTCAATACCAGATTACAGTTGGATGATTTTTTTCTCCTTAACTTAGAATCATAGAATCATTTGGGTTGGAAGGAACCTTAAAGATCATCTAGTTCCAACCCCCCTGCCATGGGCAGGGTAAACCTTCCACTACACCAGGTTGCTCAAAGCCCCATCTGAGCTGGCCTTGACACTTTCAGGGATGGGGCATCCACAACTTTCTGGGCAACCTGTTCCAGTGTCTCACCACCCTCACAGTAAAGAATTTCTTCCTTACATCTAATCTAAATCTACCCTCTTTCAGTTTAAAACCATTACACTTCATCCTATCACTACACTTCCTGACAAAGAGTCCCTCCCCATCTTTCCTGTAGCTCCCTTTAGGTACTAGAAGGTTGCTATAAGGTCTCCCCAGAGGCTTCTCTTCTCCAGGCTGAACAAGCCCAACCATCTCAGCCTGTCCTCATAGGAGAGGTGCTCCAGCCCCCTGATCATCTTCATGGCCCTCCTCTGGACCTGCTCGAACAGGTCTATGTCCTTCTTATGTTGGGGGCCCCAGAGCTGGACACAGTACTCCAGGTGGGGTTTCACAAGAGCAGAGTAGAGGGGGAGAATCACCTCCATTGACCTGCGAGCCACAATTCTCTTGGTGCAGCCCAGGATATGGTTGGCTTTCTGGGCTGCAAGCATACATTGCCAGGTCATGCTGAGCTTCTGGTCAACCAACACCCACCAGTTCTTCTCCACAAGGCTGGTCTCAATACACTCTTTGCGCAGCCTGTATTTGTGCATGGTATTGCCTTGACCCACGTGCAGGACCTTGCACTTGGCCTTGTTGAACTTCATGATGTTCACACAGGCCCACATCTCAAGCCTTGTCAGGGTCTCTCTGGACAGCATCCCTTCCCTCCAGTGTGGCAAGAGCACCACATAGCTTGGTGTCATCAGCTAACTTGCTGAAGGTGCACTCGATCCCATTGTACGTTGCCAACAAAGATGTTAAACAGTGCTGGTCTGAATACCTATGACTGAGGAATGCCAGTCATCACTGGTCTCCACTTGGACATCAAGCCCTTGACAGCAACTCTTTGTGTGAGACCATCCAGCCAATTCCTTATCCACTGAGTGGTCCATCCATCAAATCCATGTCTTTCCAATCTAGAGACAAGTATGTCATGCAGAACAGTGTCAGATGCTTTGCACAAGTCCAGGTAGATGATGTCAGTTTTTCTTCCCTTACCCATCAATGCTGTAACTCCAATATAGAAGGGCACCAAATTTGTCAGGCACAGTTTTGCCTTAGTGAAGCCATGTTGGCTGTCACAAATCACCTTCTTATTTCCCATGTGCAATAGCACAGTTTCCAGTTTTATGGCTAAACAGATCATGAAATGAGTAAATTCAGACACAATTCTATGTGCAGAGACATAGGGCAGGGATGTAGGAGAGCAGAAAGACCCTCTCTGCCTCACAGAAAAGACCAACATTCCTGTGGCATAAAGAATGAAAGAGCTGTAACAGGGAGGACCATATCTATCAGAACCAGGAGTCATCAACCGCAGTCCATAAGGGACTGACACTGTCATTGTCATCAGAGAAATAGTTTTAACAGGAGATGCTGGTTATAGTAGACTTCCAGATATTAGGGTTAAAAGTGATCCTATGGAAGAGCATGCAGTTCTCCAAGCTGCTGGACTCCACACCCAGCTGTGCACACAAAGCACACTAAATAAGTAAAACTTTTGGGCAGTCACCACCACTCTTTTTCCAAAGAGTCGTTTAAAGGGAACACATGCTCCCACTGCAGTGTCAAGAGAGATGAGAGAGTCACTGACTTCCTGTTGGTGTCATCTGCTGATAAACACAGATCTGCCTCCCTGGCTCTGGCAACCAGAGCCTGGGACCACTCTGGGGGGGACAATCTGTGATTTCAAAGTCTGCAGCATTTGTAAAGTAAATTGAACTACTGTACAAGTTCACTGGACAGCTGTGCCTTTAACTTCCTTGCATATTTCCCCAGTTTCAGTGTACTATGTTACAACTGTCGTCCTGCCCATCTCACAAAACATTTTTGCTGACTGATAAACCAGGGGGATGAAATAACCCTAACCCTAGCCCTAACCCTTCCTCAGGCATAAGGCCCATGAGTCTGGGCAGTTTCTGCCCATCCTGGCTCCTGGGTGACACGGGGCTTTGTGAAATCCTCACAGTCAGTGTCAGGCACATCCCAGCCCCAGCCAGGAACAGGCAGTCAGGAGGCACGGGGGAACCCCAACCCTGGCCATCAGGCACCTCCCTGGAGATGGGGATGGTCTAAAACCAGGCCAGGATGTGGGTCCACGAGTGGGCCCAGCTCAGAGGGGCCCATGGCCAGGCAGAACAGGCCTGTGGGTAGCTGGAGACCAGCCTCGCTACAACATAGCTGGGGTAAGGGCTGACAGCCCTGGGGGCTGAGGGCTCATGCTATTGATAAAGCTTGAAACAGATGAACCTTTTATATGCAACTTTGACTGAAAATATTCAACAGATGCAAAAAGTAATTTACTTGTACTACTTCAAGTGAAATAGCCACTCTAGTAAAACAAGCCCCTTGAAAATCTGTCTCAAATTTGACAAGCAATAAAAATATCATCATTTATGTCCTGCTATCTTCCCCTCTGGTTTGTTTCTTGATCTCAGTCCAGATGAAAGAAACAATAAGATTTGTGAACATGTTATCATCAAAATTCTCTTTTTTACTTCTTGAAAGCATAGTGTAGGGAAAAACAGTTGGGATTTTGAGGCTTGCAAATTTCTAGGGCTGGAAGAGGTAAAAGTGTCTGTCAACATCAAAACCACTTGCAAGCTATCATGTTTGTGGAGAGGAAAATAGCTATTATCCATCAATCAGATCTCACAGAACAAAGTGGTTGGAAACTTAGGAAAGTTATCATAGTCCATAGGAAATAGGAAAAAATATATTACCATTGCATACAGCAATTTCTGCTTCTGCAGGTGCTTTAGGAATGTTTCAGGTTTAAGCATGTTCAGAATAAATATCAAAGGTATATAAGAAGTACGGTCCATCACTCTGAATACAAAAATGAGAGACAAAGATTATAATACTAGCATTCAGCCAATTGACATTTAGGTATTAGGGAATAATTTTCAGAATACAATAGTGTCCAAATTTCACTTAATTGTCAAGGTGTTCTAGAACTAGGCACTTAGAGATGTCATTAATTTGGTGCATTTTCAATTGTTAAATTTTTAGGGCTGCTCAGTATCCTCAATCAAAGCAGTGGCTGCTCAGCGTTAAATACAGGCCTTGGATCATTGCAACCAGTTTGAATGCTCTTACCCTACACAGTACTGACTTTAGACAACTAGAGAAGCCCTAAAGCTCAGGTAGTAGAGGGTCATAGCCAGTGTGCCTAAACATGGCCCTGTATGGCCTTTTGAGATGCCCTGATTATCCCACCCACCCTTCAGCCACTGCTCCAGGATGGCACAGACTTTCTGTAGATCCTCTGTTTTACCTGTAAATCCCATGTGGTTGTCTAAGATACTCACTCTCAAGACATCTGTTTAGGGAGCTGAATTGAGCCTTCACCATCATGAGCAAAACCTTCATCATTCCCTGAAACTCTTCTGGATGTAAGACGAAGAACAAGCCATTTGGACACAGCTATGAGCTCTGCTAATTATTAATTTCCTTTCGTAAAAAAAAAAAAAAAAAAAAAAAAAGGTAGGAAAGGAACTAGCAGGATGTTAGAACTGCCTTAGATGATTCTCAGTCCAGACATTAATACTGAAAACAAGATGGGCCACATAATAGAGCACATTTCACTTTTTTATAACTAAACAAAACAGTAAGAGACAGCAGGCTCATGTCTACTGTTAGCAGCTCCCTGTCTGCTTGTTGTGATGCTCCCAGAGAGATAATCCTCAGCAATTATGTGTTATAACCAGCTCTAGAAAATCTAGTGCCCTTGCTGATTTCCTGCTTTGGTGTCCTATTCAGAATGCTTACTCAGAAAACCTCATGCTAAATTCTTAATGATTGGGACCAAAATCTATTTGTGGATTTTACAGTTATGGTTCATCACACATAGGAATACTGAAAGTCAAGCTCTCACAGCTTCAGTTTCAGCACATGCAGGGCTTCCTCAAAATTTGGTCTTTGCACTGTAGGGAGCGTTTGAAAACAGAACCACCAGATTAGTGATGCAGTAAATATATTACTTTTACTTCTAAAGCACTGAATTCTTACAGGCCTCCTAGCAAAAACTAAAATAAATAACGTGCAGAATGTGCTAATCTGCAGAATGAACCATGAGTGGTAATTTATGTATCTCATAAACAGCTAGTGAGCTGTTATTTTACAAGCACTATTTTGAGGTTTCATTATCTCACAGAGATAGGCAAATCTGCAACCTTTCACTCATTCAGCAATCTGCAGTGCTTAGTTGTGCAAAGTTTAGGAGTTTGAATTAGAAGGTGTCACTTAAAATAGGCAATTGTTAGGAAAAGGAGTGCAGTACACAATTAGCAAGAACAGTGCTCAGCAGCAGTAACTTGCAAGAATAGCACAGGATGCCTCGTATCAGAAATAGAGTTAAGGCAAGCACAAACCACAGTGAGCTCAGGTTTGTGGTAAATGTTAGCATCCATATTCTTTGGTCAACCATCTCAAATAATCTTGAGAGATGTAGGGAATTGTATCATTACTTGTATCTTTCAGCACCGTAGGTGGCACTAGCAGTCACCTTTGGTAGTCTTGAAACAGCCTGGAGAATGGATGACCTTTTATCAAATGCTGTTGCTTTGCATATTGGCTGAGGCATGTTCATGACAGAGCGTGTGTGTTTAAAATGGTCAGATATTTTTTTAAGGGATACAAGAGATTTTTCTCAAATGTTGGCTATGTAATGAGAATTGTATTTCTGTATGGGGCTACAGACACCAGCAAAAGGTCAAGTATGGAGTCACATCATCTGATGGGGTATTATGCCCACTACGTTAAGTCATGCTATACCAAACTCACAGATGGTGACACCATCTTCTGTTGGATAGTAGTGCAATGGATCTTCAGACTCTCACTTCTGTCTTCTGATGAACCAAAACATTGAATTGGAGAGTGGCCAGCCAAATCCAAAACTGAAGTTCTCAAGTTCTGAAATTTTCATGTGTTTTTCACTCAAAAGGAACTCTGTGTAACTATGTTTCTGCCTGTATGTGTGGTTTTGTATTACTATGTTGTGTGTCGCAATGTACAGATATACACACACGTATTCATATGTATACCTCATTAAAGAGTATTTTTAAAAAATTTTGAAAAATACACTTTATCTAGCAATGTATAAACTGAGACAAAACATCAACTGCTTATGTGTGCTGTTCCTGGATCTACAGTTTTTCATTGGCTCACTAATGGGTGGGAGCACATCTACTGTTTCTATTCAGAGTTCTTCATGAGCTGTGTGGTCTAACCCACATAGGTGGTGGTCAGGAAAAGCAGAAAAGAGTCCTGACTCACTGAGTAAAGATTCTGATTTCTTTTTAATTCTGGGGTAAGTCTGAGTTGTCATCAAATTAAGAAACTGACAGCACAAAGGCAAAATTACTGATAGCATAAATTGGTCTTCAGTTTTTTAATTCAGCTTTCTGTGTCACCTCATACCTCCAGCCCTCCCCTTTTTCTGATTTTCCACCTCTCCCACACTGAAAGTGTCTTCATGTTGGATTGTGCTGTGGTTTAATCAAGTGGACTGATGTCCACCCAGGTCAAACCCTTTAGATACCTTTCACATATCTTATATGCTCACCATGCTCTTCAAACCCAGCCACTTTCACACACAGCCCTAGTGTCATCTATCCATCAAAGGGGAGACTGCAGAATCAAGATAGGGTTATCACAGACCTTCCTTGGACAGCTATCTCCAACACATGAGAGACTGCTATGTAGGGGCGTTTCATGGGAGGATGAATTGTGGGTCTCAGGGCTATGGCACCAGGAAGATGCCATGAAAGTAAGTCACAGCTGGGAACATACATCTCACCAGTGCTCCATTGAGCTGGGACTCCGGGTAATATGTGTGGCTTCTCCCTTGCTCCTATGATGCCACAGATCAAAGCAGTTATTAGCTGGCATGTGGGACCAAGAAAGATTCTCCCTGTAGTGTCTCAAATTAAGGCACGTGAAAATCATTGATAATGAGAGTGACCAAGCAAGTCTCACCCACAGACCAGCAGACTCAACAGATTTGGGTATGTGAAGAGAGCAAAGTCACTGAAAATTTGCTTAGATTAGGTTCACTCTTGGAAGGAGATGGACAATTCTAGCAAGCATTATTGCTCTCCCATGCAAGAGTTTTATAGAAATTGGCCTTGAATGTACAGTGCATTAGTCCTGCTATATAAAGGGGTCGCTGGGGAAAATTTGTGATATCTGAAATTTTGCTAAAAAGATTACATAAGATAGAATAAAATACACAAAGAAATGTTTTACTAGATAACCTGATTCCAATACCTAAATTACTTCTAGCCCTCAGCTTTTGTGTGAAGGTGTCACAAAAGTCCAGACAAAGTACAAATACCCTGGTAGTGCAAATAAAGACCTGTTTTGATGCTGAAAATATCAGTTCTGTGTTGCACTTGCAGAAAGCCTTACCTTCTCTTTGGGCCTGAACTTGTTGCTTTTTGGAGAAGCACAGAGTATCCCAGTCCTTCTCCAGGCAGATTCTCTCAATACATATTGAAGACTACACTGTTCAACAGGTGAGCCAGGCTCTACTCCTACTTTAATTCTTTAATGTATATTTACAAAGTGCTTAATAGTATGCTTTAAAAATATTAAAATGATAAAATTTATCCCACCACAAACAGCAGACTCCCTATCTGCTGTGCTGGAAAGCAAATTAGTTTTGCTCTTTTCTTTCAGGTCACCTAATTCAGGCCCTGAAACAGCAGAGACACAGATTTTTTTTATAAATCAGTGCATACCTTGATTACCCAGTACAGTACCTCTAGGGCACAGCAGTTGAGTAAGAGCATATGTAATTTCTGAACTGCAAAATAATGCGCTGTGCCACTGAGCAAAACCAATTCCATTATTTTGGAGTTTGATCTCCTGGATTTTGCTCTAAGTTAAATGTGTTGGAAGCATTCCATTTCTGCTCTTAATCCATTTGAAGTGTATCTCTTGGATAACTTGTCAGCCTCTTCTATGGGCTTCACTAGTGTGAGCCTTGTATTTGGCTAAACAACTGCTACAGAACAACTGCTTTGTGGTCAGGGCAGTTATATTTCTGTCAGGTTCTCTTTCTGCCTTTGAAAGATGATTTTCTTTCACTTCTGCATTGACACATTTACTAAAATCAGAAAGATGGACATGCAGTGACAGTCCTTTTCTGATCTTGTGTATTGCCTGTGTTTCTGTAACTGCTTTTGCAATACTACATGATAAAAACATTTGCAATATCACTGTGCAATCACCTAAAATCACTCAGACACAGGTACAAGGGTAGGTCTGACAATATAAGAATTTGTAAAATAGGCCATAAGTCTCTTCCAAACAAAATTAAATCTAAATAGCTATCTCCTGATGCAAATGCTGTTTCTTTGTTATAGCCTTTCTGTGAATCCCTGTCTGTGAGATAGGGTAAATGTAATATAAGAGCTGGTTGAAATTTTTCATTCAAAACATTCTTTTCTGACCATCAATAAGTGATGGATACATAAAGGGTGCATAAGACACTTCTCATATCAGTTTTCCTTCTGTGTCCTGCAGAATCTGGGGACATTGTTTCAAACCTTGTGCTTCAACACTGCCTCCGATCCTGGACACTTCAGTTCTAAGGCTCTACCTGATCAAAGTTGTCCTGTCTTCACCTGGCTCTGCAGTTCCATAAAGCACAGAAAATAGACGTGTAAGTATCTGGAGACAACCTTCTCTACCACACCCAGGACTGTGACTGTTCAAAGTGTTTTGGACTTTCATTTGAAAATTTTGAAATTAAAGTGTCGGGGTCACCATTTGCCGGGGTCCTTACTTCTCCGTGCGGGGAATGACACAACACCAATATGATGATCAGATCGTCCACCTTTATTTCCCAATCCTGGTTACATTTATATTCTACTAAGTTCCATACACACACTCATCTATCTTCTAATAGGCTACAGGTTATCTGCACGTGCTGTTCATGCGCCTCTACAAGCATTTGCATTGGTTAATTGCAATTAGTACGTAAAGCCTAAAACTTGCCAAAATCTCCCTTGTCTCATACCCTGTTTTGCTCAGACTTGTGTGCTTTTGCTGACCACAGATGTTTCTCACTTATCTGCTATCTTGTGTGTTTTTGCCAGCCTTATTTTGCTGGCCTTGTCATCGTCCTTGCATTCTTCTGCCTGCACTAACTTCCCTCCAGCACAGCCCAGACTCCTACATTAAAGCAATATTTTATCTTTTTTTTTTTTTCTATTTTCCAGTTGAAGTTCTTCAGGGGCTGCATACAGTTGAGTAGTTTAAGTCAACAGGACTCTTCACATGCAGTAAGTGAAATACGTATGTACTTTGCACAGAATCAAGTTCAGAATATTTTTTCTACCAAGCCCTTAAATAAAAGACCACTGTTTTTAAAGTCTTCAAAGTTGATTCTATGCAAGAAAACACAGCTAAAAAAGAAAACACTCAGAAGCTCTTAACTGCAAATCTAATTGTTACTCCATCTTGTGTGACAGTTAAACTAAATGGAGACCCACTAGAACATCATAAAGAAATCAATTAAATCAGACTTTCATTGTAGAACAGCAACAAAAATCTGTAAGAAATTCAATACTTGCTGATAGCTAATATGCTCTTCTTCCTAGAGAAAACATCAAACTCTATTAACAAAGTAAAAGTATAGTAAGTGGTTTTCTTTCAGGGTTGGCAGCCTCTTAAGGGAGCATATTGCAAAGGAAATATTACAGAAGGAACCCATATAAGAAACTGAAAGGATAGAGCTGGCTGTCTATGGAAGCCATATATTAACATTGAAGAGAGCTCAGGAAGAGCTCTGTAGTTTTCAGAAGAGCTTCCAGTCTTATCTTTACCATTTAACACAGTTAGGAGTGAAGATACCTCCATAATCCATGGCAATTCAGGCACCTGGAAACTATGTCAAATCAGTCACCATAAACTAATTGCTGCTGAGTACCAAGTACCTTTGTAGACTCCAGCAACCCAGAAAAAAAAAGACTCAGAGACTCTCCGAATCCATTGTCTTCCCGAAATGGAGATGTGACTGTAACGATGTTGGGTGGGAGTGTTGATCTGCTCAAGGGTAGGGAGGCTCTGCAGAGAGATCTGGACAGGCTGGAGCGATGGGCTAAGGCCAACCGTATGAGTTTCAATAAGGCCAACAAGGCTGGTGAAGGGTCTGGAGCACACGTTGTACAAGGAGCGGCTGAGGGAACTGGGGTTGTTTAGTCTGGAGAAGAGGAGACTGAGGGGAGACCTCATCACCCTCTACAGCTACCTGAAAGGAGGTTGCAGAGAGCTGGGGATGAGTCTCTTTAATGAAGTAACAAGCGATAGGACAGAGGAAATGGCCTCAATTTGCACCAGGGAAGGCTTAGACTAGATATTAGGAAGCATTTCTTTACAGAACAGGTTGTTGGGCGTTGGAATGGGCTGCCCAAGGAGGTGGTGGAGTTCCCATCCCTGGAGGTGTCTAAGAGTAGAGTCAACATAGCACTTAGGGATATGGTGTAGTTGGGATCTGTCATTGTTAGGTTAATGGTTGGACTAGATGATCTTCAAGGTCTTTTCCAACCTTGATGATTCTGTGATTCTTTGATTCTGTGATTCAGCCAAGCATCCGAGTCTGGGAAAGCCCACCTAAATGACACTGTAGAGTCTGTTCTAATTTATCCTAATGATATCACTACTTTAGGGTAATTTTATCATTTTCTTTTCATACCTTCTAAAGTCAAAGTTATTCCTGAGGGGAAGGAGGTATAAAAGTAGTTGCTTAAAGAATGAGAATGCCCTGCTTTGAAGGTAGTCTAGAGCTCTTTCAGATACATTGCAGGGGCCTGTTTTGAGCGTGTACCCTGAATGTCCATCAGCATCAAATTCATAGCACTAGCCAGAATGCCACAGGGACTTTTTTTCTCCATTCTTTTGGAGTTAGCAGCTGTTGCTACTACCTTCGACTACGTGCTTACAAAACAGGTTCTTAGTCTTCTGTCTATTTAATCTGTTAAAGTTCCATTTACATTTAGAGCACTGGTCACATTCCATTCTTGTACCTCAATGATTACAGCTTCAGGCAGGATACCTTTTCTATATTAATTTCAAACTTACATCTCTGGCATTATGGTATTGAGGCTGCTGGTCAGTGCACACACAGTCATACCAGCAAATGGATATGCAGAAAGTCATCATCAAGCTGTACAGTAATTGGAGCAAACCTTGAAACCATGTGGAGTTTCTCTGGTAACACTCAAGGGTAATAAAGTATAGTTCACATCCATTAAATACATTAAATGCTTGACCATGAGAACTGAGGGAGATGATCTTGATTTTTGCTCCACAGTAAGAAGCAAAACTGCCCTGGTATCAAAAGACTGGCAACATAGGGCTCTTATCTCTCCCTCCTGCATTGAAAAACAGTACTAACATACTCTCGGATACTAAGATCAATGTTTCCATCTGTGTCACATCATTGAAAAAATGACTGATCAATTGTTAGCACCATATAAATCCCTATAGAATTGATATTAAATTGCAATGACATGAATACAAGCAGCAGTCTTACTCTTGTCATGCCTATTTTCTAAAAGGCACTGAACCAAAATGGACCGTCACTGGTGCTGAGAGTTTTAGTTGTTACACCTGTGGTTAACCTGCAGAACTTCCATCTGGTTTCCTCCTATAAACTCCCTGCTTGATGGGAATCATAGCTTCCAGCTAACTTTCAGAGCCTGCATGTCACGTTTCAGCACATCATCTGATGCCAGGGATAAGTACAGAACATTGCATGTCAACACTGTAAACTGTAAGTAAGTTATTGGTATGCAAGGTGTAAATTGTTGCCTAAAGGAGATTTTAGTCTTATGTTACAAATCCTCCAGGTCAAAAATAGTTCACAGGTAGAAAAAAGAAAAAAAGTGGAAGTGAGCTTATCTTCATCTAGCTAGCCTTGTTTTCATCCTTCTGGACTTTTAACACGTTTTTTTGAGGGCTCTGAACTTCAAATCTCTTCCAGTGATTTGTTATTGATTTAATGTACCTTTAAATTCTGCCCTTCAAATAATCCTACCAAATGTCACAAGATGTTGTCCCTTTAAGCCAAGATTGTGAACCAATATGCAGGGCTGACTGTGCTTGACCTAGTTAGGGCTGAACTTTCCCTTACAGAGGGCAGAAAATAAAGCTAGATCATTGCATACTCTTCTGCTCACACAAGGCTGGCACTCTCTACCTTCACTAATGAGTCAGTGATCAGTCCTTGTATCAAAGATGCAATTTCCTTACATAAGGGAAATGAGAAGAATCTGTCAGAGATGTTGTTGCTCCCTGTGAGCTTTGACCTTTTTGAGGCAGCACCACTTTTTCAATTAAGTTATACAGCACCCAGTACTACAGGTCCTTCTCTATGGCTGTAGCTCTTTGGCCACAATGCAATATAGCATTCTCTGAAATGATGAGCTTGGGATGGTTTCTTAGATTTTTAAATATGTATTCTGGTCTTGTCCAAAGAGCTTAACTGAGACTAAGCTTCTTTCTCCTTGGTATTAGAGAGTCATGTAGTAATATAAAGTCCCTGTTCCTGTAAATCAACAATCGAAATGGCCAGGTTGATACAGAAGAGGTAATAGAACCTATGTTAGTAATTTCAAGAAACATCATACTTCATGCACATACCTGAATTTGCATACATGAATCCACTGTCTGTGCAAAAATTACACTTGTGCAGAGATGTTTGAAAATGAAAAATTCCTGATCTGGACATCCTCTGCATGCAAATCAAGAGCACACAAGATGGATGGATGTGCTTTTCAAAAGGTATGTTTAATGTTTGTAGAAAGCACAGGCACAGCAGAGCACCTATACAATACTGTGACTGCTCCTCCTCTGTTACTACACATGAATAAACTCATATTTTCTATTGAACATTGTCTATTACATGTTCAGACAGCCCTATGGAAGGCACCTTTCCTCACCATGCCATCAAAGAAGCATGAGAGCAGAAAAACATTCATCTGTGTGTCATGTACCTTACCTCCAGCTTGAAGAGGCTATTAACAGACCTGCTAGATAACCTGGAACTTTAATTTAGGGTTTGATGACAACATCCATTGACATTGCTATTTCTATGTGAGTTTTTAAGCCGAGATTTGACAGCCACAATCAGGTTCCTGGAACTGATTACAGTGATCCCTTTTCAGGCACTTAAAAATGAGGTTGACACTATGTTGTCAGAGCTATTCCAAGTCTGTTGGTGTAAATGTGAATTTGCCCTCCAGTTTGTTAAATGTCTTGCAGGATTTTAGTAATGGTCAATGTAGTGGCTAATTCACCATTGCATTCCTATTTTTGCTTTAGGACATCTTTAGTCTTAAGACTCAACTCTGAAAAACCTCTTTAGCCTTTTGAATATTAAGCAGGCAAATGAAATATTTCTGTCAGCAGGCAGGAAATATATGTTCCCTCTTCTCTCTGCACTGCTCCAGGGGCCATATTCTCACAGTAACCTTTGTGTTGAGTCTCCATGAATATCATAAAATTATATCACTACATTTAAAGCAGATGATGACAATGAATTGTTATCCTGCCTTCCAATACCACTGTTTCCTCTGATAATAGCAAACCCACCTCTCAAGTGATGCTTGACGTTGCAGATCTTACAGCTCTGTGTTCTAGCAGAGAATAAATCTTTAGTATGGATTCAAGGTACACCCTGAATGCAACTAGTTTTACTCATATCATTTCTGGCACAGAGAAGGGCAAAAATCAAGTGGACTGATCTCTCTTCACATATCTCAGAACAACTCCATTGCCAAGTTCACAGCCAAATCAACAACCTCCAGGTGACCAAGGCTAAAGGTTTCCTTACAGCCTGAGAAGAAATGGAAGACACTGTGCAAAAGCAATCCTTGGGAAGGTTATTTTCCTTTGATGAAGACACAATTTTATGGAAACTTCCTATGTGTCAAGTTGGCAGTTGGACTAGATGATCATTGCAGGTCCTTTCCAATTGAACCATCCTATTCTATTCAAGTTCTTAATATCCCTATTTTCCTTCCTTGCTACTCTACCTGAGTCCCACAAACTGGGAATTGACTCCTAACCCCTCATCACTCAATAACTTAAACCTGGCCCAGACTCAGATTGAGCACTTGCACCTGATCCCTGCTACTATGTGGCTGGCACACTCCCATGTGTAGTCTTCACCCAAGGTCAACTTGCATTCCCACACAAAACACCCAGACTGGGGTCAGGGTTCAGCATGAGCCAGGGACTATCCCCAGTATGGACGATTCTGATTTCAGATATTTCAGTTATTTCTTCTTTCAGCTTCAATTCCAAACAGTACATTGTTTAGAATAATTTATTCCTTTCACTTAAGCAGAAAATATTCACAGTAATACTTCTCTTTTCTTGTGTTGTGGTTCTGACTCTGAAATATAGTTGGGTTTCCAGAAGAATCACTCAGTTGCTTTGAAATAAAATGAGTTTATCTTAGAAGTAAAAGGTCATATTGTGAAATCAAGATGAATTTCCTACTGTTTCTTATCTAAGCAAACAAAGGTTTTGAAAGAAGAAATTCACGAGTGAGGAACAGTAACTGCAAATAAAGGAACAACTTTATTAATAGGTTTGTGATACTCATACCTCTAGGAGCACAGGATGGCCACACAGACCCTGTGCTGCCTCCCAGATCCACGGCCATGTGTGACAATTCTTTACTTCATGTTTGTATCACGCACAAATTCAGTGATCTCAGAATTATAGGATTTGATTTGTTCAGCTGTATATACCAAATCCAAGTATCAAATAAGAGAGATAAAAATGTGTTCTAATGTGAGATTTACAAACACATTGATCAACAGACTAATATTGGGACTTCATCTAGAGAGGGATTTATCTCACCTACTCACCATATCTAGAAGTTGAACATCTAGTATATAGTGGTCGTTTTGGCTGCTTCAACAGTCAGTGGAAAGAGACAGGTGCCTGCAAATGGTGATTAATTCCACCCATTTTAGAGCCCCATTTCTGAGAAGATAAATTGCATCCTGGAGATGGTTGTCCAGCTCTAACTAACCTAACTTTTAAATAGCAAAGATGAGGTGAAGTGAATCTCTTCTTCTGATAACTTGTCCATGAAAATCCAGCTGCTTTCCATGAGCATCTTTTTTTTATCAAATAACAAGCAGTACATTATTTTATATCACTCTATCAGTTTTCCTCCTTTCTCTGTCAAGTGTCCAGTCTCTATCTCTACTTTGTCAAGGTGTCTTTCTGCCTTTCCTTCCTTTTAATAGTAGTGATCCACTAGATCAAACTCTTCAAATTGTCTACTCACCTCTGCTGCGAGGCTTACTATGTGCTGCACAAAGGCTAGGCAGCTGGGATGTAAAAGACGCAACTTAGTATGCTGATCATGCTTGTTTCACTGCTCCCTTATCTTCTTCCCACTTGTTTGTTTAACTCACGTACTACATATATGTAATTTTATGCTTTGATTGTGAATCTTTGGTGCAATTAATCTAATATTTAACTACATCTGATACAACAGGTAGCATAACAGTGCTCAGATCCTCAGAGCAATGCCTAGCTGTTACCATAATTTGGATCAATAGCAATATTAAACTAGAGTTGTACACATAAAGGGTAAAAAAATAACATAAATTAATCATGGATGAATCACTGCTTCCATTAGCATTCATCGAGCCATGAATCAGTGCAGCATTAAGTATTTTTAAATGAATGTTCTACATACCTCTATCTATCTCTCTCTGTGAGGAAAAATTAAATATCCAGAAAAAATCTTGCCAATTTTCCAGAGAAAGTTGACTATTAAATGTTACCTACAGGGACATCTTGTACAGAATAGCTCCTGAACTATTTATACTTTATTTCCTGTATGTCTGCTTTTGTTCAAGAATAAATGTTACCGTTTGTTGCAAATGAGCTTTACCCACTATGGATAAAGTCCATTTAAATAAAGCACAGTACTTGCATTGTGATGTAAACATGTCCAATCAGCTATCCTCCCCACCACAGACAATTAATGCTCAATTTCCTTCCCTTTGACGCAGACTATCAGATTCAATTCTATAACAATATATCAATCTTTTTTCCAGGTAAAACACCAGATCTTGGAAATCCATCTAGACTTTTTCGCATGTTGAAGTGTGATCTGACTCATTTTTCTCTTACATACATGGGGCACAAGCCTTAATCTTTTCAATATCTCACTTCTGGGAATACAAGAGTTATTCTTGGTTCTGTGCATTCTACATCCCCCTTTGTGACCAGTCATTTGCAAAACACTTAGGAAAATTCATTAACAAAGATATAAAGTCTATTCACCACTTCTTACAATGAACAGTATAAGAAAAAGCTTAATAGCTTGTTTTCTGCTAAAAATAAATTACTTTCCTGCAGCAATCAGAATTCTACACGGAGTCTGATTCCAGTAAATAGGTATTGGTTGGAGAAAAGGCTTGAAAATCAAGACTCTCTGGGTTATTGGAATTTCTCATGTCTCTTCATAATCCTCAACATGGCATGTCCTCAATTTACACACAGCTAAACTGAAGACTTCAATGAAACTTTGTTTCATAAGATATGATAATTCTTCAGTTTGCTGTTATTTTTATTAAGCACTTTGAAATTCTTAAATAAGAGCACTACATAAAGTGCATAGTATTTTTGTTGTAAGACCCCAGGACTTTGAGACATACCTGCTAAAAATAAACCAAGTCAGAACAAAAGTAGATCTGTAAATGTAGCTTCTGAGTATTTGTTTGACAGTGTTGGAGCAGACCAACGAATAACTAGCCTTGTTTCATACACTGAGGATTCACTCCCTGGACTGCTAGAAATACCATTCAACTCAAGACACACAACTCCCAGTTTGAAGCTGCATGTAGCTAACATGTGAAGGGTCAGTTTTGGTGCAGTGGGAAGTACTTTACTCCTGCAGGTCACCACCTGCATGTGGAGCGTTCTTAGATATAAACATTCCCACAGAACATGAGAACAACTTGTTTATGAGAAGAAACAGTGCACCCATTTTTCTCAGTCCAGCAATACAGAAGTTCAGAGGTTGATATAAGCGTTCCCTAGCAGAAATAAACTGTGAACTGCCTTTTACAACTTTTTTAAGTGGTTTAAGGGAAGGATAGCTCAAAGAGGCAGTGATGAACTGTGAAGCATTTCTACTGTAGGACAATGGTTTAAATATGACCCCATCATATGGTCTAAAAGTCTTTAACATTTGAGGCAGGACAGTGGTCTATATAAAATGGTGTTGTGGAATGAGGCAGTTTCGCATCACAATAAAATAACACCACTGTTACTGGAACTAACTGAATCCCTTTGTCTGCAGTGCTAGCGGTGAAATCAAACATGAGAGAGCAAACATTCAGTCAGCTCCCTTCCTGAAGTGGTCCATCTGCACTGGGACTGACTAACCAACGCCCTCATTGGGCTGCCCTGGCAGAAGCATGGGCCACTAAATATTCCCACCCTCTAAACACTTCTGCAAATGTGTTCTGCATTTTCATAGCACAGAAAAATAACACGTTGTTGCTGCTGTTGAGTACCTGGGATACAGATTACATCAAACAGAAATCAGGAGTGAGGTTACCTGATGGGCAAGAAAAACTGATTAAAAACCTTCACCATTCCTCTTGTAGTATTTCTTCCAAGGCGTGACTGACTACTTATTCCTTTGAGCAGAACTTGCATGGCTATCTTTAACAGCACCATCTGGTGATTTCCAGCACTGTAACAGATTTTGCTTGAATGAACTGGGCATGTGTAAAATTATCACTATAGCACCTGAAGGTTGTGTGAAGGTCTCATCTTTTGAGTAGGAATCAATTATGCAGCTTTTCAGTATCTAACAGCAACGTGTCCTAACTGGGAGCAAGTGCACACAGTTTTTGCAAACACTATAGTCAGTTCTGTAAAAATCCGCCTCTGGATGATGTTGAGGAAACATAAATAGGGTGCATGCAGCTGCTGCTGTTTTGAAACGCTTCTGTTTTACATTTTGAGACACAAGTTTTGTAAGTGTCTGTTTCCACATTTGAAACCTTGTGTAATATGCATAGTTTCTTTATGACATGTGATATCCTGTTTAGATTTTTTTGATTTTATGCCAGAAAGAATACATTTCAAGCTTATGGTACCAGACCAAAAAAAAAAAAAAATAATATGGTGCCTTACAGACATAGAAGAGATGTTAATTTTCAAAGGTGTTCATTTAGGTGTAGCTAAGAAATGTCAATATTAGATTGGAATAACTAGAAAGAATGATGTGGTGAGGGAACAGTCTGCAAGAGGAAGTTATGATGAAAATTTCAGTGATTGAAATCACTATTTACTTTACTTGGTTTAGCACTGTACAATATATCTACTAAGAAATAAAAATAAGTCTAAGAAAGCCAGGAAAATCTTTAGGAAAGTTATTGCAATCAAAATGGTTGACCAGTTATTTTATTGCCAACTTCTTGCGCTATATCTCTGAGCTTCATGGATTAGGGCTCACAAAGCTCCCCAGGAGCCCAAAGCCACACCCAGGGAGGAGGCCGTGCTGAAGGGGTTTCCACACAACAGGTGTTGCCTTTATTTTTGCTGCTCTCTGGAATGCCCTGGCCTCTGATCTGAGACATTCTGCTTTTTCTTCCCTGCTCTTAAAATGAACCTTAAAGAAATATTCTCTTTATCTAAATATCTGGCACTGCAATGTTTTTAGATAATGTGTTATTAGCATTTAAGATATACTTTATATCAGGGGTTAGCATGTCTTGGTGGAAAGGTTTCCTGCAAATAAAATGTACTTTTGGTTAGCACATAGACCTGATATAACTACCCTGAATCTGATGTTATCTGTGGATATCAGATGTACTCAGAAACTCCAGCCCAGGGCATTTTTAAGCATTAATAACCAACGTAACATGTGGAATACATAAAAAGACTCTGATTCAAGGCATTTTACCTGGAATTTTTTGAAGCCAGAGGTTGAGATCAGCCTTTTCAGATGTATTAATGATAAGAATACTGGTTGAAAACTAACACCAGACTTGCAAAAGCCTAGCTTTACATTTTATATTAACTTCTATTTCCAATTTAAAATGTGATTCAAGTTCTATGTTGAAAAATAATCTGCAAATGTAGGAAGGCCTGGATGCACAGTCTGTAATTACAGCTATAAAGTAGAAGGAACTGCTTATTTTGTTGGTTTCTTTTTGCAGAACCATTTCCACATCCTCTGTTGTGTGGTGGTTTTTACAAAAAGAAAAAAAAATTGTACACATGGTGAGGAGTAGAAAATCCCCCGTTGGGGTACGTTGATCTTTCCACGATGCAAATGGGAAGTGAAAATAGATTCACATTTCTTTGAAGCATTAATGGATGAATATAAACCACACCAACAACATGAGTCTTAGTGTAAACATTAATGAATGACACCCAAGGTAAGGGGAAAAAGAGAAGGGGGAAAAAAAAGTCTGAGTAAACCCAGTAGTAACTGAAGTGCAAAATGCTATTAGAATCAATATTTTCCCCTCTTCCTGGGAAGATTTTCCCTAGAAAAATGGAGAACTGTGCAGGATTAGACCTTAAATGCATCTGTACAGAAGATGTGGCTATTTAACACACCACCAATGCAAAGCAGAGGAGCTATGTGCTGGCAAAGGACAGCTGTCCTGGGAAGACAGGGACTAGCTGCAGTTACCTCTTACCCCTGGCTCTTTCCCTCTGCATCAAGTGAATGTCCCAGCAGAGCTATGCTGCAATGACCCAGCTTTCACAGCTAGACATTATCAGTAGTATTTACTAGTTAGATTATGGCAAGATCCTGATGCTGAGATACACCAGCTGCTGCCCATTATAACTTCACAAAGAAGACACCAGGCCTTTGGTTAGATGGCTTCCTGGTGGAGAGATTTTAAGTCACTGGTAGCTGATTCACCTCAGCTGAAATTGAAATTGTATGTCTAAAACCATGAATGTTGGAAATCATCCCCATACTACTTGGATAAAATCAAAAAGTGATGATCACGAGATATAGCCAGTGATGGTATATGTCTGCATAAAAATATATGAATCACAAAATCACAGAATCGTCTAGGTTGGAAAAGACCTTGAAGATCATCTAGTCCAACCATTAACCTAACAATGACAGATCCCAACTACACCGTATCCCTAAGCACTATGTCGACCCTACTCTTAAACACCTCCAGGGATGGGGACTCCACCACCTCCCTGGGCAGCCCATTCCAACACCTAACAACCCGTTCTGTAAAGAAATGCTTCCTAATATCCAGTCTAAACCTTCCCTGGTGCAACTTGAGGCCATTACCTCTTGTCCTATCGTTTATTACCTGGTTAAAGAGACTCATCCCCACCTCTCTGCAACCTCCTTTCAGGTAGTTGTAGAGGGTGATGAGGTCTCCCCTCAGCCTCCTCTTCTCCAGACTAAACAACCCCAGTTCCCTCAGCCGCTCCTCCTACGACATGTGCTCCAGACCCTTCACCAGCTTCGTTGCTCTTCTTTGGACACGCTCGAGTAATTCAATGTCCTTTTTGTAGTGAGGGGCCCAAAACTGAACACAGTAATTGAGGTGCAGCCTCACCAGTGCCGAGTACAGGGGTAAGATCACTTCCCTGTCCCTGCTGGCCACGCTATTTCTGATGCAAGCCAGGATGCCATTGGCCTTCTTGGCCACCTGGGCAAGATGCTTGCACAAGCTGGTGGTCAGAACATGGCTAACACATTCAACCAGTTTCAGTGTGAATGATGCACACAGAGAGGCCTCTGTGCCTCTCCAAGTCAAGGTAATGGCAAAAACATGCCCAAGAATCAAAGCCAATAATTTTGCCTGTTTTTCTTTCTGAGGACTCAGCCATCTCTATCACACTGCCTTTACTGCCTAAACATGTAAGAAGGCAATAAAAAGAGGAATTAATTGTTAAAGGGAAAGAATGTGGTTCAATTTCTCTTGTGATAATGTTTTAGCATCTTACTTCATCTACTTGTTTTAACTCAAATTCACTGTGGTAGTTTAAAATTCAGTTTAAAAATAAATATATTTCACATGAGAAAAAACCTGAAGAAACTCGATAAAGAACAGTCCAGCCACATTAGAAAACATACAAGCTATAAAAAAACCCTTCCCCATTCCAAAAAAGGCCCAAAGTTGTTTACAATCAAGTCAAACACAATGCAATCTGAACTAAAGATGCTGATTTTGGAAACAATACCACATCAATGGACTGCTGTTAATTTCAGCAAGATTTTACAAGCAGGTATGAAAATTAATCAGTGTAGACAGGGCAAAAAATCCAAGAATGCTCACAGATTGGTATGTGCAATTCACATAATAAATAAAATACAAATAAAAAGTTTTTAAAAAAAGATGGATAGAAGTTCTTTAAAATAACAGGAAGGCATTGTCTCATAAGGCTGTGCCTGCGGAAATGGTTTTACTTTGTGATGTTAAATTTATGATTGTTATGTATATAAGCACACAGATGTTATTAAAATGTTTCAGCTGCAACTGGACACTGTATTTATCTTTGAGAAATAGGACCTTCACCATAAATATAGACCAGGTTATCTCAAAATTGTTTTAGATTTGGGTTGAATAAGCATTAACAGTTGCAACTGCAAACAGTTTTCTCACAAGGCTGTAGTCACTTAACTGCCAACAGCCAGTGTCCCACTATCATATAGACAAGGGCTAATTAACGTTGATGGGAATGTGGCTTTCCCTGCTCTTGTATTCACAAATCACTTATATGTCCCTGACCCCAGAGGGTGAGCAAAGTAGGGTTGCTCTCCATATCTTTGGTTGAGGTTGCTTTGTATTATATCATTGCTAACGTTTCATGGGCATGGGAACAGGTTCCCAGATTATCCACCTGCCTGACAAGTGTTTTCATCATTAGGTTAGAGATACTTTTGTCTTTCTGATAGTTGGAGTATGCCACATTCAAGTAGAAGATGCTGTGTCCTGACCGTTAGGCCACTCACTTGAGTTCAGTTCCCTACCCAAAATCAGACAATTTACTAGTGAGCGTACTTCTCAGATGATTTATACAGCCACTAACCTCTCAGTACTTTGAGGAACAACTCCCTCCATCTTGCTTCGGTAGGTCCTTATTCCTATTAAGCAAATGAGCAGCTACCAGCAAAATTCAGCCCAGTCTTTCCCTCCACATCTACACTTCGGTGTTACCTACAAACTTGCTGCTGGATCATTCCAGTTGCCCAAGCACTAAATATGCAGGAACAGAGGAAAGCAGCGACAGCTTCTAACAGCTTTGCAAGTGTATCCTTTATTTCTTCTGCATTTCTTGCAATCAAACAAAACATTTAGTTTCAACTTGATATAGTGTTTTGTGGCAAAACAAATGCAGTATGTTGAGGGGGCTTTGGTGAGAATCCCAAACAGATTTACATTTGGATCCTCCAGCCTGAATTGCCTGTCTTCACCTCCATTGTGGCAGACAAAGAAACAAACAACAACAAAAAACCTTCAGTTATGCCTAAAGCTCTAATTGTGATATTTTCAACTGACAGAGCAATAGCTAAAGTTGCTGTTTAGTTGAGTCCCGCACATAGAGTAAAACAGCACACTTATTCTAACTTTGCTTGAGCAGTTATTCTGACTTTCAGTATGAATCCTAATTATAGGACTAGAATGCTTTCATAAATAATTTTAAACACTGTTCCAATGACTAATAAATATAATAAAGAGCAAGTATAAAGTAGGATGGATCCAGTTAAATTACACTTCAATGTCCAATATCCATGGCATGTTTAAGGATTAGACTTTTGTCCATCTATAAATAATTATAATTATTTGCATTTATTACTATCAAGCCCAGTAATTTAGCTAATTACTACAAACTGTAGTTAACATATTTTCAGTTTTCAGTAATAAGTAATTTCTTAATTTCTAATTATCACCATGTCCTTTAAGTCTCTTATTCCTGATGCCATTTAGCTTTGATAAAGTGTCAGAAATAAGCCTTGCATAGTTTCTTAGCGCTATATTCTCCTTTATTTAAACAATATATTTTCATCAGTACATGAGTATCTCACTATATATTACCAGGAAAGATGTTGTGGCCTGTAGTTTTCAATGGGGATTGGACCATTCAATGTCACTCTCATATCCTGATTGCTGTCTTTGTCTTCTACATAATGGCATGAAGTCCCGGTGAAGTCACTCTGAGGGCTGCAGTAGTTTTGAAATCAGAGTCTGAGTCTTACTATAACAGGTTCCCATTAGTTCAATTCTATTGACTTCATTGGAATTACTCCTCATTTGCAGAAGAGTTATAATTAGATTGTGATTTTTAGAGCTAGCCTTGAAAAGTAAGAGATGTATAAATCACATCAGCTCAGAAGCATTTGAAGAAAGCAATATGACCAGAACTGGTCAGAAATTCTCCAGGAGAATATTTTTATGCCAAGGAATATTGTTTCACAGAAATCAAAATGCTCTGTGGACACCTTTCAATACAACATGGAACACAGGTTCCCTCATGAACAAGACTGCCAGGCAGGTTTCCAACCTATGCAGCTTCTGGTCACCTCACCTACTTCCTCAGCAATGTACATGAGGGGCTGGTAGACAAGTGAGATAGTGGGAATCCTGGATTTCACCTCTTCAGGTCTCAAGTGCACCACAGCCCATCTCTTGGGTAATTTTTTAGGCTCCTACAGCTTCCACATTCCTAATTAGCAAGGGGACAAGAGTCTGGCTTTCAAACTCATTGCTCTTCAGAAGCCTGAGCTCCCAGGCTACCAACATTTATGGTTTCAGATCATTCTAGCAAGAAGCCACCAGCCCCATGGCTGGTGACTCTGGGTCAGCCTGTTAGAAGAATCACCCTTATAAAGCCTAGGTTTACTTTAGTTGGAAATATCATCACTACTGTCATTAATTCCTTAACAAAACAGAATTGCTTTTTCTCACATAACTCTAATTGGGACTGCCATCAGCATCAGGCTTTTATGAGCAGTGAATCGTAACATTTGTTTTTTCCTTTTGTGCCCGATCACTTTCACACATCCCAATTCACAGTCTGGACAGCTCGGAAGTCTTTCACATTTTGTGTGAATATTTAGTTCAGATCACCATGTATCCACAGGGATGTTCAGTCTATGCAGATTCATTCTTCAGATCCTTGAGCCTTTCAATGTTATTTGTCACCTCGCAGAGAGCCTGCAAAGCAGTTTCCCATTCTAACATGTGTTTTATACCTAGAAGTAGATACAGTACCAGAAGAGGGAGCAATTCAAGGTATTCTCACAGACTGCAAACACCAGCCCCATAAAAATAAGGGAGATCACTCAACTTCCAGTTTTATTCATGATACAAATAAAGTCTGAAGATTAGCACCATTCATTCCTCTCCCCTGAAAATGTTCTGAGCTGGGAAACTGTTGGGTTTGGTGCTTACCATTTGCCTTTTCAGTGAGATGAAAGAGCTCTTGAAACACAGAAAGGGAATGGAAATTTCCTTGTACTGATCAGAATAGAGATGTTTATTTTAAAAAGAGAGAGGAGCTAGTTCTGACTGATGTTAGAAGGAAGCATGCATGTGCATGTTAGATTAGAGGAACCATTCATGAATCATACATTCTTACCCAAATTTTATCCCTGCAGTGGTACCAAAGTCAGTCTCAGCTCATGTTACCAGGTACACAAGTGTTGGCCTTGAAAGATAAACCCGCCCAAGGGCTAGTTTAATTGACACAGCCAGCTTTTCTAAAAACGTGTTTGCAGATTTCCAAGCATGATATGTTGTAACAATGCATCCCCTTGTAGTCTTTCTCCATGCTTTGTCGTCTTGCAAGACCTTCACTGCTCAGCCAGTTTACCCTGTTATCCTCTGAGAAACCTGGGCTGGGTGCCACAGACTCCCTGTGTGATCTTGGCAAGTCATTTGGGGTCAGAATTTTACTCACACTTAATTTGAAAGTTGTTCCCTTGATTTTAGTGGGATGACTCAAGAGGTGAATTACTACACAGGGAGAGTGGAGTTGTGAAACTTTAGCCCTTTGGATATATTTGTAAGGGCCAGATCAAGAACCCTATATTTCATCTGGATACATGAATGAATAGTCCTTTTGATCCTAAATAAATTTGGGAAAGACCACTTCTGAAGAAAAAGTGTTGCAAGAGACATCCACAAAATGAATCCTCTTGCATTAGTCAATCCAAGGAGCTCCTTGTACACTTTGGGATTGGCATACAATAAGATACCACTTATTTTACCAATGGATTTGGGTTTTCAAATGCTTTAAGTAACACCGAGTTCTCAGTTACAAAGTCAAGGACAATTCTTCTGAAAGACCTCTTTCCTGCTTGTAGGCACAGTGATGATTCCTGTCCTTGATACCCAAAATGGAGAAGTGGACAGCCTCCCAAGGCACTGCAATGCCCAGCTTCAGTGTTCCTCCCTTTTGAATGAACTTCATCTTATCATACACTTAAAAGCCGCCCACTTAGCTTTTCTGCTTAAAATAGAGAAAGGCCACTGATTCCAAGTGCTTTGTTCCTTGGTCTCTCCTGAGTACATTTCTGCTTGGCTCAGAGAGGAGCTGGAGAAGATGTGGGAGACAGATTTCTAGTTCCTTCTTCCTGTTTCCTCAATTTCTTGTCACCTTCCTACCAATCTGGTTAACATAACGTGTTTATGAATAGCTTCCTTTTCTAAAGTCAGAGAACACCAGACAAATTAGCACCTGAGTAAAAGTATTTCTTTCTCTAGGTGGTAGCTCAAAAACATGAGATTTGATGAAGAGGTCAGAGACTTTTGCACAAATGTTGCAGATAATGTGGATGATAATGGAAACCTGAGGGCAAATGTGCTTTCCATCAACTTTCTGAGAACAGCGCTCTTTCTATGTAATGAGCTTTGGTGTTTAGTGTTTTGCAAACTTTTATATGAATCCCAGTTTAGGCAACTAACTTTGGCCACTCAAGATTAGGAATTTGAGCCTAGACCTATACAGGCAAACTCAAATGCTCTGTAAGCACCTCTTATATGTTTGTGCATTTATTTACTTCCTGCTCTCCAGTCCTGAACTTCTTTGATCATTCCTGTGTTGGAAAATTGCTCAACACAAGACATTTTACAAGGTTTGCTCTCATAAATTCAAAACTAGAAAGAGTTTCTTACCTGGGTCAGCAAATGTTTCCAAAAGGTAGCACCTGAGGTTGTCTGCCTAATCTAAAGTCAGAGATATCTAATACAAGGCAAGATTCAGCAGTAAGATCAAAAGCCCTACACAAGAGAAAATCCTTATAGTCTTTTCATTCCCCATGCAACTAAAACAGGCCACGTATTTTAGGCAACTTGCTCTTCATTTGTTTTTTATGCAAAAAGGAAATGGAAAACCAATGTAAAAATTAGCTATGCTGTTTATGCTCATTGATAGTGGTTTTATACTTGTCCAGACTTTTTTCCTGTACCACTGAAAAGTGGATTTTGGCAACTGAGTGGCTGGCTCAGACACATTCTTTGGAGATAGATCTTTGGTTGCTAACATCTCTTATTCCCAAACCATAAACATCTGTGTAAAGTGCCTGTAAGGCATAAAGACTGCATAAATTACAGAATACCAAGCTTTGGTTTCTCAACTTCTGCCATCTACAGAACAAAAATATTACTATGAAGTTTTTTTTCCCTTTGTAAACCAGCAGCCTAACCTATATACAGCTGTCAGTCATCTGTTACCTCTGGAACAATGCATTCTTTTACTTCAGTTTGGCACCAAATTAATTCACCTCTAATTAAGGTGTACCACTATTCTTCAGCTAGAGATCTAGCAAGTCCACCAGGTTGCCAGTAGATGAGTTATTCTGTAGAGCCCTGTCACAGTCCTGCATCCCTCCACTCCACCTGCCTCTCATCCACCAACAGATCAGGTATCACTGACTCGCTCCAGATTTGCATGTCCCATGACTGTAGTGAAGGAATTTGAGAGGTCCACATCTGGAGCACAGCATCTTGAATATAATGAAATATATTTCCTTTGGGTGCTTAGAAACTTATCGGTGACAAACAGTCTTAGACTAAGGCATTTTCACTCTCCCCTACACAGCTAAAACACAGAATTACTGTAACTGGTAAGGATGCAGTCATGTAGAGAACAGTGTGGGTTTTTCAGTCTTGACTTAAAATAAAAAAAATCAAAAGGTACTTAAAAAACCATTGAATTTATTAGAAAGGAGCAATTTTTGCAAACCACTGTTGAAAGAGCAGGACTGGCTCATGAAAGGGTTTTTAGGAAAAATATTAATAAGTGCTTAGCAAAAACAGGGCCGACCAAGCTCCTACAAGCACTAAACTGATTCCAATGGCCCTGATTATTTGTCTGTGTTTTTCTTTCTGAATGCTCAGCCTTATACACCAGAAAAGATGCTGGCTTTCTTTTAGAAACACTGCTACCTACTCAGGCCACTGTAAATGAGCTCAAAATGAGCAGTTAAATTACAGATTGTTTTAAAGTTGTAAATTAAAATTAACTGCAATTCGATTCTCTTTTCTTAATGTTTCTTTGTTAAAACAACTCTGCTATTTTGCCTTATCTCTGTACACAGTTCTAAGACATCAATTCAGGCTAAATAAAAGGTGCCGAACAGAAGAGACTTACAGATTTTGATGAATAATACTGGAAAATCTACACTCTTCCCACAGGCAAGTTAAACACTCCAAAGCAAACTAAAGCTGATTTTTCAGGAGATAGGAGAATTATTTTTTTTTTCTTTTGAATACAGAACTTTTGGATATAAATACATATGGGATCATTCCTAAATTCAGAGCCAAACCTAAACCTTCTGTGGTTCACCCAACCCTCTGTTTCCATAAATAAACAGACTGTAAGCATGGAAATTCAAAAGGCAGATGAAAACAGGGGAAATAAAGCAAATGTACAATATAGTGATACGTCACAAAAATTTTGCTGGCGCCATTAAAAACATAGAAAGGAAAAGGCACATTGGATACTGAAATTATAGGAAAATGCTTCAAGTGCTTTCCTGAAGTTTTATATAACTGTATTTCCTAACATTTCAGATTTCTGTTTTTCCTTCTGTTATCTTGAGGAGATTTGCTGAGAAGATTCATTCTGAATGCAATAGAAATATTTTCATTTGAACTTTTGAACAGAAGAATGTAAGTCTTGTTCCATGGAAATAATTTCCAAGCAACCTTGCTTACTAGGTCTGTTTAGATAAATGAACTAAATTTGAAAGATTTCAGCCACAAGATTTTCAGATGCCTAAGGATTTTAGACATATCTCCCTTGCCACAAAGAGGTAAAGAATAGTGCACTGAAGAAACCAGTAGCTCAGCTCCTTAAAACAGCATTGAAAACCTCCTCCTGTGTGTGACAACATATCTCCTGGAGTTACATCAACACTGAACCAAATGTCCCCTTAAATTATTAAAGAAGATACGATTTAGGTACTAATAGGAAAATGAAACATCCCATTGCAAAAACAAACAAACCCCCCCCCCCCAAAAAAAAAAGTCCAAATGAAATTATTTTGTTGAATTCCAGCCTGTTTCATGCAATCATACATTGTCATGGCTTCTATTTGCCACATACTTGCATATTTTTTCCCGGAATACTGAACAGAACTCATACCATAAGTGCTGGCTGTAAATGGTAACTGTAGGAAACAAATAGAGATATAAGCAGATGGGGATTATGCAGAAGCAGTCCTGTGTCGGTGGAATAAGTTACCATCCTCAGCCTGCCACCAACTGCTTATCATGCCCTCATCTCAAAGGTTATCTAATCTTACAGCAGAGCTGCTGAAGGGGAAACTACTGTACCTGCTGCAGTCAAGATAAGACAAATTATTAAAATCCTAGTCAGGCTAACCTCATTTTGACTATGATTGATTAGGGAGCTTGCATTGGACAGGTATCTCTGTGGGCATGCAAAAGCAGTAGCCTCAAAAGGAAATTCAAGGCCAAGGACCTAAAAGCAATGTCTGCTAGCATGGAGGGATCTGGAACAGGACATTTATCTGCAGCCTAAAACACATTCTCCAGACCTCGTCTTCCTAATACATGCAGTTGAAATTCAGGGGGATAAGGACAAACAGAGTAGAAATTGTCTCAGGGAAGCAGTCCTGACAGGCAATGTTAATATTCCACATACTATTTTTAAAGCCATGCTCGTGCTGATAGATTTTACTGGATAGGAATATTTGAGAATCCCTGCTATGTTTGGAACTCTTTTGGTATACTGACTATAAACAGATATTATTCTCCTTTTCCTCAATCCTTCATTCCTGGTCACTTGTTTTACAACTGTCTGTTGCACAATTCAGCTCTAAATCCTTGGCACAAATGGCTTTGATATACTTCCAAGTGCTACCCTGTTTTTTTAACCAACTAATAGCTCCCCAAATTCATATGATTTGTAAGTCTGGTTTTAGTCAATCACATATGAATCAATAGCTTTGCACTCTTGCTTTTCTTTTCCCCAAAAATACTGCCTTTCTTATATCATTCTTTCTTCTTAAGAGTCTTCTTAAGACTCAGCCAGGATCCTTTTCAGTTCTTCTTTGTCTGCCTTTCTATATAGCACAAAGCAATCAAAGGGTCTAATTTTTAGACATAGAACTTATAAACTATTTTTGTATCCATAGAGTGAGAAAAGAGAGCAGGTAACATTTTAAAAAGCCTCAGAAAGGAAAATTGGACTGAACATCAGAGATTAAACACAACACAAATCTAATCTAAGGGTCTGTCTACCTAGAGAAGATATACCCTATTAATTATATCTATAGGTAAAGCAGCTCAGGTCCTTCATTTCCAACTCTGTGGATTTCCCTAATGTTCATGCTAGCTGTGCTACTACACTGTTATTATTATATAGGGAGGGGGATCACTACACATTTGAAATTATGCTTCTACTTTGAATAAATAAACAGATTAAAGCACATCTGTATCAGACAAGCAATTGTTGAATCTTTAGGATCACAAATAACATGAGTTAAGGCTGGAGAAAAATAGTAGCATATAGCAAGGAAAAATACCAGCTCTTCCCAGAGTCAGGGAAGTGTTGCTAAGGCTTAGAGGAGAGGACTGTTTCAGGAGACCCATACCAAGGATTTTCATCACTGTAAAAAGAAGTTAGTTACATCAGCCTAAGGAAGAAGGAAAAGACCTGGCTGGAACAGGACTGATCCTACTATAGGATGGAGTAACAGAGTAGGAAGGGACAAGAGTAGTACAAGAGCAAGTGAAGCAACCTTGAGACCAAGGTAGTCTGCTCCCTGCTGCTATGAAGGAGATGGTTTGGATAAAGAAAGGGGCACAAAGAGACTGCTGCTTCTCGTAGAGCCAGCCACACCATCATATACATTCAGCAAAAGCAGCAGCATCAAACCTAGTTTCCCAGGGTTTGGGCATAAGCAAAGCAGGAAGCAAAGCCAGAGCTTTTTTGCTGCTCTTGACAATCTTCTAGACAACTGCCTACTCTGCCCATACACAGATACCTGATCAGTCCTTAGGATCTCAAGTGAATCCAATTCCCATATGAACTCTTCCTCTGACGTGGAAGGTATCTATGCATTTTGGGGGATACTACTTAGATGCGTTATTTCTAGGTGAACAAGGTTTTGAGGGAACTAGAGGGACTTTGAGTCACTTTCAGTTTCTTTTCTCTGAAGAGTCAGGAATTGGCTTCCTTTCCTGGCTTCCTCTCTACTGCCGTTATTTTCCCCAACACTCATACTGCTGTAAGGTTGGACAAGATCTGTTGGGAATCTAAATGAGGTCAGGGGCAAAGTCTCTGAGCCAAGAATAGCACATCAATTTTGATGTTCTACAGAGATAGTTTAGCTTGAAGCTTTGTCTCTTCAGCCCCAAATTTCCACAGATTCAATATGTAGCAATTTCAAAAGATCCCATATAATTCAAGGACACTTTTATTCAGCACTTAGTTACGGACAAAATTGTAGTAAGAGAAGAATTTTAGCTGGCCCCCAGAGTACAGACATCATCAGTTTTATGTCCCAGAAACCCTTCAGGAGCATATTTTTAGCCCGTCTGAGCTTCTGTACCATCCCTGAAAGGCATCCTGTTATGAAGTAGATAGCAAGAAAAAAAGCACACACTGCTGACATGCAAGGGCCCAGAGCTGTTATTAAAATAAGTAAATCCCCCTCAATCTCCCTCAGCCATTCCTTCCTCTCTCCTTTACATAAGGATGTGAACTCAAAACAGATTATTGCAAAAATACATACTGTTGGATTGTCAAGGCTGAGGCATAGCAGACTAAGGCTACATCTATATCAACAAAATTAAATGGTATTAGAATGAATTCTCTGACCCAGACAACAACCAGCACAGTCTGGCCATGTCTGTATCCTTAAAATGCAAAACAAGGTGTTATATCCAAACTGCCTGTTGTGAACTGGGCTTGGCCCATGCTACCTCCCAGACTGTGACTAGGAATTGTTTGGGAGACTATTAGTTGTCCCCTGCTGAAAGTATATCAGGTATCCTGCTAATCATTTAAGAGATTATTAAGTTTCAGCGCTTGTGCTTGGACCCTGACACAGTTTAATATGTTAAAATAGTTGTAATCTGTGGCCATTACACAGATAATTCAAAAGCAGTCTGGGGGAGAAATTGCACTCAGTCTGATCACAAATACCAAATGGACAAGTGAATCATTCATGCCTCTAAATCAGGCTTCCCAGGTGGGCTTCATCTCCCATACTGCCCTGCAGCAATGGAGTGAGAGGGGATCCTGTGCTGACCCATGGGAGGTGCTGTCCAGCATGGTGAGCACAAGGCCTTGACACACACAGATACAGGAGGTAACCAAAATACACCATGCAGCTAAAAGGAAGCTCATTAATTACTCTTATACATTGCTTTAATCAATAAAATCAATGTTATTCTGTAGAGATATTCAGTCTGCAAAAAGCTTAATTTGCCATTAAAAATATTTTGACAGAAGATTTCCTGTTTGTTTCAATGTGTCATAGTAACTGACTGCCACAGGGCAGAATAACATTGCCTAAAGCCTTTCTCCCCGTGGCATCCATTCTGCATGCAAGGCAGATGAACATTTGCTTTTCACTCTCTCACATTTTCTGCCACATTTCCTTCAAAGCTTTATTTTCCTGACGGTTCTAATTAGCTATATTTTAATCCTTATCTGCCACTATGCAAGAAATTTTGCTAGTTCACCTGGTAGAAGGAAGAATGATTACACAAGACATAAATTGGACTAGTTTCAAATGAAGTACCTATCAAACTATTCTCCTTGCTTCACAATATACACACCAGCTTTACATTGCTCACATTTCACTAAAGCAGTTAGACCCATGTCTCCAGCCAACTTTAAGTGCTTGTTTAGAGTGGAGCCAGGCCCAGTTTTGCTGAATAGAGATAAGCTTCAGTGACACCAAAAGGACTGTGGTTAGTGAGTCACAGAGGAATCTCTTTTTAATAAAGTGATTTCAAAAAAGGTAATAGAACAATGTGAGTTCAGCATGTGCTCTATTGTTTTGGTGAATCGAGGCTCAAGTGTTCAGCTGTTCCTGTTCCCAGTGAAATGTCCTAGTCAACATACAATGAATCTGTTGAGCTATAAACATGAGAAATACCTCTCTTTTCTTGAAGCAGATAGAATAAAACTAACAAGAAACAGAAAAAGAAGTATGTACTCTGCCGTACGGAAGCCAGGAAGAACTTAAATCCTGATTTTAATAGGTCTAGAGAAAACTTCCCAGAAAATGAAGCTGAAAACCAAAAGCTGAATGGTCATAAATGGTAAAATGTCAAGAATTACATAGAAATTACAAGAAAACAGATGGAGGGAAAGTCCCATCAGGATTACAGAATGAATCTAATCTGGCAACAATTTCGACAGACTTCGTAGAAGGAGAGATGGATGATGGAATATAATTAAGTCAGAATGGAGTCCGGTGGTTCACAAGACCATAGCAAACAACATTGAAGGATAAATAGCAATTTATTTCTGAAATCATCTTTTGCTCAGAGCAAGGACGCTTAGTGCTATGCCTTATACTGATTACTTTCTAAAATATATTTGGAGAGAGAACAGGTAAGCAATACAACACAGATAAGTTTCTGTTTAATATAATATCAAAGATCAATGTAACTGTCATAAGCTAAATTCTGAAATTGCTTGGACTAAAAGATATAATAGTGAAGTGGCTCTGGGTTTTGACAAATTAGATGTTTCCTTTGAAAGCCAATGGTTTGAAAGGGACAGAACACCATTGCCTGGCTCCACTTTGTCTGCATCTAAATAAACCAACCTGCAAGTTTTGGAAGAGGAGCAGAGGAACTCTGGTCCTATACTGCAGGTGGGATGGAGACAGAAGAAGCAATCAATCATGAGAGGTCAATAAGGGAGTACATGCTTTCCCAGGGGCAGTAGAGTAGACCACGGTCTCAACAACAGAGTCACAAAGGAGTAACGAAGATGGTATGACACTCAGAGGTGTGATGGCACTGGAAGTCCCATACCATTATCTCACCTGATAAAATATGATTTTTTTCACCCAGAGTTCCTGGTCCTTTCCAGGTTTTGGGTCAGCACAGGCTGGTTTACAATGTCAGGGTGAAGTCTCTGAGGAAGAGGTACTCCAAATCATTGACCTCTTGTATCTATCTTCAAAACTCCACTAACGTTCCTGAGCCCTTCTTCACCTTTTTCCCTTACATCCACTCTTAGATTGCTATAAAACTAAATTTCACCACTGCCAACATCAAAAGAATATGTTGAATTGCATGTACATGGCAAGGTTTGGGGTGGTGGAGAATGGAGCATGACCCCCACAGCAGGGGTGACCTCTGTGGGAAGTCGTGGGGCTGCCCTGTGCTAGAAACAACAGCCCCTTTGCAGGCCAAAACCAAGACCATCAGCAAAGAAGTTTGTGGTGCCTCTGTGAAAACATGTTTATGAAAGGGCAGAAAACACTGGAGACAGAGGAGGAGGGAACCAAAAACAAGAGCAAGAAAAAGCAGAGGGAGCACCAACATTAGAGAAGGAGGAGATGCCCCATGGCAGAGCAGATAATCCCAAAAGGACTGCAGCTCATGGAGGACACATGCCAGAGTGGAGGGAAAGAGTGAGAAAGAAGGAGCAGTGGAGAGAAACTGCTATGTCGTGACCATAAACCGCCCATGCCACTCCTTGCAAGAATGGACTGTGTTAACTGTGGTGATAACAAGCAAGGAGAAGAGGAGTCAGGAGTGAAGCAATGAGGCTGAGCCTTGGAATGGGGGAAGAAGAATGTTTCCTTAAGTGTGTAAATGCTTGTTTCTTTTTGGTTTTCTTTCCCAATACCCTAATCAGTACTCAAATATTTATATTAATTGGCAATAAATCAAGCTAAATTCCCAAAGTTGAGTCTGTTTTGCCTGCATTAGCAACTGGTAAGTGACTTCCCTGTTTTTATTTTGATCCACAAGTCTTCTCACTCTCTTATCCTTACTATTTTCTCCCCCCCGCATTTCACTGGATGGAGGGAGTGAGCAAGTGACTGTGTGGGTGCTTGGCTGCAAGTCAAGGCCAACCCACTACAGATGCATTATCCATCAAGATGACAAAATTCATTTTTGTCTGTGCTCTGTTGAAGTCTAAGATTGGTTCAATATAATGTTAAATTACTGTATCTCCCATGTGGTACCAAGGTATTTGGTGATTCAAGTCTTTCTTATAGAGGAAGTGTTTTTAAATTAATATATTTCAGAAGGAGAAATTGAAAACTGTTCTTATTTCGATGTTTTTGAGCTGAGGAAGAGATGAAGATCATACTTCAGTGTATTGGGAGCAATGGGGTTATTCAAGATCTGACCACAATATTACTCGATTTGGAATCTGAGTCAAGGTATTCTGTGCTAACAAAGACACATCATGAAAAAAATAGCACATTCATGTAAAACACAGGAGAAAACCAATTTATCCATCAAGGACATTAAAGAAATCAAACCTAAGGGGTGAATATCTCCCCACTATAGCTAAAATAGTCTTCAACGTACCTCCCAGGTACTAAAATATATTTAGAATCATGCATGTACCATTCCAAAATCAACTGCAGTATGTGATAAATGCCAAGATTTTAATGGTGTATGCTGGTAGAAAATCTAATATTGGCTTATTTATACTTGAAGTTTATCAGTAAGGAAGGTGTGAAAATTACAAGATACTGAGCAAGGAGTTGAAGTATATAGTTATTTTTCTTGCCAAGTAAAATGTCAGTATTAGATTATCTCCTATCATTACTGTTACATAGATGGTTTACATTTAAATATTACACAGTATCTGAGCCCAAGAACACGAAGAAATCAAATTGTCTGTCTTGAAGAACTTGTTCTCTAGATCAGTCAAATATTTAGCATTAGATGGAAAACAGCATTGAAATGACTTATTCTTCATCATACAGTAGGTCAGTGATGGAAACAGTAATAAAATTTGGATCAATCTCCCAGTCTCAAGAAGTTGTACTTCCATCTTACATAGTATTAATCTGTTGAGTTTATATCTAATAAACAAACAATTGCCTCCAGCCCTATTCAGTTCTTTCTTCCTTCTAAAAGTAGAAGCAAATCTGCTGACTGATACTGTTGGATTTTCTGATGTGGGCACCTCTTCCCAATAAACTTCACTGGGTCTACCAGCGCATTTTACACAGGCTACTAAACATCCATCAGATGGAAATGATTCACAGTCTTTACTGATTAGGTCATATTTGAGCCAGTGACCTAGAGTTGCAGAGTAATGACAGCTTAAATTGCTTTCTACCATACTGCAAACAAATGCTGAAATAAAGTTGAAAGATGCAATTTAGCATACTTCATTTTTATAACAAGCAGTTATCTGTTGAAGCTCTAATTCCAGTCAAAGTAAAACCTTTGACAGTTCACTACTTACAAAGCACTAACCAACCAAATATAGTTATAAGGAACTGGGAACGCAGGCATTTGCATGCAAAGATCAACAGTGATTTTGTGGTTTTTTTCAACAGCTGCAGAGTTTTGTCAGCATACCAAATGCTTCATTTCATCTTCACAAAGTTTGTTGATGTTAAGATCCAGAGACGGAAGAAAAATCTGTGAAAGAATTACAAGAAATGTTGTTGCAGTTGCAGCATTCTTAGTATAATCAAGTCTGCTTTGTGTGTTTTGAAGTATTCCCAAATCAAGATTTTATGGGTTTTGTTTTTCTTTGGCTGATTCTTTCACAGACTGAAATATTTGATAAATGGCAGCAAATGCTATTAATCAAACGATCATGATTGTTGTTAATAATGGCTTTCTAGATGGTATCCATTGTAAATTGAAGTGGAAGGTGATGTGATTACATTAATAAACTTCATACGAAATCATTGTAGTTCCTTCCATAATTCAGAAGGAGAATTCCAGGGCCTCATGTATGATATTCTCTAGATCAAAAGGTGATAGATCTGCAAAGAAAGAATTACTTTTCCGCCCTTCATTTATAGCATGTATTCAAATCTGATTTGCATTCAAGATAGCATATGAATTTTCCCTTATATTCATTTCCAAGGGTATTGAGGGAAAGAAAATTTTGTTCAGTTTTATGCAGACCTGAATATAAAGCACAGCTGTATTTGACACCTCATTGTTCTCCTACTGAAAATATTCTTATGGTGTTTGTTTAAGAGACTTTTTATGCCAGCTGCAGTTTGCACACTCTTTCCAGTAAGATTTTGAAAAAAAAAAAAAAAAAAAAGAAATCACACAGAACAGCAGAAACCAAATTTTAGCCCTCTGTACAGCATCCACATACAGACAGAACCAAGAAAGAATTGAAGGATGTGTTGGCAGTGTTGACCTGGTTGCTGTTTTTTCTTCTTTTCCCCCTGTGAACAGCATACATTTTGCTTTAGAGCCTGTTAAGGTCACTCTGAAAAGCTGCTCCACCCTACAGTGTATTGACTGCTCTGCCCAGTTGGGTATCATCTGTGAAGTCACTGACAGATGATAGACTGACCAGCCTAAAGTTCCCAAGATTATCCTTGTTTCGGTGTGACAGTCATGAGTAATCTCTCTAATCATCACAGTCTTCCCATAATGACAGAGAGCAACCTTGCAATGACATCAAGTCAGCTCCCTCAGCACTCTTGGATATATCCCTTCTTGCTACATGGACAGGTATATGTCCAATTTGCTTACACAATCCTTATTCAACCTTTCTCTACTGTGGACAGTGTTTCATAAGTCACCACTCTGCTGCTAAGTTCAGGGACATGGAAGGCATGAGGGCATAAAGCAATATTCATTGCGTACCACGGTCTTTTCCAAGCTCTTTATCCCATTGAGCAGTGTGCCCATATTATCTTAGGCTTCTTTTTGCTGTTGATGTATTTAAAGAAGCCCTCAACCATCTGTAAGTCATGATGTCTCTCTATACTAATTGTTGATCCTGGGAATGCCCCTTCTTACAGCAGAGCTGGTGGCATCAAGATGCCCTGGTAGGACCCAGTCATCCTGCTCAATTAGTGGTAGATAGTGTTTGCCAAGTCCTTGCACAAGCTGTAAAAGGTTCAACAGTATGTAAAGATGTGGCCAGATTGTGTATTCTGACTTTGATCCTGTCCATGAGTGCATGCTGTGTCATAGTCAACCAAAGACACACTTATGTTCTCCATGCAAAAAATTAAGCCTTCATTTAGAAGTTGCCATAGACAGGTCACTGACTAGCTAAACTGGGTGATTCAGGGAGAAAAGGACAGAAGACAGGAGTTCACAGTGCACCCTAACAACTACGATTTTGTCCTCTGAGGAACAAGAGTATCAACCTGATTGTTACAGATGATGGTGCACTGTGGAGAACAAGAGTTTCACATATTCAGCTTGTGAACACTATCATTATGTCCATATAACGTCCCCTGTGATCACCAAAGGCCTGGCAGATCAGGAATGTATACACTTTCTAAATGCAATTGTTGTAAAATGTGCTCTCTTCCCCTAAATTTCCTTAAAAACAAAAAGCAAAACCCAAAAAACCCTCACTTTCTTTTCTATTGCCTGACTAGGAAGGTGGGAATTGTACTCAGCTTTTGACACTGAAGCTTCCCAGGCACCTAAAGTTCTTCAGCTCAGGCCTGGAAGTGCCTTTGTCTTGACAGACCTCTGTGTCACAATGAGTCCATTGTCATGTTCTCTCAAACCCAAAATGGATTCTAGAAATGAGATCATCTTCTCTCTATCATCTTTCAGTGTTTCACAGGCATTCTCTGAATGCAACCAGCCAGAGTTGGTCACACACAAAACAGGCTCCAAAGTTCTGCTTGTACAAGACAGCTTCTCCTTCCCATGCAATGATATCACTACACTGACACAAAGAGATGCATGATAAAGGCAAACTGAGAGGCAGAGGAGTGGCAGTTAACACATTAGTGACATCTCATGCAGCGATACTGAAAGAGATTATCATACCAAGAGGTTTAAAGAGTCTTAAGAGTCTGTACTGGTAAGAACAGAGGACCAGTATTATTAGTTTTGAACAAACAAATACAACAGAAACATCTTGGATAAAATCAGTATCTTCAATAAAAACACATATGTTTAATAAAATGCTTCTCCTATTCTCCCTGTCCTACTTCCACTGCCATCAGCGGAAAATCTTGCTCTTTCCTCTGTATTTCTCTGTATGGTAGCTAATCAGAGAATATCCCTGAAACTGAGCCTTCAAGTTTGACAGTCTTACTTATGAATATGTTTCTCAGATGCTGAAACCCCACTGAGACTTGTATTTCAGTATGAGTCATATTTCATCACAGTATGTTAATTTAGTTATTCGTTTCCATTGAGATATTGTCTTATAGAACACGTCAATGGAAGCCTTATTGTTTCCAAAAGAATATTATGTCATCTTAATGCAGTTTAGATCTAGTGCCTGCAGCTGCCTTCTGTTTAAGACTTGTTTCATTTAAGTTTATAACATTCTGAGAGACTTAATTCCCATTCATAGCTGCTTGGATCTAGGTCTTTAGTTTTATTATTGATGTGATGCAGCACGAGTTATCCCTCTAAAAGCTGTTCTCAGCTGAATAGTTAAGCAAAACATCAATCCGGCCCCAGGGCTCAAAGCTAATCTTTCAGCTCATTACATTTTAAAGATTGCAAACAGTCAGAAGGCCTGGAATTTATGTAACTTGGGTTGTATACAGTAAAAGCATGTAAAAGTTATATAACTTAATGTTCATATCAGATGTTGAAAAATAATAGGTATATCAGACACAGGAACATAACAAAAACGTCTCAGAAGAGTACTTAAGGTTATCCTTTAACTAAACACACAAAGAGCAATGTATTTTCACATATAATTAATTCTCTCACCATTTCAAAATTAAATGCATATTTTTCCACTATTTAACTTTTATAATAGCATTCTCATAAGTACTTTAATAATACTCTTAAATCTTCACAAGTTTAAATTGAGTTTATGAACAGGTTAATTAATTTTACTCTCCTCATTATGGGTACATCAAAGTTCCCATTTACCTGGACTGTTAATAGCTTGGTTGTAGAAGAGTATTATAACTAACACCAAGAGTTTGTCAGAAATATCTAAGGAAGTGAACAGTCAGATTTCTAAACAGAAAGGCAAAAATGATACCGATTTAAAAACAAGATCAAGAATCACATTCCCATGCCTTTGTTTTTACCTCTTAGGACAAATTGTAAGGTATGCATTCAGCGAAAAGAATTGCCCTATCAAAATACTACAGACTTTCTGAATTTAATTAAGAATAGATATCTCTTCTTTAAGGTATGAGACAGATGAAGAAATTCCTGTGTGGTCCTCCAGGCTGCGTTACTAAGGAAGCCAAGTGAGAAGTTCCTAGGCATTCTTCCTGACCCTAAACTCTATAAATCCAAGGCTGACACCCTCCATGTTTAAAAAAGTATAGAATTTTAAAAACCACTTTTTTTCTTCTTCAGCTATGTAATTTATAAATTATTTCCTGTCAGGCTGTGCTGTAACACTGTGGCCTTTTTCCCACCAAAACAGCCTACCTAATGCACCAGATGTTGCCAGTCAGTGAAATACACAAGACACCACTTTCAAAAGAGCCACAAGAGCTGGCATACACCTTAGATGCAGTACAGCACTGTTCTCTGTCCTATGCTGGGCGTGCACTTGGCCTGGGATAGCTCATATCCCAGCAAACAGGCTATCACACTCATACCTGGATTGCTCTATGACACCTCAGTCTGAAGCACGCAGGGAAAAGCAGCAGGACACTGGGAAACAGAAGAGTATGAAGGACAGTGCATGAGGTGGATGAATAAATCATGTTATCTTTACTTTCCTGAGGTTTTTTTCATTCCTCAGATGACACTAATACAGTCATATATTCCACTGAACTTTGAGCTCTTAACAAGAGCTGAATTAAGACTATCATCAGCCCTCCAGGATCCCTACCTCCTCAATGGAAAATAAAAGGCTTCTACAGAGGGCAATTCAATCCAGCTAAAATCCAAATCAGTTCCCAAGATCCTGCCACTTTATTAAGATCTATTACCACAGAGCCCCTTCTGCTGGAATAGGAAGTCTTCTGCTTCAGTGAGACCACTCCTAACAATACCCCATGAAGGATTCAGTAACGGATGTTGTGGCTTTCAATGTTTCCAGCATTCTACTGGCTGCTTGCCATTATGTTCACCTACTCACAAGCAGAAAGCACAGAATTCGAAAAGTTTTCATTTAAAATATGGTTCTCAAGGAATCCTTTATTCCCCAGATAGCCATGGACAAAATGTCTCAGTTTTAAAAAGTGTATCAGCAGATCTGCCCACTGAAGTCAGCCTCATGGAAAAAAGCTCTCCAACCTCCTATTTACATTAAAATCAGTTTCAGAGGGATTAGAAACAGTTCTTTAATCATTTAGATCTTTTTGGATACCTGGGGAGGAGAAGAGTTTTGGACTTACGACCTGACTCTATTCCCATTGAAGTTAATGGGAGATTTGCTATTAATTGCCAGAGGAAGAGGATGAGGCCCCAAACTTTTGAGAAAATGATGCAGTAGGGCTTAATGGATCGTGCAGACCTCCTCAGTTGAAAATACCTTTGTGGTTCCAAGTTTCCATCTACCTTTCCTGGATAAACATGGACATTTAGTTCTCTATTTCAAATTGTTTCCAACTAACATTTGCAAAATAGTCATATTCCCTTTTTGTCTTCTGTTAAAAAAAGAAATACTTAGCATGTTCCATGATGTTAGGAAATGCCAAGGAATCATTCCAGCAAGTAAAATTTCATACATCTAGCTGGCTAGGAAGAATAAATAATGACCTTTTCCACATGCCAGCAAATATAAAACGCTCGTATTTCCACAGGCACAAGCTTAATGGCCATCTGAGATGTCTGATTCATTTATGATTTAAGCACTGTTTATAGGAGTTGACCAAAGAATTTACTTGATATCACTGAGGAATGCAAAACACATGAGCAAATTATACAATGCAGATATCCACATGCAACTTGCCAGAAGTGAAATAAAGCTCATTTACACTAAAAAAGTAAATTTTGCATGCACACCCGCTTCTATGCAATCATGCAGTCCCAGTCTCCATCACTTCAAACCAGTGCTGCAGGTTTTCAGTTAGCATATTACAATATCACATTGGAAGCTTGAATCTAACTTGATGTCTCTTGTTTTCTTGATATTACTCCCTTTCCACTACTCTCTGTCTCTCTGTGTCTTGTGCCTGTGTTTACTATATGACTACTACCAAGTGCAGTCAAGCACTAGTCCCTTGTTCAAAATAGGCATCTAGAGCCATTGGAGATTGGTTACTTGTCTGGCAGATGCTCCTGCAGAAGCGTGTGGAGCTCCACTGGTCATGTGCCATATTTCTCAGACTTTAGCAGACAGCTCTAAATACTCCATCTATTCATGAGAAACAATGGACAAAAATCTATGTTTCTATGCTAAACAAGACATTTAAGCTCCTGCAATGTACCCACAGCCCTCACTCCAGTCGACACAGGTACCATCAACAACAGCTTAATCCCATCTATTGTAGGTGTTTACCAACAGGTGTGATGAATTAACATTTTGAGGTGCCCATCTCCCTCCAGTGCCTATGGTTACATTTAAATTAATAAAGTCATTAAAGCTAGTGTACATAGTCAACGTCTGGCATGTAATTGTGCGTACTGCTTAATTGTTAGCATGGCCCTGGTGTAGTTTTGACCTGGGTCAGATAGCACTCTCCAAAACAAAGCCTGGACATATTTCAGGAGCTAGCCAGGGACTCTTCCCAATATTGACAAAAGAATGGTCCTGTGTCATTTTATTTACTGGAATAGATGTATCTTTCATAACTAGCTTAGATAATGTACTTATAATTACAGCATGGCTCTAGACCAGGTGAGATGAATCTTATGGGTATGACTGCAATGTTTATAGCTTCAGTGACTGCAGACATTCTGCTAAAGACAAGAACTTTGGTCTTGCAATTCCAGATAGAGCCAAGTATTACTACTTCAAAATCTTATATGACCCTAAAATGGGTGTCATAGTATTTTTCAGTCTTACTTAGAATTGGCCTCATTGCACCAACTGTTTTACAAACAAGACTTAACAGAAAACATCTCAAATACACTGAATGAAACAAAGAACATGGAAAGGTAAGGGGAAGGGTGGGCTATAAACTGATACAGTATGTATCAACAGCAGCACGGACATTTTAGTTAAGCAGTGTACATTTTATAAAATCACAGAATCATAGAATGGTTTGGTTTGAAAGAGATCTTAAAGAACATCTAGTCAAGCCATGGGCAGAGACGTCTTTCGCTAGATCAGGTTGCTCAAAGGCCCACCCAACCTGACCTTGAACACTTCCAGGGAGGGGGCATTCACAACCTCTCTGGGCAATCTGTTCCGGTGTCTCACCACTCTCACAGTAAAGAATTTCTTCCTTATGTCAAATTTAAATCTACCCTTTTAATTTAAAACTGTTGGCTTTTGTCCTGTCACTAGAGACCTCAGTATGCAGTCTCCATCTTTCTTGCAAGCTCCCTTAAGCACTGAAAGGCCTCAATAAGGTATCCCCAGAGCCTTCTCCAAATTGAACAACCCCAACTCTCTCAGCCTTTCCTCATAAAAGAGGTGTTCTAGCCCTCTGATCATTTTCATTGACCTCCTCTGGAGCCGCTCTAACAGGTACATGTCTTTCTTGTACTGGAGATTACATTTTGAAATGTTTGTCTATTCATTCTTTCATGGTTGTCCAGTACTGATGGATAATTTCACCCTAAAACAGATATGCCGTGATACATACCAGAGATGATACCATGATACATAAACAGGCATGCCATGATTAAGACATTTTCTTGAGTACTTCAGCTGGCTGCTGGAAGTTAAGCAGAATGAATGAAGGCTGCTGTGACTAAAGGAAAATTTTCAGATTAGTTCTTATATTAAAGATTGTCATGTAATATGATAAGACAACATGTAAAAACAACATGAGCAATGTGTTTTCCTTTACAGTCTCTCACACTAGCCATAAATACATTATTTCCTCCATAGTGACTTCTCAAAGGCATTAGGCAATCTGGATGTAATTCATTTGATTTACATTTTGTAGGGTCGTATTCTCCCATGTTACTGCTTTGCCGTAAAGGGACTGCATAAAGAGCATCCCAGAACTCAAGCAGACTTCAGAAGGAAATTTTTTCAAAGCAGTAAGCTGGTTGCTTATTACGGCCTATTATGTGGAACGTAGTCAAAAGGTACAAACAATCTGAGTGTCTAGCCTCAGTTAAGTGGAGAGTGGGACTTGTTTCATGGTCAAATACTTAGACTCCCTGGAACAATTTGTTTGATTCCTGGAAGAGCTGACTTGGACATTGAGATTTCCAAGGTTCCACTGGATGCCATGGAACTCACTGTGGGAGCGGCCACAGCCTGTTAGCCAAAAAAATTTAAAACCTGAGGTCCTCTTACTTGTGGTAAACTTTACACACTGTGGCAGGTTTTCACATGACTCAAGTGAGACATGACCTATGGCCAAAGCAGTACTTGTAGTCAGTGGTACAAAGTATGTCATTGCGGTTATTTGGCTACTTCTCTCATCACAGCTGTAGCTGTAGGTGAAAGCTCTTGATGATTAGTTATAAAATACACTTTAAGATTGCCTGGGATAAAAAAGTTCTGAAGTGATGCAACATTCACAAGCATCGGTACAAAGTGTCCCATAAACTTCACATGGGTTTTAGCTCAGGCCCTGCAGGGACATACTTTACTAAGTGGGCAAGGAAAGTCGGCAGGCAGGAGGTGATTATCATCTTTACATAAGCCTCACATCTGACTACTGGGAGTAGGAATTCCAGCTGGGAATGTTCAAGCCACTGTCTGTGCTGAAGTTATGTCATCAATAATGTAGCTCTTGGCTGGAGTAATTTCAAATAATAAAAGTTTCTGTAGTTTGTAAAACTGGGTTTTGGATATATAGAAGGCAGTCTAATGTCTCAGTGTTGCTCTCCAAACATCATCTTTCACTCTAAAACAGTGTTAAGGGCCAAATTCTCTGTGTGGCTTCAGCCCAGACTCTAACATTGCAGCTGTATGTTCTGCACAGGGTGAGTAGCCATCTAAATTTACTGGTCTTGAGGAGTGTACAGTTTAATTCACACACAGCCCAGCAAGGAATGGCAATGGACCAGCACAGAGACTGAATGATCATAAATAAGCCAGAACATTTCATTTCTTCCTTTTTAAAAAAATGTCAGGAAGGTTATTGGGGGGATTTTATTAGAAGGGCAGATGGAAGAAAAAATGCAGCAGGTGAAATTAAAAAGAGCAGAATGAGGCTTCATAAAGCCTTATAATTCATAGTAAAGTTTAAACCAAGCAGAGAAGCAACATGTGATAATTCTCAGAGTCACTTGTGGGAAAAATAGAGAGCCAAAGAAAGCATAAAAGTGTGCTTTTCCTGCCCTGTAGGAGCAGCAGCATCCTAAAGCTGTCACTTCCTTGGGCTTATTGTGCTCAGCTACCAGTGCAGCTGCAGCATATACAACCACTGTTCAAACTTTCTGAAGTTACAAGCAAATGTAGCACACTGTGACTCATAGTCTATTGCACATTGACTTTGGAGAGGCGAGATACATTTTATTAATCTCAGGTGGGATATAGTCTTCCTAATTCAAGCTATGGATGTAAACAAAGCAGTGCTAGAGCATGGACATGAATGATGGAATCCAGCCATCCACACTTCTTTTTTGTTGGCATGACTGGCACGTTTTCAGCCAGTTAGTGGTCTTCTAGGCATGGTTTGGGCACTGGCATGCACCAGGGACCCTTCCAGTAGGTGAAGTGTTATTTCAGTGGTGAGAGGAAAAGGAATGAGAGACTTTAATGACATGGGCATGGCTATTTTGTGCTACATGGACTCCTTGCTCTGCTCAGTTTATTATCTTGGGTCTTGTCTTAGATGCCTGAACAAGCACAGAGGTTCTCACTCTCTGAAGGTCTTTAAAGCATCCAGCTCTCTGCATGTTGGGAATTTGCAGTATTCTGTTCGGAATTCAGTATTTCACAGGGCACCTGTTTGGATAAAGCAGAGAGGTTCACACCTTGATTTGCTAGAGCTGAGGAGCACCACAGGGTGTCTGCAATTCCTTCTGCCTCTCTACAAGCATGTAATGTTACCAGCAGAAACCAATGTACAGCAATCTGATAACATCAATATGGTCTTAGTAGCAGTGATAGTAATGACTTATTAAGTATTCCCAGCACAGAACATGTTCAACAAAATAATAAGTCTTTTCTTTGAATTAATTATTATAATAAAGATTAAGATTTTCTTAACTCAGAGCAAATTACTTGAACAAACTGTATCATGCAGACTAAGAATTGAATGAGTAATTCAAGACAGAGAAAAACAACACTGTTTACATTTAGGGAGCCATGGTGTTATCATTTCTTAAACCTTCAGAGTTAAACTCACTTCTAACATATTCTGTACTCTGCTTTTGACTTTTCAAAAAGACAAAAGTCTGAAGGATTTCTGCTTTTAATATAGGATGCACAAATGAAAAAAACAGTTCTTTTTTAAAAATTATCTGTATGTTCTACCACCCACCATAAACTTCTCTTGGCACCAAACACACCTCCAAGCTTGTCTCAGCTTTAATCCCACTTGTAGCCATGAGCATCATTTTTGACAGGTTTGCAGCCCCCATTTATTATCAGCAACAACTGAAATCATCTGGTTTAGGACACCTCTCCTAGCAGCAGCAGTCCTCTTGGTCAGACCAATAGATTGGGAATTGTTACTCCCCATACGCAAACCGTGTAGCACCCACCTATACTGGAGGTTTTCACTGATTTTACTGGAATAGGAGCATCCTGAAGGAAATATCTAGATGACATTGTTCAGTGCCCACTTTGTCATTCAGACAAATTTTCATTAAAAAAGAATGTAATTTGTAAAGAATTGTAAATTATTTGTAAAGAATGTTGTTTGTAAATCAGTAAATAAGATATTTCAAATCTTGCAGCAGAATATTTACACAGAGCCATTCTGTGATCCAGTTCTCCCTGTGATATGCTTGAATTCAGCCATGGGAATCACTCAGACCTTGTGAAACACAACACTAAAGACAAGGAGAAGCTTTATGCCACTTCTTTGGCATAAGGCAGTTATGGGAGGTTGTAAGAGTCAGACAGAGCTGAAGATCTCTGTTAGCTAGCTGCTACTTCATAACTCTTTGTCCCACTCTTTAAGACTCAAAGTGCTGCCCCTATACCTGCTGGAAAACAGCAGTATTTATCATTCAGAGAGATGTCAGTGGCAGCCCTGGCAGGCAGACATGCAGTATCCAGCATGTCTATAGCTCTTTGAGAAAAGAATCTTCGGAGGCTGTTTAGTTAGTAAAGTTTAGGCACTGATGAGTGCAAAACAAATCAGAGAGGAAATGAAGTCTATGTGACAGATATTTGTCATATTACTTAATACAGTGCTAGATGCCTCAGTGATAAAGACAGATTGATTCTAACTCACATATCCAAAGAAGCGCTGGGCATCCATTCTGCTTCTGGTGTATTAGACTGCCAAACTTTCCCAGCCTCCCAAGCTGACCTTGAGACCGTCCTGGTATAGGAAGGGGTAGACACAAAGTAATTCAAGCTGCTTTTTCTTGTGCACTTCAGATTCAATCCTGAGACCACACTCAGGAGTGGACACTTTCTATGTTGTAAGTTGAAAGCAGGACAGTAACCAGAAATCTCTAACTTATTCCACATCTGGGGGAGATTAAAAGAGAATGTGCTGAGATGTCTTTTTATTTCCTCCTTAGGAAAAATACCCCATCATGCATAAAAAAGTTATTAATTGTCTGCAGATTGGCTAAAAATCATGTCAATGAAAGTAATAATAGCTTTGGTGTTCAAGCAGTTTTAACCAGGTTCCAAAGTTAACAGCCCATTGTAAAAAAGAAAGGAGTTCTCACCTTTCTAGGTCTTTTCATTTGAATCTAACTTCAGAGAAGTTAAGGCTACGAAATAACAGTCTGAGCTATGAAAAATGTCTTTACAGTAACAGTTCAGGAGAAACCCCCAGAACTCCAGCTCTGCCTCACAGTCCTCTGATGTGAGACACAAACCCTTCCCTGGCCCAACTGCTTGGACTGTCTCACAGGGGAGAGTGAGAAAGAACCTTGTCAGCTATTATTGATTATTAATTTATTATCATATTTTATTGTAGCACTCCTGCTCCATGACAGATAAGTTGTGTCAAGCAATTTATAGGTCTTTTGAACTTCCAGGCTAAAGTGACAGTGGCTATTAAATAGTGAACTGTTATAAAAGAAGCTGAGACCCCGTAAAAGGAGTAAAATGGGATGAAAGGTGTCTCCACAGATCTTCATGTCATCTCCCAGAGACTTATATTAATCCACCAATTTCTGATTAATAGTTCATTAGGGGGTGGGGTAAATTTCTAGGAGGAAAGTAAAACCTGTGTTAAAGTGGCACAATTTGCCAAAAACAGCAGACAAAATCTCCTCCTTCTAAGGGCAGGTAAAAAAGCATTTGGTGATGAATCAGTATGGTCATTAAACATTGACCTTAACTACATTTATACTGTCAATCCACAGTTATGTGAGGTGAAATCTGAGTGATCTTGAGCTTTCCGTTAAAAGTTATCAGTCTTCCAAGAAATTTTCTAGGCCAGATTAAATAAATCACATTTTTTTCCTTTGCACATGCATGCCTGGGGGTAAAAAAATTTAAATTGCAGGTACATTTCATGTCACTTGGATACTTAACACTATTTAAGGATATTCAGCACATTACATTCCATCAGCTGCGTGGGTGCAAAGGAGATATTGGCAGAATTAGTTTTTTGGGAAAAAGATGTGGTACTTTATTTCATTTTTTAAAGGAAGAGTCAAAAGGGTTTTAACTGAGTTGGGTTTTTTGATTTGGTTTGGTTTTTCTTTTAAGTGTTAAAATAAAACAGCTGGATATTTCTAGTATTTCTCCTTTTTGTGTTAAAAAAGACACAAAGCAGCAACCATTTTTACTTAGTTTAAATTCATGAATAGTTTCAAATCAGATGAACCTGCATGTCTGAAAAATCTACCATTTGGTCCCAAAATTTGCAAAATCATTGTCAAATCATATTTTAAACATCCAGAACTTTCTCAAATACCTACTGCATAATGAACCACTTCTTTTTGTTCCTTTTGAACCTGCTTTTATGTGGCTTCATTTGGTGTCCCTGTTCTTCCATGGGACAAGAGACCAGAGGTAGATGAAATTCCGTCCTACTATGACTTGCCTAAGCTTGTTCAACAGATGAGCAGCAGATATGAAGATTATGTGCTCTCTCTCTGCAAAGTACTTTTCTGCTTCTGCAGAAAGGTCTGTCTTACTTTTTTCTGACTCATTTCTGAAGCTAGAGGAATTTTGTTCCTTATTTCCTATTCAGAAACATTCATTCGCCCAAAGATGGTCTTCCAACAATTGAAGGCCATCAAGTCCTCTTGCTTGCAGATGTTACTCTGGGGGAACGAACTGCCCATAGCACTGTTGCCAGAATTGCAGGCTTGAACTCAGCATCTTGTTAAAGCAGTAATTGCAGCAATATTCAGAGTGGGTCTTGCTTTGCATCCTCTTTTGTGCTTTTTCTCCAGTCACTCAGGAGTAGGAGCTGTCCTGGACAGCATCAACACAGATCCCACCAGTGCTCTTGCTCCTCATTGGGCAGTGAGGGCCAGCAAAGACACTGCCTTCCCACAGAAGTTTCTATCCAGACATCTTATATTTCAGCCCTGCTGTTCATGTCTCTATGTATTCATGTTTAAATGAAACCACTCTTCTTCTTTGATGGTGTCCTAGCTCTGTTGCTCACATCATTGTGCCATATGTGCAGTATGGATGTGTTGTTCCTAGTGTAGCTGTTAAACCCCATATGCTTCAGTCTGTGGGAAAGAAAATATTATATACGCAATCAACAGGCTATTTCTCATGTAAGTTTTTCTTCAACGCATTAAAATGGATTTTCCAGTGAGCTTTAATATTCATTATTCTTGACTTATTCAAGCAAATCCTGCAATGATTTTTGAAATTTATTGATTTTATTTATTTATTTATTTATTTATTCCCTAAAAGTCAGAGGCACTATATGCCACTATGATATGAAAATTCCACATAAATAGCAACCAGTACACAAGAGGAAATGAGGAGAACATGGTCTCTACAGTTAGCATATGTCATCAGATATTTTAAAGTGTTATCCATGCGTGCCCTCTTTCTGAAGATTATTCTGCTATTGTATATTGTGGAATTTAGTACAACCAAGTAGCAGATGATGTAACTTAATTCTGCAGTTCTCTACCTCTGGAATAATGTCTAAGGCTAATTCCTTATTGTTCCAGAATCAAGCTCTATGTAATGCAGAGATAACCTAACACCCTTTCTGTGGAAAGAATATAAGCAATGAGATGACATTACAGTAGAGAACTGGTTGACATACACAATAAGTAGACTGTGCTCTGTTCAAGTCACTTAATGATGAATTACCATTTTATGAAGTGATGCCCTTAAGTAACAGAAGTTCAGGACTCTTAGTTGTCTTTCAGGGTGAGACCTTAACTGCAGACAGATTTTACAATGAGGTTGTAATTCTAGTGTGTCTAGCATAACTAGTATTCCCTGTATGCCTTGGGAATACCCAGGCTAATATAAATTACTTTAATATGCAAAAGAACGTTTGAGGATTTAAACAGTGACATCCATGTTCTCAGTAAAAACACATTTTTTTTCTCTGTAAGCCTGTTCCTGATTTCCAGATTGTAGAAGGTACAATAAAATATTATTATTTAAATGACCACAGTCAGGTGTTTTTTTAAAGTGCCTGCTAGCTATCCAAAGATACCAGTGTCTATTGTGATCTCCAGAGCAACCAAGTTTTTCTCTTCTTTCTTGATGTGCCCTCTTTGTTTTTTTCAAGCATTCCTCAAATATCTAAAGACAGTTGAAGTCTTCAAACCCTTCAAACAAAGCCAGTAAGAGAGACAATTATCTCGAGTTTGTGTCTTGTAAACACTAGTATAACACAATCTTAATGGAAACCATCACTTATTTTAGCACGTCACTTTCGATCATTACTAACTCATAGATAATGGAATAAATTTTAAGATCCATTCTCAGTCTAATGCTATTAAACAGCCAGTGATGAGCAACATGTATTCATGCTCCAAACTGGTCAAATTAAATGTGAGTCTGACCAAGACAAAGGAGTCTGAAACACAGGTCTAGCTGAAGCCTGCAGACTGCTTCAGCGTGTGTGGAGACCAAAATCAGCAGACCACTTCTGGCCATCATTTTCCTTCGTGTAACCTAATGGTGTTAATGAAAACCAAATGAAAAGTAGCAGTGAATGAATCAAAAATTGATCCTCGGTTTATGTCTAGTAAATTCAAAGAGCATCACAGAATATTTCACTGTCCACAATCATGTTCCCTGGCATGATTTTTGGCTCAAGTCAGACAGGTAGAGTTCAGGCATTAGCATGGGCCAGGCATCATTCTCAATGCATAGCTGCATATGGCACATCTTGTTTCATACATTAAGGCATTTAAATATCATGGATGTGTTCAGAATAAAACCTGTTGGCCCTCAGGCTAGAAAACAAGTCCTGCCATTGTTTAGTTTGCATACCTGAACTTCAGTTTACTTTCATTTACCTCTGAGTCACCTGGTAAGCCTGATGCACAACAATAAGAAGAGAATATAGTGCAAGACATGATGTGTGAGTGTCTGTGTAAATTCATCCTCCATCCCCAAGAAGGGGACGAAAGCAAAGGGAGTAAGATAGCAGCACAGTCTGCTGCTACTAGGGAGACCATCACTGAAGGGATAGCATCAGGACCACTTGCATGGAAAGGCAATGAGAGAGACCTTCGTCACTTATTCAGTTTCTCACAGCTCAAAAGGCCTGTGCAGCTCTCACAGCCCCTCTTCAGGCACATCAGCCAATATTTATTCCAAGCACTCTGACGAAAAGAGAAAAAATGGCTATTGAAAACAACTGAATAGCAAGGGAGATAAAGTGTTAGTCTTCCACTCCATGACACCCAGGTTTTCCACCAACAATATGACTAGAGAAAGGCTGAAATTCAAAAAGTAGTTTTGTTTGGCTCAATCTAATGAATTGATGCTTAGGTTTTGGGTTATGGGGGGGTTGTTTTTTACTTTTCTGATCACTGAAAACATAGTGCAGATATTTTTGTCAGGTTTTGTTTTCACTATCAGTGATCCAAAAAATCAGCTAATGATGCAGCACATTCTGGGATTCTCTGGTACTTAGCAAGCTGCAGAACTAGTGAATCATCACAGCAAAAGCACTACACTGTCAAAGCAGGTCCACTCAGGCTGATCGACTCTGAGATCATAGTTCTGCAGTTAATGAAGGGCCTGATCTCTTTGGATGATGAGGCCAGATGGAGATCATGTGATCCTGCCTTGGCAGGGACTCTGGCCCAGATTCTGAAATCTGCTTGCATATTAGATAATTCTCCAGTGCCAAAGAAGGAAATTTAAACCTTCAGTTTAAAATATGTGTGTGTATCTATCTGTTACTTCTACCAAACTGCTAGATTCCCAAATTAACCTCTTTTTAATCTGGTCCCTCAAGTAGAAGACCTCCTTACTTTAACAGACACGGTGAGGGAATGAGCAAGTGAGAACATACACACATGCAGGCACGCACTCTTTGAAAAACACATTAACAGAAGACAGCAGCTCAAGCTGTATGATAATATAGTGCATTAAAATGCACTCCTAATACATTACTTGTTGTGTGACTGAGTAGAAACAGCATATGCAAATTGATTCTAAGCATGCGATGTAATTCCCATGTATATCAGCTCTGCAAATGGGAATTCAAGTTTGTTATGAGCACTGACTGAGACACGATCTTTGGTTGTTTCATTTTTTTCTGACTCTGAGTCATCAGTCTCACTGCCTGATAATGAATTTGAATGCAAGTCTGTATAATACTTTCTCATTCTCAATCACATACCCTCCTGTCATCATGTCATTTCCAGGGAAATACAGTTCGAATCACATCTCACAGTGATGAGGCAAGAGATTGCTTTTTCTGGAGGAGGAGGAAATATTTGTCACCTTAATAACTTAAAAATTGATGCTTTTGAGAACAGTCCACATCACAGTTTCATTGAGCTCAGGAGCATTGTGCCATTTGCCTGGTGAGTTTCATCTTCATGGCAACTGAGAACGTGCCCATCAGGCTCACAGAGGGGGACGTGACACAACTGAGTGAAGTGACCCTGTATGGTATGCAGCCATGAAAAGCAAATAAAATATGAATCATCCATTTGTAGGACACAGTGTTGTCCATTGATGCAGTTTTCAGCTCTTCTTAAAAATTGCTCTTTCATGCTCTTCTTAAAAAATTGCAGTGTCTTGGAGTGGACTCTTCCCCCACCCCTCACATTATTCTGTTTTTACCCTCACACTTTCTTTTAAGTGGCTTTATGAAGTTATGAACATAAAGACAATGTCTGGCCTGGAGTCACCTGCGGGGGATGTATGGCATATTTGCTACTAGAAAAAGAATATTGCAGGTGGGATGACAGATCTATGGACAGACTGCCTGTTCCCTGGAATAATCCTGAGTCTGCTGTAAAGAAGAAAAAGGTGCCTAAGTAACAAATCCAGGAAGTATTTCCAAGTCTTTGAAGTCTTAGGTTTGAGAAGCCATGGGAGGACAATAAAAACTGTATGGACTGAAACCGGCAACTCTGAATGACAGCTCTCTTTCTCCATATATGCATCTCAAGAAATTTTCCTCGAGAGCAGCTTAACCCATGACTAATCCCACACAGCCTAAACAGGCCACCAGCAAAGTTCACAACATTTCTGATGGGATGTGGTGCTTACAAAAGGAGAAAAGCTGGCAACCTCAAAAGGAGAAACCTGCTAGCAGCAGAGCATGCCCAGCATGCCAGGGGAACAACTTCCCCCCCCTCCAGTCACAGGCGCAAACCAGTCCTGCCTCCTAACCACAAGTGCACTTCTTGCAGCTGCCTGCACACAGCAGAGAAGAGTTTCCTCCATCTGCCTCTGACACACAACAGCGAACACTGATATCTGTGTGCACATGAGGCAGCCTCAAGCTGACAGATGGGGAAGGTCCCATGCAGGGTAAGGTCCCACACAGGGTATCCTGATGTCTTCTCTGGAGTTCATGACCCTCAGCTCGCTGCCAGTCCAGGACCTGACAGTCTTATCCATGGTCTCCTGCAACCCCATGCAATTTCATATGGCAACTTGAGAAGTTAGGTAGCGAAAGGTCTGGGCTTCAGCCTTCCTCAGACAGAGGTCAAGCTGCTTTTACGTGCTTCGTAGACCATCACTGAACCAGTTAAGGACACCCTCCCCTCCCCCTGAAGAAGCTATGCCACATAACACTGAAGTTCAGTGATTACAGACGTAACCGGGTTATGGGAAAGCCTAGCTAGTGGTACCTATTTATGAATTATTTGTGTACTGTACCACAAATGGACACTTTAGGCACAAAGACCAGGACCCAGGCCTCTTTTTTTCAGTGCTCTAACCTCTAGCACTGATGGCAAAGTACCTTCTTACCTCTTATTTTCCTATCCCCATGGCTTTTTCATTTTTTGAGTCCAGGCCAGGGGCAGGATGCAGGAGGGGAGCAATTCTTTGAGGAAGGGGCAGAGTGGGCAGAAAGACAGATGGAGAATGAATAAGATCAGGGAAAAGCCAGAGGCAAGAGCAAGGATGAGAAAAGAGAAAGAAGACTGGTGAGGATAATACAGTTCATCAGGAGTTGGAGACAGGTTTCAGATCACATGCAAAAGGGCAGAGCATCAACTCTGAAGGGCAGAAGATGGTAGTAACGGAAAGGAAGGAATGTGGAGAACTACCACAGGAGTCAGGGGCCTGCAACTTAATAAACTGAAGCCACAGAGAAGGTATGAGAACAGAATTTAATGGGGATGGTAGAGCAGTAGCACATGATTCTTTCAATAACTTGCTAATTAATGTCTTACTCCTCTGCTTTTGCTTTCTAACAAATTGTTGAGGCACACTGGCAAAAGCGTATGTCTCCATCGCCCTCTAGTGCCAGGTCCACTTTGGAGATGTGTGACGGGGATGAGCCCTTTGGCCACACTAGGAAGCAAGTCTGAAGAGCCCAAGGTTCTTGATAACCTGAATAAAGGGATCAAGAGGAGGAAACTGGGAGATCAAAAATAAACATAGTAAATTACATCAAAAAGTCTAAAGTAAAAGATAATTGAGCACAAAGAGCCATGCACATCACCACTTAACAAAATGTCAACAGGTAATTGTCATTCAGTGTTGTTTATCTTGCTTCAATTTGTACTTGGTAATATTCATGTTCATTTAGCATTATTTGCATAGACATTGAACAAGATGCATGTGAGAGGTGGGCTCAAATAATAATAAAAGAAACCTTTCCCACTTTGCTTATTCATTTATTTATATTGGATGTGCAAGTTTATTCTCCTTCCAAGCTTAAAGGCCAACTGAAGAAACAGGAACATGGAAACTGGGCAGTGGAGGGAAGAGATTTATAGACTGTTTAAAACCCTTTTGATCTTCATTTGGCCATGCTGCTTTGTTGATTTATTTGGATTTAGTTTTACTTGTACAAACTTGGTGCTACCTGGCAGAATACTGTGCATTCATGTAAAATGCAGAAATATGTACTTTCAAAACTAATGTTTATGCATTTCAGGTAGTGAAGTGGAAACTTTAAGGAAAGTCCTCTCTACATGGGATTTATTTCAACAGGTGCAAATTCCTGGTATTAAACCTATTGATGAGATTTGGTTTAGTCTAATTTAGTCAGACCTCTGCTAAATCACAGCAATTCTCAAAATGCCTTTAAAACTTGAAGCACAACCTGTTCTTTAAACCTGCCTCCTCTCATCCAGCTGTCTTACTGTGATTGCTTAACCCATTGCAGAGTTTCTCCCCTTCTTAGTCAGCTTAAATTCAGACCCAGAAGTCCTTGGCCTCTGAAGGAAGTTGTAGAATAATTCCTGTTCCTTCAAACTAAGAAGTGATTCAAAAATGTGTATCAGCTTGCAGTTTTGACCTACCACATCAGAGGGACTCATCTGGAAGCCAAGAAGTCTGTGTGGCTGCTCTGCAGGACCAGAGCTGATACCCACTGGAGGCAGAGATGCAACTCCAGTGCAGATACACTGGCGGAAATGGACCTTTGTTTGACCCCATGACTCCTGCATTCAAAACAGGAATGAAAACATGCTCAGGCCCCAAAGGACCTTTCAAACCTCCATGGCTGGCCACACACCTATTTGTTAATCATCATTTGTGAAAAGAAAAGCTTGGGATTGATGCCTGGATGAATAACAGCTGTGGGTCATTTCTAGAGCCCAGGGCTCTAAGTTCCCACTCTTACGTTGCAGATTAACTAGATACTAATAATTTCTGATCCCTACCAGTTCCCCTGGGATGCTGACATTCTTAGTAGTTCTGAAGCCAAAAGTCAAGCTGAAACAAAACCAGCCTGAAAGCCACTATCCTTCCCTCCTTTTAACATCACAAAACAGAACAGTTTAGGTGGAAAAACACCTATAATAATAACTTAGTGCTCCTTTTGTTAAGAATTGCCATGTTTTTTACAAATATTTAGGAGTCATCCAGGCCTCAGTTACACTATGAAAAACAAGAAAAATATTTTCAGAGATCTAGCTCTGAAATCAAAAGATAGACAGGACTTAACAGTCAGAATGGCTGATGCACTCTTTGAAAAATGTGCACAGTCTCAGTATGTGTTTTATAAAACTATGTTTAACACTTTATAGAGCTTGAACTGGCCATGCACACTTTATTAAGTATGTGGAAACAGCTGTTCACAATTAAGTTCTTTATTCTTCAAATACCTACTGCTGGGCACAGAATAGACTGCCATATGTAATTCAAGTCAGTGATCTATATCTCCACATAGACATACTCCACAGTATCCTTAAACTGCTTCTCTTTATAATAATGTTAGTTTTCCTGCATAGTAAAAAAATGAAAACTCAAAGTCTAATTCTCCTCTCATTCTCACCAACATGAATCAAGGCAATGGAGCTGTACTGATGAAAGCAGATGTAAAATAGAATGATGGTCAGATCCCTGGAGCCCATTCTAATTTTTGCAAGTCGCATATCTAAATAATACTAAAACAAACACCTGCCAAGCTGCTATCAGGAAAAAAGGTCAGTCTTTCAGAGAGCAGCAGAACTTCTCTTTGTGATCAATATACTTTCCACAGGAAGGTGGAATTGTATGTCACTGCTGTTACGCATAAACCATGGGAACAGGCAGCAACAGCCTGGTCAGAAAGCTGCTTTCCTTGACTCTACATACACCTTTTCCCTTGGCATTATTAAAATATGCAGGAATGGAATATTCTGTTACTTCTGCAGAACAAGATACGCAAAGGAAATGGTTTGGCAAGCTTATTTCCAAGTGTAAAGGGCTTTCTTAGTTCCCAGTAGCCCTGCCAACAAATTTAAAGCTCTTCAAACAACATTCCAGTTGGTCTTTCCTTAGGATGAATTTAAATGTTCCTAAGTCCACTAAGGTACTTCCTTGCTTTAGAATTCTTTGTGTCCAAATGTCAAGTAATTACTAAGGATGAACGTGTTCCAACAGATGCTTAATACTAAACTCAGGAAAGTAATTCCTCATGTGTTGGGAGCCTCAAACATTTGAGGCTGTCTGATAGAGCAAGATATTTAAACAGGTGTTCAGTTGAACAAACACCCAGTTCTGTTGGATGCAAAAAACAGTGAAAACCTGAATCTACAGTTTACAGAAGACACTTGTGCTAATGCCCGCATTAGTCAGCAGAAGTTCAGGCACTTGTCTGCTTGTTAACTGTGTCCAGCCCCAAGACAGCAGTGACATGGAGCACCAGAAAAGCAGGTTTTGTGGCATGCCTTTCTTTCTGGGACGTGTCCTGTATGGGGCTCTCCTTTGGAACTTAATCTCACAGGGACAGGATAAACACAGCAAACACCACCCAAAGGAGAGACGGTTCCCAAGCAGTATTCACTGTGAGATGTGTTTGGTTGGGATTTTTGTAATGGCATGTGACACACCAAGAAAAGTTGTCAGCCGAGAACATATTGGGATTTCCTGTTGCAGCCTGAGCATGTCACTGTAAGGATGAAAGTACCTGAAATAATATTGATTCCAGTTATGTAAAAATCTAGGTTAGGCAAGATGCGCAATGGCATTTGGTTACTATAATATATCACAATCACATATACTTGAATATATGATAATAGTTTAATAGGTAATAGTTTATTACTAGCCATGTGTTAAGCAGTATAGATAGGGATTGAGTCAGTCAGTGTTTGCCAAACTCGCAGAATTTAGCCACAGTAATGAAATAACTAGAAGTTACTTTGTGTTTTTCATATTAATTTCCTTGATGAAACTATGTTTTATAATGGTTAGACTAATATCTCTTAGTTTGCTCCAATGGGCTGAAGTCATGTGAAAACTGGTGTTTCTTTGAAAGCTAGGAGGAAATTGAAGATTAGCTGCAAGGTTCTTGGAAAACCAACACAAATCTTCATTAGGGCAGTAATGAGCATTAATACACTGTAACTAAAATGGTCTGTTTCTTTTTCTTGTTAGAAACAGGATGATAGATGGAGTCCATTTCCTCTTTCTGATCACCATTGCAATTCTAATGACTTTGGTGAATAAATATATGATTGAACCGATCATGGAAAAAACCAAGACCATAAGGCAGTGATTTGATCATATAACTACCTTCCTCCCTCTAGAGATAAAGCTATTTAATTTTAATGGCTAAGGACATGGATGTTACACAATGACAAAAATGTTTATACGTCTTTCTATGAATTTTGGAGGGAAGTCTCTTGTTTTCGTCTCTAACATTACAAGACCTGTTCTAGACAATGGTCCTAAAACGAATAACCTTCATTTCCATGTTTTTGCTCTTTCTCTCACTACTTCTCATTTTCTACCATCCTCCTGGTTTTACTTCAAACCAGATTTCTAGTTGCATCTTATGAGGATATCAGTTAGTGTCCCAGACCTAGTATCATGCTACACTAGTGCACAGTACTTCGGTGTGCTTAAGAAAATTATGGGGTTTTGACACATGACAGTGGTCTGCAAATTATTGTTCCTTTATAAAAACTTTTTAGTAACAACTTGAAGAAATGTGAATTGTAAATTAATATTCAAACACGTACAGATATTATCAAGCAAAAAAACTACCTTAAGACTATATACATATCAGTCACTTAGGATAAGGAGTGTTCCTCATATGTTGCAATTATCCCGTTATTGAGTAGTCAAAAAATAAGGAATTCAGAAGTAAAGTTCCCTGGGAAAACAATCCAGGCTTTAAGGCATGAAATTGTATAGTAAATGCACTAAACAATACCCCCACTATCCAGCTGCACTCTGTAATATAAAAACAACAAAAATACCCAACAAAAATATTATTATATAGGATTTTTAATATTTATGGTGCTTCTTTAAACCATTTCAAAGATAGATTCAATTTGTTTAAAATATTTTTCCTCTCCAGTACAACTGTAATATCTCAATACCATCTTCAATACATATTATAGGTTACCTGTTTTTAAAGGCAGATGATAAATATGGAAACATTTCTTGCCTCCGTTGTGCTTTTTTTTCTAGACATTTTCTAAATTATCTTCCAAAATATGTGATCAAAATAATATCCCTAAGGGTTTCATCAAAACATTGTACTGGCATTCTTAAGTGAACAGTGGGAAAGCCCATGCATCCTAGCACATATGCAAAAGTACATACCAAATGTGTATCAGTTCTTTTCAGTATGATGTCTTCAGTCACTTCCAGCCAAAGCACATCACAGATGGCCATGAATTCTGGCTCAGAGGTAAAGTGGAGGAGGACAGCACAAATTAAGTATTGCTCAAGTTAGGAAACTTCTAACTCCCATTTTCCTCTGTATCCTATCATCTTGGCTGAACATGAGTCAGCAGTGTGCCCAGGTGGCCAAGAAGGCCAATAGCATCCTGGCTTGTGTCAGAAATAGTACAGCCAGCAGGGACTGGGAAGTGATCTTACGCCTGTACTCAGCACTGGTGAGGCCAGACCTCGAATACTGTGCTCAGTTTTGGGCCCCTCACCACAAGAAAGACATTGAGGTGCTGGAGCATGTCCAGAGAAGGGCAACGAAGCTGGTGAAGGGTCTGGAGCACAAGTCTTATGATGAGCAGCTGAGGGAACTGGAGTTGTTTAACCTGGAGAAAAGGAGGCTCAGGGGAGACCTTATCTCTCTACAACAACCTGAAAGGAGGATGTAGCCAGGTGGGCGTTGGTCTTTTTTCCCAAGTAATAAGTGATAGGATAAGAGGAACCGGCCTCAAGTCCAACCAGGGGAGGTTTAGATTGGATATTAGGAAAAATTTCTTCACTGAAAGGGTTGTCAAGACAGCCAGACATCTGTATTCATCACATCCCCAGCAATCTCTGTATGCCTAACTGCATTTGATTATTATGTTCTGGCACTGGCCCTTTAGGTCAGGTAGCAGACCTGTTGTTTTATCCTCAAGGAACCATGCTGAAGCCAAAGTGAAGAAAGCAGGCAACTTCCCACATTCATATGCAGATACAGTTTAGAGTACTTTTTTACAGCACCAGCCAAAGAAGGAAAAGAGCAGCAGACTTTACACCTAGATTTTTTTGTCTCAGAAGAGGCATTTAATCTTGAAAAATTTTCACTGATAAATATATTTTGGTGTGCTTTTTGTCCCAACATCTCACATGGAATGTTTAATGGAAAAATCTCTCTACATGTAAATACCAGTTCAGCCATGGAAAATTACATCTCTACAAACAGCCACTGTTGTGGAGTTGGTTCTTGAAGTGATCAAGGAAAGTGTGACCCAAGTGGGACTAATTTGGCCCTTCACATATGGCATATAAACCTATGCATAGGAGACCACTAATTTGGGGAAGAGGCCAGCCTAGCATTAATTGTGTCTCTAGGCTACACATTCTTCAGCTGATGCAAGTGAAAAAGTACAGATGTCATTTTGGCCCATGGACAGATCCCATATTTTTTTACTGATGCCACAGAAAAGCTGATCATGAACAAAGTGGCTAATAAAAAAGCATATAATATAAAAGCTCTCAAGTTTAAACAATTCACTGCTTCACACCAAAATACCCATACAAATAAAAAAAGAGCAATGGTCAAATTTAACTTTCTCTATGTAGCTCTTGCAGCAAAGAAGTTGCCATATTTTGGCAATAAATTTCTTCATAAAAATGGCACCTATTTATATGAATTTTATATCATATTAAAGTACAAAAACCTCATAAAGAATTATACCATGCAATACAATTTTCCTTTGTGTTGTGTGTTTCCTGTAAACTGTGTCCCCAAATCATTTGCAGAATGAAATCATACTATTTAATTTTATGATTTCTATTATTAGTTCTTATAACTATCAGGCCATGTACCTGGGGTTCTGAATAGACCTAGTTGCAATGGCCCATGCAGTCACTTTGTCTAGTCTCAACGGGCTAAGCAGACAGAGGCTGAGCCAGTGTGAGTGCTCAAGAAAACCTTTTTTGCCCTTTATGCCTCCCCTCTCTCTTCCCCCAACTGCAGCCAAGAATTAGTCACAGCTGCCTTTCTTCAGGTTTTATAAGCCTGTCTTAAGCCCTGCTTCCAAAAGGGAGAAGTCAAGCTCGGGCACTGCAACCCATTTAAATTCCACCGGCACTTACTATTAAGTGCAGTTTAATCATTTATTAAGGACAGAGTTGTGAAAAGAGGCTGAGCCTTGAAATCCTTCCACTGCTGTTGCTGCTAGGTAGGGCACTAACAGGGACACATGCTTGGTCTTTAGGACATTTTGCGAAGTGCTCTGTTGCTCTGCTGTGGCTTATTAAAGAAGTCTTGCTGTGACTCCTCTCCTGCAGTGGCAGAGCCTCCTGGTAGCACATATACATGGAGCTCTGGGACACTCCACACTCTGAAAATATATTCCAGTGCCATTACCCCTGCAAGCATCACAGGAGACAGGAAAAGAGATTTCAGCCCAATTTAATTTTCTCCTGTTTGTCTGAGAAAGCCATTGTCTCAGCTGCAGCATGTAGCAAATGTTTCACTATATGGGCAATCCATGACACATCCTTCACCATCAGAGGCAAACTGCAAACTGAGATACTAACTCAGAGAAGCCCATGTCTATCCTATCTCTCAGCTTGCTGGCACAGAAGACAAAAGCAAAATTCCCCCTGCTTTCAATGCCAGAAGGCACCACGAACAGCCTTGAAGGCCTTTCACCTGGCTAGCTGACCTTATGCTATTTGGAAGAAGAAAATGTTTTATTTCCTAGCTTCATGCTGTAGAGACAGCTGGACGAATTATTTACTTTCTACCCTAAGCCATCCTACAGTGCTGCTGTGCGCTGCCACACAGCTGCTGCTTTCGCCCCGAACGCCGTGGGCAGATGAGAGCAGGATCTTTGGCCAGTGGCCACACAGCAGGGGGGGATCGGGTGCGGGGTCAGAGGCAGCGCAGCCAGCAGTGGCGCGGCACACGCATGGTTGCACAGCCCTTGCCATCTGCCAAGGGGGGAAAGGCTGGCTCACGCTGTTGGAGATCAAGGACTTTGCAGTGGAAGAATGGGAAAGTGGGTCTGGGGGAGATGTTCCATGGCAGGGGCTGAAATTTTGGGTCATCTTTGAAACTGTGGCCAGTCTAAAATCCATTGGGTTGCGCTGATTCCTCCCTTTTTAAAGCATCTCTAGTTCAGTGGAGTGGTGTCTGAAAAATATCTCTGCCAAGCAGAGAGTACAGTCATGAAATGATAATGCCACTACTGAAAAGTAGCCACCTTACATAAAAGAGAATTATTTTTTAAATCCTCTGCAATCCTGAGCCATTACAATCACGTGTTATATAAATGTGTGCTAATATTTTGATTTACCCAATTGTGCCTCTTTCTCTTTTGCTCCTCATTTGCTTGTCACCTGGAAGAGCTTAGTATAAAATTTTGCAGCCATGTTTGTGATTCACAAGCAATAATTAAACATTTTTTTTCTTTTTTTCTTTTTTGTACTCACACTTTTGGCTCACACAATGATACTGAGTAAAGCTTAGCTTCCCCTGGTGATGTGCAGATCCACCTGAAGCCCTTGCCACCGTTAACGTATATTCCAGTGATGGTACAGAGATCACCTCTCAGAAACTGCAGCTTGATTTAAATTCATTCACTGCAACTCCTCATCTCAGCTGGTGCCCTGCTGTGTTTAATTGGCCCTCTAAAAGTACATCTTCCTTATATATTGATTATTTTGAATAGGAGGTGAGAGGGGAGGAGAGAAGTAAGAGGGAGATCTGCAAGGAGTGGAAGAGGAGGACAGAGGAGTGGCAGTACTCAAGTGTTGCAGCAATGGCATGAGTTATTGCAACATGCTCCTCAGGAATGTTATATGGTATATCCTCAGACAGGGTGAAGAAATGTAGCTAGGAATCCAGGTAATCACAATTCTTCCTACAAGAAATGGATTAAAAATGTTTTGGAATAATTTATTTAGTAAAGTTCATCAACACTATAAATGAAACAGTGCCATGATGATTCCTGAGGGATATGAACTTCATTGTCTATGCTGATAAATTTTAAGAATGGCCCTTGGCACAATTTTGGCCTGAACCAGACAGAATTCATCCAACCAATTTCCAGTTGGGAACTGATACAGTTCTGGAGTTAGCAACGGCCAGGGCCCATCCCCAACAGGCAGTCTGGATGCAGCCACCTGTTTTAGATGGCAACTGAGTTCAATAGGATGAACTCAGCTAAACCAGACCAGGACCTCATGCTCAGAAAAGAGGCCCTGGGGTCATTCTGTTTGTAGATGTAACTGATGCAAGCAGTAAATCCCATGTTGAATGGATACTGTGCTATTTAGGACTAAAGATGTCTTTATAGCTCATCAAGTTCACAGACAATTCTCAAAAAGATCAAATGTACAGTCAATAATCTGTTTAAATCTCCTCCAGACTGACAAAGAACACAAATCTCACTGCATCATTTTCTGAGTGAGTGCTGCAGACAGGAGGGTATTTTGAAGATGATGGGCAGAAATTCCTCCCCCAGAGATGGCTGAGGAAAGGTGAGCCCTCTGTGCTGAGGCATCACAGCCCCAGGAGCAGCATGCCATTTGGCTGACTCTGCACAGGGTCACCTCTCTGCTCACCTTGGACTCTTCAAGACTCTTCAGTCTATGCATGATCCTAAAAATCAAGGCCTGGATCCACGTGAGGTACAAACTATACATCCTCCACAGGCTTCAGTGGGACTACTCATAGGCTTCTACAGAGGTCTTTAGGTGATCTGTAGAGGTTTGGTGGACTCTTTACCAAAATAAATTCCCAAGTCCAGCAAAAAATCATATTTCTATCTACAAAGCTGTGTACTGGCACTATATCTTCATGCTACAGGGAAAATCACTACTGTAATTAATTTAAGAATGTGTCCTGTCTAAACCAAACTTCAATGGGGTTGTATTTCTGAATAATTAAGCTTTAAAAAGAAAATCTAATGAGACTAATGGCTATCAAATTACTAGATTTTGAAAATCATTGATTTTCTCATTTACACTCATACATGGCTGCTAAAATTAATTGATTTCATTTGCATACAGAGATTGCATTTGCTTTGACTTCCAGAATGTTTCTCTCCCGAGTTTCTCATCAAACTTTCAATATTCATTTTCATAAAAAGGCAAGTGATCCTTTAACTATGCTCATTTGCATAGGAACTGAGACATTATTCCTCATCTAAATAAGCCCTATTTTAATTATCCTTTTTGTTTGAGTGTGTACTATCCCAGAGTGCTCAGATATTTCAGCTGTGCTCATCACCATGGTATCTGAATACCTTACCAAAATTATAATAGAAAACTCAAACATCAGATTATTTCAAAACTTTTGCTTTCTCTCTTTCCTTAGAGAAATACTTCTTTTTCTCGTTTCTAACACATCAGTTAAGCTAAGTAATTTTTTCCACCCCTCACCAACTTTCCACTTTCTGCCTCATAACTTTCCCTTCTCCTGCTTCTTCTCTAACTCCCTGGTTGAATGGGAAGGCTGAGTTGTTCATGTGTTTGGAAAAGGTTAAGGCGCCAAATGACTCGTCTTTCCCCTACTCTAAAAAGTAGCACTAAGAAAAACACAAATTCTTTCCAAGAGGACCTATTCCTAACAGCAGAGACAGAAATATAAAAAGAAATCCAGATAATGATATGTGAATTTAATGCTAGTGAAATATGTTGGTGCTAATCATTTATCCAGAGATATGTCTACTTAGTATCAATAGCCAGCTTATATCAGCAAGAAAGATGCATCATGATCAGTACATTTCTCCCTATCATCTCTCCCTCATACCATACTTCTGATCATCTACTAAACTGCCTACATGGTTTAATCTCTATTTTTGGAGTATGAAATGATGCCCATCACTTCACAAAGTATACTGGAGCTTTAGAAAATAATTAAAGAGGGAACCTCTCTTTTACTGTCAGAATCTCCTCTTCCCCAGCCCTTCCTCCTCCCTTCAGCCCCCATTCTGCAAAGATCTGTTTTTACTGGTTGGTTGCTTTTGGAGTCTTGTTCTTTAAAAAATTGGTTTTGTTGAATTATGGACAGGAAGCTAGATGAAATAAGTAGAGTTAAAATTATGTTCTGAATTTGATGTGTTTGTGTTAATTCCAGTCTCTCAGCAGGGAGGGAGCCACTGCAGAAAAGCCTCATTTCTTGGGGAGGGTTGTGCAGACCAAACTGACTGTGCCCTGAGACTGCAGACTGTAGGTGCCATGGGAGGCTGCAAGCCTCTGGCTGAAAGGACTCTCCCAGAGAGGGCTCTGAAGAGGATTCCTGCAGTCAGTCATCAAACCAAGCTATTCTGCATGAAAGGAACATTTCTCTAATGTTGGTAGAGTGACTTCTTGAACTAGTAGCTGTTTTTCTTCACCGCACAGTTTTATTCAAAGATGTAATTTATCAGAGGAAGGGGCAGGGATGCCCTGACAATCTTAGTCTCTCCTGACTCCTGGTCCTCTAGTAAAAGAAGGCCTTATTGATTGACTATCCAGTATTAACAAGGAATAATTCAAGAGCATGTGCATCCAGTCCTTCACCTCTCTGCCAGGAAGAGTGCCACTTCTACTGGGATAGTATTTGTGATGTGAACACATTTTTCTGAGATCTCAGTGAGCCATGCCATTTTATGAGGTTTTGACCACAAGTTATTTGGACTTGAACCAGGATATGAGCCTATTTTGGCTTTCCTGGGTAGTGATGATCCATGTACTGGATAGCACTACTGAAGTTGGTGCAAGTCATATGTTAGCTTCAAAAGAGCTACAGCACTGCAAAGTAGCATAAGTCCCAACTTCTGGCATCCCGATACACTTTTGATGCTTTGTTTTGTGTTATGTTACTACCTGAAGTTAGTCTTCTCAAGAAACAGGTTAACAGCACATATATACTAGCCAGGAATACACATAACTGGAAATCAGAAGAATGTTTCAAACCATTAAAAGACTTCAATTATTAAAAAATCCTGCCACCTGGAGAACTGGGGTGGGAAACAATGGGAAATTCAAGATTAAATTGGTGGGGGTTTCCAGAGATTAAAAAATCCAAATGATTGAACCACTAAGAAAACCAGGAGCATATTTAATCCAGTAGATGATCTGCTACAGGCTCAGGTCAGAAACACATCCAAGTAAAATTACACTGGGAAAAGTGTTCTGCAGTGGCATGAAGAGCTGAGCATGATTTCAAGTGTGATGAATCATGGAATACTGACTATTTTGACTGTCCAAGTGTTCATGTGGTTTTTCGGTTTCCAAATCTTAGTTATTATTCTCTTGCCCTTCGTATTAGTTTACCTATGGCTGCACCAGATTGAATGCACCCAGTCTGGTGTCATCACAACAACTAAATAGGTTTGTGCTTCACTGAAGGACTAGCTGGGAATCCCTTGCTAGGAATTAGACAAGGATTCATGGTCAAATATTAGACCCCAGAAATCAAATGAGCAGGAATATTTGTTTGGTTGCATCATCTCTACTGAGATGATAGATGTGAACAGAATAAAAAATAAAACCAAAAATGTGTTTCCCTTGCAAAGGAGAACATTTTGAAAATTATTCTCTGTCACTGTCTGCAATGGTTTTGAGTATTATCATCTGTGCTTGCACAACGATGGAATCAGAGCATGTAAGATCACCTTACCAAAACTGAACAATAATTAGTATCAGATGGTCATCTCATTTTGGATACACAGAGATTAGTTCTTAGAAACCTATGCATGTGATATGCCACAAAGGCAGACTGTATGGACCATAACAACAAATGCAATTAAGTGCCTGACCGCTGGTAGTTTCATTAGCATTTGGGTTGTGTATCATTTAGGAATTGGGTAACTTCTTAATATCTATGAGTTCTCTGTAGTCTGCAAGAAACATATTTTGGCATTTGCAGGGAGAGTGCAGAGAATATCAATTTGAGTGGCTATTTATTTCTGTACAGAAAAAAAGGGGGCGAAAAAAAGTTCAATCCTATAAATATAAACCCAAAGTCTTGATTCAACCAGACGCACGAACATATGTGTAACCTTAGGCTCAGAATTCTTACTATTGACATTTAGTTTAAGAATATTGCTTAAATCAGGCTTTTAATTACTGGGGTTTTTTTCCCACAACTCTCATGTATCCTTCCAGTGGTCTGATATGCCCTAAACCAGATTCCCACTAAGTCAGTTAATCTGAATAAAGACACTGAAGAGTTATTAGTATTTTTTTCAGAGGTTTTTTGCTGTATTCTTACTCAAAATTTATTTGAAAATTTAGCCACAGAAATTTCTAGATGTACATCTGAAGAGGAAAATAGGGAGCGTTAGTCATTTAGCAGACACAAATCTACTTTCCTGAAAGCACTGAATTACACTTCTCCATTAAAAAGCCCATGATGATAGTTAAAGGAGCAGAAATACTTTTTGTTCTTGATAATGATCCTAAACACTTTCTTTACATGGCTAATATTAAAAGGAGAGGATTACTTGTTTACATGCATATGTACATGTTTATTTGAACAAGGTAATTCACCCTCAAAATAGGTGATTTTCTGCCTGGTTTGTGAGGACATTCCAAGGACTGAGTGAATGAGGACTGACAACACTCATTGCTCATGTGCTGATCATAGGTAGTGGAAAATATTTTAATTTCTGTGTGTGTACAGTGTGCTAGATTAAAATGTATGCAACTTTGTCATTTCTAAACAATAATGCCTCAGGCTTAATGAAGTAAATCATTGGTCAGTACAGTCTCTACAGGCAAAGAAGGGGATGTAGAACAATGGAAAAACTCCATTTTTTCAGACCAGAATCCTAATCAGAATTTCTTAATTACAATTTACAATTTTGATAACATGTGCTGATATCCTAGAGCCAAACACATTAGGGAAACAAAGAGATTTATATCCAACCTACAGTCAGTCTAAATACTGCAGATTGGTCCCTTTACTTCAAGAACAGCAATATTGTCAAGAAAGCAACCTGAGGCTTTCTGCTTAAAAAGCCCTGCCTGGGGGTTGTTTGCTTGGGGTTTTTTTGTGAATGATAACATTTTCTTATCTTGAAATTGCTCCTTTTTGGAAAGGAAACTGTTAAATCCTGAATATGTTCATTAGAAGCTCTTGGAGAACAAAATGCAGAGCTAAATGAAGCATGAATACCATCCAGAAATTGCTCTATGTACTGTGAGCCATAGATTTTAAACAGGCTTTGCTGGTTTGGGTGCAAACCTTGTTTAGGGGTTTATTTGGGTTTTTTTCAAGTGGAATTACATGAAGGTCTGTAGTGGAGTAATGAAGCAAGACATTTTAATGAATAGCTCACTGTATGGCTATTGATTATCATGGCCATCAAAATTTTTATATAGACAATGATTTTGGGATGCAGAGATCACCAAAAATGCATGATCTGTCACTGTAAAATGAAGTGGGAGTTCTGAGTTCATCCATATGGTCATGTACTCTACAGTAATAATAATAATATTTAACACATCTGGGTCATTCCATTACCAAAGTACAGGCATTATGGACTGAAAATTGTGGCTCTAAGGAACCATCTCAGCTAAGAGGAAAAAGTAATGGTCCGGTATTCCTGCAGGACCTTGTAAGGGTGATGTGCCTGAAGGCATCACCAGGGACAGAAGCACAAACCCATAACTGAAGGATTTTACAAACTGCAACATGTACTCCCCTGGCTACTCTGTGTTCTGTCATTATTATATCTAGTGCACAAAGGAAGGAGACTTCTAGCAAGGGCAGTGTCATTAAGGGCCCTGGCCCTGGTTCAGTGCTGCTCCAAGACTCAAGTAGTCTTTTATTGCTGCTGAAGGGAAGAGGAAGTGCAGACATCTTGAAAAGGTGCAGGAAGAGCTAGGACAAAGTTTAATTCTTCTTTTCCTTAGGACTTGGAGGAAGAATGTAAATGATTTCAAGACTTTAAAATATATGACAGTTGTTTTTTTAATTGGAAATTAAGTGAAAATTTAGGATAAATCTGTTTTGGATCATTTATAAGGTTCATTTTTTCCTAAATAAAGATGTTTTGTTGCAATAGCAATCAAAAAACAATTGCATTCTTTCAAGCTGAGGAAAAGATTGATTTTAGTTGCAAGAGAAATCTCATATTCTGAAAGTGTTGAACCAGGCCTAAGAATTAAGGGATAATGTCACAGGTACAGAGGCAGAGGCTCTGCCTGTGCCCTCAATGTTGAGAAATATGTAAGAAAAACTTCCTGTATCCTGTAGTCATTGTTACTTAATCTGATCTTGACTAATGAATTAATTGCTAATTAATACTCTGCAGTTATCAAAAAATACCCTGAGTCCCACAAACAGGTCTTTCTAATAATGAAACATTAACCAAAGTGAGACATTTCATCTACTGTAAATGAAATCAGCATCACTGCTGGTATGGACTCAAAAAACTGGTTTTGATGTCTCTTTTGTTCCTAGAAGTGTGTTCTATTTCATATGCAAGCTCATCATGTCTCAAGTAATATGTTTGCTCCAATTCATAATGAACAACAGCGGGGTTCACTGCACGTGGGCCTGAAAGTAATTTCTGATGTGGGATATTCCATGATAGAACAGATTCTGTGCCTTGTGCTTGGGACACCAGAAAGATCAAGCTACATCTTAAGCAATAAATAAATAAATAAATCCCTTATTTTTCTTAACTCTCAGCATAAAAGGATCCAGTGTTCAAAGTCCTCTGTGCTCTACACAGCGGATGAAGAGAGATCACGTTTAGGAAAAGGCTCTACAAAAAGCTATCTCTTGATGGGAGCCTCTGCAAACATTTCTGTAGGTCATGCTGAGAAGGATGTGTATTAAAGCCTTCTTCCTATGGCTGAGGTTCTATTTTCTGGGCTGGAACCTGGGAAACCTGGCTACAGTTCTCTCTTCTCCATGTGGGAATTACACTGGGACTCAACTGCCCAATTCAGCTCTCAGACTGGGACTTGATTGCCTGAACACAGGCATCTAGTAACAGTATGAGTTTGAAAGTATCTTAAAGACATAGCTTTAGCCATAGCCGTAGCTCCAGAAGGATGTAGGTCTCCCACAAGTCCTTCATTTCATCTGTGATCCCTGAAGATTCCTGGAATGGCAAGAGGTGTCTCAAAAAGCACTGAGCACCTACACCTTGGCAACTAAATCCCATCCTCCATGGTCAGTTCATCTGACCAAACATAGACATATAGTGCTATCTACCTGGTCTCCTGCTATTGATACTCCAAAAAGAGTTCTCTCCTAGGTCCTGCATTGTATCCGCTAAGTCCATGTAGATGTTGTGCATATTCTAGAGCATCTCCAATGGCCATGGGTGTCTGGTTGAAAGACAGACTGGAACCTTCCAGGTGGGATTCTACCGAAGGGTAGGACACCTAAATAAATGTAGATGTCTGCTGGAGGTGTCTAAGTTCCCTTTGTAGTCACCAGAGAGCTACTTAATACAGAGAGCAGAGTGATTCAGTGCACCCTACAGGAGGTAGTTAGTAGCTGGTCATCTAAATTGCTCTTTAGGCTTCCCTGGCTGCACTGACTTTCCATTGACTATCATTGGAGTTTAGACTCTTCCAGCACAAGTAGACACCTCAGTGTAGACACTTAGAAGTCTTAAGATGAAGACAAAATCCTCTACTGACAGAATGCTCCCACAGCATTCTTTTGGTGAAACTGGCTACTCGTGGCTTGGATGGGCACACATTTCGCTGGGTAAAAAACTGTCTGGATGGCCAGGCCCAAGGAGTTGTGGTGAATGGAGTTAAATCCAGTTGGCCATCAGTCACAAGTGGTGTCCCCCAGGGTTCTGTTCTGGGGCCACTCCTATTTAACATCTTTATTGATACGAGGGAATCGAGTGCACCCTCAGTAAGTTTGCAGATGACACCAAGTTGGGTGGGAGTGTTGATCTGCTCAAGGGTAGGGAGGCTCCACAGAAAGACCTGGACAGGCTGGAGCGATGGGCTAAGGCCAACTGTATGAGTTTCAGTAAGGCCAAATGCTGGGTGCTGCACTTGGGCCACAACAACCCCCAGCAGTGCTACAGGCTTGGGGAGGAGTGGCTGGAGAGCTGTGTTCAGTTTTGGGCCCCTCACTACAAAAAGGACATTGAATTACTCAAGCGTGTCCAGAGAAGAGCAACAAAGCTGGTAAAGGGTCTGGAGCACATGTCCTACAAGGAGCGGCTGAGGGAACTGGGGTTGTTTAGTCTGGAGAAGAGGAGGCTGAGGGGAGACCTCATCGCCCTCTACAGCTACCTGAAAGGAGGTTGCAGAGAGCTGGGGATGAGTCTCTTTAACCAAGTAACAAGAGATAGGACAAGAGGGAATGGCCTCCAGTTGTGCCAGGGAAGGTTTAGACTAGATATTAGGAAATATTTCTTTACAGAACGGGTTGTTGGGCGTTGGAATGGGCTGCCCAGGGAGGTGGTGGAGTCCCCATCCCTGGAGGTGTTTAAGAGTTGGGTTGACATAGCGCTGAGGGATATGGTGTAGTTGGGAACTGTCAATGTTAGGTTAATGGTTGGACTAGATGATCTTCAAGGTCTTTTCTAACCTAGATGGTTCTGTGATTCTGTGAAAGCTCTAACTATTAGGCCATAGGCTACTCTGATTATTGGGGAAAACCAGTATTGTGGTAAGGGGTTTTAATCCCTCCTTTAGAAAATGGCACATTTTTCAGAGGAAAAATAAGAAATTCTTGTACAATTGAGAGATAAGCAAGAGATTTGCCCTTGTCCTGGTTTTGGCTGGGATAGAGTTAATTTTCTTCCTAGTAGCTGGTACAGTGCTGTGTTTTGGATTTAGGATGAGAATAATGTTGATAACACACTGGTGTGCTAGTTGTTGCCGAGTCAAGGACTTTTCTGATTCTCATATGCCCTGCCAGTGAGAATGCTGGAGGAGCCCAAGAATCTGGAAGGTGACACAGTCAGGACAGCTGACCCCAACTGGCCAAAGTCATATTCCATACCATGTGACATCATGTTGAACAAAAAAACTGGGGGGAGTTGGCCGGGAGGTAGCGGCCACTGCTTGGGGATTGGTGAGTGGGTTGTGAGAAATTGCATAGGGCAGTACTTGTCTGTATATTCTTTTATCATTATTATTTTTTCCCCTCCCTTTTCTGTCCTATTAAACTGTCTTTATCTCAACCCACAAGTTTTACCTTTTTTCCGATTCTCCCCCCCATCCCACTGAAGGGGAGTGAGCGAGCAGCTGTGTGGTGCTTAGCTGCCTGCCGGGTTAAACCACAACAGCACTCAAGCTCAAAGAGCAGTTCAGGAGGCTCTTGAGGTAAATAAAAATCATATATTCCTGCCTAAAAGAAAAAAACATTGTCAGGGTTCCTTACTTTCAGGAAATGTAGCTCAGTCTGCCACAGTTAAACAGAATGGTCAAGCAAGAAAATTATAACAGAGAGATCAGAAACATTAAATTTAGGCAAGCAATGCAAAATACATTAATTAATTCTACAAATAATCAGAACCTGTTAGTTGTCCATGCTGTTTTTTAAATAGTGTTTTTGTCTGAAGAAGTAATCCAATTTTAATTGGACAACTTTATTGTTTGTGGTTTTGTTTGTTTATTTGTTTTAAGTTAGGCTACAGATCCTTGTCAGCTGCTCTTAGGAGCAAAAGAGAAATGTTGCCTGCTTAACATCTGCTGTCAGATTATGTTGCCTCTGCTATCAGAAATGAATGCAGAAGACCAATTCAAGTTCCTGTCAGCTGTGATGCCTTTTGGACATGTTTCAATCAAGCAGCAGGCTTTTCTTTACACTTAAAGAATCATTAGAGCAGCTAAAGTCTTAGAGAAAACACATTTTGATTGCAATTGTAAACTAATGTCTAATTCACTTAAATTATCATGTATTAAGTAAATATTTGAACTACTTTGAGATCCATCACACATAATTGTAGCTCTATCTTAAATATTTCTTCCTCCTCCAAATTCTGATCAATAGAAAGCAAAACATCTTTTAGAGTTAGTGCTGGAGCAATCTGATATGTCAGTGTATATGCCCACAAATTCTCACTAATGGTTATTTGATATTTTGCATATTAACTATTGATGGTTCCCACATCTCACAGTGAACTTGGTAAAAGTTAATGATAAACCTAAACATACCTCAGATGATTCATTTCCATCTGATGAGTCAGCTAAACTCGGATTCTGCTACCCAATGTCCAGGTAAATTTTTTTAAGTGCCCCTGGACCTCCTTTGTATGGCATAGGGAGTCACAATGTGACTGTCTGAATTCTTTTCATGTCAAACAATTGTCACAACAATCTGAAATCCCTCACAGTGATGAGTAGGGATGAATCAAGATTGATGTTTGAGAAAGGGCTGTATGGGCTCCTGTGTGAATCACCTTTTTCCTATCCAAGAATTCGTCAACAACTGCAGTTCTATCATTTTCCACACAGAAAGAAACAAAATGTTATGACACCTATTCTAGTAATGTAATTACAACATTTGGTGTTCTCCCAAAGCCTCTATTTCTAGAGCCAAGTGATTAGCCAAGTATCTCAGTTTTCAGTCTTTTTCACAGAGGCTTCCAGGAGAAAACTTGGAAATGTTATAATATGTTACCCCTCCAGGCTCATAAACCAAAGGCAAGTAAAAGTAGTTAATAATGCTTCCTCATTTCTAAAGCTCACTATTTTAAGCCTGTCACATCTTCAGATACTCTGTCTCATGGTATGGTTTCAGCTATACTGGTTTCAGCTCTAACGTTGCTGTTAGTATCCACTTCCCACATCTGCAGAGAACCCTCCTACTGTGGAATTTTCTGGGCTAAAAATCTGTAAAAATCTGTAAAAATCAATTAATCTGTTACATCTGACGTAGTCAACCAAAGTTGGTTTCTAGTTGAGTAGTGTCCAGCTGATCCCATCACAATGGTGTTGCCATGTTATTTTCTTTTTGACTAACATCCAAAGGTTTTCATCAGACCCACTTCAAATCTACTACCTTCAGCAGACTGGATGTGTCAGACCTAGTCTACATGTCCTACCAGGAAAGAATGCAAGAAACGGAGTCATATAGACTGGAAAGGAGGGTGAATAGCCTCAGAACAACTGTGTTCAGATGCAGAAAGGCAGTTGCAAAGAGGAAAGGAATATTCTTTTCTCTGTGTTTATGGGCAGAAAAGAAAAAAGCATAATGAGCTTAAATGACAGTGCAAAGAAAAAGCAAGAAAGAAACAGTGAGTCTGGTGTAATAGATTGCCTGGGAACTCTGTGAGCCATATTTAGGAACAGGTTACCTTAATAACTCACAGGAGTCAAACAGACGTCAGGGCTGGAAGACTGGAATATGCGATTTCCTGAGATTCTTTCAGCCCTACTTCTCTATGATTTTATGCACAGGCTGTCCATGAACTGCACGCCTGGTAAGTGGGACATGTTCCAGGTACGATGGACTAACAGTGTTAAGGGTGCACGTGAGGGTTGTGCTGCTTGAGCAACCCTTGGGTATGAGAACCCTACTCTTTGCAAGGCTAAACTGAGATTTCTGCAGCTAGTAACAATAATATACTAAACTAAACCAAAAGTATTTAAACACTGAACTGAATTTCAATGCTCTGCATTGTTGTTCAGGGGGAGAAATCCAGTAAAAAGCTACCTATGTCATGTACCACAGCATCCAATTTTTACATACATGACACACAGGATGGAAATTATACCCTTGCATTAGGCTCCCGCAATTCCTACCAAGCTTTTATATAAAAAGTGGTACATCACAAAAGAATTTCCCTCCTAAACAGCCTGCTAAAGGCAGTGCTAGGTGAAAGGAAATACCAAAACAAAAAAAGGGAAGAGAGAGAGAGAGATTTAAACTCTTTTAAACTCCAGATCTTCCACAGCACTGAGGCACCTCAAGGTCTCAGACAGAAGCAGCTTTTCCCCTTCTTGTGGGAAGAAAGATGGGGTAGAGGAGTGCAGTGTGCCATTCTCACACTTGACAGCATAGTTCAGTGGAGAGAGCTTAAGGATGATGCCATGAGTATGTTTCAGGAACAGGCGGGTGTAACAGAGCATTAGGGGTCCCTGACCAGCAGCAGCTGACGGGCTCTGTGGGGTCTGGGTGCTGCTCTGCCCTGTCCCCCCCCACCAGCTCCGGGCTGCTCTGAGCAGGGACCATGCTGGGCACAGAGCTGCACAACACACGCAGGGCCACACTGCCCGTGGCCACAGAGGGGTCTGCAACTTCAGAGCCTCAGGTTGACAAGTTTTTATTTAGTTGGGTCACACTTTTTTATGTAGGCTCATCACCTTCACTTACATCTTAAAAATTATGAGCCTAAATCTACATCACTGCCCCACAGACAGTAAGCACCCAAATCCACAGTGTGTTCAGCTCATTACAAAGAGCTAATGCTGACATACATATCCTTTGGTTTTTTCTTATTCTAACCAATCTGCCCTTAAATTGGGATGAGTAAAAACAGGACCTCTCTTTTCAGGATAATGAGGGAACATCTAGAATATCCCACAGAGAAATAAAGTGTTTCTCTAATTTCTTGAAGAAGATGGACAAAACGAAGAGGGCTTTTTTTCTGGTGTGGGAGCACTTTCATTTTCTGAGCGCCATAGTCCAGCAAACCTTCCACTCACTTCACATTTTGAAAAGACGCATTATCTTGTTCTCGGCTCAGATTACTAGCTCCGAGGTCCTGCTGCAGTGGAGTGGCAGGGTAGGTCGTAGGGAGAAGCCAAAACAAGCTTCTAAGACAAACTCATTTGTAACCTTAACTATGAAGAATCACTTCTCAATAATGTTAAAAACAAAATCAGTGCCAGCAAGTGGAAAAAGACAGGATAAATACTGTACATGCTGGAGAACTATGTCTCTCTGCTCTGCTGACTCACAGCTTAAACATCGTGCAAGTCAGGTGACATTACCACAGTGATAAATCTGATCTGTATCTACAGGAGAAGACTCCTGAGCCAATCCTTTGTTGAATGCTGAGGAAATCATTGCCATATGTGAACATTTTTTAGTGGTGCCTTCTGACAAAATACATATTTTCCATTCTTGATTGAGCTGTTTATCTAGACTAGAATTATGATAAACTTCTCAAATGGTTCATTTTCCCAAGATTCATATGGAACAAATTAAAAATGAGTTTCCATAACAAAAATTACTTAGCAGTAGAGCTATGAGATCTCCCTCTCCTCCTCCTCTCAGATGAGCTTCACAGCCAGGCAGATGCGATCTGCTCCATTTGTGGCTTCCCAACATTCAGTTGCACGTGCCAGAGAGGCAGCCCTGCTCTTCCATGAGGATGCACAAGGATAAGGATGTTGCCATTGAGAGACTCCAAACCACTACTGCAGTGTGGTGAATCCAGCAGGATCCCATATATTCACTTCTTCAATTCCTTTTAAGGTGGTATTTTCCTCAGTGAACAAGGGAATCTGGATCTGACACCTAAAAAAGACGGCATTTGCTTTATAACTACATGCCTATATCATTTTAGTCTGAGTACTTCAGTACAAGGACTAGAGATAATCTAATTGACTTCTAAGAAAATTTTTGGCTAAATAACATGTGGATATGAACATAAGTAGCAGGCCCATTTGTGCTTCAACTTGGTGTCTATCCTTTCATCCCAGCTAAGGCTGCCTGACATTTCTTCTTGTATAACCATGTTTTCATTTGAAGCTTGGAGAAACTTTCTGAGATTTCACACTTGTCATCTCTCATGTTACCTTATATTTTAAAAATTGCTAAGACCTTTTCAAAAACAAAAAACAGAAGAAAAAAGAAAAACAAGTGCTAAACAACATTTGAAAAAATGTAGTTGCAAAGCTTTAGAACTCTGTGTTTTGCGGGAACCCTGTGTGGAGGAAGAGTGCGGCTTTTGTTAAGGATAAACCATATTTGTTCATTTTTATTCCCTGTGAAATATATCCACATCCTAAAAATGTACAAGTCTTTGACAAGTAGTAGTTTTACACATACTTCATAAAGACTTGCCAGCATTTCATAGCTGAAATCCCCAGGCAGTTTGTCTTCACTGAGCATGTCCCAGCTCCTTACAAGCTCTGTATGTGGCTGAATTCTATGTGCTTCACAGCCACTGAAAAAAGAAAGTTTAAAAAATGTATTTTGCAGCATAGGGCTATAGGAATGTAATCAGTTTTCCTCTGTAATGGCTGTCCCCATGTGTCCTGAGCTGGAACAGTCCTGGGTACTGGATGTTGCACCAGGGAGCTGGTCTCTCTTGCACTCTCAGTCCACCCACTGCTGAAACAGAGCATCACAGAGCAGGGAGCTACCTAACTGCTGTTGAACAAGGACAAGAGGTAGATCAAGGCTGTAGGAACAGGAAGTATGTAGAAAAAGGTGGATTTTTCTGAAGGAGAACACTAGGTCTAGATGTGGTCAAGGAATAGAGATTGGGACTAAATCAGGGGAATCATAGAATCATAGCATCATAGAATGGTTTGGGTTGGAAGGGACCTTTAAAGGTCATCTAGTCCAAGCTCCCTGCAATAAGCAGGGACATCTGCAACTAGATCAGGTTAGTCAAAGCCCCATCCAACCTGACCTTGAATGTTTCCAGTGATGGGGCATCTACAACCTCTCTGGTCAAACCGTTCCAGTGTTTCACCACCCTCCTAGTAAAAAATTTCTTCCTTATAACTAGTCTGAACCTACTTCTTTTCGTTTAAAACCATTACCCCTCGTCCTATCACAACAGGCCCTACTAAAAACTCTGTCCCCAAGTCTATCTGGGAAGGGCTCAGCAAACTGGGAAAACTGGAAAAGGAATAGGGGGTAGAGCCTGGGAACATCAAGGTGTGCCATAGGTCCAAGCAGTGGGCACGACCATGCTGAGGGAAGAGGTGGGACTGTGTGTGTGCAAAGAAACTGTGCTCAGGGGTGCACAAGGAATGGAATGAGGATCCCATGGACAGAGACTGTGTGCTAGTGCAGAGGAATGATGCTTACTGGAAGAAGTTTGAAGGCTGACTGAAGATTTGGTGAGGGAAAAGGAGTCTGGGGAAAGGAAAAGAGTGAGAATGGGATAAGAATCCCTAAATGGGGCACACTTGGACTTTCTGAGATTTCTATGGTGGCTACAAAGAGCTAGACATGGGACTGGGATAGGACTGGAATGGGACTGGAACAAGAATAGGCAGCTCAAGAGTTCTGCTTAAGGGGCAGAAAAGCTGAACACAACCCTCCTCAGAGCTGCAAACTAAGACCAAAATCTTTCAGCTCAGTCCTTTCTCTGACTACATGTCCCATGCTCTGCTAGTGTACATGTGTGAAATTTGCAGCATCCCTGTTACATCAAACTGCTAATCTCTGCCAGATGCAGTACTGCTGATGAGCAATGAGGTATCTGCATGGGACAGCATGAGGGACTTGCTGGGAAGAGGAGGTCAGCTCCAATCTATTTAACGTGGGTAAAATACAATATCATTTAGTTCTCAAAACTGAGGAAAACATCATGAGATTGGTGAGCTAGATGGTACTCCACTGGCTGTAGTGCACAGTCTGTACCCACACCCCATCCCTGCCCAGGACCCTTCTGCCCTGTCCTGAGTTATTTTCAGGACCCAAGAGCTTTGGAGGTGCCACAGACCCTGTAAGGTAATTGCCAAGGTCCTGACATGGTCCCTACTGGATGAGGGGACCCTCTCCCTAGTATGCTCACCAGAGCAAGGACAAAGCAAGAGGGCCAGAAAGCATTTGGTTGTAACATAAAGGAACTGAAATCCATACCTGGGCAATAGGAAGATCAGAGTATAGTTTCCACTTGTTCATGACTGGAAATAGAAACCCTGGTTTAAATGATTTGCACAGATCCTCACATGATCTTTGCATCAGAGGCACAGATAAAATCCCGTTCTGAGTGACATTCACCTACCTCAGCCACCAGACAACCCGCTTTCTCCCTACTGTCCCCCCACCTCATTCATTTCACATGTTCCAACTTGTGCAACAAATGAGTCAGGGGACATAGCAGACAACAGATGATTTCAGAGCACAATTCTGATACAGCCCCCTGGCAGAGTGGGAAAAATCATATATGACTATTTAATTCATGACTGTAACCTAAGAAAGTGAATGAAAAACCACAGACAACATTAATGCTGGTATTTTGTTACTCTTTAAATCTTTGCCTCTGCAACCCTAGAAATGTTCTGGTGAGAGCTATTAGATATCAGATGGATTTTTTTTTTGTTTGTTTTATTTTGTTTTCTGGTACAACCTAGCTTAGACTGCACCACAAAGAATTGGCTTTATAATCCCAGGGCAACAAGAGCACAAAGGTTCACTTGGATTTCACAGAGATTCACTTGGATTTATCTTTTTTGATTCATTATAGTAAAAATTCTGAAACTACTAATTTACTGTGGTCCTATCCAAAAAGATAGTCATATCCAATTAAAAAAATGATACCCAAAAGACCTAGATTAATTTGTACTTCTGTATGTACTTGATCTGCGTGTACTGGTTCTGTATATACAATTCATCTGTTTTCTGATGTGTGCTTTTCCAGGAGTCCTAATCCTTGAAGATTTTGGAGATCTGCAGTCTGGCCTGGTGGCAAACATGATGCACAACACATGGAACAGTTCTGATACTACAAATGCTCAAAGCAGGGTAGGTTTGTTTTGCAAAGTATGCACACACAGAGAGAGGTTAAAATGCCCCAAATGAGTCACATGTTTTCATTATCCATTGCACTGGGCTGCAAACATTTTCCATGGAAGATAATAATGCAATAGATTCCCAGCAGAAAAGTTCTCTGCAAAAGAAGAAAAACAAAGTTCTCTGCAGAGTACATCACACCAAAGCTGTCAGCCATGCAAGGGTTCATAGAACTGGCACAGTCAGATCAGATGAGTGTTCATTTTCATACACCTCTAATCCCCTTTTGTTCTTGTGGGTTATTATTTGATGGGGATTCTGCATTCTCATTATCTTCTCTTCCACATTCATGATACACTCCAGAGAAAAGTAGAGGTTCTGGAGAGCAATAGAAAGTAATGTCAGCAGACATTTCCTTCCTGACTACAGATATGCTCACTGGATTTGATGAACTACAAAGATTTTTCAAGTATCAGTGACAAGGTTATGATTTCTAAACAAATCCTTAAAATGTCTCTAATTTAGAGACTATCCCCCCATACTACCATTGATTCTTCAAGTACCTGGCTATAGAAGATTTTCCATAAAATACATATGAAGGACACTGAAATATCGTGCTCTACATGATATGGCCAGGAGTCTTGAAGCTTCTTGAACTGCTTGTTGCTGAAGAATTGGAGACAGGGAAAGGCCTGTCTGACAGGGACAGGGAAAGGACTGACAAGATCAGCCTCAAATTTAGCTACTGGCTCCTACCCTGTGCCTGATGTACTGAGACTGGGGCTGATTTGGATCCAAAGTCCCATTAGCCAGTTCATAGAGAGTCAAGATCATAGGACAACAAGCAAGAGAGTCTTCTCAGACTGCATAGTTTTGTCCACTCTTTGATTATGAAGAGGACAGAGGAGTTATTCCCACCATTATTCATCCTAATTTAACTTGCGAGGTTTATGTGTTCCTAGTACTAAACAGAGAGGGAGAGGCATTCACCTAGAAGACTGTTCAAAGCAGAAGGCTGACTTACATACTCTGAGATAAGATCTATCACTCTTCACAGCAACACTTGAGACCCAAGTGCCTGATGCACCAGCGCAGCCAGAAAGCTCAGAGCTTGGAGAAAGTCTGTGAACTCTCCTGCCAGAGTTCCCCTACCTGGAGAACATGTCAGCTCTCCCCAGACAAGTCAACACAGAGGCCTGTGCAGATTGGGCTCAGGTGTCAGCTCACACCCTGAGCTTATTTTGCAATACTAAAGGTGGCTTATGAGCATCTGAGTCAGGCTTCACCTCTGAATCACCTTCTGGAAAGCGCTTCTTACCACTGAGAAGAGAGGTTGAGAGATTTCCCAAGTAAATCACACTTGATTTTGTGACTACCCCCTCCCTTCCACTCACTCTTATTTACAAGTCAGGCATGCTTTTAGCACAGAAACTAAGCTGGAGAAGTTCAGATCCAGATACCCTCAAGGCTGCTAAACAAAGGTTTGAACATCTCCTTAAGTATCAATTGATAGGTCTTCAAACTCAAACAGATTTTTTGGTCTATCAGGCAGTGTTTTATTAGCTCCAGCAAACTGCTGTATTTGCTATTAGTTGTTTAGTTCTGCTGGAAATATGCATATAGTGCCATAAATATGATGCAGTTAAAAAAGGGCCATCTTCTCATACATATTCTCCTCATTATAGAAAATGAAATAACAAGGAAACATCAAGAGCAGAAAAGGATTAGGATACAATTTCTATCAAATCTTCAGCATGCCTTTCACCAACTCCTATATTTTCACTTTGTAGGCACACAGTGTGTAGTACATGAAGTGCAAATGTCATCAATCTACTGTTTACAGTCTTTCTAACCTGAATGGCTAATAAGTTTAACACATTCATTTTTCAGTACAAATTAAGCCTGTCAGAATGACTCACACTTCTATATAAAGGAAGTTCTAAACATATTTAAGGGGAAATTTAGCTGTCAAAGTCAGTTAGTTTGTCAAAGTAAGAGGAATCCCATGTTTCTTTGTAACCTTTCAGAGAACATGGTATTTGGCAGATGCAGACCTGTGCAAAATAAGTTGTTTTTAAACTTGTTTGTATATGTATGTGTGTGTGAAAGAGAGCAATTACAGACTCTGGAGAGCAATTCTGGAGAAGTTGAAGACATACATCTTTGTCCTTTATTACTAGCAAGGGCCTTTCTGTAAGTTAATTTAGCGAGGTCTGAGAAAGGGTTTGCATGCCCATTTTATCCCCCAATTATTGAAGTTGATATACTGAAAGACATTACTGTCCCTACAAATCTTGCGTTGCTGATGTCCCCAGGTATAGCACTACTGTTTGTTGCACTTCAAGATCATCTTTCATCACTAGTTTCTGAAATGTCTTATCTAAATATTGGTGCTCAGAATGATCTTTTCCTGAAAAAAGATCTAGCAAAGCAAAGATCTTGTAAGGTATACGTGGCTAAAAGACAATTCTACTTTATAATTTTTCCAACCAAAAGGGGAAAAATTTAGAACAATGCAGAAGTTCATCAATTTCATTGGTCAGCTAGCTAAGAACCCAATTTTCTGTTCAGGCATTGTTTCAGTGGAAATATTCTGAGCAGCTCTTAATGAGTCCCCTCCCCTCATTGTTGGTGAAAGGAGACTTTAGAAAGATGAGACGACATGCCAAGAATGCAGAGCAAGTTAGTTGCTTCTCCTGCTGTTAGTATATCCCATATCCCATAAAGAAACATGGGGATACTTCCCAAGTCTCTGAGTTCACTATGCTGCATTCAGTCCCTCATTTCCCTGTTCAGACCTGGAGGTCCACACACTATATGAATTGTTGCCTAAAAGGTATGCCAGTAAATGCCAGCATGTCTGTGTCCAAAGCACAGGCCCCTGTGCAAAACCAAAATTCACAGCTTGAAATCTGGTCAGAAAGTATGGACATCATTTGAACCATAAGTGCAGAAGACTTGCAAAAGCCCTGGACCAAAAAGAAAAAGAAACAAGAGGAAGTCTAAGTCTGAAGCATGGTGGTGAAAGCACTGAGCCAGGAGGAGGAGAATGATGGTGTGGGAAAGATGACTTATCACTGGAGAAGTAAGGAAAAAGGAACCAATATCCTTGCTGATACCAGGATTACAGTAGGCAATGTTGCTTCATTCTGGAGGGGTTGATAAGGAGAGTCTCAAGCTCCTTCCCCCAAACTCCACTTCTGGACTACAGTCCACATCCCTGAACTGAGGTTATTTTAAAAAATTCTGAGAAATACAGGAAGTCTGAGGTACCTAGGAAGAAGTCTAGTCTACATTCTAAAGACAGGCTGCCCTCGCCTCCAGGTTACATACATAAACTTCTTCAATTTACTGCCCTTAGGAAGCCCAGGCATGCCCCCTAGGCAAGCTGGATCACTCAAAACAGTTGGAGCCTTTCCCTAGATGCCTAGAAAAATAGCCAGTGAAGGTATAGTTCATGCTGAGTATGGGCCTTGTGATTTGCATTCATAGTCTTTAAACATCAATAAGCCATCTGAGTCCTTCCTTAGCATCTTGTGACCTTTTGTGGATTTCAGCCCTTGTTTAACCATTAAAGCAACATGTCACAGCATGCAGGTGGAACTGCAGAGGGACGTCAATCTTTGACTTTTCCTTCTTCTCACCATCCCTTTCAAAGAACAGGAAATTTTCAGTGAAAAATGTCTTTGCTTCAGGATCATGAGATCGCTTTTTAATCCAATAGAGGATTAAAGTAAGATGCATGTTAATGATGAAGCTAATTAACTAAGTTGCTAAGGATCAAAGGTAGTTTTAACATGTTGCTGTCCACTTTATCTGTGGGCAGGTAATGTTGAATTCACCCACTACTGGAATTCTTGCACTTCTAACGGCACAGTTGATCTCTCCACTTCCATTCAGAAGACGCTAAATCAGATGGTGTCCTGAGATGGGTGGGCACAACATCCTTTTACAAGGATAATTTTTGGTCAAAATTGGAGCCCACTTTCAAGCCTACTTTTCTTTGAACTCTCTATCTCTTCTGCCTGAGAGTGTTAATAGGCTAATATGACAGCAACAACAGGTCATGAGAGATTGCTGTTACCTAATCAAAAGAAGAATTGCTTTTCCAAAAGATTATATTTAGTTCCTTTTTGGAGGAAGGGAAAGGAAGCTTAGAATCAAATGAACTGTTTCAGGTCAGGCCAGTCACCATGGTAACAAATTTTTCTGATATTAGAAAGTATCACTTGGGAAGTGTGGTTAGTATAATAGCATCATGGATCATTTTCATATATTCACTTTAGACTTAGGTCTTAAAGGAACTATCTCCTTTCCTTCTGAAAAAGACTGTGACATACTGTTGTCTGTGCAACATACAGATCATAGGTGCAAAAAATTGTGCATATCAAAGAAACCAGACAATCTCAGTCAAATACAGGCCTTCAAAATTTTGGCTGGCAGAAACCCAGACTTAACTACCTAGTAGCCTGACTGACACACACAGCTGTCGTAGACCCTTTTTCCCCAATGACTACAGTATAACAGTATTTGTCTGCTATTTTGCTATAATTAGATGCATAGATGCAGATTATTTCTGCAGAGCAGAATATTACCTTGAATAGTGACTGTATTTGAATTGTTTCATTTCTTGTCACATTAGATTGAGCTGTATTTAAAATATGCTGGATTTGCTTTTAACAGTAAGGATAAATATGTAATTTGACTACACTCGGGGATTTTCAGTCTGTAATGTCATTCTTTTCAATTTTTCCTCTCTAGAGGTAGGCACATAGCTTCTAAAAGTGCTTGAAAAGAGCTGCTTAATGAGATGGTGGATTCTTAAATTAAGCCCTTTGGAGGATTTGCTCTGATGACATGAGAAGTGTTGGATTCAGTGCAGATATTAGGGATGAAATCTGATGTGTACAAGGCAGAAGGTTAGACACACCTATAAACTGCAATGAAAGTATTGAAGATTCTTCCCTGTCAGCTAAACAAGTCCAAAATTCATGACGGGACGAAAGAGATCAGTTACCTCAACTTCCAGCTCAATCTAAACATTACACTGCAGGATAAAGCAATGTACCACAAATACATAAATATGTATCTTACACTTTTTTATACAGGGGATTAAAGAAAACTTTTCATTGGCTACCATACTGTGAGAAAGAGTGAGCCAAATTCTGATTTTTCTTTCATCCATGTTAAGCCGTGAGGTGCCAAGTGAAACTCCTTTAGGGTTTACAAGCTAGTAAACTGATCTCAGGATACAGCCCAGTATATTGCATGAGGTAATGCTCACCTATATAGCTGGCTGGAGAGTTTCCTTATGGACCAGGGAAGAACTGCTCAGTCTGTACAGGAATCACCGGGTGAAGCTCCGTGGCCTCTGTTCTGCATTAGGTCAGACTAGATAATCAGAGTGCTCCCTTTTGGCCTTGAAATCTATGAATCTATTAAATGAAAACAAATGTTACAATTAATCAAGCTGCTTTTCCTCTGCTCTAACCCACAGGGTTAGTCATGAAAAATTGACTTCTCAAGACATGGTTCTTTATGGCGATTTTGAGTGTTCTTTGGTGCAACACTGCCATGAATAAAGACACAAGAGCTGTCAATCTTTCGGCTTCATTTTAGCATCAGTTACCTGCCGGAACTGAAATCCTGAAACCCTTACTCTGCTCTGGCTTAGCTGAAGCTTAACTCAAGTTAGACCTTTGGAAAGTCTGAATAAGTAATTTCAGGGACTGGATGCAGTAAGTGCTGTTAGGCTGGTAACATACAGACATGTGTCTGTCAGCTGCAGCCTGCAACAGCAGGATGATGAATAATAACAAAGGACATACGTCACACATGTGGGCAGAGTTTAACCTCCTACAATGGAAACCCTGTTGCATCATTCTCATGTAGAGGATTGAATGATTATAACTGTGTAAGTGTAAACAGGATACATGTCATATATCTTTACCTGGATCCTGCACTCATTATATATTTGGCATGGCTGTAAGCCATATCCAATGTGTGCTGCAAAACTTGAGACCCATCTGTGGGAACACAAAGCACATAAAAATACAGATGCTTCCATTGCACAGTAAAAATATGACATCTTAACAATCCTACCCAACGATTAAGCTATCCTGAAAATAACTATTCTAAGTCATATTAGTTGCTCAGTGTAATGGTTCAACTTCCTTCTATGAATAAAAAAAGAGGAATTGTTAAATCTATTTATCTGACATGTTGAGTAATTTGCTAACAGTTGAAACCAAACAAAACATACAAGCTGCAAGACATACACACTTTCGTTACAAAATGTGATCTTCATTATCACATAAAGCCTTCAAAAATGGGACTTTTGAAGCTGAAGGTTTACTATATGCAATGCTGGTTGTTTATTGTGCTTGATATAATGATCTGAGTAAAGATCTTTGCACTGAGGATAATCTTTTCAAAGAAATTTTCAGAGCTTATTTTCCAGACGAGATATAAAGTGAAAATACATTCTTCCTCCTTTTTTTTCCCCTCATACTTATATATCTACCAGCCTGTACTATTTTGAATCACCATAATAGATTAGAAACTTTCAGTTATTCTGAGACAAAATAGAAAACACCACTCATGAAGTTGGTTGAATATGAAAAAATATGCATTATTTCATGTTTAAATGTATTACAGTTAAATTTTGCTGTCATTATTTGGGCTTAAGCATGTGAATTACCAAACATGCTGGTAGAATATGACCTGACAATTCACTGGGGTGAGTTTGAAATGGCAACATCTGTGATTATCAAAACTAGGAATGACTGATGCAGGCTTTCCTACCAGATTAAATAAAACCTTCTAATATGACTATCGTCTAAATGAACATATCATTATATGAATGATTCAGAAAGTTTTAGCATTTGTACTGAAGTGACTTCATGTGTTGCATCCTATGATCTGTGACAAAAGGCAGAGCTTTGGTGCCCACACGTAGCCATTTTGCATTTTTTTTAGGTGTCATAGGTTGTCTGAGACATCTACATTGGGCCAGCAGAAATGACCTGCCTCTTCTGATGATACAGCTGGAGGCCAGACAGGGTTCTCTAGAGCATCTACCATGGCACTAGACATCAAAGTTTAGTCAGGTATATTGAGCCTGAGGCATCCAAGTTTGCACCGTATTAACAGAGATCTATTCGATACAGTCACCAGAGTCTGGAGGGTGACTCAACTTGTCTGATTGTAGACAGATAGTGGCTAAGGAGCCAAATCACTCACTGAGTCTGAGTGACTGAATTAACCAGATCTCCACTGACTATAACAGGAGTCTAGATACCTAGTTTATGTGTAGATGGGTATGCATGGGCATATGGATTCTTAATCTCAAATGGCTTGCCAACCATAGGGCTCAGTACCACTGCTCAAAACATTTAGTGTCATTTCAGATACCTAGGGAATCACTCATGGCATCTAACTAGTTTTCAAGAAAGGCTAATGTCTACCATATGTTCTGCATTACACCTGCCATTGTTATGGGGATGTTTCAGACACATAACACCTTGCCTTCCTTCCATAATACCTTCAGCAACTGTGGATGCATTCCAGATTGCAAAGACTACAGCCCCTAATAAGGACTAAGCATGCTTAAGGTAACATTATATGCAGAACTGGGCAATTAATTAACCAATTGCTCAGCCAGTCTGGGTGTTGGGAAAAACTCAACTCACTAGAGCCTTTAGCCAATGGCAATCACCATCCTTCCCATCCATCCATCACCACACTCATTTAGTGGTATTTTAAATCTTTCCTGTCCATGACTACATTGACAAAATAGATTATCAGGGGCAACGAACCTCAGACTGCCCAGAAGATGGTCAAATTAATAACTGGAAGGGGGTGCTCCGAAATTGTCAAGGGCAATCAGAATTAATGCTTGAAAGGAAATAAAACCAAGCAGATGAAAACCAAGAAACTGGGACTTCCCTGAGGGATGACGAAAACACTTTAGAATAATGGCCCAATTATTTAATTCTGAATTTCAGTGAAAATCCTATAAAAGTACTTAAAACACCCCCATTAGCACTAAATGAGCTCATCTTGATTAATGTTATTGAAACAATTGCCAAAGGGTTTAGTAATGATTAAGTCTTTTATCTCAGGTGATAAATTCTTAACATTCTACTAGCTACATTAGGATAAAGTATAAAAATAAAAGTTTATTTTAATTTTAATTTTTCTAATTTATTATCTTCTTTCTTCACCCTTCAATCAGACCCAATAACATGTACACATTTCCACCCTAATCTTAGTAAGTGTTGTATAGAAAAATTACGCAATAATTTTCCCACTGCTTCAGATGGGTACTTAGGTGTTCTTCCCACTATGTTTGAGCACTATTCAAGGCACCATATTAGAAGATTAATCTAACAACTCTTAACAGTTAACAGCATGGGATGGGCTCAGTAAGATAGTGTGACCTGCTGTCTGACTGCATCTCTCTCTTTACGCTGATCTACCTTAGACATCTTCATCAAATGCCTCCATTTATGTGGATGAATCCCAGTCTTCAAACCCTGCGTAGGCATGCAATTAGAGTAAGAATCCAAGCCCAGCTGAAGCCATTAAAAAGACCCCTGTTGACTTCAATGCTGAATTTGCCTAGGCTTTACTGTACTGGTAACTGAGAATCATGTTTGATAGTTTTCACATCCTTCCCACAGTGTCCTGGCCTTTCTCTCTCAGGGCATCAAAAGAACAAAATTGGTACAAAGTATGGCTTTTGTCTGTGGCACACAGTGAAGGAGCTAGGACATGTGAGTTCTGCACCACCCAGGAGCAAGTCTTCTCAGATGTGGAGAAGGTTTGTCCTTGCCCACCTTCATCCCCACCGGGACAGCAGGGAGAGAAGCTGAGGGCACAGCCATAGTGTTGCTTTCCTCTGCCAGCACCGGTTATGGGCCACGGCAGAGAAAGACATGCTGTCTTTCCAAGGTAGTTCTGCTGCCACTGTGGATCATGACAGCCAGGGAAACTCCAGCTGCACTGTCTGCAGAAGCTGAGGTCTCACTTTCAAATAACTCTAAATGCTCAGAACCTTGCTATGTAAGTGCCATTTGCAGAGGACAAAATACACAGGAAGTTTTTATTTGCATGGGTCAAACCTCAGAGTGCACAGCTAATCACCTTCTTTGAAGAACTTCAGAAGTTCTGATTCCTTTTCCTTATATATGTGCTTCTCATGTACTAAATCCCTTCCTTCCCACCATCTCAATGATGAGTGCATATTGGTGTCACTTTGCTGCTGCTGGGTAAGAGTTTTGATGTCCTTCAGGTTCAAAAGGTGTGGTGTGCATGTCAGAACACCTTGAGAAGGTCCTTAGAGTCCTTACTTACTTTTCTCAAGTTCCTTTCACATGTCAGCAGGCATTTTCCTTCAGTCAGGGCTGAGAGCAAACTATGACTCATGAGTACTCAAGCTGTGTTGCACTGAGAATGATAGGAGGCTGCTTTTCCTTATCTTCTCTGTTACAGGCTCTTCTGGCTGCATCAGGGCACACTGAGGTTTGCTCTTGAACAGACATAAAAGGGAGATTTGGGAGGTGTTCTTCTCCTGTGCAGTCAGATGAGCTGTAGTCCTTATCGCTGAGTAATTATACAAATATCTCTGTGAAATCCCTTGGAGACAGGTGCAGACAGCACCATTGCCCTTCTTTGTATAGATGGCATCTCCTCCTCAGAGGTACTGGGAGTATGGTGCCTGTGTGGCAAGGAGATCTAAGGATCTCCCACCCTCAGGTAGACACAATGGACAGAGCTATAGGCAACCCATGAAAAGCAGACACAGTGGACTTATAGCCACCAACTGCAATCCACATCCTGCATGAGCATGCACAGCCTCTGGTGAAGCCTGCATGGCCACAGATGGGCTGTTCTACCTGGTTACAGCATGTCTACATGGGCCTCTGTCACCCCTCTGCAATGCACTGCGGACCTAGCTTCACACCACAAAGTGCCTCCAGCTCTTCATCCAAAGCCCTGTAGACATCGGTACATTCTTGTGTTTTCACAAGTGGCACATAGGGCAACCCATCATGGATGGATACAGCAATACACAGGATAAGGGTCCTGTTAGCAACTCCCTGTAGTGGCACCAAGAAATGCTGAAGTGGAAAGAAAAAGGTGGCCTCAATCCCGTTAGGTTTCTTGGCCAACCAGCTTCCACATATTGTTATCAGGTTGTTAGAGATGCTGACAAAGAGCCCACTTGATCTGAAGTGACCTTAGTTCAAAGAAGGTTTTCGATGCTATTTGTGTGCCTGTATATAGAACAACTCTTGGTCTGTACAAAGGGAAGTGACAAAGAAACCTGAGCCTGTAAATGCAGATCTGAGAAATAATAACACCAAGAGTTTTCATGAAATAAAAATAAAACCAAACAAGTTTTAATTACTTTCTCTGACTTGAGTACTTTTTTAAAAAGTTACTTGTGAGTTGTGCAAAACCTCTGGTTTTCTACTTCATGACATTTCTTTGACAACTTGAAAGATCTCATGAATTCTCTGGAAATGTATAGAGTGAAATGTCCTCAAGTTTCACAGATCTTTTCATCCCACATTTTGCAACATGTAGCCGTTATTAGATAGCAGTTTGCAATTTGCTTGTTTTCACCAAAACTTTTGCAAAATGTCCTTATTTGTTGCTGCTGAAAAACCCCATTGAAGTTTCAGTAGTTTCTCCTTATGTGACAATGAACTGGCAGCAACATGTGCTTTCTTGCAGCTTTCTGGAAAATATCACCTACTCTAGTTCACAAACTTTGACTCCTAAGGACTCATTTGGCCTCTGAATTTAGTTCTCTCTGGCTTTATTTAGTCTCTTTAGTCAAGACACTTTTCTCTTTCTCACTCATCTTGCCCCTCTCTCCCTTATCCAGTTTCTCCTGCTCAAGGATGTTTTTCTTCTATCCAAAATGAAGATTCCCAGTCCTACAGGTGAACCCTGTACAGACCACAGGAGTCTGTTCAGCCACATCCATACTAGCAAGTTAAGTAGAGCCAGAACACAAGCACAGATGCTCATCATCTGAACAAGAGAATGGCTACAGCAGTGCCAGGACCATTTCTGACCTGGGCCAGCCAGCATCCTCCAACCAGTTCCTGGGCATAGCTAGGGAGGTCACACAGTGGAGGGACTGGACTAGACCAGGGACTATTCACTAGCCAAGTCAGATGCAGCCACCCTGTTTTGCAGGCAAAGAGACTTTAACAGTATGGACATTGCCAGATGGCTTCAGGGACAGAGAATGAGGCCTCAACAGATATACTCTCGGGGTCCCAGTAGTCCCTTCTCAGAAACTCTGCCCTGCTGCATTCGTGCAAACAAAAGCAGGCGTACTGGAGGCTGTTAACCTGTTCTGCTCATTGAATGTGTCTCCATGCTTTGAAAGGACGTGCCCACATAAGCCTGTGAACAGGCCCATGAACACTGTTTGCAAATGCAGGTGTTCCTCTTTCGATTTCACTCTGGCATAGGTTTTCTTGAACCCTCCTCCCCATCCAGCCACTCTCCACGCCAACAAAATACCCTTCAGTGTGGCTGGCTGGATTGTGCCAAGCGACTACTGCTAGTGTGGTGCTGGTAATTCCCATTGAGAAGTAATGCTGAATTTGACTGTAGGTGTTTTTCCCCAACTAAAACTAGCAGGTCTGTGCTTTCAGCATGGGGGGAAGGGACGTGTGAAAAAACAGAAGAGCCCCATTCAATTGCACAAGCTTCATGAGCAATTAGTAACTCAGAGGGGAAAGAAATCATGAAGCAAATCATAGGAAATGGCAACGGAGCTGCAAAGATGACATCATAGTTTATTGGAATTATTTAAACATCTTAGACATATGTGCAAAGCTCAATGGAGAACTCCAGCACTACATGCCAGTGTAAATCAGCTTTTCATTCAGGATCAAGTCAAAAATCCTTCTGACTTCATATTGGAGCGCTTTACTCATCTTTTTATACAAGGCATCTAAATAAAGCCTCTGTCACAATTAGCTGTGCTGAAACAACCTTGGGTATCACATGATGATGCATATGCTTTAGCTGATGTGCATCCGGAGAGAAAGCTAACCAGAACCACAGGATATTTCAGACCTCGAGGGGAGGGAAGTGAGCAACTCTGCTGTGGAAAGTAGCTGGAAGTTATCCAGCTTCCCCAGGCCAGTCAGTCATGAATATCCTGCTTTGGCCACAGAGGGGTTGTGGAGGAAGCAGGCTCACAACAATTGGGAAAGGTTTGTAACCACAGGAGTCAAATGAATGAAGCCAAGAGGCCGCCAAGTGATGCAATTCATGGAAAAAAAAAAAAAAAAAAGAAAAAAAAAAGAAAAAAAAAAAGTCCTCAGCTCCTACACAGGAGCATTCATCATTCACTGTGACCTTCCAGGAATGTGCTGACAGACACAAAGCGTTTTGTGTGACATTGTGCCAGTGAACTGGGATGACTGCTGCTCGCTGCATTGTTTCCTAACAGCCGGGCACCATCTTCTGGAGGCTGCAGAGACTGTCCCCGCCGCTCCTGCGGCAGCGCGGGGTGCGGGGGGGGGGGCGTGGGGGGATGGTGCACCATCCCTTTGAAAGCAATTTAGGATCTAAAAAAACCCCCAAAACTGTGTTCAGACCTCATATTAAAACCAGCCGCTGCCTCAGTTAGGCACAGGCGCCTGAGTGCCCGAGAGGGGTGTTGGAAGGGAGGGGGGTGGTGCTGTACTGTGAGGGGCTGGAGCTGGGGGAGACCTCTCCAGAATGTCCTGTCTGCGGGGTGGCTGGCAGCCATCGGCACAGCACAGCCACCGCTGGACAGGCAGAGAAGGAAAAAAGAGTGTATTACAAAGAGAACAAAGTGCGTTTCTTACCTTCGTTGGGCTTTCCTGTATTTTCCAGAGACAAAGATACATCTGTCTATTTGTTGGCCCGAAGGAGGATCGATTCGATCCACCACCTCCAGGTTAGCTGCCTTTGCTGCTGCTATGGTACTTGTAGTGCTGGCAGCAGTAAACTGGTATCTCCTTAAGCCACCAGGACCTGATATCAATTACTTCTCCCTAGAAAATTTAAGAGTAAAATACACTTTAATTTTAGGTGCATTTTATGAAGAAAAAAGAAAAAAAAAAAAAAAAGAAAAGGAGGCTTATATACTGGATACAGGCATATATGGTGACTTACACTGAAATTTAGAAGGGAAATTAGAGGCATTAGGCCACCATTTCCCACTGACACATCCATTAGGCTCTTTAGGCTGTTTTGGCTATGCCATACTTTATTTCTGCTTCCAGAGCTTTACACTGCTATGTCCCCACTGCTGCAGCATCACCTGAGAAAAAATGCTGTCCCCACAAGCCCACAGACACGTCCTGCTCCCTGCTCATGGTCACCTGTCAGGAAAGGGCAAAACCCAGAGCTTCAACATCCTGCAGGGCTGTGGGATGAAGGCAGCGAGAGGAGGAGGAGCACCCAGACAAGTTGCCATCTTGACAAGCAGCCACTTCACCAGCTTCTCACATGGATGGAAAAGACTGCTGAAGGCACAGGGGAGGGACAGGTATGGCGACTGAAATTTCCCTGAATTTTCATTGTAGGAAAACCCTTAGGGTGGCCCCAACATGGCTCTATGCCATAAAGACACAAGCAGTGCTGTACACAGCACTGAGAAATACAAGCACTTGTGTAAAACCAGTAGCCAAGTAAATATTTTCTGAGAGCCTCAGTCCACACCAAGAAGTTCAGCTCCCAGAGCTGTGTCTGCCAGGAAAATTCAGAAATGCTGCCAAAATCACTCTGCCAGCAAAAGTGGTACAGGAGGGGACACAGTTGGGGTGGCAGGCATCTCCCTTTCAGCTGTGCCTCTGCTGGGGACTTTGCCACCCTGGGTGCTGCCAGTGAGGCTGTAGCAGCATGGTGTTTACAGACACCGCGTTGCCAGGGCACACTCTGCTTCCTTACAAGCAGAAGATGTGGCATTGGAGGGTTAGAGGTCATATCAAGCCATGCTTAGTGCAGATGACAGCGTCTCATTCTTCAGAAACATGTCCAGCGCCCTCTTCATTTCCTTCTAAGTGGGGTAAATTTTATTCCCCGGTGATGCACCAGGCAACAGATTGTTGGTTTGGTTATGCCCCCAATGTCATCTCTCAGACCCTCTTTGTAGAGTCCATTGCTCTCCTTTTTCTGCCTTTTCAGACACTAACTCAGTACAACATACATTTGCCTGAGTGCGAGTGTATTTTGTTCTCCCCTGTGCAATGCTGTTGTCCAAACTCTTAGACTCATTCAAAGAAATTAAATTATACCTGCTCCAATTTATACCTGCAAAATTCTTAAGTCCCAAGCCCTTTGAAGTCTGACACACATCTTGCTATTCTGCTCTTATTAAAACAGAAGTCACATATTTTAGCTGAAGGACAATGCCATAGGTACCACAAACAGAAGTGTCTAGGCATCTGGGTATATCTGTGAGCACCTGGGTACAAGCTGCTCCCCATCAGTTGAAGGGTGGCTGGGCAGCCAGAAGGTTTCCCCACCCTCCTTTTCTATTACCTTTCCTGCAACCCTTCCAGCACATCACATCATGCAAAGGGAGAGGTAGAAGAAGGAGTAATGCAGGGGCATGTGGCATTATGCTGCCCTTGGCACCGTGGTGTCTGCCTTGCTTTGGCTGCCAGGAGAAGAGAGGTTGTCATGCTGCATCTATGGATGGTGCAGCCTTCGCTGCACAGTGCATCTGGCTGCTGTTGGCCAGACCTTGTTCCTGAGTGGACCTGGGGCTCCGCAGCCTCCCAGTCAGGAGAGGAGTGGAGCCTGCCCAACAAGGGGAATGGACGTGGGTAGCAAGGTCCTGGAGATCCTGACCGTGGCTGGGGTTACGCACTGCAGGATTCCAATACGTCTTTCTGGATTTCAATACAGCGACTGGAATAGGTTCATTTGAACAAGAAGAAATAAAATAATCAGTGACAGTAAAAGGTACAGGGAGCTGCTGGCTCAACTGTGTCCTCCACAGAGATGGTGGGTCACCTGGCCAAAGCCAGAGAGAGGACACAGTCAGGTGATATGAAGACAAAGACTGGGATGGTAAGGAGCCAGTACAGGAATGAGTGTAGGATTATGGTCCAGGCTCAGAGAGGTAGGATGTGGGGAAACAGTTGGAGGAAATAATAGATGCTATAACCCTTTAATAAAAAGAGAGTAGAAGATGCCAAGATAAACTTACTCCTCTGTCCTTGCCTGGAGCTAAATTTTCAGGCCATCCAGGTGTTGAAATGATCAGTCAGGCAGAGATAAAGGATTCACAGCACCTCTGTGTAGCACTGTCGCTGTAAAACTGAGTGCTCAGTGATGTCCAGTGTGCCTTAGACAAGCATTTGAGTTTTGCACTTCAAAACCAAACCCGCTGCTTCATTTCTCACAGTCCAGCTGCAGCCCTGAGTCTCCCACCGCTGCTGCTGGCTGCGGTCACAAGGCTGTTCCCATGCCCCTCGCTAGCTTGCTTCTTGGCATACACTTCTGGGAACGGCTATCCCTGTGCCCCGTGTATCTGGGAGCATGTCATCCTGGGCAAGTGCCTTATACCCTGTATGCCGCAGATCAGACTTACTGGGAACAGTTCCCAGGGACTTCCTCAGTAATTGACCAGTGGTCTCTTACAGTGTTTATTGGAAAATGGGGAGACAATCAAAGCAAACCTGTAGAGAAGCATAAAAAGATCAGATCTAATCTAAGCCATGGGTAAGAGCCTGGCTAGACAGTAAAAGCTTCCAGTTACAATTCATTTAAGAGACTAACTTCCTTCTATTCAGTGCCTGATGCAATAGCTGATTTTTATGAGATAATCAGCCAGAGCTCTCCAGTTATCTCAGGGAAGGCTTCACCTCCCAGTGAGCAATGAAATACTAAACCCACCTGGTGTCAAATGGCGTAATTTAACTGGTGGTAGTTTGCACCAGTGGATATCAAAGAAAGATCTGACTCGGTAGCTGCCAAGGCAATGTTAGTGAAAGGTAGTATCTGTCCACTACATAACTGTGGGTTGTGGCAGCATGGCACCAGAAAGTCTATGAAATAAAGAGTATTGTCAGCTTGTGTGGGACTTTCATCCCCAGGTATCCCAAGCCTTTTATGCTTGCTACATCCTGTGAATCATTCCTCCCTATATAAAGACAACAGAGTTGTGTCCACCTTTGCAAGACAAAGACTAGACCCCCACAAGCACTTCACTGATTTATGCTGAAGGTCTAGAAAACTGACACAACGCTCTATAAAAACAAGGTTATGGATATTATGATTTATCAGAAAAGCAGGGCTACCACATTTTCTTTATCATAAAATCAAGGCATAACACATTCAATAATTGCCAATGTCTTTTTTTCTAATTCCACACATGTTGAGACATGGAAAATTGGGTATGGGAAGGTTTTTTAAGGAGGAAATTACATCTTAAATTTTTTAGTATATTTCCATAACTTCCAAGCTTTTCAAGAGTTCCTGATGAATTAGAGGATCTCAGTCCTGAGAGCTAAATTTTAACGACCATAAAAGGACTTAAATTTCAGATGATGGGTGCTCAGCCATTCTGAAATTCAGGCGTTATTACAGTGTTTCCAGTTAGGCACCCAAAGTCATTAGTCACTTCTGAAAACCTTGGCATAGAGTAAAAGAGAAAATCTCCAACTGAGCTAACATCCTTCATGTACAGTCTCGTAAAACAAAAACTAGAAAAAATGTCCTAAAGCCCATGAGTGAGTCAATCTCATTCATTGTGACTGTGGTAAGCTGTAAATTATTTTTATTTAATAATAGCTAATACCTGGCTTTTACACAGCTGCTTTTTTTTTTATCAGTGGGCTATAAATGTATTATAATCTTTAAATGCAGCATCGTGGAGCCATTAGTACAAGAATTTAGTCAGTGTAGACAGACCATCATAGCAAAAGAATCCGGCTAAACAAAATATACACCAAAGTATTTGCTCCTTAGAAGACAATGGGAAATTTCAAGCAGGCAAAAATTCTGATGCCTTTCTCACATATTATTCTTGAGAAATCATTTCTCAGTCAGATCAAAGACAGTTGTGTTATTATTTCTTTCTCCAGTTTCTTTTGGTTCCTCCTACCAAGCCAAAGGGAAGGAGACTGTATCACACATCCCAGCATCAGGTTTTCTATCCTGTCCTTCAGAGCAAAAAGGCAGGAGGTTGCACCATGGTTGCAGTGTCTCCCAGGACCACGTGCAGAGCGGTTGTTTAGGCATTTACCCAAGGTTGTATGTGAAACAATCTCCTGGCCCGTAAGCCACAGGAATTGATTCAACAGCCAAGGGGCCAAAATCATCCTCAGCACCACTCTCAGCCTGGGGTATTTAAATATTGTGGGGTACTTATTGGGGTACCAGTAGTTTGACTGCAGGAGTGGACTTATTCAGGATGTGCCAGCATCATGTTTCTGCTGGCCAGGCATGTTTTACCATGGAGCAACATGCTGCCAGCCAAGCTACTGCATGCCTGCATAGGCCTGATCAAGCAGAGGAGCCCTTTGGCAGATTGGTCTGACTTTTTCCAATTCAAAAGTTTCAACCTTACACAGACAGCAAGCACCAGCACTGGGCTGTGACACAGAAAAGCCAAAGTGGTGGTGGTTGCCCAAGCAGGGCCGTGTTTCATCCAGCACAGTAGGTCTGTGCCAGATCCATCACCCTGTGGCTTAGATAAGCCCCAAACTGAGCCTAAGTTGTACTGAGCTCTACTTCTCTCATCACAACATTTTTTCTGTCTGGGGCCAACTTTCCTGAACACTCTTACACAGGGTTGAAAGTATGTACAAAGCCAGGCTAGAGCTGCAAAAGGAGCTGGTCATCTGGCTCCTTTATGAGGGCTTTACAAAAGTTACTTTATAAGTATTTTTGTAAGTGATGCTATACAGCTTTTCTGCACATACCCGTTGAATCATTACTCCTAGCTAAAACTGGTTTCTGGACTGGGCAGGCTGAGGGTTGATTTAGGTGGGGCAGCTCCAGCAATTTTCAAGAGGTTAATAAATAAAGTAAGTCCTTGTGAAATCTTTGCAGAAAGCCTTGGTGCCATGAGCAGCTATCATTTTGTTCCTGCCAACCCTACAGCTGAGCCTCCTGACAACAGAGAAGCAGATGAGCATATAGGCAGGATCAGGCCCAATGCAACCCCATCTCACAGTCCCTCTTAAATAAAAACAGATCCTGACACTGGCACGCAAAACAGGCAGGTCTTAAGGAAGGTAAGAATAAAGAATCTAGGAAGAGAACACAATTTAAAATGCAAGCACAAGCCTCCAGGAAAGAAGGAGGGAGAGGTGGATGCAAAAGAAAAGAGAAATACATAATAGGCAATAATCCATCCAAAATACCAAAGCAAATGTCCTGGATAGATGCAGCAGTCAATACAATTTTCTGGATATTTTCTTTCTAGCCCAATCCTAGAATACTGTGGCTATGTGTTAGTTTTATATATTCATTTAACAGTCAAACCAACCCTCTGTTTCATTTTTACCTAGCTTTAGAAGCTGGAGTTTCATTTGCTTTGCAAATAAGATTTTCTTTTAATGTAAAATGATTCCAGATTAAAAAAAACAAGCCCACACCTGACAAATTGTCACATAAAAACTTTAAAAAGCATTTTAAAGAGTTAAGGACTACAATATACTTGTATAGCCCATCATTAAAATAAATATTACTTTTTCATCCCTAAGTACAAACTATTAAATAGTCACGACAAAATATTTCGCCAGAAAGGAACATAAAAATTGTTATCCCCCTCCTGAAAATAGGCAATGGTTTTATTTGACTTATGTGCTTATACCTATTGAATTCAAGAAGTGTTTGCTCACCACTGTGGAAGGTCATGCATGTGGTTATTACTAATATATTTCAATCAGTTTCACAGGTAAATCAGTAGGTGGCTAATTTGACCAGACATCTGAAATTTTCCAATTTTTTTTAGATTAAGAATTGCAATCAGAGTATTATTTTCAGGAACAGTTATTGCTGTTATCTGCAGTATACCCCACCAAATGCTCTCTCTTCAAAGGCGGTATTTAGAAATTCACATTAGCTGAAACTCTACCTCTGTGTTTGTCACCAGTACATTGTGGAAACGTTATCCCTGGGTCAACACTCATCTTGCTGAATTTTAATGAATGGTGTGAGCCCTTCTGATTTGCATAATAGCCAATGTTTTCAAATCCAGCTGGAGCTAACACCATATTATCCCCTTTCACAGGAGTACCTGGGTAGCAGTGACCTGGACACCTCACCGTTGCCATTATTCAGTGGATGTGATAAGTGCTCAGAGCTTCTGAAAACCAGCCTGCATTTAATAGGTAGCTAAAAATACATAGGCACAGGCTTGCTTGTGAGCCGGAACCCTTTAGCTGCTCCACCCTGCCTACACGCCAGTGTCCCCAGCTCTTTCACCTTCTTCTTGGTGATAGGGGTTTGGAAGTGGTCTGATACAGAACTGCATCACTGTCACTTAGCAACCTTTGCTGTGTTCCCTAAATGAAGTGTTTTATTGAGGAATTCATGCAAATACGGCATTTATAACCAAATCAAAGGCTTTTTCCCTCTGTCACCAGATAATTAAAGTATAATAATTAAAGTTTAAAATAAACCTGTGAGGGCTGTTTCTCACTGATAGAAATAGAAACTAGGAAAAACTGATCTAAGGTTCTGCTGCCAGTTACTGCGATTGTATTTACCTAATTTTTAACCTCTTGCCTGCTTGTTGTGAAAGGACATTGCTGAGCTGGGGGGTTGCCAGGAACAACCGCCTTGGAAATTGCCTGTTGCCAGAGCCTCCATCAAGCCTTAGCTACACTTACAGTTTACTACAGTAAGAACAACTTTAGTGGGAGATGTGGTTGTTTCCTGACTTATTTATATCAGTGCAACTTTTAGGTTGGATGAATTTCAGCATTACGGTTTATGCCCCTTTTTAATATAAATAATAATGATAAAGTATTGTTAAGTATACACGTGAAAATTTGAAGCAACATAGCTGCATGAGAGTCTTGTACAGATTTAACAATACACATATGGGTAATGCAGCAATATTTTTTGCATATACCAAGACAGTGACTATTTAAAAATATGGCAAATAGCCCTGAATGTCTGAAAATGGCTATAACTGCATGCTCCTCTACTGACCAGATTGGGGGTGGTGGTCATCTCTCTGAAACTCTTGACCCTCTCCACCAGCAACCAGCCCACCCTTGGCTGCCTCTCCCTTGGCTGGTAGAGACAGTTTGGGGTGGGGAGAGAAACTGAGGCAGGGCTGCATGCAGCTGGAGACAGCTTGTACGGTGGGTCAGGGAGCAAGGAGGGCCTTGAGAGGACCATGGGGGACCATGGATGCTGGGTGTACAAACCAGGACGTTGGTGCTCAGTTCTATCAGCAAGAGTCAGGCTACAGCTGGGACTGAAAGCCAAGAGCTGGCTAAGCTGGCTGCATGGGCACAAGTCCTGCTCAGCCCTCCTTGCAGGAGGGAGTCCCCACCCCCCGCTGAGAACTTCCCGCTGAGCAGCCCGGGAGGCACCGAGCAGGAGACACAGGTGTGTCAGGCTCTTCAAGTGATTTTTTTCCCACAAGACAGCACTAAAAAAGGAAATGAGAAGCGGCCTCCTTCATGGCTGAGATTCGCTCTGGAGGGCTGCTTCTTGCCTGCTGCTCTCCTCCTATGTTGCAACACAGGAAATTTGCTTCTGCTAACACCTGGTGTTGTTTCAAACAGCCAGATGGTCCTAACCTCAGTCTCCTGTAATTGATGGCCTACTTGTCTAACCCTGTAACTATCTCTCACTTTAGACACAGATGCTGCATCTCTCTAAATACCATTCCACATTAAAACATCCTACTTTCCTGTTTCGCATATCAATCAACACAGCAATTCTTACAGAAACCAGCAATGGCCTGTGTAAACCAGGAGACAGTGGGTGTAAGCAAGCAGAGATAAAATTATGCAGGCTTAAATTACAAATTGGATGTGTGGTTGAAGGATTTAGACTCACATTGCAAAATTAGCTGGGACATAACCAGCAAGCAAACAAACATTATGCAGTGACCCCAAGAGCAGATCTCCTAGCTGTTTGGACTTAGCCCACAAAAGCCAGGATGCCCTGGTATATACTATTGTCTGTTACAAATGTTAATTTGGTGTTTCTACACACCACCCTAACTCTCTGCCCATTTCTAGCAAATCCAAATAGCCTTATACTTGTAATATCCATTTTCTGGGTTCTTCTGGTAGGTTGTTCTCTCTGGGTCTCTTACTGCAGGGATCATGATGAAACCTCCTAGAAGCCACCGCAGTACCAGAAGTCATTAGCAAAGCAGTGACACTTCATGAGTTTGAAGGCCAGAAGCCTTTTCCTTGACAAATTAAAGCAGGGAGCTCTGCCCTGTGCTCCCCGCTTCCTCTCAATCCTTGTTCTGAACACCGTACGTGGCTGACATAGTACCTGGGACCCTGACGATAGACTCAGGAAACCAAAGCTGAATTTACTGAGGCTACCAAGACCTTTTGTTTCCTGATGTTAAATGGAGGCAGTATTCTTCCCTCTCTCATGGGCCAGCAAGGACAAAACTTGACTGTCAGGTGTTCAGAAGCTGAGCCACTGGTGGCGGTTCAAATATCTTTCTTGCATAACCCCTCAGTTCTGTATCACAGCATCTCATAGGCATTAATGCCTTGTCCTCAGAGCATGCCTGGGACAGAGGAACTGCCATCATCCCCATCTTGTGCACAGAGGACTGAGGCACAAAGCACATTGAAGGATTCACCTCAGCTGACACAAGATGTCTGTGTCGGGGCATGGGCTGGATCCTGTTCCTGACTTGGGATCAGGTTTTTTATCCCAATCAGTCCTTCCATCTTTGGCAGATGGTTTTGATCCTGCAATTTCTTTACTTGTGGTATGTCGCCACTCATGGTCTCATCTGGATGTGGTTATGTCCATGCTCTCATATTCACTGATTGTCACCAGGCATGTCACTTTATAACGCCTGCCCACAATTATATGAAAATTACTGTAAGAATAAAGAGGTCAGGTGTAGGATGGAGATGGACATAGTAAAATTTAGATTGCACTTTCATAGGACATAGACAAAAGCATAAGGTCCTGCTTCCCTCTGAACCCATTTAACTCACTAATGCAGAACAAAACTATCCTGGGAGTACAGCAAGGGGGTGGGGTGAAGAATCAGGAGAAGCAAAGGAGGAGGCAAGGAGAGTGACTTTTTCCTTTAGGCAGTAACACACTGGTAGATCAGATCAGTCACCCATGAAACCACAGCCTTGGTTTACAAGAATTTACAAGGTCAAAAGAAAATGGTAGTGATTCCATGCCAATGATAAGTGCAGAGAAGCAGTCCAGAGCAAGAGAAGAAATGAGCCTTGCAGGGAGGTGTAATACTGTGTGGGTTCTCTGGTTGTGCAGAGAGTGCATTAGAAAGCAACATGGCTATGAAAAGCTGAACTGCTCCCTAAGTCACTGTATCTCAATACAATCTGTTACTGACACAAAAACAAATGAACAACTCCGCAAAAAAACCCACTCCACCCAATCATACTTTGAGAAATAAAGCCATTTCTCATGTTATTTCCATTCACACAGTACATGGATCAGAAATGAAGTCCACAATACAGGGCATTGCATTTTTACATGGTATCTGGACCCCTAGTGCATATGATAATACTGGGTCTCCCTCTTTCTTTGCTCTCAGTACTTTCCCAATACAGCTGCTTCAGTTTCCGAGCCTGACAATTTTTCCTTCCAATTGTTGTCTCTGCCAGCTTGAACTTGACAGCTGAGATAGGTAACTGAAAGGTCATATTTTTAACATGATCTGTTGAATTTCTGCTTTCCCAACGTGTTTATTTGCTCTCAAGTATGGTTTTTTGTACATCCCCATCCACACTTTTGTCTCTAAGAAGTCTGTGTTAGCAGAGCTTTTAGATTTTTTCTGGCCTTTTTGCAGAACTGCAGGGATGATCTCAGCCTCCCTAACATGCTTTAATATTCCACAGGCTTGCACTAGACAGAGATGAAAGCAGTTCAGGACCAGATAGTGCCTCCTCTTGAGATCGAACTGAACTACTGAAAAACTGAAGCACTTCCTCAAGCCCATAGGAAGACCCCAGCTCATCCCAAAGCCTCTGGAAGGAGAGGTCCCAATATCTCATTATGTGGCCAGATGGGATGCACCTGGGGAAAGGAGCTACAGCCTAGACCCAAGACCTCGACCTGGCTCTTTCCAGGTACAGCGTGGACACGTCAGCAAACTGACAGGGCACAAGTCCAGGCTCAGGCATGCAATCGCCTAGCCGGTATGCTGCTAGCGTGGTCCCCAGCTTGACCTCAGCCAGGCCAGCCAGTGCTCCTCCAAGCCATGACTGGACACATTCCGAGGGTCAGCAAAAGCCAGCGATTACCCTGACTTGGCAGGCAGGCAGCTGGACACTCGCCAAAGCCTGCCAGTTGGCAAGGGGACCAAAGAACGGTCCCTGCCCTTTATTGGGCAGCAATTTATCTGCACAGACATAGCCACTGAGCCTGAAATATAAATAGTTGTATCTAGCAATGGGGAATGGAAACTGTCCCAATCATTGGTTTTGATGTATTTATGGCTGCTTTTAACGTAAATCTAAGTTTTCAGTGCTAACAGTCCAAGCTTGCAGAGGATTCTCTCCTTCTGCCACATTTTTGGCAAAAGTCAGAAACAAATACATCCACATCTCCTACCTCTTTGTCTCCAGTATCCTAAAGGGATGAGAGGGATCTGGAATTGGATGGAAATCTGTAGCGCTTGCTATTCACACTTCAGATTGCAGTTGTAGCTGTGCATATCTGAGCAGCCATCCAGATGCTAATGGAGCTGCTCCTGTGTCAGTAAGATCAGTGAAAGGCCTCCACTGTTTAATTTTTGGATATTTATTGGCTATAATTCAAAGGGCTAACACATATTGAGATATCAGGGAAAATGTCTTTTTTAGCTGTGTTAACAGCAATGTTCTAAGATAAAGCTGTTAGTTTAAAACACGACCTATTTTCACTTTGCACTAGTATTCCTAACTGTCCTGAAAAGAAGGATGTTTATACAATTTTGCAAAGAAACGTGAACTGTTCTACTCCATTTACATTTCTTTGTTCCAAAATGTATTCCTCTTGTTGAGATTCCAGCAGACAAGGAAAGCAGACACAGCGGTTACTTTCCAACGTGAAACTTAAAACCACAATCTCCTGCTCAGAAAACACAGAATGAGTCACAGGAAGGGGCCACTTGCTTGCAAAACTCATTAAAAGCAAGGCACGGCAAAATGGATTTCCTGTATCAATAAATAGATTGCTGGCAGCAGGCAGAACACCTGACAGTGCTGGAGGCTAAAAACCGGTCCAAGGGTAACCATTAGAAAAGCCAGATCAATTCTTCAGCTCAGAAACTGTATCTCCCCAGTACACAGTTTTCTTGGCATTAGTTGGCTTAATCCAGTAAAGTGCTTAAGAATATGCATAAATTTCAGTGCAGGGAGCGGTGAGTTAAGCACATGCTTAAATAGGCTGATAAATTCTGTATTTTTTTTTTTCTGAAGCAAGCCTTATTAAAAGGATGCATGCGTGGGACTATAGGGGTATATAAACTGCAGGTGAAAGTTTTGTTTCCCAAGTTCATGAAAAAAAATAAGGTCTAGTGCTTACCTAATCTTAAAATTTAGCTGTAATTGCAACTTTGTTTTGCTGTTAGCAGTACCCCTTGGACACTTAAGCATAGATTTCCTTTTGGTCAATGCTATTCTCTCCTGTTTGGCAAATGAAGCCAAAATGGCCTTCTCGCTTCTTCTGTGCAACGCAGACATGCAGGATTTCAGGCAAGACTGCTTAAGAGGCAAAAGGCAAAACGCAGCATCTGACCTGGTACCACCTACGTTCAGCACTAGGGTGGAAACCAGAAGCTGCTTTTTGCCCACTCTTTTTGTTCCCTTTCTCTAGTTCCTCCTAGAAGAAAACTAATTTCTCATTTTGCCTTTATCTTTCTCCCTCACATCCCAATGGCTGGAAGGGTCTTGAGGAGGATCTCTTCCCAAAAGCATCCAGCTGCTGCAACTCCTCTGCACCACTGCTGGGTTTTCTTTAAAGCCAGTCTCTCATCCCTCATTTACAAATAGCCCTTTCCTTGCCTATCTCCAACACGCTACAGAACAAAATGAAGGGCTGGATTTCACTGCGAGCAAAAGAGCTAGGACTACCTGAGGTTGTGGCACTGTGAATACTTCTTTCACCACCCTAGTTTGCTGGGCTTTTACGAGAAGAAAAAAAGAAAACCAACCAAAAAGAAAACCCACACCAAGAACAACCTCCAGGTTTCATCTTTTTATGCATTCACAGAAGAGTTGAAAGTGCTATTAATTATATTTTTAGGCACTGGCTTTTAGCACCAACAGTCTTCTGCTTCTTGCAATGAACTATCCTGAGGTACCTGATGGCATCTGCAATGCATATTGAATTAAGACTATTTATTTATAAGGAAAATAAATAATGTATTCTGGGAATATTCTCTACCTTCCCCATGGCATCAAGAAAACCCCAACTCCATGGTCTTTGCTCCACAGGAGGCTTGCTCCCTCAGACTTTTCTACCTCTAGTGTTAATGGGATATTCCAGGAGCAATGAATATGTCCTTAGAAAGTTTGGTTTGCTGATGCAAAAGCACCATTTCTTTGACTTTTAATTAAAAAGGCACCTTCATTTCAAAGCCTGTCTCCAGAGCTCCAGTGTAAATGTTTGTACAAGCCAGAGACATACAGAAAATAGAGAAGACTGAGGAATCAGTGACTGCAGGCTGCCCAAATACGGCTGCTTTTGTATTTTTAACACAGAACTTGAGCTGCCGCAGAGCCTTATCAACCCCAAACATCTTTGTTTTCATACCAACTAACACAAGCCTGGCAGTATCACTACACTGCAGTTAGTTTGCTCAGCAAACCTGTCTGAGGGAGCAAAAGGCAGCGCTGTGTTCACACAGACAGGAGGAAAGGGTGTTTGCTTCTCACCAGCAGAATGGCCAATGTCAAAGAAGAGAAGAAACAAAAAAAAAAGGCTATCTCGTCATTCATGGCTATGAGACAAGACTCCCATTCAAAACATATGGCTAGTTTTTCCTTAGGTCACACTAGGAATTAGAGAAAGGGAAGATTCAAAAAAATTCAGTAGGGTAGGATTCTTGACTGGTCCAATTTGCTCCAGTCCCCGTCTGGTTGCTCTTGGCTCCTTGGTGCTGTTCCCACACCCCAAAACAGCCAGAGCCCAGATCCTGGCTCTGTCTCCCTCAATAAATTCTTTCCATTTGAAAAGGCTCTGGGTCAAACACTGTAGGTGAACAGCAAAAATGTTGCAAATGCTGGAAGTTACACCAGATAGTCCTGATAAGAGACACACAATTGAGACTGGAGCTACAAAAGCCACACTTTACAGAGTTTCAGCAGTTCTGCAAAAGCACTCTGCTTTTATCAAAGCATACAGAAAAATACAAAAGCCAGAAAAAAATTTATATTTGCCTTTATTACAATATATATTTCTACCCTTGTGGCATTCAACAGATCAAAATGAGGTGTTAAAATTATTTTCATCATTGCAGTAGCACATACATATACACAGTAAATACTGTATATAAATAGGCTTTGAAATAATAATCCATATCTACAAATAAAAAATACCCAATACCCTGTTTCTCCTCCCTCCCCAAATTACAGCAGTAACATTTTATCTTCAACATAACTAATGCAAAAAGTATGGTATTCTTTCCCTCCCATGACACAGCTGGAGCAGTATGGTCATCAGCTTCAAGAAAATAAACATTAGTCACTCCTCACTGCTGCATATTCTAGTCTGTGTATTGTATAAATAGAATATACTGTGATTTAATGTGTCTGCATATTTATGTTAGCCAAATATTCTTTCTGTAACAGAAACCAGGATTACACTGCAAGCAAGGCTGAATATTTTTTTCTTTCACAGAAAGAGTAGGAATTTGTTAAACCATTGCTTTTTCTTCTACATGACTTAACAAAGCAGTTTAAATATTATGCATAAAGTTGCTCAGCTACCCAATCAAAATGTCTTACACTCTGTGAAAAAGTATGGTGATGTTTCTAGCAGGTTAAAACTTTGATTTTCACAAGTGTCTTTTCTGTGAGCAAATTCGATAAACATTAGTTATAGAAACACACGTTCATTTCACTGTTCAGCTATATTTCAACTTTCAGATACAAAGGGGTGAACAGTATGTCAGAAGTAAGGCGTTTAACTTCACAGAATCACAGAAATGTTGGTGAGAAGGGACCCCTGGAGGTCATCCAGTCCAACTTCATGCTTGAAGCAGATGATTGCCAATATGAGATCAAGTCAGCCATAGCTCTGTTTAACCAAACCTTGAAAAACTCCAGGATGGAGATTCCACAGCGTCTCAGGGTTACCTGTCTGTACCAGTGCTGCACTACACCTATAAATCTGACAGAACTCTAATGACCACTCATTCACAGTCATTTGATTTGAAATACTAATGGCAACAAACCACCCTGGAGTAGCTATTTATTAAATTATAAATAAATACATCACAGGCTTTAATTGTGGAGAACTTTCAGGGACCGTCTTTTCTGGTGGAAGCTACTGTATGTGGTACCTTAGGAAAATAGATCTTTACTGTTAAGGATAAAGGCCACAAAACTGACAGCCTCTTCTGAAGAGAAGCATTGGTTTGGTTTTATTTTGCATAATAAATGGATTGAAATAGGCCTTTACCAAAACTGAATTAAAATAGGATGCAGTTAGTATATTCATCCCTTTATTCAATCATTAATGACAAGTATTAATAGACACTTAAAGGATGGTGTGGCTATATTTAGAGATGCAACCATCTCAGTTTGGCAACCTGCAATCCCCACTGATTGTCTTTCAGAAAATCCATACCACATTTCTTCCGTCTTTAAGTAAAAAGATATTTGCGTTTTCTTTAAACTTTCATGAGAGCATAATCAGTCTGAGTTGTTAAACATACATTTCTTCCTCTTCGTGTTTGCCTAATCCCGGTATCTCCAAAGTGGACATGCCTCTTGCCCAAAGCAGCAATGTTCGTGTGAAAAGGAAGACCTAGGGAGGGCTCACCACTGCACATTGCAGCTGTATAAAAGGATTGCACTTATATTCATCACTATTGAAGGCACAGAGAAATCATAAATTGGCCCCCTGACATCCCAGATAAAGTCTGCAGCACTAAAAGTTAGAAAACCCCTACTATAGAATTACCATCCTACCTATCACTCGACATGCAAAACCAGAATTTGTTGAAACAGAACAAATGTGACACAGAGCAGCTGTTCCCAAACTTTTGGGTGCTAACTGACCACAATCACATCTTAAAATTTCTCCTGGACCACTCTGCCTTCCTATTATTAAACTCCTAACTGAAGACACTACAAAGCAGCTGCAAAACATGTACCACAGCCTCACAGGTCACAACCTGGCAGAGACCACAGCTTGTGAACCACTGTTTTAGCCATATTGAAATACAATATACATGGAATCCCATGATGCCATTTTCAGTGTTTCAGAGAACAATTAGACTTTTAATATATTTTAAAAAGGAAAAAAAAAATAGTTCTTTCCTAGCTACAAGCACATTTGAGAATCATTTGGCATATGGTCACTTGATGTCTACATTTTAAGTACCACATTGTGTAAAGGCAGACCATTTGGAATAGATTATCAACTGATCTGCAGTATTGCTTTTAGCACACACAGTCAAGTCTTAAGGCTGTCAAAAGCAGGTAGCAAAAACAGTATCTACAGCTTGTGTCTGGACAAATAAAGGAAAAAAAAAAGATGAAAGAGGAGATTTCATTATCTTGGAGGAGAGTAAATTGCACTAAAAGTATCCATTCTTTATGACACAAAACCAAAGAAAAAATTCATACAGTAAAAACCTGAGATGCATCATTCACCAGCATCAAAGTTCACATTTTAGCCAAAATTATGTTTCAAATAAAACTATTCCATTTTGACAAAATCCTCTGTGTTCTTGGCTCAGTAACAATCTTGAAACTCAGCACATTCTGTGGGTAAGATGTCTTTACTGAAAATCACTGACTTCAGTAAGATGGGAACTACGCACAGTAGCCTGTATCTTCCACTGCACACTTACCTCAATCCAAATAGCTATTCTTGAAGCATGGTACTTCTCAAATTGAGAAAGACTGCCAGAATCTGCCCATCTTATTTCATTTGCTTTCTATTTAGATTACACATCATTTATTTTCTCTGAAAAGTGTTACCGTGTCAAACCAACAGGCTGGAATAAATCAACACAGCTCAACTGGCTTTGATAGCTACACTGATTTACAACAGCTGAGGATCTAGACCAGTAATTAACTCTTAAACAGTTGTTGGTCAAGCAATGGGAAAGAAGAAGAATCATTTGCTCCTTCAGAGAAAGGAATTTTGACATATGGATTGCAATCCCTGTCCGTGTCACCAAATGATGTCAGGAATGGTGAGCACCTTCAGCTCCCTTACTTGCAGGGTGTTCTGATGAGATGAAAGATGACTTCAGTGATGCAGAAAAGGTACAGAACCACTTTACAACCTTATGGCATGTTTAACTGCAACACCAATATCACTTTTATTTGACCTTAAATAATGAAACTGTATGGCACAATTTGAGGAGCTGGGTGAAGAACTAGAAATGCAACTCCTGTTCCTAGTAAGACTCCTTCTTGTCATCTGGAAATGTGACTATGAAAAAGCATTTCTAAATTTGCTCACAGCAAAAGAATACAATGCTCACAATGTCACATATTCCAGTTGAATTGTCAGCAGCAAAAGCCAAGAGGGGTCCTTTCAATACAAAGCTAACTCATTCTTTGAGCTGAGGCCAACAGTTTGGAGATGCAGTTAAGATGAAGCTGGATGTACGTCCTGAGTTTCAAAAGGTGGTAGTGGTTCTCTCCAGTAGGTGAACTGACTGTAGGTATCCGAACAAGGGAAGTCTGAAGAATGGCTTCTTCTCAGCAAAGGGAAAATGTGATCTACCACTTCACATAGTCTGACATAGCTGGAAAATAAATAAGAAGAATGCTGAACCATTTCAGATCTTCTTACTTTGAATTTTTTTAAGTCCCCAACCACTAAGGCATGGCTACTCTTGCATGGGCAAGTCACCCTCCTCAAATGAATAAAACTGAACCAGATTTTGGTCCCTAGCTTCCAGAGAGGATTCACAGTTTGGATAAGAAATCCATTCCTTCTAAGCAATGATACTTACCTAGTAAGAAACAGATGCCATTTTCCACCCAGATCACCTGCTAAAATATTCAATCCCCATATTCTGCTTCTCCATTTTTGTCCAGCTTGGCTCAAGCAGCTCCCTGCTCTATTGATTACTTGTATTTTATACACATATGGCTCCCCCTTCAATTAAGGACACTCTGAACATTACTAAAGGCCATCTCCATTCAGTGTTAGGTGCTACAGTGCCTAAGCATCTTGCTGGAAGCCTTCAGCCCTGTCTTCAGATTTTGTTTTCTGGCTCTTCTAGATAGGAGCTCCAGGAAAAGGAAATTTTTGAAAAGGCCATGAAAATGCAGATGGCTTCAGGAAACTAGATAGTGTCATTTTTATGCAGACTAAATCATACACTGATAATTCCTTTACATGATTAAAGAAGATGGAATATATTAAACTAAATACTGAACAATTTCTTTTTGTCAGGTTTTTTTGTCAGTTTAACTGAAGGAAAATGGAAAGTATATTTTACTTTAAATTTTTTATGTTTGTTTGAAATATTCTAAGGAATCTTTCATTAGTAAAATCAAATGCATCTTTGGGCAACTTGAGCCATAAATTAGAACAGCAAATTAGTTTAGAACGTGTTAGGGTAAGAGATTACTTACGATGAGATGTTTGTCTTTGCATGCTCTTGTATAAGTTCTCCTTTGGGGTTAACTGTAAATATCCTGTTTAAAGAAACCCCCACCTGTTTGTATGAATAAACATCCTAAACAGAAGAGAGGAAAAAAAAAAAGGAAAAAAAAAAAGAAAAAAATCATGATTCTGCCTTTGTGAAATAATGTTTATTCTTGCTGGAATATATTACACAGAAGAACATAATTGCACAGTATTGGTACTAAATTTACCTAGTTATTGTGTATCTGAAATTCTCCATTATGTTACAAACGAAGTCAGTCTAACAAAATGCTCATGAAACAGACAATTTGCAGCTAGGCAAGGAGTTTGCCACTTCAGTTTAAACTATTGATCAAAATCATGTTCATTTTTTCAATAACTTCCCTTGACACAAAAATAACATTCAATAAAAAACCGATGATATTTGGTGTAAAAGCATTTGCACTTTCATTCTTCTTTCAGAGAATATTTCATTTCCCGAGTCCATTGTACTAAGTATCTTGCAGCAGTGTACAGAGGTTAAAACATAACTGACATGTAAAATAGTGATTAGTTTGTAAGGACAAGGTCACAAAAGGAAGTCATAACAACTGTGTCTACATTAAACCCCCTGGAAACATCTCTCAGCTCCTGAGCTTGGATTTGTGACATACCCATATATTGACTCCATGTCAGAGCAAGGGGGAAAGAAGAGAAAGAAAAGAATATATGCCAAAATAGCAGCAGGGAGCCCCAGCAGGTAATGCAGATGCAACTCTGGGAAGTACAATTAGAAATAGGGATTAAGAACATCCTCTAAGAAAATCAAATTGTTAAGGAAAGCAGTGAATAAGTTTTGATCCCTTCTGAAGAAAAACTTGACAAAAGGAAAGATGAAAATAACTCTCAAAAGATCAGAGCAAAAAGCAGCTTCCATTTTACTAATATAGATCATTGAATATGATTTTAAAAGCTGAGGTGGTGAAAGACTGGCATCTTAATAAAGATATAAAGGGTATTTTGATCTCTATATTGTAAAGACTGTCCCAAAAAAACTTAAGTAACTGAACAAGAGTGAACAGCAGTCACTTCAGGAATTCAGCATCCTGGCAGTCCATGCCTGTGACATCCATGAGTACTGAAATTGAACTGAGTTTGTTCTGGGAAAAAAACAAAACAAAAAACCAAAACAAGCAGTACAGAAATTTGAGAGAGAGATGATCCTGATCTTCCCAAAGCCAGTGACACACCTCACACCTGAACACACTCCAGCAGTGAGCAGTTACCAGTAATTCCTTTAGAAACATTGTTACTGCTTTACTTGAAATTTCATTGAAGTACACATGAAAATAATGATTTTATTTCCCTGAGGTTCAAAAAAATGGAACCAGATGTAGACATCATCCGTAACACAAAACCACAGAAGTGTTTAAAAAAGTTATATCAGAACCATGTCTAAAGGTACCTTGATAATGGAAGTTAAGCTGTGTATGATATAACAACTTAATATAGCAATTGGACAGTGAGGAACTCCCATCCTCTCTGACATAATGCTTCTAAAAATGTAATTGGCTAAAAGGTGAAGCTGAAAAAGTTACTGCTAATAAATGCCAGCAACCCTAACAAAAACACCAGAGATGTGGAAACAAAGCCCCACCATAAAGGCATGCTGAATCCTCTCAAATAGCAACAACAAGTTCCTCTCAAGTAGCAACAACATCCATGGTTTCAGTGCCAAAATATCTTACCAGGCACATCTACCCAACATTTAGGCGTCTAAAGTGGCCAGTCTCTGAATGTTCGTGTTCAAACTGGCAGTGGCCTATGTTCACATTTATACTGTTAATTTCCCCAAGGTACCAACGTTTCTGCTAGGGAACATATCTCAGCTCTTATAGGGCTGAGCAGCTAGGGCTGGAATTCACAGTCCTTGGAAGCCTTTAGCTCTCCTGGACTCAGTGAAGAAAGACGGTCACCTAGCACCCGAATTACTCTCCAGACATGTCCCATTCTCTCCACCAACTAAAGAAAGAGGTAACCAACTGAAGTCTTCTCTTGCTAATCATACTAGGAAATATGAAAGGTCAAGGGCCATTCTCTTAAGACCAAATGGCACAGACAGGATACAGGTATACAGTTAAGCAGGCTTAGCTTCCAAAACAGGGTGGATATAACCCAGGCTGCATGCCAACAGTCCTTAGCCATAAACCCCACACTGGTGTTACCAGGCTTCTTGTTACACATTGCTATACTACACATCAGTTTCTACAGGAGATATTACCTGCCAATACAGAGCTGGAGGAAGTACCAAACACTCTGTGGAGCTCCCAGGCACAAATAAGGGCCTCATCTGCCTAGTTTAGTTAGCATCTAAACTTATATGCCCAGTGAAACTGTAAACATCTAAAGAAGTAGGTTTTTTTTATATATCCCCTTCTGAAAGCATCCTGCTTTCAGAGATTTTAAGTGAAACAAAGCTTCTGTTTTTCCTTAGGCACCTATAATGATATCTACACCAGTAAACTAAACAGTGTGATTGCCCATTCTCAGACATGGAAGTCTCTTGACATTGTGTCAGTTTTATTAAACTCTATATACCCCTCCCATAAAAAAAAAAAAAACAAACAAACAAAAAAAAACCACCACACACACAAACAAAAACCCCAACCCAAAACCAGCCCTCAACAAAAGCCAACCCCCCACACCCCCACATACACACACCCCCAATATAGCTATATCAAACGCCCATTGGGAAGAGTCCATTACCCACACTAACACATCAATAATATCCAGAAATTGCCTGGGAGACTGCTAGCTGCCTGTGTCAAAACAGTCTCTCGGATCATGCTAACAATTTAAAAGACGGGATAATCACATGCCAGTGTGCCCTGGCCCCTGAGGCTGTTTCCTTTTCTGGATGCATAAAAGTATTCTTTGGGCTAGGACAGGAGTAAGAAAAGCCTATAGCCCAATTATACAGCCTTCAAATGGGTGACAGACACATATCTTCACCTCTCTATGTTGCACAACATACCACTTTCCATGCAAAGTAGAACCTTTTGATTTCAGTGGGACATCCGAGTTCTTTTGAATGTACTTAGAGTTTGAAGTCGAACACCCACCAATATTAATCTGAAAGACTTTCTGTCTGTCCAGAGGTATCTCACTGACACTGTATCAGTGTGGAGTAAAATGAGATCAGTGTTTTCATACAAGCCTAAGGATTTTTTACATAGTTAGGATTTTAACCAGTATTTACAGTTAGGCTAACTTATGCAGATATAACATAGTTACTTTGCTGCACATCCATCTCTCTTTGCATCCTACATTGTGAGGTCTTTGAGGAAGAACCTTTATATCTTCCTTTGTACAGGGCCTAATAAAATATTCTTAACTCCCATTTAAAGCTTCTAGGTTCTAATGCAACAGACCTAAGAAATAACAGCAACCTTTCTGTTCTCTGCAATAGAAATAAATTCAGCTATTACTTACAGCAGGTCTGTTTCCAAAAGCAGCATAAAAGGGTTCTGTGTTAGGATAAAACAAGTTTTTGATGTCTGTCAAACACTGAACTTTAAATTTTTCTGGCTTCTTTTCTATCACCTCCCTGAAATGATAAAAAAAGGGAGGCTGAATAAGTACACATGAAATACAGCACAAACCATTTTATTTTCTTTATTCAGCATTTTTCACCTAGCTAGATACTCCTACAGAGTCCCCACCCTTCTCCAATATATCTTCATTTGGAAAACACAGTGCCCATGAAGACAAAATAGCATTCCCAAGCTTACATGAAGGGCACAGTAAATAAATCCTCTGAAATGAGGGAACTTCTACTGAAACCTATGTTGTAAAGATGGCTACTGAGCAAGGACTGTTGATTACAGGGAGTAGCTGCTAAATAAAGACTTATGAAACATAAATTGTCATCAAGTAAACTGCTTCCTGAGCACTGCAGAATGATTCATAGATTATACTAGCCTTCACTGTGTATAGCTGCCTTTTTTTTTTAAAAAAAAAAAAAAGGACTGCAATTACCATATGTGCTAGAAGCACCTCAGCCTGTTAAAATACTTCTACAGTCAGGGTCCTCCATCACTGCTAATTACCAGAAGTTAAGGAATAAAGGAATCTTCTATTTCTCCTCAGTTGATCCTTACAGTACACAGAATTCATTAATGAACAGAGGAGTTCTCATCTCTGGGCAAAAGCCCTTTCACAACAGCTTCTCTTGGCAAGGAGACTGAACAGGTGGCAGAGTCTGGAGTTCCCATAACATAGGAAGATGCCAGCATGACACAAAAGCCCTTAAGAAGCTCAGAATCCCACATCCTAGCACCAACACATATGTCAAGGAAGATGTGAATAGTACAGAAGCTTCATAGGAGTAATACAGCCCTTTGGAACAGCAGCTCCATGTATAAGTCGAAGTTTGAGAATGTGCAAAAGAGGAATAAAACCGTCTTTCCTCAGTCTCACATGCACCTGATCTCAGAGCCCTCAAAGTCACAATAATTACATCTATAGGTAACAATGAAGTAATTTATTGACTACACATCACAGCAGTTACAATAGTGTATACTGAAAGATGGGCATTTTTTAGTCTAAAGATACCAAAAAAGTATTACTTTAAATATATTTCTAGATATGAGGAGCATAAGATAACAGTAACTACCCTTTCACTGCATTTATTATTTAATCAGTCTAAGTAGTGCTCTGTAATACCTTCACGGTCTCTTATATTTAGAACACGATTGGTAAGACAGCCTGTAGCATGTCACTCAATCAGGAGAACATCTGAACAGCTTCCCATTAAAAATTCTAATGAAATATATCCTGTCACAGCAGCTTTTAACATCTTAAAATATTTTCAGTAATCACTTGACATGCTTCACTGAATTAGGAAAAAGGTATGATTCAAAATCTGTACTATTATTATTCACTTATTACAGTTCAACACCTAGAAAGAAAAACATTGTCCACACAGAATACCACACTGCAGTCAGGAGTATAAAAAGTTCATTTCATTTTCACATTGATTTCTTAAAAACCCACCAAGTGATATTCTTCCACAAAAAAATATTTTTGCCAACTGGAACACCTTACAAGTCAAGACAAGAGTGATTGTTATTAATATATGAATGTTTTTCCCATAGCTAAATATTAACACACCATGTTAAACACATGAAGCCAACAGGCCATACATATTGGTAAACAGTGAACACGGATGTATATTGAGGCATGTCTAAGAGATAAACTAAGCAACGAGACTATCCACTGAATTTTGGTTTAACGAAATTTCTTCTTAATTAAACTTTGCATTGATATGCAAGAAAAAAACATTATGAGTGATTTCAAGCACTCACATAAAAAAAGCTGAGAATTCAGCCTCCACCAACTTTTAAGTCTGTTTCTGCTTAAAAGTGAAATTGCATTACCTGTGAAAAGCTGAGAATAAGCTGCTTGGACTCAACAACACTGGCCCTTGAGGCAGCACAGTTCCTCGTTCATTGACCCAGTGCAAGTATCCTCTGGTCATGTCTGCCATTCCAATAGCACGTGCCGAGCAATACAAAAATTTATATCCATTTCTGTGAACAGAAATAAAACAAATTACTGTAAAAATAAAGCAGGTATTTTGACATTAACAATTTTGTGGGTTTATTTTTACATGAATCAAATTATGACTGTTAAAACAGACTTATGTTTAACCTAGACTTATTTAAAAGGAATAAAAACATTTATGCCAGAAACTTGGATAATTAAAATCAATCTAGCTCCACTGCAGTTAGTGATTTATACCTAAAGAGGGCTCGTTTATCTCTGGTCTTCTCATGACTTATGACTTCTTATGGTTTTCTATCCACCCCTGCATAGTGGAACCATACTCCTTAGAATTAACTGAAATGGTATCTGCTAAAAGGAGAGCACTTGGCATAAAGCAGACAGTGGTGTATTAGCCTTTGCTGTATTAACAGTGTTGTAGTCCTGTCTCTTGGGCCTCTGCAAAAAAAGACTAGTCTATGTGCGGCAGTAATATATTTCTTCAAGTTGGAGCAAATTTGAACTTCAAAACACAGTATGAGACGTAATCTTTGACTTGACACTGAAATAAACATTCCAGCAGAAGTCACAGGTTACCCTTAGTTCTGTTCATGATAAAACAAAGTCCAATGATGTTAGTTCAACTTAACTGCAATTTACTTTGCAAGTCCTATAAAGAAATTATTGTTCATAAAATAAAGAACTACTGTATTCAGTGCATACACGGTCATTACATCTAACTATTGAACACTTATATGGTGTTCAGCTGTAGTATTAGCCACTACATAATTAACTTGGGTAATCAGAAAAACAACATGACTCAAATCTAATTTTTTCCCCTATGTTTATGAACAACAAAGCCCTAACAATTGACAGTGCTGGCAGGCATAGAAATAACAATGCAATTTAAAAAATTAATTAACATTTTCATCAAATGTAGTGCAGAGGTTATGCACAGAACTAAATACTGCTCAGCATGTGAATTATCAGGCTGTCCTGTCTTTTCTGTGACCACATATGCCTATAAAGAATAAAAGCACAGACAAGTGTCTCTGGCATAATTTAGATTCCATCATCCGTAATTTATAATTTATCATCTGTGTAAAACAAAAAGCAATAAACAAACTCTAGCGTAACCCTAGTACACAGAACAAATCAGATTAACTAAGAGGACAGTTGTGATGTGTACCAGAGGCTCTTCAAACATTTTATCATAACAGCTGAATTTAATGTAATAAAAGATGACCAATGTTATTTTCTGTGTAAAGCAGAAATACCAACCTGAACAGACAGCAATCAGTAATCCTCCTTCTAAAAGTTAAAATCAGATACTTCATCCGATCCCATTCTGACACCAATTAATTTTTCTCCTCATTTCCTTTTTTCCTCTCAATTGCTCATCACAAAAGTCACCAGTCTGTCTTTGATCCTCCAATGTACACGGTGGCTTGACTATGTTGCAAAATGTATCCAGTGGAACAACAGTATACCTGTACTTTTGCACTAGCCTTGCTCATCTAGAACTACTCCCACACACCACCCATGTGAGTTGGTACAGCCTGATTGGTTTTCTCCTGTTCACATTCATCAGAGGAAATATCACCTTTTTTTTTTTTGGAATATCTTGTTCTAGATCATACCAGGATATTCTCCCTGTTAATGACATTAACTGACCTAAAGCACAGCTGATCTACTGTTGCCCAGTATTTCTTCAATAGCTAATGGAAAAAATATTTTCACAGAATCACAGAATCATCTAGGTTGGAAAGGACCTTGAAGATCATCTAGTCCAACCATTAACCTAACACTGACAGTTCCCAACTACACCATATCCCTCAGCGCTATGTCAACCCGACTCTTAAACACCTCCAGGGATGGGGACTCCACCACTTCCCCGAGCAGCCCATTCCAACGTCTAACTACCCGTTCTGTAAAGAAATACTTCCTAATATCCACTCTAAACCTTCCCTGGCTCAACTTGAGGCCATTCCCTCTTGTCCTATCACTTGTTACTTCATTAAAGAGACTCATCCCCAGGTCTCTGCAACCTCCTTTCAGGTAGTTGTAGAGGGTGATGAGGTCTCCCCTCAGCCTCCTCTTCTCCAGACTAAACAACCCCAGTTCCCTCAGCCGCTCCTCGTATGACATGTGCTCCAGACCCTTCACCAGCTTTGTTGCCCTTCTCTGGACACGCTCGAGTCATTCAATGTCCTTTTTGTAGTGAGGGGCCCAAAACTGAACACAGTAATCGAGGTGCGGCCTCACCAGTGCCCAGTACAGGGGTAAGATCACTTCCCTGTCCCTGCTGGCCACGCTGTTGCTGATACAAGCCAGGATGCCATTGGCCTTCTTGGCCACCTGGGCACACTGCTGGCTCATGTTCAGCCGGCTGTCAATCAACACCCCCAGGTCCCTCTCTGACTGGCAGCTCTCCAGCCACTCCTCCCCAAGCTTGTAGCGCTGCTGGGGGTTGTTGTGGCCCAAGTGTAGCACCCAGCATTTGGCCTTATTGAAACTCCTACAGTTGGCCTTAGCCCATCGCTCCAGCCTGTCCAGATCTCTCTGCAGAGCCTCCCTACCCTCGAGCAGATCAACACTCCCACCCAACTTGGTGTCATCTGCAAACTTACTGAGGGTGCACTCGATCCCCTCGTCTAGATCATCAATAAAGATGTTAAACAGGAGTGGCACCAAAACCAAGCCCTGTAGGACACCACTCGTGACCGGCTGCCAACCAGATTTAACTCCGTTCACCACCACTCTTTGGGCCCGGCCATCCAGACAGTTTTTTACCCAGTGAAGCGTGTGCCCATCCAAGCCTCAAGCAGCCAGTTTTGCCAGGAGAACGCTGTGGGAAACTGTGTCAAAGGCCTTACTGAAGTCGAGGTAAACTACATCCACAGCCTTTCCCTCATTCAATAAGCAGGTCGCCCTGTTGTAGAAGGAGATCAGGTTTGTCAAGCAGGACCTGCCTTTCATAAACCCATGCTGACTGGGCCTGATCATCTGGTTTTCCCGCACATGTTGTGTGATGGTACTCTGGATGAGCTGCTCCATCACCTTCCCAGGCACCGACATCAAGCTGACAGGCCTGTAATTTCCTGGATCATCCTTCCGACCCTTCTTATAGATGGGCGTCACATTGCCCAGTTTCCAATCTGTCGGGACCTCCCCGGTCAGCCAGGACTGCTGGTAAATGATGGAAAGCGGCTTGGCTAGCACCCCAGCCAGCTCCTTCAGCACCCTCGGGTGTATCCCATCCGGTCCCATAGACTTGTGTATGTCTATGTGATGCAGTAGGTCACTGACTGTCTCCTGGATTGCGGGGGGGTCGTTCTCCCAGTCTCTGTCCTCTGGCTGAGGAGGCTGGATTCCCTCAATACAACTAGTCTTGTTATTAAAGACTGTGGCAAAGAAGGCATTAAGGACTTCAGCCTTCTCCTCATCACTTGTTACCATGTTTCCTCCTGCATCCAGCAGGGGATGGATACTCTCCCTGGTCTTTCTTTTGCTACTGACATACTTATAGAAACATTTCTTGTTGTCCTTGATTGCTGAAGTCAGGGTAAATTCCAGCTGGGCTTTAGACCTCCTGATTTCTGCCCTGCATTACCTCACAGCTAGTCCCTTCTTCCAAAGGCTGTAAACTTTCCTTTTCTCCCTGAGTTCCAGCCAAAGCTCCCTGTTCAGTCAGGGTGGTCTTCTCTGTCGCCGGCTTCTCTTACAGCACCTGGGGACTGCCTGTTCCTGAGCCATTAACACTTCCTTCTTAAAGAGTGCCCAGCATTCCTGGACCCCTATACCCTTCAGGATCATCTCCCAAGGTATCCTTTCAAGCAGGTGCCTAAACAAGACAAAGTCAGCCCTTTTAAAATCCAGGATGTCATTTCTGCTGCCCCCTCTCCTGGCCTCCCTAACAATAGAGAACTCTATTATTTCATGATCGCTGTGCCCTAGTCATCCTCCGACCGCCACATCATCCACCAGTCCTTCTCTGTTCACAAAGAGGAGATCCAGCAGGACACCTTCTCTGGTTGGTTCTCTCACCAGCTGCGTCAGGAAGTTCTCCCACACATTCCAGGAATCTCCGGGACCGGTCCCGCTCTGCTGTGTTGTATTTCCAGCAGATGTCTGGGAAGTTAGTCTCCCACAAGAACAAGGGCAAGCGATCGTGAGATTTCTCCTAAGTGCCTATAGAATATTTCATCCACCTCTCTGTCCTGGGTGGGTGGCCTATAGTAGACTCCTACTATAACATCTGCCCTGTTGGCCTTCCCCCTGATTCTAACGCAAAGACACTCTACCCTGTCTTCACTACACTTGTGCTCAAGGCAATCATAACAATCCCTACATACAGCGCCACCCCACCACCTCTCCTTCCTTGGCTACAAGCTCTTTAGGAGGGACAGACATCAACAGGCGCACTCGTCATGGGAGACATCCCACCATGTTTCTGTAATAGCCACGACATCACAATTTTCCTGTTTCATCACAGCTTCAAGCTCCTCCTGTTTGTTACCCATGCTGTGTGCATTGGTATACATGCACTTCAGATGGGCTGATGTTTTGCCCCCTTCCCCCTTCAAATCTAGTTTAAAGCTCTGTCAATGAGCCCAGCTAACTTCTGCCCCAAGATCCTCTTCCCGCTCTGGGACAGGTGCATTCCATCTAATGCCAAAGTGTCTGGTGCCCTGTATATCAACCCATGATTGAAAAATCCAAAGCCCTGATGGTAACACCAGTCTTGGAGCCACAAGTTCATCTGTTGAGTTCTCCAGTATTCTTCTTCATCCATCCCCCCAACTGAAGGGATGGAGGAGAACACAATTTGTGCCCCCGACCCCTTAATCACTTTCCCCAAGGACCTGAAATCTCTCTTCATTGCTTTAGGACTTCTCCTACTAATGTCATCACTACCTACGTGACAAACCAGGAGAGGGTAGTAGTCCTTGGGTCTCACTAGACCGGGGAGTTTTGCCTTGAGGTCCTTGATGCGGGCCTCAGGGAGGCAGCAGACATCCCTATGAAACAGGTCCGGTCTGCATATGGGGCCTTCGGTACCCCTCAGAATGGAGTCACCCACTACAACGACTCTTCTGGGGTTCTTTTTAGAACTGGTTTTAATACCTGGTCTGGAATGACCCGGCCTTGGTGGACCTTGGTCTTCCTCCTTGTTTGTCTCATTTCCTTCCTCCTTCTCTTCTTCACTCAAAAGTTCCAGGGCCCCAAATCTATTGTGAAGGGACACCATGGAGGGTGAGGGAGGTCAGGAGAGGATTTTCCTTCCTCCCTGAGCAGGGACCTGTTTCCAGCCTCCCCCATCTCTTAGGTCCCCTTCTTCTGACTGGTAGCAAGAGGATGAGGGATTACCTACCTCGTTTGGAGCCTCCATTTACTCCTGTTGCTTTAGGGATGCTAGGGTGTTATTCCACCAATCAAGTTCCCTTTCACGCTCCCTAATACTTCTTAATCTCTCGACCTCTTCTTTGAGTTCCGTCACCAAGCTGAGCAGGTCATCCAGCTGATCGCAGCACACACAGGTGTTATCACTGGTGCCTTCTGACAGGACAGGCTCAGACACTCCCTGCAGCCTGGGACCCGGACCGGGGCATGTTGTCATGGTAGTTCCGTCTGGGTCGCCACGTTCTTTCTGGTGGTGGTTTTGACCCGAGTGGAGACCATGGTTCAGTCTACTTGTGGAGGACGATAAGATGAAACTAGCTCAGATAAGTTCTAGACCCCGGAGATAGACTGCGCCCTGCCTGCGCGAACTGCCGCGCAAACTGACATGCCTCACCCTTCTGACGCGCCACGCCCTGTTCACCGTGCTCCCTGGGGGCTGCTCTTGTACATGAGGGGTGTGCGGTGTTGTCACTCCAGTCTCCGCCCACTCTGACTCACCACCGCCCTCGTTAGCGGCAGCTCTCTCTTCCCGCTCAGCGGGGAGGCAACTTGAGGCTCTCCCTCTTCCCTGGGCTTCTGCCTTCACAGCTTGCAGTTTTGCCGTGGGTTTTTGATGCTTTCAGGAGGGTCCCCCGCCGCTGTCCTCCTCCTCAGAGTCCCTCTCCTCAGCAACGGAGCTGAAATGGCCACAACTGACATCGCTAACGCGTTCTTCTCCATCCCAATAGCACCAGAGTGCAGGCCACAGTTTGCATTCACTTGGAGGGGTATCCAGTACCCCTGGAATCGATTGCCCCAGGGGTGGAAACACAGCTCCACCATTTGCCATAGACTGGTCCATACTGCACTGGAGAAAGGTGGAGCTTCAGAACACCTGCAGTTCATTGATGATATCATTGTATGGGGGGACACAGCTGAGGAAGTCTTTGAGAAAGGAAAGAAGGTAATTGAAATCCTCCTAAAGGCTGGTTTTGCCATCAAGCGACAGAAAGTTAAGGGGCCTGGAAGGGAGATTCAGTTCCTAGGAATAAAATGGCAAGATGGGCATCGCCACATCCCAATGGAGGTGATAAACAAGATAACAGCCATGGCCCCACCAACCACTAAAAAGGAGATTCAGTCTTTCCTGGGCGCTGTGGGGTTCTGGAGGATGCACATCCCAAACTACAGCCTGATTGTGAGCCCTCTCTACCACGTAACCTGCAAGAAGAACGATTTTAAATGGGGCCCTGAGCAACAAGCCTTTGAACAAATTAAGCAGGAGATTACCCAGGCAGTGGCCCCTCGGGCCAGTCCAGGCAGGGCAGGAGATTAAGAACGTGCTCTACACCGCAGCCGGGGAGAATGGCCCTTCCTGGAGCCTTTGGCAGAGAGCAGATGGGGAATCCCGAGGACGACCTCTAGGCTTTTGGAGCCGGGGATACAAAGGCTCTGAAGCTAACTATACCCTGACTGAGAAGGAGATACTGGCAGCGTATGAAGGAATTCGAGCTGCCTCAGAAGTGGTCGGCACTGAGACACAGCTCCTCCTGGCACCCCGACTGCCGGTGCTGGGATGGATGTTCAAAGGAAAGGCTCCCTCCACACATCATGCAACAGATGCCACGTGGAGTAAATGGGTTGCGTTGATAACACAACGGGCTCGAATAGGGAACCTCGACCGCCCAGGATTAGTGGAAGTGATCATAAACTGGCCAGAGAGCAAAGATGCTGGGATGTCACCAGAACAAGAGGTGAAATGTGCTGATGAGGCCCCACCATATAACAAGCTGCCAGAGGAGGAGAAGCGATATGCCCTGTTCACTGATGGGTCTTGCCGCATTGTGGGAAAATATCGACGATGGAAGGCTGCGGTGTGGCATCCCACACGACGAACCACTGAAGCTGTTTAGGTACAAGGTGAATCGAGCCAGCAGTTCACAGAGGTGAAAGCCACCCAACTGGCTTTGGAGATTGCTGAGCGAGAAAAGTAGCCAAGGCTCTATCTCTACACTGACTCGTGGATGGTGGCAAGTGCCCTGTGGATGTGGTTGCAGCAATGGAAACAGAGCAACTGGCAATGCAAGGGAAGACCTGTCTGGGCCGCTGAAGTATGGCAGGACATTGCAGCCCGGGTGGAGAACCTCATTGTGAAGGTGCGCCACATGGACGCCCATATACCCAAGAGTTGGGCCACTGATGAACATCGACACAACCAGCAGGCAGACCAGGCTGCTAAGATTGAAGTGGCTCAGGTGGACTTGGACTGGCAGCATAAAGGTGAACTGTTCATAGCCCGGTGGGCCCATGAGACCTCGGGCCACCAAGGCAGAGATGCAACATACTGGTGAGCTCGAGATCGAGGGGTGGACCTCACCATTGACACCATCGCAGAGATCATCCACGGATGTGAGACGTGTGCTGCAATCAAACAAGCCAAACGGGTGAAGCCCCAGCGGAATGAAGATCGATGGATGAAATATAAATATGGAGAGGCCTGGCAGATCGACTACATCACACTGCCACAGACCCGCCGAGGCAAGCGCCACGTGCTCACAATGGTGGAAGCAACCACTGTGTGGCTCGAAACTTATCCAGTGTCCCACGCCACTGCCCAGAATGCTATCCTGGGCCTTGTAGACCGAGTCCTGTGGCGACACGGCAACCCAGAGAGGATTGAGTCAGACAATGGGACTCACTTCCGAAATAACCTCATAGATGCCTGGGCAGAAGAACACGGCATCGAGTGGGTCTACCACATCCCCTACCACGCACCAGCCTCTGGGAAGGTCGAGCGCTACAATGGACTGTTGAAAACTACATTGAGAGCAATGGGGGGTGGAACCTTCAAACACTGGGACACACATCTGACAAAGGCCACTTGGTTAGTGAACACAAGAGGATCTGCCAATCGATCTGGCCTGGCTCAGTCAAAACTTCCACATGTTGTAGACGGGGATAAAGTCCCTGTGGTGCGCATGAGGGATCTGCTGGGAAAAGTGGTCTGGGTTAGTCCTGCGCCGGGCAAAGGCAAACCCATCCACAGGATTGTTTTTGCTCAAGGACCTGGGTGCACCTGGTGGGTGATGCAGAAGGATGGAGAGGTCCGATGCGTACCACAAGGGGACTTGATTGGGGGTGAAAACACACCGTGAATTATACTGTGCTTTTGTTAATTTTTCTTTGTTATTGCTAATTGCTAAATGGCAGCTGGATGTGACGCACATGGTATAGAATAAAGGGGTGGATTATGTCCTGGTTTAGCTAGGATAGGGTTAAGTTTCCCCAGCGGTGGGGGGAAGCTCTAGCCAGGTTATTCATATACCATGCCGATGTCAGGTCCTGGCGCCCAAGCACGGGAGAATCAGTGCGTGTGTTTTCAGATCGCTCTGCTCTCACTGCTGTATTGGTAGATATCTTGCTCTGTTCATTGTTATTACTGTTATTGTTATTGTTTGTTTTGTTGCTGTTGCACTGTTGTATTAAACCTCTCCTTATCTCAGTCCCAGGGCTTTGTATTTCACTCCCTTTGTGGGGGAGGGGCAGCGGCTGCGTGGTCTCAGACCCTGGCAGGGACTAAACCACCACACCACCCTAGGCTAAACGGTCCTTCGGTATTTCACAATCTCTTCAACAAGGAGGGAAGGGAAGGTGTATTAGCATCTTATGAATAAATGCTGCTGCGACTACCAGTTTGCAGAAGAGTTCTACTGGCTGCAACTACACAACTCATTCAAATTACTGCAGTTTTAGAACTAACTGGAGCTATCTGTTTGGGATGGTTGGAAAAGCAATCACTACTCATTGATAGGGGGCCTTCACTTTTGTTACCATAAGGCAGGTTTCACTCTGGATATCATAGAACAGATGCTTACACTGTGTAAGCATCACTGAAGTGACAAGATATCAATGAAATTGTCACCCTTATAGGTTAAGAGAAGCCTAGAGAAATTTTAGATTTTTATGTGTAAATGAATAAACACAAGCCACAGATGCATGAACAGATTTACTGAATACTCACTGGCTCACTTTATGGTACAACTTTGCGATCCCTTGGTGTGTCCAGTCTTTGCCAAGAGTCGGCAAAATATGACCTAAAGTATCTGACCTGAATAAGGGAAAAACAATATAATTGAACTGAAAAAAAAAAAATCACAATATTCATAAGAACAGTTTAGGCTAATACAAACCCCACTAACTTATTTGGCTAGCGGGAAAGGAAAATAAGGTTTTCTGTAAGGTACTGATTGTGATCAGAAAAGGATGATTTTATTCCCCCTTCTTTTGAAATAAAAACCAACATACCCATCCCTGGCCATGTTGTTTTCATTACTCTTGTGCCCCAGGTCTTGTCTTCATGGATAAGGTCGTGACCCATAAGGTAACATGGAAGTTACAGCATATAGGCTATGAATCAGACCTGTGTAGTAGGCCAGCCAGTACTAAGCATACTTTTGAGGTTTACATTAAATGTTTCCTAAATAAACTAAATCTACCCATAAGGGAAGTTTATGGGAAATTGCAAACATGAGATAAGTCACATTCTAGCTCACTTCAAACTAAATTCTCCACACGAAGCTGGCAGTTGGTCACATATAAAGTATTATGAAATAGTTATACTGGTTTCAATGTACTTCCCGCTTTACATGAGAGAGAATTTATACTATAATAACATCTAGAAATTCCAACAAATGAGCACCTCACTTGACTAAGCACTGTACAGATACACAGCAAGAAATCCACACCCTGAATATCTTGCATCTTAGAGAGGAAAGCATTGGGCAGTGGCTTAGGATGGACTTGCAATGGTATTGTAGGGTGAATTGATTCAGTAACTCTCTGGTCAGCTCAACAGGAGAGAGAAGAATAGATTCCATTCACTCTACTGAAGCTTAAGAAAACAAAAGGGGTGGGGGAGATATTCATTTATGTTGGCACCAAAAAAAAAAAAGTTTGCCCTACAATGGATAAATCACAATGAAAAAGAGTTTCAGTTTAAATCAAGTATTTTAGTTCACCTCAGATTGCTCTTGGAAATTGTTTTTTCTTGTTCTTTTTTCTAATTAGATATAGCCAAATTTTTGAAAAAAAAAAAATGGTTTTTAAACAAATCTAAGCATTTCATTTTAAAAGGTCAAAAGACAATGCTTATATTTTTATTGTTTCTCTGTTCCACTCACAATTGTTTCCCCCAATGTTAAATAAATAGCTAACTAAAAATCAGCAAGTGAATGAATCATTTTAGTCACTCCACAATTGTGGTGTTTACCCAAAGTACTAATCTGAAACTTTCCATCAAATTCTAATCCTGACATTGATTTTGGAGTCAGGTCTTCTAAGTAACAATGCCTCTCACTGCAATGCCCCAGTAATGCCTTTTAAAACAGAATTCACATGTTTCTTCTTTTTGATGTACCCAGTATACTTCATAAGTGTGATGCAGCAAGAGTTATGATTTTGCAGAAGGTCCTCCAATACTACTGTAAATACTATCATGAAACACCAATGGGTGACAAATAATGGGCACATACGTTAGTGTCTTTATTAAATTAACAATTCAGCCAATGATTCTTGCATTGTTTGAAAGCCAGATAAACCCCACTCCACCCCCCCCCCCAAACACTAGAATATGATGATTCTGTGACTCAAAATTCCCTATCACTTTTTCCTTTAGTCCAAAGGACAACTTGTCCTTGCAGATAAAGCCTCTCCCTGTGCATGAACTCACCGTGTGATTGTTCCATCAATGTCAGAAATAATAACTTTATCGTCCCAATTCCACAGGTAAATGGTGCCTTCACAGCGGCAAGTGCCTTGATACTGTGTTGTAACACTAAAGGTCACATCATTGGGGCCATTCTTGAGCTTTAAGCTCTTCTGCAAAACATTATCAGCAAGATAACCAGCAAACTGAGCATGTGAAACTAACACAGTGCAAACACAAAGCCACACATGATCATTGCCTTGGTCACACTGAATCTTATTGCTTTCAGCAGAGCTATTGTCTAAATAATGATAGCAGAGGTTTGCCCTGTGTGGTGGACATTAGGCATTGATTTATAGAGCAGGACAAAACAAGTAAGTGAAAACTAAAAAAAAAAATCTGTTTCACAGTCAGAGATATTAGGAAAAAAAAAGAAAGAAAAAAGTTCACATAAACTAACGAATTATGGAATAGGGACTATCTATGGGGGTTTTCCATTCTGAGAAACAGATACATATGCAGAAAGAAATGCGGGAAACAAGGAGTTCCATGAACTCTAATTAAGAGTGTTTATATGGGGATTTGTATTCTATGGTATTACATCTCTTTCCTATAATAACCCACCTCTTATACTATATGATCTATTACGCTTCAGTCTCCACCAAATTTCCTTAACTCTCCCACTTCGCTGCCCTTCCCTCCCACTGTCTCCTGTGTCACTTAGTGACACAGTGGGCAAGAGACTAGTGATTAGATTCTATTTGTGGACTCAACTATCCATTTTCACAAAACCTGCAGGAGTTTAAGTGTCTCTTCTTCTTAGTTATATTTCACTGCAATTGTTCAGTGAGTTAGAGTGAAAAGAAGGTGAGAATGAAGAACCACTGATGGGTAACTGATGAGTCTCACCCACTGTTTCATCAAGAACCCATCTAGTTTTAGCTTCAGCTAATTTCTGCAAGGTTTCTGTATCTGAAAAGTATCAATATATTTCTGTAACCCTTGCTTTCTGTTTGCTATAGAAAATTACCAACATATTCTATCTGTCTCTTGGGGAAAATTCTACATTTGTTACAAACTATTCAGGCAGTGAGTGATGGCCTGTTTAATGCTGTACACCTTGTGTGGGTTTCCTTCAGAAAATTAATTTGCTGTAGAGAAGACGACAAAAAGTATTTCTCTAAAGTAGCCCATTTTTCCAGATCAAACTGGAATGTGCAGAATACAAAACTGTAACAGCTTTGTCACCATTAGTCAAAACGCCTCTGTCACGGAGGAAGAGAATTGGCTCCAAAGAAATTAATAGCCTGGCCTCACAGTAAATTCACAAGCAGCTCTTTCAGAAGCTACTAACAGTATTTCTGTAAAATGTGACTGTCTGACTATGAATGAGGGGAAAGGAGAGAAGGAAAAAAGAAAAAAGAAAAGAAAAAAGAGAAAAGAGGCCTGCGGGTTAATATACACATACACAATTCAAAAAGGATGTGGTTCCAGTACGCTTATTCAGGTGACAAATACATACTCTGCAATTTAATTTTCATATTTTTCTACATGGGATCCCATGTCTCCCAACATCTGAACCCCAGCACTTCCTGTAAGGTACAACATTCAAGCTTAATACTGAAAAGAGAAGGGAAAGTTGGGGTTTTTTTGAAAAATAAAACAAGAGAGAATTAAATGCAAGACATAAGAGCTAACTAAGCTTTGCAAGGCTGAATAACAATATTGCTCATGTTGTATTAGAAATGACATTTCAGAAGAAGGATGTAAAATTAACTCACAAGCTGGTCAGAAGTGAGTCGAAGTGTTTTTTTGTAACTGATTCCAGACAATAATGAGACATGACTTGAGTTGGTTTGTAATGCCCCGAGGTTTTGTTTGGCAACTCTAGGGTCTTCATCACTTGAAGAAGATTCATCTTTTATTCTGGAACATTGCACACAGAGAAAATGATGTTATCATGTCAGTAAATGCATCTCAGTATCCATTAAAAATGCATTAACAGTGAGTCACCAAATAAGTCATTGATTCTCTGCTCCTAAGGACTGTCTCACAGGTCATTCACATCATGGCTTTAAATATATCAATGAAGTGCCAAATTTTCATTCACGTATATTGCCCATTACTCATACTTGGATTGTTCTAGCCATTCACTTGTCTATAAGCTAGTTTTCATTACTTAAATTTAACGGATGCAAATTAATGTGCTGTATTGACTCAACAATCTCATAGTGGTAAAAAAATAATACCTATTAGATACTGTAATTACAAAAGTTCCTCAGTTCTTAGAAGAAGAAAGAAGCATTTGTTATGCTGGCTTTCTCTTCCCCACCTTCTCTCCTCCCCCAAAGAATTTAGCAATTAATAAGAAAAATCCAGGTGATGGACATTTTATTACAGAAAGTAATTCCTTCTCTTTCAAGAAGCAACTTTAGATAATGGGATTATTCTTTTCCAGGATTTGCAGGATTACCCGATTCAGGATATGATGATGAAAAGTCATAAAACCTGACCTCCTTTACACAATTCTGTTTAAATACACATCAGTGTAATTCTTTTTTTTTTTTTCTGCTACAACCACCTTTTTCAGAAATTTGTTAAAAATAGTTTTCTTCAGAGAGAAAGTTTTCCTGCAGTAAACAAATCCATCACCTTAGGTTGAAGGTAAAATATCCTTTCAGATCCTACAAATCTCATCTTTAAAACAATCAGCATTTGGCCTCTAAAGTCAATCACACCTGGACGTTGTTTGATGTTAGGAAGTCTTGACCCAATATCAAGGTACTGCATGTCATGACTAGCAACAGTTAAAAGCCTACCTTATCCTTTGTAACATCAGATCTCAAAAGCTTACTCAACATCCCACTTGTGGCATTTTTCTTGCAAGCAAAAAATTCTTAATGACAGATTTCTAAGGTCAGTTAAAATTTAAACAAAGAATACCTATTACAGAATCTAGTCTGCTTGAAGTCTTAATCTCACTTTAAAGCTTAACTTTAAACCATGTAAGAAAAACACCTAAATGTCATCCTTAAAAGGAAAATCAGCCTTTCCGATCTATGCTGTTGCTCCCACAAACTCATAGGCAACTGAGATAACAGCTAGTCTCCTACAGAACGAGGAATCCTCTTTCCAGCATATTCACCTGGACTGCAATTGTTGACCTCCAGAAAGAATGGCAGCTAATGCTTTTTTGTTTCATAAAGGTGATCCTTGAACTTAACTGAATGAGCATAAAGCATATTTGCATCTGGCCCTTTACAGCTTTAAGTGCTGAGAGCACACACAGACGGGCTGGGCTGTCTTTACAGTAAGATCTGTATGTACAGAAAAGGGGTGAGGTAGGAGAGCTGTCCCTGGCCAACTCATCCCTCCAAAGTCTCCAGAGCAAGTTAAAGCTCATTTATGGAACCCTCCTTGAAGGAGAGATTCTGGCCGTAGAGTACGATTAGTCTGAAGCATGAGAAGGAAGAGACTTCTGCAGTTCTTGAAAGAAATAATAGAAAACCATGACTACTGCCTGCGAAAAAAACTCCAGAAAGTCTTAGGCCCCTGAACTTCCCCAAATACGCAGGAAAAAATTAAGTTGTCAGGTCATAAATATAAGTAAATCAGAAATTTTAGCAACTGGGATCTGACAACAGCATGGGGTCATCTATGATGTTCCCTTGAAAACTCTAGAGAGATACATATAGCTTCGGAGAACTGCTCCAATTATTGTTTTCAAGGGGCTGGAGTCTGTGTCACAGAGCTGCCAGCCAAACCACAGAAACACCAGAGTGCACGCGCAAGGTCTGCAACCCTGCCATGGGTAAGGCCTTCCTATCTGCACTCACTTGGTGCAATGAGTAACAAATTAAATATATTTCACTCACAGTATTTCTTTGTTCAAATATAAGAGGTAGCTTGCTTTCATTTTTAAATGGTAACTCCTGGTCATTTCAGGTACAGGTAATTTGGGGGGTACCTGTTTGCCATGCTCATTTGTGAAGAGTCTTCTCCTGGAAGTCCACTCCCACTCATACCTTGCTCTGGCTTTGTTTCCTGAAAAATACAAGTACAGGAAGCTGTGCATCTCCTCTTGGGTATAGAGCAAATGTTTTTAGAAAAATATTTGAAAACCAAATTCTGTCTTGTACAGACTCGGTAAAAATCAACAGCATGTTTGTTTCCTCTGCTTGTAGTCAAAGTAAAACTTCATGGCTTTCTTAAAGAATAAAGGCTGCACAAAGAACTAAACATTGCAAATATAAAACTCATAAGAAGAATTAAGATTAAGTTTTTGCATGGAAGAAGTACAGAAATATCAGATTTCACATCTAGTACTGTTGAAGTTCTGGGATCAATCCCATGACTACTCAGTTCATGCACCTCAAATAGCTAGATTTCACCTGAAAAAGCAAAGTATGGCTCTGAAGAAGAAAAAAAAAATACAATTACCTTTCATAGAATCATTAAAATCTTTAATTCAATAAAACTTTCCAAACTGCTTTTACCTCGCGTAGATGTTAAACTCTATCAATTTCATTTCACAAGATTCTTAAATAGTGAATGATTTTGAGACACACAAACAACAACCACTCTTTCTATTTATTTACAGCTGTCACAGCTCAAGAGATAACCAAATACTTCCAGAGAGAAATTCTAAAAACTTCAAACTGTAAAAACTAAAATCTCATACTCTGAAGTCCATACCCACAGATCAGTACAATGGTTATTTCATGCAAGGCTAAAAAAGTTCATCGACTGAAGCACAACCATAAAAATGTATTACAAGTAATTTTCTCCCCTCAAGTACTAATGCTTCTGTAGTATAAATTAATATGAAGAGGTTTTATTAGTCAACTTTAAAGATTAAATGTGTCTAGACAGGAGATCAATATTTCATATAAAGCTTTGCTTTTTTCACTATTCTTTAATGTTCATCTATGGCTTTAAGACTGTTAGCACAAACTTTTAATGCTCAGAGAAAAAATTCAAAGAGACTTTAAAACTAATATATAGTCAATTTTCCATCTTAGGTTTTGCTGAATTTTACAGCTCACGCTACTCATAAATATGTCTGTTCTTCAATTATCAAAAGAAAGCTGCAGAAAGGTCGGTAATCTGCACAAAAACACTAAATTAGTGGCACAGCTCTTCGATTCTAGGCTCCCAAACACAGACTTAATCCACTAGATAATACCGCCTCAGGATTGTGTAATGAAAATAAATGCAGAACCAAAACACTGCAGACAGATGTTTCAGGTAGGATCTGATCCAAAGCTTTCTGAAGTCAAAAGTCAGACCATTTAAACATCTTTTAATGCGTATATCCTCGGTCAAATTGAATATTGAGTTACTGTCAGAAATGAAGTTCTGAGGGATGAATATGGAGTTATCCAGTTTTCCCACTGCAACCAGAAGGAAACTTTGCTTGCTTTTTAAAACTTACCTCTTTAATAGTGCTGTTCCTCCCTCGCCATGAAAACCACCACCTTCCACCTTTTTTGGGCATCTTGTCCCTCATTATAGATTCCACAGTGGCCTGTGATAAATGGATGGTAACATAAAAAAAATCCAAACCAAAGGACAACCTGATATATGTAAATGAAAGAAAGTACCAAACACACAATTTTAACTGATAATAAATACAATAAAAGTAAACATACTGTCTGTGGACCATAAATTCTACTAAAGCAAAATCTAATGGTATCCAGAGCTGCTCTGAAGTAACTTAAGCATGAATACTTATGGTATTTTTAAAAGGAAAATGAAAAAGATATAAAATCAAAGAAGAAAAAAAAGCATAAATAGATATTAGTATAATGTCTAGAATGGAGAACCTACTGTTCAGAAGTTGAAGTTACTTAGTGCAAATTATATTTAAAAAAAAAAAATCACTTTCTGAAGGAGCTCTCATGCAAAACAGTAACAAACCCACATGCAAGATTGTTATTCTCATTCAAAAATTACTACAAAGTTCATATTTAATCACCAGTTTGGAAAAAAGCAAATACATTACTAGCTTTTATGAGTTTAGTCTTGAGGCTATGACCTTGACTGACAATGTAAGAACTGATTTTTTTAAACCCTGGCTATTTTTCATTGGTTATATACAATAAACCTCAGTAAAGAAAAGTTTCTCTCACTACCGATAACAACTGGAGCCTTATGCGTTGTAACAAGGAGAGCTGAATTCTTTCACTCAGAGAGCAAGCAAAAGGCAAAAGGGAAAATGTTACAGTAAAGGTGGCCACAGTGTTTGGTACGCCCTAGAATAGCTTAGCCACTGACTGCCTGAGATGATAGCGTCCACTGTAAGTAAAGTCACCAAAATAAAACCGTGACATTGATTAGTGATTTAAAGAGAGGTAATAAACGATTCCAAGAATTCTTAGCAGTTAAGAAAGAGGGTTGAGTTCAGCTAGTGTATGGGACAATGCATCCCTTTTCTCAGTTTTCCATAGGTTCTCTTCGCTATACTATCTAAAGCATATGAGAAAAGAAAAAAAATGACAGAGGAATACAGTGAGCAAATAAACTGAAAACTTTTTAAACAAAAGTAAGAAAAACAAGAAACAGATGGAGCTACTGAGAACAGAATGCCACTGTTGAGAACAACGGCTACAATTTAAGGATAAGGAGGTTCTCAAACATAGGGACAACTTCAAGCAGATATTCTATTGACTTTTAATGAGATAATTCACATGTTTACAATTAATGATGTGTTTAATTGTATTTTGTGGGATACGAGTGATTTTTTTGCAAAGGAAGGAAAGTTTAGGTTCCAAAATATATTAAATCCATGGCTAACCAGGATACAAAATAGTGCCAACGGTGACTACTTCTTTATATACATTTACAGTAGTGTGTATTTCTGTCCTGAGCATCTATGTGCCACCAGGTCACATGGAATTGGACCAAGTTCATCAACACATTTAATATAAGCCATCATATACAGCTGTCATATAGTCATAGCTATCTGCCACTACCTACCCGGGTTGGTTATGAGCAACCATCCAAAAAATAGAAAACTGGCAAGCTACAGGCCTTCCTTATCTGGTAGTTAAAGCTTAGTCACTGAGGTTAAAATTCCTGGCCTCTACTTTTATTTAATAATATATGCTGTACACAGATAAAATGGAAAGCAGTCACCATGTATTCAGCTACAGCAAATATTAATATAATTTATGTTTACAATCCATATTAATGAAGGAAAACAGGAAGTTTTCCTCCTTCAAAGTATTTGTAAAGATCTTAGCCTAGCAAATAAACACTATTCACAGATCAAATTTTGTCCTGCTTATTTAACCCTTAGCATAAGCTAAATGAATGGTTATGTGTGAATAGATATTATTGATGGGCAGATTCTCTTGTACAACAACCCTCTTCCCTGCCTTAATAAATAGTAGAATGTCACAACTCCTCCTCTGACCAACCTTCATGTTCAATCTCACCTTTGGCAGAGGTTTCTGAAATGCCTGCATTGCCAGCAGAAGGGGACCAGCTGTTGTCCAGTTGTAGTACCTAGGCATGCAAGAGAGGCAATTACTGCATTTTGTAATCCCAAAATTCCAGTTCATAATCTACCTAGTATTTATCACCTGGTAGGTTAAAGCCATCAAGCCTCTTCAGCACAGGTCACACTCCGGCCTGCATCAGTAATAGCAGACCCACCTTATTCCACAGCATGTTCACAGGTATTTACCACATATACTTTTCAAGCAATGCAAGAGAAGTCCTTAAGTAGAAACAGTATTTGTCATACATTCCTCATGTTCATACTATACCTCATTAGCACAGCACAAGCTACATTTATCACAAGTTGTTTTCACTGCTTTTCCAACAAGGAACTACATAAAAGTTAGGGGCCATAGTCTGTAGGATGTCTTGCTTTTGATATTATGTGCTGAACATGGGTCAACTCTTGTTACAGACTGTAGGACAAATACAGTATTATCGTCCATCTGCCTAGGGAAGCTGAAGCTCACATGACATCCAGAGAGTATGACAGTAAGATCCTCACTAAGTACTCCTCTCCCCAACTTATCAGTAGGCAGGTAAACATTACTATCAAATTCAGAGAACTATGGCAGAGAAGCAATAAATGACTCACCTCAGACCACAAAGAGGGTCAAGTATGAGGCTGTAACATACACGATACAAACTATCACATAAGGGTTCAGCAGGCATGTCAAGTTTGTATGAACAATGTCTATGACTAAGGGTAGCCTAACCTCTAAGTGCAGCACAATTACATGATCTCCCCTCTACTCTTTTAACATCATATGCCAGGTGCAAGGAGCTCTCAGTTTAAAACATCCTCCAAAAATCTGCATCTGTCATAGACCATAGTGCTGCACTGCTGCCAGCAATATAAACATACAAAATAATGTCTTAACCTTGCAGAAACAGAAGTCTCATATTCTGTGGGTGAAGTTTGACAAGTCTTGAAAAGCAATGCCTCCATAGAGGCTTATTAGAAAAATATTCAGTATATACAGACAAACTGCTGGGTACAGAGTGCTTGCAAGCAGACTGCCATATCCCTATAAATATTAATTATTCAAACTGGCTCAGGGCAAGCCTTAGCAAGTTCACATGCTATTTTATTTTTACTCTGCCTATTGAGTGGGAACACTATTAGCATTTAATACTAGCTTCTTGAAATTCAAATTGTGTCAGTTAGCGACACAGGTTATCTGAAACTGCTCTTTACTTTCAATTTAAAGGAGGAAAGGTAACTGAAGAGCCTGAATTCACTAGAGAGTTGATTCTTTCGGGATGAATCTAAGCTATGAACACCCAAAACCTATTTTTCAGCTACAGTTAAACTGATCTAATGCACTGAAGTCCTACAGAAGTGTTTTTGTTGCAACAGTGAAATATTTTTTTCCTGAAATATACTTACTTATTTCCAATCTTAACCACAAGGTTAGGGTCATCAATGATAGCAGGATTGTCCACAAACTGCTGATATGTTACTGCATGTTCTAAGAATTCTTCTGTGGGGGGAAAAAAAGTACATATGTAAAGCATGAATTTACAGATGCCTGGGATGGGCCAACCTAAACCTCTTAGCATCTCTCAGACACATAGGTTTCACATTCAGGGTCAGCCTTTCATTACTAGGGTGCTGAAATTAGCAGCAATACGGAAGCAAAATGTTCAGAGACTCTCAATCCCAGAAGATGCTGAAGGTTTCTTTGTTAGATGCTGGGTGTCTTTCCCATTCAAAATACAAGCTAAGGGGTGGAACCGTGAGGAAGGGAAATCAGGCTTCTAAGCAAGGCAAGGAAGTACTTTGTCATGCCTTTCACTGATCCTCTGTCCAAGTTAGTAGCAGGAACTGATGGGCTCAACGTATATATAAACCCACAGCCAGAAACTTAATGATCGCTTGTAAAGCCTACAGCAAAGTGAAAATGTCTACAAATAAATACCCCTTCCACTAGCTGTGACTCATTTCACAAAATCTATGTAATTTACAAATGATTCAGATAACAATACAACTCCAGTGAGTAACAGTATATTTGAAATGTTTTAATAACTAGCTTCTGAACAGCAGTCAGTGTAGCATCAGTGTCATGATTTTATGATACTGTATTACTGCAGAAAGTGCAAGTCATAACGCATTTATCCTCACATTATACAGTTGGAAGTTCAAGGCACAGAGCAGTGTAAATGATTTATCTAAAAATCACACAAGAAATTGGGGGCAGAGAAGGAACTCAGGTTAAAGTTTCCAACTTCCCCTCCTCGTGTCCCCATTTACAGACCACCTTTTTCATTCCTGACACCGACAGCTGTGAATTTCCTAGCTATACTCTGTACCAAGTGGTAAAAGTACCATTAACACTATTGTGATACAAAACATTACTATCAGGAAATAAAAATACCAATAAAATACTCACCAAAAAAATGTAGCATATGGTGGATTATTAAAATGTGTTAAAAATCATAAATCCTATGTAAGTCTATTATTTTAAGTATGAAAAATTCTAGGAAACTTATCATTAGAGGGACAGTATTTATCTTATCAACACATTCTTAAGTACAGCCACAGGAGGGCACTGCTTCCTCCGTCTAGGATGCTAAAATCTGGCTGACAGCACATACCTATAATTCAGAAAGTAATTCTGTACCTTTGGTTATTTCTTTGTTGTCAGTAAGGCCTCCACAGAGAGAAATGGCAATCGAGGGCAAATCTCGAATTCCATCCGAGGTGTTTTCAACTCCACTGTCAACACCTGAGCTCCCAACAGACTGTGGAGACTGGCTGGCGGACCGTGTCCCTGTCTCGTTCATGTTCTTGCTTTGGACATTATCCCCACTGGAAAAGTAAAATCAGGAATTCAGTCTTCATGTATTCATTCCCAAATTCGCTCCCTTCTAAAAGCACCATTTACATTTGACACTCACTTAGGAAAAAAGGAAGAAAAAAAAATTTTTGCTTAGTTTTGTTGTAAAATTTCAACAAAGTAGCACAGGCCTCATGTACCTTCAAATATTAGATTGCTTCTACTTACTTGCCTAAACTACGCATGTATAATTATAGCTTCACTTATTTAGAAAAGATAGGAAAAATAAGACAATAAACTGTACAATCTTAGTAGACATAATAATGCTACTGTAAGCAGTGTTCGTGGTAGTTAAAACTATTACCACACAGGAACAAGAATAAACATATTAGTTTATCATTTAATTTATATTAATTCTATAAACTGATAGCTAAACCCAAAACAAAGGATGTGTATGTTTGTGTATTTATGTCATGTATATATAATAAAATGCTCCACATATAAACTACTAGGATTAAAATGTTAAGAAACAAGAAATCATTATACCCACTTAAAATCTGTGTATAGATGAGATCATTATTACAAAGTGCAGGCTCATCCAACTCTGCTTTCCATTCCAGATTTACATGAATGCACTTAAGAAAGGAATTTTCAATCCAGCTTTTTTCTCCGTATTACTAATCTTTCTCGATTTTATTGAAATGCTAATATTACAACAGCTGAGTTTAAGCAAGCAAGAAAGAAAAACAAAATATGCAAACTACTTTAGTTGTTCCTCAATGACTTTAGTCAAATGACTAGAGTATGACGTGGAAAGAGGACTATAAATAAGAAGGTCTAATAAAGATGGGAACAAGTTGGAAATTTTATGTTCAGGGTGCAATATTTTCATAAATAAATCTGTCATGCATCTTCCAAAAATTATTTTCTAACATTCATATTTATAGGTGATCACCCACAGCAGAACAACATCAGAGCAATAATGTTGTGTTAATACTGTTAACAGTAAGAAATGTTCTTCACGGTACTAAGCAAGGACCTAGTGATAAATATATTCCAAGGCCAATTGTTCTACCAGGGCATGTAAGACTCACAAACATCAGTGTACATTACATACTAACCCACCATCAATATATGATGCTTAATTGACCAAAATAGAAAATCAGTTTCAAGCACACTTCTCAGGCCCAAATGAAGAGCCTTCCAAAATCTCTAATATTCCTCTCTACAGTTTTATTTTCCTTCTGCCTTCACCTCCGCTTGGACTCTGAAAAAGAGGTCTTATCTGGTTGGCAATTAAGAGTTTGATCTAAACTGGAAGGTGGTAAGAGCTCTTTTAAATAGTAAAAATATAAGCAAAGGACTTTTACTTCTTGGGGAAATAAAGTGCAGCAACTTCTGGATCCATGTCAGTGAGGTCATCTAAATAGACACCATCAGCACCAAGATGCCGGCTTCGTTTGTCTGTAAGGGACAGCACAAATAAGCCTATTAATGAGCATTTTCTGAGTAACAAGCCAGAACTGTTATTACTGTCTAACCATTCACTTTAAGATTGAGAAACCAGACAAGTTATAACAGTCTGTGAACTGTATTTGTATAAAATGGTACTGCCAAAAATTGCAAAACAAGTTGCTCCTATACATTGCTCAGACTTTGAATACACAAAATGGGACAGCAGAGGACTGTTTTGGAGATATGCTGAAGCCTCCCTATCCCACACAAAACCACTGGGAATTAGAAGTCAGTGGTCACTGTAGGAAAACAGCAAAATGAAAACTTTCTGAGTATTTGCATAGGCCTATTATCACAGTAAGGCAATCAGAGCATTTAATCTCCAAGAACTAATCTTCAATCCCCCCTTGCAAAAGGGAAATAACAGACTATACTGTAGTCACTAATACACTATAACTGGCTTGTTAGGGAGACAAGATACTGTTTAGCACATACAACTGATGTGTTGTGTGTGCACATGCACCATTGAAGGGGACAAGACAACCCTCCTAGGTCTTTCACTAGTGCCAACACACTGAGTCACTGTTGTCCTGTTGTTGGTAGTGCATTCAGATAAGTAACCACTGTAAGACCAAAACCTAATCTGGAATTCATTTTAAAGCCCATGACTTCTCACTGTCTCAATTTCCAAACACCAGAAAAGCAATCAGAAAAAAAGTTATGTAAAGACTGAATCGTAAGCAGAGAAACACTGTCATTTTTGTCTTCAAAGACAGTGGAATGCATGGGAAAGTGGCTAAGAAACTTGTACATTTACTGATTAAAAAGCAGCTGCACAAACAAGACTTATATAGGGCTTACATAATTATAGAACAATAAGAGCTCTAAAACATAACATTTGTAAGCAAATAAATTTGATGTGAAGATTGTAATACTTATTATAAAATACCACAGATTTAGAGCCCAGAAGTTAAGAAGTAGAAAAGCAATTACATTTCACACAATCAGGACAGGATGTGTACCACACAGAACTGAAATTGCTCCTGTGAAACAAAAGCACCTTATATTATAGCAAATCTGTTGTTTGTGCAAAAGACATTCTACAACTTTGTCCTACAGCAGAGAGGTTCCACAACTACAAGCAACACATAACAACTCAGAAAGTAGTCAAAAGGAGGTAAACCAGCAGATCTATAGTGTGCTTGTACCAAAAAGTGAAATTTCTGAATCTGTCAAATATGGATGAATTTGGAGCAAGTTTTGCAGTCTTGCTCATACACAGAGCTGCCAAAAATTCCAGTTCAAGGAGAATCTTTTATCTTACTATATGGCTCCTGTGCATGATGCACAGCTCAGGTTTTGAAGGTTCTTTCCAAAGCTTATCTCTTTACCAGATCTGTAAGTGCTTTCAGGGCACAGATTAATTTATATAGCAATAAGGTGCTTTATCACCACAAAATTTAAAGACAAAATCATACATATAAAAGTGCAGAATCAACAGCTTTACCTTTCTTTCTGGAAGGAGAATCTGTCTTGCCAGCTGTTTGGGCTGAGCAAGCTGCAGCTTGTTTTATTTCTTCATTGGTAAGCAATGGTGGTACAGCTGCTCCTGAAGATTCTATCTCTGGCTTATTTGTCTCAGCTGGTAGGGGGTCACTTTCATCAGCAGTTGCTACATCTGCTTGTCGAAGGGCAGGTAGAGGAGATGCAGTGTTAAGCTCCTCTACAGAAGAGCTTTGGATGACCCGAAAGTGAGTGCTTTCGGAAGGATTTACATCCACCATGCTGGGTTCCTTTGCTTTGAGCAGAGAACTGGCCTGTGAGGAAAAATAAACAGATTGCTATAAAGAAAAGCTCTTAAAAAATGCAACAGCCAGAGTTTAACCTGTTCTGTTTGCTCCAGCAAGATCAGATTCTCAAGGTAATCAACTACAGCACAAAACCACTACTAGCTGAGGAGGAGACTACAGTGTACAAAAACCTCTCTGCTGTGCATTTGCTTGTGCAAAATTCATCTGTATCTTGGGGCCAGGAAAGATTTGTTCTGCAATGTGCTCTTCATTTTCCACTCACCTGTCTGTGAGCAGATCACAGCTCCCACCCTGCCCTCCTCCTTTCCTGTGCAAATCCTAGCTTTTTTTCAGAAGGTAACCCTGACAAACATGGGAAGGGAGCGCAGACTGAAGTCCTTACACAATCAGGGTGCTCTCAGGGGCCAGGACAGGAGTACACTGTCATACAGCTATACCCCTGATTTAGATTTTAAATCACTTTATAGGAACAATTCCAGATCTCCGAGTGTGGGACAGGAGGTTTTCTTACAGACGGGAGCTGAACTCCTACAGCAGCAGCTGTATAGCTGCTATGACCTTCACATCATAGCAAACAAACTCTTACACGAAGATCAACAGCATCCAAAACATAACTCCCAGTTCAGGTATGGCCACATCAACTCTGAATAGCTTGGCTAGGGACACAGACAGGGACTGCAGAGGGAAAAGCCTTCAAGAATAAGATTTGCAACACACACCAGGCTGGATGACTGGGATAAAAATGAAACACCCAAATCCTAAATCCTAGACTGGAGATGCCAATTTGAAACTCCTGCCTGGACCTGTGCACTTAAATCAGTTCACTATGTACAGAAAATAGCTGCCAGTTTTCTTGTAATATACATGAGGAGGAGAATAATGCGGATGGGACAGTTCATCTTTGGCATATTAAAGAGGCCAGAGCTCTTCTGAAGGAATTAAGAATTCTGGATTCTCATCCTTACTTTTGTCACTAGCTACCAACAGTGAATTCAAGGTAAATTATAGTAGTGTCATTATAATTCTGGTGCCACCACCAGAATGCAGAAGTCTGAGGAGGATATCCGCTTCCCATGCCTGCAAAGCAGGAATTTTGTTTCTTCATACTGTTTCTGACCCCATCACCCCTGCAGTCCTTTCTGCACAGAAGCCAGCCTTCAGCAGAAGGGGACAAACCCTGCACCATCACTGCCCCCATAGTTGCAGTATGCCACTGGAACTGGACCTTTATTTTTCACACCCCGAGGCAGGTGTAAGCCCTAAGTCTCCCCTCTCCTGTATGAATGCTCTGACTCCACAGCTATCACAAGAAGCTGGCCAGTATATGACTGACCTGCAGTGTACGCAGCAGCACATGGCTACTGTGCAGCAGGAAGACAATGCTGCTGGCACACTGCAGATCCTGCCATCTAGCTGGGCCAAATGGCTTCAGGGAGGAGACAGGCACCAAGCCAGTCAGCTCAGCCAAGAGAACAGCATGTCTGGGCATGCAGAGATACAGAACTGCAGGTGTTTCTGGATGCTTATGTACTCAAGCAACTGATTATAGTTTTTGTGAATCACGCTGCTAACACCAGGCACCTAACTTCCATCTAAGACCATTTATGAATTTCAATGATTTATCAAAGGACATTGGGTTTGATTTTATATGTTATTTAAGCTTCTAACTTTTGCAAGACTAGGTGTCAGGTACTTCATTTTCTACTGTTTATCACTGGTGTTGAGAACATCCATGGTACAAGGTACTTTCCTGTACCTCCTAAGGAGCAAGATGTAATTCACTTACATAAAACACTGCAATTTTATGTAAAACCAGGATCTATTCCCTCTTCATCAGTCTGCAATAGAATAAGCACATGTGACCCATTAAAGCACAACAGATGCTAGCAGGATTTAAACAAATTACATTCAATACCTTTGCAGCCTGGGGTAGCTCTCCCCATGCCCAGTGCATGTGGGGATTATTCTTCAGTCCACTTCTATCCATAGGTTTACTGACTAATTCTGAGTCACTTTGAGGAGTAGGAGGGCGTGAACCTGATGGGCTGAAGAGAAACAAACAAAAAATATTACAAAACCAAAAGTAACCACAATGCACTAAGCACTTTCTAAACTGATACCCACCAACCCAAAGCACTGAAGATCTAAATTAATCATTGGCAAACTGCAAGTGTGAAAGCATGGAAAAAGTTTAAACAGTTCAGGATCCTCTTAGACTAGCATTCAGAGGTTTCATCCATTTTTTAGTAAGTGCTGTCACACAACCAGGATTTGAGATGCTGAAAGAGATGGAACAAGACCACTGGACCTAAACATTTCAGGAGGATTTTTGTTTTTCTGTGTGAAAAAAAGAACGGAGGTGGTACAAGCAGCAGTAGATGAATAGATGTTAGTATTGTTATAATGGATGTGAAGTGCAGAAATTACTCACTTGCATCAACAAGACATTTTATCCTACCTAAGTAATAAATTGGTCTAAAGAATCCAGCTGATTACTTCTTTCTACTAACTTGTTCAGTTCAACCCTTGGATGCATGTTTATCAGGAAACCAGCAGGAGAGCTACACAAAGAATTTGAGTCCTTCCAATTAAAAAAATATTTGTTTGTTTTGCTGACTACTTAATATAAAATATTTAATAAGTAATTAGTAAATTATCAGTTTGTAGCATATTTTTAATGTGATGAAGTCAATAATGTGAGGTCAAGTCAGCCATTAATAAATAATGGTTCACTGATTTCAGGACAAAAGGAAAACTTCTGATTATCTACTCTGCCTTTCTGCATAATGCAAGTCATAGTATTTCACCCTGAACAAAGCCCATTATTTTTTGTCTGACCATAGCATGTCTTTGGTATACTCATACAATCCTAATTTAAAAACTACAAGCAACAAAAGAATCTACAACATTTCTAAATCAAAGGTCCAAACTGAGTTACTTTCACTCTCAAAACCAAAAAGCTTCCTACATTTAGTATAAATTCTTCATGCTTGATTTGGTCTTTACCTTCTTCTGGATAAACTGAATATCCAAGACAGTTTTGCTTTTGTAAGGCAGTTTTCTAGAGTTGGCTGGTAGGGAATTCACTAGTCACAGGAAAATAATTACTTCTCACTAACACTAAGCAACTTTCAAAAATCTGTGAATTTCATATCTGAAAACATAGCAACCTAATTATCTATATCAGTCCTTGTTTTCATCTATGTTGCAGTAAGATATACTCTGAATGTGGACAAACGCTATGACTTTTTAGCTACAGATAATGATGTCATCTAACTAAACTGTAAAATTTATAAGCAGTACCACTGCGGAAGATCTTTTTTGGTCATAAGAATTTCAAATTTTTATCAGTCCTACCATTTGACAGATGAAGGAATCAATACCATGTGATTTTAAAAGTATTTTCAAGCTCTAACGATTCATGAAATGCCTGGTGGATTTTTCAGCAACTTCTACATCTCCCACTGACAAGTTTGTAGGATTTGCAGTATTTTCCATGCATCCTAGGGCCCACTGAAACCTTGGAAGTCAGGTGCACGTGCACTTCAGAAAATCTCAGCAGACAATAGTGCTTCTACTGCTGCTTTAAGCCCAAGACATCTACATTTAAGGAAGTGTTGTCACTGCACGAGTTAATCTGTGCACTACACACATTGTAACCTTCGAAATACCTACTGTTTACTTAGAAAAATCTCCAGTCTGGGCTCTGGGGTATGTTCAGCCCAGGTTTACTTACCCAGACAAACGACCTGAGAGAACACAGGCATTGCTTCAGTTTGGGCTAGAAACTCTGCATTTTGCAGTGAGAACACTGACCAGGGGGAACCTTGCCTTTTCCATAATTTTCCCTGAAAATATTGTTCCCTTATACACTCAAGTAAGTGGGGAAGAAGCCCAGGCTGTTACTCAGCATCCCAAGAACCATGATGTATATTCCCAGCCACACACATGAAAGTGTCAGAAATATGGCACTTGCATATGTACATATATTAAAACAGACAGAGTTCTGCTCTGAGAAGGCTCTTGCTGTGAAAGGCTGCCCGAGGATCCATGCACGAGTCTGAGTTACTGGTTCAGGGTAGACATAGCTACAAGTATAACCATGGTAAGCTAGAAACAGGGTGAGCATCTAACCCCCAAAATATTGCCCACTCTCCCAAAACAAAGTACACAAAATACACACTATCTACTGAACTTTCAACACAAGCACAATGGAAACATCTTAATTCTCATTCTATAAATAACACTTTTCTGTAAAATAAAATACAAGGATTTAGTAGTAACAAAATGTTAGATCTTCAGAATTCTTTTCCGTTGATTTCTCCTTGTGTAGTAGCGTAAAAAATGCCAATACAACATCAGGGTAGACCAGAATTTTCATTGCAATGTCATCTTAATTTAAGAAGCCCAAGACCAAATCAGACTGCAAACATGCATCCACAAGGCAAACAGGGTAAATTATTTTGTTTGTATGAAAGGCTATCAAAGCATTCTCATTCTTTATATCATCTGGAACATAAGCTGGAATTTTCTACGCGACCCACAAACCTTACTACAGGGTTGGTGGCTTCCTGATGAGAGCTGGTTTTCCCTTAGAGAGAAATACCTTTACTGTTTTCTTCATATGGTATATTGTTGTTTAATACTCAATAGCTACTCTCTCCAACTAATATCTCTCTGGAACAGCAACAATAATCTCTGTAGTTTATGGACGCAGATGGCAATTATGCCTACTACAGTCCTGTTTGTATACTTTTTGTTTCTACAGTTCTGCTTCCGTACGTAATGCCAGATGTCGTCTCCTTTACCCGCACTGGGACTATTGTGGCTGCTACTCACTTCACAGTATTGCCACCAAAGTAAAATGAAGTCTAACAAAGCTCACAATCACATTCCTTTAAATTTTTTTTAGCTCATTTAGGTCAAACTAAATCCTGAATTAATGTTATGCTTGCACTGGGCGTCAATAAGGCTGAATACTAAGACCGTGTAGGATATGTAACCCAGTGACAGTATCCTGCAAATGCATCCATGGACCAGATTCAAAATGGGTCCTTTATTCCTTACACCACCAAGACGTTTGTTTTGGGCTCAACCATGCCTTGCAATTCCCCTGTCCATAAGTTAGGCACTCACCCAGCCCAGCTTAAATTCTCTTGCCTTACATAGATTGCTGAGATATTGCAGACCAAACTAGAGCCACCCATCCTGTCAGCACTGCACAAGAAGGAAGGGCAACTTCAGACATTTAGATCAGCATATCTGATTCACATCCCATAAATGCTGATTATTTGTGTCACAGTCCTACGTATTCCTTAACAGCTATGATTGTACTTAATGTAACGCGATGTCAAAGAACTTGGCCTGTAGTTGGCAGTTCTGCAATAGGAAACCACCCTGATCTTTTCAGTGTTTCCCACTGAAAGCAGAGGGCCCTGAGAAAAAGTCCTGTCTTGACTGAGGCCAAATAAAGTAGGAAAATTTAGTCAGAAGCGAAGAGACCTGCCTCATGTACGTGTCACAACAATAGCCAAGAGCCTCTGAACCTCCTTTGAGGTGGTCGTCATAGAGTTTCTTATTTCACACAGAGGAAAATGGTTGCAGACACAGAGGGCTTTACTCAGACAAGTTACTACAGCACTTTAGCTGTGTATCTGGACTGCAGGACAGGTGAACCCAGAGCAAAGTTCATGAAGCCACCCAGAGCACACCACTGCTCCATCCCAACCTGTGTGCCTACCCTTCCTTCCCATGAAAAACACTGAGGAGATCAGCCTTGAATGCCCAGGATCTCACCTCCACTTGGTGCTGCAACATGGTCAGGTTAAAGAGGGCAGACCTAGAAGCTGGGAAAACCTTAAGATTATTGGTTTCAATACAGCCTTAGGCACCTAGTATGGCATCTAAGTTGAGATAAGCAACAAGCAATTTAGCTCAATTTATTACTGAAAGCTTCCTCAGCATTAATGGAGAATTGTAGAGATCATATTCAGACGCCTACTTAAATTTTTTTAACCGAGTTGCTGTGACTTCTCTCCATTTACTTAATGAGGAGAAAGGGCCTGGCTGCAGAATCTTGAGACACCTCAAATTTAACGTATCATAAAAAGTGTCTGTATCCACTTTTAGCTCTGTAGAAAAGGGTCCACAGACAGAGGAATCCTCTACTACAGCAAAGGCTTAAGTCTGGGTCTCCTAAACATTAGACAAGATGCCTTATCTACTGTGTCCTCTTTGCTCTATAAAATGCTCCCTCACTGCAATCCAACACAGAGAAGTCTTCCTTTCCCCCAAATCAGGGAACAAAGGAAGAGAAGCTGTCTCTTTGTACTGGGTTCCTCACATTACAAGCTTTGCACTCCTTATTGCTCACTTAATCTGAGGGCTTTGTTTTGCTTTTACTTTTGCAACCTATGCACAAGCAAACAACTCAGGAAAACCATGGGATAAAAATGTAACTGAAATATACACTGACTGTAAAAAGCCATATGGAAATGTCAATCTTCAGAGGAATGTAAGCTTTCACTAGCTAAGTTTTCTTTTTTTTTTTAATCATCTTAATCAACTTCAGTTTTAACTCAGGTTTTCACTGGTCTGATTTTTATATTAGCCATCTTTATTCAATAGATGATTCATCAAGGTAACTTACCTCCAGTCAATGCCCACAAAGTAGCAAGCAAAGGAAGTGGTTTTCAGTGTCACTTTCTTCAAAGTGTCTGGGTTAGCAATAAGTGCAGTTATAAATTCAACAGAGTTCATATACTATGAATGTGTTAAAAGTGTATTAATGTGTTAAAAGGATTAAAGAGCAGCCCAGAAAAGAGGGAGGACAACTGTTCTACCTGTCTGGAGGAGAAAAGTGAGAAGGTTGTTGAGGACAAGAGTTAGATAGGCCTCCGTCTGCTGGAACAGTGAGAAGGGAGGATTGCCCTGTGCAATCTATAGGCTTACTGGACAGCACAGCATGTTGGTAGAAAGAAAAACAGGGTGTCATTATTCACAAGTGCTGATTAACATAAGCTCTTTGTGCATTAGCTACATGAATGCTGAATTTACATCTAGAATTTTCAAAATCCAGAATACTGCAAACAGAATGTACAGTTCAAAAAGCCATCGAAGGGGCAGTGTATTGACAAATGCTGTCACCAGACTGGTGAAGCTAATCACGTTAAGCTTTACAGTCAGTGGAAAAAGTTTCTTCCAGAATCCAATTCAAAACATTAAAATTAGGCCCTTGCTCTGAAATAATCTCCCCACTCTCCCTTCCGCTGCCCCTCAACTATAGACGCAGTATATTTAGATTAGACTTCTTAGGATAAAGTCTTGAGAATATTGCTCCACTCCAATAGTCTGCATGGAGGGTGTAGGGCACATGTGCACAGGGCACACACACAGAGACCACTGGAATTATAATGCAATGCACATTAAGCAAAAAAATTGTCCCTTTTGATAGCATTCTGTAGACACAAGAAAGGAGGTCCAAACTGATCTGTTTTGACATCAAAGGTACACACATGCACACAAATACACAAACAGCAAAAAGTAAGCATTACTGTGAGTGTTGTTTTCACACAGTAGGTATTTCATGTCTAACTGTGTAATTCAATAGATTAGCTTTGAAAGGGACACAAGAAGTTCATATTCTTAATCACTTAAAAAAAAAAAATCTTGTTTTTATACATCAACCTTGCAAGTTCTTAAAAGGATTACGTCCAAAGTACTAAAGATTTATATACCTGCATTCACTTAAGTCCTTACAAGGTGTGTGCATTCAAGCAAAGATTCAGATTTCAAAAATGTTCATCCTCTCTACAGTACTTATATTCAAACAGTGACATTAACAGATATAAACATTCTTCAGAATTTGTGGACCTGCATTTGTATGCATGCACTTGTTGAATCAAGAACAAAGCTAACCTGAAGCCTCTGTACACTCTGATTTCAAATATAGAAAGCACTCATCTAGTAGTTGGCAGCGACCATGTTTGATACCAAAATTTTTAGTTAGATTTTATATAGCACTAGCATATAAGACATTAATGGAAAGAGGAAGATTATTTAGAACTGTACTATCAGAAAAAGTACCTTTGAATAGGTGACCATTCTCCATCTGAATGAGGGTAAGATGCAGACTGAGAAAACGTAGAAACTGCAGCAGCCTTTATGTCAGATACATCATCAACAAAGACATCTGGAACAGGGATCCTACGTAAAGGGAAAGATGTGACATTTAAAAACCATACTTGATTACTGAACTGTTATATACTTCACATAACAAAAAACCCCTACTGCAGAGAAGAATTAGTGTAACCTGAACTGAGATAAAGGTTATCCGACTCACACCTTTTAGTTCACAGCATGATGGAGGATTGTACTTATGTTTTGAATGTAATTTTCATGATTTTGGTTACTAACATTCCCAATAGCTTTTTAGCCTAAATCTTTTTCTTAAAAAAACATGTTCATCAGTCACGTGTACTGACTTAGATAGAAATTACTGTTAGAAGGTATGGAATAGAACATTAATCCAGCAGTAGGTTTCCATTACATATCTCAAATCCACTGTGATACCTTGAACTGTCCAATGGTTCTTTTTCTTCCTCTGAGCTAATCTCTATAGGAAACATGTCTTCATCTTCCGATGTGTCGCCAATGTCTTCTCTTTTTAAGCTGTCTATTTTATGGGTAGACTTCCTCCTCTTCTTCCTCCTCTTTTTCACAGAGCTACAGACTGGAGATGTTTCAGTAGAAGGCTGGGATCCATGGGCTTGGGGTGGTACTTGTGAGGATGCACTGGTGTCCAGGTTTCTTATCCTGTCTGTGGAGTTCCTCTTCAGCTGAGCTTCCATTAAAGCAGTTCCCTCAGACAGAATGGGAGATGTGGAGAGATGATAAGGAATTACCTCCTGAGAAAGAAAAAATTTAAACCATGCAACATATTAGTTCCTCCACCAGTTGTAAATCTAGTTCTGAAATCCATGCACAATTGCCAAAATCTAAGCCATTTATTCATCAGAAAAGTAATAAAGATTAGACATCTGGATGCTCAGTATGATCCTATAGCATACGGAAATTGTTCCATAGCTGCACCTCCTTAGACAAGCCAGGAACAATACTCTTAACAAAGAGGATCCTTTGAGCATCTACTATTGGTCAGATTATGGCAAAAGGCTCTATCCACTTGATACTAGATATAGAGCAGAAACAAAATCCTAGTTTATAACCTGAACATTTTGTAAAATCCAATTCTCCTTCACAGTTCAGATGACAGATAGTAGTCAGGTTTATAACTAGGTCACACAAACATAGTCTTATTCAGTCATATATATACATCTTTAGACACTCATGGAAGTATTTCTAGTGATTTTCAGTCACCAAATAACTGTTATCACACAGGAGATTTAAATATAAAGATCAGAATATTTAAACATAAAGATATAGAGAGAAATAGTGCACGTGCACACAGCTCTCACCTGAAACTAGTAGTATCATACTCAATGTAAGAATCTGAAAACTCATCCCACTCCGGACAGTGACAAAAATTGTTGGGATATCTGAAGAGACATGCCTGTAAAAAGCTTTTCTTATGCTACATTATGCGTGGACTGTTCAAAATTATTGTGACCATAACTTATTTAGGCTAGTAGTTAAATTACAGAGCTCAAGAGCAGGCATTCTCTTTTAAATATAATTCCACATGAATAATAGTTGCAAGATCACGTCTTTGGTGAGTACCAGAATTATTGTGTGCACAGATATTTACAGGGCATGTGGACTTTTACTGGCAGTCTGCTGAGTGTATATGTTCAAAGTAAAGATTTCTGCAAAAAACAGGTCCATGGACACATTAACCTCTGTTGTACACACCTTTGGAGCATATGAACATATCTGTACATGTTATTTCTGCTCACACACTGGCACGCACATAAACTATGATTTATTTTCCAGTTATGTGATTACCTTCTTTAGATTTTTCCATATCTCAGCCACTGCATAGTATTGAATTTTCATAGCAGAAGATTGTCCAGAAACTTTCAAAACTATAAAATGGGTAAAGATGTATTTTTCAACAAAATTCCTAAACTCAAAACTGACTCTGAAGAGCAGGCATTGAATTTTTATCAAATTAAAACTAGCTTTGACTCTTACCTGATCATTATCCATCTCCTGCACAAAAAAGGCCTCTCCATTGTCTCCTAGTTTCATGTGCAAATCTACAGCCTCTCCATTAATTTCTATGTCAACCTGGAAGACAATAAATATACTCTTGTATGAAAATAAAATTATTTTAGGTACACAGTTCCTGTTCAGCTATCCTACTGCTGTCACTGGGCAAATGCTTCTCAGGGAAGTGTAGGAAACCTCATAAAAAACATAAAACAGTGAACTTCTCTGTTTCTCTCCTCACCCCTTCACAAGGCCATCAATTGACAAAATGTTTTTTCTAACTCATTCAGCTCATTGCTGGTTTGCTCCTCTACTCAGGAAGGTTTATAGACATTATATAAAGTTCTGAATCTTTTTAAATGTAATTCCGAATGCTTCACTCACAACACAGACCTTTTTGCTCTTTAATTCATAGCCTAATTTTGAATTGTGCAAGAAGTACTTTCACAAGCAAGTTCTTAATATGCTGTCTTTCAAATTCATTAAACAGACTTCTCTTTACATTATGGGAAACTCAAATAAGAAAAATTGTTTTACATTCTCAATGCAATTCACGTGTCTATTTCTTCCGCACATTTATCTCACTGCTATACAGTCCCAACTGTTTCCCTTGCTTCTCAGGATGATCTCTCCCTTTGACTATAATCGTTCTTGGCACCAACTCCATTTTCACTGTATTTTTTTTGGAGACTTGGACAAGTCTACATTTATGTTATACTTCAGGATACAGTATATTATTGTCACGGTAACATTTTCAACTTTTACCCATTCTAAATATTGGAATTTCTTTCTGATTTACGTAAGAGTTGAACAATGTCTGTGATGACATTAGGATCTTTCTGCTGAACAATTATAGCTACATTAGAACCTAGACTATATGTAGTTACAAATTATTTTCTAAAATAATCTGTCGTGCATTACTCACTGGCAACTTCGCATCTGATATCATACTGCTAGGTCATTCAGCCCGGTTACATTTATCTCAAGGTCTTCACTGCTTTTTCTAGCTTCAATTAACCTCAACATTCTGTTAGCTGAAAATATTACTTCATTATTACCTCCCTTTTTGTAACTATCATTGAACAAAGGGGTCTTAATACACTAATGAAATCTAGCATAGGCCCAAATTAGGACATTCAAAATTTTGCTCTATGAAAATAAATGGTACAAATGTCGTGACTTGTTTTGGTTTTATTATAGTCAACGTCTTACAAATTATGCTTTGAAATGCAAGAATCAGTAAACCATTTTAATTGAACCTTGCCTCAATTTGGGCACTTTATAAAGAATGTCTAAAGAAAACCTTGACTAGCACACCACAGAACATTCAGTAACTTTCATGCCATTAGAGTTAACCCACAGACAGACATACCAAAATCATCAGTTTTCTTACCACTTTCTCCCTAGAACGTAGAACTCCCATTTTCCCAAAGCGTACATGGAAAGGGGAACACTGAAGATTTCCATCTGGCTGACGTACAACAATTATATCTATACATCCCGACAACGTGGCTGGGTTTAGTCCCTTATAGAGCTCCTTCACAGTTACAAACACCTGCCCTGCTAACTGTCCAACGTAATTCATGGTTTGGACCTGAAAGGCAAAAGATAGAACAAGTAAGATTTTGATCCCCGCTTTACATTTTAGAGTCATTTGAGACAGAGATTCCAGCAGTGGGGTTTTCTCCTGTTTCACAAATTAACAACTTCACACAGAATCAGGATTTCCCACCTAATTTATTTACAGCTGACGCATGTTTGTAGAGAGCTATTAAAAGACAAAAGCAAAAGAGAGCTTGTAAGTCAGAGAATTGTAACAACTTTCGAAGTTCATAAAATCATTTGCATTCAAAACCACTGTCGGACTTTTAGACTCTGCAGCTCATAAATGTCTCCAAAGCATTAATTCCAAAATAACATCTCCTACCATTTATTGTGCCCTCAACACCAAATATACTTTTCTCATGTATTTCTACAGGCTTTAAGGGCAGGGCAGGTGAATGATTTTAAGCAGATCTAATTTCCCCTACGCTGAAGTCAAAGACTATTTTCCCACTTTACAAGGATTTCTCCTGTTAAAGGATTATTATAATGCATACGCACAATAGGTAAGCATTAAGATTTGACAAGCAACCTTCAATCCACAGCGTCTGAACTTCAGAGTGCTTCCCAATGCAACTTTACTGTTCTCGTTTTAAAACATACTTTTAGTATCAGCAGGTTTATTAAAAATCAGGCATGTGTTGATGGTTGAAGTGATTGGCTTTACTTCCTCTGCTCCTGGATTTATTTAGTATTTAGCATTTAGTGTCCTTCTTCTACTTCATTAATGCATGTGCTGTTCATGATCCATTGATAACACTCCCCTAGACAGGACAGCATGCATACTTAGACATACTTAAAAACTCAGAAACTCTTTTAAGGGCTCTCAAAATATGAATGAATTTAAGCCAATACCTTCCTGAATAGTGGAGATTTTAAGGACTTCCAGTGTCTATTGTTTTCATTATTTTTCCAACACTTCTTGCAGATTCTAAAATACTGATTTCACCAAATTCCTTGTGCACTCAGTATAAAGAGTATGTCTCACATACAAGTTCTTTGCTAGGCTCTACAACATCACCTGGACATCAATAAAGAGACACTTGCAGGTTAGGCAACACTAAAACTCCCGCTAATGGTGATGAGAACATAACTGAGCTCAGTCTAAGAGGCAGTCACCGCACTGAGCTGCACAGCATGTGTTAAGCAGCATCAGCTGCTACAACAGACTCTCTTTCAGCTGTGTTCTCTCATAAACAACAAAAAAAGGTGTGAAATGCTGTAAAAATAGCTTAAATTTTTAACTGTGATTTATACTTAGAAACAAAAAACTACTAAAAGAAAACAGTGAAAGAATTACAGTAAAAAAAATGGAAAGTTAGGAAATGCTGCCATTAAGGTTGGTCTCTTCATGCATAGCTGTTCTAATTAATTAATGATCACCTGTGGTTTTTTCCAAAAGTCCCTCCACATAGGATGGACTGAAGCTTTGCTTTCTTCTCTGTTTCTACTGCAATACATGGGTATCAGGACACAAACCATGCTCTGAAGGAAGATTTATTTATGTTCCTTTGGGCTTTATGATAGGCATCACTACATTGCCCCTGAAAAGAGATGGTGTTTCTCCCCACGTGACAAATGGGGAACTCAATGACAAAAAGATTAACATTCAAACTAGGCACCAATTTTGGAAACCAAAGAGACTTTTTAAAAGTATTTAGTATACAAGATGTTAACTAATGAAAGAACAATCTCTAAATACTCTTTGGAGAAGCATTTCTGCACAGCCCTCAATTAAGGGATCTAGAAAGTGCCAACTACTGAAAAGTCAACATGCAAAAACTTCAAGGCAGAAAGAGCCACGATTATATTCAGTTCTTCAGCATTCAACTGGTATTAGCACTTATGGGCTCCTATTATACATTAGAAACATGCCTTCCTGAATTCAAATCTAGTGATAAGCTGTTTCATAGGGAACTGCGCTTGAAACTCATGCTGCACCCTATGCTGCGTCATGGAACAACAGGTTGGAACAGACCTGTAGAGGTCACCTAGTCCAAAAGTCTGCCCAAAGGAGGGGCAACTTGGACCAGGTTGCCCACAACCTTGGTCTTACTGAGTTCTCAATGTCTTCAAGGATCGAGATTTTTCAGCCTCCCTGCACTCCTGTTCCTGCTTGCCTGTCCTTACAGCAAAAATTTTCTTCCCAATATCTAATCTGAATTTTCTTTGTTGCAACTTGTGCCCGTTGCCTCCTCTCCTATCACTGTGCACTCTAAGATTCTGGCTCCATTTCCTCTATACCCCCCAATAGGTAACTGAATACCTTGAAGACTGAACAAAACCAGCTCTCCCAGACTCTCTTTTTAAGTCATAAACTCTTGGCCCCCTAATTATCTTGGTGGCCATCATCTGATCTCTTTAAAAAGCTGACACCACACAGGCATAGGCCTAAATTCAGAAGTGAGCCTCCAGGGTGACAGATGTCAGCAAACTTTCAAAATTATCCCTTTGCTTTGGAAAAATACTTCACAGTTTCTACTGTGGATTTTTCTAACCTAAAGCATAATAAGAAACACGTTTCTTATTGAGCTAATATTAAATTTAAAGATGGCTACAATTAGACTCAAAATTACATGGTGTAGTTCACCCCAGTTAATGCTTGGTCTGCTGAAGCAACAAAATTTCTAAGTGCAAAACAGCCACAACTTCCTTGGTGGGGAAGGAGTTGCTGGGACAGTACATACACCCCACTGTTCAGGAGAGTTATGGGCAAACAATCCAAATATGAGGACTCACACATCCTCTTAACAAGTTACACCAGGAGGTCTCCTAAACTCCTAAACAGAGAATTTTGCAACTAATCTTGTTCACAACAAATCTTAGCTGCACTGCCTGCACTGTTTTAGGACACAGAGATTATTTTTATACTAGTGAATTAAAAAAAGGTAGACACCATCCTCAAGCTCTGAGGCCAACTGGCACAGCACAGCTTGCTTCCATACAGTGAAAGACTCTGATGCCTTAAAAAGAAAGTGCCGCATTCAAACCGTCAGCTGGTGATGGACACTCCTTTCAAGCTGGGCTGAACCTGACTTGTGCAACAAAAACACTGCAGGATTAAAAGAAAAACTGGAAGACTAATCACATAAAACCTACTTCCTCAGGAAACTAGACAGAAATGGTTTTGTATTTCATATGTAGCAAACAAACGATGCTGTAGCAAAAAGGGGGAAGAATTCAGGAACTGGACTCGGATGTAGGCCCTTTATCCTAACTTTTATACATGCCAACCAAAGCTGAGACTGTAGTCTGAGGTTTGTAAATTTATACTCCAAACCTAAAGTCAGTCCATACTCTGCCAGTACTCCAGAAAACCAAAATTCCTCAAACCCCAGAGAGACTGCCTGTGGTTTTGGAGCAACATTTTACTCTGGCTACTCCAAGAAGTCTTTCACTTACTAAACAGGCAGCAGCAACTTCAGCAGTAAACATGAGTTTACGTCATGGGTTAAACCCCCAGTGCCTCCTTGATAATTATACTGAATTTAGTAAAATTCTTCTTCTCACACCATACTAGTGGACATAGAATAGAATATTTTTTGCTGCTAGGAAAATTCAGAATCCTTTTGATCTAAGCTTGCAGCAAGTGAGAACAGCGTGTACTGCTTCTGTCAGGATTTTCAAATGGCTTGAGTTTTGGTCTTCGCCAGGAGAGACTCCACAGCTCTATATCATGCATCCATTATGAAATTAGAAGTATTTTGTAGTATAATTCTTAATGTCAATTTAACTAGCATCTCCTGCCAGGAAGCTCAGAAAATTTCCAACTCTTTTGATGGAAAGACAGCAGTCATTTTCCAGAATTGATCATCCCATGGAAAAACAAATGAAAAATAAATAGCTAGGTGTTCCGTTATTATTACTTAACTTAGCAAAGATTGACCTAACAATGTTAATTCTTTAAAGTCCCACTCTACTGGATGCCACAGTAAAATCAAATGCACCGTCATCTGGATAACCCACTTCTTTCATACAGATACACCAGACTATGTCCTCTAATTCCACAGAAAAAGCTAGTAATTGTACCCTTAGTGGCACATTTTTTACAGCCTAGCTCTTCCTCATACCATTTCATCTTTCTTTACCGTATTTTGTAAAATAAAATACTGAAAGTCATATGACTAAAGGCCTTTTTTCCCTTCGCCAGACCCAGTGCCTCCTCAGATGCCACAACACAAGGCATAACAGGTTAGATATCCACACACACCCAAATTACTTAGGGATATAAGTGCTATTCAACATGCTCTAAAGATAGTTTTTGAAAAAAACCCATGATTTAGGTAGCATGCTGTAAGGGTAATTAAAAACTATAGGAAAACACCAGTACAGAAGATTTTGAAGAGCAGGACAAACATCTGTTGGGACTGGTTTAGGAACAGGCAACTGTAATCTCTGGGACAGAGACTGTCACTGTGTCTGTGTCCAAAGCAGTAAACCAAATCGTATCACATCACAGACCTGACCACTACAATTCGGTCATCTATACTGAATCTATTTAAATTACAAAATCTGTTTCTGGTACATTTTAGGCACAGGCCAACAAGCACTCTCCCAACAATTCCCAGGCACAGCTAATGAGATAAAATGGACTAGGGACTACTCCCAAGGCCAGTTTAACCGTCATCACCTTCTTCTAAAGGTTAAGAGAGCTTTATAGAATAGATGTGAATAGATGGTGGTAGCTGGTCTGGCCACCATTGACTTTGGCACCGTTTCGTTCACTAGCAGGGATGTAACATTTAGGTTCCTTTCAGCACCTTTTCTCCAGTTCTACAGTTATGACTCTGCAGGGGTTATGCAGGCCATGATAGGAAGATTTGCAGCAATGGTAAACATAACACAAACCAAGTGCTTAGCACAAAGAAACACAACACATGCAGACACACCTTTCAGTTACGCTTTTCACACCCGATGTCATGATGAGACCCTGGTTCACGACTGAAGTGATAAGTATAAGCACAAAACAAATTGACTTTCCTAAGAACTTCTCCATTCAACTTGTGAAATGGTGAAAGGGAGCCAAAAATTGATGGGCTAATGTTCAGTTAAAATAAATCACTGCAGCTCTGCTGCTGACACTGAACCTATGACAGTTTTACAAACCTGATCCATCTGGTCCCCTGATCTGCCCTTGGCTTCTGTTTTGAAGATGTAAAGCTTGAAGGAGACCAGACTATATTTGGGAACCAGATTGTGGCCCCTTCAAGAGAATTACTCCTCATTCACAAAAAAGTAAATTATAATATTTCAAAGGCTCCTAGGTACTGCCACTCTATTATTACATATCATTTATTTTCTTGACTCTGAAGCAGTTCAGTTTTGTTTCCAGTACTGAACACCAACTCCCTCTACGGCAGTTAATGGAATTTTACTATTGACATATTCTTTACCATGAAAAACAGTATCAGAGGTTACATTCTAAAAAAGATTTATGATAAAAATGTAGGGATTTTTTTCAAAACTAAGCTTAGCCTTCATGTCTGTACCACAACCATAGCAATGATGACTTCGTAACTACAACAGCACACAATAACTATCGTTCTATTATTTTTAAGAGGTACTTCTGTTTATTAGTAAATGCTCAACACACTGTAAAGTCACTAATGCTGTGTGACCATCACATTCAAACCTCTTAATATTTTAACTCATTTCAGGTTGGAAACTGAAAATCATTAAGAACTTTCAAAAGCCTTTTTCTTAACTATGTGTTAGCTCCCACAGCAATCCAACCCAAGGTCACTGTCACGAATTCCCATCCCACTTTTTTGAGTAAATTCCCAGCCAGAACCCCAAAGTTATACTTTACTCAGAGCAAAATCAGATCCTGGATTTACTTTCTCTAGAGAAGCCGTAAAGACACTGCACAGGACTTTAGGAGACCTCAGTTTAGGTTCCTGCTTTCCTACAAGATTCCCACACAGCCTTGGGCAAGTTACTAAGGCTTAGATTTTAGAGGGTGTTTAACTCCCTTTGGCCTCAAGCAGGGTCTATGACTGTGGCTGTACCTCAACTGCAGCATGCCAAGCTCATCAGAGTGAGACACAGACAAGCACTCTCCTTGCACATTTCTTTTTCCTGGGAAAGGAAACCTGGACACATGACCCAGAAGGGATCCACAAACAGCCATGACCCTGATTTGGACAAGGTGTTGAGGGAGAACTCCAGAGCACTCTGCTGAGCAGGGTGATTCCGGTTGTTCTGTAAATACAAGGGTGAGCTCCGTTCAAACCTGATAATGTGCCCATTTTTTCTAGACTTCCCCATAGCCACAGCAGCGTGGGACAGACTGCATTCCTGCAAGTGATTTGACAATACGTCTGGTCAATCAGGAGACTGCATGTCCCAAATCAGAAAGCAACATGCAGCATGTGGCTGCTGGCTCTATACCAGAGTAAGAGCATTTTGCTTCCTTCCAGCTAAATCTCCAGAAATATTTTAGGTTTGGGATTATTCTGGGCTTAATTCTATTAGGAACTATTTGACTCCTACTCCAAGTTAGCCAAGACCAGTGCCAAAAACCATGACTTCTTATAATGGCCAGAGAGTCAAATGGATCAAATGTCAAACTTATCTTCCAAGCTGCCAGTTCCTTCCAGAACCCATACACTCATAGTCACTCACAGATAAGGACTCTGACTATGAGATGACTTTTCACTTGGTTCTGGTATTGCACTATCTTTCAAATAGTTGAAACATTACTTGGTCCAATACTTCACCAAGTCCCCATACAGGACAGAATATTTTCTTGAGAGCAGATGAAGTCAAAAATTCAAATTTAAGACTCAAACTTGCCTTTAATGAATGTTCAAACGAAGGGAGGACTGGCCTATAGTCCCACAGTCAGGGCTGGCACTCAAGAGTCCAAGAGAATTATTTCATGGCCAGTTGAAGTTTACAACCATGGTCCCCACACCAACCTCCCAACCATACATTCCTAACCCTCCCAAATCTTGCCCTTGTGTCAGCACTTAACACCACTAAAGCCATAGAAAAATAATTTCCAGATGGATCAATGGGATGATCTGACTCACCACATAACCATACAATCGCTAGTATTAACTAAAGAGAGAAGCTGAGAAAGAATCGGTGGTGGGTAGCACCAGGGACACTTCTTTTGGCATTTCAGGCAATCTCGAAATCGTACCTCAAGACTTCTCCTTTCCCAGAGATCTCCTGGACACCCTTCCACATTTCCCTGGATCTCTCTGCGCCTCAGCTTCCCAACCATACGGTGCTTCCCTCCTCATGGAGACACTCTGAGGGAACATACACAAGGGCTGACAGCCCTTTGGACTGACGCTGCATAAATAGGGTCAAACTCTACAACAAATTGAAAAGTACAAACTAATGCCTGAAACCAAGAACTTCTGAAATAACTGGAGAATATATGGTAGGTCACATACTGTGCTGCCCTGTGCTACTGTTGTGATGTCAGAGAAGGAACATAAATCAGAGTGGAAGCACAGCAATAGCTTTACACTATGCTGATACCACTAGTGACTTGGCATCCTTACTTTCAGTGGGACTGGAAAACAAGTTTGTCCATTAGGCCATAACTTTACATTTTCCACATTTTCAGAGTTTAAAGTAAGTTCTTACTGTATTTCAACTGCTTTTGATGATGGCTGTCTGTATGTGTGTTCATAGATAAACAAATGTACGCACCTGCACATCCTCAGGTATGGAAATGGGCCAAAGACTAAAACTTGCCCCACTCCCTTACAATAGACCACATGAGTCAGGTAAGTAGATATTATCAGGTAGTCTATATTCTGCATTAAGTAATTGGAGCTATCAGGAAAGCAGAAAGTATCTAAAACCATTAGAAGCTATTTTCATGGCTTTTTGCCTAAAATCATACCATAATTATGTTGAGTCTTTCCCATCTTAGCTCCTTCACTGTCTCCCCACTTTTTCTCCAGTTCTTTTCGTGGAATTAGGCTTATTTTACTGTAACAGGAGTACATGCATCTGACTTCTAACTGGGTACACTGATGACAGCAAAACCTTATCTATGTACACTAAACGTTTGCCAGTATTTGTTTCCAAGGACAGCAGAGACACCAGTAAAGCCACCTAGAAAAAAAAATAAACAAACCACTCCAAAACACCCTCCAGACTCCGAACCAAATCAGAGGTCAATAGATCTACCAAGGTTGAGGACTTTACATGTGAAAGGAAAAATGATCTGCTAGTCTGCAACATCAATGCTGAGATCCTGTTATCAGTGCAGGCCTCTACACAATTCCGCTTTTTGACAGAGATAACAAAAATACTGCAGTTTTGTCTCCTCCCCGCCTCCACAAGATACATTCCTTTTTCTTGAAGGTTGAGGAAATACACTAATCAACAGAAAAACTAATAGCTGTTCTGGGGTGGGGGGGGGAGAAGAATCGCATAAAAGAAACCCAAAATATCTGAAAGTTTAGTTTCATATGTAGCAATTGCACTACTGCCAGCCAGGCTCTGCTGTGCCACTAAATCCCTCCAGCCTGTCACTGCTTTCATTATTGCATCTCAGGGAAAGTATTAACGAAGCAGTGGTACCAATGCAGCAATCTGCACCAGCAGTTGCCAGCCAAAGGCAAGGAAAATATTATTTCTAACGTGAAAGGGAAGCAGCGCACTGGACTTCAGCAGTTCACACAGCTCGGCAGGAGCCGGGACCCCAGACCGACCCCCCCCGCAGCGCTGGGTACCTCCCTCTGAAGATACACCAGCAAAGCATTCGATCTCCCTCTAACCCCGCGCACAAAGCGCTGCCAAGCCCACACAAACCCAACAGCTCCGCTGCCTGCTGCCACTCCCCAAAGCCAGACTCCTCGGCAAGGAAAGGCAGATGCCGCGGGCGGCCGCCCGGAGCCCCGCCAGGACCGGCGGGATGCCCAGGCCGGCGGGACCCGCTGCCTCCACCGGCTCCAGCCCTCGGCGGGGTAAGCCAGGCCGTCCCCGCCCGGCTCAGCGCCGGGGCGCAGTGCTCCCCTTCCTCCCGCTCCCCGCGGCGGCCGCCCCAAGTCCCGGCACCCACCTCTGCCGCCCGCCGCCTCCCCGCGGCTCCGCTCGCCGCCGCCTTTCTGCGCGCCGCCCGCCGTGGCGACAGGGACGCACCCGGCTGCCCGGCAGTGCCGCCCCGGAGGAGGGACCGCAGCACCGGGAGAGGGCGCGGCGGGGCGGGGAGAGCGCCCCGGGCCGGCGCTGGAGCTGCCCCTGCCCGACCCGCCTCCCGCCGGCGCAGGGCGGCGGCGGTTGGGCCCCGGCGGCGGGGCGGGGCGCGGCGGGGCGGGGCGGTGGCGATTGGGCCCCTGGCTCGACGGCCCCGCTGCCTGGCGGCGCTGAGTCAGCGCGGGGCGGTGGCGCCCTGAGGGGACCCCGCGGCTGGGGGCGGCCGCCGGACCACTCGCCCCCGCGGGGCCTCTCGTGGGTCGCCTCGGAGACCGGCGGGGGCAACTGCGCTGCCCGCTGCTCTGCCGTGGCCGGCGGCGAGCTTCGGCAGCTCAGGGTATATTTTTATTTATTTAGGCCATTACTTCAAGCTTGAAACGATAATCACAGAAATACTTTTTTTTTTTTTTTTCCACCGGCTCTTGTCAGTCGATGTCAAAAATGTTTCACAAAGGAGGCATCTTTATTCAGGTTGGTAGATGGGAAGGCCAGAGAGCAGAGAGGGCTGATGGGCACCGACTGAGGCCACAGCTCCCAGAGCACAACACTCACGGCCGTAGGAAGCACTTCTTACAGTGTCATAAATAAATGCTATGAAATAAAGTTTTTTCCACCAGATGGATACCAGCTCCCTTCCACTTAAACCATATTGTAACATCCTTTAACACGGAGTGCCTTAGAGAAATAGGGAAGTGGATGTCTGTGATAAAAATTAACTGATAGAGGAACCTTCGAGGCTTTTTTCAGGCCTGTTTACAGAAGGCGGAAGAGGGCAGTGCTAAGTGTAAAACAAATGAGCAGGAAACAGTAACACGGGAAAAAGAGGACAAAGAATATGCACAAAAAAAGGATCAAAGTTCATCAGCTGAAGAAGCATTTTAGGCTTGAAAACAAGTTTTTCAGAGCTGGATTTTGTGCATTTACATGTTCTAGTCCCCAAAATGTTCACTGAAGCCTAGAAAGAGTTTCTTGTCGAGTAATTGGCACTTAAGCCTTCCGTTTTCTATTAACTTTCCAGTTATACTGTAAAGCAATCCCCATGCAATCTCCTCCAGGTCCTCACACAATTGTAATCCTTCAAACTGTTTTTCTGTGGCACATCTTCCTCCTGTAGTTGTGTTAGCTCTGTCTCCACATTGGCTAGTCTTTGTGCAGCGCACAACTACAACAGAACCTCCGGGTGACGGGGCCTGGTGCGCACTCACAGACTTGAATCCCTGCTTCTTGTTCTCCTCCATTCCCACTTACACCGATGAGTTCACCTCAATTTTAGAATAAAAAAGTCAGTGAAGACAGTTTCGGCCCAGGCATAACAAACAAGGGTCTTGACTTAATCCCAAAGAGAAAACTGTATGCAACTGAGCCCAGAAACACCTGCAGCTTCGTTTCCCAGACATACTGTATCTAATCCCTTGTCAGTGGACAGTCAGCAGGCAATGAGACGTGCTGGTAAATAATCCCATCCCTGATGTAAATACAAGAAGCTGTGTCTGTGCTGGCTGTGGATCCTGACCAGTGCTCTGCCCACCACATTTGTGTGGAATACGGTCCTGTATTGTGTTCCCTCTGAGGGGGTGGTATCCTCCAGCCATCACTGTCCAGGACTGCTCTTGTTTCACTACGGTCTTTCACTACTATACCAAAATAAACCCACGATCGTAACACACTGAATCAAAACCACTGTCTTTCCACAGCCTCAACAACACCCACCCTTCTCTGCTTCTTTCAGAAACTCAGAAGCTAGAGCCTCAGCTTTGGAAGTACTGTATTGTGTTTAGTTATTCATCATGTCCGACCATCTGCTGCTTGACATAAAATAACCCACAGAATAATGCTCTACATTTTCAATGGTTCCACGTGCAAGATCGTGTTTTCTCTTCCTACAGAGCAGTGTAAATATAGCCGTGATACACACAAGATGCTGTAGAACGTGCCAAATGCTGGCACAGCAACAGTAAATTTCCATTAACAGCAGGGCACCATCTCCATCCTTCTGTGCTTTTTTACTCTGTTCTCACTGATGGTGTGACCACCGTGCGGGGCAGTGTTCCTCAGATTACTTCTTTGGAACAACCTCTGCCAACTGATTCTGAAATCCTTACTTGTTTTGTGCTGCACTTCAGCTCATAACTATTCTCACCAGTTACATCTATGTAGAGGACCAAGTACTAGTACATAATCATCTGTACCATCCAAGTGTTAGCATGGTCATGGCTGTGGTTTTTGTTCTGCCCAGTGCAGAGTTTGGAGGACACTGTGGTCAGGAACGATTATGAAAAAGTAATCTGGAGTTACCCACAAAACTAGATAGCTGAGGGGGTACGGTCAGGAGACATGCTCTGCCCTTGCAAGAGAACAGTTCCTGGCAGTGTCATTTCCAAAACACAGGAAAAAAATCCTGTAGCATTTCCCCTTGACAGGTTTCTTTCTGGAGGCATTGTGTCGGGCAACACAAGTTTGTTTCTCAAGGTTTGAATTAAATCTGTCCACAAACTTTTGAAGGACATGCTCATGAGTGTTTTTCTTTCCACTCCTTTGCTGGTCTGTTATATCCGTCCATTATTACCTAATTCTTCATTCCTGTCCCAAAGAGCTTATAGTTTACGTATTCACTCCATGTTTGTACAGTTCTGGCACAGTGGAGCTCTAGCCTATGATCTGGGCTCATAGTTAATATGAAAATACAAGTAAGAAGAAAGTTGAACTGTGTGGTCTTCTGTAAATTAATAAAACTGGGTTTAAAAAAAAGGTTTACAAGCACAGGAGAGTTTAATAAAACTCAGGAACAGATTCCTAGAGAGCATTACATAAGTTCATGCAGGGGAAAAAAAGAAGGCCTTCAATTCTAGCTTGGGACACTAGATTTTTCTGGCAAGTATGTTGCCAGTGAGCAAAATAACCACTCAAACCAAGAAGTTAATTATTTAATGCATTATCAGTAATGTCTAGCATTTCCCTCCCCTAAAACTGGAGTTCATGTTCAGGCATATAGTACCTGAGTTATGAATGAGTGCAATTGTTAATGCATGCACACTGTGCGTGTAAAAATGATTCAGTAAACAGAAAAGTTGAGCTTTTAGCTCTTAATTATAATGAACTCATAAGCAAAGATGGCTCTGGAGTCTGGTGCAAGCATTCTCTGTATTAGCGTTAAACTCAGAGTAGCTCAGGTAGTATAAATTTAGAGTTGATCTAGTTTTTTTCCAGTGTAAACATCAGAAAGTACTTGGACTCTGATTCTGTAATTACCTGATTAAATGTCCCACCATCTTAAAAAAGGAATAGTTCTCCTAACATAAGTAGGTATCTTTATACAGTACCTACAGTTACCCGTGATAATTTGAATTCTCTGTCTGGTTTGCATTATTTTTTCCCTTTCTTTTTCTTTTCCCTTCAAGTCCAATTATCCAGTACTTCATTTTGTCCTTCATTTGAAGGCACAGTAGTGCTGGTTATTGTAGCGTGTAAATCCTGGCATTTAGTCATCTGCCTCTTACTGCTTGATTTATTTGAGAACTTTTAAAAAAAAGTGTAAGTAGATGTTACGTAGTTGCAGAGATTTCTAAAACATTTGCCCCCCCCCCCCCCCCCCCCCTTGATTTTAACATGTTGCCAGTTTTGTCTGTCCTGCTGGTTTTGCTTTGTCTCTATTCCTGGGATCAGCTGTTCCCGCTGTTTCAGTACCAGGTACTTGAAGATCTGAGTAGTAAACAACTTTGAAAAGAGAAAGAACGCTGTCCTTGTCCAACATAAAGCCATACAGGACAGACTTTATTCCATATGAAACCATCTTGCTTTTGGCAGTGTGTTCAATCTGTCACATCTAGGCAGATGCTTCTGGCCTACACCAGCCATCAAGTCTGACCCGCCTGAGCTCTTTGCACTTTGCCAACTTCAGCTTCTGGATTTTGCTTTCCATACGGTTACAGTTAACAAGTATTGTAATTGTCACAGTCGCGCATGTTAGCCAATACAGTTCTGACATCATTTCTTATTTTCCTTCTTTGGCCTCACTGTTAACAGGCGAGATGATGACATCATCCTCAGGAGGACTGTGATGTCATCAGAAGTACTATCAAGTTTAAGTCATCAATGAGGCAGGGGAGTGACAGGTGAGAGGGGAAACTGAGATGATTATTTTGTCAAATGATCAAATGTCAGATTGTAATTTTCCAGGAACTCTTGCAGCTGGAATTAGAGGCAGGGTAGGAGGCACTGGTCATGTACCAAAATGCTCATCTGTAACAGTAACATGCTTATCAGGTCTCATGCCATCAGGGCTTGCACTGCATAACCAAATTTGATGTGGAACCAAGTACTTTTGGACTTAGTTTTGTCACAGATACACTGTTTCCCTGCCTCCCCCCCCAAATATAGTCTCCAAAAGGGTATCTGTAGCCGACACACTACCAGACAAGTTTTTTTGCCTTTTCAGAATATAACAAGTCTTGATGATGAAGGTTCTCAAAAGAGCCTTTCTTTTCCCTCTAGATCCACATCCAGCCTTGCAAAACCATGAAAACCTCAATGCTTCCTTTATATCCTAGCAGCTCTTTCCACAGTTAAAATTCAGTTCTCAGCTACAAAATACTTGGCTACTGAGAAACAGAGGCATCTATTGACTGCTATGATCCAAACAAGGCCAAAGCAAAAGAGTGTAGGAATATTTAAATTAGGAACAAGAGAGGCTAAATATATCAACCCTGCTGAGGGTCTACTTGTACCAGTCCAATCTCATCAGACAGTAATTTAGCTGCAAATCTGTAAATAACCAAGCTTGAGCTCCTAAATAAGCTTAGAAAGTCCTAAGCCCTGATAAAGCAAAGCAATCACAGTGTATGAGATTAAGGATATAACAGTAAAATCAACATGTTCTTTCTTCAGCCAAAGCCTAGAATTCCTGCATAGGCATGTTTAAACACAGACCTGTACTCTGCTCAGGCAAAATACATACTGATGTTTAAATGCACACACATACAAGAAATGAGAGATAATACACCACTCCATGGAAAACCCCTCCATCCTGTTTTGGACTGAAATGCTTTCCAGCCCAAAACCTAGCTTTTCATCAGTCCAGTAAATCTATGCATGACTAGCAAAGCTTTTGCCCAGAATACTGTTTTCAAAGCACAGCAAATCAAAAGCAGGATCATCAACATTATTTGTTTAGAACAAAATAGTACAAAACACACTTTGAGAACTTCAAACAAAGCTGCTCTACTTCCCACGGTATAATCTTTTCTTTATTATTCCTGTAGCTCTTGCAAACTAAAATAGTAATCTTAATCTTGAAGAGGAAAAGATATTTGGAAACCAATTTCTTCTGTTGAGAAGATTGTTGCTTTCCTCTCAGCCTCACATCTGCAATTTCTACATCAGACTGCCTACCAATATTGAATTATCCTCACAAACAGGTTCTGAAAGTTATTGCTCAGGGGTTGTAAAGTAGCACATCTTGATTAGTTCACTGTATTGTTACCTCCTTACTATGCAAACTAGTCCCTCTTTCCTGTAGCTAGCAAAGATGTAATAGCTATAGCCAACTTAAGATAATAAGAAGATAAACAGATACAGGAAGATAAACAGAGATTTTGTATAAAGCTTTTTCTTATAGTAGGCTAAGCAGTAAGTGCTAACAGAGCTCAGCTTGAAGTTCATTCTGTAACTACTGAAATAGTGGTCTAAAATCAGGTTTGTAATAAAAGTAACAATATTTGGTGCTTCTCACTGTGACAGAAAAATTCTTCACTTTTGTGCAGACCAGGATATAAAAGTGGCTGTTCTGTGTGTGGCTCCTGGTGAATGAAGGGGCACTCCGTCACTTGCTTGTAGTTACAAGACACAGGTTTACTTGGCTTTGAAGTTAGAAAATTGTGCGCTCTCTCAGGTACTGTCATTAGTTCAGGCTGTCATAAACTGGATGAAAAGGGTTTTAATCTCCCCTCAAGAAAGAGGCAGATGGAGGATTGTGAGCAGGCTGTCAGAAGAGGCAGACCCTGGCGACTTTCTCCCCCACCAGTGAATGGATGGAGGAGGCCTCTGCAGGCTCTGCCTGAAAGTTCTCCTCTTCAGTCCTATCTTATTAATTTTGCTTAAAAAATTGAGATGATCCAACCCCTTGCTACTATTTTTTTATTTCTCTCACTATCAACTTTCTTGAATATTCAAAGTGGTAGAATGTAACCAAGTTAGGACTTTTTTTTTTAAACATCTGTGTGTATCATTTAAAAGGGCAATTTTCCACTTTTCCCAATTCAGCCGGTGTAGCAGGTGTGGATCCTGCACCTCCGCCTGAAGGGCTCCTGCTTTCCCTCCACAAGGCTTTCTGTAACGGTGAGGCTGGCGTAAGGGTGCAAGTCTGTTCAAGGGCTTTGGCCCTCAGGTCTTTCCACACTGTCTTCTCATTCCTTCTCGTGTGCTGAGCTGTGAAGACACCTTAATCTGGCATCACAGATTTTAGATCTCTCTGATCTTTAACCCCTAGATTCAGTATCAGGTGATTCAGGAGGATGGGTGAGATACTGTTTGGGATAACCTGTTCTAGAGTAATTTTCTTTACAATTCCATTCTTGGGGATTTAGTGATTATGGTTTATATCAAGGACTCTGCTTGTTCTGGATTTAAAGTACAGTCATTCTTTGAATGCTTGTGGTAATAATTTCTTCAGGCAAAATTTGATCTGTATGGAACAATGATAATGTTTAAAAATATATTTGTCTTAAGCAAATGATCTTTTCAACCTCACTTGCTGTCAGAGCTGACTTAATCTTACTGTGCGTGGGCTGATTTCTTCTCAAAATACGTTGTTACTGATAAAGTTCACGATCAAGATTGTGTCGAAATTCTGGAAACAAGTTGAGGCACAGAATTAAATTCTGCACATTCGGTCACAGGACAATAAATTCTCTTTAATTACTTACATCAATCCTGAACAATTAATCAGTAAATAAGGCTGTTTACTGCAGTCTTTCTCTTATCTAAGCAGTTCACTCTCCTGGTTTAGACTGAGGACTTGTATAAAACTCTCACCGGTACCTCTAAGTCAGGTATGTTAAAGCGGGAACATTGTCATTTATTTCAGTTTTGTACCTGCTATCTTTCTTTACATCTTCTGTAAGGACATGCATATCTATGTGACATTATCTGAGGAACTGGCTTCATTTTTATCTGGAGTGCTAATATAGTTAATAGATGTGATCAGCTTTGGAAACTCATGAAAATAGTACTTTATTTCAGTTTCATCTTCAAATTTTTATGAGGGGGAGAGGTATCCCTGGTAACTTAACAGTAAATCTTTCCCTCAAAATATTCTTGGTGTCAAAATGAGTGCAGTCTTTCCAGAAGTGCTATAGCACTACAATCCCTGAACATAGTAATAAACGTTGTTTTAGATCTGCAGTTAAACAACACTTCATCTCCATTAGTCTCAAAATAATTGTTTGGAAATCTAAACTTAGGTTTGCTGTGACAAAGAGTATAACAGCCAATTTGGATTTGGAAAATGAAGTATTTAATGGAGGAACTGTGGATTGAAAAGAAGAATTTCTTCTTTCTGATTTCTGCAGTTGTGTTGAAAGCTGAGCAAAACTAGAATTTTACCCTAACAGAAAGTTTCAGTATTCAAATATTAATATTTGAACAAAGACTCTGAAATATAAAAGAGTCTTGAAGTATAAAATGCACAAAAGTTTTTTCAAATGAAACACCTGTTTTAAAGGGGGGTTATTATGGCCATGTAATCTGGCCAGAAAGTACGATGTATTTGAATGGCTCTTAAGAGACAATGATCCATTGTAAGGAAATCTAATTCAATGTTGATCTGAGAAAGTTGAAACAATTTTAGTTAGTCCAGTATTAAAATACTGTAAATGAATCTCTACCTGGTCTACGTATCGTTCTCTAGATTCTGCCCTTACATAAAAGCCAATGAGGGTCAACTCTGTGTCCATGTATTTCTGTTCATAATTTGAAAAAAGCTTACAAGCACTTGCACATACATACAAGAACTTTTTTTAAAAATCATGTTTCAGAGTTATTTTAAGAAAGTGGCTGCATTCAAGAATTAACGTGCAGTGAAAATCATTTATCCCTGTTTCATAAATTGGCAGAGGTGTTTCCTAAAACAAGCATTTTGCATAAGTCTATGGAAATCATTTACTTCAGTGAAATTAGCGGAATCCATTTCATTAGGTCTAGCATGTTCTGGGGTAGAAAGCCTTTGTCAGGGCAGTCTGTATGCTTTACATATGCCGTTATGCAAATCTGAGAATACATCAGAGACTTTGCCTCATTCCTGCTACTCTCATTACAGCTTACTGTACAGTTTATCTACTGCAGACAAATCTACATACCATGAACAAACCTAGCAGCTTCTGCCCACAAAAGCAACATAAGCTTGTTTTACTATTATTTGCACATCAGCAACATTGTGTTCAGAGTATCATGCGCAAAGAGAATTCCTATCCCAGTGAGTTTAGAGTCTGAAAAGTGTCAGGCCACACAAAGCAAAATAATCCCATTGAAGCCAGTGAACTTTGTATTACACAAGCAAAGGGTCTTGCTCATTGTTTCAAACAGGTGAAATTTTTTTTTAAAAAAGCAAGGCTAAGAACAGGCAATCAGACAGTGCTTTGTATCAAGCTCTGCTATAGCACAAGAAGAGACAAAGGCCTGGTCAGAAAATACAGAAAATAATTCTATTTAATAGAATAAAAAACAAAGTCATACCCACAGGTAGCTCAGAGTCATGTCAAGGTACATGTCTGCTTCTGATCTGAACTCTTCAAACACCCTGTTTTTCCCCATGCCCACCCCCACACTGCAATCTGGGCACAAACAAAAAAGCCTCCCTGTGCAGTCATCCCGGTGATATCAGATGCCCCTCCCCTGCAGCCCTAGGTGACAGCCCAGCTCATTCACCCTGCATGTTTTGCATGTTGCTTGCATGGGGTTGGGATCATGCTTATTGCTCATCTACCTTGTCCAGGTCAGATGTAATGTATCCTGTGTAATTCTGCTTCGTGTGGCAGATTCCATTTGATATGGGTTTCTCACTTTCTGTTTCATACTGCTAACGTGTCTGTACAGACGTAGGCACAGCTTAGTGCGAACACATCTTTTGTCTGCAACATCTTTGTGATTTTTTTATCGTTAGTGGTTTGATAATTTCCCAAGATCTCCCTTCTGGGTAGCACATTTTAAATATAGCACATACATATTACAAAATTCTTCCTCCTCTTCATGTATTTCTGTACTACATTATGAGAAATCTAGGACAAACAGTGTAATAATGATATATAAAAATTAATTTAAAATTTTGCCCAGATAAAACATAAACTGATTCTTCTTAAAGTATAATCTCACTGCAAGAATGCATTCTCCTCAGTTCTTTTGAAGTTACAGTACAAGTTCACATGACATATTTTGGTTACCCAGGAGATGTTCTTGTAAAGTTCAGAATCTCACCTGAATGCAGATCTAAATGTTCCCAAAGTTTGGAAAGAAAAGATCACAGCTGTAGTATTGCTTTGCATGTGTTTAATTTTCAGATTTTATGCTGTTCTTTGCTAATTGGAGTTCCTTCACTGTTTATTTTACTGGCATTTTGAATTTCCAGGTACTTTTCTGTCTGCATAGCTCAGCTACTGCACTGGTGTCCAAAGCCAACCCCTGACAACAGCAACTAACCTATCCCTCATTTCAGACTGCCTCTTTGACTTAACCACCTGTCCAGTTTACATGACATAGCTAATATCAAACTCATCGTAGAAGTTAGATTCTCAATTTGTAAAAGTTGACATACCTTCATGGAAATCTTGACCTGCATCTGCCAGACCCAAACTGAAAAGCTGCCAGGCTCTACCAACCAGCTAGCACACTGAGAAGCTACATGCAAGTCACCATAGACCCCTGGATCAGGAAAGTTCCTCCGTAAACCATGGAATATATCCTACACTGTACTGTGTAGGTTGTACGGAAACACCTGAGTGGGATCTATGTGAGATAGCAGTATAGTTATGCTAACATTATACTCCACCCAGGCTAATACGTCTCTTGTGAGACCTACGCAGAGCTGTACAGTGACTCCAATGGTTCAGCCAAGAGGATGTGTCTGCATGGCTCTGCTTGGTGCTGGGTAGAAATGCTGTGGTCCTACCTGTGATTTCAAACACATCAGCCTCTAAATATTCTGCTCCGCCATCACCGTAAGAGTAGGTCACTCTGAGGAATACAGTCCACAGTGACTTAGGAAATTACCAGGTTGTTTCCTGGATCTGCCTCTTTTCCCTTCTTCACCAGTTGTTCAGCAGTGGCAGTTCTATAACTGGGGTGTGAAGTGACATTTTCCCTTTCTCGTTACTTCTCCTGAGTGGTTCTTCTGTATAATTCATGGCTGTGTCCCAAGACCACCACCTCACAGATGTACTCTCTGTTTTTCAGGAGAGCAGTAGCAGGGGTGTCTGGACATGTTTTCCCTGGCTTGGGACCTGTCTTGCATCTCACATTTGCCACAGGTTTGCTGATTCTGTGCTTATTTTCCAGGTCAAATGTCAAATTTCCAAATTTTTGTGCTGTTTCCCTCCTTATCCTGCTAGGACTGGCCACAGGTGAGTGCCACCAGTTTCACAGAGCCACCCAGCCTTTCACAGCAATAATAATACCACAGTGGACATATAGTAACACAGTGTCCAAAGGGTGACATTTGGACATGCTGTGCTGGGTACCAGAAGATGGACAGGAGTTAACCACTGCCTTGTCCTGTTTTCCCAAAGACCCACCAGGCTTCAAGTTAGGTCTGCCCTAAGGCACTGGAGTTAAAAAGAAAATGAACAATTAAATTCCTACATTTAGATTGCGAGTCCAGACGTTTCGAATCCAACCAGGATCTTTCATCAATGGAATCTGAAAGAAACGAAGAATAATGAGGAATAATAGAGTTAATTAACTATGCACAGAAGTTAATGTATCCAAGCCTCAATTATGGTCTTTGAAACTCAGCTGCCCTAATGAATACCTCTCCTGTGATTCCTTTGTAAGCCACATTACCCTTGTGTGATCCTCATTTTGTATCTGTACTGGGAGATGTTCTCAATATTCTCTTTCTACCATCTGTTTCCAGGGTTTTTGCAGGAGGATTTAATCCTCTGCTAGTAGGATCTGTATTGTCAGATGGGGAGAGGTTGGAAGCAGGGAATCCCTGTGAGCTCTGAAGAAGCATGGACCACAATAAGCTCTGTTTATTCTTTTGCAGGATGGGGATGCCCAGTGCAAAGGACAGAGGCAGAGCTGTGATCGCACTCTTCTGCCTAGGGAAAAAACCTTTTCATGTGGCAGCATCCTGAGATCTGTTCATGGTACAGGAAGACCTCTAATACCCAGTAGGACAGGAAAAGCAATTCGGTAGGACAAGAAGAGTACATTTCAGCACCTTTGAAGCAACCTGGGGTTCAGGGGCTGCATAGCAGAGCCAGGACTTTATTCCCTGAGCAGTGCGCTGCTGACAGGCAGCACAGAAGCCTCAACAGAGTGGCTGCACTTTCAGAGTCAGAGCCCCAAGGCTGAGGTGGCACACAATTACTGTGGTCACCTCTTTCTGAATACACAGAAGTAGGAGTGAATGGTGACTTCATTTTTAAAGAAGCCACCGTTGAAAGACACATTGACATAAATTAATGCCTAGTAAAAAGGGTAAGCTTCCGGTGTTGCTGGAGATGATGGGATTCATGTTTAAAATAAAAGTTACTGAAGAGAAATTCTGTACTGCATTTTATACTATTTTTTATTCCATAGTGAAATTTTATACTGAAAGGACTAATTCTACAGGATTGATAAATACGATGATATGAACAAATAATTTGAAAGATTTCCCTTTGATGTTTAGCAAAATTAACATTCAAATACGGCCAGGTTTGCTGGTGGTGTGTGTTCTGAAAACATTCATATTCCCTCATATTCAAATCTCATAATTTTTCAAGCACAAATGCTCACCATAAAAAAACAAACTCATTCTACTCTTTATCATTCTCAAGTTATATGTCACCCAGAAATACACTGTGGAATCTTACTGAGCAAGTAGAAAAGGCATGAAATGATCCCTTTTCTGAAATTTCTCTCATTTAAATACAGCTAATGAAACAATAACAAATACGGAGAAATCAGAAATAGAAAAACAGACATTACAGAAATAAATTCACCCAGTTCTGATAGGTGTGGTTCTTAAGAGTTCCATTAATGTTCATTGCACTCACTCACACACTCTGTTATATGTATAATTAGAATAACATTTCGTGTGGGTGACATGAAAAGTAAGTTCGGGGTGGTACCATCAGGAGAAGACAGTAGACGTCTGGCACATAGCCCTTCTCTGTTCACGATAATACCTTGCACTTGAGCATTCCATTAGGGATTGCACCACACTATTCAAACACAATATACTGAGTCTCTCAACAACCTTATGGGCCAGGAGGTATTATTAATTCCATTTTTCAAATGAAGAAACTGAGATACACCCTGATTAAATGACTTACTCTGCATTACAAAGGAAGTCTCGCATCAGAATTAGAAACATCTCTTTCCATATGGCCCATTGTTTTAACAAGTCTATCCTTTCTATTCTCAGAAGCAGAACAAAAATACTGGCCTTATTGAACCAATAATTGAACAGAAATACTCTTGCAGTTTAAATTATTAATTGAAATACAGATGCATGTTGTATGCAAATACTGTATTTAATATAATTACATTTTCTTGTTGCATGTGCATGTTTGGGTTTAAGAGGTATCTTGCTGCTTTGTTGACCAAGATGGTGACTTGAAGCTATCATAGCAGTTGCCTGCTCAGTGACAACACTAGATATTTTAGAACATGAAATATTGCTGTCTCATCCCATTGTACACAGTCTGAGGTGTGGGTCTCAGTGTATGTCTTTAGTCTTTATCACTTTTTTAATTCTAGGTCCACTTCCACCTCCCAGGGAGAGCTGCCAGCCCTGTCCACATCTTGACCATGTAAGAAGGAAACCCAGATGTCCTGGCTGGATGCAGTGTTTGGGGAACAACTGGGTTCATTCCTTGGAAAATGCCTGCCCCAGAGATTGGTTGTAGCCTCCAGATTTCCCAGAGGAAATCAGCTGTGCAGAACAAGAACCAGCTAGGGTACCGATCTGCCACCTGTGCACACTGGGTCCAGAAGAGCTGCTTTGAGGATGGGCTGGAAGGAGAGGCCGTGAGGGCAGGCTGTACACTAGGAAGTGCCACCTTCTTACTCCCAACATCAGGAGCACGTTGGCAGAGTGGATCAAGGTGGGGTTGTATTAATTAATCCCTTCTTCCTCTTTCACCAGTCTTTGCAGTCCAGTCTGGAGCCCACCCGCTAGAAAACAACTCAGATGAGTAGATTTATTTTCAAATATCTATATTAATGAAAGGGCTAGGCTGACCTTCCCTCCCTCCCTTCCTTTCTTTTTCTTTCTTTCTTTCTTTCTTTCTTTCTTTCTTTCTTTCTTTCTTTCTTTCTTTCTTTCTTTCTTTCTTTCTTTCTCTCTCTTTCTCTCTCTCTCTCTCTCTTTCTCTCTTTCTCTCTTTCTCTCTTTCTTTCTTTCTCTCTTTCTCTCTCTCTTTCTCTCTTTCTCTCTCTCTTTCTCTCTCTCTTTCTCTCTCTCTTTCTCTCTCTCTTTCTCTCTCTCTCTTTCTTTCTCCTTCCTTCCTTCCTTCCTTCCTTCCTTCCTTCCTTCCTTCCTTCCTTCCTTCCTTCCTTCCTTCCTTCCTTCCTTCCTTCCTTCCTTCCTTCCTTCCTTCCTTCCTTCCTTCCTTCCTCCCTTCCTCCCTTCCTCTCTTTCTTTCTCTTTTTTTGCTTTTATTTCGTTCTCCATCTTTCTCTCTATTTCCCTCACATGGAACAATCAAAGTTCCATGATTAAATAAATCTCAGAAACACAATAATAGAAACTGCCACAGGAAAACAATACGTTTCATTAGCAGAGAAGTCAACAGTGTGTTGCAACAGAGTTGGTAATTGTACAATAGTGCTGCTGCCTGTGCATTCAGTTCCTCTGAAAAACAATGATCAGAGACAGTCCTGTAAAACATTCTCTGTGTACTGTTGTAACAACCACGCGACTCTCCAGGATTCCTGCCAGCAGTTTAAAAGTACACTTAATGTTGCAGTTAAGTATTTGATCTTTAGAATTGTCTAATCTCTGCTCCTGCTCACATTTGAAAAACTACCCTAAGGATCTTTCATTCAGTCCTGCAATTCATGGAAAAATTTAGTATTTATTGAATTATATTTTGTCCATTGTTTAGAGTGACTGTTATAAATCAGCTGTCTGCCTTTCCTATTTAGTAGGCTTGGAAATGCAAACTGATATGAGTAAAAATTACTTTAAAGCAGACACAACATGTCAGATCTTTTCTTCAGCTGTGCCAGTCTCTGTAGTCACCCTGCTGACCTCAGAGAACAAAGCTAACGTAGGGAAAAGATGACCTTGCACTTAATCTAGTGAAATAGGACACAAGGGCTATTCCTGTACGAGAAAACTAGACAGAGTCAAGGCACAGGCGGAGGCACTGGGACACTCTGATCTATGCCCTGATACTGGAAGAACAGCACTTGGCATGGCTGCAGCCCTGGCCAGCTAGCAGCTCCCTTCTTGGGAATGAGCACAGAGCATTTCCAACATGCATCTGTATGGGGCCAACCAGTTTTGAGAGTTGAAGGAGCTAAATAGCATGGAGGTGACTAGATCACGCCAGGTAGCATCAAAGCTGGAGAATGGGCACTGTCACTGTTTAGTTCACTCACACCAGTGTAGCCAAGAGATCCAGATCTCCTCTGGAGCCACCTGAGCTTTCTTCCTTATAGGACTGTGAACATACCACAATACCTGTTGCTCAGTTCTCCTGATGTCTAACAGGAATAATATCCTCCTAAGCTGTCAGGATAAATTCATTAATATTCATAAGAAAACTGTAACTTGTGGTGCAAAGCAAATTTGCCTTTTGACCCCTATAGAGAGGCTTTGTGACCCTATCTTGCCTGGTCTGGCAGCATTAAGCCAAGCTGTACTTTTCCCAGATAAATACAAAGCATTTAAGAATGAAGAGATTTCTTATAGCTGTTAGAAGATGGAGTAAAACAAGAGAAGATTCAGAGTTAACAGAGGCGATGCCATGATATCTGCAGGAGAACAGATTAGTCTATACTTCATACTCTCACTAGAGTGAAAAATACATAAAAATATTGCAAGGAAAAAACGAAAAGTTGGTAACTGTAATCCATGGCTCATTGTGAGAGATATGGAGATGCAGTGAGCTTGAAATGCAACAGGAAACATTTAGGCATTAGGAAAACTTTATAATACCACGGGCGGGCAAGCTCTGCTATGGCTTGCCAGAAGAGGCCGAGATCTTTCAGAGCAGGCTGAACATGCATTTGTCAGAAATGTTTTAATTAACATTGATTTGGCTGTAGGCATAGAAATAGACCGGATGATCTCTGAGTCTCTTTCAGCCTTGTATTCTATTATTCTGTGACAAAGTGACATGGTAGGATGAGGTGACATTTTCAGGAGCGCTTTCCTAGCAATAAAATCTCACAGTGGAAAAAAATTCAGAAACTGGTGGTGAAAAACCTGTTACATGAACTGTTTTGAATCTGACTAAGAAAATAGTGCAGAAATGAGTTGTAGGGAAGCATGGCAGAGTAGCCAAGGGACTGGCTGAGTGACCTAAGAGGCTTTCTGTCTCAAACTTCCGACTCAGTCTCACGACATCACCTGACTATGTTTAACTCATCGCACTGATGCAACAGATGTTGTAAACAAAGTTACTCATTTGTGAATTACTCAGGTAATTTAAATCTGGTTCCTACAGTAATCATGCCTCTTAATGTAGCTAAGTACAGACAGTATGTGTGCTTCAGTGCTGCTAATACCAGACAGAAACATCGTATTTCTTCCCTTGAGGAGCATCTGATTTTACAAAACAATTATAAGACCTACCTCTGATGCCTGGAGATGACTTACATTTTCTCTGTAATGTGGGTGCCTAGTGCAGAGGGGCTGATCTGTTCTTTCACAGAGATCCAGTACCTTTGATGAGGGGATGCTATCTCCACTACAGAATATCTTCTAAGCAACAAAGAGGAAGGAGGGCTGGCTCCTTTGAAGATAAGATGACAATCCTAAATTCAGCCCATGACCAAATTACTTTTCTAAATGACCTAAAGAAAGAAAATCATTTCCTAGTATCTGGAATAGTCAGGTTTGATGGACAACATTAAACTTTCCCGGGGAGGTGTAACTAGAGTCAGGTAAAGCTTGGGACATCAGTAAATAATGTCAAAGAAATGTAACTACAGAAAGCTCTGTCAGAAACTGCAGTAGTGAGTTCCTAGTCAACTGGCCTGATGTCTTAACACACCAAGCCAAAGAATTGCTGTCTATGTTTACTTTCTAGAAGGCGGCTACCAAAATATAGCTGCTGGTCTGTAGGAGGCCACATGGGGGGCCTCAGCACATGGAGATCAGCACAGTTTAAGTTCTTGCAACATGAAAACCATAGTCAAGCTTTATTTTATGAAGTGGAGGAGGCTCAACAAGAAAGCAGTTCTGCTTTAGCACCTCACAAGGCAGCACATGGAAAGAGGGTCACAGGTATAGGGTGGGAAGATCCCAGCAGCTTGGAGCCTCCTTACTTGCCCAGCCTTCACAGCCTGCCTTGCTCCAGGGACAGCATGAGAGCCAGGACAGGTCTTGCAGCATGAGCATGATGTTCTCCCTGCTGAAAATACTGATAGCTGCATTTTGCACTACCTCAAGTTCCCAAATGATTTTAAAATCCAGACATATGCTGAATGCTTTGTAATAACCCAGTCTCTAAATTTAAAAAAGTGAGAATATCCAGGCACTTCTGTCCTGGAGCTCCAATCTTCTTGCTAAGCATCAGTGGGAGAAGGGAACTATTGAAATGCTGTGATCTGCAGCAAATCCCAGGCACCATGATTTGCTAGCCACACTTGAAAGTGAGTTTGAGTAAAGAACTGGAGGTGAAACACTACACAGCAGTTAAATTATTTAGCCAGGCACGTCCTTGAGTACTCCCCAGCACTGGGTTAGTGCATAAGACTCCAGCACCAGTCTTTGATATACACCCATCCAGCCTGGTGCCTTATGACAGGTCTGAATTCTTTCTGCTGAGCTCCTCCCATTTCTTAACCCCATGTTAGTCATTCACAGTGAGAATTATCAGCTGTTTATCATCTAAAATCTTGTGACACATCTATTGACGGCTGATAAGGCCGTTTCCTCATCTCCACCAAACCATTCAGCTGGAGGAGCGTGTTTGACCGCTGCCTCCATTGGCTGACGTGGTGGCCCCACCGCCACACCTGCTGCTTGCTTTTGGCAGATATTTTAATGACTGCAGTTAACACTGCACCTGGGAATGTTCCTCTTAGAAATTACCCCAGGCTACCAAAAGGTATTTCATGAGGTGTTGTTTCCACATCACCCAATCGTCACACCCTCCCTTGTAGCATTGTTCTTTCCAGACCCGGGGGCCTCCTAGCCCTCTCCTTCACAGGTCAGCTTTGCTATCCAGCCTGGAAATGGGGACTGCCAGCTGCAGCTCGCCATCGGACTGCCGAGGCAGGTCATACATGCCTTTCACCAAAGGAGGGTTAAAATGACTGCCTCCTGCTCACAGTTAGGGTCAGAAAGCTGGTGGGTAGTGAAGCTGCACAACTGTGTTATCTGCATTGTACATGCCCTGGCACATGGGCTTAGCCTTCTGGGAAGCTTTGGTTCATCCAGACCCTCGATGTTAAGTACAAGGCAGAGGAGTTGAGAGCTAGATCTGGCAGAATATGGGATTTGCACCCATGAAGAATCTGGAAACTTTTTTTTTTTTCCATGATAAATGGAGAACAGACCAAGCTGATGATACTAATATTCATTCTGAGACACCAGATACATGCTTAGTCATGTATACAGAGGACCCTCACAAGTGAAAAAAATCGGGAGCTATTAAGAAGTTCTTGACTTAGTTCAGACATATTCTGGTCAAACAGGTACAGCAGTGGAGCTAAACCCAGAGCAGTTCTGTTTACAGGCTTGAGAAACTTGTGACACACATTGGATCCTCAGGCTCTGCATCACCTAAAAGTACACAGGCATAAAAACTGCTATAACTGCTGTGCTGCTTATGGCTCCTTAAATAACACCAGGCACAATTTGTGTGTGTTTTCACTTACTGGTAGATTTTGCTATAGGTCACATACAAATACCTTATAGAAGCTTGGGGGAGCTTTTGGAAAGGAGCATTTCCCTGTTCCCATTTGTTTTCTGTGTAAATCTGGGCATGAGTTTCAGGAATGGGGATGTGGTTGGGAAGATGACAGGCACAAAACTGGGTGCTGCACACTGAAAAGCTCTGCAAGCTTTTTGTGTTGTGAATTGTACCCTTTGTCCATTTGTCTGAGGCAGCTGCCTCTGTAGCGTGGCATAAATGTCACAGCAGCAAGTGGGAGGCAATGGTCGTTATCTGGGGCTGACCTTTAAAAATCAGATGGACTTTTTATTCTCTGTTTACTTTTTCTGTTTACTCACTTGTTTGCTTGCAGACTTTTACTCAGAGGTCTTCCCTGTGGGTATCAGAGCCATTTTAGACTGCAGGTGATGCTTCCCATCCCCCTGCCCACTGATTTGGAGTAAGCCTCCCATCAGAATGCAATTTATTCAGAGCAGATTAAATTTTGCCACAGGCTGAACTTGCTTCAAGTCAGTCCTGATATCTGAGTACTTATGTATAAGTTACCATCCAGAGCCAGCAAGTGTACAAACAGAGTAATGTGCACATCAGATTTCAAGATATGGCTTCATGACAGGTTTGAAAGAGTGGTAACAAGTCTGCATTAAAGTATAAGGGAATTAAAGTACACATGGGGTTTTTTCTACTTTTCTCTGTCCATCTGAGAAAAAAAAAATAGATAGGTTTGCTATAATTCTTTCAAACCTTTCATGTGGTCAAATCGTAAAGCCTCACATGCACATTATTAACTGCAGAAAAAATGTATCATTGTCTTATGTGTAGTCTTCATAGTTTTTTAAAGGGATTTACTAGCCACAGCCTTTTAGAGAGTAAGTTTAGTGGAACATGGGTATGATTGTAATATGGAGAGGACAGAACTTCAGTCCCGAGATCAGATTTCTGAAGAGGAAGCAACAGGAGAGGAAGAACAATCCTACCTCTGAGGGGTGGGTCAGGAAGTTTGGAAACTTCCATTGCAGCTGGCACTATCGCAGGCTTTCCGTGCTCTGCTGCACAACCCAGCTAACCTTACTCTGCTTCTGTTTTTTTTAAATAAAAAATAGAGAAAACAATATCAGCCCTAGAGTACTGTTATGAAACTGAATTTCTCAATGTTCACAAAGGTTCTGAGTTCCTTGGGTCAGTACACAGGGATCACATGTAGTAAAGACTACGTGTATGTAAAAGTAAACACAAGTTCATAAATAGTCTTTGGAAGCAGTTCCCTACTGGATTTTATCCAGGAGGTCAGAAAATAAGGAGGAGGGGAAAGCTAAGTGTGCTTTTCATTGCACGTGATTTGTTTTTCTCACTAACACCACACTCTGTTCAGGACTATTTCTAGGAAGAAGGATCATAAAACCCAATCAAAATATGCTACAACTTCGCTGACTAGTAGATAAACAGCACGTGCAGAACAAGGAAGCTTTTGACTCAAATTCTTGGGCAGAAGCATTGCAGAATGCAATGGGGCAGGAGCATGTTATTCCTGTGGCACAAGTTTAGTATTTGTTCATATAGAAAACTTTAAAAGTCTTTAGAAATATTTTAAAGGATGTTATTAATCCTTTAGGCTTAACTAGGTTTTAATTAATACTAAAATAATTGGATTGGCTTTGGAATTCTTCCACCATGCAATAATATCTCACTTTTAGGTGTTCCCTGCCTCAGTATTTTGCCTTCACTCAGTATTTTGCCTAAGCCAGACTCAGTGGCCTGGCATCTATCACTCTTTTGTTAAATGTCCTATAGTTTTTCTCCAGGGAGTGCAATGCTATGGGTGAAGCTTTACAGATCCCTGGCTGTAAAGAATGCAATTTATGTCACCAGCAGATGCTCCACACAGGGCAGGCTGACCTAAGAATAGAGAAACAGGTCCTAATATTAACTACAAGTGTTTATTTTACAGTCCTGAAGATGCCATTGCTCCTAGGCTGGTGGTGAAGCAGTGCCTAATTGATACAGCAACAGTCAGCTGCCCTCAGGAATGCTTTGGGACTCTCTGTTTTCTGGATTTGTAATTTAAGAACAATATGGAGAATTGGGTGCCAAGACCTGCACCACAAACCTCCCCCAGCATCCAACGACGTGGCCAAGGACATCAGAGATCCACCTCTGTCAGTGGAGGATCCTGACTGGTGTTTCTGTTACCTACACGGGGCTGGTTTTCCCCAGAAGTTAAATCAGGGAACATTCAAAGCTCAATTTTGTGAATCATCTCTTATTGAGTACGTTAGACTTTAACGGTACTCCCGCATTCAGATGGATGAAAGATAGTTAACTCTGTGATACTCCAGACTAGCAGGATCCATTTTTTAAATAGGCTTCACAGATTAGGAAATCAGCAAAAAGTGAGATAGTGACAAGAGATAATCTGTTCACTGTAACAGGAAACAGCATATTTACTTGTTTTCTCTTCATTAATGCAATGCCTATAATGTAATTATTGCTATGTGAAGGGATTCCTGCAGAGAAGAAGCACATAGGTCCAGCTGTTCTTGTTTTGCTTGAGGTGGCAACATAGGACTATACCTTTTCAGAGCCTTTCTCTCCCAGGTCACGGTTTTCATTATGTGGCATCAGTTGAGTAGAAAGCTGTCCTGCCTCTCAGTTGGTTTGTTAGTGTTACTGTTAGTGAGACAGCATTAGATTTGGAGTCCCCATGGTATACAATGCAAAGATGCTTAACAAAAGAACCCTCCTACATTTAGCCCAGGTGTACCTATCTGACTTCAGGGACAGAGAATAGTCCCCCTGACTTCAAAACCACCTTTCTTAAGTGGGATCAGATCCTGGGGCTGCTCCTCTTATATTAGACATCCATAACAAAGATGGTTACCTCTGGACTCCCTTTCTAATCAACAGGAAGTGTGGCATTGCTGGAGCATGATCCATCTGAGCTACCTTAAGATGGCACAACATAGAGCACTCAAATGCAACCTGTTTTCTGTAAATGGACCTCCGGCCTGTCTTGGGAAGGCAGTTTCCATAACTGCCCACTATTCTTTTTCCTTTACATTTTTCACCCTTTTCCCCCACAGGATAGATCTGCTTTTGTACCTTGCCTAAAGCATGCTGCTTCCATTAGGGGTTGCAGCTCCATGAAACAAAGTCTACTTTTCTTCAGCAAAGCTCTCATGGGCAATGGAAAAGTGAAAACAAATGCAAATACATCCTGAAAACGAGTACGGCAGTTAAAAGAGCTTCATTTTGTCAGTATTAAATTATCTCAGGGTTTACAAAGGAAAAGAGTATGCACTAAGACTCACATTTTATACTGCTCTTTGCTCGCCTTCAGCAGAGTTTAGAAGCTTTAATTGTGGCCCACTTTGCCACACACTGTACAGGAACAAAAGGAAAAGGTTGTGCCAGGGTCTTTCTCTTTTGCAATCGTCCCTAACTTAAGAAAGTGAAGGATTTCCAAATATTAACATCCAAAAGTCTGATCAGTCATTCACTGTCTGCTGCTTGTAACCAGCTTTATTAATATAATAAGGAACAAGACATCATTAATGTAGGCAGTGTAGGATGAGGTGAAGAGTTTGCTTGATGTGTATGGCAGGATGAGGAATGTATTGTCCAGCTGCCGCAAGGCCAGCGGACAGTCAGGAGGTATGTCTGCTCCAGCACTCCCAATGTCCTGGTTTCAGGGATGCTTGTCTGGGGATTTATAAAGGACTTTTACAAAGCAGAAAATAAACCACTGGCGTTACCAGGTAAGTAAGGGCACCATTTTTCAATAGCTGTGAACTGGCACAAGGCAGTTAAAGTGAAGAACTGCCTCTCCCATGTGTGAATGTGGTGCAGATCCCCAGTGAGTAGCATCTTCCCTAACCTTAGCCGAAGCCTAAGCAAGCTTACAGTTCCCTCTGTAGGCCGTGGAGAGGTAGAGCCGATTTCAAGGATTGATTTACTCCAACAGGATTGTTGTCTTTAGATTGCAGAAATGAATCCTTCTGTGGGTTCAAATGAACCCTCTCTTTCCACTGAGCACAAATGCTGTAAAATAACCTGCAGCATCCTGATTCACTCCCTCTGACATGGGTGGAGATGAAATGAGTCCCTGGGAAATCAGGAGGTGGGAGCCCCAGGGCACCTGTGGGAATCCCTGGAGAGGCTGGGATGGAGGCTCCTTCCCAGATGCCATGCGAGGAAGGGCTAAAGGCTGATGCCTCTGGCCTTTGGCAGACCTCCTCAGTGGAGGGTGAAGGTTGCCTCCAGCTCCTGCCAAAAGCTAAGGGAAAGCATTGCTGGGCTGGATGCAGCCCAGCTCTTGCATACATTTTATATGGGTGCTCTGTGGAATGGAAACCTTTTCCCCACTAGCCAGTGCCCCCATCCCTCTGGATCTGTCACCCCTCACCCCCCAGCTCTATTTCACTCTTGCCATTAACTCCCCTTCTCTTCCCTGCCTTTCTTCCAAATCACCACAGGCTGTCCTGCTAATAGTCCTTTCCCAAGTACAGGCTACAGGAAAAGTGCCGAGCCCGTGCAAAAGCTAAATATCTGGGTCCTGCAGTACGCACTGGGTTAATACTTAATCCAGAACATTTTCCTAGTGCCTTATCCATCTCAGAAACTTCCCTCTCGTACCCAACTGCCCAGAACCACTGAGAAAACTGACTTGGGAAACTTGACCATTGCCTTTCCTGCTGCACTAACCTGTCACCCATTAGGCACATACTGCCTGCAGGAAATTAGACACCTGCTTTGGTCTTCTTGCAGTCATTAAGTGTCAGTATAGTATGTCTGCCAAACCCCTATTAATAAACCACCTTTTTGTCTGTCGCAGAGTTATGCCAAGATAAAATGTCTTTACCCTTCTACCATCTTTGTGTTTCACAGGTCCTAACAGAGCTTTTTTTACTGTACCATTTCCTGATTTACTGAGATTTGTGCAGCACTTACAAGAGGAAGAATAATGTAAAAATCAGTGAACTAGTCACATTAAGAGTTACAGGAAACTACTTGTTCTCAGTTATACCATTAGGGCCTGACTATCCACAACCTACTACCGTAGGGGAAAAAAGAAAGAGAGAGAGAGAGAGAGAGAGAGAGAAAGTATATTCATTTTGAGCAGAACGTAGACTTTATAGCACAGTTTATAACCAAATGTGTTGCTGCAGAAATGTTCTGTGACCGTTTTGATGGGCTCCTACTTTACAAGTCTAATACAGCTGCTGGAGGGGCACAGAAGTGTCAGATGAAATGAAAAATAAAGCAAACTTCCCTCTTCCATTATTTAAACTCCTATTCACTTAATGTTATTTTTTACATAGAAGGGGGGGAAGTATTATTATGTTTATAATCTGTTTATTAAGTGCATTGTCCCTCTCATATACAGCACAGCATCCATGAGTCTCAAAGTATATTACAAAAGATGTTATTAGCATAATCCCCTTTTAACAGATGGAGCAACTAAAAGTTGCAGTGGGTTATTGAAACTCATCCAGCAGCACAAGGGAAACAGCTTTGTCATCCTGTCTCAGGCCAGCACTGCACAAGAGCTACAGTTCATTTCTCAGACTAAGCTGAGAGTCAAGTCTTACTTGACTTACATTCAAGTTTTGGCCTCTATTGCACACACAACATAAAACTTCCAGGGGAAGGGATTTATGAGTACCCAACATTTTTTACCAAAGGCCATGTCTGTATTGCTTTAAATTAGCTCAATTGCAATGACTGACTGCATTTCCACTGACCTTCCAAAAATATCAGGACTCAGCCTGATATTTTTGAATTTAACCTTAGTTAAATTGGATTCATTGGATCTAAAGATGAAGAACATTTAAATACCTATAGGAAAACTCTTCTTCAAGTTTAACCTGTTTTGTTTTAAATTAGGCTAATACAAATTAAGGAAACCATTGTTTTTCAAGAGAGTGTTCATACAAATATTTCTTGCAATTTATTTATTAAAGAGTATATTTCCATTGAATTTCCTAAGTGTACCTCTGAAGAAAAGCGCCCCTACAGACATCTTTGACTGGTAAAAACCTCTAAGCAAAAGGTGACAGGCTGGAGGTTCTCAGACATTTACGATGAAAGGAGATCTCTGAACTCTCGGAGGTATTTGGAGATATTTACTGGGATCTCCAAGGAGATTTCTTGGAGATATTTACTGGGATGGAGATCCCACAAAGCCTCGACTTACACCTCTGCCCCATTTCTCTGTTTTCAAGCATCCAAGAAATAATGAGTCCATGGGATCCTAAAATGCTTAGGAAAATATAGGACAATCCATCATGTTGTCCAGATTTTAAAGGAAAATTAATGATTTTATTAGCAAAGCTATGCAGAACTTCTAATTGCTGTGTAAGTAAAAGTTCACCTTGAGATGCTTGATGATACTTTAGTTGCTTTTTAAAAGGTCACCTCCATCCTGTAGCAGATTGCTATATGTAGAATTTTAGCAGCAAAGCTGTACTACGTGCAGAGGGTGGGCAAAGAGAACGGTGCATTATAACCCAGCATAATGCAGGAAAAAAAAAAAAACCTGGATGTAAAACATTGATGTAAAAGAAAATAAATTTAAAACGTTCATACTGGTTAGCAGGTATGCAAATAACCTGGATGTAAGGGTACATCAAGATTAACAGACCATTTTTTGTTTTTAAAGGATAAATCCAATTTAATTAACCACGCTCGATGCAGGCTATTAATTATCAATTGCCTCATTTCTAACAAAAGGAAGGAAGATAAATACCAGACGTCAGCCATAAATAATGTGTGTGACCACTGGAGGTCACTTTTGGTTTAGAAATCCTCTGCTTTAGAGACCTTGTGACAGCAATACAATTTTTTGCAAAAGCAGAAGAGAGCACAACTGAGGTTTGCAACTTGTTCATGAAAATTCATTGGAAAATATTTATTTCATTTTGGGATATTTTGTAGCCCAGAAGGGCTTCAGGGAATTCTAGCAAATTATCTTCATGAAACAGCTACTCTCATTCAATTTTTTCCATATCACAGAGTTTTGCAATGTGGCTATTTTGGCCTGAAAGACAATAACAATAATAAATCAATAAATTGAAACAACTATAGGATTGGATTAGAATGCAAAAGAACATATTTTTTGTCTTTGTGGCTAAGCAGACACATTACTGTCTCTGCATTTAAAAGAAGAAAATGTTAAAACTATTCACCAGATCCATGGATCAGCTACCTACCAATTAGCTCAAAGGCTCCAAGTTTCCAGCTTTTGCCACTGAAGAAGTAAACAAGCAAAGAAAAGTAGCAATACTCTTTGTACTGGATTAATTTCTAGACTGATCCTGCAAAATCTTACTCCTCTGAGGGGTCATCCTTAGATGATTGATAAACTGACTTCAAAGGGACAGTGTGTCTGAGTAAAAAAGTTTTGACCAGCCATCAATGTTCAGCCTCTTTTTGCAGTTTTTTTCTTGTTTGCTCAGGCCCTTGTGAAAGGGGGCTGCTTCCCAGCCTCCCTTGCTTGGGAGCAACCATGCAGTCCCCTGGCCCCTTGTGTTCCCCATCTCTGTTGGGCAAAGGACAATTTGCTCATCCATTAGAGCAATGCATTTCGGCTGTGATGCAACAAAACCAACATTACTCCAAGATTGCACCAAGGCTTTTGCGGAATTCAGAAGACAGAAGGGAAAAAAGGAAGAGAGGGCAAGAGAATATAGAAACCACATAAATTCCTCCATCAAGTATTTTCTTCTTGGCCTTTCTGAAGGAAGGATGAAGAATTTATTGTGAATGGGCATGTCTCCATTGCCTGGTAACAGTGTCTGTAATATAGCGCCTCCTGTGTTCAAGTAACTGACTGCTCTTTTGTGTTGTGGTCTGTGGTTTTGATGATGAACTTCCTGAGAGACTGTAAAGATAAAAATCGCAGCTTGCCACTTGTTGAAGATTTAAGAAGAATTAAGATTTCTACTTAGGGATAAACAGGCTCTTGACTCCTGCACCTGACCGCCATGGCAGTGCTGCAGAATTTCAGTTGCTGAAACCTAAACAAAAGTCACGCGCAAGCACACGAAATTCCTGCCCGTTTCCCTACAATCGCTTCTTTCGCAATGCAAAGAGGCTCTGCAAAGCTGACCAGAGACTCTCCTTTGCTGTCAGCTTTGCAGGGAAACCATCCCAATACAGCAACAACGGGCAGCAGCGCAGCCATACAGAGAGCTCGAGGATGGCAGTGAAGGTGCAGCAGAAGGTACCAGCTTCATTTGAAACAATACAGACCATAGACTAAAGGAAAAACACTTTCGGGAACTTCTTTTTCTCTCTGCATTCATATATATGACATTATACTGGTAATTTCTCATTAAAATAGCAGCTGATTTTCCTGTGAGAGTGGCTACTGCTATCAAAAGAGAGAAAATTAATTCTGAGGATGGTCTTGGGGTCACTTTCCTTCCTCATTTCATGAACTGCAATCCCAGGTGGGATGTGCCTTGGTTCTAATACATGGTGCATTTAAACTGGGGGCACAGGGGCTTGAGCTATAAGGCAGCATGCCCCGGCAGGATGGGCATATACAAGGTTATGCAGTAAAACATGCCCTTCTCTTCTTGCAGCTTTTACTCCACAAGCAAGCTTAGTTTTGCTTTCTGCTCCCATGCTCACTTCCACACCTATTTCTAGCCCTCAACATATGCAGCTTTTTTGCAATTTCTTAATTTCTAGCTCTGTAAAATCAATGTGGTCCACAAGACCATTTACTCCCATTTGCTTAACACTCCCCCATATATGTAATTGTGAGTGAAGTAGGAGACAGTTCTGCCATGAATGCTCTTCTCTGATGATCTCTCCAGCTTGTGCCTGTTAAAACCAGAGGACACACATTTTGGGATGCCAACATGATGGTCCCTTTTCAAGGCACACCCTGTTATAGCACCTGTGGCCTCATGGCTCCCTGGGTGACAGCGGTAGGAAGCACTCAGCTGATGACAGCCCAGCCCTTATCTGCTGGTTGATTTGGAGTAGAAGCTCTTTGGGAGCCTTCAGTGTAAGCACCAGACTTCTGCTGCTTTTCAGGAAGCTTTTTCTTATCTCCCAGAGACAGGGGACTTTAAATGGAAAAAAGTTTTAACCTTTGCCATGACTGGTAAAAGCTTGATACATTTTTGAATGTAGATGTCTGAAAGCCAGTAGCAGGAAACAAGTATCACTGCTTTGAAAAATCTCAGATTTTAAGGCAACCCTGGTTCTTGGAGATGTGTTTGTGCTTTCTGTCTGTTTGGACTGGGCTTTTATTGTGTGCTCCACTTCTAGGAGTGTTTTGCACTTGCAGCCCAGATCTCAGCGTAGGTTTTGCTTAGTCACTTGGTCACGGCTGCTGAAGCTCACCCCTGGGCTGATCAGGCCCAGGGGTGAGGCCTTGATGTGGTGCAAACTCCTGCTCCAGATGAGATTCAGCTGTCACAGATCACCACAAGGAGTAGGAGAGTTGGAAGCAGAGAGGTTAACACTCCATTTGTATTTATGGCAGCATAAGATAAATAAATGTTATTAAAGCATTACTTATCATGCAAAGAAGGGTTATCATGCAAAGGCAGTGTAGGCGACAGGAACTGGGGGGCGAAGCAGCTGACAGCCTTGATACTATTTGTCTACCACTTATTGCCCTCACAGCCTTTTATCCCCATGGACCAAGCTGAACTTTCAAATCTATATTAAGACAGGACAGGCTCTCGGAGACATGATCTCCAGATACAGAGGATTTCTGACCTCCAGCAATCTGCTCTAAATAAAGTGCAAAAGGACTCGGTCCCCAGTCAGCTCCCCAGAGAGGTGCTCTGGGAGCTCTGGGGTGAACCACAGGGAAGGGTCTGTGTTCAGTTTACTGTTTGTTTTTCAGTAGGTGGGAAGGCAGCATACATGCTTGATGCTGAAAGAAAGTAGATCTGCAGTGAATACCTCTGAGCCTTATTTACCCTTGGAAAAATACATCCTCCAGTCGCTGAAGTGTCAGCCCACCAAAAGGGGAGCAAGGGGCTGCAACCAGGCAGCACCTGCTCCCCAGGCTGCAGCTGCTGACCCGCTGGGCACGATGGAGTAGGGCCACCATGGGGGAAAGAAGCACCTGCCTCTGAAAAGTCTGAGGTCTACTCGACAGATGGGTGCAAAAAGGCCCACCAAAATAAAACAGAACAAGAGCCCACACCATGAACCCTGTGCATAGGGCAGTAGTTCAATCCTTGTGCCTGAAGTGGTACAGATCAGCCACAAGTCAGAAAGCCAGAGGGAATCAGGCCCCACATGAGAGACCCTTCACTGGGGAAGGTCCACGGGATGGGGCAGTCCCAGAGTCCAGACCATTCTCATCTGTGGGGACGGCTGGAAACAGTCCTGCTGTCAGAGTAACTGGAGGCATCCTTACTCTAAAAGTGCAGGGGACTCCAAGAGACCAAAGCCACTGGGTAAATGGGCTCTGATCTCCAGCTGACCTGAGCTGGTGCAACATCGGAGGGGTGAGAGCAACCTCTGGTGCCAACCTGCTCTTTCCCATTTATGCGGGATAACAGTTTTCTTGCAGTAAGTCTCACAGTGAGAGACACGCAGATGTTTTTAGCTTTCCAAAGAAACTGATGCTAATTAAATTGTTATCCCCACTGGAATTTGGTAAACCCAGGACTGCCTGCAGCCCTGGAGAAATGACAGTCTTTTATCAATGACCCCGTGGTTTGGCCTGGGACTGGGCAGAGATTGATAGAAACTTGCCCTTGAGAAGCCAACCAGTCCCTCCCCCATGGCAGCATCAACGGCAGCTGTAGCACTGGCAGCAGATGGCAACTTAATTGCAGCAAGGCTTTGTATTTCTAAAAGGCTTCTTCTCCCAGCGGATCTCAAAATACAATATAAGCTTCAGGTTAAATTAACCTAAAAAAGTTGGGGAGAGGTGGAAAATTAAGGTTACAGTTTTCAAGTATGCCCATTTATTTTGGGTACCCAGTACAAGCGGCTCGGGGGATTTTCACAGATGCTCAGCCCTTGCAGTTCAGGTGAAATTTGTAGAAATTCCTCTGAACTTGAAGGTCTCAAGCCAGGAACTCAGAGCAGAGCTACCTACAAAAACTGGAAACACTGGAAAATAAAACCTGAATTTTGCTTAGTGCTCTATGGGAAGTTTGTATTTGATTCAGGATTTTGCATAGATCTCCCTGTGTCTGCTATGCTTTGACAGGCCCAGTCCTGCTCTAAAACTTGGCAATAATGAGGGTGGGTGAGTACTTTCAGTGTCCCTCCTAGATATTTCTGTAATTAAATGTGAACAGCAGTGAGAGCATCTGTTAGCTAAGCTACACAGCCCACACTATTTTATTAGTTATCAGGCAAAAATAAATCTTTATGGGATCAAACTGAAAGAAACACCACCATATGGAGAGCTTGGAGATGTTTTAAATATTCTCTTTTCTCCAATATGTTTTGGGGTTTTTTTGCTAAATATGTTACTGGCTTTCGGTGCCCACTGCAAAGTGTAACTTGGAAAATCCCTCCATGGCCCAGCCACTGGGGCTGCTGGGGGGATGCGACAGGAAGGCAGCAATGCCCAGGGATGCCTGGGGACAAGTCAGGCCAGGCACCATGTCTGCATCTGAGGTAGTCCTGTTGCCTTGCTGAATACGATTGCTCTTTGCCCCAGGCTGGAGGAGCAGAAACATTCTCCACACATGGCCCAGCAGTGGTCATTTTGGGCAATATTTGGTTGGAAGAGAAGCTCCCCAGCCACCCTGGGACTCCTCCACCGCAGCTGGTGTCTCTCCCTGGAAAGCAGCAGCGGTACAGCCCAAAGTGTCTCCCCTAGAGCCACTCCCCACCATCCTTCACTGGCAAGACAGCTGCCGGCCCCAGAGCATGGGGATTTCAAGCACATTCACAAAAACAGGGAGGCACAGGTGAGTGCAGGAATGGTCCCCGCCCTTTCCAGCTTCCCCAGCCCATCTCATTTGGCAAATATGCTCAAATGTGGTTGCCAGTCCCAGTTCTAGCCCTACACCAATGGTGAGGTTGGGATGAGCTCCTCACCAGTAACACATAGCCCAGCTTGTCAGACACTTGCAGACACTGTCACTGTCTCCAGGTTGGTAGAGTCTGTCACCAAGAGTTTGTCACCAGTGGAAAGAGGGGAGTGAGGAAGAGCCAGCCTTGCTAAAATGCTGGTGGCACAGTACTGCCACATTTGACTCCTCCATCACAGACCATTCCCCCAGGGTGGATGTGTTGTCTTCTACCCCTCTTTCTGTACATCATGAACTTCTCACCTCCCCAGCCATCATCTCCCCCACCTCTGCAGAGTGCAGTCTGGGGATATTGCCAGTACAGTGCTTTCTGGGTCAGGGATGGACTGGGGAGGCTTTAGTCTGCCCTTCCCAGAGCTATCAAGAACTGTGAAATAAGTTCTCCGCAGCATGAAAGAGTACCGTAGCACATAGCAGCCTCTCCCCAAATTAGATATGGGCTAAACCGGTGCAAGAACGGGCTAGAGGTATCCACCTGTGCATTATCCATACAAAGCTGTGGCAATGCACTATAACAAGGGTTTATAATTATCTTACTTCCACAGGAGTTCTAGAAAGGCAGATACTTAAGGACAGCATAACCTAAATAGGGCTTTGGGTCACACTGCTCTGGCAGAGGCCTCCCTTCTGAACATTCCCATTTCCAACAGCACAGGGTAGCCACAATTTTCTGTTGAAACTTCACATGCTGTCACATTGCCAAAGACTGGTCAAAAGTGGAAAAGAAACTGGACTGATTATGCAGGGGTTTAAGGTAATTTTTCTTGCTGCTTAATTTGTGTAGTTATCATAAAGCTGTCTGCCCAAGTATCGTTCTGTTTCAAGTCTAAGGGCACTTGTGTTTAAATTCTTGTACCACCATCCCCACCGTGTTATATCAGCTTCTCTCAGTGGTGCATAATTTATTTTTTATTTTTTCTTTATTCCTCCTCTGGAAAGGACAGAAGTGTACAATCTCATTCATATCCTTAGGGAAAGAAGACATCTGTATGAAATCATATTTGTGTCATCCTCTTGCAACATCATGGTAAATCAGAGGAAGTGTTCTGAGGTCTAGATGCTTGCAAAAACCAATTTTTGCTTCTGGAAGCATTTAAATTTTTAATCACATGCTACATTTCAAAGCCTAGGGCTTGTATGTTTATCTTTGCATACCTAGGGGATCTTTTTATCAAAGAGCTCTTTATTAGGAGTTTTTTATATTCTCAACTATATGTATTCTGTCATCCTCTCCCAGGACCACAATTTTCTCTGTACTCTATGACACACCAATATGCAGAAGCACTACAGTAAATCTATGGAGGCAAATGGTACTTCTATTCTGAAGTCCTTAGCAGAAGCCCAGAGACAGCAATTCCTAAAGGCCAATAGCAACAGTTTCAAATGATCTTTAGCACATCTATTTCTATCAGAAATCCAATATGCTTTATATGGTGAATAACACTGTTTATTTAACTTGTAATGAAACTTACATATTTGTTGCAGAACAGATTGTTTCATGGAGCAGTGGGATCCATGGTTTCCCTTGGCAATTAAAAAGACTTATATGTGAAGGAAATTCCCAGAAGGAAACTTAAGCTAAAGTACATATCATACACAAAATGTTGTGTAGGACATCTTAATTTTTAATAAAACTGATAGCCAGAAATACACTGATGTTTGAAGTTTAAAAAAAAAAAAAAATCCCTGCCTTCTTTGTTTATACTGAAAGTTTGGTTTATATTGAATGTAATTTAGGTGTTCCTTAGCACTTCAGCCATCTGCCAACTATTCAGTACCTATCTCTCCCCAGCCAGCCTACATTCTGCTCAGTATGTAGGGGATTTTCAGTGGAAATAGAAAGTTTCCACTTACGTTTAATTAAGAAACCAACATCCATAAATTATCTTCCTACCCATCAAAAATAGACATTCACCAACACACAAATACTGTTGCTCACCAAGAAACCTGTGTCCTGATAGTGAGAACAACTGGTAATCCTTTTCATCCTCCCAGCATGTTCCTCCAAAGGTGAGACTATTTTAAATCCACATTCCTGTCATCAACTAAACCAATTTATTCTATGCCTTTTACCTTCAAAAAGCAATTGACTCTGATAACTTGGGTACCTGCACTGTTGCATCTTTACACACATCTTCATGCCCGACCACAAACACCTAGACACTATTTCAAACACTGACATTTCCAGAAAAATCATAGGTGTGCATGTCTATAAAAAGATATGGAAGTTTAAGGTTATGACATGAAACCATAAATGCTATTTTCAAGACATATAATTGGTTTTTAATCACTTTAATGCATTTTTTAAAGTAATTGAAAACCTTGGTTGTACATCCCCCACCCTTTTCCTGAAATTTAGAGAATTCCCAGACCATTCAGTAGAACTGTTCCTACTTCCACTCAAAGCCCTTTCAGAGTGAATGCATCCTTTTCATCAGAAAACCGTACTGACCCACATCATCTCCAGCAGCATTAGGCATCAAGCCCAGATCTTGAAACACAGGACCATGCAACCACTGTTAGTGGACTATCAGTGCGGACTGTCTTTCATTAAGGCAGCTTCTATCTTACTAAAAAAATTATGGCAAGACATTTCTGTATTTGTAATAGGCGTCTTGCTGACCCTTTTCTTAAGGCAGACCTTCAGAGCAAACACTTGCACTATTGTTTACATCATTTTCCCTCCATTATACCTAAAAGGTGTCTTTGAACAGTGCTCCTTTACATGGCCAGTGAAACAGCAAAGCAAACAGTACAGAATCAACCAGGTTTTCTTGTAGCATCTGACATGCATAACAACAGCAAAAGAAAGTTTTCCTCATTCAAATTTTTGTTTTAAATGTCCACGTGTAGAACTAGAACAGATAATCTAACCATTAATGAAACACAAACTTCAACATGAGAGTAAAAAAGCTGATGATACTCAGTTCTATCTAGGTTCACACAGCACAGCTTGTTATTTTTTTCCTAGAGCTTTAGTGTTATTTATGCAACCTTACAGCATAAGCTCTTACCCAAGACCAAGGGGAGCCAGTGAGGGTCTCTGGCTGGTCCTCCTCCTCAGACGACGTCCTGAGCCGATAATTTTCCCCCATTATTTGCATACACTACTAAAACCACTCTTGGTTTCGGCCATATACAAAAAATGCTTCCTTCAAGTTTTAGCTGTTGACAACAAAGCTCCAGAGAATATAATTTCCCAGCGATCATGTTTGCTTGCTAATTTTACCTGCTGAAGTTCTTGGAAGCACAGTCAGAGCAAGAAACCTGAGCTCAGTAAACCAGAGCACACTTTCCTTGCAACTGACTCTTCAAGTATCCTAATTAAGTCATAAGGTTCAGTGAAAAATTAGAGCCTGACAAACACCAATTCCAAACAGTTAGTATCCTCACTTTCATAGGAGATTTTATGGTTGGACAGTTTGCTGAGTTGTAAATTCTGTGAACAGAATATAAGGAATTTTCACTGCCAACATTTTGTTACCATCATTAATCATATTTCATATGGGTTTTAATGGTTTAATTTTGTTTTCAAGACAGGTTCTTAATGTCAAAATCTAATTCTACCTTTCTGCACAGCCACACGACTCCACAACCATAATTGTATGTTTGTGAAGGCAGCAAGCTTTACTGTTCTTCTGTGCAATCACTTTTGAAAGAGGACCACTTTCTTTTCCATTTGCCCCTTTTGGTCATCTGTTTCTGTTTGGTACCAGAGTGTAGAATCCTATTATTATTGATCTCATCCTATGTAACTTCAGACAAACTTGCTCTGTTAACTGTGAGATTTCTGGTTCTGCGAGAGGCAGCTGCTGATTCCAGCATCTTGAAATCACTTCTGGCAGCTGACAGGAGTGGCAGCTTTGTCTCCAAGATCAGGTCTAAAGGAGGCTTTGTGCCTGAACTGACCACTAATTCGCAGCTATGATATGCTTTCAAATTCACAACCTTTAGCTTGAATTTTATTATTTATTATTCCTCTGCTTATAAGGCATCCAGCTGCAGTAGCAGGTGAAATAAAATTGTTATCAAAACCCCTGAACCCTTCTGATACAAGTCTGACTTTGGGCAAAGGCTTATAAGTCTTTCCGCTGAGTTATATAACAAAATGGGCTATTTATAGCACACCAGTGCAGGAGAGTCCTAGCATTAGCTATGAGCTGATAATGATCATCAAATGAACAAATATGCCCAGCCATGTTTGATATTTAACCTTAAGCTATATGCAAACTCAGTAAGTAGGAAAAAAAATTAAATGGTGGAAAAAGAAAACTTTGGAAATATAGCATTAAGTAGAGAAATAGCCTGTGGCCAGCGCGTGGTCTCTCATCACTGTGAGCGTCACTAAGCTGGGCAGCATGTAACGATAGAGAAGATTAAGAAGTGCTAGCCCTCTCTGACAGTTGGCAGCCCACCAGACATTGTCTACTTGAGGATTAGGGTATCACAGTCACATGGGCTGTGGTTTGACAGTGTGTTGTTTTCAACAGCAACATCAGCGTCAGCTGTACTTGCCTCCGTCATCCTCCTTATCCCAAACTACAACATGCAGGGCTTTTAAAAGTCTCAAACAGTTTCCTAAAACAATTTATTCTGGGGTCTCAAGAAGAGCTGTGACATCCCAGGTGAGAGGGAAGCTCACTGCTGCATGGAGTTGCCTTTAAGCTTTGGGAGTATTGGGAACGAAGTGCTATTCCCATGCATCAACCAAAACTAACAGAGCTGCCAGACTGCTGCAAATGTCTGACATGGCAAAGGGAATGTCAGTTTGCATCACAGGACAGGCATCAGGTGCAAGCAACACACTCTTGGCTCACTCCAGTTACTCACTGGGCCTATGGGAGGCTGCTGGGCTGCCCTCAGCATCCCTCCTGCACTGTCACGCAGCCTCGTGCTGCCAGCTTGGACCTGCTCCTGCCCCTGAAGCTCTGCCATTCTGGCCCACTGGTTCCAGCCTGATGGGTGACAGGATCACAGGACATTGACTTGGAAGACATCTGGAAGAGACCTAATTTTCAGAAAAATTGATGTTTACCTAGACTCTTTCACGTTTTACATTAGAAACTCAGAATCTGAAGTGGCCCAGTAACCAAGTCACTCTCCAGTTGTAGGCTAACACTTCCAAGAGAAAGCAGCACAGCACTTAAGTTACCAAGATGCTCAAGTTACTCAACAACTGTACTGTTGTACACCAAATGTTAAGACTGTGAGCACAGAAACCCATTTATTAGCTATCTGACAGATCACATTTTCTTTTTGGAACAATTTCAGGGAAGGAAATTCAATACAATTCTTCTCATTTCAGCTAAACAGGGAAATGCCACACCTAATGAATTTCAATGGCATTCCTGCCTCTGCTGAAAGATCTATTCACTAAACTTAAAAGATAGGAACCACTGTTTGTTGGAGTAGTTTTCCACCGTCCCACCCATTTCTTCTGTTAAATTTGCTTTCAAGCTGTGATGGGTAAGTATAACAATCTATCAGAAATACTGTTTAAATCATTGTAATATGTTACATAATGTTTATTTATAAAACTCTTCAAGAAGTAGCTGTGCATCTTTCCCAGCACACTGTATTTCTGAAGCCTTTGTCATATTCTGCGCCACCCAACTTCAGGATCTTTCTGCTTTCACCCAGAAGCACTAACAAGTACGAGCATTTCTTCTGTGCAACATACATGAACCCAACGACTGCTGTTCCTAGATCAATGCATCTGATAGTCTGGTATGCTATGTCCAAGGGTGGCCATCACCAAACACTTCTGATCAAGATATCCAGAAATGGAATAATAACCAGATGTAAAAAGAGCTTTCTCCATAATTTTCATAAATGAGGACAGTGGTTCCCAACCTTTTTCCACGGTTGCTGTTCCCACCACCTGCTCCCCTTCCCGCCTCCTCTGCTGCCATGTCCTCATAGCCAAGCCACGGTCTCTTTGCCTCCTTCCCAGTGCTCCCCCACAGCCCCAGCAGCTGCTTTTCCCACACTCCCTTCCCATTTCCCCACTCCCAGGACTTCACAATTTTGCTGCTACTTCCCCAGTTGGTGTTTTCAACCAAAGACACACGTGGAACACGGGGCTGACACAAAATTCACAGAAATTATTCTCAGACTCACAGTTCACAAAAGCTTCACAATGGTTTTTGGACTCCTGTTCAGCTCATAATCTCTGTGACATCCTGTAGCAACAAGTTTCATTGGATAATTATGCAGTGTAAACAGAAATCTTGCTGTCAGTTTTAAACATTGCCTAATGATTTCACTGCATGATGACACAGGGTAAACAGGAGCCAACTTCTTTTTATAAACAGTGTTTGTAAGTGCTGTATCATGAGAAGGAAAAAACCACTTGTAATCATCACAGAATATTAAAATATAGTAATATTAGCTCATGGTAACCTTCATGTGAACTTCATTGTGTTGAACTGATAAGATTATGTCATCTTATTTTTAATAGAATAATTGTTTAACTTTAAGATTAATTTAAGATATTGTTAAATACAATCACAACTCTACTGTATTGGGACAGCATCACTCACCCAAAATAGTTTTAAGTTTCTCCAGCCTTTTCACATTACTGCAGTTGCCATGGACAAAGTGTATGGAACTCCTCTTCTCTATTTTCTTTCTGTAAAAGGCTTCTGTCTCATAAACAGCCATAGCAATTTATAGCACCTTGGTACCTGAAATAGGGCTATATTAAGAAAGCAAGAATAAAATCTACCTTACACAGCTGCTGAGTTGTAACTCTCTAGTTTTGCATCTCCTGCAGAGGTAAGATTCAAGATGCTGCATGTTCAGCCCAACGGTGAGCTTAGTAGGGGATTTCATACACAACACTGCCAACATGCCCCAACACAGATGCCATCTTGTCTGGGACAGATCTATGAAATTTATGGCTGATAAATCAACAGTATTTACAATAATAATTTAAGTTTGAATAGAAAGAAATCACACCATCACCAAAAAACAGGTTCTGTGTGTTTGCAAAAGCATGTTCTGCATAGGTATCATATGATGCAGAATTAATCCTGTGGTTACTGCAATAGTCTGTGAGCCAATAACTGTTCTCCAAACCGTTACTGGTCCCTGTAGGTAGTAACAAGTGAAAACTCACTTTCCTATCAATCCCATTGTCTCTAAGTATAAAGAAAATTGTTAAATTGCTGTTAACAGGGCCACTCAACATTTTCTATAGCACTTCAGCAGACACTGCCAGAATTAACCCTCCTTAGTATGCTCAGAGTTTAAGTGCATAATCAACACATCAGTCATGTAACAAGTGTGAAGAAATTTACTTCTGTTTATAACACTATGTAAATCTAAATTAAAAATTTCAATTTTCTTGAGGATATTTATCAAAAACACTTTTACATATGAAGCAGCTTTATGAAGCTGCTTTCTTAAAATCATAGTAGTTGATTCCAACCATCTTTTTCTCAATGAGCAGGAGTCTCACTGTTATATCCAACACCCCATCACTCCCTTACTGAATAATATGTCAGCAGTGGGCAATGCCAGCAATTGGACTATTGCATCAAAACTCCTGGAGCTGTCCCCTCCACAATCGTCAATGGTTATTTGGGGCACTGTCAAAACAGGACCAGAAAGGTTATAAAAGCATTTGCAAATGACTAGAACCACTGAGTATTTCTTCACATGAAAACTGTAGCAGGGATAAGGAGTAGAAGACAGTCAACAGGCAGAGGATGTCTGGGACTAGTTCTACTTCTCGTCGAAGAGCTGTCTCCTTAAGGAAGTACGAAAAAGGAAAGAATACAGATTTTATTTCTCACCAACATAGCCACGATATTTCAGTGACAGTTGATGAAATATTAAGGCTGGTTGCTGAGGGGTGGGGGATGACGTGTGAGCGGAGGACTCTGGTGGCAGAGCGGCGGATTGCGCGTGGTGCGGCGAAAGGCCGTGGTGTGGGTGTGTGGGTGACTGCCAGCGTGCAGGACTCTGATCGCTGCCAAGCAGTGCGTGGTTGGTCTTTCAGATAATTGCAATGCCTTACCGCTCTGAAAATCAGCTCCAGCATTGTCATTTCTGCTACAGGTGTCGTGGCAGTGGCTGGGGCACAGAGCCTAGGAAGGAGCGATGTCTCGAGACCACCCGCCAAGCCCCGCAGCCTGCCCAGCCCCGCAATCCGCGGCAGATGGCCGGGACCCATTGAGCTGGGTGCTTATGCCACCCACCTGAATTCCCCCTGGCATGAAAATCCTGATTCTTTTGCACCACATGCAGCCCCTGCCCAGGGTCCTTGTGCCCAGCAAACACTTCCTAACGCAGCCAGGAGCCCTACTTGCCTCCCAGCTTCCTCTGTGCTGCTGCCTCTGTTCATAGCCCCCACTTCCCTTGCTGTCCATTTTCCACCCAGTGGAGCTCTCCCCTGACCCCTCCTTGGGTTGTTTCTCTATTAGTTGTACATCTTTCTTTTTGAGTGAGCGACAGATTTCACCACAGTGTGTCACAGATACAGCCTTTGAAAAGCAGCTCCCTCTCAAGCAATATTTAGCAGCTGCTTTTAGATGCAGAGTGGGAGCCGAGATCTGTACATTCCCTACCACCACAACCGGAGGCACTTGCTAGGGAAGGATGAAATTCCTTACATTGTTTAGTGTTCAAATCATCTGTAATGCCCAGATGATTAGATACCAGACATTAGTGCTTAAATGCTTGTGAAGAGCACTTTGGTAGTGGAGAGAGGATGGTAAGAAGGAAACTAATGTCACCTTCCCAGTAACCTTCTCTATATTTGGATACCGTCTTTTGCAGAAGCTGAATCATAAAGTACTTCACTCTCTAACACACAATACAGAACATGCTAACAATACTATCTGCAGGTGATAATAGTGGATAACTAAACCAGCAAGCATGGAAGGCACTAAAGAAGAAGGTAGAGGCTGTAAAAAGTCTGTAAATGCATGCAGGCAATGCCTTTTATTTTGTTTGCTACTACACTATCAAGTCAATCCATGTGATGGAGAGCTCTCTTTTCTTGCAAAGTCCAAAATCAGAAAAGAAATATTTAAAAGGTTTGTGTACATAATGGGAATGGGCCAAGTTTTCTCGCAAAGGTCACTGGGACTGAAAGCTGATAATTCCCTCCCACGAAAGGCAAGACAAGAGAAGGGTGGAGCTGGGACCTGGGTTCCCAGCCCTACACATTCAGCTGTGGTAAACAACTGCAGCACAAAGAAGTTGCAGCACAGGATGCCAGTCCCACAGAAACAGATTTGCTTTTATTTATCACTGTTATTTATCTGTGCTACTGTATCACCTCAGAGGCCCAGTTGGACACAAACCTTACGTTGTCCCTCTCCCTGAAAGCTTGCACTCTAAGGGAGCTTAGCTTGTAAACTAGGTCAGGGAAGAAGAAGCTTTAGGATGGAACTCTGGAGAGCCGCTCTTCCTGACTCATCCATCATTACTTTTTTGGCATCTTGTGAACAAAATACCGTATTTTTCTACCATATTGGGTGCATAGATGCTTGTATGATCAGAAGCAACTGCATTTTGGTCACATGTAAGTGCATATCTGGTCATATAACAGGATGTGATCCATCAGACAATGGGCCGCGCAAGCAAGTTTCGCCATATACAATTGCTTATGTATATACTCCATGATGGACAATGATTGCAGTTGGTCCCATGATAAAGATACGTCTGGTAAGGCCAGGTCCTGAGACTCCTATCTGGTAGACAAGATACACTAGGTAGTTATCTCATGGAGCAAAGGTTAAAGGTGAAACAACACTCAGGAGTATGACGGCTTCAGCCCACTAGCAGCTGCATTTTGTCAAAGTTCTGAAGGCCTTGTGGCAAAAGAGAATGTTAAGAAAGGACATGATTTTTAAAATTTATTTATTAGTATATACTTTAGGCCTTTTTTCAGTTTCTTGGAGAAAATGGGCATCTAAAGACTCGCAAAGCAAATCTCAGATCTAAAACACAGGAAACATTAACAGACACTTGGTATAAGTTGTTTAAGTATTTGGTTACAGGAAAGGAGGTATCAACCCGCCATCTTTAGTTCTGAGTTCTTGTAAAAACTCTTATGCCTTTGAGGCTGCATTATGCTTTAGGCCATTAAGCAGTACTATACTTTCTTTTGACCAGTTCAAGGCATTCCTTAATTATATTAACTCCTTTCTGCCAATCCTTTTCTTTTTTTTTTCCCTTACAAAAGCATACTTCATGGTCCTGTACATCACAAAGACAGATGTCCATGCAGCATGAACTTTATTTATAAAGGATGGATTAGACATGAATGTCACACTTCTTTAAAAAAGTTTAAATTAACTTATCAACTGGTGAAAACTGAACAGGTAGTACTATTTACATAGGACAATGCTTGCCTTCCTTCCCAAAACTTAAAGTGAATTTGCACTCTGAAACAAGGACAATGAAATATAGAAATACACTGATTTCTAGAAGTTACCTTATAAATAGAGATCTAAGTTTCTCAAACTTACAGAACTTACCTTTTCCCTGTAAATGAACCTAAATTAGCTCTTTGGCATAGTCACACTGATATCTGCATTTCAAGGCCAGTACTGTAATGGACTCAGCCACCTAATGGCATTTCATCAGTATAAAATCAATGATCTTTCCATTGGTGTATCCCGCAAGAAAGGACTGCCCAAATATTAGAGGTCTTCTGTCAATGTCTATACTCATCCTTCCTGCACCTGGACTGAGTGAATCAGAACAGATCTGATGTAGAGAACACTGATTCTATAAAGACAAACAGGAAGTTTGCAACTCGGAGTGTTTCCAAAAACCTAGACAAAGACCGTGGTCACTGACTTCACATTTAGAGTGTACAAAACATTGTGATGCCTGGTGCCATTCTAGAACATATTTTTAGATTTCTACCTGAATTCCTCAGAAATGTAGTCTCCATTTTCTCACTCTTTTGAAGCACCTTGGCAAGAAAATATCCCCAGAAAGTGTATTGGGAGTGTTTCAGAACTGTCTCATCTGCTGTCCTGAGTGCACTGGGCCCAGCTTGAAGTCTGCAGCCAGTGCAACAATTTAATCAGAAATCAGAAAACATCACTGTTCTAGATGGAATAAGTAAGTCACTTGCAGGTCAGTCTCACCATTTGATCTCTTCAATTACTCAAGGTAATTTCAGTTTCAAGTTTAAATATTCAGATCTCATTTTAAAATCTACTTTCTTGACTCTCTTCCTTATGCTAATAAAACCAGACATATAATTATGCTTCTATCTCAAGAGTCCTGTATGGTAAAACTATCCAGTGTGGCACCTGTTCCAAAAATTAAGGTTCCAACTGAGTTCCCACTATTCAAGAAATATACTTTACAAATCTTCATATAAAAGCCTACCTGGATCAATCAGTAGCAGTATACTACAAAACTGTAACAATTCCTGTTGCCTTGTGCCAACTGTTACATAAATAAGACTTGTAAAATAAAATCTGCTCCTAAATTTACATTTCCTATTTCTGGAATGTCCAAAAGTTTTCTAAAATTCTTGCTTATGAACTTGGATGTGGGTTTTTTTGTCACAGAAGTGGTGCACCCATTGACCTCCCTTCTGATCCAAAATTATTTCTGCCATGGGGAGTAGTAAGTTTTTGCATCTCTCCCAGGAATTAGGAATGACTTCCATCAGACAATTAAATTAGAAAAGTCACTTCAAAGTTTGGAAATATGAGCATAAATAGTCTGATTAGATTTCATTCGAATAAACAATGAAAAACGGTCCTGTTTCTGTTCAGAAAGCAGAGAGTCTCAGAAGTCATTTAATAAGATGGTGGCAATCAGTCTCTTGTATCATTCAGGAAATGTGTCTCTTTTCAATTAAATATGTCGTCCAGTCAGGAAGAAAAGTGGTCTGTCCTCTTTTGCATTGGCAGTCTGGAATTCATCCCGCAGTCGGAACTGCCATTCATCTTCCAGCTCTAGTCGGACAACAGTCTGGCGAAGAGAATTGCGATCTTGACAAATCACACACAGGGTGGCACCTAAGCAAACAGTTAAAAAGAAATGCACGTGAGTATCCATTCCTTGTTCTCAGATCACCCATCTTCCACCACCCCTTCGTATGTAGAACTCCACCACTTTCACAACAGGAGTTACAAATGGGGTTGGGAGAAAATTAAGACACTCATGTAGGATTGAAGGAGAGCTATGTTCAGCTTCTCATTTATCAGGATCTTCTTATGTAACTTGAGGTATCTAGTATTCATCTAGTAAACAGGACTAACAATACATTCTCTATTCTTTAAGGTAAGGAAGGGTAAAACTGTCAGGTCTAAGCAGGTGGTAATGAGTCCTGGCAGAAAACAAGATACAGCCCTACATCCATTACTGTTCTAGCCCTACTATCATTACCTTGTTGAATGAAAACCTCACTTAGCAAAACACTTACACCACAAGTCAATCACCATGATGTCTGCCTAAGCTCTTTGTGCTTTGCTGACCAGAAATTGTCTAAACATGTCCTTAAAACTAATCACAAACTTTTTGGATTGGTAGACTAATGTGCTGTCAAAGAAGAATCTGGTCTGTTTGGCTATGGACACAGGCAAATCCAGAATGCCAAAGTAAGAAATATCATATTTTAGTAAACAATATCAACTGTCTTGACTGGCATGCTGATACCATTTTAACTTGCATGCATGATTTCCTGGCTTCTGAGAAAAGTGCTCAATTAAGAGGAAATAATTACCTTGCCAGCATTCAATAATCTGAATAAGATGAAGTGGAAATGCCCAAGACATAAAAAAAAAAAAGCTGAGAATATAATAAAAGAAACCAGACAGACAGTCATGTGATGTTTAATGCTCATGTGGTGGGTTAGAAAAATCAAGTAGACTGCCAAAGGGGATGGAAAAATCCCGAATAAAATACACTTTGTGCTGCACACTATAAAAATTGTCTGGTTTATGCAAAATGAAACTGATTGATAGCCTCTGGTCACTCAAAAAATGCAGTACAAAAGCACTGCTTTCATTTGCAGTTAGTCTGATAGCCTTGTTAGAGAAACTAAAGGCTGATTAAAATGTGGACACTGCTCCAGAATGAGCACAGGCAGCGTCACTCATGTGGCTTCAGGTAAAAGCACTGTATACCCCAATTTGCACTGTGCTACACATACCTACATGAGACTGTATGAACTGCAACAAAGAACACAGCAGTTAATAACAACTCTGCCTGCTTCAGGAAGGCATTTGCCTCGGTGTTCTTCCTCCAGTGACAGTTATAGTTGTGAGTGAAACAAATCCCCAGAGTGCTAAATGCCTAAGTTAGCAGAACAAGCCAAAAGCAGTTTGCAATGTGACTGCCTGCAATACAAATGGAAGTTATTTGTCTCCACTGCTATCCACCATCATAAGGACAACACGAAGAAACTGGTTGTTAGGAATAAATTTTAAATGAGCCAGATTCTATTTCCAAGGATAGTAAAAAGATTTTGATGGAGGCTTGTCCATCACCCATTTTCTATCAAAAATTAGAAAACCTGCAAGAACACAATAGGTAAATGCTTCCTACACAAACCTTAAATGCTCAGTTTTCAAACATAAAGTAAGGAGTTGTGCATAAACACCAGGCATAATGATATGGATTCAACATTCCTCCCTCACTTAGAAATCTGCAGAATTTACAGCACTGTTATATACCAGTTTACTATAGTACAGAGCCAGCATGATCAAGCATCAAAGATGGGTGGGATGTATAAAGACAAATATGAATACATGCATATACATATATATGCACATATATTTTCATATAAAATACATTTTTCCCCAGGTTCCCAGAGACCAGGTCATATAATTCTCTGTAATAAAATTATTGCAGCTCACCTTTAAGAAAATGAAACTTCTTCAAAAAGCTGGCTACAACAAAGGAGTCACAGAGGTATAGCAGGAGACCACTAAATGTCAAACCAGAGGAACTGATATTCAGAGAGTGAGGCCGAGAACTCACATAGCAAACCGCAATCTGATTGGGAGAGGGGGAAAAAATTTAACATTTTTCAACCTTCTACATAAAGCTAAGACCTGATACCAAGCTTTCAGTAGTCGCACCCAATTCAAATTCAGACTTGCTTTCCAGCTCCAAATATTGTGATCTTTGTAGTTCCTTCTGAAACATCCCCCTACTTATTAAAAATCTACATAAAAGCACTATTCATAACTATGTGTTAGTCATTACTATGTATTACTATTATTATCATGAGGTTTAGTTGTGATAGGGTTTGAAAGCTGCAGTAACAATAGCTCCCCACAACCATAATGCTGTGACCTGCCCAACACAGTTTATCTACACATGAGTAAATATAGTAACTGTGCAGTCAGACACAAAAAGAACCCTTTAGAAATTACTAATTTAATTTCCATTAAAATAGGATTAGTCAAGTCAGTAGAGGTGTGCATATACATAAATGCATAAGGTTTCCTCTTGTCTAGGTTTTTTTTATGGCTAGTCCCCAAATCCACTAGGCACTGGGAATATTTATAGCACTCTTTCAGGACTTATAAATTTAAATTAAGGAATCTTCCACACAAGACTTTGTTACTTAGTTGGGGCAGACCCTCATCTGGCATAAATCACCATGATTCAATGGAGGAAGGTTGACCCACAGCAACTGAGACTCTGGCCCAGGATGCCTATATTTATCCATATTCCTTCAATCCTATTGTATTATATTCCAGCTCAGATAACAATTCCAGATCAGAATTGAACTCATTTCATGTGTTGAATGGGTTAGAGTTGAAAGGATGCTATGGATGAAGACAGTAACAGTACAGTGCCCTTCCACAGAGTTTGTTTTTCCAAACATGGTGGGAACATAGACCTCTAAGAGCTCAGCCAGAAGGGAAATTAAAAATATAGTTCAAAATGTTCTGGGAGCAGCATATATGGGAAGGTCATTACACAGCTGTTTTTGTAAAGAAGTTTAGTAAATCCAGCAAGACTGAATTTCATTTAGTATTCAAGTCAGGTGAAAAGGTAAAAGGTTTCTCTCTCCTGAACAACACCACCTTAGTATCACACTTCTATCCAACCTACATTTGAGTTTAAGCATGACCTTGGCTTTAGATTCAAACTCATCAGAGAGCCAACAGCTCCTGAGATCTAATGTCAGCTTCTCCCATTCTCACTGTTTTCTTGGTATTTGCTTCTCTGCCTCAAGCTTATCAGTCAAAAGTGAACTAAAACATTTGTGGTTTGAAGTGCTTTCTAAGGGCTAGCTAGTATTTGTAAAACACTCTTGTGGAAGAAATTTGCTGTAGGAAGGGCCAAATTATAGCAGACTGAGAAAACACTCATCTCTGTGCTGAGTGTTAAAAATGTGCTCTGTGTTAATTCAGAATCTAATATAATTCACAGACTATATTAGTATTTAGGACAACTCTGGTATTGTTCTCCATGTATTTTATTTGAAGCCTCTAATAATATGTCTATAGGACTAAGAATTCGACTTTAATGTTATAGGGATGTAATACCTGATTCTAACTATTACTAATGCATCAACAAACTCATTCAAAACATAGCCTATACACTTCTAGAGCTGCTTGAAGATAATTTTGTTCAGTACCTGTGGTCCTAAGTTAAGGTAACAGTCCACAGATAGCACTGGATGGCTATAATTCTTCAGTGAGAGAGGGAAGAAGCGATGGCTGTGATACTGGAGGTATTTTTCAAGGAGCAATTGAGCAGGTGCTGCCAAGAAGGTATGCTTGCTGTCAGGAGCACAAATGTACTGAGCAGGGGAGATTGAAACTGGAGTGTCAGATACCTATGAGGAAAAAATATTTCTGATATAGATCAGTCTGATCAATCAAGTTGTACTTATCTGAATTTTGGTTTGTATAAAATATATCTCTATCCTACAAATCTAAGATTTATATAAGAAGCAAAGTCATTCAGCCAAAAATATCTGCTACCAAAAAAAGTTTCAGAGTTTCACAGAATTATATTTGTATTTATAGAGTCTTTGAGGTTTCTTTGAACCCAAAGAACCCATACTCCTACATATGAAGTCATACGAAGATGAGGAATTCAATAGCTATAGATAAAAAACTCATAGTAAATGGTTACTTGGATTGTAAAGAGACACTTTAGGTGTTTTTAATAGTTTTAAAGGAAAATGATTCAGGAAAGGTGCATTTATGTCAAGAATATTGTGGATTTCAGAAATAAATGTAAAAAAACCAACACATGACAGACATACCCCATTACTGGCAACTGGTGATGCACCAAAATACCTCAGCTCTCTTGGTTACAGGGTACAAAAAAGGAAAACAGAATTTTAACAATAATGAAACAGAGGTCTCAGTTACCACCTTAGACTTAATGTGGAAGGATCGCTGTCCTCCTACTGCAATTTGCTTTTTCATGGCACTGAAGTGATTGAACCGACAGATGAGAAGGCCAGCACTGTGGACACGCAAGTTGAAGTCAACATCATCACACGTAAATCTGGAAAGAATAAAATCATAGCAGTTCAGAGGAAGGTCTCTCATCACATACTAACAAATACAAGCACTCAGGGGCTTTGATCACCATAGAAAGGACAGGTGTCAAACATACTGACCCTTCACCAGTGCCTATCAATCAGGAAAAGAGGCTTCAGCTTTGTAATAATAAACTAGGCTAGAATGAGTTCAGCAAGATCAGAAAGAGGGAAGGAACCACTTAGAGAGGGAAAGGACCAGAAACACTGAGGAAAGGCGGAGGAGAAAGGTAATAAATTGCCAGGGAAAAGACCTAGGAGTTAAAATATTTTCTTTGCCTTTTACTACAATAATGCAGTCATAGAAAATAGCTACATATGTTACTATCCTAAATCAGGTCAAAGAAATTATTGAAAAAGAAACCTCCACAGAAATGGATGAGGCCCTACATTTGATTTGTCAAATGCACAGAGGTCTCGGACTACTCATTTTTCCCTTAGAATACAATTAGAGACAAAAACTACTTGAAGACAAGGAGTCTTTTCTTAATACAACAGAACTGCTGAGACATAGGAATAAATTAAGCGGAATGAGGCCAAACACCCCTGAGCTAAATTTGACCCATTTTAAAAATAAGATGGAACAGAATAAAAGGTAAACTTCTAAAGCTGACTAAATTCAAATACTCCAGCCTTTGGAAAAAGTTCTCCATTTTGAACGTATATATTACACAGAAAACAGGATGATGTGCAGAACCATCAGATTAACATCCAGGGCTTGGATTTAAGAGAGCTGAGCAACAGCTGACCGCAACGGTCGACATCAGTGAGAAACATGGCATTTAATTATAGGTTTTAAAAATCTTGTCTTTGATCTTAGTAATATTTACTTGGATATTTGGTATCCCTGACTGTCAATGTCTCTGTGTTTTAAAATGTACCTTTTTTCTTGCCAGCCCAGGCTTGGAATGTCATACAATACTTCAGGCTCGACAGCACCCACACAGAGGATTATGGTGAGCCACACATGGTTTAAAGACACAGGCAGGAAGCGGGTGGTGTGATCTGGCATTCCTGACATTTTAGCATTGCTGCCTGTACTCATATCATTTGCTTTGTTGCTGTTCTTTTCATTAGCCCTTCATAATGCTTCATAAGGTAATACAGTTAGACAGCCTGGGAGCACCGTTCTGTACTAGGACATGCACGAGAACAAGTTTAAAATGCTCCTTTAAAGTGTCAGGCTGGTGATGGTAGAAATTTAGGTCATCTGTTTATCTACAGAATAATGAAAGCAAAAGTGCTTCCCTGTGGTTATAAGTAAACTCAGACTTCAAAAGACATCTTCCAGAGATAGGAGACTTCTCCTGAGAAGTAGTGACTGATGTTCAGTTATCTAAGTCTAGGTGTGTAGAGCCATTTTAGATTAACTGGGGTATCCCACCTAACTTTCAAAAAAACACATGTAGATTTCATGTCATACCTGTCAGCCCCATATGGACATCTTGCATATTCTGTGGTGTCTAAAGACCAGCTTTAGACAAGTGAATCCCACCTCTAGTGATATCTACTTCATTTGGTTGTAATAAATGCTTGTGACTCAGAAATGGGGCCAAAACCACAGTTTATTAGACATAGATCAGTGAAATTCTGTGAGATGAAATACCTAGTGGATACAGTTCTAGTAACTGTGGTGATACTGTGTATTATAATCTGATTTATCCTATGTGGCACAATAAATGAAAAAAAAAAAAAAGTGGAATTTCTGAGACACCTGAATGTGAGAAACAACCATCAACATTAACGAGGCTTATTTATTCCTTTCTTCTGATTGTCCTGATGAGCACATGTGCAGTATGCTCCAGTGAAAAAAAAAGCCCAGCTATCCAGCTATATCTCAATTCCATGTCATAACAAGACTTGGTTATGCACCATTCACCCATACACCCCTGTTTCCTTTGGAAGGGAGTGCAGCCAAGTGGGCAGGAGGGGAAGTACAGTGTTTACCAAAAGGCCACTTGGACTAGACAACTGGGGGACCAATACTGCAGGGCACACTGCTGAGTGTGACTACCCTGTAATTCAAATATGAGTATTTTATTTGGACGTATGGAAATGAAAGTCTTTTTGCAACTGCTGGCAATTTGGGAAGGATCTGAACGACCAGTAAGAAAACAAAACCTGTCTGCATCCCATTAACAACCTCTCCAAAAAACCAACAAGAAATTTTGTAAAACTTCCTTTATTTGGTTCATTATCTCTTTTGAAAGATGCTACTTATTCACTTACCTGTTCTGATTGTACTGTACATTCTGTGTCAGATCGACATTCAGCATGATGAAATCATGCACGTGGCAGCAGGAGAATGGCTCCTTGATCTCAGCCCTGTTTGTTTTACTAGACCATTTCCTCATCCCAATTAAGGCATAGTGAGTGACATTGGGAGTTGCTTCAATATGTTGCAGAATTTGCTTCAAGGAAACATTCCTTTCAGTCCATGTATAATCACTACAATAATTATAAAAATGTGTTAATTTTAAAGTATAGAGAAAATATTCAGAATGTCATTCAGCTGAAGAGAAATTCATAACAGTCAAAAGTAGTTATGAGTATCAGGTAGATAACTTCAGTGTTGTCTTTACTGCAACTTTTTGTCTCTCACTCTAACGAAAACTTAAAATTAACCAGGGCTTATGTGTTGGGAACTGTGTGACAGATCTGAAACTTAGTCTGGTTCTTTCAAAATACTCACTCAGATATGTAAACCTTTAAAGTTACCTGGATAATGTTCCAAATTACTCTGTGAGGGTTGCTGACTTTGTGCCATAACTTAAGTGCAAAGTATAAGATCCTTCTAGCTCACCCCTAGGGTCCATAAATCTCAGTTTTCACTGAGTTTAGTTCTCTTTGAAGGTTTGCTGTAAATCCTGCATAGCACCATTCTGGGAATAGATAAAAATATCTAGTACAAACAATGATCTAAAGTAATGAAAACAAAAACACTTGTTTGGGGATTTGGGGAGCTAATAAATGAGCCATACAGACTGGGACTGACAAAAGAGCCAGAGGAAATCAGTTGTACAATTTGCACAGAAATGTCTTTTAGCTTCCTTAGAAAAAGCCTGTTAAAAAATGTACATGTGAATGCCTGTGCTTACCCAGTGTATCAGGGATTGTTTACAGAGTCTGAAATCTGCAGTTCAAGTAACTCTAGTTTGAACTGGATTCAAGCTATACAGCAAAGGCTGCAAGGCACTTAAACCCCCAGGGGACAGGAATGAAAACCAGGCACTAAACTATGTGCCATGCAAAGGCAGATATCTAAGGGAAAATACTTCTCTCATTAGGCGAATATTATTCTCTGCTTGTACGGGGTAAAAGTTGTAGTACATCAAACATAATTTCAAAATCGATATACAGTGAAAGGTTAAAAGAGATCAGCTGCAAAACCATGTATTACCCTATTTACCTTTTCCTGTCTCCTGAACAATCAACTTCTACTGCATTCCACATAACACAGGAGTCATCTGAAATGACAATGAAAGGCCAAATATCCTGGGGTTTTATCCCCAGCTCCTCTTGCCGATTTCGTTCAAGCTCCAAATTATGATAAGACAATTCTTTTATCAGGAAGTGTGCAGCACCTGAAATCAAGGACATAATCCATCAGATTAAAAGTAGGGGCAGAAATTGTTTGCTTTTAACTTGGAAGCCTTTTGAAGTGAATATTTCTGCAGACTAGGGTATGAATTACTCTGAAGGTTTTAACACCGTAACACTCCCCAGAGCCAACTTACTTTGTCTCTTGCCCAGCAAGTGACTTATAGGACCCCACTGGGAAGCACACAAATTGAGGTCTGACTTCTGTGGTAAAGATTTGCTAGTGTTTTAAGGGTTTAGCGACTGATTCTTTTGACCTAACAGATATTTAGTTCCACTAGCATCTCAGTGCAAACATCTAGAGATGTTGATTGACCAACTGAATAACATGGGAACAATTTCCCTTGATAATCTACTTTGAACATTTGTCACTACTGCTGTCTATAAATTGTACCAGCAGTAAAAGCAAGGTGCTAAATATTTCACAGATATATTAGCAGAACCTACCTAAGAGAGGTACCTAATCAGTGCATCACTGCCTATGCAAATAGTACATAACTTATTTCCACAAGGAAACAGAGTAGGTAACTCCACCTGAGTTAACAACCTCAGCTCCCTTTAAAATCAGTAGAGTAGATATTTCTAGGGTGCAATTCATCTAGCTTGTTTTAGGTGACCTGGATTAAGTGAATTGCATCTTCAACTATGACACATTGTCTTCAAAGAGAATCCAGATCACCAGATCAAATATGCTAGCTACAAGGTGTGTGTCTACATGTCACTGCTAAGTAACATCACCTCAAGGGCCCAAGTTGTGTGTCTGCATTTGTTAGAACTTTTTGTTATACTTACCTACTCCTGCACTGTTGAAAATGCTTGGAAGAACAAGCATGATGTGGTTGGGCCAATACTTCTTATATATGGCCATTTCATATTCCTTGACAACTAAAACATGCAAATGACTGGCTCCATCCATTGCATGATATAAATTGAAGAGTCCATGTTCATGACGACCAGTGGTGGGAGTAAAAGTAGGGCTTTTTATGTAATCTTCACTCTGTAAATAAAAAGAGATGCAAGTTTCTGTGATGTTTAAATAAAGAGAATCAGATCCTTCAGGAGAATAAATCAGATTCACTGACACTGGACAAACTGCTACATTTTAAATTGGCTTAATAGGAAAATAAACAACTTTTATAAGAGTTGGGAAAAAGAAAACTCTATCACTTAGCTTATTTGAGTGGTGAAGAGTGTGGTAGACTGGTTAGGACAGCTAATCTTGACCTTCCAAGTGCACAAGGACCTTGAGGCTAGATCTGGAAAAGGATTTAGGTCCATACGACATAAGATGGTAAGGAACACCTTACTCCAAAACTGCAGTACAACCCTTCTGACTGGCTATCACCCAATCTTGAACGCACTGAATCTCACTAGCTTCCAAGTTTGATAGTACAACTTCTGAAACTCTGTTTCTATAGACATCCAGGACTGTTCCAGTCTGAGCAACTGATTTTAGCCTGGTTCCTACTAAGGTCATTAAGGACCCAGAATGAAAGTGTGCCTCTTTACAGAGACTCTCAAAAGCCCTCACAGTTAAACACTCCAGATTTAAAACTGCCAAAGCACGAAATGATGGATTTGATGCCAATGGAGTTCATGAAAGGGAATTTAAAGTGGATCAAGAAAAACATTTTATAATGGTTTGATAATCTAGGTCTATATCCCACAGCACTTTTCAAGCTTGCAGCAAGATTGCAGGCACCATTTTGGAGCAAGTGAACAGAAAAAGAAGCAAAGGAAAAATAAATAGTTTTGGCAAAGCCTCAAAGCAGGTCAGTGGCCAAAGCAGGAAAAGAATCCACAAGGACCCAGTGCACAGTTCTGACTGCGCAGCCAAGCACAAGTTTACTGGGTAAGGAAGAGCAGGAGGTTTCATCCTCACATTGCACAGCTGCTGCTAGGTTGTTTCCTGGGTTCTCTTGTTTCAAACTTGAACTGGACATAAGAACCCAAACTGGAGGGTGGTATTGATTGATTATTGTTTATTAAAAGCAGCTTATTTTCTCAAGGATAGGAGTGCTAATGCTTACTGCTGTTCCACAAATTGCTTCAATACTCCAAGTAGCGTGGCCTGAGCAAGGCACAGCTTCATCTTAGACATGGATATTAGGAATCACTGTAAAGGTCAACATCAGAGTTTGCATAGTCTGTCAGATGGACGACCTTACAAAGTGTTTTCTACAAGTGTGACGTGATTCTTTGGACAGTCTTGAAGCCATTATAAAGATTCTTTGAAAGCCTTATTTTTATATGAAGGAAACTGAGCATTTATGCAGAATAAAACAGGATAATCCACTGCCTTCCTCTACAATAAAAAATTGCTTCCTCTTAGTATGATAAAAACCCCACGTCTCTCAGGCTCATTGCTGAAACCACTCTCACTTTAACATCTTAAACCCATAACCGAAGACCTTTTGCCCCAGATAAGAGAGTGTTTATACCAAAGGATCATCCTTGATAATGAGCAAAAGAAACAGCTTATTGGTGACTTGACAGTTTTGCTTCATGTCTCCCTTTCTGGGAGAAAATACAAACTTAGTATCAGGATATCTTCATTATCTCTTGACAGCAGGACCAGAAGTGTAAAGATTGCTAATTCACCAAATTTTAAAATTGGTGGTGTCTCTCTCCCATATATGGCCATAAATATAATTATCCATCTACCTTATCTGTGACTAGTGGTAGCCTCATGCTTTCCAATTGTCTTCCTGGTTGACTAAAGACAAAATGATGCTCCTTTGACTTTGGAATGATAAAATGCAGCTGGATCTCTTCTCCCAGCATAGAATAGGAAAAGGCAAATGCATGCAGAGTAGATTCATAAAGCTGAGGATGGGAAAAAATAGGATAATTCCAGTGGTTAGAGTCAAACTACAAGGTCTCAGTGTAGTTAATACACATTTATAACATTATCAAAAAGGCTACAATCACTTACTGTATTGCATTATATTTTACCTCATGTTTCATTAGGTGTTAAGCAATGCCCCTTGGCTAGAGCATACACTAAAAAAATTATAAATTAAACTCTTCCCTCTTTTGAAACCATTGTTCCAGCTTCGTTTTGCAGATGGTACCAATACTTACAGAACACTCTCGGCTTTCAGAAATACACATAAAAACCAGTATTTGCACTGCTAATACCTTCTTCCTCACATTCTAATAGGCAGGAAATTGGAGACTTAACTCTGAGTAATATCAGTCTCTATGCCACATATAGACTAATCTATGCTGGGCTACTCCTGTATCAGAAGTCGCATCTTTTGCAGTTACTCAGGTGAAAATGTGAACAAGTCCCAGTGGGAAAAGTTTACTGGGAAAGTAGTTTGAACGGGTAGTATACAGGTACAATGCAGATTACAGCAGTGAATAAATTAGTGTAAATGAGGCAAGGATCAATCCTCTGACATCCTCAAACCTGCAGTCTGGTTAAGGCAGGCAAACCTCAAGAAATAAAAAAATCTGTAAATCAGCTGCTTTTAACACATGCATACAACTTCTAAGCCAGTTCAAATACAAGTGAATGTACACAAAAATGTGTTCGGGTTGTGTCTGCTTTGGTTTCTGATCTGCAGAGTAATATCTGGAAATCTTTACCTGGTACCTGGGATTGAAACCCATATACTGATGACACTGTTCACAGTGATGGTAGGTGTTATATGCTGCATACTTGGACAATCTCATCCTAGTTGTTTGCCGGCGTGTATACATATCGTCCTGTCTCCTGCTCATGGATCTGTCTATTAAAAAAAAAAAAAGAAAACTTAAATGTAACATATAGTCAAGACCAGAATGTATTCCCTTGTGACAAACTGTTTCTGTCACTGTAATTAGCTTCTAGGAACAATGGCAGGATTAAACACATCCGAAACAAATTATGAATTCATTCTGAGCATAGTATGCATAGTATGTTTTATAAATTGTTATGTACAGTAAAGGGGACTACAAAGAAGTATCTGCAAATTCATGATTATGATAATTCTGTACAGATTTCACATAAAGCTAAAGTGTAAACAAAGCCAGATTATTAAAATTATTATTGTTGCTGTCACTATTATTGGTTGAATGCTTGTAAAAGTAGTAAATAGTAAAAAAGAGTCTTATGACAGACATTTGTCATCCTGTGATGGACATCACAGTAGATTATGTGAAATTAACTTGGTAAATTTATTGCTGCTGCTCTTTAGCAAATCTCTACATTTTAAAAAAGGGTCTCCTTTTTGAGAGACTGAAGGAAGATGAGATATAATTTCTGCTGAAAAGGACTTTTGTTATGTCATCTGACCAAACCTTTCACTCAGATTTGCAGCATCGTATCAGGTTGTTCAAAGTTGTTCCTTGTTCCATCAAGTTTTGAAAATCACTGAGTGGAGTTTGCAGAGTCTCTCTGGGCAACCTGCTCCATGGTTTGACCACTTTTATTCTGGAAATATTTTTCACACTATCTAATTGTAATTTCCCATGTTGCAATTTGTGTCTGTTGTCTTTTGTCCTTATGTTGTGTATCTCTAGTAGTTTGTGTCTATAAATTCCCATTAGGAAGTTGAAGACAGCAATCAGATGCCCCTGCTAGACTTCTCCAAACCAAACAAACCCAATTCTCTTCAATTTTCTGTCTACGTCACATGCTTCAGGCCTCTATCCATCTTGGTGGCTACCCACTATACTCACTTCTGTATGTCAATGTCTTTCTTGTACTGGGAAGCCAAAAACTTGACAGAATACTCCAGATGTGGTCTTACAGGTGCCACGCATAGGAGAAAAATCACTTCCCTGCTTGCTAGATTTTTAGTAAGCCGTTAACCCAATGGAGAACTGGTGACTCATGTTCAAATTGTTGCCTAACAGGATCATCAGGTCACCTTCCTCAAAGCTGCTGTCTATACAGCTGGCCCCAGGCTTGTACAAGTGCAAGATCTTGGATTTACTTTTGTTGAACTATATGAGGTTCCTCCCTGGAGATTTCATTCCTCCAGCCTGTCAAGGTGTTTTTGAATGGCAGTGCTACCTTACTGCATACGAACTGCTGCCTTAATTTGATATCATCCATGAACGTGCTGATGTTGAATTCTGTCCCTTTGACCAGGTTATTAATGGCAATCTTTAAATGGCATTTGCCTCACTATCAGTCTCTCTATCCATATTTCCATGAATACCCAGCTGTCAGTCAGATTTGTGCCACTCATCACATTTTGAGTTCAGTGGTCCAGCCAATTTCCCACCCACTTTACAATCCACCTATCCAAACCATCTCTCTCCAGTTTTGGCTATATGGATGTCATAGAAGACAGAGACAAAAGCCTTGTTGAAGTCAAGATGAAACCACTGCTCTTCCTTTGTCCATAGTGCCAGTCATCTCATCATAAAATGCAATCATGTTTACCAATCATGATTTGCCTATGATAGACCCATTCTAGCAGCTCCCAATCACTTTCCTGACATTCATGGGTCTGGACATGTCTTACAGGAGAGTTTGTTCCACAATTGTTTTGAGGACTGAGGGTAGGCTCACTAGGCTGTAATTGCTTCGATCCTCCTTCTGTCCTGTAGAGGAAGCGCATGGCATTTTCCTTTTTCCAACCATAAGGAACCTCCACCAATTGTTGTTACCTTTTAAAAATGATAGACAGTAGCCTTACAAAGATGTTGGCCAGCTCCCTCAGCATGCTTGGATACATCCTACCCAGTCCTGTGGGCTTGTGTGTGTCCAGCTGGCTAATTCAAAGGACTAATTCACACCTCAATACTCCATGAATCTACATCTGGACATAAGCATCTCATGCTTTCCAAACTTAAACCAAAACCTAAAAAATAAACCTATAAACTCTTTTAAGTACATAATTAACTTTACTCACATAAGTCATTTCATTGCTACAGAGCAGGATAATGCTACTACATAAAAACATTTGAATACACAGACTTATTGTGGAATCAGAGCTTTTTAAATGAAAGACTACCTATGTAATATTCCATAAAACATTTATAAGCCTCATACTTTGGTGCTTCATCTGGCAAACTTCAAATCTTTTTTCACTATTACTTAGTCAAGTGCAATTCTGATAATTTCACTCAGTTTAAAAGTTTAACGGGATTCTCACGTTAAAAACAAATAAATACATTTATGTGTACGAATCTAGATTTTTCAAATTCTAACCTTCACTATTTATAGTTTGAAGTTTTGAACAAATCAGGCTTGCATCTTCATATTTAGGGTCATGGATAGTGTAGTCAAAAGGCATCTTCTTAAATGTCTCCAAATCTGGCCACATATCTCCAGGCTGATGGTAGTATTGATCAGATTCTTCTTTTATGTCTATGATATTATTGAAAAATAAGAATTCATGTAATTACAATTTTTAAAGCTCTTCATACTCCTATAGATGTTTTTGCTATGCCTACTATTCCTGCAACATGTTTTCTTTCACCATTCTGAGGAAGCAATATTATGATGCATCTAGAGGTGCACTTTTGAACAAATGTACCTCATACCTCAACGCAACTCTGGCTTTTAAACCTTTGTTTTCAATTTAAGACCTCTGTAATCTTACTGGAGCAGTTGGTGGGATGATGATGAAAACAAAGTCAAGAGTCTAGTAAGGCTAATCTTCCTGCATCCAGGCATTTGGAGTCTTTCCACTGACCACCACATTTGTGAACTCAGTTGAGGAAAGATATGTTATTCTCCCTGAGGAAAAGAAGCCCTTCTAAAGCTTCAGAAATTGCAGTATTAAGTACAGTGTAGAGTTAAAGTCAAATGCCCCTTCTAGTGATAAGACCAGAGTAATCAAAGATAATTCACTCCAGGATAAGAGAAAAATAGTAAATGGTATTGGTATAATGTGCAGTGAAATTACGCCTTTTTCTGAAACAGGTTGACTGACATAAAAACCCAGATGTACACAAGTCCTTACAAAATACTTTTCTACCTTTGTCAAGAAGATGAAAGATCTGACAAAAGTAAAATGGACAGTAGTGAGGAGTTCAGTTTGGAAGGCATCTGTAAGCTGCTGTAAAGGGCCATAACTCCATGTCTATGAGTATAAACTAAACGATTATTTACAACAGGTGAGATCCTGACTTTTGGCACCCAAAGTAAATATGAAACTCATGTGGAATTAGTCAGATATTGAAAATATTTCATGCCCTGACTGTGAGTTACCTCTAAAATCCTGCCTGAAATACAAAGGACTGCTTGCACAAACCTCTCCCCTATCAGACTGGTCACCTTTTCCACAGGTTTTGCCACAAACCTTAAGGGATAGATGCCTCTTTCTCAAGCACAGCTCCGTGTGGAGGAAGACTTCTGGGTACTGCCCCAAACCGCCCTCAGAGACAAGAGCAGAGGCACAATCCCACAGTAAAATGACTGAACAGCTTCCAGCAAAGGTCTGATGGAGACACTAGCAGACAGGTAGCACCCACCTGAGTATCTGTACGGCTGACTGTGGGCATGCTTTTAGTGCAGAATTAGACATATCCCATAAAATATCACCCATATTTTTCTATGTAATCCAGCCCTTAATTACAGAAATACATCTGGAAACACAGGGGAGTAATACACTGTAAATAAAGGAAGTCTGGACTAAAATTAGCTATTAGAGAGCAGGAACAGTTTTCCTCCCTCATGTAGTCTTATGTGCTCAGAAAATATGACATTGCTCCTCATGGTATAAATCTGCCATAATTTCACTGATTCTTTTGATATAGTTTACCACAAAAGTTCATTCCAATTCTAAACTCAAAACCAATGTCTGGATATCATTTAATATACATAAATGTTGTTTATTACTTCCCAAGAAAAACAGAGGTATGTGGTTTTCTTTCTGAGAGGAAGATTAAACTTTAAATGATGAGTGAAATAATAAAATATTCTTAAGTATCAGTTGAAGATCACTCAAAAATTTTCTTTAAATATTTCAGTAATGTAAATTAATTGCAAATGTAAATGGCGTAGAATATACAGACAACTACATTTCAATTTAACATAACCATTTTCTAGTCTCCAGAAGCAAATGCTTTTATATCAAGTACTTACTAATGTTGATTTCTTCCTCATCATAAACATCCACTTCTGTCAGTCTAATCAGCATTCGGGACAAAATACTGAGGAACTGCAGATAGGCACCTGTTTTCCCTATCTGTAAATATATAAATTAGAAAATACAAAAGTAAACTTTCATTTTTCAACATGTTACTTTTCCACATACCTGGAAATTGCAGCTGCAGTGAAATGGAATATTAATATTCAGCGCTTGCATATCCCTGTATTTGTATAGGTCCTTGGCATAAATGAAATGATTAAAGGCTCAACAGTTTTGTTCTCTCTATGCAGGAACCTAATTTGGAGAACACATTTTACATCACAGTTCTAATTTACAGCCCCTCAGACGAGCATTTTCTCTCCTGATGTTGTAGTTTCTACATAGGCAATGAACTTTTAAAAATCCATATAAGCTCATAAAATGTTCCAAAGAAACTCCTCAAACTACACAATAACAGACAAATTACCTCAACCCTTTCATATTTGCATAATTGACCAGTACACTGACTGCTATTGAAGTTCACCGACTATCCTGAAGAACGAAGTGGCATGCATCCATAGAACTCGTGCAGGCCACTTCCACTCCTGGAGGACATGGTATATGTACCAATGTGTTGTTCCACCTCTTGTGCTGAAAATATATTATTTCCCTTCCATTGTTTTAAAGTCTCCATTTTAAAATTATCTTAAGATTATAACTTTCTCCTTTCTTTTTTACCCCATCAACACACTATAATATTTCCTCTTCATTACGCCAAATAGCATTGCTGCCCTTTTATAGTTTTTTCAGCTGAAAGGTATAAGCCACAGTCAATTATTTGCTCAATGGATTGTTGTGTGTCTTCCACATAAAGTTTACTGATTATAACATCAAGTAAATAATGTCATATCTAAGCAGACAGCATTACAAACCATTACACTTGAACAGGAAGCAGTACACAATGGGTTTCAGTGAGAAATAAGAGACCAGCAAGCTCATGTCACTCTCACAGGAGAATGAACACACCGTGATATTGTGTGTGTGTGTGTGTATACTTCAGCCTCAGAATGGCACTGATGTCCAGTTGACAACTTAAGACTAATGTCACACCTGTACAGGGGCACTTGACATGTAGATCAGTTATGACACATTCTGCTGCAACTGTCTGATTTCACAAAGTGGTATCAGATTTTGGACTAAGTTTATATTACCACTGAATTGAAAACCCAGCTTCACTGCCATTACTGCTAGGACATGGCAGAAACATAGGGTGTTGAATTACTAAATATAGTACTGAATATACTATTTTCCATACCTGTCAAGTGAAATTTTCATTTTTTCCTCAATATTTGAGAAGAGGAGGCTTTGAGGCTTAAGCAAGAGTAAATAAAGGTTCGTTTTGATCAAAGTTCGGCATCTGTTGTTCTTAAGAAATCAGACTGCACTTTAAATAGTTGTTTGCCAAGGGTGGAAAAGGGAACTGTCATCCCTGTTGAGGGTCAAAGAAGCCCTTCAGATGCACATGGCAGACCATGTGTTAGCACATAGCTCTCTGTTATCCAGGAGTAATACAGAAAAATGCGACTTTGAATAGAAGAAATGATAGCATGGACCATAGCCATCCCATGGACCAGCTGTTTCTAACTTCCAGTCTGGGTTTTCATGTAAGATCCATTGAGCCTAATGAGAATCTTTCTACTGACCCTGGAACAAGGTTCTAAACTTGACTGCAATGGCTGCTGATTGGTGAGCTAAACAAAACCATCTTATCTTCTCACATCTGAGGCAAACCTGATGATGCTTTGTCCTAGAAGAAAATACTTTCAGTGTTTTCTCTCAAGTCTGAGATTACCTTTATAGGCCCTTATGAACATAGTCTTTTAAAGTGTCTCTGATCATCATTTCATTAAACACAGGGTGGCCTGACAGATTAACAATTCCCTGTTTTCAAACAAACGAGAGATCATTTGTTGAAAGTACGCAACTATTTCCCTTGATATTGCATACCTATGTGAAAAACTAATTCCTAGTCTGTTTGAAGTATATACTTAGAATTGTCAACAGAGCAATGGATGAAAACCTTACTTTTTCTTTTTGGTAACCGTTTAAAAATTATTCTATCAAAATCATGTATTTTTCTTTCCCTGTGGGACCAGTCTTCACCAATGGTTTTCACTAATGTATCTGGAAGTGACTAGGCTACTACTACATGGTGCTTAGACAAAAGGTATCTGTAGTCAATTGACTCAAGTATACACAAAGGTCATGAGTCAAAAATGTTAGAAACCACAGGACTGCAAGTGCTAGTCCCTAACCACTAAACTAGAACATATGTAATTATGATATTCCATGCATCGTATCTTACCCAATCTCATTATCTGTCACACAAAAAGTGTCCAATACAGTACTGTGAGCTTTATGAATTGTTAGATATTAGCAACACTATATGTAATCTCTCCACATTTTCAGGATGTTTCTCTGCCAGGAGAGAGATCAGACTGAGTGCATAGCAACATTCATATTTGGACTCCATTCACTTGCACGTTTGCCTGCATTTGCTGCTGAAGAAATGAATTGGTGAAACAGGGAACACCTTTTCCAGGTCATTTTGAGAAGATTTTCAAAAAGAAAATGAGAAAAGGATGACTTCTCATTTACAGTCGTTTACTCCAGAACGGAAGAACCTTGAACAACTGAATTTGTAGCATGCCCAGATAGGTAAATGCACCTTTAAAATTAATTGTATTGTTTTCTATGTGTACCATCTCTAGGTAAAATGGACAGAGTGTCTTTCTTTGAAAATACTGAATAGCTGTCAACAAACAGAGCTTTCACATCTCTCTAGAGTCCTTGCCCCATCTGTCACCACCTCTCTTTTTGATAGTTTGGGCATCGTAGGTAGCTACAAAGAGATCTTGCAAGCAGGATATTGTACAACTTTGAAGCATAAAGCCCCATATTTGCCCATCCTCCATCTGACAACTACAACAAAACAGAAGATCTGCAAAGAAATTTTAAACTGTATACATGATTGTGCTGTAGCTTTACACATCTTTAGAGAAGCTTAGTACAATGCTGTGTTGATCCTAATTGGTGACTCTGGGCTTAAGCATGATATATTAACAATTACGATGACTGGTAAGGAAGTACTCTGAGCAAGGTGTTTTTCTCCCTATCTTTGGAGTTTTATCTCTTTGCATGCTCTGCATGCAAATTCTGCAAACAAGTTAAAAGAATGAAGGAACTGGGCTGCATTTTTACATTCCTGAAACAAAATGTACATGAAGGAGTCTGCTACTACAGACAGCTCTGCTTGCCAGAAATAGGTTCCTCAAATATGTGGCAGTGCCCAATACTTTAATAGATGAGGCACTTAGGGGCCAATATTCCCAAATAATGGAAGTATTACTCTAATTTGTTCTTATCTACCTGAATTTAGAAGACAGAAATCTGATGAATCAGACTTGGAAGAGGAAAATCCCGGAAGAGTAAGAAATAAAAATTTCAAATCTTGTGAAAACTTATGATAACTAAGGAATTTGGGGCCTGTAAAGATGTAGTATTTTGGTTTCTATTTTCATCCTTAGTGCAAAGGAGGATTTGACCCATAAAAAAATAAGAATATGTTTACCCTGCAGCTCTTCATTCATGAAGAGTGTAGCTGTAGCAGAGCAAGAGGAAGGAATATGAATTCAAAATCTTCCTGCAGAAAATTCAAGAGGTATGAAGATCTAGGTTTTGTGTCAAACACATACACTACCTGAGAGGAGTGGAAAGTTTTCCAAAGATTTTGACCACTGAACTGTGTTTGCCATAGATATCAAGGATAAGCTGAAAACAGTCAGCCTGTCTAAGAATCTGAAAGAGATTTCAGTCAGAGAATTTACATGTGTGCCTCCGTGCTTATTCATGGAAGTGGCATCCAAAAGTGCTGTTGCAGCAGGTCTAACAGTAACGAGTTCCCTTTTTTTAACTTGTTCCAGACACTGGACACCAGGACCACTAGAAGAACTTTATTATTCTTACATGTTGCTATAATGTATCATCTGATTTCAGTCTTCACATTCAGAGAAATATGGCAAAAGGGGAAATAATTCCATAAGGCTTTTCTATTTTAATTTCCAGATGAGATAGTTCTTCACATACCATGGCACTGGTTTTCAAACTGCAGTCTGTGAACCAATGGTGATTCACAGAAAACATGCCAATGGTCCACAGGCAGCTGGTCAAATGGTGCTGGCTCTTCTCCTTGTTTCCACTTGCTACATTCTTCTAAAACACAGCTAACAATAGATATATTCAATATTTCCCTAACATTTTTCTTACATAACCTGAATGGTATATAAGCCCATCGTAATAAGATTTTAATAGGAGGAGAGGAAAACCAAATAATATGGGCAGCAGTTTTCTTCCTTAGAAAGTGTCTTAGGACATGCTGACTTCATTCCCTGGCTGTGGTGCCATGGGACTGAGCCGTGCTCACAAGCAGCTTCCATGTTTAAGGAAAATGCTACTTCTAAGTTGCAATATCTAGTTAAAAAACAAAGGTACAAAACCTTGATTTGCAGTTTGGAGAACTTTAAGATGAATGTTTCTAAGAAAAATATTTTAGTGAATTTAGGCTTCCTTATAGGCATTTTCTTGGGTGCACTAGGGACTAGATTTCTAGACATGGATATAATACATGTTCATGGTGGTGCATATTTACTCATACTCACTAACCAATGGCTTAACTTCGATGATGTGAGCTAACTTACAGATAAATATATACATCTATTCTATGCCTATCCAGTTTTTGCTGCACTTCCTAGAGCCTCTTCTAAAAATAATGCATGTATCTCCTTCTAATGTATATAATTGTCCTTGTAAAAATGCATCGTCTTTTAGCAAAACATTTTGATCGGTACAAAGGGTAAAATGTGTCTGTGAGAGAAAGGTGAGTGTAATTTATTACTAATTACCCTGACAGTGAGAATTATAATTTTGATTCACTAATGGGCTTAGTTTTCTTCCTCTGGTGATTTCATATTTTTCATTTTAAGCAACAAATTGCTTCCTGATTTGAATTTTAGTAAAGTAATTGCTGCCTGATAAAGAAAACAACTACTTCCTAATTTCTGAAAAGATAGTACTCTGGCAGTCTTATACTTTGGCTGAGATATCAACACTCAGATAGGTGCTGTCTAATAATTGTTTTTATTTCAGCCTGTATTTATTCATGCATTAAGCCTTAAGTCCATGTAAAATGTTGATATTATCAAACACATGTGAGTAAAACCTATTTCAGGAAGCAAAATTATTTCTTCCCAAAAAGAGAAGAGTAATTCTAATTTCTGTATATTTTACTGTAACAATTCCCTAGAAGAAATGCTGCATTGTTATACCTTAAACCAATAAACAGTGAACTTACTTTTACAGCTCTTTGTTTGATTTACAGGAGATTTTAGCAATTTGGGAGGTTAAAATGGTGAAGGAAGCAAAGCTGCTGTCTTTTTCCACATACTGAAATGAATGTATACCCCTACATTTTCATCTTAGGAAGAAGACGTGATACACCTGATTTGATATGTGTGAATTTGTTCTGTGTGAAACTTATATTCTTCAGAAAGAACTGAGAAGAGAAATGAAGAAATGAAAGAAATTAATGAACATGTGAAGTGTCCTTTAGGAACTGATCTAACTGTATGACCCCCTGCAAGACTAGGAGATAACCTGCCTTGTGGAGACAGCTGGAGAAGAGATGGAGTTTCAAGTAAAAGAAGTGATATCAAGGCTGAAATTCACTGCTGTACAGGGGGTCAATATTTCAAAAAAGAAAAAGGTTTGATAGCAAAAAGTGGTGAATACCATGCCCTGGAACAGAGCTGATGAATAAATAAGCTGCCTGTTTAATTGTAATTCATTAAATGGCAAGTACCAAGTGTGTGAAGCATCAAAACTTCCTCACAGGTGTATAGTATGCTTGCAGAACTCTCTGAATGACTCGTCTGAGAATCATGGATTTACATTTGTGGCCCATAACCAAATGAACAGCAAAGAAATAATTACTTATCAGCTAATCTGAATACTTAGTGTGGTTTTGGGAATAGTATCTTTGTGGATTTGATGTGTATACATATACAATTCTTACAAAAACTGTCACAACCTGTGTTTTACTTTGAGATGGAAATGAACAACTCTCTTCCAGAATGCATTTGGTTTTATGCTGCAGCTGAGTATGAAATCCAGTTTCTTGATCACATAATACCTCAATCTTTGGCAAACAGGGACAATTTAGATCAAAGGAATGAACACTGAAAAACTGCTCATCAGAGTACTTTTATGAATTACAGGTTACTGTAAATTTGCAGGAAGTCCCAGTATGAAAAGCCCATTTATGTTCTTTCTACTCTACTGCACAATAAATTTGGGTGTACAATGGAATACAATCATTTAACAAATAGCAATGTGGAGTTTCCTTTTGCAATGCATGGGCACAGAAGAGTGGATCATGAGGCAAGTTAAATCAGTAACTATCATTAGATTAATTCTTTGGGTTGACATTACAGTAACTGGCAATATGGGTCTTTGCCTTGGTTTGGATTTATCCTTTTTGACTTCTGAAGTTCACAGGACATATATGTGTTCTCAGCAGGCATGGTATCTCTTCCTATCCTGTTGCTTCGTATTTCAGCAGACATGAGAGGCACAATTATTATGTTTAGCATGTAACATGTGCAATGAACTATGAGATACCTTACTCAGAGATAAGTGCTAACATTCTTAGATAGTTTAGAAAAGAAGGAACTTCTTCGAACTATACGCATTTTCATATATCTTTTCAATGTAATTTAGAACTCTTGGCTCAGCTACTCATCTTGGAAAGATGGCTCTTCTAATGTTAAACTGGACTTCTTGCATGTATTATTTACAACAGCTTCTATTTCTGTCTGCTGTGTGGAGGAAACTGAGAAAATAACTTAGTTACAAACTCCCAGCTGTCTTCAGATTGATCATAAGAAAGTGGTTTTGTGAAGATCTTTGATCTTTATTTAAAATGTAAATGCATTTTCAACTTTAACAAACTGAAATTATACATCAAAACTATCTCTTGAGCAAACTATCTTTTAAAACATTTTAATGGAGAGAGACTGACAGAAAATGAACACTGCTACAGCTTCATCATCTTCAAACTCAGACTAACAGTAAAGAAAGGAAGATTATTTCATTAGAAATGATTAGGAAATAAAATATAAGCAACTTACTCTCCACCAAAAAAACCCCTTTCAAGTATGAATGATAATAACTAATCTATTTCTTCTGAGATTATGATAAAATTAAACAAAATAAATCAATGATAATACCTTGTTCTTATTACACACCTGTGGTGGCCCACTCAGCAGCAGCCTCCTTGGATGAAAGGTGTCCATTCTGCCCTCATTTCTATTGTTGTAGTCCATATGGATTGGCTTGGGAACCGTCCATTGGCGGTAGTATAGAGACTGCTCCGTGCAAGTCATCATCTTACTCATAAGAGGACGAAAAGAACTTGCCCACATAACAGAATGATAAGGCAAGAGTGAAGATGATTTGGGAAGTCCACTGCTGTCCGTAGAAGTAATAATGTCATAAACCAATTTGGGCAGGAAAACTATGGGAGGCTGTTTTGATGCTTTGGTCATGGAGCACTGAGAGGTCTGTAGGATGAAGGAGTTATGAGTAGGTGCAGAGGAGGAAGAAGAGGAGGAGAAAGGTGAGGAGGAGGATGAGGTGATGGAAATTTGGGCACTTTTTATGTTTTGTTTCATATCCAGCTGTTCAGTTACCGGTGGCAAGTGTTTGCTGATTGTTGTTTGTGCCCCCTTGTCTACTTTCTGCTTCTGCCTTTCATAGTTATTTGTATTTTCTTCAGTGCTGTTGCTTAGGACTTGGTGGGGGGATTTTGCTGTATCCCCTGATGCTATTAAAGGAGGAGACGACTCACTGCAGAATGCTGTAACTAAAAGAAAGTTTGTATTTCAACACAGTGCAACTATCTCTGCTAGTCAATGTCATGGGTTAACATGGATAGAGTATCCAACAAACATTGCAATCCCACTCCTGTTCTTGCTTTCACCTTTCTCATACAAGAAGTCCTAATGGGACTAGTTTCAGATATACATCTTAATGCAGAAAGTGGCTTTTAAAGCACTGAAGTGCATAGGAAAGATGTCAGTGATTGTCCTGTCCTCTACTTCTCTCATTCATTCCTTGCTTGAAGTGTTCATCAGATACTTTCATCACCAGACAAATACAAGATTACTGAAATCATCATTTAAAAGAATGTAAGAAAATAAATATTCACAGGTTATAGCCCCATCAGACTACAGAAATGTCTACACAGACTGACATCTAGAAACAGTCCTTTGAGTCAGCTCATGTGTCTGCATCACTACAGCACGTAGTTTGATCTAATAAAACCTGGCTCTCAAGTCTCTGGTGCTACATAATGCATTAATGCATTCATACAGCTTTTGGTCAGTTCAGAGCACATACTGAACTCACAAATGTTGGCCTTGAATATGTCATGTAAATATACCCCACAGCTAATTGCTGATTTTCTGAAAGTGGTATATTTTTACCTTCTATGTTCTAATTAATAAGATTTCTTGAAAGTTTAAGGCCTCGTTTTAAGTGGTTCTGAGCATCTTTAATGCTTAGTGAATTCCAAAGAGGAGATGCAAATACTTCACAGTCTTCAGAGTAGACTCAGAACTGGTTGAGGAATCAGTCTCTACATGATACTAGGAATATTTATCTGAAGCTAAACATAGATAAACACAGCTTTCCTCTCATGGTAAAAACAACAGTCTTGGTTCTAAAAAAACCCCCATATTTTGAACTAATAAAAGTTGATAATTTCTCTTGGTCTCAAGACATAGTAAGATATACTCTAGCTGCATATTAATCTAAAGTAGCCAGTAAAGGACATTAGCAATAAATACAAAAATATCACCAGCAGTATGAATGGCTATAAATAAAACCACTGTGACATCCTTCAAAATACCAGTATCCAAGAGCACAGAAAAAAAAGAAAGGAAAAAAGATTTCTTTAACCACAGACAAATTGAGGCCACAAAGTCACAGGCACGTCACATGGACACTGTGGAACTGATGAACAGCCCAACTTTAAAGAAAAAAAAAACATTTTGAAAATTAAAGTGTTGATGAAGCTTATCCAAATGTTTTCAAGATTTTTGTCCTTTTTTAACCATCACTGTGCCTGTAGAAAAGAAATCATAGGCCAATTATGCACGTCACAATGTTGAAAACTACAATTAGATCAAAATGAATTTACTGTCACTGAAAAAAAACAGCATGTTTTTAAATGCTGCATGAGACTGTGACTTCTAGGAAGTTACAGTAAAATTTATATTCCCCACTTTTATTCAACTCTCCTCTTAATATTATCTGCATAAAAGAATGCAAAGAAATTTATCAAAGGGATGTAGTAGTTTGCCTCATGCTTTCTACATCCCTTTGCAGATTAAAAAGGATTTAAAAAATTATCCACCTCTAAAAGAGCTTTCAAACAGTGCAAAATTAATGAGTGAACATTCCAGAGCAAAACCAAAAATACCAATGAGGATGAGCATGCTTTTTCTCCTACAGATTTTCAAAAGGTTTTCAAAAAATGTGAAGCATGTTTTCTTTTTCATAAGTTGTCATGGCTTCAGCGAACACACTCAGCCATCACAGTACTAACTGAGGATTCATACCCCAGTAGCACATATTGAAGAAGTGCCTGGTTTAGGCGCCCCACCCTATGATTATTTTTCAAGCAAGAAATGATCTTATTTCTTATATTTCAGAAGTCTGATCCTTATTTGTTTTAAAGTTATCTTTAGTGATCCCACTAAAATAGGCTTTATCAAAATCTTAGTGATTTATGCCTTTTATTATTTATCTAATAAACCAAATAAAAGGTCTCTTTTTATGTCCTAAATGTAACTTAATAGAGATGATCTTAAGGTCTTACTGGAAGCTTTTGAAGAGAGAGATGAAGATGCAGAGTCATGGGAACGAGATCTTTCTCTTTTCATAGGACTTCTCTTTTCTGAAGTAGAACCTGTTTCATGAATGGTAGTAAGGGAAAACAAAAAATATAATTTAAGTAAGCCTGTAAGAAAGCACAGCTACATTGTCAAGATACAAGTAGGGAAAAGTACACAAGAGTTTGTGTGGGTTTTGTCCTCATTCTGACTCTGTTTTCAGTATGCAGTATCTGTTCCTACCATTGGACCAGCCTATGTCCTAATCTAACTATGCTGAGCTGCAGTAGCTTCACCAAATCAATGCTGCAGCCAGAAGCTGGTAATTTCTAGGCATGGCTCAACCATGTTTTCTCTTTCTACCCTTGTCTTATTTTCCTCACTAAACCAGTGTCAGGTAAACCAACAGCCAACAAGCTCTATTTTGTCAGTATGTTATGAAATTACATCCTACCCCATACATTACAGCTTTACAGCCAGATTATACCTCAGTTTTTGGTGATGAAAATCCACATTTGGATGGCCACCAAGGATATTCACTTGAGGTTCCTAGCTTAGGCTTCTAAGTTAAAATACTTGTTTCTATAGAGTCTTACCATGATAAACAGAGACATAAACACTGCCAGCAGAAAAATTAAGACTGTAAGTCTATCTCAGGTGTTCTGAATTGAACTCTGGAGGAGCATACCGTACTTCACAGACTAGGAAAGCAGCCTTACAATTTAGACACCTGACAATTTAGATGCCCATTTGACTCAGATCACATACAATCTCAGCATGCTTCAACTAAATGGACAGAAGTAGTCATCACATCTAAAGTAGGCCTCTATTGTAGACAGTCTGAGTATGACCTCAGGTATTTCATTCTTCTATGTAAAGTACATATCCAATTAAAGTAAATATTTTTGTTCTGCTTGTTCTGCTATCCTTATTATCAATGAGTAAGAACTTAATAGGTGAACAGTAGCCAGCTATCTTCCTCCTCATAGCATAGAAAAGGAAATGAAGGCAAGAACTTGAGATTTAAATAACCTATGGGGATAAAAATCCCTTGTTTTCCACAGTTACAAGGCACAACAGACAGTGAACAAAAATGTAAAGAACTTAATGATAACTGATGATGCCCATCAACTATCACTCAAAAAACCCCCCAACAGTTCATGGGTAAATTATTGTTGTTTGTTTATACATTTATATGTTCCTAATTGCTTTCTTAAGAAATGCTAAAGTCACCAACACTACACTATCAGTTTGAATTAATGGACATTTTCAAGCAGTGCTCAGAAGTTACTATGTTCAGATATATTTTCTGGCCATACTATCTAATACCTTACAAACTAGAGACTACTCAGCTGTACTATACACAGTTTCCTTGGGAGGAATCTTCATCATTGTCAGTATGTAAGCATAGGTTCGGTATCATCAGTCAGGGACAGTTTAGGTGGAGCTGCCCGTGCTGTGAGGGAGGGGATCTGGTCACTGTTTCCCGGACGGCAAAGCGCACACTTCCCTGCTGCAGGGAGGGCAAAACAGTAGTACAGCACTCCCAACAGTGAGCATCACTAGATGTAGCCAGCCAAGCTCCACATTGCAGCTGCCAGAACATATGAGGCAAAGGACGTACAGAGGGAGGGGAGAGAAGAGAGCCAAAAAACCAGAGAGAGAGAGAACAGATGCAGCAGCAGAACTGCAAGAGATTAAAATGGTGCAGCAGCAGCAGTCCCCAGGCAGGGAGGGTGAGAAAACACAGGTTTGGTGAGATGAAGCAAAACTGAGGAGCAGAATTCACTCAGTAAAGCTATCTCTAGAAACCCTCACAAAGTAGGTATCCATACAAGCCTGCTTTTTCTAATACAGCTCAATCATTTTACAGCTTCTTTTATTATCACTACTAATAATACCTTCCGTCGCTATTTCTTCATCTTCATTATCAGTGCTGCTTAGTTTCTCTGGGTCACTTTCTAACACATCATTCACAACTGCTTTCTCTGTGTGAATTTCTGAGCTCACAAAATATGCTGCCAAACCAAGTTCTTGCTCCAAGGTTGTCCTTACCAAAGAAGATGAATTTATTAAACGTAGGTCACAGTATCTCAGTGATCTAGAGAGAAACAAGAGGGGCTCGTATGAAAACTCACTGTAATCTACTCCCTTATTTCTTTTACAAACACAGCCAAAGGGGAATTTTTTCATAATCTGCTTAAACTACAGATGAGATGATATAACACAGTGTATCTTCCGTGCTTAATAAGTTTACCACTGTGGTGCATACACTTTTATTTTTTTTAACCCAGTTATGCAGCTTCATCTAGTGCACTGAACATTAGCATCAGCATAAGAAAAAGAATAATCATTTGGGTTCTAAGCCTAACACACAGAATGGTATTCAGTTGAACATACAAAAGCATTTAGTGCCCCAGGGCATCCTGTCATTCCAGAAGGCACTGATCTCTCCACACATTCTGTAGCACATATGCCAGCATCACGCAGATGTCTCAGCTACCCTAGGGTATCTAAAGCAGCTATACTTTCTTTTTTACATACCCTTATTCTCTCCTCTAAACTAGGACAAATCATAATATTTTCTGAGGTATTTATATCTTACTATAAAAAGGAAATTATCATTAATGACATAGGGTTTGTATTTATGATATAAAAACTGCCAAAAAATGGGGAAAAAAATCTTGACACTGAAACCTGTTTTCTTCTCCCACAAGTAATTACACAGTTAATCTTTAGACATTTGGTAAGCAATGGATAAAACACTGCCACTGAGAAAATACTGGATCTTCTTACCGTGGCAAAGACTCCCCTTGTGGATCCATACCACTAAATATCAATATACAAGGCAAACCTTCCAGTTCCAAATAAGTCTGTGGCCTCCAATCTACATCTTCAATTTTCTGCCAGACCTGTATAAGGTAAGAAACACTGTTGGACATATCTATATGGCACAAATAAAAATACAGAAATACATACTTTGATCATCCATTACATGAATCGATTTGTACAGTGGATGGATGTTCCACCAAGGGAAGGCACAGAGCAGAGCTGATTTCAACATAGGTAGATTGCACAATTCCTAGAGCATTACAGGTAGCAATCTGCCTGCTGTAAATCTGAGGAGGTTGGGACAGTATGTTCCAGTCTGAAAAGCCTCCCAGCTTCCCAGCTGCATAGCACTGAGGCCAGAGCATAGCTGGGTAGAGTGTATATGGTACAATGGACAGTAAAGCTGAGTAGGAGCTTTGGGGGAGAGAAGAGTACAGAGGATTGCTTCTTGGGGCAGATAATGTCTGGATGTCTGAGTCTAAGGAAGAAAATGAGCTAGGAATGAGACTTTTTCACCTTAGAGGAATAGGGGAAAGCTGGAAGTGTTCAGCACATATACCAGTGTCCTCATTTGCTACCCACTGAAGTCTTCTGCTCTCCCCAAAAGCTATCTGTTTTCCTGATAACTTCATGAGAAGTTCGATAACTAGATCTATTGTTTGGCTGTTTAACATCAGGCTGTACTGCTTTGCTCACACCAGTCAGTCCTTTTTGCTCTAAGACTGATCTACAGATAAGGAGTACACAGTAGGACCAACAGTACAACAACTCAGCCTCTGACATTTGTACATGTACCACTATTATGTATGTCAGAGAAGACAACCAGGATGTAATTCAGAACTAATACTGATTTTTCAGAATAAGTTATGCCTAATTTACAGAACCATTAGGCCCTGGATCTCAAATGACTGCATCTAACATGTATTGAATCAGACACGGTACAGAGTGTACCATATATATATTACACCATCGTAGAATGTAAATACATTTTTGCTTTGGTGATCAGATGATGGTAATTTTATGAAAAGCAAGGGAGTATCACAGGCTTTTGTTAAACAGATGACCACAACTCTGGATCTAAAGGATATAAATTAATTTATAAACCAACACATGGTCCAGAATGCATAAAGTCCTGAGCTGTGAATACCAGGGTGCTCTAGGACCCATAACCAGCACCACTGATCTGGTGCCTTCATGCCACCTGCTGGTGACAAGAATAATATAACTCAGCTGGTCACTGATTAAAATCTATTTGCACTCTGATGATTTTGTGAGAAAGTTCTGCTAAAACTGCGGCCACTTTATTTGGCTTTTTTCCTTATTGGTCATGGTCCCTGTAGGTAAAAGCAGTTCAGCTGTTTGGGAGGGTTGTTGCTGGAAGTCAGGTTCTAGCCGTATTAGTTAATATTTCACTGAATATTAACCAGAGGTAGGACAGTAGAGGCATCACAGACAGTATGTCTAAAAGATAAAAGTCATGCTCCTTATGGTAGGGGTTTTTTTTACTAGTAAGACCCACACTTCAGCTCATGACCATAATTCTCACCAGTAAAGTCTCCCCACCTACCCATCTAATGAAGCTTCCCAGTATATGTCATTCTGCAAGTTACCTTTAGTTGCTCCACAAAGTGCTTCCCTATTGTGATTCCAGAATTAGGATTTCCCAAGATTATTTCAAAGTTATCTTCAAGAGCTAGTCTTTCCCTTACATTATACAGACGTTCATATGCCACTGCAGCCAGCGGAGTACATGGAATTCTCAACACTACCATGAGGCCATGACCACTAGGACATTGTCTTGAAGAGTTTATTAGGTTTTGGGTGATTTCCAGAGTTTCAACTGAGGTGTAATTCTTCATCTGAGAAAGACCACACACTGCCATCATAGCTGCAGAGTAGTGTTGTATGAGGACAAAAGTCCTTATCACTGCACTGTGTAATCTGGGGAACCTGAAATAAATGGTGAATTAAATAGTGAAGTATTAAAGGCTAAAGTGAAAAAGCTAATTTTTACAACATATAGTAAACTCAGGATTTTATCCTGTAAAGAATCCTTCATAGCTATTATACAGCAGAAACTCACCAAATTGCAGTTGGATAGCCTTTGCAATGCATCATTTCACAATCAGAACAGATGTCTCTCCATTTCTTAGTAAAGATTTACTAAGCAAGTAGTCCAGTAAGGTTACATCACTTTAAGTTACCAAGACTTTACTGGTGTTACAAAATTTATCACAGAGTATTTGCTAAGGCACTCAGTAATATCATCAATCAAAATACTGTGAGAATAGTATACTTCATTACGTGTTATTCTTAAGGCAGGGTGGGGGGTGTTTCTCTTTTTTTCTTACTGAAGCCCTGAACCAACTTACTCTTGTTTCCAAGAGAGCTGAATCCAATGAGCACTCCAGGTTCCCAAGCCCAGGTACACCCTGTCTCAGTCCCCAGTCTATGGAAGGGAGAGATGTGGATATGCAATAGGTTCCTGTGCTCTGGTTTTCACAGAAATGAAGCCCAGATGCACAATAAAAAGAGCAACCATGGCTTGCTTAGAAAAGTGCCTGATATGCGTGATCAGAGCTCCAAAGCACCCTGTAGGAAACCCCAGCAGTTAACTGTGTACGTGCTCAGTCTACCAGTTAGCAATAGAAATTCACAAGATTTTACTTGTCCTGTCTCATTCTTCTTACAGATCCCAAAGAGTTCATCCACAGCTGCACGCATGCACATAATGTGTCACTACTCTTTTTCAGGATTCTACACTTGCTTCACAGGGATCAAGGAAAACTGATTATGTATTTTCAAGATCTGATGATGCTCTGAAGTTTTTATCATTGTTTTAAGTGTACAAACCACAGTGATATGTCCACTTCTCTTTGTGGTCCAAGTACAGTATACCCAAATTCTACACATTAAAATCAGCCAGGGTCAGCAAGTGATAACATTGGACAAAAGTAATAACACATTTGAAATTACATGATGACGCAATGTTAGATTATTATAATATAGAAGTAGCTACTGGTCACAGCAAGAACACACTCTAAATTGGGCTAAACTGTGTGTGTGTGTTCATAGTAAGAGGCAGCCTAGATTGATTAGATTACAGGCCAAATATATAAAAAAAAAAAAAGATGGAAGGAGAAAATAAGAACGAGTGAAATGCCCTTGCATACACAGTTGATCTGTGAGACAGCGAGGGAAAAAAAAAAGAATCAGGCTTCTAGGTAATAACTCAAGTCACTGGAACACACCTCCTGAATTTTCTGTGTTAAACAGAGGAGGATACCATACCTTTTTCCCAAAGCCATGACCATTGCTTCAAAAGAGCTGTCGTACCGAAGGAGTGGAATACTATGTCCAGAGAGGGTGGACTCAATGAATTCTGACAGTCCAAAGTATTTCCTGTTTTCATGGTATAAATCTACACCCTAAAGCAAATGAAGCAATAAAAATATAATGGTAAAGTCTATCAATTATTAATTTACAATTGATTAACCATTGGTATCTGATATATTTGCAATCGCATTCTCTAATAAGCATATATCTACACAGACATTAAAACAAGGAGAGAAAGAAAAAGAATGAATTTTTTTGAGAGAACAGAAGTTTGACCCAATTTTTCCTTGCTTCTTTCTCTCTCTCCCCATATACATGTACACAGACAGGATATCTATGTATGGAATAAATATGCACACATATGAAGAAAATCCATAAATGTTCATATATTTATGCAGTAATGCACTAGAGACAGATTTTCAGATGGTTTCCTCTTACGTAGCTCAAAGATTTTTAGCAGAACTACTACAGTTTATAGAAGATATAAAAGGAATAAAGAAAAAAGGCAAGAAATGACAGGACAAGCAAAGGGAAAAGAACACAGACTGAACAAGATAAAGATGCCATGCAAACTTCATTCTTGTTTACAAAAATCATGGGGCCTCCACAGTTTCATCAAGTATGTAATTGTAAAATAACTTATGAAAAGCTCACAAAAGCACCTCAAAGCATCCATCTTACATTGCTGTATGAAGAAGGCCAGTGGATCTCATTGTAAGGGCTGATATGGGTATGCTGTGTCTGCAGCGCATAGGGGAAGGAAGTCACATGGAGGGTCACAATATTTGGCGCCTCTTTCACCTCCCTGCAGTTCAACAGTCTATCAACAACTCCTGTAGACAGTTCTGTTTGAGGATAAAGGCTATGCATAGCACTGCAAAAAAGAAACCCAAAACTCTCCAAAGTGATCAGCACAAGGAAACATTTGTGTCAGTGGAATAGCTTTAACCTGGATGTGAAATTGAAGTTAAACACATACAAGGAAGTTAGGACTCTATTCTTTGCTCTGCTTTTGTTGCATAGAAGGATAGAAAAAAAAAAATCAAATTATTTCACTGCAGCTGAAAATTTCTGTAAGTCTGACAAACTCCCTAGACAGCAAATTACCAGTCCCTTACAGCTACCAGAATATGAGAGATAAAGGATGAAAGAAAGCTGATGTTTTGACTGTTACCAACAGGCACATAGTCCTGTAGTAACTTTGGCCAGATTGTTAGTGCTGCCCTTAAGAAAATATAATTCTTACCTACAAAAATCAAGATAGAAAATGACACAGTAAGTCAGGATAACAGGAAAACATAGGGAAACTACCTGAGATAGAGCTATTATGAAAGGGAAAAATAGTTATTGTTAGGGCAAATGCTAGCATCATGGAAAACCTACAGTCAATTCCTTGCTCTGGTGTAAAACTTCAGTCCACATTCATGCTATTTAGTTTTTGGCATCTACCTGCAGTGACTAAGTTACAAGCCTAGTCTCTGCAAGCTCCTTCTATTACCAGCAGAGAGAGATAAGTAACTCCAAGAGTGGTTGTGCCCGCCCATGATCTAAGTCAACCCTCAGAGATGTCGTGTCTCAGTTGTGACTATGTGGGCAATCCCAGGCAATTACACTCCTGTTTTAGGCACCTCATTTAACTGACTTGAGTTAGGTGGCATGAATCCTGCGGTGCAGAACAGTCACTTAAGTATTTGTCACTTACATATCTTTATTAGATAAGAGGAAAAAATATCAGAGTTAAGCAGCAATACAGGTATTTCCCTACCACTGAAGGATGTTATATAAATAAATGCCTGAAAGGCTGTGATAGCTGTAACGGGCCATGCAAGTCCCTCAGATACAGAGGAGTTGGAACAGGAAACCCTCACATGCAGATACAAAGTTTTGGTGAAAATCACCATTCCTGACCAGTGTGAAAGACAAAACCTTGTCATTTCATTCGCAAGCAAGATTCCATAGTTTTTAGTTTCAGAAACACTACTGTGCTCACAAAGTTGGAATACGTTGGTGTTTCTGGAATTCAGTGTGTTCTCCAAGCTTCCCAGTGTCTCAGGAGCCAAAAAGCAAAAGCAGCCCAACTTCTGAGCAGGCAGGTTGTCGAGAAGCCAAGGAAATGGGGCTCTGTGAGGGAATCAATGAGTTATGCAAGTGAGCTGATGGGGAACTTGGTAAACATTGGACAGAAATCTCCCTGCTTCTCTGAGGAGTCTACCTGACATTACTATGTATCCACAGAAGCTTTCCATTATTACAAATCAGTGATTCTGGATAGAAAAAATATTGTACTGGAAAATTTCCAATCAGTTAAAGAAATAAGCAGCAGTGCTGGCTCACTAGTTGTCTACTCACTGTGGAGGGTTTTTGCATGTTTTCCAGCCCAGAGGACACTGACAGAGGATAATGAGCTCTGTGTACTTTCACAGGAAGCTTTCCTTTGAACAAATGACAACCAGACAAAAAAAAATAGTTGTGGCTGAAAGAAGATAAGAATGGTGAGCAAGAAAAGCTGAAATGTTCCACTGAGGCATAATATAATAAGCAAGATAAGAATAAGTCATGAAGGACCTTAAAAGAAAACACGTTTATTCAATGCATGGGAAGATAAGAGTTAGCAGAAAGATGCAAACAAAGATGAGGGAAGGGATAAATCAGAAAGCTGATCTTGAGAGCTAATGCAAACAATAATAATTTCTCTAAAAATGAGTTACAGTTTTCTTACCTCATTAGATCCCAGTGTGCGTGATCATGGATTAAGACAAACAGTGTATGTGGATTCTGCATAGAGTTTTGTAAAAAGACTTTGAATTTAATCTGGGCCTCTGCATCTAGTTTCACAACATACTGTTCCACCCTCTGCTTTGTAAGATGTTCCTTTTCTAATCCAAGTTCTAATAAAATACCTAAAGAAATGGAACAAATGTCAGTATTTCCAGATACAAATGAATTTAACAATGTCCTGTAAATCTAAAATAAAGCTAACTAATGAGCACCTGAGTGCCAGAGATGAAACAAAGTCTGCTGATAAGTCACTTCGGAGGGTGGAACACAAATCAAGAAATCAATTTTCTCAAAGGAACCCAAATCAAGATTTTGAGTGCTGGAGTCAGCAATTGAGCAAATATGAGACAGCAATTTCTGAGCCACTGCTAGCTGGAATGGACGAATCTGATGTCGTTCAATCTCATAACCTGGAAAAAGGCAAAATTCTGTTTAGATATATGCCCAAAGTCTAATCTAATGTAAAATATTAGTCTGGCAAAGAATGACTGATCTACTCTTTAAGGTACTTTGCTTATGAACAGGAGTTGCAGTTTATGAAAAACTATATGGAATATGCAAAGAAATCTTTCTGCATTTGGTCATTTTGGTCCTGTAAGTCTCTTAAATGTCTGAGAGCTGAAAGTGAACTTGTGCGATAGCATTCTGCTACCACAGAAGTAAGACTCCGAGCTTCAGAGACTACAATACCCAGTGGAATGAAGCAGAGATTCCATCAGTAAATCTGATTATTCCAAGACATGAGTTGCTGTTTGTGTCAGGACCTTCACCTTCAAGAGCCTAGGACTCCACCCAGATGGATCTAACTGCACACCCAGACACCTGGTCTCAAGTACCTACTCTGTTACCTCTTTAGAAAATCCTCCTTACTTGTACACGCAGCCGTTCCAGTTCCATTCAGCGCTGTTGGTTTATTCACTGAAGCAGAAAGCGCTGAAGATATGTGCCCTTGGTTTTCCTGATAAAATTTCTCCAGCAAAAGATCAATGTCACCCTCTATCAAATTGAAGGGATAATGGAATAAACATCCATGTTAATAAGAGCTGCATTTCATACTGATTTTGTTTTGTAGATCTTAAAAGAGCTTTATATTGCTATCTAGTTATCCTGCCCTTGACTTATACAGGAACCCTCCTGTTATTTTCTATTGCATCTGTTTTTACAGCATATCACTAATAAAATGCAAATCAGAGCAGGGAATGGTACATCAGCTCTGCACACCACTGGCTAGGGCATTTATGGAGGATGGTAGAAAACTAGCCTCAAGTCCCTGATGCAAATCAGCAACAACAAAGACATGAAACTGGCTTAGTTTATGTTCAGATCATGGCGCTAGACTGTTCACTAATAATGATTACAAGAAGCTTTGGAAAATCTGATAAATATTTTAAAATCTTTAACATTTTTGAGAGAAAGAAAAATAATTCCCTATAAAGCTGAAAGAGAAATATGAGGATTTTTTAGCTATACACAATGCTGAAGCAAGCAAGGTGTGCTTTATTGAACGATACATATCTGTAAATATATCCTATTCTATTCAGCAAGGGACCTGCTTACAGACAAAAGCTATGCAGAGAATACAATATGACTGTCCTGAGTATTTAGTATTTTCTCAGCAGTTGAAAAGATGTTTGAACATGTCTGCACTGAGCTCAGAAAGGCAGGGTCTGCCCCGTGAAGTGCCATCCAGTGGATATAGATGGCAACTATTTTTAGGATGTTCATTTACTTGTTCTGCTCAAACAATAGCAATAGCAAAAGTGATTTTGAGAACCATACTTTGAAGATACTAAGAGTAGAAACACTAACATAACACTACACGGTGGTTCAAGGAAAATGACTTTCTCTTAAGTGACCACTCAAAATATCATGACGCATCCAAAAGGGTTCTTGTGATCTAAGTACAGATTTACGAACATAAAGTGAATGGCAAAGAGGACTGTGACATCCCATTAACACTGACAAATATGCTGCATTTGCTCTAGTTGTGTGATACAGTTTAACTTTCCCTGTGGCTAGATCTATCCCCAGATAATCCTGCCTGTAGTAATCCTCAGTACACTCAGTTAAAAAATGATCCAGTAACCCTGACTCTGCAATTTTCCTCTCTTTCCCATGCACCATGACCAAGTTCACAGTATGGTAAGTTGAAAGGGCAAATCCTTTGATAAAATAACTCTATTATGGTCTCAGTGAATTCTGTGCTTAGGGCAAAAAAATTTATAGTTTCATATGGATATGGACTTGCATAGTACATGGATGGATTTGCATAACTAAGAATAATATGCTCAGCTATTTGCTGGCATATTTTTACGAAACTGAGAGATTTTAGAAACTGACACTTTCAGAAGGAATTTCAATTCAAATGTATTTTCACAACTTTGTCCTGCATTTTTTATATATTTCTAATAATGTCTTGCTTCTGGAAAGGTAATGAGCACAGCTATTTTCTCTGACTTAAAAGTTTCAGGGACTTGGAAACATGCCTCTTTATAGCCTGTTAGGTACCTGGGCAGAGTGTGCTAAAGAAGGACCCCAGAGTTTCCACTTTCCCTGTGACCAGCTGATAGTTAACTTCTTTTTGGTAGTCTGAAGGAGTGAGCATGCTCTCAGACAGAACTCTTGCCTGATACTTTCCTAAAAGACAAAAAAGTAATTTTGAAAGCACTTCAAACTAAAGTTAAAAATGTTCTAAGTCATAATAAAAATACTACCCAGCTAAATGAATACCACACACACAAAAATGGCAGAGATGAGTCTTTTCTCTCTCCTATGCATGTATGCACCAGACATCTGTAAGATAGATTCATGTTTCATAATTCTTTGTGTTTCTTTCCCAGTTTAAGAAATATTTATTGATACAATATAAAAAAGACCATATAAATAGTCAAAGGAATTGTCAGTTATCTTACACTCCTAATGAATCTTTGAATGGCGAGTCAAATAATTTCTTTAATTATCAGCATAGTCCTCAATAGGTTGTTGAAGAGAACGACATTGAAAGACCATCTTTTTTTTGGAAGCTAAAAAAATATGTTCAGTCCTCTGCTCGCAGTAATATCCCAGTCACACAGAGCAGGAGAGCTTTATGCACTGTGTGTGCTGTCACTCAGTATTATTTGTTCGTAGTAGTGTTGGCTGGGATGCCTTGGTGAGAAAACAGGTAACGCAGAATATGACTTGCTGGGGAGAAACCCAACTATGCAGCGTCAACTTGGGTTCATCAAAACCCATTACTTGTTGGGCAAAGCTCTGCTTTCTGAGGGAGCTTATTGAAACTCCAGCCAAACTCCTCATAGCATTGAATTACTCTGCTTTGCCTGGAGATACACCCTTCGGATCTTACCCGTTATCACAATGCAGGAGTCAATAGCTCGATTTCTACTGGCACATATGATCACCACGTAGTTTGTCTTTATTAATTTTCCTTCAATGAGTAGCTTAAACATTTCTGAAAGCCCTTCAGCCAGAGAGTAGCTGCACTCAATGATATGGACACTATCGTTACAGGAGCTAGCTGCAAGGCCCGCCAGCCAGGGAAGCTGGGCTGAAGTCACTGGTGCGATCTGGCTGGGCACCTGAGGCTGAGGAAAGGTCTGTGGAACAGCCTGTTGGTACTGACGGATTTCAGACAGGTGTGATTCCCGCCATGAACGCATGAATATTTGTTCCAAATCCTCAATCAAAGGGACCTGGTCTGAGGCTAAAAAAAATTAAGAGGGAAGTATTATGAAACAATTAAACAAAACTGTTGAGTTAAAAACTTTTTTTTTCAAAATATGTACTTTTTTAGAGATGATCATGTTTCAAATTTATGTATGCATGCATGACTCTATTGCCTTTAACAGATGTGAATCAAATTCTTCATTTTGAAGTGCCTTGTGATACTCAGATAAAGCTGCCCTAATTGGAACCTAAGTATCAGTAATTAGAAGTATTTAAGAGGTTGAGAGATGCCTGTTTCAGCATAATAATACTTCTAAACCACAGACTGTATGCAAGAGCAGTGAATTGCAGCTCTTTTCCTTTTTTGATTTTTAGTTGCTGAGGTCCCAGGTTATAGAAAATTAACTTTTTATGATTATATTTCAATCTGCCTAGTTTTCAAGAACTAATTATTTAGTTTTGTTTCATTACAACTAATTAAATTGTTTAATATCACATGTCCCAAGACATTTAATATTGTCCTGCCCTAATGTTCCCTTTCTCATTTGCTGGGATGTAATATATTCATTGCAGTCTATCTGGATGTAAAATAATCTTACCTAGTTGAACAAGGTAGTAGACAGTCAGTAAGAGTTGCATTTCCTCTGAAATAGGCTGTATTGTGGAGGCACCATATTGTTCATATGCTCTAGATAAAGACTGTGAATTTCTGTAACAGGTGTACAGCAAAGGACTCACTATCACATCATTAATGTTCCCACAGAGATATGGGAAGTTTCCATGACCTACAAAATAAATGACGTTTGTGCACATCACACTAAAATTTGTAATTTCCCATGTATACATTAAACAGTTTTAATAGTAAACCTTTTAAAAGTGACAGCTTTAGCAGTGTTTAGCAGTAGGATGTATCTTTACACCTCTTACAGAAAAGATACAAGGTCTTGTTGCAGGGTTGAGATTTTTACCTTTAAAAATAACTGGCTTTGCTTTACAGATTTTCAGCAAGTTGTCAGGAACTGAGACCGGTTCTCCTGAGCCCACCATCGGAGATGAGGCTGGCCCCGCCAAAGCAGAATGTGGTAAAGATGATAGGCTTCCTCCATCTAAGATTTTACACATATTATTACTCGAGTCAGGTCTAATAGTGATTTCCTCAAAGAAAAGTTATTTAACATCATCTCATAGCCACATTTGGTATCAGTGTTAAATGCTTTTTATGGTTACATCACACATTTCATGAGCTGTTACTACAGCCCATACTATTATGCTAACTTTCTTGGAGGACTAATTACATTGGTGTGACCTTGAACATCACACACGCATCTAAAGATTTTGAAATGTTTATAAACAAACAGTTCCAGCTATGAATGCAAGAATACAGCGACTTATGTAATATCAGTGCACAAATAGTTACAATTTGTGTATTCTGTATGATATATTTAGCTTCACTGTTTCTAAATAGGTTTTCTTGCAACAGCAAGAAAGAAAAAATTAAGATTCAACATTTGCTCTATCGTAACTTCTTTACAGCATTTTTAATTTAAGCAATAGCACATTAGAAGAAAACATGTTTGGGTAAGCAGGTTTATTTCACTGCATGTCACTGTAGTCTGTATCTAGACTATAAGATCCAAGTGCCAAGAACACTGACAAATAATTGAAACAAAGAATGGTACCTTGACCTGAGTTATGACACTAATTTTAACACCCCAAAGGTGTTTTGGTGCCTAAAGATGGACACAGACACCTGTTAGGATTTCTTAATAATGACTTGATGACTGGATCCTGATGAGAGTTAAGCTCAGGGCCTCAAAAAGAAATTAATGGAAATGAACATAAATAATTCTGAGCATGTACGTACCAAACACTTTTCAAAACTCTAATGCGAATCTGCATGCATCTTTAGAATATTGCCTCTCTTCCCCCATTATTTTCTGAATAATGAAACAAACATTACCATTATGTTGGGTATAGCTTACCATTTTTAATTCTGTTTGGAACCTGTGGGTTCAGCTGCAAGTTCCAGTTTTCAGTAGATGATGGAGATTCTGGTGACCAACCTTTATGGCGCTTTTTTGGAGGCCCTGAATTTGTTAAAGTGCCTGAATAACAGTAATATTTCAGAAAAGTATTAGAATAAAATGTATTCCATTTTGTGCATGGTAATTCAATGTTCTGATAGACTGAATGTGTGTGTTAAGTACTGTGGTAGACAGGGTCAACCCTGTGAATATAATCCTTTTTTACGGTTTTTATTTTACTTTGCTATGTCCCGCATAAATTTCTGGGAACTTTCTGGTGCAGGGAACTCTTAATTATCTAGGTAGACTTCACTTATTTTATACCAGTGTTTACTCTGTATTAATAATAACATAGTAAGAACAAGACATGTACTAAGAATGCTTCTAAGTTAATATTTTGAAGACAACACGGGGAATTTTGCTCTTTTTATTTCTGAACACATGACAGTGTTTCATGTAACTTATCATGAAAAATAAAATTCTGAAGGGTTTCAGGGTAACGTTAATAAAGGTCTCAGTTCTTTTCAACAATTTTCCCATTTACAGGATTTTTGTCACTTCTTGCTAGTCACCATCTTTGGTTTTATGCTATTCCATATTAATTCCTAGAAAATTACTTCTGTACTTTCCTCCTATCCACGTGTAGTTCCAACACATTTGCTTGCAAAAACATAACTTTCTTAGAATTTTTCTAGGAGATCCTGATGATTAATTTCTTGGATTTTCTTTCATTAATTTCTTGAATCTTCTCGTGCACTCCTGCGAACTCCTATAATGATGCGCTTCCACTAACATTACGTATATCTAATTATCGAGAGTCAGTGGTCCTCCAGGAATTGCTCAGCATCTGGCAGGATTGAGCTATTTCTGTTTCTGGACATGAGTTTGCAGAGGTCGTAACACTATTTGACACCGGCAAGGCTGTATCTCCTGGCAGAATGGTTAGTCCCACATAAAATTCAAGACAGAGTAAGAATCTTATATGAAAAAGGGGGGCTAATTTTGCAAAAGATATTAAAATGAAAAATAAACCTGAAGTCTTCAGATCTAGAGTAAGATTGTTCACTTTGCAAAACCTTACGTAAAGGTTTTCAAAGATGACTTTGTCCTTTAAACTTTTACCACGTGAGGGCAGTATTTAGCCATTTGTTCTACTCAGGCTTTCATTTAGTTTCCTGGCATACTGTAACAAAAGTCACAAGATAGTTAAAGCAATACAAAGAATTTTTTATTTGAAAATACTCTTTCCTGCAAATATGTTGATATGTGAATGTAATTCATCTGAAATAATTTGGCAAGAATATGTTGCTGCATGGAAGAAAGAGATCAAGAACCTGAATGGGCAGAGAAAAAGAATTTGGCTGTGATGCTTGGAGGGAAACCTGGGAAGACTTATTCAAAAATAGAGCCATAGCATGTTTCTAGCCGTAGTGAAGACTAACTTTCTTGCTTAAAGAAGCCAGTGACACAGAATACAGTTTGTGACAGAAAACAGTTAACACAAATCTGATAATATGAAGTGAGGACAGTTTCTTCAATTTGGAGCCAGTTGTCAAAGTCTAGTGCTCCATCCCAAGGTGAACAGCAACATAGGAATTACCTTATGAGTGATTACTTATAAATCTTTCTCAATTTCCTTCACAAAACTTGCTGGTGAGATTGATGCAAACTGACACATTCTTTAAGAATCGGGATTCAGAATCTAGTCAGTACTTCTATTAAATGAATGAACTGTAATTATAACGAAAAACTTCTAATTAATAATATGAACTGTAAGAAAGCTATGGCTGAAAACATATAAACAATTTGTTTTCTGAAAATTAACACAGAAAAAATGTTATGGTCAGAAAGGACTTGGAAGACAATAGTCATTTCTATTCATATAGGAAATTACGATCATGATATCATTTGTTCAATGTTTCTATTATACCCATGAAATATAGAATTTAGGGTTATTAAAATATAACAAGTCCATACAAATACCTAACACCGAAGGTCTTGTCAGAGCAGACAGGTTATTTTTCACCAACTGTTGCTTAGGTGATTCTTTGCCGTTATAAACTGCTGAACTGAATGCTGCTGTTGAAGGGGTGTGATCTATGGCTGCAGCTGGGAAGAAAAAAACCAAAATATTTACATTAAACATTTCTAGGTCGAGATCCCTGGTTGATAAATAAACTGATCACTTGATCATTTACTTTAATAGAGACATCAGGATCTGCTTAGAGAGAATGCAATGATGAATAAAACAAACCCAGTTCTGATCTCGTACCAGATTATTGCTGTTTGACTCCCAGTTAAGTGCCTGGGTAAAATCAGATTCTGCAATTAAATACATATGTCAGATCCTTTAGCTTCTCTGCAAGTGGACTCTAGCTCTTACATGAAGTTTACTCAGGAACCAACTAAAAGAGTGAGAGAGGTTGTTTAAAATTTACTAAAAATCTCCTAAGCCTCCATTCCAATTTGACACCCTCTTTCCAAACTTCTTTTTAACTCTGCTGCATTAAAAAGACAGGTTTCCTCAAGCCTAATATGCTTGTAATTAACGTAGCTTTTTTCTATATATAACCTTTGACAAAAAAAATGCCAATCTGCTATTATAAAGAGATTGATGATTTGTTCTGGAGGGGTACCAGTATTCCAGATCACAACTATATAATAGGCTTCTATCTCACAGAGAGAATATAACCACAAACAGATGTGCCTCAGTTCTTCTGTGTGAATCTCTGTAACAGTCACAAGACACTAAAGAGCTGTTTTCATTATGAAAAAGCTCAGAGAGATCACTCTAGACTCTGTCATCCATCACCTTTCATTTATGTCAAGCTAATGAAAAAGTAAATGTTTCGGAAAGAATTCTTATTACAGAAAAAAAAAGTTACAGAAACTGATCATTAGTTTGTTTTTTAATATTAAAGCCACTTTTCTCAGCAGAAGAAAAAATTCAAAAGCTTTTCAGCTGATGGCTATATGATGCCTGTGGTAAAGAGGATTTTGGTCATAACATAAAATAGACTGGATCAGAAGAAAAAGCTGAAATGACACTGGTTCATGTTACAGACATTTGTCATCTGTGACCAGGCAAGCAACAACTGGAAGAACGCAATACCTATTCTCAGCAACTTTAAAAATAATGGCTTTTTAAAAATTTTGGTTTGCCTTAGCTATGAGCAAGCTGCAGAACATCTATTTTATTATTTGCTAACCTTTTATGCATAAACCTGAGAGGAAAAAATGAACAGCAACAAGCCTTCAAAGTATGATTGTTTTCTTTTCTGTAATGTACCTCTAAACCTATTTAACTTCTTTTATGTGGTAGTGTGCTTATTTGTTTGTTTTTCCATTCACACACACAAATAGGCATGCACAGAAGAGTAAGAGGACATGGAAACCCAGTATGTTTTCCCTCTAAGCAGTACCTGTTTGTTGAGTCCCAGCTGGAGCACTTGGGTTTGCTGCAGGGAGCAGCTCACTGGTGGTGCTCCCCGAGAGGCCCGAACTTTCTGGCAGTTGGAACAATGTGCTTGAGCAGGTGCTGGATGAAGATTGCCGGCCTCTGAACTCTTAACAAAAAAGAAACTTCTTATCCCCTGACAACAGTGGCATTTGCTTTTTCTCTGCATATTTGATTTGATAATTTCACACATGAATTACTTAGAGGCTACAGCACTGAAAGGGAGGAACTGATGTCTTCAGACATGCCATCCTCATGTTAGGTCAGTGAATTGCTTTTTACAGCTGCTCTAGTAATCACCTAGCTTTAAAGAGCCTTTCTTTCAACTGATCTGTCTTAGGTTTTACACGGATGCCAGTCCCTGCAACAGCTAAGCTTGGATGATGAAAACCAGAGCTTGAGGAAGACAGCTTCATTATCTTACCTGCCCCTTTCCAGCAGATCACAGATCCTTTGGTCAGAGCTCCCTGTGCATTCCTGACCAGATAATACTTTAAGTGTTTCTGTTTCTTGGGCTGAGTGGTCAGTTTAAGATTAATGTGATTTGAGAATTCTGTAAAGTAGCAGAAACCCTTCTTGCCACAGCCAACACAATTGCCAGAGAAGCCTGATAAAATAAACAATACATATAATCCAGTGAGATAGGTGGGTCACTATTAATAACATCCAAACACGACTCCTTCCTGAAGAAAAGCTGTGTATATATATTTTTCAGAGTGAACTTTTTATCAACATTTTCCTCCAAAAAAAATTACATCAAGACCACTGTATTGCACTTTTGTTATCAGATTGCAGGAACAGAGCCCCATGTTTACAGAACAATTAAAATAGGCCATATTTTTCATTTTCTCCCACCAGAAAAAGATCACAATTCCTATTTACTACCTACTTGTAAAACATTAAACCAGTCTCTGACTGAAGAACACTGAATCACATGCTTAATCCCAGCCCTATTCAAAACCACAGAAAGTACATCTTCACTTCTGTTTCAGCTTTCATTGAAATTAAACATGAAATTAACTCTCAAGAAATCAAGTATATTTAATCTATTATATTTAACTAGAACTAAGTACCAAGTACCTACTACAGATGCTTTTTTAGAGAGGAAAAAATACTAAAGCCTTCCTGGGCTAATAATGTAAAGTAGCTTTCTCCAATTATGGCTGGACTGTGTTAGCACTTCACAGCAGTTTAAACTATTTATGATTACGGAAACAAAGTGTCTGCAACTTTATAGGCATAGTCCTTGCACGTAAAGAAGCTTATTGTACTCAGGCTTGATGGGGCATTTCCAGGGATACTGCCATTTCCTCTCATTCTGAGATACAGTTTGAGCCTCAAAGAGGGGCTCATGATGGTGATGTCATTATCATCGTAAATAAAAGGCATTCCTTGCACAACTGACTGTCTGCCTTTTGATTCTTAAACAACTTTTTTTTGTCTATTTTCCAAAGTATTTCCTAAGAAATTTTCATCTTGCATCAGACCAATGCAACTGTCTGAAAATACTTATTATCTACAAAGAAATCCTATAGTGTGCAATTAGAAGATAATCTTCCACATGGAAATTTTCTCTCTGTTCCCTACATGTGACCTAAAGCATGAAGTTTTCTTCTATTTTAATCATATCTAATGAACATTTTTATGTGTCATCACAGGAACTGAAATGGAAAGGGTATGTTCAGTGAATTGGAAAATGGCAAAAATAAAGGAAATATATTTCACATAACATACGGACAATAGCATTGGAAATAAATAACTGGAGTAGAGGATCAATAATATGGTAGATTAAGAGCCATTTATGAAAATTATTATTTCAATCACATATTTCAAACAAATTAATTTTTCAAATTAATGGTCAATACCTTTTTCCTTCTGTAAAATAGAAGCACTGAAATATAATGCTTTGTAAACACCTGCTGCTTGGTTTACAACCCGAGCACTTTCATTAGTTTTCAAATGGCTCAGAAGAATTTATTAAAAACCTAAGTTCGTGTGGAAATTGGTCTGGTAGCCATGGGAACAAGTGGCTAACAACTATTGAAAGCTGTCTATTATCTCTCTGATCCTGGTCGGTAGGATGATAAAGGTCATTATGACTCATAAAATCAGGACAAGTCATGACTCTGCAGAATCCTCTGTGTTATATCAGTCAGCACAAAAGCATCTGTCTAACATCACAGAGCCTTCAGTAGCTGCAATAAAAGCAACAACAAAAGGAAACAAAATTAGAATGGATGTGGCAAAAGCTGTAGAGTTTGCATGCATTTTATGCAGATTAAGAAATCATGAAAAATGCTTTTGCTAGTAAATGAAAACTTCCCATACATTTGGCAGCACGCTGAGCATGACCAGCAACACTGCAATTTTTGCCTGGTTGCCACTTACAAGCCCTTACGTGTTTTCTAATACAAGCATGAAGGGACCATTTCCAAAAGTAAAATAGAAGTACCTGTATACTTTTTAGGTTTTTTTCTGGGAGTGTCCAGCCACTTATCAAAGCCACAGGTAGAAATATTTGTTCAACAGAAGTTGGGCAGTGGACATAAAAACTTTTCATGTGCACTTTAGATCAGTCATTATTGGTAATTTTTGTAAATCATCATCTGCTTAAACCAGATTTAGCAATAACTTCTACCTGAAATAACCTTTTGTCCCAATCACATATTTTTAACTCTGTGAGATCTACTGGAAAATTAGTTTACACCACATATAGCATACAGGTGAGGCCTAGTAAGGATTAAACAGATCTAATTCTCTGCTTGTTTTGCAAAGTACTTGGAGAACTTTTAGAAGTTTATTTTTTAACTTTTCTTTTAAGTCAAACTATCATCTTTCCCCTCAAGCTTCCCCAGCTTCTCTGAGTCACGTTAAGAGTCCTTTCTTGCAAGCTCCTGCCAACACCATTTTCGATCCCATTCATTCTGACACTCTCTGATGACAGCCATTGCGTTGTTAATGCAGCTTAGTCCTGACATCACAGATAGAACACAGCATGATCTTATAATTTCAATGAAATAAAATGCTGTTGAATCATTACTCATTGCAGGGCTCTGCCAACCTCACTCATAGCACTTTATGCAGCAGATTGAGTAACACAGAGAACCCAAACATTTCATCATCCTCCTTTCTCTGAATGCCCTGTTCATACGCTATGGCCCAAGGCAGCAGCTGACAGAGGGGACAGCTTGTTTCATAAACAAGCTGCATTAAATATTCTTCCATACATTATAGATAGGACAAAGGTCAGGAGAGTCGGGGCAGCCATAAGGTGACTCAATATATCTATGTCATGGGATTGATTTCACAAGAGAATTAGAAATCAATGCCTGGACTTTAGGGGCTAAAAGTCTTTCACCTTTAGGTCACCAGTGCATATCCCACTCAGTTCAGTAGTGACTTAAGGCTGTTACCCACTCAAGACTGTTTAATCAGAAGGTCTTTGACTGTATCTGGTATTTTATCATATGCATTTGCTTGAATTTGCTCACATCACAATCATCAATTGCCCATAATTTAAAAAGCTCCTCCACAGTAGGGACCCTGTGCTCAGAAGGAGGGCTTTGGACTAAAAGGGTATGAAACCTGACCTACCTTCTCAGTGGGGAAATGGTTCCTTTGGATCAACAGTGAGCTTGTGCTAGGGATAAAGAGAGGACTTCAGGATGGAAGGCTATCCATCTAATATTTCATAATCTAATCTTTCATAAATTGGCAGAAAAATTTCTTTCTGTTTCTCTTTTAAATGAATAACAGGCTTTTAAGTGATGTTAATATTTTTGTGGAAAGTTGGCAGCTTGCTTAAACAAAGAATTATTATATTTTCAACTTTTCAGCAAAAGTATTTATTCTTTTCAGTTCTACTCACAAGAAAAAGCACACATACACTGACAATGCTCCACATTTTTCCCACCTACTCAGTCTCACTTCATTTGAAGACTAAAGTCCTAAATTCATAAAATCAGTATGGTCAAGCTGAAGAGCTCCATTGTACAAAAACTCACTATTGTTAAAAAAGCCCAGTAGAACATTGCACATTTTAACAGAAGCAGCCACAATATTTTATACTACAGTGTTTTCATCTTACACACAGCTTACAATGCAAGCAAACTAATCTTTTCCTCTGTCATTCTGACCTCAGGGACCCACTGATAAAAAAAAAAAAAAAAAAAAAAAAAAAGATTTCTTATTTCCTGCTAAGAAAGTGGGCAGCTGTTTGGTCTTTTGGGAAGGAAAATGATGAGTGAATAGCTGCTTCGTTTACCATGACACACTCTCCTTAAGAGTGAGAATTGGGAAAAAAAAAAAAAAAACAGAAGAGAAAAAACTTTTGGGAGTGGTACACGATAGCTGCTTTCATTAGGAAACAGTAAATATTGCACTATCACAGAAGTGCTTCCTTCATCTAAGCATTCCTTTAAGTCACATAAAAGCCAAGAAACACCTTCCTAAAGGCAAAAAGCTGAATCTGTTTTGCAGAGTAGATAAACCTGTGATCTAACTTGATTAACAAAATCATATGAGGTATATGCTCAGACACAGAGAACTTTCTGCTTGCAAGAAAAATAGTCTTTTTCAGAAAATGGCATTTTTTTTCTATGGAATAATATGTCAATTGTTAAAACAAAGAAAAAAAACAACCTCCAACAGAAGTGACTTTCAAATCACAAGCATATATGCCTTCATGGTGGGACAACTTATTAGCATAATCAATAAATTGGCACATGCCCCAGAGGCATATCAACAGCCCCTAATGGGAACAAGACCATAAGTCAAAAGCTGGCCTGGAAACTACCAAGACATTTCCTGTTTTCTTCTGGAATTTTTGTAAACTCCACAGGCATCTTCACAAACATATGCAGGCAGATCATGAGAAATCAGGAAACTATTGGGTAATTCATTAGTTTCTTTTCCTTTCAAATTAACTGTTTTGGAAAAAATCTACAGTACCACAGTATATTAAGAAAAAAAGCATGAAATTAAGCAAAAACAATGGGGCTAAAGAGTTACAAGTGATGTGCCTGTATCACCAATAAGCCTTACCAAAAGCGTGGTATATAATCTGGCTCATGATGATAGCTCATTTCAATTCAAAATGAATCCAATTCTATTTCCCTCTAAACTTAGAAAGGCTTGAAGGGACCACTTTCCATCTTCTTTCAAAAGGTCAACATGCTTAAAGAACAGCCTAAACTCAGAATACCAAAAATAAGCATCCTATCCTGTCTTTAAAAGCAAGATAATAAAAAGAGCTTCCCTTCTTCATATGAAATGTTTTCAACTTAAATCTATCACAAGACAGAGGTCACCGTGTTACACTAATAGACAAGAGAATTTAAAGCAAGAAGGTTCTTTTATCTCACTATGTGTCTGAAACCCTGAGACTATTCATGTCTGCTTCTAATTTTACTTACCCTGATTTGACTTGCGTCAGTGTATGAAAAATTTCTATCTATAGTATGATCTATTGTATGAATAGTATGCTATTATGTCAACAAGATATATGGTGTTTTTTCATTAGATTAGGGGCCAGGAACAATATTTTATTTCCAGCTACCAGATGAAGACTTTGGATCTTAAAGTATGGAATTTCTTTCATATTTAAGCTTGTTATAGAATACATAAAAGTCATCCTACAGAATTAGTAAAATTCTTTGCAAAAGAATGTGATTCACTGGCGTTTAACTGTGTAACAGCTGAAAATAAGCATTTAAATGGTTTCAGGAAACTAAAATGTATTAAATAAGCAAGCTGAGGATGCAAGTAGCATAAAAACCTCCCAGTTATGTTCCTGTTGCCTTTTTCTGTTCTTGTTTAGCATGCAATTAACAAATACACTACTTCCTCTCTGCTAACAACCTAAGGAGCTTAAGCTGTTAATAGTGCTAGCACTGAATGACTTGAGTGGTACAACATTCCTGTCTTTATCTTTAAAATGACAACACGTGGGTGATTTACAACCCTCTTAATTCTTTTACAATCACTGGTCAAATGTACTGTGACCAATCCAACTCTGCAACATCACATGAGGGAAGAAGTTACTGTACATAGAATTACGTTATGCAGCTTCACACTACACTGTCATCCCAAATGCCTTGAAGAGTTGCTCAAATTGAGATAACAACCGAGTTCACATCATATCCCCCAGTCTTTGTGAAAGAAAACTGTTAAAAGACACAACAAATGTTTCCTTTTTGCTATTTATAGCTCAGACTGGTACATAGATATATGATGCAGCATTTTTTGGCTAACTAACTAAGAAAATAATACATAAGAACCTGAGAGTGCCTGATTGAAAAAAGAGTTCTCCCTCCGATTATATACCACTTTTCCCAATATGAAAACTATTCAATTTTAATAACTTTAATATTCAGTTTATTCATTCATATGATTGCAGATCTTCCCCATTTGGGTTGATCTGGATGAGGCTAATGGCCATCAGAAAGGCTATAATAAAAATGGATAGAAGGACCTAGTTTTATGTCAGAAGTTAGACTTTTAAATAGCTGAAAAGCAAGAAACTGAAGTATCCTACAAACAGTATTATTTAAACACATAGTATTACCTGATTATACATAGAGGAAAAATTTCAACTTATAATAATTCATATTTATTTATATTGTGATAATAGCAAAAAGTCATAGGTGAGGATCCAGAACCCATGCTATTGTTCACAGTGGAGAATATTACTCCTATCTCAAAGAGATAAATCAAAAATGTCATAAATTTTTGTAGTCCAAACCATCATCAAACTGCTTACATGCATATAGTAGCCTGAAAGCTCCACTTGACAGACCTACAGTCTCTCCATGTCAGTATCTGGAAAGCTAAATTAGAGACAGGCAGCAGTTCAACTAGACCAGTTACCAGATGTGCAGTTCCAGGAACTAGGACATAAACCAGTCAGACAACGATTTTAGCCTTGGACTAATGGACAGAAGGTGATGAAGCATTTTTAATGAACTGTCTCACTCTCTATCTTTCCAAAGCAAACATAGCCAGCTCTGAGTTGTTATCTTGTTGTGCATCACCAGTGAGCATTACTGTAGACATGGAACAGAAATAGGATCTGCTGAACTCACTCTGTAAAAAAAGATTAGCTATTAATTATAGCCCACAGAAGAATCCACTTACTGCAATCACATACACTTACCCAAGAGGGCATTGCGCCCATTGTCATCTGGCAGGAATCTTTTATCCACAGCACACACTAAAAGGTGATCAGGTAAATTTGGTGATTTTGCACCAACAAGTAAAAACCCTGATGGTACCTCAATATGTTCATTGGAAATTGAAACCAGTCTCAAATCTTTACCAGCCTGGCAGAAACCTAGAAAAAATCAATTCAATGTATTTTAAGTTGACCAGATTTTTTCATTTAATACTCACAATTGTCTTCATTAAAAGACTTCATATATTTTTAATGAAAAACAAAGTTGTATTGTCTGAGGTCAAGGGCAAACTAAGAGATAATTTGCTTCCCTGCCTTTCGGTCAGCCATAAACAGATGCTACCAGTATAATAAACAAAGAAAAATCTGAAAATGTACAGTGAAGTTTCTCTTGATGATGTTCTGCAACCTACATACTTATGGGACTATTTACTAACATCATCATAACTTAGGTCAGACATTCAAAAATGGAGATAAGAGTTCTCAATATCTGGTGAATTTCACTGGCTTTTCCTGTGTTTTCAAATATTTTTTACAGCAACATTGAATGAGGTACACTTTAAATAGAAAAGAGCAAATTACCACATTCATTTTAGCAAAAGCCATGCCTGCAAACTCAAGCTTTTAAAGGTCGCGTTGTCTAAACGAACAGAAGTTCTGCCCTCATGCCAGGCATTCCAACACAAATGCTTATCTGACACACTGGGCAAAGACCCTGTCAAGTGTAACAGCAACCAAGAGCAATCCAGCTTTATCTGGGAGGTATTGAACACTGACATTTTTAGGATTTCTATATCATATAGATTATCTCATTCTGATGAATTACAGGGGAAATGGGCCCAATTCTACCTTTTTCCATAGGGCAAATACCTTCTGACAGCATCTGTATTGCATTTCTTACCATCAGTAGTGCAACATCCTTCTGGAGGAGGCTTCATCTGGTAAGAAACAGGAGGACTACTTGATTCTGATCCTTCTTCCTCCTCGTCTTCTTCTTCTTCCTCATTATCTGCTCTGCTGCCTGCTACAAATGATCATAGTATAAATGACTCAGACAACATAAAACATAGGCAACAAAACAATGAATGAACAGGGTGACCCAGTTATAGAAAGTATTACAGCAAACTGGATTCTCTCCTCTTGACAATGACTTTACTGCTGCCAACTCTTAAGGTATTTGTTATTTCCTTAAAGCTCCAACTTCCAGTCATGCTTACAATAGAAAAAACCCTTTTAGCTCCTGTGCAAAAAAAACTTCAAAAGCATGACCCACCTGCACCTGAGAAAGTAAAAAATACTAAAAGACAAATAAAAAGAAGCCTCAATTTATGTTTTTTTTTTTTAAATTTCATTATTTTTAAGCTAGCCTCATAATTTTCAGAGGCCTAAACTCCTGGTGTTTGAACTCTTGCTGATCAAAACAGTGTAACTGTATCCTTTGTTTGTAATATTAAAAGCCAATATAAACCCAAAGTCATTACTTCTTAGCACTTTAGAATGTCCTGGCTGCAGTCCAAGTACAGATTTTATTTATTAGGTATTGACCATGTCCTTGATGTTGTACAGGGGACTGAAGAAACGGTTCCTGCTTGAAACTAGGTTCACCACAGATGATGCCACAATAAGAACACCTAATTCTCAGGCCGTCTGTCTTCTACCAGAATCCAGAGCTCTGAGCAAAGTACTGCCACTCCCTGTACAACATCAAGGAAAGGCAGATGCCTAGGAAGATGATTCACAGAAGCCTATGCATGGACTGTGCTAGTCCAGGAGGCAATACTGAATGCTGGAGAGAAGAATACATGATGTAGGCTTAATTTTTTAGAGGGTTTTAGGTGTTTCTTCTCCAGATTCTCTGCTGTAAACTACTTTTCTGGTGCACCGGCTACCTAAATCAGAATTTTTACCCGATAGCATACTTGTTAAGAGAATTGACCTGCATATTATTGGTGAATGTTTCAGCCTTTCAACTAGAGACTGCTTCTTTCCTTCTTTCCACCCATAGGGCAATAATTTTTTCATGCATTATGCAACAGCTCCAGCAAAACATACTGAGCAATGACTCCATCCCCTCTTATGGCTCAGACACACTCATGGCAAATGGGACAAAGCTGGAAAGCAGAGGAGTGCAACTAAATGGTAAATGGGGAGAACATTTCTATGGACAGGACTAAGGAAAATTTCAGACCAGATCCAGCCTTACATATGACAGAGATAGGACACAAGTACTAAGTGAACCCAGTGGGGCTTATGTCTTCAGCTTCTAGCTTCTTGACTTCTGTAGGGATATGCCTGCAGCAAACACAAAGAGCTTTCACTGACAAGATTGCGTGATGAAGGGTTGCAGGTACACGAGGATCAGCTGTTTGGACTTGGGCAAGTAAAATAGCAGTTAGGCTCCTACGTTACTTCGTTGATTCAGCTTTTAATCTTGAAACAGAAAAACAATGAAGCACACTGCAGTCATCCTCCAAAGCTGTGTCCACTTGACATACTCTCTTTGCTTCAGCTGATTTTGGACCAGGCACTCAGAATCCCATATATTCATCAAGGATTTTTGTTTTCCTATGACCGTCCTCAGAATATGTTTTTATTTTATTGACAAATTCTTGTAGAATCAGCTAAATAAATACTACAGGATAAATAAGAATTAGGGAGAAAGCTGAAGAAAATAAATCTGGAGTATGAAGACTTGTCTCTAAAGGTTATTAATACTTACACCCCAATCTAGAAGAGGATTTGAAGGGTATATTTACTTTTAAGTATCTAAACATCAAGCTTCAGTCCTGGTGCACACAGATAAGGGCAGAACATTAAACATCACTGTTTTAAGGACGTAGTCTAAAGACAAAAATGCTGAAAGTGAACAAAGGGAAAAGTGAAGCTCTCAGTCTTTGCTGTTTAAGTCAGGGGTAAGTTATGTGTTCTGACTTAACCTTGACTAACATCCAAATGCAATGCAAAAGGGGTGAATCAGGCTCTCCTCTCTTTCCCCACACTCCCAGCCATGAAGTTCCTTCCTTCCTCTTTGTGCCAGCTCTGACACTTACTGGAGCCTGTGCTGAGCCATCCCAGCTTGCTAACTCAGCAAAAAACAAAGCAAACAGAAGTGACTTTTTTTTTTACTGTGTTTATGTATTAAAGTAGCTCAGTGAAAGATTCAAAAAAATGCCAAAATTGATAAAAAGGGAGAAAATGGGAAGATATGGCTAGCAGGAGTGGGGGGAGCAGTGTGTGGGATTTTCCCCTTTGGGCAGCGGTAAACTGTTAGGTTTGTTCAGCCATAACAGGTAATTTCACACTAAAAAAAAAAAAGGATACAGACAAAAAATGGAAGTGGAGACTAAAAAATAAGACAGCTACAGCACTCTCAGGTCAAAAATGAAAAGAGTACAAGAGCAAATATGTACCTATAATAGACAAGAATGACCTGCTGTCACCTGTAAAGGGCATCATTAGGGTTTCTGCTGCTTGTTTTTAAAAAAATCTACAATTTCTGCTTCCATTTTACTTTTAAAGCAGGGCCTCTTCAAAGAGCTCTACATTTGCATGTGTCTGTTACACATCTTCTCTTATTAAACAATCCCAACAGAATATACAAACACTCAAAACCAGAGACAAGATGGTGACAAAAGTGGACTCAGTACCATAGTTCTCATGTTGTATGTTACAGAACTAGGCAGTCGGCTGATGCAACTTGATATAGCTCCATTAAACCAACAAACAGACATACTGCAAAGATTTTGTCCATATTTTATTAAATTTAAATTTATTCGTAGATACCATAAACACCATTATTTTCTTTAAGCAGTTCTTTTCAGTTCTCACAAAGGATTTATTAAACCTTTATGTTATACAGTTGTGATTAAGACATTTTACATGGAAAATTCTTCTCTCCTTAAGGTATAAATATAAATTAAGTTCTGGAAATATTTTAATATACATACAATTTTTTCTCAGTGGGACTATTCATAGGGCTGGTATTATCTGCAAACAGCGTCAGGGCTTAAATGAACAGCCACAAAATATATTGTATCCATGAACAGACAGCCTCCCTTAAATGCAGATCAGGGAAGGAACCAGTTAACCACAGACACAAGGGAGCTGCGAAGTTCACGTCAGAATGTGGTGCTGCTACCAGGTGCCGAATACAACAATACTCAACAAACAATCTCATGGCAGTGAAGTCAGCTGCCACACTGCTGCTCTGCATTGCTTTGCCATGCCATTTCCTACCCTTGACCCACTGAAGTCCCAGTGATATTGGTGGTATAGGACTTGGATGCTATCAGAAAATTAATGCTTGTCATTAACTTTTGAAATCAGCTTCACACCTCTTTGGCACAAACACAACACATAGGCTAAAAGATGGCAAAAAATAACAATGAGGGGGGAGGACAGGGGCTTATACAAGACCCCAAGGATGGGCTCTCTGCTTCAGATGGGCCCTGGCCCTCAGAGCACAGGGATTCATGTAGCTAGAAGTGGAAATTTTAATTTATGATGAGGCTGGAGTACATGATGCCAGCTTGCAGACCTCTCCCACCTGAGGAACAACCTATGAAAAACTCTATTACAGGTCCCTTCAGAGATTCCCTTGTCTGAAACTTTCATGAAAGGAATGTTCTCTGCCAGGCTGTTGTGAGACTTTTAATTAATTACAGTTGAATTCTGTTTCCATTAACTGCAAAGAAAACAGAATCAGCCCTTCAAGGTTTGGAAAGTTCTTTGAAAGCCTTGAAAGAAAGAAGTTACAGAAGCGTGAAATTGTGCTTTTGTTCCTGAACAATGCATCTGCCTCTGTAGCATCTTTCCCAACTGATGTCATAATCCATTTTGTGACATCACAGCTGGTTGCCATGGAAAAGTTTATGAAATCCTCATAGAAGGGTGTGATAGAAGGATCACACTTTATGTAGGGAATAAGCAGCATATATATGTAAACAATGAATGTATATTCATTATTATGTCCTACATTAGGGAAAAAAAAAAAAAAAAAGACGACATGACTATGTGTGAGCTGTGAGCAGATTTACTTTTTCAAGAAATGTTTTCTCAGCTGTTACCATGAGGTAATAGTAAAGAGTTTAATCTCTGCAAAATACTTTTATCTACTACTATTTGGGCTGATTTTTTTTTTTTCTGTTACTGTAGATTGTTAACCATTATGCATTTTTCATTACATATATACCTAAGCCATCTTTAGCAAAGTATGACAGGGAAAGTAAACCTGGTCAAAAGATGAAACACCATCCTGGTGACAGAATGGCTAAATAATGAAATTATTAAAGGTAACTTTGCACCAACATGCCAGTGTTCTTCACACACCAGTAAACTCACCAAAAACCGTGAGACCACTACACATAACAGCACACCAGAACACCAAATTGTATCATTAGTTTGCTTATCAGATCTATACAGTTCATTTAAACTATACTAGTTTCAAGAAAAAGAAAAGACTGAGCAAATGAAAGTCAGAAAGCAGGCTTCTCTAAACGGACACAAAAATTCAGTGAGAAATCCCATCTGTTGAATACCAACTTGTGCAGCGTTTATGAGAGAACACATCCTAAATTTTTACCTTTGCAACCACAGAATAACTAAAAATATTATGCCCAAACTAATTATAAACCTTCTTAAAAGCTAAAAATATTTCTGCTGTATTTATTCACAATGAAAATCAGTTCTTAGCATATATCTTTTAGAAACATATCATGTGTTTACCATCACTTACTGTATAACTTTCAGCAGTGTATGATAAATTATAGGATAACATATTTATGTTCCAAATCTCCAAAGATTTCTCTACACATTTAATGGAACATTTCCTAGTACTTCAATTTATGTATATTGATAAATCTGAGCAAGCAAGTGGCTTAATTTTGTCAAAATAAAAGACAGTGTAGTTTGTATTTTTAATCCAATTCTAATACATATATATATATATTTGTAGATCATAAAAAATCCAAAGAAAAACTTTAAATACTTTTGGTTTTCTGTATTCTGATTTGAAATGTGTGTGCTGAGCCTTGGGAGAGCAAACAGTAGAATTGACTTTAAGCAGAAATATAAATTCCACTATTTCCTACCTTCCAGTGATGACAGTTGCTGTTCAGCTTCCAAATACAACTGAGAAAAGATTGGTCTGGGAACTAAGTTGTTTGAGCGGAGAGAGGCCTCAATAGAATTATGCAACACTTCTTCAAACCGTGTTGTCTTGAGCTGACCAGCGTAAGAATTTCCCATCTTCTCAAAAAAAAAGAGACAAGAAGAAAAGAAAAAAGATATTTCAATTTTAGCACTCAGAACTCGATCACTGCATGTTGATGTCAGACTACAACATTTCTCATGAAAGAGAGAAGCTTCATTGTCCACAAAGAAAGGCAAAGGAAAAGAACATTGACTGCAGCAGTCACTAAGCAGATCCTGCTGGTAAATTACAGGAAGTTATCTAAATGTAACAGCTTTCTGTAATTCAGCAGAAAGGCAGCAAGCTTTGACACCTTCTTGAAGATGTGGCTAGAAATCTGATTCGAGTAATTCCTTGGTTTATATAGCAATTGAGAAGATGCATTTTCAATAGTCATCTGTTAAACAGCATTTCTGTTTTATATTATTTGAACAGAATAAATGCTAAAGGAGCTGGGGAATTTGCACAGTTTTGTGTATTTATGTCTGCATGGCCCATCATGGCTGAAAACTCATGGCTAAAGCAGTTCAACATATCTTTAGAGGTGCTGCCTTGTAAATAATGGAGCATTGCTGTAACTCAGATATTGTGAAATATAACAGCTTTTCCTTCTCACCTTAAACAGTATTTTTCCCTGTAAATATGCGTTTTTGGGGTTTTTTTTAGAAGGAGACATTATCAATTATCTATTTGATTTTGCATTTAATTATTAGGACTTTACTGTTAGTGAAACGACATAATTTATTCATTCTGTCATTGAGGAGTCAGTCTATTCCAGCTGAATATGTCACATACTTAACTGTCGCCTGCTTTCCACAGTGAATACAATGAACTGGTATAACCAAAAGCCATGTCAGCTTTCTTATCCTATTACAAAGTAGCTCTTGCCCTGGGCCCCATGTCCTTTACCTCCTCAAGCAACTGTGAATAGAAAGCATGAAACGCTTCCTGTTTGTGGCAGTAATTCCTAAACACTGAACAGCCCCTCCTCAGCACTGGGTACTGCCTGGGAAATGAGCCTGTTGAGAAGCATCCTGTAGGAATCAGTCAAGCAAAAGAAAAAACTACGGTGAAACCACATACTGCTCTTGATGGAAAAGGGCTTTGAAAGGAACAACATACAAAGCTGACAATCTGGATATCTTTTTATGACTTTGTAAAACATATTTTACATATATAATCATATTTTTGTATACTTGTATCATGTTAATACTACATATATAGTATAGTTAATACTATATAATATAGCATATTGATATTATGTAAATGGTATTAATAGCAGCACAATAAGAATTATAAAACAATGCAGGTATCAATTAAGAACATGATCTAGATTAAAAGCAGGCACTAGTGACAAAATATTTGTGTACATACACAAAAACAAACAGAAAAGTTGCAGTGAGTAGTACTGATGGTGAAGGCTAAATGGGAAGCTGCAAACCTGTTCTGTGCTAACAGGGAAGTGAAGATGCATCTTCTAACACAAAAAGCAGATTACAGTTCCCTTTCTGCACTGATAGGAACCCTGTGGCTCCTCTTGTTTTAATTACCTACACCAAACACAGCTGAAGACAATGAGAAAAGCCTGACATCAGTATTGTCCTTAAAAAGCTTTATCAGAGGTGTACGCAGGAAACCCAAGGTCAAGCACTGAATTGAATTATATTAAATGCTGTTTCTACTCAAAAGCACTAGAAGATGTTCAGTTCTAATTCTAATCTATCTTTCACCATTATATTACTGTCAGGTACCTTGAAACAAGGACAAATAATTATCAAGATACCTGACAGATACCTATTTAATTCTTTGTTCTTTTAAATTCCTTCCTATATAATGAACTCATATTTTCTCTTGTTAGGTTGGAGGCATCTGGGGGCTCAGGGACATATCTCTACATTTTCAGGGGCAGGTACAATATGGTTCTACATGACTGTTCATCACAGTCTTGAAAGTCTGGACTAAAGAGAAATAAAAATTCATGAACACGCTCTCAACATGTTAACATTCAAAGTTACACCTTCACGTATGGAAACAGCATTCAGCTATCATCCATTCCACACACTTTCTTACATAGACTGCTTTATTTAACTACAGAGCCAAAACATGAAAAATTCATATAACATCCAAAAGACTTTTTGCACTTAAAAAAAAAAAAAAAAAAAATCACTGACACAGCACAAAGAGAATATCCAGAAGTTTGACTGCAGTGGCAGAGGTTTGTCTTACAAAGGGCTGGATTCTACTTGTTCTCAACATGACCATGAAAAGCAGACTGGTCTACCTGTTTTGCAAACTTATGTACTTCTTGAAAACATTCATTAAAGCACATGAAAAATAGGAAGTTTTTAAATTCATCCAGTGTGAGGCAAAACATTCCGAGACAACTTGGAAGCACTATCAGACAAATAGGCAGGCAGATTGCCTTATGCAATGAAGACTTACTTGCTCTATTGATGACTAGCTGGATCTAATGATGAATGAGAAAACACCATAATATTTCTGTTTGTAAACTCTATTCCATGGACATAGTCAGCTATTATTCTCTACTGTTTATTAGGAACAGAAATAGATATACCATTTGCAGGGATTTTACATACTTGCTCAGGATTTATAGAGCCCACTAGTGGATAAAACAGAAACCCTGTATTTAACCCTGACGATGGCAGAAACCAGCATCTTATCAATGTGATGTTACAGATAAGGAATCAATGAAGATGAAGTTATTTGTGCAAGGCGTGGGTCCTGGAATCCTTTACAACATAAGCATGTTTGTTAATCCATTGGGGAGCTAATTTAATTATGTGAATGCGTTTGTAAAATGAAACAAAAATATGCTTTCTGGACTTGTACACATGGTAAGCTCTCATGTACCTGTGGGATCTTACAATTACAGTGCCAAACACAATCATAAGTACAGGAACATACTTTGGAAGGTGTGACAAGTATTTCATAGCCATTTTTCATCAAACACACACACACCACTGGAACCAGAAAATGGTCCTTGCAGGAGGTTTTTTGCCAGCATCAGCACAAATTTGCCATTCAGAGCGACTATCAGTTGCAGGAGAAGTTACTTCTATGAAGCAAGCAAGGGAGAAGCTGTTTCCCACTAACTCTACGATGTCTGTCACCCCTTTTCTTTAAAGCTGCTCAGACTATGGTACCTGAATTGTTAGTTGCTGACTCCATGGCACCAGGAAGCAAAGACTTTGAGTCCTGTTTTTCTGCTTCAATGAACTCAGCATTCCCAGCCCAGATTTATGTCTTTCTTGGATACAAGTGGGTGGCACAGGCTAAACTTTCAAATGCTTGTGAAATTCCAAGCTATGAACATAGACGGTGACCAGATCTATTAAAAAAAACCAACACACTGACACAGAAGGATAGCCCTCGACCCCAACTACTGATAAATCAAAGGGCACCTCCCTATCACACTTTCAGTTTCCATGGAGAGCATGCAGAGAAAAATACTTGCCAATAGGGAGAAAAAAGGGAAAGATCTGGATCTGGAAGAGCTGGTTAAAACTATGATAAAAAGAAGAAAACCACACTGAGGAACTTGGGAGTCTAAGAAACAACTGCAGATAAAAATGAAGCAGGTCAGGCCAATGTCTTAGAAACCTATTGATAATGCTGCCAAAGAGAGATGCCAAGTCCAAGCATCTAAAAATGAGAGAAGTGTGTTAGTCACTAAAAAGAGAACAGCCCTCAAATTCCAAACAAGGAACTGGCAGGATTCCTGGGGTAAACAGGGATTATGGGACTAGGAAAAAGGATCTTCTTAAGGGTTAATGTCTGTCACATACAGAGTCAACTTCAAGTTCAATTGCAGTTGAACTAGTCAGGTTTTGAAGGAAACCTGCACTTATCCTGCTATGACCCAGTACTCCAGCTTCTGTGATTTAGAAAGGGAGTTCCCTCTTGGCCACGCGGGCTGTACCTACCACGAGAGCCGTCACAGTGACTGGTCACGATAACATAAGAGTGATTGCCAGCAGCAGGAGGACGTGCAGTCCCATCACCTAGATCTCGGAGGGAGATCTTTTGCACAATGGAACAAAGAGGGTAACCCACTAGTGACTTTCTAGGTGCAGTTGTCTATCATAAAGATCAGTGAGGATTATTAAGATTTTGTGAAGACTGAAGATCTAGCACAGCAATTCTAGACAAAATTTATCCTATGCCTAGGATAGACTGGGTATCCTGAGGAAAGCTATGGACTTTAAAGCATGGGAATTAATCCAGGGCTTTTGAAATAGACTAATGAAAAAAGTCTGCCTTCAGTGTGAAACTGAGTAAAGCAAAGAATACATGTGGGCTATGTTAAGAAGGCATGAAAAAATAGCCAAGGCATCTAAGTGGGAAATTAGGAAGACACTTTAAATTACTAACAAATTCAATCTTAGATATGACTTACAAATTATTACAGGAGGGAAAGTTTTATATTGTGAATTTTTTGCATTATAAAATATAATTGACATTACTACTTTAATATATTAATCCTTCCAGCAAAACAGTATAGAAATGGATACACTTTCCCAGTTTAAACAACCAGCTTTCATACTTTTGAAATGGCCTAACACAATAATTTCTATTGTATCACTTCTAAGAGGAGAATGATGAGATGTTTCCAAGCTCACTATTATTCCAAAATAATTTGTTACCACTATGGCAAGAGGCAGTTAGTCACTTGCATAAAATGAGGGGTTTTGTTTGGATAATATGGATTTAGGTATCCAAAAGGCTATCTATTAAAATTTGTCTGGGAGAAGAAAACATTCTTCACTGCAGGTTAACAATTTGTTCACAGATCAGTACCAGAAGAGTTGTTAGTGTGATCCTTTTGCTCTTTGAACATCAGTTAGATCCATTCAGTAACATCCAAAATCCATCAATATTTCTGAAGTTCAGTAAAGTCTCTAGTAATTCTTGAAAACCTGTATTAAAAACAACAATCTGATTAAGAAGAAAGAAATCCTAGGGCAGTGACTTGTATGTAAATGTAACTCTAAGAAGTAAAGTAAATTTGGAGACAGCACCAAATTGATTCTCTTCAACAGTAGTGATACATACTGTAAGATCCTCCGCATGGATTCAGTTCAGTCACATGATACTGTAATTATGTTTTACTCTTTTATTTCCACTAAGCTATCTGTAATTATAGACAGTGCTTTCTTTAATTTTGTATTTGGAAGTATAAATTATTTTTAATCGTCTATATTAACATTGTTCTTGTGTAAAAGTGATACTGTGTGGTAAATCTATTCCCACAGGTTATATAAAATTCTTGATTCAGAGATCTAAAAGAGACTTTTACTGATATTCACTCCCTACCAGACTCAGCATAGTATTATAGCTTATGTCTTTACTACTAGCCTCAAAACAAGGTTACTCCATTCAAAATGCCTTTTGGGAATGGTCACCGGCCCATCACAACTTCTGAAGTGTGCCTGGGAATTGCTGCAGAGAGCGAGTGCTAGCATCAGAGCCATGCCGACATTACAACAGAAAATTGATTAATTAATTTACTAATACAGCTGTAGCTCATATGGGCAAAGGCAAACTTACTCTTTCAGAAAGCAATCTAGTTGTTCATGTACCACAAAATTATTACTTGTATCACAGAATCATAGAACACCAGGCTGGAACAGACCTCAAGGATCATCTGGTCCAACCTTTCTTGGCAAAAGCACAGTCTAGACAAGATGGCCCAGCACTTCTACCACTCGTAGGAGTAATTTACAAAGGTTTTTATTTGTCGGTACAAAGCCACCTACAGGCATAGTAAATAGGTGGACTCTTGCCATATTCTGAAAAAAAATACTAGTTTCTGGAAGTCAAATCTGTTTCCTCACAATATTCTGTCAGAATGACTTGGCAGTAAGAGAAAGGAAAAAAGGACTCAGAAAACTGATGGTTATGTTATAATACTGGAGTGTGGGAAACATTTAAATACATTTTCTCATTTGAGATCACTTCCAGACCAATGTTTTACTATTCCTATGATTTTCATCAAAATCTTCAAAAAATGTTCAATTTTCTGCTGTATGTCTTACCCAGAAAGAGAAATTTTGAAGCTTCAAAAGTTGCTGAGAAATTAAATTATGATCTTCTGCTGAACTCAACTCTATAGTACTAATAAGATCAAAATCAGTAGTCACTTATGAATCTACTGATTGAAATCCACTTCTTCAGTGAAGCAATTTATTCCACAATGATAAAGCTGTCAGATCGTTAAAAAGTCTCTAGTCATTTGGTGTTTCATACATGAATAAAGTTATGGCAGTTCAGTAGACCTCATTTGGCCATTACATTTTAAAGGCAACACAAAACCTTTAACTTAAACCACAGTTACCTTTGCCAGAAATTACAGCTTCTTTTCTGTTACCAGATCTTAGAACTCATGTATCTCCTGTAGAATTATATTAGAAATGTTATCTACAGGCCAGACCAGATTAAACTTAATGGTTTCCTAATAATGCCACTTTGGAAAGTAGTTCATGATTAAACACAGAGACTCTGATTAAGGTTGATGACAGGTCACAGAGAACATAATCCTACCATCTTTATACTGCCAAGAATTCTGCTACTGTTTCCATAAAGACAATGTACTGCAAGAAGACTACTCAGATCTCTACCACTTCTTTTTCTTTTGCGTTTGCTTTCAATTTTTATCTGATATCTTTTGATTTTGAAAATCAGGCTGACTACAGACACGGGATTTCTCCTGTATTAACAGTGAGATGATTTCCTTTGCTGACTCATGTTTCCAAGCAACAGGATGTTCGAACAAGAGCAAAGATCGAAAGGTGACAAGCTTTCAAGTGCACTGGGGAGAGTGGGAAGTGGGAAGACATCACCGAGCTTTTTGGCAACTTTAGATTCCAAGCCAAATTGCTTCTATTAATGACTGAAATCAGTTCTCTCACTCACTTCAGAAGTAAATAACAGGGAGATGGCTTTATTCTCAGCAGATTGCTGCAGAGATTAATACAGACACCTTTGCAATGAAATCAGATACATGCAATTTTCCCCACCTACTGAAAAATCAAGCCCATTTGTTAACTGCCCTCTGTGCCCTTGGAAAAAATCACACAGGTTCATATGAAAAGGAATGAAAACAGACTTGGACAAATCAACGTTCAACAACCTCAATGAATACACTTTTAAAAAGCTGTTGCTTTCCTTTTTTCCTTCAGGCAGATAATAAATCAAACTGTTTAATGGATCATTCTTAACATGAAATTGTTTCACATCCATTTTGGCCACTGGAAAAAGAACTTCAGCTAAAAACAAGTATTTTCTTATTTTTGCTGAAATTTTTCAAGTGCAAGCCCACAAGCATTACTTTTGAGGACAGAGTGTTCAGTTTTCAATGAAAATGCTACAATTCACGCAGGGAACAGTAGCAAAAATATCAAATTAATATTTTCTACAGAAAAAGGAAAAAAGAATTTACTGATATGTCTACACAAAATATTTTTAAACTTCTCATACAAATTCAACTTTACTTTGGATCAAAAAAAAAAAAAAGCTTGGCTAAATACAAAGCAATCTAAATTGTCATAAACCCATTAAAATATACAGCTATGCTTGGAGATCCAGACTAAAGCATGTTGGCAATTTAGTGACAAGGAATCTAAGCTGTGACAGCCTACATTGTAGTTTTCTGGGGAAACAGAAAACTCCAATTGCAACCAGATTCCTTTAATTATTTAAGGATGAAAGGCTGTTTTGGTTTTAAGACATATTTTAGTCTTCCTTTACAACTAGAGAAAACTTAAACTTCCTTCACCTTAGAAACTTTCCTGTCTACTCTCAAACCAGAGTTGAATTTTTCTGAGACATTTAAAGTAATGATTTGGTTAAAAATGGCACTTTATTTTTGCTTATCTTAATATAGAAGAAAAAATGCCAAAGTTCATATTGGTCATAGTAGAAAGTCCTTTGTGAAAAGTCATACACTGGATTACTACTCAAATTTTTAAAAAATCATAATCACTATTGGGACTGATGCCAGATAAAAATCTATCTGCAAAAAGAATTTGGAAGAAATCTTAATTAGACTTTTTACAGGTGACTGAACAGCTATTATTAACTTGTTTCTTAATTACAATTTTCACTACAAATCTATTTTCAGATATGATAACAATGGTTTTCATTTACTTGCTTTTTTTGATTTAGGATGAACCTTCTTTTCGTAGACAATCATACATGTCATTTCTTAATATCCTGGCAAATGGGCTAAGGAGCCACTTCATAAAAGTAAATGTAGAGCTGGGTGATAGTCCAGTGCTGTAATAATAGTGCAGATGGAGCCTAATATATGAAATAGCAATAAATACATTTAGGCAATGGCGCTTCATCCCATAAATGCTTTCACATTCCTCTCTGCAGGAAACAACTTATTCTGATGCAGATTTCTTTGATTTTCCTGCAGGATCTCATAGACTTTGCAGGTGTTACTGGAGAGAAAATCCCTTATCAGCAGCTTCCAGCATAGTTCAGCTGATATGCTTTACTATTTCTCTAGCACAGAACCCTGACCCTATGGCTGGTCAGGCAGCTCTGCCTTGGCTCCCATTCGGCTTTTGTGTGCTGCTTTGATCAGTTCCTGGCTTTGGATGAAAGCAATTCTTTTAGAGACCACCTTCAAACTCTCTTAAAAAAGAATTACATACATAAAACCAATTGAGCTTGTTAAGCAGCAGGAAGAAGCCAAGTAGAGGAAGGAGAAAGGGAGGGAAGGAGGTGCCACAAATCAACACTAGGAAGCAATGATCAAAGTAGCAACTGGAAAATTAGTAAAAAATGTTCCCTAAGTTGTACAGGTCTAGGTCGTTCCCTTTCCCAGCTCTGTAAGCGCAAAGACTTTCTCACTGTTACCCAGGAAAGAGATACAACTCTCTTTTCAGGAACTGTTAAATACTGTTCCAGTATTTAAAGGGTGGCTACAGAGAAACTCCCTTTTTACAAGGAGTCACATGGAAAAGACGAGGGGTAATGGGTAGAAGTTACGCCTGGGGAGTTTCCAACTGGGCACAAGAGGAAAATTTTTCACAATGAGGACAGTCAACCATTGGAATAATCTCCCCAGGGAAGTGGTGGATTCCCCAACATTGGACACTTATAAGATTCAGCTGGACAGGGTGCTGGGCCATCTTGTCTAGACTGAGCTTTTGCCAGAGATGTTGCACTAGATGATCCTTGAGGTCCCTTCCAACCTGGTATTCCATGATTCTATGAATTGTCTCTGTACCTTTGAGTACAGTAGCACTCAAGATCTTAGAATAAAGCAGTAGGAAGCAGACTGGCAAGCCAGGAGGAGAGAGATTATCTTGAAATGCACATTTTCCAAAGAAAATTCTAAGAAATCAGCACATGGGGTGTATTACTCTTTCTTCCAGTTACTGGTGCTAGAGACTGTTTCTGAGAATCATTTCAGAATCCAATATGAATATACAAAGAGTAATCCTACACTGATTGTACAGGTTAGCTTTTGAGCCACCCTCAAAACCAGACTTCTGTTTTTCCTTGCCCCAAGCCTACCCCTCGAGGCTCATTCCTGGAAGCAGAGCTGCAGCGGTCTGTGGAACAGCCACATGCACACACGGAGACCAGGATATATAGTTTAAAGACACTTCAGAGCCGTCTCTTTCAGAGCAGCAGAGGCAGAGCCAGACAGTCTCTGTGATGGTTCTCCAAGGACATACACAGAGTGCACAGGTTTAGAGGTTTTACCTCACTGACAGAGAAGGGCCTCACTGCTTGAAAGAGATCTTCACAGATTTCTTCTGACAGAACACTCTATGCTATATCTGGATCATACTTTCCATCTAATGAACAAAGAGGGCAGAAATACAATGGCAGCAGTCTAAAATATGCTTTACCATCTGTCAATAGCAAATACATCTCTAGATGAATGTCTGACATTGCAAAATAAAACTGAACAAGGTGTACTCAACCAGGAGATCAGTTGCACATGTAGTATATGTTGAAAACACATTAAATAAAGAACATTCACAAACATAAATATGCAATCCAAAAGCATTAAACAGGCATCTTTAGTAAAAGAACTACTGCAAAGCTCAAATTTCATCAATTTAAGAAACTGAGCCAGCAGTATGAGATCTGAGCTGTCTGTTTTAAGGGTTCAAAATTCAAGTTGTCTGCATTTCTTTTTAATATTTCAAAGTTTTCCTGAGAGGAAATCACCCACTCTAAAGAGAGAAAATTACTGACAAGGCAGAGGTATGCAAAATGCAGATAAATGCATATAATTAAAACATGAATATGAGCTGTAAAATGTCTCTTAACTACAATATTTGAACAGTAACCAATATAAGGCAGTGTCAGTACGTTATCTTATGATATGTTAATGTTTTCATTAAGCAGTAACAGTATTTTTCAGCATGGACATACTAGCTATGTAATAAAAAATATACTGTACCGTAATGAAAGCACATGCTCCTCAGTGACATCCAGTAAATTACTCCCAAAGTTTCATATTCTGATTGCACTGCTGAACAACTTACACCTGTGGTAACTGTCAGTGATTATACCTTTATGGAGTTTTCCTTCTTTTGATGTAGAAGAGTCCGTTGCTTGGCGAATTGGTTAGGACACCTAAGGCTCCTGAGTCAGCACTGTTCTCAACTGAACAACTCAGTCGGGTCGCCATGACATGAACACTTTCCTGTCACAGTAAAGCACACGAAGGTTTCAAAGCTATCTATTCTGCAACTATGGCAAAAACAAAGTAATGAGACCACAATATACCCTGGCAAGCTGTTCTCTAATTTGTGTGCTGGCTTTACTAAATGATAAATGGTCTGACTTTATGTCTTATTAATACAGAAGTGCTGTGCTGGGTCACAGTGCTCCTGGCCAGGCACACATCAATCTGTCAGTCTGAAGCTTTATTAACATCAAAAATTTTGTTGCAGGTTTTTGGAAGGAATGCAGGTGGGTTTTTTTAAAGAAATGGGGGTGTCCTTTTGGATTGTATGGATAACAAAATCACGGAAGAATGCATAAAGTGTATACTATGGGTACTTCATTTGCTAACAGATTAAAAGATTAACAGAACAGAAATTCTGCTGCAGTATTATCTTTGTGTTGGTACTATGTCTGTATCTTCTGAATAAAAGGATAGGAAATCACAGAATCATTCAGGTTGGAAAAGACCCTTGGGATCATTGAGTCCAACCATCAGCCCTACGCTACAAAGTTCTCCCCTACACCATATCCCCCAGCATCTCATCCAAACGACGCTTAAACACATCCAGGGATGGTGACTCCACCACCTCCCTGGGCAGCCTATTCCACTGTCTGACCACTCTTTCTGTGAAAATTTTTTTCAAAACAATATTTGAGAGACTATGTTTAATATACTGCTGCATATACAAAGAAACAGCTATTGTATCATGTTTAAACAAACACTGCAGCTTTTCAAGACACATGTAGAGTACATGTACAGAGAGTGTTTATTTCTGGTAAAGGTATGTTTATCAAACATTCCCCTAGGTCACAAATTGCAGTACATCACTTCAGAAGATGAAAGCAATTATTTTGAAAATTGAATTTTCTTTTCTCTATGGCTCCAAGTCATGAAACATTCAGATACGTGCTTAATTTTAAACTCTGTTAAGTATCACTTAAATTAGTAAAATCAAGCATTTATCTAGGCTCTCAGTTGAATTTAGGTTCTGTATAACCTTTGCATGCAGGATACACTGAACAATGAAAGGAGATTATTTTTCAGTACAGCTTGTGAAACTTCGTTTTCACCCTTCACTCTCAGGGTACGGTTTCATGACTGGCTCAAGCTGCTCTAAACTCAAGTTACAGCTGAAAAGGAATGTCTTTCACTCTTGATTATATATTCCCCCCTGTTGTTCAGTGGCATGGATCTGAGCTGATATGGTTGAAAACAAGTAAATTTTGTAGGGTTATGTTCAGCTAGATCAGATCCCTCATCTAGCTATGTATATAGTATACGGCCATTAATATATTCAAAAGAAAAGGACCAGAAACATGTGGGTAGGGATGGTGGTGAGAGTAGGATCTTTTTCTCCAGAGTATGCAAATGCTTTAAATAACATTTTAAAATCTTAAAACTAACCTTCTGATCCTTCTTCTGTAACACAAGGGGGGAAAAATTGAATTTTAAATCCTGCTGAGGAATCCCTTGGAGACTTAGGTGATTTAGTGTTTTCACTCAAAAAAAAAATTTCATATTAATGGAAAGTTTTCATTGTCTATTTGGTAATTTTTAAAAATACATACTCTATATATACTCAGTTTAAGAGGCATTTGGACAATGCCCCTAACAACATGCTTTAACTTTTGGTCAGCCCTGTCAGACAGTTGGACTAGATGATCACTGTAGGTCCCTTCCAATTGAAATATTCTATGCTATACCTAAATTTTAGATTCAAGCACTGTATGAAAGAATGTGGAAAAGAAACTCTACAGAAAGTAGTAAGTAATGTTCTAGGAGAGTGACTGGTATGTTTTTCTGTTACTATGGAAGTGAACTAGAAGTTTTATAAATGTTCTATACTTAACACCAAATATAAGTGACCTCAGTCATGTCATTTTCAAGTAGGGTACAAAATCATTCAGCTAGAGGATGCAGAAATCACTGTCTGCTTTCCTATCAATCAACACTGTACAACTGTGTACCTGAAACATATTAACCTGACAAGATGACACTTAAAAGACTATTGACAGCCAAGGTTTAGAGAAATCCAAAAGGAAAATAAACACTGCAAGAAATACATGAATGTGTGTGAAAGCATGTGATTTTGGGGAGAGTCACTTTTAATAATTTACCAGGTCAACAATAACACAAGCCAGAAAATTCATATTTCAAAGAGGTATAACTTGATTGATGTCAGCCAAACATACTTGCCCCATAACTGTAGGGCATTCGTGAACAAAATTTCTGCATAGGGTGCTGTCTAGAATGAAGTCTAGGATGCTGCAGTGCCTATCTCTGACTTTGCTTTGGGGTTGGAAATACCACATGACTCTTACAGAATATTAGTATAAGGTAGGTGTTAAAGAAGATGATGTTAACCCAATGTTTATTAATGGCATGCAGAAAGTAAAAGTGGCCTGCCCGCTTTGCATATAGACATGGAGCAGAAGTTCCAGAGGAGAAGGAGAAAGGGCAAGCAAGCACAGAGGGCCCTATTGTGTTTGATTAGTACCCAAAGCAGGAATGCCAGGAATGGGTGATGAGCATGGAGGTTACGTATAAGAGATCTTGTATTCAGAACCAGTGGGAGTTGGTCAGTATGCAGCTGCTGATGTAACATACATCAGAAAAGAGTGGGTCTGCCTGCTGAAATGAGTTCCTGAATCTGTGTGAAATGAGCCAGTAATATAAGTGCCGAATTGACAGAACAGTTGCTACGGAAAAGCTGACCAAGTAATTATTCCAACAAAAGGTATGTAAAATATATACCTTGTACCCTAGGCACTTACAGAAAAGAATCTTCTTTTTCTACAGGAATCTACAGGGCATGTTTTCCAATGTTTGAGAACACTGGAATAGAAGCGAGACAAGAGACATAACCTGAGGTTTCAACCTCAGATTAACAAGATTTTCGGAAGTTCAAAGCACAGACTAAGACACAAGGACAAAAATCATAAACAGCATCATGAAAATATTTTACCAGGACATTCTTTTATGAGGAAGAACATGGAAAGAGTTGGTCCACTGTGCAAATAGAAAGGAAAATTAAGAAATGATTGTTAAATGTAATGCTTTTTTTTCCCAAGAAGATGAGCAAAGGTTATTTGTGATCAAATGGTTGATTTCTCCAGCAGCTTTAGCAGGGAAAAGTGGAGACTGTTCCTCCAAAACACCTAACGACTTAGTATTTGAAGCATTCTGCATGCAGGTTGTGTATGAAAGAACTAAAACTGGGTCCTGCTGAGCAGAATGACTAGTTTAATTGCAAGACAACTACTTTTCTTCTCCAAATGTTTTAAAAATCATTTCAGTCACACATGCCTTTTATGTTTATGCAGAAATATTGAAATGTGTACAAAATCTTATATAAAAAGTTGTGTATATATAGGCTAAAAATACATACCACGTTGAGCTTTTCTGGGTACTTACGTGGAGCCCAGATGGTACCCTCCATGAGAAATATGCTCAATCTTGTACTTTGGACATGTACAAAAGGAGATGTTTAAGATCATCTAGAAATACAGACTGTGATTCAGCTGCCTAACCACAGGCATCTTTTAACTTTGAGAGGGGTCTCCTGTCTGGATTCTAGCTGCTGCTCCAAAGAAGCAGAGGTCTGAGGCAAGTCCTCCGTCATATCTGCCAGTGCTTTATGGGCATCTCAGGTAAACCCAGGAACCTCACATGAAACGAGGCACCTATATTTAGGCAACGGAATCAGACTGCAGATATCGACTGGTTCACGAGGCAGAAATATCCATTATAGTCAATAAAATCAATGGAGCTGAGAGAGTTATTCAGCTGACCAGCCGCTAGTGTTTATTTAGTTCAACATGAGCTGAATGGCTCACCTGGCTCCATTGACCACATTGGCTATATCCTCACCAACTACCAGGAGCTGCAGCTGTAGATGTCTACATGCAGACCTCTATATTCAGGAGTCTTGGGGCTCAATTCAGTTGCTTACACATAGAAGTTCAGTGGTCTTTTATATGCTCCAGGGTACCTGAGACAGCTGCACAGATCCCACAAACACAATGTACATTGTGTAAATTCAGTTTGGGACATTCTGTGTAAATTCTTCTCTGTCCTTTGCTTGAATTTTTTTCTTTTTCTTTTGTGGTTTTTTTTCTGTAACCTCAATGTCCTTCCACTATTTGACTGTAAATGAGGGATAATATCACTTCTCTAAGGTGCAGAGAACAGTTATACTCAAGATTGCAAGCTATTCCAATCATGCCGCCAGAAAAAACATGTCAGGAGACTACTCTTCAGTTTTTGTAGGTATTAAAGAAACAGGAGTTTTAAAAAGGACATTTCCAAAATAATGTGCAGACATCTACCGTGAAATACTAATAAATGTGAAGGAAACTGAAGGAGTGTAGCGAACTGCTGTTTATAAAGTAACTGAATAGCTGGAATAGGATTTTCTTTCATGTAAAACTGTATTAAAGGCACAAAATAACTTTTAAAAATACTGCTTTGTATTTAAAATCATACAAGTAATTTTGTTTTTCATATCACTGAATCGACAAGGATCTTCACCATGATAGTATTCGTTTTTAAAATCTCTGAGAAAAAAATAGTATTAAAGAGTAAAATAAAAGGTCAATTTTTATAAAGCAACCAAGTGCTTCAATCATGAATGAGAAGAAAAAACAAAGAAAGAAAATAATGAAAGGAAATACACACTTGCCAAAAACTAGAGAAACCAATAAATTGCTATCTCTTGCTAATTCCTCCTTAAACACCAACTGTACAGACCATCAAGACTGAAAAATTAAAATAAACAGGGTCATGCTGACCTTAAGGCAAGCAACAGACTTAATTACTGCAACAGACAATGATGAATCATACTGAAGCAAACCTCCCATTCCTTTTCAAGAGAATGTATTATTAATCAGACACATTGTTTTACAACTGGTGCAACCTATGCCAGAAAAAGTCTTCATTTTCTCAGTGCACAATGGGAGCATTTCAGAATGTCTCAACTGCTTCTCCATCGCTCGGTAACCGAAACTGTTGCTGCTTTTATATCTCACCCACATTTCATTTTTATTCATGCACTGCACAAAAGCACCCACTACTTGTTCAGTCATGCTGTACCTGTGTAAAAATCTTAAATGAATGTTCAAAGACCATTTTTTAAAAACTTAAAAGCTACAGCCTGACTGATACTTCTGTAGCTATTAACAGCTCTAACTGTTCAAAACACTTCCTTAAGAGTGTTCCTTCATCTCTAGTAATTGTCATACTGGCAAAAAAACCTCCAAACCTCCAGGCTGAGTAACATCCATTTGAGTGCTTAGAAAAACAGCTCTTAAGAACCCTAAACTTTCTTCTCTCTCATTGTGCAAGACCTCATATGCCAAGCCATGTGATGCAGGACACTGTACAGTACATTGGGTCAGGAGACAAGATGCAACACCATTTTTACCTGGGGAACAGACACATTACATTCTGTTGTGAATGTGAACTGAAATTAATTGAACAAATTTTGTGCTCAGTGTGTGTGATTTGATACGCTTGTGTTAACCTATTACCTACCTATCTTCAAAGACAGTAATGGTGTTATTCCTCTGCAAACTATTAAAGATACTTATACAATTTCCACTGTCATTGCCATGTTTTGTACCTATTTCCCAATGAGTCACAGATATATGTTCCCAACCCCTATACCCTCTTGGGAGGGAGTCGTGTCCATGTGTACCAATAGATGGCTTTTTTTCATAGTCAATGAATCAGAGAGAAATACATATCTCTGCTTGTAAGCAAAACAAATATATCACAGCTCAACTACACACAAAACTGTTGTACTACAACACAACTTTCTATCAGACCCTCTTACTTTAATTACTAGGAATCATTAGAGTTTTAATCTCTTTAGTTTATCTTGGTTTTATATACATTTTTCATAAGAATTCTATTATCTGGTCACTTGATTGATACTAAAGATCTTAGTGCTCCATACTGGATGCATTAATTGAGAATGCTCACAAAAGCATAGTTTTCAATCTCACTTAAATAAAAACTGTGCCTTCTCAGTTTTGAGAAGCAACAGAATCTTCTGTTTCTCCTTCCTCAGATGATGGGTTATGTGTCATAATTCCTGAACACTTCAGTGGTTAATAACATCACACCCAGAGAACCACAGGGAAGTAAGGTTATGTTCTTCCTTCATTTTACTGATGGGAAATTACAATCTGAAGTGATATTAGCATAGCTTCTGTGAGCACCTGAATCCCTAATTACAACTGAAATCCATGGCAAGTAATGTTATCTATATACTTTTAAGAGTCTGGGTTCAAATATTTCAAACAAAGTCACACAAGAACTGTGAAAAAGCTCAGATCTGAGTGCAGCTTTCCTGGAATACCTCTCTGTACTGGATCATCATTTGTTCTAGTATCTTATTAAATATTTACCTGTTTAGCTTAAATGCTGGTAGATGTGTGGAGTTTGGAGGGTGTGGAAGAGTTAATCTTTCAGTTTCTGTAATTCTGCTTAGAAAGCCTAACAATATGGCCATGTAGAAAGAGTCTTTGAAGTAAGTTTTCCAATAAAAAGTAGATTTTTTCCTTATTTAGGTAAATGGTGCTAGAAATTCCCTGTAACTTCTCAATTATTGTAAGCTATAGATGAGGAAAAATAAAGCATACAGCTTTCCTGTCTCCTGTCATCTTCCTCTATAGTTTCTTAATTGATCTGCAATAAGAGTAGAAATCAAAACCCAGTGAGATCAACAGGCTTTGGGTCAAACCCGACATTCTTTTCAACTGTTTCATGAATTATCTTGGATGTTAACCAGAATTTCTGATGATATTCCTTCATTAAAATATTGTACGTTCCAGTGAAAACTCAGCATCATATCAAACTTTCTATAAGTATTACAGAAATTTAAGAAAAGGTTATCCTCTCTAAAGCATTTAGTTAGTTATACAGCTAGCATCTTACTCCTCTGGTTTGCTAAGCTCTCCCAGTTACCAGTCACATGGCTCCACTAGAAAACAGAACAGATCCTGCAAATTTTTACACTGAAAATTACTCACATCTACAAATGTTAACAGTACTGGAACAATGTAACACTGAAACAATACAAAATTACAACGTCAAAAGATTAGTAACTCTCAAATAACCATGCAAGTGTTACCTGCTCTGGGTGTTAGCTATGCCGGAGGTACAGAGACTCTCAGTGTGACTCCAAGCAAAGCCAACTTAGACCTCATACGATCTATCAGGTTAAGTATAGACCATGTAACCACAGTCTTCAGGTCTATTCCTCTACTATGGGTTGTACAGACAGGTTCTGCTGAACTGAGTGTCAATACAGAACTATTCTAGCTGATACTATACTGTGTTAGACTGCATTGCAGTCTCCACATTAATTTCTCATCACCCAGCTATCCCAGCCCCACCTTATCTTCTTTAATGGGGAGTTACCTGTGGAATAAAAATGAATAGGCCAATAATCCAAAGATGCTGAAATGCTGCAGTCATGAGCTCACAGTAGGTTTTAGGTACCCAAGTAGACGAGCAAGATAACAACAGACTCTTTTGAATACTAGTCCTTTGAAAATTACTTAAAGACTCTATTAAAAATGTTAATATCAAGCAACTAAGAAACAATCCTTGTTTTCATCCAAGGAAAGGTGGGTAGGCAGCTAAATTTGCTTTCATTTGCATCTGGAAGACTAGGGAACAAGTTCCAGCATAAGAAACAGGATATTAATTGACAATACAAATGCTGACTCCCTCTGCATCCACGATCTGTAGGGCTGCTTGTAAACAATCTTAATGCTAGCTGCCATTTGGTAAGGCCTGTAAATGCACAGCTGAAGAGCAGCCACCGGAATCGAGCCCAAAAGCAAATATCTTTACGTGTGAGTTCAGAAAGCCTGTGAAAATGGCTTACACAAAACTCTTCACAGAGTAAATTCTAGCAGGTGGAGACCCAGCTGTTGGTGCTAATAATAGTAAAAATGAAGGTTAAGCATTACTCAGCTCAGCATGCCTCCTCCAGCCCTGCTGAAATATCTTCTTCCCTTTCCCTAGAGATATGACAAGAGCAGATGACGCAGATATGGTCAATTTTACATAACTGTTTGCTGAAAATGCCAGAAGACAAGTATAAAGGATTCCATATTTATTTTAAATTTCACATTGCATGAACCAGTTTTACAGTACCTACCTCGTTACCTAGGAAAGTTCTGTAGCTGACAGTGCAGTTGCTTGTACATGGAGATTTTTCTGACTTTTTTTAAAAATCAAAACAGGTCTAGTATTTGAAAATAGCATAAAACAGTATTAGCAGGCTGGGAATCCAGCTGCCTCTGTTTTTTCATTACACAAAAATGAGATGCAGTTATATGGAGGAGCTATGGACACTATTTTGCAAACATTGTGTCCTTTTTTTCACATTCTCTTCTTGAGAATCAATTCATCATTACTGTAACTTTTCTCATACCTATTTCAAAACAGCACAGGCATTTAAACAAGTTTTGCCTATCAATTAACCTCAGGCAAAAAATCAAAGGAATTATTTTTACATCGTTTTCTCATATATTAACAACACTGTGCTTTTCAGCTGAGTACATAAGTTATCAGCTGTGAACAGTTTGAACAACATGAAAATACTTTCATTATCCTATCATCATATAAATTTTAGTGCAGTTTCCAAGACCTCAAAACTTAGCTTTTAACAGAATACTGAGTGCCAAATTGCAAAGGCAAATCCTACAAAATCTATTTTAACTTAACATTCTCCACATGCAAAATTTGGTGCTGAAATAGCATTGCAACTATATATGATGGTGTTGACTTTTGGAAAAAGAAGTCAAAATTTTAAAAAGTAAGCATTTATTACAAAATGACATGATTAAGTATAACGTTTGCTCTTCTATCCTCAGAATTTATCAAAAAGCAATTCTGGACTTAAGTCTGCCAGAACGATATTAAATTCTTCAACAAAATTAGAACTCAATTTGACAAATGTGTGATTTCTGACATTATGCTGAAAGCAGTGTTAAAATCTACCGTTTTTCACCACCTCATACTACAGAAAAGAAGCTGGAGCGAAAGAACACTGTCATTATGACATTTTTGCCCTGTTTGACATTTTGTCTTGCTCTGGTTTGAAATCATTATTGCATGTTATATGACACATACACAAAAAGTATTAGTAGGAGAGGCAATCCAGAGCAATAGATCTATAAAAAAAGGAATACAAATTACAAGTAGTAATTTTTCTTGCCATAAAAAACTTACAACAGCACAATGGCAATTATAAATTACATAATGACAATCACATTATCTCTCTCTCTGTTGTACATATATGTTGTATAATCCTAATGATTATGGTGTTTACATTTGTAATTACAGTGATCAAATAAAATGGCTATTAAGAATTATTTTGGTGTACCTGAAATTATTTTATACTCCTATAGTAAAAAAGGGCCTAGGACTTCAGTGTCTTGGTTGAGAAAAGCAATCTCAGCAGTGTATTAAATGACTTTCTTAGTAACTTCTAACATTTGAATTTTTTTTTTTGCTTTCAATAGTAAGCAAAAAAACCAAATCAAATTTTAAGAATTAAGAGGAAAGGAGCCAAGACCAAAACACAAAACATGATTATGCCACTGGATATATCCATAATCTGCTTATACTGGAGAGCACTGTGTGCACTTTGGGTACACTGTGCTCAAAAAGGACACAGGAGAACTTGAAAACATTCAAAGAAAGACAAGGAAGACCGCAAGGATTAACAAGCTTCAGGACTATCTAGTTGGCTGGGATTGTTTAGAACAGAAAAGAGGTGACTTAGAGGCATATGCTAGAAGTTTACAAAATCATGACATCAAGAGTGCATAAGGACAGACAGTTGAAGTGCTAAGGCTTGGAAAACAGGCCCAAGCCAGAGTTGACCTATAGATGAATCCTGTATATTTTATAACTGGTAACCATTGTGCTAGTAGGTATTGTGCTAGGTTATAACAAACCACCTATGCTGATGTAAAAAGTGCGAAAGTGTTGAAGTATCGATGCCTGAACAACAGGCCCTGAGCCGAAGCTGCTTAGTATATAATCATTAACGAAGTATGTATGCTCATTAGTGAAAGATGTAATTAGACAGAATATAATCAGTAGTGAGGATGAAATGCTGAGAGAATGTATCCAACTTTCCTTTCGTAGCCTTGTTCAAGGCTGAGAAACCGAGTATTTGGCCTTGTTAGAAACAACTTTGGTTCTCCCCCCCAAGCCCTGCCCAGGCTTTGGGTGGAATCCAACAGGAGAATGAAACCAGATGTTTCCGCTCAAAACAAAGGTGCCAGTTATTCTGGCTTACTGATTTTTAGTATATAAGGCTGGACCCTCTTGCTGCGACTACGCGGTGGACACACCGCGTAGGATTTCCCACTTGCCGGGAAAGGTTCTCCAAATCCTCGCTGTAACCGGGTCTCTCCAGCAACTGCAGATCTGGATGATGGTAATGTATGCAAGTCATGATGTATCCTTCTTAACACTATTCTCTCTCTCATGTAGTAATGATTTGATGCATTACCCTGTATTTTCCTATTGGTTTGCTTTAAGTGCATTATTCTGTCTTTTCTTACTGCATGTTTTCTGTATTACTCTGTTACATTATTTAGTTATCCCCAGTAAAATACGCCTACTCTTTTCACTCTGGTGTCCGAGTTTAATTGGTATTCTTAATCAGCAAAACAATAGTTCACTCTATCTTCAACTATAAAAATTAGGACACCCTCTCATTTATATTATTTTTGATGCCATTATTTTAGATGGTTGATAGTGGTTCATATTTTTCAAAAAAGCTGGGCATTGCTCCCACATTTGAGTGTTATCATTATACATTGTCCCTGCAGCAGAGAACAGTCTCTCATGATCAAGAAAGATTTAAAAGAACAGAGTTCATGTGACTAGAGGGAAGAAAGAAATAGCACTCTAAACAGACAGCATGAACAGTACAAAATGGTATGTCTCAAATACCACAACTGGACATAATGTACCGATTGACATGTTAGGAGCAAGCTTTTATGTAACAGCAAAATTCTTTCCTTAAAGGGCTGACTCTTCCACTTCTGCCAGCATCCATTTATCCTGTAATTTGTATAAAAGCAAAATTCTTTGCTTAAAGAGGTGGCTCTTTCACATCTGCCAGCACCCATTTTCTCTGTAATTACTCATCCAGCATATTTTACACACACATATCACTTGTTCAATAGCAGTAAACGTTTCTTATAAAAGACAGTCTTTTCCCCAGGCACTTGATAAAGGCTCTTTCAGAAAAATATGTATCTTAGCTTTATGGTATAATTTGAAAGCATGAGGAAGATGCATTCAGAAATGTTAGCACAAGATCAGCAGGCAACAAGCTTAGACTTATAATTAAACTTTGAAAATGACAATTTTCTTTGATTCTGAGCAGGTCACTTCACCTGCCCACCACAGGGCACCCTGGTCCCACTACTTTGTCCCATATCTCTGGTTTGGGGAGGCTTAAGATTATCCTAATTTGTTATAACACATCCTTACATTAATGTTATGATCTCAGCTTTTGTTTTCTAAACCTACATATAGTTTCTCACTGTAAAAGAGAGATGATTCTACTTACTGAAAACATAGTGAAAGATTTTCCTGGAAATGCTTTGGATTCCCAAAGTACTGCCTATTTTGTAAACACTATTACATGACTTTCAGGAAACAGCACCACATTAGAACCTAACTTTTGAAGAATAAAGAAAACATTGTATTAAAGGTACCCAAACAGTAGCTCTATGACAGAATATGGGATGAACTACATATGAAGAATTCTACAGAACTTATCCCATGTAGGGAAACATCTCCATAAATACTGAGGAATAATCATCATGACTGTTGCTTGTCTACCAGCTGTCTAAGACTCAGGAACATGATCTCTGGCTAAAGAAGAGTATGAGTCAAGCCCACAAGGAGCCCAGGTCACTTTCAGCTAGAAATATTATTTTTCTTCATTGTCTCCTGAATAAGAAAAGTGAGAAACAACTGGTTCACACAATTGCAAACCCTACCCCTACTAGAATTCTGTTATCAAAGTCCTTCCTCTTCTTCTAACACTGACAGGTAACTTTTTTCAGTGCTTGACATCATGGACTTAGAAATAGTATATTATCATCTTTTCCTCATCATCTTCTGCATTCAGTTAACAGTCTATATACTACATGAATAGCATCTTCCTATTAAGGTCCTTATTCTTTACCAGGCTAGAGCTCTATACAATGTTTTCTTATTGAATAGGTTTTTACTTTATAAGCAATTTTGAAGCTTTGCTTCCTTCAAATAAATTCTGCTTATTACCTTCTTAATTTTTTCAGACAACAGTGTCCTAGTATGCTATTAAGAAGGTTTTTTTAAGCAACAACTATATCCCAGTGATGGATAAATCAGGTGGGTGGGTACTACCTGTACATACACAGGTATCAACATGTATACACACACACAGAGTTTTATGTGTCCTCAGACTGAGGCTTAGTTACCAATGCATAACATGACACTTGTTTACACAGTAGTTTCCTCCACCAGTTGACATTCATTGCTCTCCTTGCATGACCTCACAAGAATATTGCACAAAAGGCAAAGTCAAAAGATGTCCTTTACGCAATAACATAAGTTTTAGTTATTCCTATTAGTCACTTTTTCTCTATACGTCACATTCAACAGTCCTTAGTGGTTGACTCTGTAGAAAGGAGTTTATCAGAAGACCCATACAGATGAAGCCCCTGTCATTAGTGCTACTCAAAAAGGCAGGCACTCCCATTCATGTGAGGTTGCAGTTTCACAGCAACCCCATCCCTTTATCAGCTACATCCAAACAGGGAATGTCACTCATTTGCTATGTCTGTATTGCTAAATAAAACCGGGACACAGGTCATTCTGTGCCATGCCCATGCTAGTTTTCTTGGATACATGTAGTGCCCTATGGCTTTGTGGACATAACCATTACATGTGGTTTGAGCCAGAATTTTAATCAATGACAGTGCTGTGTTGCAAGTCATCATAGTGATGCTTTCACAATATGAAACTGAAGGGCTGCGAAAATGTTTTAGTGGGAAAAAGCCTGCTGGGACAGTATGTGAGGTCCATGCACATTGGGAATAGTCCCTGGCGCATGCCATTCCCAGCCCAGGCACTGTCTGGAAGACTATTAACTGCCAAAACTGTACCAGGAACCACTTTAATCACAAGTTCCAGTTCTCAGGCTCACCACAAGCCATTTTATTTAGCACTGCAGATTCTGCGTTCAAGTCCATGTGCATCCTGGTCACAGTTTTCCCTTCTTCGTCCTACTTTCTCTGATTTCTTTTCTATTCACTGTCTTTTCAAAACTGTTCTCTCTAAATGCCTTTCCCAAAAATTATATACACACTCCACTTCCATCTACTTCTCCATTCCAAGAATTTAAATGTACAGCAAAGAAACAACTAATACTGACACTTACACACCATTAGGCTTTAAAATTATCATTGTTATGAAAAAGAAAGTTGCATTTTGAGACTGTGTTGCAGACCCAAAGGCACTATACTGGTTGTATTGCAGCTGCACATATACCCATGCAACCATGAGAAGAGACATCATTTTCTTTACCTTTAAACTACATAGACTAAGTAAATACATGAGCAAGTTGAGTATCTGCCTTTTTCATATTAGTAAAGCTTCTACATCAACTCCCGATTTTCTGTGGATTGTCCAACCTGTGATTTGAGTCTTGTCTTCGCTCCATGCCTTTGGTTACACACAACACCACAGAGGGTAACATGCTGCTCAGACCACTCAGCAGCAAAATTCTTCAGGCTATGCCCATTCTCCTCACAAACAGGTTCAAGTTTTTCATGTGTATTCTTATTAGTTTGCATATTTTAAACTGCTTTCACTTCATCTCTGTTACTCTGTCCCATCATTATGCAGTATCAATGAGAACTGACTGTACAATGCTAGCTCTTCATTTTTTGAGGCAAGTCAGACTGGACAAGAGATTCAGCACACATTAATAAGAACAAAAAAAATATGATGACAAAACAGCCTGAGCAGTCTCTCACTAAACTACATTAATCCTGATTTTATGTTTTTCCTAGGCATAGTAAGAGAGTTATTTTAATTTCATTTTAACGTAAAACAATTTCAAGCATCTAAACAGCTAAATAATAACAAGCCTCATTTTAAAATATAGCAATTAAAAGAACCCTGTTTTTGCAGGGGAGCTGATACAGTTTGCTGCAACATCATCTGAACTTATGCTGCAAATTCTCTGAGCACAAAACCTGTATTACCTAGCAGCACTTACTTTTCACTCCTTTTCAGATTACTCAAATTCCTGTGCACTCTCCCATGGTACATAATAGGTTCCCCATCTCATGCTTTCTGATAAATTTGTAACAGAATTTAAGACCTCAGATATCAATACATTTCTAGTTACCCACAATCAAAACTCTCTTCTGAAAGACGATTAGATCAAAAACTTGCTAAACACCATAGGAGACTGCTTTCTCAGAAATTATTGTAAAATTCAAGTTTAAGTGTTCAATCTAACTGTACCATATCATACGCACCCATTTTTTACATGTGACGTAGTTCAGAAGTGAAATTTAAACCATTTTCTCATGATGAAAACAAGCATATGCATAAGACAAAGTGCTATGGATAAGCATGGGTAGTCAAACATAAAAAACAGAAGAGAAGAAATAATAAAAGCAACCCATTTCTTCATTTTAGATTTGTTGCATGATAATTCCAGTGGCTCCTCTACTTCTTTTATCAGGAGAAATAGTGAATCGTAGAATAGTTTGGGTTGGAAGGGACCTTTAATGGTCATCTAGTCCAACCCCCTGCCATGGGCAGGGACACCTTCCACTAGATCAGGTTTCTCAGAGCCCTGTTCAACCTGGCCTTGAATTTTTCCAGGGATGGGGCAGCTACCACCTCTCTGGGCAACCTGTGTCAGTGTTTCACTACCCTCATTGTAAAAAATGTCTTCCTTATATCTAGTCTAAATCTACCTCCTTTTAGTTTACCATTACCCCTTGTCCTATGGCAACAGGCCCTGCTAAAAAGTTTATCCCCACCTTTCTTATAAGCCCCCTTTAAGTACTGAAAGGACGCAGTAAGGTCTCCCTGGAGCCTTCTCTTCTCCAGGCTAAACAACCCTAACTCTCAGCCTTTCTTCACAGGAGATGTGCCCCATCCCCCTGATCATTTTTGTGGCCTACTCTGGATCCGCTTCAACAGGTCCATGTCTGTCCTGTGCTGAGGACTCCAGAGCTGGACACAGTACTGCAGGTGGGGTCTCACGAGAGCGGAGTAGAGGGGCAGAATCTCCTCCCTCAACCTGCTGGCCATTCAGCTTTTGATGCAGCCCAGGATGTGGTTGGCTTTCTGGGTTGCAAGTGCACATTGCTGGGTTATGTCCAGCTTTTCATCCATCAGTACCCCCAAATCCTTCTCAGCAAGGCTGCTCTCAATCCCTTCATCCCTCAGCCTGTGTTGATACCAGGGGTTGCCCCAACCCAGGCGCAGGACCTTGCACTTGGCCTTGTTGAACCTCATGAGGTTCACATGGGCCCCCTTCTTCAACTTGTCCAGGTCCCTCTGAATGGTATCCTGTCCCTCAGGTGTGTCAACCACACCACTCAGCTTGGTGTTGTCTTCAGACTTGCTGAGGGTGCACTCAATCCCACTGTCTATGTCACTGATGAAGATATTAAACAGTACTGGAACCAATATGGACCCTTGAGGACCACCACTTGTCACCGATCTCCATCTGGACATTGAGCCATTGACCACTACCCACTGGATGAGACCATCCAACCAATTTCTCATCCGCTGAACAGTCCACCCACATCAAATCCATATCTCTCCAATTTAGAGAGGAGGATGTTGTGGGAGACTGTGTCAAATGCCTTAATCAGTGTTTCCAGTACAATTTCTTATCTTTCATTACCTTCTAGACCTCCTAGAATTTCTGTTCTCTCTCCCCATGCTTTCCAAAGCTGAAGAATTCTTGCATGTCCAGTCTTTCCCACAGAAACTCCCCCATACCTCCAGACATCCTTGTCTGCATTCCAGGACTCCTCTGCCTCTACTCTAAGACCAGAACAGTACACATTATTCAAGATATGGGTAGACAGCAGGTTAATACAGTGGCAAAATACTGGTTTCCTTTTTTTCCTTTCTTCTCCTCTTAATAATTATAAATTTTTTACTTGCCTAACTGCCACTGAGCTTTGACCTAACAACTGTAAAGCCTGTCTCTTGAGGGAGAACAGTTAATTCAGATCACATCACTATGCATGGACATTTAGTTGCCATATATATTAGTTTTCATTTTTTTATAACACTAGACATTAGGTATCATTTAATTACTAAGTCATTAATTCTACTCTAGAATTAGTGATGGAAATCTACAATGTCTGACTTCCCTTTACAACAGTTAATGACTTTTCCAGCAGCTCTTGTAATTCTAATTAGGCTTCTCTAGACTGAACGATGTAGAATGAAGGCCAGTACTTAAAAATGGATTTTTTTAAAAAACATTTTGACAGACAAGTGATCTACAGCAGATACAGAGAAACATCAGAGACAGGCCAGCCCATCTGAACTTGAAAAAGGCAATTTCTGTGCTTCTAAGAATGTCAAATTTTAACTGCCTACTTCAAATGTCAACATTTACAAATGTGTACAAGCAGATGCCAGAAGAGGGGATCCATTCTCCCATAGCACAAATTCTAAAGAATTTTTTCAGTACTTTCTCCAGTTTGTGCAGTGAGTACCTCTCCCTTCTGGGCTAACCCAAGCCTTCATGCCTCTTATTTTGTGTGGACACAAGTATTCATATATGGAAATGTTAAGTGGGATTAGGGCATGACCTAGCTGAAAAAATGATCTATTGCTTTTTTTCCTAAACTGATTTTCAGCCAGATCAGTCCCTTAAACTATTTTACCATATAGCCACATGAATGCATATGCTACCTATGCAGCTGTGCAACTGTTGTGGGAATGAGTGGCCAGCAGCAGCAACTGCCTAAGAGATAATGGCCACAGTCATTAGGAGTATTATATAGCAAACATATTTTTTAAAATACATTTTTAAATGGCACTGGGGAAAGAAAGACTGTTCATAAATTCATATAGCACAAAGTTCTGCATGAGTGTCCAGTAGAGATAAATAGGCAATTCTGTAAACCTCAAATATGGTCTGGAAACCTTTATGAGAGAAATTACATTTTTCTCTTGTTTCCTTGACTTCTGTCTTCTTATCCTTACTTATAAATAATGCATCCGTGACACAACAGAATATGCTTTCAGCTGGCAAAGAGCAGTGACCTATTCATTAGCTAAGTCTGCTATCTAAGCCACTGCTGAAATACAATACCTGTAGATGTGTATTATTTCTGATAAAAATTTAAATTCTATTCAATCTATCTATCTATTTAGCCACAGGATCAGAATTTAACTACAGGATCAGGATCTCACTTCTGCAAACACTCCCCTTTTGTGTGGAGTTTGTCCTTCTTCGCTCATTGGAAATGTTCCCTTGTGTAAAGCTAGGGACACAGATGTTTGCAGAATCAAGATGCAACTATGAGAAGAAAAAATGCAGGTGTAGTAAGAAAAAGGATAAAATATTATAGGAGATGCAATACTTTGTTCTCCATGTTTTTCTAAAAGTAATATTATATATTATAAAATATATTAACTATACAATACACAAGCTGCATTATCAATGTTCAAGATCCATACTCTGAAAGTGAAAAGCATTTACTTTGGACTCAATGTAGCAATGAAAATGAATACAATCATCTAGCCTCTCTAAGGTCACTCAGGCATGCTAGCAAATCTGTAGCTCTTCAACTTCTTTACTAGACGAGGACATAGGAAGGTAAGTAATGGTGAGTCATCAGCAGCCCAGAATAGCAGTTTTCAAGTGCAATATCCGTCCAAATAAATAACAATTATCCCAGAACATCTGTTACTTGTTATTAAGTTTAGTGTAGCAGCAGTGATACTATTATACATGTTCTTCTAGTTAAAGTTAATTCGTATGTTTATATCAAAGTTTTCTCTTCAGTCCTAAATTACAATAAAATGAAATATGGTACAGAAACAAATTCTCCTTAAACAGTTTAATTTCAGACTTTTGAAAACACATTGCACTTACACTTTTAGCTATATTTAAAGATGTCACATAACTACGTACTGACAAATCCAAGCTCCAATTTCCTCTTTTCAAGAAAGTGTCATTGATTCAACCACAGGTTTTTACTTTTAATACTTACATTACCATTTGGCTTAACTATCTGATATTGAATTCATATAGTTTTATGACAATAATGCAATTATGTATATTGATGTGGCCTAATTTATTAGTAAAGATTTCAAGTATATTCTAGTTAATAATAAACTCTTAGCAAAATGTGTGCAGCAATGAATCTTAAGAGCCAGTTTTATTAAATATTCCTAAAGACTGATTCATAGTCAGAAATTCTACTTAGCCCTCAGTCCTGCAAAGAATTTTTACATTGTGTCTACTTAGTTCAAGAATGACAACAGTATTGCATAATGACAGAGGCACTGTCATTGGTTCTGAATCAACAAAAACCCCAGTTAAGTTCCCAGGAATCACAAGCACAGGCCCATTTCTAGTCTGACTTCCTCTCTGTTGCTACCTATTTTAGGCTTAATGACCTCTCACATGCCTGGGGCCCCAGACTATTACCCTGGTTGTTCACCACTAAAAGTTCCAATATCTGATCTCTAAAAAAAAAAAAAAACCAAAATTACAAGGAGCAAACTATTTTTTGCTTTTGCACACGGGCAATTACAGAAACTACTCAAACCTATTTTCTCATAACATTTTCAGAATAGATTTTTTTATTGCATTTAGCACACAGAAACAGCTTAGCAATGGTTAGTCCTTCACCAGTGTACAAAAGGGTGAACAGGCAATACAGGAACTGAATTGTATTAGGTACAGGCTTTGTTTTGGTACTGTAACTTTTATTTGTTGATAAGGAAAGCAATCCATCTTGAAAATGATGGCATAGCTCTCCCAGACATCAAAGACAACATTTTAAGCATGAATTGCATCAAATATCAGCTCATTTTTTTACTTAAAAAATACCTCAGTACATACAACCCATGAATAAAAAACTTCTTTGCAAGTGTTAAAAGAAAGGTGGAGTTTTTATTTTGTTTTCTCATAACTGTTCTCCATAATACTTCAGAGCAGGCAGAAAATGAATTCTTTAAAGAGTAAGGTCTCATTACATATACATTATGAAGAAACATTACAATTGATTCTTGGATGTGCAATGTATAATTTATAGGCTTGACTAATTTGCATTTTTAGAAACTAACAGATTGTTTTACTGGTTACTGCAAATGTTATTGATCCACTTTCTTGCTGAATTAATAGCACTAGCATAGGACAACTCGCTTTCTCAGCTTTCCCAATGTTTTCCTGAAAAGAGGCCCGTTACATGGCAGGGGGCAAAGGACAGGCCTAGATAACACTGTTTAGACATTTCTTTGATGTCCACAGGCATCATCCTCGACAACTGCCCACTAGAGACAAAAGAGCACTCTTAGGCTGCTGGAAATCCCAGCCATTCTTCTCACCACCTTTTGATATCCCAAGGCTTCTATACCCTGACCTCTGCACTCTGACATCCTTATTTGAAGGATGGTCAGCCATGTCAAAAATTCTTTCCAAATTTAGCCAATAAAATAAAGATTTATTTTGCTTTTCATAATTGCCTTGTGTCCTAATGTACCAGTGGGAACACTAAGAAGATTTTACAACAAGAGAGGAAGGAAAAGTGTCAATGAGAAAAAACTCAATTTTCTGGTTTTGAAACCATTCTCAAACATCTACTTTCTTTCACAAACCACTCTGTCTAAAGCTTCATGATTATACCATCTTGTGCACATGTACCCTCAGTATTTCTACCTAGTCCGTGTCATACAGAATTCCACTTTTAACATGGAAATGTTGCTTGCTAATGTAATTTCACTCAATAAACGTGCACATTTTAAATGGTGCACATGCTGTAGTTTAAGGACTGATATCAATTTCTATATGTTCATATTTTAAAAAGAAATGCAATTTTAATGTTTTTCAAAGTGTTCTCCTCCCTACACATGGTGTGATTGATAATAGGATCATTTTCCTATTGTCTTCCAGAATATTTAGAGAAAACATTTTCCACCAAACTATCAGAGATGACCATGGGTACTTTTAACAAAGCAGTTTCATTTTCCCCCCTTCTGAGGGATTAAAATTGAACAAAATGGTCATACAGAAATAATACACATCTAGCCAAGACACTGGCCATCCCCTAACATCATTAACAACACAATACATTCCCTACAGCATTCAAACATTTTCTGCACAAGGTCAGCCAGGCAAACACCTACAGGAACACCCTACTCCCCTTCATTATTATGGGAGGTGCTGCTGAAAACCCACTCTAGATACGTGTAAATGAAATCACATATGTAAGTAATAATTCTAACAAGACAAACTTACTGATGATCACTAAGTATGAACAAATCTGGAGTTCAGCCAAAGTAGTGTCTATATTCGGTCTCTTGTGCTTTGACAATCACTTTTGTAACACACTGCTAAAATATCATCCTGCTGTGAAGTTCTGTTGCTGGAAACGAGGACAAAGACTGGTCCAAAATCTGATGGATTTCACAGTATACACTCTTCTAAACTAACTTTAATTTGAAAACATATGCCGAAGTGGTAAACTGTTTCACAATGATTTTTTTTTTTTTCAAACTAGCATTGATACAATTTTTTTCTACCCTGACACTATTCCTCCTAATTTATAAGTCAATGAGATATCAGTGATAACACAATAAAGCAAGCATACATGCCAACATTTTAAAAATAAAACTCCATAATTTATAATGCAAACACTGAATTTATAATGGTTGTTTTAAAGCCAATTCTAAATCACCTCATATTATCTATTCAGCTCAGCCAGTATTTATTTACTTTAATGTAGACATCTATCAGAAGCGAGCGAAACTGAATTCACAAAAGGAACAGTGTGATTAGAATAACCAAGAATCTTGACATCTTTAGAAACTCTCTCCTCTATATTAATTTACTATCATAAAAAATGAGGCATATAACAGCAAAAAGTAGAAAAGAGGGGAAAAAAGAGAGGGGTTTTAAGTTTTAGAATTCGAAAGTTCTCAGACAAAATGGTGATGATAGCCATACAAGGGCTGTTAGAATTGATCTTACTGGTTTTGGTGGGTTTTGAACTAAACCAGACCCTCAGCATTTTTGCTCAGTGATTACTTTTTGTTTTTTTAAAAATAAATTGCATGTCTTTAGACAGAACAGGGGACTTGACTCTCAATCAGTACAGAGCCCTCAGAGCACCTCCAGCATGAATGTGAAACAGATGAAGTTAAACCAGGGTGAAAAAAGGCTCTATGTTGAACCACAAGTCTGTAAATATTTTCATTTAACTGAATCCTGGCCATGGATAACATAAACTACACCCAAAGAGGCGACATATATACAAACCTAAGGTCATATCTACATAGCAACATGAAAAGACTTAAAAATCAGTGGGGTAAACTCAATGCACATAAGGCCATTGACAAATCTTTCATTTCTGGCAGTGTCCACTGAAAATATTACAATCACTTTTATAAAGGCTTGTTACTGATCTGATGTTGGAAATTATTCCCCCTTACAGTTTTACCCGCATCATTGCTCCTGTAAGCAATCCCCAACCCTTTTCAGTAAAAAAAAGTTAAAGCTGTTAAAATAATAGATCTTCACCATCCCCATTCAATTTCAAGCAAAACAGACCAGGAGCCATGCACGGGAGCTGCTCAGCTGGCAGAGTCACCTGTGATAACCTCTGACAGAAGTGCAATCAGGAGGCACTGGAGCAGTAACCTTCTTAGCCAGCACAGCTGCAGTCTGAAGAGGATGTGGGAATAAATCTTAGTAAAATACACTAGATTTTCATGTACATGCTTTATAGATGGCCCTGAGTGTAGGCAAACTCTATGGCTGCAGTTACACTTAATTCTGATGTAGGTAGAAGTTAAAAATTGAATATTCATTTGCAGTCCTGCTATTTGTCAGACTACTCTTTCTCCATGGTGTCAACTTCATTAGGAGCTGCCATACTTTCGTCACATAACCTAACAAACACAACCATGTAACCAATTTCTAATTGGATAGATCAAAAGATGTACCTTAAAAAGAAAAATGTATTTCATCCTGGATCCACAGAAGCACACAGTCGAAGAAACAAATCTCAGGGAAGCTTGCCCTGTAGATTAAGATCTCATTTGCAAAATTTAAAGGAATCATTCCAACACTTAGTAAGATTTAGTTTGAATTCAGGATAGCCTTTTTTCTTTAGAAAGTGAACACATTGCCAAAGAAACCAAATTACATGCAAAAGCAATGCCACTTAGCAGTGAAAAGACTGTGAAGCAGTATAGCCAATTTGAAATGGGGATAGTGCCATCCATAAAGTTTTGCTTTCTTGCTGCCATCCTACACGCCATTGCTTCATATCCAGATTGGCTTGTCAACATGACCTTACACCTCTACTGCTAAAAGCATCTGGCCCAGGAAGAGATGCCTGGCCTTTACATCAAGGGATGGAGAATCATTTGCGTTCACCCGCAGGATCATGTTCACATTATTTGATGCTTGGCCAAAGTGTCTTTGGGCCTCTGTTGGGCCTCCATGACCCTGACATAATTATTCGTGTGTGGTCTTTCCTCCAGTCAGTTTCATTCAATTATTATGCAGGTTGTATTGCAGCTTTTATCAGAGTGACATTTTTTAGCATGTGGTACATGAATCGGGATGTTGCATCACATTACACACAGGGTAAGAGACCTACTTAAAGAGTATTAGAAAATTGTGTGGGATTAAGAAAGTCATAAATAATTGTGTCATCCATTTTGCCCTAGTGGGAGCAGTCCTTGAAGCAAATTAGCCCCAAAACAATGCTTAAGTTATGTCTTGGAGGGAAATCATTGAAATACTGTAAAGGAGAACCCAAGAGAGAACACCATTCACACAGTGAACATCATCAGAGGACCAGAACCTGGGAATGAACTGAGAAGTCAAGTCACCTGCCCTGCTTGCTGCACTCTTTTTCATACAAACTGACACTCCCAGTTGCATCCCTCAGCTGCCTTTGGCTTTCTCTTGTGCATATGAAATGCTGGCTGCATAACAGAAAGAAAAGAACTAAAATAAGCATCAGTATGTGTCGGAAAACTTCACTGTATAAAAGAAAACAAGACACACACAAGAAAAGACATATACTAACACCTATAGAAGACTATACACAGTCACTGCCTTAGATTTTAATTTTAATTTTAATATTTTAATTAATGTGAAATTGAAAAAGGTAAACTGACCTTTTGAGATTGTAGGGATCCTTCAAAGCACAGTAATAATGAAATGGTAAAAATGCATAGGTATAATGAAGCATTTGCATTTTCAGGGATTATAAAGTAATGATCTAGCTTTTTAATAAGCACATCTTTTTTACAAAATATTGCCGTGTTAAAATCAGTAGAAGACTTACATTATATCTGGAGAATACTATAATTTTCTATGCACTTTAACTAACCAGCCAAACTGTAGATAAAAGCATGTATCTAATTTGATATATACGGTACATGGAATCATTGCCCTTCCCACATAGGAAGGCCGCCCATTAGATAGATATGGCATCCATACAAAAAACATCCATATGGATAGTGATGTTACGGCTTGATTACTCAGATGGATGAGAGCACAAAATTAATCAGATGAAGCGATATTCTAGATCATATAAAACATACATGAATTAAGCTATAAAAATACATGGCAGGAGCATAACAGAAAGAAGAATGATCAGTGGTGGAGCCAAAGATAGGTCCATTAAAGACTAGCAGGTCCATTAACCAAAGAGCCTTATTAACATAGCTATCTGAACTGGTATGAATAAGACCAGTTTTTGCATCAGCAAACCTACTGCCTGTTTAATAATCCCAAGGAAAAGAGACCTGACTGTACTTCTCTTCTATTCTGTGATCAGTGCTAAGTACATCTTCTCAGAAAACAGCAACGCTGCTTGTTTTCCTAGTTGTTCTCCCTATCATTTTTCTGAACAGGAGCCCTTTTTCTTTTTGATTTAAACCTCTGTATGTGACTGCTAAGTTGGAAAATGTAGGATTGTCAGTGTAAAGATTGCTTGTAGCTGAGTAGATGAAATTAATAGTTTGCCTTTCAACTCTCCCAGCCCACCAAGAATTGTACCAAGAACTGTTTCAAAACGTACTTACATATTATAGTATATGGAGCTTTAAAAAAAAAAAAAAAAAAAAAGAAGAAGATTATGAATATGTTTGATGGAAGAGGAAGCAAATGGCAGAAGAATCAAAGAAATGTAGAGCATGAGGTTGTAAAATGGAGACTGCAGTGAAGTCTTGGTGCAAAGTAACCTAAGGTCTCTTACTTCTTTATTAAAGTCTCACAGACAAAAGCTTTTAGTCATGGGCAACTACGACAAGAGCAGCTGATCAAGCATGCAGCTAGGCCATGGTAACTTACACATATATCCATAACATATGTTGTCTGTTTAGGCTGTAAACTCTTGTTTATGTATGTACTATTTGTAAAAGAAATAGTCTGTTGTTCAAACTGGGGGCGTGTGACCTTTGGCACACCAGTGGGCTAGCGCAGGCAAATGGAAGATACTCTATAAATGGAAGTTGTCATAATTTCACTCATTTAATGTTTCTGTTAATTTTATTGCTGGTTTAGGCATGTAGAAAAAAGGCTGTTTTAAGTTTAAATTCTAAGTTACAATACTATAAAATTTACAGCTGACTGTTCAAAGGTGGTCAAGATACAGTAACATTATAGGACAACTTCTATTTCATGTAGAAACAAAATCTGTCATTTTGAAGGCAAACTTCTCAAAGGCAAGATGACAAGATAAGGGCTCAGTAAATATAGTAAATGGGGTTACATCAGGCTGGCAGCCAGTCACCAGCGGTGTTCCCCAGGGATCAATTTTAGGGTCAGTGCTCTTTAATGTTTTTATAAATGAAGTGGACAAAGGCATCAAATGTACACTAAGTAAGTTTCCTGATGATACTAAACTAGGAGAAGCTGTGGACTCCCTTGAGGGTCAAGAAGCCTTATAGAGAGATCTGGCTAGACTAGAGAGCTGGGCAATCACCAGCCGTATGAAGTTTAAGAGCAAGTGCCGGATTCTCCAGCTGGGATGTGGTAATCCTGGTTATATGTACAAACTGAGAGACGAGAGGCTGGAGAGCAGCCCTGCAGAAAGAGATATGGGAGTCTGGGTTAATGGCAAGTTGAATGAATGAACAGTGTGCCCTGGAAGCCAAAAGGGCCAACCATGTCCTGGGGTGCATCAAGCACAGCACAGCTAGCTGGTCAAGGGAGGTGATTGTCCCGCTCTACGCTGCACTGCTGCAGCCACACCTCGAATGCTCTGTGCAGTTTTGGCACCTCAGTATAAGGACATCAAACTATTAGAGTATGTCCAGAGGAGGGTGTCCAAGACAGGGAAAGGTCTCGAGGGCAAGACTTAAGAGGAGCGGCTGAGGTCACTTGGCTTGTTCAGCTTGGAGAAGAGCAGGCTGAGGGGTGACCTCATCTCAGTCTACATCTTCCTCAAGGGGGGCAGCAGAGGGGGAGGTGCTGATCTCCTCTCTGTGGTGACCAGCGATAGGACATGAGGAAATGGAATGAAGCTGCACCAGGGGAAATTCAGATTGGACATGAGGAAAAGGTTCCCCACTGAGAGGGTGGTTGGTCACTGGAACAGGCTCCCCAGGGAAGCGGTCACAGCACCAAGCCTGTCAGAGTTCAAGGAGTGTCTGGACGATGCTCTTAGTCATATGGTTAATTCTAGGTAATCCCTGCAAGGAGCAGGGAGTTGGACTCAATGATCCTTATGGGTTCCTTCCAACTTGACATATTCTGTGATTCTACAGTATAGCTTCCTTACTGTATCCAGATTTCCTCTAAAGAGCTCCATAAGCAAGAAAGTGTACGGTATGATGGCTCTCCCACAAGTATTACATAAAAAGAAATGGACTTGCAAAGAGTCTGTTATCAATTTCTCCTGACATCACAGATAAACGTCCGTGAATCTACCACAGTTAATCTGAACCTGCCACACATGGCTGCAGAGCAATACCCAAGATTTATTGATTAATTCTGAGGCCTGGTACCAAAACTCAGTAAAAATCAGAAGGATCTAACCAGTTGTTCAGAATTCAGCTGTTCAAAGCTGTCAGTAGGTGTGCATTGCCGTGCTCTTTGACCTGGAGCAACAGTACACAGCATCCTCCTCAGTGGTAAGAATTAAAACAGAAGATTTACTGATATCAAACTGCACAATATTAAACCTCCTTGGTGATTTTATAACTCATGCCTAGGACGTAAGAAGATTGACCTCACTACCCTGAAAGCTGGATACTTAAAAATATTTTTTCATCTGAGCAACACCTAGACAAGCATCTCTAGACAAAAATAAATTTTCAACTAATTCAAAATTAACTTTCTAAACAATACTTTAAATTGCAAGAGGAAACACATTCTAATACACTGGGATTATATAAGAGACAGTAAATTCCACAATAATCCATCAATAATATTAAAACTACAAGTTGTCCTTGTGGAGCTGCACCCTCATTTCATATTGTGGAAGCCTATTTGCCCCTAGAGATTCAACTGCAGTATCAGTGGAAAGCCCAGAGCTTTCCAAACACCATCCCTCCGATTCTGCACCTGGATTTGCTTCACAGAATTTAAGAGGACTTTTCCAGGTCTTTGCAAGCTCTTCTAAATATAGAATGTGCACTGTACGTTGCTTTTTGCTCAGCCACCCTCTCACACGAGTAGGCCTGGTCGATATCTCATGGCACCCACCATGCTGGGCCATGTATCACACACATGGGATTAGACAAATGCTGCTGCCCAGGAAATACTCCTTCTAAATGGTCTTCAAATGGGGACCCCATGGTGAGGCAGAGTACTACAGTACATCACCAAGATTCCTCTCCTGCTTTTCCAGCATCACATGAATTTCAAAGCAGAAGATACATTATAATGCTGCACTGTAAGTGTGTAAGATGCTTGTATCATAGCTGGGGGGCTGGATATTGGGTCAAACGTTTATCTCATGCTGAGAAAACAAGACTTGGCTTATCCCCTTTCTTTTATGGCTCTCTTGCGTCAAGGCCCTTCTGAGCAGAGACATAATTACCACTGATGTGAAAACTATGCTCTTATTTACACAAAAGATGACAAATGACAAAAAATGTGGGAATATAGCAGAACAAGGTGGAAAACAGCAAAGTGTATAGCAACATATACACCTGTTGACAGAAGATTTTTAATTGAATAAAATTATAAACCTGAAAACTACTAAATCAGATATATTCTAGCAAGTCTGAACTGGCCAGCATCTAGATGCATTTTCTCCTCAAATGGGAGTGATAAGTGACTTTTTCACGGGTGGCAGGAATGATTGAGGCCAATTTACATCTGTATGTCTATGCATATCTCCACAGCATATTCATGCATGGGTTTTAAACAATTAGGCCCAAACCATTTATAGTTCCATCTATACAAAAATGCCACCGAGATACGGATCCCTCACTTAACTAAAGCATCCTTTCGATTGCAGTCAAGTCACAAATGTTTTCTTTAAAAACAAATGCATTTACAAAATAAATCAACCATTTCATTACCTCTGGGGTGAAAATAATGAAAACAGATGTCAGATTAGGATGAAACAATCTTTACAACTTTTTAACAACTTCAAATCGTTCTTGTGTTCAAAAACATTTTCACTACTGTTACTATAATTAACATCCTGAATTATTACAGCAGTGATATCTACATTTTTATTTACCACTCTATGCATATGGTTTGACCAGTTTGTGTACGGGGTATTACTTTGCTACTTTAATCTCTAGTTCATACAGAAACTGGGAGAGTACAGAGATTTTGAAAGCATGTGAAAATGTTGGTCCAAATCAGAAAAGACTATGCTTTCCTTTTTTAATGCACTAAACTTCTAGTTGATAGAAGGAAAACCAGTGCTTTTCAACCTGTCTGTATACCCATGCAAGTCCTCTTGCAGTTGATATATATACCCCATAGATGAGGACTTGTATGATAAAATCATAACAGAAGTGCAGTCATAATCATTAGAACATAGCTTATTATCTCAAAGCACTGTATAATGACACTAGAACTTCACAGGACAGGATCAGATCAATATTTTTATTTTAAATAAATGTTTATCCTTGGAAAAGGGATAGGATGGATATAGGATAGGTGGAAATAAAAATTTTCTGCCCCACAAGACAAAAATCTATGTATTTGCTCCCTCTCATAAAAACAGAAGACCTAGCCCCACACTTTCCTACTAAGGAGCTCTAAAAACTAAGACAGCTAGGTTAAAAACAGTTATTCATTTTGCAGGCAACCATGTAAGACAACAGAAAAAGTCTTAAAAGAGTCAATAAGTTAAGTATCAGGATAAATTCTCATACCTACAAGTACATCTTTGATGGCAATTCTTTGTCAGTCAGTACTGCCTATTTTTATAACTGTGATGATTATATACTTTCTACAAATAATTTTTCATTTCTATCTACTGCATAATTACATAAAATATGCCTCCAACATCATTACAGGTTGCTTTTAGTACATAAAGTACTGCTGTGCTATGTAGCTGGAGAAAAGGGAGAAACAGGATATTTCTTCATATAACACTCAATCAGTAGTTATATTTTACAGCATTATTTTCCAAGCTATACGATGTCTAAATGGCAATTTTCTTTCACTGTTTCTTCAGAAATACACCATTGGCTGTTACTTCTTAGACTTCTTTTATTCTTCACATAAACACTCAAGCATGAAAGGCAACACATGGATAATGGCAAATGAAGGCAAACAGAAAAGCAAACCAATGTTCTTTGGAATCCTTAGGTGTCATTAGAAAGGAACAGCTACAAATGTCTACAAACTGAGCACAAGTGACACTAATTTACTAAGGAAATTTAAATGTATCTCCTGACACAATCTGTGTAAGAGAAGTTTTGAAGAGTTAGTCAGATTTACAGACTGACTGAATCATTAACCACAGTCTAAGTGGAAAAAAATGAAATAATTTTCAGCTGTAGTTAAAGATGCAATGCTTTCCCTGTGCATGTGAGTGTAATACACAAATGCAGTCATGTTTTTGTGTAAGTAGGGATATTTGTATGTAGATTTTGGTTGTTGTTTAGATACACTAGCCTTTTATGCCCCTTCATGTAGCTTTTATTCACATGAAATAAACCCCTGGTTGTGCCTATCTCAGCTGAGAGTAAGTAAATGCTTTATTTTGTATGAGAGTGAAAAAAGGAGTGACAGATCACTTATCATTCACTGTGCAGACTTTGTATTCATTAGAAGAGCCACAATCAATAAGAACCAAAGGCAATCTTTCCCTAAAGATAATTATGCCCAGTATCACTAGAGTGTTTAGGAGTCTGACAGGCTTTCATTTATTAATAAGAATCACCTTTGAAAGTTTACAACTTCCTAATCCAAATTTGGCCTTACATAACACGTGCTGTAAAATGTTCCTGGTTTATTTTGTTATACAAAACAATACTGTTTTTCTAATGGTTACTTTGACATTGTGTAAGTTGCATTAAGTTTCATACACAGAAAAACTGCAAATATCAAACTGACTTTGCCACTTCTCACATTTTATAAAGCAATCTCTTCTGGGTTTTGGGGGGCAGGTGTTTTTTTTAAAGAGAAACTATGGAAACCCTTAGCTTCTTATACAGAATATGTCCTTTTAGTTTAACAAGTAAAACAGAATTCAAACGATTGTTTTTAACTTGCTATTTCACATTAGAAAACTCTTTCCTTAATTTTGTGCATATTATGCACAGTATTATTGAGGTTATAAAATCTCATCTAAGAGATTCTGAACTATCATATCCAAAGACAGACTCCCTCAACAAAGTCTTTAAATATAGACACAAATAGACAATAGATTTAAGACCTAAGTTAGAAGAAAATTTTTGAAAAACTATCTTCACAATACCAAGGAATACAGACATTTTTAACGCAAAATAAATTAAGCATTGCTTCAAAAACATTCTGGCTACCAGATATTCACAAAGCAAAGACGATCACAGCATAAGTGAAATTCCATCCCTAAATCATTCTGTTCTGCGCCTGTGCTTATAAGATCTTCTGTCAGGAGCTAATCTCACGTGACAGGCCTGATCCAAAGCCATTTGAAGTCAATGGAATGTCTCTTCCTGATTTCAGGGAGCTTTGCATCCAGCCCTTATAAACTTCAACAACAATACAGTTCATAGAAGGTTGTTTTAAGAGAACAATGGCTAACTATTGTCTAAGTAAAAAAGAATTTTAGCTTCAAATGGAATTTACCTGCAGTAGTAGATTTGTGTTAGGTTTGTTTTGTTATTGGTTTTTATGCACATAACACAGTTAAACCTTTCCAAAGTAAGAACATTCCATTTCTTTAGCAGAAGCCATAGAAAATCAAAACTGTAGTTAAATAAAAAAAAAAAAAAAAAGGCAATTTTGTATGTAACAAGTTCAGTTTTTCTAGAGAAATAAAAGATCACTTTTAAGGTCTCAGTTAATTTGAGGTTTTCTTAAACAGCTGTACATTAAGGACAAGATGGAACATGAGGTTTCAAAATATATCAGGCATTCCTGCAGTTAGCAAACCAAAAGATAGATTAAAATAATAAAACTAGTTGTGTAATCAAGGAGGGTAAGGTGACAGGAAAATAAGTTATTTTGGTTCTTCTTTTTCAATAAAAAAAACCTGATTCTCTACTGACTGAAGTCAATTTCAAAGCTAAAGCTGACAACTACCACACCAGATAAGCTGATCAAAGTCAAACTCTTATTTATTGTTTGAAAATAAGAACAGAACTGTAAGCCCTGAAACAGTAGTTAACATCATTGTAAAGACTGGTGAAAGAGAAGTTCCATTGCTGTGATGTGGCTCTTCTCTAAGAAAAATGGGGCAATCACGAAGTAGACCACTACAGAACCTGATGCTGAACCCATATACACTTGTACCAGTAAATTTACCCTGATGAAAAAGCAAATCAAAATCAGGTCCACCATCTCCAAGTTCCCCAAGGCAGCAGAGAATGGTGGTTGTAACTTCTTCATTCACACACCAAATCAACTCACTACAGCTATTTTAGTTACCTCATGTGGAGATGAAAACACAGAAACTTTCAATTAAGCACAAATACTCCAGAATGTCCATCTTTGGAGACTGATTCTATGTTTCAGAGTGAAAAAAAGACATTAAATCCTAAAGACTCTTATTCATAAGACATACAAGCCACTGTTAATTTTCTTTCTAGTTGGTTCAACATCTTTAACAACAAACTCTCACAGTACTGCCATTATTAGTTGATAATTTTCAGATGGGTCTATGAGGTGTTAGATAAAAACCAAGGTAGCTCATACCTCAAAAAGTAAAGTAAATGAGACAAAGCAAAAGGAAAAGGCAAGCATCAATTTCTCCAATGTACAGATGCTATATTTTCTGTCTCCTTCATCTAAGCTTCCAGTATCTGCAACTAAAAATAAACAATTCACTTTATAAATACGCCTAAACAAATTGCTGATTTTTTAGGCTGAGTGGATGAATCAAACATAATTACAGATTTCATTTCAGGCGAGTACAAAATTATATTGTTTTTTCTTAAATGAAATGAAACAGTATTTCTCAGGTCAAACAGCATACCTTGTCTTGGTATCACAAATATTTTCTTACAATAATTGTCAAACAGCCCATTCTGTTGACTCAAAAAAAAATTCCATTTGGGTGTTTTGCCTTTTTTTCGCCTTGTTGTTATTAAATGCACTTCTTAACTGAAACATTGCCCTAAAATGAAAAATCAAACTTTCATGTAAAAAAGTCAAAACAATATGCAGATTTTAGCTTTGCTTTTCATTTATATTTTTTTCTTCTGACATGCACAAATTAATGAATTGCTTTATTCACTCCAAAACTACATTTTGAGTAAATAAACCATTCATATATTTTGTTAAGCCTTATTTAGCCATGTATTTCAGGTATCAGAGCATTTGCTTTCACAGTTCTACCTTATTCTCTCCTCTTTCTACACAGGCAGTTGGGACACAAACCGCCCGCTGCTGAATATGGCTAGCTGGTATCCTGATCCTCACGGACCTGATCTGCTCCCCTCTTACTCCGTTCGTGTTGCTGCTGCTGCTAATACTTCCTTAGCCTTCAGGGGACCTGGGCGTCCAATTACCTCCCTGCCGTCTCTGAGCATTCCCAGGTGCTGATAAGCTTTTCTCTGTATTGTTGCTGCTGCTTCTCCTTATTTTGGCAGATGTTACAGCTTTGCAAGTTGCAAGGATCTTACCTCTGAGACCCTCTTTGTTGCTCTGTCTGTGACCACGTTGGAAGCAGGGAGTGATGGATATTAGGGAAGCATGAGCCTCCCCTCGCTGTTTAGCAGCGTGGTCTGCAAAGAAAGATAGAGATGCTGCTCTCTCCTCCTCCTCCTCCCCCCTCGCTGTCCCAGCTTCCTCCTCCCTCCTCCTTGCTCCCTCCTTCCCATCCACAAACTCTAGTTCTGTCTGAGCTTCAACACAATAGCTACCTCTCAGCACCAGCTACCTAAGGTCAAGAATACAACCCCCTCACCCTTCCCCCCTGCCTTTCCCTCTCCAGTCTCATGCATCCTCACCCCTGCTTCCCACTCAATATGGTATCTTCCCAACTAGACATGCCTTATTTGGCTCTAGGGTCTAAAGCGCAGACAATTTCAGCAGCCCTAAGAGAAAAAGAGTTATAAAACAGAAGATGCACCGGGAAGACCAGGGATATGAAGGGAAAGTGGAAGTCTTCCGGAGAAACTGGAAACTTTGGGGGTTTATCTGTGTGTGAAAGAAATCCAGTCACAGCAGCCAAAGCCTGCCACTTGGAGATTAGTTTAAAAGATCTATACAGATTAAAGAAAAGTGCCCTGGATAGCTAGTTATCTCTCAAATCCAGCTTACCTATTATGTTCTTTGTTTCTCAATCCTTATCCTAAATAACTTTTTTTTAAAGAAGCTTCCAAACTTTTCCCCTGCAAAGCCAGACTTAAATACCAGTATAATCTGCTGATGCAATAGTGAATGAAAACAAAAAAGTAATCAGTGGTATTTTTTAAAGTTATGAGCTATGAAATAATCACGTTTAATATCATGGAAAACACAGGCAAAAGTCCTCTGACTTTTCAGCAATAATGATAAACGTGTTCAAGTGGTCTTTTTTCACTTTCAGCAGTTATGATGACTAGAAGCACCTTCAGGTGACCAGTACACGGCTTCCAAAAATCACATATAATTACAGCTAGCCAGCATGTTCTTCTTAAAGGCCTAATTTTAGACATGTGATAAACCAGTCCTTCTAAAGTGTTTATGTTTGTTACAGAGGCTATAGGGAGAGGTAAGTGATGCTGAAGACTTCCAAAAGATCTTGTCTGCTTAAGGTTAAACACTTTAATTAAGTGGACAGGATCTCCCTCTGGAGGCCTTGAGAGGCACCTGACTCTCTCCAGTGATGTATGAAGATATATCAGTCACCTACTTCATGAGATCTGTTTTACTGACTGCCTAAAATTAAGCAGCAAGTTAGCTACTGCAAGGCCAAGGCCAGACAAGGTGTAATAATTACAAGTTATCTTAAAACTTGAGATATCCTAGCCCATGTTTCTTCATTGTTCGTGGCCTCGCAGGGCAACTAGGAGGCATGACACATCTAAGGTCAGCAGAAGGTGGTCCACAGGGCAGCAAAACAGCTGCTCACATTCCTTGGATCATCTCACAAATAAAAGAAAGATATCTTCTAAGGAGACTCTTTGAGCACAACAGCAACATCTGCCATATCAAAACAATCTATTGATCAAACTTTGTAAAACTCCTGATCAATTTGAAAATAATCATAACATAGTCTTTATCTTCATTCAGTGCTAGGACAAGCTCAGTAACTAGTGCAAACAACATAGATTCGATCCAATTTGAAAATTATAATTAAATGAAATGAACTTCAGGAACTAGTCTAGTTACTCTGTCATAATCATCTCAATGATTTTGCCCAGAAATGAAGACTTAAAAAAAAAAATTATTATCCAAACTAGTCAAATCTTATGAGCTCAGCATGTGATTCAATCAAGCAGCTTCTTCCACCCTTTTGTCTGCAGCACGAACTGTATCACAGCACAGTGTCCTATCCCCTCTCCCTCTTGAAGGCACACCAAGTGCAGCTCTTGGCAAATTGTTTAAACTTAACCAAATGTATCTGACACATTCAACACTCAGAAATGAGCTACAGTATTGTGCTGCAGCAAAAGGGCATGCTGCCTATTTTCATGCTCTTACACCTCAGTGTGTCTCACCTAATTTAAATAACCAAATTAATCTCATGTCTCAAAACCAGTGCAGAGCTTTTTCAAAAATCAAGACAAAGCGAAGACCTGAATGTCTGGATAACTGTTAACAAGTGGACAGACTCCCAACATCAACATCAAGACTTTCCTTCCTGAATTGTAGGCTGCAATATGCGTTCTAAGAACTAGTGCCATCTTGCACTATGTATGGAAATATTTCCTACCAACCTTCAGTACACACACTACTTTCTAATAGCCTTTACAAACCCAAAAGGACAAGAGTACCACTCCTAAGTTGTAGAAGTAAGTCTCCCAAAAATTTGTGTGTGCAACAAAGTTTTCAGACCAGAAACAATCCTTAGAATCATTACGGCAACAATCTCCAGGTAAGTATGAGTAATCAACTCAGACTGATGCTGTTCATGTTGCAGTTGATAAGATGACTAAGCCAGAGCATATATTTTTATGTTAACAACAGGTAAACTTTAAAAATAAAAAAGGTAAAAAAAAGAAAGGAGAGAGAATCAGATTTCTCACCTATTTTGGTGCTAAAAGATCTCTATAAAATCAGCTAGATGCTTTTTCTAGAGCACTCCAGAGATGTCACATGTCAGCACAACTTCTGAAGGTCAGAACTTCTTCCTGATGGTCAGCAAAGGAAGTTTTAGAATGGACAGGTCATTTGGAAATAACATATCACCAGGACCAGAGGTTTTTTAGCCAAATACAAGGCTGTTGAACTACTAGCTATAAGGTGAGACATGTAAACTATAGCTTAAACCAACCTCAGTACCAGCAGAGTGGTATATATGAGTGGGACACCAATGACTGACTGATGGACTGTCTCTCAGCATATCTGCCAACTATCTGGAGAAGGTGAACACTGCTGTGACAAAGCTTGATACATTGTACAGCACAGAACAGTGAAATGACAGAAAATTATTCAGGATACCCAAACATAGACTGTGAAATGTTGCAGGCATATCTCATAGTACTGGATAACTGAAAAGGCAGGTTAAATTAAGTACTAATAAATGAAAAATAATGGATGTGCTATAAAAGATCTGCTTTGTAGCTGTAGCAAGCCATAGTGGCACTCAGGGGAGGAAGAAGTCAGAGGCAAGAGGCTGACAGTATGATACTCTATAGAGATTTGGAGGTCAGTGGAAGAGCAAAAGCAGCTGTCCAGAAGTTACCTATCCAGAGAGCAGGCGAAGAAAGAATGGTATGAAGCTGCTAAGGCAGAGGGCAGCAGTCACCAGCACCAGTCAGGGAACTAAATCCGGGTCCAGCTCTGCTTAGTCTCTCCAGTGCAAAAGCATACCAGGGGCAATGGACATGCTAGTGACACAAAGTGCAATCCTTTCCCCTCACAGCAGACAACTTTGGAATGTTTTTGCCAGTGCTTCAGCCAACAGCAGCAGCCACAGAACTAGGGAATCCCAGAGATACTTCCTCCTTTCTACCTGCTTTTCTCCAAGTTCAGGGAAGTAACTCAGCACAGAGAGAATGGAGGAATTTTGCTTCCTAAGCCACAGTTCCAAAGTTTTGATGCTCTTTTTTCTCTGCTCTTGCTGCAGCTGCTAACTGTATATGCATAATGATGGACTCTTACTAACTTAGTAAAGAGGTCTTTGAGCACTGTAGACAGTTTTCTGAAAACATCAGCTCAATGCTGTCTAGTTGTCAAAAAGGCACACACAGTGTTAGCAGAATAGAGAATAAAGAAGAAAATATCAGTTTGACATTGTATTAAGTCTACACTTGTGGACTTCTTGTGTACTGCCTGCATATCTGGTCATGGGATCATAGAATAATTCAGGTTTGAAGGGACCATAGGAGATGTGTAGCCCAATCTCTCAGTCAAAGGGTCAGCCATGAGATGAGGCCAAGTTGCTCAGGGCTTTATTCAGTTGTGTCTTGGAAACCTCCAAGGATGGAGACTACACAACGTCTCTGGGCAGTCTATTCCACTGCTTTACTGTCCTCATGTTGGAGGAAAAAATTTCCTTTTTTCGCTTTCTTTTTTTTTCCTTTCAAATTATAGTTTTCTTCCTTTCAAATGTAACAACATTTGAAAAGGCTACAGCAGAACAGAAAAGGAACATAGAAGAGTGACGACAGATTTTAGCTAACTGCCACACAAAACAGATTACATAGGCTAGGAGTCTTCAAACTGGAATATGGGTAACTGAGCTGATAAAGACCTATGAAGTTGAGAATAATATGGAAAAAAGTGAACTGAAAAGAAGTTCTTCCAATTTCTGATAACACAGACAATTACAGAGCACCCAACAACATGATTAGGGAGCATATCCGAACCAAAATTAATTTGTTTTTTCAAACAACTTTAAATTAAATTGTAGAACTCACTGCTGCAGAATGTAACAGCAGTCAAAACTGTCAAAGGGTTCAAAAATGAATCCAGTGAACACATGGAGTTTGGTTCATCAGTGGGCAGCTCAGATGCAAGATATCTGCAGGACAGGAATTCGCCAAACCGTTTGTTACAAATGGATACTCCAGAGAGGGCACTACTTTACACTTTGGTTTCTTAAACTCTTCCTGAAACTGCATGTTCCTACTGTCCATTGTCATGGACAGAACATAAACAACATACCTGGGTACCACACATTCTTAGGAAGCAAAGTTTTCTGTGTACTCTTCTGTGACCTTTTAATAAAACACATTTCTAGCAATTTTCTTAGTAAAGTGAGATGAAAAATCTTCACATATGTAAAATATCAATGCAGTAATTCTGTAGAGGCAACCAACTTTCATAAAAATGCTAAATGTTTTAAAACAGTACATCACATAACATTTAAAGACACCATGATGTAGTGAATTTCTGTTTATTATACCTTGATGTAGCCACAACATAAAGTCTTCAAATATCTGTGCATTTTCATCAGCTGCGTTTAGCACAAGTCTTCTACCTCAGACACTTCTAAAAATCTCCGTTGCTTCTTCATAGGCCATTTGTAAATCATATACCACTGCAAAGATGTCATAAATGGCATTGGTGTGGTGCTACTCAAAAGTATCCAAGTTCTCAACGGAGTTACGTTAGCAAATAAATGGTGTTTTCCCTCAAGACTGACTGTTCCTCTCAACTTCCAATGATAGACCACCAAAGCAGGTTCTTGGCTTCATTAGAGCAGCTACGCTATGAACTCCAGAAGCAACAGACAGTGATTGCTTGTCCAACTTAAACAGCAGAATCATATTTTTGGCAGAAGCCCAGGTTTCTGAGCAGAGCCTACAGATCTGTGGAACAGCCTAAGGGTTGTCATGGCAGACCTGAAATTCTGACCTAGTTCAGAAGACTCATTCTCTGTGTGAACAGAGCAAGTGCCAGCTTTATACATCTAACACCAACCAGGAGCTGGATCATTCCAGATCAGGCATCAATTTTTGCACAGGATTTCAATCCAGCTGTAATCACTAAGACACAGTGTTCTCCTGTTTTATGCAAAATCTACAGAAGCTTTTTCTAAAAGTTTACAGATACACAATGTGATTAAAATGTTCAAACAAAAGGCAAGTCTGCTTTCAAGAATTCACTTTCTGATACAAGTCAATATTTATTTTGCATTAGTGACCATAAGTAATCATTTTAGGTGCCTATCACCTATTTTTTAATTTGTATCTGATCAGGCCTTCAGCCTTCTCAAGCCTCTTAATGAACTAGCAAGAAAATTCTCTGTGTTCATGTTACAAACATTACTTGTGGTAATATAAATTATATAAGCAATAACATTTAAAAGAAAAACACTAAATATCCAATATATCCTTGACAGATAAAGAAAGAGTAGCTTCAGGATAGGTTTCTGTGAATAATGAGGTATTTCAGTAGCTACACAAATGAGGTAATAATCAAATTACACATAATTTAAATATGTATTGGAAATTTAAAAAATCTACATGGTGTATTCTGAAGTTAGCACTGGACATATTCACAAACTATAAATGACACTAAGCATCAGATTCTTGGCAATCGATGAAGTTAACCACCACTTAATCACCACTTTCCTAATTACAAAAAAAACTCAGTTGATGTTGAAATGCTAGGAGCCATCTTTGACACCCTTACAGAAACCGTGCAAGACACTTCGCAGCTATTTAAAACATTCCAGTCATTATCAGAGGAAAGAAATCCTGTCCATTTTTTATGTCTAGATGTTGCAAGAAATTCTTAACTTGCCTCTTCAAAATCACTCCTTTTAATCATATGAATCCCAGGTACTCAATATACAGTTTACAGAGTGATACACCCTACCACAACAATTAATATGGCCCATAGCCTTTTCTTTCCCTCTCTTTCCAGGATACAGAGATTTGCCTGGTCCATATCTGGAATAGCACTCATAACCAAAAAGCAGTTGTTTTTTAGTGCAGGATGGATACTCATCCAATCACTTCTAAAAATAAATAAATAAATAAACAACAAAAAAACTCGGCAACAATAATCACCATAATATTTCACTGTGACAGTACGAAAACTGACATGCCTTAAGCATTTTCAGTCATATCACATGCTTATTATGTGGCCAAAATACAGGCATCCCCATGCATGTGACTAAAGGTAACCAAAACTCAAAGCACATGCCTGCATTTTAGTTAGGTAACATGCCAGTCTGAATATTCCTGGAAAAAGGTCATTAAATACATCTATAAATGAATACGTCTAAGAAACTGAGTGTGTCACCTCAGCTAGAATGATGGCTACAAGTAGTAGAAATTACTGCACCTGTTCCAGAGTCAAGTTTGAAGACATTGTGTTAGATTACAAAGTCAAGTCAAACCTGTAAAGAGAGATAGTACCTTTGTTAGATCAACAAATATAGCCAGAAAAACAATTTCTTTTTTTTTTTTTTTTGTGAAATAAGAGGAATAGGATTATGGTAATTCCATTACCATAATGAGAGCAGCCCTGCAGAGAAGGACTTGGGGGTACTGGTGAATGAAAAGCTGGACATGAGCCAGCAATGTGTGTTCGTAGTCCAGAAAGCCAACTGTATCCTGGGCTGCATCCAAAGAAGGGTGGCCAGTAGGTCAAGGGAGGTGGTTCTCCCCCTCTACTCCACTCTCATGAGACCCCACCCGGAGTACTGCATCCAGCTCTGGAGTCCTCCTCAGCACAGGACAGACATGGACCTGTTAGAGCGGATCCAGAGGAGGGACACAAAAATGATCAGGGGGATCAAACACCTCTTGTGAGGAAAAGCCGAGAGCCAGGGTTGTTCAGCCTGGAGAAGAGAAGGCTCTGGGAAGACCTTATTGTGTCCTTTCAATACTTAAAGGGGGCTTATAAGAAAGGTGGGGATAAACTTTTTAGTAGGGCCTGTTGCAATAGGACAAGGGGTAATGGTTTTAAAGTAAAAGAGGACAGATTTAGACTAGATATAAGGAAGGAATTTTTTACAATGAGGGTGGTGAAACACTGGCACAGATTGTCCAGACAGGTGGTAGCTGCCCCATCCCTGGAAAAATTCAAGGCCAGGTTGGACGGGGCTTTGAGCAACCTGATCTAGTGGAAGGTGCTCATTGCAGGGGGTTTGGACTAGATGACCATTTAAGGTACCTTCCAACCCAAACTATTCTACGATTCTGTGATTTTATGATTTAGTGCAATAAAGAAGATACCTCTCACATTTGGGGTTTTTTTTTTTTGCTAAGGTTTATTGTTAGATAAATGTGACATTTACAATCAAGTAATTTATTATTATTTATTAGAATTTGCCTTCTGATCAGAATCACCTTAAAGTGGTGAAAAGGACGATCAGGGGAGATCTTATCCGTCTCTACCTGAAAGGATGTTGTAGCCAGGTGGGTGTTGATCTCTTTTTCCCAAGTAACAAGCAACAGAACAAGAGGAAATAGCCTCAAGTTGTGCCAGAGGAGGTTTAGATTGGATATTAGGAAAAATTTGTTCACCAAAAGGGTTGTCAAGCATTGGAACAAGCTGCCCAGGGAAGTGGTTGAGTCACCATCCCTGGAGGTATTTAAAAGACGTGTAAATGTGACACTTAGGGACATGGTTCATCGGGACTGAACCTAGTACTGGTTAACAGTTGGACTCCATGATTTAAAGGCCTTTTCCAACCTAAATGATTCTGTCATTCTAAGGTTTCTCAGTATTGTAGGCAACACTGAATTTTACCATTCCACAACGGCAAATTAAGTTTGTTCTGTCAGTGGTAATAGCTACTTTCTATTTGCTTGTGGTGGCAAAGCAAGAGGAAGGGAAGGATAAGAAGAGAGGTAGTAAAGTCTGCTTAGGTGTAATGCTCTGGGGATGGAGGTGATCTAACCTTGCTGGAGGGCTGGGACCTGTTCACAAGGGGTGTTACTCCCTAATGACAAAACACTGAAGCACTGGGGATGGACAAACACAGCATGGATGGTTGGAACACAGATGCCTTCAAAATGGAAGTGACTACCTGAGTTTTCCCAGTGTTTTCTGCTTTTCCAAGCATCCTCCTACAGTATGCTTACCAGTGACAGGTAACCCACCTTTCCAGAATTTCTTTTTTCTCTACCCTTCCCTCAGCACAAAAACAGGTGCCCAAACATTTCTCAGCCATTTCATGTTCTCACTGCTGTAAGGCTGAGGGAGAAACTGGAAGAAAGGATGGCAGTGGCCAACTCAAACACTTCCCTGTTAGGCTAGAATTACTTTTATGCATCTAGAGACAACCTTGCCATCAGTGAACGTGCTAGATCACAAGCCTCAGTGCACACATAAAAGCAAGTTGCTCTTGCTCTTGCAAGTAGGTGTTATAGAACACTTTTTCATATTATGAAATAAAAATAAATAATAAATTAAATTTTTAAAAATACAAAAACTGCAATGAGGAAATCTTCATCTAAAGTAAAAAAAAATAACTTCAAAGATACTTTGAAACTCAAGATATAAAGATAACCATCTTATGAGGATGTACTTCAACATTTCCATACATTTAAAGCTGACAAAATGAAATTCATCAGGCAATTCTGCACCTCCTCTGCAACTCAAAAGATACAAACAACACATATAATAATGCCCTTTTGCAACAGGAATCTTCTGTTCATAAACTCCTTAGCACGGATGAGAATTTCGAGCAAGCTCTCTTAAGACCTTTGCCTAGAAACCCTCAGACTCCTTCAGATGGGAGATGGCTTGCTGTCAAGTTTCAAAACCTTACCAAGAACACAATATTCGATAAACCTATTCAATGAAAGACACCAGCGCTCATATGCAGCAAGCAGTTGCTGTTTACATAACCCTAATGTCACCTTAAGGGTACTTTTTCCATCTAAGTAATTTATTTTCTGGATTACAGGTACAAAAAGTAGGAGCTTCAGTTTATACGTCCTAAACCTTACATCTCCAGCATGATACAACATCCACGACTTTTAATTTTATTTCAGGTGTGCCATTCAGGACACCACAAAACAGAATGCTGTTTAGCACTGTGCTGTTCAGATCTGATTAGCTGACTCAATCTTCCTCATACTCATACAACAAAGTGAAGAAATAAGAGATTTGCCATCTTAAATTAATGGATGACTATTCGCCATGTATACAGGAACAATTTTTTGCAGTCAGATTAAGCTGAGCACATCAAGAAAGACTGTACTATTACCAGAAACAGATATAATCATTACATTTTACAGTGTAAAAAATTACACAGTAATGTTCCACACCTTTATGCCTAATCATTATGCCATGGTGAGGAACTTAATAGGACCTTAGGGAGCCTAGGAAGTTCATACAGACAGACATATTAATATAGAAAAATATGGATGATTCTACGTAGTTTAAACATACTTACAGCTATTTCTGTCTTTCATGATTTTTTACTTTTGCACCTTTGCAGAAAGATATTTCCTCTGGTTCATCTTTTCAACAATAAATATGCACCTAATGGAATATCCTGTTTCAAGATTATTATTCTTAAAGGGAAGATTGCCTTTGATACAGAATTGCACCGATTTTTACAGAAGGCGGCCTTGGCTTTAACTGCAGTCTGTTGGAACTACTATGTACATAAATAAAATAAATACAAATCATATAAGAATATATATATAAAGGTACCTGTCAGGTGATATAATTCCCAAATTCAGGATTACATATATAGGCTAATAAATATTAATAGGCCATTAGTGTAACAAAAAAAAAGAAAGAATAGGAAAGTAATGGCATTCAAAACAAATTTTTAAATATTACAATGCTAATATATTATATTATAATGCTAATATAAAAAAACACACAAAATCCTACTTTGCATAAAATCAATGTAGCACCATTACAGTGCTACATGAGGCTCACCAGTAAAAACTTCTACAAAGCAGTCTAATTTCAGCTGCTCAAAACAAAAGTAAAACCTACCTGCCTAAGTACTGCAGAGTAAAATATTAAATTAAACAAGTGAAGCATTTTAAAGAAAATTATGTTTTGACTTTCACATACAGTCCCTCAAAAATTTTGATGAAACCACTGTTCTTGTGTATACTGTTAAAAGATCAGATTTAGGAAATGGAATTATTGCCCCCTGGTGGCAGATTAAGAATCAATATAATCGAAGAAAATTATTTCAGATAAATAAGCAAATCTTTCATTTTAAGAATCATGTCTTGCACAATTAATGTCTGGAGATATTAGAAAGAATGCACAGAAATTGTAATATGCAATAAGATAACAGTAAATAAGGAATAATTTACAATTTCATCTACAAGAGTAATAAAGAATGTGGGGTCAATTTAATTATCAGCGTTATAAAATGTAAATAACACACTAGAATCAAACTTTTATCAACAGAATGCCACAGCCAAAACTCCTGATAGTCCAGTCAGTTACTTCAAAATCTAGTTTTCATTTAAAAGAATAATTAGGCTTTATAATTTTCATGTAAATACAGAAAAATATTCCTGAATCTGAATCCATGCAGGGCTTTTCTTCACTCAGTTAGGTACATCAGCAGCCAAGGACAGAGAAGCACAGGAACAACAGAATTTGATCTTATGACTGACTAGAACAACAACATAGTTAAATGTTGATGCAATGTTTTCCACATGGGCTAATACAGAAATCCATCTATCCTAATCCTCAAATTATGAGTCGTTAGCCTCCCTCCTAATATCTGACTGCCCAGCAATCATCAGAATCCTATTCAATGATTTTTATACTGCATGGCACATTCCTCACATCACCCCAAACTAAAGCAGCCCAAGACAGATCTATTCCAAACCATTTTGCTGTTGGGCTGGAAAAAAGACTGCTTTATCACAGTGGGTTTATACAATCTATGATTACAATAGTAAACTACATCTTCCAGTTAAGACTATAACAAAGGGGGAGAAATTCCTTATGGGACTACATTTTTCACCACAGAGTAGTTCACCAGGATCATGCTGCCCATATGAAAATGAGCATTTTTACATTGCAGTGATGTGTTGCTTTTATGACAGGGAAACCTTTTGCATCTGCAGCAGTCTAAGCTCTCCTTAGAATAATGACAAGGAACTTTTGCATGATGTCTTTAACTGCACAGCTTAAGGCCTCATATCTCCTATCATCATGCCTTTGGAGAACTGTAACATATTTTTCCCCCTTTTTTCTTATACATTGATTAGAGCATTGGAACTACCCACATTAGTTCTACACACCCCTACAAGGACAATTATTACCATGCAAGCAATTGATTGAAAATTGATTACTATGAAGAAAACTCCATCCTCTACCAAGGCAACTGATGTACCAGTGGTGACATAAACTGCTCCAATGGAATGTCTAACTTGAAGGGATATGAAACAGCCACTAAATTAAAATGAATTCGGTATTTTGTCAAGATAATAGAGTGTTATTTCACCTGTCCAGTCTGGCATATTAGAAGATGAATGAAATTCTTCATGGCTTTGAATTCCTCATACCAGAATGGCAGTTTTACACAATGTCCAATGAAATTCACATTTCTCCAGAGCACCTGCCCTGAGGATAGGGAAGGGAAGTGACTGGAAATTTCACTGAAGGTGTGGATGGGAGAAGCAAGTCAGTTCACAAATTCTTTAAGCAAAAGAACTCCAGACAGACTTATCTGTTGTACAATATGGTAGATGACAGTTGATTGCCATAAAGAGCAATCAATCAACAGATCGGCTATCTAACAAGGAGCTGTGTTTTAAAGTAATGTTTTTGTCTGACAAACAGGTCACCTACTAAAATTTCAATTACTGATGATGCTGACAAATGAGAAAGGGAACAGCCAGTACTTGTAAGATTATCACAAGTGTGGAAGAAAGGGCAGAAGCAACTGAGCTGAAATTTGGGAAAGGATCTGGGACCTCTTGCTGGGAGGTAAATGGACAGGCTTAGTTCAGACAAGCCGCATTGTTTGTCTCCTGTCTGGCCCTAGAGGAACATACCTAGCCCTTTGCCCACATACCTCTCATAATCAATTTATTCTTGGCCTGAGCACGCGATCCTTATCTCCCCAGTGAGTGACAGATACAGCTTTGGCCTTCTTATACTAGCGAGTTGTGACAGCAGCCGATTATTTGGCAAGAAAGCATTTCTCACACCTATGTACACGGTGGTGCTTGGGCAGGGTGCTCTCTCCTTGCTGTACGTAGAGGGAGGAAAAGCCTCCCTCTTTGCAGTAACCAAAGCGGTGAGTGCTTCCTCGTTTGAACCCACTTTAGCGCACTGACGTGCCGGCTGCACCCCACCCTCCCCAACACAAGGGGGAAGGAGGCCAGCGAATCCTCTTCCCCGCCGCTCCAGGAGGGTGATAAGAGTGGAGGAAACGCCAATCCGGGCGATACCCTCCCGGCGTCCAGAGAAGAGCACCCCCCCGCAGAGCCACCCGCCCGCCGCGCTGATGGGATGGAGAAGGAGGCCGTGCCCTCAGCGCTAGCCGCGGGCGGGGCGGGGCGGTGGCGCGCGCGCCGCAGGGGCCGCTGGGTAAGGGAAGCGGCCGCCGGCGGGGGCCAGGTTTGGCGCCGCGGCTCTGGCGGGGCGGGGCTGAGCCGGGGTTCCGGTCTCCCGCCCAACCGTCCGCTGGCTGGGCGGGGGGGGAGGGAAGGGAGAGGCGAGGCGGCCATAACGGACTGCGCTGAGGGCGGGAGAGCCCCTGCCGCCTCCTCCTCCTGGAGGTGGGGTGGGGATGGCGGCGCTTTCCGATATGGACTCGCGAGCTCGTCGTGAAGGCCTCTGAGCGCCCTCCCTCCGCCGCCTCGCCTCAGGGCGGGAGAGGCCCCCCGCCGCGCTAGGCCGCGGACGGTGGAGGGGCCGGGCGAACATGGCCAGCCCTTCCAAGTGGGAGCGTCTCAAGCCGCTGCGGACGGACATGCTGCGTGTGAGTGAGGTACGCGGCGGGCGGGGGAGGGAGGCGCTGCTGGGGATGGGGAAAGGGTGGGACGGCCCTGCAACGCGTAGCGTCCACCGCGGGAGGTTTTAAGGAGATTCCCGAAAGTCCTTCCCCTCGCCTGTCCGGCAGGACATCTCAGAGTTGGAAAGGTGTGGCAGGCCTAGCCAGAGCGGAGCACGAAAGAGGCATTGTCATTGCAGGCTGCCCGAGAAAATGTAGTGATGTTAGTCATAGTGCAAAGGGATGATTTTCTTAGCTGTGTTACTTACAGACTCTTAATCGAGTTAAATAGGCTGTAGAGCAGAGTTAAATAGGTTTGAGAAAAACAAAACTACAACTCTGTATTCTGTTCTTATCCGAACATCTGTGATGTTTGGGTAACCTATGCAGCTTCCACCGCTACTTTTAGTAATGTTATGAGATAGCTAACAAAAAGCAGGTCTAGTTTTAATTCTGTGAAACTTCTTAAAAATGCTTATTTTTATTAACCTTGACTGTTGGGCTAAATGTTACTTGATAGTATTGTCTTAAAGCCATGAAAAAGTTTCTATGAGGTTTTTACACTGGTAATTGAAAATTTCTTATTATTGGCAATGATGATTGTAAGAAATAAAGGGTCTTGGGCACAGCTGCTTTATGTAGGTGTTTAGATGGGTCAACCAGGGGTGATGTTTTCCTGAATCTGCTTCTTATAAATAGGGAAGTCAAGATTGTGGTGATCATTAGCAGCCTGGGCTGTAATGACCATGGAATAGTGGAGTTCAAGACCCTGAGTGTAGCGAGGAAGGCTGGTAGCAGAGTACAGAACCTGGACTCCAGCTTATTCAGGCTTCAGGACTTCACCTTACTCAGGCAACAGGTAATTGAGATTTTAGGGGAGGCAACTTTGAAAGTTGGAAGAGCTGAAAAGATCAAGTCTGTAAGGACAGGGATATGCCATCCTGATACTCATGCCAACAAGTAACTGTGTTGAGGGATGAGCACAGCTATGCCTGCACTCCAGGGGGTGGGGGGCAAAAAGAACATATGCAGAAGGTGGAAGCAAGGAGAAAGATGAAAAAATGTTTTCTGGACATGTAGGTATGCTTCTGGGAAAGCCAAAGTTCTAGTGTTGAAACTAGCAAGGAATGTCAAGGGTGACAAGAAGAACTTTATACTGCTACTTTAGCAGTAAAGAGGGCAGGGGGGAATGTGAGCCTGTTGCTAAATGGGGCAGGTGATTTAGGAAGAGCAGACACAGATAAGGCTGAAGTACTCTGCGTTCTTGCATGGGTCTTCAGAACTGATGTCCCCTAGGTTTTGTGTCTTGAGAGACAGGATTCAAGGAGAAGAGCAACCAGCAATGGAAAAGTGTCAAGTTAAGAATCTCTTGAGAAATCTCAACCCAAACAAGTCCATAGGACCCACTTGGGGTAAGTCACGAGAGGGCTAGCTGATGTCATTGTGAGGTTGCTCTCATGATCTTTGAGAGGTTGTGGAGGTCAGCTACAGCTTAGCCTCACTTCAGTCCCTTGGAGAAGTTCTCTTGGGAGCTATTTCTAGGCACGTGAAGGAACAGGTGATTGGGAATAGCCAACATAACTATACTTGCAACCTGATTACCTTTGGTGATGGAATGACTAGATCTGTAGATCCAAAGCCTTGGATGTCATCTACACTAGCTTTAGAAGGACTTTTGAAACAGTCTCCTGCAGTATCCATCTTTCAGTTAGCATGTTACAGATTGTAAACTACTAGATGAGTAAAAAAACCCTGGCTGGATCATCAGGCTCAAAGAGGAATGGTTAGTAGTTCATACTTTACCCAAAAGTGGTGTTCCCCTATCTGGGACCTGTCCCGTTGATAGGAGGAAGACATGAGATGACCCTCATGGGTAGGAAAAGTGCGTTAGCCAGGCACGGGCTGGAGGCAGTGGGTCATCGGACACCTCACAGACTTCAACCAAGGAAGCTGAAAATGCAAGTATGAAGTCCTGGCACCTGGGCCTGTACTCTGCAGTGGTACTGGCTGGGGGACCACCCTGCTGAAAGGACCTGGGAGTCCTGATGGACAGTGGACTAAACGTGCACCAGCGCTGTGCCCTGGCATTGAGGCATATGAGGCTATATTAGCAGGAGCATAGCCAGCAAATCAAGGGAAGTGATTCTTCTTGGCATGTATGAGGCTGCTCGTGGAATGCTCTGTCCATTTTAGGCCCACCAGTGCAGGAAGGCTGTTGATAACTGCTGAGGGAGCTTGTTAAGGCCACAGCAGCCCTTCAGGACTTGCAAGGAAGTTTAACAAGGAGCTGGTGCCAGATGCTTCACAGCACTGCAGGATGGGAGGCTGAAAGGAAATAGCCACAAATTGAAACAAAAGAAGCAAGAGAGGTTGCAACTTGATGTATAGTGAAACTTTTTCACTGTGAGGACAGGCAGGCAGTGGAATGGGATGCCCAGAGAGGTGTAGCGTCCATCCCTTGGAAATTTTCAAGACCCAGTTGGATAAAGCCTTGAGTAAGTTGTTCTCATCTAATGGCTGTTCCTATTTGGAGTTGGAGGTTGGACCAGAGACCTTCTCAGGTCTGTTCCAACTGGAATGAGTCTAATTTGAAAATATTCCTTTTGTTAAATTGGAGTGAGGGGTGGAATGAAGTACCTACTTAGGCTCATCATGTCAGTTTCTTGACCAGAGCAGACTCTGCTGCCTGTCTTGTAATACATGATTGTAATGCTGTATAATAGTAGTGTATCTTCTGTATGTGTGCTATTACATGAATAGCTGAAGCCTGTATTTGTAGAGTTTAAACAGGTATCTGTTTGTGTTGTGACCATTGCCTGAGCATTAGGGAGTTCAGTGGTGTTTCCTGCTTTCCAAGACAGGGGGATGTGTGCTGAGATTAAGGGCTGAAAATTCTGACAGGAATGTAATGAGCATGTATCCCTTCTATACAGTAACATGTGTTGAATTGTCAGCACTCTCATGGCTGTAGCATCTAGAGTTGATTTGGGGATTTCGTCTGGAGAGGCTTCCTGTATAGATAGCATTTTATATTAGTTATTTTTTTGTTTTTTCCTCAGCCACCAATGATCAACCTGAATGTGGACAATGAAGTACCGTTTGTGAAAAGTAAGTTGCTGTGTTCCATGTGTGAAGATTATTCTTAAAGTATTTTATGCTTTTTTACAATGCTGAGTAGATGCTGTGAGCAAATGTGAAATTGTTATGTATCTAATATAGGCAGAGCAGGAGGAATGCTGCAGACGAAATGACAGATATGAAGCAACACATTCTTCATGGTTTTTCCTCTTTAAATCTGCTGCAAGTATACCTTCCCAGCGCTATAAAGGAAATAATGTATGGGAAAAGAGTTAGAGAAAACTGGAACATCGTGTTGGCAAACACTGGTTTTCAACTGGTATTAACAAATGTAAATACAAGCTTGACTGAATTTGCATTGTGGGTTTTTTTTTTTATCTCACCAGCTGAATAGTCTCACACATCTTGCAGTAACACAGTCCAAAACTGAGCTGTTGAGCCTGTCTCTTCACGTTGAAGAGTGCACAATCTTGCAGCCATGGAATCGGTGTGATATACTATGAGTGAAAGTGCATGTCTCATTCATCCTGGGAAAAATACTGAAGTTTGAATGAGAGTGTTTTCTAGGGAAGTTTCCTTACACACGCACCCATGTGCACGCACACACGTTCTCTTGAGGCATTAGACTGGAATATTGCTCAGTGACACAGTTTGATCAGATACAAAATACTTGGTTTGTTTTGCAGGAGAAAAGACAAGTAACATCAGGATTTGATAGTCTTTCATTGACTCTAGCATCACACTAGTGCATGTGTACCACGTCTTTTTTGGTACCGCAGAAATAGATGGTTTTTTATACTTTATGCATACATAAAGAACCTAAAGTTAAGCAAGCTGTTCATCAGTAACTTTACTACTGTTCCTGCAAATATGCTGGTAATGAGTACACATAGCACAGGGATCTCTCTTAAACCTGTGGTGTCCTGGTATCTGTAGATCTTTGCTGTATTAGTAAATTAACAATGGCATGACCAATTCTTTTGCCCTGAAGCCAAATAGTACAACCAGAGTTTGTTCATATATTAAGTTCTTGTACTACAGAACAGATTGGTCACGTCCAGGTTGGAACAGTCCCTGAAATCAAGCTAACCCTTGAGCCATGCTGAATGTTATTTGGGAGATCTACTGGTTAATTTGGGCCAAAAGGGTGTGAAAATACAGTTTCAGTCTTATGGAGCAGATGACAGAGCTGCAGTTCTCTGGCAGTGCTCTGACAGTATCTGTAGTTAACCAGAGATTTCATTGGTATTCATTCATTCAGTAGTCTGAGCACATGTCCTACAGAACATAGTTACACAACTATTAATATCCATAGTAGCAGTCTGAAGTCATGAACGTTGAAAGCATGAAGATGCATGCTTGCGATTTAGATACACTCATTGCAAACAAATGAAGGTATATATAGTTAATAGACTTTATATGATGCCATTGCAATGTCATCATTAATAATTGCAGTGCTTTCTGACTTTACCTTTATTGTTACTTCATCACTATTGGGTTTTTAAAGAATACTTCATACTCATGTAGTAGTTTTTATATTCTGTCAAAATATTCTATCAAAACTTTTTACAGGAACTCTGAAAGTCAGAAAGCCTCGATTTGATGCATCCTTGGTCTACTTGACCCGAAAATTCATGGATCTTGTCAAAACAGCTCCAGACGGTGTCCTTGATTTGAATGAAGTAGCAACAAGACTTGGAGTACGAAAACGAAGAGTGTATGACATCACCAATGTGTTGGATGGAATAAACTTAATTGAGAAAAGATCTAAGAATCTTATCCAGTGGGTGTGAGTTGGCTTTGAAACTTCTAATTTCTGAAACAATCAAACCCAACAATGTTGAGTAATGTTTATAACTTTGAGAGTATTTTTAAGCATATTGAATTACTTTTAATAGATGAAAATATTTGAAATTCTTCTGTATCCTTAGGCTGTCTGAATTACTTACTATATTAACAAGTATCAAGTGCAAAAGCACAATGAAGCATATTTCAGCAGAGTAAGGATGCCAGAGTTCCTGGTTGCTTTCTATTAGTATATTTTGTGTTCAATAAACAGGCTCTTATTTATATAAACATACTAGACAACTTTCATATTCTTCTAGAGGTTCTAATCTTGACCAAGTTCTTGGAAAAGGACCACAGCAGCAAAACCTTAAAGAGGAACTTTCTGATTTGTCAGCCATGGAAGAAGCTCTGGATGAATTAATCAAGGATTGTGCTCATCAGTTATTTGAGCTAACAGATGACAAACAAAATGCAAAATATCCTTTTAACTCTTGCATTACTTTAACATGTGGTTTTGGTTGCAAGTACTCAGGTATCTAGTAATAAGTGTAGGCTGATACCACGGGTATACAGTAATGCTTGATAATGAGTTTTATAAGAGGAAGCTTTTTGGTTATTTTATGTTAGTGTATACTAGTCCTGTGCCCTGCTTTGCCGAATCATGCGCAATCTAGCCTGTTCTCAGGGGAGTGCTACTTGTGTGACCTTTCCACTGTGGAAGAATGGAAGTGGAGCAGTAGTCTTGGTACCCTGACCATCACCTTGTTCTCTCCATTATAGAGTAAATTTGTCTCGGTGGCAGGTCTTGACCTACCAGTGAGATTGAGTTGCTTAGTGAAATGAAAAAGAGGATCCAAAACAGAGTCCCGTGACCTGTTGCCAAGAAGACAAATGGTACGTTGGTTGTGTCCTAATACTGTTCTGTCTCTTGAGAGGGGTTCCAATGCAGTCTTCTCTTTGATATGGGTTTTGATAATAGAAAAGGGATTTCTTTTAACATGACATAAACATTGGATTTTGGCTTTGGGTTACAATAAAATATTACTTGGCTCCCTTGTCTGGAAGAATGTTAAAGTCTGTGCTCAAATGAAATGTGCCCATTTTCTGTATGGTGTCAGGAAAACTTTTCATTACACCTTATGTGTTTTGGTTAAGAAAATAATTCTATAGTTTTCCAGGAAATTATTTATGTGCATAGTTATTACAAAACAAAGTAGTAGTTTATCAAGGGCAGTATTCCCTCTGCATTGTAGACTTTTGACAGCATCTGTGAAAAATGTTTGTCAGCTGTGGGGTTTTTTTAATGTTGAGTATCTCTATTTTTTAAAAGCTTTTTCCTTCCTAGAAATGAAAAAAGGTTTTCCACTTGTTAGCTAATACTTAGTTTTACAAAGCTAGTATTAAAGGAACCTTAGCTGAACTATTTACCACTTAAGTTGGTATTCTGGTTCAACATATCTTAACATCATACTCTTTGCTTCTGCCTATTAGCAAATTACTTTACAGAATCCTTGACCAATGTATACACTAGCTTATGTGACATACCAAGATATCCGTAACATTCAGGCATTTCAGGAACAGATTGTGATTGCAATTAAAGCTCCAGAGGAAACCAAACTGGAAATACCAATTCCTAAAGAAGTAAGTTCTACACATTTCACTCTTAAGGGAACCAAAGGTCTCAAATCTGACTTTTGCAGCCGCAATCAGTAATTGATTTCCAGTTTGTTTGTCATGTATAGCAAATACTGGTACTTCATTGTTCTTGTGTTCCACTAAACAGTGCTGTAGGGGTAATAGTCTAAGAAACATTTTCAGTATTTTCTGTTTACCTATATTACTAAATAATAAACATGTCTGAGCTTTAGTTATTTGGTTTTGCTAGAGGGAATGGAACAGCTGTAATAAATGTTACCTATTTTCACTATCAGTTTGTTTGATAATTTACTAGGATAATGTGACTTTTAAAGAGCTGTTAATGTTTGTATGCTAAAATCTACAGAAGTTGTACATCAAACCAGACAAAGCAATAAGCATGATTTGAGAATGATCTTAACAGCATGTAAATGCTGTCTTACTGCTTAATGAGTAGACGGCTATTGTACTATAATATTGAAATATGAAATGCACAGTGTGTTTGACAAAAGAAAACGTTTTGGTACTCTAGTAGATCATGTCAAGATGGATTTTTCATGGAGGTGGAGGGCTGTGCTCTGTCCTCACCTCATGGTACAGCACATCCTCCCACTCGGGTCGTATAGAGGAGCCATAGCTTTGCCCTCTGCACCCAGTCACTGCACCTGCATCGGGGCCTGTGTACTGGGAACCCACTGGTAAAAGTGGTGCTGTGAAAGAGGGGAAATACTGGAAGTAAGCTTGAGATAACAAGTGGAGCTTTAATTCTGTTTTTCTTTTGCGTGTGCATTTTTTATAATGATCTTAATTGTGTAGCCGTCAAATTTGCCTTGCTGTTTGCACAGAAAGGGAGGTGATACTGTAGGAAAAGGAGATATGAATCAATAGAACCAGAAGACTTAGATCCACTGCATAGATCTCCAGTGGTTTCACTGGTAAAAGGAGCTGGCTCACATCCTGTGGAGATGAAAAAGATAAGATTTCAGAGGCTTCCTGAGGCAAAAGAAGGCAGGATTTTAAAAACTATTTTAGAGAGAAGAGAATCTTCTCTCTATTGTCCATTAAATTTGATTTGCTCTGTGCCTTGCAATGTGATGTCCGCTGAAGGAGAGTGGTAAAAGTAATACAATTTAGTTGCTTTGCCATATTATTAAAGCTGCTACGTGCTCTGATTTGTTTCTGATCCATGACATTGACTTGTCAAGTTTTAAATTTTGTTACTCTTCCTAAACGTATAGTAAATCTTGGTCATATGTATAAAGGTCAGTAAGAAGACTAAGCAAAGATTTGTTAAGTGCATCTTCATCAAAAATGAAACCTCGTTAGCTTAATGGTGCTTAATAATTGGCCTACAAATCCATGTAATAGTCATAATTTATGTAGAACTAGTAACACAATTTCAAATAGTTATGTTATTCCTGTATTTGTTCTTTTCTTGATCTATTGGCTTTAAAATATGTGCAAAACCAGATAACTGATGTGTGAGATTTGTTCTTTGGTTTATATGCAAGTCACTGTTTTATAGGATTGCATAGAAGTACATGTGAAGAGCACAAAAGGACCTATTGATGTGTACCTATGTGAGGTGGAACAAGAGAAGCCAGGTGCCAAAACTTTTGAAGAAATGGATACTGTTACTTCTGAAACCAAGCCATCAGTTCCTCCTGATCAAGGTAGTCTCTTCCACTTACATTTTTATCCCTGTGTAATTTTTTTTTTAAAGACTGTCATACCATTCTGATAAAGTTGAAAACTGTACTGTACAAGTATAATTTTCTGGGCATAGTTTGTGGGCCAAGATGTGTGGGAGTATAGGAAACGCCTGAAGGAGAAGTCTGTACTGTTGTGTTACCTCACAACAGCGGGAGGTCAGACACGTGCACACACAGTAAGGCACTCTTGTTCCTGACCCTTTTCTTCCTTTGCTCATTACTGGTTTCCTGTCAGAGCTATGCTCTGTCGGTGGAACAATGTGTGTCAGTTCTCAGCTGCCTCACTGTGGAGTCTAGCAGCTCAGCTGAAATAGTTGTGAGAATTAAAGAGCTGCTTCAAACAAGAGTGTGTGCTGCTCTTGATCATTACTGCCCTGTCTGAGGGAGGGCAGAGAGAAGAGGGGATGTAGTATTTTGAGCTGCTAAAACAAGATTGACTGCAGTATAGTCTCTCAGGAGCCCCAGTGCTGCAGGATGTTGTGGTTTAAAAATAAATGTGGCGGGAATTGCAGTAGCTCAGAACACAAAAAATAAATTATTTTTAGCAGTGCTGCTTTACAGTTGAAGGGAAGAGTTGACTTTTTAATCTTAGGCAGTTTTTTTACTTTATTTTGCTTGCAAGATGACTCAAAATTGTATTTCCTACAATGACAGTAATCGTATTCCTTTTCTTACTTTCCTTTCAAAGTGAGATCTCCGGGGGAAGGAAAAAACCAAACCACCTGAGATGACAGATTATTTACAACTCAAAAAATAAAGTACGGAATGTAAATATCTGTGTTACAGAGCTTTTCCAAAGTCGCTTGGATCTGCAAACTTACTAACCTGAAATGTTCCGAAGTGTTTTGAATTCAAACAGCAGTGGGTTGGTTGAGTGCTTTCACAGGATTGCTTATCTCCCAAGTCAAAAGACAACAGTTCCTAGAGTTCCTTTTAGGAGCTTTGTTTTCATAATTGCATGTGATCTACAGAGCTTTGGGAAAACGGTGTTTTTAGCTTATGAAATAATTTTATTTGATGGAAAACATAGGCAGTTGATTAGTTCTGAAAATGAAGATTTGAAATTATTTCTGGAACGATCCACAATCCTTATGAGACTGTATATAATAGAGAAATGCACTTTTCAGTTCTGAGGCTGCACTACTACTACACAGGATTGTCAAATAAAGACTGTAACAAAGAACTGGTGTATCAGAAGCCTTTGCTATAAGGAACAAGATGTAAATATCATGAGTTATGCCTTACACTGTGTAGATGCTGTTTGCATTGTTTGCATCCAGCTCTGCATCAACTATGGTATCAACACTGAAGTTAAATAATTGGGCTTTTTGTACATACCTGTATCATGTCTAGGTAGTTACTGATGTAGATTTATTGAGATGGTTTGCATTTCTGCCTTTGTACAGCAAAGAAATAAAATGAGCTTATAAAAATATTAAAATAGCCTAATCGGTCAGTCCAATGAAACATGTTGGGTTGTCTTTGTTGGAATTCACTGGGTAACTACAAACATTAAAACTGATGTGAAAATTTTAAATCTGTTATCTGTGGTGCTGGCAGCTAGCAGTTTGTTTCTTGTGATGCCACAATATCCTAGCAATTTTCAGAAGAAACATTATGATCAATAATTACTTAAATTGTTCCCTTCCAGTTTCTAGAGTTTACATACAGCATAGCTTTAATCTAGTACCATGATCTCTTTGTGGCTTAGCTTGCAAAAATATGTAAAATACTTTAGAACTACATTTGTATTCACCTATCTTTAGTATCTGTAAAATGAAGCTTCAGCATTTTGATACTGGCTTTTCTAAGTGAATTGACTATCACTGTACAAATATCGTACTTAGGCTCATTTCACTCCAGTAATGAAAAGTGTATTTCGTAGTTTTCCATATGGGGAAGGATGGGTTGGTTGGTTGATTTTTAAATCAGAACTCCCAGCTCCTCATTTTCCCAATCACACAGTATCAGCAACTATCCATCTACTTGTGAGAGAGACCAACAAAGTTATTAAACCTCTGAACTCATTTTAACCAGCAACTCTACGGCTTTTTTAGACAGATGCTGTGAAATTAAATGCCCTATATTCTACTAATAAATACAGGTAAGGTAGGGCAGTTGACACTGGAGACCTTAAATATACCTAAATACAGATTGAGAGTTAATCCTCTTTTCTACAAAGTTCACTAGTTCTGCAAAACGTGTAGTAGTATACTATGCAAATTGGGAAATATACCAGGTTCAAGCTTCTGTCAGAAAGTAATCTTGACTTGTGTATGTGCTACCAAATTCCAGCTCGAGAATGTAGGACTTTGGTGTTGGATGCTATTTGTCTGCATCTCTATAAAATGCAAACTGCAGGCTGAGCTGTTACAACAATAAATAAAAGCAAAGTGAAGGCACATTTCATATGTAGATCACAGTAAAAATGGGGAAGGTGCTCCTCCAATGGAGCTGGGCCTGGGGGTTAAAATTAAGAAGGTCATCTTTTTGCACGGGAAGGTTGTCCTTTTCCTTCAGTGGCTGGCTTCTTTCCAGGTGGCAAACTCACTATTTGAATTTTTGTACTGCTGTTCTATTTTGGTGGGGAGAGAGGTCTGTGCCTAACAAGTATTTATTGATCCCCCTACCCTGGTTCAACAACATGGGATAACATTTGCTGTGAAACACTTACAAATTTCCAGCACCAACAACTACTGCTATGTGTTAGGGCAGGATTTTGTTACATGATGATACAGTGTTTTGAACTGTGGAGCAAGAAGTATACTTCTACAAAATAACTCTCTTATAAACGGAAGTCTGTCTTCAAAAGCAGAACATACTTTATTTAATTGAAACATTAGGATTTTTTGTTTTGAACAAATCTAGTGATTCTGGTTTTCCTCCCTCCTTTGTGGGGGTTTTCTAGCTGTAGAATTAATTTTTTAACTTCAAGCTACACAATTATCACACTGAAGTGGGAGAGGCTGTAATATAACAGTTATAATTATTTTCTTAAATACATTTATTGTTTTAATAGTGCACCTTCAGTGGAACAAATGGACTCTTGAAGATAAAACCACTTTGTTGTAGCTACTTGGATACTTAACTGTATTATCCACTTGTGATACTGTAAAACAATACACTGTATAAGCTCAGTACACTAACTAGCTGAAAAGATTAGACTTGAACTTGAGGAAAAGTTCCTGAGTGATGCTGAACTTAAATACAAGTTACAAGCTCACTTAAAAACTAAATGTGATAGGACCTGACTCTGAGTTTGTATAATCATGCTTGGTTTTTTTCTGAAAGGTTATTAAGATTAAAGTATTTTTGTTGAGTCCATATCTGTCCATTTTCAGCATATTTGTATGTGTAAGCACTTCCCTTGGCTATTTGAGGACTGCCTGTAATAAATTAAAAAGCTCTAATAATGCTTTTATCTTTCCTTCAATGAGAATGGCTGAGCATCTAAATGCATTAATCAGCAATAGCGACAGCCAGGATCCATAATTATAAAATGGCCTGGTTTTGCTGACTCTATAACTGGAACAAATGCCGCAAGTTGCCAGTTCAGCCCTTATTTGGTATGGGAAATTACTCGTCAGTTTTCAGATGTGAACTGTAGTTTTTAAATAATGTGATTTCTAAAGAAGAGGGAAGATTGCTTTAAATTATGATCTTTTGGAAAGCACTTAAAAGACAGCAAATTCCTTCATTTTGAATAATCTTTTTGTTGTGTGTGAAGAGCCTCGTTATAAGCATAATTAAATTACACTGATTTCAAAAGTCACTTCAGCTCTTGTAATTTTCAGTGGTGAAGTTAGCCTGCTTGCTAGACAACCGGCTGGTTCCAAGTAGCTGGAGTTGACTGCAAGCTTTAAACCCTTGTGTGTTCCCCAATCTTGGTGTATAGGCTGGCTCTGGCACTGTGCTGGGACTTAAGGAACTGCTGAAGTGTTTATCCACTATCCGGAATCTGCTATTTTTGGTTCCACTGCTGATCTGCCAGCGGGAATTTGTGAGAAGTGTGTTGAGGCTAAAATCACAGAAATTATACTTGATTGTGTACGGTTTATGTAAGTCTACACGAGGCTTCTCACATAGATGTTTACTGAAGGATTGGGATACTTGTTTGTAAAAAAACATGGTGTATGTTCGGAAGGAAATCTTAATGATGCTTGGAGAGAAAGAGGAGCCTGGTTCTCTCCATGTATCTCATAAGTGGTTCCTTCCCTTCCTTTCATCCCACCGCAGTCTGATGATGGGCTGTCTGTGGGCCTGTAGTTGTGCTCTCTGGACACCTGCACCTATACGTGGCTGTGAGAGACTGAAGTGTCCTATGACTGCCTCAAAGCTTGCTTGTGTCTGTGCAAACCTCCAAGAGAAGCTGCTGCCGCCTGTGAATTGGTCTGGGGGATGTCGCCCAGAGAAGCAGGAGTGTATTGAAGGATGCACCTCCCCACTTCCTTGCGGTTGCATTGTCCGCACTCTTTAGACAAGCCTCAAAGGGGCAGAGGTGTGCTGAGTTGGCCCCATCCTGTAGCCGTTTGTGGCTCTACTGTGTAGACCAGACCCCATACATGCATTGCTAATGAACTGACAAGAGGGAAACTTCCTGCCCTGAAGCCAGATGCAACAAAGCCTGTTGGACCAGAGAAAAAAAAAAAAAAAAAAAAAGGCGAGCAGATATGCTAATCAGGGGATACGATGAATTTAAAAAGGCAGCAGAAAATTTTGCTCAGTGTGCATCTACCATCGAAGCCAGATCCGTGTACACCCACCACCAAAGAACTGAAGACTGAGGACCAACGGGACACAGCTGGATCCATGGTGGTGACTATTCTTGCAGCCCTATTCTGCATCCTTGCTTTACTTCTGTCTTTTCCTTCCATTCTGTCCTATCGCTACCCCTCTTCACTTCTTTAATAATAAAAACCTGTTTTGGGTATACGGCATTTGACCTCGTTTGTGTCTTAATCTCGCTCTTGGGATCATATCGAAACCTCCCCCGACATTGGATCGGGACAGTGGCTTACAGTAGCTCCTCACAACGTGAGCCATGCGTGAGGCAGCATTTGTAATCACCCCTGGATTAACTGATGGGACTACAGGAGACGATCCTAGAAGCTATAACAGCAAATTCAAAAGATATAAGCTCAGGACATCATTAGTCTTTTAATGACTTTTATTAGGCCTCTAACATTTCATAGCATCCTTCTTCAAAAGGAAAACCTAGCATTAGCACTTCAAATTAAAAATTTAGGAATCTAAAAATTTGCAAGAAGCTATTCGAGCTTCTGGAACAGTTTTGCTTTCAGTCTTTTGTAGATTCTAATGTAAATCCTGCACAGATGTGCTTTTAGATAATGCAGTATTTTTATATATATATATATATATTTTTTAATTACAAGGCACACAAATTCTTAAGAGGCTTGCTGGCTCCTAAACCCAGGATAACATTTGTGTGCACAAAGTGTGACCTCAACATTAGAAGAGTTCATTCTAAATGTGAAAATAAAAGTTATCTGTCAGAAGAAAATTTCAAAGTCCAGTAAAAACATTTCAGAATTTATTTGGATAATAAAGTTTTACAGGGGATTGTAAATTAGAGATGGGCCCAGACCTTTAAGCACAACTTAGAAGCAAATATCTACAAACTTGAAGAGTAAAACAAGGTCAGTGGGCCCCATGTTTATTATACCAGTCATTAATGGTAAAGCTTGAAGCTAGATACAGACTTCTCTAAAGATCGAGATTTCTGGCTGAGATTTAGGGTGACAAAAATATTTGAGAGGCAGCTGGGATTCCAACAGAAGAATTCTGGATCTGGAAACATGAGTGAAGGGGGAAATTCCCTCCATTATTTGCAGCAGTAGCTGTTTGTAGGCAGTTACCTACTTTTTTTCTTTACAAGCATGCAAAAAGAAGTTCTTGAACATGGGTATGTGTAGCAAATATATTCTACTAAATACTGCAAGTGGTAAAATTTTAGCATGGCATCTGGAATAAGGGAAGGCATTACTGTGATTTTGAAAAGAAGGACTCACAGTCAGTGTCTCTAATGCTGTTACTGGTAAGAGCCATCATTCTGCAAACTGTGATGAGACTGTCTTCTGACGTTCCCATCTGCTAGGTTGTACTCTGCCTGTGCTCTTGTTCAGAACTGTCCAGAAAATAAATTGTATGTAGAATGAATGAATGAATGAATGAATGAACTCCTGTTTTCCCCTAATGAGACTCATGAACATTCAGACGATTTCCTCATGAACATACGGCAGCTATGAAAGTACTCTGAGTAACACCAGACACTCTGCTGGGCACTCACGGATCAAACCAAGCTTCCCAGAAGTTAGTTGTGATCTCTTCATGATCACTAAAACACCTGTGAAAACAGGACAATATACACTTACATGTCCCTTACACTAAAACAAGGTTGCACAGAATTCGTAGTCAGGAGCAGAGAACTGTGATTTACTTGATAATGCTACTCCCCACAAATCATCAAAGAACATTTTTACCAAGCAATGTTCTTATCACCAATGCTGGTAATACTTTAGTTTTGTGTAAGAAACAATTTTTCATGGCAAAAATCCCCCTGGTGTTAGAGACAGATTCAACCTTAACTGCCCAGCAATGTGTGCAAGGCTTTCAAACTGGTGAGAAGCTATCCTTACTCAGCTGAAGAGAAACACCTTTGAAATGATGCAAAATGATTCCATCCTGGGAGAATATTCATGAGGGAAATACAGAGATTTGCCTCAAGAACTGCGGAATCAATTCTTCCTGTGATTAGAGGTTTGAAAATAAAAGCAAAACACTGTGAAAACATTAGCATTGTCTTTCTTTTGAGATCAAACAAGTCTTAATTGCAGATTTTTCTTGGAGAACTGAATAAAGGTATAAATACAAATGACAATCTTTTAATTGCCAAAGTTGACACAGAGGTTGGCAGTCTCAATGCACAGATCAGCGGTTTTGTTTGGAAAGTATCAAAAACACAGACAGCCCTGGGCCACTGAACAGCATAAAAGGAAAATATGGATTACTGCGTATTTATTGATTAGTTATGTGTTTCTCTAGCCTGCATTATAAATTTAGTGCATATTGAAGCTCAGGAATCTTTCTTCTTTTCAAAAAGGAATTCAATTTGTGACATTAGATGATCACACTATAGAGTCTTAAAAACAAGTATTTTCCAAATGAAAGTATCTTTATATCCCCCATCTGTTAAATACTGTTCCTTTCTACGTGAAGAACATGTAGAGTGTTATAATCTGGAGAGAAGGGGTTGGAAGGCTGTCCAGATATTGTCTCTATGCTATGTATGTGTCTCTGAGGATCTGTTGCCTAGAAATGAAAACAAGACAACAATAATTGTTTACATAAATGTTGCCTGAAAACTTCTCAGGCATTTATGCTCCCTCTGCTGGCTTTATGCCAATGGATCATTTCTTAAATTGAAGTGGGAGCTATTTTTGGGGGGTAAGGAGGGAAGTCTACAAAATGGCATTTATGATTCGGAAAGAAAATGGTATAGCTGTAAAGGGGAAAAAAAAAACCCTGAACGCCACTTAAAAAAATTGTTATTACCTTTGAAATCAAACCTGATCAGTATGGTGTCTGTTTATTCAATTAATCGTCTCTTATCAGTTTAACAAAATTGAGGTTCACTAGAAATAGTCATACAGGCATATGTCTTATTGATGGCAAATTGTGGCTTTGAAATGAGTATGAATAAGCTGAATAAATTACACTTGGAGCTGAATTGTTACACTTCCATATTTTGTATAGGTAATTCTCAGTTTAATAATGGATTCACAGTGGTAATACTGGTAGTACAGATGATTACTGAGATACAGAACTAGGATTATCAGAAGGACGAGATTTGGGGTTTCTGTTTCCATATACTCAGAATCTCAGTGTGGGCTGTCCTCCAAGGACAGTTTTACTTACATATAAACCCATACATCCTTTCAACACCACATCACTCTGCTATCAGGCAGCTTGCTGCCTCTGGACATATCATTCCTCTGTGCTGTGCTCATCTGCAAAAAGGGGGTGACTGCCTTGATTGCCTTTGCAAACTCCTATCAGTTGTGGTCTGCAGTGACCCCTGAGAGCTTCCCCAGGATGCTCCACAGGATGCCCAGCACCAACAAGGGCAGTCCTTGGACTTCTTGCTGTGCTTCATGAAGCAATCACAGTGGCTGCCAGGACCACCCAGGTGCCCTAGAAGAGCATCCTCTCTGAAGACAGCATCAGAAAACTCTCTGCTATCTTGAAAGATGCTTCCCCAGGGCTTATGGATGCTCTCTGTCTCTACTGCATGTCTTTTAACAAATTAAATGGCAAAATAAATTCAATGTTCCAAACACATAATCAAAAGTAGCATCTTATTGACAATTTCAGTGGATAAGCCGAAGTGTGCAAATGTACAAATAAATATTCCTTATGTTTATTTTACATATACCGCAATTTTTGTTCCTTTGGTAGTCTACCAGTCGTGTATTATGAGACAGGAAAATCTGAAACATCTGATTAATCACAGAATCACAGAATCATCTAGGTTGGAAAAGACCTTGAAGATCATCTAGTCCAACCATTAACCTAACACTGACAGTTCCCAACTACACCATATCCCTAAGCGCTATGTCAACCCGACTCTTAAACACCTCCAGGGATGGGGACTCCACCACCTCCCTGGGCAGCCCATTCCAACGCCTAACAACCCGTTCTGTAAAGAAATACTTCCTAATATCTAGTCTAAACCTTCCCTGGAGCAACTTGAGGCCATTCCCTCTTGTCCTATCTCTTGTTACTTGGTTAAAGAGACTCATCCCCAGTTCTCTGCAACCTCCTTTCAGGTAGTTGTAGAGGGCAATCTTCAGTATAACTTGCATTTTTTCAATGACAACAAAATTGTTCCCTCTCTAGGTTAAATAATATGACATTTTCAAAAACTTAGAGATAAGATTAACCCTTTCCTCACACCTTTTTAATCTCCCAGTACATCTTTTTACAGCAGCCAGAGAGGAACTGAAATAGGTACATCCTGCCAGCATCGTGCCTTGCGTGAAATAAACACTCTAAACAACCTGACTGGTGCGGAGTTTCATGGGCAACTTTGGTGAAAGGCAATAAAAGGGAGAAGTGATCTGCCATTTCTTATCCGTTGATGTCAGACAGGTCCCTAGCCCCACACTGACTGAAGTGCACAGCATCTAAAGACCCAACGAGAGATAGATGCGAGCACTGCGGAGTGCCCGGGCTGCTCGCTGGCTCCCCGAGGCTGCGGCGCCACTAGAGGGGTGTCTACAACCATCCTTCCACCAGTTTCTGACTCGCCAAACCACCACTTCACATTCCTCACCAGCTGCAGATTACACTCAGCATCAAACAGTAATGAAAATGCTGTAAAGACTGTATCAGAGGGCTGCTCACCATGGCCTAGGGAAAGTATTTGGAAACCACCGAACTGGAAGGATGCGATGCAATGCTGGTGCACCACAAGGTCCAAGAGAGCTGATCAGAAATCTTCTGGTTGAACAGTTTTCCATGATCAAATTCCAATTTCGTGGAAAGCAAATGGCTTCCCCCCCGATTGCTAGCTGCTGCTCTTTCCAGCACATCAGACACGATCCACCCAAGTCTTTTCAACAGCCCAAGTTCAAGGCTTCCAGGTCTTGAAAGATCAGAGGGTCTGGGCTGTGGCAGTACCAGCTGACCGACTCTGTGGGCTATGCAGCTGCCTGCCTGCAATACCGGTCATGGGGGAATCTTGGACAGCTGCTTGGAAAATTCTGAAAAAAACAAATTTTGTTCTTTTCTGTACTGAAATCTCTCTTCATGCTGCTGCTCTGTGGCAGCATCACATCCAGCACTGGAATTCTCTTTTACTGTAATGTTTCCTACACTATTATCAACTACGGATAGATATATCTCTTTTTTTTGTTTGTTTTCTATGTTTTAGCTTGTATCTTGTGGCATGGCATAATCTAAACTATGTTACTAGGATGCTCAGTGACAAAAGTCCTTCTTTTAATTTTTTTATTAGTTGTAAATTAGTTGACTAGAAAAAAATGAAAATTTAATAGTGAAGAGTCCCCCCTCCTACAGGGACTGACTGTTGGAACTGACAAGACAAAAGGGGCTGCAAAGAGATGAAGAAATTGGTAAGCTGAAGAAGTAAGAATTAGTTGTAAGTGCTATAATAGGCCTCGTGCACTCCAGAACAGCATAATTAATGAGCCCTAATTTATTACCCTGGCTGGGTAGATGGGTCGAACTCTTATACTTAAAAGATAAAAACATGTTTTAATTTAGATGCAAAAGAAGCAGCATAGATTTTAAAAGTGGTAATAGTTAGAGCTGGATGATTTATTTATTTATTTAAATAGTTAATTCCCCGGAAAATGTGGTTTCAGTCATGTCTAAACTATTTGCTTCAAATTTGCTGAATAGTTTTGGCTGGAAAAACAACAAAGGAGGGGATAAACTCTGTTGGAGGAAAGTCCCCAATTACCCAACAGCTCAATGATCAGAGCATTTACTTAGGTAGCAGAGACCCCTTAGCAGAGGCTGTTCTGAGGCAGGCTACCCTCAGTCCTTCCTGTTACCACTCTGATTTTGTCCTGACAGAGAGGGATGGGGACACACCTCCCAAGGGAGCACGCTGGTTCCCAGGGTGGGAAGCCATGCTCCTCCCTGCTGACCCAACGAACTCCGTGCATTTGTGCAGGGAAACAGCTTCAAGGCAAGGAAGAATTTCCCCTTTCTTCCACTTCAGGTCTCACCAGTCCTTTGACATCTTCCTAAGAAGTAGAATTCTGCTTCAAATTCCCTTGTACAAAAGTAGGATTTCCTTAACCAAAGTATCTCCACACTATGAGATTAAAAAAAGAGACCGCCTCTCTGCTTTCAAGCATCCACAGCAAATATTCTACATTGGATCAAACAGAACATTTAATGGTCCACTCAAAGAAATACCTTCAGGTTATTTTCTTTCAGCAAGGAAAACCGGCCAGTTTCGTTACGTCCAAACTGTGCTAGTTTTTATTATATTCACTGTGGGTTTTGAACAAAAATGCAACCTCCACAAAGTCTTTAACTGGTCGTGAAATAGTTTGGTTTCACTTTCATCCAGGCTGCACTAGGCATCTTACAAACCATTATGTCTTACAAAGAACTGAAAAAGACGTTGAGGGCTCCCAACTCAAGTCCCTGCGATGGCAGTCACATTGTACAGCCCTTTCAAAATGCACTGATCATGCTGCAGGTAGTTATTTTCTTGCTGCCTTTACTTGTATGAAGGTTGTACCAAAAGCCCAACATTTATAGCTAGAGACTTTCTTATTTTCCATCTAAGCTCATCTGTGGACAATTTACATGCATATGTTCTTCTGCCAGCATTGGTTGGTAACATACAGAACTCTTAGTCTCCTTGGTGTTGGTGTCCCTACAGACACCACCACATTCTCAGTCAACCCTCTGCTGGACTTAGCAAATTGAGTTATTCACCTCACATAAAACAGGCTGCCTTGTTCCTCTATCTCTGCCCAATTCTCAATTTCAGTTCCTCTCCTTGTTAAACAAGACTGTCCTTCTTCTTTGACAAAATGAGGAGAAATAGGAAAATTGTATTTTTTCCAAACATGAAGAAACAAAACAGGATTCCTGGATATTCCTGGATATTCCCTGCCTCTCTGTGCTGTTTACTTTGCTGCTCCACTCTGATGTTGTTTAAATACAAAATGACATAATTTCTCCATGCCAAGTGTAAGCCCTTATCTACAAAGCTACATCTTCACTAGTGCACACACAACTGTTCTTATTCCTATTTTACAGCCCCTGCAAGTTCCCCAAGAGTAGGCACAGCAACCGTAGTTGTTTACACCCCATATCAGCTAGACTGGCTTGTTTTCCCCACAATTAACAGTAGCTAAGTCTTGATGAAAAGCAGATCATAGCAATGACAGTGCTAATAGAGAGACACATAATGTGGGTATTCAGGGATGCACACAGAACTACAGCAATAATCATCTTTATTTAGCCCGTTCTATACGAGTCATCTTCTACAGGCATTTCCTCCTAATTGCAGGGAGTGTTCGGTGCCCAGGGTTTTACTGTCACTTTCCAAGCCAGTTCCTGCATACTTAGGGCTAAAGGCCAGATCAAAAGAAGGATTTTTTACCTACGATGGTTCTTACACCAAAATCCAAGATCACAATCCAAAAATACTCTTTGCAATAGCTGTCTAACTGTGAAGGTCGCTAAGTTTGCTATCTGCCTCTCTGCCTCCATGCTGCTGAGCGCTCTCTTTGATAGACTAGAGAGCCTTTTCTTCCTGGCCTCTTCATCTTCTTATTAATGCATTTTTACTAGATAAAGACTGCTTCAGCAGAATGCATGCTTAAAGAGGCAAAACCACACACAAACCTGCATGATAATGGCTAGGAACTTTATTTGGAGGTAGAATATGCAGCACAAATTACTACAGGACGGAGAAAGGAGAATATGTATGTGGGTTCTCACTCTGCTAAAGAATTCTGGATCGGATCAGGATGGACATGCTGTTCAGATTACATATCATCTGGGAAAACACAGGGTTTCAGGCACATTTCTTACAAGAAGTTCTATTCAGTATGCAGTTGGGCACTCCTTTCTAACGTGTCTGATCCTCCCCAGGTTTTCTATAATGAGCCTATTTGCCCAATTCTGGACTTTGGCTTCCATTTAGGGAAGCAGGTGTTTAAATATTTGATCTTAAATCCAGGCTGAACTATCATCAGAAATGCTTGTGTTCATATGGGCACATGTTCACTGGAAAAGGTAAGTATTACAGGCATGCAAGTGACAGGACTGAATCAATCCTTAGTCCCCTTGTCAGAACTGAAAGGAGGCAGAAACAGCTTTAAGAGGCTATGGCCAGCACTTCCGAGGGACCAGCAGCTTTGTACGCTTCTAATTTTGCAACCTTTACAATGTGTCATTTAAAGAAACTGCTGGAGATAATGCTCACAGCAGAAATAAGAGCGGCAGAAACCCTCCTCTGCTCCAAGGTACTGTGAGGTATAAGCAGCCCATTGACAGCACGATGGAGAGGATTTCACAAATCAGAGCAGCCCCGTGAACTGCTGTGACTTACACCTATGGGACACAGAGGCCTAAACTTCGCCTAAATGCAGAAAGTGGCAAAGGAAAACTTGAGGTCACTTTGTTCTCACTCTCCAAGCTACGCTTACTGCAAGTTTCCTCCCGAGATTTACAGCAGAGAATCTGGCACAGCAGCATCACGTAAGCATTTCAATTAACCTAGATTCACAGTTTCACTTCTGTCTTCTCAATGCATCCAAGAAACTACGAAACTACCTTATTAACAAAGCAATGTTAGTTAGCTGGGGAGAATTATGTGGCCAATTAAAAGACAGGCAGAGACCAAGCCCTGCATTATCAGGACACACCCAGGCATTATGCAGCCACTTTTGTTTCACACCTCCTTTTCCTGATCCTCTGGTATTTGTGTTTAAGATACTGAACTGAACACAGCACAGACAGTACCAACTAGTATTTCTGCATTTATCAGCTATAAATGCTGTTTAAAAGAGCGGGAAGCAATGATACCTGGCATACCTATTAGAGACAAAGATATATTCCTTCCCAAGAAGAAACAGTAGTTGTAGGCCTTTACCTATAAAGTTTACCATATGAAGATATTTTTCTTTAACATTTGCTTGATTACTTTGGTTTGCATTTAATTATACAGATGGCTGAGTGGTTTTGTAATTTTATAGCTGGCCTGTGCTCTTGATTGATGTGGTAGTGTCATTCTTACTGAGGGCTGGTTTGGAAATACATGGGGTTTGAAAAGCTGCTTGTATTTAAAGCCACTAGTTGCAATGCAACAGATGCTGTACTATGAATTAAATGAAGGAATGTTAAAAAAATGGTTTTCTGAGGACTTTACATAACTATAGTATTTGCACCAAGACAACACTGGAATCAGCAAGTCAAAAATGATGATTGTGGCTGACTTTGCGACTCCTTTAAAAACATGTGCTTTTATATCTCCTAATATAGAAGTCATGTACCTTTCTTCCTGTCTGTTTTCATTAACCTAAAATGAAGAAAAGGGGGTTATTTTTAAAGGTTTTAAAGGTTATTTTTAACCCAGAAAAAAAATTATTAACCCTTAGACTGATTAAACACTAACATGTGAGAAAGGAAAATTAAAAAAAAGAAAAATACACAATAAACTTATATTCCTTTCCATCCCTATTTCACATTTATGAATCTAAAAAGAAAGAAACCCTTATGTCAGTGAAATAAATGTAAACTATATTCTGGAGGTAGAATGATGATATTGAGCTACAACCTCCAAAGCCTTGAGACCTCATTATGTAACAAACCACCTCTTGTCCTATTTCCGTCACAACAACAATGATTGACTGTGATGTTCAAACCGTCAGTGCAGCTGTCCTGGACACCCCAGAGGGGAGGGATGACACGGTTATGCACCTTTGCTGGTAGCAGTTTGACATGGCTTAATTTTGACACCTTTCAAAGACTGTGTATTTGCTTGGACTATTTTTTCTTTTTGTCCTTACTCTGTTGTCACAAGTTGGTTCTCATTCAGGATGAGAGTCAATTCATGTCTCTAGGCAGAGATAGGCCAAGAGATCACTGGCAACTCACTTTTAACTTCTCTATGCATCTGTCTTCCCATATGCAAAACACAAAAATGGAGTAGATCCACATGAGATGCTAAATCTAAATTTAGGGACCCTACCAATTAGCAGAATGAACCCGTCAGTAGTGCTCTTATGCTCTCTATATAATACCTGCAGAGAGTGGGAGCTTAAAAAGAGGCTTTGCAAAAGCCTTAACTAGTCAGCAGCAAGTGCTAAAAACACAGCAGGCCTTTCTCCTAAAACAGATGCACAAACGGGTAGTTTGTCTCCTTTTTCTTCTTTTGCAATAGCTAGTAGTGAAAGCATGCCTGAGGTCCAGAGCCAAATTTCTCTTCCTGAGAAGGCTTGATCCCTAGGAAATACCTGAAAGGAATGACCTGAAACTAATGACTTTCAACCAATAAGCCCAGTTTACCAACTTCTTACAAATCTGCTCATAAAAATGCAGCCGGTTCTGAAAATGGTCAACCGCAAATTCCTGACTGCCTTGGGACACCTAAGACCTATTTGAACCATAGACACCTAAAGAGTTAAATGGCATTTCAGGGAGTAGAGAGAGAGGTGAAGAACCCAACTGTGGACTCACAGGCTTAAAGCTGCAGCATGCACACTGGAAGGCTTGGACTTTGCCTTACGAAACATGGTAAACAACATTTGACAATTCACTGGATCGGACTTCAAAACTACCAGACACAGACCAAGTTAAAACAGTTCTTCCTTAGATGGTCAACATTAGTGACAAGTGTTATCATAAGACATATATGCCACTATAGGTAGAAAAGGTAGAACTGTAAAAAGACAGCAGAAGGTGGCGTTATTTTTCCTTTGGGACATATTAAAACAGTGTTTTTAGCAAATACTGAGGGAAAGATCTGACTTTCTGGGTACTCTTTTTGTCACTTAATCACTTATAACCAGCAATAAAGCTTCTGCTGATGATTTTGTTGAGGATTTGTGTCGTACAAAGGAATTCAGCTGAATGCTGCTGTCAATTTGTCCCTGTAACAGAGTAAAACTTGTTTCATCAGTAAACAGATATATCCTGAAGGCTGGAGAAACAGATCTATTGGATAAGAATTTCAAGAAGGTACTGTTTCTACACACTTGCTTTTGAAGTCGCAATCACACTTTTTTTTTTGTACGCAAAAAAGGCTGTTATGCTTATTTAAGAATTTGTTACCTTTGTTTAAATAGTGCTCTGGACAATGACACTAAATCATATAAGCTAGATAAAGTAAAGATTAGTTTTTACAAAGCTTATTTAATAGATAAGAAAAATGAGGAAAAGAGAAGCAGCTTGCCTATAGCCAAGGGGAAACTGAGAGCTTAGATCTTCACATCACCTGGTGCTCAACTCAAAGCTCATTGAAATCATCCCTATTGTTGACAGTAGCAAAACCCAGCGCAGGTTCCTTATTGATCACTGGAGACACACTCCCCATGTTTGGTCTCTTGTCCAAACCTATTTTAAATCCCTTGTTAAAAAACACAAAACATTTTTGTTGTGGCGCTTACAAGAAATGAGCCAATGAGTAGGCTGTATGTGAAGAAATCATGTTTCTTTTAGGTAATTTAGAGCTTTTAATGGTTGACACGCTAGGCTGTGTCACTTCATGATCCTACTAGTACCCACGTCCTAATCCTAGTAGCAACCCTTCTAGTTGTTGCACCTACTTCTTTTATCTCATTGCAAAGTAAACTGCTCAAGCAAATTATGTAATTTTTTTGTTGGTGTTGCAGTAAAGTGGATCCTAATCTGTTTTGGGGATGAAGCAGTCCTACGACATAAACAGTGCCTCTTGAAACAGATTTTCACCAGTTTCTTCAGAAAACTTACAAACTCAAATGTGGTTCCCTGAACGAAGCATGAGTCACAACGCCCAATTTGACTTTTTAAAATGTTCACGTGTGTGCGTCTGTCTTTTTGTCACGTTTGGGGATTTTGATTCAGTGGACTTACGGTACACACAATCCAGTTATGGGGTATGGGTTGATATGCAGACCTGACCTTCCCTCGAGCTGGGGGTTGTTCAGCACCAGAGCCTTGACTCAGAATATCAGTGATCTCACTCAAAACCATGCAAGTGACTCACATATTTACTTCTCTCTGACTCCCTCTCCTCTTCCTTTCAAGTTAAAATATTGGCCCATTTTCCTGACATCAGCTCACTGACATCCAGCTATCAGCTGAAAGCCAACACAATAAAACTGTTAACCTTTCCCCCCAGAGGTCCCTCCACCTCTGTGGACGGCACTTCTATGGTCTCTGTTGTTCTGCCCAGCATCGTCAGCCACATCCGTGGGCTGCTGGAACCACAGCTCGGCCACAACCTCACCACGTCACCCCGGCCGTCCAACTTGCCTCCTCCATCCCCGCAGACACAACTCAGGCGGCCAACGGCCCTCTCCCCACTACAGCCTGCTCTTGCCTGGGTCTGATAAACAGCACCCTGTCCCCCTCGAAATGTCCGCTGAGCGCAGCAAGGTGGCTGTAACCACGTCCGACACATCATCTTCCTCAGGGTGAATGAGGGAGGTCTGCATCTTCCCTGGCACAGCTCCTCACCTTCCAGCTCTCCATCCTCCCTCCTGAACATGCCCTGAGCACTGCTGCTCTACCTGAAACGCTGCTCACCCACTTTCTCAAATGTTTATTATTTTTTTCTGTGTGTGTGCTTCACACTGGGCGGACAGGAGGAAGTCTCAGCCAAAATTCACCCAGTCACCAGGCAGCCTTTTCTCTCTCGGGCTGCTGTGCCCCTGCCCGACCCCTCCACCGGGCCTTGCCCGCGGCGGCTGCCTCGGGGGCGGCAAAAACGGGAGGTCACCTTGGTGCTGCGGCCGGGCGGCGGGCTGGGCACGGAGGGGCGGCCCGGACTCCCCGGCCACGGGCTCCCCGGCCCCGGGCCTCCCCTCCCGGCCGCGGGCCGCTGAGCTCAGGGTTATAGTTAGGCGGTGAGTGAGCGCTGAGCTATGCGCCGCCGCTCGCAGCGGAGCCTTGTGGGTAAGGGAGGCCGCCTCCGCGGCGCGGGGCCGGGGGAGGAGGAGGCCGGGCCGGGCCGGGCCGGGCCGGGCCGGGCGGGGGGCGGGCGCAGCGGCAGCATTAGCAGCGCACAGCGGCCGGGCGGCGGCCGCAGCATGGAGTGAGCGGCGAGGTGAGGCCGGCAGGGATCGCAGCTCCCGGCCGAGCAGCAGCCGAGGCGGAGGAGAAGGAGCCGGAGTCCGAGCCCCGCTCCGCGGCGGCCGCTCCCCCTTTCCCTCCCCGCCTCCCTCCTCCCTCTGAGCGGGCGCTCGGCCGGTGCGATGGCCCGGCCGGCGGCGGGGAGCGGGTAGTGAGCCGGCGCCCGCTGAGGGACGCCCCGAGCAGGGGGAGAGGCGGGGGCACGGCGGGAAGCGCTCCCTCCCTCCCGCCTTCCCTCCCACCTACCTCTCCCCTCCCTCTCCCAGCGCCCGGGCGGAGCAGCGGCCGCTTCCCCGCGCCCTTCATGCCCGGGCGGCCGCGAGGCGGCCAACGGCCCCGCGCTGCCCTCTGCTCCCGCCTCGCCGCCCAGGCCCGGCCCGCCGCGGCCCCCGCCCTTCCCCCGGCTTCTCCACCGCGCTAGGCCCCGGGCCGGCCCGCCGGGCGACCCCGCTCAGTCCCCTCCTCCCGGCGGCGGGGGACGGTGTGCCGCCGCCGCTAGGCGGGCCGGAGGATGAGCCAGCAGCCGGCGGTGAAGATGTCGGCGGCTCCCCTCACGGCGGAGGCGCTGGAGCCGGCGGCGGGGATGCTCGAGGGCCGCCAGAGGAAGCTGGAGTCCATGATCCGCGACCCGCGCTCGCCGGTCAACGTGGAGAGCCTGCTGGTGAGGGGGGCGGCCGCGCCGCGGGGGGAAGCGCTTGGCGGGGTAACAAAGGGAGCGCTGCCCTCGCCTCGGGCGGGCGGGAGGGGGAAGGAAGGCAGGCAGGAAGGAAAGGGCTCCCGCGTCCCGGAGGAGCTTCCCTGGGGGGAGGACGAAGGCTCCTTCCCGGGGTGGGGGGCGCGCCTCTCCACGCCCCTGGCCGGGCCGCCGGCGGGGGGCACCCGGGCACCTGAGGGGAGGCCCCGTCGGGCGCGGAGGGGGCGGGGAGCGGGCCTTCGCCCCCCGGGGGCTGTTTTTGGGGGGGGGGGGGTGGGGGGTACTGGGAGGATTGCGCCGTGAGCCGAGAGCGAGCCCTCTCCGGTTAAGTACAGCTTATTTTGGGGAAACAGAAGTGTCTCTGGAAAGATCTGACCCCCTGGGGAGGAAAGCGCCTCTTTTTTTTTTTTTTTTTTCTCTCAGCATCGTTTATACCGTTTACTTTCGCGCCTCGTAATCATAGCGTGTCCGTTCCCCAAGTACCTGCTTTTGTGTGCGCTGCCAGGCCCCAGTGCCCGTCCTTTGGACCTCCCTGTAAAACCGTCCTCTGGTAAAGTTGAGGTTTTCTGTGCGATGTGGAAATAATTCAGGAAAAGGACACGCCTAAGGGAGAAATGTAACTGGGGGGTCCTGTGGGGTCACGTTTATTTTCCATTGGGGCAAATTGATTCGTCTGTCTCCTATTTCAAATAGAATTTTTCTGTGTGAGCGTATGAAATATAATTTCCTTTAGTAAGAAATCCATGCCCTCAGGAAGGAGTGGGATGGGAGTTATATTTCCCCATTTAAAACATCCAAACCCTGGAAAGGCAGTGAGAGGGAGTCTTTATTATTATTATTTTACTTTTTTTTTAACTGAATTTAAGAGTCTTCAAACCTTACATTTCCAGTCTGTCCCGAGATTTCCAATGTGTCCCAGTTATAAGGAACAGAAAAGGGGGGAAAAAAAAATCCCAGTCTTTCCAAGAGTTGCTCAAGGCACTTACACTGAGTCTTCTTTTTTTTTTTTTTTTTTTTTCTGCTTTCAAATGACTCAGTTCTGTTTGGCCAAAAATACAGGAACTGACTGAACAGTATGTATGCCTCTGCTGTGTGGAGAATATAGGAATTTCCTATAACATCTGAAAAATGTTCTCGAGGCTTTAGCACTGTATTACTCCTCTCATAGATGTTCAGAGGGATAATGACAGCCATAGTCAATGAAGGGGAGTGGGAAACAGTGCTACACATCTAACTGTATTCAGATAAGTTTTTGCCTAGGCCACAGCAAAGATTGCTGCCTCTGGGCTTCACTCCCGGCATTTTCACTTTGGTATTTTGCTAGGAAAACTTTGACCTGTGGCCAAAAAAGAGCAGTTAAAAATAGTACAGTCGTTCTGAAAAATGCATCAGGTTAATACTTAACCCCAGCAGACTTTTTCACACTCTGCTTTTATACTCAACAGTGTGTTTCTTTTATTCTCTTGCCTCCCCTGCCTTGGACATAGATTAGGTACACTAAAAACCGTTTATGTTTCTGAAGAGAAATTCTGATTGCGAAATTGAGACTGGGCTGCTTAGCACTCGATTTTTTGTTTTGTTTTGTATGCTGATAATATAGACCACTTCATGTAATACATTGGACAAATCAGCAAACCAATGGGAGAGTGTTAACTGGATTGTAAATACATATTTTTTTATGGTAAGGGTCATCACTTTGCTTTCTGCACTCTCTCTGTAAGTACTGTTAAAAAAATTAACAGCAAGTAAAATATAATGCTAATCAGTCAAATATCCTAGCTTGTGCGTTCTACATGTCTGTGTATGAAATAATTAACTACTTCATGTTATTTATTATTTTTATTTAGGAAATTTGCAATAGATTTCCCTTAAAAGCTTTTTCTTTCGGGCTTTGGTATATTTTTTTATGCTATTTGACATTAATTTTGAATTGGCATTCTACTAGGCAGTCTTGAGTATGAAAACATCGTATTCAAAGTGCAAAATTTTCTTGTTTACTAAACAGCTCACTTTCAGTGTAAATTATCATAAGTGGAAATGTGTTTTCAGTTAAAAGTAGAAATACAGCAACAGAAACTAAGAGTTGGGGAAAATGTCTTAAAAAGACTAGCTGGAATGCCTCTATTTCATCCTCCAAAAATAACATAACCAAAACTAAAAACGTGGAATGGAATTCAAAATGGAATTCATTTCCTTACACTGTAAAAAGTCATAAACAGCTGCTATTCTGCATTTTGTGTGCATACTTTATTTTTGGGAAGCTGTAAAAAGCAAAAAAGTAACTGTTAATCTACAACACATGCTGCAAATTTGAAAGATGTGAAAAGCTGAGGTAATAAGCTGTCTTTCTCTAGATACCAATTCCACTGCCTATCAAGAGATAATTTATTCAGTGGCTTTGAATTAGAAGAGACTTTCTTTATGTACCTTCCTGACCACAGGATGGCTGACCACATCCATCGATTTCTTCAGTAGGAGAATCTATGAAGCCAAATACATTGACTGATTATTTTCCTCCCATCCCCTTTTGGGGCTCAGGAGAGACTGTTAGATTTTCTACTGTGATTTTTGCTATACTGTATGCCTTAACACTTGTCTATTTATGCCTGTTTGAGCATAATCGTTTGTGCTTGATTAAAATACATCTTTGAAGAAGACATGCTGTCTCAATTCACAGGTGTTAAGTGATGTAGAACTCGCCATTTAGTTTGGCCGGGTAGTTAGTTATGAAGCCAAAATTTTTAAAAAATGTAAATTGAAATGTGTAGCATGGTTATCACCATCCTTTTTCTGCTAAATTTAAAAAAAGGTAATTACAGTGGACTTTCTACTCATTAGCATGGTTCAAATGCATAGCCTGCACCTGCTGGATTTCTTCTGGTGGTGGTCTGATAAAGAGATGAAAATGGCAATGCTAGAACTGTAGACATTGTTCCATGGTAGGTTTCAGCAAAGACATCTACAAAGGGAAGTGGTTTTTGCAACCTCCTTTAGACATCCACTGAGTGTTCTTTCTCATTGTATCATGTTGAAAGCCCGTGTTAGGTTACCTATGCTAAGATAAATAACTTTTTTATTGTCGTAGCCGTGATATGGTCTCTTACTCTTTTTGGTCATGTAACATTGCACTAGTGGTTATGAAAACCTGGTTTGTGTATTACTGTTAGATTGTGCAGATCACTTTGTAAAACTACTGTATTCTTATTATTTGCTCTTCTACCACTTTGTGTCATCTGCTAATTTAACAAAGTGACATTTTTATGTGTACTGCATGTACACATTGATGATAGCATTTAATGGTATTTGACCTTGGGTGATCTATAAGAAACACTTCTATAAATACATTCCTACTGAATAGTTCCTGGTTGACTGCTACATTTAAGAAGAGCTTAACAGTTCTCAAATTCATTTTGTATTTATGCTTTTGCATATATGCTCTATCTAAAGTATTAACTGAGTTATTTCATGTAGTATTAAATACGTGTTATTTAAGGGTGCACTGGTAAGTGTTAGCTGAAGATTTAATGTGTTCTAAAACTAGAGCGGACAGGTCAATGTAGGCTGTGTAAAACTAATCCAGACCTCCACTTCCTTGCCATGTGTAATTGTATCACTTCAGCACATGCTGAACTCGACTTCAGAGTTTTATGGTGGTGATGAACAGCTCTGATAAAATTTATCATCCTCCTCCCTGCAGTTGTCTGCCTGGTCTGTTTTGCTGGAGCTGCAGTCGAGTGCAGTTGCCTAGAGAAATAAACTGGTGTCAGCCCTTGGTCTCGTTCAGTGCAAGCCTTAGGATTTTAGTGTTAAGTTTAAACCTTGACATTACACTAGAGATGTAAAGTGTTGAGTATCTTCTGCCTGCTTTGCTATGGTTGTGTCAGCCCTTGAAAGAAGGAGTTCTTAAAACTTTTATTAGGCAGTGCAGCAGTGGAATTGTGAGTGCAGTGCTGGGCTATGCTGGGAATGCATTCATGGTGGACTAAGAAATGGAGGGTGCTTAACTGTTTCAGAATATATATGCCTTAAAACTTTAAAAAAAGAAACAAAACCAAAAACTAAACCAGAACTGCAGTAATTTGCTATTTCTTTCTTTGTTAAAATACAGCTGACAGGTAAACTGTATTTATACTAGTTTGAACATGTATAGATGTTCATCTAGAGCTGATCCTTGCCATTGAGACCCTAGAATTTTACTCCTAACAAAAAGTGGGTTGCAGATACAGCTGTGACTCTGAGCTGATGCACCCATCTGTCCACAGCAATCTCATCAACTGGATAGATACCAACTTTATACAAAGAGTGTTAATTTAGCAGATCACTAGCCAGAGTTCTGTTAATACAGGGCCTCCAGGTCATCATGGCTGACACTCATGTATCCCTTTGCAGGATTTTGGTTTTATGAGCTTTCAAAGCGCTTCATATTTAATATGAAGGTTGCATATTTAATATGAAAGTGATCTCATTTTCCTAAATTTGTTGCCACATAATTCTGAATCAGTAAGAACAATCTGTTGTGTTAATTTGAGCCAGCAAGCACAGGGAAGAGCTGAAAACGCAGCAATTAGTGGGATCTGATCTGAAATTCATTGCCCAGTAAGTAGTCGAAAGGCCAAATGATTCTCTGTTCTTGAAGAAAGTATTTTTTTCTTGTTTATTATAGTTCTTGTGCTGTTATTTCTCTCTTAGCTTCTGACTTGATGAATTTTCTATTTTTGATCTGTAATTTCAGAACATCTACTTCAGAGTTGAAAAAGATAAGCTTTAAAGAAACAGAATTGTCTTTTGTTCATTGTTCCAATGTGATGGATTTATATATAGCAATATAGTTAACTGGAAAAGGACAGTTCTATTTTCTGACAGTTTTACGTGTTCTTATATTCTGTTTTATTTCATGCTAGGATTAAAGCCTTTCACTTTTAGTTTAAGAAAGGAGAAAAGCCACTGTATTCAGCTTTAATACTTTTACTGCCACGTGAGATGTGTGCGGATTTTGTGTGTGTATTCACAAGAGGAATGTTCACTCCCAGTATTTCACCTGTATTGATCAGATTGCAGAGCGGGTCATTGGTATCCTTTAGTTGTTCAGTCTCTGTTAACAGATTCAGGGGAAAAAAAGAAAAAAAGACAGCCATGCTATCAAATGAGCACAGCTCTCTCCTGCTTTGTACATGATGGAGTGAAAATACAGGAACTCTTCCAAATATTAGTAGCCTCAGTGTCAGTTGGGGAGTGTGTGCAAATGCTGATTAAAAGTACATTTTCAGTTTTCAACTAATGGCAGAGTAATGCCAAAGCATTTGGCTATTTGTCTAGTGAAGCAATCCATAACAAAAGCTGCCTAATTTAAAAAGAAAAAAAAATGCTACCACAGTAACCAATCTCTGCAGCTATCAGTTGATGATTTCTTGCCAGTGTTTGATCTACAAAATATGATTGGAATTATATCACTGCCACAGAGGAGCTGACTTTGGATTTTAAGGATGAAAGTCACTGAAACTTGGTGGTAGAGTTTTACATAATGGAAGATATAATTTTTTTTTTTTAAATATATATGGTTTTATAACCCATAAGGGTGTTTTTTGGGGGGAGGATGCTATATTGTGTCCAAGGTTGTTTTAAACTGTTAAAGTGAAAAGCACCAAAAGTTTCTGGTAACAAATTTATTTAAAATACTTTTTTCTTGGTACATCCCATTGGTTAAGAACAAGAATACTATGTTTATATTGGCAGCTTTTGCTAGTAATAAACTTAATTTAATGAGTCTTTCACTATGTAAACAGAAAGTTGAATGTAGTGCTCAGTTCTGAAGCTATACCTACTGTGCTTGAAGCTTTTGCTGCTACCGTAGTGAAATGTCAAAACACTCCCGGTATTGCCAGCAGCAGTGCATCTTCGCAGCCAGTGACATGCAACCTTCTTCAGTGCAGGTGAAGTGTCACTTGCTTTCTTATTTTGGAACATTATATTAATTACCTGTTAATAAAAGCTTTAAGACCATATGCTTAAAACAGTGATTTGGTCACCACCTAATGTGCAGAGGCTCTGTATTTGGAAGATTGTGATTCTGTGAATTTTGTCCAATTTTCACTAGGTTGGATAGTCTCAATCAGTAACAGCTGTTTATGTGGTGTGGACTTAGCTTTTATTTTTCTGTGTTCATCTGCTATGGTTACAGCTGTCTAGGGAGGGGGCTTTTTTTTCTCATATGAAATAACATGGAGTTTATTTAGTTGTTTTGTTTTACATGAAGGGATGGATCCAAACTTCTTCATCAGTTTGTGAAATATCCCTCTGGTTCAGTCTCTGCTTCAGTTGTTGTAGGATCTGGAAGGTGATAGACGTGAGAAGAAAAACAATCTGGGTGCCACATGCAAGTGGTTTTTCATTATGTTTGTCTTCCAGTAACTTTATTTTATGTAGAACGATTTACCTAAGTCAAATTTTTTGCAGTCACCAAGCACATATTTTGAGTTTTCTGTGTGCCCAGATAAAGACTGCTGAGTTTTGATGTTAGTGTGCGGCATTGCTACTTTAATGCCATAGTCATATCATCATTCATTTTTAGTAGTAGGACGGTGTCGTTCAGATGGTACAGGCAGAGGGAAATAAAAAGGATGGCATGCAGAAGGGTCTGAATCCTTGTTTAGTACTAGCACTGCATGTCATCAGACAAATCTTTCTTCGTTTCCAACTATATGAAATACAGATGACAAAGCTTTTTTTTTTTTTAACCAGTACTGGAGAAGAATTTAATATTTAGAATGAACTTATGTGATATAAAAATGATGATCACAAGAAAACTTTATGTCAACATGTTTAATTCTGAGGATTCAGATAACTGAGTGGTTGCTTTATTGCCTCTTGACTGTTCTAAATCATGGGTACTGATTTTATTAGTCTGTATTTAAAGTACAGAATAACAGGATCCTGCATAAAGCAGGATAAAGTTTGGGTGACTCATCCAAACACAAGAATTTGTTTTATACTTTTCTTCAGGAGGATATGAAGAGGAGGTCGCATACAGACATGAAAGAATATTTGAACCACGAAGAAAGAAGAAAAGCTAATCTTTACCAAATACTCTTTTTATTATTTTTTTTAAATCTGAAAACAAATAATGTTGACTGTTACTATTACCAAATAAATAAAAACTGGAAGGAAAAAATGCTGAAGTTCCACACTTCTTCAGAATGGTGTTTAAAGTTTAACTAAAATCTTGATTACTATTTAAAGGCTGTAATGCATCGTTGTTCTTTGTCCATGTCTGTCTCTGCTGTTATAGGTAGTTGTCCAAAGTCTGTAGCTTAGTTGTTGATTAAATATCAAACATTGCTCTCTCAGCACCTTAGATTTACTCTAGTATGGCATAGATATAGAGAAATACCTTTGGATGTTCCTTGGAAATTACTTTTTATTGAATGAACTGTGAATTTGAAAAACCTAGTCTACTTGTGTTTGTTGCTACTGTAGAACTTGATTGACCCTCTGTATTTTTCATTTCATTTTTGTCCTTGGTGTTCAGGTCTGCAGATAGATTGCATCATGTAACATAAATAAAACCTTATACTGTGACATAAGGATCTGATAGGAAGGTCAGAAATATGATTGAAAGAATGTCTAAAAACACGTACATACCTTCAAAGAGATTTTTCAAAATGAAGAGTGCTGCATTGATAAATCCACTGTAGTCTAAAAGCTATACTAGCACAGGTTTTGGTCAAGGGGTATACTGTCATTTGGCTTGCCTGTGCTATGAAAATGTTCTATTTCATACGGAAACTAGTTTTAAACTGGTTTTCCCTGTGGTTTCTGAAACTGGTTTGTGCTGGTCTCCATTTTCAGTTTAGTGCTGATTATGTTGAGTACAAGATTAGGGAGACAAGCCTTGTCATTTGTTGCATGTATAGGGGACAGGTTTTTATTTGTAAATTACTTTTAGCACCATCTGGTATACAGGAAAGTGTATGTTGTAGTAGACTTCTAGTATGTGCAGTAAGTAGATATAAGATGTTATGGGGTTACTAAATATTGTTTCCACCCCATCTTACACAATTTTATAACCATGCTTGACTTCTGAATGCTTTTTTTTGTGGAATTTTTAAACTTTTTGATAGAATAAGCATGAAGTCTTTCACCTTAGGAATAGAATTATTCCCTCTAATAGCGCAAGAAAATGGAGAAGAGCGGGAAATAATACCGTGTTGAAAGCTGTTGGTTTAGTGAATAATGAAAACCTTTCTAATGCCAGCTGTATGCACGCACAATCTGTTTCCGTTAGTGAACGTTTCAGGACCTCTTCCTCCAACAGTAAAATTCAGCCCACTTGGGCATTAAGCTATAGTTTTTATTTCTTGGCCTATTCAATTTAGTGACCTCTTTAGGGTGTATAAGCCTGGATTGTAAAGTACTCTTCTGCCCCCCCCCCCCTTTTTTTAAAAATTTTATTCTTTCATATGAAAAGTGACTGAAAACAACTACTTGGTTTACTCACATGACAAGGAGGTGACAGTTTACTATTGTATTGCAGCTACTGCTAGTAATTTAAACATTATTCTGTGTTTAATTTTTTCTCCGTGAGTATGAAGTAGTTAGTAATTTTGTTAAAGAAGAGTTGCATCCATGCTGGTATTATATATACCTGAACTAACCTATAGATCTGATAGGGAAAGCTAAAAATAAGTGCGTTTTCAAGATAAAAATTCCTATTACTAAATTGGAAGGTTGTAAGGCCCTGGTTTTTTAATTGCTGTCAAGTTCACTGTTCAGTATTACTATGAATAAATTGCTTCAGTTATATGAAATGTGCTTCTTTTTTATTTATTTTCCTTAATCCCTATCCCTATGGCTTTCTGCACTGTTCATCTCCCCAGAACTGAAGGGTTTGTATTGACTCTGGAAATGATGGCACTTATGTCAGTGAGGCTGGGGAGCAGCAGAACTCTGGTTATCAGAATTCTGGTGGCAAAACCTGAATGTAGCAGCAAATAAGGTGTGCCTAGTGTTTATTGTTTTGGGAATATTTTAAGCTTAAATTAGAAGATAAATATATACAAAATAATAAATATACTAATACAAGCTGCATCTCCTGAAAAATACTATGCTGGCAAGTCCTTTTAATTGTAGACATCCAGCTAGTTCTCTGTTTTGAAAATAATTTCTAACTGTTAAGATTATGAAGAAAACCTCTAAATATGGACAGTGTTATGAAGAATGGTTCCTACGTGTAGAAGCCTGAAACAGTAGCGCCATGAGGTGTGAATCACTTCATCTATTTTAATGGTTGGCTGCCTCTGAAGAAAGGCAATTTAAGTGTCAAAATAAACTTCCAGTGCTCTTCATTTTTTTTAGAAGAAATACCAGTGTTTTTTTCCCATGTGTGCCCTGCAGTGTTTCTCAAGTGAAAAACTTCTTCCTCAGAAGTCCCAACTGTCCCCTCTCTACCTGTGAAAACACCATTGCCAAAATTTGGCATATTAAAAATGGAAAATGTAACTTTAAAACCAATTCTGTAAAGTCTGACATTGTTCATTATTGAAGAAACTCCTAGATTTATTTTATATGACTCTATGTAGGACTTACTTCACTGAATTAAAAAGCCAGAGACAATGCTGAGCCTAACTGTAGAGTTTATTTTAAGTTTTCTATGCAGTATGGTACGTTTTGGTTAGACTGTATTGTTGAAAATGTGTTTGGTCATGTGGCATTCACGTTTTGAAATCCCACTGCCTAAATTTATGAGGGAAGATTCACAGTGTATCTTTCCAACTTGGATGTAAATTGCTGAAATTTCAGTATACTTGCAATCCAAGTACTTTTTTATTAAATCAAAGCCAAGCAATGTACAATGACATTATTTCTGTTTATCAACATGTTACATCAAATGGATGCTGCATGTGAGGCATTATGTGTAAGCTGTTTTGACTTCTTGTAGTATGTAGAAAGCAGGATTGAAGAAAAGTCTTATACACTTCTTACTCCAAGGTAAAACTTTTTTGTTACATTTTTATTTCAAGCTTAATTTCTAGATCATAAATATCAGAGGAGGCTACCATGTGATTGAACTCCTTTCTTGACACATGGGAATTGTTTTTGGTTTTATACCCCAGGTAATTTTCTGAATTGTGGAATTGGTATTGTTTTTACTGCCATCATGTCTTGATTTATTTTCTAACGTATGAAACCTTACCACTATTGGGTTGTCTCCTAAAATGTAAGGGGAGTGAGGAGGGGAAAGACATAAACATGCTTGACGCTGTAATATTGTAGGATCACTGATGCTGAAAGTACACACAGATCATGAGAGATTGATAACATTTTTTTGTGTTTGATTCCATGCAAAATAGTCATGAAAGTAAAATATCACTGTATTCTATAAGTCTGTATCTATAACAGTAAACCAGTGTCAGGGTCCTGCCGTGCTCTAGCCATCATGGCATTGTCCTCTCCCCAGTGTTAAGTTCCTAGCATGCCGTGGTTATGGTGTGGGGAATGGAGGTCTTGCACAGGGACTCAGGTGCTGCTGTTGTTTCACTTGCTGCTACAGATGTGGTCTTGGAAACCATCATTCATCCTGAGCATTGTCAAGGTTCATTTTAAGCATAAATTACTGATTATTCTGCTGGTTTTGACTTAATTGCTAGATTAGACACAGTGTGACAGAAAAGGCTAAGAAATATTGTGGTGAAATTCTGATTGCCGTTCTTGCAGCAGAGCAAGAGGTAGCAAAGTAGAAGCAGGAGATCTTTTACTCTGAAATAATGCAACTCCAATTATCTGGTCTTAATCCCATGTTCACTTTCTGAAAATGCTGGTCTGTGAGTACATGGATGTAGCTCTATTCCATAATTAACTTTTGTTGTATTATTGAACTCCCTTGGACAGTGAGGTATGTATAGCAGATTTTCCATGAAGGGTAGTAAGGAATGACAAGAAACCTGAGTCAGTTAGAGACACAACTTCGTATGGAAGAGCCTGTAACATTAGGGTCATGCTCTTAAATGATGTGAAACGGAAAAACTGCCTTTTGTTGATGTAAGGACTTTTTTTTTTTTTCCCCCCAGATTTAAATGCTGCTTTAGTAGACAGCTGGTAATAGCCTCTGCTTGCTGTAGGGTAGTGCCACACGGGTGTGGCTGGCCTGTTTGTAGTTAGTTCAGGGATCTGTGCGCTGTATATGTGTATATATACATATAGGATGCCTGACGCAATATCTTACAGGAGACATATATAACTTTTCTTCTCCCCCACAACATTTAGCCAAGTGCATACACCTCTTATGACCCTGGTGATCTTAACGTACAGGAGTTTTTCCTTCAAATGTAAAAACTGTGATTCCTTGGGGAAGGAACTGATTCAGATGATTTTTGTGGGAATTGATCTGCTCAGGTCTAATGGAAAGGTGAGATAGTATTTGCGTGTCAGAATTGCTTGTTGCTGAAGCTTAAGGAAATTTTAGAAAACATTAAGTTGTTATCTATGGGGATACTATTTTCCACTTATAGAACCATAATGAACTTGAAGTCTATTATCTATTTTGCTTTGTTTTCCCAAGTAACTTGGGATATTCACTTAGCCCTGCATTTCTTGCCATATTTTTGTTTCACAGTCATGTTTTTTTATTCTTTGTATTCCAAAGACAAATTTGCACAGAAAGGGGGAACTGATCATGTTGGAATAAACACAAGCTAAATAAACTGAAAAATACTCTTCCATGTTAAAATTCCTTTTAGCTACCATAATCTCAGCTGATATTTTTAATATCAGTATGTAAACAAATTCTGATAGAATTGCAGTTTAACTGTCTTAAAGGCAGACATGCATGTCTTCTTTTAAGTGACATGATGATTAAGGCAACGTTTCACTGCCCAAATGCATGAAGGTAATACCACTACCTTGCAAAGGTACTGGAATAAAATCTATTGGAAGAAAATTTTTATACCTGGTTTAAGTTTTACAGTGCCTAGGAGTCTTTCCTTGTAATAGCTTTATCTTGAAAAGACTGTGAAATAGTCCTGTAATTCTAAAGATACAAGGTACTTAATTGTCAGATTGAGACCAAAGTTCCTGAGGATGTGGGTTCCTTTGTGAAGATCTCTATCAGCCATACACAAAGACCTTTAGAATGTCTTTCTGTCTTTTCAGATAAGCTCTGTCGTCATCTGTTTAAGAGCCATGAGTAGTTAGGGGATTAGGGAAACCTTAAAATGCTGTAGGATGCAGTATCTGTTTCTGAATGACTTCTAGAAACAGAAAGAGATGAGATTTTGCAGATGCAAGTTCACTAAATAGGAGAGTATGCTCTTGGGTCAGACAACTCTGGTCTGCAGTGTGAAGGTAAATACAGCAGTAATTAAGACTAGCCTAGCTATTTGCAGGTAGCCTATAACGCTCTGAAGGAAGATACAACAAAGGTGAACCTTTTATTTCTAAAAAGGTGGGCACAGCAGAGGACAGACATGCATTCTCAGTGGTATGTATGTGCAAATATTAATGGAGACAATTTGGCTTTTCTGCCTCAGGAGTAGCGTGTTTAGAAGAGGAATAGACATGGTGGTCTTGATAACTGAAATAAGGTTTTCTGGATTATTCTTTAATAGTACAGATTTTGATTTTTTTTTTTTTTTTTTTTTTAGAAAAAAAGGTGTGCATAGTTTTGTATTTATTTAAGGGCTTCAGTCATTAAAGATAGTTACAAACAAGTATCTGTATATTTAACAAAAACATATTTATCTTCCAAGAGTTTGTAAATGAACCAGTAAAACTGTACACTGTTGAAGGGAGATACCCAGCAGTTTTTAATTTTAGAGCAATACATGTTCAGAAATCTGAAGAAGACAGAAGTTTTTCAGTACGGGAAACTGAACCTGAGTGATCTCAGAAACTTTTAAACCTGTGTCATTCTCCCTTAGCTGTATGGATCCATTTAAAAACAAATGGCTAACAGAGTTCCACAAATAGTTTCACTATCAGTTAAAGAAGTAGCTCCACCTGCTTCCATGGGGCACTACCTTGATGGTGACGCAAATGTTTGTGCTGGTGTATTGTGAATTGAGTAACTAATCTGGATTAAAACTAACCTGAATCATTTTCCCAGTTAATCCTGGCAGATTTGCAGAACACAATGGTAATTACCGCTGTGACATTTTAAAAAAAACACAACCCACAATCCTAAACCCATCCAAAACATACTAAAAAAATCCACAGTGTATCTCCTTTCCTCAAAGAACTAGGTTGCAAATGGATGGTGTGTTTATTAATTAAAATATGCAGTGTTTATTAATTAAAATACGCAGCCTACTTTTTTCAAATGCAGCCCATTATCTGTGTGCCCTACCACAACGTTGGTAATGAAACCTTGAAGGAAGTGATGAGAACTAAGTTCCATGCACTGCTGTGCAAATACTGTAGCTATTTTAAAAACTGCAGAGCAATTCAGCTAGAATCTGCTAATATAAACTTAGAAGAAAAGAGAATTGGAATAAAAGAGTGAAATAAATTCTGCTGTTACATTCAGACCTATGTAAGAAAGTAACGGGGTAATAGCACACCATGTTACTAGCCTATGTACAGAGAAAGTTGTAGAAACTGGAAAGGTTTATTTTTTTAAAGAAACTTGAAACAGGCCAGTTCCTATTAGTACTTGTTTATGTTTGAATTCAGGTAACTTAAACCTGTTTTTTTGTACTGTAGTCTGTCTGTTGCTTTAATCTGTTTTTAGTTAAAAAACAGGCTTGTGTATGTGTAAACAAGCTCGTTTTAAAGATGAATACTGGCTCATATTTTCTTCTGAAAATAGTGGAATCCATCAACATATGAAATGCCAAAATGACTGATTTGAGGTCTTAGCTGCCAGGGCTTTATTTGGAAGTTGTTATTAGTGTATGTTACTGTTGCTCCATATCTAATATGTACGTTATGTTACACTGGCACAAAGCAGAGTGATATCAGTGCAGCCTGCTTTGGTACCTGACTGGATTAAATTATACAAGTACTAATTTGACTTTATACTTATGCAGTGTTTTCTGATTTCATATGCTCACATCAGGGCAACAACATCAACTACATCAGTAGTGTTATATTGAATCAAGTTTGGTTTAAGTTTAAAGAATAAAAGGGGTTACTTCTAGGTTGTTAATGGAGAGGTGGGTATTTTTATCACAGATAAACTATACTGAAGGTTCCACAGAAAATAAACGTTTACTTTTACAGTTGGTAAAAGAAAAAATATTTCTAATGATGGATACCATTTGATACTGATCATTGATGTAGACTTTTTCAGTACTGATATCAGAAGTCTTTCAGAATTGCAGAAGGGTTTGGCTTGGAAGGGAACTTTACAATCATGTAGTCCAACCCCCTGCCATGGGCAGGGACATTGTCCACTAGATCACGTTGCTCAAAGCCCTGTCCAACCTGGCCTTGAACACTGCCAGGGAGGGGGCAGCCACAACCTGTCTGAGCAACCTGTTGCAGTGTCTCACCACCCTCACTGTAAAAAATTTTTCCTTATGTCCAGTCTAAATCTACGCTCAGTTTCAAAATGTTACCCCTTGTCCTGTCACTACAGGTGCTGGTAAAAAGTCTCTCTCAATCTTTCTTATAAACCCCCTTTAAGTATTAAAAGGCTTCAATTAGGTCTCCCTGGAGCCTTCTCCAGGCCAAACAACCCCAGCTCTCTCAGCCTGTCTGCATAAGGGAGACGCTTCAGCTCCCCAGTCATCATCTTCATGGCCTCCTCTGGACCCGCTCAAGCAGGTCCATGTCCTTTTTATGCCAGGGGCCCCAGAGCTGGACACAGTACTGCAGGTGGGGTCTCACAAGAGCAGAGCAGAGGGGGAGAATCGCCTCCATTGACCTGCTGGTCACACTTCTCTTGATGCAGCCCAGGATGTGGTTGGCTTTCTGGGCTGCAAGAGCACATTGCTGGGTCATGTCCAGCTTTTCATCCACCAGTACCCTCAAGTTCTTCTTGGCAGGGCTGCGCTCAATCCTGCCATCCTTCAGTCTGTATTGCTGTTGGGGATAGCCCCGACCCAGGTGTAGGAAATTGTACTTGTCCTTGTTGAACCTCATGAGGTTCATGTGAAGGAACAGGCCGATAGTTTACTGGAGTTACAACTGGAATTGGTATTCTTGATTCTTTGTCTGAAAATCTTACGAAACTATGTCAAACATGTGTCTATTCCTTCCATAAATCTTGCAGTGTCACAACAGTTTTATGTTCAGTTTGTTTCGTATTTGTAGTCTGATATTAAGCAATTCAGAGCCCTGTTTTGGTAACAAAACAGATTGAGCATGGTACAAAAAATATTTTTTCACCATTAGAGTGCAGGAACCATGAGAGGATCACTTTTTGTAGATACCCGATCTCCTGGTCAGACATGATAAAGGAAATTTTCTTTCGGAGAAGTATGTATCCCAGGGGATGGTAGTAGTCAGTTATTTTCATAGAAGTTCTTTTTTTGGCAACACTAATGCAAAAAATCAAATACAGCAAATCCCAAATCTGTATTGTTATACTGTGCAGATTCTCTGTCACAGTGGGGATGTTGTCTCATATCTCTCTTTTATTATAAATTCCTTTCCCAAGATAAACAGATTAGATAGCTAGACTAGGATTTTTTTTTTTTTATTATTTAACAAATCATGAAAGTGAAATGGATCCTAGAGAGATGGATTCCTGAAAGTCTTTTGAAAGACACTTTGTGGTGGGGGTAGTGTTATTCAGAAATATTATTAGGGTGCAGTTTTACAAGCAATTACAGGCATGTTTAGCTTAAAACATTTTAGTAAATCAAATAAATGAGCCCTGTTAGACGTGAGCTTGTTTTAGTCTAGATGGCCTTGGATTTGGTGATTGTTTCTAGTGACCGTGTCAGGTTTTTTGGTCATCTCTTTGATATGTAAGGTACTTGTATCCACTTCATTTTAATGTTCTCATCTTAAAGCAACATGGAGCCATTTCAGTTGAGACTAACAAATGAAGTCTGTTTCTTAATAAAAATATGCTTTGTTTAAGTGGATTCACATCTTAGACTGATGTTTGAACATGTGTTTTGTTAGCATGTAGTTCTGTGAGCTTAGTCATTACTGCTTTGAAGCCAAACAGTTTACCTTATGTGAAATTTAGTAATATGTTCAACTTAGTTCTGTAGAATTCGACCCCTTCTTTCTCAGGTATTTCATTGTGATTTTGAAGTGAGTTTTGTATGCCTTACAGAGAAATAATTGGAGGAAGAGGAAAGGGCAGATGTCCTGGGCCCAGTGATGATTTTATTTTATTTTTTTTCAGACTCCAGATGTTTTGTTCTGTTACTAGAATATCCGGGTGAAACTTGAATTGGAGTGTAACTGGAATGTTTGTGACTGTGCCACTGTGATGAAAATCACAGAATTAAAAGTTACTATCACATCTTTGAATACAAATAGGTTGATATTACATTTTTTATTATTTTTCTTCAAGACATTGAATGTTTTCCATGCTACTGTCAGCTTTTCTTTGAGATCACTGGTAGGAGCTACAGTGTGTCTTGTTATGCATATATGTATGTGTATTTGGAAGTTAATATTTCTTTATATTACTGAAAGTGAAATTTAGCCAGAGATATGTTTCATGTGCATGACTTGAGTAGTTACAAAAAATGTGTTACCCTTCATATCCCCCATGATTATTTAAGTAATTGTTTATTTTCTGAGTTATTCATCTACTTCGACAAATATGAATATGTAACACTGGAAACAATAATAAAAAGTATTTTTCAGTGTTTTTAGTGAGGGAATACATACCTTACCTGTCTTTTCTTTCCTCTGAGCTTTTCAGTAGGTTTAGTCAGGTGATACTGACAGATGTCCTGTCCTGTTCATCTCATTTTGCCAGTCATTTAGTGAAAATCACTTCAGTTGTATATACGCTTTGCTCATCTTAGTGTGAGCTGCACTACCTTAATTAGGCTAGTCTTGGAAAAGCAATTTCAAGCCAAACTGTCACATAATAACCAGCTATTATCTCTTTTTCTCCCTTTTCTCTCCATATGCACACAGGCCATCTTTAAAGAATAAATATGTTTTAAAATTTTGAGCTAAAGATAGTATTTGCTAACCTCTTATAAGTATTTGTGGTAACTTCTCTTTATTGTACGTAAGAGAAACTTTCTGCAACAAACTTCAAATGTAGTTGAAGAACACACTTCAGTGTTATGAAATGCATTTTAAAAATGAGGTTGACATAAGTAAAGAAAACTATAGTCTGTCTCAGACTTGTGGGGCTGGCTGCCCTCAGAGCTCCTGCAATCTCTCCTTGTCTTTAGAGTTTGGGGAATGAGACTCTCTTTTCTGTAAGCTGTTATGCTGGCTTCCTCAACTATTATATTTGGAGACGTCTTGTAGCAAATAAGCACCATCTGACTAGGAAATGCAGCTTGCACTGGAGAAGTTGGTGAGCTTTTCTGTGATCCTTAATTTGTGTGGAATTTCATTCCCTAGTTTTGGACCAGGCTCTCAAAAGCTCAGACTCCTAGACAGAGATGATAAAACTCTGTTGTAGAAAGCCTCTTTGCTCAAGAGGAATATAATTATAGACCAGGATCTTCAGGTGGGAGATTTCTCCGATGCCTTCATACTGTAAGGTGCAGTTCATGAACACAGGGTTTCTCGAGGAGTGCTAAGATCAGTCTTGAAAGTCTAAATCAACCACAGGAGCCAAAGGCAAATGTATTGAGATGACTAGTCTGGCTGTGGAAGAATACTGCAATGTTTTGTACAGCAGGACTGGGTTCCAGAAGTCTTCATGTCCATAAAATTGTATGGCAGTACTCCAGCCAAGATTTAAGATAAGTGAATAACTAAGACTTATGTGCAGAATGGGGTAGGAAGTTGAGAAGGAAAAGTGTTGTTTGGATTTTTGCAGGGTGGGTTTTTTTGAAGGGTAGGGAGGGAAGAGATTTTCAAGTTGACAGTGCAGATACTCAGGATAAACACTCTTTCAAACTACTTAATATAAATCCAAACAACACTTTTATGAGAGGGGTCACGACTATTGTCTTAAACAGAATGAAAGACTAAAACTATTTGGAGAGGTGATGTTACCACTTCTCTGTAGAGGATGGATCAATTTAAAATAGAATTATTTAAATGACAATAGTTTGTGATTAATCTTTTCCCAAAATATATACATATTGATATAGCTGCGTGTGTTAATTTACAGCTGAATGTGACCCTTGTGCAATATGTAAATATGACTTTCTTACAAATTACCTCTTTTTCACTCTCTCTAAATTTCCTGCTCTATTTCCTAAGCAAAAGAAGGTACTGTATTCATGCTTGAACAGTTTTATATTTAATTATATAAATATTCACTATTTTTACATTTTGTCCTTTTTTTTGTTTGTAAGGAAGTAAAGGATGAACTTACTGGATGAGTCTTTAAAATATGTAGGGAGTGTTTTGTTCTTGAGACATCTATCTGTCCACTTGGATGTGAACCACAACCAGCAAAATGCAAACCATTTTCGATAGATAAACTAATAGCTATTGATAGTATGCTTAGCATATTTTTCTTGCAGAGTTACAAAAATATTTTCTGTTCTTAAAATAGACTGATTAGTATGACCAGAAACAATCAGTTCTAAAGGCTTAATACATCTTCCTTTCAATTGCAATTGTATTGGTAGAATAAAAGAAACAAGTTCTTTACTGTTTTTTGTAGTGGTGGATTTTCTTTTCCCCCCTCGCAGTTTTTCAAGTTTGAATGAAATTACATTTTCTCAGGAGTAATTACCCATGCATCTAACTGATCTGTCTTGGTTGCTGTATTCTTTCTGCTGTCTTTCCACTGATCATTTTACTTACCTGACCCTGCAGTGAGCAGGTTTCAGGGGCTAAATGGCCAAAAATGAAAGCTGCAAAAGACCTGTCCAGTTTAGCTCACTAAACTGGCTTGCTCAGGATGAGAAAGGCATTGCTGCTGAGTCAAAGGAGGGGTGGGGATTTTTGTTTCGGGGACAGGGAGACAGGTTTAGACTGTCCTGGAACTTCATCCTCAGACCTTGAATAGATCATTGCTGTATGCAAACATATGCTGCTTGACTGGTTAATCAGCAGCCCTGAAAATTACTGTGGGTTGCTATAATTGATTTACTCATTGTTAGATGCCTGCAACATACACATCTTTGGAAGCAAATAATATTGTTAACCTGCTTTCGAAGTTTGTTTTGGGAAGACTCAGGTGGAGTAAATTCTTGAGACATCCATTTTAACTGCTGTGGATATCACATTTCACTGAACTATAGCATAGGCATGAGCTTCTGATTTCTCTGCAGTTTTTATTCAAATGCTTCTTGATAGTGTCGACAATGTAATGGCTGTTTTCTACAGTTTGGGACAAATGGAAAGAAATAACCTTCAAAAAGTTCTCTTACACTTGTCTTTGATACAGCATGTATATTAGAATGCCATATAATGATAACAACTTTATTTGAAAATTATCAGAATTGGTCAGTTAATGAGAAGTACAAGCTGTTCACTAAATTCCATCTCAGAACTCCTCCCAGAAAACTACTTTTGATCATTTTTCTTCAGTGAATTAAAACAAAGCAATTACCAACATACTTTACAGTTTGAACATTTTCACATTTGTTATTTGTGGAAGTCCTTCAGGCTTTGTTAAAAGATGTGGCAAATAACTACTTCATCATGTATTCCAAGAGTCATGACAACGTCTAGGCTCTTTCTCCTTTTACCTTTAACACAATCCTATTTAAATTATTTTAATAGACTATAATGTCTATACATAGATTTCAAATTTATTAACTTTATTTTTTAAAACTTGCATTTTAAAATAACTTTCATACATTCAGTGTGTGCAATATCTGTTACGATTTGTTTCATATAAGCCAGATATTTTGAGATATTGAGACTTGGAGGTAGGCGGTGTAGGAGGGATAAAGTGCATAGATTTTATTTATAAAACTCTTAGGTGTGTTATTATTAATGTCATGTTAGGGAGGGAATGTATAAGAGGGGAGAGCTTGTATTAATGTTCTCATTTACGTAACGTTTTAATGAAAGGCTTAATTGGCCGAAAGGTGTATCATGTTAAAGAGGTGGAACAATACCACACAGCTAAAACTTAAAGATTGGAAAGACTTCTGTGTTAAACTATGAACTGCATTCCAAAGAAATTATGGAAAATAAATACTACAAATGTAAAGCTGTAACTTCATATGGCCACCCAGGCGCTCTGTTGATGCTGGTGTTCTAAAGCCCCAGCAGTTTATATAGTGATGTGCGTCTCCTTAGGAGATGGTGCCAGGCTAAATCCTCTTCTGTTCCCCAGTCAAGTTTTTGAGGTGCTCTTAAATAACGTTTCTATCACACATTTGCTAATTTACTGATAGCATTTTTCAGCTACGTTGTGTGCTTCTGTTGAATTTCATTGTGTAGTCTTGCTCACACAAAAATTCTCATTGAAGCACATGGAAGTTAAATGCTTATAATAAAGCTACAACTTAACTAAAATTGTGTGGTAAATGTAATACTTTCACAGAAAAGCTGAGATAGTATCATTCCATGTAACAGACCTCCAGAACCTCTTTATAAATGGTTATTAATAGTTATTTAGAATTTCTTTGCTTTTGTGAAGTTGGTAGAGTGCTGTTGTTCAGCTGTGAAGTAGGCTTGACTATTGTTTTTTGCCACTGAGTAGACTAAAAAGCGAAAAACCTTCAGAGAGCGATCTAAAGAAGGCACTAAGTTTAAGGAAAAATTCCTGGTGTCCTCCACAGGTCTGTATGTGCATCTAGGGGGAAAAAAGAACAGCTGAACTGTTGTAATGTAAAAAGAATTCTGAAAATTATTGTTTTAAAGCTTGACTTTCCTAAAAAAGTCTCTATCTTTAAAAGTTTGTGGTCTTTTCAATCTGATGGTTTGAAAAGGTCTTCTACTGTGTGATCTGATTGAGAAGAGCAGCATGCATTGTTAATACAGCAGATCTCTTCACATGTAACAAAAACAAATAGTTGTAGGAAAAAATGACATGGCAACCTGGACTGTGTAGATAAGATGAGTTAAAAAAGCTGTAAACATGCTGGCTGAGTAAGACTCTGAAGAAGATGTATAACTGTGGTCAAACATTTCATATTAAGATCAGTTAATGACAAATTATGGAAATAATGTAAGATCAGTTTTGAGAGAGTGAAATCTTGTCTGGGAGTCAAGCTGAGATGGAGCTATAGCAAGGAGAGAAACCCCAAGCAAAGCAGGAGAAAAGAGGAACACAGGAGCACGACTTTATTAAATAACTACTTCTGACATTGTATTACTGACAAAGCACCACTTTTTAAAAATTCTTAAAGTAAGACAGTTCCGCTGACTTCAGTAGAAATAAAGTGAATCTTGACTGAAGTGCCTTATTGTAGCATGAAGTAGTAAGAAACTTACTATTTCTGTAGCATAAAGAACTTCTGCAACTTGGTTTGAAAGTGGAAGTTGAAAAAGCACTTAGCTCATTTTCATGCCTGCTGCACAGAATAGCTTACCTCTGCATTTATGGGGACAGTACTTCATGTTCCTCTGAGTTGCCCAAAAAAATCACAGCATAAATTTCCATTGATCTTCATGCTTCTATCTTTAAAATGTGCATTCAGTCCTTTTCTGTCCAAGGAAGGACCTAGATCTTTTAGTGGGACATGAGGTGCTAGCGGAAGGTTGTGCAGCTGGTAGGTGGCTATGTCATAGGGCTTCAGGAGGGGTTGTTGAAGGTCTCTGAATACTTCCTCTTTTTTGACTTTGTGAGAAAATTTAAAAGGAGGGAGTTGGTTTACTAAGATTGGGGCTATTTGGAAGAATACAGTTAATTACAGTGTGCCATAATTATGTAGTCAGAAAGTGAGTTTGTGTAGAGCATTGTGATTTATGTTGTCACAGCTACACTGAGTGTAGTTTCACTTTTTTCTCTTGCCAGTGTCAGAGTTTAACAAATGTATGGTATCACGCTTTGAGTTTTAAGTTTGACATACGCATGGTTTGTATAAATTACAAGGCACTGCAATATTGTTTAAAAATTCCTGCTTTTCACACAAACATTCACACAGTAGCTCATGCAGATGGCTATGTGTTATGTAGTATCTTAAATTTGAGGCAGATCAGGAAATTAAATAAATTTCCCATCTAATCATGTATTTACTAGAGGATCGTATTTGAACAGCTGTTCACAGGGGTGGGCAGGTGCCCTATTCTGCCTTTGTTCAACTACTTCCTGTAGTGAGTGGAACATATTTTTAAAATGAAGCAAAGTATAATTATAATTTCCTAAACATTTTAAAAGATGAAAATGTCATACTGTTAACTTTGCACATAAAATCTTTATTGCAGCAACTGAGAGGTTAAAATTAATATATAGCAAAGCATGGTTGCAGGTTTCCATGTATATTATAAAGTAAGATTGGATTTCAAATTTATAGGTAGCTTCAGAACTTGGGAGACTTGGGAAAATGTCTTCCTGGTATGATTTCAACTTACTGCTAATTTTCCCATAGCAGATTTTTTTATCTAGTACTTTTTTTAAACCCAAAAAAATCTGAAATTGTAGTAGTAAGAGTTTTCATATTTAAAATATTTCTTCATGACAAAGGGAGTGCGTTAATATCTTCATTAGCATTCTTACTAATTGAACTGCATAACTGTAAATGTAAAATTGATATGCAAAACAGCACGTCCTAGTAAACAACCCTAATTTCTGGTAAACTGCATTTTGGTAAAGAAAGATTATGTTTGTTCAACTAAAATATAATTCTGTATCAGAAATAAGGATAAGGCTTCTGTTCTGAGGGCAGTGTTGGCCTTCGTGTGTAGCTGAAGGACAGTCTCCTAGTTTTGAAAATACTTGTCTGTGGGCTTGGGGATATTTATTTTTCTTCCCCTTTGTAGTTTTCAGACTGGCAGATGTTTCCATGAGGTGGAGGGGAAGAGCTGGCAAATACTGATGGGGAAACAGCTCTGAAGGCTTCCTTGGCACAGCGTGGGGAATTCTGGTTCTTACTCCTGAATGTGTAAAGGGGCGTAAAGCCCGCACTCCTGACCGCACCGTAAGTGTGGAGTGACGGGACCGGAGTGGCTGTCCCCTGCCCACCGCATCGGTTCCTGCTCCGTGCTCAGCAGGGCACCGTGTGTGTGTGACTGGGGACTGGGGTGCTGCTTTCCCGCTCCTGCTGCCGTGGGATGCACTTCTGCGCACCGCCTCGGCTGGCGGGCACGGGCATGGCTGCTGGTTCTGCTGAGAGTGCTCGATAAGGGTAAAGCGATAGATAGATTCCTTTTAAGTGTGTATTTGGATATAGTATATTTGCATATATGTTTCAAGTTGTTTGAATTTTTTAAAACAAAATAACAATCTGTAAAATTTCAAGCAGCAGATGATTTATATAGTAAGAGGGTCAACTTTTATGCATAGTTGTTAATGGGGGTGGTCCATGAAGATTTTTCCCAAGTTTAAAATAAGTTACAAGTTTTATTACTTTGAAAGATACTTCATAAAGAGATGCTATACTTTCTTGGTTTATTTAAAGTGATCTTCCTATATACAGCACTTGGCACATTTAACAAATGTATTTATACAACTACAACAAGGGACACTTCAAGAAAGTACAAGGTTTCTAAGCGTTGAGTAACTCCTGAACTGTAGAAACTCCTGACAAAGTGGGAATAAACAGGTGATGTAACAGAAAATGATACTATTAAGCTGCTATAGTTGCTTTCGTTGCATAGGTAGGTGTTTTCTCGCAAATGGATGATACTGGTAAACATTTTCTTGTTTTAATTTATGGCACCTCACAAGCTTACTTTTGGTCTTGAGGCCATTTGCCTTCCATTCACAGTGTACATTCTTCTGCTGGTTTTGGCTAATAAAGGGGTGGAAATGCAGCATTTTTGTTAAACTGATCCTATTTCCCAGCAAAGGAAATCAGTTGCTTACCCGAGTGTTGAGTTTGCAGCATGGATGAGGTATGAGCTGTGACATTGGTTCAGTGAAAATTAGTGAGAGGGAGGAGAAAGTGTGTGGTTGTGTGTGGTGTATCTTGTGTGGTTGTGCATCTACTCCAGACAGAAGTCACGATCTAGAAGTCTGCCTGCATTTCAAGTTACAACGGGAAGTTCAAGTAACAGCTGTTGATAATCCACTTTTTCATTTGCAGTGCAGCGATAAGGCTGTGCTGGACTCCGGGCGTAATCTTCACTGCTGGCATTGCTCTGAAACAGTCATTGGCATAAAATACAGTTAGACAATCTGCATGGGGGCTGAGTCACTGCTTTGGGTGTTTTCACTGGGGAAGGCTTCATTGACTTGTTGTAAAGTACCTCTCTCTGGGAACTCAGGGCACTTGTGATTCTGAAATCAAGGCTGTCTTCTTGGCAGAAGATAGGACTTCTAAAGTTGGAGTTTTTTTATTTGATTTGTACCCTACACAACCTGTGCTGTCTACCTGAAAGGCATCTCATTTGTGTCCTCATGTCTGAGGTGCTGTCATCCACACTCTTGCTTTGTAAGCCTTATCATAGAATTATTTAGGTTGGAAAAGACCCTTAAGATCATCAAGTCTGACTATTAACCTAACTTTACAAAACAAAAAACTTCCATTTCCAGATAATTTGTCCCCACGTTATTCCCATGGATGTAATGTGGGGGATCCTGGAAACCACTTACAAATAATGAATTATATACTGAATAGTGTACATGTACTAGTGAATGACCTGAAAGAAATCTATCTTACTGGGGGCACATGTATTTTTCCCTAATTGAAACTGGGAAGGACTCAGATAAGAGGTCATAAAATCTGATTGTCAATTTCTGATGCTTTATTGGTGTGCTGTATTTTATATATGTGTGTGGGAGTACCTGCAAAAAAATTACATGGTCCTTTTACAAGACATTTATGAACAGAAATTGTAAATAATTCTAGAACTAGTTAGTGGTTAAACTAGTATTCTAGTTTAACTATCTAGAATAGTTAAAATACTATTAAAATAAACACTGGTTTGTTTTAATAGTATTTTAACATTTTATGGGAAAGCTCACTTTTGAAATAAGCAGGCAGCTTCAGTTTCTCCCATGGTGTGGTTCAGTGGTAGTTACGGAGTTAAACTTCCATTTAATTAATCTGCTGACTTCTTAAAAAAATTTACTATCTAGTTACAATTTGTCATATAATTCAGTAACTAATGGGATTTAAAGTCAATGCAGAAACATTGATTTATAATTTGAATTAAACCAGATTGAAAAGGCCATAACACTTTTATCTGGTCCTTTCTTCCTTTTGCCCAAGTTGCAGTGATAACAATATTTAGAATTCCTTTAAAAATGTCTTTGGAATGATCTTTGGCATTTCCCTGTGTAATCCTTTTCTATCCTTTCATCTGTTTAACTGTTGACCCCCTTTGTTGTCTGCATTATGTCTGCTAAAACTCTGGCCTGTTTTTCTGGTCATTTTACTATAAACCTGGATTTTAAGTACCATGATTTACTGAAAAAAACCTGTGGATTTTCATTCTTCCACATCCTTTGCATGAACAAATGGAATCTACTCTTCAAGCCAAACTTTCAATATTGTGATGATGTTTTGTAATGTTTCAGGTCATAAATATCTCCTAATTTAATGACTGCAGTATTTCTTAGCCTCTTTAACACTTCTTTGCTTGTCCTTTGTACAAGGGATTTTACATTGCTGCTATTGGGCAAATACACATACTTTTCAAACAGGCACTCCATGGTCAATTTATTATTCGGATGTTAAGTCACTGTAGGATCAGACAAAATGACAGGGATTGGTTGCACATTAGTGAAGTTTCACAAATAGTTGTTGTTGTGGTGAAAACAGTAACTGTAATTCAGTGTTTCTGAAAAGTACATTTAAACATGGGTGATTTGAGCACATAATGAAGTTAGGTATATGCTTTCGAAGAACTGAAGTTGTATTTTCAGATAAATGAGTCAAGCATAAAGGATTACTGTTTCTAGGAGTTCTATTTTGGTATCTAAAGTATTTCCACTGAGAGTAATGGCATTCTGAGTGAAGAGATGGCTCAAATATAGAAATGCATAGTGTGTGTAGTACAGGGTGATACAAAAATTTATAAATAAGTATTAGAAAGTAAGCTGCATTGTGAGTTATTGCACCTTTCCTTTAAGTGACTAAAATCAACGCAGTAAGTTTTTATAATGCTGGGTTTGTGCATTAATATTGAAGTGGTTTTTTTGTGAGTTGAAAGTAAAAAGGGGATCTTTTTTTATCTCTCACCTGCATACCTTATCTTCCTGATTTGTGTACAGGAAGTTAGGGACCAGGAACTCTCTTAAAGAGTAAATGAAGGTAAAGATGTATGTTGACTTCAAAATGTAGTGGTTTTGGACCAAATTTATTCTTGGGAGCTTGAAAACTTTTATGTCCATCTGAAAATCCCATTACAGGTCTCATGGCTAAAATGATGAATGTGCGTATGTACAGCAAAAACATGAATTTTACTTCATCTGTAGTGAACAGAAGAGTGAGTGTGCAATGGCTCAGGGACATCTTTACTGTGAAGAAAATATATTTAGTACTTCTAGTTTCAGAACAATTTTGCAATGCTGCTTATGTTAGTAGAGAGAGGTCTTTTGAAAATAATAATTTCCTAGGTTGCTAAAATTGTGCAACTAACGCTGAATTGAAAATTAAGGTAGTTCTGTCTTAAAAGAATAAGACACTGGAGTTCTCTTAAAGATAAATCTTATATTTAAAATATTGCTACAACTTGTAACTGTTTTCATTCTTAGCAGTAAAAGACTAAGGAACTGCATCATGATTTTGAGTCTCTTCTGAAAAGACTGCAGTTTCCTTTGCTAATTTGATGTGATTCCTTTTGAGAAATGCAAACAAAAAGATCTTGTATACATAAGCACACCCAACTGTTTGATTTGCACCTACAGCTGGAACACTGGGGAGAAGAATGTTCTGGGAACTCGTTATGCAAATGCCAGACCAAGTGTCCCACTTAATTTCAGAGTTACCATCTAGAGTATTACCACAACAAATAGCCTTTTTTAACTAGAATGAGGTTTAACCAGCTGTAAAATTGATAATCAGTCATGGTATTTCAGAAACTGCAGTGTGAGTGGTTTTTGCATTGTCTGTGCGGTAATGAAAATCAAGTTCCTAGAACGTTGAGTGTACCTGAACTGTTGTTTTTAAACTACCAAAGAGAAATTTTATACACTTAGTTCTGTTGGTTTTCTTTTCACTGAATGAGAGATGAAGTCGCATGTGGGAAAGAGGACACAAAGAAATATTGCACAGCCATGCGTTCCATGCTGGAAGGATGATCTTGATGTGGAAGGGGAAGTGGAGTAAGGTTGAGCCCTCAACCTTTATTCTATTATATCCTAAGTTTTGAAAAATTTTCCTCATAATATAGCTGTGTATGTATGTAGTTGTAATGCCACTCCCAAGATTTGTAAATTAGCTTTAAATAGATGCAGTATGACTTTAAAATGTCACTAAATGGTAAATAATTTTCTTGTTCTGTGTATTGCTAAGATTAGAAAAATTGTTTTATTCCACATAGGGCTGATACTAAGTCCTTTCAAATGTTTTCTGCAAGCTCATAGCCTGCTTTACAGCAGTGGCACTTGGGTTGGCTGTTGCCAGAGCCTCCATTTTCTCAAGTTTGAGGCAAGATACAATATACTGCTGGTTTCAGAATGTTTTTTCTTAGCATCTGTTGAAACTCTTCTCTTTTTTTCCTTGTGTATTTTTGAGTTTGATATCTGATGTCCTCTTTTGTCTAGAGCGTTTAATACTGAAGCTGAAAGAAAGTCTCTGTCTTATTTCCTTGTAATTATTTGTAGGGACTGAAGACAGTTGCCCAAAGTAATAACATGAAAGTGGATCACTAGATTGAATCAGGAGTTTGTCTAGCCTAACTACCCTTTTTGCAGCAGCAGCCAATAGCTCAGAAGTGCCCTGGGATGCAGTGCAGGAGAAGGACTATTCTGTTACATTCTCTCAGCCTGTGGAGACAAGGCAGCTCGGGGACTCTCCGAGGCAGATGTGGTGTTTATCTGTCTTGTAGCTTTTGACAGCTTTATCTCCCTCGAATCGAGTAGCCTTTATCCCAGTGTAAACTTCTTGGCAGCAGAAACATCCCATGGCAGTAAGTTCTAGCTTGACTCTATGATGTGAAAAAACCTCTTCTTTCTGTTTTGAGTCTCTTGCATACTAACTTCATTTGCCTTCCATCTTCCTATTAATGGGGATCCAGCTAGCCAGTGAGTCTGAGTCACCACATACGTAGGAGACAAGGTGCCAGTAGATTGCCTGTGATACTGTCTGATGTTGTCTCTGCTTATTTCAATTTGTGCTTATCCATCAGGCATCTCTTATCTTAGATTTGGCTGCAGTACAAAACAAAACAAAGTCATGATCTTCCACAGACAGGCCTCGGGTCTGTTATCGATGACACTGTGATAATACAATTCATGATGAAATATTGTTTCACAAAATATCCTGTCAGCTCTTCTAACAGCAGTGTCTAGCCAAATAATTTGTGGTATTTCTGGAGATGCACATGGCACCTTGTCAGTAATTGAGCTCTTATTGAAGCTATATTCAGAATTGAATAAAAATACCCATCAAAGGATAATTTAGAATGCAAAGGACCTGTGGAGGTCTTCTGGTCCAAGCTGCTGACATGCTCTTACGCAGGTTCAATTAGATGATGTTTAAGAATTAGGTTTTGAAAATATCTAAATACAGAGATGCTATGTCCTCTCTGGGTAACCTGCTTCAATGTTTGACCATGGTGGGAAAAATGTTTCCATATACGCAATTGCAGTTTCCCAGGTGGCAACTTGTATCTGTTGCCTCTTGTCATACCCCTCTGCCACAAGGTCTACTCCTGATTCAGAGCCAGCTTCTTCTTCACCAGGACTCTCAGATCCTTTTCCTCAAAGCCACTGTCTAGTCAGCAAGTGCCAGCCTCTCCTGGTGTGTGGTGGTATTCCATCCCACATGTGGGAGTCTGCGTGTGTCTTTGAACTGCATGAGGCTCTCTTGGCCCATTTTCCCAGTCTTTCCAGGTCCTTCTGCATAGCAGCTCTGCCCTCCAGTGTATCAGCCTCCGCCCCTGGTTGTTGTTATCCATGAAGTTGCTGAAGGTACACTGTATGCTAACTTTTGGGTCATTAGTAAAAACATTCAACAGTATTGGTCCCTTTATCATTCCTGGGGAATGCTAGCGGTCACCAGCTGCCAAGTGGGACTTGATAGTACTGTTCATGATGATTCTCTGAGCCTGACAGTCCAGCCAGCTTTCCACCCAACTGATCATTCACTTACCCAGCTGGCCTATAGGATTATTGTAGGAATCAGTGTTGAATACCTTGCTGAAGTCCAGATAAACAACATAAACTGCTCGGTCCTTGGGCAGTGAAACTGTCATCTCATTATGGAAGACAGGTTGATTAGGCACAATTTGCTTGTGGCCAATTAATTCATTTATCTCTTTCTTCATGTCTTTGGAAATGATGTCCAGGGACCTGAAGTTAACTGGAATTCTGGCCCATTGTTCTGCAGATCCTTCTTGTTGCCTTTGTTGAAGATGGGCATGACACTTGCCCTTTTCCAGTTAATAGGAACCTCCCCCAGTTGCTGTAATCTTTCAGAGGTGGTAGAGAGCAGCCTGGTAATGATTTGACTGGCTCCTTCACCCCCCTCAGATGGATCCTGTCAGGGTCCCTGGAGTGGAGCTGTGTATGTCCCAGGGGACACCAGCAAAAAAGGCATTGAGTGTCCCTAGGTCTTCTACCCCACCAAGAAGGTGCGCCCACATTTACTGTCTTTTGCCACTGATTTATTCATAGAAGCCTTCCTTCTTTCATACCCTTTCACTGCCAGGATCTGAACCTGTCCTTGTGTGTGGGGGTGTACATGTCTGTGTGTATATTCTGGTTTTCTAGGGACAGTGTAATTCTAAATGCTTCCCAGTTTAAGAGAAATAGGTTTAATCTCAGTCATTCAGATATTTAGCTGCTCTCTTCTGCATGACACAAGATGTTTTACAGTAACTGAAGTGACAAATACGTTTATTTTATTATGGTCTTGTATGGCATTTGAGTATCTCACAGACACTGATAAGGTGATGTTTTTCCCCACTGAAGCAAAACTAAGGTGCTGCGTATTAACAGAAGAAGTATTTATTGATTATGGTTTGTCTGTTCAAGCTGCAATAGTTCGGAATTTCTTCTTGGTTGTCTGGTATTATGTAACAGTTTATTTTTAAATACAGTTCCTTCTGATATAACTTGCAATTGGCATTAAAAACTTCTGCAAATGGACTCATAAAGCAGAGGGTATAACACCCACAGACTGGAAGGTGTGGCTAGATAAACAGATCAGAAGTCAAGACAGTTATCTTCCCCAGTTTGTGGTCAGCTGTGGTAGAAATTTTAAATTTTGTAATGAGTTCTTCTGCTAGCAACTTCTAAAACAAGGTTTTGCACTTACCTTGATGTCTTTTAAACCTTAAGTGGATTTTAGTGACTAAACGAGTAACAGTTCTTCCGTGACTAAATTAGTTCATTGATGAAGTAGTTGAAAAAATTCTTCAGAATAAATTTTCTGCTCTGTTCTATGGCCCTTTGCATCACCTCCTCTTCAAAGAGAGGTGGCCAAAGGTCTTAATAAAGCCTACCCACAACTTTGGGAAGTAGCTGTTTGCAGTGTGAAAGTCCTGACTGATCTTGTAGGTGAAATAGCTAATTTAGATTTGTGCACAGAATGAACTTGTTGCTTAGGGAGTTGAAAAATGAGTAATTACAGCAACAGGTTGCAATAGGCACTCGCTTCCTCAGGCTTTCTGAAGTGAGTCTCAAAATCTGCAGAGGAAGTTCCTGTCAGCCATGCTTCTTTGCTACTGCTTTACTTCATACATTTTTACAGTAAAGAAATTCCTTATTTAAGGACTGCCTTTATCTTCCAGTAGACCAGAAGTTTTTGGACTTGATACAAAAACTGATTTAGTGGTGCTGACTTGCATATGCTCAGGTCAAAAAGTAATTGTAGCATCAGAGAGTAATTCAGCTTTGAAGACCTCAGGAGGTCATCTAGGTTCAACCCCTGCCCAAAGCAGCTGCTTAAAGTCTGTCCCAAGTGTGAATCTGGTCTCTTTTATACAGGACGGCCAGTTATGTGGGTTTGATAGGTGGGGGAGAGTTGTTTTTTCCCTCTTCTTTTCTGTTTTTCTCTTTTGGCAGGTATTTCAGGGATAGGAAGTTTCTCTGAGTTATTTCAGACGACAAAGACAAACTTACAGTTTTTGTTCCAGAGAAAAACATAGGAGATCAAACACTTCTAGTTGGACTTGTCAGGAAATCCAGCATGTTCCTTTCCAGTCCTAGAGGCTGAGGCTAGTGACCTCTTAGGTATCACTTTGTTATTTAAGTTGGTGAAAGAACTTCAATTCTTTGATAATACCTTATCATCATGGATTTTGCATATGATGGAATTATTACTCTAGTCAATCCCTAGAAGCATATGTATTGAGTTTCAACAGAAATCATCCTGAAAAGTTCCTGTTCTGCTTTTAAGCCAATAATGTTGTATTTGTAGTCCTGACACAGGAATTGAAATTGAAGTGTTATTTCTGTTATTTTACATATTTAAACATTATATTATATTTACATATTTTAACATTTACATGTAGGCTTATTTTATGGGAAAATGCATTACCTGTTTGAGAGACAAAATTAATAGTGAATTTGACTTCAGTCTAGGGTCATCAGTGAAGTTTGCTTCTAGGATGCATGTTGGACTAGAGTAGTGTATCACAATGTATTTATTTAAAACTCCAGATGAATCTAATGTATGCCATGGGAGTTATGCTATGTGAACACACTGTTCTACTAAAAAAAAACCCTAAAAAGCATTTCTTCAAATGGATTCCATAAAAATTTTTTTTCCAAGTTTACTCTCTTTTATCAATAATGGAGAAGATCTGTATTAACTAAGATTGTGAACGGATAGAACTACTTTCAAGAATGTCAGACTTTAAAAATAAGGCGCTCATATTTCAGGAAAATAATGTATACTCACTAATTAAATAAAATGATTGTAAATAATTTCCTTTATTGTCAAATTCATTTGTGAGCCATATTTTAGGGCTGCTTATAATTTTTCTAAATTAAAAAGTAATCTCCTTACCAATCAATAATGCATATATATTATTGCAAAAATAAAAACTTGTTTTTCAGATGTTTCTACTTTTATTCAATTTATTTTAGACTGGTGATTGGTATAAATGGATATACATATTCATTTTGTTTAAATTCCATTCGTTTTCCTTCAGTGTCATTAGCTAACTACTCATGGAAAGATATTCTTAAAATAATTGTTTGGTCCATATTACTAGACAATAGACTCAAGAGTAGGTCTGGGTTGAACAAGGTCTTTTGACTCATTATTTAAAATTAATTTTTACCTCTTTTGGTTTTTTTCCATGTTTATTTAATCTTTCCTCTGATTCTTACCTGCAAGGTCCCTTTCTTCCAGCAATCATTTTTACAACTGTTAACTTTTCCAGAAGTTCTCCACAGAACATGGCCATCTGTTCATATGCGCATAGCAGCTAAGTGGTAGGACTTCACTCTGTTTTGACTATTTCTATTTGACTTGAAATGTTTCTGCTCTGGAGTATAAACAGTACCTCTTTCTGCCAGCGTATGGATCAGCACATCCTGATACCTGCTGGATTGGTCTTGATATCTTGACCTTAAAAAAAAAAAACAAAACCCTCCATCTGCAGCAATAAGTGTTCTGAGTTTCTCCATACTTCATCCAAATTCTGTACTCCAAAGTTAGATGTGATTTTAATTGCTTTGGTTTTATTCATCATTTAACTGTGAATCTGGATTCATGGAATTATGGTGGAGTCCAGCACTTAAAATTTAAGAAATACATGGTGCAGCTGATTAGAATATGCTGCTGACATCAGATTTGAAGTTAGGCAGGAGATAACATGATAGACAGGCTATTATTTATTGGGTTAGAAATGTTCTAAAGAGTGATTTTAAGCAGTTGCTGATATTTTTAGTACAGGGAGATTTTGTAATAATTTCTTCTGAATCAGTGATTAGAAAAGAACAAGTCCCTTTATTACTTCTAGTCAATCAAGCTTTTAAGGGAGTAGGATGCTAGGTGGTATCTTGATTTTCTTTTCAATCTTTGTTATTTGCAATTCCAGTTATTGTAAAACATATTGTTAGATTTTTTAAATATTTAATAAGTATCCTTTCTTAGTTATTAGATTGTGTTCTTGCATCTTATTTATCTGACTGCTAAATAGATTAGTAAAAATATATAATATAATGCATCTGTTTGCATTAAGTGAAGGAGTGTATAACAAATACATTTATCCAAAAATAAGCTCACAGTGGAATCAAGGGATAAATGACTTTGATAGCATTACGTGCAATGGCTAGCTGCTGAAATGAGTTTCACAGACTGAACTGTTTTGAAGGTGCAGAAAGATAAGTAGAATAATTTTCATGATGGAGAAGTAGTACTCTAATATGAAACAAGGATGGCCTTCTGGTCAAAATATGATTTTAAGAATAGACTTTTCAACTGTCTCCTACCTCAACCACAGATGAGCTCCCTTGGCTTTTATCTGTGTTCCTGGTATTAACTTCTGATTCCTGCAGCTGTAGCCTTTGAAAGCCCTGATTCAAAAGAGAGAAATGAATCAGAAGCTGTGTCCTGCATTTGGAATTTTATGAAACAGCAGGTAATTCCACTTTTTCAGGGTGTCAGAGAAACAATTCCAGACACAGGTTTGTTTTCTGTGCATTTGTAGATAGTCTTTTTGCAGTTCTAGTACTTGTACTATTCTGCTTGACTGCTTGGGAAATCTTTACCTGTACTGATGCACAAATGGCTTGCTGCAGGAGAGGCACAGTCAAAATTACCAGACTGCTTTTGCTCTCTTGCTAAGGAACTAAGCTTGCAAATAAGGGCCTTGGAGAATTCCAGTTAATAGGAAATTATCTCTAGTGTTATTTTGACAGGTTTGCAATGCTGGGCTGGGCTTTGCTGCACATTGATTTTTTTGTTTGGTTTTTTTTTTGAAAGCAATACAGATTCTAAAATCAAAGGTAGCTAAAGAACCTGGAAGTGTACAGTGACTTCAGATGAAATCAGATTATGCTGAACAACTGAATTTTCCATGGCTACAGTAATAACCAGCAAAACATGCAAGACCAGTTTTATTTTAAGGCTATTATTAAGAAAATAACAACAACTGATTTGGAGGAGAAAAGTGCATTTTTGTAATGGTTAAGTGTTAATACATTGTTTTATTAAAGTGAATGATAGTGTAGAGGGCAATCCCAAGCACAAATACAGGCTGGGCAATGAGTGAATTGAGAGCAGCCCTGTGGAAAAGGACTTGGGGGTGTTGGTTGACAAGAAGCTCAACATGACCCAGCAATGTGCACTTGCAGACCAGAAAGCCAACTGCATCCTGGACTGCATCAAAACAAATGCAGCCAGCAGGTTGAGGGAGGTGATTCTCCCCCTCTACTCTGCTCTTGTGAGACCCCACCTGCAGTACTGTGTTCAGCTGTGAGGCCCCCAACGCAAGAAGGACATGGACCTGCTCGAGTGAGTCCAGAGGAGGCCATGAAGATGATCAGAGACTGGAACACCTCCCTTATGAGGACAGGCTGAGAGATCAAGAGAAGGCCAGAGAGACCTTATAGTGGCCTTCCAGTACTTAAAGGGGGCCCCCAGGAAAGATGAGGAGGGACTCTTTATCAGGGAGTGTAGTGACAGGACAAGGGGTAACAGTTTTAAACTGAAAGAATGTGGATTAACATAAGATGTAAGGAAGAAATTCTTCACCATGAGGGTGGTGAGACACTGGCACAGGTTGCCCAGAGAAGTTGTGGCTGCCCCCTCCCTGGAAGTGTTCAAGGCCAGGTTGGACGGGGCTTTGAGCAACCTGGGCTAGTGGAAGGTGTCCCTGCCCATGGCAGGGGGGTTGGAACTAGATGATCTTTAAGGTCCCTTCCAATCCAAACCATTCTATGATTCTTGACAGTCTACACTAGCACAAATTGCTTATCACTTCCCTGCTTTTGTTAACCTCTGTGGTTGTTTTCCAGCTTGTCTTTTGCAGTCCTCTGTATAGGAATTCACAAAGCTGGACACAATATTCTGGCTCAGACTGGAACAATATCAGCAAATGATTTCTGATCTTTATTTACAAAAGAACATTAGTTCTCTGTGAGGGCTTATACAATGCACCTCCTGTTTATGCATCCTAAATTGGACTAGTCTGCTATAACCCTGTGTCGTCTTCTGTTATCTTCTTGTTTACTCATTATTCCCATTTAATTTATTTGAAAAGCATATGTTGGTGGGGATTTCCCTCCTCTTTTTGTGCTTATCCTTTGAATTGCATCTGATTGTATTTTTTTTCAGATTTTTTTCCTTCATTTTGAGATTCTTTTAAATGCAATAAAAGCATGTACCCAGAACTATGATCTTGGTATCATTTCCTGATTTTTATTTGTTCTTAATAGATAAGTTACTTATTCTGTTGCTTTGAGGTAATGAAAATATTCTGTAGAACTGGAACAGGGCAAACCCAGGGAAATTTTTTTTTGACACACTTCTCCAAGCCCTGATAACTACCTTTTGAACGTTTTCTCCCATGATTTCCTATACAGTATTTTTTTACTTTGCTAATGAGAATGGTGAGTCTTGTGTTTTACTCTGTGTTAAGATGCTTTGCTTTATTGACTACATCATATATATTACATGACACCATTTTATTTTTGAGAAGAATACAAAAAACCTTAAACCCTGGGTTTTACATGTTAATCTTCTAGGTGTTTACAAATTGATTAACATCATCTTCTGTCTCCCTCTCTCTGAGTATTCTCATCTATAGTTTGGAAAGCCCTTCCCCTTTTAATGGTAGTGCTTTGATTTGACCTTTTCAGTCCTGATGACCTCCCTGTTCTCCTGAGTTCACAAAGAAAATTGATTAAGACAGTCTCCTTAAATATTTTAGACTGAATTTCAGTTGATCTTGCTGTCCTCAGCGCGTTTCTTCATGTGTAGTGATTTTTTTTCAGGATTTTTTTTTGTTCTTACACCTTGTAAATATGGCCAGATATGCAACATTAAAAAGAAAAATAATTACAGAAAGCATGGAAAACTTAAGCTTTTTGTGCATTCTTTGCCCTTCTTAACAACTTAATGGACTTTTATTTTAATTGTTCTTATATAAAGTATCTTCCATTCTTTCCTCTTGTTCATTGTAAACCACAGCTCATTATACACCTTTGCCTTTCTGATCTTTATTTACATGCTTTTGCTGTTCTGTAGTATTTTTCCTTAAAGTTGTTCTGGTTGCATCTTGAACACAATTTTGTGATTATTCTCTTTTGTTAGTATTTAAGGCTGAAGCTATTTTTGGTCTATTATCATCCTGTCATTAACAATGAAACAGTTTGACAGTGTGCCTTTCAAATAGCAAGGTAAATTGTATAAAACCATTAAAATATGCATGTAGGATGTAGCACATGAGATGACAGTCCTTGAACAGAATTGCTTGTATGATGAAGAAAAATTTGCATTTATTCAATAGTAGACAACATTAAAATCGTTTCAGTCATTTAAATAATTTCAGTATTTGTTTACCTCCATATACAGAAATCAGATTGCAAGTAAAACCTGTTGTTAAGTATTTACATACTTATTTGTGGACAGCAGCTGCTTTTAGGTTTCTAAACTGAACATACTGTTAAATCTGTTAATTAATGTAGAACTACTAAAGAACTTCTAGAATAGCAGGACCTCCCAGCAGTAAATGTTGACCGCATTATCATGCCCAGAATTATTCCTTCACATACTGATTACGCTTAAGTAAGAGAAAAATGAATTACAACGTATCCTAATGATCGCTGAGTAGGATAAGCTTGGGAAAATGGTATATTTGCCTTGCATATGACCTTTCAGTTGTTTTTCGTGTTGTATGCTCTTATTGAGCTGTGAACCTTATATCCAAAGGTAGCTTCTATGGAAAGAAGTAATTGCTTAGGAAAGACCAGAATTATTTAACAGTCCATTTGACATATGGAAGGATATAGTGGAGGTTTAATCATGGTGAAGTCAATAGATGGTCAGTTCCTGTGTGCATAGATTTAGGAAGTTCTGCTTTAACAAGCATGTAGGTCAAGTTAGAAAAATGTAATCTGAAGTTACAGACTTTTCTATCCTTACTTTCCACTGCAGCATAGTTTATTAAATTTTATTTTAGGATTTGGAAGACTGGCAAAGGGGAAAGGAATAGCGTTTTGGTTTTCTTATATGTAATGGTTTAGTGAACTTCTCATAGAATCACATGGTTTTGAGTCACAAGGGACCTTGAAAGATCATCTAGTCCAACCCCTCTGCTGTGGTCAGGGACATCTTTCACTAGATCAGGCTTCTTACATTTTCCAAGTACTGCAGGATTATGAATTGTTTGTGGATACTAAGGAAGCAACTGATACCTCTTATGTTCAGTTGTCTTAGTTTTTGGTCTTGAGTTTTACTTTTTCTCATCATGAAAGTGAGGAATAAATTGAAGTAACCAGAGCTGTTGTGGCATCCTGTGGAGTTTACATGTACATATCAACATTGGACAGGTTCAAATAGCTATTTTAATTTTAGAAATTGGTATCAGCACAGCATGGTTTAGTTCAGTGAAGGCTTCAGTGGGATTGCCTAGAATTAGTGTTGAGCTGCATATTTAGAAGATACCATTATTTTTCCCTATTACTGCCCCTTTTGTCAGAGAGAAGAACATAAACATTTAGTTCCTCTATCTCCTGAATAGGAATGAAGAGGAACTCTTGCCTGCTTTTTCTTCAGGTCATTCAGGCCTGTAACAGTGCAGGCTGCTTGCTGGGAAAGCCACACTCCATGGTGTTATCAGAGGTGGTCGTTGCTGTCAGAGCAGCCAGGAACTCTTCCCCTGGTATAGGAGGGTGTTGCAAAAATACCTAGTTTGGACTTTTCTCTTGGAAAACAATCTGTGGAGAACATTTTTGCATGTTTGCTGTAAGCAGAAGGCTCTTTGCCAACAGTGCATTTGTTTGGAGACTGCTATTTTTGGCCTGTTAGTTTCTGAGCCTTTTGTAATAGCAGAAAGAGGAAGCGAACAGTGAAATCACTTTAATAACATATTTCCTGGTTGAAGTGACTTATCTGTGAGGCCTAGACAGAGGAGATGTCATTTCCTGGATTACTTCTCTTCATTTTGAACAGTCTGTTTTACTGTGTAATCTTTTGACCCAGCTTCTTAATTATAGTGCAGTTTTCGTGTTAAGTAATGTAAACTAGGCGTTTTAATGAAAATGTAAAGCTTTAAGGAAACACCTTTTGACAAAATGCTAACGTGCAAGACAAGTCTTTCATAAACGACATGTTGATATGAACTTGAGATCCCTTACCTTAAAATTATGTTAAAGAGCTTAAAATCTTGTCTTTAAAAGAGTATGATAATAAGGTTTGTTCTCAGGGATAAAAAAATTTGACACACTTTCTATTCCTCATGATGCTGATACTAATCAACTGTCTTTGACGGCAGCTGTTGCTGACTGTCCTCAAGAGTTAGGACCCTTCCAAATAGTTAAGAATAGGCAGTTGTGCTGTTCTCAGATTTCTGCTTATTAATAGCTACTTGTGAAAATTCCATGAAAATGCAGAAGAAAACTAATAAAAGTTAACTGTAAATATGGTTCTCAGTTTTTATAGCCCACAAAAAGGCTGTGGAATCAGAATGACATGGGAAGAAACAGTGACATCTGAAGTGATGATATACAGCTCAATTTAAATTGGAAGTTACGGTTGTTTTGGACCTTGTGATCCAACTTTACTAAAATGTCTGTTGCGGATGATAAATTTATTCTTTTACCTGACTTTGTGCATAAGGTATAAGTAGAGAACGCTATGAATGTTTTACTTGGTCAACCTCTAAAATATCTTTGCATGAAAAGCATTAAAATACCAGATGACCTTGCCTCTCTCCTCCACAAAAATATGAAGAACAAAAATATGTCTTATTGATTTGTGTTAGCACAGAGTGCTTTTACATCTCCTTTAAAATGTCCACCCAGTTGTTAGTGATCATTAAAATATTGTTTCAATAGCAATGAAAGAAGAATGTAAAAGGAGCAATAAGGTATTAGACTGTGAAGAGAGAAATAAAGTAAGAAGGTGCTTAGAGCTCTAAAGAACTAGTTTTTATTTTTGAATCTGTGCAGTAGAAACGAAAACTGTAATTCATCAGAAAAATTATGTTCAGGACCAATTGTGAAATTGTAATTGCATTAAGGGATTCTAAATGGTAAGAAAGACTCTTACTTTGATACTGTAAATTGATGCTGTAAACTACAGGCATATATTAATGCAGTTATATTGGAAATATATTAATGAAAGTGTAGCTTCAAGTCATAGTTGATGTTAGAGTTAGGTCTTGTGAGTAGACTACCAGCTAATAGGAATTGAGACTTCATTGTGCTGGGTAAAATCGTAAAAGATGGCCCAGCTGTTCATCAGGGCATTTAGTATGGTCCTTTTTTACATGTTGCAAGGTGAAGATCTGTATTTCTACTGACACATTGTGCTACAGAATGAGTTAACCTTGTTTGAAGGCAGTGTTTGCCAAACAGAGTTTGCTGTTACAGATGCTATTGTGTTATTTTCTAGGAAGTCACCTCAAGTCAGTACTTTCTGTTGGCATTTGTCCAGATTATTGGGCAGTTCCTGTCAAATTCATGCAGTGACTAATCCATAAGTATTTAACAACTTTATTACTTTGGTTTGGTTTTACTGTATTTTTTGTAAAAATGTCATCAAATTTAAGAATAGGTACTAAGTCTTCTGTCCTGAAAGATGAGTACAATGTCCTAGTGTGTCACTTCTTTATCCTTAATGGGTCTTGCAGGAACAGTTATGGTCAAGGCTGACATAATGATGATAAATACTGTCTTAAAGTAACTAAGATTGATAGTGTGTCTTCCTCATTGACTTCTCTTTTTGCTTATTAACACTGTTTTTATAAGGAAGTTCTAAGATGTGGTGTTTAAGACCTTCATAATACAGTTCATGTTACATAAGATTCAAGAATAAGATTCCACCTTTGCTCTGCGTGGCAGTGGAAATATTTTAGGTGTTACATCACAGGATGGTTGAGGTTGTCAAGGACCTCTTGAGATCATCTAGTCCAACTGCCCTGCTCAGTGCAGGGTCAGCCTAGAGTAGGTTGCCCAGGACTCTGTCCAGTCAGGTTTTTAATATCTCCACTGACAGAGACTCCACAGTTTCTCTGGGCAACCTGTTTCAGTGCTTGACCACCTTCACAGGAAAAAAAGTGTTATGTTCAGATCGAATTCCATGTGTTTTACCTTGTGCCCATTGTCTCATCCTGTCAGTGAGCCCTACCTTTTCTTCATTCCCTCCCATCAGGTACTTATACATATTGATGAGATCCCCTGCCCTGAGTCTTCTCCAGGCTGGAGAGTCCCAGCTCTATGAGCCTTTCCTCTTAGCAGAAATACTCCAGTGCCTTAATCTCCATGGCCATTTGCTGGACTCACTCCAGTAAATCCCTGCCTTTCTTGGTTTGGGGAGCCCAGGAGTGGACTCCAGGTGTGGCCTCACCAGTGCTGAGTAGAAGGGAAGAATTGCCTTTGTTGACCTGCTGACAGTGCTTTCCCTAATGCAGACCAGGATGGTGGTGACCTTTTTTTTGCCTGCGAGGATGCACTACTGGGTCACAGTCAGCTTGTTGTCCACCAGGACCCTTGGGTCCTTATTTGCAAAGCTGCTTTCCAGCTTGTCACACCCCAGCCTGTAGCTGATGCCTGGGGTTATTCCTCCACAGATGCAGGACTTGGCATTTCCCCTTGTTGAACTTTGTGATACTAAACAGTTCTGGCCCCAGTGGTGGGTGCTGGGGTACACTACTAGTGAATGGCCTCCAACTGGACTTTGTGCCACTGATCACAAACTTCTGGGCCTAGTCTTTCATAACAGTTTTTAATCCACTTCATTTGTTTAACCCATACTTTGTCAGCTTATCTATGACACTTCCCAAGACACTTTCATTTGTTAGGAGCTAAAAAAAAAAAAAAAAAAAAATTGCAATTAAATTTCTTAATTTTGAAAATGTGCTTAATCGTTAATGTTTTTTGTGGTGAAAAGTGACATCTCCACAGATGAGGTAGTTGTATTTGTGTGTGTGTGTATTTATGACAGCCTGGCATTCAAAATGCATTTAATAATCTTGGGCCTTTCCTTTAACTCTATCCAGGTAGATAAATTATTAGAGTGAGTATAATAATTTTAGTTATATTTGCAACAAAAGATAACTTCCCAGATATATTAAGAAAAAAATAAATATAAAATCTAGTTCTGTTGCTTGCCTGTTAATAAACTTGATGTGGTCTCTGACTTAAATCTCTGTGATGCACTGTCAAGGCTCAAAAACCTGAAGAATCGGTCTTGGGATTTTGTTCTTAGAGCAATGAACAAAGCTGCCAGTTCAGACAGAACACGGGAGATGCTGAGTATGAATGGAGTCTCTGGCTCTTCTTAGTATCTGAAACTACTTTTTATTTTTAATTGTCCCTGTGTAACTGGAAAGGACTTTGGGTTTTGAAGAGTAATTTTTTACGTTTTACTAGGTTGCTGAAAAGTGGAAATGAGTTAAGTCTTGTAACAGGCGCTTAAAATACTATTTTTAGTTTAGATTTTGATGATCTCATCCCTTGCCATTTTAAGAGGTCTCAATTGTTTTCTATGGAGGCATTGATAATTGGTAGCAGAACGGCATGTAGAGTTCTGGCTTGTCTTCTGTTGAGTCACTTAGAAAAAGTAATCTAGTCTTTTGAGCTTGAATTATGTGGTGAATTGTCTTCCTAAGTTTGGGTCATGTCTTGCTTCCAAGAAGAAAAATGTGCAGTTAGTTTTTGAATATCCAGAATAAGGTAAGGTAGAGAGACTGTGATCAAAGCAATAAATAATATGGATAATACAAACATAAAGTTTTTGAATACGGAGGAAAAGTGTAATGTAAGTAAGCAAAACAGATTGACCAAACTGAGTATCTTAAATCAGTGTTTAATAAGTAAGATTGCTTACTGGTTAAGAGTAACACTACTATTGTAGTTTAAGTCCCAGTGCCACTAATCAGTGGTAATGTATCTGTACTGTTTATAGACCAACTTGGAGCCAGTCAGTGTGTGTTAGCTCCTTTGCTGGTTTGTAAACATACTTGAGAGCTTGTTTGATTTGCCTACTAGGAATGTAATGCATGCTTGAATACTATATAATCAGTCTCAGTGTAGTAGTTTTAAGAAAGCTGTTAATTAAGATTTTGGAACTCACTTAACTTTTTTTTTTTTTTTTTTTTCCCCCAGGATGGCTTGAATTCTTTGGTCCTTGATCTGGATTATCCAGCGCTGAGGAAGAACAAGAACATTGATAATTTCTTAAATAGATGTAAGTTGCAAGTTGCCCTTAAACAATGACATTGTTGTGATGTCAGTCATAGGAAACTGAGTGGTTAGAAATGCATTGCTCATTTTCATTTCACTGATTTTTTGTAACTCTGAGCTTCCATATTCAGAAGGCTTTAGAGGACCAGAGAAGTTTCATTTTGGGGAGTCATTGTATTGTTGAAAATATGTTGGAAAATACCAGATGTAAATTGTAATTTTTCCAACGGTAGCTGGAAAAATCCTTTTATGTTATTTTTTTATCTTAAGTATGTGCAGCAACATAATTTGTAAAGCATATCCCAGTTGCTATTCTTTAGGAATTAATTACTCAAAATGTCAACATTGTATACACAGTCTTATTTAACCTAACAGAGAAGCCTGCTGTTGATTTTTAAAACTGAATTATTATACCTTAATATCTGTTGGTGCATTTTTGAACCTTTGTGTAAATGTTTGTGATTCTCCCCAAATTAATTTTAGACAGGATCTTGGAGTTTATGGAATGTATGAAAATGGAAGACTGTTACATCAGAGTAGCTGTATATAAACAACTTTTTTTTTCTTGTAAAAATAGTGGATTATTTGCTCTAAAATGTAAGTTGCAGTGAATAAGCCTTCCTGGAACAACTATGCTTTGTAGTAAGCTTATTTTGAGATGTATTTTTTTAAAAAAAAACATTTTCTATTGCATATGTTGAGCTTACTGCAGATGTGGTCTTATTAGCAACTCCTCTTTTGATTCTTTACTGGTAAGAGCTACATGTGTCTGCTCTCCGTTGCTCTGGGACTCTTTAATATCTACTCATGCTCCTCAGTTAAATGGTGGCTGGTGTACAGTCATCTGTGGTGAGTTCTTATGTTTGGAATTCAGTGCCTCTCTGTGAGGTTTAGCAGAGCCCCATAGCTGCACATACAGCCTTACAGTTGGCAGTGAAGTCTCATTTGGAGAAGTCACTGAAAACAGAATAAAAAAGAAACAGCAGATTAAGAAGGAGAAGCATATCTTGGGATTTTTTTGTAGTTTGAGTTCAGAGGAATTCATCTGTGCTTTGTATGTGTGATGGGAGGGAAAAGCCCTATCTACAGCAAATATGAAAGTGACATAAATGACAGTATCAGTAACTTTTATGAGCTGTTCAGATTCCCCTTTACATTACAATACTATTTTTGCAGTAAGACAAAATTAGAAACCTTTTTGTAATCAGAAGAGCAATATCTTCTGGCTATTAAAAATAGCAACTATGGGAAAACAATTTAACCTTGGGAACAGGTTTGGTGGTTGTGGTTTGGTGGTTTGTTTTTTTTTTTTCCTGCAGCCCCTGAACATTCTTGCTGTCTTCCCTCTTCCAAAGGCTGTTGCTTGTTCTCCTACTCTAGGTTCTTTCCCATTGTTATAGTAAATATCAAGCGTCTAATGCGGCCTGCAGGCTACCAGCAATGGCAGAAACCTAAAAATATCCTTTCATCACAATTTTATTATTGCCTTTTTTTAAAAATCTGCTGACAGTTTATAATTGAAATAGCAAGGTATTAGTTAAAGAAAATTCTGAGATGAGTTTCAAAAAAATTCACAGTAGTTAAGAGTTTTGAGGGGTGCACTTTATCCTTACCTGCTGGACTTCAAAAAAGCATGTAAGAGCTGGCTGTTTTGGCTCACACATTGTAAGGCCATGCATCTCTTAAGAATCACCCATGTAACTTCTCTCCTGCTTCCATACTGCTTGGGAGAGAATGAAAAATAGTGCTGCGTATCTTCTGTGATTTATGCTTTTTTAAAAAAAGTGTTTCTGAAATGAGAATTTTGTAAACATTTGAAGCCGCTAATATTTTGGCATTGCAACTGAAAGAATCAGTCCTGCTACAGCGATTTGTTTCAGTCCTTTCTGACACAGGTGTTTGTGTGGTTTGTGAACCAAATTGGTGAACTGAGCAGAATTAATGCAGAGTGGAGTGGTTGGTTTGTTTATTTCTTTTTGTTAAAACTAGTCAGGCAAAAGAAAAGCAAAGACCAGTTTCTGATTTTCATTTCACTTCACTGGTATTTATGCCAGCACAAAGGGAGCTGCTCAGGTGCAGGAAAAAACACGACAGTTGAGTTCTTACCGGCATCACCATTTTATGCAATTTCAAGTTGCTGAACCCATAGCTCATGTCTTTTTGGAAATTGTTCTGAGGGTAGCAAGTATCAGTGGAAAGGAAGAGTGTACACAGGCCTGCTGAAGCCATTTGCTACCTTGGACTGGGAGGAAGAGTGAGAATTGTATTAAGAATTTATGCAACAGTAAGTTGTTGCTCTCTTAGGTTAGGGAACAGCGAGTTCTTGTCTCTTCCGATTTTTCTCAGCAGTAGCTGTAGCAGATGCCTAGATGATGTCAAAATGTCAATGTCGAAAGGTTGTGACAAACTGATAGGCTGTCTGTGCTGGGAGCCTGGAGCCTGCATCCCTTCTCAAGGCTTCCTGAGGCAACCGTGGAGAGGTGGCGGGGCCATGTTGTGAGTTAGCACTCTGTAGAGAAAAGAGCAAAGGGAGGCAGCTGGGGTGGAGTTGTTGCTTATGATTGTTTTAATCCATATTACACAAACATTTTTTTTCCACACAAAAAAATGGTGGAGAACACTGCAATAATCATCACACTTTCAGTCAATTTGGTCACAATTTTTCCACAATAACACCTTGAGATGGAAAATTTTTCTTCTACCATATTCCCAGGGGTTTGAATACATCCTACTTCAGACCTACTGCAAGTCATTATTAATCAGGTTAATGTTTTATTAATAGTCTATTGTAAACTATTTCATTTTTAAATTAAATCTCAGATGAGACATTAAATGATTTTCAGCTCAACTCATAGTTTCAAGCTGAAATTCAAATGTTTTAACTCATTTCACAAAGCTAGAATTTATTAATTGCCTACAATAGGAGTTTACTATATCCTGTTTCTGTGACCACTTCGCAGAAGCAGCCTCTTCATGTGTTTAATATGCAAGAAATTTTTTCATTTCCTGGTTTCCCTTACTATTCTGATTTCTTACCACTTTCTCTAAGGCACTGAATCAAAGCAGAGGCACATAAGTATCTCATATAATACAACCATTTATTTTCAGTCTTCTGTATTGCTTTAATCAACTGTTAGGAGTCTGATTAAATTGCTACATTTTTGGAGTATTCATAGGACTGAAAAGAAGCTTGAGCTTTCCAGCGTGGGCTTGATGTAACAAATCTTTCTTGGTCTTTTCTTTTCCTCTTAAGTCATCTAGGCTATGACAACAGGTTGAATAAATTCTTCCAAGTCACTTCTTCAGCCGTCTGAGATTTGCTGAGTGTTGAATCATGTCTTAGTGACTTGTGCCTTTTTTGGTGGTGTCCCATGCAGGTACTACATAGCCTGTTAGCTGCTTCAACTTTTGGGAGCAGAAAGTTAAATAATTAAGCAACAGTTTTAAACAACAGTTAAAAATATTTAATCATATATAATCTTACCATCAGGAATAGAAGGTCATGAAGAATGGATTTTGAGGAAGTTCAAATAGCAGCAGCAGGAGTGCTACTATCAACAGGCCTGGTACAATCCAAAAGCCTTGACTCGCTAAATGGATCAGTGACTTCCTATGCATTATCCAGCATCACTGAAAAATTGGAAACCTCTATTTTTAAAATTATTTGCTGATGTTCTGGAGGTTGGCAAACTTCTAGATGGCAATAGACATGTTTACAGTAGAAGGAACTTTTAGTACAGGTGTGTCACTCATGCAGCAGCTTTGTGAACCCCCTGAATAAACTTTCTGGAAAGTGGCTTTTACCATTTTCCTCTCCAATCAGATGCTGCTTACCTTGAAGTTTTATCTGCTAGGATTAATTTCTTGCAAAAGTAACAGTTCTGGTTCCCTCCCTTACATTTTGTTATGTTGCTTGAAGTTGCTGAATCATATTCCAGCCATGTGTTTACCAACAGAAATGCGTTATCTAGTGTAGTGTTAATGCCTATCATTAATGTAATTCTCTGTGCTCCATACTTCCTGTCTGTGACACAGATGAAATGTCAGATGCCAAGAAGAATCTTAGAAGTTTAGTGCACTGTAGAACTCACATTGAGTTAAGGAGCTAATTGCCCCTCTGGTTTTCTCTTGGCTTCTTTAAGGCCACTCCTTGCCAGGTCTCTGCAGTCGCCTCAGCAGGCTGGGCTCTGGTTCCATTCTTAATGATATTGTTCTGGTAAGAGTAGCAATGGGAGAGGTATCAAATAAGCAACTTTTCCCAAGCAGAGCATGAATTAGAGCACAGTGTTTAAGACAGAATGTCTTAGATGTATAAACAAGTCACATGTCAGTGTTATTAACCACTTTTCCATTTGGGTACTTCGTAGATACAAAGCAATTCAGTTCTGCCATGAGGCTTACTTTCATTAAGTCAGGGATGTGTCCTCTGCAAGTCAGAGGACTGCTGCTTTCCGTTTCCCTGTCTTCCGCTCCTTTCGTCTATGTAAGACAAAATACTTCTCGTGTCCCCTTTCTTTTTTCTGGAGGGGGAAACACTAGCTAGTCTGAAGCTATGCCTTCTAGTTTCTGCTGCTTCTGCAAGGTCTCCAGCAGCTTCTTGTTCCTCACACACCTTTGAACAGATATTATGTATGCAGTCCTAATTACTTCAGTCTTCCTGTTGTGCTTTTTGTTTGGTTTTGGGCGGGTGTGGGATTGCAGCACTTCCTGGCTGTACTTCAGTTTAACTTCTGGCTAGACTTTTGCCTAGGGCAGCAACTTTTGACTTAATGTACTCCATAGCAGCACTCATTGACTGACTGTGTCTGGTCTGTGGGGATAAAATTGCACTCCCTTGCATTTTTATTCCTCCTATATACACACCCCAGAACGGCCTGATACATGTTCTTTTTAACTTTTAAGAAAATAACCTGGATATGAACATTTTTTTTTTTCCTTAAACAGAAGAAAAACGTGGCTTTCTCTTCCTCCCCACCCCCCTTTACTCTTGTAGTCACGTATTTATTCCATTTTCACAAGCACTTGTAACCTTCAGCCACATTCTTGCTGCCAGCTGTCAGTGACTGATCCAAACACTCTGCCCTTTCGGAAAGTGAAGCTTCATTTGTTTAAAGGTTATAGTGCCATTTTCAAGTAGTAAATCAAAAGCTGTCTTTAAACACTCTTGCTATCCAGCATTCCTGGTCCTTCCTGTGTTAAAGAAGAAACGTGAGTCATAGGTGATGACGTTCTCACATTTTAGGACTTTTACTCAAACGTTACAATATTTTTGATTCCGTTATATTCTAGGGCTGGGGAGTCCATCTAATGTCTTCCTTTAAACTTAACATTTTTCTTCTGCTGAGCTTTGTGCTGTTGCAAATGAGGCTGTAAGATATCTGTGGATACAGGTACCACAAATGTACAAACTCATCTGTGTGAAACCTTCTGAAAATTCAGTCCTCTTCTAAAAGGATAGTGTTGGAAGGGTCTCCTGCACCTTGAATTAGAGCTTGTTATGTGATACATGAATGAATTCATATGATCCAGTATGTTGCAATTATGACATTGCTTTAGAGTTTCTCTGAGCTTGCCTTCTTGCAGCCCGTTTTTTGTTTCAAGTTAGTTCCATGCTTGGATTATCTGTTCCATATCTGGACAGAATAGACAGTCCATCTGTATAACTGATATCTCCGTAACACCTGCATCCCTAGGTGGTTGATTATTATTTTTAACTAAGATTATTAAATCTTTGTTAAAGGAGTTAGGAGGGTCAACCTCATTGCTTTCTACAGCTTTCTCAGGAGAGGACATGGAGAGGGAGGTGCTGATCTCTTCTCCCTGGTATCCAGTGACAGGACATGTGGGAATGGTTCAAAGCTGTGCCAGGGGAGGTTTAGACTGGACATTAGGAAGCATTTCTTTACCAAGAGGGTGGTCAAACACTGGAACAGGCTTCCTAGAGAGGTGGTTGATGCCCTAAGCCTGTCAGTGTTTAAGAGGCATTTGGACAATGCTTTAACTTTTGATCAGCCCTGAATTGGTCACACACTTGGACTAGATGATCATTGTTGGTCCCTTCCAACTGAACTATATCCTATTCATCTTTTAGTAGAGCAGGTGGGATTTCTCCATCCTCAGCATTTCACAGGGATGATAAAACTGGTAACTCTGCAGTTGGTATCTCATTTCCTTACTTCATATACTGTTGGGTTTTCCATTGCTTAGCTGCAGTATTTAATACTTAAACAGTTTCACTGCAGCTGTATTAATAATTTTTTGTAATGTCTGTATTATATTTTGAACACAGCAGTATTGCTGTGAATTTCTGACCAATAATAATGGAGCTATGTAAAACTACACCCTAGTCTTTCAACATGTTTAAATCCCTGCCATCTCATTTCACATCTGAAAACATTTGAAACAGAAACATTTGAAAATAAATTCACATGATTCCCCTCCCTTGTGAGATATAACATTGTGTTCAAACATGTAACTGCACATTCTCTCTGATATGAAATTTGCTGATACTCCTTCTCTGCTGCTGCGTCCTGTGAATTTGCATTTGTCCTCCTTGTCTTGTGCCAGAGTTTATGATCTGCAATTAAGTAAGCTTCAAGCACACTCTTCCCTTCTCAAACTGCAAAATTAGTTCACATCATGAACGAAATAATAAACTTGGTGTGAGTGAAGCACTGTGCTGTCCTATGCTTCCTGTCTAAACTTCCATGATTCACTGTAAAAAACAGCTTCAGAATTATCTCAACTCCTTTTCCTGTTCACACTCCGGATTACTTCACAGTCGTATTGGTACACCAAATGTAGCACATTTTTCTCCTTTTGAGATTTTTAGTTGCCCCTGTCCTTACAACCTTACTAGCGGACTCTTTTTTTTTTTTTTTTTTTTTTTTTTTTCTTATCTCTCCCCTTCCCCTTCACACCCAATCTTTTCCTCAGAAGAAATTTTTAGTTGCATTTTGTGTTCCACAGGTTAGGAAAGACCTCTGGAGGTCAGCTAGTCCAACTCTCTGCTCAAAACCAAACCAGTTTTGATATTAGATCAGGTTGTTCAGGTCCTTGTGCAGTTGAATTTTGAAAATTTCCAAAGACAGAGGTTTTGCAGCTCCACTGGACAGTCCCCAATTCTAGGGATTCTTTCCTACACAGTAGGATTTCTGATGTTCCAACTTGTGTGTTGCCTCTTGTCCTTAGAAGTGCACCTTAGAAGTGAAACCTCTGTTCAACTTCTGTTGAGGCCAACCATTTAGACTTCCCTAAGCTGAACAATTCCAGTTCTCTCAACTTCTCTATGAGGATAATGTGGCCTCACCCTCTAAGCATCTTGGTGGCCTTCCATTAAGCTAGGGAATGTTTTGATATTTTTCTTGCACTGAGGAACTCAAAGCTAGACATTGCATTCCAGATGTGGTCTTAAGTGACAAACGGAGGGGAAAATTCACTTCCCTCAACCTACTGGTTATGCATTTACCAATGCAGCCTTGTATGCAGTCAGTGCAAAGGTTTGCTGCTTGTTCCAGTTTGTTCATCTTGTTGTCCACCAGGGCTCTTGAAGTCCTCTTTCTCAAGGTGCCTTCTAGCCGGTGAGTGCCGTCCTGTACTGTTGTGTGGTGTCATTCCATCCCAGCTATAGGACTCTGCATTTGCATTTGTTGAACTTTGTGAGGTTCCTGTCAACTCATTTACCCATGCTGTCTGGGTCCCTCTTAGGAGCAGCCCTGCCCTCCCATGTATCAACTTTGAACCACTGACCGTGACTAGCAAGTTTTCCACCCACCTTGTAATTTCTCTGTGCAATCCATGATGGCCTGGTTTGGCTGCAAAGATACTTTGAGATGTTCTGTTGAAAGTCATGCTCCAGTCAAGGAATGGAAATGTGCACTGCTTTCCCCTTGTCTACCAAGATAGACATATCGTCATGGAAGGCAATCAGGTTAATCAAACATAGTTTGTCCTTTTTAGATCCATTCTGGCTATTCCCATGCTTTCTCATCCGTCAAGTGCTTGGAAGTGGATTCCAGAAGGATTTGCTCTGTGATCATCATGAGCAGTGAGGTTAGGCTGCTGTTCCAGATTTCTGGATCCCTCTTGGTGCCCTTCTAGAACACAGACATGACATTTGCCCTTTACTAGTCATCAGGAGCCTCCTGAAGTTGCCAGGACCTTTCAAAGGTGATAGAGAACAGCCTGGTAATGCTGTTGACTGGCTCCTTCAGCATACTCACATGCATCCTGTGTCATCTCAATGTCTGGTGTATGTCAAGTTTGCTTTATTGGTCCTTAATTCTGACTTCCTCTACTGCAATACTTCACTGCCCCATACTGCTCTTAGCTTCAGGGAGCTGGGAGGCCTGTGAGCCAAGCTTGCCAGCGAAGTCTGAGGCAAAAAAGGCAGTGAGTACCTTGATCTTCTCCATGTCCTTTGGCACTAGATCCCCAACCCCACTGAGAGCAGCGGGCCCACATTTGCCTCATTCTTTCTTTCATTGCCAGTGTATTTATAAAGGCTCTTGCTTCCTTTCATAACCCTGGCTAGTTTCAATTCCAGCTGTGCTTGGCTTTCCGAATTCCATCCTTGGATGCTTGGGAGATTCCTGCTGGGTAGCCCATCCCTGCTTCCATGTTCCAAAACCTTTGCTTTTTGTGCTTTAGTTGAGGCAGTGGTTGCCCATTCAGCCAAAGTGGCTCTCTGCCATGCCTGCTCGATTTCTAACTAACTAGAACAGACTGTTCTTCTGCTACGAACTTGTCATCTTTGAAGATCAACCCACTCTTCTACCGTCCACAGCAGCTTCCCACAGGATCCTGCCTGTGAGTTCCCTGAACAAGCCATAGTCTGTTTTCCTGAAGTCCAAGGTCTGCTATTTTCCTTCCTCAGTTCTCTCAGGGTCTTAAATTCCACCATCTCATGGTTGCTTCAGCCAAGGCTGCCACATACTTTGTTATCCCTGGTCAGTTCTTTTTTGTTTGTGAGTAATAGATCAGAGTGCCTTCCTGACTCGGCCTGTTGCTCACTTGGGTCAAAAGAAATGTTCTTGATGGTCAGGCATCTCTTGGATTGCCAGGTTGCTCTTCATGAATATGTAGGAATGGTTAAACTATTTACAAGTTGTTCGTTATCATTAACTCCCTGCTGACAATGTCATCTTTAATGTCGTACTGAATTAACTATATCTCTGATCCTTTTTTTTTCCTGTATTCAGAGCAGAGATCCCCTTTCCTGGGATCAGATTCCATGGTCTTTGACCCTAAACAGAGATCTCAAAATATATACCTCTACTCCTCTCTGAATATAAGCATTGACAGCTTTTCATACAATTTCATGCTTTTCCCTGGGTAGAGGTCTTGCTAGAACCAACCTGTTTTGTTTTGTTTTGTTCTTCCTCTAAGCATGGGGGGGGGGGGGCAGTGTCAAAGGTTGTCACACTGAAGAAAGATTACCTCCAGTGTCATGGATTCCATTCATTGCTCTGATTATCTTTGGTCCTTGTAAAAAGAATAGATTTTAAAAATGCATTTAGCCAGGAAATGCATTCACTAGCATGCTACATTTACAAAATTAAAGAGTCTAGGACCTTGCAGTGTTTTTAGAATTTTCAGAGGTTGAATTTCACCGGTTTCCCTTACAGATTCTTACAACTGCCAACAGAAAATACTGAAAGACAGACCTTATCTGCAGAATATTGCACCAGAGGATACTTGAACCAGAGCATTGTAGACCTAGTTTTAAAAAGTGTAGAACTACATATGCAGTGAAGACTAAAAAGCATTTTGAGATGGTTAGCAACACAGACATACATAAACTTGAATTAGTATTTCATATGAAAGGAGTGGATCTGAAGTCATACCCTTGCATGATCTGAAGTTGTACACAAAGGTTACTGAGTTCTATTTGTTGCCGTTTGACTGCTGTTGAACCCTCCAAGTGTGTAGGAGCAGGTTGCACCTGCAGTGCTTTTGCGTGTACCAGGTACTTTCACACTCCTGCATTATCAGTGGAGTGTTGGTGGATCCTGGCAGCACAGTGGGTGGCAACGAATTTTCTTGAAAATTCAAGATAGGCATCTCGGGTTCTGTTCCTTACTGGAGTCTTCCTGTAAGCTTGTGAATGATAATTAGAGGTGTGAAATGAGAGTCAGCAAAATCCAAAAGATATTTCAGTTGTTATAGCTAAAGGTAGATGGTTAATGGTTTCCAGGCAAAAATGAAAGGGGATATTAATAGTGACTGCAGATTTCAAGAATTAGCAAGAAGGCTCTAAATATTTAAATAAAAATAGCTTATTTTGACTCTAAATGAAAAACGTTAGTGAAAATTCTTGTATTCTGTTGATACATGCATTATCCAACTTCTATTTGATTTGTTTTAGATGAGAAGATTGTGGAAAAAATCCGAGCTTTACAAATGAAAGCTGAAGACTATGATGTTGTTAAGGTGATTGGAAGAGGGGCTTTTGGAGAAGTGCAGCTGGTAAGAGTGTAATGATTTAATGATTAGACAGATTTACGGCTCTAACCAAAACCTTCCCAGTCTCGCATGCTTTATAAGTGCATTCTTATAAAGAGTAAGTGTTATTTTCGTTGTATCATGAGGTCATTTCTGTGCATAGTAAACAGTACACTAGAGTTTAAAACATTGGATTGGGAGGGAAGGACTTGTGAAACTGTTTGCTATCCTTTGATCAAAATGGAAAAAGCAACTTCATGGCAATTCTAAATTTCTTTGCCTGCAAGCATCACTGTATAATAAAATCTGAAGCCTTCCTATGAAAGAGCAAGCTGATAGTGCAACAGGTAACTTTTGTTTTGCTCTTATAGTTGAGGTGCTTGCATTGTATTTAACTGATATGACTGATGTAAGAACTTTTAAAAGACTTTTTTCTTAGTATTGTCCACTCAGCATTGTGTCCTATATAACATCTAATGTAAGAATGGGATTACTTTTTAAATTTATATTGCAGGAAAATTCTATTTTTAAAAATAAAATACAATCACAATACAGAAAATAACTTAGTATATCGTGCATAGTCTGCTTTTAATTTAATTTTGTTTTTTCCAGGACTTCCAAGTCATACTGTGTGATAAATAGCACAAAAATGTGAGCATATGTATAAAACAGATTAATATGTCAGTTTTGAAATAAGCTATGGGTGTAAGCACCAAATAGAATTGAGAATACAAACACCAGGGACAAGTTATGAGCTAACAGATAACTGTACATCAGCTGATCCATGATAATTTTCTGTGTAAGCATTTTTAGAGGAAGAACGATGTGAAGCAAGTCAATGGAAGGGGGATCAACTAATTTGCAGCAATTGAAGCTTGTTATCTTGTTACCATAAGGTAACAAAAATTACCTTTTTGCTTGTGCCTTTTGACATGGAACTGATCTTTTACTGTTCTGTGCTAATTCTGCACTAGGAAGCTGGGAAAATCATACTGTCTTGTAATGTAAAGCAATTCTGGAAAATACAAAGATGTTTTGGAGTTTTGTTAAGGAATGTGTCAAGATCTTGTCTCTGAAGTGCTTATAGAAGGTACACAGAGTGTAACGGCAATAAATTTATTATCAATTTATAACTTTATGTGTTTTCCATATTAGTATTGGTGAAATTGGTTGGAACTCAGGGGGAAAAAACGCCTGCGACTAGCCTAACACTATTTGCCCAACTCATGGGTAATTTGGAAATTCAGATGTAATTCAGGTAGCAGTTAACATTTAATCAGCAATTTTTATTCATTTATGTAGTTTTTTAAGGCAACTAAATCCAAGTGTGGTGATGTGAGAACATAGCTCCCTCTTCCCTGTTTCTTTCTGCATCGCTTGCACTTTGTTTTTATCCAGAAGAATTTATGAAGTATGGAGAGGAGTATTTCCAAAGATCCCCATTTTTGAACAAGACTTCAAAGAATTAATGTGTGTCTTCATATGCTTTTATATCCTTGCTGGCAAGAGATTAAAAACAATACCAAAACCTTCCGCAGAACCTTACTCATTTGAGAAGGGGCTGCTGCAGGGAGCTTTGTAAGAAGGCGGTCTACTCTTTGTCTTTTCACTGACAGTCACGTCAAATGGTTGTTTTAAAGTCTTTCATAACACTTTTTTTCATTATATATATATATCCACTTAGAGTAGCTAATAGAGATGCTCCTTTTTCATGCACTTGCATGGGAAGTCAGTGAATAATCAAGTTGTAAGGAGCAGAGTTCCTCTGAAAAAGAGAAGATGCTAATAACAGAAGTCATGCGCATTTTTTCAATGTCTCACTGATATATTTGCTGGAAGCATCCAAGAGAATTGTATTTTTAATGTGCTTCAAAAATCAAAATACATTATTTTCATACGTATATTTCTAAGAACTTAAGGGTTTTTCTAAATAATTTTTCATTTTCTTTTTAACATTTCATTTAAAATATAACATTAATTTCTTCTCGCTTAGAATGGAAACTTTTTTTCTTGATTCACTGTTATGAACAATTTAAATTCTAAAGTAGAGGTGATTTTTCACAGTGTACGTACTGCAGTTAGGTAGTTTGAGGGGTCTGAAGACAAACTACCTCTCATTTGCCTCATCATTATAATGGTAGAATGCATAGTAACTTGGTCATATAATGATGGTTTTTGGTTTTTTATTGTTATTGGTTTTTAAAATTCTTTAAATAAGCCCTTCAAGTCCCAAAATAAAAAAAGCTAAGAATGCTTGGTACTGGAAGGGAACTTCTGTGTGTTCGTACAGAGCTCTTCTGTACTTCATGTTAACTTAAAAGAACATTCTTCTTCTGGAATGTGAAAATATAAGTAGAAATCGTAATATTATGCAGTCTTACAGCTAAAAAGCAGTGGGTTAATAAATACAACTGTAGATCTGAACTAATATTAGCTGGTGATGAGGGCATACATACCTAAATTTTTTGCCTCACAAGGTATGATACAAGTTTAAACTATTGAGCTAAGCTATATCTATTTCTACTCCATTCAAAATGTTAACACCACAGTTGCAGATGATGGATTTGCAGTAATCAAAGTATTTTGCAACATGTTCTGTGATCAAAATAGAAATTTGCTTCAGTGGGGGCTAAACGCAGAAAGAACCATAAATAAAACATGATTAAGTACATAAGTTAAATTCATGAATGTCATGTTATCAGTGTGTGCTGTTGTGTGTAAATATTTGCAGCACAAATATTTGTTAAACTTTTGTAGTAAATATAACAAGCCAAAAAATTATGTTAATATACAGCATAAAATAGTCAGCTATGACCTCCTTCATTTAATTTTGTTTCCCCCAAGCTTTCTGCTCCAGTACAGCATTTTCTTGTGAAAGAAGTGGTGTGGAGAGATCAGCTTTCCAGATTCTAGCAAGAAAGCAAAACACATTCGCTGCTGTTGTATCTTAGTGAGATTTTTTTTTTAAAAGCCTCACTTTTCCCCCCTTCCTCCCCTAGAAAAATTAAAAAATTCAGTCCAGTAAAGAGAGATCAGATGACTCTGGTCTGAGCATCTGTCTTTGGAAAAACAATTTACTTATAACTCCAGAAGTATTAAACTCTATTCTTGAGCTCTGGCCTCTGACTTTGCTGGGTCTGTAGTAATGGGGAAAGCTAAGAAAATAATTGCCAGCTGCCAGATCACTTCTTCTCTTATGCAGTGCTGTGGATAAACGTGACTGGTGTCTAGGGCAGACAGAAAAATTGAATTATGGTCCTTAATATGTTACTTGTGGTTTATGCAGAAACAGTAATTTATGAAAGCTCATCCTGAGTGCCTCTTGTTTGTTTTCACTCGAAAAATCCTCTTGATTTGAAATTGAAACATAGCCTTAGTTCCTTCTGCCAGGTCTAATCACGAACTACTGTAACATTGCAGTGACACAGCAGATTGACTTGATCATGTACTGGAATAGAAAACTAAAGCAAGGCCAACTCTTTTATGTATTTGGGTAGTAAAGGATGGTCTGGGTGATAGTCCTTACTATGTGATTTCTTAGTTTTGCAAACAAGCGGTTGTCATGGCGTATGTAAACAGGTGCTGGTTTAGTTTTTTCCATTAAGTGCTTTGTTTATTAGGTTTAGTTCCCCAGCCACTGTTGATGTAGCTTCTCTAGTAATGCAAATAAAGCAGTCATGGTCTATTACCTGAAAATCTGTCAGGACATGAACTTTGGTACCCTATCGGTAGTAATTTCTTACAGCTTTCTTAAGTATTAGGATATTTGTGATTATTTCAAACCTTAAGAGTTCATTTCACAACTCCACTCTAGGATCTTCATTTTCTTTAATCATGGAAGAGATAGTACTGTTATCAATACTGCGTACTCAACCTGATAACTTCAAATGGATACGTTATTTTCTTTGCCTACAGATTGTCTTCTGACACGAATGCTGTAGAAATTATGGATGCGTTTTGTGTGTCCTTGTTTCCTGAAAGTCTTACGTTGATGAAGCAGAGTAGGGGGACATTCTTACTTCTTAATGCATTTTCATAAGTTAAACGAGGCCATGTTACTCAGTGCTGATGGCACGAAGGGATTTTCCTACCTATTTTGAGAGTTACTGTGGTGAGCTGCAGTTTAAATTTGGCAGTTCATTTAAACAGTTGGAAGAAATTGAAACATCATGACAGTTTAATACATGAATAATCTGCTATATGAGCCAATATATGTATGTACAAATATAGCTCTGGGTAAAGAGCACGGTGGCTAGCAGCTAAATAGGCTGTCTCTGGAGGCCATGGTGGCGATACAAGGAGTAACATCAGCGATAGGTCTGTTCACCTGTATGGCATGCCAAGACATACTCACTCTTTGGGTGTGCCAGTCTGCTAGTTGTTGCTTTGGTTCCTTGATTTTTGTAGAGAGAGTGAACCTATCTTGACACTTTCTCAAGAAATAATTTAGCCAACTAATAACCTATTGGACCTTAGAGAGGTGCACAGACTGTGATTGCTGGTCCCCCTACCCCTGTTTACTTCGCTTCTCCTCTGCATGAGCTTGCTTCAGGCTGTGCTGACTTCCTGAGATTCTTTTTTCCCAAGTAGTGGGAGACAAATGCAGGCAGCTATACTAACTACATCCAGGCAAGAGTATACAATGCTTTTAGGAATTGTAAACTACTAAATACATTGCAGAGCTTTATGTGAACTTCCACAGAAAATGCATCTTCAATTAAACCTCTTTTTGAGGTCGCTGGTCTTTGTGTTTCTTCTGGTTTTGAGCAGGATTACAAAAGCTCTACTTTATGTATAGTATGTGGTGTGCCACCAAGTCTTTGTAAATAATCCCATGTGGGATTAGTAAATGGTAAGGAGGTAGTTTTCAAAATCCTGTTTTAGGACACCTTCGCTAGCTGGTTAACTGTTAATGTCTTAAAATATACATGCTTATAGAGTTGTTAATGCATGTAGATAATGTGTTTCTGTTTTGGTGTATGGTTGGAGTTCTTTTGGATCTAGCTGTACAGAAGGTTGTTGGTTAGTGTTAGACTATGCAAGATACTAATCCTAAAACTTTTGTACCTATATCTTCAGAGCAAAAAGCCCCAATTTCAAGAATGGTAAGTTCATAAATAATAATGTTTCTCTTCACGTTCTCACTCTTTTCAGGATTTCCCCCCACACCCCTTATGCTTCTCCTGTTTCTAGAGATCATACTTGTTGGCTTCAGCAACACTAGTGTTTACAGCTCCTCAGGAGGAGACTGATGCTCCCAGATCTGTAGACCACGTAGGTGCCTCTCTGTAGCTTTGCACTGCAGACATAATGGACCTGAAACATTTACAGTTGTTCAGGAGAAGAGCCTATTAAACACTCTTTCAAGTAGCGTAATTAAACTCGGACATTGTGTAAAACCTAGAGGTTGGAGGATATGGTTTATTTTACTAAATATGAGGGTTTTAAATGTGCCAGAAAACTGTAACAGTTTGGTTCTGATTTCACAAATTAGTCCACTGAATTTTTTATTTTAATGTGAAGAAAATATGCAGAAACTTAAGATGCAGTTAATTTCTTTTTTTCTGCTGACTCGGACATCTTGCAGCTGAATGCTTCTCACCTTGATTTCTGCAAGGAACACTCAAGAATGTTAAAAAAAGCCAGTCGTTTCGGTAGTTGTTTCATAAACTAGCATAAATCTAATGCTGTTTCATTAGCAGAGTAATGACTTTACAGTCTGTACTTTTAAAGATTTTGTTTCATGTCCATATTCAGATGAAGTTTTAAAAAAAGTTTTAATTTCAGTTTATGTTATTAATTTTACACCATTTAAAGTGAATCTAAGAACTACTTAAGAAATAGGAGCAATCTTTTATTTCAAAAATAAAAATTGGAAGAGGCTGAAGTGGACTGCTTGCAGAATTTCTGACATGAATGCAATGGATATAGATGGTGTTCACAATATGAAAATATAAGCAGAGTTGCATTTTATTTCTTCTTACACAATGGAACTTTTCAAGGTGGAATAGACAAACATTTCCTTTTTTCTTCTGTAAACGGAATTATTTCATTTTTTGTTTTAGTGTTCTGGGTGATTTGAAGTAGGCATGTTCACTCAGAAAACATTAAGAAGAGCAATCCAGTTCTTTAGAGAAAGATGGTACTTTTCTCATTCTGAGTTTTGGGTTGGGTTTCTTTTTGGGTTTGGTTTATTTTGGTGGGTGTCCCCCCCCCGTCCCCCCCCCCAGTTTCAATTTGAGTAAGCAGACTATTGGAGTCAGCTGTCATTTTTATGCTCATAGCCATAGGGAGGAAGAACATAGGCTTGTACCACTGCATCTTCAATTAAACAGCTACCTCCTAAGAGCTCCTGCGGCATGTTCTTCTCAAGGCCCTGCAGTTCCTCTTCTGGGGTTGCAGCGGCAGCTGCAGCAGTTGGCCAGGCTCTGGTGTATTTTCCTTCGTTTGGCATCCTTCTTGTTCCACCCCTGCTATGCTTTTTTGGAGCAGCTGTTAGAATTTTCTTTCCAGGTTTGGAAGTTCTCTAATCCTTACTGTATAAAAAATTGGGTATATGAAGACCTGGAGGCATTGCATCCCAGAAAGCAGTTTGCACATTGGAGAAATATACTATGCTGGTATTCAATTTTTTTACAAGGCATTTTAAAAAAGTTGTTTCTCTTCTTTCTCAACCAACAGGTTCGCCATAAAATGACACAGAAGGTTTATGCAATGAAGCTACTTAGTAAATTTGAAATGATCAAGAGATCAGATTCGGCCTTTTTCTGGGAAGAAAGAGATATCATGGCCTTTGCCAACAGTCCGTGGGTGGTTCAGGTAAGGAAGAAATGTAAGAGTAAAACAATAATAATTATAATAAAGCCATAAATTTTTCCCAGTCTAAGGCTGATTTTGATTTTACATCTGAACTCAAATCATGGTTTAGGTTCAGATTTTACTCTTGAAAAATGCATATTTACAACAGTTTCACTGAGTTTTGTGTATTTGGCTGAGTTAGAAAGTAGATTAATTTACATTTTAGTCATTACAAATCCGTCATAAAACAGTATTAAACAGATTTTTGACATATCCACATAATTATTTGGAATAGAGAGTATACCTTTCCAACTAAGAAAAATTCTATATAGAAACAAATGTCAGCATTATTTCCAGTCTTTCCTCATGATACAGTCAGTTTGATCACAGACGATAGGTATTAAGAGTGCTTTAAGCAGTTACTGTCTTTTCATCTGCAGTTTGGTAGATGGATAAGTGTATACTCCTGGTCTCCTGCAAGGCAGGAGGTTGTAGCAGTGGTTTGCTTGAAACCATCTTCTTTTTAGTGGTCAGTTACTGCATCTCAGCTCAGAAGTGATATCCCAGTAATGGAGAGCTGACAACTTCAGCTGGTCTTGAACACTGTTTCTTGCAGCTAGCTGTATCATGACATGTATCAGCATCATGTTTGTAATATGAATTATGCCTTTGGGAAGAATTAGTACTGAATATTGCAATTTGTTGTAACTGGGAAATTACACCAATTAATAAAAAAAGTAGTGAAAGCATATGCTTAGAGAAATTGTATTTCATTTTATTAAATAATTAATACATTCAAATGCTCTTGCATATATTGCCGTGCTTCTTGTATTTAATAAGTAAAGACTGGCTTTAAGCTTTCCATATAGTCCATAAAGTCCATAGCACTTCATGTGTGCAAGAAATGCTTTACAATGTTTTTTTTTCTTTAGGTGTTTTGCCCATCTGAGCATATTCTGTGTTCTTGCCTATATTCAGCAGCAATACTTAACCAAATAGATGAATCTTTGACTCCTTTGTTTTTGATAGTAGTTGTCTGGAATTATTTTTATTATTCACATGCAGTTGAAAGTAATGAGAATTGTATGACACTCAATTTTCAAAGGAAGGCATAGCGAGCGAGATATAAAAGTGTGTATTTGTAAATAGCAAATGAATTAGTGTAGTTGCAGTTGTGCCTTCTGTGATGAAGTGTATTAGTATGCTATATTTAGGTAATGTGGTCCAGTGGGATAGGACATTGAGCTGGTTTTAAGAAAATGTAGGTCCTGTTCTGAGCTAGAAACTAGGACAGATCACACTGCTTCTCTGTGCCTTCTTTTTTATGTGAAAAGTGAAACCAGAGCTCTAGATAATTTTGATTATTTTTTTTTTAAAGAAATCTCTTGAGGGCAGTAACGAAAGTGCTGTATAAAGGCATAGCATTGTTATTTGTAATTGTGTTATATTAATATCTTTGCATGTGAATACAGAGACTATTTTGGATTTTTAGATTTAATTGCCAAATGCATTATCGTGTATTGTATATGCTATCAATTTATGAAAACAAATACAGGGCAATATATGTATATTAAAATACGTATTTATAATATAGGTCTTCTGTCACTAATATACAATAAGTTTTAATCTAAAGGTCAAATCTTAATAACATTCCTGGCTTTCATGGTTCCTCATCTCCACAAACTCCATGTTTTTGATTTCCTCCTTTTCACACATCCTCTTTCTCAATTGTCTTTGAATTTTGTGTGGGTAACTTAAAGATGTGAATGATTTTAGTTTTTAATGTAAAGGAGCAGTGTTCCCTGAGAAATAAAGCAAGAGGCTTTCGGAGACTTTTTCACACCAGTCATTGACAATTGATAGTAATGCTTTTTGCTGGTGTGGGCCATTTTCAGACCTGGTGATCTCTGGGTGAAATCTCTAAAACTTCAGCACTCGGAGTCTGAAGAGTCTAAAGAAACTAACCTTAGATTCACTGTCGTGCCACTAGGAAACACACTAGCTGCAACCTATACCAGACCATTATTTTATTGTTAAGGATAATTTCTTTGTGTTGTGTTATAGTTGTGTTCAGGAATATCTTTTTTTTTTCTTTCTTATTTCAATATACATGTTGATTTAGGACAAAATCAGTAGTGACAAGTATTTTTGTAAATATGTACAGAGATAAGATTTATAATAAAATTTAGAAACAGTCTCAGATGCTGTTCACTGTTGAGCTACCTTCAAATCAATACATGATGCTCCCTTTCTCAGATTTGATGTTTTGCATTTTGACTCAGTGATACTTTTTAATATCAAGAAACATGGGTATATAGAAGCTCATACTACTAAAATAACGAGGAAATCTTTTTTTGCTTGAGGAGGTTTTGAAGTTCAGTAAATTTCAAGGTACTGTCATAATTAATAGAAAATGTAGATTGAACATAAAAAATGAAGTTACTTTTCATCAATCTTGGAAACATATGCTCAGGTTTAATGAAACTTCAAGATAAAGTGCTTTATTCTTTTTCCTAGCTGTCTCTGAAAAGTAATTGTGCTTTTTTCTTTTCCTTTTTTTCAATGTTGCAGCTATTTTGTGCCTTTCAAGATGACAAATACTTGTACATGGTAATGGAATACATGCCAGGTGGAGATCTTGTAAACCTTATGAGCAATTATGATGTGCCTGAGAAATGGGCCAAGTTCTATACAGCTGAAGTTGTTCTTGCTCTTGATGCAATTCACTCCATGGGCTTGATACACAGGGATGTGAAGCCTGACAATATGCTTCTAGATAAATATGGGCATCTGAAGCTGGCAGATTTTGGCACTTGCATGAAAATGGATGAAGTAAGTATGCAACTGATTAATTTATCATCTATAAAACTGTAATTCTGAGGTTATTTTCTTATGAATTATAATACCCAAAGGAGTATTCATCAAATGGTCCGCATGGTTGGGAAGCTGTTCCTTGTCTCCTAGTTTTAAATACAAGGGTACTTTAAATAGTGTAACCTTGTCTATAATAAACTGTTCTGGCACATGGAAGAAGGATGTAAACTTACTTTTTGTTGTTTTTGAAAGCATGTGTGTTTATGAATTTCAGAGGTTCATTCTTTTTGCCAAATGTCTGAAAAGCTTATGAGACAACTCCTAGTTTCAACATTGGTAACCCTGGAACAGTTCATAAACTGACATTTTTCTGTAAATGAAATTATTTTATAGGCAAGATACAGTGTGTATTTTTTTTTTTTTACTGTGTCTGTTCTCATAGCATCCTCTAGTGGTCATTAAAATCAGGTCACAGTAAGGCAGCAGTGGTATGTGATACATTGATTGAAATTTGTTAGCTGTTTGTCAAGATGTCATACATTTTAGTTTCCCAGATTTTACCATGTACAGCCAAATACAGTTTTCTAATGAGATTGTATAAGAATATTTCATTTCTAAGAGGATGTAATACTTTATATTATTAAAGGAGACTTAAAAATAAAGGTACCCTTCGTAGTTTACACTTTTAAAATCTTCCCTGACAAACAATGTTATGCTGTAATTTACGCAATATATTCTTCCTGTGAAAAATTATAATGGATTCTAAAAAAACTGCATATGAATGTGTGTTACGGTTTGCCTGGCCTTTGAAAGGTTTCTGTATTAATGTTGGCAAGGATGATCCTTTTAAGCTTATTTGCTTTAATGTGTTAGATTTTTTTTTTTTTTCTGTATTGTTTAGGCAGTGCTTGGTATAATCTCTGCAATGTCCTTAATTTGCATTTGCATCATTAAGTTAATGTCTCTTCAGCTGTATCTATAAGTACTGTCTGGTTAGGTTTTCTTTACTGTGACTATATTAACTTCTGTGAACAACTACAGCTGTTTAGTGAGGTTCAGTAGTCTGTTTAGTTCTGCTGTAGTTGTTACTCTGAAGGCAGATAGATTGTTTACCTTAACTTTGATTATTTACTTGCCTATATTTTAGGGGACAGGATTTACTTTAGTTGAAAAAATCAAAAGCAGTACATGATCTCTTAATTTAGTCCTTAAAAAAATTAATCTTGGTTTTGAGCCAGTGGACTGTAGGTCTTAAGAGAATCTGATGTTCATCAGAACAGGCAATAAAAAAGCATCAAAAAGTTCATAATACAAATCTACAGAAAAGGGATGATCCTTTATGCTATTTTAGGGATCCCAGAAATGGTGAGCCCAAGACTTTTTTTCCTTTTTTTTGTGGTTGTTGTTAAAAGAAATACTAAAATGTGATGATCATATTATAAATGTGAGAAGTGCATGCACATTTCTTGTAAAGAGTTATAGTGAGCTCCAGTTTGGACTGGGCATCATCAGTGAACCAGTGATGTCCTAAAGAAGTTAACTTTTTAACAGATGACATTTTAAGTTCCTCATGTTTCTCAGACTCAGTGGAATGGCAAAAATTTTTTCATACAGGAAGCTTTAGAAGTTGAGAGGTTCTGGATTGTCTCCAAATCTCATGCTACTTCTTACAAAACATGAACGCATCCCAGCTGTGTAAATACAATATTGGTGTTGGCAGGAGGATTTCTAGAAAAGACATGCTTACCCAAAACTTACTTATTTTTTCTGATTTGGAGTTCTTTTAGCAGTTGTGCACATTAGCATCTTCCTTATGCTGTTGAGAGCCCAGGAAATTTCTGCTGCAATTTGGTGAGAGACTTTTTTTGACCTTTGCTGTGGAATTGAATTCAGTGTCCTCTTAAGTCTTCCAGGCCAGTCCAGACACTTGCAGCAGAATTCCTCCTTACCTGAAAAGAATTGCTAAGTGTTTTGGTGATCTTTTCCAACATAAAAGGAATTGGCCTGTTAATGTAACTCATTTGTGATGGTTTGGGGGGTTTTTTGATTTTTTTTTTTTTTTTTTTTTTTTTTGCTTTGCTTTTTTTAAAACCTGCAACAAGGTGAGTACCTCTATACTTGAATAAAGAATGGAGTTGGCCTCAAAGGTTTAGTAGGAATTGTGGTTCTCTTTTGGGGTATGATAAGGTAGTCCAGGTCAGGTTTCACCAGACTCTGTAATCTTTGGGTTTTCTATAAGAAACCAGACAGTAGTTGGCTTTGCTAGCTTTCACAGAGCTAGGAACTCTTAGTGTTGCCAGGTTCAGTACATAATGCTGTCTTGTGCTAACTAAGCTTTTAGAATAGCACAGGTTTAAAGGATATCTATTGAAAAAAGATGTGACCGAAAGAAGGGATGTTTACCATTTAGGATTATCACCTCAGCTCAGGCAGTTTAGCTGAAAGAAGGAACGTGTTCCTCTTTTTAGAACTCAATTTATTTCTCATTGAAGCTCGTCCAAGACTCTGCTGGATCCTTCTTGCTTCAGTTCATTGTCTGCAGCATGCTGCACAAGTCCAGGTGAAGTGTTAACACCTGATCTGAGCTATCATAATGTTTCAACACAAGCACTCTCCAGCTCTTGTTTACTGAAAAGAACTTCATGAGGAGCAGTGCAAGCCTGATTCTCAGCCTTGGTTCAAGACAGCAAGTCAGTCAGGTTTGATGGAGATCCTCCTGAGGATGAAAACGGAACTGCTTTGTATTCAGCAATATATTTCTGAATGATACTAGGAAACACTACAGCCTCACCACCAAGTTGTCATAAGCTGTGAGAACATGCTGTCTCTCCTAGGCAGCCTTTTTAAAAATTCTGCACTGTACATTTCTCACATAGCTGCAGGAGATGAGTTCCAAGATCCACCTTGATCTTTTGAGGTGATAAGAAAAGTCTTAGGTAAAACACTGGCCTGAGACTCCCAAAAGGAAGCTTTGTATGAGAACTACTATAGTAAGTGTGCTATTCAGGAATAAAACAGAGGCTTAGTATTTGAAACACAGGAGTAACACTTTGCCCAGAGAAGACAGCACCCTTTAGATCTATCTCTTCAAATGTTGAAATACAGATGGCGGAAGTCATCATGCAGAACCTAGGGACTGTCAAGATGTCATGTACTGCACAGAGAGAGGACTTCCCTGTTTACTTGGCTTTGGTGCCAGAGATCATAGAAGCTAGTCTGACTGTGGTATTAAGAGTATCCAGTACTTATAAATGCATACAGAGCAATGCCTAAGTTCTTTGAAAGAACAAGTGTATAAATGAGAGGAACAGAAATCTGGGAATATTATATTCAGATGATAATGGACCAACCTCCCCAGGGATGTGGTAGAATCCCCATTGCTGGAGGTTTTCAAGCTGCGGTCAGACAGGGTCCTAGATAATATCATCTGGGCTCCCTTTCCCCTGGCAGGTTGGTCCAGATGATCTTTCAAGTTCCCTTCCAACCTGGGCTGTTCAGTGATTCTGTGAATGCATTTTTAGATTTGTTCCTGAGACAGAAGGTAAAGAGTTTTACGGGGAGTAAGTACAACCAACTCCGTGCTTCAGAGAGATACAGTCTATTGAAAACTGATGTTAGCACACAGGACCTTTTTAACTGTAGAGATATTTTTTCATTTTACTACTCAATTCTTTGACATCTTGTCTGAAAACTTAAAGCATTGTTACTTGCAGTTCTTTAGCATCTGTAATGTCGTTGGAAAGAACTTCCTTTGTTGCTACATACCACCCATCAGACTTGGGTAGGCCTGGCTTTTTTTTTTTTTTGGTGCAATCTTTGCTTTGTTTGCATAGGACTTCATAAATTATCAACATGTATAACATATTAAAAAGTGTTCTTGTTTTGGTGTATTAATTATAGAGGAATGGGAAATGGGTGTTATTAAGTGCTTAGGTGTCGAGGTGATGAGGCTGTGATTGAAGCTGTGGTCTTCAGAGAAATCTTTCAGAACTGTTTTGGTGACTTTGTATTTAAAGCAGCTTCTTACCCAGGGAGGGTTTCAGGTGTCTTCAGCCAGTCGTCACTATGTGAAGATTCAGACTTTCCCTTATTTTAATTTTGCACTTGCGTAAGGAAGAGAGAGACATGCACCAGTGTTGGAGGCCTCATTAAGGTGCCACAGTCCTACTAAATCAGCAGAACTACATGAGCCTAGAGCAATTTCTCCAGTGCTCAAAGAAAATAGAGGCTTAAGCTTCAGAGAAGACCTGTAGGTTTGTGCACAGAGTGCTGTTACAAGCAGGATTTTCAAATAATGGTTCCTGCCATGCACCAGATCTATTTTTGACTGTTCTCAACTTGAGATTTCTGGAGCCTTTGGGCTTTAGTTTATTTCCTAGTGTTAAAATGTATTCATCTGTACTCTTCTTTGTCCAAAGAATGCATTAGATCTTCTGGAAAGAGTTAACTTCATTTTCTTATTCTAGTATGATCAAGCTATGAGCTAACTGGTTCTTAGTATAGAAAGCAGGAGTTAGTTAACTTGCTCTTTGTTCTGGAACTGAGAAGTTAAAGCTTCCTTTAGATATAAGCTTCAGCATGGAGTTGTAGGCATTTGCCAGGAGGACATCTGAAGTACTCCTTAAATCAGTCACTGCAGTATTTAGTCATCACTTCAGTTTTGCCTGTCACTTCATGACTTTCCAGGATTCTGGTTTAGTACATGAATAAAAGCTTTCAGCAGTTTGTATTGTGTGTGAAAAGAAATATTATAATTTGGTGTCTAATTTTTACTTGTCAATACAATTCCCAAAGCAAAATGTTTCTCTTCCATCTTTAAATATGTTTTGACTTTATTTGTTGCTATTAATATTCTGTATTAATATTCAGAATTAACATGTATTGCCATTCATGCTGATGGCAAAATGCACCAAGAATTTTGTAAGATGACTTAAAGAAGATTTCAGGTTGAGAGATGGACTAAAAGCTGGGTATATTTTTGGTACTTCTCTAACTTCATCCAGGATTTCGTTTCATTCATCCATCTGGTCTCTCTGTAGTGAATGCAGTGAATTTTGTTAAAGGAAACAAGGCTTATAAGCCTGAACCAGCATGCTGACAGATCTAACGATGCTTCTGCGTCATTTAGCCCCCTGCATTTTCAGTTTCTCAGTGTGAAGCAAAGAGGATGAAGAATCATGCCATTAATACAACTGTGTTAATATGTTAATGAAAATAACTTTCTTTTAAAAAAGCTTTGCTGTTCTTTAAAAATTGCGCTTACTTTTACAGTTTTCCTATCTTTAAATAAAAGCCAGGGTGTGATATAAAAATTTACCTATAACTTGTTTTATTGTCTGAATTAGACAAAACTGTTAGGTATCTACGATGTAGGGCCTATAACTCATAGCATGTCAAAACTATTCTGAAGTTTGTCCCTGAATTTAGTGAGATAAGAAGCAGTCTGATACGGTGTGTAGCTTCATATTGAAACCAATAGTAAAAGTAATAAAATTGGTCAATTCTTGAAAGATGTAATCAAGAAAAACTGCCAGGGAGTAGGCAGGGGAAAGCACGTTACCAGGAACTGCCATTTCAGCCCATATTGCTTCTGGAATAAAAACCAGTGTCTTTCAAACACATTCCTCAAACCAGCTATTTTGGGCTATATTTTTTATGTTTTTCTGGTCTGCTAATAGACAAATCATTTAAAGACTCGGAAATATTTTTAATGGAGCTGTTTGAATTACTGTTGCACAGACAGGTATGGTGCGCTGCGATACAGCTGTGGGAACCCCTGACTACATATCGCCTGAAGTTTTGAAATCACAAGGGGGTGATGGTTATTATGGACGGGAATGTGACTGGTGGTCTGTAGGAGTTTTCCTTTTTGAGATGCTAGTCGGTAAGTAGTGATTTCTTCTATTAATGAGATTATCGTTCATTCTTTACTGTGCCTTTAGCTGTAATTTGCTGCAAGGGAGCTGGTTGTACCTCACTATCTAACAGCTTCTGACTTTTGGCTGATGCTGTTGTTCCATTCCTGTTCTCTTTGCTGTTGCTCTTATGCTGTGACAGCTGTTTGCGTGCTTGCTCAGTGATTAGTTCCCTGACTCGGTTCAGCTTAAAACTAATTCTTAGAATAGTTCTAAAGGGGATCAACTACCTCACCATCTCATGAACATTTGTGCCACATCGGGGGCAGTCTAGAGTATTCAGGGATGCAGAGATGGGAAAGGAGTGGGAAGGGCAGAACTGCCTTTTTTTTTTTTTTTTTTTTTCCTTCCCCACCCCCGTACTAGGAATGGCTTCTGTTAGGTCAAAATGACTGTGGAAGTATGGCTTGACTCTTTCTTTTATGCTTGAGTCAGGATTTTTCAGTAAAATATACTGGACTGCTATGGCAACGAACATAGAATATAATCTGTTAAGGAGATGAGTCATTTGCATCTTAAAATACAGTGAGGATCAGTATTATAGTCTGGTAGCAAAATACTGATTATAGAAGGATGGAATTGGGCATATAATTATTAAATATCCAAATCGGCATGTTCTGGGAATATTGCAGATCGGATGTTTCTGGTATCCTGAGCCAGGAAAGACATTAGAGTATATGATGATACTGCAATCTCTGTGTCTTTCAATATTGAGGCATTTTGACTTGCAAAAAGTATGTTTTATAATTAAGACTCACAAACAATTTTAGCAATAAAGTTCTTTAGTTACTAAAATTGGACATAGCTGTCCAGAATGTTTTCTCAGAGCCTCTTCTCTTTTCTTCCTCTTGTATCTGAGAGAGAGAGGATTCTCCCCTTTTATCCTTCTAATGAAAACATATTTTTGAAGTGAAATCTTACTTCGTTTCTCCATATCCCACACACTGTTAGTGTTTGTGTATCAGGTTCTGCCTATGGTCTTCTAAAACTTTATGCCTTAAAGCACAGGAAGCGTTGTGTTGTTCTGGTTTTAGTAAAGATGCAGTACTAATGAAAATAGTACTACTTTTTATTGTGTGCTTAACTAAAAGCTAAAATGTTGGTCATGGGATGAATCCTAACATTAGTTCAGTGACTTAGGATGGTTTTGAGGTGTGGCATAAATCAAAGCTGTTTCTGAGACTGAAGACAATTGAGAAGGGGAAGTTTTGGAAAGAGGGAGACAGCAGCAAATATCAGTGATTTCCCCTCCCCCCAAATATACTGATATGGCAACCTAATCAATTTACTGAAAGTCTAGGAGTTTAATTCAAGCTGGTGTGTACTAATTTCTTATTTTGTCATAAAATAAGAATAAATGACAGAAAGAGGCTAAAGGTAGGCTGCTTGTGTTCTTGTTTTGTCCATTGGTCTGTTCATAATTTTTTTCATATACCTAGCTTTTGCAATTTTCGTACCTTGTTGGAAGCATGCAGTCGGCATGCTGACCTCCCTGCCAGGTGATCCCCACCTGCACACAACACACCAGCACGGAGGAAAGAGCCTAGCTCACGTGATTGATTGTTCACCTTCTCTCTTAAACCTATGGATTAGTTGTGAGAAAGGATTTATGTAAAAGTTGCAGCCTCTTGATTACTGATGCAAACCAATACAAAATATTCAGAATGTTGTCGGTTAACTTGAACGTCAGTTACCTTTATCGATGCTGACTCTTTTCAGTTGTCCCAATTTTACCTTTCTTAAGGATATTTGCAAAGAAACTAGATTTAACTAAAGCCTATGCTGCAAACCTTTAGGTGAGAAAGGTCTATGGTTTTAAAAGTCACCTGCCCATGTTAATATGTGCACCCAAGCTAATATAATTTATCAGTCAACAAGATTTATTCATGTGAGTTTAACAGTGCAGTAACACACTGTGAAGGCTCCGGCTCAGAGCTGACTTGCCTTAGGCAGCTCCAGGGTTAAGTAGGGTAGACCTATGTGCCTCTGAAACAGTCTTTGGAGAGCTTTGGTGGATTCTTTCCAACAAATGTGCATTAGCAAATCTTTAATGAGTTTTGGTCCGTTATACCCATGGGAACTCTTAAAGATGGGGATTTATGTGGGTGTCAGCCATCATGTAAATTAGAAAACACAGTGATAGTCTTCAGGTAGAACAAAAGATGTAATTCATTGGGCAAAATTTTGGTAGTGATATGCAGGATAGAAAATAGTTTAGTTAGTAACACAGGCATTTTAGGGAAGGAATATTTTTAGTAGTAGACGTTATTTTGTACCATGCATTCCAATTTTACTGCGTTTTAAAATAAAAGACAGTTTTGGGTAAAACTACTCCTAGAATTTTCTTTATATCTTTTGTCTTTTTTAATTTATGTGACTTGAACATGACTTAAAATCACAATCACTTTACTATTTTATTTTCAGGCGATACTCCTTTTTATGCAGACTCGCTAGTAGGAACATACAGTAAAATTATGGATCATAAGAACTCACTACATTTCCCAGATGATGTGGAAATCTCTAAGCATGCAAAGAACCTTATCTGTGCCTTTTTAACTGATAGGTAAGTGCATGTATTATTCTAGTACTGTTTTTATTTTGGATGGTATTAGCACATTATAAAATTAATTCCTTCCATTTCTTTTCCTAATCTCTGTTCAAATATCTTCTGCAAAATCTCCTGCTCTCTAGTTTTTCTTCTGGGGTGTTTTTTCCAGGTATTGTATTTTATTTCTATGAGCAGTTCTGTCAGCTCTTGTTAACAACACAATTTGTGCCAAACAAATCCTTCCAGTGGCAGTGTATAATACTGTAACAAACCTGTAAGGTTGAAAGTAATTTGTAAGCTCCAAGGCAGGGACCAGATTGTTGTGCTCAGTGTCTAAGTGGGTGTTACTTAAAAAAATGAAAGCAAATACTTTTATGAAAATAAGGATGTATTTACTGAGTTTGTTTAAGCTTGCTTAGAATGTTTGTACTTTTTTTTCATTTGCTTTGTTGTATTAATTGACAAGTACAGCTAACAAACCAGTAAGGATATTGTTTTGGCTATAAGTAGATCCTAGAGGTCTCCCTTTGTGGAACCGAGCCGTTTATTGATATTAAGCTGTGTAAACTTGTTTTTAACCTGAACACTTACATTTTATTTAGTTCAGGAAAGCAGAGATCATCTTCAATTTCTCTGACTTAAAAGAAGAACGCTGTAGGTCCATAGTTAACTCTGTATCGATGATGTTGCCTTCTGCTTTCCTGCAGTCACCTGAACTTGGCTACAGCAGAGCATCCAGCCTTTACAGAATGAGGGATTAGGAAAAAAACCGCCTTATAATGGGTTTTGCGTTCCAAGAGAGATTGTTTGCTCTGTTGAGCAAGATTGTGGTTACTCAGGAAGGATGTGCTTTAACAGCATTTTTCACCCTTAGTAGCTGAAGGGTAGAGAGAAAATATGAGAAGAATTTAATAATGTAAATGTGGCGAGGTGTACTTCCACTACGTGTGTCCGTCTTCCTGTTTACATTTAATACAGTGCTCGAGGGATTTATTTGAAACAGATGCCTTTTTTCTGTATGTGTGATCACTGCTGAAGCACTTAAAGAAGGAATAAGCATCGACCCTATGATTTATTAGTTCTTTTGCACACACTATTTTTATGTCCTGTTCTTGTAGATAGTTTTAAGAGAGACTCTTCATGCAAACCAAAAGTTTCTTGTTACACTTAAGATTTACTTCACTGCAAATATCAGCAAAAGATGTGTAAGGGTTAGTTATGGGGCAGAGGATGGAATTCTTAAAATATTTATTTCAATCCAGTTTTGAATAACTGTTCTGTGCAGTAAGTTAGACCTTCCTTCGCTTGCGTCTTAAGGTTTGTCATGTGGTTTGGCAGACATGGAACTTATGCAGTTCTTTTCCCCCTGAGGGTGTTGGGTTTTTGTTTGTTTTTTTAGTTTTTTCTTAGTTTTTGCCTCAGCACTTGCTTTCTTGATTTACTCCCCACGTGGCAGACTCCAAATCCTGGACATTTTAGCAGTCGCAGGGAGAGTGCCTGCTAAGAAACAGAGTACATTTTATAGAAATGTAAAGAAACTACAGATCAGTGGTTGGTGGCTTTAAAATTTTTTTTATTTATTTGAGCATTAATGTGGTTAACACAATCTTTACTGAAAGTTTCTTTGCTGCTTATGAGCAAGTCAGAATTTAAATAGCAAACAAGTGCTATTATTCCAAGTGTGAATTTGGCTTAATTGCTATGTTTAGGGATGTGCGACTTGGGAGAAATGGGGTAGAAGAAATAAAGCATCACCCTTTCTTCAAGAGTGATCAGTGGAACTGGGACAACATTCGAGAGAGTAAGTAAATTAGCATCAGAGTTCTATTTTTATTCAGTATTTGAAATAATAGAAATAAAAAAACTTATCTTTTCTATCAAGAATGTTGCTCAAACTTCCATATTACTCATTTGCATTCTAAAAATTCTATCAGTAAGGGTTAGTAAATACACATTTTTTCCTACTGGAATTATTCTCACTTTTATCATGCTTTTAATGTATAGATTTCAGTTTTGAACAACAGAACTAGATGTTTCAGAATTCTAGCTCCAAACAGTGCATGTTAAATTCTTTGAGGTTTTTGTTGTTCTGGGGTGGTTGTTTTTTGTGGGGTGTGCTTTTTTTTTACCTTCTGTAGTTAAGACAGTAGTTTGACAGCGGTCTTGTCAGTTTTACCACTTTTCATTTAAAACATTGTGAACTTGATAGCTTTAGCCAAAAACGAAGTATGTCAGTTCAGATCATGAGCTTGATCGTAACTTCTAAGGTCACGTATTTACTGAATTTTCTTAAAATTATGATTGTATTTAGAGTTCTATTTTCACATGTGATTACCTTAGCAAATACACTTTGTGCTTTAGATACTCTATGCATTAGGCAACTAATGTAAAAATGGATTTCTCTAGAAAAAACTGTTCACATTAATATTTACAGATCTGCTACATGACTAATACATATTTAACTAGCAGGACAACTTACATGATAGTCTTTTTAACAGTATAGAGATACTAGTATATAGCAAGTGGCTGAATCTTGGAGTAAAGTTGATATTTTCTCCCCTTTTTATAGCTGCTGCTCCTGTTGTTCCTGAGCTTAGCAGTGATATAGACAGCAGTAATTTTGATGACATTGAGGACGACAAGGGAGACGTGGAAACCTTTCCAATCCCCAAAGCCTTTGTGGGAAACCAGCTGCCTTTTATAGGATTTACCTACTATAGAGACAATTTGTATGTGATACTTTAATATGCATTTTTAGAAATACACCTGCAGATTTTTCTTATATCCTATCCCTTTTTTCACTCTAGATACCGAATTTATTCGTTCCATTATATTCATTAACATCCATTTGTGAAGATACAAAATGCAGAGTTTAAGTAGAATATATAATTTGCTGCTATTTTGGTTATTTTGATAGTTCTGATTAAACACAGTATTTTTATAGGTACAAAATTACATGGTCTCTTAAAACTTTCAGGGTTAAAATACTGATTTGTAATTTAGTTCTAAAATGGACTTTTATGAGTAGCTTTAGAAAAAAATTTACATGAGATAATAGCTTGCTAGGACTCAACTTGAATAGTTAAGAAATAATTGTATTAAAAAAAAAATATGCTATGGATTTGAAAATATATTTCACTTAAGATTCAAATCAGAAAGACACACTCACACTGAAATAAAACAAGCTTCATTCTGAGAATAGCATAGGACAAATTAAGACTTGAGAGAATTGATTAAAATGAGTTGATTGGCAAGGTTGCCAGAGTTGTTGAAAACTTGAATAGGAGCTGGAGGGATTTGTTTTTGTTTTTGACAGGTTGCTAAGTGATTCCTCTCAGTCTTGCAGAGAAAATGAGTCTGTGCAATCTAGTAAAAATGAGGTTAGTGCCTTTTTTCATAAGTATTAATGGTATGATTAACTAATTTTGTTAAGTCTGTTAAGAAAAGACAAAGTCTAAAATAAGTTTTCAAGAAATTTTGTGGGAGGCTTTTTGTCTTTTAATGATCCGCAATAAAAATATTTTCTGTTTACAGGACAGCAAGGAGGTACGTATATTGTTTGAATCATGAAAGGAATAAAAAGATTCCTACATAATTTATACAAATGTGAAATATCTTAAATGTTTATTCACCAAATTGCTAACAGTAAACCAGTTGTGTTTTGAAACAGTTGTACTCAAGCATTAGATATTGTAGTTTAAAGATGAATTAATACAGATTTTTCTCAAATTCTTTTGGCATCTAGAATTTGTTTGGAAAATAAATGTTTAAAGCTCTGTTTGCATCAGCAAACAGCATCACTCTTGGGAAGGTGGTGAGTTTTGGCTCCACAGTTTCCTGAGTGATTCATGATTGATTTTTTCAGAGTTTGGAAAAGTAAATTGTCACCTGCAGTGATAAAGGAATGTTTAAATCGTGTTCTTAGTTGAAGTGAGTGTATGGAGCATGTTTATCCAGCTTTTGAAGATTGACAATTGAAATCAAATTTGCAGATGACAGGGGAATGCTATGGAATTTTCATGTACTTACTTCATTATGTTACTTAAACATTTTTATTATTCAAGTGTAGATAGTTTATTGTTAACATTTCTTAAAACTTACAAGTCCTTTTCAAAGTTCAAGAAATAAATAAAGGAAATGTATTATGTATTGACCGGCATAAATTTAAATGCAAATGTTTATTAGACTCCACTTCATTCCTTCCTGTGATTGCTGAATAAAAGAATAGTTTTAGACATTGCTGAATAGATTAACAGTTTGAGAGTTTCTCTTTTAAAAAGAAATGCTGCTGCTGTTTAAAATACATAGTGTCACATTTATTATATTTGCTTTATGTTGTGTTAGTAAATGTAGTTGGTAAAATTTTGCATTTCACTTCTGACAACCTTTTTTATTCATATTTTCTCAAGCAATGAATGTCCAGTTTTGATGTCCTTTTCAGTGTCCCTGTGTGGGAGTCTTCTAATTGTAACAATTATAAAGTGTTTCAGAAAACTACATTTTAACATTTCATGTTTGGCGGGTAGAGGAGGAGAGGGAAGGGAGGAAAGTAAATGCTTTTGAAAGCCTGAAGACGTGCAATGAATCCAAACTCTATTATTTAATTTATTTCATGAATATTTGGATACTTGGCTCACAATTTCTTTTTAATATTTTAGTAAGCAGAACAAAACATTCCCAAACCTGAAAAATGTTTGTTAACTTCTGTGTGTTAGACTAAGAAATTCTTCTTTATGTGAGGTCATTGAGCATGCTTAGTAATGTTCTCTGAATATTGTCCAATTTGGTCATGTGCCCTCCTTTTTATTTTTTAACTTCATTTAGAAAAGACTATCCCAAAAATCCTGCTGCAGTGGAAGGTCTGTCTACAGAGAAAGAGTACAGCAAAGGGCCAGTAACAATATTCTTTGCTCGTAGAAATTTTATGACTTACAATATGTGGCACATAATTTCCTGATGGTTATATTTAATGTAGCGTGCAGCAAATTTTGTTGCTATGGATCTGTATCTTTAAAATCATCAGGATTTAATACCTTGTGAAGATGTAACCTTCTAGTGATGATTTTAAAATAATATAGTAGAAGATTGAATTAATTTTCCTCACTTTCCCTTTTTTTGTTATTTAATTGAATTACACTTGTTTATGTGATACCATTTTTATATGTGGGCCTTGCTTTTTTGACATTTTACACAGTTTCAGAAAAAACTAAGCAAGCTGGAAGAACAGCTCAGTAATGAGTTACAAGCCAAAGATGAACTAGAACAGAAGTACAGGTGAGACTGTTTTGACATGTTCACTGTGTTTATAAAGAAGTTTTATTACACCTTTGGGTTTTGAATGCTTAAAGGCATTTTAATCCACTCTGGGGGTTCCTGACCCTGCAAGCAGAATTTACTATAAATTGCTGGCTTAATTCTGTTACTCCTGTGACTACTGTTTTATTTCTTCTTTTTTTTTTTGCCTTAACTCTCCGTAAGAATCTGTCTATTGTTTGAGCGATTTCCCCAGTCCTTGAAGTTTCATGTGGTTGCTGAAGATAGAATATCTTAAGTAAAATTAATGAGACACATCCAAACATTGTAGTATCTGTATAATCAGCAGGGTTTAAAAATATGTTTTAAAATTTCTTCAGGTCTACTAATACTCGTTTAGAGAAGATAGTGAAAGAACTAGATGAAGAGGTAAGTCCATAGTTTTTTGTACTGATATTAGAACTTTAACATTTGTGTGGGCTTTTTTACTTAGGAAACACCAAATTACTTTTGAGTAGCTGCATATTTATAGCAAGTAGTACCAGTTGATTTCTTGATATTCACAAGCATGAAATTGTTGTCACTGCTAAAATATTTTCATTGTGATTTCTGTATTACAACTACATATTTGTTTCCAGAATTTGTTTTTTTACTGTGTTTTTAATTTGGAGGACAGCATGATATAAATATCCCATATATGATTCTAAAAATTTAAGATGTGAGAGTACTGCTGCTAGAAGAGGAAGGCCATTCTTGGCATCGTTCAAACAGTGTCAGTAAAAGGACCCTATTTGTTGCACAGCTTTGCATCTTAGTTCTCCCACTAATTTGTCATATCTTTAGTGTATGTGTACAGCTTTATGCGTTGCTCATCCTGGCGCATGTCAAGACCTTACATTACATGTTTCTGTGCTTCCGGAGTGGCTGCTAGGCAGGTTTACCACATTCATCAAACAGTCTTGAAATTGTAAAAGCTCCTGGCCGTAATAGTCCTGGGCTGGATTTGACAACGTGTTCTGATACACTGTGTTTGCAGCAGGCAAATAGACTGTGTCTTTCTCCATTACAAACTAAACTGAGTGTGTGAGCTGTCTTTTTATCATTTAAAGAATACCACTCTTCTTTATGTAATTAGTGGTGTTTTTTTTAACATATCCAGATAACTTCAAGGAAGAATGTGGAGTCTGCAGTCAGACAGTTAGAAAGAGAGAAGGCTCTTCTTCAGCATAAGAATACAGAATACCAGAGAAAAGCAGAACATGAAGCAGATAAGAAACGCAATTTGGAAAATGAGGGTATGTTGAACCATGCTTGAAGGGTTCCATTTTGATAAGGATTTTTAAAAGATAAAATAAATGAATTATAGTTCAAATTGAAGCTTTTTCATGACATTCATTAACCATGTTGAATTGTTTTTATTATAGTTAACAGTCTGAAAGACCAGCTTGAAGATTTAAAAAAGAGGAATCAGAACTCTCAAATATCCAATGAGAAAATCAATCAACTACAAAGACAGGCATGCCAACTTTATATATGTGCATTTTAAAATAATAGCTGTTTGAAGTACAGATTTTGTTAGTAGTGGAGGGAATTGAAATGTGTAATGGAGTTTTTAAAAGCTGTTCTTTCTTGTCATGTTGGTGTTAAAAAGTAATCTTAAAATACACTTCTTTTTATTTTTTTTAATCCATAAAATCTAGTACTCTGTAGTAGAAATGGTAGTTGTTATATTTTAATTGTTGTTTGTGAAGTATGTTTTTGTCTATCTTTAGTTGGATGAAGCCAATTCTTTGCTGCGGTCAGAGTCTGATACTGCAGCCAGGTTAAGGAAGAACCAGACAGAAAGCACGAAGCAAATCCAGCAGCTGGAAGCTAATAATAGAGAACTACAAGATAAGAACTGCCTGCTAGAGAATGCAAAACTCAAACTGGAGAAGGACTTTCTCAATCTTCAGTCAGCTCTAGAATCAGAAAGGAGAGATCGAAGTCATGGATCTGAGATAATCAGTGATTTACAAGGTATTCATGCATATCTTCTGAAGTTAACCTTGCTTACCATTTCAGAAATAAAAATAGGTTTTGGTGATGTTTTTTGAGCTTCAGGTTGTGACTAGATTAGTGTGCTGTTCTATACAATTTTATGCAAGTGTGGACACACATTTAAGAGAAAACGTGTGATAACATTTGTAAAATGTTATTGATAACTTAAAATCACCCAAAGGGAGATGTTCTTAATAGTCAGAATTAGAAGCTGTTAGGTTTGAAAAATTTTATCTCTAAGCAGATAAAGTACATTCTTTTTTCACACACTGCCCAGCCTTCTTGATGCTTTGGTTGATTTTAGGTCGAATATCTAGCCTCGAAGAAGAAGTAAAAAATGGAAAGAGTGCATTAGCCAAACTGGAAATAGAGAAGAGACAATTGCAGGAAAAACTTACAGATTTAGAAAAGGTAATGGCACTTCTAAGTGAACATTGGTGTTACATTCTTACGGAATTTTTAAATTTGCGCTTTTATTACTTGAGACATGGAGACAAAAAAGCCTTGTTTTCAGTGTTTATTCTTTTTCTTTGCATTTATTGTTTTTGCAGTTTGAGAAGTGGGGGGGAAACAGACATCATTTCCCTTATGATTATAATACATTATACTTCTAAAGTACATAATAATGTACTCCAGTGTGTAGCTTAACAATGCAGTAGTAACATTACATCTGTTGGGAGTTTTTTTGAACTGTCAATATTGCCAAAAATAAAAAAGCTTCTGCTAATATTTTTTCCAACAATTTTGTCATTGAAAAGTATTTAAAAAAATTCTTCAATAAACTTAATCTTTGAGCTGCTCTTGTTACAGACTGTTGGTTGTTAAGGCATTAATTCTATAATTACAACTGGGGACATCACTTTGCCATGCATAGAAAAACATTTGTAGAAATGAGTTCTCAGTTAGCTCCTTAGAGTCTGAGCTCTCCCTTCTATGCCCAGCATACTTCCAACTAGCGTGCTACTGTTGTCTAAAATTCTGTCTTTAACCTGATGTATTTAATGTTTTATTTCAATGTAATTTTTTCTTTAACAGGAAAAGAGCAACATGGAAATAGATATGACATATAAATTCAAAGTTATGCAGCAGAACCTTGAACAAGAAGAAGCTGAACATAAAGCCACAAAAGCACGATTAGCAGACAAAAATAAGATCTATGAATCTATAGAGGAAGCAAAATCTGAAGCCATGAAAGGTATCTATTTGACCTTACAGCTGGATTTAGGTGTAAATTACTCAAAGTAGATAATATAATCTTACAATGCTAGTGGAAGCCCAAGTGTAGGCTTTTTTTCTTGATTCCCTTGTTCTTTTTAAATATTATCAGTGTTGTAAAAATCAATCATAGTCCCTTTGTCCTTGCTTTTTTGCTAGGTTAAAGATGCACTGGTTTAGTCTCAGAGTAAAATAGGTTCTCCATTGCACACACCACTAATTCATTTTCTGTGCTAGTGTATTCTGAATTAACTTTTCTTAATTTATATTACTGAAACTGCTTGAAACATTTTTATTGAGAGCTTATCTGTGTTCTTACTCAGTGTACTCATACCTTTTTGTGCCTTCCTAAATAAAATATAAGTCAGCAACTTAATGATTTAAATACGGTAGACCAGATTTAGAAATGGCAGAGCCTTTGCTACGCTTCCATAGTCACCATGCATATTCTGGTGCATCTCATGACAACTGAAATCTCTTGGAGAGAGGGATAATTACAAAACAATTCCAGAAGATGTTTCTCACTGTTGAATTAAATGGCTTATGTTTATTGCAGCTACTTAAAAAGCTACCTACAGATGCTCATTCCAACTGCAGAGCATTTACAAAAATTTTGAGCATGTAGATGTTCAAAAGAAGCAAAAAAGATTCAGTAATAATGGCTGGATCACTTGGCATATCAGGTTCCTGAACAGCTTCAACTCTTTAAAAATGATTTCAAATTAATCATAGTCAAAGCAAAACTTCAGTAGGTTTAGATGGATTGTTTTTAAAAATTCACCCTATCTCAGATGTGTTGCAGATAAACTGGAAATTATCTTGAAACTCAAAAGTAGGAAGTTTCTATCGGTCAGGAGTGCTTGCAAAAGCATCCTCTGGGTGTGAGTTTACTCCAAAAATTTTAATGAATCACTTTTCAGCAGTCCTTCTCTTCAGTGTTAAAAGGATAAATATGTTGCTTACTGTTAATATGGGATAGACACCCTCCTCCCCTCGGCCTTCAAAATCTGCTGGTTTACGCTGACTGACATCTTAAATCTCTTACTTCACAGAAATGGAGAAGAAACTTTTGGAAGAGAGGGCTTTGAAGCAAAAAGTAGAAAATCGGTTGTTAGAAGCTGAAAAGCAGCGCTCCATGTTGGACTGTGATCTCAAACAATCACAACAGAAAATCAATGAGCTCCTTAGGCAAAAGGATATACTAAATGAAGATGTAAGGAACACTGACAAAAGGAGTCTGGAGTGAAACCTGGTTTTCAATGTCCTAATATTTTCCCTGTTACAGCTGTATTTAGGAATGTCTGTGGATAAGAATGGCAGCAACTTTTTCCTTCTCTGTATTTGGAGCTTTAAAAAGTCCACTTTATGGAGTGTATTTTCATTTTTCTGAAATATTTCAGCATTACTGATCTCAAAAAGTTTTTCTTCTGGAATGTAAAATGCTTTCCATGAGATTGACAGGGAAAAACTAGCTTATTTATCGTGTGCTAATGCCTTTATTCAGGAAACAGCTTTGACTTACCAAAAGATGTGAGCATGCTGTACAAAAATGTAGAGGAAGTCAGTAAGAGACACTGTTTAAATGTTGCTTTCCTGTGTAGGTCTGTAAAATTCACAGCTTTCTGTTTATTTTTCAGGTAAAAAACCTGACATTAAAAATAGAGCAAGAAACACAAAAGCGCTGTCTCACTCAAAATGACCTCAAGATGCAAACACAGCAGGTCAACACCTTGAAAATGTCAGAGAAGCAGTTAAAGCAGGAGAATAACCATCTTCAGGAAATCAAATTAAGTCTGGAAAAACAAAATAACGAGCTCCGCAAGTATGCAGAGTTGCTCTATATTTTTTAGTAATGTTACTGATTTGTAATTGTTTTTGGGCAGAAGCTGAGAGCATTATTGATTTTAAAAACTTGCTGCATAGAATATGCTATTCTACAGTGCAAAACTTGATTGTTGTTTACAATAACTTACAGTGACTCTAATTGAGATTTGCCCTAGTGATTCAGGAATGTATAGATTTGTAGTAAAAGGTGGATGTTACCCTGAAAATCTTAAAAAACCAAGCTTAAACACAAGAGTGTGAGGACTTCAGAGAAACCCTTCCTTAACAGAAAGTCTAGGTACTTTTTTTTACTTAAATGATGTAGGACTTCAGTGAAGAGGAAAGTTACTGGCATTATTAGTCCTGGAGAGCTTACCAGAGTTAGAAATGAATACTAATACGGAGCTGTGAAGCGTAACCATTGGAAATGTATAGTACTAGAGATGTTTAAACATATCTGTTGGACCTTCAAACAGAATTGTGTTAAATCCTAGCATTTCTTTAAGGTCTTAGAATATTTGCACCTGATAATAAATTATTATTTTTTTTTACATAAACAACATTCTTGTGAATGAAAACACAAGTTTAGCACATACATTGGATGAATCTCATTCTTAGGTTCTTTCTGACTTCTGATGGGTTTATCTCCTTGTGCTTTATCTTTTCTGTCAGCAAGATGTAGTTACGTAGACAGTGGCTACATGTGACGGTTGCTGTAACATGAAACACTGGCAGAAGTCTTTTCTGTTTCATTACTGTTCTTTGTTATGGGACTGACTAACTAATTTTCTGAGTTGTTTTAATAACAGACGAATTCAAGGAATGACACATGTCAAAGAATTTTCACAGACTGAAGTCTAGTAAACGAAAGACCCAAAACAATCTGTCAGATCAGTGACATTTTATATGGAAATAAAATTCTGTCAGTGGCTGTTTGCTTTACCAGTGTCTTACTGGTTAAACTATGTGACTCTGTTGTAGTTAGTGTGTAAACTGACTTCTTATTAGTGCAGTGTTCTCAGCTGTACAAGTGAAAAAGAGAGCCTGGTACCCAGAGGAATCCTCAGAGAAATCGCCAACCATGTTTTGGTCAGGAGATGACTGAAGATCTTAAGAGTGTGGATGCCATTTTTTCTATTTACTGGTTTGGAATATCGTCGTATCTTTTCTTTTAAAGTATTTTATTCCTTTCTAGGGAACGTCAAGATGCAGATGGACAAATGAAAGAGCTTCAAGACCAACTTGAAGCTGAACAGTATTTCTCGGTATGTTTTATGCTTCTTTATACTAATCTGTTTACTAAGTACAATGTTAGCTTTTCTTCCTCCTCAGCCATCAGGCATTTCACATCTCTAACCTAAAGTTAATTCTTTTTCTTGTGTCTGTCTGCAGTGTTGTCTGCAGCCTTGTCATCACTTCTTGTTCTTGATCAATGAGCAGTGTGAAAGAGCTCATGTTAAGAAATGGCTCAGCTTTGGAAGGGAGTCCCAAACACAGTTCAGAGGGAGGGAGGAGTCAAGCAGCTCATTTTTCCACAGTGTGAATAATTTTCTGCATGTTTCAAGCCTTTTGCATTCAGCATGTCTTCCACACTGCATGGAGAAGAGCTGTGTACCACGAATCATGTGGTGTGACAAAACATGTGCATTTAAGGCTTGGAAGGAACTTTTTGCATTACAGCCAAACTTGGTAGAGATCTGTTGGGAAATTTTGCTTTATTGTGATAAGGTACAACAGAAAAAAATTTACTGTTGTTAAAAATCATCACTAGTACATGGAGGTTAATTTATATTAACAGTGCATGGCGAGTCGCACTGCAGGTAGAGGCTAAAAGGCTTATTTCAGAATTAAAGGAAAGAAGAATTTACTGTAGTCTTTAGGTCAGTGAGGACTATCTGAAGTTTTAGTAGATCAAGAAGTTGCACACATTAAAGGAGAGAAAGGTTGAGTAGAAGTCAGTTGACAGCTGTGGATGAGCCAGAGAGAGACAGTCTGTCTTGAAAACCCTGCAGTAAGTCCACTTGCAGTTGTCACATGACCTGTATTCAGTCATTTGAGTGTACAGAGCAATATAATTTTTCTTTCGTTTCCTTTAGAGCTCTAGATTTGTATCGATTTCACAAAATATTGCATTTCAAGTGCTTTTTCGAATCTGTTTTTCCCTTCCTCCTATACTTTTTGCTCTTTAACTGTCACGTTCGTTTCATGGATTTGTGTGGTTAAAGTCTAAATTCTACATACTTACATCAGACAAAGGTTTAAAATAGTAGAGAAAAATAAATTAATGATTTTCCTTGCTTTGGATACTTTTGATTTTCTGTCAAGTAGTGATTTTCACATTTAAGAGTCTCTTTAACAGTATGTTTACAAAGATATAAAATGTGTATCATACATCTATCTCTTCACAAATATCCAAGCTAAAAAAAAAAACAAACCCAGAAAGTAAAATAACTGAAACATACTTGTGAATGATGATGTTTAGTTAAATTTATAGAAAGCATTGCACAATTATACTCTAATGGAGTGTGTGATTAAAGAATTGCATACAGGGTCATCTTGTATAATTTTTTGTGTAGCTTCAAGCTAGAATATGCAAGTCACATCCTTTTCTTTCCAACTTTGAATTCTAGACTCTCTATAAGACACAAGTTCGAGAACTTAAAGAAGAATGTGAGGAAAAGACCAAACTTTGTAAAGAAATGCAGCAAAAGATACAAGAGTTACAGGATGAGAGGTAGGTTTTACTAGTTGTACTACTAATACATTAAAGATTAGGATGGCATTTTGTTCTGTTCTTCTTCCCGCCCCTGCCCCTGTAACCTGCCATTTTTTAAGTTAATAGTATATATCAATAATTTGCAGAGATTCCTTGGCTGCTCAGCTAGAGATTACTTTGACAAAAGCAGATTCAGAACAACTTGCACGTTCCATTGCTGAAGAACAGTACTCTGATTTGGAAAAAGAGAAGATTATGAAAGAGCTGGAGATTAAAGAGATGATGGCTAGGCATAAACAGGAACTTACTGAGAAAGATGCCACCATAGCCTCTGTGAGTAATATGAATTGTAATCTTGGTGGAGGTTTACATGAGCTTGAGTTTTATTTGCAGTTTGAGTTATCCATTGTTATTTAGCATAATTAGAGGTAAATGATATACAAGTATATCTGATGTTTAAAAAATATTTTTCCCATGAATGAATTTTTTTTTTAAAAAATAGCTTATGTTTCTTCCACGCATCTCTCTGATCATTCTTTCTTCTGTGCTCCTGCCCCTCTTACAACTAGTCCCTTTATCCTTATCCTGGTTTCACTCTGAATCATTTCCTTCTGTCCTGCAATGCTTTCATATGCCAAATGAGTTTTGTTACATAGTCATGTGTACTTCTTGTTTTGTAGTTGGAGGAAGCAAATAGGACGCTAACTAGCGATGTGGCTAATCTTGCTAATGAGAAAGAAGAACTAAACAATAAACTGAAGGAAGTACAAGAACGTATGTATTCTCTGAACCAAATGTAATTTATTATGAAACCAGTTTTGTTATTTAATAGTACTGCTTTCTTCTGTAATGAGCTTTCATAGATTTTTTTTTAATTATCTTGCTACAGAAATTACAAAACTAAAAGAAGAAGAAGCAAATGTAGGAAATATTAAAGCACAATTTGAGAAACAGTTGTTGAATGAAAGAACATTGAAAACCCAGGTAAGCAAATGTCTAAAGGAATGAAGAGATAGTGTTCATGAATCAAATAATTTTTCATAGAAAACTTTCCGTGGTAATCTATTTATATGAACCGTTAAAGCTTTATTCTTTTTTGCCTCTGAAACAAAACATACTGATTCTTTTTTCCTTTTTTTTTTTTTTTTTTTTTTCTAATAAGTGGACTTTCAGTTTAGTGAAATTGCATCTTCATGATTAGGATAGATAGAGGAACCTAAGCTAGATGCAGTCTAGCAAAACTCTTCATTTCAGTCAAATGAATTAATACTTTACTGTTTTCCATCTTGATTTATATTCCTCTATCAGTTCCATAACCCAGTATATTTCTGCTTTTAGTCTGGATTGTTTTTTAGAACCAAGTGGCATTTTAATCCAGAAATATATTTTGGGGATAGATAATGAAAATGGAAAGGAATGTTTAAATGAGTAAAGTGTTCACAGCTAATGCTTACTTAAAGTGAAAATGACATCATTACCTTCTTTTCAATTTTGAGTAATACATTGAATTAAAGCAACTTTATAGTACTGGATTGAAGAGGTCTTAGCTTACAGTTAGATTAAAAGTGTCTGGTCATGGATAGGAGAGAAGACTTTATTTCTTCATGCTATAACTGTGTATTTGTTGGTGTGGATTTGTCTTTTTTCTTCTTTTCCATGGGAAGGCTGTGAATAAATTGGCTGAGATCATGAATCGAAAGGGTCCAGTCAAACGTGGAGCTGACACTGACGTGCGGCGGAAGGAAAAAGAAAATAGGAAACTGCATATGGAACTGAAGTCTGAACGAGAAAAGTTAACCCAAATGATGATCAAATATCAGAAGGAAATCAATGAAATGCAAGCAGTAAGATCCTTTTGCAAATAGAAACATTGATAGCATTTTCTGTAATTCTCATTGAATTGATACAAGCTTTAAGGTAGTGTATACAGTCGCTATTTCTGAATTTCCCATGACCAAAGGAAATATGCAGTATATGTATTGAGATTGGCTGCAAAGTCTGTGTAATTTTCTACTTATGTTTTCTCTGAATAACTGAGTATTGGGATAATAGGAAATCTTGTCATTTATCCTTACAGCAAATAGCAGAAGAGAGTCAGATACGGATTGAACTCCAGATGACTCTGGACAGCAAAGACAGTGACATTGAACAGCTTCGTTCACAGCTGCAGTCACTGCACATCGGTCTGGACAGCAGCAGCATAGGCAGTGGACCTGGAGATGCCGAGGCAGATGATGGATTCCCTGGTATGTTAATTTTTATTAATATTTCTGCATTAATTGTGTTTATATCCATGTTTTACCATAGAAGCTGAAGTATTAAATTAATACTCTGATGATGCTGTAGCTTTTCATCCTCCTGTGTTTCTACGGTACTATCAGCACTTTGATAGTGATCACTGTCCACCTACTAACTAAATCTGTCTGTAGTCATACTTCACCTTACATTTATTTAAAGAACTTACTTTAAAAAATTCTATTGTACCCCATTAAAACTAAATGGGTTTTTTTTTCATTTTATTGTGGTGGTTACTTTGCAATTACTGTGTTACGTGATTAAATGTAAAACTAATACTCTCTTCTTAGAGATTCTATTTTGACTTATTTTCTACCTTTTTCCTCCTTTATGCTTGATGTTTAGTCCATATCACTCAATCCCACACTATGGAATCCATGTCCTTTACCTACCAGCACTCTTCTACCTCTGTCAGTATTGCCACTAAGCCTTCCAGTTCTCGCATGCTTCTCGATTCTGATTCTGACTCAGAGGAAGAACCTTTGTCTTGTTCCCACAGCCCTACAGAAGTTGATAGCACAGGTGACATCCCTGAGAACTGTTTGGTTTTGTTCTTACCGTGTCTTTTTCTCTGTTTCAAAACTAACACTATTAATACATTATTTAAAAAAAATCCCAAAAAGCAAATCTGGCAGTAAACACACTGCAGTGGCAGTAAACGTTGCCATCAAAGACATGAAAAAGTTTACATGAACAAATAATTGGCCTGTTTTCTCTAAACATTTACAGATGCTTGCTGCCATTTATAAACCCACCGTTTTTATTAAAGCATTGAATAAATGAGCCTTATGGCCTTGTTTTCCAGGTAGCTCTATCCAGTATCTACAGCTATTTGTATGACCCTAAGATACTGGATACAAAAAAGTCAAATCTTTGTATTTAAGTGAAGTGTGGAGATATGTAACTCCTCACTATCTAAATTTACATTATTTGTTCCCAGAAATCCAGTCTTCTGAGTATTACATTGTTTTGCCTTAATTTGAATCTTATATTTGATTCTTGTATGGTAAGACAAGCAAAATGTATTCATTTTTCCAGATACATAAAGCATGTAGTGAAATGATATGACTGGTAAAACAGAGCTTTGTTTTACTCATTCTATATTCATTTTATACGACTACACATACACTGTGTTGAACAAAACTTATGCTTAACGTTGATGTTGGAGCCGGGTTTTTTAATTACATTCAAATTTCTGTATTTCACTTGAGGTTCCTTTTAAAGTGTGAATACATTTTCACTGAAGGCAAAACTTGTTTGGGGATATTGACATTACTTCATCAAACTAGAGTAAAGAATAATGCATTTCGTCTATTTTCCTCATTCTCTGTTTTTTGCTGTGAGATTTCTAATAAAAGAATCATTAAGTACATACATAATTTTTTCATTGTTAGCTGCTGTTGTGGTATCTGCATGGTTTTCTTCTAAAGTAAAAATTGTATCTAAGCTAGGACTTTTTGCTGACATAATTACAGCAGATTTGAGGTATGATCGTTGAGTTGTGTTGTCTTTTTCCCTTCTATTGCTTATAAGCATGTACTGTAAAAATTTTGGAATATTCTGCCCTTTCTCTGATCTGTTAGTATAGAATGGACACCAGAAATGAAGAAATGTAACCCAAAACACTAATTTTGTCCAATTTCATGCGATAGTATTAGAGATTACAGAGAAAAATAAGGAAAATACTGGGTTTTTTTCCACACCATTAGCAATACATGCTTCCTGGATCTGGGGAAGGATTTTTTTTTTGCATCAGCATTATGCTTGTATGGGGTGTAGTTGAAAGGAATAATTTGAAATGGTGGGCGTGAGGCAAAAATATACGTTATAGAACTGCTTCATGTACTTGGTATGTACTTTAAAATGTGTCATCAACAGCAGTGCTTATAGAGAATAAACTTTGAAGACAGTGCATATCTGAATAAATACCTTGCTTCAAGAAGTCTCTCTAGACAAAATGAGAATTGTATGAACATCTAATAACTATTTGTTACACTGTGTTAAACATGGGCAGGAGCCTGCAAATGCTCTCTGATAAGAAGGAAAATAGCTTTTGCAATTTTGGAGCATGTTTATGCTCTTTCATGGTTTTGTGTTTGTTACTACATAAGGCTTCAGTATTTTTGACTTGGAGGTTTCTCAGCAGCAGTAGAGGTTATCTGCTAGGGTGGGAAACTCGTTAGAAAAATATTATTGCAATTGAGTAGTTCTTCTTAATAAAACATAGGGGAAAGAAATGCTTATATTAAGTGCAGGTCCTAAAAATAGGGTGAAAGGCTGTGCGATAAAACGTATTACCAAACGCTAGGAAAAGTGTGATCCTGCTGAGCTTTTGGTTACTACTGAAATGTGTATGTCAAACAACAGCTGAGCTGTTAATACTGTTGATAAATCTGATCTGACCAATGTGTCAATGTAATATAAAATATTGCAAGTGTGTGAAAGGGCAGTTGAATTTAGGCAAGGATTAAGGATTAGCGAAAAATTACTTCTTTTGGATTGGAAAGCCTAGGAGATATAGGCAAAATTAGAAAAAAGAAACATTTATGGAGCAAAAAATATGAATTAAGATACTAAACTTCTGACATTTTACCCAGCATATAGAGTATATGGGTTACTTGTGGTGGTAGTTTGCCTTTTTTTCTCTTGAACTGAATGTTGTATGGTCTGTACTAATATCTTCAGATGCTCTTTGAAAAGGTAAAAGGTTGATAGACTTACGCATTTTAAGTCTTGAAAAAATTACTAAAGGGCATGTGTGTGCTATAATTGCAAGTTTGCTCTTCCCCTTCTTCCTCGTGCCTACTACTTTTTTGTGATTGCATTGTTGGTTATTGGATGTATTCAGGAATACATAATTTAATTTATTGTGATATGTTTTGCAAGACCTTGTAGTTCATGTTCTCATGTTTGCTCTGTGGCTTTATTATTGATATTTGATAACTTTAAAAGTGCACAGTAATCTCAAGAATAAAAAAGTTTTGTGAATATGTTCTTTAATATATATCTCTTTTTCAGAATCAAGATTGGAAGGCTGGCTATCACTGCCTGTTAGAAATAACACTAAAAAATTTGGATGGGTTAAAAAGGTAAGAAAACCAGATTTATGATCTTGTTTCATGTGTAGTCTGGATTTTAACCTTACTGCAGGTTTTCAACACTTTAATTTTTCTTAGATACATGTTCTCTCATTACTTAAATGTACAAAATACGTTAGCTGGTATAGCTACATCTGAGGGGAGCAGGTTAAGACAATTGTAATGGGTTAAGACGCTTTGTCCAGCCAGAGGTGGGAACAGCCATTCGGGATCTTCAAACGTTTGTACGTTCAGCCATAAGCGTTCCCAGCAGTATTATGTAGCTGGAATTCAGCAGAGCTTGGAAGCAGATGCCCTTGACAGATCCTTTATTTTATTTAGGAGATAAAACTAACTACTACTCTTCTGCCTTGTGCAGCCTTCACTCATTTACTGATTTTCAGTAACCTTTTCAATGGGTCTTTGCCCAAAGAGTAACATACACGTTTTCATACCAATTCACTTACTGCTCAGTCAAACTGTTCATTCTGGACAAAATTCTGGAAGTAGGAGGTCTTCTAGGCAACAAGTTTTTTTATGAAAATTGCTAGCAGTGCTGGTAAGTATAACAGTGATCTTTGTGAGTATGATCCCTATTAGTTCTGAACTGCATGTGTAGAGTAGACATCATAAGATGACAGTTACTCTCTCTACCTGTCCAAGTGAAAATTAAATCAGTAAAATAAAAGTGAAAAGCCTTTATCTTACTTTCTTCTAGACTTTCATTTTTATCTCTTCATAGGTGCTTAAATCTGTTTAAATATCAATTAATCTGATAACATAAATTGATTTAAGAGGTAATCAGAATTTTGTTTATTGGCAAGTCATGGAGTTAGCATACAATACTACTATTGTCCATTTAGCTACCATTTAATAAAGTTGTAGAAAAATACTGCTGTGACATCTTTGACATCTGTAATGAGATGGTTTAAAATGTATATTTTTATCCTTTTCTGTCTCCTAACAGTATGTAATTGTAAGCAGTAAGAAGATCCTGTTCTATGACAGTGAGCAAGATAAAGAACAATCTAATCCCTATATGGTATTAGATATAGAGTAAGTATTATCATGTGAGATGCTTTCTTCCAATTTGTCAGTGAACTTTTGGAAAGACTTTGACAAAAGGCCTTTTGAGGTTCAGTCTGGGAGCACAGTGTCAAATGGGGCGTACTTTTCTAGTTTGAACTACAGAGCTGGGACTTCCAGTGTCTGTTGTGATGAAGAATTGCGTTTGCTGTAAGCAGTGGTGCAGCAGTTGTGTGCTGCTCAGTCTGACACAGGGAGCTCCGTTGAGCTCTGATGTAACTGAACTGCTTCCACTAGCTCAACTAGACTTACCTCATATACATGTTGTAGCAAAAAATGTTAAGAAAACTGTAGCAGAGTGGCTGTAATTCTCAGTGTTTGTACATTGTCACTTACAACATGCTTTTATAGGTGGGTGGTATAGTTAATTTATTTTCGTAATGACTGCAGAATGTGGATATTCAGAGATTGGAGCATGGGGAGAGGATTCTGCTAGAAAGCTACTGGCAATCATTCAAGTCACATGATGTTTTTTCAGTGCTGCAATTTTTTTTCACAAATACGGCCGCATACTTGTGACTTCTTTTTATTTAGGGTTTTTGGAAATTCATATGTAGGATTGAAAGATAGGACTTTAATCAAGTGATGAGAAATTTGTACTGACAAATCTTTAATGGCTCTAAGTCTTAATGTTGTATGTTTTATCCTAACTTACTCTGTTAATTTAAATTCATCATTTTGGTAACATTAATTTTCTTATTGAAATAATTTCCCATAGCAAACTCTTCCATGTCCGCCCAGTCACTCAGACTGATGTGTACAGAGCAGATTCCAAGGAAATTCCTAGGATATTCCAGGTATTCAGTAATAAATTAATATTTCTAGTGTAACAAACATGGTATTTCACACATTGTCAAAAATGTTTTCATAACTTTGTCTAATGAAATATTTACTAAAAAATTCTTGGGAAAAAAATTATTCCAGTGTAATTGTTCAGTCTTTCGACTAAGAAATTTACATTTGTCATCTAGGAGTACTGAGATTCTTTTGCTTTGGTTCTAGATTCTATATGCTAATGAAGGAGAGAGCAAAAAGGAACAGGAATTTCTTGTGGAGCCCATGGGAGAGAAGTCAAATTACATTTGTCACAAAGGACATGAGTTTATACCTACTCTTTATCACTTTCCAACCAATTGTGAAGCTTGTATGAAGCCACTGTGGCATATGTTTAAACCTCCTCCTGCTCTAGAATGTCGCCGTTGCCATATCAAATGTCACAAAGATCACATGGATAAAAAAGAAGAGATTATAGCACCTTGCAAAGGTAAACAGCAAGTATTTGAATATGCATATAGCCACTGGAGTCACAAGGTGTTCTCATAGATTTAGAGGATTCTAGTAATGGTCTGACACCAACTAAACATAAACAGGTAGGTTTTTCTTTTGTTAGTATGTAGCCATCAGAACCTTTCTAAGGGTGTCTACGCGAGGATCAGCTCACTGCTGTGAGTTAATGGCACATGGCCAATATAAGGACATACCTGTTGTGTTGTCAGCCTGTTGTGTTGTAAAGCATGGTAGTTGTAAGGCTGCTCACACTGTGTGTTGTGCTGCATTGCTATGCAAACTGATAGTGTGAGTGCACATTATGAAATAGATGACATACAGTGAATTTTGTTCTTTGTGACTCACATTACATAGTTTCTTGGGCTCAGGCGCACCTCTTTGTGTTACCCTTCCCTGATTTTTTCCATGTGAGTGTGTGTCTTCCATAGTACTAAGTTGTTACCCTCTAGATCTAAGGAGGAGGCGCTGTCAGCAGCCAGGAAACTTAGTCTGGCAAAATCTCATTCACTTTGCCTTTGATTTCTCTGCTGATTTCTCTGTGTGTGACTGTGAGAGTGTGGTAATCTGACAACTAATTTTTGATGTAGGGATATGTTTAGAATAACAATATTCATTCTTATTAAAAAAATTCTTATTGCAGTCTACTATGATATTTCAACGGCAAAGAATCTACTACTGTTAGCTAATTCTACAGAAGAACAGCAAAAATGGGTGAGCCGACTGGTGAAAAAAATACCCAAGAAGCCTCCAGCACCAGACCCCTTTGCTCGATCTTCTCCCAGAACTTCCATGAAGGTACAGCCAAACCAGTCCATCAGACGACCAAGTCGACAGCTTCCTCCAAACAAACCAAGGTGTGACACAAGAGCTGCTATTTAGTTTATTGCTTTAAACATTTTACTACCATTAATGTTGTATATGTTAATAAGGATAATTGACCACAAATGTTGTCAGCTACTGACATGTGATCTAGCATGTCTTTTATAAACCTCAGTTAAGTTATAAGAAGAGCCCCTATGTTTGTTCCCTTGTTTAAAGAACCTTGTGTTACCTGTTAGTTAAGCCTACCATACTGAGAGTCTATCCTATTGCTCTTATGTGTAATAGGCAGAACTTGTAGCATCATCTGAGCCTAATAGTTCCTGTGAACTGGCAGCTGGTAGGGAAAATGGGGTTTAACTAGGCAAAGAGTCAGTGAGAGGGGTGTGAAGATTTAAAAAAAGAAAAGAGAGAAAAAGGTTTAACAGTTTTCAAGATGGCCACTACTATACCTGATTTGAAATTGAGAAATGAAGTTAAGTGCTTGTGGTTCTAATGAACCTTGGAGAGAATTAAGTGCCTTCAAAAGGCAGTCTAGAAGGCCTTATGTGTAGTAAAAGACTACATGTCTCTTGTTTCTTCTTGCTTGATTTTGAGGCATGTGTTTGAATTCCTGCCCTGCTCTGTGCTTAGACACCTCATTGTGGATTTGTATGTTAATGTGTGTTTCATGTGACCAAATGTAAGTATTTCTATGTCTGACTCCATTTACAGTTGATGTTTAGGAAGAGTTGGTTTCAATATTCAGTCATCCCAGTGTGTGAACAGCATGTTCTGGGACACCTACAGTGAAGAGCTACTTCAGATGAACCTCACTTTTGCATCTTTGCCCATGTGGGTTCCACAGCGTGGAGCCCATTGCTGCAGTGGTAGGCAGCTTTCTGAGCATCACTCGTGCCTTTTGAAAGAGAGCAGGAAGGTGGGAGGTGGGGGGGGGGGTCACCATTTGGTCAAGTAGCTGGAGCACTTACCAAAGGGTGGGAGAATTGGCTTCAGTTCCTTATTCAGCCTAGAAGGACTCATGCACATGTCTCATGATTCCTAACAGAATAATCTTAACAAGTTCTTCTGATTTGGGAAGAAAAGTCCGTACGAAAAACAATAATGTATTACTGGATCAGTTTTAAGGAGCAAAATCCTGTACTGCATTGTGGAAGTGATAACATTCTGCAGGTAGTGCTTATGTGATTGCACAGTATGGAATTTCTAGGTTTTTTCACTTTGCCTTTTTCATCACCTAGAATACTAGCTAATACTTGGTTATATCAGTGCCCAGTTGTTGACAGCCTGTGAAAAGTTTGGTCTGAGTTGTTTTGTTTGTTACAGTATTCCAGCAGCAATGGACAGTTCAGCAAAGGCTTAACATTTTTCCCCAAAGAGATAATTTGGCAGTGGCTAGACAGTATTTATCTCCTTGTTTCTGTGACCAGACTGCCACCAATATCTAAGCTGGCTGGTTGAAAACTGGCTTGGGTGAGCCACCACAGTGGGGAATGCAGTGTAGTGTGCTCTTACTGTGATGCTGCTGTTACCACAAAACGGCCTTATGCTACGAAGAGTTAGAGCTTAAAAAATCACTGGTATTTTAATGTGCGGAAATGCATAGTGAAAGGACTCGAAGTAACTTAATTTCACTTCCCTCCTAACTTCCATACAGTCTAATTTTTGGTGATTGATTTTACATATTTAAAAGAAAGTCAGACCTCATAATTTGAATTTTAAATTACTCGATTTTTTTTTTTTTATCATAACCATTCAGGTAAAAAGTTTTTTAGTCACTGCTTTTTAGGGACTGATTATTGAAGAGTTTGTTTGCAAAACTAGCCAAAATATCAGTGATTGGGTTGAAGCAGGAATCAAGGAAACATTCATGACAACTTGGGGGACAAGTAGAATGCTTTTCTTCTGTGTAGTGTTTACAGTCTAATTCAGTATTGTTACTCTGTTTCTTACTGTTGACATATAACAGGTATATTATAAATTCTGATTTTTATTCCACAGCAATTCTTAGGTGTTCTGAAAATAATTTTTCTCCTTCTAACACCTTTCTTTCAATCTTCATGACCTTTTTTATAAAATGCTTTCATAACGCATTTCATTTACTCTTACCATTCTTTTTAGTTGTGGTCCTCCTCCACCATGAATCAGTCTTGAATGGGTTTTTTTCTGTGTATATATTTTTCTATCTGTATGTTTTTATAATGGTGGGAAAAGGAGGAGTATGAATATTTTTGTGTGTAAACCATTTTATTTTTGCAGTTAAAATTTCCAAGTTAGCTTTGCATATACACCTAAGAGATGAAAAAGTGTAGTTCTGTGAGGTCATGTCACCTATCACCTTACTAATGCAGCTCTGTCAAACCAGTGGAAATTTGTATGGATTTAAACACTTTTAATTAGAAACTACATACTTATAAATTACTGTAATTGCTATGGCCAATTTATATCTGACTGGTGCTTCTATGAGGCTTTTGTGCAAGGGTTTACCATATGGAATAATTCATTTTTTTGTTATGAACTTGATTAAGAATGAAGATGCAGTTGCCAGTTAAATCTGGAGACTGAGTGGCTGGGGACAAGTTGGAGATGAGCCAGCAGTGGGCCCTGGCAGCAAGGCAGGCTCTGGGACTGCACCAAGAGGAGTACAGCCAGGTGATTGAGGGAAGAGATTATGCCCCTCTGCTTACTCCTTAGTCTTCAACAAGATCCTGCCTCCGTGTTTGGGCCCCCAAATTCAAGACAGACATTGACAAACTGGGGAAGGTCCAGCGGAGGCCACCAGGATGGTCAGAGCAGAGACTTGAGGAAGCTGGGCTTGTTCAAACTGGATGAAGGACATCTTCAGGGGGTATCATAGCAGCCTGCCCCTGCCTGTGGGGAGGTTATCGAGGAGAAGGAGCCAGGCTCTACAGTGCTGCATGGTGGGAGAGTGAGAGACAAGGGACTCGGTTGAACCAAGAGAGATTCCAACTGAATAGAAGGAAAAGCCAACACAGACAGCCGGGCAGGGAGTCAGGCTGGTGAGGCTGGACAGGCTCCATCCCTGGAGGCTTTCAAGACCTGATAGGACAAAGCCTTGAGCAGTCTGGGCTGGCCTTGCAGCTGACCCTGCTTTGAGCAGGAGGTTGGTCTAGAGAACTCCTGAGGTCCCTTCCTGCGGGAGACATGGACATGCGAACAACCAGATCGATTAAGCAATGCCGATTTTATTATGGTGGAGCAAGCCTTTTATAATGCAGGTGAAAATCACATGATACAATGACATGGTATAATTCTTTCTGATTGGACAGTTAGCTTTGCACATGCTCCTTAAGCTCTCTTCTGATTGGATGAGAACTGCCACATCGACACTGTACAAACTCCTTCTCCGTCCAGACCCACACCCTGAAGTTCTTTAACTTCCTGGGTTCTTCCTCATTCTTCCAGGGTCATTTCGTCACATCCTTGCCGACGCTAAGGCTTTACCAGCCTTGCTCATGTGCAGGATTGCTCACATGCCCATTTCCCCGCAGGAAATCCATCTGAATCCCCACACCTTCCAACCTGCATGGTCCTATAAATGCTGTCCCTGCTAGGAATTTCACACAGTGATTGTTTCTCCAAGGTTTTCATGGCTGTTGTCCTTTGCAATGGTTTAAGAAAGGGCAAACCTGTTTTTGATACAGACCATACAATTTCTGCTTATCCATTCAGTTGGATTGTGCCAAAAGGATAATTCCAAATTGGAAAAAAAAAAAATCAACTTTAACATGTTTCAATAGCCATAGTTCTTATAGTAAGTGAATATTGAGCCTTTTCAGGGATATATCAGATTTAAAAGTGTAAAAACTTTTAAAACCTGAAAACCCAAAAAACCCCCGAAACCTATTTTGTTTAAAGCATGTGATGAACTGTATTAAACACAGTAGCATGTTTTAGTTAAAACACACTGAACTTTTTTAGGGTAAGGTTTCTATCTCTGCCTCCTATGGTTGGCACATAATCCTGATTTAAAATCCATTGAGCTTACTGGAGAGGTGACTAGACTGGGTTTCATTTCTTGTAGCTATAGCAATTGAGGAGTTAGTACTTAAGATATTTGTCTAAGATCCTTTGATAACAACAGGAGAGATGAATGCTTCTAGCCAATGATTCATCCCATCCCAAAATAAATGCCTAAAAGAGGTAAAATGACTCATTTACTGACAAGATTTGCCTCGCCTTTTTTCTTTGTTCTATAGCGACCATAGAAGGAATGCAGGCAGCAATGCATAGAGAACAAATTGATATGTCCTCTTTTTTGGCATTGCTTAGCTTTAAATAATGATCTACAGGACAGCTGTATAGTGAAATCCCACTGTATTTGAGATATAGGAAAATCCTACTGTATTTGTTTGTAAATTCAGGTGATGCTATTTTATTTGATGTTCTGTGCAGCAATCAAAGTTACTTTATTGGAAAAATTGTTAGCCTTGTGTTACTATCTGGAAAGGGATAGCGGGAGAGCATAAAACTGCACCTCAGTCAACCAGAACAGCAGCAAAACAGAAAGCAGCTAATTTTATGAAATGTACATTTTGGTCTTTTCTACTGAAATATTTTGGGGGAAAACTCAATATGGTAAGTGTTGTATGCAACTGAATGATTGGTGAGATAAATTTTGAATTAATACAATATTCCTGGCTTACATGAACACTTAACTGAATCTTCATATTCCATGATAGGCAAAGGAATGAACACACCTTAATACAGTCTTTTACTTGAAAGGTTTAGTGATAACAAATGGAATTTTGAAGTCTTTTATAGAAGTGTGACACACATTAAACATCAAACCCTCCTGTTGCAGATTACTTGATCTGGCATTTAAGGACTGGGATTGGTCATTTGATGATGTTGATGATATTGATGGTGATGATGATGACGATGTTTTTGATTTCTGAAGAAGTATAAGGGGTAAATCTAAATAGAGAGGAATGGATTTGTTTGCCTTTGAATACAGCATGCTATGTTGGATTTTGTTTCTCAAAGCCGAGAAAATACAAGATCTCATTTTAATATTTTAAACAGTAAAAATGAGATTCTGTTCATGATGTTGATGAATTTTTAGAGGAGTCATTTTCATTAAAATGAAGTTGTTGCCTTTGTCGGTGTTTTTATTTTTCTAATTTTAGATCTTTTTTCAAAATTCATGTCTGCCTGCCTGAAAAAAAAATACTGCTGTTGTCAGAGTAGTTGCTCATCTATAGTGCTAATATTGCTAACCTTTGCAGATAATTTTTGAATGCTAAAAGGGAGATTGTAGCAGTTGGATGTTTAGCTGAAATAGAATTGATATTTACAAATACTTTTCATTTTTGAGCTTTTAATATAAACTGACTGGTCTATGGCTAGCAGACATGAAATCACCAGAGTTCTGCATTTTGCTTTTCTACCTGTGTTATGAAGTGAATTTGACTTGGCTTTCCTTTGCAGTGTGCTTTTTGGGTACCTAACCATGCATTTGAAAACTACGTAAACAAATGGGCTTTGCAGCTTCTGTGATACGGTTTTCTTGACTGCTTTACAAAAGATACGGCCGTTTTATTGATCTAATTTGTCCTATGGCTTACTTAAATATGCAGTGCAAATGTACTGGAAATAGTGATAACTATTTTATAGTTCTCAACGTTTAATCATTTTACATGTTGATGAAGTGTTATTTTTACACAGAAAAACTGCATAAATGTTAAACTCCTAAGAATTCCTTTAAATAGTATGTAAGGTGTGCCTCAGCCTTATAAAGGAATGGGCGATGACAGCAACACTAGGGCTGTACCTCAGCTGTGTACTCAATTAACTGAGATGCCACCTCTTGTCGAATTTAACTGGCTTAGTGTTTACAGTAACAAGCATTATGTTAATTAAATATATGCATCTTTATGTATTAAAAGCTTACAGTTTACTAATCTTTTAGAAGTGACTGTTACATTGTGCAATTTTACTTTACCCTCATATATTACAAGGGGGTTTAATTGATTTGGGATCATAATGCGTAAGGATGTACTATACTTAAGTAAGGATGCTGTTGAATGCAAAGGAATGACATTTCTTCTAAGTATGCTGATGAGCCCATCTTAAATGAAGACTTTGAGGAAGTGTATTTTTGTCAGATTTACATTTGCTGCATTTACTGACCAAACTTCCTGCTTCTTTTTCAGCTAACTGCTTTCCGTGAATGCAGACACAATTCGAGGTGATAATTTTCTTCCCGTTACGGCAAGACTGAAACATATCCCAAAATATATTAAAAATATATATTTTCCTGAGAGATTGTGCTATATATATCAGAGGTTTACATTTTTGCTGCAATATAAATTACTAATCTCTGAGGGTTTTCCTGTATTCCCCTGAGTGACTGATCAAATGAGGAATGGTTGGTAAATAGTAAAAGGATGTTAGGTAATCTTTTAAACTCTGTTCCACAAAAGCTTTCTTGGCAAGACACATACACTACATTTCATAAAAGGATCGAGAAGAATGACTATTAAAATGGAAGAAACTGACTTTTCAGCTTTCATAAAGATGCCACCAGCATGCCCGCAAAAACAGGAGGAAGATCCACCATAGTGATATAGACTGCATCTGTAAGAAGTGACCATTATACTGTGTATATATATTGTACTGTAATACTGCAAGAGGGTTTTAAAAATCTTTCCACTTTATTTTTTTATGCTTATTAATCAGATACCGTTACTTATTGCAGTTGCAACTATGCACTTGTATAAAGCCATAATGTTGAAGTTTATATCATTCATACACGTCTATCAAAAGCTGCATGTCAGTGTTCAGCAGCTAGTATAAGTTTGAAGTATATGCTAGTTTCAGCTACGTCATCATGGGCAGTCCTGTTTTATCTGTCTAATTGCCTTAATTTAATTTTTTTCAAGTTTTTTGCCCATTCTCTCTATTTAAGGAAAAAAGAAGGTTTACCAGCTCTTAGGATGCAATTTTGCTTTGTGGCAGAAAAAATAGTGCACTATTTTTACACCTAGTAAGTATATCAATGTCAGCCTACTTTGAATGTATATCAACTGGTTTTAAGGGTGGAGAAGCGTTGGTTACAGAAACAATGTCTGATACCATTGGAATTACTAGACCATTTGCTTGTACATGTAACTGCTCATTCAGCCCTTTTTACAAACCTCAATATTAGTTATTGACTTATATTAACCCTCTTTAAGTGCTATGAAACTTCATTTTGCCTTGTTTTTTGCATACTCTCCTAGATGTGTGTTTTATTTCTGGGAAAAAAAAAAGAATCTGTGACTATTTTTACATTTCACAAAACAATATCCAAGGACTGTCACAATCTAAGAAAAGTAAAACATACTGTAGATGTATTTTAAAATTTTAAATCTGGTTCTCTAGCACATAGCTGTAGGCATAGATAAATATTTCAGTAGTGTGTTTTGAGAACTGATAGCTGGGAAGAAAGGGCCTCAGAGGCACTTAATCTGACTTTTTTTTAACTTGGACTTGTACAAAAAATATAATTTATGTGGGCTCATTCATGATGTGTTCATAATTATCCCAGAAAATGCATGTTTTATACAACTACAGTATGCGATGTTAAACATATTGACAGTAAAAAATGTAGTCTCCTATTTGGTCTCTTTATATATATAAATATATATATATATTTAAAATATATATATATATAAAATATTGTGTGGGAGTGCAGTAATTTAAAATATGATCTAACACTTCAATGAAGGAGGACATTTCACTTTAAAATTTTGTTTGTTTGTTTTTGTTTTTTAAAGAGTGTTGAAATGTTTGGAAGGATAGGACCATGATTTATTTAACACTATCATGAAAGGTGGACTTGGAAACACTGAAATACTGAAAATTAATAAATATATTTACATTTTGTAACCTCTTCTACAGTTCAGCTTAACAGAGCCAGAATGTATTCCGTCTTCTATTTATGCACTCGCAAAGTAAAATGTGGTTTGTGAGTTCTTAAATTCAAAACTAAAACTTTCATATCATTTCTGTTAGGTATTATAACCCAGCACACAGCTACAGTGTTTTTTCCCTGCTTGTTTTGATTTACAGAAGTACGGTATATTTTTAGGTAATGCAGATTTGCATAGAGTACAACATTAAAAAATGTATACAGTAAAACTGTTTCCATTCACTGAATGCATAAATATTTTATATATATATAAAAAAAATGTTACATTGTGGGAAGTTCTATCCTTTTCTGAATTGGAGAATATTATATATATATTTTTAAATAAACTATTTGAGTAAGGTAAAATAGTTCCTGAACTTGAGAAGCTGATAATTAATTGAAATATTTAAATATATAGCCAACTACTGCGGCAGATATGGGAAAGGCAAGGGTTGCTCAAAAGGAAGCCAAGCAAAGGCTGTGTGCGGAGGAAGCATGGGCTTCGAGGGCGCTGTTTTGGCAGGCCACCAGGTGCTGGGCCTGGATCTGTTGCACTTACTCTCCTTGGCTTGCCCTCACTGTGAATCCCTGGGGCTCCATTAAGCCTGACATTTTAGGAAATGTACTGTATTAGAGTATTTACTAGCCACAGTTTATACATTCTATACTTGTACAAATAGTTATTAGCCATACATGCAGCAGGCTGTATTGAGATGGTATCGTAGGATGATACGGGCTGATAAGGAGCACTGGAGGTCCTCACAGCAGGGCTGGCTCCGCACAGGTTCCTCAAGGCTTTTGAGGTGTCAGTGCCCCTAGGACTGGAAGTATCATAGCATTCATCAGTTCTCCTTCATGCAGTTTGTTGCAGAACAAAGGAGCATCCTGGGCTGTGTTGAGCTGCATTGTGATGATCATTTGGCCAGTGCTATGATGTGCACAAAGCTTGTTTGGTACCCAGGACACAAAAGGCAAGGCTGCTTTTCTGTTCTTCTCACTTCTGCTTCAGACAGCTTCCATCTGCTGATCTATGGAATGCAAAGAACATTTAAACATTAGTTCCTGGAGATTGTGTTGTTACCTTATTGTCCAGTGGTAACCTTTTAAAATTTTTGAGAGAAGAACTGAGGAATATTGGTCTTAAAGTCACTGATGTTTAAACACTTTATTTTTGTCACGGGGCTGTCCCAGCAAACAGGACGTATTTATGGCCTGGATGACTTTATCTATAGAAATTCTTGCATTGCAAGTCCTTTTGTTTCACAAGAGTAAACAAATAGCATAGCCAAGCTGCAGATTAACCTTCTGGAAAAATCAGGGGTCAAACTTGGAGCGAGAAGCTCAAGACACTTGTAGGGAAGTTGCTCTTTGGTTCCCATCCAGGAGCTCACCAGCACAGAGGCTGAACAGGAAGACCCCATCAGAGTTAACGTGTCAGTTGTCACAAAGACCTTTCTGCAAGGAGATTTCCACTTCTGTCCTAGTTGTGTACTGCAGTTTCCTGCTTCTAGTGGTTCCTGCCAAAGCTCAACTCCTCACAGCGCTGCCAGCAATCCAGCACCAAGTCTGCAAACTGAAGGAAGCATTGTGGTTCTTGTGCTTCATGGTTGATGCTGTAACCAAAACGTGACATGGACAATAGTACCACGTAGGACTTGGAAACGTGCAAAAGGCACAGGTATCTTGGCAGTCAGTGACAGTGGCCAAATTTAAAACATCACTGAAGTTTCACTGCAAGTGTCTAAATCTCTTACTACCTCTGTTGAAGACGCTGAACCCCCTGTATTTTTGACAGGCATTCAGTGACTCTCTGAAGTCACCACAGCCAGGAAAGCTGCTGCTAGAAATTAAATGCTTTCTCTCTTTAGTTTCTCAGGCAGTGCTGGATGATCATTACCAATTTGAGCATTCATGTTTATAATCTTACATGTATTAGTTTCCCACCTAGCTTTGTGAGAATCATCTGTGGAAGAAGATTTATATATCGTGGTCTCACCCATCCTGTGCTTGTGAGGTCGTATTTGGGATGCTGCTGTGAAAAGGGGGAACTTATATGAGAAAAATTTTCTTACCTGCATTGCTCTTACAAACCCTTACCACCTCCTTATTCCATTTCTAAGGCAGGAGAAACAGCAGTCCATGGTCCAGTTCAGGGAATTGGAGTATTTCAGTCTTCTCCACATTCCTGGATAGTTTTCCTTGGCATTTGTGTTTAAAATGGTGATTCATTTATTTTTTCATAGAATCATAGAATATCTGGAGTTGGAAGAGACCCATAAGGATCATTAAGTCCAAGTCCCTGCTGCTTGCAGGACTGCCTAAAACTAAACCATACAACAAAGAGCATCATCCAGATGCTCCTTGAATTCTGACAGGCTTGGTGCCTTGTCAGTGATCTTCAGAATAGTTTATGGACCATCATCTCTGCATATACTACACTTTAAATTGAAAACATTATTTGTTATTTTTTAAGATGATCCTATAAAGCACTTAGGGGATTATGGGGTTTTGCCTACTGCTTTGAAGTATCCCTCATGAGAGTGGGAAGGAGTTTTATTTTGGATTTCCATAAAAGATGTTGATGGAGTGGTTCTGAAACTAATTTGTGTTCTTTGCTGAACTTGCCTATAAAGTGGACAATGATGTACTCCGACATGCTCAGCTGAGAAATGACACAAGTCTACTGAGAAGTGTGTGGCAGAAAAGAACACTGTGTCTGAACACATAGAATCTAGTTCTTCCCAAAACCTACTGCAGTGAATGGAAAAGCTCATTGTAAAACCATAGCTCCAAGAAGTGGGGACTCAGAGGAACTGTGATTTATTAGCACAGGGGTACTAATTACCAGGCCTTGTTATGAAGATTGGGGCTTTGTAGGCAGGAAGCAGTGTTTTCAAGGGTAAGAAAGTCAAGTTACTACCTGATACTTGCTACTGCAAGTGTGAAGCTAGATTTGACCACTGCTGCTTTTGCTCCAGTAATCTTGGAGAAGCATAAGGATTAAAGGGATCTTTCAAAAGGGAAGTCATGGTGAAAAGTAGCAAAATTACAAAGTTATAAGTGTACGTAGTCCTGCATACCTCAAAGAAATCTGGAAAGACACATTCACCCTGAAAAGAAAGGGCAGTGTGTGCAGCAATTGCATGTCCCTGCAGCCCTTTTCAGGTTGCTTGGAGGACCTATGCAGAAATGCTTTCACAGCCAAGGCAACTGCATGTGATGCTTCAGTGATACCACCCCATTTTGAGGTCTAGGCCTTCAACATTTGTTCAGAGATGTGAGCCTACTTGTATGTGTAGTATTCTGTTACCATGTCCCAGTGTGCCTCTTGGGTCCTCCAGTTCTTGTCTTTTGTCAGCCACCCTTGCTAGCTCTTTGGGATGTTTTTTTGCCCAGGATGCTGTTGCACCCCTTGGTAAGCATGCCAACTCAACAAGAAGTACATCAGGCTTGTGGGATGACTTCCACTCATCCTCTTCTCCTTTGGCTTGCCAACTCTTGCACTGAATTGCCATGTTAGCAATGTATCTAGGATATGTGCTACTTTTTATTAACGAGTGAATTGGAAAATTTTTTTTTGAGGCATCTAAAATATTGAATACCTTAACTGGTTTAAGGCTGAAGGAGCCAGGAACGCCACTGTCTGAACCGTTTTTCACATTCGCTGGCCCTAGTGTCATTTCTTACCTCAACTGTGTTCCATTTTTTGAATAGGCTCTCTAAGCTGATCTTGTAGCTAGGGGCAGGTCTGGCTGCAGCTTCAGGGCTTGCATCTGCTTGCTGGATCCCGTGACCTCATATGCCTGTGTGATGTTGTCCAGCACATTACAATCCCCATGTACTGGGGGCCAACTGAGATTCAATAGGATCTGTGTAGCCACTTGTCTGCTCTGGAGCGATGGAAGGGTTTGATAAATACAGTAAGGAATCTCCCATATGTGCTTCATATACCGCTCAGAGCTACAGCAATGGTAGTTTTATTACTGGGAAGGCATATGTGCAAGTGTAAAACAACCATCAGCACTGAGAAAGGAAAATATCTTTCAGCTCAGAGAGACCATGAGGACTGTACGTCATGCTGACTGCATTTCAAGGAACACAAAATCACTCAAGTCACTGTCTTGGAAGTCAGCTCAGTGGAATATGTATGAAGTCAGTTGCTCAAAGGTGAAAGAATTTCTTTACAGTAATTGGGTAACTTTAAAATACGCTTTACACAAGTTCAATTTGTACTTCTTTAGACTCCTGATTTACATGACGGGGACACCGAGGCACAGGAAGCGTGTTCTTCCATTTATGCTTTTCATATCGTACGAGATAGGTCCGCATCTTGCTACTGCTGGCCAAAGCCTCCAAGTTCAGAAGCAGGAACTGTATATCCCAGAGTAGGCATGTTGATTCACAGTTGATTCACAATTACAATAAGGTGGCAAGTAGGATTTATTTTCAGCATGGAATCATGTTACTATTCATTTTGAATCATAATCATTATTAGCTAACTTTTCTTGTCACATTTTAGGCTGGTGCAGGTTCTGTCATTTAAATTAGTTTCCAGAATATTTGACAGATAAAACAAGATGTCTTGTTTTGACCTCTTAAAGCTCCCTTCCTGTGAGTCAAGAATACCACATACAATACAGAAGTACTCGTTTAGGCCACTGACAATTTAAGACAGTTATGAGCTGAAATAATGAAACAAAACAGGGCATGAACAAAATTATAACAATTATTTCAATTGTGCTTTAGGTATCCCCAATTAAATTTCATCAAGAGTATCACGTAGTGTAAAAAACCTCTTACATTACCCCTGGTCCAAAGACTGGATTATTTTCCAAGGCAGAGCTGGTGCTTGCCACAAGCCGCTTTCAAGGTAGAATGGAATAGTTAACGTCTTTAACTTGAAGAGGTCTATACGTCTGTCTTGCCATCGGGCAGGAAACACCTGAGGTCCATGAGGACTCAGGTCTGTCAGACTGCCAAGGTCTTGCAACTGGATCCAGCACAGGTGATGAGCTGGCAGGTTCTTACGGTGATGTTTACTGTGGCTCCCAGACACATACTTGACATCAAGATCCATCATTCTGATAACTCTCTAAGTATCTTGGAGAACTCTAGCTCAAAATTAAGCAAATTAAATTCAGTACAAACCAAGAATTCAGTAACATCCTGTATTTCATGTTCATAACTGAAATTTCATGTTCTGCTTCATACATAAATATGAATCTCAAGTATCGAAGAATCTGGAAGGGAATAGAATAAACCAGCCTGAAAAGAATTAGTAGGGAAGTAATTATCATTTATCATCACATGGCTGGGAAACTACCTCATTTTGAGTTGATCTCCACATCTGTGTAGCTTTTCATTTATAATAGTTCTTCCTGTGGGCTCTGAGGTGTTATTTCCTCCCCCTCCCCCCCCCCGCCCTATTGCATATGTCTTTAAATGGATAATGATTGTTTGGTGGAGGAAGACTAATTTTACCTCATTTAAAGGAGTGAATGAAGGCTTTCTACAAGTTGTAAGCTGTTTGGGTCCTTTTAGCTAATAGTGAATTACTTTCTCCAAAGAGTCAAACTGCTCTAAAATCCAGCTGCTGAGCTCCAGCGGGTGAGGTGTGTGTCTGCCTCCCCACCCCACGCCTTTCTCTCCTATGTTTTAATAGATCAGATGAGCAGAACCAGGTTAGGGAGCAGCTACATGCACAACGTAAGGCAGCAGAAGAGGCTCAGGGGTGAGACAGGGACTTCTGCACAGTCCAAGCAATAACATCTTCTGCTGTATCAGAGTAACACAAAGGAACACATCAATGCCTACGTAGTTGTACTCTGCACAAAATGCGAAGCGTTACAGAGGCCCATAGGGTGGGGACGACGATGGGTTTGCATTTGTGTACGATGTTCCTGTTTGCTGAGGACAGTTCAGAAATAGGCTTTTGGGAAAAGTAAATTACACCCATCTTGCACTGTCTACATCCTCACTTTCAGACCTACAACCTGCTGTCTCTGGAATTGTGTCCTCATTTCTTTTTTTTGATAGTAGATCTCCTGTTTTCTCTTTCATACTGTTAAACTGAGCTTTGTGGCTAAGTGCAGCTTGTAGCATATCGGTTACCAAATGCAGAGTCATAGTTCATCATAGCCATAGCTGGAGATACTTGGGGTTATTCAGTGGACTCTACGAGAATTCAGATCTTGTCTTTTCACAGGCGAGAATACTCATACTTTTTGAAAGCCCTGACAGCACCCCAACTTTATCAGCCAGACAGGAAGGGCTGTGTTACCTATGAGCATCCTGTGAACTGGTACAACTGGACACTGAGTGCGTAATTCCGCACTTAGGCAGGATCAGTGGATGGAGACATACTGCTTCCAGCCCTATGGATAAAAGTTGCTTGCTGGCTTACACACATGGGAATAAATCCAAGACGCATTACGCAGCCAACAGCTTGCGTCCGCCCTGGTACTGCTGAATGACAAGTTTAACAAGATTCATCCACCCTGTGTATCTTGTCTAAAGCTATTGCCTTTAATCCAGCTACTGAGAAGATTATGGTTTACATACTGGAAAACCACAGGGTCTGTGCTATCGTGGGGCTTGCCCAGGACTTGAGCATACGTCTGTCTTATGCAAGTGAAATAAATTGTTCTCTGGGGGGAGAAAAAGGTGTGTAAAACTATTTACTGCTACCTACTCATTTGTTCCTATCTCTTGCAGCTTGAATGAGAACTCGTAGTCCAGCTTTCCAAGTCCACAAAATTACTTTACCTTAAACTTGTGAATTACCCAGCTTTGTTTTCCTTAGTCTCTTTCTTTCCACAGGTTTCTAAGACAATTTATTTGAAATATGTTAAGTAACCTGTAAAGAACTTTTCTTAAATGCATTTTCTGTGTTTTATAATGAAAAAAACCAACTTGAAGTGCTGATCCTCAAACCGAAAATGGAACGTCTTCGTTTTGCTGCAGCATCACTCAGGACTATGAAAGATGTCCATAACAGAGAGGGTTTGGACTCTACACAAATCTTTCTCTATCAAGAAGAGGATTTAATTAAAAAAATGAGATGAGGTGTGTTTTTTTCCTTTTAAGATGCTAGAGCTCTTTAGCATTTTACAGGTTAATACACAGCCTGATGCTTCAAATATTAAGGTGAAAGCTGCCCATTATGACCTGTAATGAGTATTTAATTTTTTCTCCATATATGGAAACAGAATAAAAAATTAAATGTAATGAAAATTAACTGTAAGAATGACATTAATCAATCATGAATAATAGTATTTATTAATATGACCTGGAAAATGTATCACGCCCCCTGCCACCATTTATACCACTTCAGAAACAGCATGTTTACAGTTACTCTCTCAACCAACAGAGAAACATTTATACATTTTATTAAAGCAGTAAAAAATCCTAATCTTTGAACTTGCTCTCAATAATGTGAGATACATGAAATCTTATGTCCACAGACATACCTCTTCCCACCCCTTCCCGCACTAAAATCAGAGTTTACAAAGCAGCTGTGTTTTCTGATGGTGAAGGTCTCAGTCTGACTGCTGAGCGTACACCGGCGGAAACATCTGCTTTTGCAGATCCCGCTCTTCCACAAGAGTCCAATGATTTAGCACATTGCAAGGAAAACCTGCCTCAAATGTTGTCAATGCAGTCTTCCCATAGTTTTCAAGGGTGTCAGAACCAAGGGTGCCTTGGTTTTAGCAGTGATACTGTAAGAACTCTTGAAAGGGCGTCTCTTTTCATTTTGGAGAACGTAATGAGAATTGAAGGCAAGCTATATGATTACTTCTGTAACTTCTGGGTGGAAAGGCATTACTTCCAAAAGCAAAATCCCTCGCTAATAGTTCACAAGAATATCCTTTTCCCTTTTTGATACACTTACTACAAACTGGAGTCTCCAAAGCAGAAATTTAAGTGAAGTCTTTATGTTCTTCAGCACACTTAGCACTGACAGGCTAAAAACTAACAAAGCACAGAGCGGTATCACCACAAACTGATAACCATTTGAGATGAGTCTGCTGTGACGCCCCAAGCTGTACATGTAAACAGTCACTGTCGGTAGGGATTCCATTTGGGGAGTCTGGGTGTCAGTTCAGGAACTTTGGTCAGAGTTTCATTGATTCCTATATATTGTAGTCTCTGCTGCTCCCAAAACAGTGTGTTCAGTGAATGAGAGCTCGGGTTGAAAAAGAAGAATTCATAGTGGAGTTTTTGCTCTTATTCTAATAAAAACCAGGTATATTGAAAGTGGCCATGGGTATCCTGTATCAGCTGTATAAACTGTACTATTTAAGTGTTGCATGTAAGCACTACAATCCCAGCTGGATTTGTGACTTAGTAAAACACATTTAGAACCTCATTTTGGATTGGGCCTTGACTCCCAATTTTCTTCATCCTAAAATACACAGTTAATGTCTAACTGATTGAGTTGCTTGCAAGAAGATGACAAACATCTGTTGTTTTTCAAACTCACAGCAGATGCAGAAAGATGAGTTGATATGTTGGTGCAAAATTGCTCTTGTATAATTGAAGAAAATTTCTTATATGTAACCAAAAAGTACTGAAGTGATACGATAATATATAAACATCTAAATATGAAATACCTTGTTCATTTAGTAAAAAAAGTCCAGAGAAAATGTGATACCAGTGAAACTTGTCTTAAATGACCAATAAAAATATGCTGCTTAAATGAAGTATCTTATCAGAATTATTTCTAAGAGAAAATAAGCATGACTCTACTAATTATGCTTAGGGATAAATACTAAGCTTAAGAGAAAGAGAGCTCCTCAACATTTGTTTTGTTGTTTAAGCTTAATTATATCAGGGTTTTTTGATGGTAACTATGTTATGTGCTGATGAGTGTCTTCTAATCAGTCTTTTTAGTTTTCCTGTAGTGCAGGATAGTGGCTGTGACCCAAATATTGAGAATGAGCATGATTATGAAACGGATGAGAACTAAAAGGGAAAAAAAAATCTTGTAAGCATAAATTGAAAAGAATCAACTGCTGTCATTTTCAGAAGACACAATGTTTTATAAACCTTCACTGGTGTACAAACAGGCTGGTTCCCATTCTGCAACGCTTTTCAGTCAATTAGTTTAATTACCATGTTCAGAAACCCAGACGTTCTCAAAGTAAATATAGCAGTGAAGAGCATTTAGCACTTGCAAGTGATGCCTTAAAATAATACAGCACAGTGCCTTTAATTCCTTTGTGACAAAACCAGGAGAACAGTACAAGTTTGAATAACCTCATACAAATTTATATTTACACCTAAAATTAAACTCAGGAGCCACAGCTCACGTGTCCTTTATAATCGCGTGTGTTGTTTATAATAAAAGAATTATTCTCTACTGCCATCTGTTAAGTTTAGACTTCGGGGAGACAGGAAATACTTGTATCTGTCAGATTTTAATGAGAGGAAATCTGACAACTGAGAAAAAAATCAGTTTTTCAGTTTCCTAATTAACTTTCAGATTTTTTTAAAACCAAAATAAGCATAGTATACCTGGTGAGACCACAATGGGAAGTAGAGGTATATCTAATATCTATCTGGTAATTGCAATACCAATACCAAATATTCACAGAAATGTACACAAAACTTTGTTTCAGAAATATGTGGTATTTGACAGTTTCATGATGTGTATGAAACTAAGATGAACATGCCAAAGTGTTCAGTGTTAGAACTGGAAACATTTTCCATTAGAGCAGCGCAGTATCAATGTTTGCTGCCATCTCTTCCATGTTCCAAAGTGTATTGTGCTGTATTTTAAAAAGCAGCTTTACCCAGAGCCAGCTTTACTTTCAAGAGCCAGCTTTGTACTTTCATGGTGTTTTTCTCCCATCCTTCCTCCCCTCAATATACCTGTCTCACTTCTGATCAGCGTAAGTGTGTAACTGTGGGTGAACCGGACTCAATAACTGACCCAGACTATATTTCTATATGCACATTATGCCAATTTTTTGGTGATCCAGTTAACCACATGGCTCCAAAACGCACTCTGGCAAAGAGAAAGCAGCAAGCGCGGAGGTGAAAATAAGTGATTGAAAAGGGGACTTCCTTTTCCAATGAAAGAGCCACTTGAACTGCTTGTAAAACTAGATCCTAATTGTGCTGCAGGGGGCTGCTTAAAAAAAAAGAAAATCCATTCACGATTCTGATGAAATACCAGTTCTGAACTAGAACAAGGAACCACCAAATACAGTACAATGTGATTTTGTTACTGTTCTTATATCCACAAAGTCTTGATTTCAAGCCATTTCTTGAAAAATCTGCTGCACTCCTTAGCTCTTTCAGTTTTGTCAGGATGGTAAGAAGCTGTTAAATAAATTTGCTTTATAATGAAATCAGCTGCAAAATACATATTTTAAGCCAGTTTTTTGTGAGCTTCTTCCCAGCCTACCATTTCATTTTCAGCCTGCCATAAACTTTCTAAATGTTGTGCCTAAAACTATTCATATACTAAGCTGAACTTTAGTTTTCTAGAAGAATTTTTTAATGCACAAACCCCACAAAAGGAAACACATTATTTGAAAAGCTATCGCTCAATTATTACAAATTTTTTAAAGTTGTATTTTACTAAATTTCATTTATGTATTTAAATACTAAAGATTTTTAATGCTTTATTCTACTGTTTTCATAATTAAGTTAATTTTGTAGTGCTTTTGCCTTTTGAAAAAAATAATGGCTTTTGGACCACTTGTCACCACGTGGTAAGCGTAAGCAGGTTTTTTTGTTTTCTCCAGGTAATTTGTAATCCTGTGCTACTTTTTTAGCAGTAACTCCTTCCGTCAGTGTGCTAACCCGCCAGTTTCATGGTTTGTTCTCCTGAGACCAGATAACTGCTTTCAAAAAACAGCTAAAAACCACCATGGCAGCTGTTATCTTGGAAAAGCAGGCAGTTCCATGCTTTACTCACCTGCGACATCATTCGTAGTCACTACAGTTGTAAATATTCTTGCTGTAAATTGAATGAATCCTGATTAGCAGACTAGATACAACATGTTTATACCTTCAAAAAATTATATCTATTTTTCAATAGACAAAATATACGTTGTATAGACATTCCCACTCTTCACTATTTTAGCTTCAGAGATCAAGCTCTCAAAGCTGAGTGACACTGTATTAAAGGTCTTTTTTAATAAGGAAATCACTGATAGAATTTTTTATCTGTATCTATCTATCTCACTAGATTGGATGTGGTCAGAGTTTACTGCTTCTCCTTCTGTTCAGCCTCCTCCTTCAGTAGTTGATACTGAGCTACACCCACAATCGAGTTAGCATGACTTAACCACTGTGAATGTTCACATGCATGCTTTTAGGCTTCTGCAAATATGAGGAATTCAGCTTTCCTTCCCACAACAAATCTAAACATTAATTATTTCACATTTGCAGCAGACTAAAACCATTACAAAATTTATTGCCATTGTTCAACGAATGTACCACAACTTCTAATTATTGACTTAAAAACATTTGTTTCATGGGGAAATAGATCCAGCATCACTGTTTTACAGCAAGAGTATTTTAAACAAGTTTTGTTAATGTGACAAAGGCACTCCTGACAAATAGCTGTTTGAAGAAGTGTTCATGCAGACCACAAGGTAATTAACACATGAACTTCGCAAATCACTGTTCTTGGTACGTTCTTAAATTCTCCTCTGTTGAGAAATGTATTTATATGTAGTCATAGAGCTAAAGGTATTTAGCATGAAGTGTGTATTTATTTGTAGACGACTTTTCAGAATCAGAGTTGCCTGATTGTCTAACTCAAAATTTAGCACCTTTTCATGCTGGACCACTAGTAATTTTATTAAATCCTAGAACATGGAAATCTTTTCTTTGTAAAGACACTCTTTCAGTTATTTCAACTGTATCAGGTGACCTTGGCCATATTTGCATGTTTTCTAAGTCAAAGTGTCATTGTGACTGAGCTGGTGTCAATGATAAAACTTGATTTCAAGAGACTGCGTCGTATCCGAGTCTCAGAAGTTGGCACTAAGGGAAACTACATTAGGCAAGATTCTTACCTGCTATGATGGAGTAAAGACCTAGTGAAAGAGGCATTAGGAGGAGATACGGCTTTAAAAAATCAAAACTCAGTGCTTCACACCAAGTTGCCCATAGCTTACTTGCGCAGGTATATGCAGACATACTCCAGGTCAAGGCGCTCACTTGTCCGGAATCTTTTGTCTGCCAGAGACACCGCAGCTGAGCCAGCTTACTGGCCGCACTGATGAACGTGCACAAATTCTGAAAAGCAGGTAAAAAAAGAGAAAGAACCTCTGCCATTGTATTATCTGAGTGTTTAGTTTATGGCTGTTAGTATGTAACTTACTAAAAAGCAGGACTTGCTTTTTCCTTTAGAATAAAACAACAAAACAAACCAAAACTTTTTCGGTGTTTGGCAACCCAAGCATTTCAGCTTCTTACTAAGGAACCATGAAGCAAAAAACTGAAGTTGCCAGAAGCAAGGCACTGATTTCTGAGGTACTGCCCAGAAAAAAGCTCGAAGAGCACAATTGCTACTGCTGTTGGCAAATGCTTGATAGAAGCAAATACAGTAAGAAGCAAAGAAAAAAAAAGCCTCTCGACCTGCTACATAAAACTGTTTATGAAAGTTAGCTAAAATGAGACTGATCTAGTCTAAACAGCAAGGTTGATTCAGACCATCTGTTACCATTATGTCTGGCAAACTAAACCATAAAAGAATGAGAAAACTGACAAGAATGTGTAGAAAATGAGTCCAATTGGTGGGAAAAAATAATGAAGGGAATGGACTATTCACTCTGTCATCCTTTTAAGGGGGGGTTTTCCAAAGGCAGCGGGTAGAGGGGACCTCCACAGGGGTCTCTGTGCCATGCCCGGATTTCCTGTGCAAGTAAGGATTGGTATTATGCTTAGAAGCTTTTATCCCCATTTGTATCACCTTTGGTATTAGCAACTCCAGTTCATCTCAATTAAATTTTAACTTTCTCTCTTCTTGTAAAAAGACCATCTTTAACCTGCATAGGGCATTATCAGATGATATTTTTCTTGCAAAATTCTAGGACTAAAGGGAAAAAAGATCTTGTGAAATACTGAACATTCCCTATTTCAAATGCTTTAACCGATGCTCTATTCTTTTTCTCTCATGTTAAAGGTTTATCAGTGGGGATTATGGCATTAGGACTAAAGAGGAGATCTTTTTTCAACATCTTAAACCTTTGCTAGTTTTAATTAAGGCACCACAATTAACAACTTTACCTCTGAACAATTTTTTTTTTCATCGAGTCTCTATTGCCAGTGCTATGTTTTCCAGCTACTCACAGAAGTGAAACAGCAGTATTTGAAAACTGGGTTTGTTCTGAAAGCTAACCGAAATGATTAATTCTTACAAGGACAAATACAAGGAGATATTTCACTAATCAAGATGTCCAGAAAAATAGTTATTTCATATGTGGACCTAATTTCAAATAATCACACAGCACTTACCATGGCCAGGTCTATTATCCACTTCCGCAGTGTTAGCATGTACCAGCCCCCCCAAAATCTTACATTATGTTAAGTTTCATAACACTGAAAATTCTAGGATACCAAAGCTCTTGAAACTGCCTGGGGAATTAGATTTTTTTAAGCATCTGGAAATAATCTTATTGAAACTTTAAAACAGACTAGACAATCTAGATAAAACATTAACCACTGGTTGAAACACTAAGCATTCCTATTTTTCACACTGTCTTTGGCTGAGCAGTTTCTCAAGATCTGCTCCAAAGCACAAGATTTAAGCCCAAGTCCTATTTTTTTTTTTTGAAAAAACAAACTCTGCTGTGTTCTTCAATCAAAGAAAAAAGATTCATCATTTCCACCCTGTATCTCTATAGTTAAGATGCAAATTAAGAATTGATCTTACTCCTTATCAGTTGTGGGCCTTCTAAAGCACAGCTACATATAAAGTTTACTTCTTAGTATAGAGATATTCTGTGATCCCAGAGATTAGCATGTGAACGTGAAATGCATGTTGAGGGGCAGCTGAAAATTATTTACAATGGTAGCACAAAACAAATGATGACATAGCTGCTATGCAAAGAACTACCAAACAAGCTACATACACCAAAATTCCCAGATTTCAAAGGATACGTGACTGCAAAGAACAAAGCTCGTTTCATGTTTCCATTGAAACGCAGAATAAACAAAAGGAGAATGACATCTGAAATAAATAAAAGATCGCTCGTCACAGAAGGGAGAGAAGGGGCCCAAATGCAATCTTTGACAGTTCCACTGGGCACCATGTCTATGGAAACTTGTTTCTTTCAGGTTTTGTTTCTCAAATTTGATTGATGTCCAAAACCCTGCAAGCTCCAAAATGAAGCTTTTCATAAAGTCTGGAGTGTTATAGTGCTTTTCTCCCATGTGGAATCACTTACACTGGTGAGGATGAACTTACACTGCAACTCCACTGTGTGTGTATTAATTAGATTTTTCTCCTCTACCTGACCATCTATTTTCATAAAATTTGTAAGAATTCAATTATATTTGAGATGTTCATTCCCTCTTCCCCCTGACTCCAGCTAGAATTGGTCAGTGGATTCATATCACTGCAGTGTTGTACCTACATGCAGAGCCTTGAAGTGCTGAATGAGCCCTGCTTTATTTCCAAATCATTACTTTAAAAAATTACCTTGTGCAATGATGATGGGGTATTCCAGGTATGTCTGCAGAGGGTAACCATAATAGATCTGGTACCTCAGAAACACAAGGAAGCTGAACAGAAAGACACAAAACAGCATGACTGCATGAAGGGACAGGACGGCTCCTTCACAACTTCCTTTTTACTGTTTGTTGTGCCAAAAGGCTCCAGATAGGTGTAGCTGTCAAACTGATCAAACCAATATGAAAACAAAGTGCAAGCCATCTAGACTACATTGTTATAAGATTGCCCAGTGTAGCTGTACTGGTCAGACTAGAGTCTGTAAGTACACCAAACAATGGCAATTCCCCTTCCTGCCATTCCACAATATAGTATCTAAAAGGAATTGAACTTTTATCACATTTTCTTTACTTTCTTCAGCTTTCATTCAAGTCCATGGGGTTAGACAGAAACTTCAAGGCTGCAGAGAAAATACAAAGGACTCTTAGGGCATAGTTTTATATAAGGAAAAATTGATGGTTTCTGGCGTAGGAAGATGGCATTAAGGAACTGCCTGCCTTGTAAGAAACTGGCTTTTATAGTATTCAGAATTTAAATATCTGAACTTCCTAGAAGTCTTATTTCTTGTAGGGTCAAATTAGACTCCTTGCCTCATGTTTCTTGTGTCACTCCTCTGTCAGGTCACTGCATGCTAATTCCACAGAACCATCCCAGTTTGCACCAGTAGCCCCAAAGATCTCTGCAGCTGCACAAATAGTCCAGGATAAATAGTCTACTAAATAAACAAACAGTCCCAATAGATGTTGCCTCCTTGCAACTCTTCCAAAATAGTTTTGCCCAGAGCAGGCGCACAATCTGCAGCGGTGTGGATACTGTGGTTATCACACAGGTGCTGAGGAGACATCTATGGCTCCTCCACACTCACCTGAGACATGACTTGCAAAGCCTTTTCAGTTCACACCAACACACATGAATGATTTTAAAATGCTACCACCGCTTTTTGGCGGGGGCTGTGGGGTAAGTTATCTTTTCAGGAACTAGAATTTAGTTCACTTACTCTGAGGAGTATTAACGGTAAACAGCAACAACAGGGGTTCAGTGCCGTGGATAAACGTGGGCGACAAAATGGCCGCAGTGGAGCCCAAGGGGATTCCTCACAGCTTGGTGCAGAAAGGTGTCTGTACACCTAAGCCTCCGCAGAGCCAGACCAGCGGGTGCCCCTAACTGAAGATGAGGCACAGGTGCATGCAGAAATCACATATCATTTTTGTGAGGTAATTTTTCTGATAAAAAGCCCTTTTTTAACTTGGTGCGGCGTGCTAGCAGCCATGAGGCTGGCTGTCCTGGCCACCTCCATCCCTCAGTTCAGCAAACAAAAACCTTTTCAAGGGATCTTCTCACATGCTTGTACCCACATTTGAACATACATACACGCAGTTTATTTAATATTTTTCAATCCATACAATCCTCTTTAAGCAAGATTTAATAAGCCTAGCCCTTGTAAGCTTATTACAGACTGACAAATCATTGGGGTTTGACATGGTTTATAATTTTCTTAAAGAATGATTATGTTTTACTTACTCAGGTGAGAGAAGCCTGTCTAACTAGTACAACTACCTGCACAACAGGGCACACAGACCATCAAATAACCTAAATACGTGGCTTAAACCCAACAGCACGGGCTGTCTCCAGCTACATGGGTGGCCCGGGTTGGTTCTGGGCACGTTAAAAAAGCCGAGTTTTCCTTTAACCAACAGCACGGAAACACTACAACAGAAAGTTCCTGCTCGGCCCCGTGAAGGCAGGACGCGGCGCCGGCACACGAGAGGCGCAGGGGAGCCGCCGGGCTCCGCGGAGGGTGACCGTGAGGGACAGAAAGGAGCGGTTTTAAAACCGAGGAGAGCAAGGGCTGCTCGCTAGCCCCTTCCAGCAGCCGCTCCGTACCCCCTCCGCCCAGACCAGCGCTGTGACGGGAGCAGCTGAGCTGCCAGCGGCTGCAGTAGAGCCCGCCCCGGCCCGCAGCCCCGCCCGCCGCTGAGGGAAGCCCCGCTGAGGCGAGGCGGTGCCGCCTCAGCCCCTGAGCTGCGCGCGCAGCACCAGCGCCCCCGGCAAAGGGGGGGGGGGGGGTGACGCTCCGTGTTGTCCCCGTGTGTCGCGTCGGGTGTTCGTCCCCCCCCGCCTTACCCCGCCAGCTCCAGCAGGACGCTGCCCACGCTGACCCCCCGCGCCGACCTGGCCGCCAGCACCGCCGCCAGCTGCGGCAGCTTGATGACGGCGCACACCGCCCAGGTGCTCCAGTGGGCCAGCTCCAGCAGTGTCGGCGCCATCCCGCTGCGCTGCGCACCCGCGGAGCCCGGAGTGGGGAACCCGCCGTGCGGTGTGGCGGGGCGGGGTGGGGCGGGGAGCCCGGCCCGGCCCCGCTGGCGCCGGGGCAGCGGTCACGGGGCGCTCGTGGCGGCCGCGCCGCCCTGGGCAGGGGCGAGCCGGGCCCGGCAGAGCCGCCGGGCGGTTTGGCAGCGCGGAGGAGGCCGGTGCGGCTGCCTCGGGAGCGCGGGTGCTTCCTGGCAGCCGCCGGCGGGGGAAGGGGCCGGTAATCCCCCCCTCCCCGTCCCCCTGCGGGCGTGTGGCCGAACGCCGTGGTGACCGGGGCAGCGGGGCGGGGGCTGCCGGGCCGCCTCCGTGCCTCTGGTTGAGGCCTACCCCCAGCTAACGCTCCTCGGGGTCGGGGCCCAGAAACGGTAAGCTCCAGGTTGAGAGCGTTGGTCCTGAAATTACTCTTTGTTACCTTAAACAAACCCCAGGAAACAGTCATCATCAGATGCTGTGTTGGTGTAAAAGGTTAGCCGCGGGTTGTGTTCACTTTGGAGTAGCGTGGGTTTGGAGCTGTAGGCTGGATTTCAGTTTTCTCCCCCAAAGTGCAGTTTCCAGTGCTACAGCTCCTGTGTTTTTTCAGATCACGCTGTCTGGATCGCTGTGGTGCCGATTCCATCAGTAGGGATGGCGTAGGTTTGACAGCGACACTTTGGTTACACAGAAAGAAAGTGAAGCAGAATTAAAAGTTCTGAATGTTGGACTTGTTGGATTATCGGAGATGGAGCAGCTTCCCCGGAACACACACCTACCCACCATACACAGTGACACACAAAAATAGTGAAGCATGGTTTTTAAAGCTTTTGTACTTACCAGCTTGTCAGAACTAAATAGGAGCAATTATCCCAGCAATATACATTTGTACTGATCACACACGTACAGAATTTTGGCTATTTCATACTTGTATATGGCCGGGACTACTCAGAGTGTCAAATCCATGCCATTAATTCAGATTTTTACCTACATCGTAATTGCTTTAACACAAGGGGTTACTCACGGGCGTAAAATTTCTTCTTTTTCATTTTAATGAAAGTTATATTTCTGTTTGACTAATAGTTCTTAACGGTTAGGTTTCAGCTGTTTTGCATTTCTCACAAATTGTTTTCTGGTTTTTTGATAATATGATTTGACAAACAGGTTTGTTGCATTCATTCCACATACATTTAGTGGTATTTTAAAACAATATTACTAATGCTTAATTTGTAAATCATGTTACTGTGTGTGTAATTCAGTCATAAAAAAAAAAGAAGCATATACATCGGAGTACATAAAATCTCACAACTCTGATGGAAATAAATACCCCCAACATGAACTTTAATTTAACAACTGTTTCTGTTAATATAATTCAACTTAATCGAAGACAATATGCTCTAAAAGAAGAAAAGAAAATTTGAAATTACCTTAAAATAATAACTATTCCAAGATTTTCTTGGTAAACTGAGTTTGCAGCCTTGTGGGAGTATTGTGTACTTGAAAAAGAGTTGAGTAACCCATCACACAAGATGAAGTTATCTCATTCAAAGTTAGGTCTGAGGTGTAGATGTGTCTGTCATTTCAGAGAATCTGAGAATAATAGAGAAATATTTAAGGTAGAAGTTGTGTATCTGCATTACTGTGTGGGTACTGATCCAACAAAATGTTGTAAAAATAATAATACACACTGCCTTGTATCCTACTAGAATAATAAAGAGTCTGAACTGTCTTCAAGCTATTTAGCAGGTCCATGAGTATATTTTCATTCAACTATTTTTAAAAAAGACACGAAATGTTTACCTTTAGTCATTATTTCAGCTTTATAAAGAGTACATGCTGGTTTGCATTGCAAGCAATCGGTTAAGCAAAATTTTTTACTGTCCTTCCCCTGTCCTGTCTGTATAATGATACCGCTCTACATCTTTACTGGCCACTTTTACTAAGTAGCAGCTTAGGGAAAGAACAGACGTCACAGTGCTGTACAGCCCTGTTCAAGGTTACAACAAAAAAAAAAAAAAAAAAAAAGAAGGAATTATTCCTGTTCTGTTTAAATGATTTAGTTTTATATCAAATCTCAGACTCTTTTACTTGGTAAATTCCAGCAGAATGCAGAACCACTTTACAGTTCAGTGAATAAATTCCTTACATTTGAATCTACAGTGCAGATTGCCTATTCTGCAGCAGATGGGCAGTGGTTTAACACTGCTGCACCTCAAATAGGAATGCAAATGTTAATTCCTGTTTAAAAAAATGGAGAAGGAAAATAATCTCTCTGTAATAATGAAAGACACAAGCCAAACCAGAATTTTTTTCTGGTAATGATATGGGTTTATCATAGCTGAGTTTTTAAGCAAAATAATGTCCTGAGTTTTGTGGTTTTGCAAGGAATGCAGAGAGTGCTCTCTTGCTCATTGTTTCCACAGCCTACCATGCTAACAGGGAACAGTTCATTTTATGGATAATTGGTGTTTCAAGGTCCAGGTTAAAATAAAGTTTCACAACTGGGGAACCTGTGAGGATGAAGACAACTCCCAAGAGATGTGTGGAGGAAGGGTGAGGGTGAACAGAGTTGGCCAGGGACAGCAGGCAGCAGGAGGCTCACTCGCTTGCCCTGAGAAAAGAGTGTGACACTGTGAACACACACAGCCCAGGAAAGAAACCAGAGGGGTTGGAAGTATGGGCACAGTTGCAGAGCTGTGACCTCCTCGGGATCACAGAGACAGGGTGGCATAGCTCATGCTGAGTGCTGTGATGGAAGGATGTAAGCTCTTCTGGAAAAGCAGGCAAGAAAATGAGTGGCAGTTGTGTTCTACACAAACAAGTGTCTCTTTGCCTGGAGCTTTCCTCCGCTTTGGAGTGAGCAACAAGCCAACTGAGATCTGAGGGGTAGGGATCAGTGGGGACACCAGCATAGGGAACACTGCTGGGGGACCTGCTGTAAATTGCCTGATCAGGAAGAGGAAGCACATGAAGCCTTAAATAACTAGAAGAAAGCTCACAATTGTAGGCCCAAGCTTCTCTGGGAATGTAAAATTGCTCTGACATCTGGAGGAGCCACCCGGCGAGGTAGAAGCAGTCCAGCCAATTTCTGTGGGGCATCAAGAACAATTTTTTTTTGACCCAGATGCTGGATTTGTTACTCAAAAACAAGGAGGAACTAGTAGGCAATGTACAGGTCGAGGACAACCTTGGCAGCAATGACAACCTTGGCAGCAATGACTCCAGGACCTTAAGATTCCAAAAGAAGTGAGGAAGACAAATAGCAGAATAAAAGATTCTGGGCTTCAGGAGAAAGGAACTGGGCTTGGTCAAGAAACCTGCCTGTCTAGGTGATGGAGCCTAAAAGAGTGAGCTAATACTCAAAGACGCCATGCTCATAGCACAAAACCAGTCTTTTCAGTGAGCTGAAATGTGAGCAGGCATGGCAGAGGAACAGCTTGGCCAAATGGGCAACACTTGCGTGAACTCAAACATCAAAAGGGAGGGTTTGAAAGGTGGAAGCTGGGATGAGCTACCCAGTCAGTACGAAAACATTGCCCAGGCATGGGGGGATGGAGTTCAGAGACCAAAGCTCGGTTGGAGTTGAAATTGGCAAAGGATATGAACAATACCAAGAAAAGTGTCCGTAGGACCTACCTAAGAACAGCATAGAAAAATCCAAGGTGCTCAGTGCCTTGTTTGTTTCAGTTTTTACTAGCAAGGTCTGCTCACAAGCCTCTGAGGTTCCCTGAGCCTAGTGGCACAGTCAGAGGGAGTGAAATACTAACCATGTTGGAGGAAGACAGAGCTGGGAACTACAGAAGCAAACTGGACAAAGACTGCTTCATGGGACCAGGTGGGATGCATTTGAGGGAGCTGAAGGAGCTGGTCTTTATTACTGCAAGGCTGCTGATCACTTAATCTTTGGAAGGTTGTGGTTATCAGAGAAGATTTCCAGATGACTGGAAAAAAACAAATCTGTCTTTTTGCAAGAAGGAGGATCCAGAGCACGATAGGCTGGTCAATCTAGCCTCAGTACCCAGGAAAATTATGGAGCAAATCCTCCATAATGGCCTCCTTCCCTTTTCAGGTGCATAAAAAACAAAATGGTGACTGGGAACAGCCAGTTTGGATTTACCAAGGGCACACTGAACCTGAATTGGCCTGGTTGCCTTCTCTGAGAGACCTGGCTTGGATGAAGGAAGAGCAGTAGATGTCATTTACCTTGACTTTAGCAAGGTCTTTGACATGGTCTCACTTAGCATCCCTATAGTGAAAGTGGGGAGATAGGCTGGATGGGAAGACTACAGGGCTGGTGGAAAACTGAGCAGCTGGGCTAAGAGAATACTGGTTAGCAGACTGACATCCAGTGGGTCACCAAATTGTGAGTGGTGATTCTCAGAGGCTGATACTGGGGCCAATACTGTTTTAAGTTTTGCATTAACAACCTGGCCGAGGGGTGGAGTGTGTTCTCAGCAGGTCTGCAGACAATACCACATTGTGGGCAGCCTTCAACATGCTTGGCAGTTGAACTGCCACTTGGAGGGATCTTGGCAGGCTGAAAAGATGGAGTGGTAGAAAACTGATGAAGTTTAATAAAAATTAAAGCCTGCAGCCTATGACGTACTAACCACATGCATTGATGAAGGCTAGGGGCCAACAACACCAAAAGCTATTTTAAGGAAAAAGACATGGGGGTCCTAAGGGACAACAAGTTGAATGTGAGTCAGTATTGTGGTCTGCCGGCAAAGATGGACAACTTCAGCCTGAGCTGTGTTAGCAAGAGCATAGCCTGCAAGTTCATGGAAGTGATCGTCTCTATTTGGCACTTGTGACACCACACCTGGAGTACTGCTGTACACAGGAACAGGAGTCCAGAGAGTCTCTGGAATCTCCATCTCTGGAGATTTTCACGATGTGGCAGGACCAGGTCCTGAACAACCTGATGTAACATAAACGTTGGCTTTGCTTTGAGCAGGGGATTGGCCTAGAGGCCTCAAGAGGTCCCTTCTGGCCAACATAACTGTGATTTCACGTACTTTAGTCCTTGTGCAAGCTGCATATTTGAGGTCCTGTTCTGCCGCTGGAGGCATCAAGGTGAAAATAAGGTAAAAATGATCAAGACTTTTAAAAAAACGATAACTGTGTTTCTAGCTACTGTTTGTATTTGGTCGTATTTGCCAAACAATTTTGTAGTGCCCATTACTATTGACTTGAGTAGTAAGACCGACGCAGAGTTGTCATGAAAGCTTGCCATGAGGAAGGAGGTCATGTCTGGGCTGAGAGACTCCTCGGTGACAGAATGACAGTGTTTCAACTTTGATTTGAAGAACCTCCTCTTACTAAAGAAGTCCAGTGGATCCCTGTGTACTTCATGTTTGAGGTTATGTTGTACAAGTGTGCGTGACAGGACTGTAAAAGAAACATAGGAGGTTGCATGTAGTTCATTGAGTTTGCGTACAGTGTGTTATATATATTTGTGGCAAACTGAAAACATGGCTGTATTTATATAAGGTTTACTTGATGTTAGGCAGAACAGAAACATCACAAATTGAAAGAAAGTATTGTAAGCAGAAAAAACCCCAAACCTGTTGACTCAGGGTTTGCTCTGTGAAATGGTTTATTCAGTTAACTGAAGGCCATTCTGGGTAGTGGCATGTTATCTAAAATAATATGGTTAGCTAAAAAGTAGTACTGAAAGAGCCTAGAATACCAAACACAGACTTAAAAACCTTACCCAAAACCTAACAAAGCCAAAGAACTGGGAGGAGCAAAAGAGAAGGAAAATATATTATCTAGTTTGTACTGGGACTTCTTAAATTTATTTTCATATTAAATTTGGAATTGTCCCTTCTGTGTAGAAAATCTACATTGAGCTTGTAGCCCAGAGAGAGGGTTGAGCTGTAGCATTTGGATCTGGAACTGGTGCTGTTCTGCATCCATGCTTAAGCTGATGGAGCAGCTCATCCAGAGTACCATCACACAACACATGCGGGACAAGCAGATGATCAGGCCCAGTCAGCATGGGTTTATGAAAGGCAGGTCCTGCTTGACAAACCTGATCTTCTACGACAGGGCAACCTGCTTATTGGATGAGGGAAAGGCTGTGAATGTTGTTTACCTTGACTTCAGTAAGGCCTTTGACACCGTTTCCCACAGCATTCTCCTGGCAAAACTGGTTGCTCGAGGGTTAAATGATCGCACGCTTTGCTGGGTAAAAAACTGGCTGGATGGCCGGGCCCAAAGAATTGTGGTGAACAGAGTTAAATCCGGTTGGCGGCCGGTCACGAGTGGTGTCCCCCAGGGCTTGGTTTTGGGGCCATTCCTGTTTAACATCTTTATTGATGATCTAGACGAGGGGATCGAGTGCACCCTCAGTAAGTTTGCAGATGACACCAAGTTGGGTGGGAGTGTTGATCTGCTCGAGGGTAGGGAGGCTCTGCAGAGAGACCTGGACAGGCTGGAGCGATGGGCTAAGGCCAACTGTAGGAGTTTCAATAAGGCCAAATGCCGGGTGCTGCACTTGGGCCACAACAACCCCCAGCAGCGCTACAGGCTTGGGGAGGAGTGGCTGGAGAGCTGCCAGTCAGAGAGGGACCTGGGGGTGTTGATTGACAGCCAGCTGAACATGAGCCAGCAGTGTGCCCAGGTGGCCAGGAAGGCCAATGGCATCCTGGCTTGCATCAGAAATAGCGTGGCCAGCAGGGACAGGGAAGGGATCTTACCCCTGTACTCGGCACTGGTGAGGCCGCACCTCGATTACTGTGTTCAGTTTTGGGCCCCTCACTACAAAAAGGACATTGAATGACTCGAGCGTGTCCAGAGAAGGGCAACGAAGCTGGTGAAGGGTCTGGAGCACATGTCGTACGAGGAGCGGCTGAGGGAACTGGTGTTGTTTAGTCTGGAGAAGAGGAGGCTGAGGGGAGACCTCATCACCCTCTACAACTACCTGAAAGGAGGTTGCAGAGAGCTGGGGATGAGCCTTTTTAACCAAGTAATAAGCGACAGGACAAGAGGTAATGGCCTCAAGTTGCGCCAGGGAAGATTTAGACTAGATATTAGGAAGTATTTCTTTACAGAACAGGTTGTTAGACATTGGAATGGGCTGCCCAGGGAGGTGGTTGAGTCCCCATCCCTGGAGGTGTTTAAGAGCAGGGTCAACATAGCGCTGAGGGATATGGTGTAGATGGGAACTGGCAGTGTTAGGTTAATGGTTGGACTGAATGATCTTCAAGGTCCTTTCCAACCTAGATGATTCTGTGATTCTGTGAATTACTCAAATAAGAGGCTTCAGTAAGAGTTGAGAGTGTGAGTACATTATGGCAGCCCTTACTAAGGTCCTGGTGTGTGATGCCTGCTGCACTCTTGCTAGAGGTCTTAGGATTCTCCCAGAGCATGCAAATGGATCTGCAAGCACTGAGGAGCAGCTACAGTATAATCATGCTTGTTCCAGCAAGGAGGATAGTTGTCTTACCAGATCTGAATCACCACTGTGTGCTGGTTTCATCCCATGGCTTTTATGTTTTTCAGTGAAAAGCAGTTGAGTAGCCCTATGGTAATATGGTGCTAACAATGTGTCAGCAATGTGTTAAGTTTTGCTATAGAAGAGTTGATATAAACATTGCATTTGCGGTCTGTTTGGCTTTTAAGAGACATAATCGTATAACTGCTAATAAGCATTGTAATAGTTGCAGATGGTTCTACACTACATCATTGGTTTGGCTTGTTTCTCAGCAATACCTGTAGCTGAAATAAGTTACTGGATGAATATATTTGTTAATTCACAGATTATATAAAATATATCCAGTGAAGATCATTGGTCATTAGTAAATGGGGAAAATAGCCAGTGATCTGGTTAAAGTCATAGAGCGAAACCAAATCGTGTCGTTTTTATAGCTATTGTGCCTGTATATTTGCAGATTACTTCTTAATGCAATTTATCAATCAGTATATGTCAACTGAGAGTTTCCTCTGGGCATTCCCCAGGTTAAGAGACCTTTTCAGTGGTTTTGCTCCATCAGCCTGGCATAAAGGTCTTGTGCTGAGGTGAGGCTGTAACCCCAGATACTTGGAAATTCTGTTTTTAAGTACTGGTGGTTTTGTGGATACATACAGCTTCTAAGAGAGGCCTTGAGAAGTTACAAGCTGAAGTCAGTCTATGGCATCTGTGCCCGCTGACGGAAGAGTGCTGTGGGCAGGGCTGTGATTGACAGAACTGTGCAAGCGCCTCTTCAGCCTTTGGCAGAACTTCTGAGTTTCATGAAGAACCATCTGTGTTTCAAGGAATTCATCCAAGCAGACATGAAGTTTTCTGAAGAGGGAAAAGCATACCTGACATGGATTCAGAGTAGCGAGTAGAGTTTTTAAGAGAGACACCCTGCTTTAGGAAAGGTTTACTGGTTTCTGTTTGGGAAGGATTTAGGAAAAGCAGCTTGAGGCCCTAACATATTATTGTTGATTTCTAAAACCAACAAACTAAAAAATGCCCCACTTCAGAAAACTATCGTCTGATTTAAGATGAACTTCAATTCAGAAATTTTGTTCTACAGTGTTCTTTATAGAAAGCAAACAAAGGAATGTGTATGTACATAATACATACAAACATGGTGCTGGACTGGCAGTATTGTCCGTCTAATGTTCATACATTATTATCCTCTCCCTTCCCTATTCTTACTGTTTATGCCATAATTTCACAGCATGATGAGACCTTCTTTGTAGAAAAATGCATTTAGTTATTTTGTTTACTTTAGAGTAATTTAAAGGTCAAAAAATAGTTTTAAATACAGTTTCTAAGAAACACAATTGGATTTACAGTCATCACTGTAAACAAAGTTTTACAGTTAACTTGCCACCTGGGAACTATATACAGAGACTATTCTAAAAGTATGAGAAATACAGATTAATATGAATTTACATGTGTTTTGTTAAAAAATATATTTTCCACACTTTTTTTTTTAATAAGCGGAACTCAGAACACACAAAAGTTGGAGCGAGCATCTATGCACCAAGTTAAATTAACAGTAACAATCCTCAAAAGTCTACCAGAGAGTGCAGTGTACTAACCAAAGAATTAAATTAATAGCTGCCCACTTGTGCTGTTTAACTGATGGAAATACAGAAAATGGAATTGTCTAAACATGTATAATCTCTTGTCTGAGTCTGACAGCAATAGGAAAAAAAGCTTATAAAATTGAAGCACAAGTGATACATAATAAGAAGTCTTTACAAGAAGCTTACAACACAGTTTAATATCTACACAATCTCTTTAATAAATTACATTTCCACTGTTATTTACAGATTTCAATGGAGTTACCATTTCATCCAGTCTTTTCAAGAGACCATGCTTATGTAAATAACTATTAGTTGGCAAAGTTGATTATGATAAAAGAAAAATGATTGTTAAACTTGGGATGAAAATTGTGTCTAGAGGATATCTGCTGCCTTCTATTCACAGATGCTAAGGCAGTTTTGATTAGGACCTCAGATATTCCCAAAGGGTCTTTTCCAGAGGTTGCTGTACATGGTAGAGACACCCAAACCAACTTCACTGGGTACCAGAGGAGGGCTAACTGCAGCAGCATAAAATAATTTGTATTTCCAAGGAAGGTTTAATAATTGAACAAAACAAGGTGTCCAGCTCTACACAATGTTCCCATATCACATGGATTATTGGATCTGTTCTGCATGGGAAACTTTTGTTCTCTAAACAGTCACTTTCCCCTTAGAGATAGTCATTAAGATGTCAAGTTACTACTGATTTCAACAGGAAATAGGAATGAACTGGAGTTCGGGGGGGGGGAACAGGGCTATTCCTAACCAGTTGTTGCCCACCAGTATTTTAGAGTTATTTCAGTTAGCTTAATCTGAAAGTCAAGGCATTAACTTAATTCCACATCAGAACAGGCAGTACAGTTGTGGGTTGCTGTGATCTTGCAACAAGGCACAGAGATACATTTTCCAAGGTTGCACACTTCAATGATTAAGCCAAAAATCCTTGCATATTTTGTCTCCACTTCAGGTATACCTACAGTATTTCCTGTTCTGATCTATTGGACTGAAGTGATCTGTGCAAAGTACAGCTGAGAAAGAGTGCAGAGGTGTAGAAGGCTCTTACTGTGCTGTATACATGTAATCACTGCAAGTAACTACTGCAGGAGCTGCCTGGCATCTCAACAGATGCTTTATCTGATTAAGGGCACAATCAAATCTACACTTCATTAATAAAAGCTTCCTGAAATTGTTAAAAGAAAATTAGTTATTGCCGTTCATAGACATGACATAATGACATGAATGTGCTCTTTGAGATGTGTTCTTATGTGGCTGTCAGGAGGGTACTAGTCAAGCCTCTCAAATGTGTGAAGAGGCATGTCTAGACTTTGTGAAAAGCATTTTCTATATGAGTAATTAGAAGAATTAGAAATATATTTTCTATCAAAAAATTAGGTGATTAATCTGTATTTTAGAGGTGCAATCTATTTAAACCTGGTGTAACTGAAATAGGTTTTTTTTTAAATTCTTTTTGAATGTGTTTGAAAAATGTTTGCAAAGTGTGTTCTGATCCCAGCAACTCTGGTGTAAATCAGAGAATTGATAAAAAGCTCTTCAGGTGATCATCCAATTTATACACTAAAACACAAACCCTAATAAATACATCATTCTTGATGGATGTGTGTGTTTAACCTTCAAAGGTGGAGATTCCTCAGAGAATCTATTCTAGTGCTGTATTTAGCCATACCACTAGCTTCCCAAAGAGTTAACACAATTCTTCCCTGCTATAATTTAAGCCTGTTATTTTTACTATTGTCTGCCACTCACATGAAGTGCAGATGATTCCTTTTCTCATTCCAGATCTATACATGTATCTAAAGACTGCTATCCCCTTCCCAGACTTCTTTTTCTTCTTCAGGTTAAACTTTAACAGTCTTTTTAATCTTTCCTCATAAGCCATATCTTCCTGTACTCCGGTCACCACCATTGCTTCTCTAGACTCTGCTTAGTGGCCCATGTCTTCAGTGTAAGACATGGAAGGTCTTGTCCAAAACTGGGAGAAGTGCTTCAGCTGAAACAATGCCAGTGCTAAGTGAAGTGGAAAGATTAAATTGTGCACTGCTTAGACCATCCTCTTTCCCATACCCTCCAGTTTGCGGGAACTCTCTGGGAGAGGGATTCTCTGGACACAGCAAACAGAGTCAAGAATCTGAAATTATTTAATGTCCCTTGAAATTAAAAAGGAATTGTGTAACACTGCCTTGCTATAACTTAGTGTCCATTTCAGTGGATTACTTGATGTGGATCGAGTGCCATCTGGAGGTAAGGAAACATGGAGCTCTGTATGCTTTCATACTGAAAAACAAAATCCTCATGCTTTATAAATGAAATCTTCTTACATGAATAGGAGCTTGAGCCTGACAGGTATTGGACATCTGCCACTCAGTGTAGTTTGTGACCCATAGCAAGAGTTGATGCTGCTCAGGATGTCCCAGAGTAGAGCATGCGAGTGTAATGACTTTCAGTACTATGCAATCACCAGTAAATATGTAACCTGTGAGTGGCCTGTGCAGTTTTTAGAAGCAGCTCTGGACAACATAGGGACAAGGAGAGGCTTGATCTGCTCTCTCCTCTCCCTGTTTCAGATGTTTGATGACAAACTAGTTCCTGGTGCAGTTTTCTGCTCACAGGAGAGAGCAGAAAGCATTTTAGCTGAACAGTATGTCTTTTTTAAAGAGTAGGTACCCATTTGGTATGTCTGAACACAGTTGTCTATCACAGTTTATGTCTGCACAGAGTAGAATCAGTCCTCCTCACTTGGGCTGATTGCATCATGTGGTCTTCCTTCTTTAGGTAGCTTAACTGTCATCTTGAAAGCCTTAATCCTCCAGTTCTTGCTGTGTCGAGAAAGCCAGGAGGTGAACTGCCTTGTGCCATGACTTCAGTGAGTGGGATTTGGCTGTTCTTGCTACAGTGTCTTTTGGTTTGGTTTTTTTTCCACAGACCATTTGGATGTTGACGGTGACCACATTGTTCCATACCACCTCTTGTGCTTTTGAATTGCCTTTTGCTGCTGAAGTCTAAACATAAATAGTCATAGTTGCAAATAGCCATCATCATAAAAAGCCATAGTTGCAAACCATAAGTATGTCCACCTTAGTCTGGTGAGAGACTGCAGCCTGGTGCATCAAGGCAATGATAATGGCTTCTTTGGTGATCTCCACCTAGGACTGAGCATGATCCTACAGAAGCTACATACAGTTCAAAAGTCAGATATTGTATGTACACTCTCCTTGCTTTGCTGATTAGTGCTTTTTCCCTACAGAACGACAGGTCATAAAGTTTGCACCTATGTAATGAAGATGCAGTAGTGAACAGGGTTTTGGTATTGTGTCGATTTAGCTTGATGATGGTTTCCCTGGGCAACCGCTGATTTTAGGAACTATGAACCTGTTAAATTCAAGGTTGATGATCCTAAGAGTGTAAGACAGGTTGCTGAGCCAACACGCCCTCAGAGCAAGAAGTGAAAGCCTGCTGTGTTGTCAGTGAGTTTCCATCAGCTAAACCAGAAAAAAAAGAGTAAGAGAAGGGAATTTGAGAACAGCAAATCTAAAGAAACAAAAAGGAAAACTAGTGTGAAAAAAATTTGGTCTCCCCTCCCTCAGCAGGGAGGGATGGAAAAAGCACAGGACATGTCTCATGTGCTTTAAATTTTATTCTTTAGAGCAAGCTTAAACACGCAGATGACAGAGTCTGATGAATACTTGGCTAACTACACAAAACACAACAAGCTTCTGCATTTTATTGCGCTGACTTTCAGAATTGAAAGTGTGTTGTTTATGTTGGGACTTACTTGAGTGGGTCTCCATTAATTCTTTATTTTCAGGAGATAAAAATTCAGGAAGAAATTGCCTTTGGGCTGTAATCTTACTCTTTCTGATGTTAATGGCAACCTTACTGTAGACTTGCATGGGAAGATGGATGAGATCTGTAGTCCTAACTCTCTGTATATGGCCCGGTCACCCCAAATATGAAGAGGATTGTCTTCTATGGCATTGTTGGACATGCTCTTGAAAGAAAATCCATACTAGGCAGTAGTATTGGTCTCTCTGAGTAAAAGATTGAGGAATTTTTTTACATGCTGTGGAGTCTTTTGGCTAGAACCATTCAACTTGCTTTGTTGCTGTTATATTTCTATGGAAGCCCTAGGAAGGCTGGAGCTCACCCTCGAGTTTCCTCTTTCGTGCTCCGCTGCTGAAGAAGTAATCCATGTTTATGAGAGCCCTGCCAAGTTCAGTATTCATTCGACTGCCAATAGTCTGGTTGGTTGAGTTGGGAACTTTGCTTGAGAACACAGGCATATAGTTTGGCAGTGGCTTCTGCTCCTTTTTCTTACCCTGGATAAAACAAAGACCATTACTAAGTTTTCAGAATTGCATTCATTGCTTGTTACAAAAATGAAAGCTACCGAGATTATTATAATATCAGCACTTCTGCTTTTGAAATTAGAATTTGAATGTATTTTAAAATGTCATACTGAATGTACATAAAAGTGTTGAAGAAATAAAGTAAAACGATTGGTTTTTTCCTTTTGCCTTACATGGGAATAGGACAACACAGGGAAATTAATAATTTTCAAATGTGTTGCATAAAATGTCAGCTGCTCTAGAATGGTCGTGGTGTGGAAGGTTTTTGGTTTCATTTTTATTAAGTGGCTTGGATTTCAGCATGATGACATTATCTTACAGATTTTCTCCAAAGAAGTTGGTTGTTCTAGCACCTGTCTTTCTATGGAGTTGTTAATACTGAAACAGATTGAACAAACGCACATACTGTATTTCTTTGTGGCATAGGTAGCAGATGAAAAGCACTTCAGTTCTCTTTTATTTTTCCTAAAAATTTTAGTCTTAAAGCATTTGCTGCTTATGCCTAAGTATGCTTCAGTTTGAAATATTAGCCTTGCTCAAGTTGACGAAAACTGAAAAGAGCCTGGATTACAGTTGAATGTTAGTTCAAAACTTACCATTTGGTCATAGTCCTTTAGGAAACTCCAGTTCTGGTGCCTTAGAATAGAAGTAAAAAATGCACTGTAAAATTTTCTGTCTTTAAATAAAATAGTTACTGTTGGTTGTATTTGAATGCCTATTTAACCGCTCAATTTGATACTTACAGCCCAGATCTTACACCTGCAAACTCCTTGTACTGAAACCTGTCTTTTCTGTGATGAAACCCAGGATTTTCTTTATTCCCGTATAGAGCCTATACTACATGAGGAGTGGCAGGGTTTTTTTGCTAAAGGAAGATGAGAATAGCATGTCCACAGTGTATTCCTTGTGCAAATGCAGATAAATTAGCAAAGTCCTGAGTCACTCTAGCAAACTTTTGTCCCATACCTTGAGTGAAACACAGCTTCTTATTTTTTTTTAAATGACTGATACTCTGCTGGCAGAAGTCCCTGGTAGGAATTCTCAGAGCTGTAGTTGCTGCAGGCAAACACCTATGGGAGTATTTTGTGCAGGTAGGCAGCTGTCCTAGGAGCAAACTGAGTCGGAAGACCTGAGTTTTGCTCTTCAGCTCTGTTCTATACCTGGTATGGGACTACAGGGCAAGTCCTTTGATTTTCTGTCCTTTGCTTTCTCTGGCCTGAAATGGAGAAAACAAAAGTTGACCTGCTATTGTAAAAGTACTGTGAGGTTAAGAGAGGAAACAGTTATCTACAACTGTATTTGCAGCAGGGCTCAAGGGACACCTGGGCTGACTCTGAGCTGGTTACCTGTGTCTGTACAGTGCTGCATCTAACCTCATCGATCTAGTGACGAAGCTGTACATCCTTCCAAGTTGAGCTCATCATTACAGCACAGCCATGTACCACGTGGAGCTAGGAGCATTGGATTTCTGTGCTGCTCTCCTCCATCTAGTGCAGATATGCCCTAAGTACAAATAAAAGCTAATTTATGATTGTTGTGTTTATCACTAGATGTCTTAGTGTACCAACACAGCATAGAGGTCTTAAAATTTTTTGTCTTGCTATGCCAGCCACTATTTGAACATACCAGATTTGAGTGTTACTGGATGGTGCTAATTACTGAGAAATGCTTGGGTCTCAGACATTTACCTACATCCACTTCAGTTCAGAGCACCAACACGTAGCAGCCTTTCCCCATCATTGTGTTTGGATGGGAATGTGGAGCTGAAGGACAGTTCTCTGCAGGCTGTACAGATGTAATCTGATGAATCCATCTTTAGGCATCTGTCCTTCACATGTCTGTCTCACCCTTTTACAAGAGTTTCTGTCTTTGTAGCTAAGACTGGAGAGTGGGACATGCATCAGTTGTGTGCTGTGTTATCTTACTTTCCCATGAAGGTGAGTTTGCACCAATATCCATGACTGTGAACCCCAAGAGGCAGGCAGAGACAGAGAGTGCATCCTGCTGCCTTAGGTAGGGAATGGGTATGGAACATACTGGGCCTGTTTGAGAAGAGTCTGAGTGCACAACTGGCAGAGAGTAACATTGCCACCATGGCCCTGGCTTTGCATGAGTCAGAGTCCTGGCGTCAGCCTTTCCCTCAGGTAAAAGGAGCCAGACAAGACTGCAGATGTGTCTCTGGGGAAATCAGAACTGTGATTTGTATGTCCTCCAGAAGGCTGAGGAGGACAGGGCTTTTCAGATGGTTTTTTCTCCCATTCTAAAAAATCCTGAGAGTGATATTCTCCCTTTCCTTTAGCTTAGCTAGTACGCAGTTGGAACTGGATCTGATTTTACTTTTACCAAGTGTCTTCTAATAGGCATGCTCATGCTGTGTACGGAAGTATGAACATAAACACTTCTTCAAGATATGTGACAGAGACAGAGAGGATATTAATGTCAGGTTCCTTCAGGTCACTGGTGCATACACAGTCAAAGCTTAGGTTTTATGTATGCAGTTCAGGCTGCTGAAACACTAACAATGGGGCATGTTCAGCAGATTTACAGATTGGGAATACAAAATCATATTTTGGCAGAACACTCTGTTCAGCTTCCATTTCAGCCATTTCCAAGAATCTGAGAAGAGGTGATAATATCAGTGTGTCTGCAATAAATTATAAAGGTTGGCACATTTATATCTTCGTTGTGGAAATCTCTATAAAGCTAAAAGATACTTAGCATGCAATTCTTTGCATCTCTTTTCAGTTTAAGCCCAGCATTCCAGGAGATATTAGCATAGATTTTGTCCAGTGAAGGAAAATAGAGATAATCTTAGAAAGAAAGGTGTTAAGGTCTGATCCAAAGTCCCCACCAAAGAAAATTTCCTTTGATAGTGTAGGCTTTGAGTCAAGCCCTAAGACTGTCAGGGAGCATCAGTACCATTGTCAAGATGAGGAGAAGAGGAATGAACTGCAACAAGTGACTTACCAGATTTTTCTTCCTCTCTGTTCAGCCTCCACAGACTCTCTCCAGATCTTATCCTGTTGTACCTGGTCCTGCTGCAGTGCTGCCTGCTCATCTGCCCAGGCCTGAGTAGACAGTTGTCCAAAGACAGATCTCGGTCTGGTGCTGCCAAGAGACACAGATGGAGCCGAGGCTGGTTGCCCCACAGGTGTGGTTGCTGGTTGCCAAGACCTAACCAAGGTATTTCTCCTGAATCCAGAACTCTTTCTCATCTTGTCCATTTTGAGAGTTACTGTATCCCCAGTATTGTTAGTTATATTGTGACTGTTAGGAAAGTTAAATCTGCTGTTGTTTGCACTTTCAAACCTCCTTCTCTCCTAATGTATTCTTTTAGCTGCTGATTTGGAGTGCTTTCAGAAAACAAACATGCAGGGCAGCACTGACTGGCAGTGCTCAGCACTCGTTTACTTCCCTCTTATTTAATGCTCATTTCCTACTGCTTTATGTTGCTTCCTTGCTTGAACGCTGAGGGAGTTTTCATGGTAATAGCAATTTTCTAAGAAATGACTGTTACTGAAGGCCGTTGAATCTCCAGCTGTAACCAGCAAACTCTCAGCTTATGAGGCGATTACTGCTGCTTGCAGCTGAGACCACCTTCTATTCAAAATCATCAGAACAATAAAGTCTGGTTTAGTAGCAAAGGGTACTGTGGAGATTGCTGCTGAATATATCAGGAGGACTTTTGTTGTGGTTATGTAGCAGAAGCAAAATCTGAAAGCTGCTGGTTTCCCTGGTGTGTTTACTGTCTCCATTGGAAACGAGGCTGACTTGTGAATATTCACCAGAAAGGGAGCAGAGACCCAGTGGGACAGCTCTTGGGGCCTTGAACTCTATTTGGGGCAGAGCTTGTTTGTTTAAAATAAGGTATTTCAACGAATCTGTGCTTTGCAAGATCCTTATTTTCAGATTTAAAAAAAAAAAAAAGCAGCCAGAGATCATCAAAAGTCTTTTTAAGTACTTAAACATTTCTGCAGAAGGTATTAAGCAACTATAAGAAGTAGTTTTTAAGTAAATTTAAAGGTTTATTAGTGTACAAAGGGAGAATTTTCAAGAGTGTCCAAAATGTCAGTGTTTGTCTTTACAGTCAGCCTATTGGGTTTTTGTGGTATGAAGTTACTTCCTCAAGTATTTGTGACCTTGCAGGAAAACAAGAGTATTTTAAGTATAAATTTCCTCTGAAATTCTTGACTGACTTGTTTTTGAATAGTGTGGATTAGCTCCAGATGAATTCTAGCCTCTTGCTTCATCTTCCTGGTAAATGCTAATGAACTCTGAATCTACTTTTTTAGAGGGTTTTTGGCAAACTTACTTGCTTGCAGTATTGGGAAATACGTACTGAATTTGGCAAATAATTTCTTTTAAAATAGTTGCAACTGTACAACCACCCAAACACTTCATGTAGGCATATTTGAGCAAGAAATACTTCTATATTTGGAAAAATTATTCTGACTTTGAAGATTGCAATAATGTAACTAAAGAAGAGATAAACTCCACCTCAAATCACAATGTTTGCTTTGGGCTTGAAATTTTAGTAGACTTTTTGTTTGTTTGTTTGTATTCTGAGATAATTGAAACCTAAATAGTGTTTTTCATTTCTTTCAGCCAAAAAGCAAAAGAAGTCATGTATCCACATGGCATTATCATGAACTGAAAAAATGAACTGTTTGCCAACCTGACCTGATAGTTGTCTCTCTTGTGGAATCTATTTATCCTGCTGCATGCGTTCCAGGGTCTTCTCCAAGTTGGAGTGTGTGCAGCTGGTTAGAGAATGGAGTTTTAGCAGCATCTAACTGCTTTAAAAGGAAGCTGAGGCTGTTTGGAAGACCCAATGCATTAATCAGTGTGCATGGGATTTTAGCTCCTGATCAGGTCAGGAAAGGATCCTGATGGGAAGTCTATTCCTGTTAATAGAATGCTTTTTAATTCTTGTTTACAAAGTTCTTGTGTTATTTTAATTCTAATCCTTCCTTCAAGTCAATTTCTGCAAATTAAACATAATAATGAATGGTTATTATGCTGAGTACATAGCTTCCAAATGACTACTTGTAGCCACTGAATAAACTGGTCGGAAAGATTACAAGTAGGTGTTTTAAAGTCTGTGCCATTGAGTGGTGTCTGCAAAGATGCAGGAGTTGTAACTACCCTGGTTTTCATGCAGGTGTAGGGCTATGAAGTGCCTTTCAGAACATCTTACTGAAAGTGAACTCACAGATTAAAGCCAGATCTGTTGATCTGAGACACCACAATCTCAGAAAAGAGGGAAGTCTTTAGGCTTTAAACAAAAGTGAGTCTACATGCAGGTATTGGACATTTCAGAGTGTTCAAGCCATTTCTCTGGAAATAATGGATGGGTGTGGGATCATGACTGTTTAAATAAGTTGGGTTTTAAAAAATATTATAATAATATGACTTTAAAATATAGCTGCTGTTCCAAAAACAGATCACTAAGAGCTGATATTTTGAAAATTATCCCCTTTTCTGTTGGGACCAGAAGTCATTGAGTTAGTGATTATGCACCATTAAAGCACATCAAGATGAGTGCCATTTACTAGATTAACAGCTCAGTAGTACTGCTGCAGATGCTGAACTGTTTCCCCTCATATTACCGTCTGCCAATTTAGCATTTCTTGGGGCATTTAAGCAGGGAACTCGTTTGTATTGGTACGACTGATTTACTGTGTACTTCTTTTCATCCTGTGGTAGAATAGGTTGATTTTATTGTGGCTTCATGCCTTATGTGTCTATGTAAATTGATTATAGCACCTTTATTTTTTCTGGTTGGGGACATGAAACTTGAAAAAAGTCACTGTAGGAGCTGGTACCTTTGCTTAGGAGTTTGTTTTGGGACTAGTTTATCTGACAAGCAGTGTCGTGCCCATCATTCTTAGAAAGAACTTGACTGAGGTTATTCTTTTGTTGTTGCCAGACAAGTGATGATACGCACTACAAATTAATCTGTGAAAAATATGTGAGTTATTTCCCCCTGTCAAAGGAAAAGGTGTCTAGAGAGGCTTTTTATGGAGGAGAAAGTTCAGGTGTTCAGACAAAACATTTTCATTTGACCACAAGAGGGTATTGCAGTATCAGTTATGCAAGACTTGAGCTAATGTTTGCCTTTATATGCGCTGCCTTATTTTTAAAATACACATTTCTCAAAATTGATCACTTATGTTAGACAGTAGTTAAGAAAATCAGGTTTTGTATGTCAGTATTTGATGTCCTTGTCCAGAGGAAATTTCTGAGCTGTTTTTTCTTATTTTGTTTTGTTTTTCACAGTAACAAGTTTCTTGAAGCTCAAGAAGTTCTTACAGATTTCACTGGAAGACAGGGACTTCAGAGGCTTATTCTGAAACACTGAAAAAACTTAATGGAAATTGCTTGGTTAAATGCAAGCATTCATCAGTTACAGAAGGGAAATAATAACAGGAGATGAATGTGTTGCTGCTTTGGTTGGAAGTGCATGTTGCTCCTGGATGGGCGCTGTCAGAGTCAGTGAGACTCTGATCTGATTTACCCATGTGGTCCTACTTGCAGGAATAAGGTCTGAAATCTTTTTTAGCTCATCTGTGTTTCCCAGATTTCTCCTTTACATCCAGTGTTGGTTTTCACTTTTTTCATAAGTCAGTACTGTGTTGGGATACTTCCCTACAAAAGTTATGTTTTCCAAACTTTAAGGACTGCATTGCCAAACATTTGTGCCATGTTTTGTACAGTTCAGACCATGGAAGAGGGAGCTAGAAGGGTTTCTGGATTCTCCCACTCCTAGATCTGCTGCTGAATTTAGGAGAAGCTGCATGGTATGCCTGCCTGTCTCTCAACAAGCCCACCTGTAAAAGAAGAAGGATCACAGCTGTATCACATTAATTATGAAGAACAAATTTCCAAGGGGTGTGATAGTGATTTGATGGACAGCAAAACAATTTTCATATAAGAAAGTCTGTGTTTGTGAGATATTGCAGGGATTCAAGAACACACACATTTAAAAACACAGATGCAGTGTATACATCATGTGTGAATAAGAGGCAGGAGCAAACTTGGAGGCAGCGTCAATTGGAGGAGAGGGCAGCTCTCTGGAGACCAGCTTTTCGGAGCAGATCACCATTCGGAAGATCTCTGCCACTTCAGGAATGGGACGGAGACCCCCATGGAAATCTTTCAGTATGAGCAGTGTTTCCTTCCTCAAATAGTGACATCTTCATTGTCATCATCATCTTCCTCAAATGAATAAAGGTTAATCAAGTCAGTCAAGATTGCAGGCTGGAAGATGGGTCATGTTGATGGTGAGCAGAGCAGGGCATTAGAGGTCTGAGGACGCTGAGCATCCAGCAGAGAAGTGACAGCAGAGCATTACTGCGGTGCTTCCTCACCAGCCCTGGATGTTAACCACAACGGGCCCTAGAAAGCCTGGAGGTAACAGATCCTGCTGACAAGCTGTGTCTTGATTTGGCAGGAGCAGAGTGCCTTGGGTTGCTGTATGCAGCCAAAATGAAAACAAATCCTGCAAACTACCAGTCTGGAGTAAAACTCCTTTTAAATGATTATGTAGCTGCTTGATTAAAGGCCTCATGCATTAAGTTTTGCTGTAGCTTTCATAAAAAAATATAAGCTGCTTTCTTGTCTTAATGGAGTTCTGCTGAGAGAGCCTGGCAAGTTGAGCGTCTGTTGCATCGGCAGCGTAAAAATACCACCAAGGGAATGTCTGCTTTCAGTGACACAGAGTCTGACACTTCAAAATAAAATCAAAGCTGTAATGCAGACTGTAGAAATCTGTTGTGATTTTTTTTCATCCTCTTATAATATAAATTCTAGTGTTACAAAATATGTTAGCTACTGATATGCAGTTTGCTTCATTTGAAACAAAAATGATTTATTTGAAGAAATATTATTTACTTGAAAAAATATTAAACAGCAGCTATTCCATAGAATATGCAGGCCTGTTACATTAGAGTCTTCTGCTTAAACTTGCCACCCGAGCAAGGTGGGGATTTCAGGGCAGGAGCACTGTAGGGCTGGTGTGTGAGTAGGGAATGTCTGGAAGTATCTGGTTTGAGGAGAAAGAACTGTAAATATAAGAAGTGTTCCTCACTGGCTGAGGAATGTTTTCAGTTCCTATTTCACATAATTTCAGTCTTAAAGGTTAGACCCTGCAAGAAGTGCAATATTGCATGGACAACCACAGTCTTCCTTAGTCAGAGTTGTTCAAGTCACATCCTCACCACAGTAGGGAGCTCTGGTAACTGCATAGTGGAGCTTGGCTTTATTCTGTTCATCCTCACTGTTTTATTGCACAGTTCATTAACAGGTCTAAGAGAATTTCAGTGTATAAAGTGATTAAGTACTTCTGAAAAGGCTGTGCTTCCTACAGCTTAAGTACCTAAGGCAGCAGTTTGACCTCTGAAGTCCGGCGTAGTCCTGCTTTTCTGTGCTCCTGTGATATGCATCTGTTAACAGCATCAGGTTACAGGTCAGTTTGTAACAGCCGAGGGGGAGCTGCTTCACAAATGCTACAGAGGTTCAGTTTTCTCTCTGTGCTATCTGGGGCACTGTAGTAATTCTAGAAGTATTTTATCCTGTGAATTACAATATTCCAGATGTGTATCACTATATATTTCAATGCTCAAGGTGCTGTTCAGTTATTTTTTGGATTATTGTCTGTTTCTTAGATATCTCCTTCAGCAGCTAAGAGTCTATTTGTTGATCTGCACTTTAATAAACTAAATGGTTCATTTACCATCTGCTCACCATATTCAGAAAGAACATTAACTTTCTGTTTTGATGTGAGATATCAAAAATTCTCTGCTGCAAGTTAGGCAAAGTTTTCAAACTGGAGTACCTAAAATTTGTTTTAAATTGTGTCTCTGGCTATTAAAGTGAAAGGGACCTGTTTTTTCAAACGTTCTTAACCTTTGCAAGTTCTGTTGGCTGAGAATTGAGCTACTTCCTTTTAGTTTTTCTCAAGATAACTGTCAGAGTCTAAAATTGGAAGCCTTTTCTGAACATGTCAATCACAAGCTTTATCTGTTTTTCAGCACAGCTTTTAGCATCTTCATTGCAGCCATTAGTGTAGGTTTCCTTCTTAACTGTAGAAGTTAGTGTTAAATCACAGTTCAGGTTGATGTTTGGCCACTTCTGACTGTTGGGGATTAGAAGGAAGTTCTTCCTAAAGGCAGGGTGTTCCCATAACTGGATGTAGGAGGTTTTGTGTATAGCCTTTTCTTTGATACGCTAGAATCTGGTGGCAAGTTTCCTGAGATCATAGGAGAATTCAGGTCTGAAGGGACCTCAGGAGGTCTCTAGCTCAACCTGCTCCTCAGAGCATGGTCAGCTCTGAGGTCAGACTAGCTGGTCAGGACTTTATGCTGTTGGTCTTGAAAGCCTCCAAGGACAGAGACTGCACAAGCTTTTTGCGTAATGCATCTCACCACTTGGCTGCCCTCACAATGGAGAAGTTTTTACCTTAGAGAAGTCAGCACCTCTCTTGTTTGAACTTGTGCCCGTTATATTTCATCTTCCCACCAGGAACCACTGTCTTTTCAATAACCTCCTTTCAAGTACTGGGAGACTGCTCTTGGGTCTCCCCACAGACTTCTCTGCTCCTGACTGAGCAGGATTTGATTACCAGTCACATTGCCTGTGTTACACAGATCTGTCAGACCTTTACCTAACTCACATCGTTCTCTATCCCTTCCTGATTTGACCACATACACTCATGCCCAGCAGGGCAGATGCTCCATGAGACCTAGAAAGGAAAGTAACAGAGTGTACTGGGAAGGCACAGTCCATTTTGCCATTCTTCTCTTGGATCACCTGCACTGTTCTGTAGTTCAGTTCAGCCTTATTCCTTCTACGGTTGTAGAGAGCTTCTTTGTTTTGCTATGGAGCTGAGAACATTTGCTCCCTGAAGAAAATGGACAGCCAGAACAATGTGCAATCTTCCTGGATGTGTTTGGAGCTTTGTATTTTTAGCTCAATTGTGCAACAGTTCACATGCGAATACTCAAACAGTAAGGCAAAAACGAAAGGAAAACAGCTAGGCCTTATGGCCAGAGCAGCCAAACAGACTTTGAACAACTTTCAGACCAGACTTTCATCGTACCAGACGCTTCATTAAAGATCCTGTTACACTTTAATGAAGAGAATGGGAGCCTGGCTCTTAGGATGGGCTATATTTCTGTTTTCAGGACAGGTCCCAGTGTTTGGGAAATCTTTTGCTTAGGTTACTGCATAAGTTTAGAAAGCTTCCAAAGCAGTAGACAGCTGTGCAATTAAAAATACAGTTGCAGAATTAGGATAAAATCCTACTTTCTTACAACTGGCCACTTAATGAGAAAAGGACAAGACCTTATCCTACTTTCTGTGTGAATTATCCACATAATCTGCACATGTACAGTATGAGGATTATATACTTCTCTTTAAAAACCCAGCTCTGATCACAGCATTAACATAAGTGCACCTACCAGCCTCTTCCATGTAGAAATCATAAAAAACTTTTCATCAAAACTGAGATTGTTGAAGATTGTTGACCTGTTCAACGTGAAATATTTCAGCTTGAAATATAATGAGATCAGTGATTCTTTGATGAATGAGAAGCAGGGTTTCCAAAATGCTTCCAGGATCTGGAGTCCCAGGACAGAGAGCAGCGTAAAGCCAGCAGCCTGACAGCATGGAGAACCCCATGTCAGGTGGGGTCTCCTACAGTTTCCAGCATTCCTGCTGCTGAACATCAGGAATCTCAAAGTTCTGGGATATTGGGCTACCCGCATCCTTGGTTTCTAGGCAGACTACTCAAGGCTTCCATATGTTTTTGAAAGAGTGGAAAAGATAGCAGCCAAAGTAGGGGTATTCAGATGTCCTTTTTCATGCTTGATGATCTGCTGCAGCATTTCAGGTTGTTGGTAGTTTAAACTGTGCATTCCATAAATCTTAGTTCTTGTCTGCTGTGCATGCTAAAGATCCTTTAAATGTATTCTAAATTGTTTAAGATTGACTAACCTTTGCAAAATTAGTTGTGTCACTTGAGTTGGTCACACACAGAGGCATCTACTGCAATTTAGATAGTCCTAGGATACTTGAGAAATTCATGCAGGGCCAGCAGATCCATAGCAAACCTGCAAAAGACCTATGTCTTTCTATGACAGCAGGAGGCAAAGGCAGGAACATCTGACTGTCAGACTGCACTAGATGGCTCTGCGTGCATCATTATTCACATCTGACGTCCAGTTAAGAGTGTTTTTCAAGCAAATCTCCCAGTGATCTCCACTTCCTGTATTTTGGGTTGTGCCACAGGGTGGTCTCGGAACAGGCAGGCTGCGGGGACTCCTGGGTTGCTGCTGGGGAAGGCGAGCTGCACCTGCTCTCCAGCTGCTCATGGGTGTTACTGCTGCAGACCAGGAAAGAGCAGGCAGCCCCTCGCTCACAGGGTGGGTTAAACGTCCTTGTGAGTCCTTAACAACAGTTGGTTTCGCTCCACAGATCCACATTACCTGCTCTTGCAGACATGTTCCCTAGACCTCCGTTACCTGTAAGGTCAGTGGAGATACCCTTATGGAGTCCTACATTGCGCATGTCGAAAATGAGATTTCTTAATATAAAGGAAAGATATAAATACACCTGCACTAGGAAGATAGTGTCAGGGCCCGCTCTCTGGGTGGGAATCAGAAGCATTCCCCACCTTAGTGGAAGAAGTTTATTATTAAGTGATTGCATTATATTGCATGATATTTTCTGTTACTTATTTGCTGTTTAAAAAGGGACTTATGCAGGAGTAAAGGGAGAAGTTGGCTGGGGGACTTCATAGAAAAATAACTTGAATTTCCAGTCTTGTGTTAGAAGAAGGTATGTGTTTTCTCTCTGTTTGATATGGTTTATATTCATAATTCCAGCCATTCATCTTTCATAAGAGTTTTGTCTATATACTTGAACCTGACAATGGAAGAATTAAGGATGTGTTTGGACTGCCTTATTTGCAAATCTGATTATGAAAACCACTTATGCCATTAGCATAAAATAAAAAGCAGAAATTTTCTTATGCTTGTAGTTCCAGTAGGAGAGCAGTTCACAGGAGCCAAAAGTTTTGCTGGTGAATGAGAATATCTATTTTGGAAATAGCCTGCACTAGTTCTGTAGTTAAAATGGTACCATACTTTTGCAAAAGGCTAGATTAGGGATTTTGCAAGAGGCATCTCTGTGCTGTATCTGTTTGCTCTTTGCTCCTTGCCCATTCCCATTCCTCAGAGTCTCATTAACTTGCCATAATGTGAATATTCACCCGCAGACCTTAACTTGCACAAACCTACAATTTGCAGGAGGACTACAAAACAGCAACAATCAAAGGCAGACTTTTCAAACTGCTTCTTCTTTTTAAAACTTTTATCACAAAATACAGATTAAAATACCAGTTTTAACCTAAAAAAAGAAAGAAAAGTTTATCTTGATTTTCTACATACCTTTGTTTATGGTGAGTGTTCAAATTCATTTTCTTAGAATAAGGACTTCTCAGTGCCATGGTGTGTGACGGCTGCTTTACTTTATACTTTCTGTTTTATGGAGTCCACTACTGGTACTGTTGTTGGCTGGGAGAAGTAAATAGACTTTGAGAAAAAGATCACACCATAGCAACCCTCAGCTTCTGTTTACAGCTCAAATAAACGTCTGTGCTGTGGAAATTTATGTCCTGAGGAATTTTCTAAACCAGTACGCTAATTGGTTTACTAACAAAAGGATTAATGCAGATAAGTTGAAGACAAATTTACACTCAATATTTAAATGATGAATAATTTTATTTTTTAAAAGCTGCCAGTAAATAATACATCACAGCCACTCAGTAGGGAGAGGATATTATTTGACGTATTTATCATACTAAAAAGTGCATGACAGTTCCGAGGGAGAGGTTCATGTAAGCACTGGGCAGAATATATGAGTTCCCCCATTTAAATATTAAATTAAATATTAAAACTCTCTTTGCTTATTGGGAGCAACTCTGTGTGTGTTTTGAAAACCCAAACCCATTTGTTTATAATTTCCTCACCTTTTGGCTAAAGAAGTAGCTTTTACTCAAGCAAAACATCTATTGACTGAGTTGGATATTTTGCTCAAGAAAAGCTAGTGGAGTGACATGCCTCTGAAAATCCTGGCTGCAGGTGGATTTTAGGCCTTTAAAGGGTATGCCAGGAAAGGACATTTTTTCCTTTCTGCAACTGATACTAAGACACTGTTGCTAGCAGTGCTTTGGGTTGGTTTATTTTTTAATATGCAGATTGGCAAGTTTTTATTCCAAAGTGTAAGCATTCCTTATTCCTTAGAGATTTCACCCATACATGTTAGTGCTTCAGCTGCCTTGCCTTTATACTTGGCCAGTGGTGCAGAAAACATGGTCAGGGGAAGGATCAGTTTGGGATGGAGTCACCGTTTTGGAGGATCTTGTATCTGGTGAGGCCCTCACGGGTTTTGACAGAGAGGGTGGCTGGAGAAACTGATTAGAAGGCAGGGCAGGGTTACACATGTGATGACCTGCTCCTGATTTAGTCCCTGCTCATGTCTGTGTGTACTGTGGGATAATCTGTGTTTTAATTTAAATACAAATGTTGTATCTGGCCAGCTGATGCCATAGCTTCTGATGATCTCACTGGACAAATGAAGCATTGTAATCCCAATCAGTGAGCTGGGTTTACTTTTCAAAAAATTGCTGCTTTAGCACAAGAAGCTGTATTGCAATGCTATTAGTTGTTCTTAAGCAACACGCTAAATGGAGCAATGTGGCGTTGCATGGTCAGAATTTAAAAATATCATCTAAGTAGCAAATCTGACATCTATGATCCTCAAATGAACCGGGTAAAATGTACTTTGTAGAATATTATTCTTCCTCATTTGTATTGGGGTGAAGAACTGAGGGTCAGGTTCAACTCCTGAATTCATTCTGGACAATATATAGAGCAGAAGGATGATGTGTACAGGAATCAGACGCCACCAGGTATAGCATACCCTACATCTGCACACCCTAATGAGCTCAGCAGAGTGGGGTCACTTTTTAGGCTAGGGGTGGTGGGCAGCCTGTACCTCTGTGCGGTGTTGGCACAGAGTGGGTGTGGGCTGGCTGGTACTGGAGGGGTGGGAGGCCTATGGGGCAGAGCATGGGGCAGACCTGGGGAGGGCTGGGGAGCTGTGGGATGAGGTATGATGTGAGTGGTGGGACGCAGGTGTGGAGCTGTTGGGGTAGTATTGCAGCAGAGGTGGTACTGATGAATATTTTGGGGGATGTAGTATGTGGCACTCACGGGGGGTCCGTGCCTGCGGGCGTAAGCATCAGGAACAGCCCCCATCAGCACAGGGAGCTGAGGAACAGAGGTGGTTTTAATATGGAGCAGCTGGGAAATTGGGAAGTTCTCAGGGCACCTCCTCCCTGATAGAAATGATCAGAAAAAATAATAGCTACAGACATCAATGGGACCATGAGTCTTGAAATCCAGGGGTAGCTGATCCTCACAGAGCCTCCAGTGCAATGCTTGTTCGGAGCCTGCCTGCAACATGGACAGATGCAGGTTTGTGCCTCTTCTCCCCCAACTTCCTTACATCACGTAAAGATTACCTAGGCAAGGGAAAAGTCAAGCTTTTTATATAGCACTCGCTGCTATAGAAACCACTAGCTCTGTGACAATGTGCCCTGCTATGGAGGCACCACCAGCAGCAGCTCTGGACTAGGGGATGCCATAACCTGCACTGTCAGTTTTTGGTATTTTCGACCAAAGCCCAGCTACCTTCTGAACCACTGTGTGTCTTTCACTTCTGCAACATGCAGCTTTTTAACACTGGAAATAAAGACAGCAAACATCTGGAGTTGTTTATGCTAAAAAAGAAATCCATAGCTTTTGTAGTATAAAGGTTTATCTGCTATTTTGTGTCTGTTGCAATGTGTGGATGACATTAAGCATCTGCTGGTTTGAATTATGGCTGTAACTTTCCCTGGAAAGTCATTTTCAACCATTTCTATGTCTTTCCAACAGGAAAGGAAAGGCAGCATTAAAGGAGGTGATATATGAAAAGCATTGTGTCTGCTAAGCCTTTCATGATAGCGTTAAGATAAAAAGTCTGTAAAATGACTCTAACTCTGATGAATATTTCTGAAGTCAGAGGAGGATGGAGCTGTCGGCTGTGAGGGGAGAAAAGCAATCTAGTATTGATCCTCAGTCAATAAAGCAATCCTGCTAATGCTTGTAATTCTAATTTCTGTCACTACAAAACAAACAGAACAATGAGAAAACAAACGTAGAACATTCCAAAGACACCTGAAGTGCTCTCTGCTAAAAGTAAAAAGGAGATTGGATTCATGAAGTGTATTAAAGCAGTAGATGTGCTTGCTTCTTTAGAGGTTACAAGATCTCTAGATGAAGGAAAAGGTAGCTGCTGCTTTATTGAAATCCAAATTCTGGATGTTACAGCTGAGGCAGTATCTCAAAAACGTTTACCTGGGAAATGGATCTGCAAATAAATGCTCTGATGAGAACAAAAAAACAGCTCTTGATGCTCTGTCATTGGCCTCAGCAAGAGTTTGCATTTGACTTCTATAGTCCCGAGCAATGACAGTTCTGTTAGGTTTGATGTGTTTTTTGGCTCACAGAGAGCCCTGTAAAGAGTTTAACAAATGAAGCTGCTTATTTCAACAGATATTTGGTTGCTTGTTTAGGATCTGAACTTATTTTGGGTTCCAAAGCAGTTGTCTCAGAGGAACTCCAGTGTCCCACTGGCAAAGTACTGAGTGGGGCAGAGGCAAGGCAGGGACTGTGTATGGAGACTGGGAACCTGCTGTGGAGAGGAAGGATGAGAGCTTCAAATCCTGACTTCTGCAAGTTAGAAGCTAATTCTGCAAGATTTTACACTGCTTTATCCAACTCCTCTCCTTTCAAACACTAGGACAGGCTATTCTATATGCCCAGCAGCCTTCCTTTTGGGGAAGAAGAGTCAGAGGGGAAGAAATGTCACATCAAAGTGTTGGTGCTTCTCCAGGTACCCCTGAGTACCTTCTGCAAGCCCAGGGTGTTCTTGAATTGTGAGACCAGTACAACTCAGAACAGGCAGATACGTGGGGTTGACAAACTGCCATACACAAACTATTGGAAAGTGCCTGCCGAAAGAAAGATGCTGGCCCACCACCTCTTCTTTGAAATCAGTAGTTTATGTCAGGTGTTTTGAGAAGTAAAGATGCTCTAGAAGTATTGAAGTTCATCCTCTAGTAGGATGAGGATTCTGTCAAACTGCAAAACCAAGTCTCTCTAGAAATTCTGCATGATTTACACACCCACTTCTTCTTAGTTTTGAATAATCTAGGATTATTGCTGCCAGACAAACTAAATTAGTCCTGTCATAAGCTCTCAAAGCCAAGCAATAGCAAAACCAACTCAAGGGGTTTTGTTTTCTTCTTCAATTTTTCAGGGCTTTGCAAGCTGTGAAAATGATGAAATACCTAGAAGAGTGCAAGAGAAAAGATTGTATAGGATTATACTAAGTAAGCTTTCTGGTGGGAAGCATGCAATTATATATTGTACTGTCAGCACATGGAGCGTGATGGGACTAAAATTCTACCTATGTTATTTCCCCTGGTTGCCAGAGAAACCATAATAAGAAAATTCAAAGTTCTCCTGTCCTTATTGATCTTCTTAACAAACTCTCACAAACAGCATCAGATGTTATAATTTTCTCTTCACTAAGCTGATACCTGATGTCACACATACGACTGTCAAAATCAGCTGGTTTACCAGTGCAGAAATCAAGACATAAAACTTTATAAAAAAAGCTACACTAAAGGAAATGGAACAAGCACATTAAATAAAAGTAGTCATGCATGTAAATGCTTTCCTTTGCCTTTTTTTGAAAAGCCTTATTGATGCAGATAGAAATAAGAATAAAGGGCTGCCAAGTCCAAGAAAATTAATCCTTGTCAATTTTAAGGTGAGTGAGATGGTAATGAAGGTCTTGTTGATGGCCAGCAGTGTGCAACTGTGAGGAGCTGTGTTCAGGGAAGAGCAGGAGCTCTTTGGAGACCTTTTTTTCTAACCACAGGCCAGAGCAGGTTTGCTTGACAGCCTTGGGAGATGACAGCAGTCTCTCTTGGATGGACTTTAGGAGATGCAGGACTGGGAGGATAGTGGCAGGGACCTGCTGGAGGACAAACAGCTCTGGGACAGCAGTAGCAGTAGGGAAGAAGGAAGCCAGAAGGACTCTTCAACCCCTCTCCCTGTGAAACCAGCAGCTAAGCAGGTGGATGAAGGCTTCCTCCTCCTCCTCCTCTTCCTCTTACTCCTTCTCCCTGTCAGAGTCTCATGGGGAGTGAGGTCTCTGGGGCTCTGTGGATGAGTGGGGTAATGTGACCACACCAGGGGAATGGGGGAAAGCTGCCCATCTGGGAGATCCTGGAGTTAAAATTTTAATATGATTTTTTTTTTTCCCTTGTTCCTTTTCTGTTCTTTGAGAAGGGGTGTTCTGGGCCTGAAGCAGCAGTATCTCCATGATCAATGCAATCATATTTTTTCATCCAGAAATCTGAGGGTACAGATAAACAGGGAGTGATGGCTAAAATTAACCTAAACTAGAGTGGCTGCAAACACATCTCATGCTATTTCTGCAGCCTCTTGTAACAGTGGCCTGTGGTCCCACACGTGAGAACATCTGCCAAGTTTTAGATACAGAGAAGAGAGACTTTGAGTCTTATTATTACTGTATAAATGAAAGCACAGGAAGGCCAGAGAGAAGGAATTTACTTTGTAGGGGAAACTGAGCAAAATACCAGATTTGGGCTTTAGTTGTGGAACTAGAGAGGTTTTTGGTCTTTTGGAGCATGCAACCCATGGATACTCCCTCCCTCAGGTTCTCATGTTCACCCACAAAGTCTCTGTGTCCCCTGTTGCCTTCAGATGATGAGCAATCACGGTCTCCCCAGGGAAGTACAGCTGTCCTGGGTGGCTGGAACTGAGAAGTCGGGTCTCTCAGGTCGGAAGAGTGCATGGCATTGACAAACATAGCATACACCTGGCTGGTCTGCGACTTTTGTTGGGAATTGCAAGATAGAAATGCCAGTTCAAATTTGTTCCAGGTGGTGAGTGCAAAGCAAGTCCAAGCATTTGGAAGCCTCCAGTGAAAGCTGAGAGGTGGACATGCAAGCAGAAACGTTAAAGTTGGGTTTGTGTGCATGTGTTTGTCTACCCTTTCCTAAAGCTAATGGAAAGCACAGGTTTTCCCCTCATTTTTGGAAGAATTTTCTCAAGTAGGTCTAATAATATGTGAAGAAGAAATGACAACACATCCCTGACTGATTGGCAGCCCACAGCTAACTTGTAATGAGTTTTTCTTAATAACATTTTGATTATTCTCCTTCCTACTGAGGGTGAGTGCAATATATAACTTAAGTAAAATTATTACAGCCCTATTTTTAAATGTCCCTGTGCAGAGTAACAGTTGGGGTGTTGAGTGGCTCTGGTGTTTGGAAATTATGTCTGACAGCCCCAGGAAAGCGTGGAAGAGAGCTGTCCTCTTGAAGCCTGTGAATAGTCATCCCAATAGCAAGCATGTGAACAGCCCAGGTTTGTGTCCAAGAGAGCTTTTGGGTCTCTTGTCTTGATGGAGATTTGATGAAACTGAAAATAAACCATTTTTAAGTAGGTGTTTGGAAGAACAGAAAACATTTTTCTTACTGCATCATATAATTAGTAGAAGAAACGAGGTAGCCCCCACTGGCTAACTGGCCTGCTGTAAATCCTCTCTGAATAAAATTCCATCAGATCTTCAAAAACATCTTCAATCCTTCAGTGCTGAAGGAAAGTCCCTAAAGATAGCCAAATGGTTTTTATATTACCACAGTGGCTGCTAGCCCTGAGAGGCACTTAGAGCGGTGGAAGTGGTTTTCAAATTATTTCAGCCTCCCCTCCTCCCATGCTGGTTTAAGTCTCTTCACACAGCACACGTACCCACCACTGAGAGTGTGACGGAGGATGGAATTACACGCTTACTGCAAACGGACTTTTGCATCACGTAATGCATTGGGCAAATCATCAGCCATGAGACTGTGGTCAGTGGCTGGTGAAATTGGATCTGAAATTATTGCAAAATCTGTCATTAGAAGCAGTTATTATGGTATATAGACTATCCTCTGCATATACCATTTTCCCATTATTTTCTGCTATGCAAAGTGTCTCTTTGTTGAAACATACCACCTTATCAGCCAACAGCAGTTTGTTATGTATTTTTATGTTATTGTGTATTTTGCCTGTAATTTGTAACAGGATCATAACTGCGTGACTGACACAGCAAGCAAAGTGGCCAACCATGTATTGTTGCATTTCTGTGTGCTTTTATGTTGGTGCTTGATTTGTAGCTTAAATATGAATTTACATAAACCTGATAATTTTAATGAAAACTTGATTCAAACAACCCCCCCAGCATTTTGTACTGTTTTTCGTTTCCTTGTACACAATGTTGGCCCTATTTTGTGTTCAGGCAAGTGGTGAAATTAAAGTTCATTATAATAAATCTCTCTCTGCTTGACCAAACAAGGATTTTTTTTAAAAGGTCATTTAGTCAGTGTACGTAATTGAATACATGCATGTTCTGTGAATACATCTGGACACATGCATTATGCACGAATGCTCCCATATTACACAAAAAATGTTGAAACAAGGTTTTGATCAAAATCCAAAGACATTCCAGGACCAAGGCAGCCTTTATTTTCATTTCCCTTTGGGTATATGAGAAGCCCTGAGTTTTGTGCCTGCATACTGTTCCTGTTGTAGATTAGGGCTCCCATTGAGAAGATGCTCACTGAGTGCCAGGGATACCATGTAGGCAGACCCCACCAGACAGTTCAGGCACAAGAAGATCACAGGTGTGTTCCTGGGCTGCAAAGCTCTGTCAGAGGGACAGCATCTGGTCCCCCAGGTAGAAAGCTGCTCTGAGAGACCCTGTTCCTGGCATGCAGGATAGCCCTTCGGCCATTCCTATTCTGCAAGCTGGGCAGACACACTTGTAGCTCAGGACTGCATCTGTGTGCCTCTGGAAGACATCCTTATCCCCGGTGTTTAAAAGTTTTAAGAGTCTATTATTCAGGGCATACATAATTTAATACAAATAATAGTAATAATATGAATAATGGTAAGCAGCTTCCTTTCTTGGCACTGAGCCAGGTAAATGAGACTTCTTTAATTTTGTGGTATTTGAATTGATTCAGACCAGACCTCCTGTACTTAGAAAGAAATGCCCTTCATACAGAGTGGAGTTTAAGCACTTTTCTTATTAAAAAGTCATTCCCTGTTCTCTTGAAGTCAGTAGCAGAATTCCCATGATCAGAAAAAAATATCAAATTCCTAACCAGATAATATAAAAGCATGCTTGAGTTATAGTTCTTGCTTAAGGATATAATCAAGCTTTGAATGTGCTGCCCTGTTTTCAGGATGCAATCTGAGAGCAATCCTGGGCTCCTTGTCCGGGCAGCGCCCACTGAAAGCACTTGGAGCTTCTCTGGGTGGGAGGGTTGCTGCCATGTATTCTCCCAGCAGGTCCGTTGAGCTGCTGTCGTCAGTAGGAAGGGTGTTACTAGCTCTTTTCGGGCAGTGTTTTGACAAGATGCTGGATGTGCAATCTCACAGAAGGGCTAAAAACAGCAGTGTACTCTCAGCACAGACAAGCTCTTTGTAGAGGTTTGCTGCCAAACTCTGAAGTCTCTTGCTGCTCATGGGCGGAGAGGCATTTTTTGATTCTGAGTTTTATAACTTGGCTACGTACTTTCTAGCTGGTGGTATAAAGCAGTTCCTGAACACATGCTGCCAAATTTCAAGTTTCTGCTGGAAAATGTTGTAAAAAAACAAACCAAGGAGCAAATAATATCAAGGAGAAAAAAAATTCTCCTCTTCTCTAATTTAATTTTCAGAAATTGCTGAACTGTTTTGGTAGGAAGCTAAAAATAATTGGTCTGAGGTAAAGATCTGACAGAAATTTTCAGGCATAATGATTACAGTTTATAATTACAGAATTTATAATCACAGAAATTTATAACCACAGTATTTATAATCATGGAAAACCTGGTGTTTGCAATGGGAAGGTCAAGACATCCTGACCCCAGGCAGTACAGCCAGTCCCCCTGCAATAAGTTACTGGTCTCTGCCTAAAGAATTTGTGAAAATTGCTTTGATGTGCACTTGCCCTTGTACAGAGTCACACAAGTGCTGATCACCTGCCTGGAAAAATATTTTTTCATGATTATGAGCAGTTTGGGCCCTGGTTGCTTTTCCGTTGGTGGGTAACGGCCCCGGGGGAGGTCCGGCTGTGGCTCTGTGCTGTGTCCAGGCACCAGCCGCAGAGGGGAACCGACAGCTGCGCATCCATCTCTGCCTGGTGCAAGAAAGCACAAGCTGCAGAGGAATGAATGAATGTCTCTGCCTTTGCATTTCCAGCTCCTCTGATTTTTTGTTTCCTGCTGTGTTGTGGAGGCTCTGGAATTGGGCTTTCTAGTGAATTAGGAAATCTAGGAGTGATGTGTTGATGATATAAATATACATGAATTCCCAAAATACTGAACACTACACGTTCATGCCCTGAACATTTTATACTAGAAAACACATGACATGAAACGGTCTGTCTCAGACCCTCTAAATGAGTCTTTAATAAAACAGCAGGTTAATGAACCAACATTGCAGACAAGATCTTGTGAGAGAACTGCATGTATGATAATCACATCCTTGATAATTTTATTCTACTGAAATATTCCAAGTGTCTCTTTTCATCACAAACCGTAAAGGGCCAGACATAAATGGACTGGAAAATATAATCTAGCTGGCTGTTTCTGTCCCTTGCTTATGTGATGACTCTTGCTTCCTCTTCAGTTGGTTGAGTGAGTTTCTGATTTGTTTTGCTGGCAGATTTAGCCTCCACAGAGCCTGCAATCACCTGCGATTTAAGGGGAAGCAGAAGGGCCCTGCTCTGCTCACAAACCATGCTTCTTTTCCCAGCAGGAGCAGAGAACAGGAGGTGAGCAGCAGGAAAAGCTCCAGCAGTATGGGTGGGATCAATGGAGAGAAGAGCACTGATTAGGGAGGAGGATGCAGGGTCAGTGATTACTGTGCAGCATCAAAGGAGAAAGGGAGGATGCAGCTTTTGCAGTGGCACTTTTACAAAAGTATGTATTAAAGTGAGAGAGGTGATGTGGAGAAAGGGAGTAACACTTAGAAATAATGGTGAGAGTGGCTTTTGGAGTGGATGGCAGCTGCAGGTGGAGAATATGGATTAGTGAGGTTACAAGAGTGGAAGGCTGAAAAGAAGCAGATCAAAAAGTGAGCGGGAGGAGGATGAACAATGACTGTGAAACAGGAAAAAGATGAGCAACAACCACTGTGGGTTTCTGGTGCTGCCCCAATGCCCGAGGACAGTGAGTTTGCTCAGCTCTTGCTGTTCCTCAGCTTGACTTTTGCAGAAGGATGATGTCTTGCCTTTATGAGATCACAAGATTATTTAGGTTGGAAGGGGCCTCACGAGGTCATCTAATCTTTGGCATCATCTTCCCTTCCCCCTCTCTGTCTCCTATATGTAGTGTTACCACAATGGTTTTGTGTAGATATAACCGCTATATTACAAATAATAAAAAACCCCCTGTTACCCAGAGAGCTCAGGCTTGTAGATGCACAAGATCTCAGCACCTGTGCAAGGGAAAAAGAAAGATGAAAACAAGCAAAGAGGAAGTGTAACATTTCTTCTGACTTTAATGTGGTTATTTCTGCTGTAGCAGCAAACTTCCGTTACCTACTTGAAGTGTACTTCCTTGTCAATCTGTACAAACTTCATCACAGGTGTAATGCAAATCAGGGGTGAAGTACTGTACATATATCTTATGGCACAGAAGAGCTTTGCATCACAGCCTCTGCTCAGACCCAGATAACTGCAGTTCCTGGAATACAGCGCTCACTTTAGAACTGCTCTCAAGCAGTTTCCCTAAATTATCTGTCAGCTCCAGGAGGGCTGTGTTCCCTTTGTGTTTTGTGTTATTATTCTCACTGTTATCATTATTCTTTTCAGACTTGCCCTTGCTTTCTGAGATTTGATAGGATACTCCTACTAAACACCACAATTATTGATTTAAAAACGTGCTGCCCTGCTGTAGTCAGGAGGACTGATGGGCTTTGAAAAAACCAGCTGTGCCTGGAAGGTGGAAAAACTGCTTCTCTGGAAGAAGGAGGAAAGTATTTCAGAAGTAATAAGGTGTGCTTCATCCTAAAATACCAGGGTCATCAATACAGAGAGAAAGACAAAGCAGTGATTCTGCACTCAGCTGGGGGGGAGGGCAACAGGGGTGACTGCCCAGCCCTTCCATTTTCCCTTGCTGGCCTGGTAGGTTGGCAGGTTGGTTGGCAGGACTTCTTTCCCTAGGAGCCACAGTTTCAGATGACTTTGCAGAAGGACTAAAGCACTCCCTTGCAGGGCTGCTGGGATTGTCTGGTTCCTGGCAGCACTGCCGCTCAGATCAAGGATGGGAGCCGAAGCATTGACTAACCTGCTTCTGATTGCCTGGATTGCTGCACGTTTTGACCTCGTCAGTGAGGATTCATGATTGCTGTTGGAGGGGCTTTCTGCTGCAAATAAGCATTTCTAACTCTTCTTTTATTCAGGGGAATCATCCTCTAGAAAGACAAAGTGTACATGGTAAATGAGAAAGAAGAAAGACATTGATCTTTTGCTTTCTGCCATTCTTTGTTAAATTCACTCTCTCCTCTAAGTGAGCTCTGTTTAAGGGTGTCCTGGAACCAGACAGGTACGCACACACACATATATATATTGAAATAGTACCAGTCCTCATACCCATTATTAATCCTGGAAAGTAATTTTAGCTCCCCTCTCCATCCACTGTGGATGATTTTTAAAGGGCAAATGTCATTTGCTCAAGGCAAGTTAAAAAGCCTTTCTCTGTGGGTTGACTAAGCCTTTGAAGTGCCTTCAGTGGGCCACAATTAATGAAGCACGAAAGAGTCATCATCTGGCTGTTTAGAGAGAATGAAATTATAGGCTGTTACGAGCCAAAGTGTTGTGGTTTCCCCAAAGTCTCCTTCCACTTGATCCAAAAGAAAATTCTTAACAGAAAATAAACTATTTATCCGCTGTGAGTGGTTAAGCCTGGCTGCAATATGCACATAATTTTTCATATTAGAAATATACATTCCTTTCTGCCTCCTTTTCCTGTGTTTTCTGCAAAGTGAAATGGGGATGAAGTCAGCATCAAGTCAAATTTTGAGTTGTGAACCCTCATCTCTGAGGATTATTAAAATTTGGCAAGATGAGTTCATCAACCCTGAGCATTTTTAGCTCAAATGAACCATGAAACTCTGAAAATATTGGAAAAAAAGTAATCTTAAGGCCTTCTGCCTGATTTTCCAGACCTAACTGTGAATGAGCCTCTGGATGTATTTCTAAGCCCTCTTTGGGCTGCTCTTCACTTCTCAGAGAGATTTTCCCAAGATGCTTCATTATCCGCAGGGCGGGCAGGTGACTAAGCAATGACTGAGCGACTGTGCCACTGTAAAACAAGACAATAAACTGGGTTTCCTGAAAAACTAAGACCGTTCAAAAGTAGAAAGATGCTGTTCATATGAGCACTGACTGAGAGGCTTAAGTGCTCACAGATCTCCTGTGAGAGCCAAGCTCCAGCTGAGGGGCAGAGCATGCCATTGCACAGCTATAATCTCAATTATATTTTATCATCCAGGTCACGATAACACAAGTGTCTGAGGATTTTTTTGTTCAGTGCAGATTCACAGCCACACAAACAAAATCTTTTTTAAAATATTCTGTCAGCATTCCCTAAGGTTCTACCTCCATCCTTTGAATTTCACAGACATATTTCTTACGGGCAGCAGAAATGGAGCCTGTCCTTTGTCGAGAAGGAATACCTTCTGCTTTGACCTTGAGTCTCCTGTGTGATTTACAGAAGTGTACTGAGATTTCTCTCCAGTTCTTCTTCCTAGCTAATCCGGTTCTGCGTCAGTACTATTGTAAAACTATAGCTAGAGCCAGACTTTCTTTCTCGTGCTCCACACATCTTCAAGTGTGGCTTTTTGCATTGTAGCTGTAATAAACTCTCGGAGGAATATCACTGGCTGTTTGGCCACATCTCTGCTGCCAGCTGTCTAGCAACAATCTCAGATGTTATTTTAGCATCCAGAATGACTCATTACTGTAGGAATATTTGAAATTCTCCCAGTCCCATCACTCTGGACTAGCTGTATGGGAATGTGTTACATTTCCCAGAATATCAATATCAGGTTAAAAGACAACTGTTTATTGATTCTGTGTCTTGACTTGATGCTAGGAGTTCAAATATTTACAGACTTCCTGCTTGTAAGACTCTTTTCATTATGGAAACTAAGTCGTGCAATTTAAAGTAAGTGCAGATTGATGAGATGAAGAGCTCAGAGTGTTTCTCCAAATTAAAGAAGCACTAAAATTTTATTAGGCATATAGGTGCAGTTAAAGTTAACAAACCAACACAATTTTGATTCAGCTTGGTGTATCCTTATTATCCAGCCACAGACTCCATTCTGCAATGGGACGAGTTCCATTTTACCTGAGTTACAATTCCTCTTGCATATCTTTTATGGTGTCATCTCTCCAAAACCTACCGAGGATTATGCAAATTTAGTTTTACCTTATTGGAAATCCAGGGATCTCAGCACATTGTTGCATTTTGGAGCTAACAGATGAACCAGAGATCAAATTAATGTGAATTCTTTGACTCCATAGGTGATTTGGTAACCTAAAGCATTTTTTCTTGCGTCATGTCAAGTCTCATTTTTTATTTTGGAGACAGTATGTTTTGTGAATCCACCAAGCCTTTATCTGGCCTCTACTCTTCTTCAGACCTTGCTTTATATCCCAGATAAGATTCTGACTGTGATAGTGTCTCTAAATGGACTTGTAAGTAATTTACTGAGCAATAGGTGAATTAAACTAGTTTTTAACTAAGTCCCTATATATCAAACCAGAACATATCCCTAACTAATATATTCCACACATTAGGAAGAGTGTAGATGGACTCACTTTGCAATGACTGGACATTGTCAACCTCAGGCCACTGGCCACCATTCTACACAGAAATCTCCTGAGTTTTCTCTCCCCATTTTGAATTCTGCTATGTGGGATACCCTCAAAACCTGCAGAAATAGAGGAAAGTTTTACTAAAAATACTTGTCTCCTAACCAGACAACTCCAAGATGCTCCCAGTGACAACAGCAGCAGTTGGATGGAAGTCCCAAGTGCTATTATTTCCCTTGTTTGTCCTGATTCAGCCTCACACAATTTGAGATCTTGCCAAACCACCTTACTCACTTGCGTTTCCAAGGAGCCCTATATCAAAATTCAGCCTTCAGATCCCCACTTTATTGCCAATTGTGGAATAGGCAGAGAAAATATAAAGCCAAAAGAAAATTGTGGGAGCAAATTGTATTACCCCACAGCTGGATGTGCTGTGGATCTTCCTTTCTGAAGTTCAGCATGTGGAGAAGTACAATGCAAATTTTATTGCTTATCTTGTTTATTTTGCAGTCTTGAGAGTAATTAGAAAGGATGATGGGACAGAAGAAAGGTTCCTTTCAGAATTTTAATTTCAGCTGTCAGCTGGTAATTTGCTTTTCCATTTTCTTGTGTTTTCTGAGTTTATTTTTCATGGATGATTCAGTGTGGGTGGAAGAGTAGCCCTTCTGAACAAAACTCCCTGTGTCCTGACAGGTGTTGGTGTACAGTAGATCAGTTTACTTGGGCATGCTCAGCTTGTGGCTGACAGCTTGCTTGCGGGATCAGCTCGGCAGTCTGGCTCTGATGGCTCCAGTACTATAGATTAACCCCTCTGGTTATACATCTGCTTGTGCATGGGATGTCTGTGCCCCGCGCGCAGAGTGCCCTGATGATCCTGGAAACATTGGGCTTGTTGTGGGCATCCTCCACATACAACGTGAGTGCAGCATTAGTGCTGGACTTGGTACACCTGCATCCATTCAACTGCACCCTCCAACCTTTGCTTTCTCAGTTCTTTCCCTGTTAGACTAACAAAATCTTTAGTGCATGCAACTTCATCCCCAGGGACCTCCTTAAGCACTGTAATCAAGATAGCAATCTGAGAGGAGGATCAGGCTAATTGTGTTTCTCCTGTTATCCCTTATATTGCATTGCCCAGAAAAGGGAATTGGGATATTAACAGTTCACAGCCTACCAGAAACATGCTGAAACAGATTTGGCCACTCAGAAACACACACAAAATGTTCCTGGCTCACGGGGTTTTTTTTTTGTATTTTGTGACCCACAGAAGACCAAATCTAAATACGAAATATTAAACTAATGCAGAAACCTTTTTAAAAAAAGGTTCTCTGTGCCCTTAACATGCAAATAAAAGTAATAAATGATTCTATAAAGCATTTGGGTTATTCAGGGTGGTTTCTAACATTTCTTTAGCACTACAGAGGCTCATATTAATATTAACATCCTCAATGTCAGACCAATCTAATCCTGCAAATAATCTAATCTTTCTCATTTCCTAAATATAAATCACTCCTGACCTTCCAGATTCATTCCAATATGACAAATTAACACATCTCAGTACTTTTTCTTTTGCTGAGTTAACAAGTGCTGAGGTTTGTTTTTGTGGCAAAGGCAAATCACTCCTCCTTCCACTGTGATAATTGTGTCCTCCACCAGTACAGGCTCACAGGAGATGTCTCACTTTCTATGACTGATACAATTATGATCAACTTTAGAGAGTACATTCCTGTTTAATTTTCTTAATAATGAGCACCAGTTCCTCTACTGTGACTGCTGAGGCTGAATGCGTTCTTTTTAAAACAATAACTGATGTGTACAGTACTCTTCATTGGCATCTTTTAAATGCTTATTCTTAAACATTGGATAGATGGTGATACTTTAAATTCTGCCTTGGACCTTTAGATAAAATTCTGAAATCCTGAAGTGGCATGTTATACAGAAGCTGCAGAAAGTCAAACTTCAGTTGAACTATTCAATAGGTGATTTGGGATTTCACTGGTGTAACTTCACTGGGGTCCTGTGGAATCAGGCTTTACTGGACAGAGACAACAATTGTAATATGACTTGTCATGTTTCAAATAATCTGGAGGCTGTTAAAATCTAACACTACTGCATTAAACCTGCGGCATGCTCTGGAAGACCTCAAATCCTAGAGACCTTCCTACATGCACAGCATGACATGTAACTGCCCTCCTGGCATGATCTCTCTGGAAGGAAGAGCTCCAGTGGCTGCCTCCTGCTTTAGCAGCTTCGAAGTTATGATTTTGGGGGCACTATGCCTTCCTTCAGAGGGTCTCAAAGACCTTCCCATCTTTACTGGATACAGTACAGTTAGCAGCCATGGCAGAGGAAGACAGTTGTGTCTCTGGATGAAGTTACAGATATTAGGTCAGGGATTCCTTGTGCTAATAAAACTCATAAATTTATGTTTTCTGTGTAAGCATCTATAGACATGCTAAGGTTTATATGCTCCAAGTTCCCAATAAGCTCCCAGTAGAAGCTGGTAGCTGGAGAGTCCAGCAAGTTTTCCATTTCTGAGCTGCCCACAAGGGCTTGGGGAGCATCTCGAGTTTCTTTTTGAATGTTTCCTGAGACAGCATCTGCCTGCGGGGCTGGAGCAGTCTGCTCATGGCATCTTCCCTGGGTCCCAGAGAGAGGTGGGGGGTGTGGGGTAGAAGAAGGGTCCTTCTCCTAGTACGGCCATTGCCAGTGTGGAAGAGGCACACCTGAGATAGCAGCGAGTACAGAAGGAAAATGTTCAGCAAAAGAGTTTAGAGAAAAACAGCACAGACACTGCTGATGAGTGTGTAAGACTGGCAAAGGATTTACTGGGGTTTATCATTTCTGCACAGAAGAGTATTAGAAAAGGCTTATTTTCCAAAGCTGTGTTTAGAGGGAGAATCCTCAGTATCGGATTGATGGTCCTTTGGGTCTTGAATGATTCCCAGGGTTTGAAAGAGCAAAGGGGAGATTACAAAGAGGGAACCCCAATGGAGACCTTGACAAACTGTTCAGCATGTGGTCCCTGACCCCCAAGAAAGACTGAGAACATGGAACAAACACTGACTGAGAAAATGATTGCAAGGGGAAAAGAAGAGGAGAAAAAGTCTCCACCGCTCATTGCAGTAAGAACCATCATAGAAACAGAGCTACGTTCCCTGGGGCTGCACATCACTCAGTCCTGCACTCTCAGGCAGCACAAAGCTCTTCCCGTACCTTATTCTGTGGCTCTGAGCTGTCTGAATGGTTGCAACACTACATTAAATCTGTCTGTAGCTAGCTGGAGGTCTAGAATTAGTACTTGAAACCTGGCCACCTTCTCTTTTTGTTAGAGGAAATGGTTTCATAATGAAGAGGTTGAAAAGAGCTCACATTTTTTGAGAAACTGTCTTGACAGCCATCCCAAATACATTTTTGGTTAAGTTTATTTCAAGTAGCAGATATGCTCTAAGGTCTCGTTCAAGATCAAAACCAGCCAGAACAAGTGGCCAAGGAGAGGAACTGATAAAACACGCACATACAGAAATTGTGAGGATGTGATAATCCTGAGAATGCCCTTGAGATGTACCTGTTTCTATAGGTGGTGATGAGGTATATTACTGTCCTGCCCATATCATTGATTCCTGATGGGTTCTTTCCAGTCTTTCTACTGGAAAAAATAACTTGCTGTGGCACAGCCGGCTGCTTTCAATCCCTAAAAGGCAGCATGGCATGATCTATGAGGGTAGCACATGGGATACCTGGACTATTTACCTCTGCTTCCAGCTCACCACGTGTCTGTGGCTGAATCTCTCATCCTGCTGTGCCTCTGGCTCTCTTCATGTATTTGGTTGGTGTTTTTTTCTGGGTCACCCATATGCTCCTTAGGATTCAGAGCTTTGGGCTTGCAAGCCTTGTGTCCATACAGCACCCTATGGGCCCTGGTCTCATCCACAGTCTTCAGGGTAATGATGATGGCAGAGTAATGCCAAAGTGATCTAGGGAGAGAGGGGCCACTGCTGTTTTCCAAAATATGTATGTTGGGGTCGCCTGCATATCCTTTACTGTGAACTGAATACTTTGCTGCTTATGTCACTCTGATCTCTCTACTGTGCTCAAAAATACATCAAGTAATTGGGAAAGAGAAAGATTTTAAAGCATCCCAAATGGGGCCATTTTGCTACACCTGCTTATCAACTCATATTTGATAAGCTAAATGGTGCCGGGACCAGGTCTCCATGCAAAACAGACACAGACTAGCCCTGTGTTAGGAGCGCAGGAGAGGCAGTTTTCGAGCATGAGAGTGCAATAGCACAGCATGGCGTGGCCATGTCAGTAATGCCATGCTCTCTTCTGCTTCAGAACAGGGACTGCACTCAAACAGAAGCTGCACTGAACTCTCCTGCTGGAAATAACTCCTGGAGATATCTCTGTGCTGACCCCTGAACCCTTCTTAGAAATTGCTTGGGGTGACATAGGTGGCCTGGGAAAAACTGCACCTGGGACTCTTCACCAAGGTGACCTTTCTAACACTTCAAATTACTATGTGAATGCAGTTGGTTTTGGCAGAGGAAAAGAAGACAAGAATAGCTGACAAAGGAGACAACCACTAGGGCTAAAAATGCATAAGGTGGCAGCAGTGGAAAAGAGACAGAGGCTGCAGAAACACTGGGTGAAAGGAACACAGTGACAGATTTTGCAAGGGACTCTAGAGATAGCACAGGCTGCTGCTGATAAATGTGGCAGATATTGAGGAAAAGAGATTTGTCATGCAAATGTCCTTGGGATACAGAGGCAAGTTTGTTTGGAGTAGACATCAGCCAGCAGTCCTTCCCTTTCGTTTCAATCACTGCCTTTTCCAGTTATACCAGTGATTTAGATCAATTGCAAACAATGCATGATGGATTCACTCCTAACATCAGTGTGACAGTGAGAGCTCTTTGTTAACCTTCAGATGAGCAGCTGCTGTGAAAAACTCAGCTTTCTCTGAGCCACACAAGTTACATCCATACCAGTAAGCTAAAGAAGATGAGGACATGAGGCAGTGCTGGCATGTGGCTGCCCGTACTGTGGGATTGTTGACACGTCCCTGGCACAGCCTTGGGGCAGCTCCAGCTCTGCCACACAGCGCTGGGGCACAGCACATGGGTGAGCAGGATCCATCCCTCTAGGCAGTGTGAGTGCTGGGGACAGCAGAGTGTACCTGTATGGGCGCAAGCCAAGCCATGCCATTCACCCTCCAAACTAGACAATGGTATATGGGCATGGAATGGGTTATTCCCTAATGTGCATGTAGCGTATTTGGGAAAAAAAAAATTAATTCAGATTTCCGCGTATCAGAACAACAGTGGAAAGGCTAACTCTGTTTACAGAATTTGCTGCCTACGAAAGGCATGCTACAGAGAGCTAGTTGAACTACAACATAAAAATGAGATTATTCTCTTTGGTAATTTTGTATGGTCGTCACCTAGGTAAAAAGATTCCTTAAAAAGCTTTTATCATTTTTTTTTCCTTACTTTCTTGTAATTAATAAAAATCCCCATCCACTGGAGATGGCATCTCAGTCAAACCCCTCCCTTAGGAAAAAAAACCCAACAACCCACAAACAGAAAAAATGAACAGTATTTCTTTGGAAACTATTATATACACACAAATTGTTGTCCTACTTCATGCACTTATATATAATAATATATATTATTATATTATATATTAAATATATCTATTACATATTATTATATTATAAGCTGTAACTATTCACCCATCCTTCTTGTGAACTGAAAAATATAGTATAGTGTTTTTATTTTTCCCAGCAGCTCAGTGTTCACAATTTTCACAATGCTCATGATAATATTATGTTACAGAATGTTTTCTTATTCCTGGTACTTTGATTAGAAAAGCTGCTTCTTCATACATAAAGTTCCAAGAACTTTATGTGCTTCCGATGCTATGTCGCCAGTGGAACACATTATAAGATTTTGTATTACATGATTTTACATTACAAATGCAGTGCAATTCACTGTACTTAAAAGAATATTAATATCAAATGAAAGATAATTATTATAATCAAATTTGGTATCCATTTCACAAGGAGGAATTTAATGACCAACAATTAATTATAAGCAGGAGATGAGAACATGCAAATAAACACAGATGTGACTGGGATACAATACTTGCGGCAGCTTGTCGCCTAGGCATGACATTTGAAATTTGTATCCCAGCCCTAATCTCCTGAACATGTAGAATAAAAATTACATAGGGCAGCAGAACTTGAAATAAGGGATATTTTCCAACTGGGAATTAAAGGTAGGCTTCTATATATGTGTGATGGTTACTATTTTCCAGACAATATTGTTGGGCTCATCAACATGGTGATGTAACTTCAACAGATAAAATGGGGATACTAACGCTGACCTGCTGCTCATTGGCATTCAGTGACATGTATAAAGTTTCACAGAAGAAGCGCAAACATATTAGTGTCAACAGGTAATTTACAGATTGTCAGCAATGGACCAAGATCCTTTCTAGATCAGAATGCAAACTGCCCCAACTTATTTCAGTTAACACCCAAGGCATGCACTGAAACCTGTTGCTACACATGGAGAAATGCTGGTCCACTTTGGCTGGTCATCTATGTGATTTTTGCTGATTCTTGACTGAGAACCCAAGCACTCTGCCTTCACATGAGACAAATAACAGTGATCAGGAAACTATAATTTTTACTTTCTCCTGCTAATGGAATAAATGCTTTGTGAACACAGGGAAGGGAAGGGAAGGGAAGGGAAGGGAAGGGAAGGGAAGGGAAGGGAAGGGAAGGGAAGGGAAGGGAAGGGAAGGGAAGGGAAGGGAAGGGAAGGGAAGGGAAGGGAAGGGAAGGGAAGGGAAGGGAAGGGAAGGGAAGGGAAGGGAAGGGAAGGGAAGGGAAGGGAAGGGAAGGGAAGGGCTACAGCTGGTGCAAAACAAAGCTTTTTGTTCCATAAGTTTTTCCTTCCATCTTGGTGTTTATTGTGTGCAGGGGGAAAACACTTCCCAGCAAGTTGGAATGATCCTGACATAAATCATCCGACCACTTTTTCAAGTAATTTGTTACAGTCAGTTCTCACTAGGAGGATGTTAATTAGTTGACAAGATCTAATGATCTGCATTTGTTCCTTTCATAGCTTACAAATTGCCACCTTGTAAGATTGTCACTTTAGAGATTGTATTGGCTCTTTTTCTGGTGTATTCTTACCCTGCTGAGAACTGACACACTGGGAGGTGTCCCCACACATGAGCCCAGGGAAGTGCTCACTTTCCTAGGCTGTACCTACAGGAATGACTGCTTGGGCAGGACTTCATAAACAGGACCTGTTACATCAAGGAGAAAGTACACAAGGCGGGTATAGTACCACTTACTGTGAAAAAGAACACTGATGATACCTGTTGATATTGCCTGGTATTACCCTTGAGGACCCAATGCCTATGGGTTCAGCTGCAGTTTGCTTGAAACCCCCATCTGTCTGTTTCTTACACTGTCATCTCAATTTTGTTTTACAAAATATAATTAATAAGCATTCCTTGTTTCCCTTCTCCTCACTTGGCTTTCTAGACTCCTGGTGTAGCTGCCCTCAGTAGTGACTTTTTTAAGGCTGGACATTCCAAGTCTATTTAATCTCTTTTCTGGAGCCGTTTGGTACTTCTCCTCATCCTGTTCCCTAGCATAGCCACTCTGTGCCCACCCTGGGAGGTGGAGAACAGACCAACACGTGCCCTTGTTTTAGGCAGTTGTGTAGCTGCACTTCAGAACTGCTGTTATTTCAGTCATCTCCTTCTATATAGAGGTGGGCTCGGTGGCATCCCCTGTGTACCTGTGGTGGGACACTGCAGACACTAGCCTGAGTAGTCACTGAGTAACACTTGAATAAAATGAACTCTCCCCTCTGTGCTACCCCACAAGCATATGAAGTTCAATTCTAAATTTAAGCACAAAAAAGACAAAGAAAAATGTATGAACTACTCCATATACAGTCAGAGAGGGACAATATTTATATTTTTTTAACCACCAGAAAGCTACCATTTTGTGGCTGGTCCAGTTAAGCTAAGTTTCCATTACATGTCTGCTAGGTGGGGTTTTATCAGTGAATGCAGGATCAAATGTCATCATTATTTTAGCTACTTATGAAGCATCCAGATACCAAATTTAGTAAGCTTAAAATATTGATACAAGAATGAGAAGAGAGAGAGGACAGATACTGAGCTGGTATGAACTCTCTCGTCTCTACTCAACCGATCTCAAGGGAGCCCTAGGCCAGGTGGTAAGGTGGTCTGTATGGCCTCTGCTCCAAAATGTTTCCAGATCTGCTGTAAATACCATATATCTTGCACAAAGATAATAATTTAAAGTATAAGCAGGAATAAAGGTTAAAGCCTCTGGCCATACTCTTTCTATGCAGAGGGTTCATCTACCACACAAGCTCCAGGTGTGTCTGTTTACTAGAAATGTAGAAAAAAACTCAGGGAGAAAGGCCATCCAGAGGAGCAGAAGACTGACATATTTAGTCCAGAATAATGAAGACTGGAAGAAGATAAATGTGTAAAGTAGGGGACCATCATTAAGCCCTCATGAGCCCTAGAGGAGTTCTCACACATACTTCGAGTCATACCTCTCTAGATCCTGATGCTGCAGCGTTAAAACATTATTCCTTGTTTTATATAATCCAGCACAGTAATTTATATTTTTACCTCATGTCTTCTGGATGCTGTGCAAGAAGTTAATTACGATTTTGAAATGTAATAATACAGTATCAGTATTAGCAATGTTGGGAAAGTTAAAGTTATTTCAGTCAACTAATCTCTCCCTAAAGGACATTTTATTCAAAAGTCATTTGGAGCATATAGTACATTAAATGGTACAAGCAGGTGCCAGTAAAAGTGTAGTCACATACTTTAGGTCTAAAAGTGGGCATTTAAAGTCTGCTGGTTTACAGTGAAAGATTGCAATGCTTTTTTTTATGTTCCAATTGCATTTGTCCTTATTTCTGTCTAAGCATGGGAATCTTGCCTAGTTTGACACTTGTGGACTTTGCCAGTGGCTGTGCCTGATGACAGGAGAAATAATTCCTCATCAAGCCAAGCATCCAGGACCAAATCCATGATGAAGAGTTTGCAGTAGTGTGGAAGAGCTACATTAGAAGTCTGTACAATCAGAGTAAAAACTTGCTCCTTTCTAGAGCACTACAAGATCAGAAGATTAATTTGTGTTTGTACAGCTGTAGCACAGGACTGGCAAATACATAAGACAAATGCCACACAAGAGAGGAAATAATTTTAAGAAACTCATCTACATCATGTTAGATGTTGTAAGGTATGAGTAGTTTCAGTTTTTAACGCAGCATGATACAAAAAATTGTTTTTAGCAGAAAGTAGGTCTTGTGTCTCAGCAGCAGCAGAAGAGACAGATGACCGGACACATGGATTGACTGTTCTCCTTAATCACCATCATTAGCCTTTTCCCTGGAGATGGGCAGGCAAGGAAAAGCCAGGTGTAAGGAACTGAAGGAAGTAATGCCTCAAACATTCATCGACACAGAAAACCTCAAGGACGAGCTGTGACCTTTGGGTTAGTCTGAGGAATGTCACCCAAGGAAGTGGGAAGAAATGACCCTCCCACTCCCTTGCAGTTGTGTTGACAAACTCCTTAGATCAGTCTCAAAGGGGGAAACTGGACTGAGTGAAACCAAATGTCTGCCATCAAGGAAAAGTACTGCTAATCACTGGCTCCCTTGTGTAAACCCCATACTATGTGACTCTATTGTGTAAACCAGACACCATGCATGCCTTGCTAATGACTTTGGGCCTTTGCCGTTGAAGAGGTGATCATTTCTGGGATGGCTGATAAGAAGCATGAAGTCAGCCAAAATCTCTGGGAACAGAGGAAAAACCAAAGCTGGGCAGGGTGAGTACACCACCAACTCAACTGGAACCCATGCTCCACCTTTTTCCTCATCTCTCATGGAAAAGAATTGTGGAATACCTGCCCCTCCTCGTCTAGTATGCTAATCAGCCGATAAGATGAACTTAAAAGGGGACGGAAACTTTGCTGTGGGTGCACCCACCACCCAAGATTACCCAACCTGAAACAAGGCTGTATCCAGGGGTGGTGATCTGGATTTCTTTGACTCTCTTTCTCCTTTCTTTTTCTTTCCTTTCCTTTCTTATAGATTTATAAGAGATCACATTGCTTGTTATAATTTTCCAAGTTTAAATTGTTTTCTACTGCAAATAAAACATTTTAACCAGTCGTTTAGTGTCATTTCACCTTAATTTAACCTGAGGGGATCACAGAACTGGTGAACTCTTGGGCTTCCAGTCCAGGTTGTGACACCAGGAGAAGCTGAGCGTGTCCACCCACCACCTGTGCTGGTGCTGGCAGCCTGGCTGGCAACCCGGGAGCCTGCTGGGAGGCGAGGGGCTGGCTGGGAAGGCTGGGGATAAGCCCATGTTTCCATGCTGTGCATTTCCCCTTGTTTCCCTGTGCGTGCCTTCAGAAAAGGCCCAGGGGGGCAGACCAGGGTGCTATGAAAGTGTAATGGACTTATACAGAGCTTGCTGAGTGTGGACATGTTTCCCCGCTGCTGGGTCTGCTCACCCCAGAGCAGAGACCACCCCAGCACAGAATCCAAGCCCTTCCTTGCCTGCCTGCTGAAATATTGGGGCACACTGAACTGCCTTATGTGATGGAGAAGAAAACCATGTTCATTTGCAGACAGTCTAGCAGTCACTGTCCATTTCTGTTGCTATGGGTACAACAAAGCAATAACTTTATTCAGAATTAACTATTTTTACTGTAATTAGACAACAGGAAACTATTAGACTATTCTTCCCTCCTTCTCATCCATCCTGTACTGAGACCCCAAGTATTCAACTGCTTGCGATCTGGGGCTGCTACTCTGCTGGGGGTTGTGCAGTACTGACATCTTCGGGGGGGCTGCCTGTGGCCCTGTCTGCAATCAAGAATTAGTGTTGATAAATACATTTTTTGCTGTGGAATTAAGTGAACTGCAGAGTTAGCAGAGATTAGGATCAGGCCTGTTTTGAATCGTTTGCTGGGAGGGATGTTGGGATTGCCCCTGAGCTTCCAGGGCACGGGGTCCCAGCAGGGCAGGACATGGTGTGAGCACCCAGCTGTGGTTTTCATTGACGGGTGGTTAAACCTCTGCATGAGTGCATGAGTACAGGGCTTGTATAAAGCCATTGGAGCTTCATAGAGTCCTCTGATATTTTGTTCGGGCGTGCCACTGTGCACACTGCTGCAGGGCTTCCTAAATCTTTCTCTTACCACGGTGGCATGTGGCTGGAGAAGTTCAGGTCAGTGGTAGGTAGTAAAAAGTAGGACTTAACCCTGATTTTTTTATTACGTGATTCTGCAGGGTCCTCAGTCTAAGATCCCTATGAGAAAAGTCCTGTAGAATTTAACAGAAGGTAAAATATCTGTAGATTTCTATAGGTTTTTAATAACCCTGTAAGATTCGGCTATGGAATTGTACAGAACAGCAAAGGAAACATTAAAAGATAATGCATTTTTGTTTGTTTCTGTTAGACTTTAGAAACATTTTTCTTGGTCACTGCCTTCATTTTTCCAGCAGTTGTGTAACTGGTGAGTGCAGCAGCTTGTGTCCATCTCTTCTTGCAGTACACACAGGGGGACAGGATTGTGAGCACGTCTGTGTGAAGGCAGGTCTATGGAAGCAGAGTGGAGGGGAAAACCTGTCAGGCAGTTAGCATTAGGAAGTGTGACTTTGCCAGTGATGATGGACAGGCAAGTGAACACACTGCATGATAACCAAATGCTGATGAGATGCTCTGAGAGGGGAGCGGAGGAGCATGCAGGCACCCAGGGCCTGGAGTTGTATCTAGCCCAATTGTGGAAAAATGCATCAGGGAAATGAAGCCCAGATATTTCAAGCCTTTTGTTCTGTCCAAAGGAATCCAGCCATGGGTTAATCCATGTCATCCTGTGTCAAGTGTAACAGGAAAAAGTATTACCATGTAAACCACAAGCAAGTATCATCTCACAATGTACGGCTCTGGGCTGGACTCCACATCTACCTTAAAATTCATAAAGAGAAAAAAAATCCTTAAAAAAGGACCTTAAAAAAAAACTTTAAAAAAAAAAGCATGAAACCCCCCATCACTGGACATGAGGAAGTTTTGTCATTGCAGCTACTTCTGCTGCAGTTTAGAAATTATTAGTTTTTCAAGTTCTGCAACACCGATAGTTTTTGTCCATTTTTTGGCCTTTAGCTACATTGACCTAATAGAGGATGTTGAACCCGGATTTGAGAGTCATGAATTAAATTCCTGAATTTGCCCTGGCCTCTGTGGGGCTGCGTCTGACTCAGTTTTTGCACCCTGCTCCAATGTACCTCCTTGCACCAGCCACACTTGGCTGCAAAACTGGGGCCTGTCAAAAGCCCCCAAAATTTCCTTTCACCTCTGTATTGGATTTCGTCATGGTTCAGGGAGAAGACTGTATGCTCAGGAAGTCTGGATCCTTTCACTGGTTAATGATAAAAATTATTTTTAAAATTGCTTTAAGGACAGTGGCATAAAAGGACATTTGAACTGATGAAAATTTCTGAGAATCGAGAGCTTTATTTGATGCTTTTTGCTAATGAAATTTCTGGTCTTGATGCCATTTCTGTAATTTTTCAATTTTCAAAAAGTGATTGAATTTAATTTACCTAAACTTTCAGCCATCTTAAGGCATTTCAAGACTGCATTTTTCATAGGTGATGAAAAATAATAAATGCAAAAAGAAAATGGGATGAATGATTCAATGCAGAGCATTAGAAGCAATTCAAATTTCTGAAAAATAGGTATTTAGAAATGAAATAAATAAGAATGAAAGAAAAATCAGGTAATTCTCCTGTATGAGAGCCCTTTTCCAACACTGTCTCATAGGGAAAATTTCAGAGAATTTGTAATTACTCAGTAGTTTTATTATTCAGTAGTTCTAATTCAGTTTTATTTTATAGAGAAATACCACTAAAATGTGAAAAGTGTTGCACTGAAAATATATTTTAGATTGATACGTGCAAATTCTTGGCTGTGTGTGAAGAAACAAGGAAAGAAATAGGAAGGTAATTTAAAAAATAATAGAGGCAATTGCTAAATTATCACCTTTACCCACTGAGGTGTGTGAACCACATCAAGATATGGGAAATGCAGAATAGGGTCTGATGCCTCTACTCTGACTTTTTTGTTGCCATCAAATAGACCTGTCCCAAATCTTAAATTTCATTGTTTAATATTAGAAACTGACTCCATATTTGGCCATGTGAGTAAGTGTGACCTGTTCTTCCGATTTGCTGAGGACCAGTTCATTAAACAGAACAGAGACGGAGATCCAGCTACATTTAGCTGGTTAAATTTAGGCATCTTATATTTGGCATTTAGCTTTCATTTGATCAGAATTATTTCACAGGATGTGCTGTCTTTCTCTACTAAGGCACCCGCCAGCATTCATTTTAATTTCATTAACATATCACTCTTAATCAAAGCCAGTAGTCAGACATCTCTGCATCCTGTCATCTTGCCAATCATTAATGCTCTTCACATGAGTATATTTTTGCCCTACTTAGTATGCCAGATAATTTTGCCTGGGTCTTTCAAGACCCTAGAGGGACACATCCCTGCTTTCCATCTGCTTGCTGAAATCTGCAGGACTGCAGTCCATTTGCACTCCTCTGCAAGACCAAGCACTGGTGGAAATCTTATCTTTAAGAAAAAAAGCAGACTTTTCATGACATTAACAGTAGGACTGAGAAATTAAGTATCTAGTTATGAAAGGCCAAGCTTGACAGTGCCCTTAATCCAATTAAAACTATGTCTGAAATACTGTTGTTATTTTGGTCTAAGTGATTAAGTAGTGCTTGGAGTCTTGCATTGGGACAATCAAGAAATAAATGATTAGGGTGTGACAAAAAGTCTTGGGTTTATGATCAGTTAAGGCCTACAATCGATTAAGACAAATAATTGGTTAAACCACAACACCTATAAACCCAATTATCTCCAAGACCAGAATTCTTCATTTTCAAAAGACCAGTCCTGTGGTTTATGTTTGTTATCACTTTGTAGCAGTGGATGTTAGCTGAGCGATATGAAGATTTTAATTAGAGCCAGAAGCTTATACATGATGAGATTAAAATAAAGAACCAAAATGGGCTGTTTAATATATTTTATCAATTTTCATTTTCTTAAAGCACATGATGCCTCTTTCCTCAGGTCACTGTGTTTACAGATTTTTCAAAATTGTCTCTTCATTTCTCATTTTGGGAGCCAATTAATTTTTTTTTAGGGATGCTCTTTAGATTTACATTTGTCAACTCACAAAGCCACAGACCCATTGCTGACAACATTTTCTCAAGTTGAAAGTACTTTTTAATAACTGAACTCTACATACCCAATGGCAAGGAAGTTTGTGCAAATTCAATTTTACTTGACAAGTATAACAAGATCATAACTATGTGGAAGTTAATTTAATGGACGTAGATTTGGTAGTTTTAGACAGAAAGCTAATCTGGAGGAAATATTTGTGGAGTTTGGTGGTGATAAAATAATTATATTGTGAAGCACAAACACACCTGTTTGCGGTTTCCCATATGAATTTAGCTCTTCAGCCCTTTGGAATTTGCTCAATAGGAATTAGTGGGATTAAGCCTTTTTATATTAGTAATTCAGCAAGGCGTTCCTTTCGTTCTCTATTCCATGTGACTCTCTCCCTACCTTGCAGATGACATGGTACTTTGAGCTTTCAGGTCTTCAGATTTAACTCTTCAAGTTTAACTCAGAGAGAATACATTTCTCTCCCTCCATCTCATTTCTCCAAATTCATCATCAGCACCCCTTGCCTAACGATCAGACTCACTTTTCATGTCAATAGAAGGATGTTCTTATGATCAAGGCTCTGTGGTAGTACAACTATGTCTTGAGCTGCAGAAGAGCCATTACCTGAAAACTCACTGGCTGTGTTAGGGTGCAGTTACCCTGGTCTAGAGCAGGTCTGGCTGAGATCTGTATGATTCAAATCGAGTGCCAGCCATTGGCTTGGATTGGTCTGGTTTTCTTCCCATTTTTCCTTCTCACAGAATTTATTTTGGTCATATTTGCCCATATAAAAATGGTTTCCACCATTGGTTGCCATCAGTGGTTGCTAAAAAATGTTCTTGTGCAGACAACTGCAGATGGGAACATCAAGTATGGAAGGAAGATATGGAAAACCAGAAGAGGACAATGATAGAGCTGGAAGATGTGACGTATGAAAAAGTTTGGGAGGGCAAAAGGATGTCAGGACAGTGAGCAGCTGAGAAAAACTGCATGGAGTAAGGCTAGGGAAGAAAATAATGGGAAACTGGAGGGACCCCTAGGAGGAACAGGAATAAACACCATGAGAAGAGCAGAAAGTCTTGTGGATGCCATAAGAAGCAGATGTGGTTTCGTTTTCATGAAGGAAAATGTGTACCTGTGACTCACTGAAGGCAGAGTTGCAGATAATTGTGACTCAGATCTGCAATCAAGTGAGTTAATTTTCCCCAAGCTGAAGTTCTGCCAACTGCAGCATCCAATCACATCTGGCTGTGTCTCTAAAGTATTTGAAAGGCATTTCTGAGGCTAGCTGCATTCACCTGCATTGTATCAAGCCAGCGACGTGCAGTGCCTAAGATCTCTGTGTGGGTCCAGACTGTCCTTGCGATCACGTTATATGAGGATATTGGGTGGATCATGGCGTTGGGTACCCACAGCCCGATTAGTGTTTTTTGATCTGCAGCAGGTGGGGTTCACAGCAATCTACATTTGGCTCAGTTTGTACAGGTCAGTGGAGACCATGACAGGCTTCACACCTCTCCCAGGACTGGGCAGGTCACATACAGCATAGACAGGGATCCTTCCTTTCCCTTTGCAGACCAGGTGGAGACAAGACGTCACTGCATTTCCTCATGGTATACACCAGGTTGAAGGTCTGAATTTCAGACTATTTTTTCCATTCTTCTGTTATGGAGACTTCTTTGGGGATTTTTCAGGATTCATTTTCCTCGGACATTCCCTCACCATGCAATGTAAAGTGGAGTTCAACCCAGATCTCATCACCAGGGCAATGAAAATAAATTTGGCCTAAGTTTCATCTGAAATCACTGTAGAAAAAGACACATCTTCTGGTAGTGCTTATATTTTCTGTTATGTCTAGCTAGGACAGGTAGGGTGCTCCCAGGTTGGACTCTGGGGATGATCTGCATCTGCTAAGGTTATACAGAGAGAGGTGAGAAAGACTGACCTCAAACTGGCTGTCTAATTCAGAGTAGATGCCCAACTATGTGGTTAAAATTTGGTGAGACATTATTTTATTAATTTTATTAATTTGTGGTAGCAACTGTATTAGGAAAAGTATGGTTTTGTTCCCTTTTGTGGCATCAGAAACAGGTAGTCTAACATTTTAATGGAAATTGCTATTACATTTAAATTTGTGGAAGATTAGACTGGATCTTTTCCAGAGGTATGGTGATTTCTTTAAACCTGCTTGGCACTTCTGAGTTATCATTGTTGAAGATCAACCAACCACCTTCCTCTCTCACAACTCCTATTCTTCCTGAAGGTATAACACATATTAAACCACAACATTTTGGGAAATGTGTTTGTATTATTTATATCAGATTGTTTGTGAATAGGAAGTAATTTTTCTACAAAAAGATTAGTTACTTATGAACCAGACTTCTGTATGAGCTTGGATTTCTTTATTCTTATTAGGAGATCTGTAAATAAGAAATGCTGCTTTGTGCTGTTACCTGTTGTACCAAACATGGGCCTCTTCTGAAAACATTTCTTCCAGCTAAGTATTAATTCAACAGACATTATTGTCTTTCTGGTTTTAGCACCTTTTTCAGGATTTGTGAAGGCAAACTAGTTCCTTTAGTCTCCCTTAATAGTCAATGAAGAAAAATAGTACTTTTATGATACAGTTCAATTGCCCTGTTGTGAACATTTAATTGAGGATGAGATAAATCATACATCAGTGACTGTTTCTCTCCAAGGGAATAAATACTACTAGTGTGATCTAGTAGTTGCTAACATTTGGTTAGCAGTCCACCCTTGTTTGAAAGATGTGTTATATATACATATCTATATATGCTCTGTGTGTGTGTGTGTGTGTGTGTATACATACACACACCATATATCTAAGTTGTCTCTTAGTTTGAATATATGGCTTGGATTTTGTAGTCTTACTGCTCCTGAAGCATAATTTCTTGGTCATCTCCCAGACTTTTGTTTCTTTTTTCTATGCAACAATATTATCAGGCTGAAATCCTTTCTTTTCTTGGTGAGATGAAAAGCTCTCCTTTCATATGTCTTTATGTAGGACTGGAAATCACCCCAGCCTTGGGGCAGAGAGGATGGAAAGAACAAGGAAGGTGCACAGCTATGAAGCTGTGACCACACTGACTAGTAGAAGAGCTTGAGGGCTTTACTCAAGGCTTCCCATGGGCAGATGGGAGGGAAAAGTCCCTGAGGATCAAGAAACAGTTGAATCAAACAGATTTTTTTTCTTTTAGATTTAGAAAGGAACTTCCATTGGAAAATTACTGTTATGCTTTTGACCTATGTCCTACCAAGAGTGCAAACCTTGATGTGAGATTTGAAATCAATGATCAGTTTTGTCTTCTATCTTCAGCTTCTTAAGCAAGATTTGAAGCACTATAGGCTGATGTTAGCTTTTTCTGAATTACTTTCAAACTGTTGTGATTGGTATTGGATTTGGAATATTCACTGTTTACAAGTCAAACAATATTTGGGACATCTACCCTTCACATTTCTCTTGGCATTTATATTGTGTCTGTAGGTAAAGAACTGGTGTCCAAGGACACAGCATCTCTCTCTCTCCTCAGTTCATTCAAAGATGTAGGGAGAAGGGAAGCCATAGTAGGTATTTTGTTTTCTATATAGAGAAATCTGTTACACATGCAATTAAATTAAATATCTTGGCATGCTGTTGAGTCTTTTTTCCCCCCTCCATCTTTTTAAGGCATTCCTATTCTTCCTTTTTTCTCATATGTCCAGATGTGCAAATAATTAGTCGGCTCTGCTGAAGTTCATTAACCATTGCTGAGCCTTAAATTAAACCATGGTTTCCTGAAGCCAGAGCAGGCTGAGTCATTAAAAAATGACTGAGTACACAATGTGGTGGGATGTAACTTTCTGATCCTGTCACACATAAAGACTCCTTTATAGCACTCATTAATGACTCATGCAGTATCTTTCATATCTAGAGAGTTTGTAACCATTTTGGTTACTCTTCTAAATATCATAGAATCACAGAGTCATGTGATTCTTTAGTTTAGGTGGTTTAGGTTGGAAGGGACCTTAAAGATCATCTAGTTCCAACACCCTTGACATGGGCAGGGACACCTTCCACTACACCAGGTTGCTCAAAGCCCCGTCCAACCTGGCCTTGAACACTGCCAGGGAGGGGACATCCACAACTTCTCTGGGCAACCTGTTCCAGTGTTTCACCACCCTCACAGTAAAGAATTTCTTCCTGATATCTAATCTAAATCTACCTTCTTTCAGTTTAAAACCGTTACCCCTCAGCCTATCACTACATTCCCTGATAAAAGGTCCCCACCCATCTTTCCTGTAGCCCCCTTTAAGTACTGGGAGGCCACTATAAGGTCTCTCTGGAGCCTTCTCTTCTCCAGGCTGAACACACCCAACTTTCTCAGCCTGTCTTCATAGGAGAGGTGCTCCAGCCTCCTGATCATCTTTGTGGCCTCTTCTGAACTTGCTTCAAGAGGTCCATGTCTTTCTTTTGCTGGGGGCCCCAGAGCTGGATGCAGTACTTCAGGTGGGGTCTCACAAGAGCAGAGCAGAGGGGCAGAATCACCTCCCTCAACCTGCTGGTTATGTTTCTCTTGATGCAGCCTAGGATACGGTTGGCTTTCTGGGCTGCAAGCGCATATTGCCAGGTCATGTTGAGCTTCTTGTCAACTAAAATCCCCAAGTCCTTCTCCGCAGGGCTGCTCTCAATCCACCCATCACCCAGCCTGTATTTGTGCTTGGCATTGCCTCGACCCATGTGCAGGACCTTGCACTTGGCCTTGTTGAATTTCATGAGGTTTGCATGGCCTCACCTCTCCAGCCTGTCCAGGTCCCTCTGGATGGCACATCCCTCCAGCATGTCAACCGCACCACACAGCTTGGTGTCATCAGCAAACTTGCTGAGGGTGCACTCAATCCCACTGTCCATGTTGCCAACATAGATGTTAAACAGCGCTGGTCCCAACACCAACCCCTGAAGAATACTACTCATCACTGGCCTCCACTTGGACATCGAGCTGTTGACTGCAACTCTTTGAGTGTGACCATCCAGCCAATTCCTTATCCACTGAGTGGTCCATCCATCAAGTCCACCTCTCTCCAGTTCAGAGACAAGGATGTTGTGCAGGACAGTGTCAAATGCTTTGCACAAGTCCAGTAGATGGCATCAGTTGCTCTTCCCTTTTCCACCAGCTCTGTAACCCCATCATAGAAGGCCACCAAATTCGTCAGGCATGATTTGCCCTTAGTGAAGCCATGTTGGCTGTCACCAATCACCTCCTTAGTTTCCATGTGCCCTAACATATTTTCCAGGAGAATCTGCTCCATGATCTTGCTGAGCACAGAGGTGAAACTGACTGGTGTGTAGTTCCCTGCATCTTCTTTATTTCCCTTTTTAACAATGGAGGTTATGTTTCCATTTTTCTAGTCAGAAGGAACTTCACCAGACTGCCATGACTTCTCATATGTGATGTATCCATATTTGTGTGTCTTAGCCACTTCATCTGCCAGTTCCCTCAGGACTCTCGAATACATCTCATCAGGTCCCACGGATTTGTGCACCTTCAGGTTCTTTAGATGGTCTCAAACTTGATCTTCTATAGTGGGCGGTTCTTCATTCTTCCAGTCCTTGCTTTTGCCTTCTGCATCTTGGGCAGTGTGACTGGAGCCATTGTTGGTGAAGACTGAGGCAAAAAAGCCATTGAGTACCTTGGCCTTCTCTATATCCCAGGTGACCAAGTCTCCCTTTTCCTTCCAGAGAGGGCCTGCATTTTCCCTTGTCTGCCTTTTATCACTGACAAACCTGTAAAAGCTTTTTTTGTTGCCCTTGATGTCCTTGGCCAGATATAATTCTATGAGGGCTTTGGCCTTCCTAACCTGATCCCTGGCTGCTTGGACAATTTCTGTGTATTCCTCTCAGGCTCCCTGTCCTTGCTTCTAACTCCCGCAGGCTTCCTTTTTGCGATTGAGCTTGTCCAGGAGCTTCTTGTTCATCCATGCAGGCCTCCTGGCATTTTTGCCTGACTTCTTCTTTGATGGGATGCACTGCTCATGAGCTTGGAGGAGGTGATCCCTGAATATTAACCAGCTTTTCTGGGCCCCTTTTCCCTCCAGGGCTTTATCCCATGGTACTCTACCACGCAGATCCCTGAGGAGGCCAAAGTCTGCTCTCCTGAACTCCAGGGTAGCAAGCTTGCTGCGCACCCTCCTTGTCACCTTTAGGAGCTTGATCTCCACCATTTCGTGGTCACTGCAGACAAGGCTGCAATTTTATCAGTTGTGAGTGCTTACTTTTTTCATGTTTAGCATCTTGACTGAAATGTTTTATTTTCCTGCAAAAGAGGAGATCCTGGATGACTGGAGTCTCTTCTTAGTTGCTAAAAGCAGCTAATCCAGAATCTGGTGGTGTTCTTTCATTGCATCAGGAGCAGAAACTCTGCAATGAGTTTAATCTTTCCAGCCAAGCACAAAGCCATCAAAAATGTCTGCCTCATGCCCCTAGATGCTTTTGCAGCACCCAAGCAGTTTCTGGTTGGCTCTGTCTGCTTTTGCACTGAATTAGTGCTTGTCCTCAGCAATAAATTTGCAGATCCACCAAGTTTCATGCATTATACATGAGCCTAAGTTATCTGGCCCTCCTCACTCACCCCCTCTGCCATATTTCTGTCTCACATACTATGAGTGATGCCTTGCAACATCTCACTCTCTATTCTGAATTTTCACACACATCAGATCAGTGTGTGTGATCTCCTGAGCACTTGTATCCAGCAGGTGACATCTCTCTGGTCAAAGAGGCAATAATGTAGCAAAGGCTGGAAGGACACTGTCTGGAAAAACATCCTGAAGTTATGGAAAACTTAATCTGTATCTTTAAACTCATTTCAACAAATCAGGTTCTTCAGAGAAGGAAATTTCTATTGTAGAAATTTTCTTTGGCTTTTGTAAGTAAGTAGCACTTTGGTGTCTAAAACACCATTTTTTGGGGTGTTACACTCTGTGTTCTTTAGACCTGTGTTTCCCTACCATCTGGAGTGCCAAGCCCTCATTCACCTTCCCTTTGCTTATAAGCAGGCAGGTAATTAAAAAGGGGTGCTAAAACCACAGGGAAATGGAAACTGTCCAGAAGAGAGAAAAATGTAGGTTAGCTAAGGGAGCTGAAGGGACTGGGGAAGAGGAAAATTGGAGATAATCTTCTATATCCACCTACCAAGTCCTTGAATCTTTAGTTCCTCTTCTGTTTGGGGCAAGAGCTGTAGGGTAGGTAGCCTTGTCCAACCCTACTGCTAGCAAGAAATAACAGGGACAAGAATACATCTCTCTGTGCCTATTTAAGCCTCTAGGGTGAAAGAATGTATTGAAGACTGGATGAAAAAGATGTAAATTTCTAAAAAAACCCCCAGTAACTCTTGAGCTAACAGGAAGAAGAGAAGGGACCTGAAAGGGGATTGAATCTGCTTCTGAAGAAACCATTATGGGGATGGAAATGGTCAGTGGCTCCTCAGATATCACTCAGAATAACAGCTACTCCTTCCAACAGCACCACAGCCATCCCAGCCCCAGCTGCATATTTTCTGTCCTTCACAGACCTCCTTTTTCCTTGGAGGTTGGAAAGCTTAGTGTGTCACCATGCTAAGGTCTGAAGGCAGAAACCCTCTGCACAGAAGCTTGAGGGACACACAAACTTCGAGCAAGAAGCTGGCCTGACATCTGGGGAGAAATTTGGAGGAGTAACAGCAAGCAAAGTTTGGGGAAAAAAAATTCCTTCTTCTTGGAAATGCTCAGAGATCTGTGAGATAGACAAGGGTACATGCTCCAAACCCACGGTGCTAGCACCTTGCTCATCTGGCTGCCTGTGCTCATCCCTGTGCTGAGTGTGAGACACAAGTCCAGGTTTACCCTGCACTCATGGCTCCTTTGAGCTGCAGGGAGATGGGAGAAAAGAAGAACATTCAGCCTGTTCTGCAAAACGAGCCTTGCAGCAAAAGCAACTATTTTCAAGGTGCTATTCTGATGTCACTCAATTCCTCTTATGAAGTCATCACTTAATGCTTGTTGCTATAACAACCTGTTAGCCTTTTTTGCTATTACTCATGCTGTCACTGTTGTGAAGTTCACCTTTAAAATGTTCATTTAAAAACATCTCTCCTATGCAATATCTCTCTAGGACAAAGCACACAGCTTTACAGAAATATTATTTTTGAAGAAAAGCCAACTCCAAGTCATTCTGTGTTGTCTGAAGAAAAAAAAAAGGAAACTAGAGGAAAGAACATTCTTTGAGTGAACCAGCATTTTAGCTGAATACTTTTCTCTTTTATGTTCAATATTTCCAAAAGGTTTTTCAAGAGCTCATTTTAACCACTTAGTTTCTGGTTTTCAAATTCTCATTCTGTGTAAGGGAGTTCAAATAAAGCACCTTTGACTATTGTGATCAAGCCTGTGGCTTTCTGTATTTGTCTTTTTTAAGGAATGGTGATAAAAATTGCAGGTGCCCCAAGGAACAGTGTTTATCACTTTGCTGAGCATTATTAAACTCATGTGAAATATATGTCACTTTGGTAACACTAAAGACTAGCAGGAAAGAAACCAATACAACAGGTCATATTATGGATGGGAAATCCCTTTCAGTGGCATTTGAAATGTGGCTGCTGGTTCTGGACCAACAGTTAACTCCATGGAAGCAATGAAAGGGTGTAAGAATGACAGTAAGCCAACAGATTTAATCATCTTGGAAATATCTTCAAACATTCTGGGGTGTAAACAAGCTCATTGAAGTATTTATTGTCTCTCATTGTCTCTTGCTGTGGTGGAGTATGACAGTTGAGGGGATCCCATGACTGTGCTGCCACAGACCTCAGCACTTGGCACTCATCTCCTGCTCCTTTCCCAGTCACACTCTCTGACAGCAAACACTACACAGATTGCCAACAGAAATCTAAAACAAATGGTGCCAGCAAACATGGGTTGGACCCTTAGAGATACCTTTCTCTCTCCATTGACTATAGGAGAAGTCTAGGGAGATAAGCCTCTGATTTCAGGGCCAGATGGAAGTGTGCCAAGCTCACACGGCATCGTCCGGCCCTTGGTGGCTTCTACCTATGGTGTGGAAGCAGCTATGGCTGTGCTACCTTTTGGGACACTATCCTTTAACTGATGCAATATGTGTTGTCTGAGTGTCAGAAGTTTGAGGGATGAGCACTATAAAGTAACCACTTCCATGAAATATGCACAAGCTTTCAGACATAGTATTTTTTAAGAGTTCATTTGTATTTTGACTTAGAGCTGCTTCTTCTTTCCCCCCCCCCCCCCCCCCAATTTTTAAAATGTATTTTATGGTTTTCAAAGATTTGAAGCTCAAGCCAATTGTAATTTTACTTCACTTTTCTGTAAAGTGGAGCTATGAAGTGCTTGTAAAGAGACATCAGTTTGTCCCAGTGAAACTGGGTACATATGTGAAGCTTATTTGTATTACACTGGGACTCCATTCCCAACTCGCATCCCTGGGGGTGCAGATCACTGCTCCAATGACAGGAATACCTGGCAGCGGATGACTGACCTTCAGGCAGCCCCTGTGTCCCAGCACACAGCACAGGGGTCAGCCTGGAGCTTTTTATGGGATTGCATTCAGATGAACCCTGCTTGCAACATCATTCACTATTATGTCTCCAGCAACAGATTTGGCTCATGTCTTGCCAAATATAAGTGGGCTAAACTCTCCAGAAGGGGTTCTGGGAAACATCATAAACAATGGAAGTTACAGCCTAATTTGTTTGCCTCTCAAAAAGGTAATATTCCCTCATCTCTGGAATTCATGGAAGCAGCTTATGAAGTGGTATCCAGACTTCTCCTGTGTGAGGTTAATGCCTGGAAAAGAAGTAAAAGTAAGGATTAGAGGTACTTAAAGACAAGTCTTATTTCAGAGGAGTAAATCTACCATTAATGGCTTAATTCTTCCAGTTTTCAGTCAGCTAAACTTTACAGTTTAAAGATGGTGCTCCAGTCAGTGACTTATAAACTAATAATACTTTCTTTTTCTGTTATAGACAGAAACTCATTCAGAAAAAATGCCATGGAATCAGTCCAAAAAACCATATTAAATAGATGGAAATATCAAACAAGTGTCCAAAACAGTCTTATGCCTTAATAAAAATACAAAGTTCAGCTTGCGTCCCCATGCAGTCATATTCATGTAACACTGGTTTAGCTACAGGATTCATGAATCAGTGTTTCCACTGTCAGGTTTCTGAAACGTGGGCTGTCAGCACTTAGCTTGGCCAGTACAATATCACAACATCCAGAGTAAATGACTGCTGAAATTTGTTTCCGTTCTAGTTCAGGGAGATCAGAGAAAGAAGCTGTGAGAGATCTGGTATTGCCTGATTGACACATCTGAGATTAAGACTTCTTAAATTCTTGTTTCAGTGTCACTATTGATTGAGCATGCTGTTCTTGCTCTCCTCCATTTTTTCTTCCATTACATGATCTGACATCAGTATTTTGTGATTAACATTGTTAGAGATGTAACTAGCCTGGGAACCGGGGAGGATGGTGAGATTTGAATGGCAAGGGAAGAGAAGTACTCAAGAAACCACACATCAATGATTTAAGCACAAAACAAACGATTGTCTGAGCTGGACACATCTGGGTGCACATTTTAGCCAAATCTTTCCCCAGGTTGTACACCCCACCCCAAAATGGCCCCTCCACTTATGGCTTTGATTGGCTTACTGAATAGCCAGGGAGTTGCAGAACTTCTTTGCTTCTACCTTAGGAGGCAGCAAGAGGACGCAAAATGCTGCAGTGCCCCATTGCATCTTTGAAATGTTTTACATCATTCTGGACTTGAGACTGCACAGAGATATGAGGAGACTTCATGAATAGGGATTTTATTAAGTTAGGGGAGAGAAGAAAGAGAATGGTGCCCAGCTGATGGCATAGCCTTGGCCATGTTGGTTTCATGGGGTGGGCTGGAGGGGGGCTACAGAGAAATCAGGAGCTTTGCTTCACTGCCAGAGGGATGCATGACAGGGAGGAAAGGAGCTGCTAAATGGGGATGCTGAGCAACTTCAAGCACGATGTCAGTCTCTGTATATTTTCAGTTCCAGCTCTAAAAATGAGGCAGGTCTCTGTGGCATGACATTGGAGCGTTAAAAGGGTGATGGTCAATCTCTTTCTGTGGTCCAAAGTGATTCCCTATTTAGGTGCATGAGAAGCCTGTCAGAAGAGCCTTTCATTTGTGGGTGAATGTTAAAAGCTGTATGTAGTAAAGGAGTGTGTGGGGAACAGTGTCCTTGGGTGATCTCTGTGTGCACCAGGTGGGCACAGGTCCAGGGTCTGGCTGCAGCAGTCACGTTTCTTGCTTAGGGCACCTCATCAGCTTTTGCTGAATTACCAGGCAGCTCCTCCATCTACAACAGATATCAAATTATGCCGGAATCAGCTATGCATTACCTGAAACTCTGGGAAAGGCAGCACTATGAAAGTCTTTGGGGGTTATTTATGTCACCATTGGAAACCAGTGCCTCTGTGAAACCTGAACTTCACTGTTCAGGAGCAAACCCCACAAACACTCCTTCCTTTTCTGTTTGTAGCTCAGCCCTCACCAATTCATGTTTCTCAGTCATCAAAAAGAAAAACTGAAAGGAGAATGATGCCTCACCTCCAAGTATGTGCCTGTTAGACTATGAGTATACTTCTGCTTTCTCTCTCTGTTCCCTTCCATGTATTTATGAGTATTGCTCCTTGTTTGATGAATATGTCCATTTGCTGTTCTCTTGTCAAAACAGATTGTGACTCTCACAAATGTATTACAAGTAATTGCCAGATATTTTTTATGTGCTGTACTTGAGCTGCAGCTTAATCATTGGAGATCTTTTTGAAATTTTGATTAAACTGTATTTCATAACTTTAAAAAAACCCTGCTTGGACTGGAAGCAGAAATCATGTGATAAGTTATAGTTTATATTCATGTCCCCATTCATATTAACAGGTACACTCAATACTCTGTAACATTAAAATCACAGAAGTGTAGAATCATTTAGGTTAGAAAAGACACTTAAGATCATCAAGTCCAACCATTAACCTAACACTGCCAAGTCCATCACTAAACCATGTCCCTAAGCACCACATCTGCATGTCTTTTAAACACCTCCAGGGATGGTGACTCAACCAGTTTCCTGGGCAGCCTGTTCCAATGCTTGACAACCCTTTCAGTGTAGAATTTTTTCCTAACAGCCAATCTAAACCTCCCCCTGGTGCAACTTATAAAAGATTAAAAAACATAAAATATTTTTATGATAATTTATGTCATATTGCTATAATGTGCTATCAGGTGACTTAATAAACCTTTAACAGGCCCCTAACATGTATTATTTCTCCTGGACAGCGTATGTTATGAATGAATGTTTCAACAGAAAAGAGTGTCATAGTCAAACATGCAAACGTGTTTGTTGGTTTGTTTTGGGAATTTCTGCATGGTAAAACTGAGATGAAAAGTAGTCAGATTTGTATTGCTTGTTATGAAGGATTTATGAATAGTTCTGATTTTACCTATGAAGGATATTTTTTCACAGTAAATGTTATGTACCGAGGAATAAATGCATCATAGGTACTCTTGAAAATCAGAGGCAAAATTTGGCTTTCAAATCAGTGAGGGTTCACACATGGATGTCACCAAGAGCAAGCACAGACCATAGCTTAGCATGCTGCTAGGGATTTTGGAGGCAAAACTGAAAGGTGTTGATCAAGTAGACGATCAGAAGCCCAGGTTGTCCCATCTCCTCATGTGCACACAACTGCCTGGTTTCTTCCAGGCTGGGTGACTGACAGCCAAATAGGACTTGTTGTTGTGTTACAAAAGGTGTTTGGAATTAATCTCTCTGAATTTTCTCTTCCTAAGATAAAAACATTGACTAATTTCCCAACCCACAGATGTTCCTTCTTCATTGTCAATTAACTTTCTCTAGCCCATGATACCATGCATTCTGGTGGGCTGGTGCCACTTCAAGCCATTGGCTATACTCAAACAGTATTCTAATGGCTCTGATCAGATTTGAGATAGATTACCTTTAGACACTTATGGTGAAAGAATTTGTGCAGTGACTGGAGGATATCTATAGAATACGGACATTTATTCACACTGATCACTACCTCCATCACAAGACCTGCTTTTCTATAGTTCCCTACACTGTAATAGAAAATAGTAACTTTCTAAAGCTTTTTTGAAAAACTATTTTTTAGGAATTATACTTCTGTATGAGAATTTAGAATAACTTGAAAATCTGTAAACTGGGATCCTAGGCATTTTTTCAAGAGATAACATTCAATTCCCAAGGCTGCTGCAACTGTAAAATCCTTCCACTATCTGTATAATCTCTTTCTCTTCTCTAAACTAAAGGTTTCCCTCCCTCACAGCAAGGTCCATTTTTCCACAATATGGGGTTACCCTGTCTGATGGATTGTCTCTAGCCCTTTAGGTATATTAACCCACTGATATATTTCTCTCTGTGCTGGTAGCTAATGTTACTAGCCTCTAAAACAAACCTTGCACACTGATGAAAAACACATTTTGAGGGGAATTACAGGTACTCAAAGAACATGTCTGCCAAGCACATAACATGTTGCTGGTGTGGTCTATCAAATGATCAGATTAATCAACTGTCTTTAATGGATACAAGAAATCTTACTATATTATGGCAAAGTGTTAAATTCTTAATTAACAAAATTCTAAACAAAATTACTAAAGGAAAATAACAAAACATACTATGTTTTTGCTTCTATGGTTGGGAACAACTAACAACCTTCACTCTCTTAGGCTTGATGTTCCTGGTGAATTTTTAAAGTTACCCATCTGTGCTTTTTTTTTCCTGGAATTGCCCTGCCTTGCCAAGCTCACCTTCTGATCCTCCTCCAGTGAGTGGAAGCCAGTCTTATGAAGGGAGAGAGGAGAGCTCTTTTCAACTTGTCATTTTATACACTTGCCCATGCCTGAAATCCTCTCAATCAGGTTTCTTCATTTCTCTGTGGTTCTTTGCACTGGAGTTTTCTCATCTTCTTTTTAAAGCTGTAATGATCTGAGGCAAGAGCCTATTGGGTGCTATGAATGAAGCATTCTGGGGTTTTCTGGAGGTGGAGATATCACAACAGATGCAAGACTTCTTTCAAACTATCTAAATTATGCACTGAAAGCTGTATTCACTATATAAAATATTCATTATACATGGATCTTGCCAAACTCATATTTTCTAGTTTATTATACCGTCTTCTTAGAGATAGCATATAACATAGCAACAATTTAAAATTTGACACTTAGACCACTTTCTAAGTTACTCTCTCCCTCTCTGTTTCTTTCCTTTATATCCAAAGGAAGAGACAAGAAACCTTGAAATAGGTAGCCTAAGATAGTCAGTTTCTAGGGAAGCCTCCAGTAGAGACTAAGCCCTGAAGCATTCAGATAAGGCTAAATCACAGAAATATAAAAACAGTCCATGAGCCACAGTTCAAAAATCCCATCAGCCTTTTCTTTCTAAGAATCCATAAGGTACATCTCTCAAGCAATACAAGCACATTTGTCTAACTTACAGCATCTTCACATCTTCATTAAAAGCATGAAGATACTAAATAAGTTGTCAGATGTCATAAATTCTATGTCATTTGGGCAGTAAGTAGCCTTTAGATGCTATGAAGGAGAGTAGTAAACACATTATTTAGCTTCTTTTAATATTCCTTTCTTTCTCTTTTCTTTCTGCTTTTCCTTTGTGCTCTGTACAATTGGCATTTGGATTGCTTCCAGAATGGGAAAATCAAGTAAACGGATGACCTGAGTATATCAGTGAAAAAAATGTTTTGCCACAAGGTTTGGGTTTCCAGAAGAAGAAATTATCTGTTGCCTCAAAAAATAAATATCCATTAAGGAGCTGCCTTGCATAGTGCTTTATTTTGGATTTGGGAGAGATTCACTTTCACTGAATAGTGGAATCATTCAGGTTGTAAAGGATCTTGGGAGGTCTCTAGTCCAGACTCCTGCTTAAATCAAGATCAGCTACAAGATTAGGCCAGGTTGTTCAGGGCTTTATTCAGTCAGGACTTTCTTATTTTTTCATGATAGATAGTGGTGCTGTTCTTCTAAAATATTGTATTCTAGCTGTTTGGAATAGAATAATCTGCAGTCCTAGTTTCTTATAGAGTCCCTTTACAGCATAAATGCCAGCTTGCACAAGTGCCCTGGTCATTGCTGGCTTTCAGGTGTGGCGGCCTGAAAGTTCAAACAGAACACCTCAGTTAATGTTAAGGGATAATAGTATTACCATTGTAATGGTCAAAGGATGCAGAGAAGCAACGCTTGTATGCACAGGTAACACCTACATTTAATGCCTTATTAGACAAAGTGATACAGTTGAATAAAGGGATCAAATTTTCTAATTGAGTCCCTTTGTCATCTTTGCTTGAGGAACTAAAAAGAAAAAAAGTCTTTTAAAACAGCATGCTTAATATTTGATGAATAGTGTGCGGACTGAAGGAGGAAGGAGAGCATCATTTCCTTTGGTAGTGGAAAAGTGCTTTGAAATGCTACATGGAAGATGATGGAGAATGTAGGTTCCCTGCAGGATTTCTTAGACATCTTTGACATTTTAAACTCCTTCTTCAGTCTCTTCAGTCTTTGATTTAGAAGAATATCCCTCTTGCATATATGTTATAGAGCAGCCACAAGTTTGAGTGTATGAAGGAATTATTGGATAAAGTTCCGTCTTCATCTAGGACCATTCTAGCCTAGTAACTATCACAGAGGGCCATGACAATAATAATTGTTCTATGAAAGACTCATTCAAGCTTAACATCTACTCAAACAACACTCATATAGACCTGTTGTGAAAATGCCAGCATCATCCATTATTACTATTACCGACTGTATTGACAGGGAGGTCTCACCTTGGGGGCAGAAAGGGCTGACTGCTCCATGGGGAGAGACAAACTGGGAGCCAAGCATGACCCAGTGCAAACCCTGCCCTCACCCACAGGTACAGTCCCACAGAAGTAGATAACAGGGTCTAACAACCCCTGAGATGGCAAGCAATGAACCAGGGCCAAGAATGATCCAAAGACTCCAGCCAGAAGCAGTGTGAAACAAGGCCAGAGACAGGGCTGGGAAGAAGCTGCTACATGGCTCCAAAACCCATTCATATGGGTACACCTGCAACGTCACTGAGGCAGGGATTGACAGCTGAAATGGGGCTAATCCAGTGTAAGTGCAATAGTAACTTTTTGCAGTCAAGCAAAAGAAGACAAATACATCTTTATATCACAACAGTTAAATGTTCATTTTTGTTGAGTGTTGTTCCAATATCAAAGAGCCCTCATAAATAATCTACTAACATTGAGCTTTCATCATAAGGTCACTTGCTTAATCCCATGTAGGCAGTGACAAATAGCAAGCTGTGTCTGACTCAACCATTTCTCTCGCACCCTCTCATTATATATATTTGGAATAAAACTGCTCTATACCCTGCTGAGTAACCTTTACAAAGCATGCTACTTGTCGGATAGAGTTCAAGGAAAGACAGAGCAATTCAGACTTGGCATAACAGAAGCCAACTTCTAACTGGATTGAATTTCCACAGTAAAACTACCAATTTTGGTACTAAAATGCAAATAATTGCTGTTACAATTGTTTTCCAGCATCCACAGGTGTGCTGGCTGCCTCTCAATCTGAATGAAAGGACCAGGACTCCAGGTTTAAAAAGCTCACATTTCTGCTTCTGCAAAATTCACTGAAAGCCAATGGAAATAATTTTTGTAGGTGCACAAGTGTCCTTAAGAAAGGCCACAAACTCTACGTTCACTCAGGTGTTTGGGAAAATTTGTTCAAGGTTAAGATTAAGCTACCAGGCAAGGAACATACTTGGTCTCTGTGAATAAGCTGGAATTTGATGCAGCCCTCCCGTGTCCCATAAGAACATGAAAATGGTCATACTGGTTCAGAGCAAATATTCACCTAGCCCAAAAGTGTCTGTAAGCAGGTACCTATGAAAGCATAAAAGCAGAAGTCTGTGTGATATTTCTTCCTGCTACCTTACTCCACCTTCACCAATTTCAGCTCAAAAGATTTCATCTGCCTGTCCTGGCTTGTCTGTTCAGTAACCTCCAAGGGATCTTTCTTTTATTGAATTCCCCATTTTCCCCTTGAAACCATTGTTTATCTGATATTTCCTTTCATTTTCTTTCTTTTTTGACTTCTACCAAACACTAAGATGATGGTTTTAAGGAAATAGCTACCATTTCCCAAGGCCTCACTCCTGAGTGGTCATGCTCCGCTCAGAAGCCAGCATTTTATGTGTGAACCATTCGCCATCATGTGCATCTTTATACGTTTATCTATATTGCACTTCATCTGGTATCTTACTCCTTGTCAATCATTTTCCTAAGGTCCTTCCTAACGTTGCTCTGTCTACCTTTGACCTTACTACTTTGAGCAGCTCTGCATCACCAGCAAACCTTTCCAATGCTCTGACCTTACTGACCCTATGAATATGTGATGGAGTTGGTCTGGAGGGCTTCAGGGCTGGTAACTTCTTAGGTGTTCTCCTTTTATCACTCATTCAGGTTATTCCTACACACAGGACTATCTTTTCTTTCAAGCACACTCCCTGCATAAAATACATGCAAATTTTAAAACCAGAAATTTCTTTTAAGTATTTTTTAGCTTTTCTTTTCCGCAAATGTATTGGTGTCTTGGCTTCTCCATGTTTATTTATAAATATGGCATTCACTTTGCCCAGAAGGCAAATGGTATTACCTTCACAAACAGTTTTTCTGCATCTTCAGCATGTGTACATTTCTGTGCGTTCTCAAATATGTGTGTATGGAAATACTGAAATTAATATTTAATGTGAGTGCCTTTGACTCTATTCTCAGAAGGCTTTTAATAATTGCTATACTTCTAGATGTGGCTAATATCAGAAATGTAAGAGAAGGACTAAACTACCAATTCAACATGCCTTTCCCATGATGTTTTGTTTATTTTCACTTCATAGATCAAAGACTGATTACAGGGACTAAACATGCTGAAGACACAGGCTTTCCCTCTATGAAGATGCAGCATAATGGACAAATTAAGCATTAAATTGCTTTTCTTGTATTACCTACAGTTTTAATTTTTAGAAAAGCAAACAAATGGAGTGTTAAATTAGTTTATCATTTATCAGTGCATGATTAGATTCAAAACAAGTGTCCATCCTGCTCCAAAATGCAATAATCTGTGTATTCCACTTTGTGACCACTGCTAAGCTGCATGCAGAAATTTTTTCTCCAGGCAGATAAAAACCAAAACGAATTAACTTTCTTAAAAGCTCAATAAATCCTAAAGCCTGGCAAACATTACTGATCTTATGCTCAGCAGTACTGCTTAAGAAGGGAGATAGCATTATAATGTCTTTTTTTCAATGAAAGACTTAAATTAATTCAACAAAGATAAAACAAGTTTGGATTAATAACTGCAGTCACACTAACAAATATTAAGTCTGTTGTCATGTACCATTATAAATTATGTCTTATTGTACAATTCATATCCACACAATTTTCATGCAAACATGCTTATAACAAACTTTATTATATTAATAAATTCATCTTCACTCATTACCTCACAGAGTTGAAAGTATTTCTTCTTAGACCTTCTGCATTAAGATTTGAACTACACTAGCAGCCACCTATCTAGTTTGCAAATGTTCTCCTAGAGTCTCCAACTTCTGAAATCAGAGACTTCTACCATATTCTGGCTAACCCTAATTTAGTAGTTTTAAAGCACATATAAGTTAAAACCTTGGAAGCTGTCACACTTCATCAGGCAAGAAGGAAAAGGTGTTTCAAAATGAAAAGGGCAGTGGTCCAGTCTGAAGTCTGGAAATATATAAGCTGAAGACCAAGATTTAAATGTGATCAGACATCTGTATGTCCTATGATTGCTAGTACTAGTATTGCAAATGTATTGTAAGAATGGTTTCTCACAGTGTATGTCAGTGTTTTTATTTAGGAATGATATTGAATATTATCTCCACTGAAATATGAGACCCTGCCTCAGAAATATCACTGCGACTCTTTGAAGGAAGAAACCTGATAAGAGTGTTTTATTTAAATTGTATGATGGGTAAATTTTTTTCTCTCAAGACACTGTTCACTGCTACTGCCTTTATTTTAGTTAGCTACCTAAATACATATTTTATCCTAAAGTTATGCTTTGCATTTAGCTAGATGTTTGGTGATAATGAAATAAAATGCACACATATGTAATTACATACATTATATGGGGCCTTAGTTTTTTACCTCTTCAAACTTTCTCAGATGCTCATGTCTACTCACAAGATGATAATCTGTCTTCAAGCACTATCTTTGCTCCCTCCATTAGGCCAGGGCACCTGCCTGTGGTGAAAGCACCTCCTGCATAACTAGGGGAGCGGGTTTGGGGAAACCCAGCAGCTGTGTGTCCCTCCACGTCTGCTTAGTCACCTGAGGCAGACGATGCTACATCATTTGGCATCCAATATCAGCATTGCCAACAACAATGAATTGGTGTGAAACCTGTTTCACATGAACTGTGTTAGATTTGGAGGTGACATGATCTGTAAGTACTCAAGTACAAAACTGTATGAAAGACCAGAGACAGTTCTGCATGCTAGACTAAATTCTTCCATGGCAGTCAGCGAGTTCAAGGGAACCATATGAATGAGATGTAGTTGAAGAAAGATCTGATGTGACAAGAAATGATAAATGTAAGTGATATAATATAAATTATATGATATAACGATGAAGCATGGAGCTCTCCTGCATTCATAGCTATAAATAATGCATGATTAGGTTATTGCAGAATTATCATATTGCTACCTTTTAGATGTTTTATATGGGTCATCCTCTAGCGCTTTTGGCTGATGTGGCTTTTTACCCTCTTGGGCAACACTTCAGCTTCTGGATGGAAGAGGCAGCTTCAGGCACGGACAATGTGTTAGTGCTGTTGCTTGGGAGAGGAACAGGGAAGGCAGTGGGCAGCAGGCTGGCAGGACAAAAGTATACACCTCCTATTTCTCACCAGAACGGCATGTCTCCAGAGCAGGCAGAAGGGACATTGGAGAAGGAAATGGGTGGGAGAAGTAATGGTAAATTCAAGCTATGGGACTGAATAGCCTCTTGATACTCTGAACTCATCCCAATTTAGAAATGCCACTGAATCCTTCTCATTTCTGTGCTGAACCTGAAGAGCCAGACAAGTCACAGAATCACAGAATCGTCTAGGTTGGAAAGGACCTTGAAGATCATCTAGTCCAACCGTTAACCTAACACTGACAGTTTCCAACTACACCATATCCCTCAGCACTATGTCGACCCTACTCTTAAACACCTCCAGGGATGGGGACTCCACCACCTCCCTGGGCAGCCCATTCCAATGCCTAACTACCTGTTCTGTAAAGAAATACTTCCTAATATCCAGTCTAAACCTTCCCTGGCGCAACTTGAGGCCATTCCCTCTTGTCCTATCGCTTGTTACTTGGTTAAAGAGGCTCATACCCAGCTCTCTGCAACCTCCTTTCAGGTAGCTGTAGAGGGCGATGAGGTCTCCCCTCAGCCTCCTCTTCTCCAGACTAAACAACCCCAGTTCCCTCAGCCGCTCCTCATACGACATGTGCTCCAGACCCTTCACCAGCTTCGTTGCCCTTCTCTGGACACGCTCGAGTCATTCAATGTCCTTTTTGTAGTGAGTGGCCCAAAACTGAACACAGTATTCAAGGTGTGGCCTCACCAGTGCTGAGTACAGGGGTAAGATCCCTTCCCTGTCCCTGCTGGCCACACTATTTCTGATACAAGCCAGGATGCCATTGGCCTTCTTGGCCACCTGGGCACACTGTTGGCTCACATTCATCCGGCTGTCAATCAACACCCCCAGGTCCCTCTCTGACTGGCAGCTCTCCAGCCACTCCTCCCCAAGGCTGTAGCACTGCTGGGGGTTGTTGTGGCCCAAGTGCAGCACCCGGCATTTGGCCTTATTGTAACTCCTACAGTTGGCCTTAGCCCATCGCTCCAGCCTGTCCAGATCTCTCTGCAGAGCCTCCCTACCCTCGAGCAGATCAACACTTCCACCCAACTTGGTGTCATCTGCAAACTTACTGAGGGTGCACTCAATCCCCTTATCTAGATCATCAATAAAGATGTTAAACAGGAATGGCCCCAAAACCGAGCCCTGGGGGACACCACTCATGACCGGCCGCCAACCGGATTTAACTCTGTTCACCACAACTCTTTGGGCCCGGCCATCCAGACAGTTTTTTATCCAGCAAAGCGTGCGATCATCCAAGCCTCGAGCAGCCAGTTTTGCCAGGAGAATGCTGTGGGAAACGGTGTCAAAGTCTGCCCTGGGGAGTGTCTGAAACAACAGTTGCAGTTTAAAATGGCATTCTGAGATTAAGCAGGAACTGAAAAAAGACTAATAACCCCTCAATCATGGCACTAAGCTTTCCCTGCAGAAATGTGAGATCCCAGCTGGTTCAGGCACTATCTGGGGCTAGCAGATCTCACACAACCTGTACTTTCTTCCCAAAAGGTTGTTCTCAATGTGGACAAGGCAAGGGGGCTTTTATGGGCTGATGCATGGCTTGGCTTGCAATGCTGCTCAGCTGAAGCTTGTCTCCCCACTCCTGGCAGATTGAGGGTGAGCATCCCCTGCTGAACTGACGGACAGGCTCTTTACTGCGTGAACCAGGCAGATGGAGCAGGCTGCAGGTGAAGCCTTGGCTGGGGTGGGGAGGTGCAGCTGCACTGGGCTACATTTGCATCCCAGGTTGCTCCAGGGCTGCAACTCATTCTTCAGGCTGGACTTGCTAGTCTCTGGACCTTAGCAGAGAAATTGGAAGGATTCAGTGGCATTTCTGTGTTGATGTGAGTTCAGAGTATCTAGAGACTGTTCGACCTATAATGTGAAACACTGCAGTTTGCTCTAATTCTCTTGCCTTTAAGCTGGAGTTAATAATTTCCTGATGTCCCCCACATGGTGCCAGTGTCTAACATAATCCAGAAAATAATTTAATGCATCAGAAGTCTTTCAGTTCCCTCTTGTGTTAACTTATCCTTGCATAAACTGGCTGTTTAAAAACCCCCTTTTTATGTCTTTCCTTAGTAAATATTAGAGCAAAATCTTGCATTGTCTCATCTCAGGTCTTTCCAGCTGGAAGCACCAGTTCTGCAAGGAGGAATGTTGGACGTGGACCAGAGAGTGAACTCAAATTGATAAAATGAGCTAAAGGTAATTGCCAATTTACACTGCAAAGTGATTATTCCTTTGGAAGTTATTTTACCCACAAATGCTATAAGTAACTTCTGTCTAACATAAGTGAAAAAACCACAAAAGAGTAAACTTTTTTGGGTCTGTCATGTTAAAAATTTGTACATGGTCACTGCAATGCTGTGGTCAGTTTCTCCCATTCCTTCATTTACTTTAAAATATTTTTACATATGATACAGAGAAATCAAATATAAACAGCTGGGGAACTGCTTACTATTATTTGTTGCTTGCAGTTTGGCCCAGGTGTCCCACTTGGAGCTTCAGGCTCCTGTGATGGTAATTGTCATATGTGCATACAAACAGTGATAAATCGGTTTCTGCCTTGAGGAGCTTAGAGCCTGCTAAGAAATAAGAGAGGTTGTCTCGTCGTTGTACATTTAGATATTACTGATCTGTCAAGTCTCTTGTGCTGGGGAGAGGTTCCCACAACTGGTGCTGCACCCCAAAATCTGCCCTGTGATCTGCCTGCCACCAGTTGGTGGTGTGAGGAACATGAGGTGCAGGAATGAAAAAATTCTGCAGAGCTACACGAGGATCAGGGGTATGCTGCCTGACAGAGACCTGCCCTCAAAGGAAGATGAGGTTTGAGGTGCTGCTCCATAGAGCCAGCCCCACCATCATGCTGCTGCCCATGCTGCTGTGGTGTGATCTGATGAAGAAGGCTGCACGCACGGGAAAAGGAATAAATGAAGAGATCCCTCTGTGAGAGTATAGGATAGTCTTAAAAGATACAAAAGACCACAAAGGTTGAATGTTGAGGACAAACACTCTATGTGAAAGCATGTTTATTTGTTTCAAAAAGTTACTGGGGCTAAATTGATACTTTAGGGACTGGATGTTAAAATCCAGTACATCACAAGTGGATTATTACTGCTTATTGTCACTTTCTTCATTAATGGTTACAAACTCATTTGAAATCCCCAGATGACTCCTGAGGAATAAACAAGCAGATATTATTCTGTATTGCAAAAACTAAGACATGAGATGTTTGCTACTGACTTGCAGCTGAACCTGGGATGAAGCTACCTGGGGCAGTCTGCAGACTGTCAGGGTGGATCTGCAGCCTGGCAGACCATTTTTTTTTGTTTGTTTCATTTGACCTATTTCCATTTTTTTGCAAATTTCTGTTTCAATTGGTTTAGTCTTATGTCTGGGCTTTCAAGAGCCAGGGGTGGGGGTCACATATACTTGCCTCAAGTGTGTGAGGAGCTAACTCCCTTGAGACCATTGAATTAATGGATTTCAAAAGCAGGTCTAGGAGAAGCTGGAAAAAAAGGGGGAACAACATCCAGCAAATAGTTGTGACTGATAAACTGATTTCTGAAGGCAAAAATCTTCTCTGTTTCTGGCTGTCAGGGAGAAGCAAGGTCAGGCTGCCTTGCAGGGAAGGAGCGCCGGGAGCCCAGTGCAATGCAGGAGTGGCAGGGCAGCCGCATTGACCAACCACAGCAATGGAGTAAGGTGAGCAGACGGGTCAGATGAGAGTTCAATGAGCACCCAGCAAGTCCTCAGCAGTGGGGCAGGTCCCAGTCAAGCCAAGGAGCCAAGTCCACAGCTCCTGATCAAGGAAGTATGAGACTAAATGTAGACATACCTGTGATGGAGGTATGGTGTAACCCTTCCACGAAGTGCAAGACCTTCAGCTTAAAAGAAGCCTGAAAAGGTGGGGAGAGCATCTGCAGACACTTCCTCCAGCTCTTTCATTCAAGGCCACTGGCTGTTCTCTTTCATCTTACCCTGAGCCCAGGCAACCCAGCCCCTGGGATGGCCCTCAGATTAACATCCCAAATCCAAATGACTGTCCTGGGGCCAGGATTTTGCCAAGGGTCAGCAGTAATGCCCAAGGAAGCCCTATCTCATTGCTGCCAAAGATTGGTGGTAAACCCAGGCACCATGGATTAGGTGCAAGCTGGGAGGCACCAGTTAGGGAGGCAGATGACAGTAATTACCTCACAAGTTCCAATGCTTCTTATTGCTTCAATCACACAATTCAAATGCGTGACTCAATGTTTTGCTGATTAGGGATATCAATTAAACTCAGACACCAGAGTGAAAAGAGCAGACATATTTTACTAGAAATAACTAAATAATATAACAGAATAATATAGAAAACATACAGTAAGAAAAGACAGAGTAGCGTGCTTAAACAAACAGGAAAATACAGGGTAATGCATCAAATCATTACTACAAGAGAGAGAGAATAGTGATTAAGAAAGATCCATCACCACTTGCATACGTTACCATCATCCAGATCCGCAGTCGCTGGGCAGCCCCGGTTACAGCGAGGATTTGGAGAGCCTGTCCCAGCAAGTGGGAAATCCTACGCGGTGTGTCCACCCCTAGGTGAGGCTTCCAAAGTCGCTGTGAGCGGGTCCAGCCTTATATACTAAAAGTCAGCAAGCCAGAATAGCTGGCACCTTTTGTTTTAAGTGGAAATATCTGGTTTCAGTCTCACATTAGATTTTCCCAGAGCCTGGCCAGGGCTCAGGGGAGAAACTAAGGGAGTTTCCCTGCTTATCTGGTTGATTTATGAGCAAGGTCACACACCAGGTCACAGGGCCAGACAGCTGTCTCTGTGGCCCTGTTATCTTGCTCACACACACAAAGACGGATACATGTTTTATGATGTTTAAGCTACATCTTCTATGCATATTTCACTAATGACTACATACTGAGTTAGCAGTTTCTGTTTAGGGCCTGTTGCTCAGGCTTCAATACTCCCACCTTTTACATCAGAATAGTTGGTTTGCTATAACTTAGTATAATACCTATTAGCGCAATGGTTATCAGTTATAAAATATACAGGATTCATCTATAGGTCAACTCTGGCTTGGGCTTATTGTCCAAGCCTTAGCACTTCACTCAATTGTCTAAAATACGCACATTTTAAGTATATTGACTGTATTTTTCATTGATGTGAAATACTGCTTCTCTCTGCATTCACTGGAACCACAATAGGTTATGGAGGACTAGTTTATATACTGGTTGCAGGCTCTACCGCAGCTACAGACAGACTTCACAGTATAAAGGCTGATCTTTAAAAAATGAAGAGATACCATCATTGCGAAAAATCAGCACTTCCCAAAAATATATTTAAGCAAAACTTGCTTCATCTGTACATATCAAAAAATAAAATTACTTAATAGAATGAGAAGTCAGGAAAGTCAACAAAAGGTTTTACCCCAAGTGATTTGATGGCATTTTGTACTGCCTGAATGGTGCCCTCTGGGGCTCTTAATTCTAAAATATAATGTAGACACTCTCTGAAGTCAGACAGTTTTAGAAACCTGGATGGAGACAAAATGCAGAGCTCTATAGATTACAGCACACCATTTCCCCCGATCAGCCCAGTGCTACTGATCCTGACATTTATTGTATTGCTTTTATCTGAAAGAAGCAGCACATTGCAGCAACTGCAAATAGATCCAGTGAAAGCAGAAGATAACACTTCTGAGCTGCAGAATTAACGTTTTGATGTGCACTTTTTAAACCATTATTTTGGTGAGACCTCTGCTTTCAGACTGAGAGTCCAGGTGTCTCTGGATTATGACAATCCTCTATCTTATCTGTATATCTTTCTAGGCAGCTTTCACACCCTATTTATGGAGTGCATACATTACTCAGGACCTCATCAGTAGTAAAAAATCCAGCTATGTGAGCTGAAAATGTGAGATGTTTTCCATTTTTTGTGCAATGAGACTGAGACAATCCTGCACTGTAAAGGTCATGAATGAAACCTGACCATTGCTAAAGGCCATTAAAATTCAAATTAAGGAGAGGTGTGGTTGCTCTGCCTTAGGACCTGATTGAGATGCAGCGGAAAGGTACAGGACTGGCAGGCACAGAGGACCAGGCTGGGGTGTGAAAGTCTGGAGTAAGAAACCCTGGATTTTCCCTCAGCAGTTTTGGTTTCACCATTGCTCTCAGGACAACAGAGGGAAGTGAAAAAAGTCAAGAGACAAGCCTGAAGACAAGACTTCTGGGTTCTACGTACACCTTTCCCAATCACACACACATATTCCTTGCAGAAGGCAGTGAAATAAATTAATTATTGAGTTATAAATGGGGACCAGAAACACCTTTACTTGAGTCAGAGAAGGGAGCAGCCCCACCCAGAGGCCCTGGAGAAGGTTGTTTGTGGAAGGAGAATGTCCCACTGAGGATGGATGCTGAAGCAGGTACGTGTCTGAGGCAGTGCTGTTTTCTGCATGAGTAACTAATCCCTGAGGGTCTTTCAAAATCATCGCTGGCTGGACTTCTGTCTCCAAATTCACAGTCATGCCTGTCACAACGAAACTGCTGAAGGAAACACCCAGAAAAAGTACACATTAAGGATTCCCTTCTAAAAAAGTATTTAACCTCTGCTGGAGCCCTTCAGATACTCTTGACCATTCTTCCCCTGCCAGGGTCTCTTTAATTAAGATAACCTCTGTGATTTAACTGAGAAGACAGATCAACAGACAAGTGTTGTATAAAAGCTCCTTTACCATTTACAATTGTGGAAACTTTGGCATTGATAAGTAGCTGAAGGGCCTCTTGAACCACCAGCATTGCACATTTATGCAGCAGCTGCAATGCACCTGCAGCTGTTTTAGGATGTCTTCCTTGCAGGTGCTTCATGGCTGCCCATTAGTGGGGGCCCAGCCACTGCTGCTCCCACCAGCAGCCCAGGCACCAGCAGGGCTGGATGCTCTCTTCCACCCCTTCCCAAGCAGGTGGCTGGGACCTCAGCTGAGTATCTGGTGTGTAAGCAATGGTGGGCTCTGAGCTAGCAAAGGCTTTCACGGAGAAGGACTAGACACTGGTGCTTTTTGTTATGTCCCCTGCATAAGATTTTTCCTCTTTCTGCAACTCTTTCTAGTCTGTACATGACACCTAGACCTGGAATTTTCATGGACTTCAGCTCCACCTATTTTTCATGCCAAATCACCACAGTCTCTTTAATTTTATGTCCTTAATGGGGTGAGCAGCTTAAGCTATGCCTTACCTATGACACCACATCCCACCTTTCTGAGGAGCTTCTGTGAACTGCACAGGTTTACTTTGCTGCTATACAGGGATATACAGCTCTCATAGTTGGTGTTAGCAATGTGTAGGACTGTAACAGTTCTTTTTTCCTTCTACTCTTTTCCATCCCCTTTTCCCTTTTCATTTCCCATACTCCTTACGTGAGTAAGTGTGGTTCCCCTTGAGTGATTTGCAGCTGTGAAAATGGAATAATTCATCGGTGAAGAGGTGATGAAACCATTAAACATAATTATTATATTTAATGGAACTATAAAGATAAAACTATATGAGCCTTATTATCTGGTATTGTATGCACAGAATACACAAGCATAATTGTAGTGAAATACGGTTATTTCATGGAAAGATTTCAGTGGAAATATTAATGGATTGAACAGTATAATCAAAAAGAAGGATGGAAAGTCATAACATTAAAAATTAATATTTCATTTTTTTAAGAGAAATTCATCTCTCTGAGCATGATTCTGGAAACATTCTAATTAAGCCTAGTAAGTTTTAATACCTGCTCTTTATTTCACCCCTTTCAGACAACACAAGGAGAACTGTAATTTACTGACAACTTTTAAGTCTAAAAGATCAAAAATGTGACATTTCTTATGGCAAAGAACATGAAAGAAGATCATTTTGAGGAATATCTATATATGTTCCTTTGACATGCAATTCTAAGAATGCTTCTGTTTTCTTTTAGGTAAATCTAATTCTGGGAACAAATGGAGTGACTCTTGGGGAATGTGTTATATGCCAGAAATTTGTAATTCTACATTGTCCCTGTATCGTGCTCTTTTCAACCAGCCAGTGAGAGACATTAAATTATTCCAGTGAATGATTAGATGAAGAAAACTTTTTCAATTTTCCTTTTTTCCTACCTTCTGCTCCTTCTGTGATTTTAAAGATAGGGATTTATGATTATATTTTAAAATGAAATTTGCAAGCTTAGAAAAATAATTCTTAAAATAAATTCTCCTTCTTGCTGCTCCCTTCCACAAATGTCACTGTTTATCCACAAGGGCAAGTCACACTGCTTGGCTGAATAAGTCTTCAGCTAGTCATACTATGACCCTTTTTGTCATGTGTAGTCATGAAAGATTTTCTGCAGAGGTAATTTAGGTCTCTTCATTCTTCCTATTGGAATACACGTGATCTTTCTTCTAGGTGCATGAACTCATCCTAGCCCTTGCTATGCTCCAGGTGAACCTCCAGACAAGTTGCTGTGAATTATAATGACTATATTCAAATGTGTGATGGGTTACCACTGACAAGACTTTGGTGATTTATGTAGGAACTCTTAAATACTTGACTTTCTAATAGAGTCTCATTTCCAATTACAGTGAGTACACTTCTGTCTGGTATTTACAGGTCTCGGAAATGTTAAAATAATTGTGTCAAATCTATAGATGTTGGATTACATCTGCCAAGGAATGTGCAAGTCCACCTACAGTTTCAATGGAATGTCTCTAAGTTTTCAATTGCAATATTTTCTTACTGTGATGCAATTACTGCTGAAATGACATTATGGCATTTTTTGAATGCATACTTTACAAACTGGTATTGTAAATGTGCCATCACTGGCACCAATACAATAAAAGCTGTGTTTGGAATTAAGTGATGACTCAGAGCACACCAATGATTTTCAATTTGCTAACTAATGACTTGCTCAGTTACAAAACTTCATCTGAAATTCACCTTCTATATCTGAGAGACTTTTGTGCTTCCTGGACAAAACTAAAATTTTAAATGGTGCTTTTCAATTATAAACCAATAAATATCCATTATGAAAACAGCAGCATAGATTCAGTAAAGTGCCAAGTGTTACCCACAGCTGGTTTAGCTTTACAGAGGGTGTCTGGGGCAGATTCCCTCCCTCATGCTCATGCTCATGTGTGGTCTGTGAATAGCAATGGGAATCATCTGTCACAGTGATAGAAGAGGAACTCCTGTAATATAGGTAATAAAAAATGCTGTATTGAACTCAAATTAGCATTCACCAATGAAGGATTAAGAAGCAAGGTCAGAGAAAGAAAAAACACCAAGACTAAGAGATGCATAGGTAAAAATGTATCTTTTATGTTCTGCTAGGCAGAATTTGGGGATAATAACCTGATTTTGTGTGCTAGTGAATAGCTACTTTTATTTTCTCTCTGTGACTTGATTATAAGCATGAATGAGAAGATTTATTTTAAGGGATTTTGATTGATTGGGCTGGGGGTGGGAGGAGGTGCAACCTGTTTTAGAGAATGCGATGCAAAATTGATACAGTTATTAATAAGCATTTGTGGTTGCATAAGCTCGAAGCGGTAGCTGCTGGCATGAAGACTAGTCTGTGCAAGGTGCTGTACAAATGTGCAGGGACTCACAGCCCCTGCTTTGAAAAACTGACCCCAGAAACGAGGTGTCCACTTCTGTTTCTCTACCTTGAGCTTAAGTTACCCAGTTGGGCAACTAGGTGCCTTCCCTATGATCACCAAGCATCTAACCCTGTTGTGCCCAGTTTACATGACCCTGCATTTAAAGATTCATACAGCTGTAAGGTCCCTTATTTTGCACAGTGGCAGAACATGCACACACTGCACAGGAGCCCTGTCATAGCAGAGGTTTTGCTTTGCTTCTTGGATGCCCCAAGTTAGTTTCAGGCCAGCCAGTTGTGGTGTCTTGGCTTTGGCCATTGAGGTTGATTTGTGCAAGACAAGAGAGAGATGCTCTCTCCTGCTGAACAGGTCCTCCCAGTGTGTGGAGGACCAGCACTCCCCAACAGACCCTCCACACCACCTTTTGCAGAGGACAGTGTTCTCTGGTCCTTTTGGAGGGGATGTGCAGAGCAGAGGACGACTTCTCCCACCCTGGGCAGCTATCTCCTACAGCCTGGCCGTGTCTAAGGCATGTCAACAGCTGAGAATGATTTTTAAGGTTGGGCTCCTGTAAACCTGCTGGAAAAAAAGACTAAAATGAGCTGTTTAACCTTTTCACACACTCCTTTGCAGCCTTACATCTGTGAAAATAAATCCTAGAGACACAAGTACATTATGATATACAAACTCAGCCTCTTAACTCCAGTCAGTCTATTCTTCCACTGCAGTGCAGCACTGTGAAGTCAAAATATATTTCTTATTCTCAGAGCAATGCTATTCTGTGCTGAAACATCTTCTACTTCCCAGCACTTTCTCTTCTTTACTTACTTATGTTTTTAATTGACTGTCTTTTGACAGTCAGAAACAAATTGATGCCATTTAAGTAAAAAACCCAAACAACATAAACATCCCCCCTGCCCCGGATCTGTAGATGGTTGAGGTGAGATTCTTGACACCTACAAAGAGCACTTTTTTATTTTCCCTGAGACTTTGTGATAAAACACACTCTGAAGTTGTGCTCTAGATTTTTTTAAATTTTTTTTTTAGCTTAACATGTTTTGAGGAGATTAAACAGAAGAGTATCTGAAAGTGAAAAATCCAATGTCAGTCACAGATAGAACATGATTTGTCTCCAATTAATTCCCTTTGTCCTTGACAGATTTACTCCTGCAGGTAAGTTTTTCTCTTTTCCATTAAAGATGCTGAAACAGAAGCTGATATCTTCCATGTAAAACCTACACCCAGTATCTTTCTTTATGTCAGGCATGGTTCACTTTTAAGTTAAAAATATAGAATAGAATCATAGAATGGTTTAGTTTGGAAGGGAGCTTAAATATCATCTAGTTCCAACCCCCTGCCATGGGCAGGGACACCTTCCACTAGATCAGGTTGCTCAAAGCCCCGTCCAACCTGGCCTTGAACACCTCCAGGGAGGGGACATCCACAGCTTCTCTGGGCAACCTGTTCCAGTGTCTCACCACCCTCACAGTAAAGAATTTCTTCCTTACATCTAATCTAAATCTACCTTCTTTCAGTTTAAAACCATTACCCATCATCCTATCACTACACTGCCTGATAAAGGGTCCCTTCCCATCTTTCCTGTAGCCCCCTTAGGTACTGGAAGGCTCCTATAAGGTCTTGAGCCTTCTCTTCTCCAGGCTGAACAACCCCGACTCTCTCAGCCTGTCCTCATAGGGGAGGTGCTCCACCCCCCTGATGATCTTTGTGGCCTCCTCTGGACCCACTCGAGCAGGTCTATGTGAAAAAGCATAGGACAGTGAATGAGAAGTGACAAACTAGTGTCCCTGGAAGTCAGCTGAGGGGTTCCTGCTTTTGGGCAGGACTGAGGCATTCTACGACTCACTCCCATACCTGGCTGAGAGCATGACTGTGCCAGGCTGCATGGGGGGAGGCAGAGCAGTGTAAGGGTGGCTGTGGGTGCTGGGGGTGAAAGACAGCACTGGGGGCTGCAGCCACCACTTCTTCCCCCAAAGGTTGGCAGCTGATACCTGTTCTGAATTCAGAGAGGAGGAGGCCTTGAAGAGGAGCTTTTCTTCACTTCCTTCTGTAGGTAATGATCTCATTTTCGCTTCTCTTTTTGAAATCACTTTTATCTTTCACTACTATTTCCCTATCTGGTAGTATTTTTCCAACTATTCTTACTTTCTCCTTTTCAATTTTGCTTCCTCCCATTCATCTCAAGATTTCCTTTAATGCCCTCTGTCCTTTTTACATCAATCTTTCCATATTCCTCCTCTAGTTTCTTTGCTATTCTCTTTCCCAGGTTCACTTCCCTCTGTATCTTGCTCTGTGCCTCCTTACCAAAGGCTGGGAAGGTTGGTCCTTGCATGCATAACAGCTACAACAGCTCTGGACAGCCTCCACCTCCACAGGCTCCCTTTGCTGTCTTCCCCTGTTCTTCCAGTTGATGGAAGGTTGGACAGGTGAGGGACTGTGTAGTCTATCACACAATTTACCTCTTTAAACTAAGCTTAGCCTCTAAAAGCCAAGAAAATAAGAAATAAGTTGAGCTGCACAGTAGAAGCTGCATAACTTCCGTGAATTAAATGCTCATGTCTCTGACAATGCCGTAAAGCAGATTTGTAGGAAAAAATATAGGAATAGGAGAAGCACATGTTATATTTGCTCTGAGAATTTCTAGCCTCCATCCTGCACTGTCAGAAACTTTTTGAGCCTGCATTGCCTTTATATATTTCTCTTCAATGCATAGTATATGACAGTGACTGTAGGACTGAGGAGAAAATGCTATCTCCCAAACTAATCCCTACACAGCTTAGCTCAGGCAATATGTCTTTCTGTATCTTTCTACCGCAGCTCACAGAGAATGGCAAGGGCAGTGATCAATGCTCTCAGCGATTTCGCAAGTGAGGAGAAAGAACATGATTCAAATCACTTGCACAATGATTCTATTTCCATAAAGTTAATGTAAGACTTTCAGTGCTAAATATGGAAGGTAAATTGTTGCTACCTCTAATCTGTGATATTGCTTGGGTTGCCATTGCAAGAACTGGATACCCTTTTCTTTTAACAACATAGTTGTGAATGATTAGCCAGTCCCCGCCTTTTCAATCAGAGCATGGCAGTGTGCCAGAATGCAGAAATTAGGCACTCAGCCCCTAATGCTTCTTATTTCCTCTCTGGCATCAATTTAGACTCAGTCTTTGCTGGCATTTTACCAGTTGTAGCAGAAAATTGTTAGAATCTAGGTTTTAACTGGTTCATTCTAAACTCCATGTTTTTTTTCACTGAACTTTTTATTTGCTAAGAAGAAATACAGATTTGTTCACCCCAGGACCATGTATGAATTTAATGAATTGTTTTATTTGGAAAAACATTTTTTAGCAACTAGATTGTCAATATTGGAAACTTGTGCTTCTGACCTTGGTTCTACCCATGTATTTTCCCCTGTACTCACTAAACACAGAATAACTAGTCACCCAAAATGTAGTACATGGGGATTCATTTTTTTCTCCTTGCCTCAGTGGGTGCCTTCCTAGAGAGTGGCAAGCATTGCTTTTCACTCAAATACTTCTTCTGATACAGTCAGTGAATTAGAGATACTTGTTTACAGGTGACTGAGTGCATCCCTGGATCCCTACCTCTTCTTGGGTGAAGTATTTAGATCATCTGCATGGCCCCACACTCCAAAGCCTGAATACATTCGTTAGCCCAGTTTTACCTGTTGGACACTTTGTCCTCTGTGGTGGTTGGTGTAGCCTTCATAAACAGACAACCATTCAATCTAATGGCTATGAAGACTTTGTCCTTGATAATCCTAATTGATGTTTTTTCCAGAGTTGCACTCCTCTGAGGGTGGGAAAGTGTCCTAACTGGCACACTGTATACATGACCCATGTATGCCCACCCTTTGCACCTGTGCACACTTGTGTTTTCTGTTAGCTCTTCTCTTTTCATCCTCCAGCTATGCTTGTGCAGTAAATATCTTGTTCCAGCCTTCATCGTGCTCAGCTAAATAAGCCAAACTGCTAAGTTTCATCTATAAAAAAAGCTCCTCTTTAGCCTAGTCATCTCAATTATCCTTTGTTCATCTCTTTGAATACACATGACTGGAATACTACATGGTCTTCAGAATAAGATACAGTTTCATTGCAGGAATAATTTCGTGGTTTTTGACCCTAAACAAAAACTCTTAGCTTTTATTTTACTTCAAAAAACTTTTTGCTGTTGTGTTTTGGTTCCTTTTTTTTTTTTTTTTTTTAATTGGGTAGGCCTCTCCAGAAACTACTTATAAATGTTTTGCTTTGGCACCTGAATTGATAAAACAATTATTATCCTGCTAGGTGTTTTCAGGTGTTGTTTTACTTAGTCAGTGCATTTACAAAACCTAAAAAAGTACATTTTTAAAACCTTGAAATGCTTCTGCGTTCTGATGATCTAACCTTCCCAGGGTGCTAAAATGTCAATTAGGCCAGAATCCTTGACCTATCAATCTAAATGGGAGAGACACCTCAGTACCAATGAAGATCTAGGCCCTTGTCACGACACCAGTTTTATAAACTCCTTGGAGTGTGCCAAACCCTCCTTACGTTGGGCTAGCAGATGTCATTTAAAGGCTCACTCTGAAAACTGTTCTGCTGCAGCTTTTAAAAGACAGAAATAGGGAGGAAGAGCTCTGTCCTCTTGCGCACTGGATTCAAAAGCTCTTTGGCTTTCATGCAGTAGCAGCTGTTGCAGCTGTCAAAACCACAGTTCTGAAAGCTATCCCCAGTACTGTAGACATAACTGAGGATAATACAGCTGAACAGGAAACACTATGAGGAAGAGAGATCTTCAGATATGTTCTTTTAAAACTCCAGAATTCATTAAGCTTTTGGTCACGATATTTCTGACATTGCAGGTGCTTGCAGATTTATACACAGGAATGATTCCTCTTTCATGCTCTTCTCTCTCTCTGCGAGTGCTGGTAATGTGAATGCAAACAATCATTTTCATGGACACCAAAAACCAAGCAATTATGGAATAAAAGCCCTTCTGCTTCTGCTGGCAATGCGTGAAGTGGCAGGAACCTTAATTATGCTTGAATTCACAGTAATATAATATTCAGGAAGTGAGAAAATCATCAGGGCATGAAAAAAAATGGGCTTTTTTGCTTTTTTATGATATTGTGAAATTGTTATGGACATGGGCCAAATCCACTTCTCAGTGACGCTGATGTAAATTAACAGGCACAGTTTACTTGCAGTGAAACCTTAACTTGCATCAGTGGAATGGGAAGACGAGTTTGCCACATACTGCAAAGGGAAGGTAATTTTGACCATCTGTCTAATTACATGTAAAGCAATTGGACAAACTGTCCTCTGTATCTTTGAAATTTGAATTCAGCTGAGCTGTAGTCTTAACTTACCACTGAGAGAGGCTGCACAATGCCATAGAGAGATTCAGTCTCTGAATATCTTTGAATTAGAGGGGTTGAAGTCCATAACCAAATGCCATGACTTGAGTCTCCCTCACTCAATGAACAAGAGGGATCTCTGCAATCCAACTAGAAAAACAGCATGAAACTCAAATATAGCCAAGTGGCCAATAACTATATCAAAGTGAATTAGAGGGATGCTGATCAGAGAGTTCCATCTAGAAAGCATACTTCAAAGAGCTTCATTTTTGTCTGATCTACATATTTCTAGCCATTTCCTAAGTCACCATAGTTTATTTAAAAAAAATCAACACTTATTTTTGAAGTGTGAATTGAAATGTATGGGGGCAACTTTTTCAGTAATAAGTAGTCTGAAAAGTTTGCAATTGTATCTGTCACCATGTTTCTATTGTGTGGCTTTTAAAAGTGCAGATAATTGACCTCTGAATTGAAAAGGAAAAAGAAAAAAGCAAAAAGCAAAAATGATATGTGGTAGGATGGTCAGAGCTGGGGTCTGTTCCTGGGTGACCTGAACAAGTCACTTCAATCCGATGCAAGTACTGGAGTTTTTGTGGGTGGTAAGTGCATGAGATCAATTAATAAGAAATTGTATATTATAAAGTATGGTTATAAAAGTTTTTGTTAAGTGAAATGGCCCGTGGAAGGCTAACCTCTATAAAATGTTCCTTACAGTATTACTTAATTAGAGCTTTGTGTTGCATTCCTGAACTTGTCAGCCGAATGTCTCATTGAATCACTTTGGAATTACTAAAATGCCAGTTGTTTCAGCAACTGACTGATGCTGGGAAGATGTGAATTGTCGATATATCCAATGCTAGTTTTTAATAGGCATAATTTTAATCAGAACTGCTCCTAATTTCCTAGTTCACAAACGGGGAACCTGAAGCCATCTGGAGAAATGTAAGTTATTTCTAAAAGAAAAAGACTAGACCTTTAAGAGAAACTCTGGAAAATCTTGTCTCATTAGTTTAAAGCACATTTTTTCTACTCCATTTTGTCCTGGTCTTTTTTTGTTTTCTTTGAGATTATAATTGGACTGAAAATGAAACTAATTGGAACTGTTTGTGCAAGATGCTGGCAGTGCCTAGCTGGCTGATCCATCCATTTATTTATAAATGAAAACAAAAGGAACACAAGACATTTTTGACTTAAAAAGGTTAACAATCTTTACATTTTAAATGGTTTCTCTATATGATGATATTGTCTCTGTTTTCAAACAGTTTTCTGATAAAAACCTTTCAAACGCTCTGTATTCTATAAGAACAGGATAATCCAAGCCTATAGTAACAAAGCTGTTGATTCTGGCTGGGCAAAACAATGCTTTAAAAAGGTTTCTAAAAAGGGTTTTATCAAATGACCTTTGAAGAACAGACAAAGATAAGCCATATAATATAAACAACTAAAAGGGAGAACTGAAGATGACAAAGAAAGCCAAAAAATCACTTTTCTAACTTGTTAGAGTGTCTTTCCTGAAATGCTTAAGTGATTTGTCAATAACCAAATTTTAATTTTTTTCCCCCAGATGTATATTTGAGCAAAATAACGGAGAGGTACTGAATGGTATAGAACTGAGCCTGTGCTTGGCTAGTAGGCAAGATGAAAGGACCTCACTCTTTATACTTTTCAAATGCCTTTTCTTTTTTGCATTATTTATTATGTGGAATAACCCTTTTAAAACCTTGAATGAGGCAGTGTTTCAATCACACACTGGCTTGTCTGTTGAAAGGTCAGTCTCTCTAAATGTCAGCCAGCTCTTCCTTTTGTATTTATATTGAATTTGATGATTTATCTGGTGTGTTTCCCAGCATATCTGTCATTAGACAACTGGGTTTTAAAAAAAAGGCAGTGAGCAGAAGAGAAGTTTAATAAATGGTAGATGGGGGTAGAGGATTATTTGGAAAAACAGTGCAATTTTCCCAACTCTAGCAGACTGAAATGATGTATTTTAGGTACTACATTACAGCAGTTTCTGCATACCTTGAGTCACTAAGTCCCAAGAGCACTATATCAAACAGGGAGGTGATGCTTCCTCAAACTTGTATATGGTTAATGAAGCATAGAGACCCCCAAACCCATTAAAATCAGAGAAATCTTAAGGAGGGAGTTGTCTCCTTGAGACAAGTCTTCCTCTAGAACACACCTCCATCTGAGATTGTCACTTATGTGTCCCTTTGTGGCCAGTGAGAAGACAGGCACTTTTGGGGCATGAGTCCTTATGTCTGCGTAAATATCTACCTTAAGATGAGAATTGGATCTTGGATGCATCCTGTTCTTATAAAAACAACCATAAAAGGAAGGTAGGTGACTCACTGAGATGTAGATGTTTACACTGGAGACCTCAGGAGGATTTGCATTACTCAGCAGTGACCTGTCTGGACACAAGAAGGGCCTGGCACCCTGGGTTACAAAGTCCTGACTTACACCCTGCCTAAAGGACTGTCCTTCCTTTCCTAACAGACAAGTAAGCAAAAAAACCCCCAAAAAAGGGTGGGAATTTGTACTTTTGGATCAATGCAGCACTACGGTTTTGAAACGCAACTGCAGTTCTGAGCGTCCTGAATAAAGATATCTGACATTTGCTGAGTGCTCAGTGATGCTGAAGATACAGTGAAAACTGAGCTGCAAAATTCTGTACCCACACCGGGGATATGACTAAGGATCACTTTTCTTAGAAATACCAGAATCACATACTGTATTGAGTCACTTTAAAAAATAGGTGGATGAATTAAGATCCTGTCCATGTAGGTACATGAGTTATGCTCAGCTCTTGGCATCTAATGAAACATCGTTCCAAAAGTGAGTGCCAAAATTCACTTTATAACTAACAGGGAAAAGTAAGTGTCTTTGAGGACCTCCAGAGGGAAATCCAATCTGCTGAAATGAAGTCATCTAAATTAAATGTCTGGTTCCCAACCTGTGTAAATAGCTGCTGTATCCTTTCATTGTGGCAATATATCAAGCAGATATTAAATGGCAATGACACTGGCTCAATTCAGTTGTCTCCACATATACATACAGTGGAACTGTATTATAGACATCACAGGGTGTCCTATCTAGTCTCCAGCTGCTGCTGCTAGAGAAGAACATCGGTCTCCCATAGATCCAATGTCTTATCTGCGCTACCACAGGGACATCTCCAGTACCCTCTCCAACCGCACTGCATACCTGTGTGTGGGCAATTGAATTATGCCCTAAGAATGACTCATCTTGACTGAACTGAGATTTCTGCACAGTAGAGGTCTACATCAGCACTAGTTATGCTCAACTGTCTTTATAGACCTGGAGAGAAACTGATACTTTGAGAGTGCGATTCATCAACCTTTTTTCAGAGATCTACATAAGTAAACTCCACTCCACAAGTGCCCTTTTTGCCCACTGAATATAAAGGGAGACTAAAGTTATCAGCTCAAAAGTATATAATTTAAGTAAATGAATCCTATGCCAAGTTACTGATTCAAAATCAAATCAATAACATAAAAACAACAACTGGCTTTCTTATCATTAATACACTGGGTGAATCTGTCTTGACATTTTTCTCTTTGAGGAAATTGTATATTGAAAAATCAACAAAATATAAGTGTGGTTTAAATAATCCCATGCCTTTCTGGAGTAATTTTGCCCTACTTAACGATAAGAAGATAGTTACAAATATGTTCCCATACTCCCACTTATTCCTTTTATCAGCAATTGAAGTTTATTATTCTAATTTTTTTCTCCCTTTTCTCTTTCAGCATATATTTTCTTTAGAAGTATTAGAAATTCTAGGGTGGTAGGAGGGAATGAATTTAGATGGCTTATCTGGAAGTTCTACCCAATTCCTCTGTATTTGCCATTCCAAAGACATTTTTTTGGGTTGGTTTTAATAATTTATATTAAATGATTTTAAATCTCTTTTGGTTTTAATTTGTGAGAAATGTCCTGTTGAATATTTATCATTCCCCACCAGATAGATGATTACACAGCAGTTTTGTTCTCAATCCTAAATAACTCATCCCATGAGCTTTTAAGATAAAGTCTAAAGGATGATGAAATTATATATAAACTGAAAAAGAAAGTTTGCAGGTAAGTTTAACATCACAGCTGCAGATTTGGTCAAAGGAAAATTCTCTTTTGATTCCCTCAACACAACACACAAGGGTACTTGTACAGTCTTTCACTGTCAGCATTTACAGGTTGCAGTCAATGAGTACAGCTAATTAAAGATTGATCTGGGTCTGTATGGCTTTTGTGTTGTCTCTTTAATTCCTTAACAGGTTTACTAATCCAGCTCAGGAAATACGCTTTAGTTATACAGAAATTCTCCTGATGTATTAAGATGAGAAGACTTACTATGTACCCAGTTCAGCCCCGAAATAGTTTGCTTTTTTCCCCTCCCACTATCCCCATGGGAAGATTGTTCTACAGCCTTACTGCTTTAAGGAGTAGGATGTCTCTTCTGATATCCACCTTCAGGTATTAAAAGACGATTGAACCCAGGTGTTGGATGCTCTGGTACTTGCTGAATTAAATTAGTATCCTATCAATTATGGTTTTGTCCATATTACCTGTGCTAATCTCAGTCAGCAGCTGTTGCTGTCCCAAGAACACTTTTTCATGTCTGACACTCCATATCAGTTCTTCTCCAAATTAAAACAGAAATGTCCTGATTTGCAAGAATTTTCTTTTGTAAATGCATTTGTTGTGTATGAAATGAAATTTCAAAACATTGCAATTTCTGTTTAAGTGGAAGTCCCAAACTCCGTTCAGTGCTCTTCAACAGCTCAATACCAATTATGATGCAGACCAAGACTGAGCCAGCGATTTTGCTTTGACCATGCCTGTGCTGTGTGTAAACACAGGTCTTTATATGCTCAGAGTTAGCAAACTAGCAGTTTTCATGCATACTAAAGAAAGATTCACTTAAAGAGATAATGTTACAGAATAATGAATTGTTCCCACAAACCATCTGTTCTTCTCCTACGCTAAAAAAAAAAAAAAAAAATCTGAATCCAATTCCTTTGTTTTGATTAAAGGCTTCTTTGCAAATTATTGTTTCTGAACTTCAAGAAGCAGAGAATGCCTTAATGAAACCCTGGATTGGAAGAGAAATGTAATTCTTCCCTGTATACTGTTAATTAATGGATGTTACTTATCTGTGGGTTGTTAACAGTTTTAGAACCCAAATCTCTGTATTTTTGCTGTAAAACAGTGAAGCTATTGTTTATATCCATCCTGACAGAGAGTTCAAGAGAAAGGGAATAAAAAGTCCCAGGGTACAAGATCTGCCATTTGTGAGAAGCTTCAGCACTACTTAAAGATGCTTCTCTGATTTAGGAAAGGAACATGTTTTTAAAGGCATGGGTTTTGTGCGTACTTCACAAGCTGTCTCAAAAAACCTATTTAATTTTCTCATCTGGGAAATGCTCTGTGCAAGCCTCAAAGTTCACAAAATGCAGGACCTAATCCTTCCTTGCTCTTCTGGCTGGTCCCTCTCTCTGCTCTCCCTCCTCAGTCAAGCTCCCCTGCAACCAAAAGGCCCCCATCAAAGTGACCCCCACTCTGGGGGGCGTCAGAAGACACCAGACATGCCAAAACATACCACAAGATAGTCCCATCACAGGTCTCTCTGATGACCAGGATCTGATTTTTTAAGACCCAGCCTGAGCCAGGCAACAAATGTGGGAACCATATTTCCTTAGAACCTCTCTTCCATAGCCCCACATTTTAATACCTCAAAACCAAGAGTCTTAGTATATATAATAAATGTAATTCTCCTTGATTTTCCTGTGAGTTGGGCCCCAGAAGCAGTGCATCTCAAGGGACTGAGGATGGCTGACAGAGGAGAATGGCTAAGCCAACAGTCCTTGTTACTGCAGGTAAATTTCTGTACCCCTTACAGATTTATCTTTCCTCTCCTCCCCCTTCATGTCTTCCATGAGTTGATACATGGGTAGGAAGGATAGCTTGCCTCCTCTGCAGCATCCTCATTCTTGCTAATGGGATTATTCCTTTATCATGTGTATAGTAGAAACTGGACATACCACAGGAGAAGGTGCAAGAGAAATATCACAAACTCCTGGGAACCTTGGATCTTGGCCTGTCTGATAAGACCTATACAGTGGTTGATTGCACAGCCTGCTCATGAGGTACCAAGTCCTGTGAAGGAGAGGTATACTTTAATTTCTAACCTGTGTTACAACTGCTTATAGCTACTCCTGTCCAAAACCCAGCTGAAACAGCTGATGTCCATTGAGCCCATTATGTGACAAGTCTGTTCATCTGTTAGTTTATAGATAAGTACATCAAATTACTAAGACTGCTTGCATTGATCTGAATTAGGACAGAGGGTTTCAGAATCATCAAAATAAAATCCTTCATAAATGAAGAAGAGCTGGCAGTTTCTACTTCCCTACGGTAACAAGCAGGATGCATTCAGTGACAGAAGACTGTATTTTTCATGTCTGTAATGATGAGAATATTTGCCTGGATCCAGTTCTCAGGGATTCCCAGTGGCCCAAATCACAAGGGAAAATATCCCTCTTTTAAAGGAAGGTTTACAGTTATCGAATGGATGAGGGTTTCCATATGCTTGTAGATATCAAGATTACTTATCACACTCTGTGGGCCTTCCTTAGGATCACAAAAGCAACAAGATCATAGACTTTCTGTAGGAAAAACCTATCTGCCCAGTACCATCAACCCTCTCAGAGGATTACAGGATCTGTCAGGTGCAGACAAGTTATCAGTGTCAAGAGCATGATAGAATCTCTGTCAATGTCCTGTTTCCTTTCAGACTTTCTCCTCTGACTAATGTGTTTTTCAGGAAATGTGAACTCCAACTTGCCTTTGGAGTGCTAACAAGTATGCTGCTGCTCCCTTCCTAATGTCTGTGCTGGAACACAGTGCCCCATAACACTGCCTTTCAGCTTCTCTTTGAGGCTGGCTCACTGCTTTATCTTAAAATGTCCATTAACTTGGAATTGCTTCTAATATGAAACTTAGTGCTAGTAGAGCTTCTTACCCTTTTTGTCCTTCCACAGCACCCAGGAAATCCCCTAAAGGTCACCTCAGCAAATGACTATCTTGTGTGCCGTGACCTCACAGCTCTTTCCCTGGTTGGCCTTCAAAATCAAAAGAAGGAAATCTACAGTTTATTCAGGAAAAAGCATCAAGTTCATAGCAGTTATTTTGGATTCCAGGCCACAGAGAGTTTCTCTCTCACAAGACAGGTAAAACGCTATCACAGATCTGTTCTGAAACCTTCAAGCTCAACAGCTCCATAAGTCCCATTCTTGGGAAAGAGGGTTACTGTAGAGGAAGTTTGACAGACTTCATCTACAACTTCATCTAAACTATGGACAACAGATTAAACAGATGTATCATACTTGCCTCAGTAAGACTTTCTTCCCATGAAAGAAGTAGGAAAAGTTAGTCCAGCTGTGCAGTGGAGGGCTCCTGTCCGCACTCTTAGTTACTGATCATGGTCACCTCTACTCTGGAAAACATCTGAACACATTTGGGCTACTAATGCCTTGGGGCTCAGCATCACTTACTTGGCATGCAAAACCTGTCTGTAGCTCAGAGGGCCTAATCCCAGCAGCACTACAGGTTGTTCTTCATGCACTGAATAAAAGCAAGATTTGTACTGGGTAGGAAGTTGTATTGTGCAAGTCCCCAGAGATGCACAAGTTTTAAAAACTGACCACACAAATTAAACAGAGAGAGACTGGAAAATATCCATCTTTCTTGTAAAGTTAATGACAATCTTTCCAGCTTCCAAAAACATACTACTGGTTATGTACTTTGCTGCCAATAGCCTGGTTCTGTATTTTTTTGTCTCCATGCTAGATCATAAAGCTGTTCATCCTTAGCTCTTTCTACATCACCCAATGTACATAAAGAAAACAACACAGCAGGTTTTCCCCTTAACCAATCTGTCTTCTGAGTCCTGGTGAACATAAATTAGGATAATCTCCACTGAAGTCAGCAGTGATATATCAGCAAAAGCAGAGATGTGAAGATAAGTTCAGAGGAGAGACAAACAATAGGGGCTGAACCAAAACAGACTCTGAACATTGCTGAGATGTTAATACCAACATTTCATAAACGTCTCCTTGTTTTAAAAGGCTGGATTGCAGGCCTGGGGAAAGTAGGGTTGGAACAAAATCTCTGGCAGTGTCTGGGCTAATAAGACAGACAAGACTGTGCTAATAAGGCAGACGAAGAGTCTGTTTTCCAGCAATGACAGCCAGTGGCACAAAACTCCTTGTCTCCATAAAAATAAACACCCTTCTGTCCCAAATGTGAACTCGTCTATACTGCATAGAGGGATATATATGTCTCATGTTATCCAGAAGTGTATTCTAGGAGTCCGCTCTGGGCACTAAAATAAACTAGTCTAGCATGAACTAGACTAACAATTAAACAATGTGGACAATCTTTTAAATGTTCAGGTTCTTATGTCCTTGTTCCAGCACTATTTAGTTTACAAGCCCAGCTGCAATTTCATAGAGCCCTGCAGTCAATCCCCTGGCCAGTACAAGATCAGCTCTACCACCTATGACATTCCTGAAAAACTGCTGTTTAGCCTTTTCTTTAAAAAAGGTTGTATTGGAAACTCTGCACCTGCTCTAGGCAACCAAGTCCAATGCTCTGTACACACATTAATAGAAATTTTTTTCCTATGGTCCCACCTAAGTCTCCTACTCCTTCAATTTATGCTCATTATTACTCATCCTGTCCACTGAAAGTGCAGATCCAAATATAGACAATTTGCAGCACATATATGCCATGATTCTGGCCCATCATTTGCTTACATTTAAGTGTGGAAATATGATGAAGTAATTCAAATACCATCATAAACACACATTCTCTTACATGCCAAAGGAAAGGAGCAAGTGCTATGCCATTTAATAAAGTCTAGTTCAAAATATTATAATTTAAACAATTCATCCTAAGATAAATAAACTGTGAATGAAAACTCTCCACAGTTCCACCTAGAAAAAAAGATCCAGCACTAGAATGCAGGAATGATCTTTACTTCTGTGAAGCTCAAATGAAACTTTTTGTGACTTTGCTCATTTATAAAGTGCCTGTTGCTATAGCAGTTAAATGCTAGTAACAAACACAGATAAACAAAAATTCTTGTTATCAAAAGTGTGTTGCAATAGTTAATGGCTGATTTTATTCCTATTTCCCAACTAAATATGCATGCCATGATCTGACACATGTGAAAACACTGGCCATTGGGATTGCAAAAGCCATATGTAGGGACATTTTTGTTTTATTCCTGTCATTCACCTGAATTGATATATATAATCCTGTGCAAGTTTCCAATGCTGTTTAGCACTTTAATAGAATAAATATCTGTAAGAATGTTTTGGAAATTTGTTATCTGGATGTATACTGCACTCAGCTCCTGGGATGAAGGACTACGTGCACTATCAGTACAGAACAGTACAGTACAGTCACAGCCTAATTTGGAAGTGGTGTGTTAAGGAATATAAAAGCATACAGTAATGATCTAGAAGGTCTTCAGGCCAGCGTGAGCTTAGGCAAGCAAAATGTCCCAGAAATATGTCCTTCACCCTCCACCCTTGTGTGCATCGAGTCACCTTCTGAACTCCTTCCCAGGGCCATGTCTTTCTGCCAAACTTGTACCTGCACCACTGCAGTGGTGGGAGTACAACCCTGCATAGAAATGACTTCCCAAATGAGTTGCTCATCAGTGCAGACAATTCTGGAAAGAAAAGCAAACAGCATTTGGCAACAAGAAATGGTAATGAACATGGCATTAAGGGATTCAGGGTGCTGTATACCTGACTGACCTATTTGTTTGACCATCTTTTTAATCAAAATGGTACTTGGGACACTGTCCAAAGCAAAGGCCTTGCAGATCTCCTGTGGCAGATTTTTCAGGAAGCCGCTATCAGCTTCTGACAAAATCAACATGGAAAAATGTCCCATCTGTTCAGATACTGGATGCATAGCTTGAACTGAGCACAGAGCTGAAAGGCAATACAGGCAAGGAGAGGAGTGCAGCAAGGCAGCAGAGACCAGGAAGGACCAGGGGATATGACAGCATTTTCTCTGCAAAATAGAAGGTAAAAAGATTTCTGTCTTTTTCTGGCTGTGATTGAAACATAACACTTGGAGCACTCTGGTTTGGCCAGGTTGCTTACACAGCTGTAGGGTACCAGCTCATGACAGTCAGTCACCTCTCTCCTTCACAGGGTCTTTCCACCAACACGTCTGCTTACGCGAGGCTTCCCTTAGCCCTGCGGTGTGACATGGGCTTCACAGTGCCAGCACCCAAGGACACACAAAGCAGGCTGAAGCAAAGCCTGAACACCAAGCCCGTACTCTTGGCTGTGCATCTTGTGAAGCACCCTGCTGTTGCAGTTAAAGGCCCATCTGTGGGTAGCAGAGGGCTTACATCTGGGCATGAAGTAGGACTGTAGTGACAGCACCTATATTTGCCCATCAGGGGGATTGCAAGGCAACTAGTGGGTCTTCTGCTGAGCCTGGTAGCACAGCTGTGCTCCAGAGGAATTCAGCTGCTCAGCACCATAGCTGCAACATAGCTGGGGGACTCTGCTGACAAAATGTTCCTGGTAAGGTGAGAAGTGTCCTGCTGGCACTAGCACCACTCCTCTGACTGCTACTTTCCATGTCACTAATTTGCTCAAGCCACTTCAAATGGGATAGTAGATGTGTGTTGATTTTTATACTATTATACATTATTTTGCATTATGATGTACCAGGCAGGCTGCACCACAGGGACATGAATCCTCAGCTTCTCCTGGATGTGTATCAAAGAGCCAGTAGAGCATGTAACTGGGTACGTTAGATCTTGGATTAGGATATATATCTTTATAGACTATGGTGGGTTGACCCTATCTGGCATCTAATCCCCCACCCAGCTGCTCACTTACTCCCCCCTGGCAGGATGGGGAAGAGAATTGGAAGACCAAAAGCTGAAAACTTGTGGGTAGAGATACTAGGTGAGAGTTAATAGTTTAATAGGTAAAACAAACCTGCATACAGAAGCAAAGCAAAATAAGTGAAAGCACTTTTAAGTGTAAGCACTGCTCAGCAATAACTAAAACATCCCTGTGTTATCAACACTGTTTTAGTCACAAATTCAAAACACAGCACCATATGGGCTGCTGTGAAGAAAATTCACTGCATCCCAGCCAAACCCAGTATATATCCTCATATATGTTTCTAGCATAAGTCCCTTTGCTTAGTCTCTCTTACTGCTTTTTAGGGCTTTTTTTTTTTTTTTTTTTTAAACACAGTGATGGTGCTAGTAATGTTGTTAGCTATGGGTTATTAATTCAGCATTTAGCATAGAATAATTAATGCTTTTTCATCAGAAATGCAGAGCTTTTTTCTTACAGAGAGCTAACCAACAAGGGGCTGTCATTCTTTGCAGTATCCCAGCTGAAGACTTCTCCACTTACGTCACTTTCCTTTAGTAGCTGAAATTACATGCTATAGAAACATATGGGTAGGAAGGGTTTTGGTTAGGAAGGGCAATGTCTGCAATAGCATCATGTATCAGCTGGGAGAATTAGAGTAAGGTGCACATTATAACAATTAGAGACTCATCACTTAATTTGACCAGATGCACATTGTTTATTTCAAGTGGAAGTGCAAATGAATTAGGTTTGACTCTGATTACTCTGACAGTAGTTTGACAGAGGAATGTTTGTTGATTCATGAAACAACAATGATGTTATTCAGTCTGAACCGTTCGTAGACATACATCAGTAACATATTCCAAGAATAAGGAGTTTAAAATAACTAAATGCAGAACCCAGTCTTAGAGCAGACAGCTGTGGGTAAGGCTGATAGGTTTTTAATCCTTGTATATACAAAAGGGAGAACTTAATTTATTCTTTTTGCTGTCTCTGTAGTGACCCCAAATTCCTTTAATGAGACTTTGGCATATGCAGTTGCATTTCAAGAAGTGAAATACCTGCTGAGGGGGAGCACCAATTAGTGCAATTCTGGAGGAGGACAGTGGTGACAACAGTGCCAAACTCTGTTGCAAGAGGGAAACAATGAGTGGAAAAACCAAAAAATACTCAAAGACCACAGAACATAGTTGATTAATTTTTTGCCAGTTTTGTAGGTCATAGCAGACTTTCTGTTATGGGAAGGTATTCAAGCATTTTGTTGTCCTCAAGAAGATGTTATCAATGGCATTTACTGCCATAATCTAGTCCAAAATATCTTTCATTGCGATAAGATTAATTACTCAGTTGGAGAATACATCTGTAAATGAAGAAGGATCCCAGCGCAGACCTGATCTCCTAAAGTGACCACAGAGTCCCTGGTGGCATTTGGGCTCACTGTGGGTATCAGCCCCACCAGCTGGGTTGGATGGCTGTGTTGGCGAGAAGACATTTGACAGCCAGTCTGTGTCAGCTGGCCCAAAGGCCAAAGCATCTTGTTTCCAAGTCAAGCGGTAGCCAGAGAGTAGCAAACAGAATGTAGCCACCCTTCTCCATGATGGAGACTTGAGTTCATCTCCCTTCACCACTGGTGACTGCCTGAGCTGGACTCCTCTGTGGTGCCTCTTTGGATGCATTTGCCTCCCATTTATGTCATGATGAGGCTTTACTATGCTGGGGGATACCAAACAGCACACAGCCTATAGGATTTCCTGCATTGAAGCCTCATGTGCTATCACCCCTAAAAAAATACTATTTTTACTGCACTTTGTTATCTGCAAACAGGATTAAGGTCCACTCTAAGTGAAATGAAACCTCCCGCTTCTCTCTGTTGTGTGAAGCTTAAAATATCGAGCTGAGGGTGGTACCTGAGCCAGGGCACAGGGAGAATCTCAGTTCTGCTGTCCACTGAGCAGAGGTGCCCCACACTGCTGCTCTTGTACAGCATCTGCTCCATCCCCGGGGCTGGGGACTGCATCACACTCACTCCCTTCCCACAGCAGCTCTCTTCTGCCACTGCTCTCCTGAGAGCAAACCTGAGGCTTCATCCCTCCCTGGCTGGTGTGCACAGAGAGCACTGTCACACTGCCCAGCCTTGCTACTCTCCAACTGGCTATTTTGGGTTTGCATGGCAAGGTTTTGGTAGCGGGGGGGGGGGGGGGGGGGGAGGGGGGGGGGGGGGGGGGCGGTGCTACAGGAATGGCTTCTGTGAGAAGCTGCCATAAACTTCCCCCATGTCCGACAGAGTTGATGCCAGCCGTCTCCAAGATGAACCCACAGCTGGTCAAGATCAAACCCAACAGAGATGCTGGTTGTGCCTCTGTGATAACATATTTAAGAATTGCAACAGCAATTGAAGCTGGGGAGGGGAGTGAGAATATGTGAGAGAAACAACTGTGCAGACACCAAGGTCAGTGAAGAAGGAGGGGGAGGAGGTGCTCCAGGTGCCAGAGCAGAGATTCCCCTGCAGCCCTTGGTGCAGCCCATGGTGAGGCAGCTGTGCCCTGCACCCATGGAGGTTAATGGTGGAGCAGATCTCCACCTGCAGCCCAGGGAGGACCCCATGCCAGAGCAGGTGGATGCCCAAAGGAGGCTGTGACCCCATGGGGGACCCACGCTGGAGCAGTCTGTTCCTGAAGGACTGCACCCCATGGGAGGGACCCACGCTGGAGCAGTTTGTGAAGAACTGCAGCCTGTGGGAAGGACTCATGTTGGAGAAGTTCATGGAGGACTGTCTCCTGTGGGAGGGACCCCACGCTGGAGCAGGGGAAGTGTGAGGAGTCCTCCCCCTGAGGAGGAAGGAGGAGCAGAGACAACGTGTGATGAACTGACCACAACCCCCATTCCTCATCCCTCTGTGTCACTTGGGGGAAGAAGGTAGAGAAATTGGAAGTGAAGTTGAGCCCGGGAAGAAGGGAAGTGTCCTGGTTTAACCAGGATAGGGTTAAGTTTCCCCAGCAGTGAGGGGGGAGCTCTAGCCGGGTTATTCAGATACCATGCAGACGGCCGTCACATCCTGGCAGGTCACATTTTTCCTGGCGCGGGAGCACGGTGCACGCGTGGTTTTGTACATCGTGCTTCCCACTGCTGTATTTGGTAGCTATTTTGCTCTGTTCATTGCTATCACTATTACTGTTATTGTTGTTATTTGTTGTGTTGCTATTGCACTGTTGTATTAAACCTTTCCTTATTTCAGTCTTGGGGCTTTGTATTTCACTCCCTTTGTGGGAGAGGGGCAGCGGCCGCGTGGTCTCAGACCCCGGCAGGGGCTAAACCACCACAGGAAGGGAGGAAGGTATTTAAGATTTGTTTTATTTCTCATTACCCTACTCTGATTTGATTGACAATAAGTTAAGCTACTTTTCCCAAGTTGAGTCTGTTTTACCCTTGACAGTAACTGGTGAATGATCTCCTCCTATCCTTATCTCCACCCATAAACCTTTTGTTATATTCTCTCTTCCCTGTCTAGCTGAGAAGGGGGAGTGACAGAGCGGCTTTAATGGGCACCTGGCATCCAGTCAAGGTCAACTCACCACACTGGCGTTTTCCATTATAAACCTAGTAAATCCACAGTGCTGAACCAAAGCAAATGCTGTTGAGTTGATGCCACCTTGGAGTATCCAGATAGCTCAAAGGCCCCCAACACCAATCTTTACTCTCTATATCCTAGCAGGTAAACTCCAGGAAATAGCAAAAGAGTCTGGGAGTCACCATGGGAAAGCAGAGGAAGGAGCTCAAGGAGCAGACTGTTGAGTTTTGCAAAATCCAGGAATTTTACAAGGCCACAGGTTGTGTCCCTTCAGAATGAGCCCAAAAGCGGGATTTCGGCCTGTAATTCAGAGATGCTGTTTCTGTGTCAATATTTTTAAAATGTTTGAGAAAATGGGCAACATCTTCCTAGAATAGTTCATTTCAAAGACTACAGGGGAAAAAAAGAACTGTTCAAACCAAGAGCAGATAAGATTAAGGTGGCAGTTTCTGGTGAGAAAAGAACACCATGAATGAGCAATGCTAGAGTAAAGGATTCAACAGACCGTTTGAAAATCCACAGTGCTGGAAAACCCTTCTTTTTGGTAATTAATCAGAGGTACAGCTTCAGTCTTTCATTTGAAATGGATGTTTGCCCTTTTTTTTTTTTTTTTTTTTTTGCCTCGTTTGAACAGCTACAAAGAAGTCTGAAGGGTTTTGAATAGTTTATGTTTGTCCTCTTTTCTCCTTTCTTTCCATTTGTGCACATCCCCCTTTTTCTTTCAGATGCTAGGAATATGAAGACTGTTTTTTCCTGGGGCTGCCTGGGGTACTCTGAAATGGTTATTGCAAATTTCACATTTGGGGAGCTGAGGATGCTGAATTCATAACACAGGCTTCTTTTGCTCTTCATTAATTACCAACAACTAAGCAGGCAAACACAAAGACTGAAGTTGATTAAGTTCCTTCCTTCTCATTTTCAGTGATTTTGCATGTGCCAGTCACCAAAATATTTCCAGAACAGAGAAGATCCACATTTCTGATGTGAAAAGCAATAGAAGATATTTTGTACAAATCTCTGGGCTGCCTTTGTTCAATTACAAAGGTGAACATAGACACCCTCCCCATCCCAAGCCACTTTTCCCTCCTTTTGCAATCCATAACATTGTCCATGCAGCTAACGCATAAAGGATATAATCTTCTAACAATTGTAGGTAAGAAGGATAAATTAAAGCAAAGTAAGATTTAATTATCATATTTTCCCCTGACCTTTGAAATGGGAAATGTCCTGATACTTCAATCATTCAGCCTATGGTAAAGTGGTAAAGCAAGTCCTTCATCTGGGTTCCTGAGGAGTTTAGATATATCAAGAGAGGGGTTAATAACTAAACAAGAGAGAACAATGGTGAATCATGTCCGTGTGAGAAGGGAGTGCTGTACTACTCCCAAAGGTTTTTCTCTCCATCTCCAGTGGCTGTCTGGCTGCCCTGGTATTTACATCAGCTAATTTCTGTTCTCATTTGATGCATATATCATGATGTTTTCTGGAGATACAATTTTTTGGGAAAGAGCTATAATGTTTGTGAGAGATCCTGCACTGACAGTGTAGGAAATCTTCATTATTTACTCCAAAAAGCAGGAGTGCTGCAGGGCATTGCAAAGCCAGACCCATCCCTGGCCTTGGCCTCTGTCTGTTATTGTGGAGTGATCAGCATAGGAAAGATGGACATTCAGTCCTTGGGCATGGGAATAGGACATTCAGTAAAGTTCAGTCCTCAGGCTGGTAGCACTAAAAAAGGGATCAGTGAGTGAGGTGGCTTTTTTTAACTTCCATGGCAAGATTATAGAGCAGATCCTCTTGGAAACCATTTGCAAGCACATGAAGGGCAAGAAGGTTTTCGGGAGCAGCCAGTATGGAGCTCCCAAAGGCCAGCCATACCCAACCAACCTGATATTCTGGCATGAGATGGATGCTTCAGCAGATACAGGACAGAAGCAAATGTTGTTTATTTTGACTTTAACAAGGCCTTTGACACACACCCACAGTATCCTCATAGCCAAATCGGTGACATAAGGGCTGGATTAGCGGGTGATGAGGCTGGTAGAAAATTGTCTGGTCCACCCAGGGTTGTGACCAGCAGGATAAAATCACTTAGGGTATTCCTCAGGGGCCAATGCTGGGTTTAAGACCATCCAATGTACTTATTAATGATCAGAAAGATGGGATGGAGCAAGTCTGTGCATGATCAGAATTGGTTAGTGTTTGATATACTGGAGGAAGTGATGACATTCAGCAAGACCTGGCCAAGCTGGAAAAATGAACTGGCAAAAACCTCCTGAAGTTCCGCAGTGGCAAATGCAGAGTTAAGCACTAGGGTTGAAGTACATTATCATTCTGTGATTCTGAGTGAAAGACATACTTAAAAATGAAAAAAAATCCCCAAACCAAAAAAGCACCTTTCTCTGAAAGCTATAAATTGCAGCATTAGGACATCAATTATCTTGCCTGAAATTTCTGCCAGCTCTTCAAGCATCTGGTTAATTGTGAGATTTGGTTGTTTTAGTTCGTTGTTAATTAGCTTGTTTTCTGGCAAAAAAAGTAGGATGGCCAGTCTGGTTTAACTGGGGTGCATAGAGGGTTTAGAGAGGGCATTAGAGAGTTATAGACCTAGGGTGACCAAAGGGGTTTTTTTTAATAGGGGATATGACCTTTTCCTCAGACTAGACAACACAATTTTGCTTGTCTGCACTGAGTTAAGAGATCTCACCACCAAAGCTGGTAATCCACTTCCGTGCCATGATCTTGAAAATGTATCATGTCTTTGAGGGACACAGGGAAAAATCCCATGTCCTGTAAAAAACTGAAACCAGATGGTTTCCCCAAATTTCCCTTGGGTAACTGTGACAGCCATAATATTTTGGCATCCCTTTTTTAGAACTACTTGCTATACTATATCCCTTATGTCATATGATTCAATTGTGGCTGTGTGGTTATAGAAGATCCTTCGAATCATCCACCATTTATCACAAAATAATTTAGGCAGAGGTTTCAGGATTCAAAGCAGGGCCAACTTCTAATTCATGTCAGGTTGCTCCAGGCCTTTTTTGCTCAGCTTCTGAAAATCTCTGCGTATGGCGCAGCTGGCCTTGGTTATAATTTCTAAACATGAAGGCAGGTTTGGGTCAACAGAAATAGAGAACCATATTGGTTCTCCAAGAACTGAACTTCTTGCAAATGCAACAATTTTATATAAATTCATTGCAGTTCAAATATAATACAGATTGTGGGGTTTTTTAATTAATTCATATAACTTCTGCCTGTTGTGCATTTTTTTATCCCATTAAGCGTTCTTGTCCCCACACCTCTGTGAATTTCATTATTTGGAGCCTAGTAATTTTTCTTTGATAATATAGTTGTATGAGACTAGCTTTATTTCCTTTTTGGATCATTTTCTCTACTGTTATTATTGCTCATGTAACACCTATCGTGCATTGGCACACTGCCCCTAAGTTCTTATAAGGAAAGGTATACAAATATAAAGTGGTAAAGCTTTTTCAACATCCTGTCCTTCCAGGTGGCTGATGGGCTGCAACACTTCAAAACAGTAGACTCCAGCCAGACTCAGCACAAGGGGACGTTTGGACTGTTAACTCCAGTTATATTGTGTAGTTATATTGTCCAGCTCTTCATATGACTCTTGCTGTGAAGGTGCAAGGCTTTTTGTCGTGTGTCTACAAGTCACTGGAAGGGAAGATGCTCCCTGCTCGTGAGAAGTAGTAGAGACAGTCCATAGTGAAGAGAAATGGAAGACTTACGTTGCTCACAGCACCACACAGAGATGAGCAAATGCTGGACTGGCCTGGTAATCCACACAGTACAGCGGTGTGCAGAAATGCCAGCTCAGCCCCTTGGTTTGGGTTATTTGCCCAAGCGCTACTTCTAGTTCTGGACCTTGTTGGTCTTGCTAGCTCTGATGTAGACATGACCAGACCAATCTCGTGACATGAGATCAAGTACTTTTATTTTCTCTCTAAATGGAATGAAGTTCCCTACACACACATAGGAAAACTAGGCATGCATACACCTATTCTATGGTTTGAGAATATATTTAAATACTCTGAAATGCATTTGTTTGAGCAAATTGTTAGGAGTATCTATCAACTGCTCCCTGAATAGCTGCAGTGCTGTCAGTGAGCTACAGGGATCTGCAGATGGTGGATTTACCTGCCCAGGGCAGATTTCCATATTCTGCCTCAAAATATGTCATTGCTATCAGCCTGAGACATTGCTGGAGAGCCATCACTGATGCCATAGAGTGTGTCCAGCTGATCTGGGACAAATGACAGCTCCCAGACTGTTTTAGAGCATAAGTACAATATAGGAATACAGAAACAGAGGCATTAGACAGAGGCATTAGTGTGCCTCACCTTACCTGGATGTATTTGAATTACACAGCAAAACCCTCCTAAGCCTCCTTGCAGGGTACTTAGCATGCTATAGACTCAGCCAAGACAAGAAAAGGCAGCACTGCATTTATCTTCTTGTGAGGTATCAAATGCAGGAGCTACCATCCTGCTACATTTCAGCACTAGTATTGACAAGGCTGCTGAAAGAAGAAAACGACAATAAAAAATTAATCTTCTCTATAGGGTTTTCCAGTCAATTTCTGGTCCAGCCTGTTTAAGTGGGTCACCTCAGATATGTTTTTCCACATTCAGGCTGAGGACATTGTAACCAGTCACCATGGTGGACATCGCTGTAATACCAGTTCTCCCCGGAGACAGTTGCGGCTGATGGTTATTGCATTTCTCACTGATTTGGGTATCTGTTCTTATGATTAATTCTTTCTTTCACTTCTGGATGGATGACATACTTCAGCCTACCCCTGAGAGTAAGATAAGCAGGTGCTTCATAGCCTGGATAATAGATCTTAGCTGGATGGCAGCAAAACCAGAATCAGGCATCAAGTATGCAGCACTTTGGCACCTCTAAGTAGTGCAAAACACATTTCCTCACCTGTGCAAGTACCAGGACACCACCAAACTGAATTAGCTCCTCACAGAAGGTTGAGACAAGCTCATATTTTCAGCCCTTACTGCTGAAGTGCTTTATGGCTCAAGGCTAAGGATATGCAGAAGGCTGCTTACAGGCTTGTGCAGGCATGCAGATGGCTGTTGCCAGACTTCCTCCTCTGGTACACCACTTCTACGATAAGAAGAAAGCTTGTCTGAGCAGAATTCACCAAAAATATCACTCTGAGACCCTTGAAGAAACTCCCTAAGGGCCAGAGGTATATCACGGACCTTGTTGCCTCCAACTTTAATGGAAAAGTTCAATTTTTCAGCTGCCTTTTCTGCCTTAGATCATAAATTTGTCTATTTTAGAAAAGTACTTGTAAACCCCACAACACACTCTTTCAAAATAAGTCACTTCACCTCATCTGCTTTTCTCCCCAAGGGAAATCCCAAAAAGGTAAACCCCATATATGAGAAAGACACTCATGTTGATTAATGCGCTATGGGAAAACCTTTAGGTAACACAGTGGTGAGTGTGTCAGGAACTTCGATATAGAATGAAACATAAGCTTCTTGTAACCAAATACTTCATGTGCATTGAAAATATTGTATACAATGGGGTTTTTTTGAATATTCAGGCAATTTTACAAACAAACTATTCTAAGAAGCACATTTTGCTCTTACAGAAACTTCCTTTATTATCCATATATACAACAGCACATGGGTACATGTTATATGTATGTTTATTTTTATATCAAAATAGCTCACAAAACAGATAATTTGCAAGTACATAAATACTGTTTTCTGAATGTTTCTATGCCTTTCTTACCAAGAGGCTCATGCTTCCCTCTGATTTCTTGTAGAGGAGAAAGGCAACCTGCATCTTCCTCCCACTGCTTTGCCCCCTTTCATAAAATAAAAGAAATCAAATACTAACACATAAAAGTAGACCAATTGTATTTTGGACCTCTGGAAGACAATCTTAGCAATATAGACATGCAGATACGTGTAGCTTTTATGGATTTGGCTGATTAACCAGCTCACAGAAAAACTTATTTTTCAATGATCTTGTTAACAGATTTGGACAGGGATGGGGGATGGAGGGCACATGCTCTGAATAGCAGAGTAATGCAGGTGAAACCACTGGTAAATCTGTCCTGCAAAATTCATATTCCTGGAGATGAGGTTTGGTTGAAGTGAATATTAGTTACTGGGAGAAGAGTTAACTTCACCTTGTACACGTTCTGTATTTGCTTTCTTGTTATGTATTTGTGAGCTCCTACACCAGTGTTTTTGCAGAACTCCAAAGAGGGTAGAACAGTGTTTTAACAAGTTTTATATCCTGAGAAACAGTCGTGAGCTGTAACAGATTACAAAATGCTGTCAACTGCCTTGGAGTACTGAGTTGGATGGACTCCAGCAAACAGTACAGAGAAAGGCTGTCCCAGCCTCTGATCCTCACCAGGGAAGACTCACACAGAAGATAGCTATTCTCTGCTGTTCCTGGCTCTTTTCTTCTACTGCTATCTACTCATGTATATTGTGAATAAGTAATTTTTTTCAATCTAAATGCTTTGGTTAAAAAAAAAAACCCACAAGTATCCCAGGAGAGAAAGATACCAGATTTCCTCTTGTGGCTTCTTTCTTCACAAGTGGATCAAAAATTCCTCACAGAAGATCCCTTGGAGTGACCAGCCAACACACTGGTTGGTTTACCCCAACAAACTGTGTTGGGTTACTCCAAGTTTGCTCCCGAGACGTGCTGAGCACCTGCAGATGAAACTGAAACTAAAGAGTCTTAATTTTTTCACATGTCCTTTTATTTACCAGCAATCTGGTACTTTGTACCCATCTGGTGTTGCTGAAGACGGGGAGTTGTGCTGGAGTGTCTGCAGGGAACACCCTTCCTCTGGAAGGCAGGAGTGGAAGGGGAATCAGGCACTCCAGGCTGCCTCCTGCTTACATCCACTGTCTGCAGAGGGACTTGGAACAGCTCAGGCAGTTGATGGTGCATTGCATTTCTCCACAGCTGTCAAGGTCAGTGAGAATTTGGTGTTTACTGTGTGAATGCCTCAGACAAGCACTATAAGTAGCTGTATCTTTAAAAAACCTGTCTAAAACATTTATAGTTAATTCTTGGCTGCATGCTGTAACCTTGAATCTTAATCTCATATTTTGCTCTTTCACAGAGTGTAGAAGTCAGAAATGTCCCCCAGGGTGGATGTACAGCTGAGATGGGGTTCCCTCCAGCCCTAACTGCTGATGAGGCGAAGCGAGATTCATGTTCATGTTAGAGCAATAAGAGGCTGCTGTAACCTCTCTCCCGGGACCTAGAGAATCCTAGATCCTGGTCCTTTCCCCCTCAAATGGCATCTTTATATCATCAATTGCATTGATGTATATCCGTGGGAAAGTACCTTCTAGCACGCTAGGCTGAAATTGCATAAAACCAGGTTCTGTCTGAGCAACTGGCTCTGTGATATCAGCACCCATGATGGGAGAGGCTCAAAGCTGGTGTCCCTCCTCCAGTTTATGTACTGTGCTGGAAGAGGAGATCAGTGCATGTGACCTTCCCTGTGCGAGAAGAAAGCTGAATCCCAAGTGCTCCTCACTGAAAAGCAGGTGCTGTTTCCCAGCTGCTCTGGCTCTGGTGTTTGAGTGAAAGCAGCTGTAACATATGGTGGGTCATCTGCAGCACATGAAACGCTCCACAGCATAAGCATGCCTATGATGGCATTGGCCTCCAGGGTGTGTGAGGTTGAAATACTTCACTTGTGAGTCCCAAAGGGATGGGACACAGGTGGGTGCTGAGCTGGTGGGATCTGCCCCGGTGGTGCTGTGAGGGCTCTTGGAGCTTCCAAGGTCCCACCACCTTCCACTGTGTAGGAAGCTCCTCCAGGTGCTAAGGGCTAGGGAACGGGTATGGGCATGTCAGCAGCAATATAGCACCTCTTTGGCTGTTGCGAGAAGAAAAATCTTGTAGCATCTGAAATACTTTGCTGTTCCTGAGTCAGCGGCTCACAGTACTGACACAACGAATGCCAAGGGTGCAGCTGTATCTTTGTGTGACTAAATACTCTGCCTTTCCCCATGATACTGACACTGCTGAGTCACTATCTGCATCCTACCTCATACCACCTACCAGACCCTTGCCCTGGCCCACTGTTTGTCCTAGAGATAAATATCATCCTTGAGGGTTTTCAGCAGCTGGAGATTCAAAATAGCTGATGGATTAAAAAAGCTGAAGGTATCCAGCATTTTATTTTTTTTTTAACTTCTAGGTAAATTAGCAGAGCAAAATCCATTGCTGCTATGCAATGGCTTAAGTTGCTGTCTTATGCAGTGTGGAAGATATTCCCCTACAACCTGTCAAAGCGACTCTTGAGGAAACCTCAAGGAAGGAGCTATAGTCAGTGGTTATGTATTAGTTCTACAAAGTAAAACAATGAAGTGCAGAGAAACTCTGGGTAAAAGGCCTTGAACTCAACAGTGTTTTAATTTTTCTTTTTTATTTTTTTATTAATCAACCTTAAAGAAATTGCTGTGAAAGTAAACAAATTGTGCAAACCTTGTTCCTGGCTGATTTACCAGTTAGCGTGTTTTTAACTGTACAATTGCATGTAAATCCAAGAAGAATTAGAAAGACAGTCTAGCCTCAGGCTGAGAGCTGGTTTATAGGCACTTTTGAGGTTTAATGACTGTTGTTATTGCAATGTTTAAACGATTTATGAGATAAATGGCTGAGATAAAATCTAGATATCACTGTTTCTTAAAGCTGTGGGGATACTTACATGCCTAGACAGCAACTTCTTACGGATAGTTTGTGGAGAGTGTTTGCTTTTGAAAACTCACTTAGCGTATCAGATCCTCTGTCTCTGATCCCATTTACCCAAAAAGAGACAACAGAAGTTTGGTGCCCTGAGTAAAACCCTACTATTAATTCATACCCTCTCTACCATGCTAGCTGACTTCTGAAAAAGGTGTTCTTTAGGGTACCATGGAGAACTCAATTCATCAAACTTTTCCTCCCACTATACCCCCCTGTAATAAAGGGAAAATGCCACAATGGAAATTTTTCATGAGGTTTCTTTTGGAAGAAATGGTATAATGAGATAATAGGAGAGTTTGCCTCTTGAAATCTCTGTCTAAGATCAGTGCTGTCTTTGAAGCTTCGCTTGGAGAGATGTCACAGTATTGGAACAGGCAACTGCTGTTGTGCTGTCTGCTTTCAAATATATGAGATATAAACAGGTGAAAAATTCCTTTATGACTTTTATCAATGACTTTTCTACAGGAGAAAACCTAAGTTCAAGTTCTATGAATCTCATAGGATTTTGTATGATGGAATTTGCCCAGGAATGATATCTGAGATGTGAAGGACTAGAACTGGGGCTAAGGGCTAACTGCTGATCTGTGTTATTTAATTAAACTGCACTCTGACCCCTGCCCTAGGTCTTGGTTGTTGATTTGGCTCACTTGTGAGACTGATGGTTGCCATTGGTTTGGCCACACCAACTAACTCCCTCCCAAAAATTTCCCAGTCACGGTCTCCAAATAAAAAGATATTTTCCAAGTGCCAGGTAAATAGAGAGTATGAGAAGACTTGGACTATGAGCCCATGAAAGTTGTCATTCAGCTTTGTTCCTGGTGCTAAGGGGGAGGCAGGACTAAGGGTTCATCTTTTTCATGGGAAGCTGTATATCAAAACCACATTAATGTCTGTTACAGTGGTTTCCATTTCTGTCTGTCCAGCTGGGCATTACAGGAAAGACAAAACAGTTTCAAAGGAACCATTTTAGAGGGTCAGCTCTGTTTGAAGAAAATGAAATGACAGCAAAAAGTGTGTCTGAGAATCAGCCTGATGCAGCAGTAGTTAGTGAGGCAGACATAGGCTGGAAAAGGAGATGTAGAGCAGCCATGAAAAAGATGCTCTAAAAGACCAGAGGTACTCTTCTCAGCATACAGCAACAGAGCATGGTTATATTGCAGAGTGATGGCAATTTCTGCACCATAGACGGGTGTTCCCAGCAATAGTGTGCACTTAATGGGGAAATATCTTCCATCAGCCTAAAAATTGGAAGGAAGAAGAAGATTAATGGTGATACAGCAAAGCTATAAAAGGTTATCGAGCAGTGCAACGTTACCATCTTTGGTCTGTCACATGTCACTGAAAACAACTCTCTAGGGGGTTTTCTCAAGCAATGCAGAGCAACCTGAATGCTGATGACAGCAGCTGAGAGCAGAGAATGCTGCTTTCAACAGTAGCTGTCATACTTGAATGAGACACATGAAAACAGTGTGCACTCACAGCCCAGAAAGCCAACCATATCCTGGGCTGCATCAAGAGAAGTGTGGCCAGCAGGTCGAAGGAGGTGATTCTCCCCCTCTACTCTGCTCTCGTGCAACCCCACCTGCAGTACTGGGTTCAGCTCTGGGCCCCCAGCGTAAGAAAGACACGGAACTGTTGGAGCAGGTCCAGAGGAGGCCATGAAGATGATCAGGGGCTGGAGTGCCTCCCTGATGAGGACAGGCTGAGAGAGTTGGATTTGTTCAGCATGAAGAAGAGAAGCTCTAGGGAGACCTTACAGTGGCCTTCCAATACCTAAAGGGGGCTACAGGAAAGATGGGGATGGACTTTTTACAAGGGCATGTAGTGATAGGACAAAGGGTAATGGTTTTAAACTGAAAGAGAGTAGATTTAGATTAGATGTAAGGACGAAATTCTTCACTGTGAGTGTGGTGAGGCACTGGAACAGGTTGCCCAGAGAGGCCCCATCTAGGTATGACAAAAGGTGCAGACTTTCTCCAGTAGCTGCAGCTGTTACGATATTACCTCTTTTATGCTGTACTGTATACTAAAGAACTTAGTTAAAAGTGGAAATGGCTCATGCTCTCTGGCTCTGAAGTTGCATTTGATAAGGATCAAGAGACTTTGGTGATTAAACTATACAGGAGAATTATTCAAAGATAGCATTTCTGATATAAGGTGTGCAAACACTTTCCTGTGTAACTGATGAATTTCAAATGCCACGTGCGCTGGAAAGGAATGTTAGTGTCTGGCCCAGATTCTTCTCAGGAGGAAGATGGAGGGTGAGGCTCTTCAAAGAGCTCTGGTGCACTAGGATGGATGGAGTGTAAAACTCTTACAAACTCTTTCCTTACCTTTGAGAATGCCTTCAGATAATATGTGAACAATAAGAGCTAATACACACAGATTCTGGCTACAAGAAATGATCCAATTCTGGTGGGTTATGAGCATTGCAAATTACCCATAGAAAAATCAGACTGGAAAATCAGTGAGTATACAGTGACTGTTTCTGAAGTTGTTCCAAATAACCATAATTCCTGTGTAGTTTCTTTGAGCCCAGGTTTTAAAGCATTTTGCAGACATTAATTACTTCCACCTACCATGTGGCAGGGCAAGAGGAAGGATGATGATGCAAGGACAAATAACAGTAAGTGACAGTCTGCATGACTGTTAGAAGATACCCTGGTTAGGCTGAGATATGTCCCTAATGCTTTGTGGCCTTCAGTAAATCAATGCCAACTTCCAATTATTTTCAACTGGATTTCTCAAATGATGTTCACTTCAATGGCACTATATACACATGAATGAGACAAGTACAGAAAATAGAGAGTTCAAAAAGTGTAATTAAAAGCAGTTTTTCTCTTGGAAAATGTATCAACTCTGGGCCCACTTACAGCCAGTTACTTAGCAAGAGTTTAAGTGCTTTGTCTATATGGGACCTGTAGGTCTGAGTAGCCCTAATTACTCTTCATTACCCCTGCCCCTGATTATATAATTACCCTTTAAGGGTCATTTATCTACTAAAGTGTCTTCTCACTTTTAAAAACCCCATGTATTAGTGAGTGAAGGGAGAGAAGGGAATATCCCTCTTTACAAAATAACCATGGACAGAATTTCAGTACTGATGGTCTAGGAGCCAAAATGATGTCAAATAAAGCTGTCATGCATCAAAGACACAGCTCTATCCTCCTGCCCAAAGGCAGAGTAACGCCATGTGCCAGGAGCATTGTCCTTGTCCATTTTCTTTCTAACCTCTTGTAACAGGGCCTGTACAGACCCCCTGTGCAACCTGCTCCCATCCTGCACTAATTTCTCATTCCAGGAAGCTTTCAGCTATTGATAGCCCCCATGCTGTAGTTAAAGCCCATTAAGTTTTCTATGCTGAACACAGAATATGTTCCCTTATGTAAGTGAGCGCTGATATCTCTCCCCTTGGGCCACAAGGTAATAGTAGGTTTCTTTTGGTGTCAAAGCTGTCTAAGAGCAGTTCTGCTCTCCTTCTTGTTGGGTAGTCCCCTCTTCCCTTGCTTGTGCCAGTCCCTGCCTGCCTGAGGCTCTGCAGGGAGCTCAGCACAGTGACTGAGAGCTTCTTCTCTGCTTCCCTTACAGGGGCTTATCTAAAGAAAACCTCAGACCTGGAGCCCACCCCAGCCCTTGAGCCACTGATATCAAACTGCAGTGGAGAGGCCACTTCCAGTGGCTTTACACCTGAGGAAAGCACTACAATATTGATATTCTGTCTTCTCCAGCTTTGAGAGCCCAGCTATGGACTGCATACTCCTTGAAGCACAGAGCCCAAAGCAGTATACGATTTGTCAGTCCCCATAACTCCTCACTGGAGTGCAGATTTTTTCCATGTGTGTTTTCCTAACATGCCCCTAGATATGTCTTTGTCTTCCATAAAAGTGGTATAGACTGAGACACATGCTGTTTGTGACCTACTGTGTTTAAATATGTATCTTGACTGTGTTCCTGTGTTCACCCTATGTGTTCTTGAGTATACAAAGTGTAGTTGTTTTTCTCATATCCTCTGTACAATGGGTTTATTTCTGCCTGAAATGAAACCTGTATACAATACCCCACTATAGCGAAAGAAATGTCCTAAAGAATGCCTGTTTGCTTTTTTAACTAAGTATCTTAAATGTCGAGGCCCGTGTGAATGTTCTACTTGTTCGGGGTTTTTTTCCGGAGTGGGTTTTTGTGGTTTTTGTTTTGTTTTGTTTTCATATGGGGGCAGAGTTTGACTTGGCTTGTTAGACTGCTTAATTATCAGGCACATAATCCATCAACGTCTTTCTGTGAACTAAGTGCAGTCCTGTAGATTCCACTCCTGGAGCTGTGAGGAGCTACCTGGAGACAAGCTCAAAGCCTCTGGCACAGATCTCCCCCTCCTCTGCCCCCCAGTCTAGGAATGATGGGGTGTCACTGGCAGGAGGTACTGCTGTCCGGGGGTGGACAGTGCTGTACAGAAACGGTCCCTCTAAAATCCTGCTGGCCTGTGGCTTACTGCACTCCTGCATCTTAGAGCAAAGCTTAAGAAGAGATATTTGTGTGCTTGGCGAGTCACCCTTGCGTTTTGGTGATATGCTATGAAAGACGAAAAGAAAATCAAAAGCTCTTCTGACAGATCTGTCAAACTGCATTTTTCTCCCAGCAAGAATTTTAGGAGATCCAAGAGCTTCTTGTGGTGTTGATGGTGACTTTATACTTTTTTCTTTCCTGAACTATATTTAACAGCAGCAGAACAAACTATAAATATCATTTTTTAGAGAAGTGGAAAGATTCTATTCTATTTCTTCGAAGAGATCTACTTGCTACTTGTCAAGACCAAAATACTTTCAGGAATCATGAATCCTCTATCAGGGAAAACTCAAAGCATGTTAGTGCCTGTGATAGTCTGCCTTACCAAGTAAAGTAGAATCACAAAAAGGGGCTTGCTCATATTCTCTGTTGTTGCTAATGCTCGAATCACTTCAAACTGAATTAAGATGTACTTCATTTGTGCTTATGTCATTAACAAAATGTTTGTGTGTGCAGGCTGTCATATGAATAAACCTGAGCTTTTGATTCAGGCCTGTCTTTAAGAGGCAGATATATTAAACCTACTTGCCCTGGAGTACTTGAAATCTGATACTTCATTGCCTTGCCTTATATGCCCTTACACAGATATGAAGGTAAATAAGAGACACCTTTTCAATGGAGAGGGTGCTTTGCTTGTAAGCCTAAGTCTCACTTCAAATGGCCTGTCTCTTCTACTGTCATTTTATGAAAAGGAATAAAGTCTTAAATATTTTTTGAAATAGTTGAATCATTCCTCTTAACTCACTTAAAGGAGTTTGACAAAGATATTTATAAACGTTTAACCTATTTTCCTTCTGAAACTTATGATCTTAGAGTCTTTGCAAGATGCTTTGAAACTATAGGGTACTAGTAACTTGTACTGGCCATGAAGACTTAATTCTTCACAACAGTAATATGAGTATGTATGCATCCACATATATTCATATCTATATCATTCTGGAGGTTTGGTGTTGTAAGAACTTCAGTGGGAAGCTTTTATTTAAATGAACTGGCTCACATAAGTTTGTATACATTCTAGTCTATCAATATTTCTAAAGATGGGCTGAACTGCAAATTTTTGATCTAAGGTTAGGGTGCATATTTGGACCTTCAAATCTAGCTTATTGTTTTAATTTTAGTAACTCAGATATGAGCAGAATAATTCATACACCCTGCTCAATTCACACTACAAAAGTAGCAAAGTATTTAAATAGATCTACTATTCTTTATGCTCTTGTGTAAAGAACTCTCCTCAGTTCTTGGAAGATTAGAAATAAAACAAAGGACCTAATTTCACAGCAGTGTTCCCTCTCTGAGTTCATTCAGCAAATTCTGATCTTTCACAGCTGACCTACAGCAGTCTTCCCCCTGTAAGTCCATTAAACAATTTGTGATACATGTTGTTGTGAGACCAGAACTGAGCTGGGGGTATTTTGCATTCTGTCAAAGAGTTGAAAGCAGGTGAGACTTTGACAGAAGAGGTGGCATCATTCATTAGTGGAAAGCTATCTGAATGAGCCTGATATCTTAAATAATTATAATTGTGTGCCTCTTCAGTGAGACACCTCATATTTTGAAGGCTAGTAACATCAAAATAGAGGCTCATAAAGAATTGTTCCCTATAAAACCGACAAACTTCAAGGATGCATGTGAAACAAAGCAGAGGAAATGTCACTCTTCCTCTTTGAGGAGTAACAAACTGATGGAAGATGGTGGCATAAACTTAATGTTCTGGGGTCAAGATGGAATATTTTAGATAATATAAAACATAACATTTAATTATATTAATGCAGGAAAGGTCTTAAACATGTCCCTTGGACTATGACCATTTCAAGTTAAAAATTGTGGAGAAATTACTAGATCACATTTGATACCTGATCAAAGGCATAAACCAGTGATGACAATGTTGAGACCTGTGGGAAGGATCAGTGCTTATAATAATAAGCACTAATCACTAATAGCAGGGCAAAGTAATGCTCTCTTGACTTGAAACTAGCAGCAGTGAAATAAGAAAGTTTTATCAGGTGCCCATCAGTGTATTGCTTGGCAAAATATCCTTAAATTGGTAGAAGAGACAGTGAGTACAGCCACTACTGGCTCTTCAGCAGTTCACTCGCCATGGCCTTCCCCACCTGCCTGTTCCCTTGTCCCACAAAAGAAATTATAGTAGATAAAATATCCCAGATTTCCCAGTGTCATGTGTGAGTGGCCTGGTCATGCAGTTTGACTAAGTCTGTTGTACTAGTAGTTGCCTTGATAGCAGAGAATAGCAAAATGCAGGCTTACGCCTACACCCTTCTTGCCCTCACCCATCCTTTCTAAAAGACATTTCTCCAGAAACTCCTAGTTAGTTTGAGAGTCATTTTTCCACTTTATTTTTCTTAGCTTCATCAATAAGGTCAACAAAACTAACAAGTTTGTATGAGTAAGAGCTGAGAGATTCATCCAGGTATCCCTTGTCACTAATATCCTGGGTAGCAATGAGGAAGGTCAGTTATCAAGTTCAAGTCTGTGCTTTGAAGGAGTACCCCCTGTGTTGACAGCCTGAACGCCACTGAAGCAGGAGAGCAAGAGCCACATCTTGTATGAGATGGAAGCAGGTTAGTACTGGAAGGCTGAGTTGCTCCAGTGTGTTTCATCCCCCAACTGCTCTTATAGCAGTGCTGTGTGTGCTAAGTTCCTTTCTATTTCTCACACTGAGCAAACCAGTCATTTTTTTATGAGACTGAGGTTCCCAAGACCTTTAAATCCTGTGGATGTTACATGAAATGGGCTAAAAAATAAGCCTAATTCTTCTCCCTTTTGAAAAGAATTGGACTCTTGTTGACTTGTGAGTGGGATCAGGAGTGGTAGGTGCTTTGTACCAGGCAGAATTCAGCCCATAAGAAATCTGGCTGAAATAAGGGATAAAAGTGTTTGAGTTTGGTCAGAATGTCTGAATGTGCAGTGCAGGCCCTTAACATCCTATCTGGTTTGCTGTATTTCTCTGACAACTTTGAACAATGTTCAACAGGGAAGTAGAGTTGATTTTTGGAGAATAACCAGAAAATTCCTTGGTATTTACAAGACTGAATTCTTAACTATAGTACTTGGTGCTCTTTTCTGTATCTACTGAATTTCTATGGAACAGTCATACTGCAACTTTTTAGACCAGAAACTAATACACAGAATCACAGAACCATAGAATGGTTTCTGTTGGAAGGGACCTTAAAGGCCATCTAGCTCCAACCCCCTTGACATGGGCAGGGACACCTTCCACTAGACCAAGTTGCTCAAAGCCCCATCCAACCTGGCCTTGAACACTTCCAGGGATGGGGCATCCACAACCTCTCTGGGCAACTTGTTCCAGCAACTCACCACCCTCACAGTAAAGAATTTCTTCCTTACATCTAATCTAAATCTACCCTCTTTCAGTTTAAAACCGTTACCCCTCAGCCTATCACTACATTCCCTGATAAAAAGTCTTCACCCATCTTTCCTGTAGCCCCCTTAAGTACTGGAAGGCCACTATAAGGTCTCCCTGGAGCCTTCTCTTCTCCAGGCTGAACAACCCCAACTCTCTCAGCCTGTCTTCATAGGAGAGGTGCTCCACCCCCTGATCACCTTTGTGCCCTCCTCTGAACTTGCTTCAACAGTCTTTCTTATGTTGGGGGCCTCAGAGCTGGACGCAGTATTCCAGGTGGGGTCTCACAAGAGCCGAGCAGAGGAGCAGAATCACCTCCCTCATCCTGCTGTTCACGCTTCTGTTGATGCAGGCCAGGACACGGTTGGCTTTCTGGGCTGCAAACACACATTGCCAGGTCATGTTGAGCTTCTTGTCAACCAAAATCCCCAAGTCCTTCTCCGCAGGGCTGCTCTCAATCCACCCATCACCCAGCCTGTATTTGTGCTTGGCATTGCCCTGACCCATGTGCAGGACCTTGCACTCGACCTTGTTGAACTTCATGAGGTTTGCACAGCACCACCTCTCCAGCCTGTCCAGGTCCATCTGGATGGCACATCACTTCCCTCCAGCCTGTCAACTGCTCCACACAGCTTGGTGTCATTGGCACACTTGTTGAGGGTGCCCTCAGTCCCACTGTCCATGTCACCAACAAAGATGTTAAACAGCACCATGTACAGAATATTATATGAAAGACAATTCCTACGCTTTCTTGTAAAGGTGCTGCTGCATCTGGGGTACTGTGAAAGCTTACTTTTGTGGGGAAAGAAGAAAGAAATCTGCTTGTCTTTTAAGATTATTGGAAGTTCAGCAGTGTGTGAAACCCAGTTTACAATTTGCTGCCATAATTACTTAAATTTAAATTGTAGAAACAATAAATTTTGTTAATATTTGTGAAAAACCTTTCAGATAGGAGCTTTTGCTTTTTAGCAGTTGATTTTGGACTGTCTTGAAACTTTCAGACAAGATTAGTAGCCTGAATGCAGCCAAGTTTCAGAATGCTGTACATCTCCTGTGGCAAACTAGCATTTCTATGAATTTATTCACTTGTCTTGCAGAATTCCAAACAGACTGTTAGGCTGTTCTTCTTATGAGCAAAACCATGCTTCTGTGAACTAGAAGTTACTGATGCATAGATGTACCTTCCCTTCTGAAAATCAGCAGTGTGGGAACATATTTATTTTGTTAAGCTCAGGTGTCTGGTGGGAATGACTTAAATGCCTGCTAGCAACTAAATGTCTTAAGTGGGAATAAGATGATGTCTTTGCGTGACTTACCAGTGAAAAGTTATCATCAAACTGTCCTGTAGCAATCAGAAAACCTTTTGAAAATATTTAAATTTTGGTAATAACCTAACAGGAGTTTATTCTCCGTTTAGATGCTTAAACAAGGCTTATTTTGAGCAAGTTCTTGGAAGCCTCTTGAACCTCTTCGTTCCCTTAACCAAACTCCCCTTTTTCAGCTCTCCTGTGAGCTGAGCTTAAGCCTCCCACATACTCTGCTGCCCTACTACCTGTGATCTCATAGACTCGAGGCAAAGGACTCTTTCTAAAAAAAGGTAAGGAGAGCTAATAAGGAGCAGCATGTTGAAAGATGGGAGGTGCATGCTCTGGGAAGTAAAAGATGATGAATAATGAAGGATTAAACTATAGCCAAGTCCCATTTGATCATGCTGGTTGGGCTTTTTGAGCATCTTCATGTACTGAGATATCTTGAGAAAAAGTGGTGTGGTGAGTTGACTCCAGCCAGCAGCTAAGCACCCAACAGCCACTTGCTCACTCCCCTTCCATGTGGGATGGGGAGAGAACAGGAACAGGAAAAGTGAGAAAATTTGTGGGTCAAGATTATGAAAGTTTAAAAATGAAGGAGAGGGGAAAAAGAAAACAAATGATGCAAAAGCAATTATTCATCACCTTCTACAATTAATGTACCAAGCAATGGCTACCTTGGAAGACAAAAGTCCTAACCTTTTTATTGCTGAGCACAGTGTCATATGTCATGGAGCATCCCTTTGGCTAATTTGGGTCAGCTGTCCTGGTTGTGTTTCCTCAACTTCTCGCCCACTCCTGACCTACTCACTGGGGTGACACAGAGTGAGAAACAGAGAAGGCCCTGTTCAGCAATAGCCAAAACACCAGTGTGTTATCAACACTGTTCTGGTCACAAATCCAAAGCACAGCACCATATGGGCTGCTATGAACAAAATTAATTCCATTCCGGCCAGAGCCAGAACAACAGCAAATTGGGAACTGCATACCTGATAACATAACTTTGGTGAGCAAGCCAGTGCCAGGTGGATTTATTTTTTCATATTCCTCATTTCCAGCAGGCAGTAGATTTTGCATGAACTGAAGCACTCTTGCTCAGCACCCATGCCTTGTAGAAGACAGCATATACAGAATTGCTAGACAAAATGGTCACACTCCTATTTTTCTCTAGAAATCTCACTTTCAAATTACTTTTTTTTTTTGAGAAAAAACACTGATAGGATTTCTCACACATGTTACTCTAGATCTTTAAAATTTGTTTCGCTTGATTTAAACTCTGTCCCACCTCATTTACACAAGCATGCCCTCAAAATCCCCATGTGCTCCATATAAAGTACTGATGGACTGACAAGGTAAATAGAGTTTGAGTTTTCTATCTGTTGGGGTCAATGTGAAGGGATCATAATACTTTCCTTTAGGAACCATGATAAAGTCCCCATCTCATGGATAATTTGCATTCCTGTTGGTTGCTCTTTGTGGGTTGCCTGTTTAGTGCAGTGATGTTGTAAAATGTGATTGCATTTACTGAAATTACAGTGCTGGCCTCCAGCCCTTTCTGTAAACTCCGGTGCAAGACTTCCAGTTACTGTTTCTTGCCAAGTAGGAATAAAATTAGTTCATAATGTGATGCTCTAAAGCAGTTGGCTCCACAAAGTCATTTGGTTAATCACTCTAACGCAATAAAAAATGGAAGCTTTTCTGTATTTAAAAGTGAATTTGGAAAGCTATTCCCCTTGAGGTAAATGCCCAATGATTAGACATGGGTTGAAGTGAAGAACCTGGGGGCAGGACACTCCTGGATTATGGGAGGGCTCTCCCTGCTCCCTAAAGCATAAAGAGGTTTCAAGAGGTTTTAAAGGCCAGTGTAATATCCAGCCTCACTGCTAGATCCAGTGCAAAGGACACAGCTTGGACTGAAGTTGCAGGCCTGGAGGAGCACACCAAGTGACTGATGAGGTGAAAGTTGAATAGGTTAATTTTGCGCAGTCTTTGTTTCATAGATGAGGTCCTGGTACTTGGTGAAAGCTTGCCTCTTAAAACCCACAGCTTAAAATCCACAGACAATACAGAGGCTTACCCATAGCCTGCAAACTGAGAGAAGCTAACTAAGCGTTCATAAGGTCACTGTGGATGACTTGTCTTGCTTGTTTTCACCTGGTGTTCTTTTCATTTGTATTGTTGTATCTCCTGCAGTGCTATGGACAACTGCATGGACCTTCTGCCCAGGCAAGGGCTTCTACTGGTGCTACATAAAGTCTGAGAAAAAACAAAGTTTGGAAGGGACTTATCATTCGTTCAGAAGCACTGGAATCCTCCCTTAACAGTGTGCAAATAAAAGGTAAATCAGCTTTGACTCTGTGCACCTTACTGTCTTTTTGTCACCTCCAAAATTTGAATAACCCCAAAAGGGCTGTCACTTCCTTTTGGACTTGCCTAAACTCTGTGGGTGTTCAGCACCTCTGCAATTAAATTAGATTAATTTCTTAGGGGTGTAAAAGATGAATTCTGAGTCCAACACAACCCAACTCCTGAAGCAGAGTCTTGAGGAATGTATACATGCTCTCTCTGTGAATATAGCATGGAATGACTGAAAATGAAATTATTGACTTGTCAATCCTACATTAACCCACTATAGAGGGAGTTTTCTGGGATATGAGGAAGAAGTATATTGGATCATTATCCCTGCCTTCTTTGGAAGAGTGGACTATCCTCTGAGTTACTGCCTAAAGGAGTTATCCACCAACAACTTTTCACTTTGTAGAAAGGGTTTGCATAATTCTTTTTTGTGTTGTCTTTGCAGCAATGGACTTTACATGCCTCATGGCAGGAATGAGGCAGAATTTAAGACAAAGCAATTGTCTCATCATCCTGTCATAGCTGCTAGCTGAGAGCGCCTATTGCTCAGATGCTGCGTAAGAACTTACCTTGTGATAAGTATAATATACAAGGTTGACCGACCACTACACATGGCAACATCTCACTGCCAGCTGTTTGATGGAATTTGAGCTCCAGGTCGAGTGCTTGGCTCCTTCACAGCACCGTTGTTAGGCCAGTGCCCAACCGGCTATATCAAACCCAGCCATCAACTGAGTCAGTAGCCATGCTCCTCTAGCAAATGTCTTGGTCATCATTTTCTGCTGAACAATGCTTTGTTCTTGCTTTTCCTTCTGTTTGAGTAAGAGTAAGCAGACTAGTAACTGTAAAATCTTTCAGGAAGAATATGTCTTTGCTATGTGTAATTCCTTTGAAGGTTCATTTTCAGGGTAATTCCTGGTTCTGCAAGTCGTCTTTGGCTCTTATTTATTCCAAGGATACTTTTGAAGTAATCTGGAAGTCATCTGAGACAATGGGTAGGGCTCATGTGTCCTATGTTAATAAGTAGGTGTTTATCAGGTAGACCCCTAACACTTCTGGTGGGAGATCAAGCCTAGGTTAAGTCCCCTAAATACAAGCAACTACACATAAAATGTCTAAGCTCTCATTACCATTAATGAAGATCTAGTAAAAGCATTCAATGAACGATTCAGCTGACCAGTCACTAGGTATCTACTTTATGGTGAGCTGAATTGCTCTTCAGGCTCCAGTGACGGTAATGGGAGCTTAGAAACCTAGTGCACCCAAAAGTATCTAAATTTAGGCTCTTGTGTCAAACTGATTCCTGAACCCAATGTTCCCTAGTCAATGAAGAACAACAGGCAATTTTAAAGAGTGCTTCGTCTGACCCATTTTAGAAATCTGCCTTAGGGAATGCATTAATTTCCTCTTATCTAACAGGAATGTAAGGCTATACCTTTAAGATAGGTATACAGTTAAGCAATCCTAAAACTATCCTGTTGGTTGAATCCCCATATTGCTATGACCAGAACCTAAACTAAGATATAGTTCTTGATACGTGTCAACTATTTCTTCAAAAAACACCTGGAATAGAAAATATATCTCTATCTCTATCTATCTACCTATCTATCTCTCTATCTATCTATCTATCTATCTATCTATCTATCTATCTATCTATCTATCTATCTCTACAGCTTCAGACTCAATCAAGGGCAGAAAAAACTTTGTTTTTCTCCTATATCCATATTTAGAACAGATTTTCTTTTTTCATAAAATACATTATTAGTGTTGTGCTCATTCCTGTAAGATGTCTAAACTAAAAGTTCAGTAGAATACAAATTGTTGGGTTTCTATGTGTCCTGTACATTTAGAGATAAAAATATGTCTCACTTCTGTATTATTAATCAGAACTGTTTAGTGGTAATATCTCTTTAATTCCTAATAGGAAGGCAAGCCATTACACAAATTAAAGATGTGAGACCTGCATAGAACTCTGAATAGCAGCTGTTAGAAGATGAAGGACTAATAAGTTTCGTGGCTCTGGCCCAATAAGGCAATTCACCTTTTATTGGGAAATCCCTTCTTTTATATATGGAACATAGATAAATGAGCATGGAACAATCTGACTTCTCAATTTTTGGTATATACTAATCTAAAATTACTTTCATTACTCCTTTTGATACAAGTAGTCTTCAAGATATTGTAAAATGTCAATCTCTATTCTTCTGAAATCATGAGCAAAAGGTGTGTGATGAATAGGACTTTTGTAAGGCAGTCAATATAAATGAAACAGTTTTTCATTTAATGTAAAACCTGTGTCTATATCAAATGATGCAATGGAAATCAAACATCCTAGAGAAGTAAAAATTCTTCACAGTCTGTCTCTGGTGTTCACTCACAGGACTTCAGTCACTGATGAAATGATGCTGAAGAATCCTTTTAAGCTCTAATTATCAGCATTCACTTAACATTAATTCCTCTTTATTATCTAGTAGACGCATGATTAATTTTACTGCTAGGCATTTGCTTGTCCTTGCAGTTTAACTGTTTCTTCTGGAATGCACATCAGAAAGAATCAGCCAGTGCTGGAAAACAAATTAACAAGCTTTATAGGAGCTTAGATTTAGGGGAGCAGAAGTCAGATCCTCTGGTAGCTGTTTCCCACTGAGAGCGCAAAAGTTTGCCTGAACTGAATAAAGTGGATAACTGAGCTAGAGATGCTCAATTATTTCTTTGAGGAAACTTCCCTGTTCTGACAGAGATCCCAAAACTGATCAGCTGCAGAAACGCTGCTGTCTAACTCTACTGAAGACTGCCTACGGAAACAACCAAGCTCTACTCAAGAAGGAAAATAAGTATTGGCTACCTTCCAAAACCACTGAGTTTTACATTATGTTCTTCTGTAGATTGTATTTCTGGTCACCTTGTGACTACTAACACGATGTGGACACCTAAATCTTGAGGGTTTCAGACACTCACCAAGAGCTGCAGTGGTACCACTTTTTCTGTCTTAATCTTCATCTTCTATAACACCCTCCTGAATATAAATTCTGACATTTTAAAGTGATAGCCTATCTCACACCTGACTTTCCCACCTTTCAGGACCTCTTAAAAATAATTATTTTGGCTTCATGTCAGGAATGGCAGACTTTGTTCTTAGAGAAATACCTCAAAAAGTTCACCTATCTCTTTTTTCCTAATAAAAGGAAAGTGTTGGCAAGAGAGTGCACTTTGGTGCTTGGTTTTTTTTTTCTCTATATATTCAATTTATCAAGACTTGCATGTTTGTATGTTATGCATGCACATACACACAAATCTATTTTGGTAACAAAATAAGTCCCTGATAAACATTTTAAAATGCTTTTTTTAGCGAAGATTCTATTTATATAGCAATGACAATGTGAAGATAAGCCTTAAAGACAAAATGAGACTTCCAGCAGAATAATTAGTTTCCTTGGAACAGCAGGCAAACTACTCAGCAAGAAGGTGTGAACTAGGGTTGCAAAAAAGGGTTGTAAAACGTTGCAAAAAAAGGTTTTAAACTACAGGCCTGCAAAATAAAACAAAATACCCCCTTCCCGGCTAAACTGGTGAGGCAACGAACTCTAGTTCTTCTTGTAATGCGTATGACTCATCAGGACTTTGCATTACCACTACGTATTGTATTTGTCTGCCATTACTTCATAGGTCTTCAATTATGCAGGACCTCTTGGATTCCAAAATCTGCTTTAGGAGTGATGTGATTGCAGGATCTTTTTATAGACCTGGGTTTGCAGTGTTATCAGATGGAGACAGGCTCAGTGCTTGTGCTTCTCAGGTGGGCAGTGTCACCACTACTGAGCTGCACCGGAGCATGTTTTCAGAGTGGAGAATCCTACCAAGCCAAGGTTCACACGATGTGGGGTTAGCAGACTATGGGGAGCTCTGTGAGTATGTGTGTGTGTGCTTAAATGTGGTTGAACAAATTCAGAGTTGGTAAATATGGAAAGAGTAAGTCTCTGCATAAGTTTGGATGTGATAAGGCTGCATGATGCTGTTGTACACATAGGTTAACTCCACTGGCTCATAGTAATTTTTAATTTGAGGCTAAGACTGCAAAACAGGAAGAAAGAACTCAGCGTTGTGCTTTGGCATCATTGCCTGTACACTTCTGTCAGTGATTACTCAGATAATTGCTCAAGTGCACAAAAATATTTTAGAGTAATTCTGCTCTAATTGTTAATAATGATATTTTGTCTCAGCAAATGTGCCAAAGATCAGTGCCAAGATTTTAGATGTTAGCTTACAGTCAGTGAACAAGCACTGATTAAAGAAATCCTTTTATCCGCTTGCTAAAAAGAATGCATGGATTTTTATCATGTGGAAAGGCTAATATTTTATTTCTCATTATAATCTTACACCTACCCTAACTTCTGGTTTTATAGGCTGGATTTAGCAAATCACCTTTTGCTCATTAATAAATGAACTTCTGAGACGTTGCCCCAGAATGGGATGTGATGCCTTGTCTCCTTCATAAGGCATCTTAACAGCAACACACGAAGCAGGAGAGCTGATGGTTGTGTTTCTTTATACCTGATAGGAGATGTGAGTCTGCCTGGAGTCCAGGCACAGTGTTTCAGATACAGAGTAGCTAGAAGTAATTTTTATTAATGAAACTGCAAAGAGCTCTGCAGCTAAACTTTGCCATGAGCATTATTTCAGCAGCTTCATTTCTTTTGCAGAATGACCTTTTTCTTGCTGCAGGAGATCTATATCTAGTAATTATTCAGTCTTTTCATTTCTAAGGTGTGTTACTATGTGCGTGCAAGTCTCTGTGCATTGAAGCCTAAGCTCAAGCCAGTTTTGCATATGTATGACTTGGAGCCATCCAGTGTGGAGAAAACAACCTGCAACATCTATTCCCACCAATAATGGCATTGAATTCAAAACCACCAGCCTGATAAGCTTAGGGAGAACAGGAACCTGAATACCATCCAGCGGTATACACTTCACATGGCTGCAGCTCTTGCCAGGTTATCACCCAGGAACTCTGGAAGGAGTGGGGCAGCCCTCCTGATGTGCCACCTCAAGGATCTGTGTGACTGTGCAGTGAACTGGGGTGGGAGGTGGCCCTGTCCCCCTGGCACTGCATTATGCACCTTGCTTTGGTTTGGCACCCAGCCAGCCAAACCTCTGCCAGCCCTAGGCACTGAGCAGAGCTGGGCCTGGGGAGATGGGAGTTCACCAGCTGCTTTAGGGATGCGGGAAGTTCATGCTGTCTTAAAGCAAGTTTTTGAACAGCAGACTGAGGCTATGGCTCTGAGAACAGTATTTTTCCCTGTCTGGCTCTCTGGAGGTCACAATGCAAACAGGGGCAGCAAGCAGGGAGCAGGGGGACAGGAGGTGTGTTTGCATGTCTGCAGGAATCTGCAGCACAGCTGGGCTGGCACAACTGGTGTATCACCTGGGGATGGGAGCAGATGGGACAAGAGTGCTGGTGCTGCTGCAGGAAAGAAGGTGAAGATAAACCTGGAGCTTTGGAAATGCATACCCATGGGCTGTGTCCGTGGCTGAGCGGGAACTGTCTGCGGACAAGCAGAAGACATGCCTGTTGGCTACTTCTGCTCCCTTCCGCAGGCTCTGGAGAGATGATAGGTGCAAGAAAGTAGTTCCTTGGTGACCCCTGCCCAGGGAGCACTACCTAAGGAGCAGCATCTTGCCCTTGAACTCTGGGTTTCTGCGAAGTCTTCCCTGCTTTGCAAGAAAGCTGTGCATTCAAAGCACTGGAACAACTTCTGAGTTGTGACTTTGGGACCCCCTGGCAGAGCATGGTAAAGGGCTGCATCTGTGTCAAATGCTGGAGCTGGCCTCTGCCTTTAATTGGGTTTTTCTCGTCCCCTCTCAGACCATCCTTGGTCACAAATGTGGCACTACGCCTGGCCTTTGCTGCTGATGTTGCCTGCAGCCCAAAGGGTGAAGTGGCATGGAGCTGCTGCAGGCAGCACATGCTTTGTTAGGTGACGTTCTCTTGCCACAAGGCAGGGGCAAGAGCCAGTGAATTACAGTGAGCAGCACGTCGCTGCAGCTTGTTTGGGATGCACCCAAAGCCCATTAAAGGCAATGGAAAGACTCCATTTTTTCACTGTGTTTTAAAAACTATTAGCCTTTATTTCTGTCAGGAGTCTTGTTTCACAGTAGATGGCATGCCCTGTCACAAATCACTCAGAAGAAGCAGCAAGCACGTAATATAGGGTACCTAAAAGTGCATACTCAAATGTGTCTTATCTGGCCAAAGCACATAAAGCTATTTCTGGACAGTTTTCTGCAGACTACTGCTCTGTGTTTCTCTCAACAGTTTATAACCTTTCCTTCTGAAGTCAAAATCTCAGGACTTACTGGCACTCTAAAAAATGTCTGTTATACTATATATATCATCTAACAAAATAATGACCAGTGTGTCATTAACTTTCATTTAAAGGTATTTCAAGCAGGTCACAAGTTAATCAAACAAGTTATGGCTCTCAAGTGTGTGAGTTATTGCTGTTAGTTACCTCTCAGCTAACGAAGAGCACAGCTGTGTGGGTTTTAAAGTTGAATAAACCTGTCTGTTGCTACATGTCTAATCCCCAAAGAAGAGGGTCAGCCCAACCCTGTGTATACTAACCAGCTCCTTCTCAGCTGCCCATTAAAATACTCTGTACTATAAAGGTGCAAGTACTATCCATTAAGGTGCTTGTTCTTTTGGGTCTCTTCAAGTCACATTGTATCGGTAATAGAAAACTCCAGCTAGTTTAAATACCAACTATTTTTTGGAACAGAAAGCTAAGATTGAGCAACCCAACAGATACTTTTAGCTAGAAAAGAGTATATAAAACAGAAGCACTGGGAGATGAAGCTGTCCCCTCTGTACTGAGCTGTGTGATCTCCAGGGGGCCCATTTGCCATGTGAGCAGGGGCAACATGCTTGTATCTTGGTGCAAATCCCCGAAATTGTCTATTTGCCCAGTCCTCCATCTGAGTGTTAATGTTCCCTCTTGCCAGTTGCTCACTTGAAAGTCAACAAGAGAAACCCCCTTCTTCAAGCAGGGAGTGCCACTGGTGCTCATTCAGGGTTATATCTCTCTCTCAGATTCTGTTGCAGTTCTCAGAAAAACCATCCCTCGGGTTAAATGATAATTCTGTTTTAGGATAGCAGGAAGGACAGGTCTTTTCTGCACCACAGGCAGTCACTTTGCTCCCAGTCAGGATGAAGATTAATCCAGAGGGACAGCTGAGGATACTCTGCCAGTAGCAGAGGAAAAAATGTACCTGATATTTCAAACAGTGAGACCAACCCCTGGACTGGGATCCCTTTGAGCCCAAAACTAACTTGCTGTTTGGCCTCCAGGTGCTGGCATCCATTGCTGGGTACCCACATCCCCTCTGGACATGCAGTTTTCTCTCACTTCTGATGAGGAAAAAAAAAAAAAAAAGAGGCATAAGATTGAGCAGAGAAAGGGAAAATAAGAAAATGCAAAAGCTGCAAGGGAAGGAGGGACCACCTGGGGTTGACCAAAATCTTGCAAGGCCAGTGCCCTTCTTCCTGCTCATCCACAGTGGGCATGAGAGAAGCATAAAGACCCAGCTTACTCCTTAGGTTTGTGCTGGGTCCCCTGTATGAGGGAAGATGTTGCTGGTCAAGTAAAAAAGTATGTCAGACTGAAGGATCCCAGCTGAGACTGGCATGGAGTGATGGCCACTCAGGCTGTATGAAGTGAATAAAGTCTTCCAAGTACCTTTCTCTAAGCCTGTAACCTGTATGTGATGTGTTCCTGCCTGTTGATCATAGCAGAGACACAAAGCCTTATTCACATAAAAATTCATATAATACAGAAAGACAGTTTTGAATAATTTACTTTCATATCTTAGGTTAATAATTTCATTATTGTGTTCCCACAATACAAATGTAGAGAAGAGAGAAGACCTTTGTAACAATTATTGTAATAAATACAACTTCTACTTTTTCCTCATAAAACAATATGTTTTGGGCTTCGGTTTTCTTCATATTCCCTCTGGCTTTCTTGCATGCACTGAGAACCCCTCCTCCTTACCATTCAGACATGAAACCAGAAGGTCTACCTGAGGTCAAGTAGATTAGCTGAATAAATCAAGTTAGGAAATGAAGAATCATCACTCTTCAAAGCAGGCTTGTGACAGAAGAAAAACATTTCTCTTCATTATTTGATTTTTATAATCAAATACACTCAAAATGCTAGTCTTGAAAAAAAATCAATCACCTAGAAGTCAAGCTAAGTTTCTGCCACTATTTTGTTAAATGTACTTGCATGGGTAGGACACATGTGACTTTGAGTTTTACTTAACTGTATCAGCCGCAGCAGCAGTTAGAGGCTGCAGAGACATGCAGTGATAACAGGGGGGTCTCCAGGGGATGGAGAGCTGACAGAGGTACTTGTGATACCTTCTGAAAGACTGGTGCACTGGCACGGAGCTCTCTGTTTGAACTGGAGCCTATTTCCACATCTCTCCATTCCTATGAGAGACATAGCTGATGCCTTTCGCAACCCCTGGATGTGAACTATAAATAAGCAGTCAGCTCTGGGATTCGTGCTGCCTCCCATGCAGAAGTGGGAGAAAAGGCAGTAGCTCCCGGCCGTCCTCATGCAGGAGCTGCAGGGTCTACCCTGCCTGGCTATTGCTTTTCACTGCAAACTGTAGCTGGAGAACTATCTTGACCCAAATATTTACTGTTTTAAATTGACAAGGCAAGATTGTCAGGAAACAGAATGAAAATGTTAGAAAATTAATTTTCATTCATACCCTGGGCAAAGGTTTGGTTTCACCTTTCTCAGACATGTGATCAATTATACAACTTTAATTATTTGATAAGACAAGATACTTCTTGTACCAAGAAGCTTACAATTTTAATTGACAGAACAGAAAATAATTAGAAACTAAGTTCCAGAGAGATTCACTGGTAGAGACCTACAGGTCTTTACTTAGCTGAAACCTGGTGTCAAGAAGCTCTGTTCACTGCCATAAACTCTGCTCCTGTGTGCAGAAGGGAGCTTTGAGGACACTAGTGGAAAGAGAACTGGACTTTTGCTTGCACAGGCATTATATACGCAGGCATTTTGCAGGTGCAAGTAAAATGTCTCTGCTGTTGGATTTCAATATAATCTTGTCATTTTCTCCTCTGCTAAAACCCTTGGGGTTGGAAACTAATAGTCTTATTATTTGGAAATTTGGGGGTTTGTGAGCTGTGTCATCATACTGCCACAAAATAAAACTCCTTTTGTTCTGTGAAATACAGAACAGATGCAGAAAAGAAATATGCTTACTTGAAACAATTTGTGTTTCATAAAATAATTTACAAGATGTTTATTTTTAAGCATGGTATAAAGCTTTTTCAAATTTAAAAATGAGAAACTGGAACAAGTGGCTCTGCTTTTAAAGGATCTGTTCATTTGCCCTCCTCCTACCAGAAAACCTGAACAGAATGGGAAGCATCCTCATAACCTGAGGCCAAACAGTGAAGACTAGCAGGGTAAATTTGCAAAGCTCTGGGCAGAAGAGAAAGGAAATTTGCAGTCCCCAGATGAGGTGGCTTTGCAAGAACCAGTTACATGTGCAGCCCTCATTTCCTGACATATAAACCTTCAGTCCAGAGAGATCTTGCACTGCAAGTGATGTTAGCTCAGCTATTATCTGTACAGCTCTTCAGTATGCAAGTCAAAGCTGCCTTTGGTATTCACAGCTAAAGTTGGTTAATGAGCAAACCCCTTGACCTGTAGCATTTTCTTTTAAGAGTTTAAAAGCAAAAGAGAACTCTGTGAATGAAGCGATCACTCCCCTCTACTTTTATCATGACCGCTTTCTCATCTCTCCTCTGCTTACCCTCTTATTCTGCTGCTCCTGGTATAGTTGCACCCTAGAGATTGCAAACATGAAATGGGAGAATCTCCACTTTTGTTCACCACTGTTGTGAATATCTGCTTTTACCTTTCTGAGCATGTGACTACTTATGCAAAATTAATTATCTGATAAGTTTGAAATTTCTCATTATATTCTGAAATTAAATTTTATTTCTGTATTTCAATGGGAAGTTGAAAATCTTGCTTGTGGGATTCTAGAAAGCTGCAAACTGCTTACTGAAGAATCTTTTTGTAACCATCAGTGATTCTCACTGCATTGCAATATTACTAATTCTGTTAGACCTAGTGTGTATCTTGGTACAACTAAGGAGAGGGGGCCTGACTCTGCCTGCCTTTGCACCAGCCTGGTATGGATATAGTCCTCACTGCTGCTGGTGCTGCTGCGCTGCTCTAGAGCTGCCTTTGGGAAGGAATGAGTAGTACCAAAGAGAGGAGCTGCTGCTGTTCAACAATCTAAATATAAACTCTTTATAATGGCAATTTCAAGTGAAAAATTATTAATAACAAGAAAAGAAGAATGAGAAATATTCATTGCATTTACCATTAGATTAATAATGCTGATTTTTCATTAGAGTTACAGAAAACATATTGAAATGTAAAACTAATTACTTCCATTTGACCCTTTCTTCATTTTTTATTTTTCACATTTGCAAAATATGGAGGGTAAATTTCTCAACTGGAAGGACACCAAAATTCAAGTGTTTTCCTAGTTTAAGTGATGAGTTTAATTCATGCTTTTTGTATACAACATGAAAATAAGGTGCCTTAATCTGCACAGTAAAAGAAGAATTGGCTACTAGGTCTAGTTCTGCTCTGTCACTGTGAGCAGAAGTGGCACAAGCAGTCCAAAAGTTCTTATTTCTTTTACCACAGTGTGCACATACAAGTGACAGGGCACAAGAGGCTAGTCAAAACCCACCAGATTAAATCTCCTGTTTGCTAAACAGATTTTTATTGGATACTTGGGCTACAGATGGCTCAAAACTGTCATCCACAGTCTGGAATAAGGGTGACTTTCCCTCTCCCCAAAGCATCAACACTTTGGAAACAGTCTAAGTGTTGTTCCCACAGCAATCAGCCCTGTTTTCATTTCACTTTTTGGAAGGAACTCCTAGTGACTTCAGGACAAGCAAGACATGCCTTCACAAAAAGAATTTCATCCAAATACCCGCTTCCCTGACACTGACAACCACTCTGTTATGACCCTAAGGAAGCTACCCTAACTTCCCTACCTCTTAGAAGCAGTCTATGGACCCTAAAGAGTTTGTGCGCTGTGGACTAGAAGTGCCTGCCCTTGGTTGTCATTGGCAAGCAGTTCACAATGGTTCCTAAAGACCAGAAATGCACTGTGTTGGTATAGTACAGTCCATCTTGTTTGATGTATTATTATTATCAGGTATTATTTCAACATGTATTATTAAATGCTCTTCATTGTGCCAACTGTATTATCAGTGATTTTATCATCTGTCCTCATAGTCTTCATAGTTTCCTTTTGATTTGTTGCTAAATTATGGCAGTTGGGGCGTTTCATATGGACTTGGCATTTTGTCAGTATCAAAATAATGTTCTGTTCAACTTTAATTGTGCAACTTCTTAATATCTGAGTCCACGCCTGAAAAGACTCTCAGGTGGAGACCCTGAACCCCACTTTGTGTCCATCACTACTCTGGCACGTTCTCTTTCTCCAGGGAATCACACTTTTTAAGTAATGTGCATCTTACTGAGTGGCTGGAAGATGAAGTTCCCCAGCACTGCAGGAGCTCACTTAAAGGGATAATAATTGGTTTAATGTTAGATATTAATTTAAAATTTTCCCCAGACTGCATTAAAGACAAAGTTTTTCTTGATTTTTATTGGTTTACTGCTAAAAGTTGATCTTGAGCCTCTGTTTTCATCTTCTTTAGTCTCATTTCATTCTGAGTAATCAAATTTCAGGTGGTAAAAGTTTTCCCTTTATCAAGTTCTCTGTGCCAACACTCATGGGTGATTTGATGCCAGTAGCATGAAGCTGCCAAACCACACAGAAAAGCTGTATCCTCTGAGCAGCCTCAAGCAGTGAAGCTTTGGTTTCAGTGATGACAAGTAACATATTGCTTATTAAAGATAATATCTTGCCAGCTCCCATCCCTCACTCCCTTTTGCTTTCTGCAGTTGCAGAGCTAGTGAAACCAGGCTTGTCTGTCAGCTAGACAGTCTTTTTTGTTGTGTTTTTTTTTTTTTTTTTTAATCTGCTTAGTTGTATATCTGAAAGTTTCAGGGTGCAGCAACTATGCATCAGAGGAGCAGGCCAGTCAACTTGGCAGGTTGTGGCCATGCTGCTAAAAACAGCACCAAGACCTGGATGTAGACACTGGACCATGACTGCCTTTGTGGTTAAACTGCTGAAGCCATTCCTGGCATTTGGGACCATTCTCAAAAGGTGGTTTGGATGCAGCCACACTGCTTTGAATGTTTAGATGCATGGTGATGGCCAGATCATTCCACCTGGCCGTGTAGAATTAGCCTCTGAGTAGGCAGGGGTGACTGATCTCTTGCTCAGCCTTTGGTAACTCCTTAGGGCTGAGCACAAGGGACCCTCTCAGAGGTGAGGACCACAGCTGAAGAGAACTCATTCATTTTAAAGCCTGCCCAGCAATGACATCTGCTTTTCCATATTGGCATCAGGAAGTTGAAGATCTGGGTTCAGTTTCTACCTCTTCCTGAATTGGAGGAGATCTGCATCCCCCTTCCCACTTTCAGCTGAGCACCCTGCCCACCAGGCATGTATGCCAAGCATCCACCTTCCTTGCTTCTGAAGCAAGGTGCCTATGCAGAGATCACAGAAGGAGAACCTAATGAGATGGAGGTGACACCACATCATAGTCCTTCAGAGCACCAGCCTGATGGTGTGGAGAACAGGGAGAGCTGAAATCTGCTCCCCAGGCCCACCTTCCAGGAATGAAAACACCTATAATGGCTGTGTTCTCTTTGGGCTGGAGCTTAGGCTGACAGCATGCAGTCTCTGGGGGTTAAGCAAAGTTAAAGCAACTTCTCGCCTTATTCCCAGATCACAACAAATTTCTGACAAGAGCTGCCTTCTGGCTCCTTAACTTGTGCACTCTGGGTTGCATGTATCAATGCCTAGGCTATCAGACCACTTCATTTTCCAGGCTATGCTGAAAATTACATCCAAGTTCTGTCTAAAGCATTGAAGAGGATTGTTTGAAAGCTGAGAGGAAGTAAATGGGAACTTTATGTGACTCGCTCAAAAAAAAAAAAAAAAGTGGGAATCATTGGACACAGAGAAGCCCAAACAGGACATTAAATGTCAGCAAAGTAAACAGTCCTAGAACTCACCAAACCTTGGAGGTCTCTGGCTGCTTCCAACATGAATATCTTTGCAGTAAAATGTAGGGCTGCTGTTATGATATGCTTCTTTTTTTTTTTTTAACTTAGGTTTGGGAAAGATTTATTGGCAGCTACTTCTACTCCATATTGTTGACATTTTGAAATAGAGGAATGTATTATTAATTTGGGTCATTGTTATTAGTTCAACAGCTTACTTACGAAAGACACTACTGAGACTATAAAACTGAGCTGCACAAAAGTAATTTGGGAATTGAGCTACTAAACTAAAATAGATCCTACCAAACCAAATTGAATAACAGAAATGTTTGTCAAAGCCAAAAGTCAGGACTTAATATTACATGCTGACAAAATAACTGTACATATTTACACAGTTGATTCATTGAGAAATACTAGGGAAGAATTGAAAAGACAATCATAAATATTTTGAATTTTTTCATAGAATCATAGAATTCTTTAAGTTGAAAAAGACCTTTAAGATTATCGAGTCCAACCATAAACCTAACAATGCAAGGCCACCTCTAAACCATGTCCCTAAGCACCACATCTACACATCTTTTAAATACCTCCAGGGATGGTGACTCAACCACTTCCCTGGGCAGCCTATTCCAGTGCTTGACAACCCGTTCTGTAAAGAAATGTTTCTAATATCCAGTCTAAACCTCTCCTAGTGCAACTTGAGGTCATTCCTCTTGTTCTATCACTAGTTACTTGGGAAAAGAGACCAACACCCACCTGTCTACAACCTCCTTTCAGGTAGTTGTAGAGAGCAATAAGGTCTCCCCTGAGCCTCCTTTTCTCCAGGCTAGACAACCCCCGTTCCCTCAGCCGCTCCTCATACAACATGTGCTCCAGACCCTTCACCAGCTTCATTGCCCTCCTTTGGACATGCTCCAGCACCTCAATGTCTTTCTTGCAATGAGGGGCCCAAAACTGAATATGGTATTCAAGGTGTGGCCTCACCAGTGCCGAGTACAGGGGTAAAATCACTTCCCTGTCCCTGCTGGACACACTATTTCTGGTACAAGCCAGGATGCCATTGGCCTTCTTGGCTACCTGGGCACACTGCTGGCTCATGTTCAGCCGGCTGTCAATCAACACCCCCAGGTCCCTCTCTGACTGGCAGCTCTCCAGCCACTCCTCCCCAAGCCTGTAGCACTGCTGGGGGTTGTTGTGGCCCAAGTGCAGGACCCAGCATTTGGCCTGGTTGAACCTCATACAGTTGTCCTCAGCCCATCTATTCAGCCTGCCCAGATCCCTCTGTAGAGCCTTCCTGCCCTCAAGCAGACCAACATTCCCACCCAACTTGGTGTCATCTGCAAACTTACTGAGGGTGCACTCGATCCCCTCATCCTGATCATTGATAAAGATGTTAAACAGAACTGGCCCCAGAACTGAGCCCTGGGGGACACCACTCATGACCAGCCACCAACTAGATTTAACTCCATTCACCAAAACTCTGGGCCCAGTCATCCAGACAGTTTTTTAGTCAGTGAAGAGTATGCCTGTCCAAGCCAGTTTCTCCAGGAGAATATTGTGGAAAATCATGTCAAAGGCTTTACTAAAGTCTAGGTAGACAACATCCACAGTCTTTCTCTCATCCATAAGCAAGTCACCTTGTCATAGAAGGAGATCAGGTTAGGCAGGACCTACCTTTCATGAACCTATGCTGACTGGGCCTGACCACCTGATTGTTCTGTACATGCTATGTGATGGTACTCAAGATGATTTACTTCATAACCTTCCCTGGTGAGGTTAGACTGACAGGCCTGTAGTGCCCTGGATCCTCCTTACAGCTCTTCTTGTAGGGTGTCACAGTTGCTAACTTTCAGTCAACTGGGACCTCCTTAGTTAGCCAGGACTGCTGATAAATGATTGAAAGTGGCTTGGTGAGCACTTCCACCAGCTCCCTCAGTACCCTTGGGTGGATCCTATCTGGCCCCATAGACTTGTGTGTGTCTAAGTGGTGTAGCAGGTTGCTAACCATTTCCCCTTGGATTATGGGGGTTTCATTCTGCTCCCTGTCCCTGTCTTCCAGCTCAGGGGCTGGCTATCCTGAGAAAAACTGGTCTTACTATTAAAGTCTGAGACAAAGCAGTCACTAAGTATCTCAGCCTTTTCCTCATCTGTTACAGAGGCTCTCAAATAAACAACCAACCACCAAAAATAAAAAAATTAATTATTAACACAGTTAACTAGCTCTCCACAAATTACAGGTTCAAATGTCTGTGAGAGAAGAACAGAACAACTTTCTAGGGTTTAACGGCAACCCAAAATGCATAACAAAGAACTCCATAGGGTTTAAGGGCAACCCAAAACACAGAGCAAAGCACCACTCCCTAGGGTTTAACGGCACCCCAAAATGCTTTATCACTCACCTGATAAGTGAGGGCTCTCAAACTCAAGGACCTGCTCAGGGCAGCATCTCGACCCAAGGCACCTCGAGGAGTTTCCTTGGGCAGCATCCTTGACTGCAGTGTGCTGCTCCAGGGGACAAGCTCCAAATGGCTCCCCCAGGGGACTCCATTTATACCCAGGCCAAATCTGACTGTAGTCAATAGCATCTCCCATTGACCAAAGGCCCCAACTACCGCGAAGCCCTGAGAACAAAGGCAGCCAGGAGCTGCCACACCTCAGCAGCCAAGAAGCTCTGTTTTCATTGGGCGGATGCACCTGCCACATCATCCTTTGTCACTGTTTCCCCCCGCATCCCATAAAGGATGGAGATTGTCCTTAGCCCTCCTTTTGTTGTTAATGTATTTATAGAAACTTTTTTTATTGCCTTTTACAGCAATAGACAAATTAAGTTCTAGTTGGGCTTTGGCCCTTCTAATTTTCTCCCTGCATAAATTCACATCCTTGTAGTCCTCTTGAGTTGCCTGCCCCTTCTTCCAAAGGCCCCAAAAATCTCCTTTTTTTTTCTGAGTTCCAGTCAAAGCTCTCCATTCATCCAGGCCAGCCTTCTTCCCTGCTGGCTCATCTTTCGGCACATGGGAATGGCCTGCTCCTGTGCATTTAAGATTTCCTCTTGAAGAATGTGCAGCCTTCCTGGACTTGATTGCCTTCTTGGACTGCATCCCAAGAGACGCTGTCAACCAGGTTCCTAAACAGGCCAAAATCTGCCCTCCAGAAGTCCAAGGTAGCAGTTCTGCTGACCCCACTTCTTACTTTCCAAGAATCAAAAACTCTACATGATCACTGTGCCCAACACAGCCTCCAACCACCACATCACCCACAAGTCCTTCTCTGTTTACAAACAACAGGTCCAGCAGGGTGAGTTCCCTAGTTGGCTTACTCACCAGCTGTGTCAGGAAGTTATCTTCCACACACTCCAGGAACCTCCTAGACTGTTTCATCTCTGATGTATTGTATTTCCAGCAGACATCTGGTAAGTTGAAGCGCCCCATGAGAACAAGGGCTGGCAATTGTGAGACTTCTCCCAGGTGTTTATAGAGTATTTTGTCTGCCTCTTCATCCTGGTTGGGTGTCCTATAACAGAGTCCCACCATGATATCTGCCTTGTTGGCCTTCCCCCTGCTTCTTACCCATAAACACTCAACCCTATCATCACCATCATCAAGCTCTAGACAATCAAAACACTTCCTAACATACAGGGCTACACGACCTCTTCTCTCTCCTTGTCTATCCCTTCTGAAGAGTTTACAGCCATCCATTGCAGCACTCCCCACCATGCTTCCATGATGGCAACTGTATCATAGCTTTCCTGGGGCACAATGGCTCCCAGCTCCTCCTGTTTGTTGTCCATGCTGTGTGCATTGGTGTAGATGCACTTCAGTTGGGCTATTGATCCTGTCACCTTTTTTGGGGGAGAAGCCCTAATTCCTATGTGATCATTCTCAGGCACTTCCATGGTTTCTAACACATCAATAACTCTTGTGTCTTTGCTGCCACATGGATCTCCATCCACTACCTCTACTGAGACAGCAGACTGAAGGACCTCATTAGCATTTGTCCCTCAAACATTGGCATGCTGCCCCCAGGCTTATGTCTAATGAGCCTGTTTTTATCCCTTTCTCCCTTTGAATTTAGTTTAAAGCTCTTTCAATCCCTACCAACTCCTGCTCAAAGATCCGTTTCCCCATTTGAGACAGGTGTACCCTACCTGTTGCCAGCAGGCCTGGTGTCATATAAACTGACCCATGATCAAAAACCCCCAAATTCTGCTTGTGACACCAGGCTTGGAGCTACATACTGATCTGTTGGCTCTTCCTGTTTCTTCCCTCATAATTCCCTGCAACTGGAACGATAGAGGAGAACACTACTTGTGCTCCTCATCCCTTAACCAGTCATCCCAAGGCCCTGAAGTCTCTCTTGGTTGTCCTCGGACTTCTTGTTTCTACTTCATCACTGCCTACCTGAAAAATCAATAATGGATAATAATCTAAGGGCCATACCAGGGTAGGAAGCTTTCTCTTCACATCCCTAACTTGGGCCCCATGGAGGCTGCAGACTTCCATAAGAAGTGGGTCTGGTCTGCATACTGGGCCTTCCATTCCCTTCAGAAGGGAGTCTACTATGACAATGACTGAGATTTTTTTCTTTGTGGAAGCAGTTTTGACCCAGGGCATAGTCCAACTTAACCTCGGTGACACCTTCAAGCTAGATGAACCACCGTCATTATTGTTCTTCCACTTGCAGAACCTATTATTCAGGGGCACTTGGAAATGTGGGGTGGTCACAGAGGAGTCATAGCACTGAGAGATATGGTGTAGATGGGAACTGGCAGTGTTAGGTTAATGGTTGGACTAGATGATCTTCAAGGTCCTTTCCAACCTAGTTGATTCTGTGATTCTGTGATTCTGTGATTCTGAGTCGAGCCTGCTGTGCTGGGCAGGAACTTGTCACCATTGGCCCCTGTCCCTGAAGTCAGTGTGCTCAGCCAGACGGAGAGAGGATAGGGAATCCTCCATGTCATGCATCCTGTCTGCCTGTCTGGCCTGTCCCAGGGAAGGTAGGTGCTATTCCTGTCATCTACCTCTCTCTCACGCTCCCTGATACTCCTCAATTTACCTCCTCCCGGAGCTCTGTCACTAAGGAGCTCCTTTCCCTGGGCACACCTCCCACAGCTGTGCTCGCTGCTGCTGTCCGATACTGGTGTAAGGGCAGGGCCCACCCTGCAGCCTGGCACCGGGTGGCAGCGTGTTCCCACCACAGCTCGCTCTGGGCAGCTGCGTCAGTCATGGCGGGTGCAGAGTTTAGAGAGGCCATGGCTTTCTGCAGGGTGGATACCACTGCTCCCCGGTTTAGCTGGCACAGCTTCAGCGCCCTTCCTGCACGCCCTGCTTGCGTGAACTGCTGTGCCATGCTGTTTGCCCACCCTGGTCGTGGCACTCCTTGTTGCTCGTGCTCCCTAAGGGCTTCTTTTATATGTGGTGGGGGACTTGGCCGCCATTGCTCCTGGCCCTGCCCAGGCCCTTTCAGCCACTGCGGCACGAGCTGAGGCCTCCTGGAGGGTCTCCCAGCTCCCCCTCAGATTCCCCTGGTTGAGAAAACCCCCCTGTGCACCATGCTGGAGCACTCCGCTTTGGATCCTGCTGGCACCAGAGCTGCTCGCCCCTCAAATATCAACATACAAAGAGGCAAAATACATAGGATTTAAATCAGACAGCAGGAACAGAGATTAATTGCAATTTTCAATTAATATACGGGCCTGAGTCACTATAAACACTCAGAGACTTGATTATCAGGTGGAAAACTTTTGATGACAATCTCCACTGAGATAGAACAGCTATTTTTCCCTGTATGTCTCCTGACCTAATGGGACTACACCAACACAAAATACAGTTCCTTGTTGAAGGCTGTAGGGTATCTAATCACATTTCCAGTGACAGGGGCTGTGGCACAATAGTATCAAAACGCCATGGGCAATGGCAGTGATAACAAACACGTGCTCCATGATCGAAGCTACTCATCACATGCAAATCACTGAACAACTCAATCACTTCATATAGTAAACCAACATCTTTTATAACTTTAAAAAATACTACTTTTTCTTTGTTTTTACAACAGAGGATATCTGACCTCTTACTTGTATGCTTCTAGTCAAGATGAACAAACCATTCATTTCCAAAAGGAAATGTTGCAGAGCAAATGAGGGTTGGAGAGGGAGAGTATACTGTATGTTAGCTTTGCACTGCCTGTTCCTGGGGGGCTCAGGGAGGGCTCAGGGGACATTTAAGAGCTCCTCAGGTTTCTTATGCCAGGAAGGGGCGATAGACCTGCCAGGATTTATGTGTGCAAGGAAGTCCTGCCCATGTTCTCCTCCTTCCCTGAACACTTTCCTTAAGGCAGGTCCCAGAATAAATGCAATATGACAGCTGTCCTGATGGCCACACACCATGTGAAGAGCTTCTCTAATATGGGAATGTTTTCACAATAATATAACCAGCCTCAGGAAAAAACAGCTTTGGTAAGCCATGTTTGCCCAAGTCCATGTGCAGCCCTGGAAACAGAAGCACACCAGGCAGCAGAAATTAAATAATGTACGAGGTTCCTTTGATGTAATTTCTCATATTCGGTTTAAGAGGAATAGCACATATCTTCAGCCTGTCTTCCTGCATTCAGCCCCAGTAACATCAGTAAGCATGAATCCAGTGAGCAGAAGGGATTAGACTGTGCTTCTCTCACCATCCCCTTCCTTCCTCCTCCAGCCCTGTGAACTTCTAAACAACTTAAAGCATGGGAAAAAATGCAAATGCAAGTTCTGGCCAGTTCCGAATTCTGTCTAGATTGGGTTTCCTTTGGAGAAATTTAAGCTTTGGTACTGTTAACATACCTATTTCTGATGAAGAGTGGAAAAAAACTTCTGTGAAAGATGTTACATATTTTCTATTAAGGAAGAATGTTTTCAAAACACAAATGAACACAGGAAAAAAAAAAGGCAGTCTATCACTACAAATGAGGTCCAAAATGAACAGGGAATCCTACAGTTCCTGAGAAACTGAATTCTGATTTAAGAATCTAGCATGAGAAAAGCTACATCTGAGGAATGGTAGAAGGAAAAGGGAGACCTGGATACATGCGGCATGGGCCTTCGTTCTAGGAGAAATTTTCAACAACACTAGAAAATTCAGGTACATACCTAGAGAATTTATAAATACTAAAGTGCGCTTCTAAATTTTACAGGGTATATGGAACATTTTTCCCTATGTTATCACCCCTTACTGTTTGCAGAGCTATTTCCTTTCTTTGTGAAGAGTTATACTAGGGATTATAGGAAAATGTGGTAAGTCCAGTCTCTCTATTAGTCTTGCAGTTTGATAGATCTTTTAGGAGGGAAAAAAAGTATTTTAAAAAGATATTTTTTCAAAACATTTCAATAAAAAGAGCCAATTGTCCTACCAAAATGTGCATAATGTAGGAAATATGTAAGGAATCTTATGCCTTCTTATTTTAAGTTTTGAACAATCTGCATTGACTGTGGAAAGATAAAAACCTTTATAGGTATCATCTACCCACCTGACAGCTGTCTATCGTGAAGCTGCATTAAAACCCATCACTTGTTTTGATTTCCCCTCATAAGGGGAACTTGGATGTCTTTTTAGAGGACTGATAATTAAGAAAAAATATCTTTATGCTTGCACTCTGGAGACTGGGAAAGTAAGCAACTCAAATGTTAAGTGCTTTCCTTCTTAACAGATTTGTCATCATGAAGGTGGTTCCCTAACTGGTTTGCAGGTGAGGAATCTGGGATATCTTTTGTCTCTTCTGTAGTAAATGAGACTGCTCCTCCATTTGCAAGACTATTCACTGCTATCACTCTATAGTGTTAAATTTAGTTATAATTATACTTTTTATGGGGATGGGACCATTGGTCACCTAAGGGAACGGAGAGACTTTCACTGACTCCAGTGGGTGCCAGATTGGTCTCCTTACAGATCATAGTATGAAAAATTTGCTTCAGACGGTTTGGGCTGAAGTGACGGTACAACACAAAACCTACTGTAGTCATAGCTAACTATCAGCAAAATTTACTGGATATCAGCAATGACATTTTCATTAGTTCGGTGAACACATTGCTTACAGTATGTCACTGGCAATGTTAATTACAAAATTACAACAGAAATATAAAAATAATTTCAACTAATTGAATTCTCAAATGGCTAATGGATCAACTGGGAAACAATGAGAAATAGATCATGGCCTCATGGGAAAAGGAAGGAACTCTACCACGCACTGAGTACAGGAAATAATAAAATAGAGAAAAGGGCATTTGCAGGCTAGTAAGATTAGCAGGAAACTCTTGAGGTTGTTGCAGTGGATCGCTAGTTTATATCCAGCTAGGACAGGCCTTAAGATGTGCTCTGAGGTCCTTCTGTGGGCTGTAAGAACAAGAAGGTAATGGCTTTGTGCCAGTCCCATTGAACAAGTTGTCACAACAAGGGGTCAAGTTGGAAAGAAAGACCTGTGCCACCATGGTCTTTATAGGAAGCTTAGTACCAGTCCCTTCCTGATGATGCACCATGCCACGGCCACCTTAAAACCTCTTTGTGCTATGTGCTTACACTGTGGGTTAGGACTTGCCCCTGTGCAAGCATTGTTTCTTGTATTGGACCTTGCATTGGACCTTGTATTGGTCTCATTTAACGTCTTGGTATCCTGGAATAAGGGGCCAGTTTGCAATCCATACTGAATAAGGAAACACTGCAATGCTCTTGGGACCAGAGGAATAAGGCAAGAGGATGGAGGTCAGTGCTACAGGTAAAAAATTACTTAGCAATGTTGCACTTGGAAAATGCAAGTAAATATGTAGGGGAAATGTTTGTATTAAATAAGATAGCAAAACCTAGAAAGAGTAAATATTTATATGTAAGTGTTAAAGCAAAAGCTGAGAATGAGCTGATAATATCTATGTCAGGTTGGACATGATGGTGGTGACAAAATTAATCTTGAAATTACAATGTGGTAGTGCTGCAAAGGCAAAGATATCTTGGACTGTGTTGCCCTGGCAGGACAGGACCAAACATGCCCCAGAGACCAGAGGATGGGTGTATACCCTCTGCATCCTGTGCTGTGTGAAGAGGCATGAACGACCCGCTTCTCACTCCATTCTGGAGCCAGACCCAGTACAGGAGCACTGATGAAGCTCAGATCTCTCTGTATTGGTACTTCTGTAGTCCATGGGGCTGTACTGTTTCAGGAGCTTAGCCGACATATTTGTTGCAAGAAGTGCACCCAGAGCAAACCTCATGAAATCTGCTCTGTTTTCTGCTCTGGTGTGGTAATACATTAAGGTCTGCCCACAGAAACTCAAGACAAGAGCGCTTTTTTGTGTCTATGTGGTCCTAGTATATGGATGCCAATGATGTGATGCTAGGATGTGGGTGGTAATTAAAGTGAATTGAAAAGATAGGGAAGTAACAAAAAGGAAACAAAATTATTATTGACTGAAAAATGACCTGTGGTTATTTAGTGTGGAGCAGATGAATCAGAGTTGAGAGACAATGGAGACAACATGATGGCAAACACTTAGAATCATAAAATCATAGAATCATAGAATAGTTTGGGTTGGAAGGGACCTTTAACGGTTATGTAGTCCAACCATGTAGCAGTATAATCAGTCATGTAGTCCATCTTCAACTAGATCAGATTGCTCAGAGCCCTGTCTAACCTGACCATGAATGTTTCCAGGGATCTACCACTTCTCCGTGCACAGGTTTCACCATCCTCATTGTAAAAATGTCTTTCTTATATGTAGTCTAAATCCGTCCTCTTTTAGTTTAAAACCATTACCTTTTGTCCTATCACAACAAGCTCTACTAAAAAGTTTGCCCCCATCTTTCTTATAAGCCCCCTTTAAGTGTTGAAAGGCCGCAATAAGGTCTCCCCAGAGCCTTCTCCATGTTAAACAACCCCAACTCTCAACCTTTCTTCATAGGAGAGGTGTTCCATCCTTCTGATCATTTTTGTGTCCCTACTGCTCCAAGAGGTCCATGTCTGTCCTGTGCTGAGGACTCTAGAGCCGAACACATGTGCTGGGTTTGTGTGTGTGTGGTGGTGGGGTTTGGTAGCAGGGGAGGGGGCTACAGCGGTGGCCCCTGTGAGATGCTTCTCAGAGCTCCCCTGGCTCCAAGTCGGACCCACCTCTGGCCAAGGCCAAGCCTATTAGTGATGGTGGCTACACCTCTGTGATAACATATTTAAGAAGGGGAACCTGGGAGGAGGAGCTGGAGTTGTGAGGAGGAGTTGTGAAGGGGACACCTATGCAAACATTGAGGTCAGTGGAATAAAGGAGGAAGAGGGGTAGGTGCATCAGAGAAGAGATTCCCCCTGTACCCCGTGGTGAGAGGGCAGGCTGTGCCCCTGCAGCCCATGGAGGTCACTGGTGGAACAGATGCCCACCTGCAGCCTGTGGAGGACCCCACGCAGGAGCAGGTGGCTGCACCCAAAGAAGGCCGGGACTCTGTGGGAAGAAGCCCCAGCTGTTGTAGTTCGGCACTGGGAGGACTGCAACAAGTGAGAGGGACCCACATTGGAGCAGTTTGGGAAGAGCTGCAGCATCGTGGGAAAGACTCATGTCAGAGAAAGTTCATGGAGGACTGTCTCACGTGAGAGGGACCCCACGCTGGAGCAAAGGAAGTGTGCAGGGAGTCCTCCTCCCGAGGAGGAAGGAGCAGTAGTAACAATGTGTAAGGGACTAACTACAACCCCATCCCCTGCCCCTCTGCACCACTGGCGGGGAGGAGGTAGAAAAATTGGAAGCAAAGCTGAGCCTGGGAAGAAGGGAGGGGTGGAGGGAAGGTGTTTTTAAAGATGTGATTATACTGTTCACTATCCTATTCCGTTTGTTAAATGTTGTTGTTAGTGTTTGAATTAAATTAATGTTCTTCCTCTAATGAGTCTGCCTTTTGCCCATGACCATGGTGGGTGAATCATCTCTCCCCATCCTTATCTTGATTCCTGAGCCTTTTGCTTTATTTTCTCCTCCCCATTGTGGAGGGGGAAGGAGTGAGCGAGTGGCTGAGTGGTGCTCAGTTGTCCTCTGGACTCAAACCATGACAACACAGTACTTCAGCTGGGGTCTCATGAGAGCAAAGTAGAGGGGCAGAATCACCTCCCTTGACCTGCTGGCCAGGCTTCTTTTGATGCAGCCCAGGATATGGTTGGTTTTCTAGGCTCTGAACAGACATTGCCAGCTCATGTCCAGCTTTTCATACACCAGTAACCCCAAGTCCTTCTCAACAGGGCTGTTCTCAATTCACTCATTGCCCAGCCTTTATACCCTTGAGAAATTGCAGCAATAGAAAGTCATGGTTTGTGTAGGATGACAATAGGATAGGGAAAGTTTTGAGGAATATTCCCCAGAAGAGTTGCTGAGAATCTCATTATCTGAGTCAATAAAACTAGGGAGAACAAAGGGTTTCAAAATATTTCTTAGGGAAGAATGCTGTCCAGATGGAAAGATGTACCTAGAGACATGACATTTTTCTTCCATTTCTGGATATGGCAACTATAACCTTCAGGGCTGCAAAGAAACATATGGCGTGTCATGTTCTTTTCTTTTGGAAATGAAGTGATGTAAGTTATAATCATAGAATCATAGAATGTTTTGGATTGGAAGAGACCTTAAAGATCATCTAGTTCCAACCCCCCTGCCATGGGCAGGGGCACCTTCCACTACACCAGGTTGCTCAAAGTCCCGTCCAACCTGGCCTTGAACACTTCCAGGGAAGGGGCATCCACAACCTCTCTGGGCAACCTGTTCCAGTATCTCACCACCCTCACAGTAAAGAATTTCTTCCTTACATCTAATCTAAATTCACCCTCCTTCAGTTTACAACCATCACCCCTTGTCCTGTCACTACACTCCCTGATAAAAAGTCTCCACTCATCTTTCCTGTAAGCCCCCTTTAAGTACTGGAAGGCCGCTATAAGGTCTCCCTGGAGCCTTCTCTTCTACAGGCTGAACAACCCCAACTCACTCAGACTGTGAAATAATAATGAAAGGATAATAATAATGAAAGGATATCAAGGATACTTTTGACAATTATGTGTTTAGGGTTTGTTTAAATAACTGATGTATAGAAACCAGTAAAGACTGATGAGAATGGAACTTGCAGTTGTGTAATAGGTAAAAAAAAGTTTTATTCATACGTTTTTCAGTTCACATGTGATGATTTACTGCAAACCTAACCATAGGTGTAATTAGGACTAGTGGCCTATAAGATATTTTTTCAGATTGCTGAAGTAATTGATTATAACTGAAATAGAAAGAAAAGTTCAAATGAAGCTGTCGAAGATGTTCCTTGGGCAGTACACATAAATTTGTTAAGCTGTTAAATTTGTTAAGCAGAAGGAGAAGTGTACCACTCCAATTGCACAGTCATCTCCTCTGGTCTGTATTCATTTAAAATTACAGAAAACAATAGATAATTAGGGTTTGCTACATGTTAAGAAATTATTAACTTCAAAGATCCATGAAAGAACATGAGGTTGCCGTCAAAGGTTCTTTCTGCAGGATCAGGACCAGTAAGTCATGCCTTTCTAATCTTTCACTTTTGGCACACCATTCTGACATCTGATGAGCAACACTGTGAATTTCTAACCACCTAGTAGCTATACTTGTCCATTTACTGCATAGGACAGTGGCTGGTATTTGGAAAGCTTTGCATCACATCCACGTTCTACCCAAGATTTTGTGTCAATCATTTCTGTGGATGAAGACAGTTACTTAACAACTTAGTACCATCGTTTTCATCTCTACCCTGGACAGTATAACACATCCCAGGCAAGCTTAGTTCAAGACTGAGACCTCCATTTCAGTGTCCATGTGTGAGTGCCTGCAGGCATATGCAGCTCAGTTCAGGTGACCAGAGGAGGTGCCTGGAGCCTTTTGAGATACTCTAGGGTACCTGAACACCCACATGAGGTTCATAGTTATGACACAGAAAATGTAGGGGGCTTGTGGGGTGTCCTAGGGCATCTCAGATGGTTCTAGACACTTATGTTTAAGGACCTGAATCACAGCCTGGATCTGTGTTGACTGGAATGGAAATTTGGAAGCACACACAGACACCTACATGCTGACTCCTCGGTTTAGGTGTCTTGAACCATAACCTGCCCAGTTTTTCACACTTCTCTAACCCTTTGAAAAAGACAAAAGCATACAATCTTACACATTTACATGAACCGCCCACCATGCTGTTTCTCCTGTTCCTGTCACTATGGTACTGACCACCTTCCTTTGACACTCTCCTTTGAGTGATCCCCAAAGCATTGGGACAGTCTGGAGCACACAACCACTTTTGTCAGACATATTAAATAACCCTTGATGGGTGACCTCACACAGCATAACCTGATGGAGAAAATCCCCTTCTTCAGAGAGAAAGAAATAGTTGCAAAGGGAGGAAGCAAATATTTGAAACGTTAAGGTTTGGGCTAGTTCCAGGCCTGAATAAAAGTTTGGACCATTTCCTAGTGTAGCCAACCTGGTTTACACAGTGCTTGTTACTTGCCTGAGGGAAGCTGATATTAGATCCCTGCTAACAGAGGGCAGCTTAAATTTAATTCCGCTTAATACAACTAGTAGTAACATAAGTGATGTTTATCCAAGATAAGAGATGAGTACAGAGGCCAATTTACTTCTTAGCGATCATATTACTGTAGAATTCTAAACAGCAAAAATTAATGGTGATTCTAATGTGCTTTCCCTGAAAAGAGAGATGCAAAATCAGTTTTTCTGAAGAAGTATCAGGACAAACAAGAAAATATATTCAGGGCAAGTCCCAGGAGATACCTAATTACTTCTGGGATTAAAAACGGGTATCGCAGGCTGCATGACAAATTACTGAGACAGTTATAGTGTGATGAGGTCTTCCAAAAAATGCTTTCTTAATTATGCCAGAAAAACATGTTTAAATCACGATCATGATAACATGTCTGGTGGGCATTTGGAACACTGATCTGACTTTCCATGATGAACACATGTAGCCAGTTAATCTGTTATTCCTAAAGACTCTCATATGCAAAATCCAGACCTGCTCCCTTCCAAGGGAGGAGGGAAGTCTCTGGTACACTGTTCCATTTACATGGCACACTGGAAAGAGTACAGAGCCAAACATTATATTCAAGAGCTCTGAAAAGACAGATTTTTTCGTGTTTACTGTAATCATTCCTCATTAACTTGAAATAGGGTTATGGAAGCACAGGACAAAGGAAATACTTTGTGTGGGATGAAGTCACAAGATAAAATTAACCAAGGCAAATACTTTGTTTCCTTGGTTTCCTATGTTCTTAAATTTGTAAGGAACTTGGAAATGAATGGAATATGCAATTCCATCATCATTCTGTAGAAACATATGAGTGACAGTAAAAAGGGGCTTCTTCCACAGGTGATTTAAATCATTTGTTTTCTCACCCACTTAGCTTCTTTATGTTTCACTTAACAAAAATGTTTAAAAGAACTGAGCATCTTTCTGTGTTTTGCATTTACACAGGCAAAATACCCTGGAGAAATGAAGGCAAATTGCCAAAATCATATCAGATAAGAGTGAAAACTGACTGAAGACAGGATTTTGGATCATGGTTAAGAGATGCTTTCCAGCATTGTACTCACTGTTTTGTAACTGATTTTGACTTGTTGAGTGTAAGTACAAAACTTTCTAAAATAGCTTGAGCTGCAGGTGATACAATAGCTCTTCCTTTGGTGAAAACAGAAAAACTGCTCAAAGTCTTTTGATGTGGAGGTGACACACATTAGTCAGGGACCTGTCTCATGTTCAGCATCATGCTCTGGCTGAATATTCCCCAAACCACATTTTTATTACCTAAAAACTGACTTTACAGGCTGAGTTCTTTCTAAGGAGCCTAGGAGATTAAGCCTCCTCACTGAATTCCATTGCACAGTCAAATGTCTGTACATGTCAGTGTGCTCCAAGTGCAGAACTAGTGCTCATCATCATGTGTTTTGTTTTTCTTCCCTTGTGCAACATTAAAGTCTTCTATGGAAATCCTAAGGCTGTCTCAGATCACTGTTGGATCTTTTATGAATCCAGTGGAAGCAATCAAAACCAAAATACCCCCCTTCTGCTGATGGCTGATCAATTACCAGTTTGGTCCAGTGCAAAGCTAATACCCGCCCTGTTGGAGTTCAAACCCTGCTGACTTTGCATTGGTGCGGATTAGGGAGCACTCAGGAAATCAGGTCGTGCAACTCCAAGATGGTCACAGTGCCTGGAGGATTGTCACTCATTGAATTTTTACAGCTCATAAAAATGTAACTTCACCTTAAAATTTGCTACACAGGAAAAAGACTTCTTGCTTGCTGCTAATGTGTTGCCTTACCTGAAGAAAAATAGGCATTTTCTTAAATATATGGCACTGAAAACCTGGCAGCTGTGTTAAATTACAGTTCAGGATCTCGCTGATCAGTCTAGTGTAGTGGACAGCATTGCTTGTTCCAGTGGATAGACTTGCTCAGGCAAGAGTTTTCCTCCCCACCCTGCAAAGCCCCAAAATCTAACTCAGCTGCATCCAAACCATCCACTTCATCGAACCTGCTAACGGTGCATCTGGTGTGGGGTCCATGGCTGAACACGGGACTACAGTTGGATTAGGAGCAGAGACTTTGTTGCTAAGGCTGGCATTAAGTGTCCTGCTAACACCTAAGTGATCATTCCAGTGTCCTCGTGCCAAGCTGCCCATGCTGATGCTGTGTGGGGATAAAAGGGATGATACATCTGCTCGTGCACCCTGTCAGGCAGGAGGAGGAAGAGTGTCAGAGAACAAGAGAAATGGTTTGTTCATGATAATGCCACCACCCCAGGTTGCTCACTGAAGCTGCCAAGACTAGCGCACATGTTGAGAAAAGTGACTTTCTCCATTTTAGGAAATTTGTATCACTTGCCAATAAGCAGGTTCAGCAGAGAATTTCCATGAAGATTTTGAGAATATCATTTTCCAGAGGGTGATGGGCAATTTAGAATTTTCCCCTTCACCCTTCTGTAGAGAAATAGCCAGGTCCAACAGAGAGGCCTGCCTAGTTAAGCTGCATTAATTTCCACAGATCTGAAGAGATTGCCAGAGGATATTTAAGATTAAATGAGAAAGTTCACCAAAAAACTTACAAGACAGCAGTGATTTTGCTTTCTGGTTTTCTTCTCAGTTACAAAAAGAGAGGCCCACAAGAAACCATTAAAATTCTCCTCCAGCACTGAAGCCAACTTGTATGAAAGGATAATTGACTTTTCCATCTAAGTTTGCACTGGAGAGCTTTTTGAGTTGTGTATTGTCTGGTAAATTAGTGAAGGTTCCTGAAGCAACCTGTCCCGTTTCCAGCCCATGATGGAATAACGCAGCTTCGCCCCACTCCTTGTTAAGACAGGTTTCATTCTTGTGTTTGTGTATGAATTTATCACATGCTTCAACTCTTCCCCTCCTTTCTGTAGGTCTCTTGGTTAATATTTGTGTCCCACATCATAATTAACACATCTGGCTTCAGGCAGCTTGTTCTTTTTTTTTTAGCCACCCGAAAGCACAGTGGTGTAACTTTTAGACACATTGTATTGTAATTGTAATAAATGATTATATAATATTTAATTTGTCATGAAGATTGAAAAAAACTGCTCGCAGCATATTAAAAACATAAGATAATGAGAGTGTCAGAGCTGTGGAAACTCCATTCATCTTCTTAAACTTAAGAGAATCTGGTGGCAGTAGATCACAGCTTGTTCTACTTGAGAGAAGGGAAGATGCTCTGAAAATTGTGGGTCAGCAATAAGACTCCTTCAGCAGTGCAGCTGAAATGTGTAATCCATTAAACTGTATATAGAGCCACAGTCTAATGTTCAGAAAAGGTGAATCCTTTTTTTTATTATTTACTGTGCTAGCAGAGAAAACCTGGTTTGCCCTCTACTATATAGAGCAAGTCCCACATCCAGCCTACACATGCAGAGGATATCCTGTACTCACATTGATGTACTGGACATAATAATGACAGTGAGTAGATTTTTTTCCCCATTTTCCCATTCTCTTTTCTTACTGTAACATTTAGTGTATTTGCCCTCTTTTTGGGGACCCATTTTGTTTTAATGAGGTAGTGCAATGACAAAAAGCCTTGGCTGAGCAGCTCGTGGGACAGGTCATTAACCTTGTCTTGTTGGTAACATCTCATGTCATCTCACACTGTCACCTGCTGGCTGTAATTTACACTTTAACATGAAAACATTTCTGAGAGAGTGAGCAAGACACTAAAGTCTGCCCAGACTAACAGCTCACATCGCTGCTGTCAATTGGCACTTGGTACCTCTTTTCTGGAAGTGTACCTACCTCTCTGGTCACACCTTCTCTCTGATGATGATACCTCTCCCCAAAAGGCTGGGCTGAGACACTGGGAAAGCAAAGCAGCAATGAGGACATTGCCCAAGGGAAGGACAAATCACAGCATTTTGTGTTCTAGTTTAATAATGGTAAACAAATTCATTTGAAAGGCTTGTGTCATTTTGTTTGAGAGTTTGTGGGATTTCTTTCTTCTTTCCTGAGTTTCTCCGCTGACAATTTTGCATCTGAGATTTCAGCACAAAGTTATTTTTTCAGTACGAACCCTTGCTAAAAAAGCAGGAGTTGGGGATTACAGGAACTAATTTACAGTCAGAGGATATGAAAATTATTGCAAGATAAGTAGAAAGGGCTGGACATGGAAAAGAAAGCAGCCGTATAGTTTCCTGATTTAAGGGCTGCTAGAGAATAGCAATGTAGATAATGTGCACATACAAAGGAACTTGGTCCCTAAGTCAGAGGAGACATGGAAAGAAATTGTATGGTCTGTAACAAGAAGCTATGGGAATATGACTGAAGAATTTGGCTGGAGGAAGAAACTAAAAAAGTTTGATTTGTCATGGGCAAATTTAATCTGGATTGGCTGTGGCAATTTAGCATCTGCAAAGTGTCAGTGACTATTTAGAAAATGGTTTTGATGAAATCTTCAATTACAGCTTCAGGATGGTTAATAACTCCTCAAAAAAGAGGAGTTATTAACCATCTCTTGAACTCTGCAGGATATTTTCCCACCTTTCCAGGTCCTGCTCTTACTCAACATGAGGGAACATTTTGGGAATGGATGTTTGATTTGTAGAAGACACAGCAATAAGAATACTAATGAGACACAAAGTCAGATAAGATGAGTTTCTCTTATTTACTCTGCTGTTGACATTGAAACTTTTGACAGTTCCTTTAATCTGTCTTTTCTGTGTCATGTATAGGTAGAACTGCAAAAGTAGAGCTTATCTCAGGAATACTTTCCATGTGGAATTATAATTTTTTCCATGAGAAAAAGATGAAGACATGAAAAAGGGATTTTTGTTTTCCCACACTCACAAACTGTCACTCTCTTTCAGCTTTTGTAGAGCTGAGAAATAGTAAGAAAGTGTGAAGAAGAGAAGGAGAAAAATATATTTAATTTTTAAAAGTAACACCTTCCCTTTTACATGCTTGACAATGATTTCCAAACACAACACTTTCTCTTGAAAAGTATCACATCTAATCCTTTCCTACCATTTCACAGCTGGTAAGGCTACAGGTGAAACCTGCATAGAGAGTACACACACTTCTCAATTCTGCAACATAAAACTTTGGCAAAAATCTTCTGACACTTTTATTTTCTTTTTTTTTTTTCTTTCCATTTTTATAAGCTATGCCTCTGTCTGACAAATAGCTTCTCCTTTAAAACAGGTTTTTGGTCCAGTTATACTTGCAGTTGAAGAGTATGTTGCAAAAATGTTGGCCGTCTCTCATCGCAGATGTGATGATGTTCTCTGAGGGCTCCTGTAAGAGGCTTATTGCTTATAAAAATTTCCTCCACCCTACAGGAGAAGAATTAACCTTAGAAGCCCAATAGCCACAGGTTCAGAGAGCCAAATTATTGAACCAATAGAAAGCACTGAAGAGCAAAAGCTAAGACTCAGGGTAAGGTATAGGATTACATGGGCCCCCATTGCATCATAGACACAATTTGAGTGCCAGTGTTCAGGAGAGCAGTCCAGCTCCTGATTAGATCACAAGGGGCTATTTTATTTTAAAAAATCCTTCAAACACATAATGTTCTTCAGCTGAGTTTGCCCAAAAGTGCTTCTGTCTTGACTGGTCTGGTTGTTTAGACACATATTGCCTGCTTAAAACAGTGCACGGTCCCCAGCCAAAGTTTTTCCTTGGCTACATTGCCAAAGGACTTAGTGTGTTGGGGTGTGCATGGTGCGTAATGAAATATGCATAATCACAGGACTGTGATCTGCTCTGAAGTTGGTATCAACCACCTGATTTTGAACCTACCATCTTGCTGGCTGGCTGAGACACAGGGTAAACCCTGTTGCTTTGGAGTGCCAGTGCCTGGCCATTATGCTACCAGCTGAAGCAATGCTTCCTATTGAAATAAAAAGCACATCCTATCCCTGTGAAGCTGGGACTGTGCATGATGCATGTGGACGTGTGAACATGTGGGCTGACCTGTGACTGCACCTGGACACACCAGGGGTGCCTGTAGCCTTCCCGAATCCTATAGCCCTCTCCTAACCAGGGTAATAATGTGTGCGTCTAATTTAAGTTTACTTACTGAAGCTAACATAACATGATCGAATATGTGAAGATATCACCTGCAAATGCTCCTTTAAGCTTCCTACACTATATATTGATAGAGCATTTTGGCTGTGGCCAAGTGACTTGGCTAAAGAAGTATGTTAGAAAAATGCCTCTTTTTGCCTATCCAGATAATGCAGAGTTGGCAAGTAACTATCTTTCTTCTAGACTGGGATTTACATAATCATTTCAATGCTCTATTTTAATATGCCTGTGCATCTATGGATGAATCTTGATTGTTCTCATGTGAAATATTGTAAATCAAATCATGATGACAGAATCTTCACTATTTAATTAATGTGTTAGCATGTATCTGTAATGCTTAATTCCTACAAATGACAAAATTAACAACTTCATTTAACTATGTTGTTCTCAGTGGCAAAGAGCACACTTAAATGCTCCATGGTGCTGTTTACACCTGCTTAATTACTTGTATTTACAATTTGTCTAAATTACCTTGCCATAGAGGAGGATGGGGACCACAGCCCATGAATAAAATTAAAACTTCAGACTTCAGATGCTTTTGTCAGAGGTGATTTGGAGTCTGTTTGTATGAGGAATAATCCACGGCTATTTATACATCTTCCTCTCTTTGACCTGCAGACACCTCAGTTTAGATCAAAATTGTCATTTTATGTCATGTCAGTAGAGAAAGGGGGAATGTTGTTATTATTATTGTTCTGTTTTGTGGGACCGAGCAGGAGGCATTGGAATGGTGGGTCCTCTGTCATCTTTGGACTTGGCATATGTGTCTCATGGTAAAACCACTCTTGCCCATCTATTTCCAAACACAGTGCTGAAACATGTAACCTCTTCCACTTGTCAGGGCGAGTGCTCTTATTTGGATAAGGGCTTAATCTGGACTTGGATTTTAAGTTTCTGACTCCTGCACATTTAATGGGCCAAACCAAACTGTAGCTCTACACTGTTGAATATCATGCTGGGATCCAAACTTCATGGCTAAGTTTGTGACCCAGTGGCTCTGCCAGGCAGTCCTTATCCCCGTTCTGTACCAAGTACCAGGATTAGGTCCTATTTATTGCCTATGGAAATCAGGACTCACAGACTCATGGCCTTTTAAAGCCAGTAAATTTCTATTTGTTTTAGAGAGGGCAATGGTTTTAAACGAGGTGTTTTGCATACCTCACACTTCAAGTTCATGCAATGTTTTATAAAGGGCTGAATTCACCAGTAACAGTGGGAAGGAAAACTAGCACCTGGGAAATTATTTCAGTGGAAAAAATGAAAAGCATATGTAATATTGAATGAATTTTTTCATGTGATATACTGATTTTGGAATTGGGCTAGAGGAATATAAAGGATTGACCAAATACAATGCAGGCTACAAATAAAACATTGTTGTATATACATAGAAAGTAAAAGTATACTAATAAATCTCTAGACAATTTGTTATTAACTGTCCCATTAAGTACCCCAAGTCATCTGCTTTCTTCTTGTTTCTCTTGGTAATTCTCAACTGTTTCTTAATACCCTATTTGTAAAAGAGTGAAGAGCATTGAACAAACATGGTTCAATCATCTTGATGAAAACCAGAGAATTTCTTTAAAGTCAAAAGTAGAAGAATAGCTGTCCTTTTATGCCCTCTCCCTAGAAATTGTGTATTAAAAAGTACAGCTCCTCCTCATGGTTCATTAAGAGCAATTATATTCTGTAAATGTATTCCAAGACAAAATTGAAGTTCACATATATTTTAAAAATTTTAGTGAGTCCTAGATAATTCTGTTTTATTGATTGAAATCCTCACAGACATAGACATTGATTTATTAGTCTTATTAAAAGATAAAATTATTTTCTAAAATTATTTTCTATATATCAAAACAGAATGTATATAAATGTAAAGAAATCACGTAAAAAATTAAATGTAAAAGTTGCAATAAAAATCTTGTGCTTTATTAGATTTTTTTTAGGATTCACAGATATGTTTGGCATAGCCTGCACAGCATTCCCTTTTTTTCCACTCGTGTGAACAATCACAACTATAACATCTGTGCAAATTGAAAAAATAAGAAGGATAACCAACTCTGAGTTGAGTAAGTGAAATTTCTTCAGGTGAAACAAACATGAAAAGCACAACTTTACTCTCTGAAAACAGATAACAAACAGATAAGTTTATGAAATGGTGAAGATGATTAAAACTGGCATATTAGCCTTCAATCTGCACTGCCAGAGGCAGGTCCTCCTGCACTGGACTCCTCTGTCCAGGACTGTTATCTTCAGAATGGAGAAAATTCTTTGCTCGGTGCAAGTTTCTGGATGCATGTTAAACAATAACAGCATTAGTAATACTTAGGGCTCATGTAAGATGATGAAGCATTCAGGGCCTTTTCCATTCCTTCATTCATCCTTGCAACAACCCTTGCAGGAGTCAGGAAAGTATTGTTATCTTTATTTTTCAGCCAAGAAAATGAGGAAACGGGGTATTGAGGTGTAAGTGCAGGCAACCCTGGGGGAGCAAGGAGGTGCCAGGCCAATGAGACAACCCTGTCCTCCCTCTGAGCAGTCTCGGCACCCTGTGTGAAGCTGCCCTGGTCAGGGTGCAAGCACTTAGCACTCAGGCAGTTTTGGCAGCTGGTGTTAGCTGGGCAGAGCCAAATCTCCATGGACATCTCTATCGATTCTTCTTCCTCTCTCTTATCTAGATCCTTATCTAGATCTTCTCTATATACAAAGTTATTTTTGATTTATCTTGTAAGCAGAGTGTCATGTTCCACAAAATAACAATAAATCTCTCTTACTCTAAGATGAGGGAGTCTGTTTTACCTGTGTAATTTTACTCTGGTTTTATTCCACATTTCTTCCTTGTACAAACAAACTTGTAGGTGCTTGTGAAAGGGATGTGGCGCAAGGCTTAGGACCTGTGCTCTGGGGCTTCTTTTTTGTTTCTTTCACACTGGAGCTTTTCTATTTTGTATAAAGCAATTAATATTTTCTGGACCAGCAAGGAATACTGGTCAGGAATAAGAGACCGACTTGATAGCTACATGGTACGTTGGGGTTGTACAAAGTAGAGTGTCAGCTCTTGGCCCCCAAACAAGCAAAGTGCTGCTCTCAGAACTGCTGTGTTTTGTTCTGGGGAAGTACCTCAGAATGAAGACAGGTCAAAAGCAGAGAAACCTGCCTTGAAATAGCCCATAGTGAGGTGGTTGAAGAAGGGACGTGAGTTTGAACCTGGATCTTCTACAAGCCTGATAACTGTCTTCACCCACAGAACTGCTGATAGCTTTTGATTTTTGTTATGGGTTTTTTTTTAATCTGATGAGAAGTTCTAGGCTGAATCCAAGAAATGGTCTTGATGAAAGTTTTGTCTTTTTATTGACCTATTTGTCCCAATAATTTTGGCAAAGTGGCAATTCACAACAAAAAATGTTTCGTCAAAACCCCTCAGGTCAGCTCAACTTTAAACCCCCACACTGAGGTTTATGGCATTTGGCTTAGGATGCCCTACAGTAGGTCATTTTTCTTCTGTACTTACAGTTAAGTGCACAATGCTTTTAAAATACTACAGCCTCGAAAAAAAATCATAAGTTGCGTGTGCATCATTACAGGCTCCAGAAACTACCTGCTTTCAAATGAAAGTATTTTTTAGAGGGCCCCATTTAGATTACGGGTCATCATGCTCAGCAGAGCAGGGAGCAGCCACCAAGGACAAGCAAGGTCACAGCACAGAAGTTATTGGTGGCTGGAAAGAGATGGAGGCATAAAATGGCCTGATTTCATCTCCAAGACTAGTACAGTCTGTGCCAAGTTTCCCTGATGTTTTTTACTGACTAGCCTCTAAACTAATAAACCTGTGAGGATTAAAATAAGGCTAAAAGGGTGTAAACAGTAGGTGTCCTGCCCTTGTACACAAGATAATCCCTGCAGACAAGTTCCTGGGGGGTTTTGTGTTCAAGGAAGTACACAACATGGTGAAGGCATGATGCAGCCTGGCAACACTAAGCAGCCGCCTGTTGCTGCTTCAGAAAGTCACAGTAAAAAAGACCAGTAGCAGAATAAACTGGTATGGAAAATGATTGTGAAATTACATGATATTAGAACTCCAGCTCTGCCTCCAAGCATGCTTTGGTGCTCCTGCTTCACCATTTTCTCACTGAAAGCCAAACTGTGATCTATAATGATGCTCTGAGAAGGATTAGAGCAGACAGATTATCACCAGCCCCATTTACTTCCCCCAGCCATTAGCAGGAGGGGAGTCCATAGAGATAGCTACCTTTTCTTACATATAGGGAGGTCCTGAAGACTGGAAATAAGCTAAAATAATTCAAAGTCCTCTGCAGAGGTGGTCAGAGAGCAAAAAACATTTCTGATAAACATATGGAAATCTTGCAATCTAACTCATATATGGCTGAACTCTCTCTGAGTGTCATTTTTTCCAGTAGGAACGCTGTCTTTGTATTAGTATTAACTGAATACTGAGGTTTAGAGTATGAATGAAATTGTCTTGAAAACCAAATAAAATAGTGTGTGGAAAGAACTAGAGTGTATTTTTCGTAGAGATCGTCCCCCCCGCAATCCAGGAGGAGACAGTCAGTGACCTACTGCATCATGTAGACATACACAAGTCTATGGGACCGGATGGGATACACCCGAGGGTGCTGAAGGAGCTGGCTGGGGTGCTCGCCAAGCTGCTTTCCATCATTTACCAGCAGTCCTGGCTGACCGGGGAGTCCTGACAGATTGGAAATTGGCCAGTGTGACGCCAGTATATAAGAAGGGTCGGAAGGATGATCCGAGAAATTACAGGCCTGTCGGCTTGACTTTGGTGCCTGAGAAGCTGATGGAGCAGCTCATCCAGAGTACCATCACACAACACATGCGGGAAAACCAGATGATCAGGCCCAGTCAGCATGGGTTTATGAAAGGCAGGTCCTGCTTGACAAACCTGATCTCCTTCTATGACAGGGCGACCTGCTTATTGGATGAGGGAAAGGCTGTGGATGTTGTTTACCTTGACTTCAGTAAGGCCTTTGACACCGTTTCCCACAGCATTCTCCTGGCAAAACTGGCTGCTCGAGGCTTAGATGATCGCACGCTTTGCTGGGTAAAAACTGGCTGGATGGCCGGGCCCAAAGAGTTGTGGTGAACGGAGTTAAATCCGGTTGGCGGCCGGTCACGAGTGGTGTCCCCAAGGGCTCGGTTTTGGGGCCACTCCTGTTTAACATCTTTATTGATGATCTAGATGAAGGGATCGAGTGCACCCTCAGTAAGTTTGCAGATGACACCAAGTTGGGTGGGAGTGTTGATCTGCTCGAGGGTAGGGAGGCTCTGCAGAGAGACCTGGACAGGCTGGAGCGATGGGCTAAGGCCAACTGTAGGAGTTACAATAAGGCCAAATGCCGGGTGCTGCACTTGGGCCACAACAACCCCCAGCAGTGCTACAGGCTTGGGGAGGAGTGGCTGGAGAGCTGCCAGTCAGAGAGGGACCTGGGGGTGTTGATTGACAGCCGGATGAATGTGAGCCAGCAGTGTGCCCAGGTGGCCAAGAAGGCCAATGGCATCCTGGCTTGTATCAGAAATAGCGTGGCCAGCAGGGACAGGGAAGGGATCTTACCCCTGTACTCAGCACTGGTGAGGCCGCACCTCGATTACTGTGTTCAGTTTTGGGCCCCTCACTACAAAAAGGACATTGAATTACTCGAGCGTGTCCAGAGAAGGGCAACGAAGCTGGTGAAGGGTCTGGAGCACATGTCGTACGAGGAGCGGCTGAGGGAACTGGTGTTGTTTAGTCTGGAGAAGAGGAGGCTGAGGGGAGACCTCATCGCCCTCTACAACTACCTGAAAGGAGGTTGCAGAGAGCTGGGGATGAGTCTCTTTAACGAAGTAACAAGTGATAGGACAAGAGGGAATGGCCTCAAGTTGCACCAGGGAAGGTTTAGACTGGATATTAGGAACTATTTCTTTACAGAATGGGTTGTTAGGCGTTGGAATGGGCTGCCCAGGGAGGTGGTGGAGTCCCCATCCCTGGAGGTGTTTAAGAGTAGGGTCGACATAGCGCTTAAGGGTATGGTGTATTTGAGAACTGTCAGTGCTAGGTTAATGGTTGGACTAGATGATCTTCAAGGTCTTTTCCAACCTAGACGATTCTGTGATTCTGTGTATTGTCCATCTAGGGATGCTGGGCTGGAACAATAGAAAAATACAAATAGAAGAAGACAAGTAGTGGACCATGCCCCAGGTTGGGGGAAACATAAAGCCGTTCATTTCGTCATCCTAATCATTAAGAATTGTAAGTTGAGGACAAGAAAATATACATTCGATCTGTGGATTTTCTTTGTACACAATAATATAGGAAAAGCTACATTTAAGCAAGCTGTTTTCCCTCCTTGCTTGCTTTCTACATAAGCACTCCAATTAACTGAAGTGGACATCCCCATGTGTCAACTTCACAGTATATTTTTTCCTGACAAAGCGAGTTTCTTTATGTAATTAATTAAAACTCTTTTCTGATATATAAACAAGGGCATTAGCTGTGTTTAAAACTGGTAGTTTAATTATATATTTTAAAAGCGCTAATTTGTATTTGGGTATTAAACCTGACTGCTAGATGCAGTGTAAATTACTCATGTATATCAAAAGCTTCCTGGAAGCCTCTGCGGTTCTCCAAGGCCAGGTCTGATGGTCTTTTCTCCTCAAATTGAGGGCCTTGCTGGCTAATTAGTTTTGCTGTTCCTTGACAGGGGTTTAATTTTCATTTTGACATTCTTAACTGATCTTCCACCTCTACCATTATTATCTTATGTTAGGATCTTTATTTCTTCTGAAATTTATTTCTGGATTTCATATCACTTGGAATGCACGTTCTTGAAGTTCCCCGTTTAACACTGCATGGGAAATGCATGTATGGGGCATATTTCTTCTCCATAGACCATGCGATTTAGCAGCCAGCACCTGTTCAGGTATCTGTTTTGTCCTGGGTTTGTCCTGAAATGCGTAAGAATTTCTCCTTTTGCAATTCTTTAAAGTGAAGCCCAGGTATTTCCTCTCCTGTGCTTCAGCTCTTATACAATGAAGCAGATTGTATCATGGATTTAAGGACCTGAGTGAGGCTTGAGGTGAAGATGTTTAGAGGACAAATTGGAAAAAAGGAAGGGGGATGAGAGAAGGGGGAAGAGAGAGAGAAGGGGGAAGAGAGAGAGAAGGGGGAAGAGAGAGAGAAGGGGGAAGAGAGAGAGAAGGGGGAAGAGAGAGAGAAGGGGAAGAAAGAGAGAAGGGGAAGAAAGAGAGAAGGGGAAGAAAGAGAGAAGGGGAAGAAAGAGAGAAGGGGAAGAAAGAGAGAAGGGGAAGAAAGAAGTGGGAAGAGAGAAGGGAAAATGGAAAGGAAATGGGAACGGAAATGGAAAAGTAAGGGAAGAGGGAAGAGGGAAAGCAAGGGAAGGGAAGGCAATGGAAATGGGAAGAAAATGGGAAGGGACAAAAGAAGGGAAGGTGAAAATAACCATCTCAAGTGCTTGTAGAAAGAGTCTAAATGAATAAAAAAGACTCCATATATACACTGGACTCTTCAGGCTAGTTTTGAGAACTGTGAAGGTCCAGGTCTCATCCCTGTGCCCCTTTGAGACTGGTCTAGCAGCTGTTTTTATAATAATGACTCCAGAAGTGCTCCTTTGTCGAATCCTGAAACTGCATGTGGTGATACTCTGCCCCTGCCCCAAAGAACTTGTGGTCTTAATTGGTAAGGCAGGTGAAGGAAGTACAGTATTCCTACTATTGCTTTTTGAAGGCAGTCAGGAAGTTAAAGGAAGTCTTACACTTTTATTCAAATCAATTACTATGCACCTTGCTTCCTTGCGCATACCTAAACTCCCCAGTTCTATCCCCTTTCTTTTATTAAGGAAAACTTTCCCCTTGGAAGAGCATATGAAGCACTAATTAGCTTTCGAGGTTGGTTAAGTGCCAAGCTTCTGCCAAAAATGATCACATGTCACTTCTTAAAAACAGTTTAACAATGATCAAACTACTTTAGTCCAGCTATTAAACACATTTTAAACAGCTTTTTAAAAGTTATAAATAACTTAAAGCCAGCCAAGTAAATGCAGAAAATGGGAGCAGAAATCAGAATAAGGCCATTGTCTTTCACATATCACAGTGGAAGAATGAAGCTGCAACTGTTTAAATTCACATCCTAAATTCAAGCATGACAGGCTTCTTTAGCTTCACTGTTCTCTAGTAACTTTAAATAGGTTAACTTTTTTGATTAAGTTATATTTAAAACAGCCATTTAATTTTATTTTTTTACCAAGCTTATTTCATTAAAACACAAAAAAATAGAGGAAGACCAAACTGATAAATACCAATTGGCTGTTCCAATTTTAAAAATTTTGTTACCAATTCCTGTTCAACAGCAAGACGTTTTTAGCCCCATTCAGGTAATATAAAATGGTGCCTATGCTCACATATGATTAAAAACCAGTATTGCTGCTATTACCTTTACAGTGTTGGTTTTATACCAATGAATCCTCCTTCACAGTAAATACACATACTGTCTACAGTGTGACATAGAAATGCCACACTTGCAGGAGTGAACCACAGTCCCAGACCAGCTCTGAAATCTTTTGATGTGCCTAGAGTAATCATTTTCCAGTATCAGTCTCTAACTTACATTTTTTTGAGAAGTTGTACATTTCTGGCTTCTTGTTAACATGACATTTTAGTAACGGGTACCATTTCATTAGTCATGGGTATAATTAGCTACAGCTGGGGTTATCTGAAGACATAGAGTAAGCCTTGCACCTGAGATAGCCTGAAAGTTAGAAGCATAGAATAGTTTGGGTTGGAAGGGACCTTTAAAGGCCATCTAGTTCCAACTCCCCTGCAATGAGCAGGGATATCTTCAACTAGATCAGGTTGCTCAGAGCCCCGTCCAACCTGACCTTGAATGTTTCCAGGGATGGGGCATCTACCACCTCTCTGGGGCAACCTGTGCCAGTGTTTCACCACCCTCATTGTAAAATTTTCTTCCTTATACCTAATCTAAATCTCCCCTCTTTCAGTTTAAAACCGTTACCCCTCTTCCTATCCCTACACTCCCTGATAAAGGGGCCCTCCTCAACTTTCCTGTAGGCCCCCTTTAAATACTGGAAGGCCGCTATAAGGTCTCCCTGGAGCTTCTCTTCTCCAGGATGAACAACCCCAACTCTCTCAGCCTTTCTTCACAAGAGGTGTTCAATCCCTCTGATCATTTTTGTGGCCTCCTATGGACCCACTCCAACACGTCCGTGTCTTTCCTGTGCTGTGGGCCCCAGAGCTGGATGCAGTACTCCAGGTGGGGTCTCACGAGAGCAGAGTAGGGGGGACAATCACCTCCCTTGACCTACTGGCCACCCTTCTTTAGATGTAGCCCAGGATATGGTCGGCTTTCTGGGCTGCGAGTGCACATTGCTAGGTTATGTCCAGCTTTTCATCCACCAGTGCCCCCAAGTCCTTCTCAACAGGGCCCCTCTTAATCCACTGATCCCTCAGACTGTACTGATACTGGGGGTTGCCCCAACCCAGGTGCAGGACCTTGCACTTGGCATTGTTGAACCTCATGATGTTCACATGGGTCCGCTTCTCGAGCTTGTAAAACACAAACTATTTATTGCATTTGCAGAAAGGATGCTTAGAGAAGATGGAAATGGGTGCAGCATGATGAGCTCTGTGTTTGAGAGACACAGGCTCAGTGGGTCAGCCACTAACTTGTGCTGACAAAGTACCTGGCTTGGCAAAATGTTGATCCCTTTTGCTAGTGGTGGTAAAACCAATTCACTGCAGTGAGACCAAGATTAAATGATTGAAGCCACAGGATTTTCCTGACTACTATCCTCCTGCATGTTGGCATATGTGAATTTAATGGAGCTATACCAATTAACACTGATAGGCCCATAACAAGTTTAAAAGCAAACAAAAGGTGTCTGATAGAAGACACAGCTTGAAGCAGTATTATATTATGATTTGGTTTCTCCTTTTTTAAAATCATTCTGCTGATAGATTTTTATATGCTCTTTGATTTGCTGCGCTGTTAAATTTCCTATTTCCAAAACTAAATGATTTCTCTAGTTACTGCTATATAAAACAAACAAGAGGGTTTTCCTCCTGTACCTGTTATTATAAAAATTATTTTTGTCTCAAGGAAGCTTCCAATGCCTTCTTCTGCATTGTAATTATCATAATTATAGAGCAGTGACATTTGCATGAAGTAGCAATTGCATCAGGAATACCTAACTATTCACCCCACCCACGGAAATGATGAAATGAAATAAAACCGAGTTGTTCTCCTGATTTGAAGTCATAACACAATTAAAATGACTGGCAATTATTATGGTGTAATTGAGAACAGGTGGGTAGCAAATGCAGGACTCCTGTGCCAAAAGGACTGGATGTACTTACCCATGCTTAGGTCCAGGTAAGTCACTGGGACACAGTGGAGACGGATTTGGCATAGAGGCTGCCAGAGGGACCTCCGTCTATCTTCAAACCTCCTGCCATCCTGGAGGGAAGCAACACCACCCCAGACCTTCTAAACTCTTATTCACATACGCAGTAATTCTGTGTGTCCCCAGATGCTCCCAGGTCCTTCATATTCTGGTGCTAGAGGTTTAACACACGCTCTCAGCTGTGGTAAGGATCAACTCCCCCGTCAGCTCATGGCTTACTCTATCAGGCACCAGTACACAGGCATGCAAACACTGCACTAATAACTCTATCAAGAGCACTTTTATGGAAATGCACTTCTATTAACAATGTCATTGACATAATAACAGCTGCAGAGCCTTCTGCAAACATTGGAGGAAAATGACAATTCACTATTTATCCTATTCTTTCTCCCTGATCTTTTTTCTCCCCCCAGGATTGATTGGTTGTCAACCACTTCGTGAACATCAGCTGGGTTTATTTTAGTGACCAAATAGTTTTTCACTAATCCTTAAAACCTACCATGTGTGAATTCATGTGGGTCTCCATAAGGTCTTCAGGCTTTTAAGCTAAAATAGAGGATTCTGCCTCACCTGGACATGACCAGATTGCTCTGGGACATCACTTGATGGTTTTACAAAAGGTAGAATTTTTCCCTGGAGAAAAAGGATGGCAATCATTCAGTTTTGCTCTGTTTCCTTCCAAGTCATGCAGCCAGCCTTCTTCCTGGTGTATTATTAAATAATTTATTGCCACAAGTAAAGGCAAGTAGCAGGAAGGGAAATTTTAACTCAGTTGTAGGAACAGAGTTGTAAGAGACTATTTCAGTGGGGGAGGGGAAAATGCTTTTTATCCATGCCCTGGGCATGGATTATTGAAAAAATTGGTCAAAATCAGACTCATTTGAGAAACATCAGTTTGCAAATTCTACACTGCCAGCTCAGGTCTGACAGAACCATGGGTGATGTTCAGCTCTGCCCTGACTCTGCTGTGCCTCCCTCTAAGCTGTCTGCTACCTCCTCGCCCTGTGCATAGGCTGTGGGCAAGAGGACTGAGCACCAGCAATGCTTTGTGGTTGGGCCAGGAAGGCTTCAGCACCCTGGCAAAAGCAGACACTTGGGACCTGAATTTGCATCACACAGGGAGGCTGTGCCTCCTTCAAACTTTTAGGCTCTTCAAACAGCCCTTCACTTGGGCTTACAACTGCAAATGATATCAATCCTCAGCCAGAAACGGGCAGAGAAAAATTATCTTTTTCTTTTAAGATTACATAAAAGTAATCTTTTTACCTTCTGCATTTAGCATAGTAAAGGCTGCAGATGAGAACATTTTTACAAAAGACGCTTTCCAGCACTGTGAACTCGGCTTCAGAGCTCACTTGGCACTTGATGTCTGCATGTGATTTGCAACTTCAGATGCACTTAAAAAGGAATGAGATTTAAAATAATTGGTACAGAAGCATTTTTTTCTCTACTGAGATGTTCTCTCTTGGCAGCTGAGCCAGTCACCTGGAGCACACCTACATGAGAAGACACTCAAAAACTGTTGCTTTATCTGTTTTACCAAGCACATGTGCAGCAATGTGGCCATTCCCAGCCAAGCAAGTTCTTCCTTTTTCCACATTCACATGATACTTTCTGCATTCAGAAAATATTTAGCTCATAGTCTGTTCTGAATATCCTAGAAGGTCAAATCATGAAATATTTGTGTGCATCTTGAAAGTGCTGATGTACTGCACTGATTTAGACCAGTCCAACCCTACTGACGTCTCAGGAAAGAAACTAATTTTTGTCGTTGGGGCTTCATCTTGTCATTAAGGCAATATTTTGCTGCCTTGCGATCTGTCAGCTGAGCAAAGAGAAATACTTGGTGCATAGTCCCTGCCAAATAATTCCCCAGATCACTGATGGATCCCGTTCCCTGATTCTCTACACCATGTGACTGGCATTTCAGTCCAAGGCTCTCCTTTTGGGTGAGTTTCTACATTCCCTAATACCACATGAGACAAAGCCAGGGACAGCTTGGGGGCAGTTCACAATGACTGAGCCCACGCATGATCTTCCCATACTGTCCTAGCAGGCCTTGTAGTTTCATGCACCCCAAATCTCTATCAGGCTGTGCCTTACTCCATGTACCACATGCTCTTAGTGTCATGGCATGAAGCACTCCACTTTCCAAGCTCATGACAACACCCTCACATTTTTTCAAGTTCTTGGAATTAAAAAAGCCACAGAAAGGTCCTCTGCTCAGAGGAGACCCAGGGTGGATGCTCTGCTATGTGGATAGGGTTATCCACTGTATAAGTGGCTAGCCCTGAAGGCCAAGGATTGCTTCTTGAGCTGGTGTAGATAAAGTAGATGTTCAACGCCTATTGAACCAGATGCATTTGTCATTAAAATGAGAAATAAATGCTGAAAGGATGACCTAGACAGAGTACAAGGAATTAAATATTGCTTATTACCCCTAAGACTATTGATGGGTCAGGACCTCTGTGGGATTCTTTTAATAATTTTAATATTAATAAATTATGTTTGAGTTCATGCTACAGCTGAAATAAATGATATGCAGAAAGTAATGTATTTCTTACCAATTAATAGTGATGTACAATGTCAATAGTTGTTTAATGATGATTGTGTTGGGTTTGTGTGTGTGTGGTGGGAGTGGCTTGGTAGCAGGGGAGGGGGCTACAGCAGTGGCCCCTGTGAGAAGCTTCTTGAAGCTCCCCTGGCTCCAAGCAGGAGCCACCTCTGGCCAAGGCCAAGCCAACTAGTGATGGTGGCTGCACCTCTGTGATAACATATTTAAGAAGGGGAACCTGGGAGGAGGAGCTGGAGTTGTGAGGAGGAGTTGTGAGTGAGACATCTATGCAAACACCGAGGTCAGTGGAAGAAAGGAGGGGGGCAGGGAAGCCCAAAGCAGAGACTCCCCTGCAGCCCATGGTGAGAGGGCAGGCTGTGCCCCTGCAGGCCATGGAGGTCACCAGTGGAGCAGATGCCCACCTGCAGCCCGTGGAGAACTCCACACCAGAGCAGGTGGCTGCACCTGAAGAAGGCCGGGACTCTGTGGGAAGCCCCTGCTGGAGCAGTTCGGTGCTGGGGACACGGCAACAAGCAGGAAGGACCCACACTGGAGCAGTTTGGGAAGAGCTGCAGCATCATGGGAAAGACTCAAGTCGGAGAAAGTTAGTGGAGGACTGTCTCACACGTGAGAGGAACCCCACGATGGAGCAAGGGAAGAGTGTGAGGAGTCCTCCCCCTGAGGAGGAAGGAGCGGCAGAAACAACATATAACGAACTGACTGCAACCCCCATCCCCTGCCCCCCTGAGCCACTGGCGGGGAGGAGGTAGAGAAATCAGGAGCAAAGCTGACCCTGGGAAGAAGGCACGGGGGGGGGGGGAAGGTGTTTTTAAGATGTGGGTGTATTTCTCACTGTCCTATTCTGTTTGATTGTGAAAGTTACTAGTGATGGTGGTGGTGGTTAAATTGAATTTGTGTTCTTTTTTCTTCCTCTAACAAGTCTGTCTTTTCCCCATGACTGTAAGGGGTGAGTTATCCCTCCCTGTCCTTGTCTCAATCTCTGCGCCTTTTGTTTTATCTTTCCTTCCAATCACAGAGGCGAAAGGAGTGAGCGAGCGACTGTGGGGTGCTCAGTTGCCCTCTGGGCTCAAACCATGACAATGATGCTTCTTCCCTAGCTATTTAAAGCATGGTATCATTGTCCAGGATGTGCTGATAAGTGAGACACCCAGTTTACTCTGCAACCACTTAAAGTAGGATGCTTTTTAAAAAAAAGTGTATTGTGTGGCTTGGTGAAAAGAAGACAGAGGCTCAGTGCCGAGTAATTTCAAATGGCCTGCAAGAACTGTCACACTCAATGGACAATTGTGTAAAATACAGCTTGAAAGCTTATTCTCAGTTTATTTTATTCATAAGCATAACAATGGGAAAAGAAAACCAAGAAGAGAGAATAGCAGGAACCTGGACCAAGAGTAGAGTATAATGCAAAACCAAAATACTTAATTTTAACCCATAATTAAGACATGTAATTTAAAATTATACTATACACAGAATTTTTCTTTATAAAAAAGAGAAGCTGGAAAGAAGCAGTTTCTGAATCATGCTGGCTTTCATAAATCCAGTTGGTTGCTGAACGCTACGGGGAGCTTTCCAAGCACCTTGGAAGCATGAAGGGCCATTGTTGTTATTGCACAGCGCAAGCAAATCACAGCACCAAAGAGACATTGGGCCACTTAAGACTTTATCATCATCATCTGCAGTTCCAGAACCTGGAGTTAGAGACTGTATGAGATGATTAATCCTAAACCTGGAAATAACTGTGTTGTAACACATATGCTTGCCCAGTTCTTATTCTTCCTTCTTTATTTTCTTATGCATAGTTCTCTGTACAGAACTATGCCCTAGCACTGATATATGGATGTTATTATGTCAGATTGTATTTATATAGAAAATAGATTTCTAATCTCCACTGTTGCACAGAATAAAGCATGAAACAGTGGCTCCTACACTTCTAAACCCCAGAACACAAGAAAAATTTCATTACCTTTTAAATCTTACAAATAAGGCAGCCTCATGAAGTTTTAAAGCCAGATGCATGTGTTTAGTGCTTGAGGTAGTCAGTTCTTGACCTCTTAGTCCAGTTCCAGGCAATTCAGATTTTAAACTTATTTTTTAAGATATGTTTGCTCTGGAAATTACATTGAGTGTGTGGTGTGTATGTCATTCCCATTCCCATTAATTGAGACACAGCAGACCTCGAGACCTTGCTCTGCACAGAGGAAGGGACATCCCACAGGGTGGTGGTGATCTCAGTTTTGCTTTGGTACAGAAATAAAGCACATGAATAATAAGCCACATTTTCTCTCTGCACATGAAATGCTTGTGCTCTTGGGTCCACTGCACACAGTTGGCCAAGTATTCAGAAAAGTATAACAAATGAGTAGTTCCTAACAAAGAGGTGTTATGAAGAAGTTACTATCCCTTAAACAGTGACTTTTTGTATTCTTGTATGTCAGACATTTGGGACTTTGGTTAGGACTGTACTGAACAAGCAGGATGATGACTCCATGCAGCTCACAGTGGTGTATTCACACTGGTATGGCCCTGGATCTTCTCATTAGTACTCATTACTGGAAATAATTACTTTCCTGTGGGGTTTTGTGCTCAAGGATGTAATAAATCATGTAATGCCTACACTGTGGCTCACCCAAGGGGTATTTGCATTGCAGGAAACTCAGGTGCAAAGTTGCACACCCTGTGATGTGGTATGATGGCATGCAGTCTGCAAATCACATAATGACGGTGCTCAAGGACTTTTGGGGCAGGGAGGTCTGGTCCATACCATGCAACAGGGACTGGACTTCCTCAGGTGAAGAATATAAGTGAGGGAGCTGTCACAGGTCAGGACCAGGCCAGGGAGTGGGTAGCTCCAGGGTAGCAGAAGTCACCCATGGGGGCATATGTCACTCCTTGGGCCCATTTGCATAGAATTATTTAGGTTGGAAAAGACCTTTAAGATCATTGATTCCAACCGTAAACATAACACTGTCAAGTCCACCACTAAACCATATCCCTAAGTGACACATCTACAAGTCTTTTAAATACCTCCAGGGATGGTGACTCAACCACTTCCCTGGGAAGTCTGTTCCAATGCTTGATAACCTTTTCAGTGAAGACATTTTTCCTAATATCTAATCTAAAACTGCCCTGGTGCAACTTGAGGTGGTTTCTCCTTGTCCTATCACTTGTTACTTGGGAAAAGAGACCAACACCCATGAAGGCTTACATGGCCTCATCTGGCCCTTTTGGTGTTGGCTGTAATTCATCACTGTTACATTCTCCTCTGTTCTGTGCCTCTTTCAGGGAGTCCCATCTCTCAGTCCTTAAATCATGTCTGGAAGTGTTGCCCAGGCATGTCCTTATCTAGGCAGTGGGAAGCAGGAGGCTGGCAGAGCTCTCCAGGAGCTATGGTTTCAACCCTGTCAGGGAACCAGACAGGACCAGAGCTTGGGATAGGACACCATCACATGTGCCTGTGAGCAGTTAGCACATCCTAGGCATGGCCTGGACCTGTGGTCTTTATCTTGGTTCAGTTGTGAGCATGTACCATTGCTGAAGGGCACTGAAACCCAGACTCTGCCAGACAGTCTCAGGGACAGATAAATGTCTCCTCTATTTACAGGTATAGATGTTATAGATGTATCTTTAAAGACTTGGCTTTTCTGCTCTATACAAGCCACATTGTGTTGTAGAGTGGTTGCCTAATCTGCTGAGACACTTAATGGTCACAAGTCCTGCTGCTGATGCAAATTTCTATACCTACAGCCATTTTGATCAACATTTGTGAAACATCAGTTAAATTACACATATCCTGGTTTTTTTGGCCTGTACCTAACTCTAACTGCCCTAGCTTGTCCTTACCAACTGGCAACTGTCTCTGTAGTCAGCTTTGCATCAAAGAGGTATCAAGTCACCTGCACAGATCCCTTCTTCCAAGGAATTTAACTGATATATACATCTACTGCTGAAAGTATAGCAACTTCATGACAATGTTTTTCCCAACATCCAACTATCACCCAAGTGTATCTCCGTAATTCACAGTGTCTAATCCCTACTGATGTCCTGTCACTCCCTGATCTGGAGGTGAAAGACACAGAGATCACTAGCTTAGTACCAAACTCTCTTCTGCCTAATATGTCGTGTCAAAGAAATCCCCACAGGGTATTGCCTCTGCTCAATACTAATGATAAACACCATGGATTTATGGCTGTATAGTACTGTTTCCAAAAGGAATTTAGGAACATTTTGTTGATTTTACTGTGTAACTACTCACTTGTGATCATACAGTGATCATTTCATCTGTTAGCAGAGCGCATCCATTTCTGGGAGAGAATACAGCAGCTCACATTATGTACAACAAAGTAATTTTAGATAGGAAATAGACTGTACCCAATTGAAATTATAAAGATATTTAGTCAGGAAGAATGTAATTACCTAAGATGGAATTTGGCCAGGAGATGAAAGCTAATCTTATTTTACCCAGTGGCTACTTAACCTCATACATTTATAGAGAGATATATAAAGAGACACGAAACATTTATGAAAAATAGCATAATATTCCCTCCCCAATTTACTCTTTGATATAAGGATTTGCTTTTTTTTTTACTTTGCCATGTTGCTTTGTAAGGTAAGATCAGGAAACCTGCAAGTATAAAATACGTAGTGGATACACCATCAAAGACTGTGGAGGCTGAAGAAAGAGCAAAATGCAGGAGACAGTGCAGAACTGTGATGCAGTCTGGTGGACCTATCAATCACTGAATTCTCTGCTAGAAAAAAAGTTACAGCTCTTCCCTCTTTCCTCAAGGAAATTTTTCTGCACCTCCTGACCCCTTGAATTTTCATAGGCACGTTCCCAAGGCAGTTGAGTTTACCAGCCTACAACTACTCACCTATGTACAAGGTACCACTTGACAAGGAACGGGACTCCTCTTCTCACCACAGACATGGACATCTTTCTGTTAAAGCCGCTAAGGTGCTAGACCAGCTTTGCTCACACCAAACCTTCTTTTACTTCCTTTGCAATTAAAACATTGCTTTCCACAGCACTTTCCCAAACGGTTTAGGACTTCTTTGAAATTTTGCTCCCCTCTAAGCACTGAGTCCCTCAGTTTCCTTACAAGGTGGGACAACAATATGTACCTTGTTGTTAAAACACAGTTCTAGATTTTACCCTTTTATTTTTAAAGTTTTGCTACAGTACAACTTCAACTGAGTATTCAGAAAAGAAGTTCCTTTTGTAATTGTGAAATAAATTTGCATAGCAAAACTCTCAGATATAAGCAACTTTATTTATTTCACCATTCCTGACTTCACAGCAGCCAGAATTAGGGTGAAGAAAAGGACTAGACATCACACAAAAACATTTCCAGCCATGGCTTATACCAGCTGTCTTCTACTGTTGCATGGAAAAGCAGAAGTACTGAGGGATACAGAGACATCCCAAAATTTGAATAACAAATTAATTTTTCCTCAGATACTTATGGTTACAATAAAGAATAGCGAAAAAATATGCAAGTGTTATATGGCGTTACCTAAGGCAACTGAGTGACTAAGATGCTTATTGTTATTTTAAGTAATCAAAAGTAGCTGCAGTCTTAAAAGAGTGGCAGATCAACCCTATTTAGGCATACTTTTTAAAATGGGTGTCCATCAGCTGTTTTTTTGTAGGAGGAATCAATTAGTAGAACCAAATTGTAGCACTGAATAGTACATCAGCAAAAATAGATGAAGCGATCACAGCATCAGCAACTGTCATGTTCTCCCTGGAGAAACAAAGGCAGTTTTTAGCATCTTCATGGGCTGCAAGGGACAGCAGGGAAAGGAGTGATAAATGTGGTTTTGTATTTGTCTTCTAGTCTTTTGGTACTAGCATAGCAGAACTGAAATCTGATGGCAAATTGTACATGCACCACTGGTTTTCTTGCTGATTACTGAGTATTGCTGTTTTAAAGTTTTCTGCAGTGCAGTCAGAGAATTGTCAAAGAGTTTTGATTACACAGTAAGCTATATACTTATCATGTCAGTAATAAAACCCTGATTAATTAGGGGAATTTCTGAGGGACACCAACTCTTTCAGTTGGAGACGTGAATTTATGAAGATTGAAGTGATCTGTCAGAGCATCTCACTGTAGTTTTCAGTCTGGTGGTAGGAGCCTGTTCCACTTCCACAATTATCTCCTCTTTGTTGGGAGCAGATGAATAGGAAGAATTTCCCAGCATTAGGCTCCATTATGACACAAGGCTTTGAAGAGATTAGGAAAAACTAATCTAGACCATCCCACTCCCAGGACAAAATCAAATGCTCTGTTATTTTTCTCTACTCCTTTATGTGACACAGTTTTAAACCCTAGAGATAATAGAATTTCTTGACTTCACCTCTTTGATTGTACTTTTGAGTGTAACTTTCCATAGTCTCCCCCAAACCCAGCCTAAAATCTCACTCCTGATGCCCCCTCCCCTCCTGACTTCCTACCAATAGCCTCCGCAGGTTTGAGCACTACTACTACTGCATGGTACAGGAGACTTTCACAAAGGCTGAAGAGTATGGCAGCTCAGGAGCAATCTCATGCACCCAAATACTGACTGCTGCCCCAGCGAGTGGAGCACACAGCTATACCAGAAATGGCTTTTGACCTCCGATAAGCTTTGTGGGAGGACCACACTTAAAATGCCAGTTACTGGACATGCAGAAAGAACTATAGATGTGTGAGGTAATAACATGCCCTCATATCTGCATGCTATTTATTTTAACCTAGGCATCTTTTCTGTGTTACATTCAGCCAGAGGTGAGGAGTAAAGCAGTGACAGAACAGACCATGTCCTCTAAGCATCTTACTGGGCATGGCAAATGTAGTCAGGGTGAAATTTTCTCTTATATGCCACTCAATCTTATTGAAGACCTGTTGAGAGTAGGTGAATCAGTGAATGTGAAATGTAAATTTTAATTTGTTAATTAATCAAAGTATCAACTTGTGATTTCCCATGCTATGTATTAAGGTATTAGTCTTTGATATGCAAAGGTGCTGTTGAAGTGTAAAGCCATTGTTGGGTAGACCTATAAAGACTTAAGTCTTGTTAATAATAATGATTATAACATAAACTTGGCCCTTTTTGCTGAGAAGGTTCACATGGGCTATAACTTCCTTTTGCAGCATGCAGTTTGGAAACCATTTATTATACAACTATCTGTGTTATAACAGGGGAAAGGCAGGCTTTTACTAGCTCTTGCTAGATACCTAGACATAACAGGTAATGAGACACACTGGAGGACAGTGGTATGTCTGATTAAATCATACTCTCATCATAGGTCTCTGGATTTAGGGCAACCTTCCACAAATGATTATGAGGTGAGCTGCTGGTATGGGCACAGCAGAAAGTTGCCAGAAGCTAAGCTTGATGTAAATGTACCCCAAGTTACCTGTTCAGCAATGCGTATCTGTATGGGCTCTTCCCCATGGTAATGTGAACTAGATTAACTTTATTTTATTGAAGGATAAATGATCTCACATTTATTGTTAGACAAGAACAAGGGCAACTACTGAAAAAAATTTATGTCTGCCCAATTGTGTACATCCATCATATTTCCACTGGTTGACAGTAATCTGTTTTATTAAAAGCTGATGATAATAGGCTAATGCAAAGATACACTTCTCTAAATGTTTATCTTCATACCGAAAATGCTGCGATGCTAGTACAGACAGCAAAAGATAATGGAATATTTGTAATGTGTTTGTTTAGCTAGCTCAAACAAAATTGATAAGGCAAACTTGTGCCAGCAAGATGGCTTTGTTTTGATAAATTATCCACAGAAGCCTTGTTCTCTAAAGGTTGGCTGATCAGTCAAGGCTCTCTGCATTATTTTATAATGTCTGCTGAGCATAGATATATGCACAGTCACATATGAGCTACCTCGATGGCCAAAGCATTCTTGCTCTTTGACGTTACTGCTTTTCGCACACTCTTTCCCCAAATTCTCCCAAACAATTTAGAACAATAATTCCTCTAACACCAGTCTTCTTCATTACCAGCTCTGCATTTTGTAATTATTTTAATATCAGTTCACATCAATACAAATGAGGGCCAGATCTTTTTGCCCAAGGTCTGTTCAAAGAAAAAGCCTATCATTTATGAGACTCATTGTTCCTCCTGGCAAGGGAGGTCCAGACAGAGACCTTTGCTGGGCTCTGCAGAGGCCTGGGATATGTAACCACTTGAGAGATGAATTCAGAGCTGGCAGGGTAGTGTAGAGGGCCATATTCATAGCACTTTACAAGTAAAAAGTGTAAGTGGTATGACTACAATGGTGAATGTTAAGAAACCGAGAGGATCTGCTCTGAGGCTTCAGTTCCTGGATCCCTGCAGATGCAATGGGAAGAAAGGGTTGTGAACCCTAAATCAGGCTGTTGCAGGCTCTGGGACAGACTGAGCCATCCATGCTCTCTTGAGCTCAGACACTGTAGTGGTCACAGTGCCTCAGATTGACACTTGCAGATGGAAAGGTGTCTGCATTCAGGCCAAAGTCTCCTAGAATAGCTCTCATATTCTTTTTTCTGTTTGCTTAAATCCTATTTGTGACCCAGGAACCTGAGCTTTGCTGGCATGAATGGGCTGTGCTAATATATTTATAACTCAGGAAAGAAAGTTTGAAGTGTCCATGTGTGGAAGTTTGCATGAAGGTAACCCCCCAAAATCTTGGAAGGCAATAGACAAATAATAGCCCTAACCATTTTTTATTCTTGAAACAAGACAACAGTCAGGAGGAAAAGCTGATGCCTTGAGGACTACAAATGGCAAGCAGATGCGGTGCTTCACTAATTGTCAACAGGTTCAACCTTTTCTGCTAAACTCCTAAGTGCCAGTAAAGTCTTTGTAACCCAGACACCATAGGAAATATGTTTCTGCATAACAAACAATTGGGAAAATTTATCCAAATTTAATTATGAGTCTCCAGCTGAGCTCTTGTTTTTGACTACTGTTTTATCACGCACAGCTCAGTGGATATATAAATAGGATGTGGTAAAACGGTATATTCATTTAGAGCCTGCACCATTCAGGTCTGAGTATTTTATCCTATTGAGTAGGTTCTATGCTGTGATTTGTATTTGCAAGACTGGCCCAGAAATATCTAAGTCATAGCATGTAAAGTCATAGCTTTACAGCTACTGTAGGTTTACATCTCTTAGATCTCTTATAAGAGTCTCCAAAGTGAAGAAATTAAATGTATACTCTTATTAACATTGGTAACTGTATGTACAAAATTTGGAAATACAAATGCAGGTACAGTACATGCAAGGTACAAACAGGTTGAAAAATAACTATAGCTAATGTCAATCCTATTGTGGATTCCCAGCTCCTTTGAAGTATCTCCCCATGACTCTCATTTATAGCCAGCCTCGCACCTTCCCCTCCTATAAGCAGCCTCTTTGCAACAAGGGAAAGGTACAAATCTCAGAGGATAAATAAAAAACCCAATAACCTTGTGACTTCAGTTATCTGAAATATATTATAGCAAATTCATTTTGTGTGTTATCAATGTTATGTTCTGGATGCTACAATTGCTTGTCCTGTAGTAAAAGTGTTCTGCAGGAATGGCAGGGATTTTTCAAGAATGGAAACACTGGGCTTTTTGGCAGGTGAGACAGTTTTAGAGGACTAAACTTTCCCTAAACGAGGTAAACTATTTGTTGTTTGAGCTGAGCTGAGCTGGGAAGCTCACAACACAGATGACATGTTGTTTTTTTCAGTCTTGCTGGGCAATGCTCTGTGCATTTACTGCATAGAATCCCGCTACAAGGTGCTGCAGAGTCAGCCAGTGACCCATCCTCATCCAAGTTCTGCCAATCACAGATATTTGTGTGTGACAGGTGAACTTGTTAACCTTAGGTTAACAACCTTAACTTGTTAACATCTTACATTTCTGGTCTAATAAGCACTAAAATGATTAAAAGTAAAAAAATTTTTTCCCCTTCAGGAAACTAATTTATAACCAGTAGATATTTTTCAGACTTTCATTACTGTGACTTCCCCACAGAAAGATCTCAAGGCCAAAATAATGTATAAATTCTTATATGAAAAACTCTCACTATTGCCTTAAAGGAAAAACAATGGAAAACAGACTGTGACTTCTCATTTCTAAAATCTAAACATTTCTTAAACACAAATAGGGTTTTAAAGCTTGGGATTTAAGGCTGTTCCCTGCAACAATCTCAAATACTGCCAGTGTATACAGTGGAAATATCCCAGACTTGCTCTGCTCACGATCAGACTCTCACCTATGATAGCTCCCACTTCTTTAAGCCTCTATTAGGTTTTCAAAAATGGCTTGGACTTCAGAAATAACTATTTGCAACCAGTTCATCCCTCAGTTTCCCCTGAGGAAATGCTGAAATGTGTTCATGTGGAAACTCAGCTGTGTTTTGTTAACTTGTGAATTTTGTACAAGCAGGTACTGGAATTTATGTTGCCTGTGTAAGCTAGAGAAGTTATGCACATCCTGCAATTTGCAGGATTGGATCCTTAAAATGCATTCTTTTCCATACTTGTCATCTAGAGAAAAGCAGTACTGCAAGCAACCTGAGATTTTCCTGAGCATTTTAGATCAAAACCAGGGAAGAGAAAGATATTAAAATAAGTAACTGATTGTATATTTATTTTATAATTGGACTTTAATTTCATTTTTTTTCAAAACCAAATATTTATTTGTAACAAATTCATAGCAATGACAATTTAAGTTTACCAGCATTCAAAAAAAAAAAAAAAAAAGAAAAAAAGAGGAAGTTGGAAAAGACTCACTACTTGTTTGAGTACAGAGTACGGGAAATTATTTAGCCAAACTTTCCCTCCCACCTATGGAGTCAGGTCCCCCTGAATGCCTGCACATTTGTTGGCTGTGGGTGAAGTGTGGGATAACTCTGCTTCCAACACCGATACATGGGGACAAACCTTGGACTGCAAGAGTTTAGCAGCCTGCTTACTGCACTCCAAATTTATGGAGGGCTCTTGGGACACTGGGAGGTGTAAAGGGAAACAGGGTCAGATTTTGGGTACTATTCACAGGCTCTTTCTGACACCAGCTCATACAAGGGAAGGTACTTGGGTACTTCCCTGCTTTGCATCAGAAACATCAGTTGGAAGCATTGTACTTCTTTGTATCCACTTGATTACAACTTGGGGTAGTGTTTTCCCAATTTTCTCTATGGTCCTTGCAGATTTTTCAATGTGCCAAACAACTCATATACTTGTTGAAGGGTAAATATGGGAAGCAATTTAGTGCCCCTGCCAGCACTCAGAGACATTCGTCTCTCAGTGAGAGGATGTTTTCGTAAACTTTAGACTTTGACACAGCTACTTATTCCCTTAACATTTAAAACACCTTTAGGTTGTGGTGAGGTTTTTTTTAAACTGGTCCCTCAATGGAGAATTTGTCAAATAGGTTGGTGGCTCCTTGCCCAGACCACAGTGTGGGGGTCCCGAGGCTCAGTCTGGGCTCAAGGGTCAAAGGCAGCAGAGCAGAGGTCTTGACCCACTGTGGCAATGAAGTACCAGATTTAACATCATGCATGTCTCTGGGAGTTTGAGTAATTAAGACTACAAAACGAATATAGGGAACAAAGGTCTAAAATAGCTTAAAAAATTGTTCAGAATAAAGCCAAAAGCTTTATAAACAAATTAATGAAAACCCATGTAAAGCCACTGTACAGAACCCATCTTTACCCTCTTCCTCCCCCCAAGAACAGGCTGGGGAAAACTTCCTTACAGCTGTGGCAGACACTTATAGAGATTCAATTCCATCCGTTGCATCCCCTTAAACTCATTCCTTAATTATCTTCACCAAATTTCCTAAAGATTGTTGGCATTGGTTCACTAATCTCATGAAACTGTGCTCTTCTATATCAATAGAGTATTTGCTTTTGTCTCTTTGCACCTGAGGCTGTATTTACAAAGCATCATGAAATTTCCAGGTAAATATGTCTCTTTTGGGTGCAATTTCAAATACCAAGCATGCAGGATAGATGAAATTCTAATATAAAAGCAAATGACTGAGAAAGAACTACTAGCATTGAGGATTATTTTAAACCATGTATTTAGTCAGATTAATTAGTCAGGATTAGTTTCTACTGCAAATTTATGCAGCGCCTCAATCATTGAACTTCACTGATAATTACTTACTTGCATCCTCATAAAAAGAGGAGATAAATGGTAGTTGATGAAAGGGTCCAATTTATTGTCCCCGCAGAAATAAAAACAAACTTATTGCTCTTATATGGAATGTTCACAGAGAATTTCTATTTTCTTACTTTGAAAACAATATTGTTATTAACTGAAAGTGATTATTTAATAAAAAATAACAGGTAAAATGTTCTCTCATACTGGGATCAAACTACTCATTATTGCTTTGATATACTTTTTTAATAGAATGAAAAGGACTTGTTCTTTTTAGGATGACATTGAAGTAGGCTTTACAGAATAGGTAGAAGGGAAATCCTGATAAGTTCTCTCCTTCCTTCCTTCCTTTCTTCCTTCCTTCCTTCCTGGTTGATAGCCTACTGTAGTTAACGGGAATACTTTATTGACTTATCTGGATTCAGGACTGGACCCTAGATCATCTGCAAAGAAATAAAAATCACTGAAGGACCTGTTTTTAAACTGAGAGCCCCCAGGATGACGCAGTTGTCTCTGTGCACTTCTCCTTAAGTGTTTTCTTGTGGATTGTAAGTTTTCTGGCATGAATATTGTTTGTTTACACATACAGTAGTAATGCAATAGATGTTCAACTCAGTTTGTCTCCAGGCATTTCCATCTTTCATCTGTTATTGAATAATGTAGTTGGCCAGCCATGTCGATTTAATGATTGCAAGAGGGAAGGACTCCATTAGGTTTATTTTCTATACAGCTCCATAGAAAATAAGATTCATTATTTCTATTAATGACAGAATAAATGATTTAAATTGACAAATCCCCCATCCTAATTCTCTGTACAAATCAGGGTAAACAAGCCATATCTAAATTTCCAGCTACTTATTACAATTTATATTAACCTACTTCAATACATTGATGGATTACACAGTTAGTGGTATCTGTTTTGAAACACATTTCTGAATTCACAAAGCAGTTGCTGCTGCTTAAAGTACTGGGCATGTTTAGCTTCAGCTGTCTGGAAAGCAAGTTTAGAGGTTTTGTACGTACATCATGTTAGGGGAACATTGTAAGTGCCTATAAGTTACAAGATGAAAGCTGGAAAATACAGTTTAACTAAAACCTCAGTTAAATTCAATATTTATGGACCATGTATACTAGGGTAATAACAGATATCTAAGAACACTATTTACAGAAAATAATTAAACTTCCACACTAACAAAGCAATTCTGTTCTCACACTGTTTGCAGCACATGTGCAATAGTGCTGCTCAATCTAACTAGATTCTTCTGATTAGCAAGGGAGACTAATATTTGTCTTTGCCTCTTGCTAAAGTCCTTACCTCCAGCCATTTTAAGCCCTTTACCTAGCTATTTGGCCATGCTCTCTCTTCAATACAGAGAACAAGCCATCTCAGTTCTCTCCGGTCTCTTAGGATGGCTGAGGTGCCTGGAGATGCTTGTTAAGGGCCAACCTGCAGCTTTTAAAATAACCAAAGGGAAGGAGAGAAATCTCAGTTCTACTGCATGTTTCCCAGATGCCCTCTACTTGCAGAGCCTGCTGGATGTTGATTATGAATCTCTATGAAATCATAAACTCAATGCACATTTCGGGCAATGGGAGAACATTTCTGCACATTTCTTTGGAAAGTCATTTACCATTTGCATGCAGGAGATCCCAGGAGCTGTGACTGGCTGTGTCCATGACACAAGGCATTACACAGATGCACAGTGAAAAAAAGAAGCCTTTAGTCTTTCCTCCAGAGAATTACATTTCACGTTCAGCAGCACCAGTGGAAAACAAACAAAGTGGGAGGTGAGAGAGGCAACTCCTACAGGCATGTTTTGTGTAGCATATAGTATATAACTGTAATGAGCAGATTAGAGGTGGTAACTGCATTTGCTTCCAGCCTACTTGTTAATTTTGCTATAGCCTGTGCTTCTGTGAGGCAATACTAATTTTTAAGGCTTTGTCATGAGCCATTTATTTAGTCAGGTTTTCTTTTGTTTTCCTTTCTTATTTGTATATTTCTGCTTTTGGACCTTTTGAACATACAATTATGGCATGTCTTTTCTCTCCTGTTCCAGATGAAAGAGAGAAAACGTCCATTTTGAAATCTTTTTGATGGCTGAATTGAGCACATTTGCAGCAAACACTCCTTCCCCTGAAATCTCCCAGTTTAAATTTTCAACAGTGTATTATTGCTGTTTGTATGCAAAACCTCTAATTATGTTGCCCCAAATAATTACCTCCAACTGGAAAGGGTGACGAAAAAATTGTCGTGCTGCCAAGGATTTTGTAGACCTTGAATCCTCCTGGGAGGGAGACAGAATATGGAGCCAGGAAAAAAAAAATCTTCAAGTAATTTTTGGTAATAGCTTTTGTAATTTTTAATATATTTTTTAACAGTAATCCTCTGAATATAGTGCAGAAATGGAACATCTTGTTTGTCAATTATTGTAGAGTGCTTTACAAAAGATGTTATGACACTTGCCTCGCTCTGTCTACATCAATATGACAGTCTTGCTAATAGTTCAACAGGGTTTTTTCCTCATGATTTTACCATGAGGACAGGATGGAGTCACCATTCTTTCTGTGGTATATACTTCCCTTCTCCCCATGCAATAATCGTCTTGCCTCCTTAGATTTCTGTTTGCTGCAGACAGTCATAAATATGGATTTGTGTAACCTAGTATTTATTTAATGAATCCAGTGCTCATTACACTGGAAGAGAATTGTTAATTGGCTTTTCTGAAACTTTGTTTAACATAAGACCCTTAGTTAGCAACTGGCTTCAAGTCTCTCATTTTTGGGGTAGCTGAGAATGAATTGATGAGACAGATACTAGCCAATATGCTCTGCATATCATGCCAGCATACATGCAAATATGAGTATTCAATATCACTATGAATTTTTAGGTAACAAGGAGCAGAAAATTTGCCCTTGATATGACCTTCCCTGCTGCAGAGGGGCTTTCATGGATGAGGAGACAAATATCAGAAGAACTAAGATTTCTTCTCCTGTGAAAGGCTGTGTGAGACAAATGCCTTGAACAGCAGGCAGTACCTGTGTGCATGTCGTTCCTCATGAGAGATGGAAATGCTGTGCATTGCAGAGGAGACTGAGCACTTAGCTTAAGAAGTTTGGAAAAGAAATGACTGGGATGATTTGATTACATAAAGATGGTAGGAATTGCCACTATATAAAAATAATAATATTTCTAGGTTTCTAGGCCCTAGAATAGGAAAAGATTTGGATGCTGTTAGGTTTAGTCTTGGACAATATTGCTTATATATCCTACTGAATGGACCTCACCTCCCTTTTAGTATAATAAAACTGAAGCAATAATTCTGCAAAATAGTTAACTATCAGAGAGAGGTGGATTTAGTTCATGTTTACTGTTCTGTAGCAGAATAGAAAACACTTAACTTTTCCAGTAGGAAGAAACAAAATTTATTAGCACAAGAAAATTGTGATCTGAGGTAAACCTAAGACAAGATGCCAAGAAACTGTGTAAACCATACTTTAGGGATGAAATGACAGTGCTAGGATTAGTACACAAAAACCCTCTTTCACTAATGTTTTCTTCAGCTGCAAGGTTTACATTTGACAGTTGAATAACTAATTTTGTGAGACTCACTAGATTGTTTTATTTTCCTCTTTTTATAGAAATGTCCATTGCCAAATGTGCCTTCAGTACTCTTTCCCCAAGACATTCCCAAAAACCGGCAGTGAACAGAGTCATCCCCAGATCCTCCAGCTGCTAAAGAAGTTGGTCTGACAAAGACCTTCCTCTCTATTTGGCCTGTGTAGGACCTGGCCTGTGAATTGCAAAGCACGCATGAGAGTATGTGAGCTCAAAGCAATCTGAATTTGTCCTCACCACTGCCTAAGAAGGGAAAGCTGTGAGCCCCCTACAGCTGCTCTTTAATCCTCTTTGGCATCACCCTTGTTCTCAACTAAGGTGAGCAGGAGAACACCACCAGAAAAAAATAGAAGTGTAAATATTTTTTTTTTTTTGCTATAATCTCTTTGTCTTTGCATGGAAGTTCAGCCAATATAAACTTGAACAAAATGGGTTCAGCTGAAGAAGAGAGAAGCAAGAACAGATCTCTGATTCCAGGGGAAAATTTCTGTCTGTTCTTACTCGAGTTCGAGAGAAATCACTCACCAAGAGATTAATTGGTGCCTGCAAATCATGTAAGAGCAATAAGGAAGATGCACATTTTCAGTCAGGAGGTGGTGGATGGTTAAAACCAAAATTCACTGCATATGAAATACCCTGACATTACTTAATAGCAGATCTGGGTGTGAACTTTGAATCTGGTCTTCCATCTCCAGTGATGCAAATTGAACTCTGGCTCTTCTGACCCGTACAGGCACTTGCAGTTTGCCTAATTGAGAACGGAGCCATATAAAAGCCTTCGGATTTACATAAATATCTGGATGTATTAAGGAAAGGTCACTAACTCAGAGCCTGTAAAATGCTGATGGCGCTAAAGGCAGGCCAATGATTTCAAGCTGTCTTTGAGAGGCAGAAGCTCCCTGTGGAGCTGATTTCCTCATCCACTGATGTCTCCATGGATGGTTCACCACCATTTCATTACCCAGGAGGAGGTAATACCCTGCTTTTCGTTGGGAGAGCACTGGAAACTGCAGCTCTGGGTTCTCCTAGCTGGCTCAATCACAGCTCCGTAACCACAGCCATAATCAGTTTTATTGCTCAAAGGCTGAAATGGTCCCAGTCTGGGTTTTTTTCCACACTAATTGTGTATTTAAATTAATGTTATTCAGCACAAACACTAGCTGAACTAATTTCATGCTCTTTCACAGCCTTCTTTGGGGCACAGCATAGCACTCCATGCTATCTACTGTGACTGTCTCCTAATCAGATCACTCAGCAGAAAAGAAAATAATGCTAAAATCAAAGTCACCCTAGTGGAAATAGCAATTTTCTTCAGTCCTCTTCTGCAAGGAGAAGCCAAACTTTTCAGGCATTTGTGCACTGCTTTTCCACATGCAGCCTTAGACTAAGAAGAAAGTCCAAGAGAAAACTGAATTTTTCCTTCTAGAGCATAACATTTGAGAAGGATAAAATTATGCAATATTGAAATTACCTCAGCAAAAAACCTGAAATTTTTGTAAAAAACATTAAATAATAATTAGAGGCTAATTATCTTTCCTATCAGAAGGGCCTATTTAGCCTGACTTTTCTGTAGGACTGGTAGAGTCAATTCAAAATGGCTCATAGCAAAACCTCTTGAAGCCAATTCCACTCATCTTTTCCTTCACAGATGCAACACACCAACACTTAGCAGGTCACCTGGACCACCTCTTAAGATTTTGCAGTCTTCAAGTCTTTAAAATTTGAATTTGAATGTACCTCATATTCCTTGGTCAGATATTTTCAGAGGGAAAGGATAATGATATATATATATATCCAAAAGTATGATGGCAGGTTCATTCCATAAGTTGGGCACAAATACAACTCCGACACGCTTCTCCATAACCCAGTAAAATAGCAAGAAGGCAGAAAAGATTGTGTTGGTTCTGTAGATGTTAGAATTGTAACTACATTACTGAATGTAAGGCTCCATTTGAGGATGTCTCTGCTTTGAGTTGAATCTTCAGCTTGCAACTAAAGACAGGCAATTGTAACAAAAATCTTCATTATATCCATCCCCAGATGTATGTATTTCTTGGCTGATACATGTGATAGAAGTAATTTTCTTTTATACTTATCTGTTGGTAGACTCTACAAGCATGCTTTGCTGCATACTGTCCCACAGCACCCTTTGCCTTTCTACATCCATAACAAAGCTTCAGCAAGCTTGGCTTGTTTTCAAAAACCATTCTTTGTGACAAATAAAAGAGAAAATTCAGAACACCATATAATAAAAGCAAACAAAATACAGCAGAAATAATTTCTAATCTCAGACAAGAGCTGAGAATGAAAATAAATAAAGACCAAATGGTGCTTACTGAACTTTCTTTTCAGTATGCACAGAGCAGGAAATAAAATCATTTTGTTGGTTCTATTATCATTCTTGCAAGCACAACACAAAGCATTGCTGATATGGTACAGGTCCATCTGCCAGCTGGGGGAGACGAAAAGAAAAAGCAGTTAAGAACATTATAAATTAGGTTTGTTGCTCTGGGCTGGAAAGATCCAGTTAAGCATGCTGTGATTCTGAACAGAGAAGAGTAAGAGATGAGCCAAGAGAGAATTTCTCTTGATATTATCACTTGACTTGTTTCCCCTGCCTTCCCCAGCTGACCCAGTCAAGGATATATCTGTAGTTGAACCACCTCTGGCTCTCAAAACTAAAGGCAGGTACTCCCTGTATAAATCCACATTCCTGAGTATGTGTGGGCTAAATACTAGCCTTGACTATTCCATTCTGACCCTGTGATAGAAAAAAACCCATCTGTTCATCTCAGTGAGGACACCCAGACCCGTTTTCTAGAGCAAGGAACTAGGTGGCCATTTCAACTTGCCCTCTTCCTGTTCCCATCACCTCCCTAACCCAGATTTGCTTGACATGTGAAATTGAAGCAGAAAAAGTAATTCTTGCCCTATATAGGCAGCAAGAAATTTGTACCTCCTACAGGAAAAGGGCACAGAATTAACTCTCTTACAAGTGACCTTGTGCATTTTGCACATTTGTCACAAGTCATTTAAGCAGTGTTGGCTTTGCCAACACTGGCAAATAGCTGCTTTTGTTACGCTTCTTTCACTTTTGTTACGCTTCTTTCACTTTTGTTTTGACAGTCTCTGTATCCTTTCTTGGTGATTCTGCACACCACCCCTCTGATATGAACATAAAACACTAATGGGAAATGGTCTCTGAGAAATGAACCTAGACCGCATTACTCTTAAGTAAGCACATCAGGCAGCTGGTACAGGTCCAGCCAGACGCAGTTCCCATGAAGCTAAGCCTTATTTTTATGTTTCACTGTAATCTGAAGGAAATGAACACAGAGCCCTAATGTTATGTCTGCTTTACAGCATCTTTCCTTGCAAACTGAGGACGTACAATAGACCATTCTTCTGTTTTTTTCTCTGGTTCCTTTGTTCCCAGAGCTACTGTGACCTGTTGCTCAGAGTGTGTCTGTGAAGCACATACTCATAAACCTGCTACCACTGCCTTAAAATCATAGCTGTGCCACATGCAGATCACGCCTGAGCCTGCACTAGATGTACTAAAGCCCCAGTTATTTTTGTAGGCAGCATCACTTGTTTTTCCATCCCCTTCACATCTTGCACCTGCTTGATGTGCAGCCAAGCTGCCTCCTGCCAGCAGCTCATACATGGTCAGCCATCCTACGCCAGGGAAGCAGATCGGCAGCATCTGCCAGACTATCAGCAGGCACAGTTGTCCCACTGTTGGGTCACAGTTTTGGACAGGAGCAAAGAGATTGTTTGTTTGTATTTAAATAGCTCTGGTCTCTGGAATAACATCAGGCCACTGTGGGCTTGATGGTGATTTCACAGTTGGACTTTGGGATCTACCATGGGCCGGCTGCTAAGTCTTTCTTGTTTACACATGTATGTATATCACAGAGGGGCTGGTAGTGAATTTACATATATGTGTGTCGGGTTTGTGTGTGTGTGGCAGGGTTTCTGGTAGCAGAGAAGGGGGCTACAGTGGTGGCCCCTGTGAGAAGCTTCTTGAAGCTCCACTAGCTCCAAGCAGAATCCACCTCTGGCCAAGGCTGAGCCAGTTAGTGATGGTGGCTGCACCTCTGTGATAACGTATGTAAGAAGGGGAACCTGAGGGGAGGAGTTGGAGTTGTGAGGAAGACACCTATGCAAACAATGAGGTCAGTGGAAGAAAGGAGGAGAAGGAGGGAGGAGGTACGCCAGAGCAGAGACTCCCCTGCAGCCCATGGTGAGAGGGCAGGCTGTGCCCCTGAAGCCCATGGAGGTCCAACAGTGGAGCAGATGCCCACCTGCAGTCCATGGAGGACCCCACACCGGAGCAGGTGGCTGCACCGGAAGAAGGCCAGGACTCTGAGGGAAGAAGTCCCCTCTGTTGTAGTTTGTCGCTGGGAAGAGCTGCAGCCAGTGGGAGGGACCCATGGTGGAGCAGTTTGGGAAGAGCTGCAGCATCATGGGAAGGACTCATGTTGGAGAAAGTTTGTGGAGGACTGTCTCACATGAGAGGGATCCCACACTAGAGCAGGGGAAGAGTGCAAGGAGTCCTCCTCTTGAGGAGGAAGGAGCAGTGGCACTGACCTCCATCCCCTGCCCCCTGTGCCGCTGGCAGGGACGAGGTGGAGAAACTGGGAGCAAAGCTGATCCTGGAAAGAAGGGAGGGGTGGAGGGGAGGTGTTTTTAAGATGTGGTTATACTTCTCACTGTCCTACTCCATTTGTTAAATGGTGGTGGTGGTGGTGTTTGAATTAAATGGATGTTCTTTTTTCTTCCTATAATGAGTCTGTCTTTTGTCTGTGATCATAATGGGTGAGTCATCCCTTTCTGTCCTTATATCAATTCCTGAGCCTTTTTCTCTATTTTCTCCTTCCCATCGCTGAGGAGGAAGGAGTGAGCAAGCGGCTGTGTGGTGCTCAGTTGCCCTCTCGACTCAAATCACAACAATATGTGAACAGTGGTGGCCACACCACAGTGTGCAAGTGCAGTAGCCTGGTGACAACCTCCATCACCATCAGCCACCCAAATCAGAATCACAGAATCACAGAATCAACTAGGTTGGAAAGGACCTTGAAGATCTTCCAGTCCAACCATTAACCTAGCACTGACAGTTCCCAACTACACCATATCTCTCAGCGTTATGTCGACCCTACTCTTAAACACCTCCAGAGATGGGGACACAACCACCTCCCTGGGCAATCCATTCCACTGCCTAATAACCCGTTCTGTAAAGAAATACTTCCTAATATCCAGTCTAAACCTTCCCTGGTGCAACTTGAGGCCATTCCCTCTTGTCCTATCGCTTGTTACTTGGTTAAAGAGACTCATTCCCAGCTCTCTGCAACCTCCTTTCAGGTAGCTGTAGAGGGTGATGAGGTCTCCCCTCAGCCTCCTCTTCTCCAGACTAAACAACCCCAGTTCCCTCAGCTGCTCCTCGTACGACATGTGCTCCAGACCCTTCACCAGCTTCGTTGCCCTTCTCTGGACACGCTCGAGTAATGCAATGTCCTTTTTGTAGTGAGGGGCCCAGAACTGAACACAGTAATCGAGGTGTTGCCTCACCAGTGCCGAGTACAGGGGTAAGATCACTTCCCTGTCCCTGCTGGCCACGCTATTTCTGATACAAACCAGGATGCCATTGGCCTTCTTGGCCACCTGGGCACACTGCTGGCTCACATTCAGCTGGCTGTCAATCAACACCCCCAGGTCCCTCTCTGACTGGCAGCTCTCCAGCCACTCCTCCCCAAGCCTGTAGCGCTGCTGGGGGTTGTTGTGGCCCAAGTGCAGCACCCGGCATTTGGCCTTATTGAACCTCATACAGTTGGCCTTAGCCCATTGCTCCAGCCTGTCCAAGTCTCTCTGCAGAACCTCCCTACCCTCGAGCAGATCAACACTCCCACCCAGCTTGGTGTCGTCTGCAAACTTACTGAGGGTGCATTCGATCCCCTCGTCTAGATCATCAATAAAGATGTTAAACAGGAGTGGCCCCAAAACCGAGCCCTTGGGGACACCACTCATGACCGGCCGCCAACTGGATTTAACTCTGTTCACCACAACTCTCTGGGCCCGGCCATCCAGCCAGTTTTTTACCCAGCAAAGCGTGCGATCATTTAAGCCTCGAGCAGCCAGTTTTGCCAGGAGAATGCTGTGGGAAACGGTGTCAAAGGCCTTGCTAAAGTCAAGGTAAACAACATCCACAGCCTTTCCCTCATCCAATAAGCAGGTCACCCTATCGTAGAAGGAGATCAGGTTTGTCAAGCAGGACCTGCCTTTCATAAACCCATGCTGACTGGGCCTGATCATCTGGTTGTCCCGCATGTGTTGTGTGATGGTACTCTGGATGAGCTGCTCCATCAGCTTCCTGGGTACTGAAGAAGTGGCCTAATCAGTGACTGCTTGGACAACATCACAGGCTGGGGACTGAGGATTCATCTGCCAGCACCCAGCTGAGCAGCTGCAGGCTGGGCATGGCCTTTGAGACAGATATTTTTGCAAACTGATGTGAAAATTGTGGCACTTTATCTCCATTCATCAAGTGAGAGAATTGCAAAAATGGCCATTTTAATAAGGGCAGAATTAAACTTGAATACAGAAAAAATGAAACTAGTTGTCTAAACAGAATAAATTTTTTATAACTTTCGCAGTGGTTTATAAATCATCCCCAGCTAGTTCATGTTTGAGTGGAAGCTTTTTGTGGAAAGCTGATCTTATCTTACCCCAACCATTTTGCTCCTGTTCTATAGAAAAATGTTTGGTTCAGTTTGAAGAAAGAGGTTAGAAATACAATCTTGTTGAGAAATGGTGGGATTCTTGAGACAGTCTAGGAATAAAGAAACCACAGAGAGATAAGGTGTTATCAGCTCTCCAGTAAAGGATCAATTTACTCTGTTTGCAAATGTTGCAGGAATTTGATCTCTTCTTTTGTATGGCACTGGGGAAATCAGGATTGATTTTTAAGTATAACAACATAAATGGGAAATAACTTTCAATGGTAAACTTACAGGTGGGTATTTAAAGAGTAATGTTATCCCTTTGTACTGATGAGTTCAATTAAAAGACAGGTAGATCCATGAGCGTTGTAAAGGAGCAAAGCCTGGGTAAGCGCTCATAATGCCTCTCAATTTTGGTTTATTTCTGGCATTAGAAATGGGTGAGCCTTTCTCTTAAGAGGCTTGCTCCTACTCTCTCCTTTACTGAGCTGCCTGTTTTCTGGGAGCTTGGGGAAACCTATTTCCACATTACACAATTTTAAATGATACAAATGGAATTTTGTCAGGATTTTATTTCATGATCTCTTTTGTAATTTTGCCTTTTCATCCAGCTTGGAATTAAAAATCTGTTTAAACACATCATTAAACATTTCAGTTTACTTATGGGATAGATGCCACTATTTCTCATTTAGCATATTAGTGAACTGAGGCGTATAGAAATTGGGTCAAATCATCACTGGCATGAATTTTCCCTTGTGTACTCTATGACTGAGTTCAGCCCATGCAATACTGCGTAGCTGAGACAGGTGATGCATCTAGCAAGTATGGAGTAACCTATGGTATTACCTCCCGAGTGAGAAAGGACCCGACCTGCAGCTGATATTGTCTTCAGGGGCTGAGAATCACATAAAGAATGGGTCACCAGAGGAGGTGGGAATGAGCTCAGAAGTTTAGGTGTTGGGTTAAAGGTTTGATCTGAAGGCAACTGAAGAGAATGAAATATTCCACTGACATGTGTGGGTTGCTTGAGATTGTCAAATTTCAGCCATTTCAGCAGTTCATAATTTAATAGTTTCTAGTGGAATTATCTGAATGGAAATAAAAGGCATCTCTCACAGCACAAAACCCTAAAATAATTAGTTTTACAAATTAGTGCTTCAGCATCTAGTCTTGAATAATATTTCACTTGGAAACAAATGAGATGATATTTTTGAAAGATTATTCGTGTGGAAAAAACTAGACTATTTAGGACAATATAAGAAAATTGTGCTAACTGATGCAAAGATACAATTTTATCCTGAGATTATGAATATACTTCTGCTGGTTTTTTATTAATTCTTATTAGATGTAGGTTTAAAATGGGGTGCTAATTTATCTCATGGAATTTAGCAGAATGAAGAGGCAAAAAAAATTTCAGTTTTGTTGTCTTCCATTTTAACATTCCATTGGTTATTTGAGAGTCTGTTGTTTGAACAGGTTGTTACAGTGCGCCATTTCAGCTACCTTAATGTTTTAATTTTGCTGTGAATTACATTCCAAGAATGTTTCTATTTTGCCCAAATCTGATAATTTTTAGAATTCATTACATTCAAAATGGTCTCTCATTTGAACAAGAGATAAGTGATTATACAGCAAATGAGAATCAGTTATTGAGTATACATATATTCATATTCACATTAAAAACCTAAGAGTGTATTTATTGTACTTGTATGTAACAAAGTCAACTGTTTGAAAATCACTGTGAATATTGTGAGTAGCTACAGAATTTTTCATTGTTTCTGTTTTTCATCTCAAACAATTGTTTCAAACACCAGCTTCTTATCTCCTTAATCCTTTTTCAAAATCCAATAACTGAAATAAAATTATGTTCTAAAATGATAGCAGTAATCAATGGCCAGAGACATTAGTGGATGCTTATTGACACAGATTATACTATTTTCATATTGCCATAATGTTGGTCCAGATGCTCAACTGTCAGTTTGAGGCATTGAGTAGGTGGGTTTGGAAGCTCTAGCAGTCCAGAAGCAATTGCTTTTGGCAGGCTCTGGAGTGATTATCGATCTCTGAGGTTATTTATGACCTATAACTGCAGCTCTACTGTCTAGTGTATATTCCTACCATGCACAAAATCCCATTCCCACTTGTTATCTGAACATGATCCTTTGTACAAATGGGCTATGTGGGCCTCGTTAGGGATTTCTATGGATTTACAGGAAGCTAAAATTCCAGTGTCTTGTTTTCTAGATATTCAATGGTGCTGAAGGAAGAAGAAAAGAAATGTCATTTGAAACTTTGTTGTTCCATTTATATATGACCTAATATCACAGATTGAGTGTATACAAAATTTTATTAAGTTCTGACTGATGTTTTCCATGGCTGGTAAATCGCTCTTGGTCAGAGCTGGGTGTATTAAAGTGCTTGGTTGATTTAGGATGTGGATGTAAATGGCAAAGCTCAGTTTATGAGCTTCATTATTTCTGGAGTGAGGCTTCCCATACAGTTCATTAATCTATCTGATTTTTATTATCTCTTTCTCAACAATAGCCACTTTCTTAATAGGTATTTTGACATTGAGGTTTAATGGCATTTAAAAAGATGACAGACCTATGCACAGAAGTCGCAAGTCATACGTATTAAATTGTTCAGTCATGAGAATAACATTCCATTCCAGAAAAGGAATCTCTGCTGTTCTTTTTCCATTTAGGTTTTAGTTTTTGCTCTGGTAGCTTGAACATAGTACTCTGTGTAAAATAATCTACTTTTGCTTTCAAGAAAGACTTTTTTTTCTGCTTGTCCACAAACTAGAATAACAAGAAAGACAGCAACTAGAGGATCCCACGCACACTTGTGTTTTTTGAACACTTCCAAAATCAGTATAAAAAAATTTGATAAAACAAAGTCCCAGCATTAATGCAGCTAATCTTACATAACTCTATGGACAACTTTTCCTTTATATACAAGCCACTCTGCCTTCAGAAATACATTGCATCTCCATACTTCTTTATTTGTACAAGCTGCTCCACCTTTGGAAATACATTGCATCTCCATACCAGTATAAAATTTGAGTAGGTAGCCTTCCAATTCTGAGGCAAAACCAAGCCAAACTTCTTATTGACAAGATTCTGCTGGCTTCTATGGTTCTTTGTCTCAGCAACCTAAGTCAGTAATTCAGATAAGGCTTTCTTCTGTGGATTTATAACAGAATATTCTACCTTTAAAATTCTTTTCAATATGCTTTTCATTTGCAAAAAGCTCTCTATTTTAAGTGCTTGCATATATTTAAGATGACATTAGTTTTCATAACAAAAACGTGAAAATGTAAAATACATAGCCAGCTATGCTGTGCTATCTTAATAATTTTCATAAACAAATTTGTGTTAAAACAAATAAGCTTTTTATCTTAACCACTTGTATTAGTTACAGACAGCAATATGCTCTTGCTGCAGGCAGAGGAAGCGTTAGCTTTTCTGATGGCCTGAAGCTTTTCACCCTGTAAATATGGTTGCAAAAGGATTAGGACTACATAGTCCTGCAGAGAACATAGATTTTTCTGCCGTGTATGGAGCAATCTATACTTCATGCATGTGTTCTCTTCTTGGAAATGTCTGTCTGGTTTAGCACATGTTTTTTATCTCTGAATTGCAGCATTTCTGAAATATGTTCTCAACATAATTCTGGAGGAGTGCCTGTGTGAATGGAGGTGCTTGCAGTGAAGGAGTAATGTGATCTTTGGAATAGATTACTATGAATGGGAGCACTTCAACAGCAGAGATCGGACAGACTTGTGTGGGATTTTCATTCCATTTGCAGGAATTGTTAAGAACTGTTGTTTGTAGTCATTACTGCTTTTCCAGGGTATTGCACCTCTTAATGTAAAAACCTTTCTGCTAGATGACAGGCTGTAAGAGGATTTAGTCTTGTAAACTAAGTAGCACGCTTTGCTTTTTGCCCTGGTGGTTTTATGGATGTCTCTAGGTTTGTATCATCTGGATATATGCATATGGACTGGCAAGTTAACTTGTTTTGTTGTAAAGACAGACCTAGTTAAAGCAGTGAAGATAAAACATATTAATCTTTAGAGATCTTCTCTAGAAGTCCTAGCAAACTGCTATGCAAAGGGAAGTAGAATCACAGAATCAGCTGTTTTGGGATGGACCTCAGGTACCCCCATCCCAACCTCCTGCTCCAAGCAGGGTCATCTGTGAGATCAGACCAGGTTGCTCAGGGCTTTATCCAGTTGAGTTTTGAACTCTCTAAGGATGGAGACTGCACAAGTTCTCTGGGCAGCCTGATCCAGTGCCTGGCTGTCCTCAGTGACATTTCTTTCCTTATATACAGCTGGAATCTATTCTTTCAATTTATGACTCCTGCCTCCATTCTCCTGCTGTGCACTCTTGTGAAGAGCCCAGCTCAGCTCCTCAATTACCCTCCAGGTAGGCAGGGTCAGGCTGGTGTGAGACCCTTCTGAAGTTGTCCTTCATCCAGGCTGAACAAGCCCAGCTCCCTCCACCTCTGCTCTCAGGGCAAGTGCTCCAGCCCTGACCATCCTGGTGGTCTCCACTGGACTTCCTCAAGTTTGTCAATGTCTTAATATATCGGGCCCAAACTTCTGCAGAAATAGTTGCAGAGACAAGATTTTAAACTTGTGTTTGTCTCTTGTACATTTTTATATCATTCCTTTCTCTTGTTATTCATTGAGTTAACCTCTCAGTGCTGTTAAGAAAGGAAAATCTATTATCGCTCCCTAAGATGCATTGCTCATAATAACTATCTTCTTGGAATTTCATTAAGGACATTATACTTGTTTTTTCTACAATGTCTTCTTTTCAGTTTCTTTGCCGAACTCCATGGATGGTAGACGTTTTTCAGGATTAATGAATTCTTTAATGATAACATCATTAGTCACTAGCTGAAGATCCAATAATCCTTTTAAAGGAGTGATGTGAAAGTCAATAGGTGCATGAAAAAAGACTTTGAAATTGCTTCTTGTTTCTAGCAAGTCAATAACAGCACTCAGTGGGAGACTGAACATCTCAGTATGCTGGCGTAACAGTGGCTGGAATCTTTTCAGGACAGGACACAAACACACATGTGAGGCAAGAATGTTTAAAGCTACTTCCAGGCTCATCTGCAACAGAGGTCTCTTTCTAAGGCCCTCAGGGTGGCAAGATGCATGAAAAGGATAGTGCCTTCTTTGTCTCTATTTCTAAACAGCCTCTGAAAAGTTATCTCTGAACTCTACTTTACTCTCACCATTGAAGGAGGAATTTCAGATGATACAAAACTGGGAGGAGCAGTTGCTGCACTGGAGGAAGCGCTGTTGTTCGTAGAGATCTTGACTAGCTGGAGAAATGGGCTGGCAGGAACCTCATGGAGTCCAGTTAGGGTCTTTTGATGATTCACAATACCTGTGATTCACAATCCCTGTTTGTCTCCCTCAAAAATGTGGTGAATGAGATTCACCACTGTGGGAAGAAGTGGGCAATGGATGTATGAGTTGAAGAGCTGAGCTGGTATTAGGCAAAATATTCCTCTCTCATTACAGCAGTATACATCACCACCTTTCGTTGTGGTGCTATAAATGCTATATCAAGGAGGACTAAAACATGAGAGAAAAGTAAACTACCTTGAAAGCATAAAGAAATATTTCTGTTGTTTAGAGGCAAGGAAGTTCAGCCAGGGGTGTTGACTGACAGCCGGCTGAATGTGAGCCAGCAGTGTGCCCAGGTGGCCAAGAAGGCCAATGGCATCCTGGCTTGTATCAGAAATAGTACAGCCAGCAGGGACAGGGAAGAGATCTTACTCCTGTACTTGGCACTGATGAGGCAACACCTCGATTACTGTGTTCAGTTCTGGGCCCCTCACTACAAAAAGGACATTGCATTACTCGAGCATGTCCAGAGAAGGGCAACGAAGCTGGTGAAGGGTCTGGAGCACATGTCGTACGAGGAGCAGCTGAGGGAACTGGGGTTGTTTAGTCTGGAGAAGAGGAGGCTGAGGGGAGACCTCATCGCCCTCTACAGCTACCTGAAAGGAGGTTGCAGAGAGCTGGGGATGAGTCTCTGTAACCAAGTAACAAGTGATAGGACAAGAGGGAATGGCCTCAAGTTGCGCCAGGGAAGGTTTAGACTGGATATTAGGAAGTATTTCTTTACAGAACAGGTTGTTAGGCGTTGGAATGGGCTGCCCAGGGAGGTGGTGGAGTCCCCATCCCTGGAGGTGTTCAGGAGGTGGGTTGACATAACACTTAAGGATATGGTGTAGTTGGGAACTGTCAGTGCTAGGTTAACGGTTGGACTAGATGATCTTCAAGGTCCTTTCCAACCTTGATGATTCTGTGATTCTGTGATTCTGTGAAGGTTTCTCACATGTGTCCCTCTCTCCAGAGCCTTCCCTTGACAGTTTGAAGCAGAGGAGCTCCATTATCCCATGCTGCTGAGGGTGGCTGTATCACACCCAGGACTCCCTCCTTGCAGGAGAAGCTGCCTTTTAATTTCTGTCTCTGTCTAAAGTGAGGAAAATTCATTTGTGGCAGTCTTTTTTTCACAGATGACTGCAAGAGTCAGATTATCAGGGAAGCTTGCCAGGCCATTCTTTTTCCACCATCTTCTCCCCTAGGTTTTTTGTTTTGACTCAGTGTTTAGCTTTATTGGAATTGTCCAAAAGTAACTATGCATCAGGAAAGCTGGGACATCTCCAAAGTCCAGCTTGAAAAGCAATTTGGGTCAGTGCAGCCGGAACAAGAGCTGAATGGAGGGCTAACCCCCTTTGGAGAGCAGAGCTCTCCCGGTGCCAGTCAGCACGCTGGATTTGTCCAGGACAAGCCTGCTGGGCATGCGCTTTTGCTTAGGAAAAGGATGAAAAAGGCTTTTATGGCAGCTTATGTAGCCAAGTAGCCACCTGCCACCTCCTTCGCTTGTGCAAGGCCAGGAACCAGCAGCAGGCACCAGCACATGCACATCCGTGTCAGGGCAGGGAGGGGAGAGCTTGGATGCCCCTTCTATCACAGGACAGTCAGACACCAAAGCACTTTCAATGCTCATTTGCAAAAATCCAGGCACATTGTCTTTTTATATAAAGATGGAGAAGCTGCACCTTTCTTCAAGGGAAAGCAATAATGCTCATATCTAACTCTTACTTAGCATTTCATCTGTGCATTTCAGAGCATTTGACATTGATAGCTTTTTTAGAACTGATTAAATTAATGAACAGATGTTCCTCTACATTTTTTTTCACAGATCTTTAAAAACAAACTATTAACTCTTTTCTCAGCTGCTTTACTGTAAGATCAGAAGCCAGAGGTCTGTTGTTATCTCACAGAGGTTTTAAAGTAGAGATATTTACTGTAGTGACTTATAATGCCATCCCTGACCTTGGATTAATTGTTAGCAATTAAACCAAGTGTTTAAGTTCCTGAAGAATTAGGAAATATGTTAGACTAGAAGAGCACTTTTTCACCATGTCCTGTACAAAAACATTCTTTTGATTCATAAGCCACAACCTCGCTGCTGTTTCCTTGGTTTTCCTGCAGGTAAGTATATCAATGAGAATAACACAATGATTTTATTTCATTAAAATTATTCATGCATTCAGCTTCATTGAGACTTTTTCTGTAGGACTCACTGAAAAGAATTATCAACTGGAAATTAAAGGGATAAGACATATAGCCATTAATTTTCAGAAACATTCAATATCTTTTTGTGCTGGATTTTCTCCATTTGAGTGAGTCAATTCTGTGCTGGTTGTGGAAAAAGTAAAGTAATGACAAGTTAATTCTGAGGGAAATGTGAATAGATTGAAGCTTGTTACTGAGTTGACTTCATAGCTTCCTAGTTACAAACCTCTGGATTGTAAATGGATGGCACTGTGTGGATGGATCTTTTCAGCACCATACAGAAAGTAACTATTAATAGAACAAATATTTTGTATATAAGCACAAAGGGGAAACATGTAAATATGTGTTAGTTTATACATATACCCAAAGGTAAATCTTTTTCTTAAAAGATTCTTCTGTTATAGCTGTAGCAAACATTTCTGAAAGTACTTACAAGTATTTTTTATTAATTATGCAAGGCTGTCTGTATTCATACGTATATCTGTGTATATACAGGCATACTCACACACACACACGTGTGTGCACCATCACTGTTCCAACTAGATTCATCTTTAGCACATGACTGGCAGTGCTAAAAGTACTAAAGAAACTTTCATCATATTGAATTAAAGTCACTCAAAGGAAATTGGAAAATGGAGCTTTGTGTGAAGACAGAATGGTATAAAAATGGAAAAGGTCTCTCGTCCCCTTCCCTTTTGCCTCTCTCTTCTGTAGCATTTCTCTCTACACTGCTTTTCATTCTTGTGCTCCCTATTACCCTTCTAAACCCTGTGTTATTCCAACATATACTGTTCCTCTGCTTTCATACTAACTAGCAATATGTCCTTTCATGTTCCCATCAAGCCTGGCCAAGTGGCAATTGCTCACTCTCTCATGCACATTAACTTTACTCATTGTCCTTAGTTGAAAAGGTGCAACTGTGCTGGCTCTTCAAGATGGTTTGTTTTAGATGGGATTTTTCAGGGTGATGAATCAGATTCATTTTGTTCTTCAGTCACCGCACTGCAGATTTGATGTTTCTGTTCTTCCCAGTAACACATCAATGACGGTATCTTTTCTGCAATATAACACCATTCCAGGCAGTCTGATGGAGAGATAACTCCATGGCATTTTAGTACCCAACTACTACCAAGTGTTAATGCTGTTTTGACAGTACCACAATCTGTGTCTGTCACTCCATCTGTAATAAATGGGAGATGAAGTCACACCATTTCTATGCAGGGGCACAGCGAGGACTAGAGAACGTGATGTTAAGCATATGTGTGGCACTAAACATCATGGAACTACACCATTACTTGAGCTTCATCTGATTCATCTTACGATAAAAAATGAGCATGCAATAATGGAATAAGTGTTTGCAAACATTTTGCCACTGAATTTAACTCACAGATTTATTTCAATAATAAACAGGGCAGTGCATCTTGATAGGTTATTAGTTGAGTTGTGTGGGTGGTTAGTCTTTTATTTTTATCCAGATGATTTGGTGAAATCACATCGTTTAGTTATTTTGTCTGTAGTAAGAATACTGAACTCAGTCATCAGCTATACCAAGTGATCTTTACTCCTATTGAAATCATAGGACAATGACATCAGAATTATTACACAGAGTTTTGTTTGTTCAATTTCAATATGCATGAGAAATTGTCCAGAGAATGTTAGGCAAGACAACACTTTTGTTAAAAAGCTAAGAAAAAAAGGACTTTGCAGAGTTAGAAGCAATCTTTAAGTATTGTAACAGAATAAAATTTGGTACTGAGTTAGTTTATGAAAATACCATTTATACTTTATCATTCGGGAGTCAATATGAAAACCTGGAAGGTAAATTCTTGCAGACTGTAAGAAAAAAATGTTAACAGTTTCTGAAAGGCTTGATCTAGTCTCATCAGCTGGAACCACACTGTTCCCAGTCTTTGTGGAAAGAGACTTGAATTTACATTTCCAAAATAGGAGATGACAGCACAGTTTATAGTGCTGTCTCATTTCACATGAGGGACTGAGGATCTGAAGCTGCAGGCTCTTCAGTGTGGCAGAACAAAAAGGGGAGATGCACTGAGGAATGATTGGTTTGTCAGGATTATGGCTGCAGTTAAGACTGCAGGAGCTGCCTGAGTGTCACTTGCATTTTGGACAACGGTCACCATTCTGCTTCCATGGTTGATTCTGTTCCAGTGCCAGAACGCATGGCCCCTTCTGATTTTTATCTCATTTCCAACTAACACAACTGGCACAAGTCCTCTTTTGATCTGTGAGATCAGAAACAGAAGTTGGGTATATTAGCATGGTGATGTGGGGACAGGATTTACAGGCCTGGCTCCAGCAGCCAGATCCAGGCATCCCCTGATCTAATGGGGAAGCCTGAAAGGTCATGACATCATGCCTGTATCACAGACTGTAGGACCATCTGTTTAAGGCACCTTTATTTATATGTGATAGATTTTTTTCAACCAAGCAGCAAGGGAGAAACTCATTCTATGACTCTTTTGTAAAAGAAGACTATTCACCTGTGGGTTTTTTTGTAAAAGATGATCATTCACAAGCTGGGCCGTCAGCAAAGTCCTTTGTACTTCACCACGTGACTTACAAAGAAAGCAGACAGGCAGGCAGCAGACATAAAGGTTCAGGTCAGGGTTAAGACACCCGAGTACTGACATCTATATGTGCATTACCTGTCTCAGTTCCTTCTAGAGTCAGTGGAGATCTAGTCAATGCCAACAGCAGAGCCTAGCATGCAACTAAAGTTGCATGGCCCATGCTCAAGCAGACACAAGGGGTGGGATTCAATTGCCCAAACAGAGACATCTAATATCGGTTCAGGTGTTCTGAAACACTTTTCTTGACCTCTTGCAGGCACTTCGAAAAGGTTCATGTGACCCCTAGGGTATATTTGCCATCACTTGTAGATGTCTCAGACACCTTATCCTGTCTGGACATGACCCTGGACAATCCGCTCCAACCGACCCTTCTTGAGAAGAGGGGTTGGACTAGGTGATTTCAAAAGGTCTCCTCCAACCTAAATGATGCTGTGGTCTCATCTGGCAATAGATGTCAGTGCATTGGTCACCTGAAAGTTGCTGCTCTGCCAAAATGACCGTAGGCTCCAATGACAGTGCTGACTCCGGCTTGATTCATTTGAGAATGCTTAGGAGTATAGTACCCCATGAGATACCCTGAATCTACCTGCAGATGCAGAACAGCACTTATGGGAAATATGCACACTTTCTGTGCCAGGCCAGACGGAAGACCCTCATCATCTCAGGTATGCTGGATACTAACGTTTGAGTGACTGACTTCTCAAAGATCATGCTTTTGGAACATTATGTAGCCAAGATTCCAGACGGCAAAGTCTGCTCATCGAAAATTAGTTGCTTCTGTGGTAAGATAACCCCTTGTTATTATATTATACGTCTACTTTAAGTGTGCTACACTTCTGCATGTTATGCTTTCATCTGTTACATTAATAAGCCCTCAGCTACCTGGAGCTTTCTTGCTATGCTGGTATTCAATCAAGCCATCTCAAAACCATTTCTTGGGGAAACTAAAAAAAGACTGTTATGTTTTTTTTATAATTTAAGGCATATTTTTCAGACCTTAATTCACTCCTGAAGCCCCTACCATGACAGTTATTGAGTGACTAAAACCACGCATGGTGGTACATCTCCTCTCCACCCTACTACTTAATAACTGTACGATTGCAGCAGCCATCACCTACCACACTGAGTGGGTATTGTCCTGCTTCATTTATTTTTCACAGTAACTCATCTCAACTCTAAGTGTCTTTCATCATCACAGATCTAGGCTCTCATTCTGTAAGCATAAACAGCCTGAATGCAAACTTTGCATTCAAATGTGCTCAAGTGGATGATGGCTAAATGAGACCAATTTACCACATATTTGTTTCTTGCTCTGCCTTTATCAGTTTTCCCCAGAAAATAATTTACTTTTATTTGTGTTTGCATTTGTGTTGCAGTCTCTGCCAGCAACAGTGGGGGTTTTTTTCCAGCTCATTGGTAGATACTGATTAGCCAAACAGGACAGTGAAAAGCCTTAAAGTGTTTTAGTAACATTCTGTGACCAAAAAAAACCCCAAAACCCAAACAGGTTTGAGTTGCTTTTCATTCATCTTTGAGTTACATTAAGGAATACTTCATTATGTACTAAAGATTTGGAAGATCCTTCTCATGCCAGAGGACGTGGCCTACTGGGACGATGTGTGCCTTTTGTTACCTGGATCAGAATGAGGCAGATGAGCCAGCAACTGAATGATGGTGATCTTTCACTGAAGTAACTACCATACCCCATTAAATCACAGCAGTGTTATTGTCTGAACAGGAGAAAAAGCAGTAGAATCAAATGAAGGATGAAAAGAGCTGTTTTCATTTTAGTCTCTGTCTGAAAATGAAGCTGTACATAGAGACACATATCCCAAATATCCATCACTCTCCCTATTTGGTTATTCATACCCTATTATTATCCCTATTTGGGAATCAATATGATTTTCTTGTACAAAACATTTTCTCACACACCCATAGTGCAGCATGGGGAAGTCTCTCTCATGTTCCCCGAGCAGAAGAGAAGCTGCAACACTGGGCTGCAGGTGGCAATCCTTGTGTAAAACCTCACTACAAGGCATGTTTCCAGCCCCTCAGCCTACTGCCAAGGTCCTTCCCATCACAGGACTGATGTACAGACAGATCCTTCAGTTTTGTTGTAGCTGCCATTATTACAGAACATCATGTGTCTTGGATTGATGTAATAGTGAATTAGGTTGAAATCTGGGATTTTAGATAGTTTCTTGCACTCCACTTCTAACTGCAGAGTTCCCAAGAATCAGTAGTGTTGGATTGCTCCATAATCTCTTTGCCTTGCTGCTCAAAATCCAATTTTTTAGTCTACAAAATGTACCAATTTGGATGAGCAAGCTAAGCCCAGAAACATAAGAAGGAAGCATACCAGCAAATTATCTCACTCTCCCCCACCTCTCTGTCATTGCTACAATCTCATTTACCCTGGAACAGTAAGAAATGTAGAGGAATCCAGTTAGTTTGCTTTATTTCTCTTGGTGGATGTGACAGAGCTGCTTGCGACTTATTGAGCTGCTTTAACCTACATGGGGATTTCGACAAACATTCAGTTGACTCACATATAGTTGCAACTTCTTTAATCAGGTTGAATAAGACTTTATTATTTTCCCCCTAAAAATCCTGAAAATTGAGAGCCATGAGAGCCATGAGCTTTTCAGGGTGGCACATACTATTATATGACAGGCTTAGCCAGAATAGCCAAGTGTTACTGTTACATGCACTGACACCTGCAAGTCTCAGTCCTGGACCCAAACATTGTCACACTGGGGCTATCTACAACCCTATGATTAAAAAAAATATATTCCCCTCCAAAAAACCCTTTGGCATCCCTTGGGTTTAACTGAGGGAAGGATGTTGTCTCCGAGGCTGGTCTATTCACCTCTTAGAATGTCTCTTGTACTTGGAGCCTCGTGGTATTTAGGCAACGGTGGTTTTCTGTATGGGGAGTAGGAAGGGACAGACCTCTTCTGGGGGAATGTCAGACTCAACAACCCTTTGCCACCCACCTGCTCACTGCAAACCAGTGCTTAGAGGGCAGCCAGATGAGCGAAGGGAAGAAGAGAGACTTAGGTGCCTCACCTGGCTGCCCTTGGGTGGCTGAGCCAAGAACTGCTTCAGCAGCCCGTGTACACTCCCCCCAGCCAGCTCCTACCTGCTCATTGAGGACCTTTATACTCTCTTTACACTTTTCTCCCAACTCAGAAACACTTTGCAGTCACTTTGTGCAGACAAGTCACAGCAGATAGGGGATGACTCTTTATGTTGCTCAGGTCTGATGTGAACAGTCTTGATGGTAAGAGCCCAAATGTGAGGTGGACAGCAACAGCTCCAGTGTGCAAGGATGAAGTCCAGCTGGCAACTGATGTTCCCTCCTCCAGCCAAGGCAGTACGAATGTGCCCTATGTGAGTCACAGCAGGGATGGTGTCGTACAGCAGCAATTAATTTGCTCCTAAGGCAAAATAAGGGTTCAAATGGCAAAGGCTTTTGCAAATGGAATTTACTGTTCCAATGCAAATAACTAACCGGCAAACAATAACCACTCCAGCCTGAAAGCCCGGCCAGCAATTGGTTGACATTTGTGCTGCAGAGAGTTCACAGATTCCCCATGAGCTGGATAGGAGCTCTGTTTTGCAGCAACAATTGATTTATTACTGTGACAACCAGTAGAAATAGAAGGACCTGCTGGCAGACAAGGGTGTGATTTGTTCCTCTGCAAACAAGCAAGAGGTGTCCAGCTGGCCAGTGGCCATTCCCAAGCAAAAGCCCAGGGGAGGATGCAGGATTTATCTCCACTCTACTTTGATTTTTTCTTGCTAAATAGTGAATGAATTATTTTTTTTTAATACTCTACCAAAACATATTTGTATTTAGTAATTTTTCTACAAAGTGAGTAAGACAGGGGGATGCAAAGGTCAGGCTGCCTTCTAGATATTTCACTTCTCGAGCAATAGGACAACACTTTATCTGATATTCATGAACATAAAATCATTCTCATTTATATTGCAGCAGTCCCTGTAGGGACCAATCAGGGTCCTATTGTGCTGATGCCTGACTGGTGGCCGTTAGCAGAAAATTGCTGGTGCCTGCTTGGATGCAGTTCAGAAACATCCATTTTTTGCCATGTAAGGTTTCACATGAGCACATTCTGATCAACAAAGCACATACGCGCACGTTTAAAGAGATCTCTCTACAGCAAAATGTTTCAGCGTGTTTCAGTCCAATTTAAACGTGTGAGAATGTTTGGCAAAAAACCAGACAGGACTGCTGTACACAGACCTCGCATCTTTTGAACATTCCACATATACAAGAGAGTTTTCTTTTGATGCATAGAGCAGTTTTGGGGAGTGGTTGGCCAACATGTCCAAATGAAGTCTTGAGCCAGTGTGTTTTCTCTCCAAGGCATGTTCTAAGCCTGACCCAATGAACAGACACAGTACCGAGAGCTGTGACTAGTGGGAGTGCACTAGTCATCTGCAAGTGTATCAGGGGTGTGAGTAGCAAGAGAGATTAATCATTTCCATTTTCTGAAACAAAATAATGAAGTCTAATAGACTGGAATTAAGGTATGAAAAATGAGACTGAAAAGAATATGCCAGTGACAAGACCTGTCCGATGGAGTAATCTTGATGGAACAAGGGAAGAAACTGCAATGGCATGTAGTATTTCATGGTGGTTAATCTGGTACAGACTAAGACAGAAGGGTTAATTCTTCATGGGTTGATAATGGACAAGCTGAGATTTCAGGGATATGAGAAATTAAAATCAATGTATGACAATGAATAAATCATTTATGTGAATATGACAAAGAATATTTGTGGTGTATCATTTTTGCTGTAAAAATAATACCAAAAAAATCAACATTAACCAACAGCTAGCTACAGCTACTTCATATTCAGGGTATTATGTAAAATTGCCATATCTTACTACACTAGTAAGCCTGGAAAACACTGACTTTGTAAAGCTGATAACTGTAATGCAGTGGAAACATTGTTTGGGATCAGTGGAGTGCATCGTAGTGATAAAGAATTTCCCTGTAATGCTGTTATAGTAATTGAAGCTGCAGTTTGTCTCCTGCACAGCAAATCAGTCTGAGGCTGCCAGAAGGTTTTCTAAAACTTCCCTTTGTAGTGCCGAGCAATTTGCTGCCTTCGCCCAGTGATTGCTCGCCTGAGTTTCCACCACTTTGTGAACTCTAACAGAGAATTTGTGAGCTCTAGCACAGAGTCTAATGAATACAGATAATTTTCATTTTTTAAGACGTTTAGCTGCTGTGGAATGTATAGGTTACTTCTTTACAGAATAGGGAATCATAACATTTCATGCTTAAACCAAAATACAAAGCACTAGGGTCAGCCTTTGGATGCCTCATTTTCATTGACATCAGTAGAGTGATGCACTGAAAATAACAGTATTTTTGTAGGCATATACAACATAGCGTTCAGTCTTCCTTTCCATTTTGAGATTTTATTTTTAAAGAGAGTCCTCTACTTAGATTCCTTTTAAGATTTCCCTTCCTTTCTGCTTCTATTGTATATATTTAACTGACCAGGATGATTTAGCAGTACTTGACTCTCAGCATGTTAAAAAGATATTCTAGGCTCCCTTTACATGGGAAGACAAAAAGCAGCTTTAAGACACTGGCAGCTTTCCCATCTACATATGAAAGCAACAAGAAAAGAAACAATTAAATGGCACAGCTTCTCCTGGAGCTTTCAGACCTTTCTATCATCTTCATTTTCCTCTTGGCGATTTACATGAGCCTGCCTTCTGCATTATCCTGACTCATGTGGCTGCATCATTCCCCCCAACACTCCTAAGGCAGGCAAAGGTCCCACTGAATTCAAGCCTAATATGGTTCATTGCAGGAAGAGAAACCAATTTCAGTTTTAGTGGGATATCTACAGCTGAAGAAAGTAAATTTAATATATATTGCCCTGAGTTGACTTTCACACTAGTGCTGTGTTGCTGCAACTCTTGATGAAGTTTGATTTACACCAGGCAGTGCAGAACTTATTCCTCACATCACTAAGGACCATCTGTCTCAAAGGGAAAGTGTCTCATGAAAGCTGGTGTGGAAGCGAATGTTGATATTCATGAATGGACAGTCTAGACAAAATGCAGTAATATTTGAATGGACAGCAAGCCAGAGCCTCAGACACCTGGTTGGGTAGCAAAGCATTCTCCTGTGTGTGTGCCCAGTAACTACCTGTGTGAGTAAGAAATTGTGAAGTTTGTCAGTGGATATCAGACTGATGGCTGTGTTGAAGGGAGGAGGGAGGAAGCAATTCTGCCTAGCATAGTTCACAGGGGACACCGTTCTATTTGTTTTAGCACATTTGGCAATGCAGATGTGGCTGGAAGAGGGTTGTGGGGTTTTTTGTGTCTTTCAGTATGGTCAATTGTTCATTAATATCTCTTAACCCTTACTTTTATGGATATTTGAATGCTCCGTTTCAGCAAATACCTGTTTGTCACTCTTTCATCCTGTCACAGGTGAGCATTTGGGGTAGTTAGTTATTTGAAAAATCAGTATAGATTGAGAGAATACTTGAGACTGAAAACAACATGGTCTTGGTTTCTCCTCTTAGGCATTTTTAACAAGATTCAAATAGCACATTAGGCAAAAAGAAAGCTACCTAAAGGATTACTGAAACAGCATCACTGTCAGCTTCAGCTGCAAAAAGACCCTTAGCAATGAGTGCCTTTAGCACAGCCAGGGACAAATGGACTGTGTTGCGTGGTCCTCAGCCCTCCTTCTGTTTGATAGGAGCTGGCTTTGACTCCACATGTTCACATTCCCCCTGACCCATGCACAGACCAGAGAGGACATTTCAATTAACCCTGTGTGGCAGGTGCCATACCTGCAGCAAGGGGCAGCTCTCCTCATGCCTGACAGCAGACAGTGGTATTTTAGTATTTCCCACAATTTTTTTTTAAAGTGTTTTCAAATCATATATAAATATGGTCGTCCAACAATAAAAACCTAGCTGTAGATGGCTGTTTCTGGCTGAACCTGAAGCTGTTTCCCAAGCCAAGGTAGCTGTGACACAGCAGCCAGAGCGTGGCAAGAGTTGACGTGTTATATGCTTATAACTTCCCTGAGACTAATGCTGTGTGTCACTAACTACTGCAGCCGTCTCCCACGCTTCTAAAAGCAATTTCCACTCTATTAAGTTTTACCCTTTGTGGTGTCCAGGAAGCTAGAAACAGGCTTCATTTTACCTACAGTCTTAGCAATTGCCACCAACCTACCCTTGGGTGGGTCATTAAATTAAGGTTATTGAATCAGATTTTGCTGGCAGCTATTCAATGTCAAACCTGGACAAATTTCAAATTTACAGCTGAAGTTGATGTTATTTAGGAACTAGTTCCTTCAAGTTTTAACCCTGTACATTGCAAGCTGGATTAAAGACTCAAAGTCTTCTAGAAGCAGCCAGGGCTGCATAGGTCAGATGTCCTATGGGATAACTTCTCAAGAGGATAGTTTGACCTGCTCACTGTGTTCTGAAATTTCCTGCACAGTGATCTGAGGAGTTTCTGTATGAGAAGGGATGTCAAATAGAATTATAGTAACTCTGCTTTTTTCTCCATGATTCCGCTCAATAGGTTTTCTACAGAAGAGTACTACATTTTCTTTCCAGAGCTCCCAATTTCTTATCAGAAGGGTGACCCGTTTCCTCCATACACCTGGAAGTCCAAAGAAGAGTATTCGGGTACCAGGGGTATCAGTAGAGATCCAGGCAGTTTAGGCAGATTTTTCTGCACTTTGACATTTTCAGGCTGTTCTAGCCCTGGTTCCCAGGTGAAGGGTATTAAATACCAGGGACATGGCTCTCCTGAGAGACAGTTGTGTTACAGAGCTTCCCACATGCTGCAGACATTGGGGAAGCTCAGTGCGGTGGCTGACACTGTTTCTGTGGATCTGGGCTCACTGGGAATGCCTTGAATTCATTAATTTAATTGTACAGATTCAGTCAAAGCATCCACAAAGTGTTTGGGAAGGGACGGATGTGGGGAAGACGTTGGCAGGTTGGGGGATGCAGCCTGTGCCCACTTCACCCAGAGTGCAGGAATGAGACCTGCACCAAGCACAGTGCTGTTTCCCCCCTGGAAAGACTTCAGGGCTTGTCCTGACGTTGGACTTGAGAAAGTCCTGTGTCTAAGAGCAGGGGACCCCGACTCAGCCAGAGCCTTTGGATGGTGTCACTTCCTCTCTGCGAAGGGACTAAACTAACACTCCCCTCCCACCCTCAAGCCTTCCAGTCTTTTAAGTCCTCTTCTTTTTTTAGATTAGCTTGTAATAAAGGAAAATCAGCTCTGCTGGGTTGTGCAGAGTATCAAAAAAAAATTTAAAACAAATGTCCCCTAGCTCACTCCATCCTTTAAGGGGCAGAGCCTTCCCTCCAGCCCTGATTTCAAAGCCAATGGTTTACGATAGTTTCTTGGTCTGCTAGAGTTGTCTCCCCCAGGGCCCCAGAAAGCCTTTCGTTTTCTACCATCAGGGTTGTGGCTCTGTGGGACCCCCCTGCTTCTCTCCAGTCCCTCTATGTGCTGCAGGCTGCCAGCCTGCCCTGTCCCTCCATCGCTGCCCACATCTCCCCTTGCTCCTGCAGGGTTCCCACACCACAAGCAAGGCAAACAGGCAGGAATCCATCCTGCCCACCCACAGCCCTTTAAGAACATATAACTTACAGCAATGAATCCAACAAATATGGTCTCTAGTGCAGCAAATCACATGGAGCCTGGCTTGAGACCAGCCAGGGCTGGAGTGGCACCAAGGTTGGCTCGAAGCTCTTTCCATACTGACATAGCGTAGGCAGACCCCTGTGCTCAAAGGCATAACTCCTTGTAGAAATTTGCCCATAAAATTATTTCTGATAAAAGAGGCTTATTTTTTTATTTAATGTCATGTTAAATAAATCTCAAAGCATAGCAGTGAGGATTTAGTACTTGCGGTGCTAACCATATTACTTAGCATTTATACAGTGCTTTCCTCATTCAGGAAAGCACTTTTGCTAACTTAATTCATCCTCAGTCACCCTCTGCATGTCATGGGGGAAGTCAGGAACATTTAATATCCCTGCTGATAGATAAGGCGTATGACTGAGACTGGCATAGCTTTGTTACTTTTCCTCTTCTCCCACCCTCAGCATCCCATTCAAGTCAATTTTTTGATGGCTGCAGCCCAGTCCTCAGCAGTGCAAGGGGCACAATCCTGTCTCTTTGGTGAGAGCCAGCTATGGTCCTGGTCAGGCACCACTGGGAGAAGAGCTGAGACTGGTGGCATGGAAGGAACAGGACTCAGCAGACGAGAAGGATTGAGAGAGCAGATCTAGAGGCTGAGAGCTGGGATGTGGGGGGACAATGAGGGTGAAGGGATGCTTGGACTGAGGAGGTCACTTGGATGGGCAGGAGAGAATTTGGGACAAATGCTGGTGGAAGGATTCTGGTACAGAAAGGTTTTGGTGTTGCTTTGAATTATCTTACTTGATGGGGGTATGTAAGGCAGGATGTGGTAATGGGGTTAGGGAAGAGAACAGTAGGTCTGTCATGGGGCTGGGACATGGGGATACAGAGTAGGCGTCCCTGGAGGTGAGCAACTTGGGGTGTGAGGGGTAGTGCTGGGAAAGGGCTTCAGCCTGGGGGAGCCAGGGGTTGATTTCCATGTCAGGAGACCTCCAGAGCGGACAGTGTTCCTGGGGAGCAGCTGTCCATCTCCCACACACCTGCCCAGCCCCTACAGACCACCACTTCTCCCAGTGGAAAAGACCTCTTCCCACCAGTGGACACATAACCCTTTGCCAGGGGCCAGGGGCAAACAAGGTGCCAGGACTGAGCATGCAGCCCAGCCCACGGCTCTGTGCCCCTCCAGTCACTGCTTCTGTGGGGTGGATACCACAGCCCCATTGCTTGCCCATGTCCCAGGAGAAGAGTGCCAAGGACCTGTGCGGGAGTCCAGGGCATGAGGTGCTGGGGACAGGTCATGGGACTTGCTGCTGCATTTCATCTGGGCAAGGGGCTGCTCAGCACAAAAGGGAACAAATAAGGACAGCTACTCTAGCCCTGTAATCATTTGGGATCCTACTTTTAATGTATGTAAATACATCTGTGTGCCAGTTCTCCCATCCCCTTTAAGCTGGCATAACTCCTAGTTTCAATGGATTTCTCTGGTAGAGACCAGACCCATATATTGCAGTTGTTAGACGAGCCAAACTAATGTTCACATAGATGGCACTTGCTTTTAGAAAGGATAGTAGCTACACACTGGTGTTGATTAATATACTGATTAATGAGTAAGATACTGATTAGTGCCTTCTATCTCTGTAAACTAACATTTGCAAAACCATGTGGTTATTGTAGGGGTGGGATGTGTTTTTTTAAAAAAATAAACTAGTAATATGTTCATTCAGATAGATATTTTTACCATAAATCAGTTGGAGATTGCACTATTTTTATTTAAACTTTCTCTACACTTACTTTCAAAGAGTTAAATTTTCCTATTTAGAAGTACTCAATTTAACTCTCTTATAAACTTCTATTGTTTTAATACTGAATTAAAATGAATTAACTTAGTTTTTAAAATTACTTGATTATAAATCCTTCCTGAAAGATCCTTGCATATATAAATTATTATGTAGTAATTAAAAGCTAGAACAAATATTTTTTTAATTTGCTCCTTAAAATACATTGATACTGTTCTACATATCTGCCTAAAAAATAACTTCATGTCCCATTGAAAATTATATTTTTTCTGGAAAGAGGAACAGATACCTACCCAAAAAGTTGACCTCACATTACATTTTACAAAACCAAAATCATTCATTGACTCTAATATTCTGCACATGGTATATGCTCATACTTTTGGTATCTCTAGGCTGAAACTGCTTGAATCTAATACAAGTGAGAGGCTGCTTTAATTTTTTAAGGAGCAGTTCTCCTAGTTGCAAAGACATTAAAGACAGCCTGGAAGACACAATCTGTGCGATGCTGCTCTTTATTGTCACAGGTACAGAGTTCTGATGTGGCAATGTTGCACATTCAGGTCGTAGAACAATTACTGATCAGGAAGGACTTTTTAGTCTCTAAAATGGTTACAAATATTTTTTGTTGAAATGCACTCATTATAAGCAGTCTGATCTCAATGGAGTCCTACTATTTTATTTTGGGTAACAATGGCAAAGTCTTACCAACTCTTGATGGAGATACCATGGGGTTAATTTATATTCATGTTGGAAAAGCAAAGCAGTGCTCCCTCCCAACTCTGACAGATCCCACGAGTCTCTTCAATAGTTGATTGTCAGGCTGTCCCGATCTATAGCTTAGCGCTGACAACAGCTCACGGTTTATTTGCAGCTTTGAAGCCTGGTCCTATAGTGTTTGTCTTCTGACAGGAGATGAATAAAGGTGTCACTGTGGGAGACTTTTAGCCGGCTGTTACAAAAAGGACCGTCCTTGCCTTCCCTCTCAAGATCCTCTAGTTCACTTTTGAAGCTTGCAGCTTTCCCCTCGGCTGAGTTTAGCTCCATCAGTTCCAATTCATGCTTGGCAGCTGTTTCTAAAACTCTCTGTTTGTTATAATACCTGACAAAGTTGTTAATGATGGGATGGATGGGAAGGGCGATCGCTATCACCCCGCAAAGAAAACTGATGGCAGCATTCAGTTTTCCTAGTGTTGTTTTAGGGTATATGTCTCCATATCCAACTGTGGTCATGGTAATGATTGCCCACCAAAATGACTGAGGAATGCTTTTAAATAAAGTTTCAGGGTGACTTTGCTCCATGGTATAACCCAGGGCAGAAAAGACAAAGATTCCAACAGCTAAGTACATGAGGAGCAGCCCGAGCTCCTTAAAGCTGCGTTTCAGGGCATATGTTAGAGTCTGGAGTCCCGAGGAGTGCCGTGCAAGCTTGAAAATCCTCGCGATCCTCATGATGCGCAGTGCCTGGACAGCCTGCTGGACATTGCTCAGCTCCATCAGCTTGGCTCCCAAGTGGGTCAAGGTCAGGCTGACATAGAAAGGAAGTATTGCTAGCACATCAACAATGTTCATGAAAGACAGGGCAAAGTGGAGTTTGTTGGGAGAGGAAATTAGCCTCAGCACATACTCCATGGTAAACCAGCCTATACAGGCTGTCTCTATGCTGTCCAGGGTTGGGTGCTCCATACGGTTCCCCTCTGCATCCACGACCTGCAGGTCTGGGATGGTCCCCACACACATCACGACAGAGGAGATCAAGATAAACAGAAAGGACAGAACAGCAATCACTCGAGCTGGGTAGGACGATTCTGGCTTCTCCAGAAATTTCCAGATGTATTTTTGGCACTTTTTCCAGCGACTTTCCGAGGCATCTACTCCCAAGTCGTCCAGAATCAGTTGCACCCTTCTGGCTATTTCCTCCAGTTCTTCCTTTTTTTCACTTAGATGGGTTTTGCAGCAGTCATCCAAAAATTTCAGATCCACTTTCCAAAATTCCATTTCATTCTTGAAACATATGGGGCATATTCCTTTCTTCATGTGAATTTCCCCAAAGTAATACACATCAATAATGCATTTGAAAGCATCTGGATCTCTGTCAAAGTAAAACTCTCTCTTTCCAGGATCATAGTCATCACAGAGGGAGAATATGCTATCGTATCCCCCTGATAAACAGTTGATCAGCTCTGCCAGCCGTGTTTCTGGGTATTGATTCAGTTTATCTCCATAGAACACCTGCCTTACCCCACCGACATTGACTACAATCTCTGTTTCTTCATTTTTTTCTGATCCATCAGTGTCCACATCTGGAAACCTAGAGTCACCTGCCATTTTAATTGTATCGGATTTTATTTGATTTTTAGCCTGTTGTTTGGTTTCAAAGCTTTATGGTTTAATGTCTCATGAAAGCAAATCAGCACCGAGTCAGCTCTATTGCAAATGTTACCAAACTGACCTCGAGTTGTGGTGGGAAAGGTTACAGAAATAAACCTGCAGTGAGGAAAGCCTTATGAGATATGCAACAAGCTGCAGGGAAAAGACAAGTCATCGGGCTGCTGTGCCTGCAAGCAGGATGTTAGAAAGCTCCAGCAGATTTGAAAGAGAAGAAACCGTTTAATAAAACTCACCCCTCTGTTCAGTGCTCGATAGTCTTTTCAGGTCCCATTCTCTCTCTAAAAGTGATATTTATTCACAGGTTGGAAGTCACGGCAGAGAAATAAATCCTGTGCTCTGATTAATGCAACGTGCAGTGAGTGACAGTTCTCAGAGAGACAATCAGCAGGGTGAGCCCACAAAAAACTGTTGCAGTTTCTCTCTTCAATTCCACAGATTTCCCTAGAAAGCTGATTTTGAATTTTGTTTCTCTTTCCGTTTTCTTTTTACTTTAAGGTCTTCCAGAGTTTATCTGCTGACTCTTGCACATAGTCAGTCGGTGCAAGCGTGCCGAGGAGAAACTTGTGCTTGTTTTCCCTTTGCTGTTTCCCAACACAATAGGGAGCCCAGGCTTCGAGGAGTCCTTTCCAAACTCTACCCTCTTCTGGTGAAACCCAGCAAAGCACCAGCTACATGGAAAACACAGCTCAGCTATTTATATGCCTGCCTCACTGTAAAATGATGTGTTTCTATACCACCATGCACTTTAACGATTTTTAAAAACATTCTTTTTAATCAAATACAAAACAGAATCTTGTATAAAGTCATTCAGAGCTGCAGAAAGACACTCAATCAATTTCTTCTGATGGCAGAAGCCAGAGGAAAAAATACTGTCTTTTGTAATAAATGCACGACATAAATCTTGCACTCAGGGGGACTGGAGCAAGTCTAGAGTAATTCTCTGTCAGGACATTGCATTCCTGTAGATTTGTACGGTGTCACTGAGAACCAAGAAGAGACCACAAAGTTTTCATTGCAGCTGTGGAGCAAGACCTACCCTGCACGCTGCACACATTTCCCAAAGCTCTCTGTCCTCAGTTTTAGCTGTGTGTTCTTGATCTGCAGTCGACTGACCCTGATGAGGGTTTGAGTAATTTACAACATCTATGATGATTTTTCGGTGAATGCTACTTACCAGCAACAGTGCTTTATTCTTCATACAGCACTAAACAAGTAGGAGTGGAATAACAAGCATTTCCTTTTAACTTTGTTTTCTCCAAATTCCAGGATTTGATGGGCTTTTGTTCCCTGGACCCTTACATGCAGGAAGGCCTATCATGCTCTTAAATGCTTAAATCTGACTATACAGTTCATTTTAGTGGGTCTTGAGGGCTCTGATCCAGCAAAACCCACAGTTAATTAGCTAACCATTTCTTGCCACAGCAGAATGATCTACACCAGCAAGTTCTGGGTTTTTTTTCTAATTTACTGGCCTCTGAAAAGCTTTTAAGTGAAGGGGAATAGAGAGGGGGAAATCCGAGTGAGAGTTTGCTTCTCTGAGTTTGTGTCCATCCTAGGAGAAAGGTGAAGGCTGTGATTTGCCTGCTGTCCTTGTGCCTGTGTCACCCAGTGAGGGGGACCCTGGTGAGCATGCTGTGCTCCATTTCCAATCCCTTGTTGGAAATTTATGGGGGATTAGTCAGAGGTTGTGCACCAGGCCTCATATTGACATGGAGTATGCACATAGCCTCAAGTACCTTATGAATACCCCTTGGAGGTAGTTCATCACACTTGGGGGAGCACAAGCCATGAGTTAAAATCACTGATCCAGGCCTTTCCCAGACTTCCAATGACCTTCCTTGTCCCTGAGCTCTTGCATGATTGAGGAGAGTGAAAATATGAGAGGGAAGAGGGGAATTCATAATAAAGACTTGCAAGAAACCTATGAAACAGAGGAGCACAATCCTTTCTCTTTGTCTGTCACACACATCCATGCACAAATTTGTAGTGCCAAAACTGAAGCCAAGGAAAGTGGGTCCTTGCTGCTCTGTTATAATCACCCAGTAAATGTAACACCCAGTCACCCAGTCTCACAGGGACAAATAAGCCGTGCATGAACCATAGCTCCATAATCTTCAAAGGCCTGGGTTGTGTCACTCATATCCTTGCTGCAGAACAGAGGGCAAGGAACAATAACTGCAGGGGCTGGTCACCTTATTCAAGTGACAGTCCCAGGAAAAAAGTAAGATCTATTAGCCTACACCTGAGTCACACTGTTAATCTCTGGAGGCTAGTGTCACCTTCATGTGTTCCTGAGGGTACCGCATAGTGTGGGTATAATACAAGATGTCCCTTGAATTTTTTTCCAGGCATATATAAGTTTACTGACACTTGCAAGCTTCTTGGGACAAGAGAAGTACTTTGGAGATCTGGAAAAACCCTCAGTTTTGTGGGTTCAGCAATAAATAGTTACCCACCTGGGACTTCCTTGCCCACTAACGTGAATGGTTTAGCTTCATTTTAGCACAGTAAATTTTAAGATGCCAATAGCAGTGACATGCTCGCACAGGGGAAAATGCAGATGCGATTACTCACTACCAGTTCTTGCAAAACCAAAATGGATCTGGGAAAGTTAGGTTTAAAATATTGTCAGCCTGCATCAGCACAGAGAAACAGGTTCTTTAGATTTAAATCCTCAGATTTAACCATCTCAGACACTTTTTGATCAATGATTCATTCCAGTGGCCTTTTGGCTTTTCTCCAGGTAATGATAAGAAATCAATATACAGTCCAGCATGACTGACATAGAAAGCACCACCTTAATTTTCAAAAAGGCTTTTCTCCCCCCCATAATTTTACAGAACAAACACCTACAAAATAGTCACACAGGATTAGTACATACATTGTTCAGTTTGAAAGGTGAAATCAGCTCCTCTCAAATGAAAAATCTCAGCACATTCTCGAAAGGTTGGGAAGAAACTATTTTTGAAATGCCAGATCAGTCCTTATAAAGACTTTACTTAGCGCGGTTGCTAAAATCCTTGTGCTTTATTCTCCTTCGTCTTGCACCTTTTCAGAGTTCTTTACACCTTTCAGTATGCCTGTCAAATGTTAAGAGTTCTGGTAGCATTTTAAATCTGCTTTGACAAATGTACATGATCCAAAGGAGGGTCAGGGAAAATCATAATGAATTAAAACCTTGGTTTTGTAGCTGAAAAGAGTGATACAGGCTTACTTGACAAATGTTTTTATCAGACATATCGCAGAGCAGCAAACAACAGGAGTGGAATGAGTAATTTGCAGCAAATAATTTATTTCACTAATTAATTTTTCATACATGAAAAGAGGGCTTCTCTAATCTAAAAATTTCAATAGATAATTGTTGCCCTGTAGCTCATTTATGAGTAGTTTGCTGCAGTCATTAGGGTTTCTGAATTCAACTTCTGTTGATTTATCTGGACTGGGCAAACACGTCAAGCCATGCTCTGTGTCTGCTGGAAGCAACGCGTGCTGGCAACTGAATTCTTACAGACTGAATAAAAAACGGGGAGGGGGTTTCTTTCTGTGTTGATGCTCTGACTCAGAGAACAACATGTGGATTTGAGCTGACAGATGTGTTAAGTTTTGGCTGTGGTTCAGACTGGCTCCTTCAGGGAGGAGGAGGCAGCCCGAGGGAAGGACCTCTGGGTTGCTGGGCACCCACCCTCCTTGGGCAGCCCCAGCAGGGATGTCTGGGATCCCCCGGGGAAGGCTCGCACCCCACGGGGCTTGGCCCACAAGGGGTAGGTGGAGCTTGAATATGGCTCCCCAGTGACACTTGCCCCCACATGAGGGATGTGGGTGGCACAGAGCACCCAGAGCTCAGCGCCTGGGGACCTGCAGTGACAGCAGTGCTCGGAGGATGCTGGAGCTGCAGGTTTGGCTCCCTCATTTGGCACTTTTTGGGAGTGGACCTTCACTACTAGGCAGCTTTGTGCCAGTCTGGGAAGAGAAGTTGCTCTTCCTGAGCTTCAGTCTGGCTCATACCGCACTCCTGAAACCCAGCCAGCACCTCTGTCTTCCTGGCTGATGTACCCAGCTGCCCCCCAAGGAGCTATGGGCAGTAGTGATGCATGAAGGGGCATGAATGGGTTAGGAGACAACCCTAGAGAGATAAGGTCAGACTCCCTGTGGAGAGGGGTGTTTAATGCAGAGGCAGGAGTCAGGTAGCCTCTCTACAAGCAGGCTGCAGTGTAGTGAGCCCCCTGCACTGAGCACAGCCCTACTTTCAGTGCCTGAGACCATGGCGTCACCTTTGGTCTCTCTCTCCTCCCGGACTCTATAAAGTGTTTAATGCTGTGTCTACACGTGCAATCTGAAGAAGGTTTAGGGACCTGACTATGACTGTCCAAGCAAGAAACAGTTAGAGCATGTCTGGCATGGATCCAGCCCACACTGACCAGCTAACATGGACACTTGCCGTTGTTCTTGTGGGGGACTTTAACATCCGGGGTATCTGCTGGGATCACAGCACAGCAGAAAGGGAACAATCCAGAACGTTCCTGGAATGTGTGGAGGATAACTTCCTCACACAGCTGGTGAGTGAGCCGACCAGGGAAGGTGCCCTCCTGGACCTGCTTCTGTGAACAGAGAAGAGCTTGTGGGGGAAGTAAAGGTTGGAGGCCGTCTAGGGTGCAGTGATCATGAGATGATTGAGTTTTCGATCCTTGGAGAAACAAAGAGAGGGGTTAGTAAAACTGCCACCTTAGACTTCCGCAGGGCAAACTCTGACCTGTTCAAAAGACTGATTAACAAAATCCCTTGGAAGGCTGCCCTGTAGGATATGGGAGTCCAGGAAGGCTGGACATACTTCAGGAGAGAAGTCTTAAAGGCACAGGAGCAGGCTGTTCCCGTGTGCCGAAAAACAAACAGGCGGGGAAGGAGACCAGCCTGACTAAACAGGGACCTTTGGCTGGATCTCAAGAACAAAAGGAGAATCTATAACCTCTGGAAGAGGGGGCAGGTCTCTCATGAAGACTATAAAGATGTAATGAAACTATGCAGGGAGAACCTCAGGAGAGCCAAAGCGCAGCTAGAGCTCAACTTGGCTACAGCTGTTAAGGATAATAAAAAATGTTTCTATAAATTCGTAAACAGCAAAAGGAGAATTAGGAAAAATCTCCCTCCTTTATTGGATGCAGAGGGAAACATGGTAACTAAGGATGAGGAAAAGGCTGAGGTGCTCAACGCCTACTTTGCCTCAGTCTTTAGCAGTGGAACTGGCTGTTCCCTGCACACCCAGCCTCATGAGCTGGGAGATGGGGAGGGGAAGCAGATTGAGGTCAGCACAGTTGAAGAGGAGGTGGTCAGAGACCTGCTACACCGCTTGGATGCACACAAGTCTGTGGGACCAGATGGGTTACACCCAAGGGTGCTGAAAGAGTTGGCAGATGTCCTCGCCAAGCCGCTTTCCATGATTTACCTGAAGTCATGGCTAACTGGGGAGGTCCCATTGGACTGGAGGGTGGCAAATGTAACACCCATCTACAAGAGAGGTAAAAGGAGGATCTGGGAAACTATAGACCTGTCAGTCTGACTTCGGTACCAGGGAAGGTCATGGAGCAGGTCATCTCGAGTGCCATTAAAAGTCATATAATGGACAACCAGGGGATCAAGCCTAGTCAGCATGGGTTTATGAAAGGCAGGTCCTGCCTGACAAACCAGATCTCCTTCTATGACAAGATGACCCAACTGTTGGACGAGGGAAAAGCTGTGGATATTGTCTACCTGTATTTTCGAAAGCATTCAACACAGTTTCCCATAGAATTCTCATAGAAAAACTGGCTGCTCATGGCCTGGATGAGTGAACGGTCTGCTGGGTCAAGCACTGGCTGGATGAACGGTCCCAAAGAGTGGTGGTCAATGGAGTTAAATCCAGCTGGCGGCCGGTCACAAGTGGTGTTCCTCAGGGCTCGGTGTTGGGACCATTTCTGTTCAACATCTTTATTGATGATCTTGATAAGGACATAGAGTGCATTATCAGTAAATTCGCAGATGACACCAAGTTAAGCGGGACTGTCAATCTGCATGAGGATAGGGAGGCACTACAGAGACACCTGGATAGATTGGATCGGTGGGCCAACGTTAACGGGATGAGCTTCAACAAGGCCAAGTGCCAGGGCCTGCACTTGGGCCACAACAACCCCATCCATTGGTACAGGCTTGGGGAGGTGTGGCTGGAGAGCTGTATGGAAGAGAAGGATCTGGGGGTTCTAATTGACAAGCAGCTGAACATGAGCCAGCAGTGTGCCCAGGTGGCCAAGAAAGCCAACAGCATCCTGGCTTGTATTAGAAATAGTGTGACCAGCAGAAGTAGGGAGGTGATAGTCCCCCTGTACTCTGCACTGGTGAGGCCACACCTGGAGTATTGTGTCCAGTTTTGGTCACCTCAATACAAGAGGGATATCGAGGTGCTGGAGCGAGTGCAGAGGAGGGCAATGAAGCTGGTGAAGGGCCTGGAGAACAGATCCTATGAGGAGCGATTGAAGGAGCTGGGACTGTTTAGTTTGAGGAGGAGAAGGCTGAGGGGAGACCTCATCACTCTCTACAGCTACCTGAAAGGACATTGTTCAGAGGTTGGTGCTGGTCTCTTCTCACAGGTAATTAGCGATAGAACAAGAATGAATGGCTTTAAACTGCAACAGGGGAGGTTTAGACCAGACATTAGGAAAAAATTTTTCACAGAAAGAGTGGTCAGAGAGTGGAATCAGCTGCCCAGGGAGGTGGTGGAGTCACCATCCCTGGATGTGTTTAAAGGTTGTTTAGATGAGATGTTGGGGGATATGGTGTATGGGAGAACTTTGTAGAGTAGGGCTATGGTTGGACTCGATGACCCCAAGGGTCTTTTCCAACCTGAATGATTCTGTGATTTCCCAGCCATCATGTGGTCATCAGAGACCATTTCCAACAGGCAGTTTGCAGGCAGTCACTTGTACTGGAGAATAAAAGGACTTCCTAGACTAGAAGGAGAACAGTTGCCAGTTGTCTTCAGTGCCCAGAAACATCCTTGGGCACATATAGAACTCATCTAAGCCATTCCAAGTTGTGCTGAGTCACTTGTTGCCACTGGGCACCTGCTTTTTAGGTACTATGATTTCTGTGTTGGACACTTGTTTGGCCCTCAGAGGCCACAACATTAACAGCAGGCTCAGAGGGAGTATAACCCCCTCACTTCTCCTTCTACTATGCCATATTTGGTTTTTAAATAACATTCACAAGACTGGAACTGTGATGGATCCAGCAAGAGATCTCAGCATCTAACATGCAACTTATTTTCAGATAGATGCAGACTATGGAGAGCCACTCAAGACAAGAACATATGATGAAAATGTACTACACAAAAGTCAATCAGAGACCTAAAGGAGGATGGGGAATAGAAATATCTTATTTCTCCTCCTTTCTTCGGGGTATTGTGGGGATAAAGCTTGCAGCCAGCTGCTTCAGCAGCTGATAGCACAAGGTTCTGTGTGGAGGAAACACCATATAATTACTTTGTGCCAATCACAAGAAATGGAAGACAGATAATCTGGAAGAAAGAGAAGCAATGAACGATGTTGTTGCAGGCTTCAGAAAGAGTAGGTCATCCAGAGCAGCGACTGATTACCACAGCCAGCTTTAGTAAGAGGAGTGGGAAAGACTTTGCTGTAAGAATCCTCCAAGGTTTCCAAATCTAAGGTGGCTTCTAGTGTTTAGTGAGACAACCTCACAACCCCAGTGGAAGATCTAGCACACTCTCTTTGGCAAATTAATCCAGCTACTGCAATATACTGTTTCATCCTTTGTAGCTCAATATTGTAAATCCATTTTCAAATCATACCTTCTTTTATCCTTATGACTTGCTCTGCAATAAAGCTGACTGTTTTGACACTCTGCAAGAAAACATGGATTGCATTCCCATGGGCGCTGTGGTTCCCAACATGGATGTGGGGTTGTTGCCGTAGCACCAGCACCAACCCCATGCACTTCCCCAGTACATCTGAAGGACAACAGTGTGTGACTTGCTCTCATGGACTGTAGCACCAAGGTTTGGGGAGGAGAGGTGTGTTGTGGGCACTCACTGTCAACAGGAAACCTTCCTGATGCGCATAGTAGCAGCTCATGGTCTCAGCACTGATATATGTCTTGTGTATGTAGCCATGAGCTAATGGAGGGAGTCTAAGCCTTGGCATGAAATATGTTCATCACCCACAGCTGTTATTTCTGGCAATGGGTGAGTCTTTCAAAGACCTTGATATGGGAAAAGAAGGGTCCATCAAACACAAAGTGAGTGAAACAGAATCTCTACATTTTTAATACACGCCCATGTTTTGTATGACATTTTCTCAATACACTAGACTTCCTTCAGACTTACATGTCAAAAGCAAGAGGTTATGAGATGTCTGAACTGAGATGGGTGTTTGGACTGTACCAGACAACTTCACCTTGCAAATCTGGTTTTATCTGTCTCTGTCTCCAACATATTTACACATTTCTTCTCAACTATTATTTCAGATTAAACAAGTCCTTTCCCAGTTTATTTTTCCCTCTCGTAGTTATGCTGGTTCTTTTTTACAAGTTCAAAATTTATACATACTCAGTCAATTTATTTTAGCAGATATCTTAATTAATTCCTTATTAAATGACTGGTAATAGCTTGCTGTAAATTTTAATTAGCTTTGCTTTCCATTTGACATTAATGAGTCTGTTTTCCCATACAATTAAATCTGCCTTAAGTGACCACTCAGGGGACCAGCCAAATCTCTGATTTAATGTAAATGGCTTTAAATAAATAAGATAGAGACTCCACTGAAAGCAGCTAACAGCTGGGTTCAAATTAAGAATATCAGTGATTCATGAATAGGATGGGAGTTGGAGATGTTGTAAAAGTTTTAAGGACCTTGTCTTGTTTACAGAGTCACTGTGTTTTGAGGAAGGACTGGAAGCCTGCTTCCTTCTCTTAAACACTGTCATCAAAAGCTTTCAGTTAATATTTCTCCCTTTGAATGCTGTTGCACGTACAAAGAAAAGAGAAAAACTAGGTGACAAAATGTCTTAGAGTTGCAGAGACAGTGACTTAGAAATTAAGAATTGCGCAGCTAAGATTTTATAGACATTGAGTATGGTAACAGTCCAAAACATTGTATGTGCACATGTAATTAGGGGTTGTGTCATAATGAATACACACAAGGTGGTCGAATGCAGTTTGCGTGGGTGACCTGAGCTCTGGCATTTCCCAGCTTCTGAGTATCTGCCTCTGCAATCCCATTGGTGACTTTTATCATGACTTGCTGTATATAATATCTTTCAGGACCAGTGTTTCATTGGTGCTGCAGCCCGGCAGCACCCCTGAGCAGCCTCACCAGCTGCAAGGGAGTCCTGGCAAAGAGATATAAACAGTAGTAGGGCAAGTGCAAGAGGGCTCTTTGCAAGTGGCACTAGTGAAGTGACTGGCCTGGCCTTCCCAAAGGTGAACATTCCCATCACTACTGAATCATATCATTGCCAATAATTGACTTGAAAGAAAGATCAAGACCATGCCAGCAGAGAGGGAGGTGGCAGTGGGCAGACTGCTAACTTTCATTAGCCAAGACATGAAGCCAGTTTCTAAGCCTGTTTGGGGAGAGAATTTTAATGTGTTTTAATATATTTTCTTTAAAAAAAAAATCAACACTGCAGCCCTCTACTGTGCTTGGAGTTGGAATAGTGACTAATAATACTCTGTACAAGCTATTGTTCCTAATTCTTCGAAAGAAGAGCATGTGTAGTAATTTAGTGTGTACCATTTCACAATAGAAGGGATTTTTATATCAACTAATATTTTTATTGCGGGCAATCAAAATAAAATATATAATCAGATCATTCACAGTAAACATGGTCAAAAGCACTCCTATATGTGTGCTCAGGGAAGAGGAAAAAATATGAAGTATTTTCTAGTGCAAAAAAGCTGTAAAGAAAACCGGTTGGAAAAAACACAGAAGACATTTCTTCAGTGTGCTGAAACAGTAATAAAAAATAAAATACTTCCATTGATCCTAGAAAACATTGCAACACTGAGGAAAATACAGGCTTCAGCGGAGCCCACAATTCTCACAAGCTCTTGTAAGTATAGTTATAATTTTCCTTCTTTCAATGAGTGGTACAGGACAAAGGAGAGGAAGGTGTGTAGGCAGTAGCAGAGGCAGAGTTCATATCTTCACAAATACGAAATTACTCATGCTGTACCCATGGAAGAGTCCTGTGGACATTTGACTGCGTTAAATCCTTCAGGACTGAGGGTTGTGGCATGATGCCCTGGAGTCCTTCGTTGATGCCTGCCTCCCGCAGCCTGCGGACTCTTCAAGCTTTCTCCCTCCATCTCCTGCAGATAGGTGATGGTCTCAGTCCTGCCTGTGGCCAGGAAGGCAGTTAGGGACTGGAGGAGGTGGTGTTCCCTGGCCAGCATCCTGCTTGCACAGCCAGAATTGAGTGGAAGCATTGAAGCATGCAAATTTGGGGTGATAAAAAGTAATTTTTTATCAGCAAACCTTTGCACTATAGATCAGGCAAAGAGGAAAATCAAACTTGGTTTCCCTTTTCCATGATGCCCTAATCACTGCTTTAAGAAATGATGGGGATCATGTTCGTACTCTTGCTGCCTTTGAAAAATAAGTCCAAACCTCTATGTGACCCTACCTTGAAAAACTGATTTCAGCATCTCCATTTTTCTCCTGCGTTCTTCAGCTTTGTTTAGCAAAAATGTTTGCCAAATTCAACTGGATTTTACAAAGAGGTTTAAGTCAATCAAAACTACATTTTCTGGAGGACAAATGATGTGTCAGAAATAATTTCCTGGCCCTACTCTGGATCTGTTGTCTGCCATTGGGCAAGTTGTTTACCTTCTTGCTACTTTTCCTAAGCTGTCTGGCAACACATTGTATTTCTTATTAGCTTACAAATGAGTCAAATCAAAAAACATTTTTAATTTGGCAAACAGACTACAAATAAGCTTTTACATTATCTGAATGGCTCTAAAGCCAACCCACATGATTCTAAGTGATTTGTCTAGACAATGGGTGAGTCAAGCCTTTTATCCATTCTGTTTTATACAATAATCGGTTCTGCTCAGTTAAGATTTCATTTTACTTTACTAAATTGAATGTCTTTCATTACTATGTGCTGTTTAATTTAACATTGTATTGACATTTTGCATACTAATTCACTTTGCTCAGGGTAGAGTCATTTGAACAATGCAACACATATAACACAGATTCATTGTACGTACTAGTAGTGTCCTCAGAGATGAGATTAGGGAGTCCAAGGTATCCCATTCAGAAAAAAAAAAAAAAAAGCTAAGAAGATGAAGGAAGTTCAGTGATGAATGGGAAATGCCACTGCCGAGACCTTTCTTTATTACCATTCTGTGATATTTTCAATTTTTCTGTCCCGATGAGTAATGAGGACTTCATCACTTTTGCTAAGCTTCACTGCAAATTGCTGCTGTGATTAACACAGGTTAATCTCAGGATAGGCAGGGGCTCCCTGGTTCTGGCAATCGGAGGAATTTAACAGTTCTTTGTAGTTGTAGGGACTTCTCTTGGGTGACCTTGAGAAAGGAATCCCTACCTATGCCAGAAATTATGTTAAAAATTCCCTTAATGGAAAACATCTCCCACATGCTCTAGACCCAGTTTTAACTGCTCAGTCCTCTCTAATATTTTCCTTAGGCTTCTGTGCACAGTTATTGAGACTATACAGTAACAGAACCACCAGAAAGAGGAATCACCCCCCTGGTCAAGATATCCACAGTCACATTTTGCCATAAATCACTGGAACATGTGCCACAAATCAGCATAAAAACTCCTATCCCAACAGAAAGTCTGCGATTACGCTAAAGATCAGGGCAGAAACCATGGTGTCTCCTGCTCTTCAAATCTAAAATTTTATCCCAATCATGCTAAGTACTCTAGTATTTAGTTAGTCTTATGAAAAACAGCTAGTCTTAACAAAAATAGCTGAAATCTCTAAGCAATTTCTCCACATTTCCTTTAGTTTGCAGTGAACATGGATACTATCATACATTTGATGTTAGGTGTTAGTTGCAAACATCCCCATAAATGTGACCAGAATATATAATTATCAGATTTTATGCATCCAAGTGGTAGGGGAATTTATTACCTATATTTGGAAATGGGCTTTGCAGCTTATGGATGAGGTTTTAAAAGCAGTTGGCAATGTCTCATTATAGGGGGTTTACCTTTGGCTTATTTGAGAACAGAGCTGGATACAGTAATATTAGCACCATGAATATTCTAAATAATCTATCAATAATCAATATATGGCTATATTCTTCCCTCATATTGGTCTTAAACTGATAGTGTACTGAAGGAAAAATCAGGTACTGCATGTTTTATACATTTTGCCATAAATTCCCAATGGGTATGCATGAAGAAAATAAAAGACCACACCACATAGCTGGGGAGCTACGACCCTGCTCCCCAGCTTCATGGTCTACTTGAGATTTCTGTTTCAGAACTTGTGACAAATCATTTACTAATCAACCATTTACTGTTTGTTCTTCATTCATCTCCTGAAGTCTACTTTTACCTTGATGAGACTGATCAATATTAATTAATTTAAATTAGACCTGTACAGAATACAGAATATTTTCTGGGAATTTCTCATATCCTAACATTTTGTTGAGATGCAGAAGGAAGAAAAAAGTAATCTGTATTTTAAAATTTTCTTTGCAACAGCATGTCAAACAAACCTAAATATAGGACATCCAAATCTTTAGTTTAGCAACACTGAAATTTTACATTGTGAAAATGTTTATACACTGGATACTAAATATTACATTCTAATATTGTATTACAAATACAATGCTGTTAGTGTGATGCAAGGCCAAAATAAAAAGAATTGAAATGACAAACCTCAATTAAACATTTTAGCTGCAGAGATATATATATTTTGACACTATGAAAACAGTTTCTTTCAACATGAGGATATATCTCAATTAAGTGTTTTTATTGCAAATTTTAGCAACTTTCAATTTAACTGAACTGCATTTATCTGACGTCAATCTCTTCTGTCAAAAAAATTATTGGTTCTATTTCCAGTGTACAACACCAGTAATTCTAACACTCACAAGATTCTTCACGTTTCTTTGTCAGACCCTTTCTTAAAAATGACAGATGGGATTTGTGAGAGAAAAGGATACTTTTTGTACATACAGCCCAAGGGCAAGAGAAAAAATCAACATCGTTCACACAGATTTTTGCTAGCTATTGCCTTTGTTTTCTCTGTAGCCCGTTTCATCTTATTAAGCCTGAACCCTCTTCAAGTGCTCTCCATGCATACACTTTTCAAAAGGAAAGAATGTCCTTAATAAAACCTTTGGGAACCCCAGGGGTGTATAGAAAGTGCTCTTTACATTAATCAAACAGTAACAGAGCCTATCCATCCACCGTGCATGGACTCAGATCTCCAAAACAGCTGAAAGTCTGTAAAACACCAATGAAAATAATTTCTTTTGTGCCGGTATACGCATGTAAGGAAAAGCAGAATTAGGATCTTAGAAGGAAATCATTTTCTGGTCTGACTGCAACCAGTTTCTAACTGTAGCACTGCAATATTATACTAATATTTGAAGTACACAAATGATACAATTATAAGCCCAGAGCAAAAATCGAGATACCTCATACATAACACATCTCTATATGTTAAAACACCTTGTACATTAATTTATTTTTTATGGGAAAATCTGATTTTCACCTCCTGGAAACTGATTTCTTCTGCAGCACCACAGCAGAATGGTCCACCACCCCTGAATATCACTTTAATAATGTGTATCAGGCTTGGAGTATATTCAAAACTCCATCTGTATTCATTCTTCAATGTACCCTTTGACTATTAGTAATTTGAATACTGCTGTTAATTCCTCAGTTTTTTTCTTTTCAAATTTGACTGTGAAGAAGTTGGCACTGGTTTTTGGGCTCAAATCTAACATTCCATCAAAATGGGTGATTTTTGACAAACTTATAAGATATGTAATTGTTGCACTCACATAGATGGAAAATTTTGTTCTTTAACTGAGTCATTACTTAAGTTAATAACAATCCTGCTGTATTCCAGAAGAATTCTGTATTGAGTTACTGGCTGATGACAGTAAAACTGGTTTTCACAGGATGCTAAAGCTTCCAAATCAGCATTTCAAAAAGAAGGTAAACATTCTGCAGACTGTAAATGCAGAATATAAACACAAATGTGTCCCACAGCGACTCACCCTGACTTGCTGCATATTTCAAATAACTAAGAAAGTGACATTCCCTTGTCTGTTTACCATAAACTCATTATAAAGACTTCTCTCAATTTAAATACTGAAAATTATTGCAGTCATTTTGCTTTTTCCTTCTCACAAATTACTTGCAAGCTGATCCTGGTTTTCTTCAAATATATTCACTATCTCTACTTACTATCTATTGGCATTACAATTATGCACACAGGTACCACTGAATCCTTTTTTTTTTTGTAGTTGGGAAATTATTCCAGCAATGAGCAAGAAGCAGCCAAGAATGAATAACAATCAAGAGCAGGGACAGAACATTCACATGCTAATACCTTTTATCCACATGGTTACCTGTAATATTTTTTGCATGAATAAAACCATTTCTTCAGTTTGTAAACAAAATCCATGTGAGTGTGTGTCTGCAAGTAGTAAAGCAAAGGGGAGGTGTATGGATGATTCCAATGACTCTTTGGAGTCAAACAAATGAGGATGAATAAATATCCCTAAGCCCAGCACTAACACTACACAATTTAGAGCGGCTGAGTCATTAGAAGTTTCAGGTCATGAGGATGGATGTGAAAATACCCACCTGAAATTCCCTCTGGGACACCACAGTACCCCTGAAGATGCAGCCTGCCTCACACTCATCGATGGGTTCATGATCTGGTTCTGCAGGGTCCAGCTCTGCAAGGACTCTTGTTTTATCACTGTTCCCCATTTAAAAGGGATGTCTCATGTCACTACAATGAGGAGGAATTAGCATCAGGGCATATATTCTGTGGCACAATGATGCTGTGTCTCAGATTGCCAGTTCTGCTCTGCACACTCATACAACAAGTCAGCCTCTGTCCCAGAAGGAAACAGAAATCACTGTTTTCCTCTTTCAAGTAGGAAGGATGGAGGCAGAAAGGAGACTCAGCCCAGTATCGTGCAGGTCCTTTGACCCTACCTACAGTCCAAATCAGGTCCGCTGCTGAACTCACCATCACCCTCCCCATCCATCACTCAGGTGAGCATCTACTTTCTCCCCAACCTTCCCCAAAGGCTCTCAGCAAAAGTCATCACAGCTATCTGAGGAAGGAAAAATCACCAAAATAAAAACTACTCCCACATATCTTTCATCTGTCTTCACATGCACAGTGGGCATTAGGGAAAGGATCTTTCTTTTGTCGCATTTGGAATGTTTTTTCCTTTTTAAAGTGTAAGGCTTGCTATTTACAGTCAGCTGTGGGATGTTTCAGTTGAACAAAATACTTTCTTTAATAGGGGTCTATAAATAACCTTATTGATTAAGTGAAAAACTTGAAGTATATGTTTTATCCTTCCCAAAATATGTACACTTCTTACCATTGCATGAGCAACTTTATTCTATCTGGAATTAGCAGTGCATTTCCTATTGTGTGTGTAGTCTCTGGTGTAGAAAAACAGAAAATAAAAGTTAGTTAGAAGAGAAAGGATTTATTTTTCCAGATTAAGCTTACAAACTTTTTGTCCCTTAGAAATATAAATCCATTTATTTGGTAATTGCTTTATTTATTTTTCTCAGGTTATATGTTCTAATCTTAGCAGTGTTTGGAAGGAAATCTGATGGCGCACAGACATTAGCATAATGTAGTTTTATTTCCTAAATCCTCTCTGCAAATTCAGGTGTTATAGTCTCAGCATTTCTACAGCATTATAAATTCCCCAAGAACACCACAGGGTTCATACACCAACTCCTTGCTAGAAAAAGGACATTGAGTGCCCAGTACTGAGGGCCATCTAAAGGTGAGACACTTAGGTGAGGCACTGAATACTAAAACTCTTTGGGAAAAAAAAAAAAAAAAAATCATTCATCTTTGCTAAATAAAACTTGCCATCATGGCCAGTGCCTCTCTCATTCATTTAATTTCTTTATCAGATTGTAAAAGTTGATTATATTTCTTTTATCTTGCCTTGGACTGTGGCACCTGCTGTGAATAAGAGGGAAAACGTTGACTGTCCTTTGCAATTTTTCATGGAGCAGCAGCTTTGAGTGTCCTGCCACTGCTAACGCATCTATCTATCCTTCTGCAGGGACTCAAAATCCTGTCAAAGTAGGAATTGAATAGTGACAATATTTCCCTTTTCCTGTTTCATGGTCCCCTCAACCTACTTCCCCTTGTCGAATGAACTTATATTGATTTAAAGCTGAGAGGATGCACTGAAGAAGAATCCAGTTAACCAGCTGGACTACACTACACTACATATTTTTACCACTATCCATTCCAGTTAGGAATTTTTTAGCCACACTGATATACCACTATCACTCTGAGTTTGAGCAGAGATACTCCGATATAAAGCTGCTTATTACCAGGATGACTTGACCTTCTCATGCAGTAAATGTTCTTCTATACTAACAGAATTGCAGAAAGGGAGCGGCAGTGTCATTGGTAGTACCAAATTTTATCTTGAGAAACAATGCTTGATGACCAGTTATTAAATCTGTCTGTAATTAAGAAAAACTAATGTGATGTCACCTTAGTTTTTGACATGAATTGGGATTTGTTCCTAAGTGCAGCTACTTTGATCTCAAACTCAGTCCTTGGGTAGAGCATCTGCCAGCTCACCCTCCCCACCACCACAGCGCTTGCTGAGTCAAGCACAGCAACAGCTACTTAAAGGAGCATATGGGTTAAATACACTGAGCTTTTCTGTCTCACTCATAGGAGAATCTCCTTTTGGTACTTTCCCAAACAGTGGTGGATGTACCCTTTCTGCCTTCAGGCTTGCTCTCAGTGCCCTCCTGCATGCCAAGGACAGGAGTTACCCATGCAGGCCTTCACCTCTGGCTTCAGCATCCTGCACCAGATTGCATGAAGGTGCCAAATTTGGATGCACTGGCTGAAGGACCAATCGCTGCAAGTGATAGCAAAGTCTTCAAAGACTAGTTGGGGAAAGAGGATGGAAGGAACAAGAAGAGTGAGGAGCTGACAGCTCTCTGCAACCTCACCATGCCATTAGCATGCAAAAAAGCACCCATTCATTTTGTCTTATCTGCCAGCCCCAGCTTTAGAGTCTCTGGAAGCCAAAGAAAGGGATCAATAGACATTTGTTGACAACTGAGATTCTGTTTTAATCTAACCACAACAGCAGAGGCTTTTGTACTGCTCTGAAATCATAAAGTCAGCTAGCCCTTTACAGGACTCATGGTTTAAATTGCAGAAATACTGCATGTTGCAAAACAGACTTCCAGTTTCCACTTGCAAAGTCTATCCTTGTGATCTAGACAATTAGTCATGTTCAGGCTGAAAGAAATTTATTCTGCACGTAAGCTTGCAAACAGAGGTAATGTCATTTTTTAGCACAAATTACATGCCTGAAGAAAACAAATAAGCTTTCAAGGATATAAACTGCCTTCTAAACCTAGTAGCCAATGCATGATGAATTGTGTGTTTGCAATTATCACTTGGAGCCTAGATTTGAGGTTGCTGTTTAGAAATACCAGCAAGTTTTAACAATTTTATGGTTAATCAGTATCCAAAAGCCACGGAATTCACATAAATTCATGCCTATGCTGTGTTCATTGGTTCTCTTTAGGGGCAGGTACATAGCAGATGTCCTTCAATTCTACATCAGGAGGAAACTGCTAATAATGAAAAGAAAACCTTAGACCAAGAGAATTGTTGGTTACATGTGTCCAAAGCATCTGGTTATGTTCATGATAAAGAGATAAGGTTCCAAGCAAGGAGCAGAAAAAATAAAAATTATCCCAAGTCTTTAAACCAGTCCCTTAATGAGTGTATCTCATCACTGTGTCCAGAGGAGGCCACAAATACGATCAGGGGGCTGAAGAACCTCCCTGATGAGGACAGGTTGAGAGACGTTGGGGGTTGTTCAGCCTGGAGAAGAGAAGGCTCTGGGGAGACCTTACAGCAGCCTTTCAGCATCTAAGGGGAGTCTATAGGAAAGATGAGGAGGGACTCTTTATCAGTAAGTGTAGTGATAGGACAAGGGGTAACGGTTTTAAACTGAAAGGGGGTAGATTGAGATTAGATGTAAGGAAGAAATTCTTTACTGTGAGCGTGGTGAGGCACTGGAACAGGTTGCCCAGAGGAGTCGTGAGTGCTCCCTCCTGGAATTGTTCAAGCTCAGGTTGGATGGGGTTTTGAGCAACCTGATCTAGTTGAAGGTGTCCCTGCCCATGGCAGGGGGTTGAACTAGATGATCTTTAAGGTCCCTTCCAACACAAACCATTCTATAATTCTGTGATTCTATAATCTCTTCTGTATTCTAAAAACTTTGATTCTAGCCAAAATGGCAAGCAAACATAGTCAACTCAGATTCACAGTCAAGCTGCGAACAACAATGTTTGATGAAACCTTTTGAGATGCTCACCAAACTGGACCTATGTCATTCAGCCATCTCTTACAGCTGTGTTTTGTGCCTGTTTATAGGGCATCAGTCACTGTGATATTGTGGGCTGGCTGAAAACCAAAGACAAGGAGTGTTTGAAATAGAAATTTCCATTAAAATGAAAAGTTATTTTGTTTGTCCTCCCAGTTGGCTCTGAGATTGCCTCAGTTGTAATACCCATGCTTTACCTCCTGGGCTTCAGTTACATTATAGATTTTTTTTTTTTTTGCTAGACTTTTTGGGTTCCCAGGCATATTGCCATTTTCTGTTATTTACACACAAATGCCTCTATAAAAAACTTGTTCTCCAATCTTAACATTCCTTTGGGCTGTATGAGAACTTTCATTCCAAATTTATAATTTCAGTAAAGGTACTACAGAAAAGGTGTTGAATTATTCAGAACTATATGTAACCAGTATAAATTCTCTAGGCTCTGTCTAGTTTAATTAAAGGTAAATCCCAGCAGACATTTTAATTACAATGAGAGAGTAAACAGGAAGAGTTAAACACCCTGCAAATGGAAGATAAATTTAAAAAAAACCCTTCTGTATATATCTGTTCTCCTACATTTATATCAAAGCATTCACTGTCAGGTTACCTAAATTCTTGCTGTTGATTTAGAACAACCTATGCCATTACATGCAGGACCGATCTTTATGACGATACAGCAAGAGTGGATGGTTAATTCACACTAACTTGTCAGAGTAACAAATTCAGCGAGTTACTGTTTATCTGGTTCCTGATCTCCCTGTGGCATAAAAAAGCTGGAAGTACCTGTTTTAGGAATTATTCTTAATTTGGCTGTGTTGCAACTGGGGAAGATAAACCTGCCTTGGGATTATAGCAATGACCCTGCCAGATCCAAGACATGTAGACACCTGAATTTGGAATGTTTTGTCTCAGACTGAATCCCACCACCTTTGTCAGTGTCAAGAGGGTCTGCAGGACTTTCCTGTGAAATGGGCCAGGTACTGGGGGGAATATTTATGACCGAAAGCATAGAAGCCAGAGAATCACATGAGGCACAGCTGACTCTGAAGAACAGCTACAAGTGTTCTTATCAGAAAAACTCAAATGAACAAATAAAACTTCTAACAACTGACATAAGCAGATGTTAGAAGCAGGATCTCTTGGAAAAAGTAAAGCAAATGTTATCTATAGTATGCTGACTGAAATGAAATATCTATTCACAAGCACTCTTTGGCTAACTCCATCATAAGATAGACTTGGGTAACCACTGAAAGCAGTTACTCAGGAATGCTCCCCTTCAACCTTTGATAATGTCACTTCTGATCCCATTTCCTGGGACGTTTGCACATATGATGGCTTATCCATTCAGCTCCTGTGCAAACCTAGAGCAACAGAAAGAGTTGCCTTCTTCCAGTGTCATTCATGCAGGCGTCAATAAGATGGCAGAACTAAAAGAACACCCAGCCATGGGTAGAACCATGTGACCTTCACAAAATTAAATTCATTTGGGGCTAGGCAGTGCCTTCTAACATTGCCTTGAGAAGATGGCATAGAAGCCTCATGATCCCAGAGTAGACTGGAAAGTAAATATTCATACCCAGTTTCTCTGCTGGTGGGATGAGGGGATGGATTCTCTATTGATTTATGTCCACAGCAAAGCACAGTGGCCTTTCTTACAAAATCAGACATCACACTCTGAGGGCAAGTTGGGTGAAGCTCTGCCAACTTGACTGACTACCTCTCACTTATATTGAGTTTCAGGCAGAGGGACTCGGTTCCCTTGCCTACTCATAGGCACCTGGAGCCATTTTGGATGCTCTCTTGTATCCTGCTTGACTTCCAGGTGCAGAAAGGCACAGATCTCTCTACGGTCCTGTGCCATCTTAGCCAACCACAGGCTTCTTTCTCCCCATCTGAAGAGTGAAGCGAACATTTTCTCATCTCAGATGTTGCCTTGTGATGTATCAGAGACAGGGTCCTTGGGACAAGGGCTAAAATTGTTGTTATTTCTTAGAGACTGGTTTTAGCAGTTTCCAGTTAGCGCTTTTTGAGGTGTGATTTTTGGGGGAGTTAATGTTTTCTTTTGAAAGTCTGTAATTCTGCAATAATAACTATTTTTGTCTGAACTAATGCTACAAGTCAGTCCTATTGGCCAGAGCTATGAATATATTACTAGCATTGAAATTCTGCCTATTATCACTCATAACAGTACTAGAATGGGCATGTGAACTTACATCATTTGCATAGTAATGACCCTTAACTGTATAGTGTTGGACACAAGCATGGCATCCAGTGTTTTCCAATACATATATTTAAAGGTAGATATCTAAAATCCTTATCTAGACAGAAAGAGCAATGATCCAATTCTGAGTGGTCTGCTGTCAACAGTTCCTATTCTATTTAGGAGATCAGGCTGCTTTTACCACACTGCCAAAATACAGGGTTAAATGTTCAGTTTCACATACTTAGGTATCAAGACTTTGGTTTCTGCAAGTCTGATTTCTTTCTATGCAAGTAAATTCCTTTACCTCTTTTTGTAACTTTATATAGGTATTAAGAGGTACAAGGAAAATAAAGGTGCGAAGCTCATGTTTAAAATTCTAGATGACTAGCATGTCTATACTGATAGCTTTTTAAAATCACATATAAACAGTTCCTCATCCAGTTTTCCTACCTGCATTAGTATATTTATGTTTAAACATAAGTATCTGCATTTGTAAATACACGTTCTCTCGTCTTGTACAAGTGCTGGAAATACTCCCATACATTGCAGAGGAATACAGTGTGTGGGTGGCAATTTTCTCTAAACATTTTATCAGGCAATTTTCAGAAAGCTTGGATTATGGATTTTGTTACCTAGCTAAAGAAGAAAAACAGTAGTGCTATTAAAGCTATTAAAAGATAATAGCTGATACCCACAGAGCTAGAGAGAGCTGGGAAGGTGGGAGAAAAATAGTCCCAGTTTAGGCAACTGTGCCTAATCCTGTAATGTGCTGAGCTACCCCAGCTCTTCTTTCAGTAGTGGAAGGAGATCAGAACCTTGCAGCCAGACTGGCTGCTGTAAATAGCATAAATTTTAGTTATTGCTACCTGATCACTAAGACATATCTGGCTGCAACAAGTCTAGGAAAGGGCCCTGGGTTAGATGTCCCAGAAACCCAGGCTTTATCTATACAAGGAAAATAAGGGAGACCTGTTGGGCGCAGGCAGGTTGGAGATGGTTGTCCCCGCAGATCCACATCCCTGCAAGGATGGGTACCGAGCAACACAGCTGGCTGCATGGCCTGAGACCACACTGTGTTAACCTGAGCCCTAAGCAGCTTTTGCATGAGCTAGTACATCTGCACAGCACAACACAGCATGGACTTTTACCCTTTCAGTTTGTGGTTCTCTGTGACATTCTCCTCTCCATTGATCTGCTGCCAGTAGTTGAAATGTAGGTGAAAATAGATTCACCCATGACCATAAAGGAAAATAGTCATGATCATCCTCCAGGCCTCTGGCTTAACCAAGAGGTGGCCCTTTTTCTAACGTGCTCTTGTTACTATTCATTAATATAGATATAGGAAATACCTAGTTAGCAGACATATTAGTGAAAAGTGAAGAAATCACAAATTTGCCAGTAAGGCTGGTATGAAAGAAACTGCCTTTGTTGGTGTTTTATGATAAATGAATTATCAAACAGGTAAAAATAGTTTCCTACATTTGATTATTAAAATAATGAACACCACAGGTCTGAGGAACTGGGGACATGGAGTCAACAGAACAGAACTTGATCAAGAGGGAAACGAAAAAGCCCTGCTGTATTTTTCAGCTAATAAAGCCATTATACACTTCAACCTAGAAATAGCTCATCCATAACTTCTCAAATTCTGCAGTTAAACCTAGGAGCTTAGTGCAGTTTCTTGCATAAGGGCACCTAGTGTTCTTTGAGATGACCAAGGATACTCCTCTTGGTTCATTCCAGAAGGACCTAGGTCTTGGGTCTCTGTCCACCTACCAGTCGATGCATAGGTCTCAGACATCCTCAGGCACCTCAAAGGGCACTAGATACCAATGTCTGCCAACTGAGCATAGCCCTAATAATGGGCCTGATGGATCCTTCTTCCAGCTCCACTTCAAATTTCCTCTGGGATTCAGGTTGAACTCTTAAGCTAATTCCTATAAAGACATCCAATTTCCCATTAACTTCTGTGGGAACATTAATTCTTAAAGAAGAGGAGGTGCCTATGATGGGATTCAAGCCAGCCTAATTTAGATACCTTATCTGTGCCTGCATTTTAGATGCCTAGTGAATCAGTCCTCCACAAATACAGGCAGACAGGATCTTCCTTTGAAGACATCTCACTACCGACCGTATAGGAAATATCAGATCTTTTTTTAGGATGACTGGTTTGCTTTGGTATTTAAAATGTAGCACATTAGATGTCTGCAGTTAGATAGACTGGATTTCATAGTTATGAACAGCATAATTTAAGTTTTAAAAAACAAGATGCACAGACTTTGTCGTTAATTGTACATGCATTTCCGAACAGGCTGTACATCACTGTGGAAGCTGTATGTCCAAATGTCCACTTGAGGAAACACAGCCTTTGGGTGGTGCAGATACCCAGATTACAGGAAAATGGCAGTGAGTGGAATGTATGGCAGACCATTGAAGCTGTGGGCTTTAAATTACATAATCTGTTTAACTGATATGAAAATATGCACATGATCTAATTGCAAGATAAACCAATGTTTAGGAAATACACGCATCTTAAGATGGAAAGTTAGCTATTAACTGCAAACTATTATTGCAATTTAAAAGCACCGTGTTCATCAAAATAATTTTTTTTCTTCTATCATCCTCATTCAGAAAAATTAGAAATGCTTCTGTGTCTGATGGAAACAACATGAAATATTTGGTGGCAAAATGATCTGTTCATGAGCAAACAGCAGACTAAGAGAGTGCAGCAGAAATTATTAGACCAAATAACAAATACATCTGAGAGAACTGTGATCTTCTTCCTGGAACATACAGAAACAAGACAGAATTCAACAAATAAATTTCCCACTGAGAACTGGCCTCCCAGCTGTACTCAAAAGTTCGAAAAATAATAAAGTCAAGCAATACTACCTCACCAAAATGTTCTCCAACACTGCAGTAAACACAGATGAAAGATTTGGACATTTTATTCTCCATTCTCATATTAAATGTGGTTGTTCAGCCTATGCAAACACACTAATCTTCAAAATTTGTGAGTGGGATTCATCTCACCTAGCTTTAGATACTTGCAATCTCGACAGCTACATCTGAGCCCATTGCCTTTGGCTCACTTTGTACTCAAAGCAGAGCAATAGGTAATCTAGGGTGCAATTCAGCTGTCCTATTTAGGAGGCCTAATTTTAGGTTAAGATGAATCACATTCCAGAAGTGTCTACGTCTCTCCATCAACTAGAAAGGGAGCTCAGATGTGAAATTTCTGCATCTTATTTTTTCTCAGGGAACACTGCTTTAGAAACTCTGAATCTTAATGTTCACAGACTTGATTTCATGCTGTGTAAAAAGGGAGAAAAATAAAGTGAAAAAAAAAAAAATCTTGAGGAGGCTGGAACAACTTCAGAAGGCTGAAGGCAACTTTGAACCTGTCTGGGTCAAAAGGTAAACTGGCGTTTAGCGTCACACTGACAGAAAAGGGAATTCCTGAAGAGCCCTTGGAGGGAATTAGTTTATGCAAAGGTTTCTCAATCACCAGGGAAGCTCCCCCCCTTCACCACAAAATTGCTCTCCAAGCTACCAGGACTGTTGGGAGCAATTGTGGCTTCTTTCTGCATCAGCATTAGCGACAGGCATGTTTCGGATGAGGCATCGGCTGAACAGGAAAACAAAGGGTATAAACAATCAAAGCCCTTCAGGAGCTCACTTTACAAGTTTCCCATAAATCTTTATAAATTTTTCAGTCTAATTACATTGGCCCAATTTTTGTCACCGAGCTGCTCCTACCTTAAACACATAGACGTAATGGAAGAACTGGGCTTGTTCTGCTTAAGATTTTTCATGGATGAGTTTTGCGTTGTATATGGTAAAAAAACCTGCCTTTTTCCCTTCTTCAGGGGAATACTACATACTACAGAGGAAAATTCTCAATAGAAGAAAAGGGCTGACCATGCTGCTACAGCTGCTGCACATTGTGCCCACCTCTGTGCGTGGAAGGTGGAGAAGACAGATGATGCTCCATAGCAGTGACTGAGGGTGAAGTAGGCACAGCAGAAGTACTGAGGTCTCCTGTGGCCAGAAACTGTTGAAATGGCAACAGATCCTAATCAAGTCCTTTTCTGGGTGGGAATGAGGCTAAAGAATAAATTACTGTCCACGAGAAAAAAAACCTGAAAACCCAGAAATTGCATAATTTCTTAGTATTCTAAGATACTAAGTATTCTAAGGTACAAGTAAGGAGCATTCTTGTCCTGTTGCAGGGTGATTTGTTTCTAAGCAGCAGCTTTGCTCCTGTCTTTACCAGACTATGTCCTTTTTATGAGAAATGGACAAATATCACTGAGTTTTACAAACCCAGGTGTGTATTTTCATTGGCTGTCAGTAATATAGTTCTAGCTTTTCTGCCTGTAGCTGCTGAATGCACGGCCTGGTGTGAAAAATGGATACTACAACCCCACCAAAGTCAGGGAAACTCAGTCCCTTTCAGTAATAAGCCCAGCCCAAGGAACAGAAGAGAAACACTTGACCATCTCAGCAAGGAAAAAGTTGTCCTTGTGCTTTTCATTCTTCTTCAGCCAAAACATACAAAACTCAGTTCTTCTCATACATAAAGTACAACTATCAGTGATAAATGCCATTCCACCTACCTTCTTTCACCTTATCTTCTAAATGATCTATTCTATGACCCCCAATTACAAGTTCCTGTTATTCTTTGAATTGCTGTAAAACTGAACAGTCTCCATATGTTCAGAGCAGCTTGCAATTAGCATACCCTGAACTTAGAAAATGCAGTGTATTTAAAAAACTGGACATATTAAAGCATAGCATCTGGAAACCTGCATATGTTTGTCTCACACAGTGGGCTTCAGGTGTCAGGGTCAAACAGAGACTCCTAGCTATCCCAGAAAAGAGCTTATATGTGTCACCAGTCAGCTGCAGAATTTCAGAGAATCTTTATACTTTCTTGGAAAATATTATATTATTTCACACTTCCATCTACACTGTTTTCACATTAAAAAGATAAAGAAAAATTTTTTTAAAAGCTAAGGTTTTCTCAATTAGCTTTATAGACACACCACCAATAAAACTACAAAAATATGTGTATGAAAGTTTTAATCCAAACTCATGTATTTTGCAATGCCAATTGTCTCATTTTGTGAAGTTTCCTTCAAACCAAGGGCCTGCTGGAGAGCTATTTCTGCTTAAATGCATTTTTGTTCTATCCCATAAAAACTGTAAGGAGTAATGCTTTCACAGGAATATGAAGTAGAGATGAAGACTGGGCTTATATCTCTTCCAAAAACAAAAAGTCCTGAAATGGACCACATAGTTTTTCTCTTCATATAGCTGTCAAGGCAAAGATAGCTCTCTATTTTATCCAAATTCCCATTTGAACAAATATGCTGCACTAGCTGAGGGCTGTTTTCCATTTTAACAGCAAAAATTCTGTTGATAACAACCTTGTACATGAAACAGAAGCTTTTGGATATACGTTATATTAATCAAAGTAATCGAAGCACAAAAATTACTGCTAACATGTAGACACAGGGCAATAGATTCTAGCAGATCTGAAGTGCTTTTTCAAAGTGGCACTACTGAAGTAAAAAAACCTTTACATTATTCATATTGCTGCGTTCAAGACTTATAAGCAATATTAGGTAACACAACAAATTCAAATCAGTGCCTCCACTTGGCTATATAAGGGATGAATTTGGCCCAAAGGCTGGGATTCAGCTCCACATTAGGCACCTCTACTGTAAGAGCAGTAGGTAGGGCAGGTGGCTAAACACTATAGTCAGTAGAGATTCAGAATAACTGCATCATGCTCATGGCCCAAGCAGGTACAAAAAATGAGCTAAGAAAGATCTGCTCCTTTCTGCATATAGCTGCTGAGACCAGGAAGGTATCTCAGGGCATCTCAAACAGCTCTCAAAACCTATGTTTAGGCAAGCAAATATAGTTTCTTAGTCAAAAGAGTCAGTGATGCTTGACTGAGCGGATGCATGTGTCCACTTTAGGATGGGATGAGTCACCCTCCAGATTCCTTTGAAGTCTTTGAGTAGATCCCTGTTGCTTATAGTGGGATCTTAAACACCTAGCATATAGGAAGATACTTGCATTAAAGATGCTTACATGTATGCATCTGAAGTCAGTTAAATTAGTCCAGAGGTGCATATTCTTTCCTCTAAATACAGAGAAAGTTTGCCTCATTAGCTCAAACTGGATACCTGACACATGAACAGCCAATGTGGTGAATTGAACACCATGCTCTCAGTTTGCCATATACTTTCGTTTAACATAACTATCCTTTATATCTGGCACTCATCATATAGAAATGAGAAACAACAACATTATTATGCTATTCTTCAGTGAAAATATGAGAGAAATAGTCTCCTACCACGTACAAGAGCAAGCTCGGTCCAAAAATCCAGACATTGATTTAACCCTCGTGTCTGTGCTCCTAACAGGAGTCTGAATTTTTGATTTAGAGATACAACTGGAAAAAAAAAAAGTGTTCAAATGCCATTAATATATTTGTTAGTAGTAAGTTGATTTTCTAGATATTATTCTATAATAATCACAGTTCCATTGTGCTAGACAAAACATAGATGTGTAATCAAACTTTCTTTTGATCATAATATAGCTATTAGGATAGCTGATAGGACAAGGGATAATGGCTTTAAACTGAAAAAAGGTAGATTTAGATTAGATGTAAGGAAGAAATTTTTTAGCTTGAGGGTGGTGACACTAGAACAGGTTGCCCAGAGAGGCTGTGGATGCCCCATCCCTGGAAATGTTCAAGGCCAGGTTGGACGGGGCTTTGAGCAACCTGGTCTAGAGGAAGGTGTCCCTGCCCATGGCAGGGGGATTGGACTAGATAATCTTCAAGGTCTGTTCCAAACCAAATGAAACCAAACAAACCATTCTATAATTCTATTAGCAGACTTTTTGTTAATATGCAATACCTCCAGAAGAGTAGTCTGCTTCATGTGTTTTTCGCCACTGAAGATAATCGGGAAAACCTGGAAGATCTGTTATCTGACATCTTGACTTGAATTACGCCCCACGTACTGAATTTGCTCTCTCATAGACCTGACCCACTAAGGCTATTTTTATCTGGATGTTAAAAACTTGACGAAGTGCTGAAGAAGGTCTGTTTTCTCAGAGGGTTTGGCAGCTGTAATTAGTTGGACCTCAATGACTCTGCTATCTGCTGTTTACAAACAAGCAGTCTCAGTGGCCACATGCATTTTCCATACCCCACATATCTTCGTAAGATCATTCCAGTTTTTCTTCTTAATCTTCAACAATACTACTCTGATATTTCAGTTGCACTCTTTCCACGTCATAAATATTTTGACAACATCCTTTAGAGTATCTCAATCTCAAATCTCAGTCAGATTTGTCTGTCATTTACAGGCTTGTTTAGCTCACTTGCTTATAATGGGTAGATTGTGTGCTCTCAGTAATGGGTGTCATTAGAAAGTACTAACATGACCAGAAAACAGAGAGAAGGCAGAGAAGAAACATGAAAGACAGGAATAAAGTAAATCATGTAAAAAGAGCTATGGAGATCTCTTCACTCTTTCTCAGAAAAATGAATTCAGGAGAAAAGTGATGCAATTGAGAGGCAGAAAATTTAAAACTAGCTAGAACTGTTTTTCTTCTAGTTTCTAAGTAATTACCAAAAGATGCTCTTTACATGTTTTTCCATGTTATCTCTGTTACCCTGGTCCTCAATGCAGAGGATGTTTCCTATCCTTTTGGAAAGTGGATTGAATCCTGCAGGCAACCTTTGCAAAAGACAATGAAAAAAATGGGTTAGTTTGGTTTAGATATCCATATGTTTAGTCAAATATTACGTGTGGTTCAGGAAAAGAATTGTCAATAATAATTAAGAAGATGCTTTGGCAAACAGGAGAATAAGCAGTAAGGACATCTTTACAAGTGTTTAGTGCTGACTGATGTGAGAGATTGTTTATACCACTGATTAAATAATACCTATGTTTTTGCTTCTTATTGCTGGTCACTGGCAGAACATCCAGTGGCACGCCAAAGAAAGAGGAAAAAAAAACCCCACTCCAAAACAATTCTCTGGAGTGTGCAGCCACCCACTTCACTAAGGAATAACTCATCCAAGACTACAAAACATTCCTGCTCCTTGTGGCATTACTGCAGATACTAATGGAGTTGTAAGTCTTTGCTATCTATCCATTTTCCAGAATGGGGTTGTTGCTTTTTCTGGGCAGTGACAATGTGTTATGAAATTAAAAAAAAGAAAACACTTTCTTTCTTGATTGTTTTCTGGAAATGTAAGAGAAAGCTAGATTTTGTGTTCACTTCTATAGGGAAGTAAGTAAAAACAAAGTGTTCATCTCCTGCATTTTTTGCAGCAGCAATCAAGCTCCTGGGCAGTGAAATACAAAAATTTACAAGATTACCTATTACTTATCCATTCTCAGAACAGGAAAGAGGGCACAATACAGAACAGACAGAGCACTGGATCCATGCTTTGACTCCTTGCCCGAAGACACGCACCAGCAAAAGCCAGATTTATTTTCTGTACACTGTATTTATTCCCTCTGCCTCCTGTAACAAGGAAGAACTATGATTTCATGCATCAAAGGGAAGGACAATAGCTCCGGGGCCATTGATCCGATGTTTTGTTCCTGCTCTGTACTATGTGTGAAGTCTGAATCTAGCTCATCATGATGGGTTTGCCATTGCCAGATTTGCTGAACGTGCAGTGTCTCCGTCTCCTGTCCACTTTTAGGAGCCATGTTCAAGCAATAGAAATATTAAGAGGAAACAATTTATCCCAATAAGTTAAAGGTTGAACATACGTACGTATGAATCAGTGATGTTGGGTGTCACATGCTGTCAGTAACTTTTTATCTCAATTGGAAGATGATTGATTGCACTAACCCAGTTGTGGAATTGCATTAATATCTATAAGAAAAAAACAGATATATTCAGAAAATTGTAACTGTGAGACTTTTGAAACTGTAATAAAGGAATTTACAAAATTTTTGTGAGGGACAAGCCTAAATTTTAGACATAAATGTACATTCACATATAGATACAGATGTATCTAATTACCCATGAGTATAAAATGCTTTCCTATTGCCAGTATGATGATGAGACAGGTAATGATAGATTCATACTCATGAGGCGGGGAAGGCAGAAAGAGGTGATGAAACTGAACACACAGAGTAAATATATGTGTAATTAATATACAACACTAAAATATGGAGTTGTATTTTATATCACATTCTGAATTAAGACAATGCTGATTAATAGCAGAAAAACCCAAACATAGTTTTACTAAAAAATATGAACATCATGACCTAAGAAATAAAGAAAAATATGAAAAAAAAAGTTTAAAAAATGCCCTGAGTTGTTTTCATTTCCATATTCTATACGAGTAAACTAGTCCCAAATATGCATGAACCCACTGCTAGCATAGGTCAGAGACACAGAATCACAGAATCACAGAATCATCAAGGTTGGAAAGGACCTTGAAGATCATCTAGTCCAACCGTTAACCTAGCACTGACAGATCCTGACTACACCATATCCCTAAGTGCTATGTCATCCCTACTCTTAAACACCTCCAGGGATGGGGACTCCACCACTGCCCTGAGCAGCCCATTCCAACGCCTAACAACCCATTCTGTAAAGAAATACTTCCTAATATCTAGTTTAAAATGACTGTCAATGACTGTCATGTATTGGATGCATCATACATACATGTTACACAGACTGTGACAACCAAATGCACACCATAACAACCTAGAGAAAAAACTCTTCTTTAGCAGTGATGCTAGGAAAGGCTTCTGGAAGTAAACTAAGACTATCAAAATTATCTACCTCATAGCAATCAATATTTCTATATTTAGATCTCTGAATCAATTTAATTTGTGCATTTGTTTAGCAATTCAATACAGAGAATTAAATATTCTGAATTATAAGAAAAAGTTCAGCACTGGAGATGGTAGCCTAATCTTTAGGATATAAAAATATATCAGTTGTTCTGAAAATGTGAATGAAATATATGGAACTAGTGTTCTATGAGCCTGGACTCTTCTCTTTTTAAATGAGTCAAACAGCAACAGTGCAGCTTCCTATAGTTACCATATTATTATTATGATTTGTTTAGCTATCGCTGAAGATGTGTTTCAGCTGCACAAGCTACAACAATGACATAATTCTGCTCCAGAAAGATTGTAACGTCTAATCACAAAGACACAAAAACATGGGGAAGACAGTATTTCCTGGAATTAACAAATAAGGAAAACAGCTTGACTTTTATTAAATTAGTTATTGGGATGAAACCATAATTCAGATCAGACCCCTCCCGATCTCAGCCTGTGGGACCACCAGAGTGTGGGTATCCATAGTAGCCTTTTCTACAATCATGCCAATATCAGTTTGTTGGAAAAAGGAGGGTACTGGTGAGGAAGTTTCCATGGAAGAACTGTACAGAGATAGGGCTAAAATGAGTGACCACCTCTTCCAGTCCAGAGGGAAACTATCATACCCATGTTTCTCCTGCAACCTGCTGTGGATCCCCACCCAGCAGCATTGCACTGTCCTGCCCTCTTCTCCCCATGCATTCCCGGCTCCTCTGTGCACCCTGGGGAAAGAGAATTTCCCACAACAGAGTTTTGGTCAAAGCGATCCGGAGGGGAATGATCCCTCCAAAGGCACAAAGGAAATATTTACTGGTGACATTGTGAAATATAGCCAGGGTGGAATGTACCATAAACTACTGACACTGATTTAAGGATGAGGGATCTTTTTATGTGTTTTCCAGTATTTTGGCCGTTAGGACTCATATTCTGAACTCTTCTCTGAAATCACCTTCCCCCTTGCCCCACCCTTTATTTCATATAAAAGCAAACACGTCTCACAATCCCCTAGCTCCTGCAACCAGGATTGAAAATGCCACTTCTGAGGGTCACGTGGAAAAGCAGTAGCTATGTCAAAGCTCTGGAAAGATATTGATCCATCCTAAAATAAATGTCCCAGGTAGATTGATAAGATCTTCTCCTAAAAGTACCTCCACTAACTCTACAAAGTTCTCAGTAGCTACCTGAGCTAGATCCCTGTATTTTAGAAGGACACAGTTGGGTTGGAGGAATCCTACCTCCAATTTCACTAGAAAATACAAAAAATTCTGAGAGTTTACACAAACTACAAAAGCAGATAAATGCTGCACTTTTGTGCAATATTAACATGTGATTTTTTGACTTTTCCTTAAATACAAAAATATTACTTAAACCTTTGCACCTGCCCACCACACACAGAGAAACACTCCGTCTATAGAGTGCCATTACCACCACTATTGTTTCTAATGGGAGTGCACACCAGGTCGCGAAGAACACAATGCACAACAGTGGTTATTGAGCTTTTTCTTTTTCTAAACATGTGCCAAATAAGACATTCGTTTCACAAGCCTATGCTGTGCCCTAATAAATACTATGTGATTTGAAATTTTAGCACTTACGCATGCGAAGGTTGGTTGAAGGAGATAGTCACATGTGGGGCTTGATTATAGTGTTTTATCACTCAACAGAACATCTAATGTTTAGCACAGTAGTTGGAGTGCTTCTTTTCATGTCATAACAAAGGTTGCCCTCAAAGAGTAATTACAGCCTTCTTAATAAAAGGAAAGGCATTTTGGAACTGCTTGAAAAGTTCAGAAGCTAGAGACGAAGTTTGGAGAAAGAGTTTGCCATCACTTTGCATGTGGCAGGTAGTTTGCTGCCTGAGCTGCTGTGCAGCAAAGTGGCAGATTTGCCTTGAAAACATTTCCTTAAAGCTGAACACATTAAAAAAAAAAAAAAAAAAAAAAAAACAAAAAACCAACAGCTGGGAAAAAAGAAAGTCTCCAGGATTACAAAAAATCATGGCAGAATTAATGTCTCTGTAAAAATGTACAAAACCAGTTTGAAGAATCATTATAAGATCTTTTAAAAATGCAGAAAGGCATAGTGAAATGGAGATGTAGAGCAGAGCATATTCAGCAGAATATTCAGAGCAAAGCTGCCCCTACTGAGTTCAGTGGTTAAGCATCCAGAGCTTTGCCCAGGAGCAATATGTGCCAATATAGGTTATATTTTCTAGTAACATTTCTGAATCTATCTTATTTGGGCTCTCATGAACAGCTAATGGTGTTTGTGCTTTTTGTACTTACAGCATAGTAATCAGTTTGATCAAAATAATTTGGGGCTTTTTATGCAGTTTAGGGCATTAAATTGCAGATCTCCACTCTCTCTTCTGTCTTTGAAAATTCCAGATGAATTTTATTTCTGATCTTTTGGATTCCTTTTCTTGTGTTCTGGTTTTCAAAACTATTTATCAGTGGCCAGCAATCTCATTAGCAAATGTCTTACAAATTGTAATGGATGAAACTACTAGTTTTACCTTTGTAGCTTCCCAGGGATTCTTTTTTATTTTTAAACTAACAGTGTAATTAACAGTTCTATGGCCCCAAACTTTATCATCTGTCCATGTATAATTTTTATTTTCAGTCCATTGGTAAGTACAATTTTTCCTATTTCCCTTAGCTGGGTAATAGCTTGCTCCATTTTTTTTTTTTGCTGCCTGTCTCCTTTCCTTATAGAGGTTAAGCGACTAAATATGCTTTCCCAGATGTTATGTACTGTGCAGGCTTCTTTCATTTTCCATGGTTTTACATCCACCCTTTTCTGGATTGCAGCTGTGTCTTCACATTAGGGTGTCAGATTTTGGCATATTTCTATATGAATAAACAAGATTTTAATTTTCTGTGGTGTTTAGGCAGTGACACCATGGCAGGTACTACTTGATCATAAAATTGGAGCTTCCTCTCATGCACAGCCTTCATGTCACTTGCTAAATAAAGCTGTGTAGTTCTGCACTAAACAGGTTAGCCCTTACAACTTGATGCTGCATTTCATGCTTAAATAACCATTACTTTATTAATATGTGTGGTCACAGAGATACTTTGGCATCTTTCAGGAAATCTGATGGTTGTTCACTCTTTGTTGTGGAGGCTGAAATAGTCACCCTTCTGTTGTTAGGTAGCACATGAAAGGTACTTTCAGATGCTTTGAACCAGTCAAGAATGTATCATAGGAAACACCCGCAGGGGAGGAATGAAGAGAGGAATACAGGCTGCCCTGTCAGAAACAGCATTAAGATGAAGCCTGCTGGTGAGCAATGCACAACATTTTTCTTGTACATCTTTGAGCCAACAACAGCTCTTGTGTGTCTCCTCATGCATGTTGATGGTATGTGTTTCCAACTGCCAGACTGGGAGGGAGGGGGAGAAGAACAGCCAATACATTGAATTTATGCCATCTGGGAAAATAAGGACAATCAGGAAAAGCAGGGCCTTCCTCCCAGCTTTGCAGCACACCATTTTCAGGTGTTACCAGTATTATTGTTTGGGAAGCTCTGGCCTTCAGATACACACATGCATATATGTATGCATGTCTGCATGTATAAGACTTGGAGATACTCAGCTCAGCTGGTGAGCGCTGGGTAGTTTGGGGATAGTGCAAAAGTCCATCCTCACCACCACCACTATGTTCTTGCAGTCTCCAGACATGGGCTGACAAGTTTATGCAGCAGGTTGCTGCTCACAGCCTATAATGTTATATATGTGTGGTCTAGCAGAGGCTTTGTTTTTGCTGCACTGTGGTGAGTGCTGTTTGCACAGATCACTTCTGGACTTCAAGCCCCTCACTGCAGTGGCACCCTCTGTGCCTTGCTTGGTGTCTGATCCTGCTGGCTGCCTCTGCCAGTATCTCACTGGCTGAAAAGAAGCTATATGCTTGGTATAGGCGGCCCCTATCTGCCCAGGTGACACACAGGCTGACATGGTACAGCCACAGCCCACTGTGCACTCCCCACCTGACCGCCAGCATCATCCAAAGTTCTGCTCTGAAGTACTCTGCATTTTTACAAAGATTTTATTTTATATTATTCTATGTGCTTCCCAGTAATCAATCACATTTCTTTACAATTTGTAAATACATATATAAGCATGCATACACATATATGTTTGTATATACCAGGCCTTGAGATGCCACTGGGGAGGTTTCTTCACAAATAAGTTTTGTACTCTACCTCTGCACATCTTCTGCTCCATAGCTGTGGTTCCTGATGAAGGCACATGGCCGTATGACATGGTACTTGCATTCCTGCTGCTGGGTTGTTTTTTCTTGCCTGTGCATCAATTCCCAATGGGCCCCCAGGCCCTCAGGCAGTGCAGTGTTGCTGATGCCAGAGGTGGCACCTAGCAGCATCACACTGGAGTGACTCTGTCTCATGCCATAGTAGACTGTGCTCATTTTATGTGAAGATGGGCTGACATGATATGGTGTCTGCAGTAGTTGGTGACACGATTTGATGACTTAAGGAAATCCTTCCACTTGTGTATTCCCATGTTAATGTAGAATCTGACTAATCCATAAGCATTTGCTAGCTTAGGAAGTCCTCTTCCTGACTATCACATGAAGGGCTGGACATCAGAAACCTTGCTGGCTTAGGGGCATCTTCATAGCAATTAAATCAATCACCTCCAACACCATTTGCTTTGATGAAGTATCTCATATGCAAGAGGTTATTCACCAGCACTGTATATTTAGTCCTACCTGGAATGATGATCATCCAAACAGGATTGTAAATAAGCCCTCTGTTTTTATAGTAAGGTCACATTGGTGGGGCTTTGCTATCTCTGATGAATTCAGCAGCTGTTGGAAGGACTTTGTTGGTGCCCTACAAACCTGCCAGCATGTGGCAAACTCCGTTTTGAAGAAAAAAAGGGTATGCGAGATTCAGAATTTGATGTGGTTTTGTCCCACAAGTTTTGCTCAGTCTCATGGAGTGCTTCTCAGACGTTCCGGTTCAGATTCATCCTCCCTGGCCATAGGTGCTAATCCCAGGTATCTCAGTGAGGAGTGCAGGCACCTCTGGTGCCTCTGTGGTCAGTGGAGGGAGGTGGGTGCCCTAGGGACAGCACAGTTCTCAGCAACTTGAGCCACCTTCTGGTGCTGCTGGTCCCTCTCTGCCTATCACCAGGAAGTCCCTCAAGGGACAGCTAGCTCAGCAAGGGGAGATGAATGTGGGACAAGCACTCAGTGCTGACAATCCTACTTGTCTATTCATGCCAAAGGTCATCCCAACACCATACTGAAATGGCTTCTGAAATAAATATGAGTTCATCGTGGATAAGGGTGTTATGATAAGGGGCATTACAGAAGCATTTTTCTATGAGTCCAGTATCTGGTTTTTACACTCCTTGGGCACTACAAAATTCAAGTCCGGAATGACATTTGTGCTTATTAATAAAAATCCTAATTTGGCCACATATGGGTTGTACCAGTCAACCTGGCACTCTCCGGTTCTGAGCCGCCAGGGACGTGGCATTAGCGCTCCCCATTAACAGAGACAAACCAAGAGCACCTGGGAGCATCTAGCCCCTGCCCATCTGTTCAAAGCCAGTTTTCTCAGCACTTGCTTCCTTGCCATTTCTTCCAATACATTAATTTTATAATGGCGTAGAAAACATCTCTTCTAATGCTTGGAAAAGTGTATGTTTCTTTTAAAGACTGCAGGCTTCAGGGCATCCTATTGCTATTAACATTTCCTACTATCTTTGACTGAAGATATTTCCAAAGCATGTAGCTCAACAGATCTTCAGCTCACATGTGACAGGGATATGTGTGAAATATTTGACAGAGACAAGGTTAGTCAGGTTTGGTTTGTAGACCATGAAAGAGGGAGCCGAACTCAGACTGTGCCGTCAATCTTGTCAATTTGCCATTGCAGTGTCACTCCTGGAAGCTGTCCAAGCCCGAGCGGAAGATCTCAGGAAGGACAGAAAATTGGCAAGCGCCAGATGATAAATATTTTAATCTCTTATTGCCTGGCCCAGTGCCAGCACAACGTCCTCATGTGAGCGCGACCGCCGCTGGAGCTTGGGGCTGGAGAGCAGCGCAGCTGCCGCATCCCATCCAAGCAGAGTTATGAAGTGAAAACACAGAAAGCATTGAGTTGCAAAGCAGGCTGTTGTTGCCATGATGACCCAAAAGTATCATGGTAAAAATCAGGACCTTTTCCATCTGGGAAGAGGATCTTAATTTTTATGAATGTTTTAAGTTCTGAGTACTGGTTACTGACTGCAGAAGGGAAATTTCTCTAAGGAATAACCATGGGGAGCAGTTCTTCAGGGAAAGAGGGGCTGAGAGTCACCACCCAAATCATTTTCTAACAACAGGTTCCCCCTTTTAAGATAAGCAGTTGTTCAAAAGTTTGTGGCCATTAAGGGGACAAACAGCTGATGATTTCTAGTGTTTCTTTGCCTCCTATTTATATTTAATGAACATGTGAGCTCCTCTTTCTTAGGCACAGCAGAGACAATACAGTGACTGTCTGCTCCTCTTTTCATTTGTCCTTCAGCCAGCACTTGGACTGAAAAGCACACCAGGATTTTTCTCAAGGTCTCTCTCTCTGACGGACGTGCTCAGGGCTGGAGTGTTTTTTGGTCCATTCTGCCTCTCCCATCCCAGCATACGTGTATCACAAAACCATCCCCCTGCCTGCCCATGGCTTTGTGTCAGCAGTGCCAGACCTCCAGAGTTACAGCAGGAGCTACCAGAGTTTAAACTGTTCCTTGCAACCCCCTAAAATAGAGGAGCGTGGGCACACAATTTACAGTAATTTATAAACAACATGCACCGCATCAGGAGAGGACCAGGAGGATGCTGTACACATAATATAAACTGCAAAGTGGAAGAAAGAGATCCCTTAGAGGCTTCATTTATCCTCTCTCTTCCAAACTGTGCTATACATGTACAATTGCCCCCACTGACAAGCCTTATGTTTTGGATTCAGGTGTGTGCTAGCAGCAATGCACTTCACAATTAAAATAATGGGTTCAGACCCACCATGTGAGTCCATTATAAAACAGGGAAAGGGTTATATAAACCTTTGTTTGCTCTGGCAATAAATTCTGTGTCTCTACCAATTTGTCTTACTCTAAATTTTTCTCTTATTCCTGTGGAATTGGTATTGACAAGCACACAACCATAATGTCATCCTATGCTTCCCATTTCTTACACAGCTGCCTTTTCAGATATCTAAGCCAGTGATCTCAGGAAGTTTCAGTGTCCCTTGAAGAACATTAAATCTACAGATAAGAAAGGATTTTTCTCATATATTAGACAAGTATCTGTTTTCTGATGCAATTAAAACGTTTTTTTTTTTTAATTTTTTAACAAATAACTTGGGAAAATGTTTCCTGTCAGTGTGAGCATCATTCACTTTCATCAACCTGATATTTCTGCATGACAGATTGGAGGGTTGGCAAACCCACCGTATTTGGGCACCATAAACAGCCCACCCACAGCATCAGGGTGCTACAGCTACTGCTGAGAAGCATCCCTGGAAGGGGGTTGCCCCAAAGCCAGAGAGAACCTTTTCCCACACAGTTTTCATGTCTCTTCTTTGCACATTACTCAGATATAGGTGTCATTACCCATCCATGGATGCATGATAAAAACAGTAAACATGAAAGTGCACCTTGTAGAAGGTGAATTAAAATCTTGGGATAAAACACTTTAAAAGTGTCATTGTTTGCTTAGGTATCAGCTAAATTCTAGCATACTTGCTGGTTTCTAAAACCAGCTTTCCCATGTTTATTGATTAATAACTGTCATTCTTTTTAGCTTCTGTCAGACTGGCAGTATTGATCTGAAAACCCAATTATAAGTCACATAACCATTTGCCTGACTTTACCCATCAGAATGCCTGTTGACAGTATAAATCTGGGGGACACCACTTTAAATTCTAAATACTTTCCACTACATTTCACAGGGATGTTATAATAGCTTGGAAACATTTAATGTAAATTTACTGGAACAAAAACCAGCAATGGTTTAGAAAGTGTGTTTTGCACTGCTTGGGGGAGTTTCAAATAAAGCCAGTTTCACTTGTTTTAACCTTTGCATAGGTTCTATCCCCCCCTCCTGGCATCCTTTCTCCCATCATTAGGATCTTCCAGTTGTCCCTAACCTTCTCTCTTCTTGAGGCCACATGCTGAGGACACAAAATATTGGAGCAACTCAGGTAGCTGGTGCCTGCAACAACTGCACCATCTTAGTACCTTGCTACAAAACAGAGCTGGAAGAGCTCTTGAGAGCATCACATTCTAGTCCCTGTCTGCAGGAGGAGCAGCTACCCCCAAATGCTTTCTGACAGATGCTTAGTCCAACAGGTTTCTTAAGCTCCAGTGAGGGGACTCACTGTGGTCTGCCAGGCACAAGAGGTTGGTGAGGGCTCAGGGTGAACAAGGCATCTTTGAAGTTGCATTGAACCAGATGTACAGGTCACTGCATTTCTAGCTGATCAACTTCAGCCCAGCATGACAATCCAACATCTGTCCATCTTTGACTTGGAGTAACAGTGCTTCATCAGTTGAAAACTCAGACATCCAGTAAATCCAAACCACCAGAAAGAAGAAATTAGTTCAGCTGTAGTGCATGATGTAGCAAATGCTCCTCAGACTGTCTCACCCTCTTATCTAGATTGAAAAAAATAGCATTAATTTTAGCTCTACCATTATGCTGCATTTATTGAGGATCCTGGACTTGTAGAACACTTTTTTTTCTGTTTATTTCCACGTTCTCATTAAAAATTGAAGCCAGGCTGCACACTAGAATTGTGTGTTGCTCTGAAAGGCCAAATCCTGCTCTCTTTTCTGACAATGACAAAATTCCCATTAGTTTTATTGTCACAGCACTGAGTCCTAAAGCTAAAAGTAGTTCCATGAGTGACAGAACCATTGCATTCAAAATTAAATGCTCCTCCTCATGCAGTTGAGTTTCTTTTTTTGTTGTCATTTGTGAAAAATAATGATGATCTCTGCAGATGCCATCAGTGTAGGTCTGTGCCTTCCCTCCAAACCCTTCTGCAATTTGGATTGCTTGCCCACCACCACAGAAATGCCAGTAAGCTGACAGTGGCACATCCATGTCACAGGCTGTCGGAGTTACATGGGGAAGGAGATGGGCAAAATGTCAGCTCAAAGTTTGGGTGTGTAGGGAAAAGATATATAAAGGACTTCTCTTACCAGCATCCCTAGAACATGGAGAATCCTTCCTTCAAATTGCAAGACAGGAAGATTTACAGTACATTTTCTTGTTATTTCATGCTGTTTTTCTTATGAAATCAGCTTCACCTGCCCAGCTAAAACTTGAGGAAAGAAACATGCTATTTTATTTCCAGCTGGACTGTTTGATCAGTTTGGAAATAGAAAGTCATCACTTCATGATGACTCTTATGAGTCTGTCATGTACCTTGTAATCTAATGTCTCTCGGAAGCACCCAGACGATGAAATACAGAGACTGCACAGAAGTGTCAGCTTGCACTGTTAAAGAAAAGTTTGGGAAAAAACTTTAAAAATACAAATAAAGTTTAAGCTTAAAGGTGGAAACCTAGAAGCTAAATAAATCAAATAGCAACAGACTATCTAAAAATGATCTCATGCTTTTTAAAATAAAATCTCTTGATTTTGGAGCTACAGGTGTGATTTTTGATGCTTGTAAATCTTCATTATGCAAATACAATATTCATAGTATCTGCCTGTCAGTAGCATCAGCTTTTTGTTAAACACTCATATATTCATGTGCCTCCCCCCAACAAATATGCAGACAGTATAATGTGTGCTAAAAGTAGTAACAGAAAAGTTTGTTGTTACATGCTGCATTTAGCTACGGCAGGACAGCTGACTGGACAGAAAGTCCTGGACAACACAGCCTGCTCCCTTTGAAGCTGACACCTTAGTATAGCTATTTTCTTCTCATTCCTGCTAAGCCTTTTGATGGCCATAGCTCTTGAACCAGATGAGGGAGGGAGCAGTCAGACCCTGTCATGGTTTAACCCCAGCCGGCAACATAGCTGTTCACTCACTGCCCCACAGCAGGATGGGGGAGAGAATTGGAAGGGTAAAAGTGAGAAAACTCATGTGTTGAGATAAAGACAGTTTAATAAGTAAAGCAAAAGCTGCACACACAAGCAAAGCAAACCAAGGAATTCATTCACCACTTCCCATTGGCAGGCAGGCGTTCAGCCATCTCCAGGAAAGCGGGGCTCCACCATGTGTAATGGTGACTTGGGAAGACAAATGCCATCACTCCAAACATTCCTCCCTTCCCCCAGCTTTATATGCTGAGCATGACATTGTGTGGAATATCCCTTTGGTCAGTTGGGGTCAGCTGTCCTGGCTGTGTCCCCTCCCAGCTTCATGTGCACCCCCAGCCAACTTGCTGGTGGGGTGATGTGAGGAGCTGAAAAGACCTTGACTCTGTATAAACATTGGTCATCAATAGTGAAAACTTCCCTCAATTATCAACACTGTTTCCAGCACAAATCCAAAAACATAGCCCCATACTAGCTACTCTGAAGAAAACTAACTCTGTTCCAGCCAAAGCCAGCACACACCATGATACTGCGGCCTTGTTCAAAGCCACAGCCGAAGAAAATAAATCTTCCTCTCTTCCCTCGGCTGGGGCATTGGTTGGGATCCAGACTAATCTGCAGACTAAGACTAGGTAGTCGAAACCTACAGCCAGCACCTCACCCCTGTTTTCAGGCTTGTTTACATCACGACTCTGTGCAAAGAACTGCTTGAAACCTACTGGTAAGGTCTAGCCCCAGAGAAGGCTTTCAAATATCTGATTATCTCATTTAAACATCCTTTTAAAATACTTTATTCCTAAATTATGAAGAGGTTTAACAACAGCTTTCAGCTTCATTAACTGTTTTATATACTTGGAATTAAGAAAAAACACAAAAATGTTGATTAATGGCCCAGCAGCATTGTCTGTCACAGGGCAGGGTAGGGTTTACAGTGGTGTTAAAGTGTTTCTGAGAAATTAAATTTTTACAGTGTAATGTAGGGCTTACATGAAGTCAACATCTAGTTTGTGAAAATACAGAAAACCAATCTCATGTTGTATTCCTCCTTTTCTGAAAAATTTCACAGAGCAGCAATTTGGCTAAAGAGTGCAGTTCAGCTAAAAGAGAACCTTTTGAAACTATGTGAAAACTGCAGTTTGGTAGTATTTCACACATATCTATCCAAGGTCAGAATTTAACCTAATAGCCATATTTTGTTAACAAACAGTTCCTCTGATGTGGAAATAGAATTAGATGAGTTTTAAAACATAGCAGCACAAGTGATTGCCACATATGTGACTTCTGAAGCTTTTTGTTACTGCTTGTCACCCCTGCATTTGGAGATGTTCAGTGCAATTTGGATTCCTTCTCAAATGGTCTGCTTCACATGCAGAACTTTTCATATTCAAAAGCCTCACTCCAGCCAACATGCATTTGGGGTGCTTGAGGAGAGGAAAATGAGCAAATAATGTACTGCCAGTTACCATTTAGTCAAACTGACCAATCCATTTAAGAACAGGGGTGACATTCAAGGACACCCAGCACAGTATTAATGTTGAGATTTTAAGACATTTTCTTTGACAAGAAAATGAAGATAAAAGTACAAGACGTCAAAATGCATGAATTGTGAATTATCATTTAATATTCCAGTGAAACGACATATGAATAAAGACAAGGGCGCCTTGCTGCTAAAAATAACTCCTAGTTTTTAATGTTGATCTGAAGCTGTAATGACAGTGTTCAGCACTTTTTCAAGTCCATAGATTTTTAAATCTAGCAGGCTATGTCAACATAAGAGAAGAAAAACTCACTCTGACTTTTAGACAAAATGTATTTTTTTTCTAACTCACCTTCGATTTTGGAAACAGAGTATATCCCCCAAACTAAAGGCAAATCAAAGGCAAGCTATCACTTTGGTGTTATGCAAAGCATGAAATCACATCACAGTGGAGAGAGGCCCTGGGAGATAAAAAAGTACTTAGTGTCAGGACCACTTCAAACAGTGTAGGATCATCATCCTGCTGTATTGTACAAGTGGGCTTTCAGAGGTAAATCTGCTACGATTAAATTAATATTTGTGAGCTTAACTCTGATGCTTTCTCCTTTGCTTAATGAAGGACTAATTCCACTGAAGCCAAAGGAATTGCACGCATGTGACTGAACCCAGAATTAGGCTCCGTATATAGTTTGGATGATTTTTATGTATTGGGGAGCTCTTTGGAGCCTGCTCTGGCAAAGACCTCCCTTCTTCCACGGAAGCCCCTGCTGACATTCAAAGGGGTCTTAAAGTGCATTTATCAATGGGAAAACATGCATTTATACTTGGGCTCTTTGGGAGAAAGAGCCTTTTCACTCAGCAGCAAAGAATATAGCAAATGTATTTCTAACAAGACATTGCCATTTCATAGGTTTTCAGCACAAGTTGGCATAGTGTCCAAATACCTTTGACACTGATAAGCAGCCTGTTTCTGAAGTTTTTAAAAAAATAAAGATGTTAGGCAATGAAAATAGAAAGAGGAATACAACTCAGAATTAGGGAAAAGTGAAAAGAATGGAACTGTGATATTCCGTTTGAATGACAAGTAAAATTTCTGTGCCTTCACTGCAAGAGAAAAGAAGGTTTTGTGACTGAAAGGCATTTCGAAGGATTTGTCACAGCACAAAATCCAAGCGGAGACAAGGTACAGGTCTCTAGTATAGCTAGTCAAGGCAAGCTTTATATCTTTATCTGACAAGTTACAGTGAGATAAAAACCACAGTGCCTTGTTTCTGCAAAGGCTGCATGTTAACATAGCTATCTTGATGTCAAAGAACATCTTGGTTTTCCGTAAGAATAGCTATGAGACCAAGCACTTTTAGGCATTCAAGCAGAATATCCAGCTACATTATTTTATAGGCTCAGGATTTACCAAGCAGACACTTCAGAACATAAACTTGGCCTTCAGGGTAGGGATGAAGTGGGGGTTTTGTGGCAAGTTCATATTTGTACAGTTCTTGTCCTATCTTCTCCAGCATGCAGCAACTGTTCACAGCCCTAAAAAAGATACTAGCTACTATGAAGAAAATCAACTCTATCCTAGCCAAAACTAGCACAACTTTTAAGTAAATTATTATTATTTACTACTCCACACCTGAGTGACTTACATTTCTAGCACTGACATAAAAATAAAAAGCTACTGTTGAGAGTTTTTAAAGAAAACATGAAATTTAACACAGTTTCAGCTCTTTTCTTTCTCTTTTTCTTCAGGTACATAAACAACAAGCAGAAACAGAATGAAAATATTGACCTGCTGTTAAACAGGAGAGGTGAATTAGTCACCAACAATGCTGAAAAGGCAGAGGTTCTCAACACTTTCTTCACCTCTGTCTTTACCAGCCTTGTTGGGCCCCAGGCCTTGGAAACAAAAATCCAGTTCAATGCAAACACAGACCCAGCTTTAGTGAAGGAAGAGTTGATATGCAAACTATTACAGGAGTTTGACCCCTACAAATCGATGGGCCTTGACAATATCCACCCGAGGGTATTAAGAGAGTTGGCTAACGTCATTGCAAGGTCACTCTTCATAATCTTTGAGAAGTCGTGGAGATTGGGCCACATCCCAGAAGACTGGAAGAAGGCTAACTTCACCCCCCTTTACAAGAAGGGCTTAAAGGAAAATCCATGAAGTTATAGGCCCATCCATCTTACTTCAGACCCTGAAAAAGTTATGGAAGAAATCCTCATGGGGGCTATCACAGGTCAAATGAAGAACGTGATTGGGAAAAGCTAGCACAGATTCATCAAGGGCGAATCGTGCTTGACAAATGCGTTTGCCTTCTATGACAAAGTAACCTGTTCGGTTGAGGTGGGATGAGTGGTGGACATTGTCTACCTGGATTTCTCCAAGGTTTTTGATATGGTTTTCTGCAACCTTCTCCTAGAGAAACTGAAGCGTTGCGGTCTAGGCAAGTGGTGTGTGATGGGCGGGTAACTGGCTGAGAGGCCACACCCAGAGGATGATTGTAAATAGCTACTTTCCAAACTGGCAGCGTGTCACAAATGGGGTTCCCCAGGGATTGATATTGGGCCCAACACTGTTTAATATCTTCACAAGCGATCTGGATGATGGGATCAAGTGTACCCTGATGAAGTTTGCTGACAATACCAAACTGAGTGGGGAAGTGGACACTTCGGTAGGGAGAGCCATCCTTCAGGAAGACCTGGATAGGCTGGGAGAGTGGGCTAACAAGAACCTTATGAAGTTCACCAAGGACAAGTGTAAGGTCTTGCACCTGGGAAAACATAATCCAGGAGTGCAGCACAGGCTGGGATCTACCTGGCTGGGGAGCAGCTCTCTGGAAGAGACCTGGGCGTCCTGGTGAACAACAAGATCAATATGAGCGAACAGTGTGCTGCAGCAGCAAAGCAAGCCAACAGGATGCTGGGTTGTATCGACAAGGGCATCACCAGCAGAGATAAAGAAGTCATTGCCCCACTCAGCTCTTGTCAGGGCACACCTGGAATACTGTGTTCAGTTTTGGTCCCTGCTATAGAAAAAAGATGTGGACAGGCTGGAGAGGTTCCAGAGAAGGCCCACAAAGATGATCAAAGGACTGGGAAGCCTGCCGTGTGAGGAAAGGCTGAGAGAATTGGGTTTGTTTGGCCTTGAGAAAAGAAGGCTTAGGGAAGACCTTATCACCATGTTCCAGTATTTAAAGGGTGGCTTCAAACAAGATGGAGATTCCCTTTTTACAAGGAGTCACATGGAAAAGACAAGGGGTAATGGGTACAAGTTACTCCTGGGGAGATTCCAGTTGGACACAAAAGGAAAATTTTTCACAACAAGCCATTGGAATAATCTTCCCAGGGAAGTAATAGATTCACCAACATTGGACGCTTTTAAGATTCAACTGGACAGGGTGCTGGGCCATCTTGTCTAGACCATGTTTTTGGCAAGAAAGGTTACAGCAGATCATCCTTGAGTTCCCTTACAACCTGATATTCTATGATACTATGATTCTATGATTTTACCTCAGTTTATGATCAGATGAGGAACTTCAGAAAACTGAATTGCGATGGTATGTTTTCTAGACGCAAGTTTAGAGAAGACAGTGCTGTAGATTAGGTGATCCCCTGACACATGTTACTAACTACTGAAGGTGGAATTGGCTGAAGTCCCCAAATGCTACACAGACCTCCTACTAATCCCATTCTGGGTTCTATATAGCATTCTCTGGGCAGGCAATTAAATGTTAAATGTTCCTGCATCTAGTTTGTTATTGGCTCTAGTTTTCCTCCTCTCAAAGCAGGGTCTACCTTGGCAAACCATTGTGGACCACTGTATTATATATACCCTGTTATGGCACATTACATGATATTGACCCTACTGTTTGCTGGGATGCAACATGACATGTGTCACAGCTTAGTGAAGAACTAAACCATGGAGTCCCTGCCCTGCAGGTTGTGGGGGATTTACATGAGGAACTGTAGCCACTGAAATGGTGGCAGTTACTGAGCAGCAATGGAGGTACTATTTGTGTGTATTTTTGGAGAAAGGGAGGTACGGAGCTCTCAGCTTTCATTGCAGGAGGGCTAAGAAGGGGAGCCTGGCAATAACGTTTGATAGTTGGTTTGGGTCAACACAAGCTTTGATTCCCTGGAAATTCCCGCTGCTGCTCAGCACACAATGCTGGGGCCATCAGCCAGCTTGCCCATCTGACACCTGACATTGTCACACAAACAGTGTTACACAAGGTCCAGCATGTCCCACGTGCATACCCACACCACAAACGGGCCCTTGCTCATACCTGGACCACCCCTCTTCTCCTCAAGTCCAATGGATGTGTGAGTGCAAGGGGCAAGCTGGGGCTAAGCAAGGGCTCTGGCTGGCACGCAAGGGCAGAGGAGGTGCACTCAGTGGACTGATACTTCATCCCTCATCTCTCCCTCAGAAATTTAATCTCCTTAAGATTTTGAGCAAAGTTTTGCCTTACTATAATAAGCAGATGTCTTCAGTGTTTACTTCTTGCCACTACTAAATGTTTTTAATACCATCTTTCTGCTTTAGGTGAGGTAAGGAGCTTATTTAGCTCTATATCAAATAACTGCAGATTTGCCAGAAAAGCTAAAATTCAGTGATTTAAGGCCAACTACATAAACATCAACAAAATCTGAATTTTTATTATTGAAATGATTGATTTTATCTGAATGTCATTTCCCTGCGTGTTACTTTTGTATCTGGTTGGGAAACTAAGCGGTTATTGAGGCTATTAAACAAACATTCCCTGAATCAAAACAATATGCTAATTACTTCTAGAAGCATATAGCTTTTATTATGCATGAATTAGTTACTAATTCACCCATCCTGCATTTTAATATTCAGCTAGCAAGCTCAGATTGGTTTTACAGAAACTTTTGTGTTTTCCCAAATTGAGACCTTTGCTACTTACTGAAGAGTTCTAAATAGTAAATAAATATTTCATGAGATCTTGGGAAAAGCATTCCTATTTTACACTTTTTAAAGAAAACAGTTTGTTGAACAGCAAAATAAAACTGGGAACTGAACCACGTTCTCCTCAAACCCAGCCTGGAGCTAGTGAAAAAAAGATGTTGCTTTAACACATAGTGTAATTTACTGGTGTCAGAAGTGAAAGGGCTGCGAGAGCCTCTAGCCAGCTAACTCCAATTGCTTCCCCCTGTGAAGGGCGTGCAATCATCAGTGACTCACAGGATGCATGCAAAAGAAATGAGCCATGTCTGTAGCTGGGAGGAAGAGTAGGAGGAATGACACAGGAGGTTAAGGAAAATCCTGTCTCTCTACATCCATGGGAGGAAACCAGAGCTATAGGGCTGCAAAAATCAAAGGAAAAAAACTGAGTCTGGTGAAGCAGAGGACTGGATGGCTAGGAGTGACAATCCCCGTTTGCTTTTATATGAAGATACTCTGTTCATTGTTAGAGAAAAGCAGCTGTAAATTTTCTTGCCACTGTCACATAAAAGCATGAAAACAATGGTAAGGGGCAGGTGATTAATAAACCCTGGATTTTTGTAGGGAGTCCAGCTCGCCAAAATCATCTGCTGTAGCTTCTTCACTGGAAAATGGTTAATCCAGTAATGGTTCAGCAGCAACGGGAAAAACTGCATCTCATGTCTCCAGGTACCTCTGGTAACTCTCACCAGGAATAAAAGGCAGGCGATGACAACACCCAGGGCCAGAGGAGAGCTGGGTGACACAAGTCCCTCTGCACTGCATCCCTTTGGGTCTCATCCCAAAGCAGCCTTGCAGATCTGACCTGCTCCATCTGCAACACTGACCACTAACTTATGGACCACCCCTCCCCTACTCCACAGGGCCATTGTCTCTCCAGAGCTGTGCTTGCTGCAGTCATGGGGCACTGCAGAACTGACTTGGACATTTATTAAAAGGGAAGAAGAATGAGATCTAATGAACCAAAACACAGAATTTAGGATGCAGCCAGCTAACAACTTGGGAAAACTGACAATGATATTTTGTCCCTGTTATGGTGCCTTGAAGATCATTTGTTTCTTTATTTTTAATGTGTGTGCTTTGTACTGTGTGTTCCTCTCTCAGAGGTGATTTAAATCTTAGCAGGTGGTTCCCTTTATTAAAGTGGTATTGAAATCTCCTCAAGCCACTTTGCAAAGTTTCTGGTTACAGATTTTTAGGGACTGTGAACATTATGCTCCTGTGTCATCTCCTCAGAACAGGATGTTTGATAAATCACAGCACCAATTTTTGTCTATCTTTTCCTGAACCCTAATGGAAGGTTGCAGGAGTTGCTAAAAGATTGCAGGCAGTGGGGAGAAGCAAAGTACTTTGTCAGCAGGGCAGGCAGAGGTGACTCAAGCACTCCCACTGCACATCCACCCAAGGCGGCCTCCCACAGGACACAGCATTCCCAGTGTCATTTCAGTGCCTGGCCACCACCAGTGCTGCTGACTGCCACCAGCTGCAGTCGATGCAGAGGTCAAGTGTTACATCCCTGAATCATGTGCTTAAAGTTGCACAGATGTTTAAGGATTTGCTGTATTGGGACCTCTCCCTCAAGGGTACAGTGCCATGTGATGAGTCCTTCAGTGAAAGAGTCAGTTCAGGAAAGCCCTGCCCAAAGCCCAGCTGTGGCATCCTGTCCACCCCGTCTGTCAGAGGTTGCCCCCTTGGTTCCACCAACCCAATGTTTGTGTGATCATGCTGTAAGTCAGATCTCTGAAACTATCTAGTTCTTCAGAAGTACTTTTTGGGAGTGATGTCATCTCACAGATGTGGGTTGTGCAAAAGAAGGGCATCCCTTAATACAGCTGCTCAAACCCCACAGATTTTGTGAATGCTGAAACTTCAGGTGCTCTCTAGTCCACGGAGAGAAACAGCACCTCCAAAGGAAGATCTAGCCCTGTGCCTTGCGGTGAGTCAACCTCTGGAGATGCCTGCTTCTCTCCAACGTATCCAGCTTGATTGGTGTACACTGATATCTAACCAAGGCTGGATGAGACAGCGTCCACCAAGATGTTTTTGGAGAGGAACCAGAGGATGGAACTGCACCCAGTAACAGACTGTGATCCATTCAGTCTGATGTTGGTATAATATCTCCTTCAGGTGTTGTCACAGGGATAACCTTGGTCAGCTTTAAGGGCACAAATCTCAGCTGGAGCTCTACAGCCACAGAAGATCCTGTCTGCAGCAGAAAGTGGCCTGCAGCCTGTGACTGGGGAAAGAGGGTCTCTGGCACTAACGCAGCCCAGATACATTGTGTGGTTCAGGAGGCGGGTGTCTTACTGAGCTCTGCAGATGGTGCTGCCTCTGGGTCCCTCTCCTTCAGATGAAGGTATCCAGGCATAGAAGTGTCTTTTCAGCAGAGGATGCCCCCATTCCACACTCACAAATTGTTCCACATCAGAACAATGGACAACTTTTTGAAATTTCCCAAGAAAATAATATTGTACTTGGGATCAGTGGAAAAAAACTATACCACTTCAAATTTTATATTGCAGGAAAAATGCTACACACTTAATAGGAAATATGTGTATGCTATTAAAATGAACATTTCAGTCTAGTAGTCTAGACTGCAGTCTAGTATCCTAATGCATTGATAAGGTTGCAATGAAGAGTTTTGGCTTCTCTTCACTGAAAATATTAGAGAAATTGATTTGTTGCCTGTGGTGGTTTGACCTTGGCTAAATGCCAGGTACCCACCAAGTCGCTCTATCACTTCCCCCCCCTTTCCCCTTTTTTTCTCAATAGGGCAAAGAAGGGAAAGAAAATAAGATAGGAAAACAAAACAACCCTTGTGGGTAAAACAACAGCAGTTTTAATATAAGCAAAGCGAAGCAAAGGTCCGCGCGCGGAAGCAAAAAAAGAAAACAGATTTATTCTCTACTTCCCATTAACAGGCGATGTCGGGCCTTCTCAGGAAGCAGGGCTCTGATACGCGTAGCGGTTGCCTCGGAGGACCAAGGGTGACCCCACCCCCTTCCTCCTTTCTCCCAGCTTTATACTGAGCAGACGTCATATGGTATGGAATATCCCTTTGGTCAGTTCGGGTCAGCTGTCCTGGTTGTGTCCCCTCCCAAGATCTTGCCCACCCCGTCCCACTGTGGGGGGGGGGAAATGTCAGAAAGAGCCTTGGTGCTGTGTAAGCACTACTCAGCAGTAGCCACAACACCAGTGTGCTATCAACACCCTGCCAGCTCCCAGCATAAAACACAGCACCATGAGGGCTGCTACAGGGGAAAACCAATTCTGGCTCAGCCAGACCCGATACAATCTCCACCCCTTATTCCATACCATTTACGTCATGCCCAGGTCCCACATAACACTCATTTATTCATTCCGTAAGCTTTCTTCACTCCTCTAGATGTTCAGTGACTTGGCTGCCATCTGTCAAGGTGGATGTTCAGGACAGGAGCAGTATGTTTGACTGTTGGACTCCAGCACCGGCTAGGTTTGGGTCATCATCGCATGTATCTGGTTCACTCTTCGTCGTTCCTACTTCCTCCATCACTTCCTGCAACATACAACTCAGCTCACAGATTATTTCCCCCCCAAGGTTAAATCTCCTTGAGGCACACACTGAGTAGCCCCATTCTCCCGCATTACCCACCAAGTACATCCAGGTCCCTGAGCAAAAACAATCCCACGAGTGGGCTTGCCTTTTCCCAAGGGAGGAGCAATCCATACTGCCTTCCCCAGCCATTTCCCTGTGTGTACTACAGGGACCTTATCTCCTCCCACAGTATGAAGGGGTTTTGTTTGGGCAGGACCAGGACGGTTAACAGATCCTCTGGTATTAATTAGCCAAGTGGCTTCTGCTAAATTTATATCCCAGTGTTTCCATCCCCCATTGTCCAATGCTCTCAACATAGTCTTCAACAGTCCATTGTATCTTTCAATCTTTCCAGATGCTTGTGGGTAATAAGGGATGTGATACACCCACTCAATGCCATGTTTCTTTGCCCAGGAGTTTATGAGATTATTTCGAAAATGGGTTCCATTGTCTGATTCGATTCTTTCAGGAGTACCATGTCGCCATAAAATTTGCCTTTCAAGACCTAAGATGGTATTTCGGGCAGTGGCATGATTTACAGGGTACGTCTCAAGCCAACCAGTAGTTGCTTCCACCATAGTGAGTATGTAGCGCTTGCCTTGGCGTGTTCGTGGCAATGGTCCAATATAGTCAATTTGCCAGGCCTCACCATATCGAAAACTCAGCCATCGCCCTCTGTTCCAGGGAGACTTTACTCGTGTGGCTCGCTTGATTGCAGCACATGTTTCGCATTCATGAGTGACCTGTGAGATGGCCTCCATGGTCAGGTCCACCCCTCGATCACGAGCCCATCTGTACGTTGCATCTCTCCCGAGATGCCCGGATGTTTCATGGGCCCATCGAGCTACAAATAGCTCACCCTTGCGCTCCCAGTCCAGGTCCAGCTGAGCTACTTCAATTTTAGCAGCCTTGTCTACTTGCTCATTGTTTTGATGTTCTTCGGTGGCACGGCTTTTGGGCACGTGGGCATCTACATGACGTACCTTTAGAGCCACGTTTTCCACTCGGGCAGCGATGTCCTGCCACAGTGCAGCAGCCCAGATGGGTTTACCTCTGCGCTGCCAATTGGTCTTCTTCCACTCCTGTAGCCACCCCCACAGGGCATTAGCCACCATCCAGGAGTCAGTGTAGAGATACAGTACTGGCCACTTTTCTCGTTCAGCAATCTTTAGGGCTAGTTGGATCGCTTTTACTTCTGCAAACTGACTTGACTCGCCCTCTCCTTCAGTGGCCTCAACGACTTGTCTTGTGGGGCTCCACACAGCAGCTTTCCACTTTCGATGGTTTCCTACCACACGACAGGATCCATCAGTAAACAGAGCATACCGCCTTTCATCTTCTGGTAATTCGTTATATGGTGGTGCTTCTTGGGCACGAGCCACCTCCTCAGGCAGTGCTCCAAAATCTCTACCTTCTGGCCAGTCCATGATCTCTTCCAGGATTCCTGGACGGTTGGGTTTTCCCAGTCGAGCTCGTTGCGTGATTAACGCTACCCATTTACTCCAGGTAGCACTGGTTGCATGGTGTGTAGAAGGGATGTTTCCTTTGAACATCCAATGTAGTACAGGCAATCGCGGTGCCAAGAGGAGCTGTGCTTCTGTACCAACAACTTCGGAAGCGGCTCGAATCCCCTCATATGCTGCCAGAATCTCCTTTTCAGTTGGAGTGTAGTGGGCTTCTGATCCTCGATATCCCCGGCTCCAAAATCCTAATGGTCGACCCCGAGTTTCACCTGCTACCTTCTGCCAGAGGCTCCATGTGAGGCCATGCTCCCCAGTTGATGTGTAAAGTACATTTTGCACATCTGGTCCTGTCCGAACAGGCCCAAGAGCTACCGCCCGAGCTATCTCCTGTTTGATGTGCTCAAAGGCTTGTTGTTGCTCAAGACCCCACTCAAAATTGTTCTTCTTTCGGGTTACTTGATAGAGAGGGCTCACCAGCTGACTGTAACCTGGAATGTGCATCCTCCAAAATCCCACAAGTCCTAAGAAAGCTTGTGTTTCCTTCTTGTTGGTCGGTGGAGACATAGCTGCTATCTTGTTGACAACCTCCATAGGCACATGGCGGCGTCCATCTTGCCATTTTATTCCCAAGAACTGAATCTCCTGTGCTGGTCCCTTGACCTTGCTTTTCTTTATGGCAAACCCAGCTCTCAGAAGAATCTCAATTACTTTTTGTCCTTTCTTGAACACTTCTTCTGCCTTGTTGCCCCACACAATGATGTCATCGATGTACTGTAGATGTTCAGGGGCATCACCCTTTTCCAGTGCAGTTTGAATTAGTCCATGACAAATAGTGGGGCTGTGCTTCCACCCCTGGGGTAGTCGATTCCAGGTATATTGGACACCCCTCCACGTGAAAGCAAACTGTGGCCTGCACTCTTCTGCCAAAGGAATTGAAAAGAATGCATTGGCGATGTCGATTGTGGCGTACCACTTGGCTGCCTTTGACTCTAGTTCATACTGGAGCTCTAACATATCTGGTACAGCAGCACTCAGTGGTGGCGTCACTTCGTTCAGGCCACGATAGTCTACTGTCAACCTCCACCCTCCGTCAGACTTTCGCACTGGCCATATTGGGCTATTAAAAGGCGAATGTGTCTTACTGATGACACCTTGGGTCTCCAGTTGACGGATCAGTTCTTGGATGGGAGCCAGAGAGTCTCGGTTCGTGCGATACTGCCGTCGGTGCACGGTCCTCATGGCAATTGGCACCTGTTGTTCTTTAACTCGCAACAGTCCTACAACAAAAGGATCTCCTGAGAGGCCAGGCAGATTAGACAACTGTTTGACCTTCTCTGTGTTCACACTGGCCACACCAAAAGCCCATCGGTATCCTTTTGGGTCTTTGAAATACCCCCTCTTGAGGTAGTCAATGCCCAAGATACAAGGGGCTTCTGGGCCAGTTACAATGGGATGTTTTTCCCACTTATCCCCGGTCAAGCTAACCTCGGCCTCCAGTACTGACAGTTCTTGACATCCGCCTGTCACTCCTGAGATCCAGATAGGTTCTGCCCCTCTATAACTTGATGGCATTAATGTACACTGTGCCCCGGTATCGATTAAAGCCTGGTACTTCTGTGGATTTGATGTGCCAGGCCATCGAATCCACACTGTCCAATACACCCGATCATCCCTTTCCTCCTCCTGGCTGGAGGCAGGGGCCCTCTATTCCTGTTCTTGGTCAGAGTATTCACTGTCTGACCCTTGCTGTGCCAGGCCGGAAACTCCTTCATCAGGGCCAAGGGAGGTGATCTCAGTCTTCCTGTATCTGGGAGATCGCTGATTACTTTCTTGCGGTTTCACGCCAGCTACATTAACAACCTTCTTGGATGTTGTCTTCTTGGCAGGGGTCTTTCCTCGCAAGTCACGTACACGAGCTTCCAGTTTGAAGGTGGGTTGACCATCCCACTTCCTCATGTCCTCCCCCTGGTCACGCAGGAAGAACCAAAGTTCTCCACGTGTCATGTGCCTAGGTTTCCCTTTCCCTCTGACTGGGGTGGAAGAGAACCGATTTCTTGGGGTGCTCCTGACATCTAAGGCACTCGCCCGTAGAGATGAGGAGGTTCCAAGACTCTCTTCAAAGTTCTGAAGCCAGGAAGAGACTGCCTCCACAGTTGGCGTACATCTTAGTCCTTCTCCCATATCCATTTCTGGATAGTACATCGCAGCCAAGCCCGCAGAATACGAGGATGGTGCACCTTTAATCACCTTCCTCCACATGGCCCGTGTGCACAGGACATCCTCTGGATTTTTAGGGGCTTCATCATTATCTGGACCACTATAGATGACTTCCAGCACTGCTAGTTCTCTCAGGTACTGGACACCTTCATCCGCAGTAGCCCACTTCCCTGGGGAGTTGTCCGTAAGATCTTCCTTGAAAGGATATCTTGCTTTAACACTTGAAAGGAGCCGTCTCCACAGACTGCAAATTCCTGTTTCTTTTCCAATTCCCCTTTCAATTCCTCGATCTCTAGCAAGGGAACCCAGCTGTTGGGCTTCCTTACCTTCCAGCTGCTGAGCATCAGCCCCATTATCCCAGCATCGAAGCAGCCAGGCAGCAATCCGCTCACCCGGCTGGCGGCTATAGTCTTTCCGCAGATCTCGCAGTTCTGATGATGTCAGGGACCGGGTAGTTTCTGCCTCTTGTTTAAGTTCTGTTATTCCCTCTTCTGACCCCTTTGCTGAAGGACCTGCTTCTTCCTCTTCTTTCTCCTCCCTTATTAATCGAGGGTATGGACCTGTTGTTCTCCTTGTCCACTGTTTCTTTTTTACTACTGGGGCAATCTCTGCTGTTATTGTTTTTGTTTGAGTTCCCGTTTCCACCACAGTCCTTTGAGAGCACTGAACTGCAGCTCGATAAGCATAGGCCAGGCCCCAGTACAGCGCTAGGAGTTGCTGATTTTCATCGGGATAGACAAGGCACCCTTCTATCAGGTGTTGTGTCAGTTTTGCGGGGTTGCTTGCCTGTTCAGGGGTAAGATCCCAGGCTACAGGAGGTGATAACCGTCCTAGGAATCTGCCCAAATCCTTCCACTCCCCCTGCCACCCAGGGACAGGCCGCCTCAGGGCACATTTTGGTATTCTCTCACCCAAAATTTGCTTTCTCTTACACCAAAAACCTAACGAGCTCCACACAGCCCACAATAGGCGAATAGCATTAATGAACAGTATCAAAGAGCTAACATAAGGATTAATAAGTACTTCGGGAGCTTGCAGAATAAAACCACTCATGATGTTCCCAATTTCTTCCAGCATGTTCCCGAGCTTAGCAAAATAAAGATAAGCAGAGCAATAAACAAACCCGTGACCAGCACAAGAGCTTGTCACTTACTAACTGCTATAGCTATAGCACAATTAATATAAAACTGCCGTTGTCCCGCCCCACGTTGGGCGCCAAAATAGACTGTGGTGGTTTGACCTTGGCTAAATGCCAGGTACCCACCAAGTCGCTCTATCACTTCCCCCCCCTTTCCCCTTTTTTTCTCAATAGGGCAAAGAAGGGAAAGAAAATAAGATAGGAAAACAAAACAACCCTTGTGGGTAAAACAACAGCAGTTTTAATATAAGCAAAGCGAAGCAAAGGTCCGCGCGCGGAAGCAAAAAAAGAAAACAGATTTATTCTCTACTTCCCATTAACAGGCGATGTCGGGCCTTCTCAGGAAGCAGGGCTCTGATACGCGTAGCGGTTGCCTCGGAGGACCAAGGGTGACCCCACCCCCTTCCTCCTTTCTCCCAGCTTTATACTGAGCAGACGTCATATGGTATGGAATATCCCTTTGGTCAGTTCGGGTCAGCTGTCCTGGTTGTGTCCCCTCCCAAGATCTTGCCCACCCCGTCCCACTGTGGGGGGGGGGAAATGTCAGAAAGAGCCTTGGTGCTGTGTAAGCACTACTCAGCAGTAGCCACAACACCAGTGTGCTATCAACACCCTGCCAGCTCCCAGCATAAAACACAGCACCATGAGGGCTGCTACAGGGGAAAACCAATTCTGGCTCAGCCAGACCCGATACATTGCCATAAAACATTGTTTCACTTAAACAGCATTTTTCATTGCAAGCTGGTTCTTCAGGAATTTTCAGGCAGCTCTCTGACAAAAAGGATGTATGAATTACAGATGATGCTGCTGGTCTGAATTTGTCTCATATATAAACACATTTCCTGTACCATGCTGCATTTGCAGATAATTCCTTTTTCCAAATATAAAATAAGGGAAAAAAATATTCAGATTAAGAGAGATTATTTTAATGTTAGAACTGTTAGAAAATAGATTGATGTGTTGTCAGAGTGAAAAGAGACCCAGAGAGTGAAAGCTAGGGCTGAAAATGTCAGACTTAAAATAAATCTAGCCAGGCAAGTTGAATTTCAAATTGTTCCATAATGCTACAGTGACACTCTGAGCAATAATTAAGTTCTCTATTGTTTGCATTCAGTGAAGAATCTTTTAATATCCTGCAATTTATCATTCTAAAACTGAACAGCAATGTAATTCTCTCCATTCTAAATAGAGCTGTAATTGGTAAAGAAATGGTAAAATGCATTAGTAATTCACTCCAAAATGCTGGCATCATTATTCTTGGGACATGGTGTGGTAATTTGTTGATGAGATATTGAGATTGCTTCATTAGGAGGCTAAATTTGAAGGATTACTAACCAGTGAGCAGAACAGAGACCTTCAGGCCTTCCACTGAGGAGGTCTGGAGTCTCCTTGCTCCACCTCCTTCAGACACAGGGTGTTTCAGGGTCAAGGTCTGCTTTTGGTTATGTTGACAGATGAATGTGTTTATTTTAGTGGGCTTATCCCAAGCACATGCTGGTGTCACTAAGGGCAGAATTGGTCCCTTGCAGCAGCATACTGACTGGCTGCACACCACATGCCACTTGTGCTTTGTGCTGTTTGGAGCTCGCTACGCAGACTGCGCAGGTGCGATCAGTGACTCTCCGTCGTGATGAAGCAGCTGGGGGGATGGAGCCTCCCTCACCCATCTTTAGCCACCTAAACACTGAACCCTTAGTCAAGGCTCCCCAGGGAGTCATGTGCTGAACTTCCATGAGGTTATTCTGTTGTACTTAAATTTCTGAAACATCAAAGATTTCACAGACACAAATCTGAAAACTAAGTAAAGAATGAACAAGATGTGTCATCAAATAGCAAATGCCAAGTTAAACAGTAACGTTATCCATAAAACAAACGACAAGATTATTTTGGTTATTTTGACTTCTAATTTCAAGTTAAGTTTTAAGTTTTAAATTTTAGGTTTGCTGCAAAGCTTACAACTGTCTGAGGACTCCAACGTAAAACTACAGCACTTCTTCAAAGAAGCAGATACTCGAGTTAAACAGCTGCTGACATTTTAAAATTCAGTTGTTTTGGACCAGAAGAGAAGGTCATCATCTCTAAGGCAAACCATTCTTTCACTTCTAAAATTCATTGGCTCTTAACGCATACAGATGAGGCATGTCATTTTAAGCCTACTCAGATGAGCAGGTCTCCTTCATCCGTCCCGTCATCAAGCTTCATCAGTTTCTGCTGGAGACCTCACAGCAGTTTTTGTTCATGGACCACCATGCAGTGTCCAATGCATCAGGAGGCACCTTTTAAGCTGTTCCTCTAGGATGCAGGTAGTCTAGATATGAAAACCTTTCAGCTGAGAACTAAATGCATCCTCTGCAGGATGGGCTGGTGAATGACCACGTGATGAAAAGTATCCCAGAACAAGACAGGGAAAAAAATGTGAGGATGTCAAAATCAGGAAGAGCTGCTGCCTCCCAGATGTAAAAGATGCAGGCAATCCACTGATGCACGAGGCAGGGGCTCCTCCTGAATTCCCGCAGTGTTATTTCTTCCTCAGAAGGTGAATGCATGAGGCAGTGGCCCACAGAGCCATTTCACACCCTGGGTAGCTGAGTCAGAGGTTCTTCAAACACAGCCAAAAGCTGCAGGATACCTATCCTCAGGAGGCCCCCTGTTGTGAAGGCTGCTATTTGAACAAGCAGCGCACAGGAGAAAGAGGAGCCACAACGGTACCATCACACAGCATGTATGCACTGGTCCTCTCCTGGGCATGAAATGGTCTGTAGGCAAACTTCCAGTGAGCATCTCAAGAGACATGGCCTTCAGAAAGCACCTGTGCGTGTTGGTGATGGAAGAGAAAAATCATGGAGCAATGAGTGGTGCAGGCAGCTGCCAAAACTTGAGATATGTAAAAATATGGACTATGGAGACATAGTCAAGAAAATCATAATCTTGTTTAGCATAGGGTTCAGTGAGTTGGAGACAAGGTTCTTTGCTTTCCTCACTTGGGAAGGAGAACATAAAAGAACTGTGGCAGGTGCACCTGCTCAATGAAAATAGGGCTTCTTGGCTGCTGAAGTGTAGCAGCTCCTGATTGCCTTTGGGCACGGTAGTTGGGGCCTTGACTACAGGTCAGACTCATCCTGGGTATAAATGGAGTCCCCTGGGGATCCATTTTGAGCTCGTCCCCTGGAGCAGCACGCTGCGGTCGAGGACTCTCCCCTTGGGTCAGGACGCTGCCCAAGGAAACTCCTTGAGGTGACTTGGGTCAGGATGCTGCCCTGAGCAGGTCCTTGAGGTTGAGAGCCCTCACTTGTTAGGTGAGTGATAGAGCATTTTGGGTTCTTGTTAAACCCTAGGGAGTGGTGCTTTGTTCTGTGTTTTGGGTTGTTGTTAAACCCTAGGAAGTTGTTCTGTTCACCTCTCACAGACATTCGAACCTGTAATTTACAGAGACCTAGTTAATTTCGTTAATAATAAATTTTTAATTTTTGGTGGTTGGTTATTTGAGAGCCTCCGTAACAAGAACTGAACTTCTCACAATGAAGCAGCCAAGAACTGCTTTGTCCTATTAGCCTGTCACCTTCCTCTCCTCCTCAGCCCTCATGAGTCAGCACTCATCCCAGTGTCAGTGCCACAGATCTGATAGTGAAAACCACATTCCACTCTTGGGGTGAGCCCAAGCCAGCGGTCCTCAATGGACCAAGTTCCCCTCTGAGCCAGATAGGCAGAGCAGGGAATGAGCAAACAACTCCAAAACTCCAAGCACCCCTGGCTCTCCTCCTTGGCCCTGGTCTGGCATGGGGAAAGAAATGAGCAATGTGTAGGCAGAGGAACCAAGGGCAGCAGCTACCCAAGGTGGCTGCAATGCCAGAATTCAGGAAAACCAAGGAAAGGCAGTTAACACTGAAGAAACTGTATGAAGATGCAGTTTCTTTTTGCTCTGAACTCCCTGATATCCAGACTCTTTGGACACTCTTCTTCCAAACTCAGACTCCCATTTCTAAGCCATTTTACTCATTCCTAGAAATTATTTTCAGGAGGGAAACTGGTATTGTAGAAAAAAAAAACCAAGAAATGCTCCTAGGATTTGGGTTCTTTCTTTTTAATTCCACAGAATCTACCAGAGACACTAATTAATGAGACCAGGGACTCTAATCATTATTATTTTTCCTTCTCATTGTGGTGTCTTAAAATATGAAGTGCAACCATATTTATTATAAATCTTCAGCTGCTTCTAACTAACCATACAGTTTAAGGACATAAGCAGCACATGTGGATAAGAAGCAATTTCCCCCTGTACATTTGCAGTACCACAGGTTTCCGAATCTCAGTGGTATCAGAAAGTTAACTATTCTACCAGTTTCAAAAGCTGATTTATTACTGTCTCAGAAAGAGAAGCAGCATACTTAAAAATGCACACTAATTTGCTGCTCTTACGATCAGTCAGCCACAGCCAGGACTGGCTGTTATACTGACAGGACAAAACATGAGCTTGCCCGCTGCACCAGCTCCAGGATCTCCTCAATGTGTGAACATTGCCAGCCAGTGTCGCCATGGAGTTTGCAAAGATCCAGCTAAGAGTGTTTGGTAACTCAGAGTCAAGCAGAGAAATATTTAACACTTTTTAAATATCCTTCAGAGATACTCAGATGAACTGGAGGTTGAAACCCTGCAAAAAAAGGCAGCTGGGGGCTGTTAAGATGAGAAGAGATTGACTTCAGAGGGACCAAGGGAACTGTCTTTGTTGTGAGTGACTTATGGAAGAAGGTGGGGAAGGGAGGCAGGTTTTCTGCTGTTCTTGTTTATTCCAGCGGATGTGGGTTGAGCCAGTGCTGTGCAGCACTGCCCAGCCACCATGACTGTGATTCCCTCATCCCCAGGGCCACAGAGACCATATTTCCCAGTGCCCCTTCATTCCAAGGGGACATCTGAAATAAGGGACCATCCTCATCATGGTGTTCTGCACATGAAGATATTGAATTCTGCTGGTGGGAACAGTCACTTGGTATCTAACATAGGTCACAAATGTCGTTAACCCTCAAGCCCAAACCGTAGAGTCAGATGACCTAAGTGAGATGCCCTCAGCTGACAGGCTGAAACCATGAAGATACTTTTAACCAGGACAGTCTGCCAACTGTGATATAGTACTCAGCACTGTTTCACGGCTGTCTTCTCTTAACCTGACTTCCCAACAAAGATATTGTGAAGTCCCTTTCAAAATGGGGTCTGTTTTATCTTACTTCATCTATATTGATGAACTAAACAATGCTAGAGCCCCTCCTCTACCCTTAAGGTCAACAGACACAGCTGATTGGCATCCTTATTATTAAAAAAATATGCTGTGACCACATCCCAGTTGCCTATTGGGAGAAGTCCCTGGCTCATGCTACTTTTCAAACCATGTCCAGGAATCCTTGGGAGAGCTCTAATTGGTCTGGGATTAAATCACTCCATGTTTTTCAGTGTAAACCCATAAATGATCAAGTTTAAGGGCTTGTGCCTACTTAATTTAATAGTCTAGAGGTAGCCTTCTGTAATTCAGATAGTCAATATCAAGTGTTCACCTGTGAAATCTTCATGCTCAGTGGGAGTTTTGGGACAAATGCATTAAGAACTACTCTGCAAGGGATCATTTAGTGTTTTAGAAAGCTGCAAAAAATCCAAAATATAGAATGTAAACCCCTTCTCTACACTTGTAGTGACTCTCGTCAAATCTGTAGCAGTTACCCTATCCTTTATTTTGAAGTGAGTTTACTGGGAAATAATGGTTTTGGAGTAATTTTCCTGTATTGTGAGAAGACACTGACCACAGGGACACACAACTTTTCACAACTAGTCAAAACTAGCTATTGAGTTGTCCCTATGCAGTCTAGGGACAATAGTGTCACATGGCAGCATTCTCCAAAGATGGGAAAAAAGAAAAAGGAAGAGGAAACTTTAAATATTATTGTGCATGCTCAAGAAAATTTTAAAATATGGAAAACCTAAGTGGGCATACTGTTGATTTTTCTTGGTTTAGTCTTTTGCTGGATTTATAGTAGTTATTGGTTAATGCATAATATTCCCTGCATGGGTACCAAAGCACCATGGTGATGGCTGTGACATAGAAGCCGAGATAAGGAAAATGAATTTGAGGCTGTGGCAGACTGAAAGGTTTGTTAATCTGCAGGAAAATTATATTCTTGCTAAAATAAGTATCGTAACCATGACATCCTTGCTAGAGGGCCAACATTATCCATCCTTCCATGAACCTGCAGGATAGTTAAAATCCTTCGGCGTAGATGTACTTCTCTGTTCAGCTCCAGCTTTTAGAATATTTGTGTATAATAACTGAACAGTTACGGGTGAACTCTCAACAAAATACCTAATCAGTGTCACAACTGCATTTGTATTATCTCAGAACAATCTCCCCAAAAGCAGACATCCTCATTTACAACTATAGGAGACATTTCGCTAAACTGCAGCAACTTGAATGCATCATCTCATTCATCTCTGTATTGCTGATGAATTAAGTCTAGACTACCAGTCAGGGGGTGGGGGACAATCTGCCTCATGCAATTATCCATATTTAAAAAGGGAGTGTAGACGTTGGGACTAAACAGCAGGAAAAGGCTCTTACTCAGAGTATGCAATAAAGGGCAATCACATATGTGATTTGATTTTCTTGTCTCTAACTTCATGAGTCAGCTTTGCCATTTCTATTACCAGACAGACCAGTGGAAATATTTTTTTTTTAGTAGATCACTTCTCCTTTGCTTTATGCTTAAACTGGACCCCCATAAGCACAAGATGTATGCTTAAATTGATTAGATACCAAATGAGATTTCAGGTTTTGCCCATGCAGGTGGTATTAGAGCCAGCTGATGTTAACCAGAGTTTATAAGGGGCTTGACTCTTAACTCTGCTACATTAGTACCAGCTAATGATGGATGTGGCTTTGTTGGGAGCATTTAGATTTGCCACATGATCATTGCTTCAGATCCAGCCAAGCTCAATTTAGAGACTCTGCTTGTCCTTAGGAAAGCTATGCTTATTGTGCTGAGCAAGAGGTCTGAACATTCAAAACCCATTTCCCTGAGGTGTGTGTGAGGGGCTATTTGGCAGGTATGAAAGGGGCAGCCTAGGAGCCAAAGTTTGTAGAAGTTTTGAATCTAAATGTTCTCTCAACCCTCTGATTTTCAGGAGTGCTTTCATACACAGCCACAAATGGAAAATATTTTGCAAAGGAGCACAATGGTAGTGAAAAAAACTCCTATCAGTGTTTGTGCTACTTTTATTAAGTAGAAGTGTTACCCTGCAAGGATTAGATTCTACTCTCATCTTTATTTTGCACCATGAAAAGCTATGACTTCTGTGATGCTCCTCTTGTCTTCCGTGATGATCTCCTCAACTTATGTCCTAACCCACGTCCCTCTGATTTAATAGGAATGTTTCCACTAACTTCAATGGAGCCATTACAGAGAGCAATGTAATAACTAAATCTGAGACTTCAAAGTCTGCATTTAATTTATTGTCTTAATAATGTTACTTTACTGTGGAAACTGTGGACAAAGATCTCAGTCTATTAAATAAAATCTTACCTTAGCATTTCTATGTCAAATCAAAATCAAACAGTCCAGTTTAATCAATGAAAAGCAGACTGATGGGAGTGGTTAAAACAAATAACTTATAGACATTCATCTTCTACAACTCACAGAAATGGGAAAGCGTATGGTGTTAAGCGTGCAGTGAATCTTTGGCAGATATTCTGGAAAGAATAATAAAGCATGGAAGCAGACAGTAAAACATGATACAAACAAAGAAATACCACATATAAATGTTTGGTGTTGCACCTTATTTAGACTAGACCAACTTCTAAAACACAGTTTCTTGACATCAATTTTATCTGAAAGCTTTTAGTAGCACTTCCCATAACAAGTCTTTTTTTTTTTTAAATGCAGTTAAGTAACTATATTGCACAAATTTCTAGGACACCTAAAAAATACTAATGTCTGGCTGAGTCATTAAAACCATTTTATTTTCTGTGCCTTGTAGTGTCTTTCTTCTGGCCTGAAATCCCAGGTATCTCAGCATCTCAATCACAGCAGCTTTAAACAACTTCTGTGAGCTGCTGCAGGCACCTCGACTGTCCAGCAAGAAGTTACCACCAAAGGAATTTGCTCCTGAGACACTACAAGAGCTCACTGCGCATGAGCTTAAATGAGGATCCTAAAACCTGCTAGGATGTAAAACAAAACACTCACAGGCTCAGAGTAAATTGCACTGTCTATGCTGATAACCAGGCAGATTGTATGATGTGCATGATCCTTACAGCAACTGGCTGTTAAAAATGGCACACCAAGTGCTGGCAGTTGTGTAAGGCACTGCACAGTGGGAATTAAGTAGGGAGAACAAAGTTGGGCTGGTTTGTCCCTTCTCCCATGTTCTTTGAAGCTGCAGAAGCTGTCCCTGGGGGTCACCACAGCCAGAACATCATGTTGTCTCACAAGATGGGAAAACCACTTTTCTACATTCCTTGGGACAGAGATGTTGATTCAAGTGTCTAGAGGTACATGTGTTCCTAGATCACCCGGGACACAACTAATGTTCTTACATGCATTTAGGAGACATCTCATTCATGGGACAATCTGATAATGCTCTGCAATATGCTGTAAAACCCTTCACAGAAACCACCACTCCCAGCTCTCAAAGGAGTGTTTGCTATCAGTCCCACCCCAGCCACTGCAGCTCCTGCAAGGAGCTTGGTATAACCAAAAGGGTAGCCAGGAGAAGGCCTGGCAACCTGCAAGTACTGCCAGAGGGATTTTACCAAGTTTACACACAAGGATGGAGGAGAGGCATTTCCTCTATTTCTCCATTTGCACAGCTGTGCAGGGATTGTTACACCTGGCCTCATGCCTTGGAACAAACTTCTTGCTCTCATGTATGCCTTGAATGGAAGCCATTTGCTCAAATTCAAAGAAAAAGATTTGGTCTTCTGTTTCTATGTATCTGTGAATAACAGAGGAGATCTATACACTGTATGGTTTGCTTGCTTCATATGTCATCCTACCACATGGCTGGCTCAAAGACCTGGTCAGAAATAGAAGTGAAAAAAAACAGACAGGTATAAGACATCTCTAAATAAGTCACTCTGAGGCAGAGAACAGCAACCCAACCATTGGTTAGAAAGATACTATTTTCAGCTGCCAGCTATAATTAAACAACTCATTTTCCTAAGGCAGAAGATCACAAACTTCCTCTACAGAAAAAGGTTTTGGTTTTTAATTAAGTTGCCAAGGAGCTGCTCTCACAGCCAAGCCTGAGAGATTTTGAGCTTGTGGGGTCAGTCTGAGGCACTTAGATACATCCATATTTCATGACAAAAAATGATAAACTTTAACAAAGACTTAAATGGGCAGCCTTTTAGACATTAAACCTCTTTTCTCTTCTTGCTGTGTATCTTTGGACAAATAAGCAGCATAGTTATTTGAGTGGAGATGCTTTGAATTACTGCGGTCTGCCATGAGTCACTCTCTCCCAGAGGGCACCTTCCCAGCAGTGAGAAGCTCAGCAGGAGTGCAGGCGAGGGGCAGGTCCCCAAGGTGGCTGGAGGGGTATGGGAAGAAAGAGAGATGGGACCGCAGTCAGGGAGGAGCACAAGTGAAGGTCCATCCATGGGAAGGGCCTCTCCACATTGACTATCCTGCTGGTACCACCTCTCCTCTGCAGCATCTCCCATCTGTGGCAGCCACCCTGCATCTCCCTGACAGCTCCTCTCTCCAACGATCAGGAGCCTATGGACACCCCTGAACAAGCTGTAACATAAAGCAGGGCCATACCCTACACTGCCGCATTTGGGCAGGATACCACAGGCAAACAGGGAGGGCAAAGGTAAAGACAGAGAAAAACACTGCTGCACAAACCCACTGTCATAGGTGTCTGCCAATGCAATGTTATTTTCTCTCTCTCTCGCCACTCCTACCCTTCATTATTTACTCTGATTTTATTGTTCAGATCTCTAATTGCAGTATTGTCTAAAGCATTTGTTTAATAGTCAGTGAACTAAACACAGCCATGTTATGCAGCATAGTACTGCTGCCTTGAGCAGAGCTCCGCAGCAAGCTCAAAAAAGATGGGCTCTCTTATGTCCCAGCAATTCTTCCTTTTCCAGTAATGTTTAAAGGATATAATTATGTGCCAGATAATGAATTACCTTATTTGACATTTGAGAAATGCCAGTGTTATGCTTCCTTGTGTGCTACCGCAAGAAAGGCAGCATTTCTGTGAAAGTAATATGCTGAAATGCAAGTTGGCACTGCTCCAGCTGAGGGGTGCCGCTGGGATCATCTCCAAATACTGCTCAAAGCCCTCATGCGTGGCATGGATGGCTGAGTGAAGATTAGAAGCATGTTTTAGAGTTGTGTAGGCTCTGGTTGGTAAGGTTCAGAGAGGAGAGGCTTACCGACCTAGGGACTAAGCCTGCACAAGGTATAGAGAACATAACTAAATGAAACTGGGACATTTTTGTCTGAAATTACCAAAAATTCTTGTTTTCATAAGAGCAAACAACATACTGCAGTTCCAGTGAGGCTTCATGTGATTTTGCTTGTATTGGAAACTTGAAAGTCCAGAGAAAACACTTGTCTCTGACACTTCAATTGTCTTGTTTTACGTCTTATTCCCATATATATAGGTTTCTTTCTATGGCAGCAACATTAATCACCAGAAAAAAATGCTGCAGAAAAGAAAAGGCATTTATTTTCCTGTAAACCTTTTACACACAAGTCTCTCCCCTTCGGTACTCTATCAGGAAGTGGGACAGCTTGAGTTATCTAATAACCCCTGTGTAGTCTGTGCATGCCTTTGAGGTTGTGTATTTCTAATACTTTCTATCTCCAAATAAAACACCAAACAAACTCAGCATATAAAGTGCACCCAGTCACCACTCGATTTTTAATGCTCCATTTCTGAATATTCTTTTCATGGATTTTTAAGTATACGTTGTTATTGTGTGTCTGGAAAAAGAGATGGCTCAGTGACAGCTAAAACCACTTAAGCAGCCATTTGCCTCCAGACACAGAAAGCTTGTGCAAACCTTGCAACGCATTGCTCTGCCCCTACTGACTGTAAAAAGCCAGGGAATTAAGTGGGATTCCCTGACCTAGAGCTTATTTAAAAGGGAGGAAAATCAATCACATTTAAATCCTTAAAAATGAGAGGACTGCCTGGGTCAGATGTCCCTGTCATCCAGCAGCTTGTCTCCAGAGTGATGATGGGTGGACAGCATTGAGGTGTGTATACATTTGATATTCTTGCAGAATCTGTCAGGCAGATATTTATGGACTTCCTGCACCAGAGGCTACATTCAGACAACTATGTTTAATAGTTCCTGATGCAGCTGTCCTCCACTAATACATATAATCTCTTTCTGAACCCATTTCCACTTGCTCTGCCCATGATGTCCTACAGCAATGAGTTCCACAACTCTGTGCTATAGGAAGACACCTCTGTGCAAGCCATATGACAAAGTCGCTGAAGTGACTGCTAATTTTCGTAGCATACCTCTCACCTCCATTTATATCTCTCTGTTCTCTACTTCTACTGTATTTTGTGAGATTAAGGGAACATTTGACTCCACTGGGTGACACCCAGTGCAACTAGTGTTTGAGATGTGGGGACATTGCTAAATCCTACACACCTAAATTATTATCTCTGTTCTGTTCTCAGGCTTTTTTCTTAGTAATTCCTAATGTTCCTTTAGTCTTTGAAATTGAATATTATCTCTTTCCTGAGTTAAGTCAGGGTCCATGGCTGTGTGTGTTTTTAGCCAGGGCCATTTCCTACACCATGCATTACTTGCAGTCACAGACACAGAATTTCACCTGCCATTTTCTTACCAGGTCAGTCAGGATCATGAAGTCCTAACTGCAAAAAGAGGTCTAGACACCAAATCAAATATTAAAGTTGAAAACAAACCAAATTTGTCAGCTGAAGTGTTGAAAATGAGAGAAATGGTAGGATGATTGTACAGTGCTTTACAGTACTTCATCTCTGAAGAAGCTGCTGTTCAGTTGCCTGCTTGGTAGCACAATTTTCAAATCCCTTTTTCTTACCAGAGATGAAATTTTCCACCCTACAAAGGATCAATGTTTCATATGCTTCTCAGGTTCTTAAAACAGGCCTTAAAGAGGCACTTAAGTAGTGCTTAAATTTTATACTGGTCTCAAGAGAGGAAGCATTCAGTAAGTCCATATTTGCTCAAGAAGTTAAAGAGTTCTGGAAAAAAAACCTCTTGTATCCAATACAGAGGGCACCAGCTCCACGGAGTCTCTGACTGACACTACAAACAATGCCTTGTTGCTGTAAGCAATCTCCATGCCTGCGACCCGGCAAATGGCTCGTGCAGGTGACATCCTGCCAAGCGTATCACGCAGGAGCCCTAGGAGCTTTCAAAGAAGTGAAATAAATACAAAAGCAGTTGCATTTTTGAGTCACCCTAGAAAGAATAATAGCCAGATGAATTTTGTTTTGCATGTTAATTAAATTATTTTAAAAATTGATGCTGGAAGATATAATGCTGTACATAGCAGAACCAGAATGAGAAAAATAAAATGTTTCTGTGAACAAGTATAAATCCCAGAAACTACAGACTCTGGCAGCTGTAATGGCACTAAATTTTTAAGATGGCTTTAGAAGGTAGAGGCTCTACATGTGGAAGTCAGGTTCTATTTAATTATTAAGGTCTCTGTGAAGTAATAAGAAAATGGAGAGATCAACCAGATATTTAACAGTGCATAGGCACTGGGACATAAAACGTAATAAAATAAATTTAACCATCTCTCTGTTTGTGCATACTTATATGTACGCTCACATGCATTAGCAAGCCTATAAATAGTGTACATTCACAGTCTATAAACAAAGCATTTCACTTTATAGCTCGTGCTGGCAATGTACTTTCCTATCATTAGTGTTCAGCATTCAGGCCCTTCTGGGCAAGGAAATTAATAGTGAACAGATCATAGCCCATACCTAGGCACATAAATAAGCTTTATACTTTCCATATGTAAGAAAACATTTGTTACAGAAAAATGTACTTAGTGTGAGCCACAGGAATTTAACTACATTTTTGTCTTGATGACCACTGGTAAATGGGTTTTCCTATATAGTATGTAAAAGTATCAGGAATACTAACTAGATCTCAGAATAATGTTTGGTAATTGATCTATGTTACAGCTTTAGAAGGTAATTTTGTGTACATATTTTAATATAAAAAGACTAGAACTATAATGTACTTAATATATAGGGTTCCATTTGCAGAAGCATTTGTCTGTACTGTATGAATTTCTGGTTTACTTTTTGAGGTTGACAGTGAAGGAGTAGGTTTCATTTTGGTCAGAGGTGCAGTGCTGTAATGCACTGCTTTCTGATTTTCCACAGTACTGTTCTATTCCTCTGAATTTAAGCATTCTAAAATTTTTAATCTCGTTATGATTAATTTATATCACTGTAATTCTAAATAACATTATAGAAATATTTATACAGAAAAGTTCAAAATGAGAATAAGCAAAAAGGCTGCTTTTGTTCAGAATCTAATTTGACTTCTTTCCAGAAAAAAAAAAAAAAATCACTTTTCCTTAATTTTTCCATTTTGTTTAAGTATTACTCATTTCAGACTTTTAAATCAAAAAACTCTAGTTTCAGCACATTCTAGCTATTTTTATTGAATCTTTTAATGTACATCTCATTTGACTACGCCTAAATAATTTGCTGAACTAACTAAAAGACCGGAGATCTAAGGAAATTGCTTCCCTGAATTTAATTAGACAGACAGGCTTCCTCTGGAGGTCTTCAGAGACATCCTCCTCTCCACTAAGTACTTTCTGGAGGACTTCACTCGACTTCTATGTTTTAGGTGCAACTTAAATTACTAGATTATACAGGACACTCAAAGCACACAATAATAGAGTCCCAGTCTTAATGACTGGAAAGTAACTGGGCAGTAGTTATTCCAGATGCTTCTACAGAAATGCATTTAAATAATATTCACCCATATTTTCTCTCATTTATAGCCAGAACTTGTTGCATCAGCTCAACAGCAATAAGTCCTTGCTAATTACCTATGTCCCCTCCATGCTGCTATGAGAAGAGGATCACTGCAGTCTCTGAATAAATAGTTTCAGCCATACCTTAGACTATGGGCTTTACGCCCAGGATATGGTTTAATTATCTTGTAGTATGAGAGTCAGTTTTCATATTTTGAGTGTGGATTGTGTACATGCAAAGGTATTTAGATGTTCATTGGGATTTCCAAAAGCATCTAAGTGCTTGAAATTGTCAGGAGTTCATTCTTGGTACCAAACAGCTCCTACACAAGCTTCACAGCACCCATCTGCCTTGTTAGGTACTTAAATACTTGTTAAAAACTGGCCCCACAACTTCAGTAAGGACAACTTTGGCCCAGAACTTGTTTTTCAGCTATTCAATTTAACATGATTATTTTCCCAGTATTGTAAAAAATCCACCTTCCAAAGTATAGCTAGGGGTGAGAACTCATTCTTGTGATGAGCTGTCAGACTGAACACTGGAAGTGATTGTGTAGCATTAACATAACTTCAAAGGCCAGCCAGAAATAGTCCAAACCCACTGGTGTTGGGCTGATCCCAACATTTCTAACTACCAATAAAATAGACTCTTCCCTCCTAAAGTGCACTGGGAGGTATTATTTACCAAGAATGTTCTGGGGTTTTTTTTCCACTGCATAGGAGATTTGCCCCAGTGAGAGCACTGACAGCTCTCTCAGCAGTAAGGCATGAGCAATGCATGAGCCTCTGACTCATATTTGCAGGTAGATTTAGCCAGGATGGCTGAAAGAGTCATTTCCCTGCTGCTCCCAATGGCCGTGGATGCATTAATAAATTAAATAATGCCAGAGACCAATCTCTGGCCCCAAAACTGTCTGGAATAGCATTGCAATGTTCCCAGTGTTAAACTGGATCAGGAGACATGCTAACAATTTAACTGCATAGATGACTGGGTTGCAGTGTTAGGATCTGTGCCATACCATTTTTTGATTTACTAGTAGAAACATAATCCTATACTAATAATCCTCAATGGGCACTGGTTCATGGGAATTTTTCAGCTCCAAAACCCATTTTCCTCCTGGTTTGGGAACTGTCTCTAGTGTTTGCTATAGTCATATCTTTCTGGAGTTCCACGAATTTCAACTCTAGGTGCTGGTACCCTGTTGCTCAGCTTCTGGAAAAAAACAAAAAAAAAACCAAAAAAACCAAACCCCACAACAAACTACAACCCCCTCCACACAGCAGGGCCTGTCATTATCCTGTAATCAAAGCAAGTACTGTCAAAGGACCTGCTGAAAGGAGATTTACACATATACGTCAAGCTTGCACCAATTAAAAAATTGCTCAGTGCCTAATTCATTAAACAGTAGGAAGTAGAAATGAAGCTTTAAATTTAGCAGAGACGTTCCTGCTAATTATTAACCACAGTCTCTCATTAAGCAGTTGCCTGTCATTCTAATGAACAGGTATGAACAAAAGAGGATGAAATATAATCTACTAATCAAATTGTAATCTAATGATGTCCAATCGAACAAGTATATGGTCATTTTCTCAAAAGATCTACTGGTGGCTTTATCTTGCTATTGCTAATTAACTGGGGCTTCACTGCTCGAAAATAACATGGATTATTTCCATACCACATTCCTTACTGTCACAAATAAGGACAGAAGAGTACTCAGCACTTGAACAAGGGGATGTAATTCCACTGGGTATCGTTGTACTCCTTTACATGATAAGGGACAATTATCTTCACAGGACAAAATCTCCCCACATGACTCAGGTTTCACTCCTCTGATAGCCAAAGGAGTTGCTTTGTGTAGATGTTTCATGATTTACCACTCTACATGATGGGTTCAAAAGCAAATTTGAGCAACTCTTATCTGCCGTACTCATCAAATACAAAAGGCAGATCGATATCAAATTTCTCTGCCTAGGTAGCAAGTTAGTTATTTCAAAATCACCTATCATGGTTGTACTGAGGCCAGTGGTTTCTCCCTGTGAATGATGAAATTTTTAAGGCAAATGCTGCCTTTGTGAACCTCAGGATAATAGCTGAAGGCTATGTTTGCATTTATCACCCTTACCAAGAGAATATAGATTATAATGGCACTTTTTTTTTTTTTTTAATAAGACTTGAATCAAGCTGAATCCAATGGATTTTTTTTTTCTGTGGCTTTTCCAGTTTTTCTACCTAGCTTTGCAAATCTGAAGTGGGTAATGGGGAAAAGTTACGTTTTGTGGTCTCTGTCAAATCCTGTCATTGCCTTGGCTTAACTCAAGTAATTCCTAGGAAAAGATGTTCAAAACTTGAGCTTGCATCTAAAAATACACTAATGACAACTGTCTTCCTCTCAAATCCATTCCCCTGTCTCCTACCATTAAGGAAATCAATTACAGAGGATCACAGTATGACAAACCATGCAAGAGTAAAAATGGTAGGATTTAACTGATGTAATTGTAGATGTTGGAAAATCAATTGCCTCTGTGTCAACTGCTCAGCCATGGTCACTTCACAGTCAAGAGGCAGTTGCAGAGGGCAATTCATATGACCCATGTATGCAGCTATCTTAGCCTGAGAGAAACTGCCTCCTGGAAAAGCCTGGTTGTGTCCATTAACTATAAAGAGTGTCTCAGTTAACTAGCTTTGATTTAGCCACCTTTTAGACAGATAGTTAAGCAGTGATGAATGCCACCTTACATCTATCATTCATGACATAAAGATACTATTACGTATTGACATAAATTGCAGTATGTAAGAAATCACAGGTTTGGGTTTCAAGTCTGCACAATTATTTTCCAGGCTCCCTCTTCAATCAGGAGCTCAGCACTTGACAGAAATGAACTTCATTCGATTCTCCTTTACTTTTCAGCACCACTGAAATGCACCAATATTTGTATCTGGCTTTCACAATATTTGGGGTTTATAGCAGACAGATTTAAAAAAACCCTGTCCTGCACCATTTTGTATTGCAGATCTGAGCACATCACAATTCAACACTTCTTGCAATTAATTAAGGGTTATCATTTTTCTTTGCTCCAGAGGTTCATTTTAGGACAGATCCAAAAATGGCTAAAACAGCACTTGAAGATGCTCTTTTCTGAAACAGATTGTTAATTAACCTTTCCCTTTCCTGTGCTTGTTAAAACCTGCATTGGTCTTTTTGCTAATTCATCTCTTAACCTGTCATTTAAGTCTGTGCCCTTGGCCTTCAGATCCAAACCTTCATTTTCTTTGGTGTGCAGATGGGTCAAAGAACTGGTCTTTTAGTCCTTTACATCCTCTCCCAGACTTGGCTACAAGGAAGATTTTGAAAGCTTCTGTGGACTGTCAACATTTTCCCTGGTTACTGCCCCTCTCCTTTATTATCAGTGAACTTCAAAGGTTTATTATTAGTGCAACACCTTAATTTATATTAGATTTTGTGACTGCCTAATTAGCATTAGCAATTTAGTACAAAGCTATCCAAAAGTTAACATTCATCTTGCCAGGACAGTTAAAGGACTAAAAATGAAATAATTTGTCTTCAATTACCTGTTACAGAAAGATTAGCTGTGGATGCTGCATTCACAAATTAAGATATTCCTACTGCTTTCTTCTAACGAGTTAGCAGTGCAAAAGGCTGTCCTAGTCTTCCCAGTCTGTTTTAATGTTTTCCTGGAACACACCGCAAACAACACAATGCGGCACCCACCAGAACCTTTCCTGCAGCTTTCATCCTCCATGTCCCTCTGCCAAGCACTCAGATTTACTCCCCTTCCTGCCTGCTGTCTTCATCTGGCATAGTTTAAGCCACAACCAGTCTCGTAACTGCTGATCTTGTCACAGCCCGATCCCATTAGCTTGTGATTGACTTTACCATGCTGCCCACAGCCTTGAGAAGCAGCTTATTGTCTCTGAAGTCCAATATATAACAGGATATTTGATTGTGTTTTCCACTCAGCCTGAGAAGGCTACCAAAATTTTTCAGCTCTAATAACTTTGGGATAACACCCTATTCGGTTCTAGTCTGACCTCATTTGCAAATAGCAGCATTCATATATTAGGTCTGGAAAAAACATTAATAAAAGATGTCAATGGTAAGAAGACTGGACAGCTGGGTTATAAAAACAAATCTAGGCATTAAAAAGTAGGACCTTTACCTTTTGACGTGAGCAGGAGTCTCTTCACGGCTGTCAGTGAGTCTCTCTGCAGTAGGGACAAGATTCCAGCTCCACTTATACTCACACAGGTGTGCTGTGTTTCACCTTGACCTCAGTGGCACTACTTACAGTTTAACACTATGGCCAGTGGGTCTCTGCTCATCAAGGGAGGAATTTCTCTGAACTAATGCAGGTAGTCTTCCATCTGAATCAGTCGCCTGTGCTGCCATCGTCAATGGAGAGGCATGTAGAAGTCTTAGGCTGTGATTCATCTGATTTATTTAGATGTCTACATTAAGATGCCATGAATCACATCTTAGAACTGCCTGTTTCTCACCACAGAGCTGAGAGTGACAGTGATTTAAATTTATATTGTAGGCATCTATACTCAATCAATCAAACCCCTGTAGAGGTAACATCTATACTAATGGTGTAAGCAGTATCCGGCCAGATAAATGCTCTCTCAGCCTCCAAGAAAGGGTGGCAATGTGTGACCTGCCCACTGGAAAAAGTCCCTAGTCTGGGATCATTCCTCAGTTCTTCTCACGAGCACTTTAGGGGAGTGCTAGTTGAGTAAGACCACAACCACATTAAGGACTTTTCTAGCAAGTTAACAGTGTGAACAATCAAGTTCCCAGCCCTTGGTCCACATCTTGACACTCTTTACTTAATGTATGTACCCAGAGTGCCATAGCTACTCTTTAACAGAATCCTGATATTGTGTTTCTCCCTCACCTTTAAGTGCTAAAACAGTTATAATCAGGAAATTTTGGTAAATGTATTATTTCTCTATTTTCTCAGGACATCTAGGAATTTCCAAAATCAACACCTTCTCACGGACTGTATTGTTTTGTTGAACTGCTCTACTGTTAGACAAATCACAGTTTACCATCACATACGATCACCTGGTAACTTAAAGGGCTGCACACACGTCTCCATCTGTCATTAAATGTTCATTTATGCCTGGAGGGAATGACGTGCCCACACACACACATAGGCAAAATGCATTATTCTGTAATGATATTTCCATACAAGACCAAATCATTTACAGATCTCCCATCCACAGCAGATACTACCTGTTCTCCAGGGCTGGAACCAGAGCTTCCTTGTCCACGCTAACTTGCTGCCTGGTTACCCTGCCCATTTACCAATGAATCCTTCCAGCCTTCCAGCCTTCCTACAAGGAAGTACAGCTTCAATAGAAGGGGTTCAGCACCCTCTCTTTCATCTAAAACCACATAGCTCAATGCTTAGTTTCCCTACATGAGATGTAGGTTTGAAGCTCCTCAGGCAAAGAAGATAACAGAATCTCCCCATATCCTATTTTATTGCTTTGGTTGGACTGAGCTCTGTGGGACATTTGTCAAATCTACAGAATTACTGGGTCTTGGCAGGCCAGGGGGATGAGATAAATAACTGCACAGCCCTGTACAAACCCAGGTTATTCTGGCACGCACAGAAGGAGAAGTCCCAGCACTTGGTGGGACTATCGTAGAGAACTGAGTTGCCTATGGAGCTCAAGCATCTCTGGTAGCAACCACATAGGAGTTTTGAAGATTTAGGTCTTTGGTTCCCAAGATATAGTTGAAGTTGTTTTCATGTTCAAGGGTCTAAGTCATTTTCCCAACACAGGAAGTGTCATTTCCTCATGGTGGTGTGCAAAGCCCACAGGGACACTCTGAACCTTAAAGGTATATTCATAACTGTGGGGTCTCCGCCTGCCAGCAAGTTACTTGGCTATGTCTTGAGAGTGGAGGTGATCTTGGGCCACTGCTTAGAAAGCCCCACGCTAGAATAATCTTTACAATGATTTTTCAATTTATATAGTTTGATGTTTGCAAGCAAGATAATTTGAACATACCAGATATCTTGGTGCAAATATTTAAGGTTGGAAAAAAAAAATCAGTGCTCTTAATTCAAAACCATTCAATTTTCAAACCTTCCTACCTACACTGACACCTCTGGTTCTTGGCTCAGTTGTGAAGTATCAGTCATCAGTATGTGTCCTGGTACCCTCAGAGCTCTGTACAGATAAAGTCATTGTGATGTTTTTTATTGGTGGGCTCTTCTTGTCTGAGGGTTTTTCTTCTCTTTTATGTATGCTTCATACTTTACTTGTTGGTTAGTGCAAGTAGCATGCTATATGCTACAAAGAAGCTTTCCTATTTTCCTTTAAACAAATTTCTACTTATGACATATATTTGCCATGTGCAGTGCAGACATACTTCCCCCTCAAACGATGCTAAATCCTGAGTTTAGAGACAGTCAGTAAAGTTAATTCACTGCTGTAAGTCCTAGGCTCCAGGGCCTCAAGAAAAAGTCACTGTTGCATACAAAAACATTCATTAAAACCAGTCATGTAACCATGCACCATAACCTGGGTTGCAGTTGAAAAAAGTAAGAGATATCTCCCATGCTTTCAAAAATATGTAGACTCTTTTGACAAGAGTCCAGATGCATTCTTATCCTAATGGAGATGCTCAGTCAGTGCAGTGAAATATGGGAATGGTGCCAGAGACATCAAAATTCACCATCACCTTTGCACATACTTTCTGCAGCTTCGCTGTGCATTTAAGAACAGAACCAGCTGACCTGAAAGACATATTCTCCAGATCACACTCAGGAGTGAAGCAGGGCTGGACAAACTGTACTTCTGTTTTGGTTTACTGCCTTGCTTTGTCTGGAAATGATGAACTTGTATTAAATATTTTAAAAGATGTTCCATTCTTACTCAGAGTAGGTGAATCCCACCCATGTTTCAATGGGCAGTTACTCAACTTTTACCCTGCTATGGTTGGGACTGTATTATAGTTATGCCACCTTTCCAGACAACACAGTAAATGTGTTATGAAGCAGCAGACAGCTGTCAAAGCCATCAGGTCTGGAACATGGAGATACCAGGATGCTCAATCCGTCTATCCAGGTCTTTTCTTGCTGTCCAAGGGAGTATCCCTGCTCTCTCCCATCTTGGTCCCCCTGATCACAGAGGCAGGACTGGCTGGTGTGATGTGGTTAGAGCAACACGCCTGGTTTATTGTTCTGCTCCAGCTGTGGTGATCAGGCGCAGGGCTGCCCACCAGGCACTCCCAGACAGCTCCACTCACAAGACTGGTGTCCCCTGTTATTCCTTTCCCCATTTCTTGACACTCTTTTTCACCACCTTTGCACCTCCCTTTCTTCACTCCAGTCTTTTCTCAAAACATCCCTAAATGCTTTCTTCTCATTGTCCCAGTTTTGCTGCATCTGCACCCAAATTTGGCATTTCGATACTATCACTTAGGTTGCCTTGGATGTACATAGCGTTGTTGACATGCTGTTTCAGGCACTGCTGGACTTGCAAGATTCTGCTCCCCAAGAATTTCCCAATACTCCCCAAAATGCCCCTCCATTTATCTGTGAAGCTTGGCCATTTCTCAAATAGCTCCCCCGTAACAACCTGTGAAATCCAGCCTTCCCTCACAGTGGAAGCTGTAACTTTTGGCATTCCCTCACATTGCCAACTGCCACATACAGCTATTTCTCATGTCACATCCTGTAGTTTTTCACATCCCACTCAGGCAGCCTCACTTCAGGACAGTGTCCAGTTGGTGACCTGCAGTCCTAACAAAGTGCAATACTCATAGAAAGGTAAGCTCATCTTGGGCCAGGAGCAGCTGATAATTATTCAGTGCATTATTTGGTGTTTATTGCTGTTACTATGAAAGCCCAAAGCTATCTGTTCTAGGAAATAGTAATATTCCTCTCCAAATTATGTGAAGTACTTTGTTAAATTAATAGATGTGCTTTGGCCCTGAAAGAATGAATGGTGTCATGGCTGAGGATAAAGGAGGTGGTAGCAATGTCACAGCAAATGTTTCACTGAAATTAGTAATTAAAGCAGAGCTAAAATCCCTTTAGTTCATATTTTTATGATTAAATTTTGTCTCCATAACTCCTGCAGTAACTCTTCAGGGGACTATTAAATTCTCTATATCATATTTTTAGAAAAATTTTCCCCAACTATTGCTAGGGAACAATTTAAATCTCTCCATAGTGGATTTTAGTGTCAGCTTTAAGGATTTCTTCTAATCTTCTGCAGCCCAGCCTACATGCATTTTTAGACCACTTCTTCAAATAGAGATCAACTTAAAACTCACCCACAAGAATGTGACCTCTGTATACTTACCTGACATGAATCCTAGACAAATTTTTCTCTGCAGGGAAAAGCTCAGACTGGGGAATCATTCCCTTTCTGACAGAACAGAGCAGCAAGCTCATAGCCTTTGTTATTCTGAGACCTCTCTATCCACAAGTTCTCCTGCTTGGCCTCAGGGGATTTTGGAGCAAAGAGTCAGGATTTATCCTCTGCCTCGGTAGAAACAACTTGTTCTTACGCTTCTGTGGCTTATTCCAGGTGCAGCCTCAGCCTGTACCAGCCTTCAAGACTGACCTGTCTTAGGAGGTATGAACAAGGAACAGAAAATAAGAGTAGGGTAGGAGGATGGAGGTGGTGGTTGCAGCCAAGCTGCCGCTGACTCCCATGCCCAGCTTCCTTCGCCCATCTGTCCCAGCTGGAGAGCTCTGTTCCCCAGCTCCTCACAGCATGAACAGGATGAAGTGGCTTTGAATGACAGCTCTTTATTTCCTTGTCTTTAGAGTTTGCATTAATGAGATATGCAGATTAGCAAACCAAAGTTAATTATTTTTTGACACAAACTAGAGGAGATGAATCACTGATGATTAAAGTGAATTTAAGGGCTCTCTTTGCACGGCTTATGTAAAACAAAGGGGAAAGTGACAGTCTCACACAGCTCTGGTGGTGCCTAAAACACCCCCGAGGAAGCAGAGGTAGATGTTTCCACAAGCATGTTTCACAGCCACAAAAATCATTTGAGTTTTCTGCAACAGAAGGTTTCCGAAACAACTGAGGAGTTTGTCATATGTGGGCAAAGTATCTGGAGGAACTAATACTAGCCATAATGGGCAGGAATCCACTTGCTCAGGTTTTATCTACCTGAAGGTTAGATATTGCATTCACCCAGGTTCTTAGTACAGTCCCTGGATAGAAATATGCAACTCACCTGACCTATCTAGATATCTGTTTTGGTATGAAATTAGTAGTTATCTCTCAAAGGCAGCCTAAGATTGCTTCATCATCTATGTAATGCTTTGACATGGAAGCCAAGCAGACGACTCCCGTGCTAGGTGCTTCTTTTTCTGCATTTGTCCCCTGGGCTTTTCTAATCAGAAAGAAACTCACTTTAACAAATATATCACTTCAAAAATATGGATTAAGTGTTTTTAGTAGAAAAGTTACTGAGTTTTGTGGAAGGAAAAGAATCACATGGAAATTTTGCTTTGCATCTCTTCTCCTGGCTCTAGAAGTCAGGTAGGAACTATGTCTACTGTGAAAAAACAAGCTATGCTGAAACCTATAAGGCTATGTTTGTACTAATCAACTAAGCTAGAGGTGTAGGCCTGGACATTTGATTTTCTAGAGTGGCTACATCATTAGACTAATCCATGGTACAATTTTGTCCCAGACCAACTGGCACTTTTGTACACAATCCTCGGGTACAGTTCTGGAGTTAATGCAAGCCAGGGATCAATCCAGATGCACACAACATTTTTCAGAAGCTAAAGAGCTCCACAGCGTGGTAATGGCCACACCAGGCCAATTGGACTCAAGGCCAAAAAAGGAATCCAGGTTTTGCTTAGTTTACCAGTAGCGGTACAACTGCCCAAAACAATGAAGCCAAGAGAGTCATATTCTCTCCTAACAGCTCTGCTGTAATTACATTGAAATTGATCAATTTGGTGGTAAAAAGAGGAAAATTTGCCTTATATGTTTAAGATTAAAAATATAACATAAAATTAACCATAAATTATTCCCCTTTGTGAAATCTAGACTCTGTATTTTGCGTTCACTGTTGGTGTTACTGTTTTCATGTGCAGCAGTGTAAGGAAAGCACCTGGCTTTTTTGAGGGGTTTACCAGAAATATTCTGGGCAGGTTACTGTGAGAGCAAAGAGCCAGCATGTAACATCAGACCTACACAGGCTCAGAGGTTCAAACACAGGTTCTAACAATAGTGATACTTGCCCAAATTACACCTTGCCTCCTAGTAATGCATACTTGCATATTGACCTTTCACTAATCACAGTGCCATGTGTGGCCAGCTGGTATGATCATACTGTTTATTTCTCAGGAGGCACCTCCAGAGGCTAAGGATGTACATTTGAAACTTAGATGATAAAAGGCAGACATTTAAATCCATCCAATCTGTCTACTGTATTGCTGGCCTGTCAGTGTGATTTCCGAAGTTTTAGCTATGCAAGAGCTGTGAAAAACAGGCCTTTCCTTGGCATCTGAGTCACCTCGACCCAAGCACAGTAGATCTGATGACACGTAAAAGCAGTCAGCTTTTTCTCTTCTGCCTTGTTGAAGGGCAGCATATTGGTGGCTGCTCACCTGAGAGCCCAATGTGGTAGCTGCAAAGCGCTGTGAAGCCCAAAGGTGAATACATGCCAATAAACACAAAATCAGCATTTTGTGAGCAACTGTGGCACTCAGGTCTCAAGTAGTGAAACATCCTGTAAGTTTCCTTCAAGACTGTGCTTCAATCACTATTGGAGAAAAATCAGCTAAGTACATAAATATTGTCTTTACATCTCACACAAGTAACTCTCATAAGCGATGAAGAATCCTGTGTTCCTAAAACTTCACATTTCACAATGGGAATACAGACCAATTTTGGTAATTACATGTACATGAACCTTCCTAAATGGGTACTATTCCCTTTGAATAAAGCAAAGATGTTCTGAAGCAGTCACTGACAAATATACTCCTCGGTTTCATGAGTCCTCCTTTTGAATGTCTTAGCATCCATACAGGATCCTACTCATTAAACAAATGTCCTTCAACATTCAAGAAACCACTTATTCCAACTTTTAGCAATGTTACAAGGACATGTTCTTGCATTCCCCTTCATTAACAGATTGTCAGTCTCCTAAATTAACATTCAAGATCTTATTTCCCTGTCTTAGACTGTGCTGACAGGAGAATTCGTGGTTTTTAATTTGAAACATTGCCCTGTTCTCTGCAATTAAGCTTATTTCTCTAAGTTGGGTGACAAGGAAAATGTCTTACTCTGCTACATCCATTTCCCTTATACCTTGTGATTCTACACTAACATTTGCCTGATTTAAAGTGAGTGTTTCTATATGACATTGATGATGTATAGATTTGTAACATAAACTTTAGGATGGGTCCCAGCAGAGAAAGAAGGGAAATGTCCAGATGTGGATGCACCAGAATGCATGGAAGAAGTGGAGGTGTAAGAATAACATGTGTTGATGGCACCTAGATTAGCATGTCATCAAGATCATAGCGTATCTGCCAACAGCTTCTGCATGCTTCACACTCAGGTTGGGGAAAAAAAGAAGAGCCTGAAAGGAAAGAACAGCCTACATCAAGACTAAAACAAAGACCCAAGACATTACAAGATGATGGTGAGAAGATGAGGAACAGGAAATTTTGTTCAAACCTAAGAAAGGAGTGGTTAAAAATAGTAGTCTCTGCTCTTGGAAATATTCAAAATCCAACTTGACAAGGTCTTAAACAACCTGCTTTGGTTAACCTGGCTTTGAGCAGGGGTATTGGACTAGACAATCTCCAGAGGTCCCTTCCAACTTCAACCATTCTGGGATTCCAACAAGGCTGGATCCTTAAAATATGCTCATAAGGAGACAAAGGACCATGCGTAAATTCTAATGAGTGAGATGCAGTGGGATGGTGAGACAAAAGATCAAAGTCACCATCAGCTTCTATGGGTTCAAAAAAGCTTATCCAAAACTATTAAATGGTCATCAACCTAAGGAGAACCCAGGAGACATGATGAGTACTCAGTAATCAGAGTTCTTTGTACATTTTTTCACCACAAGAAATATGGACCAGACCACCTTTCCACCTGATCCACCAGATCACCTTCTAGATGCCTGAATGCTGGGCAGGCTACTTGGACACATGTTCTTGGTGCTTGTAGGCATGAGGATGGGAGAAACTGGCTTTTTTGTAAATAAAATAACCTTTCTCTCCATATAACATCTGGTTTTGAGCTTTATAATATTATTTCTACAACAGTGAAGCATTATTTCCTACAAAGATGCAATGCAGTATGAGGCAATGTGATCTTTTTCTTCTACAAAAGCACTGTAAAATTCAGTACACAAAATGTAATGTATCATTTCCTCTGCTGGGATAAATTAATACTGATCTAATTCTTGACCTTTGTTCATTTTTAAACTGCAGTTGTCTGCTTGTCTAAAAGATATGGACTAGTTCAGACAGCAATTAATCTGGGTAAACCCAAGAACCTTTACTTTAACCCAGGTCAGCCTAGACTAGAAGAATGTACCCTTCTTGCCCTAAAGTTGATGGCTACATCAATTTATGAGTACTCAGTTAAAGATATGACACAATATGTCTGATTTTGCATGAGTTTCAATTTTAACGTTAGCAAACAATGCAACTGGTCATGTTAATGCAGTAGTTCCAACTAGCTTACTTATGTTATCTTCGATCAAAATCTTAAGGATTGTAAGACTCACTCCTGTTCACCCCTTTTTACTCTTCTCCTCCTCCCTTGATCTCCATTCTCCAGCATACAACACCTGTATGAACAAACTGTCTTGAAAGTACCAACAGTACAAAGATAAAATATGTTGTATATCAAAGGTAAGCAGCACCATCTGCCAGCTTTTTAAGAGCACTGCAAGGAGCAGCAGGCTCAGACTGAACTTGGGCAATCCTGTGGTAGCAGTGGGTGAGAAAAGGAAAGATCATATTTCCCACACACTCCCCAATTCCCTACAATGTCCTATAGTAAAGATATCTGTTCATGTGCCATCGATTCAGTTCATGATTCAAACTAATCAAGAATTTTTGAAATGCACAAAACTACAACATTTTCAGAACATTTTGATTCTCTGCAATAAAAAGTATTCAAAGTAATATGTTAGTTTAACTTAAAGACTTACAGGGGAAAGTTTTCTAAGGTCCAAGATGGATATCTGGTAAGAGACCCTGCCTCCACCTGACCACAGGCATTCAGAGAAAATCAATATTATCTTGTCCCAAATGATCCTCTAATTTCTCTCCCAGAGAATTTCTACAATAGAGCACGGGGGTCTCTAGTCCATCCATTTCTATTCCTTCACTCCCTCCATTTTCCCCAACACATCCCCTTCTAGATGTGTGAGTATCTGAATGAACATGCCTACCTGCACAGGCACAGATGGCAAGAGACTTTCCAAATATTCTTAAGCAAAGCATTTTCTGATAGTACACAAGCAGGTTAGTTAGGAAAACAGCCCCCAGGACTCCTCTGAGGACTTCATCCAAGTCATTCTCCCCAATTAAAAAAAAAAAAAAAAAGGTAAAAATGAGATAGTCCTCCAGACCTTTAGCTTCCAAAGAATAAACATGTGCCACAGCTCTGATCTCCTAGCAACACCCTTTCCTCAGCCTGCTTCTTAGTACAGTAGTGATAATTAGTCTTCTCATGGATGACATGTTTTAATTAGTGACAATAGCAGACTGAGTGAGAGGAAGATAAGTTAGTCTTGTAAGATAAGTTAGACTTGTAAATTCTGGCACAGAAAACCTGTGGTATTGCAAGAACTAGAATCCAGCAGGATCCAAACATTAACAGAAAACACATGCCTTTTCAGATGCTTAATACAGATTTCACATACTTCTAAATGACATCAGTTGAGTCCAGACAGAGTACCAGCTGGTGTCTGGAGATAAGGTGCTTTGATTTCTTGCTTGTCACTCATTTGTCACTCAAATGAAAAACTGCAGAACTCACAAGGCAACTGAACCAATGTTTGAAAAACAAAGGGCATCACTCCAGAGAGAGCCTGGATTCCACCTGTTAAACCAACAAGTGTAGGCAGCACTGAGTTAGGACTCCAGCTGGTTCTAGTCATATAGCTTTTGGCTCATCACACAACTGGCCTGGCTAGGCTGGCCAGCTGCAGGACAAAAGGGACCCCTGTAGCTTTCATGGTGGCTCTGTGTTCTGCTGCAGCATAGCTCATGCTCAGCCTCTCTTTCCATGGGTCTTCTGCAAATTGCAATGTTATTAACACCCGATTGACTATATTTAAATGTTTTTGTACTGGAAGGACTCAAGTGAAACTGGCTGCTGTTTCATTTTAGCATCCTTCCTGAAAAATTCTGTATCTGTCACATCTTGTCTTTGTCATGCCATCAAACATACACGGAGCTGCCATACAGACCTGTGCCTGCACTGTTGCTCTCGCTATCCATACACTCACAAAGATGTGCCTGTGGCAAACAAGGCTCAGAGCAAAATTGAGTGCATAGGAGAAAGTCACAAGATCCTTTACAAGATAAAAGCCTTTTTTTTTTTTTTTCTGTTTTCCAATGTAACACTTACATATTCTTATCTTCTTAGTATTACCCTGATAATGAGTAACCTGTACCGTTTGGTTTTGGGTGAGGGTTTTTTTTGCAAGTTTGCTAAGTTTTGCAGATTCTCCGGAACTCACCAAACATGCACACCCACAAAGTTTTCTTGTCAGAGATCCACCAGCTTAAGTGAATTAGAGGCACTGATTTCATCCCCATATCTAAGTGGTCTTTGGTCAACAGCTCAGCCTAGTGTTGGGTGCTGAGAGACAGAGACAGCCCAGGGCTGCAGCTGGGGTGGAGCTGGAAAAGGGCTGCCAAAGAAAGCTCAGGGCTGCAAGAAAGATCTCTCCCATGGGGACTGTTTAGCTGGACAAAAAGCTTGGGTACCTTGTCTAAGGTCCAGCCAAGGGTTACAGTTCAGTTCAGAGCCAAGAGATAAACTCAAAGCTACAGCTATTAAGGGCTGGAAAGTCTCTTTCCAAGTAAACTAACGATTAATGCCAGAAGTCACTTTGGAAGAGTGCCATCAGCCCTGCTTCTGCAGCTCTGGACTTTCTCTCAACCCAACACTGAAGTAAAGCATTGGCTTTACTAGAGCTCTTACCAGGAATAATTAGTCCCTGGATTCAGCAAGGTGTCTGGTCTACAGTTTAGGTTATTGCTAGGGTCAGCATTAGGTCTGAGAGCAAGAACAAGACCACAGTTGGAGCAGGGCTGGAAGAAGACAGAGAGAGCTGCAAAAAGTATCCTCACTTGGACATGGTGTAACTGGGAGAAGGTTTGGGGTGCCCAGTCCGAGGAACACTCTAGAATTAGGTTTAGGGTCAAGTTGAGAGAAAGTCAGCACAAAACTACAGCTGTAGGGGGACACAAAAGTATATTCCAAAGCAAACTAAGGGCTAATGCGCTAAATCTTCTCTAAGGAATATTTAGCTGTGTTGATTTGGGCTGGGGTAGAATTAATTTTCTTCAGAGTAGCTAGTATGGGGCTATGTTTTGGATTTGTGCTGGAAACAGTGTTGATAACTGCGAGATGCTTTAGTTACAGTGCTTACACAGAGTCAAGGCCTTTTCTGCCTCTCACATCACCCCACCAGCGAGTGGGCTGGGGGTGCACAAGAAGTTGGGAGGGGGCACAGCCAGGACAGCTGACCCCAACTGACCAAAGGGATATCCCAGACCATACAACATCATGCTCAGCATATATAAAGCTGGGAGAAGCAGAAGGAAGAGTGGGACATTCGGAGTTATGGTGTTTTGTCTTCCCAAGTCACTGTCACACATGATGGAGCCCTGCTTTCCTGGAGATGGCTGAATACCCGCCTGCCAATGGGAAGTGGTGAATGAATTTCTTGTTTTGCTTTGCTTGCGTGCACAGTTTTTGCTTTACCTACTAAACCATCTTTACCTCAACCCATGAGTTTTCTCACTTTTCTTATTCTCTCCCCCATCCTGCTGTGGGGGAGTGAGCAAACAGCTGTGTGGGGCTTAGCTGCCAGATGGGGTTAAGCCACAACATTAGCCCAGGGGAAGCTCTTAGCTTGGGGATAGTGTGGTTTATCCCTATCAGAACTTTCTAAACTTCACTAAAATCTTCTGATTCAATAGTGGTTAAAGAGGTAGCATACAACAGCACCAGTAAAATCACAAGGAGGTAACATGTCACAATGGAGGCAACATGAAGCGTGTTAAATAGGTGACAATTTGTTGCAACACAGAAGAAGGTGCCATCTATAGGATTTTTTTTAATAATGCTTAGGTGCTTTACAGAACTCTTGTGCGTTTGTGCCCCTACTCAGTAGCCCCGAGTGAGGATTTTACTGACTGTCTCCAAGCTCACAGACACGGACACATAGCAACTCAGGCTGAGCACAAAGAAGAGCTTGTAGGAAAATATTACAAACTTCTTACAAAGTAATGGCCACTGATGCTCTCTGTTGAATGGCAACTAGTCTTCTTAGCATTACCTCAGTAATTAATAACCTATCCTGTTGTTTTCTAGCATAGTGTTGCCATAAGTGTCTGTTGGGTTATATGCACACAAAATTACTGACACTCGTCTTCAGATGTTCTGCCAAGATTCCCATCAGCTAAAAGCATCAGAGGTGCCATTGAAATGAAGAGATTCTGCTCTGTTTTGTGAAGGGCACGTAAACAGACTGAGAAATGGCACAGTGACATCTAGTGGGTATTCATTGCATTAGCTGATACCTAGCAATAATTCTGGATTCATTACGGCGGTAACCTGCACCAGTGCTGAAACAGAGGAGTATAAAAACAGCTAAAGGGCAGGGGAAACTGGGCGGTCTACCCTTCTGCCTCCTTCTCCACTGCAGAGAAAACTCCTGGCATCAGGGGTCACCCCTGAGGCTTGGCCGTTCTCAGTAGCTCTTCCAACAAACACCTTTCATGAACTCGTCCTTACATTTCTTCCCACCTCTCCTTCTTCTTCCACACACTCTAGTAAAAAACTTCCTTGATCACCTGGATATTTGTACTATACAGATATTTGTCATCTATTTTCACCTACCTACTCAGCATGTACTCATTATTTAGGGACTGTTTAGTTTGAGGAGGAGAAGGCTGAGGGGAGACCTCATCACTCTCTACAGCTACCTGAAAGGACATTGTAGAGAGGTTGGTGCTGGTCTCTTCTCACAGGTAATTAGCGATAGAACAAGAATGAATGGCTTTAAACTGCAACAGGGGAGGTTTACACTGGACATTAGGAAAAAATTTTTCACAGAAAGAGTGGTCAGACAGTGGAATCGGCTGCCCAGGGAGGTGGTGGAGTCACCATCCCTGGATGTGTTTAAGGGTCGTTTGGATGAGATGCTGGGGGATATGGTGTAGGGGAGAACTTTGTAGAGTAGGGCTGATGGTTGGACTCGATGATCCCAAGGGTCTTTTCCAACCTGAATGATTCTGTGATTCTGTGTGATTCTGTGAAATAGGTCATTCCAGTTCATCTTTCTAAACCTCTGTCACCTTGATGCCCTTCTCTAAAACAATTTTAAGTTATTGGATTCTTTTTTTAGCAAAGCAGTTTCAATTTTTTTGTCATGGTGCAAATAGATGCAGGCTCATATATTATTTAACTAATGAGGAAATTTCTGTTGCCCATTAGCAACTCAGGTTAGAAATTACAGAAGAGCAAACAAGCTTGCTGGTAGCTGTCCTATATAAGCTTCATTCAACTCCATCCCCAAAATAATCAACTTCTTAATAAAAGATAAGCATTTGACAACATAAAATTGCAATATGAAAGCAGGCCAAAGAGTCATCCAGCACCGTACCTTGGAAGAAGCTAGTAACAGCAAAAAACAGTTACATTTTCCCAGCAGTCTCAGCCCTCATTATTTTGTGGTTCAGGGACTTTCCATGACAGGGTTCATGGCTAACCAGCCATGAGTGGCTTTTCTTTCCATGACTCTGTCCCGTCATTTTTTTAATCCATTAAAATTTCTAACATTCAAAAAATCCTGCAGCAAGGAGTTCAATAGTTTAACTACTCACAGGAAAAAGTATCTGCATTTCTGGTTTTGAACAAAATGCCTTTTGTTTTCATTTGTTGCTTCCTAACGACTAATTCTAGTTCACGTATTACACAATAAGCAGCTGTTCCCTATCCACTGTCTCCATGCCACTCACAAATCAACTCCTTCACTTTTACTGTAAGTTAAAATAAATCTCCACAAGGTTACAGAGAACAGATTCTTACCACCACATTAACCTGTAATGTATCAATGTGCTGCTAGTGAGGCAGTAAATTACAATTTTTAATAACTTCACCTAAGTCATGTCTCCTTCTCCTGGAGTCATGTGGAAGCAGAAACTAGCTCAGCTTTTCCAGTCCATACAGTGCCTTTACCTTTGCTTTATGTTTGCTGCTCACCAGAACTAACTGAACAAAAATCTACTGAAACCAGGCGAAACTTGCCATGGTTTGTAGGGGGGTCAGGATTACACCTCCAGGTATTTCTAGACTTCAGTGGCTCAGAGTGCCAGAGGTTCAAATCAGTCTCCCAGGCAGACTGGCCTGCAGTTCCCCAGACTCAATCTCACTGATCTCTCTCATTGTTCCCATAAATCTTTGATCTACCTCTTTATACTTAACAACTTCTTTCAGAATAATACTGTCTGTGGATCTCATTGATGCATTTTCTTCCTTGGGTTCCTGATCCTGGTTCTAACAGGATACGTTTCTATTTTATTGTGACCTTGCCTGTACTGTCTACAGCCTGACAGGCAATATTCAGGCTATGCTTTCAAAATGATGTCTCACATAGTTTAGTCCTGATACCATTTTTTTGAGCTTGAGTTTCCCTTCACTGTCTTTTATCATTTTTTATAGTGTCCTATATGCTTTCCTACCAGTGCAGTAGATGAGCCACATGGAAACATCTGTGCCTTTAGGACAAGGCAGAGCAGTCAATCACAGTAGACACGCAGTCTGATGGCCAGTCAAAAATACAGCCTGCCATCGCATGGAAATACTCTGGCGGAGTGCACTGCCATCCTGGACTGACCGAAGTGAAAGGAGAGCAGCAGGATGGGGCTGCAGCACCCTGCCCCATCAGCCAGCACCCCCAGGAACACAGGGACCACTGGAGCTGGCTGGTTGTGCAGGTTCCCCCTTCCAGCCAGACTGGGCTTCCATCCATTCAACACAAACAACCTAGCAGAGATTTGCATCTATAAAACCTCTGAAATACTCCACTGCCACATTTGGTATTTTCCCCTTCTTTTTACAGTTTCCCTGGATGTACATACACTGCTGTATTTTTCAACTCCCTCAATATCTACTTCTCTTAGTCTTGTTCCACATGATTCTTTAATCTTCTTGATTAACCTTTAAAATAAACACTTCTGAAAGCTCCACTATAACACAGGCAAAGTCAGGCCTTATGAGACATGTGTGCTGTGGTTTAAGGCAAACTCTCCTGTTCAGGGGTAGAAGAGAACCACTATAGCCCGGAAGAGCTAAAGCAACTGCATTTCTATATTCAATGACTTATTAAGCAAGACACCAAGAGGGGGAGCTGAGGCAGACTCATGAGATGCACAAGATGTCTGAGAACACAGATTTCTGCAGAGATACCTGTTTGTAACAAGATATATGTAGCTTCAGCCCTTCAGGGACAACTAGAAATCATCTGATTTTTTTTTAAACTTATTTACATTCCCTGTAATAGAATCTGACAGGAATTTTAATTCAGGTCTGTGGTGCTGGCCCTTAGATTTTCAATGGGCTGATGCTTTGATTTTATTGAGCGAAGATGTTAAATGGCCACAGAGATGCTGTGCATATACATGCAGTGCTTGTCTAGCAGAGTTACAGTGATTAGATGTGTAGAATTATGCACAGCTACTAAGCAAAACCCCTTGAGTGGTAAAAGCTTACCTCATCAGAAAGCCTTGCACAGAAATAGTTTGTCATGCAAAATAAAGCTTTAACTATACTAGTAATGCTGTGTCCACTGCATAAGGCAGATGGCAGGGATGGGTCTTCTGAGGGTTAATTAGGACCACTGGAGGTGATCTTCAGAGCCAAAGTTAAGTCTGGTTGCTCAGGGTCATATTTAGCTGAGTTTTAGCACCTCTGGGGATGAAGGTTCTAAATTCTCTGTGCTCCAATGTTCCAAGTCACTCTCAAAGTGAAAAATGTTTTCCCAACATCTAACCAGAATTTCCCTTGTTGAAATTTTCCTTGGTTGCAACAATTCCCCTGGTTCTTTCTCAGGATAGGCATAGTCAGAATTCAAGCTGCAGGACTGAGGTTCTCCTCACCAAGGAGAACAAGCTGTGCTCAGGGAAATTCACAATGAGCTCCAAGGCCCTTCTATATAACAGGTCAATCTATATGTGATACACTCAAATCAAACCTATTTTTCTTAAGAAATGATAGCTATGCTTACTTTATCACCACAAGTTTTTTTCTTGGCCATAATGGTCAAATAAATCAAGCCAGCCATTAAACTGAAAAATGACAAGAAGCTTACCTTCCATAATATTAGGTATCTATTATACTTGTCTTTTCTTGACAATCCCAAGGTGACTTGCAAAACAACAGTCAGTCTGGCCTTCTATACAACTATATACGACTTAGACAACCCTGAGATTCAAGAGGAGACTGAACTTGCATATTTAGCACAAAAGTGAGGCCCAACTGCAGTAATGTTAATCACCTGGATCCTAAAGGATCCTGTGGTCTGGGGTATGGTCTCCTCACCAGGCATCATGTTGCTTCCTGAAAAAGTTATTGGTTTAGTTGAAATGGTTTTGTGTAATTTTTTCTTTTAATCCAGAATGTTCCGGTGTATCTGTCAGGAAGAGGCTAAATATTTTATTTAGCTGCGGAAAATACTGTTTCTTTGCTGCCAAACCTTGTTAGATACTTCAAGCTAGAAGGTTTGAGATTAGCTGTGCTTGCAAGTAGCTTGGTCAAGCTCAAGAAAACAAGAGAAATGGACCCACGAGGACCTTCAATCTTTATCAGCAAAACAAGAATTAATTTTTCCATTCTGTTACTACTCCCTGTTTGGAACTTGGGCACAGGAGGTATTGTCATCATATACTCATCTGGACAAATTTTGGAAATACTCTCATGTATTAACTAAGTGATTTTGAAAAGCTTTTGTGCCTCTGATATTCCAAACTGGATGCTCATGTTCTATAATCCTCTTCCTCCCATAAGGAATTTGCAATACAGAATCACAGAATCATCAAGGTTGGAAAAGACCTTGAAGATCATCTAGTCCAACCATTAACCTAACAATGACAGTTCCCAACTACACCATATCCCTAAGTGCTATGTCGACCCTACTCTTAAACACCTCCAGGGATGGGGACTCCACCACCTCCCTGGGCAGCCCATTCCAACGCCTAACAACCCGTTCTGTAAAGAAATACTTCCTAATATCCAGTCTAAACCTTTCCTGGCGCAACTTGAGGCCATTACGTCTTGGCCTATTGCTTGTTACTTGGTTAAAGAGACTCGTCCCCAGTTCTCTGCAACCTCCTTTCAGGTAGTTGTAGAGGGCGATGAGCTCTCCCCTCAGCCTCCTCTTCTCCAGACTAAACAACACCAGTTCCCTCAGCCGCTCCTCGTACGACATGTGCTCCAGACCCTGCACCAGCTTCGTTGCCCTTCTCTGGACACGCTCGAGTAATTCAATGTCCTTTTTGTAGTGAGTGGCCCAAAACTGAACACAGTAATCAAGGTGCGGCCTCACCAGTGCCCAGTACAGGGGTAAGATCTCTTCCCTGTCCCTGCTGGCTGTACTATTTCTGATACAAGCCAGGATACCATTGGCCTTCTTGGTCACCTGGGCACACTGCTGGCTCCTGTTCAGCCGGCTGTCAATCAACACCCCCAGGTCCCTCTCTGACTGGCAGCTCTCCAGCCACTCCTCCCCAAGGCTGTAGCACTGCTGGGGGTTGTTGTGGCCAAAGCGCAGAACCTGGCATTTGGCCTTATTGAAACTCATGCAGCTGGCTTTAGCCCATCGCTCCAGCCTGTCCAGATCCCTCTGTAGAGCCTCACTATTCTCGAGCCGATCAACACTCCCACCCAACTTGGTGTTGTCTGCAAACTTACTGAGGGTGCACTTGATCCCCTCATCTAGATCATCAATAATGTTACCTGAGAAGGGTTGTGCCCTCTCTGATCTCCTGGTATCTGGTCTGAGAGATTCTCTCCTGCATCATCTGCTCTCTTGCTGCTCACAAGTTTCCAGTCAGCACAGAGGCAACCTCAACAAACTAGATCCTTATTACCCATTTTCCTTTTGATGATGAAATATGAGGCTTCAGTCTATGGTATCTTAAGCTCCTAAAAGTCAGGACTTTTGGGGTCCTGCCAGACTCCTGCCTCTGAACCTGCACCTGCCCTTGTGCAAATGGCTCAGGGAATTGAGATAGATGAAACTGAACACTGTTGAAAATAAAGCAATTAGCTTTCAGCTGGGTGTCCCCACATTCCTGCTGTCACTGCTTCCAGAGGCACCGGAATGAAATGGTGCCAGACTAGTAACTTTGTCTCCGTCAGCACTGGCCACTCCTCCCAAACTTCTACACTGGCAACGCTAACACTGGTCTGGCAGCTATTAAGGTTGTAAGCACTAAGAAAATAGACCCTTGCTGTTGTTTCAAAGGTGTGCCTGTGTTCTGGAACACCTGAGTAACAGAGGCTTCACAGCTCAAGGGAGGGACCTCTAAGGTATACTGCAGCCAACAAGTATTTATAAAAGGCCACTTCTGAAAATCCTTCTGAAGCATACTGCAATCATGCTGCCTCTTGTGTGGTCCAGCTGAATGGCAGGTGACTTTCTACAGCAGTGTATGTCATTTGCTACCCAGCTCATTTGTTACCAAGACATAACTTAAGAAATGAGACATCTGGCACTGGAAAACAGAATGCCTTCTGCTGTTATGCATAAAGAGTAAACTTCGTATTGGTGCACCACATGATGTGGCTACATGAGCAGGTCAGACTAGGTGCATCTAAAACTACTGTTTTTTCAATGACATTTTGAGAGTCCAGAAGTGATTATAAAATGACTGTGTAACAAGCTAATCCCAAATAATTTATGATACAGAAAAGGGGAATGTTGGGGACCTGAATGACCATGACAGTAAAGACTTGGGAGAGAAAGGCTCCCCTGAATAGGGGAATGCTCCATTTAAGTAATAGAAGAGGAAAGGTAGCTGATTACAGCTGTGGTGGGGATAAGGCTAAAACAATTATATCTAGTTTAGGATAACACTGAGTTCACTCCTTGTGACAGCCTCATCCTGATCAAGGTAAATGGGCTCTGAAGCTGACGATGTCTGTTGCATCTCTGAATAGCAGATGCTGGAGCCTGGAATATTTGTAGCGCTACACCTGCCAGTTAGTGAAGGCCCCTCAATTTCTGCTGCCTCCAAGTCTTCCCCTCCTTCTTCAAACATGGTCAGTTCTGGTCATGTGTATGAAATGAGCCCAGCAAAAGGCCTTTTTACAGCTTCCAAACCTTCACCTCAGTCTCATCCTAAACAGATAATAAGACTCATTAAGCAGAGAATAGCTTGTCTTAAACTCCATTCATTGTTCCTTCTGAGGCCGTGCAGCAGCTGGGTCCCCTCTGCTAGCAACAAAGCCAGTTGTTCCAGGCAGCAATCCTTATCCCCACCACTTTTTACTAGCTCTAAGGCTTCCCCTGTTTTTTCTGTCTCCAGAAAAAGCTTCTGTCCATTGCCTTCTGGTAATTACAAGCCACTAAGATTAAATGCATGTTAATAACACAAATGACAAATGCTCCTTCAGGTGAAGCTTGCTTTACTGTGAACTGCATTCCAGGAACACTCAACCATGTCTCAGTTTTGGTGTCAGAAAGTACCCAGAACTTGTAAAGCCAGAATCCCTGTCCGTCATACTCCTCCTACTCATCTGCCAGGGCAGGAACCAGGCACTATCCCTGCAATACAAGAATATTCCTCGCATTTATAACATTAATCCTCTTGCTGCCTGTTCTGTACAAGTGTTCTTCAAACACTGTATTTCCTTTCTCTGGTAACTGATTTCAGATTTTGTATCAGACGGCTCCCCTGCACACATCCATGAGGTCCCACAGACTCGTACATGGAACGATGTCTGCTGTATCAGTGTGCTGACTGTGGAAATCTGAAAAGTCCCTTCTAATCCTGTCCCTGCAATTACCTATGCATTTTTAAATACAGACTCAATAACCTGTCTCCTTGACCTCTACAGACAAAGTATCTTTCCATTATTTCCCGTTTTATGTAGCCATGAGTCACATGAGATTTTTTGCCAGTAAAATCACAGAAGTTCATGCCGCAATGGACAAACAGCATCTAAATCTCTTTCAGAGGCTCCATTCAAGTACTGTCTTCACTGAGGTAGTAAAGCCCCATGCGAACTCATTCAAACCCTGAATGCGTTTTGTCTGAAGGCAGCTCATTTATCAAATACCCTGTATCGTTGCCCTGTTTTCATCATTATTTATCACTCCACTAATATTTGTCTTGGTGTGGGTTTTATCAGCACTATCTTATGTGTATTTCCAGAACACACATAAAAATGTTGAATTGCTCCTGGTGTAGAATTGCTTCCTGTAGAAAGTCACTAGGAAGTCAGTAAACATCTGTGTTAAAAGCTTCTTATTGGGCAATAAGTACTTTAACACATGCTTCTTGGTGCTATAGAAACGTTAAACACTGCCATTCAACTTAGTGTTGCATGACACTGATGAAAAATAAAACACACTACCTCTATGCAGTTCCTTCTATTAGCCACTCCTCCCCTTTATCAATGTACATGCCATAAAACTATCCTTTAATTATTTCTGGTTTTGAGGATTTTACCTGGAGCTAATGTCATACTAACCACTCAGTAGTGCCCCAAGGTGTCATATTTACTGTATGCATCATACTGGTGGAACATAAAAGCAACTTAAGAGAAATACTCCTTCCCTTAGGAAGAATGGTCTGCAAAGCACCTCCTGTTTGCTTTAGGAGTCAGTAAAATAAGAGGTGAGGTATGTTTTATATTAAGATCTAGGAATTGCCACAAAACTTGAACCTGCCTGCTCAGCAGGCTGCATTTTAATGGATGGAAATGCCAAGGTGTCAGCATTTTGTAGCCATTCTGATCAAAACTTTTATTTCATGCATTCCTGGTCCTCCATTTCTGAAACAAATTGAGGGTGAAAATGGCTGCTTATTCTCACTACCATGTTAACCATTTCATACTCTTAAAAAGCAGGACAATTATACTGACAAGTGCTACTTGTGAGCAAGAAGCAAAGAGTGTGTGAATGGGGGTAAAATTTAGACCACTTCAAATCCAACTGCTGAAAAATTCTATTTCAATGGTACATTAAGTCCAGCTACTACTAAAAAATAGTAGTACACTATTAGTACTAATAGTACACTAAAAAATTCACAGCTCAATCATGGAATCTTATCTCTGCAAAAGCCTTTGCCTGGATATATGCCCACCAACAACACAGCCCCAAGCTCTTAGTACCCTCCTGCAATGTGTGACCATTACAAGAGGGGGACAAAACCACCAGCTTTTTGAGTCAGTTGCTCCCGGAGCTTTTGAACTGGGATGCCAATTTTTTCATACAAAATTGCCTATGTAATACATGTTGTGCTGCTGGACCCAAATTTTCCAAGTCTCTGTTGGATGCAAGCAGGTTATCCAGGTTTTAACAGCACTTGTATCAGCATGCACCAGTTCTCCCCTCCCCCTACTTTTATTTCCCCGGCCTACAGCAGATGCAGCCGGGCTAATTTCTACTTTTACATACAACCTTGTGATTTGCAAACAGGTTTTTTTTCAGATCTAGATGCCTGCGTCGCTTTTTCACAGTGACACCCTTTAGACCGTTAAGTCCTTGAGACTTCTGTTTCGCATTTCCAGGCCGTACAAAAGCAGCCCGGGCACCAATCCAACAAAACACTGGCCTCCCTCCTTCCCATTCAAGGCCTGGGTGGGTTTCAGCCCAGGCCCAGACACCCGTCCCCAGCACTGGGAGGCGGGGAGTGGCTGAGGGCATTCTGGCTGTGAGAAGCTGCTGGAGGCAAGCGGAGCGCCCTTTCCCCAGGGCAACCTGCTGAGGGCGCTCACCAGGCACCGCACCTCTGCCGCCCTCCTGCCCTGGGCAGCTCCCGGGCAGGCCCGGCCCGGCCCGGCCCCCCCCGCCACTCAGCGCCTCTTCCGCCCGCCCGCGCCCCGCCGCGGCCTGACGCGGCCGCCCTCCATTGGCTGCCCCAGTGCGCGAGCGCCGGCACGGCCAATGGGCGACGGCCACGACGGGGAACGCGCGGCGCGTGGGTGGGGGGCGGGGCGGACGGGCTCTAGTAGCGGCAAGCGGAGGGAGCGGGGGGCAGCCATGGGGGCGCGTGCCGTGGGCCGTCTCTGGTGGGGTAGGAGCCGCAGAGGGGCGCGGGGGCAGCCTGCGGGGGCGGCAGCGGCGGGCCGCGGCTTCCCTCCTCCTGGGCCCCGCCGGGGGTGTGGGCCGGTGGCGGCGGGTGGGAGCTGGGGACGGGCTCGGAGCCGCCGTGCGCCCGTCTGCCGCTCGGGGAGGGGCGAGGGCTGTCGGCCGTGCGGGCCGCGCTCCGGGGTGGCCGGCGGTGGGGCGGGTCACTCGTGGAGCGGGGGCAGCGCCCGCAGTCGCGGTCCGGCCGTTGCCGGTCCGAGCCGCTGTGCCGGCGAGGGGCCGCGGGGCGCACCGCCCACGGTGCTCGGTGAGGTACCGGAGCGCAGGTAGGCGGCCTAAAGATCCCGGCAACAACAGCAGGAAACAGTGCTTGTCTGTCGCCCTAATAAAAAAAACCCGCATTGATTTCCAGTAAGCGGTGATGTTTTACTTGCCTGGCGGCCCTGTCCTGGAATCTAGTGCTGTAAGGGCAGTAAGAAAGTAATGGCTGAAGACAAAAGGAGTAGTCCGTGGGGAACTGTACTTCCTCTTCCCCTCCCCCTGCTGCTGAGTCTTCTGTGCTGAATAAATCGGTAAACCTGTTAAGTAGTCCCGCTCGGACCTTTTTATAGAAATACTGAAGGTGCACTGACACTGCACGGGGCTGAAAGGGGAAGGCTCATGTGCAGGGGTGTGTGAACTTCAGCACACCGAGCTCTGCTGCAGGAGGGGTGGGTATTTCGAGGAGAACGTTCACAGAATCATCATCATCGTGTAGCAAAAGCTTTTTTTCGCAGATCCTGAGAGTTACAACTTAGCTTTTCGATGGGGACTAGTACTACCAGCATGGAGCTGCCTTAGTTGGTTTTACAATACTCCTGTCTATGTAATTTGGTTGCATTAGAAAACAACTTTTGAAATCAGATTATCTGAGATTTTTTTTTTTGCCTTAATATCAAGGACGGATTTGCATTTTCCTGGCTTAGATGTTTGTAGGAAAATGGCCTTTTTGTTTGCTGAAGATGAATTAAACCTTGAATATTTCACTATAGAAAGGAAAATTATGCCACCAGTCCATGAGTTTAAAAAAAAGGCAGTAATATGTGACTAGGTGAATTTCACCATGTGCTTTCTGTCATAAGTTCTCTTTAGCAGGTGATTTTGCATAAACTAGAACTTACTTATTTGAAGTGACAGAAAGGGCTGAGTGAACACTGTTCAGCTTGTGAATGTAATCTTCCAGAGATCTATTCAAGTGATGCCAAAATAGGCTGATTTCAATTTAATGGCCTCACTCCATCTAGAGGAGAATTTCTCTCTTGAGAGTGACTGTAGCACTCAAATAGCTTTTTCCATCCTTATTTTCTTGCTCTACCCCAGTAGCAGCTGCTACTGTAGGTCACCGTAACATGCTGTGACAGCCACAGATTGCCTTGGAAGTCAGTTATCCAGTGCTGATGAAGTGCTGCTTGTGTGTGGGCTTTCTGAAGGGAGAGAGCCAATCTAATGTGTAAATCTGTTGGTAGAAACCAACTAGGATCACCCCAAAAGAAAAGGGTTGGGTCCTAAGGCTAGAAGAAGCTGTTAAGTGGGGGAGTGGTGCAATGGATGGGGTGCTGGGTTGCAGTGTGGCAGTTCAGTCCTGATCTCTGGTTGAGTAACCTGGAAGATGTTATTTCTGTCAGATTTTCTCACCTGCAGAATAGGTGTAACGAAACTGGCTTTTCTTGAGCAGAACTGATAATGCGTAGGTGATGCTGTGCAGTGTGTACCATGTGCTGTAGAGTTTCTGCATCACTGAACTGTATCTTTCTCATGTTCAGCATTGAGAGAGAATATGTGGTTTCCTATGCAAGTTATTAACCACTTGCAGCAAAGGTAACTATTTTTTGCCCAGTTCTAACTTCAGTGTCTGAGCTCTTACTCCCTCCAGTCTTTGGTGGATTAAGAAAAGTCTTTCGCTGTGTGGGTTTTGCTACAGAGATGCTTGTCATCTTTCATCAAGTCATCTCTTAATCTCCCTGACTAGGTAGAAGGAAGGATTACGAGGTTTTATGTGCAGAGTCTCAAGCAATAAGATCCATAAGTAACCAGAAGTATGAAGTCTTTCTCAAGAGAAAGCAATTTCCTTATACCTTTTAATGATTTTTTTTTTTTAGCATTCTAAGGGTGCTTGAGTTGTTAACCAGAGAGATTTAGCTCTTGTTTTCCAGTCTGTTGCTAGAGAGATAAATCAATGGTAGTCTAAGATCCTCATGAGCAAAAATGAAGGAGCTTCTTACACTACCAGTCCATCAAGTGGTGGTCCTAAAATCAGTGTAACTGTACTAAGACTAGTTGGGACAGTCCTGCATTATGTGTGATCCTGTGAAAGATGTGTTTGAGTGCCTGCTGTGCAAGAGGTGTGGGCAGTTACCTTAGGAGTTTGTATGAGAAAGACCTGAAGAAAACCATAGCTGATCATGGAGATCCCTGTGGAAGTTCTGGTCTGGTACCAGTAATAGTTAGGGTAGTAGCTTTGACAGAATGCTCTCCGGATAGCCGCAGGAGGAGTAGCGTAGCTCCAGCTCGCTTTAGGCACAGAGAATATATTATATGATCTTGTGGAATCATGATTTAAGTGAGGAGGGAAAGCATATATCTCACCTTAACTTCCTTTTTTTTCCTGGTCAAACTGGAATCCCTTCCCTCCCCCCCCCCCCTTCTTTTTTCCCCCTGCTAATTTGCAGGGAACGGAGAGATGATTTAGCCATGGCAACAAGAGAATCATAAACGTTCTGCAGGAATGCTGATTGCTTTGCTTTTTTTTGTAGGCACAGTGAGCTGCACGTTATTCCTGGCAGTTAACGGTTTATATTCGGCCAGTGATGACGTGATAGAGCTAACACCAACTAACTTCAACAAGGAAGTCATTCAGAGTGAGAGCCTGTGGCTCGTGGAGTTCTACGCCCCATGGTAAGAATTACAGCTGTGTACTTGCTTGCTCTTATCATGGAGGAGCAGCCTAGGAATCTGCTGCTGATCAGTCCAGGGTTTCATTTGGTTGTTGGCAGTACAGTTATCAGCTCGACGGCCTCCTGACTAGCAAAATTGCTGTAGTTGGGATTCCTATTTTAAATATCCTCACAAGGGGAAAAGGCAGGATTTGGTTTCAAATTGGCAATTAGGGTTTAATAGCAGAACCTTATATGCCACTTTACTATTCAATTTTTTTCTGCAAAAATTAGTATTAGAAGTGGCTGATCAAAGTGCAGTAGGTGAGTCCCCTCACTTCTGTCTTTCTGAAACTGAATCTGATGTGAAAACACATATTGGAGTTTGCACTTAGAATTTCCAGTTTCCATTGAAAAATACTGCCTTTATGTGTCTTAATTTAGCACCTCTATCTCCCATCCTGCTCATGTCCAGAGCATGGAGTCTCTTCCATGTAAATTCTGGTGATGTATATTCCATCTTTGCACAAGTCCTCTGTGCTACTGCTATCCCAAGCTCTATATTCTGGAGAAAGGGGCCTTTCATTGCAATGGCCTGACTGTTTGGACAGAGGTTTAGGGGAAGCTTGCTGTGTCTCTTCTAGTGTTGCTGCAGCTTTACAGGCAACAGGAAGCTTTACTGAACAATGACAATAAAGTGTAGAACAGGTAGACTGGCAGCTCCTCTTTCCCCACAGACTTGTGATGTTGTGATTATACACTAGTTGCAGGTCAGCTGTTGATCTTCTCCCTCAAGCACCTACAGGAAATTTGCCACAAATTCTTGCTCCTTAAGAAGTTACCTCTAGAATAATTTTTCAGGCCTCATTACAGGTCCATTTTGGCTTGCAACAAGCAGACTAGTGTGCGAATCTTTGCATCTGTGTTAGGAAAGCCAGGTAGCTTTTGAGATGTGTGTGTGTGTATGCACTTACATAATACATGTGGAGGTTTTTCTTCAGAAGTCTGAGTGATGATGTGATGTGGCATAGCCTCTTCCCCTCTTTAGGAGTAGATCTTAAGTCCCCTACAGTTTGCTGTGAGTTACTGTTCTGTAATTGCAAACCCAGCAAGACCACTCTGTACTTTATGAAATAGTTGTCAGTTCTGAATGACAATTACTGGTGGGATTTTTTTTTTCTAAAAGGTGTGGTCATTGTCAAAGACTAACGCCTGAGTGGAAGAAAGCAGCAACAGCATTAAAAGTAAGTAACCTTTCCAATGTGCTTGTGGCAGTGGATTGAGGAGAGTTTGGCTGTTTGTCATATATCTTGGAAACATGGAGGTGGGGTTTGGTCCCCAAAACCATATCACTTTTTAATCATACTTGTCAGAGGCACTTCAGTCAGGATTTTTGTGGGTTTTTTCTTTTTTTAAAAGAAGTCATTGTATTATAGAGGAAGCAAGTCAATTCTGTCCCTCTGAATTCCCATTACTGTTTTCCAGGGCTGCTTTCAACAGCACCAGAAGACATTAGAATCCAGCAATCCCCCAAAATAGCATGTTTCTCTTTTATTCCTCACTGTCCTGTCACCTGCCTCTGAAGTACAGGAACAGCATGAACTGAATATTTGAAAACAGTTTTGTAAGCTGTTGGTGATGAGTATTTCTTCAATTACAGAAAATTTGGTCATGATTTGCTGAACTCTTGCCTATGTAAAATATATTCCCCTTCTTTTTAAAACAAATAAAAACAACAACAAAAAAAACCTCCAAACAATTTTAAATCTAGTGTGTGAGGATGAAGAAAGAAACGAGCATGTATGATGTTCTGTAGTTTAGTGCTTTTAGGGGCATAACACCTCTCTTCTGGTGACTGTTTTCTTGCTCTCCTAATAACTCTCTCCAGCATACACAGTATATAAAAATGTGTTAAATCCCTGTAGAAGGCTTGTCTTAATTTTTGTTTTTATTTCCACAGGGTGTAGTGAAAGTAGGTGCAGTAGATGCAGACAAACATCAGTCCTTGGGTGGACAGTATGGAGTCAGAGGGTTTCCAACTATCAAGATATTTGGGGCCAATAAAAACAAAGCAGAAGATTACCAGGGTAAATGTGGTGCTCTTTCGCGTGTTGCATGTTTAAAAACTTCCCTGAATACAGTAATTATGGTAGCTGTTAATGCTGTCTTGTGTAGTATTTCCTTCCTGTCTAGTGCTTGTAGTAACTCAGAGACAGATGGGTGGGACTTGTTTGACCAAACTGTGCATGTCTTAGCATGGGCTAACAGTCCCACCTGCAGTTTGTAGCTGATGGGGGTTGATAGGCAGATCCAAAGAATTATTTGTAGAATCATACAATGGTTTGAGTTGGAAAGGATCTTAATGATCATCCAGTCCAACCCCCCTGCCGTGGCCAGGGACACCTTCCACTAGACCAGGTTGCTCAAAGCTCCATCCAGCCTGGCCTTGAACTTTTCCAGCGATGGGGCATCCACAACTTCTCTGGGCAACCTGTTCCAGTGCCTCACCACCCTCACGTTATTCCTTTCTTCCTGTTTACTGGGAGCTTGCCACAGTCAGCCCCCATCAGATAAGGTGGGTAGTTGAAAAGGGGAGTGAAGTCAATCCTGCTGTTTGTGTTTAAGTCAGTGATGTCCCACCACTAGGACCATATCAATCATAGCCCAGTCTTGCTTTTCCTGAAAAATCCTAAGGGTAAGAGAATATTAAGTTTGTAATTAAGTCAGGGCCTACCTTAAACTGGATTTTTAATGCTTTAATCACTCATTTTCCTGCATTACAGGTGGCAGGACAAGCGATGCTATTGTTGATGCTGCTCTAAGTGCTCTTCGGTCCCTGGTGAAAGAGCGTCTTAGTGGCAGAAGTGGAGGATATAGCTCTGGGAAACAGGTATTTGAGGGAATATATGTTTGTTTTCAACTGGAGACTATCCTGTACAGGAGATCAGAGCTTGTGGTCCTGACTCAGTTCACAGAATAGTTGAAGTTGGAAGGGACCTCTGGAGGTTGTCTAGTCCAGTTCAGCTGCCCAGTGCAGGGTCAGCTAGAGCAGATTGCTCAGAGCTTTGTCCCATCAATCTGTGAGTATCCTCAAGGCCTGAGGCTCCCCACAGACTGCACTCGTTGGGTAACCTGTCCCAGTGTTTAATCACCATCACAGTAGAAGAGTTTTTCTCTCATGTTGAAATTAAATTCTTGTGTTTCAACTTATACCCTTTTTGTTCTTTCACTGGGCACTGCAGAGAAAGAAGTCTGCCTTTGTTTTCTTTATTCCCCTCCACTCAGATATTTATATACATTCACAGGATTCATGGTGAGCCTTCTCTTTTTCCAGCTGAACGATCCCAGCTTTCTCAACCTCTCATCATGTGTCAGATGCTCAAAGCCCTTAACTAGCTTTGACCTTTGGCTGGACTTGCTCCAGTGGGTGCACAGCTCTTATACTGGGGAGCCCAGTACTAGACCCAGCACTCTGGGTGTCTCACACAGTGCTGAGCAGAGGGAAGGATCACCTCCCCAAGTCCTGCTGGCAACTCTGCCTAGTGCAGTTCAGGAGGCTGCTGGCCACCTTTGCCACAGGGGTGCAGTGCTGGCTCATGTTCCTCTTGTCTACCAGGACCCCCAGTTCCCTGAGTTTTTTTTAATTTGGTAGTGTTCTGAAGTTGGCTTGCTGGATTTCTCCCTGAAGGTAAATTGAAAAGTTTGTCTCCTACTACTGTTTCTAAATTATGGATCAAGTACACTCCAACATCCTCGAGTTGGCTGGATAGAAGACCTGGATGGACTGTACTCCATAGTGTGTATTGCACTCACACATTTGTTTTGCCTGGAAACCAGGGCACAGTGGGGTGAGGGGGCTGGAGAGCACTGTGTTCTTGGACAGATCAGAGCATGAAGTGTGGAAGCGTTCCCACATATTCTTGTTTGACCTGATTTTTCTCTTTTTTTTTTTTTGAAGAGAAGGTTCGCTTGCTGGTTTTTTTGAAAGTGCTGTGGGAGTAGGCTGTGTGTATTATCAGCTCTAAAATGGGAGAGTTGTATGACCTAACACTGCCTGGTTTATATCTCATTCAAATAAAGACCGTTTGGTACGACATGACACACAGGAGAAGGCTTGTGTGGGAAACCAATTTTGGTTACTTATGTGAGGGTCTGTTTGTTTCTTACAGAGCCGGGAGAGTGGAGGTGGAGATAAGAAGGATGTGATTGAGCTGACTGATGACAGCTTTGATAAGAACGTCATAAATAGTGACAATGTGTGGATGGTGGAGTTTTATGCCCCGTGGTGTGGGCACTGCAAAAAGTAAATGAGGTTTTTCTTTGGCAATTCGCTTCCCATTAGTGCTCGTTTTTGTGTGATACCCTTAATCCCCTAAAAGAGACCTTGCATCTCTGGCATATCAGAAGTGGGGTTTTCTGTAAGGTGCTTTAACAAAAGTGTGTGGGCTTCTCCTGCTCAGGACACCTTGGTGCTGTCCTGGCTGTGCTCCTCGGCAGTAAAATTCCCAGTTATTGGGGAAGTAAGATCCAGAAGTTACATTAACCTTCTCATTCCTTCAGATGCAGGACTTCAGTCTCACTTGGAACAACCCTCCTAGCTGTCATTTTCTGCAGAGACTTTTATTTTTTCCCCCGAGTACGTTACATAATGTTGGAATGTGGTAACCTTTGCTAGCTCTGAGAGCTTAAAGCACTTGTACTCATTGTTTTTCAGCCTGGAGCCAGAATGGGCAGCTGCTGCCACCGAGGTGAAGGAGCAAACAAAGGGAAAAGTAAAGCTGGCTGCAGTAGATGCAACAGTCAATCAGATGCTGGCAGGCCGATATGGGGTGAGTGTGCTCTGCAGTGGTTACAACTTCCTTTCCATATCTAGTAAGTCAGATTTCCCCTTAATGCTTACTGAATTGTTCCTTGGTCTGGTACCACTCAAATGTTTTGTGCTGAAAATAACGTTAAGTGACACATACCATTTTTTGACAAATAATTAATTCCTGAATGTCAGTAACAATATAAATAAATGGGGTGAGAGAAAAGGAATAAATCTGGATGTTGGTGACGATAAAGGCTGTTTATTTCCATAAGATCTTGTATAGCATTGTCATCTGAAGTGAGAGGTCTCTCCTGTCAGACTGGTTGTATGCTGGCTGGGCATCTTCAGAACCCACCCTTGTATCTGTACAGCCTGAAGCCAGTTATCAGGAATCACTCCCACAATATTAGTTGCCCAGATCAGCTATGCTGTGCCCCCAAAGTAAACTGATATTATTTAATTTTTAATACGGTACAGGGAGCTTACAGTGTGCTGCTTGTTTTCCCTGTAAGTGCACATGGCTGACAGTCAGCAGGAACACTGAACAAGTTTTACTGGAAGTGTAGCAGAGGGAGCTTAAGGTCCACTTGTTGCCCTGTAGGCACAGTGTTATCCCCCCACAGACAAATCAGGAAACTAATGTCTAATAAATATGAAGAGTTCAGATAGTCATCATGGTACTGAAACCTGCAGTGCTTGGTGCAGCTGAACTGAGATGAAGCCATTGCTGATTCATCAGGCCTAAACTTGAAACAGTGTTTTGGTGTATGTTAACTTTTTGAATTATGGCACACTAGAAAGCTACAAAATTGTTCAAGTTCAGTCACAGAATCACATCATAACATGCTGTGGGATTTGATTCACGTAGATGTTAAATCTCTTCCTTTAACCTAGAACACATCAGAGTAGCACATAACTTCCACCATAAATACTCAGATTTGAGCTGATGGCTTAAATTTGTCTTGCAGATTCGTGGATTTCCTACCATTAAAATCTTCCAGAAAGGAGAAGATCCTGTTGATTATGATGGTGGGAGAACTAGATCTGATATCATTGCTCGTGCTCTGGATCTGTTTTCTGATAATGCACCACCACCTGAGCTCCTGGAGGTACTTCTACATTGCTCAAATTGCTTTTCCATTATATTCTTTGCAGCAGTTTTTACAGGACTGTATTAAGGTAAATAAAATAGCTTAAGTGTGCTGCTTGGGCACTGTTTTGCAGCAGAAAGTCAAGGAAGATAAGTCTAATTGTTCAGCTTTCTGTTATTTAATTTTTACTATGACATTGTTGTTGACTGAAAGATTATCAGAATTGATACAGTGACAGGATGATACCAGGGTGTCTGAATCCTCTCTTGAGGAACAAGTGAAAAGTTTGGGTTATGTGCCCCATCTTTTCTCTTACAACAAGAGGACAGGGTTTTGTCACTTGTCATTTTGTCGGTTGAGATGCATGATGACTAATCTTGCTTTTCCAGAAAAACTCTACCCTCTGTATGGTGACTTCCAGTTTCAGCTGATGTTGGTAGATTTGAAACTGGGGTGAATGCAAGACAATCCATGGGGGTGCAGGAGGGAAAAAACATTTCTACCATTAATACATTTTTTTGAAAAGATACTTCTAAACTGTGTTAATTTCATCTTTGTCATCCTTTTAAAATTTCTATTTTTGTGTATGCTTTACAATGTACATAATGTTAGTACAGTAGTACATGTATATAACTGGGGCTGTATGATTAGACATTTTTTACTGGTAGGGGTGCATAGTCAAAATTTGGAGACCACTGATGTAGATAAGTTGGCTGATTCCTTTTTAAGGTAGATGGCACAAAACTGGTATTGCTTTTGTTAATGTCGATTAAATGTCCTCATCTTCAAGTGCTGCAGCCTGCTGGCTCTCCTTATGCTAGCAGTACCATGAATGAAACCTACAGGCATATGCATAGGTCTGGGTGTGCTGTTCCCAGCCTTGGTCGAAGGACAGTGATTTTTGAGCAAGAAATGACATCTTGCTGTGCTTTCTGCAAGCCTTATTTGGTACTGCTTACTTTCCTGTTGCTGCAAGTCTCAGTAAGACTTCCTGAACTCTTTGTAATTAGTCTTGTGCTGGGGGACCAGTGAAGTAGGAGAGGCTTGTAAGCTTTTGTGTCAGGTTGTTTCAGTGCTTATTACCTTGTGAGGTGGAGCTAATATGCTGTTGGAGGGAAGTGCAGTCACAGCTGGGTAACCAACTCTTACACTCATCGACTTTCTGCCACTTTCTTCTAGATAATTAGTGAAGATGTTCTGAAGAGTACCTGTGATGCTCATCAGCTCTGCATAATTTCTGTCCTGCCTCATATTCTTGACACAGGTAGACATGCAAGCAAGCAGATTTCTGTATGAATTTGTCACTCAAACATGCAGTTGTGTTTTTTAACTTGTCCAATTCTGTCTAACAAACAGGAGCTTCAGGGAGGAATTCTTACCTGGATGTCATGTTAAAAATGGCTGAAAAATACAAAAAGAAAATGTGGGGGTAAGTGTCATTGTAGACTGGTTGTCTAGGAAAAGATGTGAGTATTTTTAGAGGTAACAGGATAGAATTTGTATGATAGCAATTTATCTGCAGATAAGAGTTGCTCCTTGTTCAGGATTGCATATCTTGGTATTTCACTAATGTGGGAGGGGATGCTGTGGCTTTATTCTAAAACTGCTGATTTTTTTTTTCTTTTTGTCCACCTCTCAAATCCTGCATTTACAAGTGATATCTAAGCATTGATAAGATCAGGTTAAGCATCTCTTGTCCTGAATCTAAAATATTTTAGGGCAGTATTTACCTAGTTTCTTTTAGAGTCTTTTGCTAGTCAGTGAGTCTGCCACTACGACTGTTGAAGTCTCAAAAAAAAGTGCAGTTTTATTAACAAGTTTGATGCTTTCAAAGAAGCAGGCTGGCAGGCTTTGCCTTTTCTCCTCCTCCTCTCAAGTGGAGGTTAGGGTCTCTGGGGCTTCTCTGGGAAGTGAGCATTGTTCTGGCACACTGACTGCTGTGAAGAGAGCTGAATGGCATGAAAGCCTGGGGCAAAATGCTGAGATTGGCTGATTCCAGAGGTTCCTCAGGGGACTTGCTAAGCATTAGAGGAACAGAGACCTCACCAGTGAGGAACTAATACTGAGTGAAATACTGGGCTTGCAGTCTTTGGTCAGAAATCCTCTACAGCCGGATTTGGACAGTACTTTGCCATGTTTAAATCTGTGACTTGAGCCATCTTAAGCCTTCCTTAATATAAGCTCAAGTATAGCAATTTATTTGTTCAGATTGGTAACATAGTTCTTTCCCTGGACTTCCTTTTGTGACTGTTCTGATCTGGCTTTCAGTGTCTGTGAGCATGGGGCTGGCTGGCATAGAGGTGCTGTTGAGGAGGGGCTTTCTTCAGTTACATGGTTCAAGATTGGGACCCTGCTATTCCCTGCTGACTTCAGTAACAGTTGACACTGTCAAGGGCAGTTCAGAGCCTGGCTTGAACTCTGCAGGGTTGCAGGATATGTGTGACTTCAAAATGATTGTAGTGCCTATCCTAACTATTAATTTTCTATTTTATCTTTTTCTCAAGGTGGCTGTGGACAGAAGCAGGTTCCCAGTCAGATCTTGAGAGCTCTTTAGGGATTGGAGGCTTTGGGTACCCAGCAATGGCAGCTGTTAATGCTCGGAAGATGAAATTTGCCCTTCTGAAAGGATCATTCAGTGAGCAAGGGATTAATGAGTTTCTCAGGTATGAAATCCTTAAGTGACTTAAATCTTTCTGTAACTGGGGCTGTGACTCTTTAGATGAAAATCAGGCTCTCCTGGATCAGATGAGACTTGCACAGTTAAGACAAAGAGCATTCCCTGGAGTAAGGGAATGATTTGAGTGGGGATTGACACTAATAAAGCACTCACTACCTTTTTGTGGTGGACAGAATTAAGAAGTTGGCTGTTTAGACTTAAATGGTAGTTTTAACACAGCTCTTGAATTTTTCAAGATCAAAGCTCACTTCTAGTTCTCTGGTAACCCAAGGAATTAATGGGACTTGGTAATCAATACTATTTAATTCACATGGTGCATTCTGATTGGGAAGTTCCCAGTTTGGGAATCTAAATGGGTGTTATTGAGGTTCTTGAGGTTCTGTGTGTTGATCTTTCTGGTTTGGTCTAGTCCTGTCTTCCCATTCTCCTGGCATGTGATAAACTAATTGGGGGAGCTGAAGCAATCCATCCAAAAAGTCAGTAGCTCTCTGCTCAGCTCAAGTTCCCTGAAACTGCCTTTTGTGCAGTTTGGCAAGAGTCAGTGCTGTGAAAAATTGAATGGGGAAAGGAAATGGAGAGGAGGACAGAAGGCAGCAGCAGCACTGAAATGGAGCAGCTAAACTTAAGCTTTTATTTAAGCATGGTCAAAGTGAAGTTGCAACTCTGTTTCTGGGTAGAACACCAACTGGTATAAGGTATGTAAGAGCCTTTGAGAGCTTATGCTAGCAGTGTTATTTCCATGTCCTTGCTTGGAGGATGGCAGAGGCATGGGCTGCCTGGGGCAGTGGTGGAGTCCCCGTCCCTGGAGGTGTTTAAGAGTTGGGTTGATGTAGTGCTTAGGAATATGGTGTAGTTGGGAACTGTCAGGTTAATGGTTTGACTAGATGATCTTCAAGGTCTTTTCCAACCTTGATGATTCTGTGAGGACAGTCAGAATTGCAAAAGCAAACACAACAGTCTCTCCTCACCTTGCTGTAAGAAGCACGTTAATTGAACTCTGTTTCTGCTGGATTAATGGAAACAGTGCTATATTCTCTTAACTGTGCAAGTGATGAGAATTTCTTCTTAATGCCAGAAAGGGAACATTTTCAGAGCATCAGATAAAATTTAGGATTCAGATAAGAGTAATACCAGACAGTCTATAGTAATTCATGTGAGAGAAATGCCTGCCTTTCTCTGACATGGCAAACTCTCTTAGTCTATAAAATTCATCTTGGTGAAGTCTCTCCTGGTGAGGGTGGATGGTGCTTCCAGGACACAACAGCTAATTTAACAGCTTATACTGCATTAGATAATTGGTTTGGTATTGCCTAACTACAGAGCAGTTACTTGCTAGAATAATCTCTTACTTGAGACTTCAGCTCAGCTATGCCTAGAGAAAGCAGTACAATCACATTTGGTGTAGCTGGCTGTTAAAAAAAGCTGCATACAGCAAGCTGAGTTAATCTAATAGGCAGTCTCAGCCATGTTGACAGAAGTAAGGAAATCAACACGGAGAAGACCATAAAAATTGTAGACTCCACCTAGGGAGGAATACAGTCTTACTTGCCTCTGAAAGAATGCAAAGCAATTAGCTCTTCAGGATTTTAATGTTAGGCTTTTTGAGCAAGCCTAACTAGCAAGTACAAAATGGAGAGTCAAAGCAGAAGCTGGTTACCTCTGACCCATTGTAACCTGTGGAGGCTTAGTCTCCACTAAAAAAAGATCACTAGCAATTTCAAGTAACAGTTGCAGGTGACTTCCAAAACTAGAATTATAGACTCCTCTTGGAGATGCCTTAAGTGATAAACAACATTACTGTTAAAGGGGCTGTATTTGTCCGTGACTGTTACACTGCTGAAATACAAAATAGTGTAGCTCACGTAGTTGGTCTCTTTGGATCCAATTGTAAATTTGCAATGCTGCTTTAAGGGCTCTTATCACTTTCTCCTTCTCAATTTGAAAAGCTTTTGCTTCCAGACAGTTTAGATTTGCTTCAAGAGAGGAGATCTCAAAGTTGACTTCCTTTTATCTGAAGCAGGCATTGTTCCAGGTGGATGGAGACTAGAGAAATTTCTTAAAATTAACTTCTACTTTTTTTTCCTCAGGGAACTATCTGTTGGTCGTGGCTCTACAGCACCAGTGGGTGGTGGAGCTTTCCCTAAAATTCATTCAGTTGAACCTTGGGATGGCAAAGATGGTGAGGTAAGAGGTGCTCCATCTCTAAGTGCTGATGATTTGCTAGCTTCAGAAGTGACTGGGTAGAGTAACTAAGAACTGGCAATGTGGAACTTCTTGTTCTTCAAAGATTGTGGCAAGCTGTGTTGATGATTTCCCGCTATCTAAATCCTGCCACCAGACCAAACACCGTGTTCATTGTCTGACATTGGGGACAGATACTCCTGCCTAGCTGTTCAGGGATTCAATTTTCAGATTATATCCTGAGGCTGAAATGTGTTATTACCCAAGGGAGGTGGTAGTGTATGCATTCAGGACCCAAATGTGGAGACTTCGGTTGTGTGATACCCTGACCTTACCATCAAAGTCTTAATGTCAGAAAGTTTTGTAAGGGAGAGCCTGTGTCATAAATAACATGGTGATTAAGCATGTTCTTAAGGTTCAACATTGCTGTAAAAAACAAAAGTCGCTACAATCCTTTGATCTACTTCAGATGGAATTAAAATACAGAATATGATAGTAGTTTTGTTACAGAGTTTATCTGTATTTGCCTTTATCTGGAGTATTTTTATTAGTAGAAAACAACCTTCTAGTCTAAACTCTGACCACTTGTCTTGTTTATATACTTTATATAATACTTTGAGTTTTTGTGAATAAAAGAGATGACAGGAGGGAGCTTTACCATAAGGGTGAAGTAACACCTGCTCAAAACTTTCCCTTTTTCACAGCTTCCAGTTGAAGATGATATTGATCTCAGCGATGTGGATCTGGATGACTGGGATAAAGATGAGCTGTGAGATCTTCAGGAAACTTCTTTTCTTGAGAGAGTTTGCACAGCAGTTTAACCTGGTTCACAGTCAGATGGATATTCCAGTGGCCTTTTTATGGAGAAATAGCACGTGCCACACTGTGCTATTTGATGCACTGCAGCAGTGAACTGTACACATCTCAAGAAAACATTGCAGAAATTCTATGAATTGTCATAACCAGTAAACTTGATTGTATTCTGTGTAACAAATATTTTGAGGACAACATGGGTATTTCTTTAGAACATCTTGGGTTTTGTTTTGTTGATAGTGTGCTGTTTTGAATGTTACTGGAGGCTATTAGTGTAACCAATTTTAAATGTGATATTTTTTTCATGGAGGTGAAACCTGGTCAGCTTCTGTTTCAATTAAAGAATAAACCAAAATATTTTTGACACACAGTGTTAGTCTTGTATAGAGTAACAAAGGTGCACATGATAAGCTATCCCATTTTGGATGACTTGAAAAATAGATAGAGAGGCTGGTGCAGAGGGGAGTTCCTAAATGACCTGCTTGCTGTGAATGATCTTGACAGTTTAGCCTAAAGCCTGATTAGACTGACAATCTTAGTTTAAATGCTCTTTAGTCTTCCTTTTCCTATTCCTTCTCAGGGGCTTTCTCTTTCTTTGTGCCAGACTTCCTTAAGATCACTCATACAGTGGAAGATGGTGGCTGCTGCCATGGGAGACACCAGCAGCTGTTAGTCTTTTCCCCAGGATTAGTGCTGAAGCTAATCTCTGTTTTAAGGCATGAGGATTTCCAGGTGCTAACAGAAAAATACCATGGTGCTGTCTCCAGCAAATTGGGTAATATTTCTTCACTTCCCATCTGGCATTGCTTTGATTTGAAATTGCTATTTCCTTGGAAGGGGAATCGACTGGGGATGGTTAGTGCTGCTTTTTTAATAAAAATACTATTTTGTTGCTCTCCATGTTGTGTATTGCTGTCTAGTGAAGTGACCCTTATGTTATCGGCTTGCTTATAAGTAAGGAATGCAAGAACTGAAAGATTCCCTTCCCTTCAAGGAAATAATATGGGTATTTGTCAGATAGTGTCTGTAACAGATCACCCATAGCTCATCCCTGTGAAAGGCAGCATAAAAACCACTGGTTGGCCAACAGTAACTTGACTGCTGATTTGGTACAGGAAGTGTGTTCCAACTCCTAAGTCATCCCAGCAGATCAGATCTAATGGAACTGTTCTAACTGAAATATCTTGGCATAAACTAAACTAATGAGTACTGGGGACTGTAAGTTGTACTACAGTACACAGCAATTTTGAGGATTTTTCTTTTTTTAAATTAAACTTTGAGTTTTGCTCTGCTTTCTACTTTTTCTGCATTTTTTAAGTATTTTTGTTAGAAAAACAGGACTGTATACACCTAGTAGATCCATTAGCCACCACACCTTTAAAGTTGCTTTATTTCAAGTCCAATAGGTATTCCATCTTTGTAACTTAACAAAAAAAAAAATAAATACTACTATAGTACCTCCTGCCTCTGAAATATGTTTTTGTAAAACTATGAACAAGGAATACTTATATTGAAATCACTGTAAAAATTACTGGAAGTGGTAGGAAGTTCTTTAGCAATTATCCTGCTACAGCATCTGTGTTTTAATTTGACTTTCAGCAGCTAAAGATTGTCTTACTGTAACATTAGGGTCTTGAAAGTTAATAGATGAAGCTTGAGCAATTTTTCTTTAACTGCAGTCAAGAAGACTGAGATCAATCTTGAAATAGACATAAGGATAGTATTCTTGATTACTCAGTTGTAAACCAGGGATGTCCATGCCAGGCTGCAAAAGGAAACAATATGACTTTAGTACCAGTAAAGAAAGTGTTGCACAGTTCCAAGCTACAGTGGATTGTTTTTGCACTCCTCTTCCACAGGTGGAATGAAGTTTTGTATGTGCTGTGTGTAAGATGGGGAATTCACCACTGAGAATCTGGTGTTTGCTTGGTGTTTTCAGGCTGCCTAAGGCAGTTACCAGTGAGAATTCATGCTTGGTTGCAACTTTATGAACACCTAATATTTTTGCATGCTTTAGCTCTAGAGCAAATCCTTTCCTTCTCCTGCCTTCATGCACTGGGAATCATTCTTGTTCGTTTTAAGGCTGTTTTAACGCCTACTGGTTTATCCTAAATTGTTTGTGCACTCAAGATACAGGAGGGAGAAAGCAAGTCCTGCTGCTTGCTGAAGGCCTAGGTTTGAGGTATTTAGTCAATGACAGCCTTTTACAGGGGACAGAGGTGTCAGTCCTAGCATTTAGTTCTGAGTTCATTTTTCCTGCTTGTGTTGATCTGAATGCTTAGATAAAACTTGAAGCTTTTTACCTAGAGGAAGTTCCGTAATTGAGCAGACCTGTTTCAGTCTAGTAGCTGTAAACATCTGGTGCTTCAACAGAAAATTTAAGCAATCTCTATGCATCTGCACCATAATCTGAGCCTATCTGTCACCTTAATCCCATCTGTAGCCTCCAGGGATTACAGCTGCACCCAGGGCTCATAGCACTGCAAGGTGGGAGGTGACGGGTGCTCTAGCCCCTGGATGGTGACAGTGTTCATTTAGCTAAACTGAGAACAGCTACAGCATGTGCACTTGCACTCCAAACACATACATCCATTATACTTGCTGCTGCAACTTCATCCAGGTGTTTGAAGACCACGTTTAGGACATCCCTGAGGCGTTTCACAGACTTCCTATTTGGCTGCAGCAGCATTGCTTGGAAATTCACTGGGAGGCCGTACCTGGAAACACATCAACACACAGGATCATCTGACGGGAAGGGGCACACCTTTTCACTCCTGCCCTTCTCCCTCCTCAGTGTCCTGGCACGCTAGATGGTGGTGCACTGCAAAAACAATCTCAGTGGTGGTGTGCTGCCCCCTTTTCTGAAAGCATTTTCTTTTCGAAGCCAAAAGTCAACTAAACAGTGTCTTTCTGTTTTCCACTTCCCTGTAACAGCCCCCAAAGAACTGTTTTTCACCAACTTGGCCACAAAAAATGTGGCAATCTGTATTGTCTCCTGGGAGCTCCTGGAACCAGGTATGTAAGGGATGTTCCATCCCACAAAGGAGCTGCCCCAGGAAGAGACCTTTGACTTCTACAGGAATCATTGCCAGCACTGCATGTTTACCCACTTACCTCAGGACAGATTCAACAAAAACTCTCAAGGCTTTCACGTGAATCCAAGCCACAAATGCTTCACTGAAATTCACTTTCAGCCAGCGCAATAACGGGCCCTATGAAAACAGATACAACAGCATTGTGATCCCCTTGCTGTGTGAAGCAGCTCCATAGCTAACACCATTGAAGCCATTGGGGGCTGCTGAGATAATTCTCAGGCAGCCTGCTAGTGGCTCCCTGTTTATCAGAAACTCAAGTGACCCTGAGCAAATTATGTTATCTATCCCATGCCTCAGTTTTTTGGGCTAAATGGAGCTCACAGGAGTCTGTTGGAACCATAAAGACACTTCTGAGTGAGAAGTATTTAGGCACACCGGTAGCAAAGACTGTCATTATGTGGGCCATCGACTTGATGTGCTACTTACGTATTGTTGTTTCTTATCAGAAGCTAATTTCATCAACTCTTCCTTCTCACATTTCAGTTCCTTCTCATCAAAATAAAATTCTCGAACCATGAACCTACAATTGAATGACATTTGCTCTCACAAGCCATAGTCCAAGCAACATGCACGCTCATTTCTTTTGCCTCTGGTGAAGCAGGTATGGGATGTTTCAAAGTTGCTAGCCATTTAACCAGTTAAAGTATGTGGAGGGTGAGAGTTGAAGTCACCCTCAGAAAGCAAGCTTCCTGCTGTCAGTACCATGAGAGCAGGAAGGGCAATTCCAGGATCTATAGTTTGGTGCTTGAAGTGCAGCATCACTGTATCTGATGCCACAGCTCCTTCCCACCTTGCCTTCCCAGTGGCTTTAGGGCCAGCAGCAGCCCAGACAGTGAAGTCCTAAAAACCAGTGATGGATTCAGCTGTACTGCACATGAAACAAGCCTCACCTTATCCTCATTACCTGCTTGCTAGCCTGCCCTGCCTAGCAATCAGTGCCTCTTACCTGTTTTCCCTGGCTTTAGCCTTGAAGTCATCCATCACTTTTCTAAATAGGGTCACAGTGAAGAGTCCTCCCTCTGCATCCTCAGCAATCATTCTGTGGGAGGGAAATCCACTGCTGTGATTCGACGTGGCAAATCCCTCATGCCTTCTTTACCCTCCTCTTTTACAGTTCTTTCTTCATTTGTGATACTGAACAACACCCTGCTTTTCAAGAACTGCTGTGATTGAAATATGGAACAAAGACTTTTCTAGCACTGGCCATGCTATCTCCAATGTAAAACTCCCATGAGTTAAGTTCCTGAACCCATCGTAGTACACACATTCTGCCTGCCTGATTTTTCTGTCTCCTGGTGATGTTCCCCCACTTTCCATGCACTTGTGTTTTTGAGACAGGCAGTAGCAAACAGCTTTCTCCTTTCTCTGTGCTTCTCCTTGCATTTCAGATAGTAGCACTGACACCTCTTGCGCCCTGGGTGGGATCTCATGGTCTGTGTGAGCTGAGCGGTGGAGTATTTAATTCCTAGAAAGGATTTTTTACTCCAAGTGAAAGGGTAAGTTACTATGGCATTTGCTAATGCAAATGACAATACACTGAATTATCCTATTGTACAGCAGGAATCAATTAAAGATGCAAAGATAGTGTTTGATCTTTGTAAAAAGTAGTTTCCATAAAGTTGTATGTGATTTCATGTGTCTGAATTATGTCTGCATTACTGTAACAAATTGTTTGTCTGTTTTATACAAAAAGCAAAGGCCCTGAATGAAAGTAGAAAGAGCTACATTACTAGAAAGAGGAACAACAAGCTAATTGTAAAGAAAAAAAGTGATGATTTTTTTTTTCTTTCATCTACGCTTTCTTTCAACAGAGTAATTTCTGATTTCAATTGAGAATGAGATTGGGCAAATCTATATGTTAACACAGAGCCCATGCATTAGACAAGCGATTCCTTTCAGGATCCAGCAGCTTAAGGGGCTGAAATATGTCAGGGATCTCTGAAACAAACAGGGACCTTAATTTGGAATTTCACTTACTTGGTGGAACGAGGCACTACCATATCGGAGAGGGATTCATAGGTCTTCTGCCACTGCACATAGCTTGACCTTTGAGCAACACAAAACAAAGGGCAGTAAATAAATACTATATACTAGACAGCAAATGTGTTGATAAATATAGTTAATTAAACTAATGGCTTAGGGTAGAAGGATTGGAGATTGTTGTGCTGGGTTGTGTGATTAAGATACCTTAAGCCTCTCCTATCCTTTCCTCTCCTAGTCACCAGCTAGGGAGATGTTTCCCTCAATGCTGCACCCTCAATCCTCACTTTGGGTCTTGGCACGAGGAAGGGCCCAGAACAGGAAGCTGATGGTGGGAAGAACGTGGCTTTTGGCACGTACTCCCAGACTGCCACACAGCGTCCCATGCTCCAGGACCCCTGCACAAGCTGCCCCTGATCCATGGGTAGGTGTGGTACATCTGCTGTGTGTGATCCCAGAGCTGATCTGGTGCTATGCTGCAAATGTGGCAAGCGCCAGCACTGGGAGAAGGGTGTCAAGGGGATGGTAAGAGTTTGGAAAGCGAGAAGTCTGTTTATGGGGGGAATCTGAAAGAATATGCAGATAATAAACTCAACAAACTTAGATAGCTTTTTGTAACATGGTTTTCACAGACAGAAGAGTGATGGTACTGTGTGTGTGTTGGAACAGGGTTATACAGAGAAGAAAAGTTTTGTGTAGGCTTCTGAGAAGGACATCATGTAACTTCACAACTGATGGTGATGGCACTCATCCTGTGTGCAGGCACTTATGAATACACAGCCAGCAGAGTCCTTGTGAGTTTGACAGGTCTAATTCCTTTATAAACTCGCTAAGCTCTAGTAAGAATCTGGTTTTCTTTTTTTCACCTGTACTGTTCCTACCAGAAGGCTGTTTGAGAACCCACTCTGTAACCATTAAAAACCTACATCCCAATCCTGTCCTGCTCCAAGTTTGAAGCAGCCTTTGTCTCTTTGTTTTGTGACGGCACCACCCTTGGCAGAAACTGTTCTTTCCTCTTTGCTAACAGCTCCACTCGTGCCCCAGCCACAGCGCTGATGAGCTGCCCCAACCTGACCCAGTATGGCCTGGATCCGGTACTTAGGCCTGAAACTCAATGCCACATTGAGCGTGTGCACGCACTATTGCCTTACTTTGGCACCACGACGAGCAGCGTGATAAGATACTCGGAATTCAGAACAAAGTCTTCTTTATGCACAATGTCTGCTAGGGTCCGAGTCAGCAGATTTCCCCTAGGGTGAAGAAGACAAAGAATGAAAAAATAACACTAGCAGGAACCCAGCAGCAGCACACTGGAGGTATTGTGCTGTGGGTATAGTTGCTAACAGTGTATGCTAGGGTAGAAGGCAGCCAGGAAGGAGGTGGTTGAAGGACACATCTACACTTCTAAAATGGACATTTAGTTATTTTTACTGCAACTAAAAAGAATACAAAAGCATCAGATACTAATGGCAGAATATTGGTGACTAGCACTAGGCTAGTTTATGCCCTTTATGTTAAAGTACACCATTCTGCTGCTATTGTTTCTACAGTAAGGGTGTAGATGCTGGGGAAGTGCACATCTGAAGTTACCACCCCGTTCCCGTTATTGCTACATCTTGCGGGAGGCACCTGCTTTCTCAGGCTGCCCGTTGAACTGCCTGCCTGACCATGCTTCAGACAGAGTAAGCAATGTTAGTATGGACCTAAGCCATCAAAGCAACCCTGGCATACTGGACTGCCGTGGACAAGCACACAGCGATACCTCCAGCTGAAGGACAGTGGGAGCAGCAGTCTCGTGCGCAGGTGGGACCTGCAGGAGGGGGTCTCTTCACAGTCTAAGCCCACTTGATCACATTAAGTCCCACTAGTGCTGCACACCTAGGAAGTGTGGATGGCTGGGGCTGGACAGGCATGGCTGGTAGGCACTAGGTGTGTATGGGAAAAGAGCAGCTGCCCTCCCTGTCACTGGCCAGGACTAAAGAAGGACCTAATCCAGCAGTTTTTGGTTTGAGGTTTGCTGTGCCAGTCTAAACTTTAATTAACTGCCCAGTAATGTCTTATTAGATGTTTGTTCAACTCAATCTAGCCAGAGATGCCAGCATTTAAAGGTGGATGGGATGCTGAGAGGAAGATAGGCCTGGACCACGAGGTCTCTGTTCTTCTCCCTCATCACCTTGCTAGAGGCCTGGCACTGATCATGTTCCCTAGAAAGAGCTTCTGCCTCTCTCTACATGCTTAAAGCTGATGTGGAACCGGAGAGATGCTGCAGGAGTGGGCTGGGAATACAAACAGTGCCAAGAAAAGGGAAATGGGAGCTAATGTCCCTTTGTCCCTCCCGCCCATGATTATCCACGTGCACGAAGCCTGAGACAAATGTGTCTACCAAGCTGGAAGCACAGGCCAGTGGTGCAGGCTGGCAGTAGTGAGGCATGGACACAGGAACACAGGAGAGAGAGAGGGAGATGTAACTGTAATATGGCTCTGCTGACTCTCATGCACCCTGCAATTCTCATGTTGAGCAGGTGTCTGTAGCGGATAGCAGTTTTTTTGACAAACTCATTCTGAACCACCACCTAGAAGTATTTTTTTCTCTGGTTTCTGGTTGCATTCAGTAGAGTTGGTGCCAGGCATACTCATTTTAGCTCCACATTCAGAACAAAATTCCAGTTTGGTTTGAGCCTCTGTGAGTATCTTCCTTGAGTAAAGGCTGGTTTCTAGGCAGGCTGCCAGCCTGGCTGGTTGTAGCACCAGGAAAGCAAGGACCTGTGTGCTGCACCCAGAGCAAGGGGTATGAATCGTAAAGAGTGGCACGTGCTGGGCAAGGGCTTGCACAGCATCATCTAAGTTGCTTTACATATACTACTTACTGGAATTTACTATTCTCCCCAGTGATACCCTGGAAAAAAATTCAGGTAACAGCACTGACATAGGTAAAGACCATAAGCAGCTGAAGACAGGAGAGAGAACATTTGGGAAGCCATGACAGGGCATTACCTGGACCAACAGAATGAAACAAAGAAAAGAAAAATGTAAGTGGGATGCTGGTGAGGTGTGGGAACAAGCAAGACAGAGCTGTTTCCTATGGGAGCTCTGTGAATGCTGTTCAGAACACAGAAAACAGCTCTGTCTAGCAAAGGAATCCACCAGTTGATCCAGCTCATCTAATTTCTGACTCCCTGAAATCTCATCAGAACAATACAGTGCCTTTGGTTTTGACTCTTTCCAAGACTGACTGCTCACACTGCCAATAAAATTCTGTTAGGAACTGCAGTCTCCCCAAGCTGATTTTGAGACATGCTGATCACACCAGCTCCCTCCCCAGCTTTCACTGGGTCTGCGGATGCTCATCATGCCCCAAAGCCAGAAAAATTTGTTCCCACCAGAACACACATGGTCCACTGCACCGCAATGGGTGTGAGAGTGCACTGCCCTCAGTTCAGCCATGCAGCGTTCCAGATGCGAACAGGCACATCCTATACTTACACAGTTTTTTTCTCCAGGCTTTGCAAATTTCCTTTAATGTTGTTGTATGCAGCTGATCGGGTCTTTAGGTCTGTTTCTATTTGAGTCACTTGCTAAAACAAAGTAAAAAAAGTGAGTCAATTCAGTGCTTGAGGCATTGTCCTCCCCCCTCCCACTACCTCTGCACCTTAACGCAAGGACACAGCTGTCAGCCCCTCATAAAACCACTTGATTGTGGCCAAGAGGGAGTCGGAATCAGAGCTCCCCTGTGGCAAAGGCTGCTGCAGAAAGTATGATTCAGTTAGCTGTTGCTCTGTGTGTTACAGCTGTACCTAAGGAGCGAGTTCATGGTTTCATTTGTTATCTGTATTGAACAATGTATCACGCCTTTCTGAATGGACTGACAGTGTAAATAATTCATCCAGCCTGCAATGTCTTTGATTTAATGTCAGGCCAACAATTTCACAAAAGGACTCCAAAATGGAGAATAATACGGCAGTATATAAAAACAATAACAAATTACAGTTAGGGGGGATTAAAGTGCAGAAAGCATGACAATGTACTCTAGTAAATTAGATAAAGTGCCATATACTTACAGACTTGCTAAGTTTAAATATACATACCATTATTATTACAATAGAAATTAAAATAATATCAATGCTTCAGTACAAAGTGTGGGCTTCTGAGCCTGTTCCTGCCCAAAGGAAAGGCAAAGCTCTCACTGATGAGATGAGAGGAGGGACCAAAAACTACCAAAAGACATGATTCCCCATGCTGACATCTTAAAATTTGGAGTACAATTTACCTTTGTTAAGGCTTCTGATATATTCTTCAGCGGCTGCTTTATGGGATATTTGGCCATGTCCCACTCAAACCGTGTCAGGTAGCTAATTAGGTCAACTGAAAATGCAAAGAGGTGCATGAAAGCAGATAGCTTACCAGATGGCAGGTCAAAGTTTGGGTAGTAGTCCCCAGCTACAGCCTAGGCATAACTTTGATTAACATTAATGTTGATGGGAGTAAACCAGAAACCCACCTCTGAATCCTCACAGAAATTTGATCTAGATCAAATCCACACAGATCATATGCCCAATCTAATCATCTTTCTAAACATCCCCAGAGTTAGAAGTTGAACCAGTAATATTTTCTGCATTACAGTTAACAGTACAGAACAAGCATTACTGTAAAATTAGCTGTGTCAGCAGGACACAGCAACGTGCAGCCACTCTTCTTCACAGTAGAAACAACTTCATGTAAACTCAATCTTGACTGTTGAAATATGCCTGAATTTAATCCCAGCAAGAGCTATCAGAAAAATACTTGGTGCCCAGCACCAGCAGTAATATTCAGGGTTGTTGAGAGTTTGATCAAAGGTATTAAAAGAATAGCTGATGTTACTTCTCTGTGATTCAGTCAAGCACTCACTAGAGAACAAATTCAGGTGCAACGAGGAAATCCTCGTTGACTTTGCACACAGAGCTCCCCATCTCGCACAAAGCTATATTGTATTTCTCTAAATGGATAAAACCAGCCACAGCATTCAACAACAGAAATTCACAGCAAGGCCCGGTGCATGCAGCCCCTCAAAACCAGGCACCCTCAGACCACAGGGAGCCGTGGTTTCTTCCCATAATCGAGGGAAGAAGACGCATATGACACCCAGCTCCTAGAACAGGATCATGCTGTTCCACTCTGAAGAGTAAAGCTCCTTAACATTAGAAAACTTTAAAGCTTGGTACATAATGGTACAAAATAAGGAATTCTCTAGGGGCTCATGAAATCAGACAGCTCTTTGCCTGAGTCCTGAGAGGCCTTAGGATACCAAAGACACCTCTACATAGTGTTCTTGGGCAACTTTATGGGATGGGATAAAGTCACAAATCCTGCCACAACAGAGGGGCTGCGACTGTCCCCTGCAGTTAGGGAGGCTAGAAGAAGGCAGCAAGAGGCACTGTCACCTGCAGGGCAGACTTTCTTCCAGACCAGGAGGATAAACATGGAGAATATCTGGGAAGATGCTCTGGGGAGATGGGGAGCAAAACGAGCTCAAGGTGCCAAGTAAAAGGAGGGGCACGCTGGGTGCTCTTTGCTGCCTTGTCCAGAGTTAATTCAGTCCCATAGTGAGGTTTGAGCACAAGTTCTTGTGGGCTGGACTTCCAGGGTGTGGGGAAAAATTTATGAACCGAGATGCATAAGAAGGAATGTGAAAAGTTGTGTAATTGCCATACTACCAGGCTGAGGGTACTACCCTGTCTTGTGTGATACCGAATACCCTTGGCAGGAGAGCACTATCCTTTCCGTGGGCTTCTCTCACCCCACAACAGCGTCAGTTTACCCTATTAGATTTCCAAAGCATGGAAAGTCCTATGTTAGGAGGAAACAGACTTCTTATCAAGGGATAAACTGCCTGGGAGGCAGAGAGCACTGGCATAATGGTGTTCTCCCCCACCTTCTAAAACCACAGCTATGTAAACCTCTCCCACATCCAACGGACAGGAGTCATGAGGGAAAGATCCAACCTTTCCTACTAAGGTCTGATCGGGAATCAGCAAATTCTCCTGCGCAGGGAGGGTGTGGAAAGGAGGCAAAACTGCAGAAGGCAGGGAGAGCTATCACGCAGCTCTTGCATGCGCAGTTCTCCAGCAGTGCTTGCTCATGGTCTCTGGGGGGACAGCAGGGAGGTCAAAACTACTTGAGCAACAAAGTTCATGGAGAATTTTCAGCACGGGGTATGCAACACAAGGATTTCATCCTGCTGCCTCTCTTGCAAGCTTTCTTGCTCAGGCCTTGCTAAATTCAGTGCGAATGAAACCTGAAAAGAGCATGATATTACTGGGCTGTGCAGAGGAACAGTGTATTCACAGGCTCTTTAAAGACAGACACCGACCTATTTGTAGCTGAGGAGATATGAAAGTTCCCTGAAGACCTACACGTGCCCTTTCTATCCTCATATGCATTGAATCACAGCAGAATTCAAATGTTAGAGTTAAGTACAGCACGAGTTCTCTGCCAATTTTACAAGTTCCCTCCTGAGCAGTGCTCTGGCACTGGTGCAGTTTAGTTAAGCAGCCTGATCTTGGGGATGGCACAAACTACTGTGAACACACTAGCAGAACTGAGCTTAAAATGCCAAGCAGTCCAAGCACCCTGATGCTCCTAGAATGACACCCCTCATTTATGCAACTGTCAGGTCACTTCTAAAAGACTTCACATAGCTGCCCACCCAGGAAAGATGCTTCCTACCTACCCCAATGTGCTCACAGCTGCCCAGGAACCCCACAGACTGAATCTCTCATAACTCTAATTTACTCACCCAGTTCTAAGAGGCAATGTTAAATACTCTCCCTTCAAAACACTTAATTTTCAAAATTGTTATGCTTCCCATTTTGCTTTGTTTTGAGATCATGGAGTTATTCCACCACTTAACAAATTTTAAAATTCACTTGGGTTTAACATTACTATAAATGGAAGAGAATTTGGTCCGAATCTTTGAAGTAAAACTTTACTTAAATTTCACATTTTTTATTCTGTCATAAGCAAGAAACCATTTCCTGCTGTTGTGATATACTAAACTTCCCTTTATTACACAAGCACACGTTTCCCTCTATAAAAGAGACATCTCCATGTGGCTGCTTCCAACTGTTGCCCATGGGAAAGTAGTGTGTGTGTTCACTTAACTAAAAGTGCTGTATTTTCTAGTACTTTGTGTTTTTCTTCACTCAAATCTAACCAAACAATTGTTAAACACAGCCACCACCTTCATCAGTTTGTGGACCAAACTGTTGTCAGGATTATATGCAACTGAGCTAAAATCAGAAATCTTGGTATAGTGTAACGTAAAAAAAAAAATTGAGTTGGGATGATCTAATAGTCTGAAATGGGACCAAGAAGTAATGTCTTATAATTTTGTTTCTGATTTCACGACCTCGAGGAATTCTTCAACTTTAGGGTCCTTTTGCTAACAAGAAAGGGGAGGAGGAAGAATTCGTACAGCAAAGCTGCTGTTGCTTATGAAGAATGGCACTGGAATATATTAGGGGAATCCTCATATACTAAAGCTGACTCAATTTTTTAAGATGCAGTCAATAATCTTGGAAAGGTTAATGTCTTAGTTCAATATGATTTGTTTGGATGACTAAATCCAGACAGAGGTCAGAAAGTAGTAACACATACAAGTAATTTCCACATCCTTCTATTCCAACACAGACAGAGCTGATAGGAAAGGAAAATGGTGTAAAAAGAGGAAACGAAGGAAATAAGTGAAACCTGTTGTTTCTCAAGTCATAGGGATATCGTGATCAAGCTACGAGGTTGTTACTTGAGAAATCCATCGTAACCTGATCACTGTATCTCTACAACCAGAACAAGACTTGTCTCTAGCACTAATACACACAAATGCATGCTTGTAACAACACTGCAATCATCAATCCTCAACATACTTTTGAGACATTTCATTTTATCCTTTAGCCCTGAAACACAATAAGTGGGATTATTGTACTTGTCAAACAGTTGCACTTATCAAATGTCAGTCCTATGACATGCAAGGAGGACATTTCTATCCCCATCCTTTACTCATACAGATCTGAAGTACAACATTGCAGACAGTCAAAGGGTGATGGAGTGTGCGCTCTCAGTCTATTTAAAAGCATCATTCTACAAGCCTGTAATTAGCATGTGTAACACATCTATTTTTTTGTACTTTTCCAGGACAGCTGGGGAGGAATTTGCTATGAAACACACTCAGAGTCTAATGAAACATGTGGAGATCTAGGAGTCATCAGTTTCTAAATGTTTTGTCCTTCGACGTAGCGCTGAGGGATATAGTGTAGTTGGGAACTGTTAATGTTGGGTTGATGGTTGGACCGGATGGTCTTCAAGGTCTTTTCCAACCTAGACAATTCTGTGATTCTGTGATTCCCTCTAGGGCCCTGAGTAACATACTAGGTAATAAAGGGGGAAAAATAGTTCATGGAGGTTACAAAAACACTAGAGATGATGTGGGGGAGCATACAGTAAGGTAGTGGGCTCCCACAGCCCTTTGGCATGTCAGAAGTGTCCCTGCTGTCACTGCCCGCTCTTCTTCTCTGCCACACAACCGCTGCCAGCCAGGGCAGGACCCCACTGGAGGGAATTTTCTCCCAACAGGATTAGCATGTGCATGTCCTGCTGGCACCCGGCACGACCTTGTGAGTGCAGCCCCGGCTCCATGTTTTGGAGCTGCTGCCTCACACATTCACCTGTGATGTCAGAAACCCACAGTTAACAACATGATCTACCCCAGCACCATAGGAGGGAAGGCAAATCTCTGACAGATCACATGCAGCCATACAGAATGAGATTTAGCTGCCCCTAAGAGGGCACAGAAAGGTGCTAGGTCATGTTAGGAGGGAAGAAGGATGTCTCCTGCTTTCCTCTTCACTCCTCAGATCTGGTGTTAGAAACTGGTTCAGTACTAGATGCTGAATACTGTCCTGGAAGCAAAGTTGGCACTGGATAAAGCTTCTGTTAACTCTGAGAAAAATGGAAGCAGGCTAGATGTGCTCTTAAAAAATGTTGCTGATGGTTGTCCTTTCTGATGTGTGAGTGTTTCAACTCCACATGTTCATATTCTGAAGCAAAGGCGGCATCAATGCATAAAAAAAAAACATTCACAGTACCTACCTCCATTGGCCAGAAGATTTTCCTGGACTTTATCTTTTGAGTCCTCCATAACTTCTCCTATGTACTGGGCTATTTTCTTTATTACGCTTAGGTGTAACAAGAGAAGCTTTGTTAGTGAAGAAACAAAATTAATATAAAACAGTTGCCACAACGATCTGATAAACATGGAGATGCCCAAACAAAACACTTCTGAAACAAGGCAGGTTAATTCGCAATTCAAATAATGATAAACAATCATCTCCATGATAATGCCTTATTTCTAAATACACTGATCTCCGCAAACACATAGGTAGTACCATCTCCCTAGTGCTCTAGACTTCCAGAAAATCAAGATTCAGTCTTCTGTACACTCATGATACTCATAGCAGAAACCAGAAGGCAAAAAACTCATGTCTAAATCTCCAAAGGTGATGGAGGAACAAGGAGGCTACATACAGACAACACTGCCTGAAAATCTCTTCCATGGGATGCTAAATAAACCCTTAGGGCTTGCTGAGATAAGGTTCTTACAAAGTACTTAGGGGAAAAATGTCAGTGTTCTCTTGTTTGACAGGGAAAATTTCCTTATTTTCTTCTTATTCCTCTTCTTTAGGGGACTCTTCTCTTTAGCGTGGTGGACAAGACACTGCTTTCAGGTGTGGGAGAACTAGATTCAAATCTTCCTTCTGCCTAATTCAGGGCAGTGGTTTGAACAGAGCCCCTCCTGGACAACATTGTCTCTTCACAGTTACTTATTCTTTGCTTATTTTAAAAAATGGATTCATCAGGTCCCTCCAGCAGTAGATCCCCCTGGCTGTACTCAAAGTACCTATCTCATACAGGCCAAGAGCCTTAAGAGCCTTTCTGGTTGTTCTAGTATACTTCTGTACTCAGAAATATTCACAGAATTTGACCTTCAGTTCCCTAACCATTCCAGACTGACTACACCTTGCAAAAAAAAAGCAACAGCTAAAAAGTAACTGCCTGATAGTGAAATTGGCAGAGACATGAACTGGACCTAATCCTTGGCATGGTGACAGGGAGTAGAGCATAATGGTAGGCTGCTTCTCCCTTTCTTTCCTTACAGAGAGGAGACTACTACAGGTGCAGATGAGCTGGAGACTGAAAGGGCACCTACAGTGTTTGGACAATGAGTCTTCCGACATCCTGTGGCTTTCAAGAGTTTAGGAAAGGGACTTCAGGTCAGGTACAGATACCATAAAAGCATCAAAGAAAAGGATTTTCTTTGATGTGCTGCAAAGCAGTTATATGGGCCATTTAAAAGCAGTAATTCATAGAGGTAAAGATTCCCTCTATCTCCATCCCTGTGAAGAAACAGTCTTAGGAAAGGTTTTCCAGTCTTGTGATAGGGAGGAAGAAATCTGAGATTGCTGATGCTACCAAGAATGCAGGAGTCAGAATTTCTGCTGGCTGGGGTCATTCAGCCTGGACAAGATAAGACCTTATTGCAGCCTTTCAGTATAAAAAGGGGGCTTATAAGAAAGATGGAGAGAGACTTTTTACCAGGGCCCATAGTGACAGGACAAGAGGCAACAGTTTTAAACTGAAAGAGGGTAGATTTAGATTGGACATAAGGAAGAAATTCTTTATTGTGAGGGTGGTGAGGCATTGGAACAGGTTACCCAGAGAAGCTGTGGATGTCCCCTCCCTGGAAGTGTTCAAGGCCAGGTTGGACGGGGCTTTGAGCAACCTGGGCTAGTGGAAGGTGTCCCTGCCCATGGCAGGGGGTTGGAACTAGATGATCTTTAAAGGTATCTTTCCAACCCAAACCATTCTTCTCATGACCCTGGACAGGTGCAGTTCAGAGTGCCTGTAGGAGGAATGTACACCATTTTGCCCTAGTTCACATCCCTCTCTCAGGGCTGCCGCAGATTTTCACCATCTGGCTGCAGCCGCTTAGGGACCCGGTGACAGCCGAGCATTGCTGGAGGACGGTGCGTGTTGCCGACACTCGTGCTGTGCGGAGGGTGCAGGGGTCCACACAGTGGTTCCCTGTCAGCTGTGACCTTGTCAAGCAGTTCTGCAATTTTCAGCTTCACAATGCTTAGGGAGCCCAAAGGAACAAGACAGGACTCCAGCACAGTTGATAAGAACAGTATAGCAGGATGCTAAAGACATTACAAAGAAAGCAGACAACATGTATAAAACAGTAGCTTTTCCAAGAAGCCTGAGCTGCTTTCATTACTGTTGAGTGCAACTGGCAGCTAACCTGATAGCTGGGAGACAGTTAACTCCACGGGTATAGACGGTGGGACAGGTATGTGCTCTTATGCACCCAACAGTCCTAGCTGCCCAGGCAAGGCTTGGCTCCCTTCCAGCCCACACACCCCACGGTCCCTGTGGCAGGATACAGCCAGAATGTATGTATACACACTGGGCCAAAGAAATGTTTTCCAGTCCTGGCTTAGTCTCTGTGCCTTCCATCCTGTGAAATGCAAGTGGGATTCACTCATCCAATACCTTCCCCATGCAAAGACAGAACACGTATCCTGCGCACCACTGATGTCCGAGGCAGGTAAGAGGAATCAGAGCCCCAGGGGAGCCCTATCAACTATAGTAACATCCAACAGTGAGCAGCTTTCACATCTAACCCTTATAACTCTGCCTTTAGATGAGATGAATCCCACCTTGAGCAAGTACCATGCTCAAATGATGCATTATAAAAGGAGAGAAGTAGTAATAAAAGCCTGTAAAGAGAATAACTCCATTTAGCCTATTATTATGGCTTGAAAGACTCTCACATTTTGCTTCTGAAATTGCTGCAATATCATTACTTTCAAAAAAACCCAAAAAAGAGTCTAACACTCTCTAAATGATACTGTGTACTAAAGGGTGCTACCAGCTAGGTCTCCAAAATACCGTGGGGAGCAGAAGCCCTGCCATCTGAGGCCACTGCAGAATGCTCCACCGACCGAGGACCCAGGAGAACCCCTGGATAAGAGTGACCGAGGGGACTGTCAGCTTGAGGGAGCTCCACGCTACCACACGGTGACACAGAAAAACACTCCACCTCCCTGTGTAAATAAATAATAAAAGTATGTGGAAACAATAGATCCTGCAAACTCTTGCCCCTTCTCTGCTGTCCTGGCAGGAGGCAGCGCTGACAGGTTTGCACTGCCTGGCTTCACTGGCAGTTGTGTTTATCTAGCAACAGTTCAGCAGGTAGCTGTTTCAGAGGAGCAGGAACTAAATGCTCTGGTCACTTGAACAGGCTTGTAACCCTCTGGCTGGCATTTACTTCAACGAAGTGCAAGTGCTTGGCATTTTAACCCTTGAATCACAATTTAGACTCAAAACCCATTTATTTAACACAAAATGCTGTTGTATGTCCTTGTGGGACTTGATCTAATGCATTTGTGTTGATTATATCTGTTATTACTCTACTCCGATGCATTTTTCTTATTTTTCAACACATTTTTCTTATTTTTAAATCTTGTTGATCCTTCTTGATTACCTAGCTTGATAGACAAATGAGACAAATAGGAAGAGTCCTTACCCTAGCAGGTTACAGTGGAAGGGCCTCACTGACCCCTTTGCTCGGTGCCTATAGCTTGTCATACAGTAAGAGTCATTACTGGCATTAAAGGGACAATTAGTGGAGTAAAGTGGCCTTCAGCCTGAACAAGGAGCTGTACCATGTTGCTGAGTTAAGACAAAGGTAACAGGAGGAGCCAGTGAGCCTAGGGAGCTCATACTGACATTTCACTTAAAACTATCCTCTGTGATCTTACATGAATCCTACACTCAGCTTTTCAGAAGTCCTAATTCTTCACAAAGCTAGGAATTAGTTAAGCCCTTCTGAAAATCAGTTCTGCATGATTTTTGGCAGCCCTCAAACCCAGATGACACAGTTGCTTGCCTATCTATCTGCTGCCCTGACTAGAGATACCTTCCAGTACAACAGACAGCAGGTATTGGCACTGTCTCTCCCCAAATTTGCCCCATTCTCACTTCATGAAGAATCTCTGCAGTATGAACCAGAGGCCTGAACATGTTTACAAAGAATTTGGGCAGTTTTTTTGGCAGGGTCACAATGGAGAAGGTTTTCTTGATGAAATAAATTGCTCTGTCCTGCTAAAAATCCTGACAAGTGTTATATGGTTTAGTTTTAGGTAGTCCTGTGAGGAGCAGGGAGTTGGCCTCAATGATCCTTATGGGTCCCTTCCAACTTGAGGTATTCTATGATTCTAAAAACACCAATGTTGTGTGCAACTCAGAGTGATCAATGTAATCATCCTAACACAGCCCTGATGTAGGACAAGTAAAAAAAAAAAAAAAATCCTACTGAGAAATGTATTCTAGCAGTTTTAGTTTTACCTCAACTGCCTAGCATAGATGTAAACAGTTTATATCAGTGTTCTTGTATGGGTTTGCAACTGCCAGCCAAATCTGTGAAAGTATCAAGCATATTTAGACAAGGAAATCCTTATCAGTCCTGGCTGGGGGAAAATAAGGCAAAAAGCCCCCAGAGCTAACACATGCCTCTGTGACCAAGGCCACAACTCTAAGTGAGGTATGCTTCCAAAGCAAAGCAGCAGCCCCCAAAAAACCCCAGCAGCTTATACTTTCATTGCCTCTACAACAAAGTCTACTTTGTGCCATGAAGTATCTTACAAGCTGTCGTTTTCTCACCTTGCTGTACCGTATTATTCTTTGCACACCCACGTCAGTTTGGCCCAAAAGGCAAACTGGGCAATGATCAGCAAGGAGATCATGTGAGTAGGTTTGATACAATCTGAGTCAATATTCTGGTTTTCAGGGAGTTTAAAACCCTGAGAGGGAGAGCTCCAGATTTCAATCAGGAGAACTTATTCCTCAGAACTGCTATATCTGGTTGAAAAGGGGCAGCGTGTCAACAGAAATATTGTGGGAAAACAAGATCAGGGAGGGCTTCATATTCTCTAAATGCTTTTTTATTAATTTAAGTTTCTGGATGGGGTGGCAGGATGTTCTTTAAAAAAAAAAAAAAGCAGTTTCCTTTCAAGAAACACCTTCCCTAGCACTGCCACTCAGAGGGATTGCTGTGCAGACCAAACTATCATGGACTTAATTCAGCTGAATTTTAAGGAATGATTCTTTCTTCATGAAGACTCCATGACAATCAACACAAGGGCTAAACAAAGCCTATCCACTTTAGTCCAGTTGTAGCCCAGGCTGAACCGAGTCAGACCGAGGTGAACACAAGGGCATACCGTCCCATAAAAACAATGTCTGCTTCTCATTTGTAGGTAGTAAATAAGATCTATTTTACCTTTCAGCAAAGCTATCAAGTTTTCCCAAGTCATCTGACAGACCAACAAGAGCATCCAGTGTCCCCACCTGTGCAAAAGATGAGAAGTAGGTGAAAGATGTACAATTCTGTCTAAGGCTTCTGTTGGCAGAGTCTTAGGGACATTGACTTGTGTTTAGCACTTGTGTATTCAACAGTTTGGCAGAACTTTATTTACTTGGTGGAAAATAGTAGCAGTTCCTTTACCAAAGACCTTGGGCATAAAAAGTCTTTTCCAATAAAGGAAAAAAGTATGTGTAGTCTCAAGATTACATGTCAGTGTCTTCCTTCCTGTTTTTATTCTTGTATCATCAAATTTCATAGACTAGTCTTTAACCTGATAAACTAGTGACTAGACATGCACACAATATACATATAAACAAATCGGATGTACTGAGAGAACCAAGGGAAGTAGCACTTATTCAAAAGGGGGTCTCTGCATTCTTTGCCATTACCAAAGACTAAGCCTCTCACAAAGCCATTTCCTCCAAAACCAACATCTGCTTTTTGTATGACTGTCACAGTCATAATCCCATGTTTATGGTATTGCAATATATTGCCTAACCTTTTCTTGTAAGGTTGTCAGCTCAGCTTTATGAAGGGTCAAGCTGAAGGAGAAGAAACAAATTTTACATAGAACAATTAGCAGAATATTAATGGACTGGTTGCATCTTCAGATACTGCAAATGGTTTATTTCCTTTAACTTAGCAGACTCACACCAACACCGGCTGGGTAAGGCCCATAGATGGTAAAAATCATACCAATCTCAGGTTCACATGCAAAAAGCAACATTCCCAGTCTGAAACATTCATGCAATGATTCAGTAGGTTATTACTCCAGAACAGGCCACACTCCCCTTTTACTTGCATCCTTATGTAACTGGAATAGCTCAAGTTGTAACTGTTAACAATCTTTTTGGATTAAAGTCAGATCCTGGATGCACTAAGTGTAACTTCCTTAAGTGATGGGTGATGGCAACTCCCCAAGGAACCCAGTTCTACATCTGTGGTAGCTCCATTGACTTTAATGCAGTCTATTTGGATTTTTCATAGCCACAAGTGAAATAAAAATAAGGTGCAGATCTTATAAAATAAGGATTAAATAATGCAAAGATATTTAAAAAATCATGGATTAATACTCTTCCCATTTACATGATGATATGAAGCTGGATAATATAGCTGAATATACACACACATCCATATCCCAAGGAGTAATGTACATTAGAGCACTGTTTTCTCTCTCAGCAGTCTTACTGGCATGGTTCTAGATACTTAGCTACTGCCTTTGCATCAGCAATCCAAGATGTACAGTGTTGTATGACTTCCATGAGTGGGAGCAAATAGTACATTGAATGCAACAGATTATTTAACTTATCTCACTCATCTTCGCTCCTTATACATATATCCTTCCAATGTGAAGGTCAGCTTCAAGCACAATGCCTTCTTTTCTCTTTGATCAATTTTCAGTTGGCTGAACACAACTCATCCCCCAGCTGCAACCTTCTGCTACTTTCTGCATATAATCCCAAAAGATAAATCCCACATTTATCCCAAAAGTCTTTAGCACTAGTTAATGCTGCTGTATCACCCATACACAAACCCCTTCTTCATTTACCTTTAAGTCTGGAATATGGAATTTGCTGTTGCTGGACAGGTTGGATTTGCACGTCACCGTGTTCATTCTCTCCCATGCCTGCAGATTTGTTTTATCTCCCGGAGCAGAAATTAGCCAGAACTCCGACATGATCTAATATTTTCCCTTCGCTCCTGGTCACTGTAAAAACACAAAGCAGGTAAGTGGCTCAATGAGCGCAGCACAAAATGTGCTCTTCCCTAAGAACACCGAGTTAGAACCGATCACCAGGTTTTTTTCAGAAACACCAGGAGAGTGAGTCAGTCCTGTGTCTCAGACTGAAGTGGAACATGACCTTCTCCCGAATGACACAGAAAGAGTGCGGCCGTTCCTCCTCTCTCAGGGTCGTTCCATCCAGTTTCTGAATGAAAAAACGAAGCTTCCTCCTCCCCTTCTCCCTCCCAGCCTGTTCCGTTCGCCTTGCACTGTACATCCAGTCCCCGTTGGGGAGTATGGGGACTTCACCAAACCAGCCAAACGTAATTAAGGATTTCTGTTTAATAAATACCATCTCTCAAATTTTGGGACACTTGCAGGCAAAAGGGAAAGCAAGATGTAAAAAGACCTCTGCGGAACGCATAGGCTGCAAAAGATGCCACTGGCAAGATGGAATATTGCTTTCCCCTGTGGTTTTCTTCCCGGGCTGGATTGGCAGGAGCTGGAGGAGGGCGAGGCGCGGTGCACGGAGACGGTACCAGAACAACAGCGATACAACCGCCGCGAGGATCCACGCGGGACAACCGCGCTGGCGCCGGCCGAGCCGGGCAGGGCAGGGGGCGGCAGTAGCAGCCACCCAGAACTCCCCCATTCCTCTCCGCAGCCCCCCCGGAGCCCCTCCGCCTTTGCCCCCAGGCACGTGCGACGGGGAAGATTTGACCCTCGCCCCTCCCGCACCCCGCGGCGCCCGGCGCTGCCCGCCCCGGCCCCTCCTCCGCCCCTAGCGGCGCCGAGCGGGGCGCGGGTCGGCCGCTGCCCCCTACTCGCTACGCGCCGGGATGCTGCCAGCGCGGCGGCCCTGCCCGCTCCCTGCCCGCTGCCTCCCTCACCTGCGCGAGCTGCCTGTCGCTGCCCGCCCGGCGGCGGCGGCTCCCAGCGGGGCGGCGCGGACATGCTCGGTGAGGCGGCCGGGGCGGGCCGGGGCGGGGCGGCCGCTGCAGCCCCGGCGAAGAGGCGCGGGGGGAGCGGGGCCGCGGGTCCCTCCCGGCGTAGGGGGGGGGGCGGGGGGGCTGTGCCGCCTGGTGGCATCGCCCCGTCCCTAACGCCGGAGCAGCTCTGACTTGCGGCTTTTCATCCTGTTGCCGTCTTGTAAACTAGCAAAAGTAACGCAGAGGACATTTGTTTTTATTAAACAGCCACTGCCTCTAGCAAGTGTGGAAGTTTTGGGCTCTTTAAAGAAACTTTTAGGAAACTCTTGTTTCTGGGACTTCCCTGGGTGCTGGATTTAACAAATACGGTGCGGTGCAGGAGTCTGCAAGGGAGCGATGCCTCCTCCCCTGGCCATGCGGCTTCCTTGGTAGAATATAGCTGGGGCTTTTAGTCCTTACTAAGTCTTGAGTTGGATCAGGCTGCCTTAAGCCTGGCTATAAGATATCGGCAGTGGGGAGTAATGTTCCCCAGAGGCTTCTGAACCAGACAAGCTCTGAAGGAAACAGGGGTCTAAGCACATGTCTTTGAGTGGCATCTCTGCACGCAGGAATTTAACCCCCCCCAGAGTACATGGTGCATCCAGTTCTGCTTTTCCAATTGAGTGGTCTAATCACTGTGCTGTCATACAGCACTTGGGCAATCTCTCCAATTACTGGTGTTTTATTTTCTTCAAAAGGCAGTGCATTTTTGCTCATGTTTCTATGTATCAAATGTAAATGAAGCCCAGCATGAAATTAAACAGAAGGATGCTCTTGGTTTTCCACATGATCTGTCCTAAATTGAGAGGGTTTGAGATGCTGGGGCCAGGCAGGGCTGGTCATGCACAGAAGCAGAGCAGAGCTCTTGACACTTCCAAGAACCTTAAACGAAGACCCCTAATGGGTTTAAATATTTCCAGCACTAGGTAGAAGCAGCTGATGGAAGACGCCCTGAATCATAGTCTTGGACTTGGACTGTTCCATCTAAATCATGCTTTAGGTAGGGAATGTGCAGGTCAAGGTCTTAGACTCTAATATAGACTCTTTAGATCAGCCAAGGTTTCATCTTCCTTTGCTTCTCTTTAACATTTTTAGTGATATATAAAAAAGCAATACATGTGTGGAGGAGGAGAGTCTCTTCTGAAAGCTATCCAGAAAAAGACAGAGAAGATTTGTAGCTGAAATAACCACTCTACGAGGCTTTTTTGCTTGCCCTTTTTTTTTTTTTTTTGTCTATTCTTTTTCCTTTCTGGGCTAATTAAACATTCAGTGCTCATAACTCTGAGTATTCTAGCTCTTTTCAATCATTGTGTCCCCTAGGGCACAACAAAGGACTTTCCAGAAGTTATGCCAAAAACCTAACATTGATGTGTGTGATGACATTCATAGAAATAATGGTTATTTTCTAATCTTGCAATTTTTGTTTCTTTAGATTATATGTTTTAATAATGAAAACAGGATTGGCTGATGCTCAAGTATGTACATCATATATTTCTACCCACAGACTAAAAGGTATAGTAACCCTCATCACCTAGATAAAGCAGTTCTTTCCCATCTCAAACCAAGTACAGTTTTCACTGGATCCTTGCTGCAGTCTCAAGCCATGGAAATGCTTACTATGATTAATTTTAGAAATGTTACATTCTCATAAGCTTCATGAATTTAGAATTCTGTCAGTTGATGAGAAATGTTAGTTGCTGCAGTGGCGCTAGCTGTTGGGGATGCTTCTGTATGCATGGATATTATAGTGAATAAGGTAAAATTCAAGCTGGAGGGTTGTCGGACTTCTAGATTCTACAATATATGCTGTTTCTTTCCTAAATGTTTTTACTGCAGCAATGTCACTTTTCTTATTTTTTCATATGGAACCATTTGCTTTGGTTGCTATTATTAAAGTGGAAAATATTATGCTACTTAATGTATTGTTTTACTAGAAAATTATCAAGGAAACATGATGTTAATGCCTAAGCAATGTCCTACTGAATGTTTTCTATTATCACATTTTCTGGTTTTACTCTGACTTTTTAATCTTTTTTCCCCAGTTATACTTTTTTTTTTTAGGCTGGATGAAGCAGCAGTGAAGGTGGTGGAGGGAAGGAGCATGCAGCACCACATGCCATGGGATATGGAGAGTGGGCTGCACACTCTGGTGGTAACGCAGCTATGACAGCTCATGTCTCCCCTGTCATTTCCCTGGCTGGTGCTGCGTGTGGTGCCATCTGATCTCAAAGCTAATTCCCTCATGATCATCACGTGTCTTTCTGTTCCCTTTGATCCATCAAGGCAATGAACCTTTCCGTGACTTTGTCTCTCTCTCTGTTTATGAGCACTTCTTCAGATGTCCCACTAAGGAGCAAAACTCTGTCTCCAAACAGTCATTAAAAGTACTGAAATATCCTACTTGAAGTATCTCCCAAGGCAAATTTGTCTAGCAGATAACCAAAATTAATTACCTAGACAATTGACATTGATATTAGTGGGAAAGCTTATGTTTTAAGCTTGCAAAATAGCAGCCATAGAGCTGTAGTTCTCTATAAAACAGTTTATAAATCTATTACGCACATTATCTGTTTAGTCTTCTAGTAATGTGGGGGGGGGGGGGGGGGTTTCCCTCTGCTTAGAAAGAGTCTTTTAAATCCTATCCCCTAGTCCTGTGTGATTTATTATTATGGTAGCATTTTATTTAAAATTATAGTCTAAAATATTTCAGTGAAAGAACTCCTAAATAACTTGATAATGGATAATAAAATATTTAAATAAAAATATTTTTCTGTGTACTTTTAAGATTAGTGCACAAACTACATCTTGATCATAATTCCTTAGCTGTTTATCTATTTCTTAATTATCTTAAAGAATACTGGAATATTGGTTATTCACTCTCTCTGTACTGTGAAGTGCAGCAGAACCTTTCTGATGAATTGCTTTTATACACTGAATGTGAAATGCTGTTTCAGTGTGAATGTACCTGACAGCTCGTACTTAACACAATTATATGTATGTACGTACTGAAGGGGCACTGTCTAATTGTCCTTAAAATCAGTAAAGGTAACATATTTTTTCAGAACACTGCACCACCGTGTCTGTCACCAGGTAATGCACACAGCAAATTCTGACACTAGAAAAAGAAAGAAAAAGCAAGCAAAATGATTTGCTCTTGGTTGAAAGCATCCTATATCACACCTATTTGCAGTGAGTACACCTACCTGCTCATCTAGATTTGTTTGAATGGAAAATCTAAAATATATCATTACTACATGCAACAAAGATTCGTTATATGCAGGAAGCAAGATGCTTTGTCAAAGCTTCTCCTGCATCATTCAGATCGTGACTTTTTTTAACTCTATAGTAAGTGTAACAGGCAGATTTGTCTGCTCTTAAATTATCTGGATTTAAATTTTAATAGTCCACATTCTAGTTGATCTTTCCGCTTTTGATTTTCTAAGAAGTCTTAAAAGTATCACTGACCAGGCTTGGATTTATCAACTTTGCCTGAAAACTAAACGTGACTGAAAAGAACAAAAAATTGATCTCAAGCAGTTTGAAATACAACACTGTTTCCTGCTGTGCAGCTAGAACCTCTGAGTTCTACCCCTCTTCGTTTGCACTGTAGCCAGTTAAACGCTTCTAGAGAATGGATGAGAGGGTCAGGAATCCTTGGGCAGTCTCACCTAAAGTAAGTCACATAATTCTCCAGTCTGTAAGACTCTCCAGTGTTTCACACCTCTAGGAATTCTCTGTAGGTTCCCTGCCTAATGCCTTTTGAGGTGCATTCTGGAGCATCCTGTTGGGCCTTCAGCTACTGTTCCATGATGACACTGGTCTTCTGCATATCTTACATCACACCAACCAACCCCATGCAGACGTCTGGGATTCCTCAGGGCATCCCGAATAGCACAAGACCTCTATGTGTGGACAAGTGAACTCAACTTTAAATGTCTATTAATAGCTAGTGGTTGTCTAAGTAATTAAACAGTGGAACCTAGAAATGATTGCTCTCTCTCCGAAGGCGGCACCTAGTGGCTACTGCGCTACATTGCTCCTCAGGCTTCGTGAACTGCATTTCCTAGGGATGAGATTCAGCTGCCCGAGTTTCTAGTGCCACTTGAGATGTCTTTGCACATCCTGCCTGGCCTCCAGCTCACGCTGCAGGTCTTGTGTCAGCCCCATCTAGGTGTCCTGGATTCTGTTTGGCATCTCAAATGCCACTAGACAACCTACATTTAAGCAAGTGAAGCCTTAGCTCTCTGAAATGAGAGCTTTGACATCCAGTACCTGCACAGGCACCTATATTTAGGTGTGTTGATCTCCTGTGAATCTCAGCTATAATACCCACTAATACAAACTAGAATACAGTCCTTTCTAGTCACGGTATTGGTATCATCACCGTCGAGATACATCATCCAGGGAATACTATACGTAAGACTTAATCTGCAACAGCTTCCGTTAGCATCTTTACCAGAGGTATGCATTGTTGTGGTAAGAATTTAATCGTGATTTTCATTGTTTCTTGAAGATGTATCTAGATTGGATATACATTATTTCAGTCCTTGTTGCTACTCTTGTAAGATAGAATAGGAATGGTCAGAATTTTGCATGTCTGTTGTTTCTTAAAGAGTGATGCTACAAAGCAATAAAAATGGGTCTTTTCACATTTGCTGGCAAGGTTCTGATCAACCAAATCCTGGACTCGTTGTTTTCCATAAATAACGGACATGGTTTGCTGGAGCGCGAGAAGATTAACCTCCTCCACCAAGCCTGCAAAGGCAAGTGCTGCCTTCGTGCTGTAACCTTAACGCCGCCCGGAGCAGCACCGCAGCCTGCCCCGGGCCAGGCCCCGGCCCCCCGCGGGGTGCTGGGCCGGGGGTCCCGCCGGCCGAGCGGGGGCCCGCGGGCAGTGCGCGCACACGGCCGCCCCTCGCTGCCGGCCCGGGATGTCGACGCCCGGCAGCGTCCCGCGCAGACACGAACGCCTGGGGACACCGGTGGCAGCTGAGGCGTGTCGCTATGAGCGGCGCGCTGCCACAGCTCGCTCTCCCATGGATTTGCCATGAGCGGAGGCCGCCAGAGCCGCCACCCCCCACGCTGCCCCCGCGTTGAGCGCGGCCTGGCGGGCCAGGCCCGGCCCGGCCCGGCCCCGCCGCCGGGTGCAGGGCAGCGGCCCGGAAGCGGGCCGCCTTCCGCTTCCCCTCTGCCCGGGAAGAGGCGGGCAGGGCCGCGGCCATGCAGGTTTCCAGCCTCAACGAGGTGAAGATCTACAGCCTGAGCGCCGGCAGGAGCCTCCCGGAGGTGAGGGGGCGGCGCGGGGAGGGCCGCCGCGACGGGACGAGGGGACGCGCCGCCGCCGGGCCCCGGCTCCTGCCGCAGGAGGAGCCAGACGCGTGTTGTGCGCCTCGGCCTGAGCCCCGGCCCGGGGCGGGGCGGCACCGGCGCTGCCCCTTCCCCGTGTGCGCGTGTGTGGAGCGTGGGGATCCTTAAGCACAACCAGCCCTGGGTCTTTGTTAAACTAAAACTGCAGTTTGAATGCGGGCGTCTCTGTAGCTGTGTTATTCTACAGGCCTTTAAAAACCACCGCTCTGTAAGTTTTCTTGGTGTGGAATGGTTTAGCTTACCGGTGGAAATCCTAAAATAGGAAAAAATTAACGGCCTGAATGTTTTACACTTCCAGTTGGATAAACTTCAAGCGATTCTCTGGTTCCTTTATGAATAGTGAGCTCAAGACTGATTTATATATTTTCTTACAGTGGCTCTCAGACAGAAAGAAGAGAGCTTTACAGAAGAAAGATGTGGGTGAGTTTTCCCATTACAGGGTCCTCAGTAATACTCAGCTCCACATCTACAACATGCAAGTCCGGCGGGAGACACTTTACTGACTCATACAAGGAAGCTATGCGTAGCTCATATTTTAAAAACTACTAAATTAAAGCTATAAATAGTTTTTTCAACTTCCTGTGTAGCTTTATGTGAACAGAATATTACCAATATTGGTTTAAATTTAAGGCATTTAACATAGGAGTTGTAGATTGTACAGAAACATGATGGATGAATTCCATGTATAGCTTATGATTGATAAAGTCCAACTATAAACTCCTCGGTGGTATTATGCTAATCTTAGAGTTCAGGAACATCATCATTTTAGGCCAGACTTGTTACACAAAATAAAAATGGCTATTTGCATACCATAGGAAGTGTTGTATAAGAAACTCAACCAACAAGAAAATACATAGAGTTGACAGGGGAATGGAATACATTATACAACATCTTAGTTGTGTAAAATGTATGATCACTATTTGCTGCTACATTATATAATTGTTACATAATTACCTCTGAAAAGACATTTATTTTGCATGGCAGTAGCTTGCTTCTCAAGAGTTAACAGACTGTGATAATCTGCATATAACATGTTAATTATACTTAAAAGATCTTTATATTTAAAAGATATTCCCTATATTCAATTAACTCAACATGCTTCCATAAGAAACCATTAGTTTTTTGGACTGATACAATTGTGCTACCTGTATAACTTTTTTTTTTTTTCTTCATAGATATCCGTAGAAGAATTGAACTTATTCAGGACTTTGAAATGCCCACAGTTTGCACAAAGATTAAGGTATCAAGAGATGGACAGTATATTATGGCAGTTGGTGAGTTAACAAAGTGTCTCTCTGTTGCAGAGGCCAAAAGTGCTAGAAAATCTTGATTGCAGAATGGTTTAGTAATTCAGGTAGAGCTGGGAAGAGTTCATTTTTAAATGTAGCTTTGAACAGAGGTTTGGAAGCTTACTCTTAAGATGTGATAGAGTGGCGGTTGTGGTAGTGATATTGTGAAACACCTCTTTTTAGAATACAGATCTTCTTAGAATCACAGAATCATAGAATGATTTGGGTAGGAAAGGGCCTTTGAAGATCATCTAGTCCAACCCCCCTGCCACTAGGGGTTTATAATACAATTAAAAACTAAACTGTTTATAATACAGTTAAAAATTAAGTTCTTAATTATTTTTATCATATGTATGTAAATTTGCTTTAAATTACTTCCGAACATCATTATTTGAGTATTGGTTTTAAAAGATGGAGGACAATGCTACATTTTGTAACTGTCAAAGCAGGATCCAAACATGAGTACTTTAGTAGGCATTAATGGTATAAGGAGACTTGGTCTTTGAGACTTACTGGAAGGTATTGTTAAGTTCTGTATGATGTATCTGGTAATCAGAAGAACCTACACAGAAGGAGGGTGCTTTCAGTCACCAAAGGCAAAAAGCAGGCCATAAGGTTATGTTACTAAGAGACATGTTTTTCCAGTCACAGAGACTTTGGTAAGATCAGAATATTTATAGTTGAAATGCAGTAAAGCCGGTATATGTAAGACATTATATTTTTTAAAAAATGCTTTAATATTATCTTTTTGTTTAATTTTTTATTAAAGATCAAATTTTTCTTTCAGGAACTTACAAGCCAAGGATCCGATGTTTTGATACTTATCAGTTATCCCAGAAATTTGAAAGATGCTTAGATTCTGAAGGTTAGTATAAGGTATGGCTGTTAGTACAAGACATTTTTCATACATAATTCAAGTTGGACTTGAGTAGAAATTTCCCTTCCTGTGCTGGAGGGACAGAATGTACTTTGAAGGAACAGAAGAATCTAGAGTAAAATATCACCTAGTCTTTATCCCTGTATTTTTCACTTTTCCCTCTCCTTCAAAATTTTTTACTCTCTTGGAGTGGTGTGATGAGTGTAGTATTTACCTTGAGCCAGTAAGTGATGGGCTCAGAGAATGAATATGGCTGAAGTCCATGCTCTGTCTGGGGAATGCGACGTGGGTGCAATGGCTGGGTAGTGGCCAGATTTCCCTTCTTTACCTTTCTGTGAAGCAGTAAGGCAGGAGAGTGCACTGTGGTTGCACTACTGTTACTGAAATGAGTTCTTACTGTTTTCTCACTGAAGCCCGAGCTCAGCAGGTGAGTTACAGGGTAAAGTGAATTCCCTGAGAGTGGTTTGTTTGGTTTGATTTTTTGTTTGTTTTCTTGGAAACAAGGTGCTTAGGGATAGATGGTAGCACGGCCAAGACCCTAAGCACACCTTGTTTTCTACTAATTTGGAGGGAGAACAACTATGGTGAGGAAAGCAAGGAGCCATCTAGACAGTGGGAAAGGGAGAATCTGCTGACAGTTAGGCTAGGGGAGGAGATCAGAGCTGCTATGGCAGAGTTTTAGGGCGCACAGATTTGGGCAATGGTGTTTGGATTTTTTGTTTGGTTTGGTTTGTTTTTTGTTAGAAGACTAGGGTGTCAGAAGACTGACTAGGGTACAGGGTTGATGAAAGCCATGAGGGAATGAGCATAGAGTGGTGGAAGCCCTAAATCATTATGGAAGAATGAAACTGGTCTAACTGTGATGTGTGTGAAAGTGATGTGAAAAATTAAAATTTGAGAACTACTGATTTAGGTGAGGAAAAGGAGAGTAGAGCATGGTGGTATTTCTTTACACTGTGCCTCAGGACTACAAGGAGCCACGCAGGGTTAAGAAACAGTGCTACAACATAGTAAGAGGGGAGGTGGTATGGGCAGGGGTTCGGAAGCTATGGCAAGAGTGAGACCCGCTTTAAAAGAGCAGGAGTCATAATAGTAAATGCTTGCTGGTAATTAAGAGCTTAAAGTAACTTTTTTTGAACTGGCATCTTACTAGACTGCAAAAGTAGGTTTAATTTGAAATGTAACAGAGTCACTTCAGGTAACTTTAAATGAGCTACCTCATTTAAATGGAACCAATTTAGCTGAAGCAGCTACTCCCTAATGTTCCCAACCCAGCTCATTTAAAACTAGGCAAAGTTCAATACGTTGCAGTGTTCAGCATGGATAGTAGCTTTCAAATTTGTGATTTTTTTTTTTTTTTTTTTGAGCCTTAAAACTTTTTCTGTGGAAGTGCTGACCCTTTAGAAGGATTGCATGTGCAGATTTGTGCACAGTATGTGTGAACTCATGTAATTTTTTATCATCTTTGACGGATTACCAAAGGTCCATGGACCACACACTCACTGAAAACCATTTGATTAGACCTTCCCCGAGCCAATAAATACATGGTTGAGCATCGTGTTGAGGAACGTGTCAAGTATACAAGAACGATAAAAAGATTACAAGATGCTTCATATGTTTCTAAAGTTTTAGAAAACTACTTACTATTTTGCAAATAAAGTTATATAATTAAAGATTTTATCACAATGCCTGCATTATGCATTGACACCTGTGGGGAATACTTATATGACTAAAGGTTAGCATGAGTGTAAATGTTTTCAGGATTTATGCCAATGCTTGCAAATAAGTTTGCTTTCTTAGTTGACTTAAAATTCTCTTGCTCTCTCCTCTAGTGGTTACGTTTGAGATTTTATCAGATGATTACTCAAAGGTATGTTTAATGTTTTCAATATATAAATGAAAAAATTGTTTAATATGTATATTAAAATGCATTTTCATATATAGTAAAGGCAATCAATCAACACAACTTTCGGAACAGAAAAGTTTTTTTAAAAAAGCAAACAGGATGAACATTTTTGTACCTTCAAAATGTTGTTTTCTTTGTCTCTTTGTATTATAATTTGCCTTACTGTTTTTGAAGTCTTTTGTCTGTAATAGAGGAAAACTTCAAATAACGATTTATCCTACAAACAAAATAATGTAGAAAATTGAATTGGTTATTCTTTCTAGGATAACATTTAGTCACGATCCCTTGTGACAAGGGATACACAGATGCACCATTTTTGAGAGGTGGGATAGATATAGGTAAGTTAATAGCCTGAATTGTCAGCGTGGTTGTAGCCATAATGATTATAAGCATATAAATAAGGCAAAGATTGTGGAGAGAAGTAATGTCTTTTTTTTTTTTTTTTGATGAAGCTGTACCTGGAGGAAATAATTGAGTTCTTAGGACCATCAGCCCTTTTTTCAGGCCCAATACAGTTACTGCTTCTAATTCTGTTTAACACCTGGCTGTTTTCTTCAGCTGCAGCAGTTGGTGTAATAAAAGATGTTACCTCTTCCTGCAAACTTTGCTTTGCTGAATCATTAAGGTGTTACATTCCAAATTAAATATGAAATTTAAGCATAAAATTTTGCTGATTTCAGTAGGACAATCCCCTTTTTTTAAGTGAAGTGTTTATTTTAATACTTTTTTTCTGAGAAGAGACCTTAGCATTTTCAGTACAGATTTGTTTTAATAAATATTTCTGTTTGATCAGGGACATTATTATCTAGCCTTCTAGCTTTAGTCTTTTCAAAATTTTTCCCCTGTGAGATTTCCAAGAATGTGCATGAATTCGAGTAGCAGAAGAAGGCGACTGATACAGTACAGTAACCTCCCACTTGTCTGTCTGTGGGAGAATGTTTCTAGTTGTACAAATCAGTTATTTGGGAGACTAAGGAACACGTTGTGTTTGCAAGTGTGTTTCTGACTGGTTATGAACAGTAAGGCTTCTGTGTGTTTTCAGCTGAAGCTGGTACTATATTTCAGACTGAAGCCCTACTTTCACAACTTAATACAACATTATTTTGGATTTTATTTTCCTAAAACTTACCAAATCATTAGAAAGAAAACTAATTTCAGGAAGCTGTCGTGTTTTGAACATGTTAGAAAGAGGGAACAATATTTGAGAAATTACACTTGAAAAGCTTAGAATCATAAAAATGTTGATTGGAAGGGGACCATCAGATATCATTTAATGCTCGAACAGGACTGTCAAAAACTGCAAGCATGGCAGTTCCACAAATTCACTGAAGAAATCGTTGCAAGGCTGCACTACCTCATCGTAAAGAATTTTTCCTTCCTGTCCAACCTGCCCAGGAAAATCTCAAATTTTCACTGTTGCTACTGCAGAGAGTTTGACTCTTGTCACTTTGGTAACTGCACTTCAGTTGCAAGCTGCTGTCAGGTTGTCCAGTGGGGTGCTCTTTGCCTGGCTAAACAAGATTCTTCCAACCTTTCTTTGTGCATTTTGTGTTCTGCCCCTTGTCTGTCTTGGTAGCCCTCTTGATGCTCTCAACATCCCTCTTGAACTGGGGGGCCCAACACTAGACACACTGCCTCATACTTAAGTAGCGCAGGGAAAATAGCTTCTCACCAGTCTGCTTCTGCTGTCCTCCTAAGGTCGCCTTTTGAGGCTTATTTGCATTTTCACAGTGAGAGCACACTGTTGGCTTTCACTCATATTGGTATCCATAAAACCAGTTACACTTCTTTGCTCTCCTAAGTTTTAGACTTAAAAGTTCTAGACTTGGACTAAGTATCAGATTTAAGAGTGAGTGATACCTTTTTTTTTTCTACAGCCTTTTACAAAAAGACGTGTATTTCTGCTTAGTAGTTTTGCCACACACCGGTGGCTATGCTTTTGCTACCCTGAGGTTGTAGTTTTCTGATAGTGACCAAAATTAATTTTGTATGAGGGAAAGACAAACATGATTTACACCGAGTTGTATCCACTGCTAATAAAAGAGGACACAAATACCTTCAAGTTCAATACTGTAGAAATTTATCCTAATATAGCAAACTTTTTGGCAATCATTAGCAGAATATTGGCTGCTTTTGGCATCTATAAAACTTTCTTAAATCTTTTTGGAAGTAGAGTGGGTGAGAAGAAAATTCACTTTTCTCATAGAAAGCAAACTTCATCATCTCTCTTCCTGGTAAAAGGTTTTTGATGGCTAACTGGTAGTGAACTAAGAGAGTGTGATATTGATATTTTAAAATTAAATACAGTTTAATTTTCTGTTCTTCTCATAGTTTATTTAGCTTCTGTACTGCATGAAGATGCAGACATTTCTTCTTTTGCAATGATGATAGAGAAAAGACTTGATCTGGGCATTGTTTCAAACAGATAAGTAAAGAGCTTTGCTTGTTGTAAACCTCCAGTTAAAAGCATGAAGGCATTAGGCACACAAAGGATTGATTGGGATGTATATGAAAAACATCATTGTATAACATCAACTGTGCAGCTGCATCTGTAATCTTGTATGAAATTGTAGTTACGCTTCTGAAAGATGATACTCTGCTTGGTCTTGGACCAGGACAAGCGAATCCATGAATAAAACCTGAAATGTTAGGGTTTCTGATATCAGAAAAAGTGTAAGTAAGGGGGGGACTTAATGGTAAATAGGCAGGAAGTACTAGCCCAAGTCAGTACTTTCTCCGTCTCATAAGGAAGAATGTACAGACACATAAATACAGACGACAGATTCAAAATAATTTGTACCTCGTCATTCCTAAGCCTCTCATCCTTATTTGCAATGCTAACAATGTAGTCCAGCAGTAGGAAATTTAAAATCTTCATTATCACTACTTTTAGAAGATCATGGACTATACGTATTCTAAACTAAACTACCACTTTTCTAATCTAAGCTAAATAGGGATGAGGCTCAGAGTCGAGAGTTAGCCTGTGATTATCCATACAATATAATTGTTTGCATGCATTGTTGCATGAGTTTGGGCCAGGCCAACTCTTCCTCCATCACACAGTGCCTGGGCATGTTTTGAGGTACAGCATGAGTGTAACGAATGGTGTGGATGATACTGTCTCTGTTTGGAGTGGGAAGAATTCCTTCATATGGTTATGAGCTGTGCCATGTTAACTTGCCATCAGGACTAGAGGGGCAGGTTCTGGCCTATATTATTTACTAGTATAGATTTAGCCTTCTAGTAATGCCTCCCTGTGGGCTCTTCCAGGTCTGAGATGTTTGTCTAAGTTTCATAAAAAAAGCAATATGCTTATTAAATTGGCAAACAATAAAAAAATGCACAAAGGTCGTTGGTGTCATTTATTGGAATGCTGCCATGCATCAGGATGTACAGCTCATGTGCTTGGTACCTATGAGCGTACTGGTGTTTGCGTGGCATTGTACCTGGAAGAAATTATTAACTCTGGCGTCTGAAAGAAGTACAGATGTTAATTTTGGTGCAGCACAACGATGATTATACTGCTTCTGGTTGCAGAGTCACTTTCAGGATGTCACGCATACTCTTGTGAATATTTAATGTTTATTAATAAAGCTCTTTGGCTAGTGAGAGTGATGAAGCACTAGTTGATTCTATAATTTTCATAGAAATGGTTTAAATGAGTTGTGATAAACCTGTGAGCTTGAAAAAAGTCACTGAAGTTTGTGCTGTAAGACAAGTTGAGGACACTGTAGTCTGCTTCTGTATATTTCAGTGCTTTCTATTTTATTTTCAGATTGTCTTCTTGCAGTGTGGCAGGTTTGTGGAGTTTCATTCACAACACGGCCATTACTACAGGACAAGAATCCCAAAATTTGGTAGAGATTTCTCTTATCACTATCCATCGTGTGACCTGTATTTTGTAGGAGCAAGGTATTAATTAAGCAGATTATTTTGTTTCACTTTTGTTAGCAATGTTTTCCAAGAATAAAATGAACTTTAAAATACCAGAAAAGTTAAAAATTGGAAGAAGTGGCAATTCCTTCCAAATTAATAATGTTTGTGAAGAATGGAAAATGTGGGAAGACTGATACTAATTCAGTTTCCTGTACTGTACCAGGTACATCATGTATTTGCAAATTTGTTATAAAAATTGTAATTCAGTGTCCTGTTTTAAAAAGTGATTAGCATCTAAGTAAGGAAAATTAAGTAACTTTCTATCCTGGGTGCTGTTTTGTTCCTGTTAAAGTGTGAGTGAAATCATAAAATAATTAATTGAGTTTGTGAGAAGACATAGTAAAAATAAAATCTTTAGGGTTTCAAACAAAATAAGTAGCAATTCAAGATGTAACATAAATCATAGGAAATTAAAACAACTTAAGGAATTAATACATCTTTTCCCTGTAAAAAAGAATAATTGGTAGGATATTGCAGTGTAATAAATATCTTTGGTGAACATGCACGTTTTTCTCTGTATTTTTAACACCAAGGAATAGATTTGTCTTATGTTTTAGCTTGTGAAGTCTGAAAATTGTGTATTTGGTAAAATTTGGCTGTCAGCAAAAATTTCTATGACTCCTCCTAACTTACAACAGTATTTTTCTGTATTCATAAGAAAAAGAAGTAATTTTGGATTTTTCCTTTGTAGTTCTGAAGTGTACAGGCTAAATCTGGAACAAGGAAGGTTTCTGAACTCCCTGCAAACTGATGCTTCGTAAGTAATCTGTAATGCGTGATGTCTGTCTGTCTGTCTTCCAGCAGGTGGAAGCAAACTACTAGCATGCTCACCATAAGTACTGTATCTGAATACAGCCCAAACGCACTGTAGAATTCAAAAGGAACATATGCCGAGCCTGGGCCTCATTTTATTTTATGTTCTGTAATTCTTTGTTCTAGTTTTTATGTTTTAATTGAGTTTTCTTTTGTGGATGTTTTAAAATTGCTTAATATAGACTTGTAATAAGTATTATATAACTTGATCTTAAGAGCGTTTCATTAAAACTTTGCCATTATTGCTCAATTTAGCCATCATATAGAGATCTACCCACAGGGTATGTACTTTCCCAGACATGTCTTTGTCCTTCTGCTCTTGGAGTAGCCCAAAGAGAATTTTTATATCTCCAGCATGTGTCTGATTCTTTTGAAAACCCTACCAGAGCAGGAGCTGGGCTTCTTTCATGCGGGGAGAGGCAGATGAGAAGAACAGACTTGACTAGATAAAGTGGCCACTTGGTGGGCGACAGCTGGTGCTCAGTGGGTAGTATAGCTTAATGGACGAAGCAGTATTTGGGAAAGCACAATACAGAAACTGAGCAGCAGGAAAAAAAAAAAAAACGGGAATCCTGGAGCGGGAGAGCTAAGGGTGCAGTATAAAATCTGAATTAGAGAGATGAGAGTTGAAATTGTGAGGAGGTTGTGAGGTGGGGGAGTTGGATGAGTTATAGAATTAGAGATGGAGGGCTTTGAATGGAAGAAGTTGGAAAGTGTCAGGATGAGTGGTGTAAAGAGGAGTATTTGTACTTTGGAAGAACTGTTGTAGAAATACAAGGCTCTTGGGTGCTCTGTTGAGAAATAGGGCACTTGGGTGAGGGAAAGAAAGACAGGCCATTCATCATAATATGTTGGACGTGATCAGGAAGACCTTTTGACATAATTGAGTTGTTTAAGAATATAGTGGAGCAGAGCGATACAGCAAGGCTTGGTGGTAGGTTGTGGTATGGGCAGAGAAACACAATCATTCAGGTTGGATTGAACCTCAGAGCTCAGCCTCCTGCTGAAGGCATGGTCACACTGAATTCAGATAAATTTTCCCAGGGGGTCTTGAAGACTCCAGGGATGGAAATTCCACAGCCTCTGTGGGCAAACCTGTTCCAGTGCTTAATTATCTGCATAGTGTAAAAATATTATCCTTGCACCCAGTTGGAACCTTACCTGTTTCAAGTGATCAGCACTGTCTTTGATGGCTCCAAACTCTTGGTAAGCTCCTCTTAAGTACAGGAAGCTGCTATTAAGTGGTCATCTGTCCCTCTCTCCAGCTTTTGCTTTTCCAGGCTGAGCAATAGTGTACATGATTACAGAAATTTTTTAGTTGTTCATGTGTTAAATTATTCTGAGGTCATTAAACTTGCTCCTTTTTCTGTTTTAGAGAGAGTAATGTCTGTGACATAAATCCTGTACACTTCCTGTTTGCTATGGGGACGGCTGAGGTAAATGTTTGCATTCCTTTTATAAAAAGGGCAGTAGCGTTTGTTTCTTTTTTATATTAGTTTGCATGAGGATAAGAAGAAGTCCTGACAGGAAGCTAGTTAATTAATTTGATCTCATTTGCTGTGTTAAGTACAGATCTGTTAAACAAGATGACTTTTTAGAGCATAGTGCAGATACAATTTCTGAGCTACCTTGGTTGTTGAGATCCTCGAGATTTGCAGATGGGAGAGAAAATAATGTTATCTTGTTTTACATTATAGCCATCTGCAGAAATTCGCTAGCATGTGTGCCCTATTAATCTTCAGAATTTAGAGTTAATGATTTTGATTCAGATCACATTTTTAAAAAACATAAATGAAATGTGTGCAGCTTGTGTGCCGTTATTAGAACAACTCATGTCAACCTAGAAAATTTGATTAATTATTCATAGATTAAATAGTTCATAATTTTATCTAAACATTTTCAGAATACCATACATCTGTTGCATAATCTTGAAACACATTTTCTAAACTGTTTAGGGTAAAGTGGAATGCTGGGATCCTAGAACTAGAAATCGAGTTGGGCTGTTGGACTGTGCTTTAAGCAGTGTGACAGCAGACACGGAGTGAGTAAAGGCTACCTTTTCAAAGTTTGTTTTTTCAGAAGTTTTGCTTTTAGAAATAAATCCCACTTTGCATTAAAATGACCTGCCCATGGTCTTCTCATTGCTGGTGTGAATAAAGGGTTTTCTGTAGTTATAAAGGAGTCTCTTAGTTATTGATCTGAGTAGTAGTGGCCAATTTTCTATACAACCACAAGTTGTGAATGTAAACAATGCAGCTTTTTGAAATAGTATTTCTGAGTGATATCTGTAAATTAATTTACATTCATTATCTTAGCTATTTTTAACATTTTAAAAATTATTGGTGGCCTTTATTGAAAGAATGTCTAACTGTAAGCATTGTGCTTTGCAGGATAGATGGTTTACCATCCATTTCAGCACTGAAATTTGATGGAGCTTTGAATATGGCTGTTGGAACATCTACTGGGCAGGTAAACTTAACTTCATCTACAACAGTTCTTAGGAGAGCCTGTTCTTGCAGTTGCCAGTCCAAGTCTATCATACATTGAGTGCACTTACTGTAATGTAAATATATATTAATACAGGTATTTATAAGAGCATAAATTGCATGTATAGCGTAGTAATTGTCATTCTTAAACTGCAAATTAATTTTGTCATATCGTCTTGCTCTTTGAAATACTGTAGGGACCACTTAAAATCATCACAAACTACATGCTATATAACTTCAAATCTGCAGTTTTCTTATGATGTAAGAGTCAAGTATGTGGGGAAGTTGCTGCTTTTTGAGACTGTCAGTGCTATCTCAGTGCAACATATATGCTCTTCCTTATCTTGGTGGTGGCTAAAGAAGCAGAAGTGATTGTCTTTCAACTACTGTTTTTACTATCTTGTCTTTCTATAAGGGATCATTTCAATTCATTTAGTCATCATTGCTATCGTATTTGTAAAGTGGAGCATGGGAATTTTTTGCCATCTTCATCAGTTTTTTCATGTGTTTAGAAAACTAGCTTGTTCAAGAGCAGATACGTATGTAAGAGCTGTGTTTGTGATAGTATACATGTCAGGCAAGTTTTATTGGAGATTGTATTTTTTTATTAAACAAACTGATAATATTTTGTCCCCCAAATTATTAGTATTCACGCTTTGGGTGTGAAAGATTTAAGGCCTTTCTGCAGTTCCATAGGAAACTTTGGAGATAAAAATGCAGGATTTTGGAAGACAAGGCCTGTACTCTCTACTTTCCTTAATACAGAAAATTACATTCCATGGTGTTTCACTGAGTGAAAGGGATACTCAATGAATGTGGAAGGATCTGAAATTTTAAATATTTTAAGAACAGCCCAAGAATTTGAACATGAAATAATAGTAATTAAGAAATACTAAGAGCCTTGAAAATGGTTTATTTTTTCAGTAGAAATTAAAAAGACTTCAGAAAGATGGTGAGCTCTTAAATTTGTTCTTAATTTTTCTAGACCGAAGCATTCTGAGGTTAAAATATATTGCCAGAATAAACTGGGCTCACTTAATAAGCTGTTTTCAGAATTTAAAATGATTTCTTTTACATAAATCCTGTCTGTGTATTTAAGTAAAAAAATCTCAAGTTTAGTTAAATCTTTAGTGAAGATCTGGTGTGTGTGACTTTCTCTTGATCTTACAATATTGTAAGTTTAATCTGTCTCTTATTCTTCAAGGTTTTATTATATGATCTCCGGTCTAGTAATCCATTAATAGTCAAAGATCACCACTATGGCCTGCCTATTAAGTCAATTCAGTTTCAGCGTCAGTTGGATTTAATTATCTCTGCAGATTCTCGAATCATAAAAATGTGGAACAAAGATACAGTAAGTGTTTTTATGTTGCTGCATTCAGATTTTTTAATTTTTACTTTCTTTTTGTTTTTTTTCATGCAGCTTGAATAAAGCAGCTGACATTCAGTGTAGTAAATTGGGTTTTTAATGTGTCCTAATTTACATAGCGTTTTGTCCCATCTGACTAAAACCAACATCTGGGAAGTTGCTCAACAGCCTGTCAGGTACAAAGATAAAGTCTTTGGTATTTTTTTTAGCTGTTTGTACATGTCTGCCTAAGATGCTTCTTTCAGTAGAAGGATTTACACCTAAAAAGTAGTATCTTAGCCATTGCCCTGGTTTTTGTATTTTTCACAGTGTGCTTGAACACATCCAGTTATGATTTTTTCATCAGAGAAAACATGGTTATTCCAATTCCCTGCCTAAAGAAGGGCTAACTTCAAAGGTACATCAGTTAGTTTATGACCTATTGAAATCAGGTGCTGCTTATTTTCACCAAAATTATTTGGCCATTGAAGCAGATACTATGCAAGATCCAAATAACAATTGTGTATTATGCTGTATTAATGGATTATGTTGCAGCAGGCAACGCCTTTATCCCTGCCTTTTGCACATTTAAGTGAAATTGCAATCTCTAATTTTCATAACACTTTCATTATATTATGTTGTTCTTTTTCTTATCTTCTTGTCAGTGAAGCTTGCACAAAATGTTACCCCATAGATTCATAGTAATACTACTGTAACTTGGTTTGGTTTGAGAGGCTTCTTTAGTCATCATATTCCTTCTAAAAGACATGCTCCATCTATGCTTTTCTGGCTTTATAGTGAAACATATCAAGAGCAGTTGTAGTTTAGAGGCACTTTTTTCTGACTATTTCAGGCAGTCATTTCTCTATTGTTGTGCTTCTTCATGAACTTTCAACAGCCTCTCTTATTTTTTCTGTGATCGCAAGCAGTTTTTTGTAAGCTGCTCTGCAGTTATTTTTTATTGTTTAAAAGAGAAAATAGATTATTGGATATTATTTAAAACATCTGCAGTGGCCTCTCTCCATTTTTCCTAGGTATATATATTTCCATCATTGAGAATGAAACACTAAGGTTTGTCAGGTGGCCTCTGCAGTGGGAAAAGGGAGGGTTTCTTACTGCTGGAAGGCAAAGATAGCTTTGGACTCTTTCCTAGAGTATGTTCCAGCTGGCTCCACCTCTCCCAGATGTTGGTTCCTGACTATCTCTGGCAGGGAACCAACTGCAGAGGCAGACTGCGGGGTGGAGAGCATATGGCTTTGATACCAGAATAGCCCCATGCTGAGACGTGCCTTGGGGTGGGGAGCATGAGGCTTTTGTCTGCTAAGACCAGGGTGGGGGAGGACTCTTATTAATCATCGGGGAGAGACCAGAGGTGGGTGGGGTAACAGCATGTAACTGGGAGGGAAAGGAAGGGCCCAGAAAGGTAGGTGGGATTGCTGCAGGGAAAGAAGAAAGAGGAATAGGATCAAAATTTGCTCTGTTCCTGTCCCTCATTTAGAACCGTGTAGGCATGTACTCTCATGCTTCAGATTCTGTGGCCCAGTTCTTAGAGACTCTTCCTTTACTGGCTGTCTTGCGTGTTGGCTTATAAGAGCACCTGTATTTTGTCTGGGTTTTTCAGACTCTGTTCCAATTCTTACTTTTTTGAGAATGTTGTTTCCTGCTTTTACCTCTTTCTTAAATAACATTTATAACTTCAATTCGGATCTAAGCTAGATACCGCTGGATGCTTTTACTACTTTTATATTTAGACCTCTTCAATTTTATAAGTTTATAAATTATAAATAAAGTGCTGAGCTACTTTTCCTTTCATGTAGACATGAGCAGAGTGGAAGAACCAAGCTCCAGAATCAAATTCCACTCCCAATCCATCATTTCAGCTAATGATACTTAACAAAATAAAATTATTTAAAACTACCACATTCAGAGTTGAACAAAATGAGGGTTACACTGACAATGTGCCAGGAATTTATGGACCTCACCCTGCCTTTTGTATAAAATAAAGTAAATCTGACACATATATTTTCAACACAGAAGTGTGAGCTGAGAAATTAGAGGTGCTACTGTACATTGCTGTGTCTTCAGTAACCAGTAGAGTTCACTTCCTTGAAGGAGATCAGTTCAGATATTTTAATAACATTTTATTGTTTTACAATATCTGTTCCATCTTTATTCCATCATATTTCTTAGCTTCTATAATGGCTATTCTTAATGTTTAAATTTACTAAATTTAATTATATTGTTTGGAGTTCTTTATAATATATTTTGTTCCTACAATTTCAGGGGAAGATATTTACTTCAATGGAGCCAGAATATGATATCAATGATGTCTGCCTGTATCCAGATTCAGGTACATTAGATATATTAATGTCTTACTAAGTTCAAGAGGGAAACCTTGTGTTAACCCAAGCTGTGATCTTTTTTTCTGTTTAGGTGATAGGAATTAGGTCTACTTTCCTCCTCATGACAGAGCTAGGAAAAAATGATTACTTCTCAGTGTCATTTCTTCCTCTGCATCTGTATTAAATTGGAGCCTCTTTGTAGTTAGAAGCTGCTGTGCTGTCAATTGAGTGATTGACCTCTTTTGCTCTTTCAAGTATCTGTTTAATTTCATAAGAATAGGAATTTTGGCCTTTTGTCTCAAGCTAAGATGAGTTAGAGCTTGCTTTCTAGAGCTAGGAAAAAATCTCTTTACAGCAAACTTACAAATTTTTACAAGTGTTTACAGCTATTTGATTTTTCCTTGTTTTGGATATAGCACTTACTGTGCCCTCCCCTTAGATTGAATACTTTGGTTTTAAGTGTAGATTCCTAAATGCACAGATTTGCATGCCTTTTGTGACTGTTTTCAAATTTGTGGCATCTCATAACATATTTAGAAGTCAAAACTGAGGGTCACTTTTAACCAAAGTTTCCGGATCCTACCTTATGAGTAAAGATACTTGACAAAATGGTGATTTTGTGTGCACATGTGCTTTGGTTGTACCTCAGATTGCAACTGGCCTTAATTTTCCCTGCTTGATCTGGGTTGCTTAGTTCTTTACTACTATGTGACACCTACTTCCTTTTTAGAAAGCAGTATTGAAAAGATGAGATAAAAATTAGAGCCACTAGGATGGCACAGGACAAAATTCTTGATCCAGAGAATGCCTGTGTTGCAAACTCTGCTATTATCTTAATTTTAGAGAGAGGTAGCAGCAAAGACAGAGCAACTTAACTTTGATTCATACTAGCAGCTCAAATTCAAGATTGTAGATAAGTGAGTTTGAGATTTCTAACGAGTTAAAACTTATCTTGTCTTTTCTGCCAACTTCAGTTAAGAATGTGTCCTTTTTTTTTTTTTTTAAGATGAGCACTTAAATACTGATTGCTGCTGAGATGGTGGGCATTTTTTACCTTATGCAGCAGCAAAACTGTAATGGTCTGCAGGACCTTGCTGATGAAAATACTCACTTCCATGCTGCTCAAGTTTAGCCCCCTCTGAAACAGTGTTTCACTACTTAGGAATTGCGCTAGATTTTTCTGAGGCCTCAAAAAGACATTGATGCCATTTTGTGTTCCATATATATATAAATATATTTGTCTTTCCCAGATCCTAAAATGCCAGAAATAATGTAAGCAAAGAATTGAAGCCTGCCAAAACCAGAACTTTATGGCACAGGGCTGAGGGCACATCTCGTGTGCCCTGGTTGTATGTATGAGTTCACTTGGGTGTATTTGAGAGTAACTGTGTGGTAACAGTGTAGACTGTGCAACATGGATGTAGACAAACCTGATTTTCTCTCATCCGTAGTGGCTACAGAGATCGATCATTGGAGTGAATTTTATCTTTAGCATTTCATCCAGGTTTCACCTTTGATGAGCTTATTAATTTGATCCAAAAGAGAACCCAGGAGTGAATGAACATCCATGCAGCATTGGTAGTGAAGGGCTCATGACAGGGAGTGAAACAGAAGTCAGTTATTTGACAATGTAGGATCTTAGCGTAATTTAGGTTGGAAGGGACCTCTGGGGGTCATATATTTCATGATCAAAGCAGGGCCAAACTTGAAGTTAGATCCAACAGCAAAGTCTGATGAGGTTGCTCAGGTGATAACCAGTCAAGTTTGAATATCTACAAGGATGGATGTTACTCAGCTATGGATGCTCTGTAGCCTCTGTGGTATGTAGACAGGCCTCAGGTGCTTTTGCAGAAATTATTTCCATGAGACTCTGCAGGAGGAATCTTGTGCACAAAGAACTGAATCCACGTATCTCCCTGATGTTGCTTATTGGATGTTACTTCTTCATGTGTCTGTGTTCTAGATCTAGATTAGTGATCTAGATTGTGCATTCCAGTCCTGTGTCCCATGTCTCCTCCTTGAGTCAGTTCTGCTTTTCTTATTGTTCTTTCTTCAACTGTGTCTGTAGCGGACAGGTGGAAGTCTTTTGGTAAGAACTGTTGTGGGATGAAAATTAGGTTGTATTTTATAATTATATGGAGACAGAGGGGAAAAACCAGAACATGTTGCAGTGGAAATTAAGAGATTTAAGGTAAGAGGTGGTGCACTGCATGTTTGTCATAAATACTGTTGCTCTAGAATTTAAGATGCCTAGCCACCACCTCATGCTCATTCAGAATTCAAAGAATAATAATGGTTGAACATCTGAAAATAAGGAAATATTTTCAGTAATACAAGCTTGCAATTGTGGAAAGCTGGAAATATAATATTACCTAAGTACCAGTATGGCTAGGGCACAGTGCTCTCATTGGTGCCCCCAGCATTCTCAGAGCACTGCTGGATATTCCTGAAGCCAGCATGGCACAGGAAACCCAAGAGATTGTTGCCTAGCTTGTGTTTTAACACTTCATGTGAAACTGCTGCTCAGAAAGCCCGTACCCTAACCTCAGCCTTATGAAATAGTTTTAACACTGCATTGTCATAACTATAAACAAAATTTTAAAAAGATTTGGAAAAGTGAAACTATATTGTAACATAAAACATCTGCTGACTATTTCAGAAATATTTCAGGATAAGAGAAGACCTAAGGATGTCATCTGTCTGGACTTTGACACAGTCCCTCACAACATCCTCCTCTCTAAATTGGAGAGATATGGATTTGATGGGTGGACTGTTCAGTGGATGAGAAATTGGTTGGATGGTCGCATCCAGTGGGTAGTGGTCAATGGCTCAATGTCCAGATGGAGATCGGTGACAAGTGGTGGTCCTCAAGGGTCCGTATTGGTTCCAGTACTGTTTAATATCTTCATCAGTGACATAGACAGTGGGATTGAGTGCACCCTTAGCAAGTTTGCAGATGACGCCAAGCTGAGTGGTGCAGTTGACGCACCTGAGGGATGGGATGCCATCCAGAGGGACCTGGACAAGTTGAAGAAGAGGGCCCATGTGAACCTCATGAGGTTCAACAAGGTGAAGTACAAGGTCCTGCACCTGGGTGGGGGCAACCCCTGGTGTCAACACAGGCTGAGGGATGAAGGGATTGAGAGCAGCCTTGCTGAGAAGGACTTGGGGGTACTGGTGGATGAAAAGCTGGACATAACCCAGCAATGTGCATTTGCAACCCAGAAAGCCAACCACATCCTGGGCTGCATCAAAAGAAGCGTAGCCAGTAGGTCAAGGGAGGAGATTCTACCCCTCTACTCCACTCTCATGAGACCCCGCCTGCAGTACTGCATCGAGCTCTGGAGTCCTCAGCACAGGACAGAGATGGACCTGTTGGAGTGGATCCAGAGGAGGCCACAAAAATGGTCAGGGGGATCGAACACCTCTTGTGAGGAAAGGCTGAGAGCTGGGGTTATTCAGTCTGGAGAAGAGAAGGCTCTGGGGAGACCTTATTGCAGCCTTTCTTAAAGGGGACTTACAGAAAGATGGAGACAAACTTGTTAGTAGGGCCTGTTGCAACAGGATGAGGTGTAATGGTTTTAAACTGAAAAAGAGTAGATTTAGACTAGATATGAGGAAGGAATTTTTTACAATGAGGGTGATGAAACACTGGAACAGGCTGCCCAGAGAGGTGGTAGATGCCCCCTCCCTGGAAGTGTTCAAGGCCAGGTTGGACGGGGCTTTGAGCAACCTGGTCTAGTGGAAGGTGCCCCTGCCCATGGCAGGGGGGTTGGACTAGATGGTCTTTTAAGGTCCCTTCCAACCTGAACTATTCTATGATATATGGTAAAGTGTGAATCAATATAATGTGAATTATTCGTTTTTGATAGTTTTGTGGGAGTTTTGTTGTAGTTTGAGGTTTTTTAATTAAATGATTTTACCAGCCAGCTTCAGTATTGCTACCTTTCATGGGAAGCAAACCCTTGCATATCTTTGACCAAACTACATGATGACAAGCTTTAGTGGATCTCTTAAACTAGTTACGAATCTTTTTTCTCTGATCACACGTGCACAGAATGGGGTTAGGGGAAAAAATGTTTACCACTTACTGGAATAGCCTTGACTCAGCTTCAGTTAAGTTACAGAATATAAATGAAACTTAACAGCATCTTCAGTGTGTAGAAATCTGTGCCTCATTTGTTTCAATTATTGTAAAAAATTTTAAGTTAAAAATGTGCATTTTCTAAAGCTGCTTCTCCCATTTACTACCGCTTCATACTCCTGTTTTCATTCCTTTAAATTGATGATATTGTATTGCAGACCACTTTCCAAAGATGGTCTTATTAAAACCTCTTATCTGAAAAAGTATTCTCATTTATTTCCCTTTTAGAGTGATCAAACTAGGCTGCTGTGTAGTTTGTTAGGGTGTGGTCTCTCTTCCCATAAAAATTGGTTAAAACTGACAAGCTGAAACAATGAAAATGCATGGAGTAGACTTCTCCTCTCACAGAGTTGTTCAATTTTTTTTATTCTTTTTTTTCCCTTGTAGTTTATGCCTGCCCATGTACTGTTCTGAAGTCTGTTCTTCCCTCTTTTAATTATTGGTGGAGGACTCTTAATGAGGAGGTTTTGCCTTTGCTGTCATCTTTGAAGCACCTGCAGAATTTATTTCTGCCCTTTTATCTGTAGTGATTCATATTCAGTCAGTGGAGAAGTACTTTGTCTCCTGTAATAGTAGTGAGCGTGCTGATACATTAAGGGAGTGTGTAATCTATATACTATGACTATAGTACATTTTGTGTGTGTGTATATATATATCTTTATACTACAAATTTTTGCTTTTTCCTTAAATTGCATGCAAACCTTTCCAAGTATGGTTTTTAGCCTCAGTTTGCTGACTAAGCTTTCACAAATTTCTTGCTTTGCCAGGAAAGTAAGCCCACTTTTTTCTGATATTGTAAGTCCAGCTGCATTGTATTTTTTTAATAAAAGGATTAGGTAGGAAGGATTACTCCACCCATGTTAATTGCGTTCCTCTAGTTGGGTGTAAATTATATTTCTACCCTCTGGGTGTGTAGTAATTGACCCAATTATTCATAGTCTCAGTGGCATATGTTACAGTACTTTTAGATCAGAATGTTATCTAACTTGATTGCTCTTTTCTTCTTCATATTCCTTCTCTTGTATTACCTGGTGATCAGCTACGTTGGAGAGAAAAAATTGAGATAAACTTTAAAAAGTATATGCCAAATGTTCTTGTTACTCTTTTTTGTAGAAGGAAGCTGAGAGTATTTCTCATTTTGAATTTACATGAAGGGCAGTTGGAGATTTTCTATGGATTTTAACATTTCTACAGTAGTTTTTTATATTCAGAATATTTACAAGCCTTATTCATGGTGTTTCTTAGGTATATTCATAGATATTTCAAATTTTACATTTGCCCCAGTTCACTAATATCACTAATATTACTTGATTTGAAGCCACCACATCCCGTCTCTCATTCTGTGTTGAGAAGCCACTGTTGTGTTGATTTCCCAAGGTGAAATATGAATAAAGGTATAAACCATGTTACAATTATGACTGTTTAAACTATAAGGGTGTGTTTAAAAACAAAACAAAAAACCAAAATCCCCCTTGTATTAATAATACAGTTTTATGCCCAAGGTAGTTTTTAAGTGCAATACTAATTGGATTTGTTCTGAACAGTATTACAGGATGAACTATTTAAATTGGTTATGAAAATCGGCAGTCCACAGTTGTGAGGACTTAGTGTTGCTTGAAGTGGTGCTGAACAGTTAAGACAGAGGTCAAAAGGGGACAAATATGTAGGAAACGAAGTTTTGTTAATTGTGCTGCTATCAGACCTTGCTTTCCTTAGCATTTGATGCAACAATTTATTATGGGTCCCAATTATCTGTTTGATTGCAGGCTACAAATATGTACCGTAATGTGATTGCACCCCTCCTCCCCTAACCCACGAAGGTTTCTTTCCCTACAAATACTCAGGTTGTCATTCTAATGTTATTTTATTTTTGGTGCCAGCGAATTTTCCATTTTTTTCCGTTTCATTTCCTGGAAAGATATTTTAAGTCCTATGTACATACAAATCTACTTCATGTGAATTAAATGCCTCAAGTGTGTGTATATATATATATATATATATATATATATATTTTAAAAGTAGTGTTATCCTCTTGTGACCAATATATTTAAATGTGGAAATCTCTTTTTAGGAATGCTAATGACTGCCAATGAAGCCCCTAAAATGAATATCTATTATATACCAGTAAGTAATACATATTGTTGCTGATAACTGCTCTTTTAAAACTCAGTTGTTTGGTGCCATTCAGGTATTCATGTTGGAAAATGACTTCTGCAAATTCACGTCTACTTTCTCTGACTTTTCATGATAAAGTAAATTTAAGTTAACCATAATTTATTAGTGTAACATATTGAATTGCTAGAAGAACAGCCTGTGATTTGCCATTTGCTACCAGTTCTAAAACTGGCTAATAGCAGTAGGAAATTCAAATGGAACTTTGCCAGAAAAAGTAGTTTTTTGATAGCTGATCAGAAGAGAATTCCTAAATAGGGGCTACATACCTTACTTTCAAGATAATAATTTTGCTTGGTTGTGAAATATTTCATTACTCTCTTTAATATGTGTTATATAGTGACATAGTCATGGCAGTAAATATACTCTGTTCTGACAAAGAGGTGTTATTGTGTGACTTCAAGTATGGCTCTTGGCTGTAGCTTCTGCTCAATGCCTTACTTGAATTGTAGCTTTTCACTTGAGAAGCTCTTCACTTGAAAGGCTTAACTGTAGGTTAACTGTATGTTATATCTCTACAGGTTGGTTTTAGGGAGACTTAACAGCAAGCCTTCTTATGTTAGGGGATGGTACAGAAAACTATACCTGGGTTTCACTCTTGTTTTGGTTTTGATTCTGCAGTGCATTCCGTAGGGGTTTTTCTTGCCTGGTAGGAGATAAATAGTAGGATATATATGCAAATGTTACATGCAGAATAGCTGACCACGTTCTAAAAATACGTACACTTCTTCTTAAGTAATTTTATTCACATTCTGGACAAACTATAAAATTTGTTAATTTTGAAATATATTTTTAACTGTTGTTTTGTTTTGTTTTGTTTTTTAATCAGCCAAGAAGTCTTCATTCAAATAATTTTAAATTAATTTAAATTTAATTTTCTTTAGTTTATTTCTGGGTCATCCTCCCACCCCGTATGATCTTGATTGTACATTTAAGATGGAGATTCATCAGTTTACATTTTTCTTTGTGGAATAGGCACTATATACTTATTGTATGTACATGTCTAAACACAACAGTATACCCCTCTAAACAATTCTATAGTCTGGTTATATTTACTTGTATTATTAGATTTTTGCATTTAAAGAAAGGCGAAATTCTGTACATGAGTTCTTTGTGTCATTTATGTCATGTTGTTCTTTGGATGTAAATTATCTATTTCTCTAATTCAGCTGTGACCAACTTACATTTTGCTAACTGGAGTTGTTCCATGCTTTGGATAACAAAGAGGACAACAAATATTTTTGTATTTAAGAAAAAATATTAGGTGTAGTTAGAAGCTGAACACTTTGTTTCTATTTACCTTGTCCTTTGTAAGGTTTAGAGAGTAGCTCTCCAAGCATTTTTTCATCTGTCATCTTTTTTAATTAATGGGTTGGGGAAGACAAGCTCCTGTATTTTCAAAGTCTGATGAGTTTTTAAAACTTGAATGAACTAGTTACTCGATTTAAGTAATTCAGATGGAAAAAGCATTCCTTCTGTCACTGAGGGTAAGGTTCAGCTTCTCTCTGAAAATTGTGCACTGAGATTTTTTTAAGCAGGTGTGCATGATATATGAACTTTACAGCTATAGTACATTAGAGATGCATATTCAACATTGCCACTTAGCCAAAAAATTAATTCCTTGTCTTGATTGTCACCAGCAATTAATGTTTGTTAGAACTTGTTCTAGCCAGTATTATTTTGAGTATTCTTGCACATATTGTAAATCAAAATGAAAAATACTTTTTTTTTTACTCGCTCAAAAATCTCACTCTCGTAGAATCCTCTGTGAATACTGAATTCATGTTTATGAAGTCAGATAGTAATTTATAGGTAAGAAATATAAGTATGTCTAGATTAGATCTCAGATCATATTTAATAGACCTTATCGCTAACCTAAATACTGACTAATACTATCTAGTATTTTTGCAGCATGCAGGCTATTCCAATGAAAATTAACACAAATCTTTCCTTAAACCATGTTCCTTTTGTCACTGTTCTCTGATTACTGCTACCTGAGTCTGCCTGAACTTGTTTGGATCATACCTTTTCATGGGTTTTGCATTCACAGTGACACATGAGTATACAAATGATGAGTTATGAGTTATGTTAAAGCATAAATCCAAATATGAGTTCTACTTTTGAAATACTGCTGTGTATAAGAAAATTATTAAATTTGCTTTTTGAATAAGGTAAATTTCTTCAGTTCACATCAGTGGCTTTGAGTTTGGAGGCTGCTAAAAATATCTTAAATACTGGCATGACTTTTTTTAGTCAACAATCTGTAGTTCATTTCAAAACATGGAATGCATATTTTAGACAACAGAAAAGTTAAAGGTAGTGAGAAGTTACTCTGAAATAGAGACAGAAGTCTCACACTCTAGTAACTGGCTTTTTTACCCTGTCTGCCTTTTCATGGGCAAGACTGAAGGGGCTGGCACAGATAGTGTTGTATAATTGAAGGGTTTCTTACTGCATTTCCTAAAAATCAAGTATATAGCTCACTAAATCTGTTTTGGTGGGCTGTTTTGAGTTTTTTTTAATCTCCTTTTTAAATCAAGAAAATACAAAATGGAGAAGTCATGTCAGCCTTAAACTGCTCCAGGGCATTTGTTATTAAGGAAAACTCAATATTATTAACGTGTTCATGTTACAGTTTTATTCCTTGATCTTTTGGGCTAGTTATTTGAGCTCAGAGATGCACACCTGTCCTTTGGTTTTTGTGTCAGTAAATTGTTAAGACACGGGTTTTTTCCACCCTTGGAACACTGAGTAATTTCCTTGCACTGGCAAAGATGAGTTTAGTTGCATGTGTCTTTGGAGCAAAACTTTAAAGAACTAGTGATTTGCTGTATTACCTGATCTCTTTTCACAGTCTCGTTTTCTGGCTTTTTCTAAGATCTCAGATTCATTGTTTTTCCAATTAATAGCTTAATCTTCTATTTGTTTGTTTACTTCGAGGTAGATGTGAATACTACTTAAAATGTGTCCTCTGTTTTTAAGATGTTGACAAGAACTGAGTTATAATTTTTGAATTCCACAACAGAATAAATGCCTGGGGGAAATTCTTCTACTATAAAGGACAGTTGTGTTTCAGAGCTCTTGGAAGTACTTTTGTGTAAATAGAATCCATTCGATTACCCTAGCCCCTCATTGCCCTGTAGTGCCAGTAGTTACTCTCAGCTACAAGGAATTACCATGGCTATGGTCAAGGAGGATACTTAAAATCTCATCTGTATGGTGCTATGCTCTAGCCCTCTAGTTTACAACATTAGAAAAAAATTATCTTGAGAAGAGATGCACAGAAGAAGTCAGAGTCTTGCAGAGCCAGGAGTGCATATATACGTGGATGGGTGCAGACAGACCCAGCATCCTCTGTCCTTGATTGAAGTTGGCCAGACAGTGTAGGACTCTGCCCAGCCCAATATACCCTGCCTCTCAGCAGGTTTTATTAGTGTGGGCACAGTGCTGTGCTAACACAGCTACATGACTTGTGAACTAGAGCTGGCTCGTGTCCGGCCAGCTTGGAGTACGGTCTGACTGAGCTCATGTCTGACTGAATTATCTGTGTACATGTGCCCATTCTCTCCATTGTTAATGCCAAAGCTAAATTTCCATTGCAAAACCAAAAAATGACTGTCTCTTGAATTTCAGGATTATAAAAGAGTTGACAACAGGTATCATAATATTGTCTGTAAATGAAATGGCATGCATCAGCTTTTCCTGCAGAATTTTCAACAAGATAGGTATGACATTTGAGACTAGGAATGTCTGAGAGAGCTATGTGTTTCTTAAAAAAAAATAAAATAAATCACTGCAGCTGTTTCTTTTGTGTGCAAAGCTGTTAGTAGAGGGAAAAGAAGGTGATTTCTGGTTTACTAGAAAGGACAGGCAGGTTTGCTTTTAAATGGCAAGAAGATTCCTTATGCAGGTACACAGTGCAGAGAGTGAGTAAAAGCCAAATTGAATCTGACCGTTAAAATGAAATGTTTGTTTTACATAGGTAACATCTTGAGTGGCTTAGCTTAGAGACTTTGTTTTTGTTTTATTTTGTTGGGCTTTAATGAGGGTAAGTGTCTCTGACTGGAATTGGGCTGTTTGCCAATAGTTTAATAGTTAACTTGCAGTTTATGCAAACATTTGGAACCTACTTCTTGCCAGCTGGCTTCCTGGTATATTACTTTGATGTGTGCCTCGGGAAGGTTGAAATGAAAGTTGTGTGTGCCTTGGGATACTTTTCAGACTATTGACTCAGAAATGTAAGTTGAGTCAATAGTGCAACCAGGTCCTGGCCAAAGAAGTGAAGAGAGGAAGAAGCTTCACTGACACATGGTGGTCCACTGGCCTGGGATCTAAGATGAGCTGGATTCTCTTAAGTTTAATTGAGGCTGTCAGCTTCCATGACATACAATGCTTTCTTTCCAGGTTGTACAGAAAACCCCCTATTAGCTCCTGAATGCTCTGGGTGGAAAGCAAGGGGCATAGGTGTTATTTATTCTGAGTGTTTACTACTGGTTTTATGAACATGTCTGATCCTAGCACAGACATTTCAAATCAGTCCTGTCTCCTTTATTGGACTTGAAACTTTGGGCTACATATACATACTGAAACTGAAACTTGCTCTATTCATTAGGCTGTTAAAAGAAGAGAGCAATTAAGCGTGTAATTAATTGAGTGTAATATTCTGTGTTCTTGAATTTTTTTTTTTTTTTTTTACTTTCCTGCAGTCTTGGCAGAAATCTCCCTGTTGAGGCTAGAAGCAATGTACTTTTGGTGTAGAGAAGATATTAAGCTCTTTTAGAAAAAATAAATCCTGGAGCGTCTCTGGCTTCTTTTCAGGTGGTTTTGGAAAATCATTTGATATCCTAGCACTCTCCTAGTTTAGGGTTGTTGAAGTTAAAAACTGGAGATATTTCAAGGGCAAGTATTTCTTGCCTACTCAATGATTCAGTTTCTCCAAGAATATCTTTGTAATGGGTCTAGTTTCTAATACAATACCCACTTTGGATATGTGGAACTCTTTATTGCCAGAAATATTTATGAATTTTGTCCTCTTCAAATTGGGTGGCTTTTCAACTAAACCAGCCATTGCTGGTACTTCATTCCTTCTATACATGCTATTTTTAATTATTTCTTCTTTTTTTAGGTTCTCTACTTGCCTGGTTTAATTACTCTTTATCACCATCTTTTTGTTTTGAATATGCCTCAAAAATGCTCATTCTTAAAAAAAAAAAAAAATTCCTTAGATTTAGAAAAAGTTTTAGAAAAACTGTAGAAAAAGCTAGTTTTTCCTTAGTAGTTAACCCTGAAATAACATAATCACAGATTAAGGCACCAAATTCTACTAGCTTGTATGTTTTCATTTAATATACTGGATATTTGATGAAACAAATCTGTAGAGGGAATTTATACTGAAGGAAATACAAGTGAAGGCAGGTTTTTTTAATACCTTGGTTCACCCTCTTTATTTCTTTCTTGATACTAGTTTGGAACAGTTCTGGATTGTAAATTAAAGATGAGCATGCTTTGGTTTGATTGTAGGCTTCCAGGTTAGCTTCTTCTAAACCTAGTTCTGACTGAATTGACCGAAGAGTTGTGTTCAGTTCACTCACAGACTCACTAGTTCTGTACAAGGGGTTATGATCATCAGATATCTATACTTATAGTCTGTAATTTTTCACTTTCAAAGATGTGGGAGGTTTCTCATGAGTGGCACTCTCCACACCTCTACAGGCGTAGCCTTTCAGAACAGTTTTATCACTCTAAGACTTACTTTCTCATCCTTTCATTATTTTGGGATCTACTAATTGTCTTTTTTTTTTTTTTTCTCTTGGGTCTTTATACGGTGGGGATACAATTGGAGAAAAACACCTACGCATACCTTGCACTTCGTGTCCTTAAGACCAATGTTCTGTATAGTCAGCTGTTGTTCAAATGGTTTATGGGTGCTGTTAAGAGTTACAGCAAGATCTTCTGAACTGATTTTGGCTTCTGCATGGGAAGAGCTATGAAACAAATAATGCAATTCTTTTTATATTTGTGGCTGGCATTTTGACATTAATAGAACAGGACTAGAGTGTGAGATTTTGATTTCTTTTAGGATGTTTTCATGTCTTCTGATTGGCAGTATTAGGTCATTCTGGATTAATGCTGCCTCAGCTGTCATCTTAAAGATTGTACGATGACACTATTTTTTAGAAGATGGTTGTTCATCTTCAATACAGCCCTTACCTAAGAAGTTTTAGGTAAAGTGGAAAGCAACTGAAGCATGAAACTGAATTGTGCTAAGAGATTTTTTTTTTTTCTGTCCTGAAACAATATATAGTGTAGAAAAATGTTTCATTTACTGGGAAAAAAATGTTGTAAAATAAAAATACAGTACTTATGATGTAGAATGGGACATGTTGGTCTTAACCTTAGTTTGCTCATTTTGAGAACTGTGAAATGACTGGAAAGCAGTGTTGTTACAAAGTAGCATATTACAGTTGTACTTTGGGGCAAAATAAAAGACTTTCCATTAATAAAAAGCCACTTGGATGCATCTTTGGCCTTTGAGCTAATTCTGAGTTTTGGCATATCAGTCTTTTAGAACTGTGTTTTTCATCCAGAACAGTCTAATCCTTTACACAGAAAACTGTGCAAACAATACAAAAAGAATGTCTGGTGAATGATACATTACCTATCTCACAGTATTTACAAGCATAGGAAAAAAGTTGTTTATCTTCACAAACAGAAATGTGAGCTTCCTACTTTTAACCTAAACACTTTCAAACTGAAAAATAACACGCTGAGCTTATTCCCAACAAAGGATATCCTCCATTTCCCATGCACTGGCTGAGAGACACTGTACCACTTATCACACATACATAGAAAGAAAACACCAACATGTGATAATCGGGAAACAATTTCTGATCTTCCTTTAAAACTTGTTTTAGATGTTTTTCAGTGCTGCTGATGTAGTAGTTCAACATGTATAGATTATGAAGGTGTATGAACCCTGTTTATGCTGTTGTGGATGATAGTATGATAGGCAGCACTTCATTATTTTTTTAATAGATAGCAGCATGGTGTCTTAAGACCATATTTCTTTACAGTTTACATCATACCCTTCATAAAGCAGAGGAGAAAACTCTTAAAAGCAGAAGTTTTACTGAATTCCAGGTGATTGCTCTGACAGTTGAGAGACTCACATGGTTCTTAGTGTTATGACTGTTTCTTAAGCAATTGGTAGTATGGGACCCTCTGTTCTTGAGTTCCTATTTTAAGAAAACAGGTTTTGAGTGAGGAGTGTGCTACCCTTTTTAAGTGGTAGAAAATTTAAGCCTTGAGTATCTGAAAGATAATTTTTTTTATTTCTCAAGTTGCACTTGTTCCTTTCTTCGGGCCATGTATTCTTCACCTAGTTTCTGAAAATTTAGAGATTCAGTTGCTCAGCTTCAGTCAGGGAAGAGAGAAGCAGTCAGATAATGAAAAGATGTAATTGCTGAAAGGAAGTTTTGTACAATACTGTGGTCTATCAGCATGTAATAAGAATTAGTTTCTTTTTCAGCTTTTGGATCTGAAAAGACAAAGCATGTGAGAATTTTCTCTATGTGATAATTTCAGCTAAGTATTCCATTATGTTTGAAAGCAGAGCAAGTGACTTTTGTGGCTTATCTGTATTGTCATCTTCTGTTCCACACTCAGTAATGAACCAAGTATGTCGTGAGTTATGACTATTTTATACAAAAACAGTAACAAAGTTGTGAGGATTTAAGATTTCTGTCATACAAACCTGTAAGAGAAATAAAACCATCAAATATGTAAAAGCTTTCAAATATATATTTGAAAGATGTTCCCTACTCAAAGAAAATTTTTTATAAGTTATATAAAATTTCTTCTCTCTAGCTTTATGCCCTGTAAAGAGTAGGTTGGTTTATGCTGAGGTTATCTTCATTATCTGTCTGGAGGAGTTGCACGTTCCCAAGAGGTAGTTGCCTTTCCTTCCCTTTGTGTTGTCTGGCAGTAGTTGTATAAACTCACAGAGCAGTCTTCCTCCCAGGTTTGCAAAGAGCAATTAAGCTGCCATGGTAGGGAGTTATTAGAAGCTCACACGTTCCTAGATTTCCAGTAGTATGTCAGTTATGTAAGGTAGATGTACAGCTGGATTTGCCATTACCTTTATATCTGTAGCATCCCTCAAATCTCCCTAAAATGCAGCTCATGCTCTGAACTCCAATACAGTAAGTAAGGTTTTTTTTTCATGACTGTAAAGATATTTACACTGTAACATTCCTTGGACCTGGCTTGTACTGTGAGAGCCCTGTTGTTCCCGGCCACTTAAAAACACAAGAGGCAAGTCCCCACAGAGTGTGACAGTTGGGAATTTTCCTGTCCTGTTGGACAAAGAGAGAAGGGAACTTGCCAGGATTTTGCATTTCTGGCTTATGCCAGTTCTTCTGACTTGTTAATTTAGACTGCAATCAGAGGCTATTATGTACATACTAAAATCAATCATGTGTTACTCTCACCTCTATTAGTAGTGGAAGTTTTGTCCATTGATGCCCTTAGTATTACAAGAAATGCTATTGTATTTTGAGAAACAGATTTCTGACCGCGTTGGAACAGGTAGAAGCTGTGTAGAAGTTCTCTCCTTGTGTAAGAAAAAAGCCAAGGCAGTTATGAAGTCTCCCACTTGCCATTCATTGCCTTGACTGTCTCCCCTGCAGTCACGATTGTAAATGCAGGGGGAGAGCTTTGCTAGTGATTTATTCTTTGAAGATTATAGTATTAGGGTGGGGGGTTTTTTGTTAGATCTCATGTAAAATGTAGAGGTGTTGTGTTTGTGAGGGGGGTTGTGCTGGTTTGGTGGCACTGAGTCACTGAACAGTAAATTGGCTTTGTGAAGGGTCTGATGAATACCAGAACCTATGTAAAGGAATTAAGAGCATGTGGTCAGATGTGGTAGGGAATGGGAGGTGTGCATAGCCAAAGTAAAATGTGGTTGCTGCCCTTTATTGTCAGCAAGGCATTAGATCAGCTGACCATACCTGATCTGCACCTTTTTTTCCATGGCTAAAAAAACAGATGTTCACAGGTAAATAAATCCTGTGAAGTGAGTCTCAGATCTCAGTGTTCTTTGCTTAAGTGCATCTGTTGTTAGAGCAGATATGCTATAGAAGCTGCTAGATTAGAATAAGAACAGACTTTTTGGAACTTTTTAATTCATTTCAAGGTGATATGGGAAAGTGCTTGAAGCAGGTCATGCTTGTAACACATACTTTGAGAAGCCACTCTTTTCTTACCTCTTGAGCTTCATTTGATTAGTTGACTTACTGTGAAGGTAGTGGGTTCTTGTACTTCAATTTTCTATCTATTTTTCTGACCTCAAATTGTCTCAGCTCAATTTGTCTAAAGACCTGAAACATGCAGGGAGTCTCATAAGTAAAAAGATTCATAGCAAGAGTGACAAGTATTTATCGTTTATGTATGCTGGCATGTTAGAACATGTTGATGAAAGCATCAGACTCCTCAGACTCCTTACTCTTAGTGCCACAGCTGGTAAGTTACATATGACATGAGAACTGTCCCTTTTTCTTCCTGTCTTGTGAAGAAGAGAACGATTTTGCTAATCTTATTTGCAATTTTAAGGAGTAACTTTCTTTGCTGAAAAATTATTTTCTGTTTATGTCTCGGAGGGCTATCTTTTCTTCCCAACATTTTATAATGATTATTTCCCTCCTATCTTTTTTTTTCCCAATGTTATGAGCAGCAGGACCATTGCCTCATTCGAAAGATGGTGGCTTCGCCAAGAAGACAGTCACAGTGAGAACAGACCTGTGACTGATTAACTGATTGTAATACCTGTCAGATCAGAGAATATGAGAATTTAAAAAAAAAAACCCACCACTGTAAAGCCAAACTGCTTAGGATTAGAAAAGTACTTACTATCTGATAACTACCACAGCAGAAAGATTTAGTATCTCATTCCTAGATGTATGCAAGTTCCTGCAGCAGTTTTTGTTTAACACTGGGAAGATCTTAAAAGCAATGTTTCCTTTAACATGCTCTCTAAGGAGTAAAACCTTCAAATTGTTGATTTGGCAGCTTCTGTAGCATAGTGAAAGGTAGGAAAACCAGCCTCTCTGATTAATGAATCTGCCAAAAATGTCTGGATGTGGTGGAGTTAGGATGAGAGAAAGAGCCAATTAGTTGTATAGTTCAGTGAAATTTATGAGTGTGTGGGCTTAAAACCAAACGCAATGCTGTTGTCAGTAGTGTGCTGAAAAGGAAAAATGTGCTTTTCAGCCTCTCTTGGTCAAGCTACTTGATGGCTGTAAAAGCGTCAAATCTACACCATATAATGTAGGGTGAATGAAAGCATGAAATTATGAAAAATGAAAATACATGGGAGATTTGTTTGGAGTTTATTCCCAAAACCCATTTAATTTAGAGACTTGAAGAATTTTACTCAGTACATTAAATGGAATTACTCATAAGATTAACAGGGCACAATTGGAGTCGATTGTAGAGCGTTCATAGGGAGAAGGTAGATTAGAAAGGAATGACAGAATGAGATTCAAAATCTCAAATTGTTTGGAGCATGTTGGTTGCTAAGGGAAATACTGTATATGGAAACATAGTAGATAGAAACATAACAAGGTAACATGGTCCCAGAGCTCCTTTCCAACACGAGCTAATCTCCTGGGCTCTCTGAAGCTCTTGGGCATGGCTATGACCGAAGCCCAAAAGCATAGAAACAAAAATGGAGAGCTGCAGTTTTTCATGTCTATAAGCTAGAAATAATCCATCTGATTTTTGAGAGTTACCAATTGCAATTGATGTAACCTTGACTGTTAACGAGGTACAACAAGGTGTTCTTTCTTTTGCCTTTTCAATGCATATAGATGGAAACTTTTCAAAGTTATTACATATTGAGATCTCTGTAATTCTTAAAATTAGAGAACAAAACATTGAAAACAGTACTTTTAAAATGAATAGTAATTAATTACTCATGTAATTGCATTAATTAAACTTGGCTATGCAATTAGGGAGCTAATTATGTTTAAAATGCAATTGCACATTTCAATCACTGCCCACACCCTGGGGATCACCCATTTTTTTCTTCTCCCTCATTAGGCCTTCTGTAATCTCCTTCTCCTGTTAGATGGCATGATTGAAGCTGAGAATATGCATGCATAGAGGTGCGTTTGCTTTCTCCAGCAAATATGTCCTGTCAAAAGTTTAAGTGCAAAACACCAAAATTAAGACTTTATTATAGAAAAGAATCTCTCTTTATTAAAGTGCTTTAAGTTTGGGTTGTTTTATTTTTTAAATGAGAACAGAGGAATGAAGGAACTTCCTTGGATCAAGGAGTCCAGTCCCATGTTATCACAGGCAATCAGATATCTTTTCCATAAATGTGTCAGATTTAATCTGAAAATGAGTTGCTTCTTCATTGTTATCTCCATTAAAAGGCTGTTCAAGAGTCACATTCCTTTGATGCTTAGCTAACGTTTCCCATTTATAGTGTCATTGTGACAACTTTGCATGTTATTCTTATGCAGGCATTACTGTTTCAGAAATTATTTTAGCAGCCTTTCACCATACTTGCTACAGTTTGCATTCATGTATCCTGAACATTATTGCCTGGAGCTATACAAGATGTCTCCACTGAGTCATTATTCCTATCCTATACTAATACAATGGCCTTATATGAGTATTTTATTGTCTTGTGATCAGTTGGTATAATTTTTTCCTATTCTGTTCTTTACAGCTGATAGTGATTGGCTATACATCTCATGCAATTTCCAGCATCTTCGTTTCCAGGGTAGATTTTTTTACCTGAGAGATTTTGACCCTTCTTGTGTGACAGTTTGTCATCAGCAGATTTTATTGGCATGTTCCTACAATGAGGCAGTCATTACTGAAAATATTTGATAGTCCTTGGAGCTTCCCTTGTAACCTACTTTCAGTGCAGTAACACCTCTTTCAGCATAAACTGTTTCTCGTTAGCCAGTTCCTATCTTGGCTTACAGTTACTAAAATTATTATCTTAGTAATATACACAATACACTGTATCCAGAGCTCTGTTGAAGGCCTTAAAAATACGCTAATTTTGTTGTAATTGACATTATTCAAATAGTATGGCAGTGAATGATTTAACTAGTACATTTTTGCTACCTGGTAAAGGTCTTACAGTCTAACTTAAAATCCATCGAAGGTACCACAGCAAACAGTTTGAAGGTTTTTGAAAAAAGGTTTTACTTCCAAAATACATTATGAAAGAACAGTGATATGATGTATTTTCATACTTATTTGTCATTAACTGTATTACTATGATATGGCATGATATGGCATTACAGTGTTAATTGTTGTGAAGCTATGAAGTTTCTGTGAAACTGCATGCTGTTTTTGTACAGCCACGGCATCTAATATTTCTGCTTTCCAAAGCCTCTGGAAGTGTTTTATTGAATGATGTCCACATACGTTAAGTTAGTCTTCTGGAGGGAATTCAGTCAGTGTAAACTTTGGAAACTCTTGTCAATTATTTTCAAATCTGATCTATGTTGGCTGTGAACATTCTGCATATTTTTGATTGCTAAAATGCATCAATGAATGTTGGGAGGAGTTTCTGCTGATTGAGTCTTAATATGTTTTGACATCTTATTTACAGCTGAAGAGTTTATCACTGCCCTGTATCAAATCTTCCAGGGACTTACTATTTAACATCCTGAAAAATAGATTTTGGAACCCAATTTGAATCCCTGAGAAGAAAAGAGCAACTGTTCAGTCATGTAGAATTGGTCCCTGAAACCTTCAAACAGATACTTGACAATACTTGTTTGTATGTGCATTCAAAGTAATTTAATTTAAATCTCATGACATTTGACTCTGGAAACTTCTACACATTCTGGGCTTCTTTTAAATTGTTAAACATGTTTAATACTAGTTAGGATTAGACCCAGTTTTTCTGTGGCTCTAAGGGTTCTGTGAAGATGTCTGTCAAATTGTTGAGTGGCATTTAAAAGTCTAAAAGTGCTGTCTGGTGTTCTAGGTTGAAGATAAGGAACATCTGTTGTGGATTGGGAATAACACCTACTCTCTCTTAGGGTTCTTTAATTTCAGAGGAATTACAGACTGATGACAGGATGATATTTTCTACAGAAGTGTCCAGGAATTAGGCACGGCTATAAGCACAAGGCATTTTAGAGCTGTACCACGTAAGATTTGTGGTGGTACAAGACTATTAAGTTAAATATTTTGTAAAATAGAATACAAAGAACTGTGTTTTTTTGGAATTATTCTACAATATTTAAAAAGTATTTTTCTGTCAACATTTATCTCTTCTTGAACAGTTTAATACTGCCCAGGGCAGTGGTGGAGTCCCCATCCCTAGAGGTGTTTAAGAGTTGGGTTGACATAGTGCTTAGGGGTATGGTGTAGTTGAGAACAGTCAGTGTTAGGTTAATGGTTGGACTAGATGATCTTCAAGGTCTTTTCCAGCCTAGATGATTCTGTGATTCTGTTTGGCCTTGCACTTTTTATCTCTGCTCACTTGCATGCTAGATTACTCATCATATTTTGTGTTTTCTGTGTCTAAAGTTAAAAAAAAGAGACATTCTAAAGTGTACTAACAAAAATTTGGTATTAGATGACACAATATTAATAATTATAAAGTCCACATCTTCACTTCTTGTGGCTTGGTGTATAAGACATGAAAGGCAGTGGTGTGATGTCTGTATTACCTGTGTATCACAGGGGAAGACCCCCAATGGTAAGCCCAGCCGCATGGATCACCCGTGGGGAGGAGAGGGCCACGCTGCTCCTTGGCTCCTGCCTGGCATGACCCAGCTGCCACTCTGTCTTGCAGCGTGGTGGCGGGACATGATGTGGGATAACTGCGTTCTGGTCTCCTCAGGGGTGCTACTTCCAGTCGGTTAAGGAGAAGAGCACGGGGAGGGCAGGAGAGCAGGGAACTGCCCACCCAGCTTGCTGCCAGCGGGGCCCAGTCTGCAGGTGAGGCTCCTCTGCTGATAGGCAAAAATGTTTGCAAAGACAGTCTTCTTGACTTTCACCAACAATTGGTGGAAATTGTCTCAAGAAGCAGTTATCCTACGGAAAACAGAATAATAATTAAAATAGCAAAAATATTGGTTCAGTCATTGTTGGTGATGATGTCTGGTTTTCCTGTCTGAAGAAATATTTGAGTAAAAGTCGATTTTAGATGTGCACTCATTTAATAATGATTTTCCCATTAGCTGTGTGCAGCTTTTCTAAAACTTGTGGAGAGACCTATTTGGTATATCATAAATATTGTAAAAACGAGACCTGTCAGGTTAGTTGCATGAGATTACCTACCTCAATAATATTTGCTTATTCTTGCTGTGAATTCCAGTGCATTTTTCTGCCTTAGATGTGGTAGAATTGAACGTTCCCAATCTAAATTGACAAGTACATTAATTAGCCTACCCAAACTCCACAGCTTCATGGCTGTTTTGCTGGTTTTGGCAGGGACTGCACACCAGGCTGAGGTGGTGCCAGTGCTGGGTGGCAGGAGCTCTGAGGGGTCCCGCCTGTGCTGCTGGGCGCCTGCTGTATGGAAACCTGTGAACTGGGGGGGACAGACAGGTTTCATTTATCTACCTCATCCTTGGTGGCCCAGTGCAGACCAGCCCTCTGTTGCATTTTTACCTGGGCACAGGAGTGGTGGAGCCTGATATTTCAGAGTGCACTCAGCACCGTCCTGGGATGTCTGTTGGTTGACAGTGGATGACAGAGGAACATTAAACTCTGCTGTTAAAATGCAGTGGCAATTAAATTCTGTGAAGAATTGCTATTCCAAGAGAAGGACATTCCTTGTTTAGGTGTTTGTCATTGTGGCTGGTATTGTTTGTCTTTTCTATTTTTAGATTTCTTCTTAAGCTTTAAAAAATGTTGCATTATAGAATACAAAGTAAAGCTCCTAAGGTATCCTAGAATAGGTGGGCAAGTGGTTTCAGTAGGGTGGAAGAGAGGGAAGTAAGGCAATAAAACATACACAGACATCTCTGTAGGGTTTTCCTTTTTGTCAGTTTACATGTGAAATTTAAATAATGGTTGGACTTTCTATTTTTTCCTGGTATTCTGCCACTGCTTTTTTCCGTTAATTATCTCATTTCCCCGCCTTGTTTTCTATGATCTGATAGTCCTACTCCCTCCACAGATTATAATGAATAATCAGGTCTTTTGGCTTTCTGTGTTTCATGGCACAGATTACGTGCCATGAAAGGTTTTACTCTCAATGTCAGGTTTTGAGTACAGGGATACTTGGAACAGTGAGTGGAGCTACAGCTGAAGAGTAGATAAACTGTTTCCACTTATTTGTGAGATTTCTGCGTTAGTTATTTGTTCAAAGATTTACACCAGTCAGAATCCCATCAGGGGATTACCATAACTGGTTGGAGTGGCCTGAGTTCTCATGAGTAACATGTGCTTTGTAGGGCTTGAGCAGATACTGTCATAGACATGGAAGTGATGAAAAAGTTTTATTGAAGTGATAGAGATCTTTACATGATGTGTCAGCAAGATGAAATGAAGGGGAACTTTCTGTTTAATGGGAATGGATGTGAGTCAAGGATTCCCTATTCTCGTTTCTAATAATCTTCAGCAGAGGAACTTGTACTTAAATTTTATTACAAGAGAAGTTTTGTTTAGTTAGTAAGCAACTTATTTTTTATAAGAAGGACAAACAGTTTCATCCGAAAGAAAACTATAGGTAAACTTTAGAGAAGACTCCTTCACCCCAGTCATGCTTTGATGGTCTGGTAATGAAGCATAGATAACTGATTTCTTGCATGGCATGAAAGCTGGTGGTACATTTAATGTATCTAGACTACTTTCTTATTAATATAAAAATTTGGGGGTCAGATTTGAAGAAGTGGGCTTGGGGGAAATAACTGAAAAAATTGAAATCTGGATGGAGACAAGATGGAGACAAAAGCTTCTGCAATGTTGGCAAGAAATCAATCTGAATGTTATGTAGTGTTTAAGCTGAGTATTACTGGAATAGACATGGGTATTTGGTTAATTCATTAAGTAGGTAAAGTCTTTCCTGTTAGTGACATCTTAGGTCTTTCCTCGGAAGCTCTTACTAATTGGAATCAAATATGCAGCACTGTTTAAAAAAAAAAAAAAAAAGTGGAATTTTTCATTTGGCATGTTATGGTTCTCACCTAGGGCTGAAATCTTATGAAGATAAATCATACTTGATACAGAGACAGTAGTGGTCTAGAATAGAATATTATTGTATAGAATATTAGTAGAATATTATAGTCTAGAATACAATTTTACAAGTTTTTGTGTATAGTTGTCTTCAAAAGAAGACTTGAATGAGTAGTCACACACTTTTTAAATGAACAGCATTATCTTATACTGTTACCACACTCCTGTTAAAACAAACTATATGTATTTTATGTATATAAAATCACTTCTACTTGTTTTCTTAAAATATTTTTTTGAATCACAACCATTCTTGTGGTCATGTTGACTGGAGTTTTTAATGTGAATTTTTAGGAAACAAATCAGAGCATCGTTAAAAATCCCACTCTAGGAGTTAACTGGCCACTTCACGTTCTAAAGTGTCAACTGATTTGCTCTAGAGAGAAAAATGTAGTGTTGGGTTTTTCCATTCAGCTAACTCACCTACTAAATAGTACTGGAACAGTTGAGTATGGCTGCATGCATCAGGATAGAGAAGAATTTCGATCAGAACAGCAGGAGGGAAAAGTGAAGGGAGATAACTGTTTACTTGGGAAATTGGAGGAAGCTTATATTGAAAAGTACATTGGTAGTGCAACATAATATTGTTCAAATAAATCCTTTGCCTCATGGTGGAAATATGCAAGTTTTTTAGTATTTCCCATTATCTGTTCATACAGTCTGTGTTTATCCTTGAATAAAAATACATTAAATATGCCTGTGGTGTTTTAATTAAAATATATATGGCAGAATAGGATTTAACATGATTGTGTAGTGAACCTAATGAGTTCAAGATCCAGTCATGCTTAGTTGCTATCTAGTCCCACTAGTTCATAATTTTATCTATAATGTTTGGCTCTGAGCTTTTAATAAATTAATCAGACTAGGACCACTTGAAACAGATAAACTTGACACCTCTAGATTGATGGGTTCAAATAAATCACCTAAATTAAAATAATGCTTACATAATCTATAGTACTCATTGGTAATGCAAGCAATAGATTTAATTGTGTTCTCTAACTGCTGTTGCTCTTAAGGTCTGTTTGATGTCAGAGGAATTCATTTGTTACTCCATTACAGCACAGTAGCCAAGAGCCTAACTGTAGGATTTTTCTGTAAGAATATACAGTTTTTAACTTTTTATAATATCCACAGGTTTTAGGACCTGCCCCAAAATGGTGTTCCTTCTTAGACAACTTGACTGAAGAACTGGAAGAGAATCCAGAGAGCACAGTTTATGATGATTACAAATTCGTAACCAGAAAAGACCTTGAAAATTTAGGTAAAACAGTTGAATATCCTTTTTAGCTGACTTCTTTGTTCAGTTTTTGATCATTTACACATGTAAGTTTTGTAATTCCAATGTGACATATGGGGACTGTTAGAAATTCACTGGCAATAGTTTCTTCCAGTCTTCTTGGTTATTAATGTACCAGACTGATGGCTTTATGTTCTTTGGTTCCCAACCAGTGCAACACTAGATATTTGTGTTTCTGAGATATTTATCCTAAGAAGATTGATATTTGCTGATTAATATGTCTAGGAATCTGTTGTGTGTGCTTTCAGACACTAAACGGGAAGATATAGGAAGAGAGTTTGGTTTAGTTTTCAAAATATTTTTGAGGTGCTCAAACAGTATGTTGGAACTCACAGCAAAGTCTGCCAAAGGCTACCCTATTTGAATGTAGTAATTTCCAGAAAATACAAATCATTCTAGGGCTAATAGAAACACAGTTTCAGGGAATTGGAATGCTGAAAATTATATAGCAGAGAAGGTAAAAATGCTTCTCCCAAGGTAGTTAGTCCTTTTTCTGTCTGTTACATGTTTTGATTGCAATGTTTTGCTCCAGTTTATTTTACCTCTCAGTATGGGAGTTGGGTTTGGCCTGGCAGGAGGCCGTACAAGGAGGAGGTCATCCAAAGCACCTGCATCTTCAGTGTTAAGAGTTCTAGAGTAGATGGTCTGAATGTAACCTGCCAATGCCTATCCCAGTTGTAAGGGAAGAAGGCAATGTAGTATTATCTACACAGAGACTTGACTGAGAATACTTATTCTGCTTTAAATTCACTATACTTAGTCAAATTCTTTTCCCCATAAATGCAAGCTTTCAAATGAAGAAACTGCTTAAGGGGTATTTTGTATTATTCATATGTCAGGGTTTCTTTGTATTACTAGCCATTAGCTGGAGTACTCTTATTTTGGAATATGCAGGAAGATCGTTTGCTGGAAACAGTTAAAAATTTTTTTTGCTTTCTGAGATGCGCAGTAGTTTTTTACTTTTTTTTGCCATTTAGTTCTAGAAGTAGTTTGTGAATTCTTAATTTTTAAAGATTTGGGGTCTGTAGAGGATATTTTACCATAAAAAGCTTTTTATTTTATCAGTCTTGGAATTTTGTGAAGGAAAATCAGAGAACTCTTAAGTATTTTTATTCTTACTTAGGTTAGGGCCTAGGGTGACAGTTTTATGACCTGATGTGGTACTGTATTTTTTTTCATCGTATTGATTCTTCAAAGATAGTGACCCAAGGCAAAACTCTTTAATTAAAAACATCTCTATACCACACTAAAAAAGTGATTGTCAAACATCTGTGGACTTTCAAAAAAATCCTCTCAAATTTTTCTTTGTAAACTTTTATGGAGCATAGTGCACGTGGGCATTTTTTAAAAATGCACAGTAACATGTATTATGACAAGAAAAATGGATTTTGTTGCTCTGAAGAAGCTCAAATTCCTTGCTGGACAAACTGATTTTTTTCGCGGTTTTACTTAGTCTTGATGTAATGGATGTGACTCTTAGATTCATGTGTTGCATTGGCAGTGCTTGTTTGTCTTGAATCGGTTAAGTGAAGGGTCTGGCTTGGAATAGGAGTTCTTTATATATGAAAGCTCTTTGAAATCCTCTGTAACTTTTTTCCCAGGCCTTGCTCATCTCATTGGATCATCATTGCTCAGAGCATATATGCATGGCTTTTTTATGGACATAAGGCTTTATCATAAGGTAAATAAGGCTGATCCTTGTCAATTTTTACTCTTAACAATAAAATGTGTGTGTTGGGCTTTTGTTGTTTTTTTGATTTGGTTAGTTTTTTCCAAATAACTGACCGTGTCCCGTATTAATGGTATTTTCTTTTTACTTCCTCTTGCTTGTTCAAAGGCAAAAATGATGGCCAACCCCTTTGCCTATGAAGAATACAGAAGAGAGAAAATAAGGCAAAAGATAGAAGAAACACGTGCACAGAGAGTTCAACTAAAGGTAAATCCTGTCAACAATGAGTATACTTCTGGGAAAACTATTTATAAAGAGTAATATATTCTTAAGTGTATCTCAGAGATGTAATGAGTTAGTCTTTAATTCTGTTTATCATCAGAGAACCAAAGTGATTTATAGAACTTTTTGAATGGAACCATAAAATTCCCATGCATGATTCCCACAGCTGAGAAAAACTCATACCAAACTGTAAAAGAGCAGCTCTCATCACATTTGCCACTTGAGCAGATAACTCACTGGTAAAACTTGCAGTTTCTACTTCTCTCATTAAACTAAATTACTTAAGCCATTAAAGCATAATATTATGGAAAGAGATATTATTGTTATAACTAGTAGCTTTCTAGATTGAATTTGCTCAACATACAAGGAGAAATAATTGCTTTTAAAGTACTAAAGCTGGTGCATTACAAGGAAAAAATAATACAGAAGTTCTGCTCAAATTTTCTTCAAGCTCTATTGCTTTAGCAGTACCTAGAAATATTTGGAACCAGTCAAGGAGCTTTTCAGCAAGAGTTATAAGAATGAATAAGAATTCTGTCTTCACCACACTTAGAAATGTAAAGCATGCAGGTTTTTGCATGATTAAGAGTAATTTACTGATAAATTGCTTTCCTCTCTTTAGAAACTTCCAAAAGTCAATAAAGAGCTTGCACTCAAACTGATTGAAGAAGAAGAGGAGCAACAGGTTACCAGAAAAAGAAAACAGAAGGTGAGCTTTTGTTTTGGAGGCTTCTCTGACTGGGAGCACAGAAATAGTAATGCTTACAGTATTGATTTTTTTGTTCTTGGGAGTTGGGAGGGTGGGTGTTATCTGGCTGAACAGAATCAAAATTCCATTGTTTCTGTTTCTCATAAATAACTTATTCTAGTAAGTGGCTTTAAGGTGGACTTCACTGTAGCTACAGCACCAAAAAGGCCATGTAGTAACTTAAAGCTTAAAATTATGAAATCCTCATTTTGAAGGTGATAGGGGCTTCATAGGACTCTGGAAGCTAGCTAAATGCAGAATCAGTATCAAAGTTGTTCGAAAAGGACCTGTTGTTTGCATTTGTTGATATTTTGGTGGTGACCATGACAAGATAGATGTTATCTGTAAAATTGAAAATGCAGTTCTCTATCTTTGTGTACACAGTTAACTACATTTTATAAAACAGCCAAAATGGTTTGCTCTTATGCAACAGGAATTCTTCCTGATGTTGACAATAATCCCATTTTTATCCTAAGTGAAGTCCAAAGGAAAAAATGAGTTCATGTTTAATATCCAGTGGGAGGGGGATGCTTTCTATAGGCAGCACTTCATAGGTGCTCATTCTCACAGGAATATAATGTTCATGAAAGGCAGGCAAGTAGTTTCATGTGACATCTAATGAAATCCTGTGTGTTACAGTTAGTAGGAAACATGAACTACTGAAAGAGTAGGTGGTGGTAAAATTTTAATACAGACTAAGTGTTATGATGCAAGTATGAGTTAAATAAATGGGGACTGATTTGTCTAGGAGTACATATAGATTGTGCTGTTAAGTGAACTAAAAAGAGTATACATAAACATGCGTGTTCTGGTTAATTTCCTGAAATGGCATGACAGTCTTATGAAGAGCAATTTTCTTTAGGTTTTGGGATTTAATTTTTGGCAACAGTTTCTGTGTGTAAAATTTACGCTTGGTTGTTTTCTGTATCTTTTTTTTTTTTCCCCCACTTCTTAGGTAACAATGAAAATTTAATGCTGGGGTGGGATGAATGTGCTGGTATGAGTTTGGCAATGTTGAAACATCAGCTTTTTATAATAAAAGCTATGTATTCAATGATTTTAAAATGATGACAAGAGGTATTCACATAAGCTGAAATTGTAGCTTGAACTGTTCCTAATTCAATAGTAGCATAACTTACACTGAGGTCGTTTTACTTCGATGTGAATGAAACTGCTTTTTCCATTCTGTATGCTAGGGCAGTGAAGAAAAAGTGTTATAAGATGTATAGAAAGACTTACTCTTATGTATTTACAGTAAAACAGTAGTAACATTACATAAAGACATGTTTACCCTGATAATTTGTTGTACATGTTGTAGAATCATCCCCTCAGGCAGGGTATTTGCCTTGGAGGTACTGCTGATTAGTCAATAGATACCAACACATCTCCAGACTAGCTGGCTGAATTTATGAGAAACGCTATTATTAATATTTTTGAATTAATGTCTTCAAGGTGTCTATAGTGTGCATAAAAAAAACCTGTCTTGCTTATAGGTAGCTTAGAATGATACTTATTTGATTCTTGTGGAAGTAATAACATATAATAGGCATGAATCTTGATTTTTGTATGACCTGGAAGGATAAAGCAACTGGCATTTCACACACTGGTTTTGAGTTTTGTTTAATTAAAAAGGTAGTACTTAGTTTACCAATGTCTGTTTCAGAATTTTATAACTCACTCATGTTTTGCTTCTTTTCCAGAATCTGCCTAGCCTTCTCAAAGATGATCGTTTTAAGGTCATGTTTGAGAATCCAGACTTCCAGGTGGATGAGCAGAGTGAAGAATTTAGGCTACTTAACCCACTTGTTTCTAAAATAAGTGAGAAAAGAAAGAGGAAACTAAAGATCTTAGAGGAACTGGAAGCACAGGAACAGGTAAAATATTTTCCATTTGGATTAGGAAAAATCCTTTTTTTTTCCTTTGTTTCAAGCATTCAGATTTTTCATGCTAGAAAGAAGGAAAGATGGAAACAATGCAAGAATGTCTTATCAGCTACAGTAATTAAGTGTGATTTATAATGTTACCCTAGTTTTTAGATGCAAACAATATTGTGTCAACGTGAATATAGGTTTGAAAAGATAAAATATGTAGGTGGAAACAATTTTATAATACATTTGCTGTTACGGCTTTTGTTCAAATTTTAGTTGTCTTCAAATATATCTATGTAAAAGCTGTCACGTACTCTAATTGCAGAAATGGTTTGAAAAGAAAATTAGTTGATGATTTCTTATTTTATACTATTTTTGTCTGCAGGAAGAGGAGGAAGAACCAGAAGGAAAAGCAAGTGATGCAGAAAGTTCTGAGAGTTCAGATGATGAAAAAGGCTGGGTCGAAGAGGTCAGGAAACAGCGCAAGCTTCTACGCCAAGAGGAAAAAGTAAAACGGCAGGAAAGGTTCAAGGAAGATCAGCAAACATTACTGAAACCTCAGTTTTTTGAGATTAAAGAAGGAGAGGAATTCAGAAGCTTCAAAGACTCTGCCAAAAAACAAAAATTAATGAAGTAAGACTCATGTTCCTATTTTAATAGCTGGGGGTAGACGATTCTCAAGGACTACAATGCAGGCCAGTGGCATTTTGGAAGCACTTACTAGTAAAGCCACATCTGGCAATTCAGGGATATAACTTAAAGCGACATAGTTGTTGAAAGCTTTGTTTTGTAGTTAAACAAATACAATGTTTAAAGTATGGCAGAGAGACAACACAAATGAGATGAGTAAGAGATTAATATTCTGAGCCGGATTTGGGGATGCATTACCCAGTGTTGGTGAACTGCTCTCACAAATAACAACACTGATGTCTGTGAGACTGGTTATATTTCTCCAGCAGTGTCAGTATGAGGTTGACAGGCTGGATGTTTTTCATCTGACCCTCAAAAAAAGGATGTAGAATACTGCATGACTAGTCACTATTTTGGGGGTAGGATCAAGGTGGTAAAACAAAAGTGTTTTGTCTTGGTATTTTTATGGCATCCAGAACCTTTCAAAAAAACTATGCTGTCCCTATATTGTCAGGTCTTACTATTTCTGTTTTTGCAATACAAAAAATAAGACTTTTTTTAAAAACTTGATTTCCTTAAATCAGTGATCAACTGAAGTAATTGGGTACTGTATAAAGAGCATGTCAGACTAAAGGATTTGGCTTTGAGGGGGTTAATGCCTGCATATCTTGTTGATTTTTTTTTTTTTTTCAGAGGTGAGCCCTTCAGAAAATGAGATTTAATAGCCTTTTATTATTTGGAGCGCAGACATTGGTATTAAAACCTTGAAAGACAGTAGCACACTGCAGTGCAGAATTTTGACTAATGTTGAGTTTGTTCAGCCTTGAGGAAAGAAGGCTTAGGGGAGACCTTATCACCATGTTCCAGTATTTAAAGGGTGGCTACAAAGAAGATGGAGACTCCCTTTTTACAAGGAGTCACATGGAAAAGATGAGGGGCAATGGGTGTAAGTTACTCCTGGGGAGATTCCAATTGAATGCAAAAAGAAATTTTTTCACAATGAGGACAATCAACCATTGGAATAATCTCCCCAGGGAAGTGGTGGATTCCTCAATATTGGACACTTTTAAGATTCAGCCAGACAGGGTGCTGGGCCATCTTGTCTAGACCATGCTTTTTGCCCAGAAAGGTTGCAGCAGATGATCCTTGAGGTCTCTTCCAACCTGGTATTCTATGATTCTGTGATTGATATTGAATATACCCATTTATACCAGACTCTAACTTTCTTTGATTTCTCCATCAACTTTCTTCTGATTTTCTTTCTTTCTTTCTGTCTTTCTCTGTTTCTCTCTTTCTCTCTCTCTCTGTCTTGTCTTTCTGTCTGTCTTCCAGAAGATGAATCAACTTTTTACTTTTGTCCATTTTTCTTCTTTGTCAGGAGAAAATTCCCCTCTGGAGACACTGACCGAGTATTGTAGGTTAAGGATATTTTTTACATTGTACTTGGACTTATAGTCATGTTAGCAAGTGACTTGAAAGGAGCCTGAGACAGTGGTCAAATGCCACTGTATTCTCATTGCCACTGAAATACTTCCCTAAAAGGCAGTGTTGCTGCAGCCTACTTCTTTTTACACAAATTCAGCTGCTGACCTCTAAAGGAAATTCTCAAGGACACTCAATTTGAAGTATTAAGGTTTCATTTTGTTCAAAATATGGAAGGCTTAAATGTGAACAAGGATACTGAAAGTTAAGTAAATAAGCCAAGACAGGTGTAAGGAAGAGAAACATTTAGAATAAATTAGTACAGTGTGACACAGGACAAAATAAATTCTTTTATCTGCTGTATAGAAGGAGAAAAATCATTGCTTCAGCTCAGGAAAAACGAAAGCTAGTACCACAGATCTGTCTAGTGGATCGAAGAATATCAGTGATGACATAAACCATGAAAAGACTTTCAAAGACTGCTTTTAGGGAAGAGAGAATCTGTTCTAAAATTTTTGCTAATTCTCTGCAGAGAATATTTTGCAAGGTGTGGTGCATAATGAGGGTGGCTTGGGTTAGATACCCTCTGTGGTAAATGCACAGATGGGATGTAATGTAAAATGTTAAAAAAAAAAAAAAAAAAGAGAAAGTTGAGGATAGACTAGGATGACAAAAAAAATGAATGACAGCATTACATCCTTCATGTTTTTCTGAGTTGCTGTCCTTGAATTGTCTGATTTTTATTTTATTTTTTTTTATTTTTGTCTAAGCAATTAACTCTATACTCACTGACTATTTGTGCTTATCCAAGCATTGTTCTGTGTATGGAGTTTGATATTCCTCAAATTCTTAGAGGAAATTTAAAAATTAACAGCTAGTATCAGTTTCTTATATAGCTGATACAATTCTGTAATCATAATGACTTAGTCCATGTTATGAGTTCTTGTTTGGTTAATAAGCATTTTTACATATTAGAGTTTTATGAAGAAAATACCTAAATATGTTTTCTGCTGGCCTTATTCAGTGATAAGTAGTCAGCATAAAAATAATTAATTCAAGTAATGTACTGAAAATTGGAAAGACTGTAGTGGCATGTACAATCTGGTGAGGCTGGCATGTTTGTCTTTGAGATTTATCCAAGTAATGGAATGATGGTCTGTGACCAATATAATTAAGTACCTTAATACCTTCACTATGCATTTAATGGTTAGATGTTCTTTTTTTCTCTAATCGTATAATGTTCTACCTGAGGAAACAGTTTATGACTTATATAAAACTGGGTGTTTCTTTTGACATGTTCCTGACTCAGCACGGCTCCAAGCCCAACTTCTAAAGCAGTGGTGTGTACTATAAATTTCTTCATAGACCAACAGTCTACACGTTTCCTTGCGCAGGAAAGCTGCAAAATTTACTCATGGTTGTAAAAAACACCTTGTCTCAAATCAGTCTACATTTCATTTTCCCCTTCTGGACTCTTTTGCTTACACATGAAGACCTGCTGAACATACCAGCAAAGATGCAAAACTTTGCTTTATTTACTTACTGCATAAGTTCCTCACATAGTAACTTTAAAGGAATCCATAAAACGGAAGGGGTTTTATGAGTGTGCTAAGATCTCTTTTGATTTTCTTGATGTCCCTTTAAAAAGTTTCTTATTAATTTAGAGCGTGTCAAAAGCTACAGTAGCTGTACTTTATAAAGTATGACAGTAAATGTGTGTATCTTCAGAGGTGGCCAAGAAAGTCAACAAAAGCGTAGCTGACATTCCTAGGTATTGCTAAACTAAAGCAGGAAAAGTCCTGAAAACTGTTCTCTTTATAATAAGGAAACAATAAGTGCCTGGGCAATGTGTTTTGTATGTTGGTTTGGTTTTTCTACTATAGGGCAGGGGAAGTTGCTTCTAATAACACTGTTAGTGTATACCTTGAATCAATTTGTTGAGGATGATTTTAAAAACAACCCAGCTGTTGAAACTGTTTGTTTATCAGTGTGTGCAATTCACTATCATTTGAGGTCTGTACATTTTTGGATAAATATAGCCCTACCTGCAATTATTCAGTAAAATTGCAACCCCACAGCGTTTTGCTAATATCTCCTCATTTTCATTTTTCTCCTGACTGAAGCAGTATCTAGGCAGTCATGCTAAATAATTGCTGGGTAGTAGCCATATTTCTCCAGTTCACTTTCAAAGGGGAGAAAAATGGGACTTCACTTGAATGTAGAAATCCCACCACAATGTCAGTGACTGATCTTCTGCCATAGTTAGCTCTAAGGCTTAGCTTGTCTTCCCGATTCGCACAGATGGAACAAGTTTTTACATGTACTCAATGAAAAATATACTACAGAAAAAAATACAATCAAAGTACCTAGTCATGAGAAATAAAGTAATTCTTGACAGTAATTTTTCATTGTTAATCTGAAGTCTTTGTTACATAAAATGGCTCATTAACCAAAATTCAGCGGACTTCAGAGACTTCATGCATAGGCCACAATCCATGAGCCCCATAGAAATGCCATTGACTTTGGTGGCTGCTAATCGTCTGTATTTTTATGATGACTTGTTTTCCAATTTAAAACTTGTACAAAAAAATGTCTCTTAGCCCTCTTCAGAGAGCTCTAATACGGCACTCATTATTAGCAGCATCTCAAATTGCAGAAACTAATTTAGTTTCCAGTTAGGTGAATGTTTTCTAAGCTCATTGCAGAGTGAGATTGATCATACAAGCCATGCCATAGTCTCAGGTGGCACTGCTTCCGTGTAGGGCCCACATCACAGAAGAAGGACTAGCTGTGTTAGGACTCACAGGTGCCTTCAGGGAGGCTGCTTGAAGCTAGCACCATCCCTGCCTGCCCACCTCACCCCTGTGCTGGAGGCTATGGGGGGACAAGGTGCATTTCCACTCCTCAGCTGTTCCAATTTACAGTCAAGCTTACTGAGGTCAGCAAGGGTGATATTAAATGTCAGCTCACAACCTGGAGCAACTGGGGCATGTCCCTGTGTCTTGATTTTTGTAGGGGCATTAACTTCCCAGTGAGGGAGAGCTAAAAGCAGTATCAGTTTTGACTACAACAGCTACCTCTTCCATAGAAATGCTAGAGTTCAGTGCCCAAGGGAGAGGCTCTATACCAGCTTGCTTACAGAAACTAACTGATGAACACCATGCGATTGAAGGCATATGCTCATGTGGAGCTCACGGTCAGGGTCTATCTTACTTATCACATTCGCTTGTTTAGAAAACTGTTTGCATTAAACTGTTACAGGCGCAGTGTCTGAACAGTCATTTGTATTTGGACTAAGTAGCTTGTCTCTATCAGCGAAGTGATTCATTCGGTGATGAATTCATTCTGATGTATAGCCAAGATTATTTCCTTCTTTCAAAAGTGTTTCCAATTCAGAAATGATAAGATTTCAAGAAAACTGTATATATCTAGCCTTACTGTTTTTTTTCATTTGTGTATGTATCTATTACTGCAGCTGAATATTCCTGGCTTTTTCAGACATTTCATAGAAAAATATAGCAATAGAAGGGTGTGGTTTCTTTCTCAACTAGAGTCCTGTTGCTTTTTTAGCAGAGAAAACAATGAACTTTACATAAATTTTAGAAGTGTTTCTACTGAGAGCAATATCTGGAGGGAATGATTTGAACTTGTCTGTCTTTTCTGTTTACTGAATGGTTTTTTTTTTTACAGTTATGGCATTTCAGGGTTTCAGAGAAATGGAGATTAGTTTTGACTGCATTATCAGCCTTTATTATAGTAAAAAGATGGCAAGAATGGGGACTAATGTTAATTATTCTCTGCAGGAAAACTCTTGGAGATCGTTTAAAGCTTGAAGAAAAACTTGGCACACTCAATGTGTCTGATACCACAGTAGGCAGCAAACAGGCAACATTCAAATTAAAGAAGGTGAGCTATATATATAATTTTTTAAGATAATACACAAGTAACTTTAGTTTTTGCATGAAAGAACAGGAACTTTAAAACCGTCAAACAAATGTCCCTCTTCATTTCTTTATAAGCTGCCAACTCTTCTGCTTCTTGCCAAAAGAATGAAAGCCTCCGGTAGTACACTGTGTGTTTATACCCTTATAACTCAGGCAGCACTCATAAAATCTTATGTTCCGGTGGAAAATACTGGCTTCCATCTTTTAATAGTTTATTTGCAGACATACCATCAGAAGCTTGTGACCTTACCTGACTTCTGTGCCAGGACTGATCAGATCTCAGTATGCAGGTCCGAATGCAATCAGGATGCTGTAGGTGACAGGCTTTCTCTTGGTTGATAATGTTGCTGGGTCTCAGCATGACAGAAGCAGAGCTCATAACCACCTTTGTGATTGGACTTGTGTAACACAGATCACAAGAATGAGCTCTGGTCCTGTTCATCTTGCCAAATTCCATTTGAAGTGTGTAGTTGACTGCTGCCTATCTACCTTTCTCAAAGGGTTTTGATTTCCCATCCTAAGGAATTTTGTAGATCGCAGACAGGTGATTACTTTATAGTGTGGGCAGAGTTAAATGCATGTGTGCATCTGCTACTGCTGTAGAACACTTAGGGATTTTTTGCTAGAAAATTGCTTTACAACTGAGAAAAGGACACATTATAAAAGCTGAAGACCCGTATTAATTGATACTTGAGCTGGCAAAATGTATTTCTGGTAAAACTGGTTTTCCTCGGGTAAGCCTCTTTGCTATCATACATTTCTCCTTACCTGTGGTCAAATAACATTCTCACCAGTAAAGCTGCTGTCACAAGAATGACTAAGTAGTTATTTGATTGTCACATTGGGTATGCCTGAACAAGATTTTTAAATAACCAGATTTATTGGACTATTTCTACCTTTCTTGGTTTTACCTGATTATTGTCTGTTTGCAGATGTAATTTTTCATCTGTTTTTGATTCCTGTATTGCTGTAATTTAAAATGTGTTGACTGTGGAATAAGTCACAGATTCCTCTGCAGTGCTGTGTAGGATAACCATTCTGGGGATTTTACCAACTGCCGTAACTGATACGTTAGTGTCTTGCAGCTAATTAAATGGGATTTGCAGGGCTTCAGAAGCAGAGTCTTTTTTATAGTAGCTTTAAATTAGAAAGTGCAGAGCCACAAGGTTTCTTGCAGTTGGTAGTGAACAGTGAACTGTCACCTTTTGCTAACAGTTTTCTGAAGATAGTTATGTTGCTGCTAACATATATGGATTTTTATCTGACTTAAACTGATGTTGCTTTATTGAAATATGTATGTTATGCTCATTTGCATTAGAAAGATTTTTTTAAAGTCTAATTAAAAGAAAAATCATGCATCTAGAGTGGAGATCTTTTCTCCTATCAACGGAATAGCAAAATAAGACAAGTCTTCTCTCAAATAAACAGACCCTGTGTATATATTCTGAAGTCCCAGGAAATGTAGCAGGGAGAGCTAGGAAGAAGTCAAGCTGTGCAGTATGCTGTGTCTTGACACTCCTTTTCAGAGGATGCAGAGATGAAGTTGGCAAGCCTAAAGGGAATTTAGTGGTTTTAGTGTTAACACTTATTGTCAGCTTCTGCTTTGTAATGCCCTTTCTTTAATGTGCAGGTATATTTAGGAGTAGGTAGAAAGATTTAGTGAGGGAGAGAATTGTGCTCCCATAGGATTGGTATCACTCGATCTCGTAAGTCAGTGAAATTGAGACTGAACTTGGCTGCTGCAGTTGTGGAATGTTAGCAGCCTCCCAAATGGCCAGCAACCACTGACAGATCCAGCAATGAAATTGTTTGTCATTGATATTTCAAAGTTTAGTTTTCAGGGGATTTTAGTATGGTTCCTACAGTGTGGCATTCTGTTTTTCAATTTCAGCATGCTTTATGATAGCAAATAGATAAAACAAAACAGCAGGGTTTCTAAAATACCTAAGTATTTACACTGCTAGGGAGGTATAGAGGACTTTTTTTTTTTAAAAAAAAAAACCACAAAGCTTCAAATGTAAATCAAGATCATTCAATTTCAGTACACTAGTAGTAAACAGTCAATATTATATTAAGATTTCTCAAGACTGTTTCAGATGAAGTCTGAAGACAGAGTGGGACTACTGTTTTCACATAGTGGGTTTCTTGTTTCCCTACTTGCAGTGGAAACAGAAGTCAATAAACTTCAACATCTAAAGACCAATAGCTTTTATTACCATGATACTGGTATGGACTTATTGCTACATTTGGTAAATTGGTTCATGTCTCACCTTGGCCAAAATGTTGTCTATGCATGCAAGTCTCTAGCTCAAGTTTAAGTGATACTTTAATGGGAGATGCAGGAAGAGATGAGCTGATGTCTGAATGCTGCTGATTACAGAATTAGATGCAGTGGGGTTACAGCTGTGTATCCAGTAATTCTGTCACACTGTTAATACACTTACCCTGTGCTGCCATTGAAAGTGCTCTAATTGCTGTAGTATTTTATAGCATGGACAGTTGCCTGAGCTTGGCTAGTTCAAGTCTGCTGGTTCCAGTTTATGCTTAGTTTGAAGACAAGCCTTAGTCTTCCAAAGAAAATAGTAATTTATGGCTGTAAGGGCCATTTCATCTATGTGGTATGTAAATGAAACCCTTTCAGCGTGTTTTTGATGAAGAGAAAAAACATTAATAGAGCATGTACCACAGGAGCAGAGATTTTAAATTAATTTCATGTTGAAAGTTTTTCTAGAATTGCATGCAACATACCAAACACTTTCAAGAACTTCTAAGAACACTTTTTTAGAAAACCTGTATGTTTCAGCAAATTTAGCTAATTGTTCTGTCCTGTTAAAATCCATTTATGCAAATTTTAAATGCGGTAATACTAGTTAACCAAAGTAGATACAAAATAGCCTCAAATTGCTCTACCTTCTTAAGGGCATTAAAACAAATTCTGGATTGTAATTTTACAGTCTGTTGTTAGACATTGGTTTTCATCTGAAATACATTGTTTTATTCACTGTTTTTTGATATCTTTGTCTTAAATGTTTGCTCTGAGTTACTTGGAATGATAATGCCTAGGGAAACCCAGAATCAGCAGGTACAGTATAAGATAGCATGACACCATTTACAGTAACATTTCCAGATTTCCCTAATGGAATTCTGACTCGATATGTAGATATATGGTGATATGTAAGTTTACAACAACCTGAATCTATTTTTGTTTTAATATTGCAGTCAGAGCAGCAAAAGAAACAGCAAGAAGCTGAGAAACAACATCGTCAAGAGAGGAAAACCCTTAGGCGTTCTGCTAGTCATCTCAAGAGCAAACGTGGAAGAGGACGACTGTTTCATTGATGTATTTTACGTTATTTTTTTAAGAGACTTTTATCTGATTTTTCATTTGAAAAAGGGACTTTTTCGAATCAGGACACAGTACCAATGTATTTGTCTCTTGATTCATTGATGAACCCAAAAAGCAGAACTTGCTAGACTCTGTGTTAATTATTCATAAGTTTATGAAAGTAAAAGTATTGACCAAAGGACACTGAGTATGGTGTGTTATAAATTCCAGTGTGAACTGTATTTGTGCAGAAATCACTAGCAACTGGTTATTGTGTAACCCTGCATGTTTTCTATGTAAGAACTTATATATACAAGGCTGTCTGTCTTATTTAACTTGAGATGTGGGTTTTTGCTTTCTGAAGTCTTTATTTGTGACTGCATATAAGATCATGGGTAAGTTATTTTTGTCTAAAAACTATTCTTTACAAGGTGTCATGGTTTGAACTCAGCCGGTAGCCAATCACCATGCAGCCTGTTGCTTACTTTTTCCCCCACCCTCCCTGGTGAAAGAGGGGAGGGACAAAAAAGGGAGAATTTGTAGGTTGAATTAAAAAAAAACAAAACCAGTTTAGTGATAGTAACAAAACAAGAGTAACAATACTAAGTCCAAACGGGTAATAGACGATGCAGTTGCTCACCACCTGGTGACCAGTACACAGCCCGCCCCCAGCGGCGATCCCGACCGCACCAGAGATCCCGCTGCACTGACCAGAAAACGGAACTGAGAGAGCACATGCCTCCTTTATATACTGAGCATAACATCACATGATATGGAATACTCCAGTGACCAATCCGGGCCGGCCCTCCAGCTGTGCTGCCTCTCAGCCCAAGGAAAGTGAACTCTATCCTGGCCAAAACCAGGACACGAGGGTACAACAGATCTCTCTTTTATGCTTCTTGAAGGATGACACACAATTATGTTTATCAAAAACTGACTTTGGCTTTATATTCTTGGGTTGCCTTAGTAGCCAGGAGGAGGTACAAATGGTCATCATGAGGGCAATTGAGAATGACTGATTTAGGTTCCTCTAAGTCACTCTGTAACAAAACATCTCTTGCCACACCGATGTACAAAGGGGAATCTTGGAACGATCGTCTAAACTTAAATTTTGTGAATATTGCCTTTACTCAGAATTCTTAGCACCATATTTAATATGTTTTGGTAAGCCAGCCATGGTTCAACATAGATCAAGTGGTATATGTTCACATATAATGCACAGTGAGGCCATGCCAGTAGCCTCCTATTCTTAAAAAAGTTAGTTGAGTTAAATAACTTTAGAAACTAGAACTGATGTTACGGAAATGATTGATTCTTTTCTATGTCTTCTTTTTGATTCCCAGAAGAATGCTTGTTGCTAACCAGGATACAGCATCTCTTCTTGATTTTTATCTTACAAACCTATCATTTACATAAGTAGTTCACTACTTAAGCAAAGAGATTAATTTTTACCTTTGATCCTAAAGGAGCTTTGTTTATTGCTTTTTAAAAGGCTTTATAAATTGTCTTTTTGCTAAATCCAAGAAACTGAACTTTGGATCCAACAACAATCAGTGAATCTCCCCATCACTGTTTTAAGAGACTTGGAGGTTCTTAAGTGTTTTGCTTTATAAACCAGAGAGGTTATTAATCTGGTCAGGTCTCCTGGACAGTTTTTTCTATAGAATTTTTGCAGTTATTTCAGTAAAAACCTTGGCTTCTCACAGCCTGATGCTTTTTTCTTTGGGTTTTTTTTTTAGACGGTAGAATAATCAGTCGCATGGTTAAGTTTATTTTCTTGTCCCTGATTTAATTTTACCTGCTTTAATTCCTTGCTTCTGTTTTTAATTATATTGTTTCCTTTAATTTAAAAATGCCTTTTGCACCTGGTATTTTCATCTTGAAAATATACGTTGTAGTCATCACTGTTGTCCTTGAATTCAGCTGAAGGATGAGTCTCTCAATACCTAATTTTTACCTCTAGCTGTCAAATTTCTGCATTGTCCATAAGCTGCTCATACCTTCTATTTAATACAGAACTATCCAGTATTCAAATGTCAGTCTCACCCATGCTGTTTATCAAGGAGTATCATTATTACTTCTTTTTAGCCACTGAGAGACTGTTACGCAGTTGTGGTTGCTCCAGGGTATGTCCCTCTTTTTGGAGTCTTGTCTTTTGATAACATTCAAGCCTTTGAAATCCAAGTGCAATGACAAGTTAAAGTTTGTACTAGTGCAACATCTTTCCCCTGGAGCATTGTGTTATCTCTTAGAAATTATCTCCATGTGCTTCAGGTGTGTTCGCTTCATATATATAGCTATACTGAATGTGGAAAGATTAATGGTGGAAACTTGCCACCATTCTGATTGATACAGGGAGAATTGGAGATTACGTGGACAGAACTGGCACTGTAAGAGCAGGAATTCAGAGGAGTTTGCTCCTTCCCATGGTAGGCCTAAATCCCATTATGCCTGATCAAGAACTAGAGGTGCATTTATGGTTTAAGGCATCCTTATTTCAGCAGTGATTTTGTTGGCTGTCAAGAACGGTAAAAAAGAATAATCTGATTCATCTGTGGGATAGTAACTGAACTGAGTTTGAAATGGTTAACTTTCAGCTTAAAAAGTGTATTTCTTCTGTTTTGAGATTCTCATGACTCGCAGTGGTTTAGGTCAGTGTATGCTTTGTTTTTCATGTACTTAGAGTGTACCTCATTGTGATAATACTGATCATGTATTTGGGTTGGAGACTGTATGATTAGAAGAATATACTTCATACTGCTAGAGAGAAGGCACATGCAAATTGTACTTAGTGCACCATTTATTTCACATAAAGGATATTTGGGATATACTTTAAACAGTGCTTAAATAGACTAAGCATAACCAGTGAGATGCCTGGAAAGATAGGACTGTGACTGTGATTAGGGCTAATTGGAGGTAAAAATGTAAGCAACATATATCACCCATTCTGGAGAATAATCCTAGAAAATTTGGAGGTTGCAGATAATATTTGTGAATGAGAACATTAGAGTTGGCTCAAGATTCTGAATATTCGTGAACAGCACGTGTAACAACCGATTGTAATGTGCCCCTCCAAGGAGGGAGACTGTACTGTGTTGTAAATCTGTCTGCTTGCTGTGCCCAGGAACACCTGCCTTGTGGACAGTTCTTCATTCAACGGTTTCATCACTTGTGGACTGGGTTGCTCAGGGCTTGCATAAGATCGTGGTGGAATAGGGCATTTGTATAAGGTGAAGAAGAGGCAAAGCTCTGTGCATCTCCATCTTGGCTATGAATGAATTCATGCTCTACTAGATAACCAGCAGCTGATGTAGATTTTGAAAGACCAGAGCAAATTAACCAAAACCAGATCTGTAGTGCCAAAGGTGTTTTCCTGATGCAACCATATTCCTGAAGGAAGGACACATCATTCTGATACAGCCAGAGGAATACCCAGCATGTCTCTAAAGCAGGAAGATACTATATACTTTAAAAATCCATAAATTAATTCAACTAGTATTTAGTCTCAGGCTACTTTTTTCCATGAGCTAGCAGCAGTTACAATCAGTGATACCCAGAAAAGTGTATTTTGGTGTATTTTGTCATAGAAGGAGATCTGGTTTGTCAGGCAGGACCTGCCTTTCATAAACCCATGCTGACTAGGCCTGATCTCCTGGTTGTCCATTATATGACTTCTAATGGCACTCGAGATGACCTGCTCCATGACCTTCCCTGGCACTGAGGTCAGACTGACAGGTCTGTAGTTTCCTGGATCCTCCTTTCTGCCTCTCTTGTAGATGGGTGTTACATTTGCCACCCTCCAGTCCAGTGGGACCTCCCCAGTTAGCCATGACTTCAGGTAAATCATAGAAAGCGGCTTGGCGAGCACATCTGCCAACTCTTTCAGCACCCTTGGGTGTAACCCAGCCGGTCCCACAGACTTGTGTGCATCCAAGTGGTGTAGCAGGTCTCTGACCACCTTCTCTTCAACGGTGCTGACCTCAATCTGCTTCCCCTCCCCATCTCCCAGCTCATGAGGCTGGGTGTGCAGGGAACAGCCAGTTCCACTGCTAAAGACTGAGGCAAAGTAGGTGTTGAGCACCTCAGCCTTTTCCTCATCCTTAGTTACCATGTTTCCCTCTGCATCCAGTAAAGGAGGGAGATTTTCCCTAATTCTCCTTTTGCTGTTTACGAATTTATAGAAACATTTTTTTATTATCTTTATCAGCTGTAGCCAAGTTGAGCTCTGGCTGTGCTTTGGCTCTCCTAATGTTCTCCCTGCATAACTTCACTACATCTTTATAGTCTTCCTGCGAGACCTGCCCCCTCTTCCAGAGGTCATAGATTCTCCTTTTGTTCTTGAGATCCAGCCAAAGGTCCCTGTTTAGCCAGGCTGGTCTCCTTCCCCGCCTGTTTGTTTTTCAGCACACGGGAACAGCCTCCTCCTGTGCCTTTAAGACTTCTCTCCTGAAGTATGTCCAGCCTTCCTGGACTCCCATATCCTTCAGGGCAGCCTCCCAAGGGGTTTTGTTAATCAGTCTTTTGAACAGGTCAGAGTTTGCCCTGCGGAAGTCTAAGGTGGCAGTTTTACTAACCCCTCTCTTTGTTTCTCCAAGGATCAAAAACTCAATCATCTCATGATCACTGCACCCTAGACGGCCTCCAACCTTTACTTCCCCCACAAGCTCTTCCCTGTTCACAGAAGTAGGTCCAGGAGGGCACCTTCCCTGGTCGGCTCACTCACCAGCTGTGTGAGGAAGTTATCCTCCACACATTCCAGGAACCTCCTGGATTGTTCCCTCTCTGCTGTGCTGTGATCCCAGCAGATACCCGGGAGGTTAAAGTCCCCCACAAGAACAACGGCAAGTGACCGCGAGATTTCTCCCAACTGTTTATAGAAAGCTTCATCCACCTCACTGCTTTGGTTGGGAGGTCTATAGCAGACTCCCACAGCAAGATCTGCTTTATTGGCCCTTAACCTAATCCAAACACTCTCAACCCCGTTATCACTATACTTGATTTCTGAGCTGTCATAGCATTCTCTTACATACAGGGGCACTCCACCACCTCTCCTTCCCTGTCTATCCCTCCTGAAGAGCTTGTAGCCATGGATTGCAGCACTCCAGTCATGTGAGGCATCCCACCACGTTTCTATTATAGCTACTATGTCATAGTTCTGCTGCATCATGGCGTCAAGCTCCCCCTGTTTGTTGCTCATACTGCGAGCATTGGTGTAGATGCACTTGAGATGAGCTAATGAATCCAACACCTTTTTGTGAGTGTGGGCCCCATTCCCTACCAGACCCTTCTCAGGTGCTTCCACGGTTCCTAAACATCTTTCCCATCTCTCAAATGAAGTGGCAGAGGGAGACCCTTCACCAGTCCACCATACTTCAAGCTTTGGCATGCTTCCCTTGAGCTTATTCCTAGCAGGCCCAGTTATCACCCCCTCCCCCCTCATATCTAGTTTAAAGCCCTGTCAATAAGCCCTGTTAACTCCTGCCCCAGAATCCTTTTCCCCCTCTGGGACTGTTTCAAAGTTCCTCTGGGAATGTTTCAAAGAAGGCAATGTTCTTTCTGTGTTGCTCACTTTGGTCAGGAGAGGTGTTTGATGTTTGCATTTTGTGAACAGTAAGTCATGGCTCTTCAGGGTGTCCAGCGCTGGGACTCTGGAACACAGGTGAGCTATAGTTGGGCTGTGCCAAGCTGCCTGGCACATATTTGAGACCAAGAGGTTTTTGGTGAGATAGGGATGAAGATTCCTTTCAAGCCTTGCTTTTTGAGGTATCAGAGTAGCAAGAGTGGGCAGCTCTATGAGGGAAGGCAGGCTCGGAGCTCAGGGTGACAAGGCAGGCAGGGACAGTGACCTCCCTGACAGGAGGTGCAGTCCCACAGTTACCAAACAAAAAGAGCAGGAGGGTGACAGCAGTGAGGTTCAACCAATAGACCAGACAGACAAGTCCATAATGACAGGTCCAAGGTCAAATGAGCAGGTCAGGATCAGTGAGGTACTTGGGCAGGCATGGGCACACCTGCAATATAGCTTAGGTGAGGACTAAGGGTGATGCGGCTCCCAATCTAAGCAGGGGCAGGCCTTTGGCAAGGCTGCTCAGAGCTTTTTCTCACACATGTCTTCTCACAGCAGTCTGGTCCCCACTTGTTCAGCCTTACTGTTACCAGAGCTGGCTTTCAGCACAGCCAGCCAAATCCTTGACAAGGTGGCAGAGAGGTAGCAGACCCCTAAGGTCCCATGTAGGGACCTGGGATGAAGCATGTTTAGACTGATAAAGCAGGTTAATGTCCTTGAACAGCTGTTTGGGGAAAGATTTGATTGTTTCAATAGTAGCTGACATATTAATGCAACATAATTGCAACCAATTAACTTCATAATGCAACCAAAGCAGGCATTTCTTGGGTATCAGCCTGATTACATCAACATTTCTTCAGTCAACAGTACTTCATTTTCCATACTGCAGGAATCTGTATTGATCCAGTATTGCCATTCCTAGAATCTGGGCAGCTTCTGCCATCCTTTTTGACATCTAAGGTTCATGCGCACAACATCCTTGTCTCTAACTTGGAGAGACATGGATTTGACGGGTGGACCACTTGGTGGATAAGGAATTGGCTGGATGGTCGCACTCCAGAGTTACAGTCCAAGTGGAGAGCAGAGATGAGTGCTGTTCCTCGGGGGTCAGTATTGGGACTGGCGCTGTTTAACATCTTTATTGGCAACATGGACAGTGGGATTGAGTGCACCCTCAGCAAGTTTGCCGACAACGCCAAGCTGTGTGATGCAGTCGACACGTTGGAGGGAAGGGATGTGCCATCCAGAGGGACCTGGACAGGCTGGAGAGGTGGGCCCATGCAAACTCCATGAAGCTTAAGGCCATGTGCAAGGTCCTGCACATGGGTCGAGGCAATCTCAAACACAAATACAGGCTGGGTGATGAGTAAGTTGAGAGCAGCCCTGAGGAGAAGGACTTGGTGGTGTTGGTGGATGAAAAACTGATTATGAGCCAGTAATGTGCACTCGCAGCGCAGAAAGCCAACTGTACCCTGGACTGCATCAAGAGAAGTGTGGCCAACAGGTCAGGGGAGGTGATTTTCTCACTTTACTCAGCTCTCGTGAAACCCCACCTGCAGTACTGCATCCCGCTCTGGGGGCCCAACATAAGAAGGACATGGACCTGCTCGAGTGGGTCCAGAGGAGGCCACGAAGATGATCAGGGGGCTGGAGCACCTCCCTTATGAGGACAGGCTGAGAGAGTTAGGGGTGTTCAGCCTAGAGAAGAGAAGGCTCCAGGGAGACCTTATAGCGGCCTTCCAGTACTTAAAGGGGGCTCCAGGAAAGATGGGGAGGGACTTTTTACAAGGGAGTATAGTGGAAGGATAAGGAGTAACAGTTTTAAACTGAAGGAGGGTAGATTTAGATTAGATGTGAGGAAGAAATTCTTTACTGGGAGGGTGGTGAGGCACTGGAACAGGTTGCCCAGAGAAGCTGTGGCTGACCCCTCCCTGGAAGTGTTCAAGGCCAGGTTGGACGGGGCTTTGAGCAACCTGGTCTAGCGGAAGGTGTCCCTGCCCATGGCAGGGGGGTTGGAATTAGATGATCTTTAAGGTCCCTTTCAATCCAAACTGTTCTGTGATTCTATAAGGTAAGAGTTATCAGATGCTGTAGCCTCATGGAAACCTTGATTGTTTCATATGTATGAGAATTTGGTGGTGAGAATCAGTTTAAAAACTCCCTATAAATAAATTTACAGAGAGCAGTTAAATGTGAGTGAAATACTAGCAAGGTAAAGAAAAGACCTGGATCTGATGCATTAGCTATGCTTCTGTAATTTCTTACTCCACCAGTAATATAGTTTACTTCAGTTAGGCTATTAGTCATTGAACAAACATTGAACCAAAACTATTTGTATAATGTTCTTTCCAAAATGCTGTTACCAAGCCAAGAAGCATGCTGTGTTCCTGTGGCTGGTATAATTGTCTGAAATGGAGAGCATCCATCAGTTTATACAAAACAATGAAAGAGTTTACTGTACCACACTGCTGGTTTTTAATGTCTGAACAAAATAGTGAAATATGATTTAAAATATTCCCCTGCACAAATAACAAGTGTGTGTAAAATGTATATACACATTTTTATACTCATGGGGTTTGTTTATGTATGGAGCTTAAAGTAGGTGTGATTTGAGATTACCAGGTTCAGGAAGAGTTGTGAGGGAGGGTGTAACAGTTTTCAAATTACTCCCTCTTGTTTTGCATCAGGCTTTTATATTTGTGTTCTCCATGTTTCAAGATGAGAAAACGAGTAATAGACTTGAATTCCAGGAAGAAATGACCAACTTTCAGATGCAGAAGGACAGTGAAGTGGTATGACAGCTTACCTGGGGAGGTTCTGTAGCGTTCACCAAAAGACTTACGATGTCAGATTCAACATCTGCAGGAACGCCACAGGTATAGTGGAGCCTGCCTTGAGGAGGAGGAATGGATTAATGAACTTTAGAGGACCTCTCCAGCCTGATGGCTCTATGATTGGTTGTAGGGCATAAGGAAGAGGCATGCAGCATTAATTGACTGGAGTCGTTTTCCCCCTTTGCCCCCTCCTTCAACTGAATCACTCACCAGTTTTATCTTTTTATCTCTTTCATAAAGATTAAATACTTTTTTTGGCTTGTTTCCATAGCTAATATATTTTGTCTGATCTTGGGAATTATGGGGTTTTTAAGCTGAATGAAAGCACATGAATCTATTCATAAACTTTAGCTCTTGATCATTATCCTTGTGTTTCAAAACCCATTTTACTCAACAGCTGACTCGGTGATGAACATGAAGTAGTCATATTCAGTCAACGAAATGAACAATTTATAGTACAACCTGCAGAAAATAATCAGATTTAGCAGAGCTTGTAGTTTACACAACCGGAGGAAAAAAGAATTCCCACATTTTAAAGACTGTGTAGATGGATAACTGTAAACCTTGTGACATGGTTTGTAAGTCATTCTGTCTATAAAACTGAGTATTGCTAATTTCCACACTCATTCATCCACCTATAATTTAGGCATTCTCTCTCTGCCCCATTCCTCTGTCTGATGACTCTGCTTGTGTTAACTGCATTTTAGTATCGCTTCCTTCCTGCTTTGTTTTGTAATTTGGCCCAGATCCTTGATCCACATAGGGCCTAGTGGCAAATTTCTATGGATTATATGTCACATGTTACCCTGTGTTTGTATTTTAAGTGGCATTTCCGTACAAAATACTTGTGAGCATCCTGTGGTACAGGCTAGTTTGCATACTTGCACATCAGCAGAGGTAAAGTAAGCTGATTTCTGTACAAGTGAATTAAAACTGCAATGACTGTAGATCATTCATACTAGTATAAGTTCTGAAATGTATCTGTCTGTTGCTAACCATGTTTTTCAGGATCTCATCTTCTGTTCTTTGCTTAATGTTTTAGACTGTGGTGCATGTGGATGGAGTAAAGATCGACCCTGAGCATGTTCAGAAAGGAGTAATTTTTCTCTTACTGTTTGAAAGAAATAATTGCAGAGATAAGTGCTGCATTTCCTTTGATAGTTACATTCAATTAGAGTTTAAGTACAATAATTTTACAGCAAGATTATGTACGAGTTTAAAGCACTATCGTTCCCAGTGTGGTTGTGCTTTACAAGTGACATTTGGGTCAGCTTACCTATGAAGGCGAGTCCTTGTTTCCAATGAATTCTTCATTGAGTGGGGAAAAAGTGAAAATCCCATTTCCTCATTAAAGAGAAAACTAGGCAGTTGAAGTGGGAAATACCAGCCCAGCCCTAATGAAAATTTATACTCCCAATTCCTGGAACCACCCTTCCCTTCCCTACAGCAGTTTCTGCCAAAGCTGCTCTGTCTCTCCTACTTATTATCTCTTGTTTTAACATCTAGCTATTTCTTGTGGGATACCTATCTCTACACTCCAGTTTTTATATTAATATCAGGATCTATAGTACAGATTTGTACAGATAGAGCACAGATTTGAGAATGAGCACTAAAATGGTAATAGCAAACAGGTTGTGTAGAGACACATCTTCAGCAGAATGGATTTCTATGAACTTGGAGATGCGGAGAGCTGTGACATCAAAGTGCACGGTAGGGGTTCAGAGAGCTGGCACACACTCCTGTGCACATCGTTGGCGATAGGCAGTGGGGAATGTTGCTTTAACCCCCAAAAATTCCACTCTTACTGCTCTGTATGCATCTGTGCTGCCATGCTAGTTCTACTTCAGTTAGGGTCTGAGTGTTTGGGGTGGGGTTGTTTTGTCTTATTTTTTTCAAGACTTTTACTGCTGCATTAGTACAATTGCAATGTACAATTACATACATGCACAATTACATTACATTATGTACAATTACACAAAAGGTTCAACATTCAAAAGCATTCAAATTATATATCATCTGACTTCAGTAATGAATATTATGTCCATTCCATTTACTGACATTTCTTCTTTAAATGTATTTTCTTATGTACTTTAACCTTTGTAATATTGCAACTTTATATCACAAGTGAAGTGCATACAGTAGGGTCATAAAAGACCACATACCTGTAACGATTTAATCATCTTATGCAAATGAGAATGTTGTGAAAAGTAATTATCTTGTCTATTAGGATTTTGCTGATATTCTTGTAAACTGAATCAAAAGGGAAGTTTGCAACACTCCCATCATAGCTACTGTGTTTTTTTCCTTTCCCAGATATAAACAGGAAATTGCCCAACGGGACTATGACACTGTTGCACTTAAAATATGAGGCAATATTTTAAACAGATCTCCACAGCAAATAAATATCCTCTATCTGAGATATTTTAGACAGGTTGCAACAGATCACTTTTGCACAATACCATGGTAACTACATTGCTGCAATTTAAATATTACTAGAAGCAGAGCATAGATGATTATGCTCCAGTGCTTGGGACAGGGCCTGACGCTGTTCAGTTTACGAGTATAGACATGGGCAAGAACATCATGTGTAATATCACACATGTGCATGTAGCTGGGGACTAGTATCACTAAATTAACTGTAGTTTAGCCAGTTAAGGGAAGACATTAGAAGTACTGATAAGTTTAGAGAAAGTTATTTTAGGAGAATTTGAAGGAGACAATCCTTTATTTCTGTGGTCAGTCTCTCAAACCATGAGAGGTTCCTGTCAAAACTGGAAGATGATGGAAACTTCTCCAGAACAGAGATGAGGCACAAGGCCATTTCAGGTATTCAAGAAATGCTTGACCTCCCTGGAGTGGTGAGAATGAAAGCTGACTTCAGTGGTGACATTTTGGATAGATGTGAGGGCAGGGCTGCTAGTATATGGTGGATATTTAATGTGACCAAAACAAGGGAGATCTTACACCCAAGTGGAGGGAACACAGTGCCTCAATGTACTGGAGGATGCAATAACCAAACAGTCAAGGCATGAAGATCCTTCTCTCCACCATTTTTCCAGAGGATCTCTCTTAGCTTCCCTTGTTATATGATGTCTATTGAAGTAATTTCTAGAGAGTAATGCCCAATGGCGGATGTCCTTCTTGGTCTCTAGTGATGCTTACATGCTTGCTCTTAATCACAGAAAATTGACCTTTCATGTCAGTTAAGACATATTATTTCTCCTTGCCTCTGAAGATCTGGGGAAGCAGAGATCCTTCCTTCAAAGAGGCCACCACTCCCCATGAAATTAGATTAATTTCTCATAGAAAGAGATAATCTGGAAAAAGCAACTGTCTAGTAAAGCAGTCAGTAAAGCAGCTAGGAAGGAAGGGAGAGAGGAGAAGCGGAAAATCATTTGAGATCTGGCCAAATGTGCTCTTAAAAGACTTTCCAACAGAGAAAAGAGCTCATCAATGTAAATGTCAAATTTTCAAGAGCAGAAAATAATCTGTTCTGGTTTGGGGTTTTCAGTGAAGACTTTCTAGCTCTTAATTTTACCAACATTTTCTCCTAGAGGGTACAGTCCTGTCCTGACCTGCTCTGGTTTCTTGCACTTCATTGTCTTTTAAAAACTGGATTCCCCAGCCAGCATGACAAGGTTACTAGAGCTAGTTGGGTAGAAATAGTAATGCAAACTCTTTCAAACTTTTTTTCTGGTTCCCCACCCCCCCCAACCTCTGGACTTATTGGAGGGGATAACTGGGCACTATCTAATCACAAGGCCTGAGTCAGTAAGTGTACATGTCGAGCAACAGTCTGAAGTGCCTGCAGCTTGTGATTGCTGAAGTGCTGATCTATCTGAACCCTTTCTATCTTCCCTTCCTTCTGGGTAAGCATGTTTTGACACTGACCACATCAAGAAATTGACCCACAGCAGCTGTCAGCAACAGGTTTACCAGCCTCCTTTCAGCTGATGGAAAATATTTTTAATAAATACTATTCAGAAGACAAAAAATGGTTATAGGAAGTTTGATAGACAACCTCTTCATTTCTTCAAGCTGTCTTTAGCTGTTAAGTCCTAGCAGCAAACCGATTTCTGCACTAGGTAATAATAGTGGGAATGAAAATTATTATCTGTGCTGATGTTTTCTTTCCTAGTGTAGTTGGGATTTGGTGACAACTAACTGATAGGAGCTAAGTGGAAATAATTTCTTAACCACAGGAATCTTTGGAGCGTCTGACTTTGAGACAATCCTACTTCTGGTTTACTTCATGCATCACTTCATCTATCTCACCACAGAGTAGCGCATTTTAGGGCATTTAAAATAATACATCAAGATATAAACCAGGCTGAAGAACCAGATGGGTTTAAGAATCTGTCATTGTGTAAGGTACTTGTACGGCCAGTGAACTTCTACTGTGTTAGATTGTGTAATGCCCATAGGTCAAAATTTCTGCCTCTTGACTACGGCAAGAATTTGACTGGCCTCCAGGATTGCTCAAAGGTGCTTGAATCTAAGAACATAGGCCTATCCCTGCATTGACCACAACTCCAATCTTCAGTGCAAGGCTGTCCTAAGAGCTTGGCAACAGCCATGCTTCTAGTCTTCCCTCTACCATGCATTCTCTGAGCAATCTTCCTGCTCTTTCTTGAAAGCCTTCAGTGTGTCAATGCATTTTGAGGCCAATGTATCTAGAAATATCTTTGGGGTTTCAGAAAGGACCACAAGCTCCCTGTGGGACCTAAGCAATATTCCTCACCACCAAACTGAAAAGCAGTAGAACCAACATTGTCCACAGTAGATTTTATTTTCTTCCATAAATATTAAGGGTCTCTGAAAGTAAAGAAAAGATGGCCACGGGGTTCTGAGAAAGGAGGACTAAGCCCTAGGGCAGAAGGACATAAATAAACAAGGGACAATAAAGGTTCTGAGGCATTTCAGTGTCAGTCTCTCAAAGCACCTGATGCAAATACCTCAAAATAAAGCTACTTTCACTTGAAAGCTACTCAGACAGTTTTGCCTGAACACCCTTTTGCATGTGGATTTCAAGCACTGAAAGAGGGAAATTCTGTTATATCAATGGGGTTTTACCCAGATCTGGTGTTTTTAACAGAGAAGCAATGATACCATGAGAGCTAGCTATGGTGGCCATGCTCCAAATCCCTCAACAGCAGATCTGTAGCTTGGTTTGACTAGCATGTGATTGTTGAGAAAGACTTACTTTTCTCTCAATTAGAAGTTCTTACTTTGGTACATAAGTAAAGCAGCCCAAAGGCATAGAGTTAATTTGAACGACCAGTACTTAATTTGTATTGGCTCTCATAGATGCTGCTTACATTAATTACAGGGAACCCATTGCACAGGATGAACTATTGCTGAATAATTTCTTAGATTTATTAAGCATAAGCCGGCTTTCATCCCACATGCAGGGCTTTGAACTGTTACTGAATAATTTCTCAATTCATTTTCTTCGGGCTTTTATTCCATCTGCAGGTCTTGTCTTCTCCACCTACACAGCCACCAAAACAACAGGGTCGATCCTGCTGCTTTGACACAAGCGATGCTCCCACTGACTTCAAAGGAGTTTTGCCTGTGTTGAGATGGTGTTGGCCACGTGTTTACTGTGACAATTGCAAGGTACTGTCTGGCTTACTGTTTGCTTGTTGGTTTGGGTTGTTCTTGTGGGTGGAGTTGAGGGGAAGGAGTATATCGTACTGGGGTAAGGGGAAACGGCTGTTTAGGTGTGGTGAGTTCACTAGCTTTAATGGCTGCTGCCCTGACCCCTAATGATGGCCGTGCAGAGTAGCCCATGATTCCTGCTCTGCAGCAGAAGCCAAAGTTGAGTCGTGCACAAATCTAGCAGGATGCCCTCCTCAGGGAGTCCGATCTGCCGTATGCTTTGCATAGACCCAATTCCTGGTCGCCAAATAATTTCCCAAAGTGGAAGGAGGATGCAGGAAAACACTGGCAGCTCTGTAGGATTTCTGCTGCTCCCTCGCTTCACACTCATTCCCAACGTATGTGCTATGGTGGGTCCCAAAATAGGAAGGGATGAGACAAGAACCATGTCTCAGAAGAGCAAGGCGGAAGTTTCTGAATCCACTGAGTGTTTCTGTCAGAGCACTGTCTTAACTGGCATGGGAAGGAGCTGAAGTTTTGATCTGCTCTGATGGACAAGGCCTTTTACATCTTTGCTTTGAAGTCCTGACAGTATGGCACAACTTACACTAGGAAGGTGGTTAAATGCAAATGGATTCTGTCTTACACGGAAGGCAGGGAAAAAAAGGTGCACTCCCTGCTCTGAAATTGTTGATTTAATTAGGTACAGTATTTGTCAAAACATCTCTGTGCCCCAGTTGTTGCTAAGGACTTAAACCAAAGACACCCTTTTCTCTGAGAAGATACAATTTGAGAAGGAAAAAAAATTAAAATTAAAAAATATTTATAAATAAGCAAAACAATTCACTGATTCTTTTTCTTCTGTTTTACTTCTGATGAGCTGAGGGAGACCAGCAGAGTCTACTCTTGTGTGGTTTGTGCCCTTGAAACTGTATGGATCTTGGTCACAAAGATGTCTGCAGTCACAATCAGGAACAGTTCAGGTCTTAAATGCCATTGTTGGTTGGGTTTTATATGTAGAAGACTTTGAGGTTTCCCCTACAGAATGGATTCAGTATCTGTAGGTGACTGCACAGGTTTCTTATGTGGTTATAGGATTAGACAAGGACAATGGGATTGCAAACTCTCAGCGCCTGGGGCGATACAAAAACCCTATGAACATTTGCAGTTTCAGATGAGTTGATACTTTTCTTGCAAAACTTTTCTTTGAGCAGTGCATAGTTATGGTGTAGCCCATGTCTACTTGGAGATGTGATGGAGATGTGATGGTTACTTCTACAGCAACAGCTTCTGCCTAATAGTCACCCAGCTATCACCTCTGTTTAGCTTGGGGACAGCCTTAGCTGGACATGGTTTATGTGTCCTCGGTACCTCAGCTTCTCTGTACTCCTCCAGCTTCCCCTTGAAGCCTGCAGATTTTAGCATCCACAACATCTACTGCCACTGCATGGTGAGACACTTCCTATTGTTTGTGCTGTGCCTGGGTCCATGGCTTCACTTGAGCTTCATTCCAGTTCTTGGCTTTGAGGAAACAGTAAGACAGGTGTTCCCTTTTTTTCCTCTTTGTGACAACACTCTTGTTGTTGTAGGCTTCTTTCATGAGCCTTTTAAGACATCTATTTTCCAGGCTAAAGCCCTGAACTATTCAGTCACTCCTTGTGCAGAAGCTGCCCCATGTTTGGGATATCCCTAAACATGCAAACAATTCAGAGCACTTGGCTTTCTGAAATGCTATTAATAATATATTTTGCCTTTTGCTTAGAAACTAGTCTTGGTTTCTGTCATTCATCACGGAGTAAAAGGAGATGTCCTCCTCTGGGTTAATAAGTTGTTATAGATAGGAAAGAAAGAGTGACAGTAAATAGGCAGTTTCCCTGACACACGAGGATAGCGGTGGGGTTTCCCAGGTACCTGTGTGGAGCCCTGTGCTCTTTCATGTATTTATAAGTGATTTGGAAAGATAAATCATCACTTAGGAAATTAAAAAATAAAGAAGGCTGCAAAGAGCTGTAGGAGGATTCAGTAAGTCTGTGTAGAAAACAAAGCGACAGCTGTTACTGTGGCATGCTGACATGGCAGTGGCACGTCAGCTGTGCAAAGTAATAGAGACGGGCAAGAAAATCCAGTCAGCTGCAGGGACACAACAGTTTGCTCGCAGCTCATTATTGGTATTCAGGAAAGATCTTGTCACTAGAGAAAGTTCTGTGAAAACATTGATTCAGTGTTCAACAATAGTCAAATGTTATTGGAAATGAGAGGATAGGAAGAGGAAAAAAAATTAATAAAGATCTGTGCTATACATAGCCCCCCAGAGCTCCTGTACTTTGGGTGTTATATTTAGTTCTGATCACCTCACTTTAAGAAAGGGTGTGGTATAACTATGCACTGAAGAGAAACAGAATTTTTTATAAGAGACATGAAGAGCTTCCTTGCAAATAAAGATTAAATAGTGTGGGACTTTTTGGCTTGGAAACAAAGACAGCGGAGCAGCCATATGATATAAGCCTATAAAATAGTTGGAATGGCGTGTAGAGGAAGGTTACAAAACTACTATTAAATATTCTTCATAATGTAAGATCACGGTGCCATCAAAAGAAATTATCAGGTAGCAGGTTTAAGACAAATGTATGGAGTATTTACATATATGATGTATAGGTACATTGTGAAGCTAGTTATCTTAGGCTATTATGGGGGCCAAATGTAGGTACTAGTCCTAGAAGGGGTGAGATATGCTCACAAGTGATGTCTACTGAGATTTACTGTACCTGAGAACCTGGATGCCTCTCCAGCTCAAGAAATCCTTAAATCAGTGATTGCCTAAAGTTGGAAACACATACTGAAAAAATAAGATCACTCTGTACTTGTGTTATTCCTTATGCCCTTCCTTATGTATCTGCAATGGAGCAGGTAACTTTGGTCTGCCTATATTTGCATGTTGCTATGAGCGTGCCGAAGGCTGTGAGATTTCCATCACAGGAACTTAAGAGCAGACTAACAAAACGTCTCTCTGATGTGGGGTAGGTAAAGCTTATCCTGCTTCAGAAGGGAAGCTAGATTCAGGGGCCTCCGAACATCATTTAGATCCTGTTTCCTGCAATTCTGTGAAAATGGTGAGTGAAAGTGCCTACTTCTCCACTTCCCACCTCTGAGCTGTCATCAGGACGTGACAGAAAGGAGTCCTGGGTGCTAAAGGGAAAGAAAGGCTGGAACAGGGGCAGAGCCTGCAGCCAGCATGTAATCTTCCCACCACTGCAATCACTGTGGAGGCTGAGGGTGAGTTACAGCTCTGAAGTGCACTAGAGCAGACACGCCAGGATGTGACTCAAAGGCCAGGCTAAGCCATAAGCTGGGTCTGTAGGCACTGGAGCCAACATCATGTCAGCCTGCTGTGTTACTGACAGCCTGCCTATGGAGGAGTGCAAGTGGCAGAACAAGGTTGCTTCAAGCCCTGGGAGAAAGGAACTGCAACCCCTGAGTATAAGCTGTTGTTATAACATCAGAGCAGAAGTGGTGAAGATCCAGATGAAGCATCTAAGGAGCAGTTTCACAACACATCTGGCCCATGCGCTTTCCATGGGAAAAAGGACAGAACAAGTATGGGTTTACAAGACAGATACATACTGCTCTTAGTTTCTCCTTTTGGTATAATTGTGGTTTTGGACTGTAAGTTAACCTGCAGGACCCTGTTGCCAGATGCAAGGTGATGTTGATGGTCAGGAGGGCAGCTACAACAGATGCCAATGCTTGCGCATTTCAGAGCGCACCTTCTTCAAGGCAATGCCATGGGGAAGTTACCACTGACTGAGTATCCCTCTTGCTCCCTCTTCCCCAGTAAAATCAATCCCAAAACCAACCCCTGTAGATAGCATTGAAAATGGACAGCAATAGACTTGAGCTAACAGACTATGCTGGGAGAAAAACACTTAAAAAAATCAAAGAGTTATGTACTTGCAGTTACAGAGATGAATTGAGCTCCCAAGGAACGTAAAGAATATAGCAAGAACTAGCATTTGAAAATCACAGCATGCAAGAAAAGGTATAAGCAAACAGCGAATTTGTGCATATTTCCTTATGTCCTCTTTAAAAATGTCTGAAGATTTATGTGAGCTACAGCCTTTTTTTTCCAGGGACTTACTTTGAGGTCCTCTGTTATTAACAGACAAGTAGTATTGCCAAGAAGATATCTGAACCTCTAACTTTCAGTCCAGCTCATCGGTCCTTAGTGAAGGAGACTGGAGCTGTGTCTAACCACAAATACCTAAGCCTGGAAATCCCTCCTCAGAGGCAAAACAGCTTCCAGGCTCTGACTAGCTATTGTGTAGAAACCTGAAGATGCCTTCCATGGCCATATCATGCATGTTATGAGGCTGAGCCTTCAGAAGTGTTTGATGGCTCCTGCCCAAGTCAACCTCATAGTGTCTACCACATACAAAGTATGAGTAACACCCAGCCTTTGAACCACAAGTAAACCACTTCAGTGTGGTTCCATTAAGGTATGTTCTACAAGTAATAATTGCAAACAGCTCCCTGCAGTCCATAAATGTGTTCCACCTCCACAAGCCCTCTGCTTTTCCTATGGGGCAAGATCTTTCCCTAATGCTTTTGAAACCAGAGCAACAAATGAAAATATTTCCAGCTTGTTTTTAACTGTTGCTGACAACCTCTGAAGTGATTAGGGTCTGTGTTTCTTCCATTTGTTTATTTTTTGTTATGTTATTTACATTCATTAAATGCAGGCATAGCACAAAAAATTAGAGCATAAAGGATATGTCTGTGGAATAAAACCTGGTTGGAAGAATGCCGGTCTGACTGCTAGTGATCTTGAAGGTAGCATTTCTGTAATCCTGCTGGAAAATAGAGCCTGACAGGACATAACTTCTGCTGTTCCAAAAGTACTTCTGTAGTTAACATAGATACACCAAAGGAATCACATCTGTTTTAGCTAGGCACGTTCTGGAGCTGTTGCATGATAGTCGCAGGAGGGAGGTGATGTGGTATCAGCCCATTATTGTTTGTGTGACCTTATTAGCTGCCAGCATTAGGGATATTAAAGATTATATTGCAACATCCTAACCAGGATCCTAATGAGTGTTAATAGGGAGCATTTTTTTTTTTGTTAAGAATTGCAGTTTTGGCCTGTTTAAACTCTGACCTGAATCCCACAGATTTTTTTTGGGCAGGACTCTTGGACGATTTGGGCACCACTCACAACAGGGGCAAGAAGACTGGAGTCCCTTACACAAGCTGACTAGAGAAGTCTTCATCTCTTCACCTCTGAGGAACAAGGCATTTTGGGGGTAGGGCTCCCCTTGCTCAGCAAGCAAGACAGGTGTACTTTACACAAAATTTTAGCTTGGACTGCAGAAGGAAACAAGTAATCCATAGTTTATGGTTAAAACATTCCTCTATGAAGTGTTACTCATTTGTGCCCAAATTAATATTCAAATATTTTGCAGATTCCAGGACAGTTTCATCAGGGGAGGTTGGGATAACTCCACTCAGAATGGTGTATGGAAGTGATTAACAGACACTGCTCAGAGGGAGGTCTCCGTCCACACGCCCACTCTCACATAGCAGAAGAGACCTCCAAAACCAATTCTCTGTCATGTCTCTTCTCCCTCTTGGTACTAGCTCTGACAAATCTTTTCAATAAGTTTGTCACCTGCAGCTGTGAACTCAGCCATTGTCTTTCACTGCAGATAGAGAAGGCCAAAACTGAGTTTTCCATTTTCTTGAAATTAATTAAAATCAAGCATTTTCAGTTTCTGGCCCACCTAAAATAATTTTTATATGTTTTTCTGTTCAACACTGCAAGCCCCTCCTCTGTTCCTTTCCCCAGTAAAATTTGCATGTCCCTAATCCTAGGATTTACTTAAGCAACTACAGAGGATCCTGAAATGGCTTCTCCTCCAACTGCTTTGTCTCCAGCTGGAGACAATTACCGATTTGTCCAATTCTCACCACATATATTATTAAGATCAAAGGCAGACCTCAAAACATTAGCAACTAATTTCAGTGTTATAGTTCTAATAAAATAAAAGCGGGCCACTATTAGGCAACATCTCTTTTGTATGTGGTAAATTCTTCATTGAATTCTGAGGTTTTTTCCTTCCCAGATAGAATTAATCATAGTTGTAAGGATCTATGGATTACTGTTGCTTTTAAATTTGCAGCAGGGTGGCAGATGGGAGTAATTTGGATATGTCCCTGGCAGGAGCATGGAGAGAATAGTGTTAATAATTTGTTTTTATTACTCTAATAAAATTCTGCATTCAGTGTTAGAGACTCTTTCGCAAGGGTCTTCTTTTATCACAAGGCTTGATAGCAGATGTTGATTTGTTCCGTATCGGTGCAAGCAAGAGGAAAAGAAAGTGCCACAGTTCAGTCTTCTGGACAGCAGATTTCGATGAGCCCAGGGGAGAGTTGCCAGGTTTCAGAACTGAGTGCTGAACATGGAAGGTGGGAAGGATTAAGGAGATAGGGAATAACATGTCTCATTAATACAGGAGACAAAGGCAACTGTAAATAATTTGGCCTCACTGAACTAGAAGATAAGAATAACTTCTTTCTTTTAAAGTATTTCTATGTTTAGGCCTGCTTCCCAGAGAAAACATCTACCCTTGCTCAGTCAAAGAAACTCAATCTTTGAATCTGGACTGAGCAGCTGTCTATAAGGCACAATGATCAGCCCTGGGGGCTTCTACCCTGACCCTCTTCTAGCTTGGAGGCTCTAATGAAGATGAAAGTCTGAAGCAGAGCCTGCCAGTCTGGCCCTACCTCAGCCCACCCTGGGAGCTCAGCCAAGGCAGGGCCACAGGGAGCTGCCAGCACATGGCTGATGGATCCCTGGTCCTACCAGACTGTCTTGGGAGACTCCACCTCCTGCTCATACCCCTTGTAGCTGGAAACAAGAGTGAAAGGAGGCAGAAGCTGGATTTACTGTGGGGCTCTGCTGCAGTGACCCCAAAGTCCAAAACAGAGGCTGTAGAAAGGGTCTAAAGAGGGAAACATGAACATTAATTCCCTCTATGGTGCAGATCACCTAAACTTGAGATTTGCAACCAGTTAGAACAAGCAGACAGTTTCATCATCAACGATGGTGAGACGACTATGTCTGAAACCACCTCATCTGACTCGTATCCCAGTGATCAGGTCAAGGCTGGAGTTAGGACTGCTCTCGCCAGCAAGATTCATAGCCTAAGGGAACCTCTCCCTGTGGCTACTGGACAGGGCTACCCAGGAGTGAGAGGTGTTAAAAATAAAAAACACAAGCATGGGAGCAAAACCTAGAAGCTGGGAGAGCCCAGGATCCATCTTTCCATCTCCTCTAAGGTGTGAACTAGCCTCTGTCTGCTACACAGAATATGCTCACTGGCATTTCCTCTGGATGCTTCTCTTTTGTAATGAACCTGACTGCTGCTTTTCGGGCTGACCTCCATTGCAGGTAACCCCTCCTGAGTGGGACTTTCCAGGAGCCATAGGCACTAACAACACCGTGTTAGCAAACCTCAGACAGTAAGAGGTGTATGCTGTAGCTCTTAGCTTGGCTGGGGTGATTTTGTCACTGAATCACTTTGCAGCACTACCCTCCCCATCATCGCCCCCCCAAACTGTCATGCTGGCCCAGGTGATGGATGAGGTTGATGTGGTGGCAGAGTGGTGCGGGTGCCTTCGTCTGGCCTTGGTGCCTGTGAGGTGGACAGGCTAACCCTGTGCCATGAGTTGGGTAGCCAGGGTGCAGTTGTGAGCCCCATCTGTCTGAATGCACTGCAAGATAAATGTCCTAAACCACTGTGACAAAATTTGTTAGAGCAGCTCTGCCAGAGCCTGGAGTTAAAAGGGGCCTTTTCCCATGTAGTCATGCCAGAAGAGATGATCACAAACAACTGGCTGTCACTGATCTGCTCTGAAGTCCCAGTTTTTGCAACACCCCAATTTAAACAGTTCCATCCCCCAGCAACTCCAAGAGTACCAATCAACTGGACAAAGCGTCATGTTTACAGGGAAAGCTTTGCAGGAGGGACTTGGGTCTCAGAGTGGTAACTGCTCCATCAAGGCAGCACAGAACAATGCAGCCACTGCCGAAGTCCCTGCTCTGGCTCCCTGCGCCCACATTGCTTGGGGTGGCCTTTCCAACACTTTGTGGTTGGCAATGGTGCAAATTGATCTCTTGTGATTTTTATTTGGAGGTGAGCTTGACATCACCTTCATTTTACCTTTAATATTGAAACAACTTTTTTTTTAAAGCTGAAATAGTATATGGACTAATAATGTTGTAAAAAAGTATGGGTCTGGATTTTCCCCCTGCTTCACATCTGCAACATTATAGATTTGATATGACCTACTGCAACCAGGTTGTGCACACTGCATAATACATCATTACAACTCCAGAGGGTCTCTCAAAGGCTAATCTGAAAGCTGATTTGTGGCAGCCCATCTCAACCCATAACAGCCGTTAGCTCACTTCTGACACTTTGCTAGGTTTCCTGACTTTCTGGCTAGTTTATTTTGGAAGCAGAAAGGAAAGATGGGATTTCTGTTGGATATAGGCCAGCTCTTCAGCTGGTCACTGGAGCTTTGAGAGTTCTTGCCAGATGGGGATTGGGCACTGGCTTTGTCAGATGAAATATTACCTACCCGAGATTTAGTGGCATCTGGCTAGACATTCTTCGCTTTCTAAGAGATTTTCTCTTACTCATCACAAATACTTTGGTCTTGGATCTGGTATTATCTGACTATAACTTTTCCTCCAGCTACTTGCAGTGAGGTATTTATGCACACACAATTGCAGCAGATAAATCTCTTATAGAGAGATAATCGTAATCTCTTTAATCAGCACACTATAGTAATCCCCGGTAAACAGGCTCCAGCAAACCTTTTACTACCTCAGTGTCACCACTGATATTTTCTCTCTTCTCTTTTGCCCTGTGTCAGCTTGTAGCAGGAGGTGTTTCAGAGACACTGGGAAATTAAATGATCATGTGTACATACAGGAGCTGATAATATGTAACTTGCATGCATATGCTATTTGGGGATAACAAATCTGAGAATAGCATGTAAAGATGAGTAGGAAAAATGCAAATGTGTCTTCACTGTGATTTAGCACATGGCAAATTCCAGTGACTCCTGTCTTGAGGCATTCCCTACTAAACCAGTATTTACAATGTGTTTTTATTTGCTCTTCGTTCCCGGAAGCTAATGATGCTGCTGACAGTGGAGAAGTTACAGTTATGTTTCTTGTCACATGTGTGCACATACAAATGTGTTTGTATGAGTGAGTTACTGAAATAGCCGAGAAAAATTGCACACCTGCCTCCAGAAAACTCTCCTTGTCTGGGTTTATTGAGTTGCTGTAGTATCAGGAAAAACATTTCTAAAGGAAAAATGAACATCTAAGGAGTTCTAGCAAGAGGTCAGCTCTGTTCAGACCCACTCCTGAAAAGGGAGGGGAATGTCTGACCAGAGGAAAGCCAGTGGTGTTCCCTGCCCACAGCCCCTGCTCTGACCCTTCTCAGCATGCAGGCGTTAACACTTTTGCATGCATTTTTTTAAAGAAGATTGTTTCTAAGTACATGCTAGGGGGTTTAGCATGTTGACTGCTGCACTGGAGGGCCTCCAGGTAAAGCAAGGACAGCAAATGAGGTTTTGGGAAATTGGTGGGGCTTGTCTAAATTGTCAGACAACGTTCTCATTTCGGGCAAAGGTGCTGTAACTCCAAGTTTGGGGCTGTCTGGAGAGACCAAGGAAGTACAATAGGAAAGAGAAGTGCCTCAGTCATCCTGGGGTTTGCTTTAGAAGAGAGGACAGTGTAACCTTTAATGCTTTTTTTCTTTCTTTCACGATTTGCAGGTCAGCTTTAGCAGGCCTGCACGCACTTGAAAAAAAAATGACAAGCTGCGTCCAGTCCCATGGGACTTACTCATGGGACTAGTCCTTACTCATCAGATCGGCCCCCGCAAGGTTGATGAGGCTGCTTGTATGATTGAGCCTTTTGGCAGAAAGGCCTGTTCATTCAGATGGGGATCTGTTTGTTTTGCACACTGTAAAAATGCAACCGTCGCTGGAAGGTAACAGGAATTTTACCCATGCAAGATCAAATGCACAAAGGGCCACAAGCCCACCCAGGACAGTCCTGGAGTCTGGGACAGTCCTGGCACCCCAGAGACAGTCTTCAAGCAGCCACCATGAATATGCATCCAGGCACAGGATTTTTTTTCTGTTTTCACATCTCATCCTGGAGTCCCTAGAGCTTTCCTGTTCCCAGGTCTGTGGCAGCAGATAGGGCCTTTTTGTCTTTTTAGTTGCTATAGGATTTATGTCATTTAAGTCAATTGAGGAAGGTGGGAATGGAGGCAGAGTGTTCCCATTCATGTGAAGTTTTGCAAAGGACATTCCTCTGTGTCCCTGTTTATCTCCACACAAGCAAAAATCTTGTCACCCTCAACTACAGAGCTGGGATCCAGGAAAGGGGGCAAACTCTGATCTGGGCAGGTGAAGACTGTAAAACTCTGCATTATAATTGGTCCAGGTGCAGAGAGCCCCCCAACCCTGATGATCAGAAACATCCTGGACATCCGTTTCAATGTGGCATCTTCATTAGCAGTGTCCTTGGCTGTGGCTGCTGATGCTGGCTGTATTTTCACTGCAGAGATGGATGTGTGGGGATTGCCCAGCTTGGAATAACAATGGTGCTTCCTGCCCTGAAAAGCAGGCAGTGGTGGGGCACATCAGCGCTGGAAACCTGTTTTATCTTGGCTTCCTGTTAAAGCTCAGCATCTGGAAGGAAGGATGATCTTAGGACACTCGACTAGTAGGACTGAACTGCAGTTGTAGTTTCTACTTGTACTTTCCCATGTGATTTTGAAAGTCACTTAAACTGCTTCATTGTGTTGCATTTTAGGAACAGGAGCAATTCACTATTTCATAGGAGAAAAAGTCATGAAAGTTTGTGGCTTAACTGGAGAAGGTGGTCATGAGAGCCTAATAAGTAACAAGTGTGAGAGGAGGAAAAGCTGGTAGGCTGTGGCACTCAGGGATCCTGTTTGATGGTGGTAAAGGTGTCACAGTGCCAGGAGTCCTCTGTTTGATGGGGTTTCTTGTTTTTCCTGAGGTGTGTCCTACAGACACCTGAAGTTCAGCTTTTTGTAGTTAGGGAGATCTTTGGAGTGTGCAGCCTAACAAGAAGGGGAGACTTTACCCTGTTGTGTATAACTTTCAATGATCTGTGTGCAGACAAATTTGTCCATGAAGAAAAGTCCTTCCTTATGGCTAGTGCAAGGCTGTCATGACAGTACATTCCTGCAACACTGCCATCACCAACAGATGGGCCAAGCATTTGCTAATCTGTTTAGAAGCACTTATATGGGGTCAAACTTCTCTCAGGAACAGGCCTTCAGAACTGCAGCATGATCAGGCTGGAGACCAATTAGTTGATTTGTCTCTGCTGCCCTCACTCCACCACTGAGGACATGGTGGGAAGACAAGGACACACCTCGGAAAATTGCCCAGCAGCCTCAGATGGCATTTGAATTTCATGATTAGTGGTTTTGACTGGGCTTTTGTTATACGGGTTTTTTGCTCAGTGGAAGGTGTTTTTAAGCAGGGATATCTGTCCTATTCAATAAAGCAGTGCTGACCAAATTGGGCTGGGGAAGGGCTTTGCTGCAGAGACAGGGCTGGAGCCCAGACAAAGAGCCAGAATGGAAGGTGCGTAAGTGACTTTGGCTGGGGGATCACAACACCCTTGGGACCAGCAGTGGGCTGTTACAAAGCCATACTCCCAGCCTGCCGAAGTTCTTGGTGCTCTTTTCAAGTCAGCTGTTCTGCAGACTGTGAGTGTCTCTCTCCAAGGAGATGGAGCCAACAGCTTAAAAACTTTATTTTTTTCTGAAACCTGCTAAGAATTGATAAAATAAGCTAAATTATATTTTCTTCTTTAGAGAGGGTTCGTTAAGTATAAGCATTATGACTAAGAAGTTAGACTTGAGGACACTTCAGTGTGATTCATATGAAGGTGGCCCTCCCATTTGAATGAACTGGCAGCCGTATTCTGGTGAATCTTGACTGAGAAATTCAAGGTGCTTTTGCTCCCCAGGCATCAGCCCCATCCACCATTATAGTTTACACCCCTTAGCTGCTCCAGCAGGCAGTTTGACATCCAAGCAAGGACTCCCTCTGCAAGCAGATGAAGCCGCAGCGTCCTCCTCTGTGCTGTGAGGAACATGAATGTGCTGAATTTGCCAAGACGGTTACTGCCAGAGCAGTAGCCTCTCACCAAGAGGTGGCCAGCTGTGAGGGGCAGCCACTTCTGAAACTGCTCCTCCTGTTTCCAAAGGGAACATATGTTTTTGCAGTTAACAGTTAAAATTAGGTAGCTGCTCTGTTTTAGCTGTTGACAGTTCTGCTTTGGCTTTGCTTAAACCCATGTTTTCAATGCTCTTCTACATGCCCAAATGGCAACAGCCTACTGATAAACAAGGGAAGTTTTTTGTAGAAGCTCTGATGCATCTTTCACAGGCAGTTAGCACTAACTACTATGGTTTAAGGGCTGTTAATTAATATTGTCAAATTGGTCAGGTTGCTGAAATTCATTTGAACATGGTTTTGCTTAAGCCACTTTCTAAACCAGTCTTCAAAGAGTGTCACTACATTGGTGCAGAAATCTGAGCATAGATACCTTTTTGTTTCTTTGCACTGCATTAGACCAGCTTTTACTTGTACAAGAGTGGCAGTTGAAATCAGATAACAAAATGCTTCTTTGATACTTTGAAAACTAATTTGGTAAAATCTCAGATCTTGTCCTTTCTGTTTAAGAATGTGCCAAATAAAACCGGGGAAGATGAGCTTTAAAAAAAAAACAGGAAGTAAACCCAAAAAATATCTACCCTTCTTCATAAGCTATAAAGCAGCAGAAAGACATCATAAATTAGAAATACTTTCACAACACCGTTAAATCTATTTATCTTTTCAAGGTCCAATGTTTCCTTTTTGTCAGTGCACTTTGGTTATGCTCCTTTATGATCTATTTTCCACTTCCAGCCCACAAGACTAAACATGCTTTATTTTTTTCATGGTGCATTTCCCTCTTCCTGTTCTTGCCTCCTCACACTAACCCCCAGAGGTCTGGGATGGTCTGAAGACAAGACAGAGCTCCTGCTGTGTGTAAAGATAGCTTCTGGGCTGGATGGGTAATGCGATATGGAGCCTTTCACTGTCTGGGTTGCTAATTTGGCTATGAATCGGATCGGTCATGACTGAAATAGGCTGTTCTTCAGTAGCTTTCTAGTGGTCTGTTTGATATGATTTATTCATGTTCATATCAATCCGATCCCTTTTGTCACAAATCACCACCACAACTGAGCTTAACCTGCTCTCAACCTGATCCCCGTCAAGATGGTGTGAGCCTTTGGATGCATCTGTCCTGTATGGATTTTTTTCTTCTGTTGTTGTTCCCCATGTTGTACAGTTCTTTTTACAGAAAAATTGACCCACTGCTTTTCATCAACTGGAAAAGACAAGTCAGTGCCCCAGCAGTAAGGGCACAAGCAAACCCTCCTTTTGCTTCAGCTATGCCATTTGAAGATGTTATTGACTCTTCAGGGTGCAGGTGACTGTCCCTTTGCTGGAGGTGACCATTTCCAAAGCTCTGATGCTGGACAAGACCATACAAACAACCTTTGGTCAGCTTCAGTCAGCCATGTGGGTTTGAACAGTCAGCACTGGTACATTAAAATAATCCGGTTGATTTTGACAACAGCAGTTTGGGAAGTCTTGCAGTAGAGGGTCCTTCCTGCTGGTAGATCACAGGGGTGGCCGCTGTGAGTAAGAAGGTGCTGTTGTGCCCCTGGCAATGAAAATGCCTTTTGCTGGCAGAGATAACCCTGAGGGTCTGTTCACAGCCTGTGTGTACACTCACTGGCTTATGTACACTGACTGGGCACCCTCTGCAAAGATGGAGGAGGTTTGCTGCTGAAGATCTTGTGATGTCTGTGGAGTCCTGTTGACCTGCTGGTGCTGTGCCTAGTATGGTTTGGACCTGAATCAGCTTGGACCTTCAGGCAATGTCCAGCCCATGGCTTGGGGATCAGCTTGGACCCAGTCTCACTAAGTGGTTCAGATGTGGCTACCCTGCTGCAGAAAGCTAAGGTGGACAGATGTGATCTGGTGGGCCATTGCCTTCAGGATCAGAGAATAGGTCTGGGCCGATTTTATTTGCTGGCATTACTGTCCCCTCTGTGCCTCACTGTCTGTCCAGTGTCTGCATCCCAGTTTTTCTAAATCCTAAAGATGTCATTATAATACAAAGGCATGACCTGAAATCAGAGTGGCCATTTAACAGCCAGGGAGACATCTCTTAGGGTTTTCTGCACCCCAGAGGTCACTCTGTTATTCCAGTGCTCTCAAGGGACAGAGGAGATGGACTTGATTAAGCAGGCAGGACTGGAGTGATGTGGTGTCCGGTCATATTTGCAAGTAGCTTTACTGGAGTCCCTGCTCTCAGAGCACCAAGAGGTAGCAAGACCAAAGGAGCTGAAACATGAATATGAGCTGAAAGTTTGCAGCTCTTTTTTGGTGTGGCAGAGTTGCTCTGTGGCTTTCGCCAAATTTCTCTAAGCTGCAGTCTCTTGGCATTGAAAATTAAAAAAATACCTTACTGCCATGATGGCCGCAAAACTCATTGAGGAACTATCAGCAGAGTTCTTTAGATCAGCAGATGGGAGGATATGTATTATGTTCGTTATTTGCATCACAGACCTCCCTTTTTGTCCGATCAGGAGGTTTTTTTGCCTGGGTGTCTTGGAACTGCCACCGGCATCCTAGTTCTGGGCATGCACTGCACATTTTACTTGCTCTCTGAACATTGATCAAAGCTTCTGGGAGGAGAAGCCAGCAACATACTAAATATATGTCAGTTCAGTTGTTTTCACATGCTGAGCTTTGCTTAGCCTGCTAAAGCTTCTTGTCTCCAAGCCAAGTAATTGAAGGAGTCAAGGCCCTATTTAACCTTTTGGGAAGAGCTGATGCTTTGACTTCCACAAAGAGCTTCTTTGTTTGAGGAGGTAAAGGATCTTTGCAAGGTTAGGCTCAGGTATTACAGCCCAGCACATGGTTGCTAGCTGTAATGAGTAAGGTAGGTGGTTGGGGCTGGGATGTGGGAGACCTAGGGCTTGACTGATTCCTCCACCCAAGGGAATCTGAAACTGCATCTCCCACCCATGAGGACATTGGCCTAGCCACCAGCTGTGAAGTAGTGTACTCTTGAGGGAACTGGAGAAAGATATCGCAAGCACTCTCAGTCCCTCTTGTTGGATCTTCTGCTTTCTATATGGTAACTTAAGTAATGATTAATCTGCAGGAGAAAAAACAATCTTCTAGCCCTTGTACAACTAATTTCAGGCACTGGTTCCTGCTTCTGTGAACAGAAGGGACTGCAGGTTACCCACACCAGGGTACCTTAGACTTTTGTGGTGGCAGACCCTCAGTTTGAAGCCTTGTGCTGAATGAGACAAAGAGTGGATTTGAACCAGGAATGTCCTAAATCCTGGGTTAAAGAGAGAACAATGGTCTTCCTCAGGTTTTGAACCCAGGCTGTGTGTTGAATGTGGTGAAAAATTCGGGATAGAGGAAACCAGCTTTTTCCAGGAAATATTCTGCCTGAGATCCCAGACACCATCCTGCAGGCAGTCTGCCTGTGTAAAGTGGGCTTCTTCACAGGAGTCAAGGCAATATGAATTTTACCCCACAACTGCCCAGTATTCAGTACGGCTGTTGATTTATATGTTGTGTTGCATTATGCTATGAAAATGTCTATAATGAATAAACCTGTAATGCCTTTCTTCATTATTCAGACTATATTCATACGGCAGACATTTTACCTCACTTTTTTCTCAGTTGTCACTGATGCTATTTTCTGTGCTTCTGCCTGTGTTGGAAGTGAATTTGGACCAACACACTAAAGAATTGTTGTTCCTTATCTAGTAGCAATCATATTCAGCAACTTGTGTTCAAAGCGATGTAGTTAAAAGGAGGAAAACTTAATTTCACCATCTTTATTTAATTTTCTTTATTTCCTTTGTCCCCTTTGAGATTGTTTCCTTGGCATATGCAGTTGCAGACTTGCCCTCTTTTAATTCAAGTCATCCTCTAATTTATCACCATCATTCTGCAACCTAGAAAACCATGGGTCTGCCTTGCTGCAAGCTGAAACAGGCACCACATGAGGCATTTCTCCAGTGTCATGCCTGGTATTAGCAAGGTACTCTACAAGCTACTTTGCCATCTTCACCCCTATGAATCTGTCCAGTATAATGAGGCTCATGGGTTATTTAAGGTGGAGAGTTGTCGGCTAGAGTGCTAAAGATCTGTCTTTCACCCACATCCTTATGTAAGCAATTCCGCGTGTTTGAGGTCTATATGGACATTGCAAGAACAGAGGAATCTTTCAAGAGCACTTAAATACCTTACGTTATGTCAGAAACCAATTTCACTTGCTAAATTTGCAATAATCACATTTTGTAGTTGATTTAAAATGAACAGCATCATCATCCAGGTCCCACATAGTGTAATGAATATATTGATTGTACTTAATTAATAACATTCTCCTTTTTATCCCAGAACATCTCCAGAAAGCCAAATATATCATTAGCACCTACTGAGGGAGTAACAATTTTGTTTACTATTTATGTCCACAAAAAAGCCAGTAACTGTTTGGCATGTTTGAGCTGGGGAGAGACACTGATATGTATCCTCACACTCTTACAGCTTATTTTATGTTGCACACAGAGGGGTGATTCTTGTTGTCCAAACCCTGGCATAAGCCATACAAATCTACAAACAGCTGCACCAGTGCTTTTCAATTACACTTAACTCATCCCCTGTCGATGCCTTGGCAACGAGCCTAGTACTGCCTCGTGACCCTGAACCCATAGACTTAGAATACTTAAAGGACTCTGGTCCACAACTGTAGAAATGTTTTTCAAGAGCAGGCTTCCTTAAATATTGTTTACCAGAAGTGAAACAATTAAATGAGCTGAAATGACTGCAGGATGGGTCCTGCTGCATTTCTCCAGGTAGCTCCCTGCTCCCCTCTGCCTCCTGCTCTGCCTGTGGCTGGTGCAATGCTACCAGCATGCAGGCAGCTCTGGACACACTGTGACGGACAAGGTAAGCAGTCTCCGAGTCACCTAGGCCTGGCTCACCTGTTTTCCAGCAGGTTCTTGGCGCCATTTGCAATTCTTTTTGGTGGCCCTAAGTCTGCTTCTTATCTGCTCTTTTCCAGAAGGTCTTATGCACTTATGACAAAGATAAAAAAATTTAGGTGCTTCTGCCTAGAGAGTGGTACACAGCCAGCCATGTGCCTAGAGTGCACTTACACACTGAGACACAGGAAAGAGGTTTTGGTGTCCCATTCTGGGAGTTGACACACAAACATTGCTTCTTGGGGAACACCTGTACTTTGCCCACGTGGTGGATGTGCACCCAACTGTGTGAAGAAGAGGGAGCTAGACGACGGTCTTTTTTTTGTCTCTATAAGTAGTTACATAAACCTTCTTAGCCAAAAATTTTTGAGTCAATGAGAAAAAAAAAAAAACCCTCCCTCCTCCAGAAAGGCACTGGAATGTGAGGCAGAAACATACTTTTGCCTTTCAGGTACTAAGCAGGGCTTTGTGGATGACCACTGCGAATTGCTGGTGCACAAAGCCAGGACTCTTGAGGCACAAGAGCAGCATGGTGATGGGAAATCACTGTCCCACCAACCACCTACTGTTTGGCCTTGGGGTAGTCATGTCATCTCTGCATCTCTGCTTACTTCTCAGAATACACCTTGTCTATGTACACCAGGTTCTCTGGGGTAAGGACCAGCCCATGACATTTATTAATATAGTGCTTGGCATGTTGGAACATGATTCCACTGAGGTCTCCACTTGCTACCAAAGTGCAAAATAATTAAAAGAGTATGTTAAGGCTTCTTTTATGTAATGCTGTCATCCAGACAGTTGATGCTTGTTAGCTTCTAGGTAGATTTTGACTTAGACCTCATAATTGTGTGTCTTGCATATAAGATTATTTGCTTGCTGTATGCTGTACTGTCATGGTTACAACCACTGGAGAACCCCTCTGTATGTGGAAGAGTACCTGAGCATTTTTCCTGCAGGGCCCTTAGACTGGAACTTGTCCCAAAAGATCACTCAATGGAAAATACCTTCACAAGCATTTTAGAAAGTGGTCTCTGATTTTGGGGACCCACAAAGAGACACCTGGGTCTGCCTCAGAGGTCTGAACAGCCACAAACCAAAGCGCTCAGCAGATAAGAGAACCCTCCAATAGGCACGTAAGCCTGTCTCTCTGAGGATCTGAATCTGAGGGAATATCAGTCTTTTGCAGATTGACATGATTTGGAGAAGCTCTCCTGCCACCAGCCAAGCCAGCTCCTAACTAGAAGTCAAGTCACTGCAGTTACAGTGTACTTGAGCTTTCTGCAGCTGCGTAGCCCTGGCTGCACCTGGTTTGCTTTGCCCTGCTCAGAGCAGGAACAGAAGTCACTCGTGTCTGGTGTGCAAGTTTGTATGGAAATACCCCACGTGTTGTCTGACATAAAACCGAGTCAGCAGCACTGATAAGAGGAGAGCCCAGAAATACATTCCCTTCCCAAAAGGGCCAGATGAAATAACCTTTGAAGAATGGGAGCACTCCTTTTGACACTATTGAACAAACCATTGACAAGTGCTGGGACATCTACTAAGAGCAAGCTCTTAGCTCTTGTGCCACATTATTTCCAGACCTTTTACCCTCCTCATCAGGTTGCAGACTTTTACTTGGTACATTTGGCTGTGGAGTCCCCTGGTATGACCCAGAAGAGGGGATGCAGGACAGTTGTGGCTCCAGGCAGCACTAAAATGCAAACTATCAGTAAGCTCAACTTTGAATTTCCACCTTCACTATGCTTGACAGCTTGCTTCTTTCATGCAGATGATGTAGCCCTGAAAAACATGCTCTGCCGCATCACACACAGACACAAGCAATGCAAACTGTGGCAGTAAGATGATAATCCCCTATGAAGGAGCACAAATTAGAGAGGAAATGCTCATTTTCAGTAAATGGCTTTCAAATAAAACAACCATGACAGGACAGCTTAAAAAGCCTTTTAATTAGTCAATTTTACTTCCGCTGTTTAGTGCCTTATGACTGCTAAGCTTTTTATTGCTTTACATTTCTGTGCCAGCTTGTATGGTAACCCATTAGCCTACATCAGGCTCTAGTAGCAGCAAAATCTGTTGTACCAAAAGCAGCTGACAGCTTCTTGAAAGTCACTTTAGGTTTTACAAGACAAAAGTGCCGTAACTTCTGACAAAGGGATGGTCAGGTACAGTGTCATTTCTTTTCTTGTACGTCAGTTTTACTCAACATAGCAAGAAGTAAGCTTCATTTGAGGAAGACAGCACTGGAAGAACACTATGCTAAAGCCCAGTCCTACACAACTGCTGGCATTACTGCAGACATCTGTCAGAAATTGAATGAATTGGGAAGATTTATGCATGAGGTTTGGGTGGCATTGGGGTAACAGGCATTCAAATCACTTGAGGGTGGGATGCAGTGCCCTAGAGTCCATGTATCCATCTGGAAACAATGGAGTTCCCTGAGACCAGGTAAAACAATGAAGAAAGAGTTGATGGTAACTTCACTGATAAATGACTCCACTGAACTGATTCTGTGTTGCTAATGGGAATGCCCTTGTTTTGTTCTGCATTATGCAAGTTAAGGAGAGATCAATTCCCATGCTGTGCTGTGCTTTGTGACTCCTAGGGCTGGTGTACAGTGACTGGTGCTACCATAGCCAAGAGCCTGCCTTGCTCTGCACTTTGTCCTGCTCATAGCCTACTCCTGCTGGGCACTTTTTGGTTGGATTATTTTCTCCTAGCGTCAGAAAACTGGAGGAAATCCAAAAGAGGGGTGGGATGGATCAGACAGGTATCCGGACCATGTCCCTCTGCTACCACAGACTTGTCATAGACTTGCAAAGGCAGCCGGGTGCAGAGACCAGCCCCCAACATGATCCACAGCGAGGGGTCAGTACTACTGGAGAGAGATGCAGAAAGCCAGTAGGCTATGCTGGACACTTTCCAAAGCCAGACAAAATGAAATGCTGGACATGGGGCTGTTTAACTACTGCCTCTCTCCTGAGGATGGGCACTCACCCAAGGTCCACCGCCTGGGACTGGGTGCCAGCATTTCATTTCCTGGTGTTGCTGGAATAGGGACCTGGAAAAGCTCTTTTAGGTAGAGGGGGTTTGGGCCCTTGCATTTGGATTCACTATGCTGGACCTTTCTTCTCTGCCGTTTCCCTTGTTCTGAGGAGACTGCAAGAAAATCGTTTTCTTCACCCACTTTAGCACTGGGACTAACCACTGGATTTCCTACTCGCTACGACCCCTTCCTAGAAAAGAGCCCAGCTACCTCAGGCTAGTAAAAGCTCCAGCCTTGGGTTTGGATTTCACATGTTCAGGGATGCATGAAAGAGCCATAAGGGGTGTTGTAAATACTGTAGGCAATCATGACAACGTACAGTCACACAGGGCATATATATATATGGGGGTGTGTATATGTATGTCCATATGTGGTTCCATGTTCAGTTTCCCCTCAGGCAAATACCTGAGCTAAGGGCAGTGTCCCCTGACTCATGAAATCTTTCATCCAGGAGAGACTGCAGTGATGTGGCTGGTCCTCTGCTACAATATCGTGCACTTTCCCTGATGGGACTTGTGGCTGCTTCTGAGGTCTCCCCCAGCTGCTCGAGAACTACAGTTTTCAAGAAGCAGAACTAATCCTGTTGCTTTGATCTTCTGTATTGGAATTACTTGCCACCCCCATTCTTCTGTAGCAACATCAGGAGATTAAAACATTTGATCTACTGTGTAGATATGTTTCAGTCCAAAATGAAGGGGAGACTTTGTCAAAGATCATCTTTGGTCTTGGAGATATGGATGACACAGGCTTGGCAGTACCATGGATGCTAAGGCATTGTGGTTTGATCCAATCAGCCTGATCACATGAGCTGTGCATGGAGAGATCCCCTGGGTAATGACAGGGAGTCCATCAGGTCACAACTTACAGTGCTGGACCCATTTATAGGTACCACTCTCAGACAGATATGTGCTGCTGTTTTGTCTAAAGCCCATTTTCGGTTTAGTGACCTCTAATAAAAATGGTACAGTAGACAAAATATTCTGGACAGAAATCTGCTGAGCAGGAGAAATCTTTAGTTGGAAAGTACCCTTTCTGCAGTCTCACCCAACCCAAAACACTGGCTTACAAGTTTGAAATTGTATCACTTTTAATTAAGTACTGACTGATGTTACCTTTAGAATCATGGTCTGGAGACACAGGATGCTAATGATTAAATATCTTGATCCCTATCCCATAATCCTAATATTCTGCCAGTTGGCTATCAAAGTATGTCCGGAGCAGAGCAAGCACTTGGCAACTTCACAGCCTTCAGTGATTTAAGAAAAACCCCAAATGACTCTTTAGTTTATGTTCCTATTTTAATCTATAAGCAGTATCTACAGATGCTGGAGCAAGGCTGTTCAGCATTTCCTGGGTTTCACAGGCTTTGAGGAACAGTCATGATGAACTCTTTTCCCAGCTAGAAAGTGCTTGGTAGTTTAATAACAGGCTTTGGACAGTGTGAGAGATGGGGACATGACAGACAGGAAGACCAAATGCTCCTTGAGGGAGTGACAGTAAGATTCAATGCAATAAAAGACCTTAGTCATGGTCATGTATGCATGACTGCAAAGGCACACTCATGGCTGCAAAGGTGTTGCCTTTTAGGGAGTTCGTGTGAGGTACACAACCAGAAAATCCTTTGCCATGGTCCATCTCCTTCAATGATAGATTGCTTATGATTTTGTCCTAAACAGTGTCAGGTTTCTTGAGCTTGTTTGCTTGTGTGCTATTTGAACCCATTCAGAAGCCTATAGAGTATTTGGATTAAAAACTGAGCTGTATTTCTTCTCAAAAACACTTACCTGGTACTGCCGTAGTGCCAAGTCTGGCCAGAGGGCAGTCAAGCACCCAGCAAATGACCTAAAGATAGTCCCTCCTCTAGCAGACAATTTTAATGGTATCATATTCAGCAAAGCAAAACTAAACAGGGGTAGGTAGTCCTTCCTAGCAGGAGCTCACCCATCTGTGGCCAGACATGCTGGGAGCTGGGGCTAACTGGAGACGGAAATCTGTCTGCAGGCATGGCTTTGCCTTTTGTGTGGAACCCCTCTTCTGTAGCTTTTCCAGAGATGGATAACCCCTTCATTTGCTTCAGTGGTTGCTGTTCCTACCCCTTTCTTTCCTTTGGTTTGGTTTAAGGAGGCTTAAAACCGGTGATGCAACTATTATTTGGTTTTGGTTTAGTCAGAGATTCCTTATGTTAAGCATTGTTCTTATCAACTACAGACCACTTGACGTGAAAGACATTGTTTTCATGAATATCCTACAGTGGGCCAGCCAAAGTTTCCAAAAAAGATTCATTAATTGCCTGAATTTAGCTCACTTTTTCAGCAGATGTGAATCCAGGTCTTTCTGAAAAGGGAGCCTCTTTGAGGTGCCACAAACGGTATGAGGCTGCTCCAACATCTAGTCTCGGTTGGTGGACTTGCCCTAATCCTCTGTTACAAGTATGCTGTACTGTGTATTTATCTCATTCCTACCTACTTCATGCATTTCCCTGGTGCTATTTCCTCCTGAAGATTTCTGAGCTGAGGGCAAAGTCAAAGCGTAAGATTTCTCTACCATGGCAGTTTCCGTTTGTGGTTAAAGGGACTCTCCTGCAATGATGCCACACCCTCTTCTCCTCTTCCTTGCTCTGGTTTTCAGTGCCTTTTGGGCTCTCCCCACATATCTTGGGAGGGTGGGAAAAGTTAAGTAACACCATGGGGTGCCACTCAGTGATTTTCACCGTGCTGAAAACCGAAAACTGTTTCATGCTGAAAACAGTGTGAAAAGAAGTTTTTTACATGATTTCATTTCACTCATTTTCCAAAATTTAAAAAAAGGTGAGAAAATCCATTTCACCTTGGAGCTTCATGTGTCTTATTGTTGTTAGCACAACTGAGGTGGCACTGGGAATCACACCCCAGCTGTTAATGAGGTGTTTAAGGGTACTTACATGCATTTCATTACTAAACCAACATTTCTGCTGTTGTTGCTCTGGTGTTTCCCAGGCACCCTTATCTGATCTTCTAATTATCATAATTTCATTCTTCTGTGGGTAATTAACAGGATGAGCCAGGGTTCTCTGTGTGAAATGTTACATTCAGTTTTTAACTTCAGAGCTTTTTTAAGACCATTTCAAGGAGGTCCTATAGCAGCAATCACAAGTCTCAGTTTTGGTGGTGGCTGAGGCAATGACAGGCATGATCTGTGGGGTACTTTGAGAGGCCACTGCCCTCAGTTGGCCATTGGCCAGAGGTCACTGTTCTGAGCCATTTTTTCTGGAACAGGGATTGATGCCAGTTGACATTTAAGGTACCTGTCTGCAAACTGTCAGCTGAAGAGTCAACGTGCTTTGGCTAGAGTGGTAAGGGACAGTAATATCTGCTAGAAAATAGTAAATGACAAAAATTTCTTATATTAGCCCATCATGAATTTTTCTATAGGAATACCTGTCCTCATTTATTCCATGTTTTCTTTAACCCAGCTCAGTGCCAGAATCCACTGAGTCAGAATTAACCTCCCTGAGAATGGGTGACCTTCTCCATCCGCTTTGGAGAGCATAGCATGAGGCAAATGAGGTATCCACACAATGCCCAGGCAGAGCAGAGAGAGGACAGCTGGAATCTCTGATTTTTTTCTCAAATTCAGCAGCCCTTTTGGCTGGATTTTTAGAGACAAACCTTCAGGAGGTGTAAATTTGCCACATCACTGCACAGCTTCATACTGGGAGAGACTATGACTGCAGAAGCAGAAAATGCAGCAGAAATGTAATATCAGGGAAGGGGGCATATGTCTACAGTGCAAGACACACTTTGAAGAGGACAGCAAAGTGCTTAGCATCAGGCCAAACTGGAGCAAGTGCAGGAGGGACCAAATGAGATCCTATAAATGGAGAAAGCTGTAGACCAAAGCAGAAAGATCAAGTCCCTGTGCTCTGCCTGATGTGTGGTATGGGCTTGAACTGTGGTACTGGGCACAAAATGCCCCTTGTACAGTAATTGCAGGACCCCTTGCACAGCAATTGTGGGAAACATCAAGAGCAAAGATCCTTGCTCTTCATCACTGTCCTGTGAAGGCACAAGGGTTTTCCTCCCCTATTTCCTTTGCTTACTGCCCCCTCGAAGGTGTCACCAGTGTGGGATGATGGTTCCAGTGGTGCTTCACCTGGTCCTTGGAAAACACTTACAAGGGCCTAGGGAAACCTGGTTTTCTGTGTGGAAAACAGGACTGTTACAGAGGGGAAGGCAGGCTGGGCAGCACAGCAATGCCCTGCTGCCTGACCGTTCTCTCCCTGCAGTTTTGGAGTCTCATCACCAGTCACTTAACACTCAGCTCTGCTAACCTTCCTCACTGATTTGTTTTCCTATCCCTTGCCCCTGACTGGTTTGGCTGAGATTTAGTCACCCAAGGAAGATGATGATAAGAATGAAAAAGTAATTTTTCAGAAAAGGTAGGAGTAATTCTCCTGTGAGAGGATGCACATTGAGCTGTCAGCATCATGGGAAAAGCAGGTGAGACATTTCTGTTCCCAAAAGTCAGCCTCTGAAAAGCCTTCACTTGATGGTCCTGTCCCCATATCTCCACCACCACACCACAGATACTGTCCCTGTGCACTTTTTGTAAATCCCTGCATGCATCATTCTCCCCTCAGTTACATTAATTCCTATATGAAAAATCACATCCCTGTCCACTGAGTCACTAACCATCACATTTTCCAGCACCCTGGATGGCGAGCAGGTCATGACACTTATTTTTCCCCTCCACAGTGTTGACATGCACTCCCCCTTTTTCCATTTGCAAGCCCTGGCTTTGCTGTTGATGGTCCCAGAGCTGCTGCTGCCCAACTTCTCCCCACTGGTCCCCACACAGCTCCTCTCCTGTGCTTTGTCCTTGTGCGTCATATTTCCCTCATCAGGGAGGTGCGAAGTCTTTTCCAAACACAGAGCTCGGCCACAGCAATGTCTTGTGAGCAGGAGGAAACTACCAAACATGCCTACTCACTCATCAGAGATCTTCCAGAGTTTTCCAAGCCTAATTCCCCAACTGCACAGGATGAAAAGTGAGATAAAGAGGGGAGAGCTTGCCTTCCCCGCTCACACAGCATGAACTCAACACAGAGCTGTGGTCCATCCAGCCTACGTCAGGCTGTGTCACTCCTCTGCTGAATGCTTCCCTGCACAGGCTGCGGCTGGCGGTGATATTGGAAAGCAGATGTTTCTCTCCTGAAAATCTGTAGCTGAATACTGGATTGTGTTTACATTCCCAGCAGATACACAGTGTGGAAATGTCTTGAAATAGGAAATAGTGTCCTGGCTGAATGAGTAAAAGGCATGAGATTAAAAAAAAAATCACTATCATCATTTCCGAGAGACTTGCCAAATTCCTCATTTCTGTTCTTGATTTGCACATCCTGCAGATGTGTCTGCTCAGATTTCCCTTCTGGTATTTTCCTCTTACACAGTATGTCAAACACAGATGCACATCCACCTGAATGAAGAGCTAGTTCAGTTAATGATAAGTGAAATACCTACTGTCAGTGAGAGTGTGTGAGGAAGGGATGTGACCGGGTGCACACACACGTGCCCGCAAACTGCACCATGGCGGATGAGCATGCCACATGTTGTTCCTACTTTTCTAGGCGACCACAATCGGTTCACTGCTGGGGACAGTAGAGGTTTTGCAAGTGAGCAACAGTATATGCACAGTCCTGAGTGCTGCTATACATTCCCTGTGGGATGTTAAGAGCCAACTCTATTAATGCGAAGATGTACATTTGTGCCTTATATTGGTACATGGCCTGGTGAGATTTGGGGACTGTTCAGCAGAAAGTTTCCATGTTGATTTCCAAATCTTGTTTAAATGGAAAACAGCCTTCTTCCTTGTCTCTCAGAGGATGTCAGATGCACATTTATTTGCAGGTACTGTTGGGAAACATTGCAAGGGAACTGAGACAGGCTAGGAAAGCAAGGGATTTGCATAAATATAGACTGGTTTTAAGATTATGGTTCTGATTATTACTTTTTTGTAATAACCTAGACCCAGAAAACCTGGTCATGAGCCTCCATAACAGCGGATTCTATAAAACACAACTTCTGCCCCCCACCAGGCTAGACTCTGACCCCAGCCAGATGCTGACTCCCACTTGCTGTCTCCTCTGGTTTATAGGAGTTGAGGTCACAGCAGGGGAGAGCTAAGTGATCACCTAGAGTGACACCTCTGACAGGACTCTGACTTCATTTTGATACAGTCAGAGTCTTCTGCTCAAGCAAAAGTGACCAGTCAACAGGCTTGAGAGCATAGGACCTTGAGCCAGGACAACAAAATACCACCTTCTCCTTGCAGGAGCATTATCTCCCAATCAGGCAGATGACACCAGAAGATCAGTGCTCCAAAACCACCGCTTCCAGAACCCTGTTTCTTGCAGAGTCTGTTCTTTTTTTATTTCCTTACACTGTTTTTTATCTGGAGGGGCAACAGTACTGCAAGGGGCTGCAGAGGTACCAGGTGAAGGCTGGGTTGGAGTGTGAGCTCCCTGGTTTATGGGGGACAGTGAGGACCTGGCTGGAGTGAGCAGCTGTAAGGAAAAAGGGGAAACTAAGTCCTTGCTTGGCATGGCACAATATCATGTGCACAAGCAGTTGCGGCGGGATTATCGTGAAGGACAGAGCTGCCCAGCACAGCAGGTCCAGGTGGGAACCATGCAGATGTCCTCAGCAGCAAGCGGGCAGTGCTGAGCAGGTGGTGCAGCATCGATGACTCTGTAACAGACCTGTTGATAGGATGGGATTCCCCACATTTCTCTAAAAATGTGGTCGCAGAGCCTGTCAAAGGCAGGAGATGCAATCTGACAGACCTGCAGTGTGATGTGGTGTACTGAACGCCATCATGACTGCTGCTGCTAGAGAAGGGGGAACTTTGTCAAAACCACCATGGTTCTCATGACAGAAATCCCCACGAAGCACAAGGAAGATAGTATCAAGGGAAGGAGATAAATTAAGGAGATGCATTTTGAATGCCAAATTTGAGTCTTATGGGCTGGAAACATTGAAACTAATATTGCCTCAGGGAGTTGGAGCTCAAGTCCAACGTCAGCTGCAAGTGGAAATGAATTCACAGGGTAGCTCTCTGCTTATCCCGGGGAAGCCGTGCGCCTCACCGCGATTAGTGCTCTGGGCTGCTGAGAGGCCCAGGCCAGGAGGAACAATAGCAAGAAGAGATGAAATGGAGAGATTAATGTCTTGTCTATACAAGAAAAGTTGTATCAGTTTATCTAGGTGGATTCTGAGTGATGCAGTTAAACTGGAGAAAACCCCAAGTGTAGGGGTGCTTAAGCTCTGGCTGCAGTCAGTTTAACTCAAGCTGCAGTGTGGCACTGCCCGGCACCTTTGAAAGTCTGGGGCCAGATGCCTATCTAGATGTCTGAACACTCCTGAAAATGCCTTACCCTCAGTGTTGTGAAATGGGGCAGTACCCTGCAGAGGTGGAGTGAGGACAGATGCATTAGAGACTGTGAGACACTGAGGTCATGCAGTGGTGGGGTCACACTGGGCTGGGGCTCAGCATCACCGTCCCCTGCAAGCTGTGGCTGCAGGTGCTGGGGCTGAGGACCTCTGGGTTTCTCCAGGACACCTCCCTGTCCCCCCATACAGGCATGAGGACTGTGCAGCACACAGTGGAGCATGGCACGGGCAGCTGTGATGGTGCATGGGGAATTTCTGTGGCAAGTGCTTTCATGCCACCTGGCTCAGGTGTTAGAGGGCTTTTTTTCTCCTGTGTCCAGAGGAAAATGCCATCAGAGCAGTAGAGGATCAGGCCTTCCTTGAGGTCTAAGCTGACATTGCCCGTTTCGGTGAATTTTCCTCACATCTGTGTAGGCCTTATTTCTTGACCTGTGTGGTTAATCCACTGAAGGTGATTAGGATTTTATTTGGCTTGCCAGGCGACCTAATTAATGAATTACCCTCTCAAATTCTGCCAAAAAAGGGAAGTAATTTTTCCTTTAAAAATCATGCACCAGCCATTAATTTCCAGCAGATGAGCCCTGACGTGCTGTTACAATTATGTTATCTAAATGCAGTGTGAAATCTTCAATAGACAAAGGGGACAGAACAAGTCACTGAGGCCTCACTGGCAGCTCTGCATTGCTCTGAAAAATCACTATTTTTCTCAGCCTGTTCAAAAAAAAAAAAAAGACTGTTTTTGATGGGCTTGATCCTGTCAGATGTTGAACACTCATTTGTGTGCACGGTGCTGAGTGCCTACACCTCTCCTGACATTAATATGAAACTAAAATTGATGAGAACATCGGTTTGTTGGTAAATCACTGAGCAGCACTTGGCCTTGTGCAGAGGCCAGCACCCGCTCCACTTGCATGCATATACAGAGCTTGCATAACTCCTTCACAGTGAAAGCAAATGCTATTATTAGTTTATAAAGCAAGTTTTGTTGAATTTGGCAGACAACATGCATGTGTAAATTCCCCCAAATTAATTAAAACGTTTAGAGCGATGGTGGAGATAGCAGCACTGCTCATCTAATAGATAGTTTTAACAGGTTCACAAATGCTTTTATGTAATTAATTAATGCTTGGCTACCTCAGGTGAAATAATCTGGGCATGCATGTTTCCTTAAATCAGAGCAAAGGTAGAGGGGCAAATTCATGCTCTGTTTAAGCAGCTTCCATCAAAGTTGGTCTGAAGCCCATTGCGGGCTCTAATTTATCTCTGGAAGACAAAATGTGATCTGAACTGACTGTATGAGCAGAAGAAAGAAAACGCATGAAATAATAAATAAGGCTATTGTGCTTGCCAGGACTGAGTGCCAGAATTTTCTTCTTGCCTGGTTTAGCTCCTCTCCTTTTGTAGTCACAGAGTGAAACCAGGCTCAAACCCATCCAACAGGGACTTGTGCCGACCCTGTCACCGGCGCAGTGGCATTGCAGTGATGCTTGGCAGCATGGAGGAGGAGGCATGGCAAGACACAAGCTACATAGCGGTGGTCCTTTCCTGTAAGAAAAAACGTGGGATGTTTTTGTGCATGAGCCACCACAATCCATTTGGTGAACAAGCCACCTGAATTTAACAGTATATATCAGAAGTGCTCCAGCCAAACAGGCACAGATAATAATGCCAATGTGAATGGGCTCGGGAACACTGCAAAAAGAAGATGGCTAGCTATATATGCCATGACTTACATGGAGTTCCTTTGCCTCCTTCCCAGGTTCCCGGGCTTGGGACTTTAGATCTGGACTCAGTTCTCTATCTGCCTTGTGCATGGGGACACAGGCACATGCAAAGCTTGAAATGCTGCAAGGAGACAGACAAGGACCTCTCAGAGGAGAAGACCCACAGCTTAATCTGGAGATTTTCTGAAATGACTGTGTAATTCTAGTGTGCCTGTGAGTGTAGCTCAGGTAAATAACTTTTTTTCTCATCAGATCCTGTATGTGTTGAGGGTGATATTTGCTGATCACTGTACCATATAATATACGCATAGTTTCGGTTAACACTCACCATGGAGTATTGCCCCTGCTCTAATTGGTAGAAAGCTGTATTTTAGTTTTTTACTGCATCATCAGAATAAGTCTTTGATAAATGGATGTCTGTTTTCCCTGGGCAAAATCAGTCAGAATTAATGACCAGAGTATAGAACAACTACTAACCTGGCTCCCAGATGAAGGTGAGTGGAGAACCTCCCCCTCATTTTCCTCTGCAAGCAGGGCATATCTGATCTGAGTCACTGAGGGAATCAACTCAGAGACCTATCATCCCGTTTTCACCTCCTTACTTTCCAGATCAGCATCACACTTTAAAAATCTTCCCTGTATAAAGCCCATTCAGATACCTGAAGTGCAAAGCTATGCTGCTTCCAGACAAGAGGGAGGTACCCAGCTGACTCACTCACCTCTGTCCTGCAAGCCTGCATGGAGACCAGCTAGGCACAGCTCAGAAACAGATCCAGCTTTCTATCAAATGTGTTTCCAAGTCAATGTAATCAGTCTCTGGGTACAGCACAGTCTAGCTCAGTCCTCCAATGACAAGGCTGCTTCTCACTTGTTCATCTTCTGATGTTATGAGACTTGCAGTCCAGGCTGCATGTGGCCCAGCTTTAACATATAAATATAAATAAATTTATATACCACTTTCCTGCCCTCTGAAGACCAGGGATATGGTATAGCCTGGTGGCCAGGACAGTCTCCTCTGTGTGCAAGAAGAGAGCTCATACCCACAGAGGCTAGTAATACTGCAAGTCAGGTCTCACTGGAAGCAGGGGGTCTGCTCTAGCCACAGGGATATTACCCAGACATAAGCAGGTTGAGATGTGCTCTGGACTGATTTTAATGCTCTTGCTATGGGTAGGCTTCCCTTGAGCACACCTGTCAAATCAGACCCATTAAAAGTTTTAGGGGCTTCCAATGCCTAAACCTGAGTTCATATCCAAACTTTTCTGCATCTCTGTCCAGTTCAGGACCTTTTTGAGCATCATCTTAGGAACTTCAAAGTTATCAGGTACATTACTAGTGAATGGTCTCCAAGACTGAGTGCTGCTGCAGAGCAACTTTAGGTGGTCTGCCTTTTATCCTGAGTAGTTTGTTACGACAGTTAAGGGGCCCATTTCAGGGAGGCTGATGGCACTTTTCCTGCATGGAAGTAGCTGAAACTCATCTTGTTTCCATGCAGGTAGTCACCCAGGGATATCTCCTCCAATTAACTTTGATGTTGAATGGACGCTAAATGAGAAAGCCAGCATGGTTGCTTCCTGCATCACGTTTGGTATTTTCTTTTCCATGACTGTGATGCTTGATGGACGAGCTCCCACCCTGGAAAAAAGGCTTGTAAACTAGATATCCTGCACAGCTGTATGTGAGAGTATTTCCTATTTATTGTTTAAAGAAAATCTCTGGAGTAAATTGTGGAAGAAAAACACTGGAATAAATGTGGGTTAGGTTACTCCCCTGTAAAAGACACAACGCTTCAAAGAATGTGCAGCAGAGCACTCACATTCCTCCTTTGTTTCTGCTTTGCTTCCTTTGACCAAATCCTTTTCTTGGATTACAGAAATCCTCATACATTGCACAGAAGATTTTATCTCTGCTTGCACAGGTACAATTCTGAAGTAACTCCACTGGCTCCAACAAAGTTGTTTCAGATCCAGGGCTGTACAAGAGAGAGCAGTCAAATACCTGTTTTCAGTGACCACATTTGGGTGTTGCTGTATCACCTTGCAGATGTAAATCTGAATCAGGGCCCTGTAGTGTTCAACACTCCTCTGATTGAAGGAGCATCCTGGCCACATGACATGTACAATGTAAGTCAGATTTACAGCTTCAATTACTCCATTACTTTCTTGCCTGTCTCTTACTGTTGTTTTGCCTCTTTCTTGATTTTCTTCATGTTATTTTCCATCTTTTCTCTATTTATACAGATAAGCATATTTGTACATACATATCAAAGAATCATAGAATGGCTTGGGTTGAAAGGGACCTTAAAGATCATCCAGTCCAACCCCCCTGCCATGGGCAGGGACACCTTCCACTAGATCAGGTTGCTCAAAGCCCCATCCAACCTGGCCTTGAACACTTCCATGGATGGGGGATCCACAATTTCTCTGGGCAGCCTGTGTCAGTGTCTCACCACCCTCACAGTAAAGAATTTCTTCCTCACATCTAATCTAAATCTACCTTCTTTCAGTTGAAACACGTTACCCCTCATCCTATCGCTACACTATAAAGAGTCCCTCCCCATCTTTTCTGTAGCCCCCTTTAGGTACTGGAAGACCACTATAAGGTCTCCCTGGAGCCTTCTCTTCTCCAGGCTGAGCAACCCCAACTCTCTCAGCCTGTACGCATAAGGGAGGTGCTCCAGCCCCCTGATCACCTTCGTGGCCTCCTCTGGACCCACTCGAGCAGGTCCATGTCCTTCTTATGCTGGGAGCCCCAGAGCTGGATGCAGTACTGCAGGTGGGGTCTCACAAGAGAGAGATGTATGTGCACATGTATGTGCACACATGGAGGTACACTCTTTCTGGCCTCTCATGTCTTATGAATGAATCTCATTCTAGCCAAATATGTATGCATATATGTGTATGTATATTCATATAAACATATATTCATATAAACATATAAATAAATATTTTCATACAATGGAAACTGGATTTCTGAAATGTTCTGGTCTTGCTTGGCTCACACATCAAAACTTCAGACAAGAAACAAGTAAACACCATTTCATTGTGAATAAGCTGTATCCAGCCTTTTATTTGTCTAAACATGCTTATAGGTGTCCACCTGTTCTCATGGTAAAGGGATGTTCGTCAATAGGCGCAAGCTCTGCTGATGGCCTTCTGTTCAGTGGAGTCCAGCACCCCGTTCAGCAGGGTTCAGTTTCCTGCCCAAGGAGACTGGATCTCCACAGCAGAGCTGGGAAGTTCAGTATGGTGGAGCAATTTAGAGGAATAAAGGTCTGACTATTAGGGTCAGTAGTTGCATACAGTCAATAAGCCATAATGACCCTCCTACAGCTACAGAATAGGATTATTGATTTTTGATGACTGGGTACCGCTTCCACCACAGTTAGCAATCATAGAATCACGGCCAGGCCTGGTATGTTTACTACTCAAAGTTTGGTTACATGTGGATCAATGCAAATTGCATCTTTTCATAATGCCTATAGGCATTAAGGAGAGTTTTTAAAAAATATATACTCCTCAACCATGGTTTTGATCTTAAAGTTAGACACTGAAAAAGTCACTCTTAGAACAGCCTGTGCTTCCTTAATGGGTTAAGAGGAGAGTCTGCACTACTTTTGCATTCTCTTTGTGGCAGCAATTGAATTTGGCCTGAAATTATGGTAGTCTGCAATTAGTGGAGGAAGTAGATCTTCAGGTTTCTTTTTCTTGGCTTTATAAATAAGCCTGAACAGTGTCATTCAGATAGCAATACCATCCATGGGCAAGGTGAACTCTATACAAAAGGCTGTGTTTTAGCCTTTTAGGGAAAACCAAGGCAGTCCTGAACATGGGGAAGCAGCCATTTCACTCTCTTCACTAAAAGTCTTCCAGAAGAGAGACAAACTGTGGCTGTGTCCTGGAGGGAGACCTTACTTTTGTTCTTTCTTGTTGTGTTCCTTCATAAAAACATATCCAAGACTGAAAGTATTTGGCTGTTCTTCCCGTCTGGAAACATAACGGGAGTCATGATGATTAGGTAAGTTAGCTGTGGGGTGATGCATCTCACTCTTAGCCACCTGGCAATTAGGCATCTTGGCTCTACAAGTTTTCTTGGCTCCAAGAGCCAGATGAGGAAAGAAAGGCACCTTTACTGGGCAGTTCAGTCCCTGCCTTAAGCACCTGTCTTAGGACAGGATGACTTACCCTCTGGAGGTGTTTGCCTCTCTGCCTTAGCTATAGAGGTAATGTATACAACTAGTTCAGATTGAACGTATGATTTTAGAAGGGTGAAGTTAGCTGTCTCCATATGTCTAGTTTCCTAGTCTGTTGTCCCCCTCTCCTATTGCTGCCTCACAACCAAATTCAGGCTGGCACAGTCATCATTTCTGTCTCCAAGAGACTGATGAAATTAAATGTCCCATCTAACAGGGACACACTTTGCAGGCAAATTTTCCACACCTCTTATTTTGCACATACTAGTACGTCTCTCTCTTTTCTTAGCATTAATACTTTATGCAAAGAGTCTAAAAACCTATCAGACAAGGGTAAGAATTCACTCTGAGCTGTGTCCTCACAGCTCTGTGTCGAAACATCCCTCTATGTAGTTTTATCAGCTGTTTCAGGGATGTTGCTTTACATCTAACATTGTTATTCTTTGGGACAAAGATACAGTGGCGCCTCCTGGATGACTATTTTTATGCTATTAAAAACAGAACTCCTTTTTTCCTTCCCTAAAAACCAGCTCTAGTAGAAGTCTCTTTAAAAAATAGATAACTTGCTGTCTACTTCTGGTTAATGCTTGATTTACACTGTTGTTACTGGGCCTTTTAAAAATGGGCTGCTCCTATCACAACATTTCTAGATACATAAACAGTCAAGACCAGCCATTTGAAAGTCCTCTGCTCTGTAACCCAATATTATTTAGCTTTTGCTTTGATCTTGTGCCTGGAAAAAATCTTTTCCTTGAAACCCTGAAAGTTTTCACAATTCTAATAATGCATCAAAGCCGATACAGTATGTAGTTCGGCCAATCTCCAGCATTAGCTCACTTTGTGAACCCAAATAAATATCTTTCCACCTTTCTTTCAGCTTTAATTTCATGTTTTCTTTACAGTGATTCTGGGGAGCAGTGTGTTGCTGGTACTTGGAGAAGCAAGAGGGTGAGAGCACTGGGTAACGCCAGGCACTGCAGTCAGATGCTTCCTCCCAGACGGCTGCCAATGCCCTGAGCAGCTCTAGACGTCTCGTGAGCACAGACTGCTGCTCCTGCCAAATTGCATGGTGGTTTTGGGGGATGGCGACGAATATCCATTGAGTATTTACTTGATGCTATCAAACTCATTTGTCTCGTAACCAAAGTCAGAGTCCCTAGAGGTGAAATTCAGTGCATCAATCCACTGCTCCATCCACCCGTCTTTGAAAGGAACATCATTAACATGCCTTACACATGAACAAATGTGGCTTTGTTCCATGTTACTTCATTAATGCATTATTTAGGCTGATAGATTTGAAAGCCAGAAGGCACCTTTATGATCACCTAGTCTGATCTCATGAGTACCACAAACTAGTAATCTAGGCAGTAACCTGTGGTTGATCTGTATCACGTATTTTAGAAAAATAGCCAGTTTCCCATGGCAGTTTGGACTGATATCCCTAGATGTGCTGATTTCCAGTGAGTCGTTTGCCAAAGGGAGAGCAGAGAACACAATAGCAAAGCTGGTATTTGCTGTGCAGATCTGGAAGAGGAGTCTCACCCTAGGAAGCCAGACAGGCCTAAATACAAACAAAGATGGAAAGAGCAGCATTCTGTAGATCTGAATTTAGATCTAACCTTTGGCTGAGGGCCTATTTCCCCTTTTAAGTCAAAGCAGTCTACTAAAGGAAGAGAATTTTTTACTTGGATACCCTGGGTGAGCTCTGAAAAACTACAACCTTTTGGACTTGGTATGGGGAGAAAGATTTGTCATTCTGAAGGAAAAGAAGTACCTGAGAAATGCTTGTAATTTTATATTTTCTTTTTCAATTTAGAAGTCTGTTCTTGGTGTTGAGTGCATGGTCAGAAAAGACCGACCCATGGAAATGTATTTGTTTCAGTGAGGGACTGATGAAACATGCTGAAGCCCATGAACCTGCCTAAGCTTTTTTGCCAGCCCGCTTTGTGGGCTGCTGGGAGTACAGGGTTTTTTGAAGAAGACTAGGGAAGACTGAAGGAGCCAGTGTCCATCCCTAGAAAACAGCCTCCAGGTGGTGGCTCATTCCTGCAAGGCTCTGCAGGCTCTCTCCACTTGATGTAAAAAAAGAGCTGATAACTGGCATGTCACCCTTGGAGCTGGACATAGGAGCACACTATCTACCTGGTGCCAGCCCTGGCCTTGCAAGCCTGCCTGGAGGAAGAAAGACATGAGCTGACTGCAACACAAGCAGGCTTTGCCATGTTAAATGCTGGGTTAGGGACTGAGCAGAAGCACCCTGTGAAGGAGTGCTGTGTTTAATCTATATTTGAGAGCAATGCAATAATAACATATTCCACTGAAATTGCAGGCAAGCTGTTGCTGAAGTGCTGCAGAAAAGTAAGTGCTGGAACAAAAGGCAGAGGCAGTGGCGGGGGGGGGTGTGATGATTAATTTCTGGGAAGATTATTGATTTATTGAACGGAGGTCAAAACTACTTAGCAAAAAGGCAGGAAATCTTAGCACAAAGAGGCTCAATGTGGAAACGAGGAACTCCAACGTTGAGCAGGAAAAAACAGTGCACACAAGTGTAAATGAAGCATTTAGAAAAGCTAAATAAGGAAGGTCAAGGCTTTCCATGACACACATTGGTTGGTACAGCACAGCAATAAGCAAACACATCTCAACAGGTGTGACTGGCAGCATTGGCCCTTGCATGATGGATGACAGGCAAAAACGGAATGACGCATGATGAATTAGCTCAAGTGCCAAAGGAAGCTGGAGCTCCTGGGCTAAATCTATTCAAAGAATAATTTCTTTGGGCAGAGGTCTGGCCTCTACCACTGGAGCTGGCTGGCATGGCCATACCACAGCCTCCCTGCTAAACTCTCAGTTTCCAAACCACAGTGGCCACATCCTAACTACCTGTTGGGAATGATCTCTCCCCCATGCAAACTCCAAGCCTGTGCCCAAGTAGCGCTTGGGAAATCACTAGCTGGACTGGGTCAAAATCATGCTAGAGATGATGTTAAAGATTCTGACCAGTTATTACTATGGACACAGGGGACAGAGAAATCCAGTATAAGCCCTCTGCCTGCAGCATACTCATTTGAGGTATCACCAAAGGTGCTTCTCTTCTGTGCAATTCATGAAGTTTTCCTCATTGCCCAGTGTCACTCTGTGGTTTGTAAACCACATAGGTTCATCCACTCAAAAGCCATCAGGAGAACACCAGTGGATTCCCTCAGCACTTAAAAATAGCAGAAATTGCTGGTGCCTAAATCACCTCATAGTCTTTTTTCTGCCACCCATCAGCTCTCCGTTTCCCAGGCTGTGGTTTTCACAAAGTGAAGGTGTGGGACAGCCATGGAAAAGCAGATCAAGAGGGTGATGTCGATGGGCAGCACCAGAGGGCTGAGGGTTACAGGGGGAGCACACAGACTGTTGCAGTGTTTTGGCATGTGGGTCCTCACTCATATCTTCTCTGTTCTCCAAAAGAGAGACAGACATTGTTAAAACCTCTGTGGCTGCTCACCCCAGCAGTTCTTGAGACGGGAGCTCAAGTCTCCTGCTGTCTCCCTGCGGCATATAGGCTTCTGCTCCACCCTACCCTGCCTTCCTCTCGGCTGTCTGGTTATGAGTGCGGCTTACCTGGCCACAAACGTGTCTGTGTGTATGCAATCATTCATTTGTTTGTGTGCATTCATGAAAAGAAAACACAGAAACCAGCGTTGGCACACATGGCTAGTGCTGGCTTTAGAGAAAAGCTGTGTGCATTTATTTGTTTGTGTTTTTCATTATGCAAACAAAAATTGTACTGGCAAGGCTGAGCTAAGTATGCAACAGTTTGCCTGAAGATCCCTGGTGCAAGACAAGAAGGAGCAAAGCTCTAGAGGAAATTTTCTTTGCAGTGCTTTTTACTAGATCTAGTAAAGCATTTGTTAAAATGCTGCTTTGTTGAGAGCAAAGTGCCTCACAGAGGTGTAAGAACTGCCTTTGGCCATCGGAGCTGAGAGCCGCCTAGCCACAAGTGAATGCTCAGGTGAAGAGTTTAGGGTCCAGAGCACGTACATGGGACATCTCAGTTACAAGCAGTCAGTGCTTTAGGGAGTCGTTGCAGAGCTTGAGACAATTGACCCAATAGGATGGGTGTGGTTCAGTCACTCATGAATTTGTCTCTCAGCCACTTTAGGAACTGCAAATTTTAAATCCCTGTGTTGAACCCCACTTTGGGTTCTGCAGAAGCCTGTGGTAATGAATTCCACAATGCAATTAGTCAGTGGGTAATAATGTGCTTTTATTTGGTCTGAACCTGCTGCATAATGATTTCTCCAGGTGGCTCTTAGTTCTCATCTTATGAGAATACTTGCTCAGCACTTGCTCTTAATCCATCTCCTCCACATGGTCATCCTTTTAGAAATCTCATTCTGTTTTCCAGTATCATTTACCCTTTCCTCATGGGGAAGCCGTTCCATACTCATGTTCGTGTTTGTCATCTTCCTGGGAAAGGTTCCCGGTCCTTCACAATCTTTTCACCACAGGTGACTATAACTGCATGCATATCAAACATCGAGTTAACATTTTCAGAGAGCTATCAGCAGTGACTCCAAGTTACGTTTTCTTTGTGGTAATGCACAGCCTCTTGCTGCATGTGTAAAGTTAGAGATGGTGTTTCTATATGTGCCACTGTCCATCATCTGGCACTAAATTTTACTGTCCAAGCTATTGTCCAGTCTCTTGACACTGTGGAGTTCTTTGGCTTTTCTTAGTCAGCAGCTTTAGGTTGACCAGCCTCAGCTCTTCCCCCTGAAAACTTTATCACTGCACTGTCCAAAACACTTCATTCAAATTATCTTGGGTTTGATGATTTTTCACTAACTCTCAGGCCAGTGCCTGAAGAGAAATTGCCTGGGACCTCCTGGTGTTGGTCCAGAGCTGGGGCAGGTGAGAGCACCAGGGTCCCTGGTGCTGGTGGGAGCCTGTACAGCAGCCAGAGGCACTGCAGCTGCCCCAGGGAAGTTGTCCTTGTTGGTGCCAGTCCCAAGAGAGTGATCTCCAGAGCATGGAGGTGCTCCTCCTTGCGAAGCTGTTTTCAGAATGAGGTGGGGCACCCCCCTGCATCTGTGGCACTGAGCATCAGCCTCTGGTCTTCCCACAGTGACAGCATACCTGACATGGCTGCCTAGCAGGACACGGACTAAACTGTTGATGTGCATCATGAGTGAGGACACGGGGTGAAAGAGGCCATGGCAGTGCTCTGCTGAAGAGTGAAATATGAGCCTGGATAAACAGGGGAGAGGGTCAGGACACAAGAGTGTGATCGTGCCTCAGTGTGAGGAGCATGGATAACAGTACTGGGAAAGTACAGAAAGGACCACAGGGCGGATCAAAGGTAAAGAATGGCTCTTGTCCAGAGGGTGGAATAGACTGGGAAGACAGATGACTGAAGGAGGATACAGTACAAGTCCACAAAATCATGACTAGCAGGAAGAAAGCACCTAGGGGATCACTGTGTCTTCCAGTAACAGAATTGGGTGATGCCAAATGAAACTCCCAAATGGCAAGGTCAGTGCAAAGGAAAGGAGGCAGTTGTGCTCCCAGGGAGGAGGTGAAGGTGTGGAACCCAGTGCCGCCAGGGGTGGTAGGTGCTTAATGTTTACACGAGCTCAAATTCATGGAAGAAATATCCATTGATAGTTATTAAATACAAAACCGCAACCTCTGCTCCAGGATACCCATGAAGGCTGGAAGAACATCCTGGAGCAGCAGAATTATAAGCCTGTCCTTTTATACTCTTCCCTGGCATCTCTTTTTTGCCAGGAAGGGAAAAGATCCTGAGATAGATGGATCCTTGATCTGGCACACATGGGCATTCTTAGGAATGCAGGTGTGTTCTTCACATGAGGGCAAAAGAAGTGTCTTTTGACATTTTGGACAATTTGATCCTGCTAATCTTACAAACTCAGTGAAACAAGGTTGTGGTTAAAACTTAGGACACCGGTACATAAATAACATGTCCTCTTTGCTGATCTTGGCTCAAAATGGCTCCTGACTTGCCCACGTATAACTCAGATCCAGCTAGAGGAGTAATATTTCTGTCTGAAGGAAAAACAGTGCAGGCAGAAAAACTAGTAGTTTGTCTAAGGTAGCCAGATATGTTGGATGGTCCTGGATGTTAGTGTCCCCTGTTCAGTGTTCAGGCTGATCTAGCTGTATGAGATCATTCTACTTAGCAAATCATTGTGTGTCACGTTATCAGTAGTCAATTCATAGCCTTATACTCCAAACTCTGTTTCCAAATATGTGTATAGGTGAGGTGCAGCCACAGAACTGTGCACTCGGTGATGATGGGTGTAACATCACTTTTTTCATAATGGGGTTCTGTTTGTAAAGAAATGCTGTATGAGATGACATAGTTTTTAGGACTGCTGAGATACTCCATGTGTTTGAAACCAAGTGGGTGCAACATGTGCAAAAATCAAGGTCACCCAGAGATGTAGGCCACCCAGCCTGAAAGCTTGGCTCAGCCACACAAGAGTCATTTCCTCAGCCTGCCAAAGCATGAACCAGGGGTTAGCATATGCTCGTGTATGTCATGGTGTTCATCTGATAACACTGCCTGATGATTAATCTCTATAATTAATTGCACATTAATGTAGTTCACTGCAGCATATTGAAACGGCAATGGAGATTCCCTCCTCAGCAAAACAAAGGAGTTTTATGGCTCATAATAGAACAGGTAGAAAAAAAGAACCTTATTTTAAACTTGTGTGATGCAACACTGTGAATCCATGTATCACTTGTGTTGCAATATCCATCCATCCCTCTCTCCCCTCCTTTTTGTCACCTCACATGCAGAACTTGCTCGTTATGACTCTGGCAACCTTGGGCGTGGAGAGATTGTGGTTATCTTGGGCAGCTGTCTGCTGAAAGTAGAAGACTGAATAGCTGCACCAAGCCTCCTCTGCAACTCTGGGCAGGAGTGCTGCATTTCTGTTGGGAGAGCCATATCATCGAGGTGCCATGGGGTGGGACGCTGTCCCGGCTGTGTGCAGATAAGGGAGTATGCTGAGCTCTCTGAAGGAACTGTGAGGCTACTCTGAGGGTGTGTGTCTCACCCCTCCCATGGCTCTCTATGAGGTTCTCCAGAAGACTAAAGCCATGATTCGGTCACTTCTTTTATTGAGCTCTCAAGGTGGCAGGCAGTTTTTCACTCTGGAGTGTGATAGGACTGCCTCTGGTCTGGGGGAAGGCAAAAACCTTTCTAGATTACACCTATTTCATCGACAAATGAAACAGTGAATGTCAGGCTGGGAGAAAGTGGACTTCCTTCCTGCTGGTGACCAGCCTGTGCCATGGATGTGTAGTCACAGCACTCTTCAACCAACATGTTCTTGATAAAAGGGGATGGACCCAGAATGGACTAGGTCTGTGAAGAAACCAGCCATGGTACAATGGCTGGATGATAACTATTCCAGTATAACCATGGAAAAAATTATGTCAAGCCAAAGTTAAAATTTGTGAGGAGAGCCCAGTAGAACCCATGAGCAGGTTCTGCTCTGTTGCTTAGTCTGAATTTGGCCCCAAATGCTGTAAATTCTGCACACTCCTTGAATCTGAGTTATTTCTGGAAAGAAGGAAACCAGATTGAAAAATAGGAAATCTAAAACACATCTCTAGAAGCAGAGAAAGTTAACCCATACTTGTTTGCATATAGTCAAGCGATGAGTGCCAGAAGGAAAGCGGGCACAATCCAATCACATTTCTGGGAGTAACTGCTTCTGTAGTACTGCACTGTGTCTTCCATTGTATCGGGTGGAGGATGCTATCAGTGATTCTCATCTGACAGAGAACTTATGTGAGAAATGCTGAATGCCACATGAAAATAGAGCTCATGAGCAATAGGGTGTTAGAGCAAGAAGAAGACACCTGAGATCTTGTGGTTGATCTGAGGTCATGGCTTCTTATCTGTCTGGCAGAGACATGGCCACACTGTCCTTGTCCCCAGGAGGGGCTCAATGCCCAGGGCTGGGGCTGTCCCAGTGCCTTGTCACTGGCTGGGAGTGGGACAGGCTCTGGTTGTCAGGTCCTGCCCTGATGGACGCCCATGGGGCGTCCCCATGGCCCCAGCCCTAGGGAGCCACCAGGCCATGCGGTGCCCTGACACTGGAATGGAGCAGAGGAACTGAATCCCCCTAAAATTAATGTGGGATGGGCAAAGTCTCCTTCTGGGACTCCCCACATTAACCTCTAATGAAACAACTGAATTTTACTAAGCAGAAGACACCACCACATCCAGATAAGAGCACAGACAGTTTTCTGACACATGCAACCCCAGATACTACAAGGAAATATAATTCATGCTGGTAACACTGCAACTCTATTATATGTTTAAGGAGAGGTTCTCAAGGCTAGGTGACATCTTACTGAAAGGCACTAAGATGGAGATTTCTGAAGTCATTGTGAAGGACTTATAAAAAACATGGATGAACGTCATGTGAGGACAGGAAAGGCCTCAGATGTTTTATCCTAACCCTAAAAGAACAGCAAATGGAAGTGATGAGGAAAGTTCCCATTGTCAAAAACACAGACCTGCTGAATGATAGGGCCCACGTTAGAGATGCAAGAAGATGGAGTCCCTGAAACAAAGTAGCACTAGAAACTTTTGTCCTTTGATAAAGAAGTTATGCACTTAACCAGGCAATCCTGCATATCAAAGTTATTTTTGCTAAGTGGTATCTGTTGTTTAAGCACATTGCTAGGAAACACAGGCTTTGGCATGAAACCACCCAGTACAATTATCCCCAGTCCAACAAGCTGGTGTCCAACAAACTCACAGGAAACAGCTGTAGAAAGACAAGGAGGAGTGATCAGAAGGCTGACAAGTGGAGAATAAATGTAGGAATACTCAAGAGTTAGGAAATGGAAGATGCCATTTTGGAAGGAAACACAAGTATGACGTATATTAGCTGAACTCTGTCTGAAACAGACTCCATCACATAGCAAATGGGCTGGAGAACTAATGGGGATACAGAAATTCACTTGTGTGGAAACAGGAGATATGTTTTAGAGAGATGTATATTGAGGAGTCCAGTGTAGATCTGTGAATTTGAATCAGGGATAGCTTCATCCCAGAGAGACGAGCATAGGAAGCTGCTCTCTGAACATTTCTCGCTTATGAGCAGTTGGTATGAGTAACAATGAGTGCTTCACCTTCATGGTAGAAACCCCTGTTTCTCCCAGCGAAGGACCTTCTTTAAGTTCTCATCTATTAATGTTTTGCACAACTAAAACTGGGAACAACAGTGCACGGTTTGCCAGAAGCCAAGAGCAGAGTCACTGCACAGAGAGCTGTGACAAAAGAAACTCCAGGAGAGCTGGGGTCTGTGGGACTGCCGCTTCTCTGTGGGGAAAATACTGCCTTTTCGGGTGGCACAAAACAATTGCCACAAGCAGCCGTGGGGGTCCTTGGTTGGGTGAGGTTATCCCAGAGGACACATGGGAAATAGGCAGCATCTCCTCCAAAGCCAGAACAGAGAGCCCTGAGCTGGCTGCTTTGCCCAAGAAAGCCTCAGACAAGCACCAACCACAGTGGGCTGAGACAACTGAGCCCCAGGGCACAGTCAGAAAGTGGGGCCTTCTGGTGCTTTGCAACAGTGGTGCTGATGTCTGGCTGGAGACATCCTACATAAGAGCTTGGTAATACGTACAAACTATTCATGCACACACTCTCTGCTCTCTTCCGTCTGGAGGAGACTTGTGTGTCGTATATCAGCCTCTAACAGAGTTCACCCCTTATATAAACTGCTGTGAAACAAGCTCAAGCAAAATGCTTCAAAAGATCATATTTTTCAAAGAAGACCCTGGAGTGGGCGGGGGTTTCTTTCAGGATTCGGTCGCCAGAAGAAAGGAAGAGACTGAGAAATTCTGGTCTAGATATTGAGTGTGTCTAGGATATGACATAATTCATTTGACCATTCTGCCCCTGCTTCCCTGCTGTGGAAAATAGACAGTGAATTCTTGATGTCAGGCGACTTTATTAAGAGTGTAAGATTATTTATACCGGTCATAAATGCAACATCGGTGCTAACCATGACTATGGAATGGCCTTTCTCCCAGTGTGAGCACCAGCTCTAGGTATCTAATGTTTTCAAGACTTCTCTAAGCCCTCAGATTCACATGGGATCAGGGAATTGGGAATGCTACTTGTAGAACCATCAGCAGCTTCGCTGGGCAAAGCACTGAAGTTTTCTTCAGTTTCTCCATCTGCAAAACTGGGATGTCTGTTTTACAGTCAGGTAGTGAGGATTGATTTATTGTTTAATGTGTGTAAAGAATTAAATAAGTGCTAAGTATTATTATTATCAAGCCAGAAGGGTGAGTCAATGACCCATTTCCTATCTGAGCTTGCCTTCAAGGTGTTGATGTTTCTGGCAGATTACAGGAATTGAATATCTGCCATAGGTTGTATTCATATAGCGATGCAAATAAAGCACTTTTTGTGGGCATTGTGTTGCTTCAGGCCTTGTGATTACAGAAGTAAGATGCATAGATTAAAACTGATTTTAGATGCATCTCCACAGGCTATGCCATTTAGCCTCTCTGGGAATCACAGCAGTAGGTTCACACATCCTCATGAAGACATGGGTCCATAGGGCAGACAGGTAGATTGGAGAGGGTGTGTGGTTCAACTCCTGCTCTACTGCAGATTTTCTGTAAGTCTTTTGCAGATCAGCTGGGAGAATCTTCATAGACACACTTCAGAAAAGCTCAGATGTCATCCATCTGCTAGAGCTGTTAAGGTAAGACCAGGTAACTGGAGTTTACCCATGTGTAATTGAGGTAATACAGAACTGCTGACTTCTTATTCCATGACCATGACATCAAACAGGGAGCTCACCTACCTTTGCCACTTAGTCACTGAGTACAGTGGTAGTACCAAGCCCATAAATTATTCATTATTCACTGAGAAGCATCATTGTTCTGATGTCTATCATTAAATTTACTGAAACTGATGGGATGTTGTCTTGAAGTATACCAACCCACACGCCCTCCTGAAGTCACACCAAAGAGCTCACTAACCAAAGTTTGCATTAATTACTCAGCTATTCACTGGCCTTTCCACTGTTTTCCCTTGTCCCCTGTGGTCATGTCCATTCTGGAGGAAGTGTTGCTCATGGCCCAATATTGTCCTTGTTAAAAACAATGGGATCTTTGCCACTGACTTAGAAGTGAATGTCCTAAAGGTCACACTGCATAGGGAGTTTATCTGGATTAAGGTAGATTGTTGCATTCAAATCAAAATAGCCTCCTTCCAGAAGAAAAATAGCCTGTCTGACTACTTTTATCCAGGGGCAGCTGGGAAAGAATGCTTATTTTTTTTTGTCATTTGGGAGCAGGACCTCACAGAAGCTTCTCAGCAGATACTGTTGTTATATTATTTCAAAACCCCAAAACTCCTCATTTGTCAATGAAATAAATCTTAAGGATTTTTGTGATTTTTTTTTCAATTGTGTCTGAAATGAAGTCCTGAAGCCATTTCCTAGTTATTTATGTAGCTAAAGAAATAGATTGCTGAATATTGTCCTTTTCTAGCAGCCCACTGAAGATAAGTTACTGCTTTTGAAACTCTCATTAATTGTCCACTTGCACCTTTTGGTACTAAAGTACCTGTGTAAAGATGGCCCACAATTCCCAAGGACAAGATGTAAGTGGAAGTGGACAGACCACCTGCAGCTTTTGTAAGGTCTTTTCATGCACCCTTGGTGCTGCAAGCTCTTAATTTCATCAACATAACCAGGTTTTGTTTAGAAAAATATGAAACAAGGTTGTTGTGGTTTGAGCCCAGAGGAAAACTGAGCACCATGCACCTGCTCACTCACTCTTTCTGCCTTAGGGATGAGAAGGAGAAAATAAAATGACACAAGGCTTGGGAATTGAGACAAGGACAGGGAGGGATGATTCACCCATTATGGTCACTGGCAAAAGACAGACTCATTAGGGGAAGTAAAAGAACATCAATTGAATTTAAACACCAACATGAACAACACTTCATTTAACAATCAAACAGAGTAGAAGAGTGAGAAGTACAACCATGTCTTAAAAACACTAGGGAAAATGTGGGCCCCTTCTGGAAGGAAATGGGAAACCTGGTTACCCAGGATATGGAGAAGGCTGAGGTACTCAGTGACATTTTTGCCTCAGCTTCACCAGCAAGGGTTCCAGCCACACTGCTCAAGATGCAGAAGGCAAAGGCAGGGATTGGGAGAATGAAGAACCGCCCCCGTAGAAGATCAGGTTTGAGACCATCTACGGAACCTGAAGGTGCACAAGTCCAACGGACCTGATGAGAAACATCCGCAGGTCCTGAGGAAACTGGTGGATGAAGTGGCTAAGCCACTATCCATCATATTTGAGAAGTCATGGCAGTCCAGCATATGATTATTGGCATGTACCTGTGAATAATAAAGGCAAGGAAGAGAAAAAAACCAAGCAGTAAAAGAGGAAAAGAGTCTAAGAAAAGTAGCTAACACCAACAAAACAGAGAGAGAGAAATGATGGACACAGTGAGTGACCTGCAGGTAGAAGGAAGAACAAAAAGGTATCAAAACCCTAGGACTTACGTGCGCAGGCAAAAGGAAGGTCTGTGTACAAGTGGGCACTGATAACCAAGAAGAATTGCAATTCTTCATGTTTTCAGAGAACAGCAAAGCATTTTGTCTTGCCACATAAATTGTTCTGGGACTCATGTTTGACAGCCAGTTTTAACAGGTGGCCAGAGTAAATCACAGACCTGTCAAGCATAATGCCAGACTAGATGAGGAGACACATGGTGTTAGGAGTTAGCAGTAAGCTTACAAAGCATGGAAGAAACCATGGATCAGCAAGGAAAATGGTGTCTGGACAACTGCCAAAATCCAACTGATTTCAGCCTTGTAAAATTGATTGAAACAAATGGCAGACTTCTTTGCTCTATAAATAAAAAGAGAACAAGGAAGAGGAAGTGGTTCTGCTTTGCAGTGAAAAACAGTGGAGATGAAAGATAATATAGGTTTGGCTCCAAAACTAAATTAGTACCTTACTTGAGTTTCTCATTAGGACACCAGCATAAAACCTGTGGGCAAAGACAACTTGTCTAATGAGAGAGTCTCTGTGTCAATTGAAATTACAATGGCTGTGGTGGAAGTAAAATCCAAAGGGTTTGCTGTGTACAAACCAAAGGAAGCTGATAGTATTTTTCTGGCAATATTAAAGAACTGCTAGGTTAAATTGCAGTTACAGTGAGGAGTCAGGCTACCAAATCCAGCTTGGTACATGCTGGCTGGAGAGTTGCAATTATAGTGCTTATTTTGAAGGGCGGACAAAAAGCCATCTGGTAAACTTGAGTCATTAGTCTGACCATGGAAATAAATATGCTCTTGAAAAAAGTGTGACCAAAAAACTAACTAAAGTCATGTGCGTAAATGGAAATGAAAAAATGTTATAGGGATTTATCTAAAGATTAAGAGTGTAGAAATAACAAACTGTCTTTCTAAACAAATGATACCTTAGGGAACTGCAACAGATCTAGTCTACTTGGACTTCAATAACATCTTTGTTATTGTACCAAATGGGATAACATTAACTATAATAGGGTTAAAAAGAACTGGTTAAAAAAAGGATGGCAGCCAGTCATGTCGAATGGGGAGATGATGGGCTGGAAGGAGAAGTCCCTCCATGGAGAATGAGAATTCTGATTGGAAATACTTAATATCCTTATAAATGACAGCAGCAGGAATGGCAAAAATCCAGAGTACATTAGTGAAATACAATGATGGCCATCAGTGCAGACAAGGACACTCCTAATACCAAGTTAAATTTGCAAATTTGCAAGTACAATAAAAAAACATTTTTTCCTTTAGTCATTTCTGTAAACTGGTTAGAGCACACTCCCATTTCTAAAGGGTCTCTCTTTGTCTCCAGTGACAAAGAAATAAATGATTCTGCAGGAGTCATGTGTCAGAAGGTAATTCAGGTTACTCTGGCTTTGCTACGTTGGCTTTGTCACATTACCCAGAGGAAAAGCAAGGTAAACATTTATTTTGGCCTGTGTAGGGCACTTGTAGAGCAGATCTGATGAACAGGATGATGTCACTTTTTGTTTTCTGACCTCAGCCTAGGTGTAAGTGTAAGAGTTGGATAAACAGCTCTTGGGCAGGTCTGTCACCCTCTGCAGTGAGATGATGAAAACCAAGGAAAGCAGGAAGAAATGGAGAAGCAAATTGCAGTCTGGACACCATGCAGATTTTCTTGACCATGGGAACAGTGACTGTGGGGTGGGTGGAAGTGGAGTTAAAGACCAGGCTGTCCTAGGGCTAGCTTGGCAGGTGGCGAGAGAAGTTGCACACAAATGGCCATGGTCCCCCTTGGTTTTCAGCAAGGTCCTTGGAAACTGAGCCAGCAGGGAGAGGTATGTGAGCACAGTGACTCTCTTTGGCCTGGACCATCACTGTGCCTTCCCGTGCCATGCCCAGAGCCAAACCTTGACACTTCATCCACGAGGACACAGAGTTCAGCTTTGCCTTGACTGATGGAAAGCCTCAGATTAGCTCCAGTCCAGAGAAATCTGTACTGAATGTTCTGCTATGACGATTAATGTTACAATAAGGGTCGTTTTCTTAGACTTGCTTAACACCACTGCCAATGATAAGCAGACTTCTTTAAGGATGGGTCAAAAGAGCCAGTGAAGCACAGCACAGAACACACTGTATTAATAAAAGGCACTACCCGAAGCACCAGCCTGCACGGCAGTGCCTGGGCAGAGCCCAGCCAGAAACTGGGGAGGATGGCAAGACCCACAGCTGGTAGGAGCCACCAGCTGCAGGTGCTGCAAGGTGCCCAGAGGCCAGAGGTGGACAGCAAGGTCTTGCGGAGAGGGAGGCAGAACCTCTTGGGCCACAGGGCTTGGAGAATGAAGCACTCATTGCCTTCCTCTCTGGAGGATGCTTTATGAATATTTTTAGAAATTCATTAGAATTGCACCAAGCAATTTTTAAGTCCATGTCCTTTGCACCTTGGAGCCACTGTGCTCCCTACCTACGTTATCACAGAAGCGGTTTGTTCGTTTTCTTGAAGTCATCCTGCGGCAATCAGGTGTAGCATTTCTTAACCTCTCCTGGCACTATGCAACAGACAAACTGAACAGCACCAGGGAGGCTGGCAGGCAACACACAAAGCAGCTCTATAAAGGCATGTCAAAGAATGAGTCATTGTCAAGCCTGCAAGAGACAAAAAGATTGATTACGGAAGAGCTGAGAAATAGGTTGTGATGGTGACTCACCATATACCACCCTTTCTGCATTCACAGACCTGCCAGCTGATTCATAACTTGCATTCTCCCTTGCTTCTCCCCTCTGTCAAGGCAATCATTCAAACAAGGGTCCATCAATTAAAATTTCCACTCGGAAGAGGGGGATTGTGTATGGGAACAGTCATCCCTTTCTTGCAGCCACACCTGGTAAGCCCCTTTTTCTGCCCTTTAGCCTACTGCACAGCACACCATTTGGGGGCAAGGAGGTGCTGTAGAGGCAGTATATAAGACACCATGAAAACCGAGGGATGGAGGGATGATACTTCCTTGCTGAATGTCTGTTTTTTATCAAGTGAGATTTACCATGTTCCCTATCTTCACCATTCTTCTGAGGTCTGGAGATTTTCAGAGGAGTTTATCTGGGGTCTAACAGTTGTCACTGAAGCTGCTGCCATTACCCTCACAGTCACATCTGGCCACCTCAGCACTCCCATCCAGTCTGCTCAAAGGACTTCCCTCTGCCAGGGACACCCTACACTCCCCATTGGGACCATCCTGAAAAGTCCCTCTGTGAGCCCATTTTTGCTGCCCATGGGTTATCGCTGAGAAGCCAGGAGATGACAGGGTGGGAAGGGTCAGAGACTGCAGGATGAGGGAAGACAGGGGAGCCTCTGCCCCTGGTTACCATCTTTCACAGAGCGCTGAGCAAGCAGGTACGCATGGGCAGGGGTTTGTTTGCAGGGAGCTGCATGTTGACCAGCTGAGTGTCAGCCGAGCAGGCCCAGACTGGAGCACGGCACAGTGCTGCCAGCAGCGTGTGGGCAGAGGGCTGGTGATGACTCTGAGATCCCCGGTGAGCATGCCAATCCCATCAGTAAGGGCCTCCTTGGCAGGCAGTTTTATCAGATGGCCATGGGAAAACACCAGCCTCTCAAGAGCAACACCAGGATAGTCCAGACATGGGCTTGTTTTACCAGTGTCCACTGAAAGGCACTGAATTTCTCCAGCAGAAATGCTGCAGAAGAGAAAGATGCACAGGGATGATGCTGAGAAGGAGATGGGTCATTGTTTGTTTCTGAAATCAGAGGAGACATAAGGAATCACAAGCAGAAAGCAAAAAGACACAAGTAGATGTCATCAGTTGCAATTTGACAGCCATTACAGAGAACTTCTGAAAATCCCACCCTGTGGTTTTAATATTTTCCAGGACACCTAGAACCCAGGATAGACATCTTTCAAGATCAAAAGAAAAAAAGAGTCAGATTTATTTTATTTTGCAAGGCGTAGCCTTTTTGATCTTTTGCCTACTTGCCTGAAGACTGTCAGAAAAAAAGGGTGAAATAGAATTGTCTTAGGGAAGGGTAAATACATGTCTATAACAAGAACCAAACACACGTAGCTCTTATCTAGGATACAGCTCTAAAAATAGCGCTGTAGGGTTTCAGAAGTGTTTGCTCTCAAGAGGTCTCAGTGACTTCACCAGTCTGTTTGCTTGGGTTTACATTTACAAGTGGTGTCATCTGCTAACACCTTTCCAGCACACCTGGCTTAGCTTCCCAAGACTCAGCTGGGTTCTCACTGCCAAATGCATCATCACCAGTAACACAGAATCTTATGGGCAGATTCAGCCACCCAGTACCCTGACTTGGTATGGTCACACTGGGGGCTTGTGCAGATAGTGATGAGAAAAGGAGCCATTCCTGTAGCTGGGATGAAATTAGCAAATAAATTTTCAGCGACTGAGATTTAGTGATGGAGTCCTCAATGTCTGCAGTTTCTTTTCACTGTTAATTGAGCAAGACAAGGAAGGGAGAGCCAGGGGAGAACTTGAGTTGAGCCACCAACAAGAAAAAGTTGTCAGGTTTGCTTTTCTGTGATGCCAAACTTCATGGGAGACTGGGAAATGCAGCAAAGACATTAGATGAATGCAGCTGATAATGCTGCTTGCATGAAATAGTGGTGCTTATGCAGGACTGGGGTGTCTATCTAGAAGAGGGCTGCTTTCCTTGGTCATTACAGTGGTGCAACCACCTTTCCTGAGCCATGATCTCCTGAAAAGGGTTCAGCTGTGTGACTACTAGGGAGGCCCAGAGTCTCTTCATTTCTAAGAGCAGTAAGCTACATCCATGTATAAATGCAAAGACCTGCGAGTGTTATTAGCTGGTATATTTACATGTACTATGTACTCATTAATATATATTTACATGAGAACACCCTATTAACAGTCAGAGATTTTTGCATTCATAAATTCTGCACTGGACTGTTTCTGTGGGTCTCCTTCCTTCCTCTCCTGTCAAGCTGCAGTTTCTTCAAGTTGTTTGTCTGGTGGAGGTAGCAGCTCTCCGGGTCTCCCCTCCTTCCCAGCCCAAAAAAGAAAAAGAAAAAAAAAGGTGTTTCCCCTGCTTGTTTTTTTCCCCATGAAGCAATTGTACTGGTGCATTTGAAGGGCCAGGGCAGGAGGGAACACCAAAAGCTGCCCTTGCAGTGCTGGGTGTAACTTCTTTGCTTGGTGCTCACATGGCACCGAGCATGGGGACATCCTTACCCGTGGGTAAGGGGTGTGAGGTTCAGTGCTGCTCAGGGGAAGTGTCGGCTGTTCAAGACAGCTCAAGTGATGCTGATGGGGAGCAAAGGTTGGGGAGAAAATGTTGGTGAGCAAATGAGTTCAGGAGCTTCTCAGTCAGAGGTGAACAGGTACCACAGACTGGACCTTGGCAGAAAGTGCTGCTCTGGCCATTTGTCCCCACCATGGATCTACCTGTGTTGCTGCAAACAGCAATTTTAGCAGAGCTGGTGCTGCGTCATGGCTCAGTGACAAGAGGATGGTCACTGCTGTCCTGAGGTACTCTTGGGAGGTGAAGTCCTCCCTCTCAAGGATGAGGGCAAAACCTCCTCCTGGCCCACTTGCCGGTCACAGCATGGGATGAGGGGGCACTCACTGGCCCTGCACACAGGAACAAATTTCATCCTGTATTTCGATCCTTATTACTTAATACTTCAATTGTACTTAATGATGTGTTTTATTTTATACGCCGTTTTACTTTATGACTGTTCTCTTGGGTGGATTAATCTGTCATTAGTGCATCATGTTTTAAAGGCTTTTCTTTTCCCCTGTTAAACAGTTTAATAGTCTCAACGAGACACTCCTGGGTGTGTGCTCTGCGGTCTGCCTGCGCACGGCTGGGGTGCAGCCAGGCGCCCTGCACGCATCCAGTGGGTGCCTCAGGGGCCATCTGGGGCTTATGACATGGGTTTCTACAACCACGGCTCAGCCCTGGTAGCAAACGGACCCTATGCCATTACCTAGCATGCAGCGTGTAGGACCCAGCAGTAAGGCTACAGACATACACTTGCCCCTGCCACTTCATGCCACTGTCAGGGTGTCCTGTCCCTGTGAATTCTGCCCTTTCACAGGCAGGGGATGCCAACCTAGTGTGGGACAGCATGTCCTGCATTTACGGGACAAGCCTTGGTTCCCCCACAGCCCTGGGCAGAGCTGGGCGCAACGGGGAAGCAAGGATCCCTGCTCATGCTCCGGTAGCATGGAGTCAGGCTGCAGCCAAAGTGGGAGGCAAATCAAGGCTCCAGAAGTGGTTCCACCCTATACACACAAATAAATACAGAAATAAATATTAAAAATACAGCATGTGGTAAGTAAAACAAGTGAATTATCCTTGCTCAAGTCATACACAGCAGCAGAATTAGGAATAAGTGCTAGGATTTCAGCTTGTTAATTGTGTTTGTCTTTACCTACAGCCATCCATGCATCATGATAGGTCATATTTGTGCTTCCTTTATATGGAATATAAAAAAAAAAGTATCAATAGTTGTCTGATTTACACAATAAGAGGTTTACATAGTAGAAGCACTGTGCTTATTTAACCTACTATGAGATCAGCTTTGCCCCTGGTCTTTTCAGAGAATTATAGGGCTGGAGGAACCTCAGAAGATCACCTAGTCCCTTTCATTGCTTCTGCCTAGCAGAATGACTTGTTGGGGCTGACAATGTGCATACATAGAAACCTCTTTTCTTATCCACCTAAATGAATAAGAAGATGAATGAAAATCTTACAACAATGAGCACGCTTTTACATTCACTTTAAACACATGCATGCATAGAGGAGGGTGAAACCAACCATCTGCCAAGGGATAATTCATACATCTGCAAACACGAGAGTCCCCCAAACTGCTGACACATGCAGAACAGCAGCGCAGCAAAATGAGCTCATTCCAAGACAAGCATTTCCCTTTGGTGAGTGCATAGCTCCCAACAGTAGGTGCGATTGGAGTTGGGCACAGGCCTTCAAGCAATACCACACAGAACCAGATCCTAATCTCTTCTGCACTTGAAGGGCCCTGATCCTGCAGATGTTTGAGTAGGAAACAGAATTCCACAACGACAAGGTCCCTGCACCACGGGGATTACTATGTACAGCCTGAATTTTGCAGCTGACTGCATGCATGTGCATAGTCATGCTCCAGGTTGATCCCCTGGACATGTGAAGAGCTTGCACAGGTGCAGGACCTCCCCTGCACTTCTGGCTGCAAGACCAAGGGGAATATTAGATCTCCTGTAATGCAAAGGTCTCCGACAGCAGCTGGGAAGAGGTGGAAAGAAGGTAGTGCTGATGTTTGTCCAGAGATCTACCTCAGATAACCCCACTGGTGTGTGTTTACTCTGGCTCCTCTGAATGATCAGCTCTGATTAATTTGATTCTTTCAGGTGACTGGGCAGGAAGGAAGATTTCAACGTTTGATGCAGTTGTCATGAAGGTGACTGTCTCCAGTGCCTCTTAGGCTCAGATTCAGAGGCCCCAGTTCAAACCAGCATTCAGAAGTGTGCTAAAGCGACGTCGTTTACAGGACTTGAACTCAAGGTTAAAGTCAAACACATGCTGAAGTGCTCTTCTGCACCAAGTCTATGGCTTCCTAGATGGTTGTCCAAATATTTGGGCAGGAGGAATCTCACTGAAAGCTTGAAGAGGAAAAGGCAGAAGGTGGTGATGATACTGCTGGGGCTGGCTTTGCATGCAGCAAGGAGTGGGAATGGGGGGGACGTGGCAGGAAGTAAGGGACATGATGCATGGCACAGCAGGGACAACACGATGTTTGAACTTGATGCAGGGCTGGAAAAATCTCCTGTTTGAATGAAATCTCCACCTGGATATTCATAGTGAAGATCCTAAGGATTGTGCCTGAATGGCTAGTAAAAGGGACAATAAGTATAGCAATAAATATACAGATCAGCAGCAGGGAATGGGATTATCCCACCACTCCCACACAAGAAGGTTGGCAATCACTTTGGTACTAGCACTGATGAGTTTCTGACCATGTTTATCGCCTATAGCAGACATTTTCTATCCTTTCATGTTTGGAAGAAGCTTTCTTTGGAACAAATGTGGACAATGGAAAGGATGTTGATTTTGAGGTGCTGTGTCGTTAGTTTTCATTCCTTTATTGAAGCTTCTGCTTAAGAGCCTGTACATCTCTGAGGTCGTATGAATTAGGCCAGTAAATGGTGTAACTGTAAATGTTGCTCCACAGTCTCACCAGCACTGAGCAGGGACCACTTAAACTCTTAGAGGGAAACTTTCAGATGTAATGAAGGCCTGAGATCTGGGGCTCGGAGGATGTTAAAGATCCCCTCTGCCTCCTGGTTTAAAACCACGTGTTGCAGACAACCTCAGTTCAAACAGATCCTTGCTGCCACCCACTTTCCCTGCTGTCCAGGCTGGGTGTGCAACTCTTCATTTCTCCCCTACCGCTGGTACTCCTGTTAGCACTGTGCACTGTTACTACTCCGAGTCCAGGGTCCTGGAAGTATAGTTGTGGATCATGATCTCATTTGACTATACTAAACAGAAACAGAGCAGAAAGTCCCATTCTTTCCTCAAAACACACTTGGTCAGGCAAGAGATGAGAGAGAAGAATAGGACAAGGTAATGAAGCAGAACTGGTCAGAATGACAGACCATAGGTGACTAACACAAGAACATAACTATGGTAAATCTTTTTTTGCAGGCGCATTAGCAAAGGATAATTGAGTTTGAAGGAAAATGGGAGAATGAGTGCAGTTCGGCATTATTCTGCAAGGTTTTGTGTCTTTATTTTATTGCTTACTCAGGGAACACAGCCTGAATCATTCCTGGGTCATGCTTTCCTTTTTCACAGACATCAACAGCTCACAGTTCTCCTAGTTCTGGCACATTAGGAGCTAACAGGGCAGGGCATGACTCAGGCTCTGTCCTATGGCACAGATCAGGATGGTTGTCCCCAAGTGACAAGGCTGACAAGGACATCCAGCTTTAGTGGGGACAAGTGGGAGGAGAATGAGAAGACTCAAGCACACAGTGTCCCAGGAATAATCCTTGAGTATTGTTGCTAATAATCTCTTTCCAGCCTTATACTTCGCTCTTCCCCTTACCATATTTCATGCAGTGAGATCCCTGCCCACCTTTCAGCTCATATACTAATCTACAGCAAATCTGCAGTTTCTCTCAGAGGAGCGGCTCCAAACGTAAGTGAAAATTGTGGTGGAGTTCAGCCACTGACTTCAGTAGTGCTCATGTGAACTGCCCTAAGACGAATTACCAGCCACTGATATCATACCAAAAGCACTCTCTGGGGGCAGAGTAAAACCAAAAGATGAAATGATTTACTAGATAAATTCTAGGAATGGAGGATTAATTTGTTTACAGCAGGTCTTGCACTGTGATCTTCAAACAGGCAGAAAAAATGAAAGGTTGCTTCAACCACCTCTTTCCCTCCAAAAAAGGTTGGTTTCTTTCTTTTAATCCCTATGGATCACCCTATAGACATTTACGGCATCTCAGCTGGAAAGGCAGAAAGCAGCAGTGCTGGGGTGCAATGGAACCACCATGTTCTGGAGCAAGAGGATAGTGTTTCCCAGAGCAGCTTTGCAGTCAGAAACACTGTGTTGTGGACTAGTACCCGCAGACCCAAACCTCCTTCCAGCAGCTGCTGCCTCATGGTGACTCGCACTCATGCCCAGGATTCCCGCAGCTTCGGGGATAGGTGACTGCAAGCACGTTTTTATCAGCTGAGTTGCTAGACCAGCAGGAAGAAGACTTCAAGAAGAAACAAAAGTGCCATTATCCTTTTGTTTCCCCTTTTCCCACAAACACTCCCACCAGCAGCCAGACACTGAGAGGTAAGCTATGGTGGGTTTTTCCTGAGTCACAGCTGTGAACTGCAGTTGTCCTCTTGTTCTGCCCTATTTTAGCTCATCTGTGCAATGCAAGCCATCCCTCATGGCAGAAAAGAAATGTTTCCAAAAGGTGGGAAAAATTTATCCCAGGAAAGTGAAGAGGAGCAGAGGATGGGCCTGGGCTTTAGCATATGATTGCCCATGCAGTTGGCACAGTCCCTGGAGTGGTTTTGGCAGAGACTCAAGTATCAATTCTTCCTGACAGCGTCCATGGCCAGCACAGGGGATGGTATGGGCCAGGGACAGCTAACACCAGATTCCTTAACGCAGAGTCCCTGTTTCAGGGACTTGAGTTGTTTTCCGCTCGGTTGGCCTCAGGACCAAAGGACTACCCACGGCCCAATTTATTCTCCAGTGCAGATGTTGCTGATGCTTCTGTGGAGAAAATGCTCTGTGCTCCCCCCACCCTCATTTTTGCTTCTCTCCAGTTCCATGAGCAGGGAGGGTGATAGTGACCATTTTAGTAATGTTTTCAGGAGATCTGATGGTGAAGTTCTTGTCTGGAAAGTCTTCAGAAAGTTTCATTCAATAGAGTGGTGGACTGCCTCTTTCAAAGTCTTGCTATGACTGGAGGTGGGCCATGTACATAAATCCAAACCTAGATTAAGTTTAGGCTAGGACTCAGTGATTAGGCCAGAGGATAAATCAAAGTTTTGATCTTAGATTTTAAGGCACCAACTTTCATGAGAGCTTTTCTTGCAAAATATAACCTCAAAATTCTTTCTGATACCTTCTGTCAGTGATATACCAAAGATCATTGAGTATTATTGAGCCCATTACATGTATATTAAACCTCACATTTAGTTCCCTCTGTCTTCTATTGCCTAAGCAGTTTCTGCCAAATAAGTCTTGGAGAAGGAAAGAGATTTTTATTCCCTTTTTGAAACATCCACATTTTGTAGTGCCTTCTCTCCAACCTCAAAATTGATGGCCATGTACAATAGCCAGCCTCATTAGTGGAGTCAGTTGCAATGTGTCTCAAGAACTGGTTACATCACGGTTCTCTTTATAACCTTATTCAGCCTAGCTAAACTTGCTTTGCAAAAGGAGGGAGTGAAGGAAGGAGGAACAAAAAATGGAACCATGTTATAAGTAGCCATACACCAATAACAGATATGGATTCCCTTTTCATGCTGCCGTAGGGAGCTGGAGAGGCAGACTGTCTGTGGGGTCAGAAAGAGTTTTGATGAACTCATGGTGGTAGGTCCACAGATAGGTACTAAAATGACTGGATGGAGTTGCAAGCCTGAATGTGGCAGTGGACCACAAAAGGTGACCACACTCATATACTCTCCCTAAATATCATCTCCTGCTGTTGTCCTCAGGCATTGACTACTGCCTGGATGGACCACTGGTCTGATGTCTCAGGTCCTTTCTTATGTCCTTATGCCACTTCTATCATTATGTGCTCGGTGTAAGATCTGTGTGTGCATGGGAAGGAGACACAACACAAAGCTGAGCCCAGCCTAATCAATTCTGAGAGACCTTTGCAATCCCCACTCCACTAAAAGGCAGATGGCAATATATCACACCTGGAGTCAAGTGTGAGCATCCCATACTGCTGACTGTAGTTCTCACGTCCAGCTCCTACAGGAGGGTCAGCTTTCCTACCAGTGTGGTAATGGTGCCATCCATAGCGATCAGCAATCCCATTTTCAAACATCTGTTTCTAAAATAGCCTAACTTGTGTATTTTCTCTACAACCTGAAAAAGTTCTGTATACATTGAATTCAGCGGAGTTTTGATTTCAGCAGGATTTGCAAGAGGTGTCTGCTAATCTTTTTTCTTTCTTTCTTTTTTTTTTCTTCTGTAGAAAATACAGAGGAAAAGAAGTAAGCCAAACTATCACTGCCAAATACCACAACTAAGCATACTCTGTTGATCATACATGTCATTATCTTTATTATGGCAGCTTTTCATGTGGATTATAAAATGTCATAGAAACATCATTGCTCCTTCTGTCCAAAGATATATAACAATAATAATAGTCTCTTACAAGTTTATTTTTTTTCATCTGTGGATGTCAGAAGCTCTTTTAAAAGGTCAGCATCATTATCCTCCCTTTATGGCAGGGGAAAAAAGACAAAGGCCAAGCTGTTCCTTCTAGCTTTAGGCGTCTAGGATCCTTCTACCGTCAGCGAAGGCAGAGAGTGAGAAAGGTATGTGCAAGGAGATCTGAGTTGCTTTTTGGAAGGGACACGTCCTCTCTGTGACTCCCACAGACGACTTCTACTCATGAGACCCCTGATGCCTTGCTGGGGCCTCAGACAGATACCTGAAGTCTGGAGGGTGAATTAGGGACTGGTCATTTGTGCTAGATTTCTACCCGTTCAATGACGAAACGAGCACGAAACAGAGCCCACTTCCTGATTCCCACCCTCATGCTGTGGGCCCTCTTTTCTTTCTGAAATAATGATGACGGTGTGATTCCAGCATTACCCTTGCTGTCAGGCTAGCACAGCTCTGTGTGTAGACAAGATTTAATGCTTGGTTTGTGGCAGAGCAATTTTTGCCTGCCCATGCATGATGGTGTAGTAGATAAATCACTGAAACAAACGTGCACTGAATGTACTCTGCAGCCCAGCTTTCCTAAATACCTAAACCATACACTGTACTTCAGCTGAGGAACCTGATCTTCCCACTGCTGTGTTATGTCTGGCCGTGGCTCTGCTCTGGGATGTGCCAGGGGGGACATAAGGTGAAAGCAGAGCAGGGCTAATGTGCTTCTGTCACAGGTCCACAGCAGCCAGAGCCATGACAAGAAATTCAGCCAGCCAGCAACCCACTCTGTGTTCACCAAGAACACTGCAAACCAGCCGCTGATCATGAAGATCACGAATCATCAGAAAGTGTGATCGTCTTTGACCATGAAAACGTCCTTGAATTCATCTCCTCCCTTGTGAAAATAATTCTAACATCACCAGTGTTTCCCTAATTGCCTTTTTTCTTTCACAGTGAAGGGTGTCAACATTACTGCTAGTCATTTCACTCACAGCACAGGCCAACCCAGTATGGTGACTTTCCCTGTGTGCTTCTGGTATGATTTTCCCTCCTGCACCTTCATTACACTTTAGTTCTCCTGGAAAAACAATCACAAGTATTTTTTAAATACTGTGACTTCCACACAGGAAATGTTTAAGAAACATGATGCGTATAATAGAGAAAATAATGGAGTTACTCATCTAATTCTACACTTATACTAATGTTAACACAAACGTTAATGTAGGCATGTGTAAAACACACAAAAGAGTCTCACTACCCACCCACAAAGAGGAGTCTGAATCTGTTGTGCATTTATGCACACTGAATGACATCCACCTTAATGAGATGTCTCCAAAGTTGGGACTTGGGTTATGAAACCCACTTGCCTTGCAGCCAGCAATCCTGTCTGCCTGGCTTCTGGACAGGATAACTCTATGTACAGATAAATTCATGGCCCCTTCAGGCTGTGCTTGGCCTGACAGCTGTCTGGATGCCCATGTCCAGTCCAGAGGTCTGTCCCTTCTCGACTGCTGTAAAAGTCCTGATCTGTGGAGAGCACCTGAACTCAAGCTGAGTTAATTTTGGAGACTCCCCAGAAGTCAGATGGGTAGTGATGGTGTAGTGTCCTCCTCCTGAACATGGGCTGAGTGGAGCAGAAGTTGTGAAGGAGGGTTTTATGCTGTGCTAAGATCATGATATCAACACCATGGGTATCTATCTCACCTGGGAACACCAAGCTGACAACTGAGGCTGAGTGACTGTACAGCCAGGCATGAGAGCAGGGAAAGCAGGATGGTGAAAGCCTGACTCTATAGCCTTGTGATTAGGACACTCATCTAATCATCTGGGACAGGGAAACCTAAGCATCTAGCAAACTGTTATGACCCCATAGCTCACCCTACTTTGAGTAGGAGGTTGGATTAGATGACTCCTGAGATCCCTTCCAATCTGAATTATCCTGAGATTATGGTGCCTTCTCCTGAAACTGCTTTTATTCTAGCAATGATCACACTTAAAAGGGGCAGATCATGCAGCTGACTTTCACCCCTTCCAGCTGGATGCTCTAGTCATGGGCAGCAGGCATGTTCCTGGGCTCCCTTGCTGGTCCCATAACTCTTGGCTTCAGTAGAAAAGGCCAAATGTTGTCACTGAGGACAAACATCGTCTGGTGATGAGAAAGGTCTCAGGAGATGTGGGTTCCTTTCCCTCAGGCTGAGAAGTGCTTCAGATCTCAGTGTCCTGTTTTGCAAGTGTGCCCTCCAGCCACCATGCACATCAGTGGACATCGCTAGCGTGCTAACAGCATGGGGAGAAGCTCTTAACTTTTTGTGTTGGTTCCTCAGACTCCCAAGGAAGGTGCCCGGTTTATGCAGAGGCATTTCTCTCGGCAGCAGAGAGAGGGGAGCACCTTGTCAGGCAGCCTGGGGCTCTCCCTTCTGTCTCTCCAGTGAACGTACCAGATCTGAAGGAAAGTAGGGACACCTCTCCTGGGATCAGGCACTTAAAATTACAATAACACAGCATCTCACTGAACCCTGAAACAGGCAAGGTGGATCCAATCGTTAGCAGGGACTAGGAGGCTCAGGGCTGGAAATAGGGACTGAGCACGGGAGCTGTTTTGGGGTGACACTCTGTGGAAAAGAGAGCTTCAGGGAACAGGGCAGACCTATGTGCCAAGATATCAATCAGCATTGTTTAAAAAGTTTTCATCTAACAGATCAGAAAAAGGAAGAAAACTAGAACAGAATGCTCTCAATTTAAAGAAATAATTGAAGACAAATCCAAGGCTTTATCCTATCACAGTAATCAATTTGAGGGGTTTCACTGTCACCCATGGAAGGACTCAAGAAAATAACAGCCACTAGATAACTGCAATTTAACAATACAAAGATGCTTATACTGATTAATCCTCCCATACTTGTTGCTTCAATAGGTTAGTACTCATAGATCAAAACCCAAAGCATTTCTCCTGCTGTGCCACCCTATGTTTGAGGCTGTACACAAAGCACTTATTAACAACAGTGCCCAGTGAAGGCCACTGCCCAGGGCCGTAGACATGGGTCCCTTGCAGATGTATTTAGCTTTGCAGAGCACTGCAATACTGACCAGAAGGACTAGTAGAGAATAATCCCCGCATGTCATTTTTATTGTTTTTTGTCTACTCCCTGCCCTTTTGTATGAAAGAGAATATGCATGTGAAAAGTTAAGTAGCTGCTGAAGGACATGTTTTAAAATCATTAAGACCCAATAGTAGCACTCTTATTCAGCTTACCTTGTCGTCCCATCAAAACCCAGAAGATTGTCTGAAGAGGAAGGTACAATTTGACCTGGGTAAGAGCAGAGGAATCAAGGTCTTCATTCCTTAGAAGCCTGCAAAATACTTTGGTCTTGCAGTGTGCTTCTGCTCTCCCTTGATAACAGCACTGTGACAAGGCTGATAACAAGGGGCCACATTCTATACCTGTTGCATAGCTATGAATGCAATGAAAACAAAGGCCAAATGTTACCTACCCACGTAAGGGCAAGGTCACCCGATCACAATTAATAGAAGAAAACACCGCAAGGGTTTAACTACCTGCATGGCATGATTACACCCAAGTCCTGGCATTGGACTATGTCCTGCTGCAAAGCCAACACCATTGATCTATTGTACTTAGTCATAAATAATTCCTATCTGAGCACCTCCAGAGCTCTTTTCCTTATCAATCGCTTGATCTGTACAACCTTTCAGTGGTGAAAGGGAGACAGTGCCATTTCAGGATGTCCCAGGCTGACCCTGGCTTGGCACTTAGGCTCTGCTCTGGCAGCAGACACTGCCACCAGCTTCGCTGCAGGCTGCCTGTGTGGCCACAGGCAGTGTTTCGGGTTTGCCTGGGCCTCTGGGACCCACCTGCCTGCGAAAGGCAGACTATACTTTCTTTTCCACCTCTCTCCTCCCTTCTTAGGTGTTTAGGCTTGGATGGCTTTCACAAAGGGGATTCTTCCTTTTGTCTATGTCTGAAGGACTCTATGCTGGGATCAGAGTCTCTCTGGTCCTCCATTTTGGGTAAAAACCCCATTTTTAATAGCCAATTCTCACTGGATCTCCCTGACGACTCTATATCCAATGTTTTCAACACTGCAGACACTATCTGCTCTATATACTAATCACATATCTTTGAAAAATGCTCCAACGATCAGTTCATGACAGATTTTACAAAACCTTTCTGAGTTATTTTTGGACTTTGCTTTATTTTTTTTAAGCACAGCTTAAGAAGAGTCACCAAAACACAATACCTGCTAAGTCAGGCAGTGGTGTGCGGTGGGACAACATGCTGCATCCTGACCGAAGACTGCAGCATCGCGTGGGTACAAGGTGGGTGACATGGAGTGTCATGGGCTCCATCCCTCGCTATGGTGTCCAAGTCATTCCCACACACCCAAAGGAGAGGCTAAAGTGAGCAGCTGATAAGCAGTGCAAGGCACAGCCCTGCTGGGGCTCAGTGGGGCTAGGTGCTAAGCGGGACCCTGGGGCAAGCGTGGGACATGGGCTTCCCCAGCTGAGGAAGCATCCCTGGAGGCTGTACCAGCCTAAAAACACCTGAGTCATAATCCCCTGTCCTCCTCCTTCCTCCTGGGAGTGGCAGCAATTTGCTATCAGCATAAGCCTGCTGGAGCAAACTGCTAACCCCAATCCATGGCCAAGGGACAAGCCTCCGCCCCACTGTCCACCTACACCTTGTCCTCCTGTTTCAGGAGAAAAGGAACAGGAAAGACTCCTGCTTTCTCCTCCACGCCCGGGCCCCAGGTCTGAGCAGCTCTGAGTAGTCAGAAGTGGTTTTTCCCGGTCTGGTTTTCTTTTTTTTTTTACTGGCGTGCAAAGGAAGAATTTGTTCTTGCTCTCCATCCCTTGTGCAGGCGCACTGCCAGACGCTGGCTCTCTGGCTGTCTTTGTCAGCTTCTCTTTAAAGGTGATATTCTACCCATGATACCAGACCATTGCTGGGTCTGATCACCGGGCCTTTTCCCAAAGGTTTTAAAGAGTAACTCTCCAAAGGAGGTAATACGTAGCTCTCGGCAATTTCCTCTTCATAATTGGGGCCAAGTGCAGTTAGCTCCTGGAGAAGGACCCTTCCATTTAGAAAAGCAGGCCACCTCCTCCACTCATCAAGCTCACCAATTTAATAAATAACAGACTGGATAATTAATAACCATTTACCACCTTGGAATCTCCATGCTGGCAAATTATGAAGAAGCAAGCGTCTATCCCAAATTCTGCATTTCCCTCCCCTCTGGACTAATGGAGTATGTGCATTAGTTCATTCAGGGATATATTCCTGGTCTCCCCATTTAACCTACTTATCTTAAACTATCTTATCCTATTTGCCCCACAATTTCTAAAAAGATCCTACCCAAGGACAAGATCATGCTTGTGAAATTTTTGTGTGTATTGGTTTAGTTTTGGCAAAGTTAGCAGGTAGTTAAAATGAGACTTATAATGGAAAGCTAGCTGCTAGCGTCTCTCCATAATACATGTCTACCTTGCAGGAGAGTTGTGAGGATTAATTAATTTGTGTTTGTTAAGCACTTTGAGATCCTAAGATCAAAGGTTCTATAGAAATGCAAATTGTTATTATAATGATAAATTCTTTATATGAGCTCATATGTTTTGCCTTAGAGGCACAGTCTCACCCTGAGTTGCGTAGTTATACACGTAAATCTTCAAACATTATGATGAAAATATACCTCTGAGGGCCTGATCCTTCCTTTTGCTCTAATGCTCCATGCACAGAGCTCCCCTTGACTTCAGGCAGGTCCCATCTATGGGACAATTGCGGGATTCAATGTGTTTGGGAAATGAAAAGACCATTGTGTGCCTCCGGGCTTCACACTGAGACACATAACTTTTCGTCTCACTCCATAAAACTGCTGCTGCTGACAGTAGTTACGTCCATTCTGTTAATGAAAGGACTGAGCAGATGACAAAATCTGGATCTGAATTTCGACCCTCACAAAGCTCAGGTTTTCAGAGGTTTATTTAACCTGCTAGAGAAGAAGGGAGGTAAAAGCCTAGCTCAGCTGCAACTTGCTGCTGTCTCTTAACGGATGGAGGATCCCATCAGCACAGCTGAATGTCATTCCTGATGCACAAGATGTGCCTATTTGGCCCTTCCCCCTGTGCACTTTTGCAAACAAATGAGGAATACAGGGTTTTGGGCACTCACTGCACAAGCCTGGCGGTCCTGCATTCCCCTCCCAAAGAGAGGTCTCTGCTTTTCCTTTCCCCTTGCACAGGCTTGGAGCACCACGCTGTCCATCCCCTGCCTACAAGGGCGTCTGACCGTCCTGCTCAACATCCTTGTCTGAAGAACTGATCCAACACAGGCACTGTGCAACAGCTGGGAAGAAGGTTTTTCGGGAGAAGCAGTCACTCACCTTCCATCACAACATCCCTCCGTGCCTTCCTTGCCATGTCCCTGGCACACAGACACCTCTACTCACACCTTTAATGGATTGGGTCAGAAAAATGTCGTGAGGTTTGTCTGCATCACCCATGGGCCTACATAAACGCAGAACACAGAGCCAGAAGTGCCAGCTGGAAAGGAGATCTCCTGTCCAACCTCACACTCAAAGCAGGACTATCACCAGGCACCAGCTCAGGTCAGTCATGGCTTTTTCTAGTTTAAGCTTGAAAATCTCCAAGGATGGCTACCCCACCTCTGTCTTGGGGCTGCACTACCCTCCTGGAGAGGAAACTCCTCCTGTTGTCCAACCTGAACCTACAATGCCACTATTTATGGCCCTTGCTCCTCGCTATAGTGTCTGGCAATACCGAGAAGAACTTTGCACCGTCTTTGTAGCTACCCTTCAGCTAGTCTTCTCTTAAACTGCTCTTCACCAGATTAAACTAATCCTAAATTAAACTGCAGTCATAATCCAAAATGTGAGGCTTTCAACTGTGAGGTGTTGCTTCATGGCTGCTTGCAGTGGGTATTGTGTAGGTGAGATTGCAACTCTTACATACACCTGAAGATGAATTAAAGGGAAGGAACCAACGCACTACCTTTTAGAAGTCTTTTATGATTTGTTGTGTAGTCTCAAAAGATTTCTGTTGCATAAAAGCCTTTCCAGGAGCAGAAGGTAGGATCCAGATACTGTATTATTCCTGTCCCTTGACATGGAACCGTCAGAAGTTCTCAGTTAGTCTGGGAAGTCATCTGCTACATGATATATACCTAGTATAATCACAGAAGAGAATGAATAGTTGTCATGTTTAACATACCCAGAATTTATAATCTTCTAAATTTCACACTTGTCTCTTTTTTTCCTCCAAATATTCTGGGCCCTGACAGAGATTTGATCCAGTATATTCACTTCTACCCTTCACATGATCAATTTCTCTTACTGGAGAGGATAACTGAAGTCTAATGTTGCCATAAACCCCAGGAAACCATGCTGACTTCTGATGAGTTTCTTATACTTTGCATTACCGTAAGAGAAAAAGATGTCCCACATGTTCCTGTCACATGTCTATCTGAAGACAGTAAAAGTCAGAGGAAGGTTGTGGTGAAAATCTGGACACTAAGATTTCCAGCTGTCCTCACTGTGTTTGCACAACACCTGAAGATCTGATCCATGGGAGAGATCGTAGGATTTATATCCGCGGTGTTAATTTCTGCAAATTGTGGCATATTTCAGGTCATGCTGCTGCTCTCCTTGTCAAACAGCGTTCTTCTCTCTGAGTGGCTATTGCAGTGTGTGCCAGACAAGATGCATACAGGGGTCAGATCCAGCACCAACATCATCAGTGCTCATCATTTGATGTGATACTTGATATGCTTACAAGCACCAAATGCTTCCTCACTCAAAACCTGAAACCTGCTCAAACTTTCAGGCTACTTCTAGAGAAAATCAAGGTCTTGCCTGCAGCGGGCTCAGAAGCTGACTGTGAATTACATGTGACAGCAATGCCCTTTGGTCCCAGCAATGTCTTCACCATGGCAGAAAACAGTCCTCTGCATGAGAGAGAGATGCAGTCTTCAGGCTGAACAGTGTGGTGCTGTGCTAGCAGGACTAGCCATTGCCTCCCCACTTTCTGGTGTGAACAGCACTCTGCTGGTTGCATGCACAAAATCAGTCTGTCACTTCCATGGTTTCCTCCCCATCGATCCCACAGTACAGGCTGGCCTCTGCTTTTCAAGCTAAGGAACAAGAGTTTGCAAGAGCTCTTCTCACTCTTCCTGACTCAAAGAATTCTGACATTGTCTTCGTTGAGAGGCAAGATGAGATGAAGAGTCTATTAAAATACAAAGTATTTAAAAACACCATTGTATCATTATATGTTGCCTATAGAATCCGTGTATTAAATATGACAAATGCTAGAGCCAAATCTTATGATCTGGCTCACCTCTGGTAGATGCTGAGCTCATACAGAGGATGATGACACTCAGAGACCTTCCTGTATCAACTATATTTAACAACATGCATATGAGAGCACTGACTTCTTTCAATTTCTTTTTTTTATCTCAAATCTGTAAATGTGAAGGACTGGAAAAGACTCAGACACAAAACAGGTGCTGTAATGTCAGAGTTATGTGCTTCACCTCATGGCATGTGTCTGTGAATGACTTGTTTTGAACATAGTGGGACTACTTTCTCCTAAAAAAGGCAAGTTAGAAAACAGAACTGTAAGCATCTCTGCAGTTAAGCTGCAAAGTAAAGCATTCCAGTCACTTCCGCAAGGTTTTTAGTCACTCCACATCCTCTAGTTTTGTCACTGTGAGTAGCTATTTTAGTTTGTTGCTCTGACACAAAAACATGCAACGTCACATTTGCAGCACTGAGTGGCAAGAAACTGCATTCAAAGGCCTAGAAAAATGTGTAATAAAAGAGGAAAAAAATATATCCTGGAAATATACTGTTTCCTCTAATGGTCTTTTTTGAATGACAGGGACAATTTATATGTTTTTTTTCTCCATGAAATGTCCAACAAACTGAAAGGGAGTGAGGAGCTGCTGCCCCAAGAGAGCTGGAGGTAGCCCCACAGGAGTCCCCCAGTCATGCACCCTGCAGCCTGCAGAGGATCTCCACCTTGCACAGGTCCACAGCTCGGCACACCCCAATCTGGATTTTACTCTCCGCAATCCTGGGTAAATCACTGAATCTCCCTCTGCACCACTTTTTCATCTGTAAAGTGGAGGTACTATTTACTTCCCTCCACAAGCTGTCAGAAGGCTTAATTTCTTAAGAAGTGCAAAGCCCCTGGATAGACTCAGAGGGAAAAAAGCAGTCGAGAAATGTCAGGAGTTACCTCGAGGTTTCCTCTAGTTGCTGTGACGGTGCTGGCCAGGGAGCCCGTCCCTCTCCTGCTGGGCAGCTCTCACCGCCTGGCCGGCAGCTGCAGGAACCTGGGGCTTGGCTCCAGCTCCTCCCAAATTCAGGGGTCTGCAAGAGCCAGAAGACCCATCACTCAGCAGGACCAGGGACCACCAGGTTACTGCTGCTGCGAGATGTAGGAGACACTGACAGCTACGGGGCAGCCAGAAATCCTCCCCATCCCCTGTCCCTCCAAGGCAGCAAGGGCCCTGCTTGGAGAGAAAGCAAGGAGGGGAAGCATCAGGAAGATGTGGCCACAGTCTCCTGCCAACAAATGCTTTTCCAGTGCCCTCTTCTGGAAAACATTTTTGGCCCACGCAACTGCTTCATGTAAGGTAGTTTGAGACTGGTGGTGACTTGCAAGGAGCTGCAGGAGCATCTCCCAGCTCTTCAGACCCAGGATCTGCTCTGCTCCTGTCACCGGTGGACTTGTGCAGCTCTTCAGAGACGCTTGGCCAGACCCTCAGGGCGCTATCCAGAAAATGGGCAGAGAAGGATGTGCCTCCTTGCTCTCGCCTGATGTGCCTGAAGGCTGTCCGTGGCTGTCCTCTGGCATGGAGACCCAGGTCCAGACCCCTTCCCTCCCTGTACTGGGACACCTCCTGCAAACCTCCTGCTCCTCAGAGCCAGTCCTTGACACCAGCAGCTCTCAAGGAGCCTCCAGAGACAAAAACTTGGAGATAAACCATTTTGGCAATCCCATCCTTTTGAGGAGCTGATACAACAACGTTATTAATCATCTGCAAAGAGCTGACGAATGTTTCAGTTCCTCAGATAATTGCTCTTCATGGTTATTCTTGCCGCCTCTTTCCCTTGGAGCAGTCCAGCTTTCTCTCTCCAGGCTCAGGTACGGCTCCGTGTTGTCTCACATCCATATCTGAGTGGTGCCTACCCACCAGAGCCGCCCTCCTGCCCCAGCTGCCAGCTGCCCCAGGGTCAGTCAACCCGGATCCCAGTGGGAACGGAGCTGCGGGCTCTCCTCCAGACCCAGCCAGAGGTAGAAGGCAAAGGGGGAATAACAGCCAGTACCAGGGATACCGTGGAGTGCTGGAGCCGGGTGATGGCCACTGTCCCCATCCCAGCCTTAGCCCTCACTTTCCTGACAGCTCAGTGAGCATCTGGCTCCTGCGGTGGTGGCACCGCCCTCCACTTCCCTCGATGATTGCTTTTCCAACACCTAAGTTGCTTCTGCTGCCCATGGAGCCAAATCTAGAGGCTTGAGAGCCCTGTTATTTGCTTCGTTAGCTGTCAGGGGAGCTGGTGTGAAACTTCTCTGGGGTTTTGATGAGTTGTCTCAGCACAGGCAAGGCTCATGCAGTGACTGGAATAGCTGTCAAGGGAAGGTAGTGTCCTGGGGACCAGCTGATGTGGATGCTACACACTGGGACAGTTTTCCCCACTGCCTGATTGACATTATTTAGAAAACCTTCCCCAATTTGTGCCTCTGTGTGTGGCCACATATACACACACTAAAAATATTTTTAAAAATCTTTTAGGAGCTTTTGTTCCTTTTTCATTTAATTATTTTAACCAAAGCCAGCTCTGTCCCCAGACATTTCTTTTGGCTGTGGTCCAACTCGCCTTTTGTTTCTTATCTGCTTGATCTTGGTGTTTTCTTTTATTTTACTCCTTCAAGGGATTCTCGCGCAGCCCCAGCCTTTGCCCCCCCCCCCCCCCGCCCCCCCCAACCGACCCAGCTCCAGCAGCCAGGCCTGACAGTGGGGCAAGGACATCCCACTGATCCGCTTCTGCCTGAAATATGGTAGGGTTTCCAGCTGGGCTCGGTGGGAGGACGGGACCTCTGAGGTCAGTGGGCACAGCCTTTTCAGCACCTCCATGAGAGAGGGTCCCGCCCCGTGCAGCATTTCCCAACACTTTTCTCCACGCAGGGTTGAGGGTTTTCCCCACAGCACGTTGCCCACCCAACCAGCTCTGCAGAAGGGCAGGGGCCGGCCAAACATCTCTACCTTCAGAAAGCCATTATCTCTTAATTAAAATAGCCACCAGTGATTTGGAGGTGGGGAGCAGGAGTACCCTGAGCTCCATCCTGCAGTGTGGGCTGCAGAAAGGTTTCCTGCCTTTCTTACAAATGCCCAGAGCTGTCAGGGTGTAAAAATCCCCTTTTCAGCATGGCAAGGGCAGCCCCATCCTCCAGAGCTCCCCTGTACAGTGACAGGACAGGGACTCAGTCCCTGTGGGGTTGCATCTACCGTGGGGTAAGACTTGAACTTTTTTAAGACAGGGGCAGAAAGCGCCTGTCCCAGTAAGGACAGCAAGTGCAGTTGTTGCAGGGCTAAAACAGAAATGGGTTAAAAGAAGTGTGGAATTTATACCTGGTTACAACTTTCCCTAAAGCTCATTTTTCACACAAGCAAGCATGCAGGGAGACAAAATAACCTTACAAGGGAAACAGATAGCAGCGTCAAAGCAAAAGCAAAGGAAAAAAAAGATGTTCAGTGTTATGAGAAGGGTTTTGGGTAACGTCCTCAGCAGGCAGGGATGGAGGCAGGGGCAGCACCGCTGTGGGCAGCAGCAGCGCCGACACCTGAACCACAGGGGCTGCGAGTGCCGCGCAAACGGGATGGCTCTGGGGGGACAAACGCTTCCAGAGCGTCACCCCACTGACAGCCCGGGTACGACGCTCCGGGTCCCCCGGCTCAGCGTTTCCATTCTCCAGCATCTGCCCAAAGCATCGCTCGCGGCCGGGGGCCTCGGGCCTCCCGCAGCCGCGTTCCCGCGCTCAGCAGGACGCGCAGGGGTGCCGCTAGCGGTGGCCGGGCGGCGGGGCCGGGCACCTGCTGGCAGCGGGCGGCGCTGGGATGGCGCACACCGCCCTGCAGGCCGCGCTCCGTGCTGGGCCCACGGGGGAAGGGGCCCACGGGGGAAGGGGCGCGGGGCGGGCGGAACAGCCGGCGGGAGCCGCGGCGGAGGCCGGCGCAGAGACCCGACGCGCTCAGCGCACGGCGGGGGCCGCGGGGGGCGGGGCGAGCGGGGGGGGGCGTGGCGCGTGCTCGCCGCCGACGTCACAATAGCGGCTGGCCAGAGTCCCTGCCCGGTCCCAGCCGATCGGGGCTGGTTTGAGCTGGTGCGTTGCCATAGCGACGCCGGCTGCCCTATATATAGGAGCGCCGCGGCGGTGGCGAAGCTTTGTGAGCCGCGGCGCCTAGCTCCTTCGGCCGGCCCCGCTCCTCCTCAGGCGGCAGGGCGCCACCCGCCCGGCTCCCCGCACCGCGCCCGGCTCGCAGGAGGAGGAGGCAGCTCGGAGCGAGGGGACCGGCCGCCGCCGCGGCTTGACAGCAGCTGCCGCCGCCCGAGGCGAGGTGAGGCGGGCCGGGCGGTGTGCTGTGCTGGGCCGGGCCGGGCGGAAGGGGCCGGGGCGCACGGCGGGAAGGCGCGCGCGGCGGAAGCCGGCCGGCGCGGAGCCACGTGTCTGCGGGGCCGCTGCCAAGCGGCGCGGCCCGGGCCGGGCTGGGCGCCGGCTCCTGCCGCCGGGCACGGGGCCTCCCTCCGCGCCCGGGGAATCCCCAGCCCCGGCGGGGCGGGGGCGGAGGAGGCAGGTTCCGGGCGGCTTGAACGGGTCAGGCCGGCTCTCGCCCGGGGAGGTGTTGGCGGCGCGTCCCGGGAGCGGGGGAGGGGACGGCTCCGCCGTGGCCGCCGGGCTGTTTCCGCGGCGGGGAGAGGCAGGTGCGTGGCAGGAACATGGCTCGGGGCGCCCTTGCTCGCTCTTACGCGAGGCGGCCCGGCCCAGCACGGAACGCTTCCCCCCAGCACAGCGGCGCGGGGCCGGGCCTGAGGCCCTTCTGCTGGGCGCTCGGTCTTGGGGTGGGGGGGCGAACTGCTACAAGGTGGCTGCCATAAAGGCGTCCCCCAGCTCAAAGTGAAATGCCTCCTCGGGAAGCCTCGGTATCGGAGGCTGGAGCGCCCAGTGCCCCGCTGCCGAGTCAGGCAGCACGTCCCGGGACGAGCCGCGTAGCCGACTCAACTAAGAACCCGTGCGGGTTCACGGGAGAAGGGCCGTCAGTGAGAGCTGGGCAGCCAGCCGCTTCCTTCCCGACCGCAGTCAGCAGCCATCGGCTAACTCCGAGGTCAGGAGCGCCTCGGGCACACTTTCTAGACGCAGCTTTGGTATTTGAGTATGGAGCCTGCAGGCATGACTCAGCTGTGTCTAAATACAGCTGCTTGAATAAAGGAATGTTCTGGAGAACAACTTCTAAATGAGCACAAATTGCCTTTCTCTGGGAAGCTGCAGACACTTTGCACACAGTACAAATATATGAAACGTACACTGGGAGGCTACAATTTGCATCTACATGATCATGTTCTGTCTATATTCTGTGTAATTACACTGTAGTTAAAATTGTGCAATAAGGTGGAGATGGAAGGCTTGCAAGAACTTCTTAACAAAGTCTTCTGTGACCAGCAAAAGTGATTTCCATTTTACAGGTTAATAGGAAAAGTGGGTTTCGTGCAGCTCTGTGCAGAGGGGAGGATAAACTAAATTCTTCCTGATGGTGTTCACTTCTCTTAACCACAGCTAGAAGTCCCTGAATCGCTTTCTGCAAAGCTTGCAATATCTTGTTGAAGTCATCCTATGATAAGATGCAGCTTCTCTTCAGTAACAAACAGCTTGCTGAGAAGTGTTTAATTTGCTGTTTCTTGAGGTCCTTTCAAAGAGGCTTTTAAGAGAAGACTTTAATCCAGCTTCTGGGAGAATTAACACTGCATGTGAATGAGAGCGGAGGGAGAGCGAGGCTCCGTGGATTGTTAGGTTTTATTTCATTAGAGTTAAAGCTTAATCTAGTTTGAATCTCGAATCTGGTTTACCCCTGATAAGTGAGAATTGATCAAAAGATGTGAAGTAGTTCTTGACGCTGGCAGTTCAGGTGCCATAAGTTTATAAAGGCTGAAATGAAATTGTACAATCACTGACTTTTCAAAGTCATCCAGTAGAAAAAGTTTAATGGATTTTAGTATACACATTGTATGGAATGAATGATTGTGTTGGTCTTAGAACCTCGTTAATCTGTAACAGCTGTAAGATATGTTATTTTTCATATGTTGTTATAAACAGCCTTCTTGAAAATAGAGGGAACAGTGATATAACTAAACATTAGTGAATAATTTAGAGTTTGCATAATCTTTGGTCCAAATCTGTATGACTGGATTGAGTGTAAAAAATGCTGAGAGAAGCAGAGGACTGGACCTGGTTACATACATGAAGCCATATCTTCCCTATGAGTCATTTGCAATGCTGACGTCTTTACAAGGTAGCACACACTTCTGGTCGAGTTAACAGCTTAATGGGGATTGTCATTCTCTATTTGGACTGCCCAGTAAAAGAATGACCCATATGCTTTGCTGTGGACTTCATAGGTCTTGGATGGTAGAGGAATGCTCTTTAGTTCTGGTTCTCAAAAGACTTTCTACTTGGTTGGTAGATTTCTATTAACAATGATTTGTTATGGACAAGTGTAAAATCCTGTTATAAAGTGTTAATTGGGATCACTGTTAAGACTTTGTCTGCAGACCACAGTTAGGAACCATTCTTTTCAGTGTGTATCTGCCACTCCTGACAGCTGAGGTTTTCTTTTTATGTAGCCTGGGGGTCATGGGTAGAACAGGGAAGCTCTAACCATCAACAGCATCTTCAGGGGAGGCCCTGATCTCATGGCTGGTTTATGGTCTGAACTGGAGTGAGAATCCAGATATTCAACTGGCTTTGACCTAGTGAGAGTTGTAACTACTCAGAAGTCAGTAACATCCTCAGATTCTGTCGGTAGTAACATGTAAGCCCTTTTCCCAGAAACTGGTGAGCTACAGTAGTCCTTAAGAGTTGTTTAAAAAAAGCAGTAAGTATGTTGACACTGGCACAAGCCATAATACTAACTGCTCTGATACGAATTGAAGGAAAAGACAGTGGAAACTTCTAGGTACTTAAATACTGTCAGATTTTATTAGTTTATTTGATTTTTTTTCTTTGAATAGGTTTAGTACATCATACAGTTGCTGAACAGAGGAGAACTTGCCTTCAAGCTAGCCAGATTTTTGTGGAGTTCCTCCTTTGTCCTGATTAAATCTGATCTGTCATCTTATGTAAGTTCCTAATCCATGCTGCTATTAGTGATTGCTGTATGAATCTTATAATTGTAAATTATATGACCATGATGGTAGTGGTCACATAATGACTACATGAGTTTAAGTAGTGAATGTAAAAATGTATAAATTTAAAAGAAGTAATGAATTAATTTTTTTTGTATCAGCAGTTTGTACTTAAATCCTTTCACATAAACCCGAAATCTTGGAAATCATGAGTAGCTTCAGCAATGAAGAATTTGAATTCACCTTCCTTGACGAAGGCTTTACTGCCAAGGATATCCTTGACCAAAAAATAAATGAAGTGTCATCTTCTGTAAGTATGATAGGAAAATCACTACGTTTCATGACACTACAAATTTGTAAGCTAATGGAACAAGTTGTCTTTGGAGGTTTTCTGCAAAGCAACCTCCTCCTCAGATGCTGACCTCTAGGCTTATCCTGTTATCCATTGTTTGTAACTCTAAGATACGTGTTTGCTCTCTCTAGGATGATAAAGATGCCTTCTATGTTGCTGACCTTGGGGATATTGTAAAGAAGCACATGCGATGGCATAAAGCCCTTCCTCGGGTAACCCCCTTCTATGCCGTAAAATGTAATGACAGCAAAGCTGTAGTGAAGACGCTTGCTGTTCTTGGTGCAGGATTTGATTGTGCCAGTAAGGTAAGAGCTTGACTGTGTTCTGATCTGTGCTGTTTAGTGTATGTTCAGCTTTACAAGCTGTGTTTGTATAAAATTAAGTGTAGTAAAGCGATGTCACTTTGTTCTACTGATTAGTTTGATCATGTAGAAATATTTCATAAGTGTAATCTGTTCTTTCTTCAGACGGAAATACAGCTGGTACAGAGCATTGGTGTACCTCCTGAGCGAATAATATATGCAAATCCCTGTAAACAAGTATCTCAAATCAAACATGCTGCCAGCAGTGGTGTACAGATGATGACATTTGATAGTGAAGTAGAACTAATGAAAGTTGCAAGGGCCCATCCAAAAGCCAAGTAAGTTATGCTAATTGTTCTGTAATTCTTGCTTGGGTTCCCAAGTTACGGAAACATCTACTGTTATCTGAAACTTATTCTTCATTAGTTAAGGTAGGCTGCAAAATTACGAGAAAATAAACCTACCTTTAACCAGTAAAATCTAATCCTGTATAGTTTACTGGCATGTTAGGAAAAGACAGGTAGTTTGTATGTTTAAGCTCAGCTTCATTCTAAGGTCATACCTGCCTGATAATGATGTCTTCTATACTGGAACTTAAATCCTTATTTTTTCCTATTTCTAGGTTAGTCTTGCGCATTACAACTGATGACTCCAAAGCAGTTTGTCGTCTGAGTGTTAAATTTGGAGCTACACTTAAGACAAGCAGGCTTCTGCTGGAGCGTGCAAAAGAACTTGACCTTGCCATTGTTGGAGTTAGGTGAGTTGATAACATCAAAATACAGTCCTACTAAATAAGATTGCTTTAAATGATCTTACCTGACAATAGAAATGCCTTTGCATATGGTGACTTGAGTGATGTATAAACTTCCTGGCTAATTTACCAAATGGCAACTGATGTTTTGTATCTTTCCGTAGTTTTCATGTTGGAAGTGGTTGTACAGACCCAGAGACCTTTGTCCAAGCCATTTCTGATGCCCGCTGTGTGTTCGATATGGGAGTAAGTCTAGTTCCATTTTCTTTGGAAGTACTGCTCAACTGTTGTGGCAAAACTGAATCAAATGTAAAACCATTACAGGGTTAAAAGCTAAGTTGCTCATTTCATGTTGTTGGAATTTTTGAGGTCATGTGATTGGCTTACTTTAACCAGTGCTGTGTAACTCACCTATGGATATGCTAAAATCAGCATCTCGGACTCAAGCAACTACTTGAACATGATGAGTTACCTCTGTTCCAAGTGTTAATAAAATTACTTCATATTGCTTTCTAAGCTAAAATGACAAACTAAGAACTGCTTTCTTAACAGTGTTGCCCTTAATCTCATTTTAGGCTGAACTTGGCTTCAGTATGTATCTGCTTGATATTGGTGGTGGCTTCCCTGGCTCTGAAGATGTCAAGCTCAAATTCGAAGAGGTATAGCTTTGCTAAGAACTTCTCAGGTTGTGGATTCTTGCTTTTATATTGGTATGCAGACACACAAGAACTTGTCGGCTTGGTTAGAGATTGAATTTAGAGAAAAAGAGGGGAATTAATCTGAGAACTGAAAATTAGATGAACCCCTTAGATACCTAGCTAAATGACTGTAAACATGCAGAGATAGTAAACTTGTAAAGCAAGTTTTAATTGTAGGCTTGATTCTTACTGGCATAGACTTCTTCTAGTTGATGCTGTACTTCAGACTATCTGGATTGGCAATGCTCCCAAATGGGGTGAAAAGGTAGTCCTGAGCTCATGCTGTTCTTCTGGGTGGCGTGAGCATTGGTGTGGCAAACTAGATGAGTGTCTGATCTGGTTTAGAATTAGCTTTTGGATATTTTTTTTTTGATCAGTTCTCCAGTCTGCTTTTGCACAGAAATACTCCTCCTTCCAGAAGAGACAAGGTGGCTGGGTGTTAATAGGACTGTCACTTACAGCAGTGTTGTCAGAGCACCTGCCAGGCTAAAGTTGTGTTAAATGATGTTATTTGCTGTTTCTTTGGGTAAATATATAAGTTAAAGTGAGTTTTCCACTAATAATGTAGGCTAACATTGCCTCACTTGTAATGCCTCTTAATGAAGGCTGGCTTCTAATGTAGTACTGACTTACAAGAAGCATCAAGAGCAAATGATGTTGTCATTGGGCTCCATGGTGTAATGCAGTCATGCTTTGGTTGGAGGCAGCTTAATAATCACACATAACTTCAGAACTTGGAAATAACTCTTCATGAAGGCAACTGAATTTCAGAGGTGATGACAAAGCATTCTGTGTTCTTATGATCCTGTGAGATGACTTCTTTAGGATACAGTAAGGTGGGGAATACTGCATGATAAGCAGAACTACAAGCATGCTAGAAATTAAAGTTGAAGTGTGGGAACTTGTGGGACATTAATGCTGGCTTAATGAGTCTAGGAGAGGTGATTTCCTTCAAGTGACCAAACAGCTTATGTTTGAGTCTAAATTTTTTTAAGCTGCAAGTGATACCTGCTTTTGCTGCTTTGTGCAAACTTAATCCCAAACAAAATAAAGGCAATAAAGAGACATTACAACATATGTAAATAGTTATTACACACTTGGCCAGTATGTGATTGTGAGCATGAAAGTCTGACTTCATCTCAGACTTCTAAAATAGCACCTGAGTAACTGCTCAAGTACTAATATTGGCAACTGATTTTTCCCTAGATCACAAGTGTAATCAACCCAGCACTGGATAAATACTTTCCTTCGGATTCTGGAATAAGTATTATTGCAGAGCCTGGAAGATACTATGTTGCATCAGCATTCACACTGGCAGTTAACATCATTGCAAAAAAAATTGTATTAAAGGAGCAGACAGGTTCTGACGGTATGTAAATCTAGACCAAATTTTACTTTTAGCCAATTGTGTGTTTCTTTCCAAGCATTCTCTTACTGGTATCTCGACTTCTTCCAGATGAAGATGATGCAAACGACAAAACTCTTATGTACTATGTGAACGATGGAGTCTATGGATCATTCAACTGCATCTTGTATGATCACGCACATGTTAAACCAGTTCTGCAAAAGGTATACACATTCAGAGGTATCATGTACTAGTCGTGTATCATGGGTGTAGGAGACTGCTCGTCACAGCAGTCACTTCTCAGTTCACTGCTCCTTTCAGGTCACCAGAGTTTGGCATTTGACTTGTGAATCATGCAGTGGAATTAATTCAAAGCCAAGGGTGGGGAAGGACCTGTAAGCAGCTCTTCCTCCTCTTCTGCGAGGTGGAATGTTACACTAATTATGGTATTACTTCTGGAAGCTCTGTTTTGGTGGTCAAACTAACTATACTCAACTCTTCTTTTAGCGGCCTAAACCAGATGACAGCTGCTATTCCTGCAGCATATGGGGACCAACATGTGATGGCCTAGATCGTATTGTTGAGCGTTTTAATATGCCAGAGTTGCAAGTTGGTGACTGGATCCTGTTTGAAAACATGGGTGCCTATACTGTTGCAGCAGCTTCTACTTTCAATGGATTCCAGAGGCCAACAATACACTATGTGATGTCAAGACCAGCATGGTTAGTAGTGAAGTATCTTGATCCATTAATGCTGTGATACAGATGACTAGTGAATAGCTCATGTCAGTTGGCTGCCCCTTAACAAATAGGACCATAGTTTTGGTGCTATAGCTCTTGTAAAACCTCCTTGTGGTGTGGAAGAAGGCCATGCATCTGAAGGGTTTTGCTGTGTGCTTAGAACAATGCTAGCACTACTTATTACTCTTTTCTGATGTACTCGCTTCCAGGAGAGGTGCTTTTAAATGGGTAATGTTAGGAGTCTTCATTAACCTAGGATTCTAGCCAGTGTTTTTTACTCTTGCACGACATCCAGAATCATTATGGATTCTTTACAGTTAGCTTGTGACCAGTAATTAAGAGACCAGTCAATTGCAGTTCCAATAGTCTGCTGTCTTCTAAATTGATAGCTTGCTAAATCCTGACCACAGGAGACAAGAATACTCAACAGTGCTGCTTCACAATATGACTTTTCTGTTTATTTGAGAGCTATTCCTTGGTTTAGGTTGAGCTCTGGCTCATTGCTCAGTGCAGAGTGCTAGATCTCCATGGGAAGTTATTAAACAGGTAAGCAAAGAAAGCAGGACTACCTCTTGAGTGCAAGGACATACTGTGAAACTGCACCTTAAACAGTATTTTAAAGTAACATGGATGCTTTTCTGTGCAAGACAGGTTAATGGATTGCATCTTCTATAAAAGTGGGGTTTCCTGTAAGAGGAAGCCCTTCCCTCTGTATTTTGAAGTCTGCCTACTAAACTGACAGAGAGCATTTGGGCAGCAATATTACCCTAAAGCATGATTAACTTTGGTATTGGATTGCTTTCAAATTTACTGAAAATGCTGAAGTTCAGGGGAATTCATTTTATTGCCATAAAATTAAGAGGAAGCTTCCTCTATTTTAGTAGCCTTGCCTCTAAAAGCAAGGCTTGTATTGTTTCTTTCCTTTAGTGAAACCTGTAAATTGAAGCATTTCTCAAACCAAACAAAGCTTTTAGATGTCCCACAAGACTCCAAACTTGGGTCTAATTGAACTAAAAATGGCTGTGCAAGAGAACTGTTAGGTTTTTCACTATAGCACTGGGTTTCTGTTAAAATGCAGTACTTGGTCTGAGGCATGCTGAGCTTAATAATGCAGACATAACCATCATCCAAGGCTACAGTCCTCTTTCAGCACCACATGATTGCCTGTTTTCTGTTTTGGCAAGAAAATTCTGAGAGAGAAGCTGACTCTTAACTGAAGGCGTGTATCAATGAAGTTATGGTACAGATATTTCTAGCACAGGCAAAAGCTTTTTGGAATGTAACTTATGTGTATAAAGGTGTACAACTAAATTAGTGGCTAGATAATAGTGAAAGATAAGGGAAAAGATGCTGCATATGTCTTAAGTAAAATCTAGTAGTATGTGGGGGGCCATGTAGTAGCACAACTTCTTGCCTTGCATATAGTGTAAGATAACTTAAGTCCAAAAACTCAGTCAACTGAAGTTCTTCTGAGCTTGTCTTTCAGTACAACTTCTGAGTATGGAAGGAGTTACATGGTTCTCACTGGTCAGCTCCCTTCCATTCCTAGTGTCATCTGATCTTTGACTTGATTCAAGTTACCCAGGAATGTGGTGGTGTGGGATAAGGGATAGTCAGTGCCATAGGTCTGAAATTCTGAACTACTGAACACCAAGTCATTAAATCTCTATAGCGCGTGCTATACAGATACACAGGTGCATCTTTGCAGATCTAGATCCTACCCACAAATGGTGAAACCACCTTGGTATTGGCACTTGCCCTAAAGCCTAGCCAGCCACGAGTGACCTGCTCCCCCTGCCCCCATCCCAGTAATATTGTCTGGATTGCAGATGAGTAAAGAGTTCATTTCATGCTCCCTGGCAGTAAAAAAAATACTTTGCTTACCTTCCTTTTGGCACATTGTAGTGAAATGCTTTTTGACTGTTGCTTTTTTTCTTTCTAGGCAACTAATGCAGCAGATCAAGGAGCAAGGGTTCCTAGATGAAGTGGAGGAGCAGGATGTTTCTAGTCTGCCACTCTCTTGTGCCTGGGAAAGTGGAATTGAATATCCAGCAACTTGTGCTTCAGCTAGTATTAATGTATAGGTAATATTTAGTAATTAACTGCAAGGTTAGTCATTGAATTTAGGGCATTTGGGGGACTATTAACTTAATTCTTGCTAGAATTTTTAAGTGGTTTTTTTAAAGTTTAGGTTTGGCATAAATACGACAGAAATGACTAGGAGATGGGTCACAATTATCTGTGTTCCTATGGAAACTATTTGAATATTGTTTTATATGGATTTTTATTCACTTTTCATGTATGCTACTAAACACTGACCCTCAACTGTCAAACAAGTATTTGTAGCTTGTGTATGGCAGAATGGGCTAAGCTTAGTGTTTTGTGACCTACCTGTTTTAAAATAAAGTATATTGAAATAACTGGTCCTGTGTTTGGTTAATCTGTGGAAAACTAATCTGTCATGGATGGCTCTTACAGCATATATGAAGACAGACCAGATGCTGCAAGCCCAGAGCTTTATTAATAAATGAGTAACACAATTGCTATCTCTTTCCCTACCCTTGTCCTCCCAGCTTACTGAAGCAAAGGGGAACCCGTTAATGGGTAGGGAAACTAAACTGTGTCTTTTTAATACATGATTAGATATAGCTTGAGTGTCAAGTTGAATACTGCATGAATTTTTGTGGGATCACATTTGCTTTTGAACATGGGCTTAACACAACTGCATATTGCGAGTAAAAAGGGCGCTTTAATTCATGTTAGTCTGTAACTGCTGTGGCTAGGACTGATGGCTATTTAAACACATCTAGTCATCAATGAGAGACTACAGCACGGGCTTCGTGGCTGCCACTGACAAGCTGCTTGTTATGTGTGTGAGGATTAAAATAACGTCATGGGAAAACTTAAGCTGAAACTGTGGTTGACTGGTAGGTGATGACTACTCTGACCCTTGTTGCCTAGGGCTTTAGTATAAAATGGATGATGAGATGGGACTTGACATCCTTTGTGCATGCAATACAATTAGAAACTTTTATTTATTGTCATGAAAACATGTGCTACCCCATTAAAATTTGACTTTGGATTAAGTGTGATAGATGACACTAGTAAATACCAGGAGCTAATACAGGGTCTGTTGATGATAAAATTAGTGAGTCTGCTTACTGGAGTAGAGCTTTCTGACTTCTATTTAACCTGATGCTAGCTCGCTGCCACTTGCACTAAAATTGTAAAATGTTTCTGACAAACTAATCAGTCCCAGATCTGGATCTCTTTTGTCTGCCAGAAGGTCCTGGACTGCAGGCATTCCTTAGCAATGCCTGATGTGTAAAGAGGAAAACCTTAATGTATAGAAAAGTATGTAAAGCTTACTCTTTAAGTCAGCGTAAGTGTTAAAACTGAAAGGGTTATCCAAAGGGTAGCATTGCTCGTAGAAACAGTGACTCCAGCAAGATGAGAAAGCAAGCTTCCAAGCAGCTGTGAAGGGCAGTGCTCAACCTCCATTCTGTGTTTTCGGCCGAGACAACAGACACTCTTCACTAGCTGAACTAGTAGGGTAACCAAAAGTGATGGTATGTCATTCCTGAGTATCTTGAAGCATCCCAAATGACTTTTCATTTCTCTGTTTTGCTTTACTCCTAGCTTCAAGTTTGCAATTGAAATGGCACTTGACTTCTCGTGCATACAGTCACCAGCTGTTTGGCTACTAAACTACACTGGTGCAAACTTCAATACATACACATCATGGAGCAATAGCCTTAATCTCAAAGAAACTTGGGGGTTTTTTAGCTTCTCCAAATTCATGAAAACTTGATTCTTAGCATAAAAGCAAAAGTAATGAATGGTAACATGTTAATACTGTAACAATTTCACATCTCAGTCTTGCCCTGGAAGAGCTAAGTGTATTTTAACTGTGGGAAACAACAGACATGCAGAATAAAGTACCCTTGGACAGCCGGCAGTTGTCTAAAGGAGGTAGTCACTTTTTAAACCTGTCTGTTGGAATGCTGAGGATGGTGGAGCCAGAATGGAGTATGGCCATAGTGAGACCTTGTGTGATACCTGCATTAGTGACTAGTGCCCTGCTGGGCCAGTGACAGTCTGGCGTCCTCTACTCACAGCCAGTGGAGACCAGCTCCAGCAGGTAGTTTGAAGCCAATCACTTGAAAGCTGTGAGAGGACTTCAGCAAGCTGCCAATTTTTTATCTGCATTTAACTTGACTGGTTATTTCAGCTATTTCACAGGGTTTTGTCTCAAAAAAAAAAAAAAAAAAAAAAATTGTTTCTCTGCTGGAGGCCAGGGTAGTGGCAACATGCTAATAAGCATTTTGATTGATTTATAATGCTCCCCAAAAGAGATAGAGCTGACCTCAGTTATTTACCTTCATTTTTCCTGGCAGGTATGTCAAACCCAAACCAAACAAAAATAACCTGAGCAGATGTTCTGAACTTTTGAGATAATGAGTATATATCCTTCCTATCACAGCTCTCTTGGCTTCCATAGAATCTTAGTGGTCCATTTCCACATTTTTAATTGATTTTAAAATATCCCAAGTGCCAGGAATTGGTGACTATGGGCATTTCCTACCCTCCAAAGTAGGGAAATATGTTTCCTAGTAGGACAGCAGAGATGTAACAGAGCAAGCAGTGAACTCCAGTGGCTTGGTTTGACCTCCCTTCCACAAGTCTTGGGCCATTAAAGACTTAGCTCAGTTTGACATGTTCATTGGTCAAATCCAGTTGTTCTAACTGCACATCTGAATTATTTCTCCCTGGAGCAAGCTTGTCTGATACTGGAGGGAGGGAGGAGCTGCATGCCAGAAAAATTGAGATTGGCTGCATCTGTCTTACGTAATTAGCTCAACAAATACCAAAGTTGGAATCAAGACTAGCCTGTGCCTCTCAGCTCACTTCTTGCTAACCACTCCCTGTGCAGTGCTGTGTCTGTCTCACTGTGGACACATGGACTCTCCTGGACTCTTTGGAGAGATTGTGGCATTCCTGCTCCTCCTGTCCCCAGCAGTCACTCCTCTCACTGGCACCGGTGATGGTGGCGTGTGTTTTCTTGGGATCACTCTTGGAAAAAGGGAGCAATATCTGAGGGAAATACCAAGACATGTCCCCAAGCAGAGGGCATGGCTTCTCATCACCCCATTCCTCTTTCTTGAGTGGTGAAGCCATGTGAGGTCTGAAACAAGTGTAGCTGAGACCTTCCATAAGTCCACCTATGGCTATACATGGCCTGTGCTGGAGTTCAGCTGACATCCTTTGGTGCAAATGTAGTTTCATATACCAAAGAAAAGTTGAGAAACACCAAAATGACATCAGATGGAGAATCAAAGGTGGGAACATGTTAAGGAGAGAGTGCAGAATACTGAAATAAAGGAGTAGACTGAGGAAGTAAGGAACAACGTAGAGTTACTGCTGGCAGAGTGTACTGTGGGGCAGACTGCCCCCGTGTTGCTGCATGAGCATTTAACTTGCAATTTAATTTTTAAGCTGCTTACTTGTAGGCTATAACATAGGCCTTGCAGACAAACTGTGTCAGTGCATGAATCCCCTTGGAAGAGGGAAGTCTGCCACCTCATTTGCACCAGCAGACTAACCCAGAGCTGGGAGAAGCACTGAGCAGTGACCCCACAGTTCACCTTGAGGAGCCAGGCTTCGTCCAGGAACAAATCTGGAGTTGGAGAGAGAGCTCTCCTCTTGCAGACCTCACCCCCAGCAAGTACTATCATTTAAACAGATCTTTTATAGCTAAACACAGCACCAGTTTGCAATAAGACTGAAGTGGAAAGCTAGATCAAAACCAACCCTCTTCCACAAAAAATAAAAATCATTATCCCCAAGAATTGCACAAGCTTAGATGAATATGTTATTTGATTGTTAAAAAGTAAAAGGTCATCAATCATTGCAGTAATAATTACTATTTTTAATTTTATCTTGAAATAAGCACTGATCAATACCAGAAGAAGTAATTGCTCTAGAGAAGTGTGGTTTTGGCGTGCATCGCCTGGTTTTCTTTACAGTTTGAAGGCAGTTGGTATCTCAGTGGCTATGGTCTGGTTTCAATAGCCATGTCACAAATACCTCCAATTCAAATTCATCTTTAGCAAGTTAAAACACTGTATCTGACTATCCTGAAAGTACATGGAGAACAGGGAGCATATGTGGACCTGGGACATATTTTGGCAAGCTTTGCTATTGCTCTTCAGCTGGTTTTGTAGTCCTCTGCATACAGAAAATGTTTAGAGCAGCTAAACCACAGTGGTGCCACTTTTGGAAAGCTGATGATGAGCACTCAGAGAGGTACAGCCACCAAGACGTTGCGTGTTGACAGTTAATGCAAAGGTGAGCACTTCGGCCAAGGACAACCGTGGCCCCTTGAATCCCCTCCATTTCAGCAAGGAGAGGCCACCCGAGTGCTGGCAAATGAAGAGAGCTCCCTTGGGGGAGTGCACTGCAGTCTTGTGTATGTCCATGTTATCTTGCAAATATTGCTACAGTCCAACTCATATTAGACCCTTATTTGCATGTGTTTCTTGATTCTTGCACTACAGCAGCAATTTTCTTCAGTCTGTTAGTCTTTGCCTCAAGACAAAAGCATTAGCACACTGAAACCAACCCTCCCTCTTCCTCTCCCTCATTTCAGGGAGCTGGTCCCAGTCTTGCCCACAGTATTCCCACAAAAAAGAAGTGCCTTCCAGTTGTACTCTCTTCAATTCATGCTCTCAGAGTGCTTTGCAAAGGACTAATTGTCTCACCCTGCCTTTGTGGTACAAAGCCAACTGCCCTGTTCCAGTCCAGAAAGCGGTCAAGAGACAGCAAGGCGGTGCAGCAATTCAGGGAAGGAAGCAAAGGCAGAGACACTTTCGGACCAGCGATGCAAAGTGCTCCCAGCTGGTTTGCCTTACCACTGCTGAGGAAGTGCAGGGTCAGTCTACATACCTTGGGAACACAGTAACCACCCCATACCAGCTGAGAAAGGGCAACAGTAGCAGCTCAGTATGAAAGATTCCCACAATACTTTGTAATCACAGGTATTGTTTCATCCATCCTTAAAATGCAGTTCCCTACCTTGGGAGAACAGGATTTGGGCATTCAGTGGGCTTAAGCATCACCCTTTTATATTTGGCTACTGAGCTAGCTGGTTAGAACAAGATACTAGCTCTAGGTTGGCACTAATGCAAGGAATAGGATTGCAATGCTTGAACAGGATAACGTGGATGCAGTTTTCAGTAAGCTAATGGAGGTGCTGCTGCCCTTACTGTGAGAACAAGAAGAAAAACCATCTATTGTGTTGCTAGATAAAAAAACTCCTGCTTAAAAACTCCAGTTACTTGCTGTTAACTATAGTTCATCCGTAGCAACAGCATTTTACTGTAGCAGTTCAATAAATATTTCTCACTGACGATTGTCCTGCTTTCCTGCAGTCAAAACTCATATTAAGCCATTAAAGCATCTGACCAAAGTGAAAAGCAAAAGAAAATCCAACTCGCCACGGAGGCTGCAGATTCAGGGGAGGGAAATTCCTCCTGCACTCTGCCAGGATGGCTCGCCAGACTCCCCGGGAGGTATGTGCTATAGGACTCATCTGCTTGTGCCATGTGGGTTTCATCTCCCAGTGGGTGATTATACCTGACTACTAGCAAAGCAGGGGTGTTCCTCTGACCGGGGCCAAGGGAGATCCTCTCAGAGATAAGGATGTGGTGACTAATTAGCCAAGCAAAAGCCCGCAAGATGGAGCTCAGCTCAAAAAAAGCATCAAAAACCCCTGCCTGTCAGAGCCAGGGAAGACAGGAGAAAGGAGAGAAATGGAAAGCTTTCAAATGAATCCCACACTCCTGATGTCAGACCGCAGCATGAGCAAGATGTTATTAGCAAGAACAAACACAAATAAGAAAGTACAAGGAAAAAGTATGTACAAAGTAATAATTAAACTATTGCACAGCTCAAAAAAACCCCCCAATCAAAGAAAGCTCCCTTCCCATCCATTCACAGAAATGGGAAACTTGGATTTGAGGTTTTTAATACACAGAAAACTTCAACATGAGTGGCTTTTTTATTATTTATTAAGGCTGTTACCTCAAATGTCCTGTAGCTTTCAGCTTCCTGCTTGGGGAGCCCAGTCCAAGGCTTGGCTCTTCCAGTAGCTATTTCTGTGTCATTTTTTATTCTCCTCTATTGCTTCTGAGGTTAATTTATGTTCACTGATGTCAGGGGTTTTTTTTTGGGGGGTCAGTAAGTCCATGGAACTGATTTATGTCATCACCCATAGAGCAGCTTTGCAAGATTGCTGATGTTAAGTGACAATGGACACAAGCTGGAACCAGGAGGGTCAGGCTGGGTGCAAGGAGGAACTTTCCCCATGAGGACAGCCAGGAAGGTACCCGGCTGCTGGTGGGGCTGGCCAGGTGCCATCTCTGGAGGCTTTTGAGACCTGAGTGGCCAAAGCCCTGAGCAACCATGGGCTGATTTTGCTTGGAGCAGGAGCTTGGGCTAGAGACCTCCTGAAGCCCCTTCCAATCCTAGTGCACTTGTCCTCAGCCCGCTCCCCAGCAAGTCTGGCAGTGCCATGGGGCTGAGCCCCGCCACGCAGTCCTCTTGATTCAGCAGCAAGTTTTGCCAACACCACCAGTTCCTTGGCTGCCTTCTCACTGGTGGGGCTCTGCTTGGTGAGGTGCCTGTGCTCCAGTGCTAAAATATATCTAAACTGGGCAGCTGCCTCTGAGGAGAGAGGACCCACTCCTGCCTCAAAAGAAAGGCAGAGTGGCATGAGAAGTGGTAATGGATGCTGAACCAAAGCCACAGTGTGGCTGTTGGAGCAAAGGAAAGAGCTGCATCCTGCTCCACAGGTTGAAGAAGGTTCCTCCCCCAGGAGCCTTGACCCTCATAAGGTGACATCTCACCTTCCTGAAGCAGTTTCCCTGTGTCCCCAGCTGAATGTGCTGCCCATCAGGCTGGGGACCACCATTCGCTCATCCTCCCGGGTCAGCCAATAACTACAGGCATTGCAGAGAGGCAATGGCTTCAAAAGCAGAGACCCATTCCCAGCCTCAGGTTTAGGACACTGGGCAGGGTGGTGGGAGATCTGCAGGGTCTGATGTCCATGCCAGCATCAGGGCAGGGAGGGTGTCTCCCCCCAGGGGAGGTGAACCTCAAGTGAGTGGAAGGACACAACCCAGCAAACGTGGCTCCACAGCACTCCCTGGATGTGAGCCCACGGCCAGGGGAGCAGGGAGAGCAGCCGGCATATCCCACCCTGGTTTGACCACTGAGCTGCTGCGTGTCCTGGCTCTAAGTACTGCAGCAGCTGTGGCAGCAGTCTCAGAAAGGGTGGGCTAAACGAAGAGACCTTAAAAGATATCTTCTCCTTGGTGGCTCAGAAGAGGAAAGATGCAGAAACACTTGCACAGAAAACAGACTAAAAAGGGCGTGTGGGCAAGGGCTGTGCTGTGCCTGAGCGGCGGGCATGGCTAGATGGCAGCAACAGCTCGTGTTAGGGTCTCGCTTCACCCGCTCCCTCCTTAATCCCAAAACTGAGGGTCGGTGTTTGCTGCCACCTGCTTCTCAGCAATCCAGACCTTCAGCTCTGGGACCTTCCCAAGGCTATGGTTACTGCCTGCACACTTCATTTTTTGGCAGAGAGAGAAAATTGTCTTTATTACTAGCAAATAAATTGACCTGTGCTGAGGTGAGCCAAGAGGAAATGGTGCTTGCAGGGAAAATGTAACTCCTTAAATCGTTGGCTTCTGAGTTGGGGGGAAGATGGCAGGAAGGGAGGAGGCCAGAGCAGACAGCACCAGTGTACTCTGACCAGGATGCATCCCTCCAGATGGGTTGCCAGCAGCCTCAGGCATCCTTCTGCTTGATGCCACCAAGTCCAGGCGTTTGCAGGACACAGTGGAGACTCCCTGAGAGTCCCTGAGCAGCTGCTGAGAGATGAGGGCAGGCTGGTGAAGTGATGGTTCCCTAAAAATCTCTGCATGAGATAAGCCCCGCTGTCCCCAGCTCCCTGGACTCCTGCCCATGTCCCCTTCCCAGGGCCAGACCAGTGCCACATGGCCCAAGGAGGGCTGGAGCCAGATGCCTTACAGTGCTTATTGCACATGAAAAGCAGAGGTCACCCCATACCCAGGGCTGGACAGCTTAGTCTGGGTGTAAGCCGAGGCTTGGATGCACCCTGAGACATGCACTGGGAGAGGCCTCAAGTTTCTCCTGCTGTTGTCCCCTCCTGGAGAAGAAAACCATCCTGCTTGGGCAGATGATGCCAGTGGGGCTGCAGCGTGGCAGAGTACATCTCCACTGTCCTGACTTCCCTGTGCTGTCCCCAGTAATGCCCAGGTACAACCATGCAACCGTGCAACCATCCTCTGCCATCCCACCAGCCCCTCTGTGTCTCCTGAGAGCCTGTGTGTGTGTGTGTGGGCAGAAAGGGGAAAAAGAAAGACAAAGTGGAAAGGGACAAAAAACTACCCTGGTCAAGCTATTTATTACTCTGAGTTTTAAGTGCTGAATTGCTGGTGCCTAATGAGATTTTTTTCCTATCGAGCAATACCATGCAATAAAATATAATTTATCTTTGAGAGAGATGGATGCAGCTGAGCTGGAACCTGTCTTAAGACAAAAGACTATTGACGTCACACTCAGGAGTCCAACAGTAGATGTTTAGCATCATCTCCAGCCTTGGGCCAAAGGTACAAGCCTGGGACACAAATTACCAAGGCAGATTCGCTGACCTGTGTTAGCCGCAGGGTCAGGATGGGCTGATCAAAATGTTCCCTGCCAGCATTAAGCAGCTGTGGAGCTATTTGCCATTGGTCTGTGCGAGTACCGCTGATACTGTACGTGATTTAGCCAGGTACCAGCTGCCACATAACTAGCCTGAAAGTTTAAATTGTCAAGCGAGGAGCTAAGGGCACAGAAACACTGGCACACGGGCTTCACAGGGAGGACTGGCCATGCCTGAGCAGAAGATGGATGTTTTGGAGGCCACTGTAATTCCACATAATATGTGTGGTGCCTGGGGAACCCTTTTACCCAGCTCAGTAACATCCTAAACCCGAAGGCTCTCCAAAAGTTTATTCATGGTATAAGTCGAGCATTCAGCTGATATTTTCAAACCTCTACTCAAAGTGATCCAAATATCATGTTAGTTTGGACTCCGAAGTGTATGAATAATTAGAACTACTTTTTTTCTGAGTCCTGTTTTTTTTGTAGTTAATAATAGGTATCTTAACTAGCATTTTTACTGCCCAGTCATCAATATGAAGAAACACTTCTGCAGTATTTTGCACCATCTTCGATGATCCTGTACCCCAATCCTGTATCATTAGCAAACTTCCTTATCTCACTGTACCTATCCATCCGTCCATCCATCTACCCCTCCCTTGTCAGACCATTTAGGAATGTGTTACCTCTTCATTCCTGCAGAGACTGTGAGCAGATTCATCAGGCAAGACTTCCACTTGTGAAAGCCCATTTTTGTCTCTTCCCTAATACATCACATTTATCCTAGGATCTGCAATGTCTGCACTTTGTTACAGTTTCCACCATTTTTTCTCTGGTTCTGATGTCAGGTTTACTGGTCTGGAGTTCCTCAGACCATGCCTTGGAGTCATTAAAAAAAATACTAATAATAATCTGGTATCATGTTTGCCAGAGGCTCATATAAATGAGCAGTTACCCTCTCATCCTTCTGCTCTTTGGGTGCACTCAGGTGGGTACCACCTGATCTGAGCAATTTGTTGCTGTTCGTTTCAGCAGGCTGTCATAAAACCTTTCCTGTGGCATTTCAGATGGCGACAGTTCCTCAGTCTGGGTTGCTGTCACCCACGGCTGTGTGGGGCTGCAGTTGCAGCTTTTGATTAAGGAAATGAACTGCTGAAGCTTTGCTTCTCACTGCCATGCTGGTGGCATAAATAGTAAAATATTACTATTCTGAGAAGAAAAAAAATGCTCGCTACTCTAAGATACAGGAATAAAGGTAAAAACCTGCCTGGGTCAAATGCATTCACTTCAGCTCTTCTTATCTGTATGAATCCTAAAGTCACAGCAGGTGGCTTTGGTCACTGGTTTCATCCAGCCCCATCTTACCCAGGTCCTTGCTGTGTGACTCCATTCTCTCTTCCAGACATGACAGGGGATGCCTGTGGGCTCCAACTCATTGTCAATCACTAATTAGTCATCCAAGACATCTGTCCAGCCTGGTAAGGCTGTGCTCAATTCTCTGAAGTACTAAAATCATCTCAATCCGCTTGGGTAGAGCTAGCGATGTGCCTTTGAGCTTTGCTTCCAGAGGCAATTCCACCATGTCATCCCCTGCATCTGGGTCTCAACACCTCCCAACATCACTATTTTTTACATTAAAAATTAATTTCCCCCTATTTTTAAGGAAAAGGCATGACCTGGAACCAAGCTGGAAGGTAAATCTCACCACTGTTCAATGACACAGGTGGTTATGTACCAGCAGTGGGGCACAGGCTCCTGTACCCTCCTGGGCTCATTTCCAGCTACCTTTTGATTTAGCACTGAAACTTCTGAGTTTTAGAGGGTGCTGGGCAATCCAGAAAAATGTACCCCCTGTGGCTGTCAGCTTCTGGTGCAGGTGAAGGCAGGATGTGGGCAGGGACCACCACAATCCCCTGGTAGCCTCCCAGGTGCCCCCTATGGCACTCAGAAAGCATTTTTCTGTATCGGTGCTGTGCACAACACAGGGATGTGCCCTTTTTTCCTCTTTGTGCCCTTTTCCTTCATACACCTACAGCAGAGGAACCAATTGATCCAAGGTTGGCAGTCCCTTCTCAAAAACCCTTTAGAAATTAAACCCATTTCCTAGAAGCACCTTCCTCTCATTTAAGGTGCTAATTTGTCCTTATTGCAATAAGGTGTGGAAATGACTGGTGTTTGAAAGGTGATTTAAATCACATTACTGAGGAGGGAATCAATTAGAAGTCTTGCTTTGGAAAAAGCCCCTAAGAGAGGGCTGTGCAGTTGATGGAGGTGAAGACTTTGAAATGACTGGTGCTCCAGGACAGAGGTGGGAATTGCTCATCCCAGGGGAGAACAAGGCAAACCCAGAGGCAGGACATTTATCTTCATCCTTAGGAAAGTGTTTGTAAGTAGTATAAAGTAATGCAGCAAGGAACCATGCTGCCCGTGCCATCAGCTCCATGCTGGTGGCAGGTGGACACAAGAAAGTCTCCTTGTTTAGTGAGTGTAAATCCTACACGGCTGATCTACCATCGCATCCACAGGCTACATTTCAGGCTCAGCCTCCCACTGCTGGTCCCCTCCTCTTCCTCCTGCCCACTTGCCCTTCCCTAGTTTCTAAATGCTGTTGCTGAATTTTGTGCTTGGTTAAAGAAAGCTTATGGGAAGATCCTGAGTAAAGAGACACCATTTGGCATTACCAGTCACTGCACTGCACCCCGTATTTACATGCCTTGGCAGCTTTGTCCAGGATGGGATATTCTCCGTCCCTGTCCCCACACACCTCCCTGGCACAGATGGCCATGCTGCAAGCATGCTCCTGCTGCTTCCTCCCTGCCAGAGCCTGCCTGTGTGCACCATGCTGGACATGCATGGTGGCAATTTGAAAATAAATGCCCAGTATAGCTGTGCACACACACACACACACACAGACTAGGTGATATGACTCAGCAGCACATTCAGGTACATGGAGCTGCTGCACCCCTGGCTTCCCATTGACAAGCACCTGGCCACAGCCGGTAAGGTGTGGTGTAAACCCAAACTGTACCATGAACCAGCAGCTCCCAGGAGGGTGGCTTGTCTTCTCCTCCTGCCAAAGTCCCTTCTCCTCTCCCTGGATAGCGTGAGAAATGCTCCCCTCCCACATTAAACCTGCCCAAGCCCCTGACATGGAGAAGCCTGAGCTGATGCTGACCTTGGTTGGCCTCTAAGACAGAAGAGATGCTGATTCCCAAACTGCCAAGGAAATAGCTGGGAGACTGCTAGCTGATATGTGCCAAAATTACACCAGCTAAGGACCTAACGAGTTAGATGTGAGGAGCTGATGAGCCTGTCAGTGCAGCTTCCAGTGCCCGAGGGCACTTGGGACAGGGGTTCTTTCATATGGCTGGATGCAGACAGTAGCTCTGGGAAAATATAATTTATAACATCATGGCCAAGCTTCCTTGGCTGTTGTCAGAACATGTTGGGGTTTTTTGCTGCTGAATCCTGAAGTTATTTGGGAAAGTCCAACTGGGTCTGCTAGGCCTCTTCTTCCTCCAGACTTGGGACAGGTCTCTCTGCTCCATTTCCCTGGCTACCCAGTCCAGGTGAGATCTGGTGACCATGTATTCAAGTAGCATCTGTGCCTGGCATGCCAGTCCAGCAAGGAATCTGCATTGAGCTCATTACCTGCTGAGGTCCATGGCCATTTCTTGTTTCCCTGGGCCACTGGCACACCCAATTGCAGGGGGCTTCATGTCCAGGCAATGAGGAAACAGCCCCTCATGTGACCTCCACAGTGGCTGAGGGGCAGGGAAGAACTGCTCTTCATCCCATGCAGAACAACTACTTCCCTTGTCTTGCTTATTACAGCAGCCAGTGTACCACTTCCCTCTAAGGCTCATCCTTGCCTGAAGCCAGCATGGAGCAGAGGAAAGGCATCCATCCCAAAGGTGAGCTCTGGCCCAGCAGCATGGCTTACCCTCCCACTCCACTCAGTCACTGTCTGTAGTATCACAAGTCCTTCTCAATTCCTTTATCCCCCAGCCTGTATTGATACTGGGGGTTGCCCTGACACACCTGCAGGACCTTGCACATTGTGGTGCAGAACCTCATGAGGTTCACATGGGCCCACTTCTCGAGCTTGTCCAGGTCCCTCTGGATGGCATCCTGTCCCTCAGACGTGTCAACTGCACCATTCAGCTTGGTGTCATCTGCAAACTTGCTGAAGGTGCACTTGATCCCACTGTCTGTGTCAGCTCCTGTGCCCATGCTCACGCTTTCACCCCTGGTGACAGCAGCTCTTCAGCCACACCGTGGCGAAGCACATTAGCAAGTGCACATAGATTAGAAGAGGTGATCTTGTACAGAAAAGGTTTCCAAGAGATGTGGCAGTTCATGCCACTCAAAATGATGATTGCTGATGATTGGATAATTCTGAAATTGCCACATGGTCTACAGGAAACCCAGGAGCAGATGATCTTCCTGGCAAGACATGTGGCTGTCACTGGTGCCTCCTGCTTGCAGGCAGGTTCAGCTGCGAGGAGGCTTGCTGAGATTTGTGGCACACCCAAACCAAGCAAGCATGGGCTGGTGGGGGAATTACCATCAATTGGTGCTGGCTCAAGCGTGAAAAGGAAGTTTAAGAACACAAGCCAAATAAGAGCACTGAAACTTGTAGCCAGGTGGAAGCAGCATACAAAGGCAGCTGGCACAGAAGAAACTAAAACCAGAAAAATGGTGTTGAAAACGCAAGAAACAGCACAAACCTTGGTGGCTAGTGGAGGAATGGTCTAACATCAGCTTTGAAAATCAGCTACCAGAACATGGAAATTCATTATAATTGTCTTTAACAGTTCCCTTCATCCCTTTCCCTGTATTCTGGGTGGTGTCAAAACCTCCCAAAAATGCAGGGCAGTGCAAAGCACAATTGCCCTGAGAGTAACTGCTAGATGATTACTGTAACAGAACAGAGAAATAGAAGGCTTTGGTCCCCTCTGTTGCCACCTCCCCAGACCATCCCACACACGGTCACACACATGTTGCCTGGCATGGACTTTTTGGCCCATTCAAGCATCCTGCCCAGCATGGGTGCTGTGAACTGCACACAGAAGGTTAACGGGGGCTGCAAAGTCATCCAAAATGAAAAGTGAGGGCTTCAAGCAAGTTGCCTTGCTTTGAGAGGAGAAAATATTTAAACTCCTGGCTCCTTTTTGAGTGTTGCCATAGCAACTGAGGTGGCCCTGGCCTCTGCTGCCTGGAGACCATCACCTGGGTACCATGCTGTGGGCACAGAAGAGGCCACATGGAGGTGCAGCCAGTGTGGCAAGCATCCCCCCCTTCACAGGCATTATGGGAAAGCATTACACTCACGGGGGAAAAAAAAACAAAAAACAACCATTTTTTTCTGTTCTTTACCTAGTTTCCAGCAGTGCTGGCTGAGCAGACCTGGAGTTGATGAATTAAATTGATTGAGCAGTCCTGCAGATTTCACCAACGTGGCCCATGATGGCTTGGTCCAGCAGACTTCTGGATCCTCATGGGAGAGCTGGGGCCCCACAGAGGCCAGCCCTGGAAGACCTGCTATACCGGACAGCTGTCACTGGGTCCCACGGGGGACAGCGGGCTGGTGGTGGCATGCCTGAAGGGCAGCTGATAGCACTGTTAGCTCAGTGAGACGTGGCTATGAAATCTCCTGACAAGTATCTCAGAAGGGTTCAACAGCTGTTTTTAAGCTAGCTTAAGCCACTCCTGCTTAAAAACTAAGTTCTTATGTACAGTTATCTTTAGCCCATAGGACTCCCCAGGTGGGGCATGGTGGTGGCTACCAAAGCCAGTTTCCCCAAAAACTACGTTTCCTCAGCATGGCCAGGGTGCCTGGCAGCAGCAGCTCGCTGGGCGCAAAAGTTGGTGAGACGGAGGATGACACAGTGTGGGGCAAACCCTGGCACCTGCAACTCATTTCTGGAGCATCAATACTGTCCCCAGCATGCGTGCAGCCTTGCTTCTTGGTGTCACCATATGCATGCGGTGCTGCTACCTGTGTCCTTCAGCAGGCATCAAACCTGCTTGTTACAAGCCCCTCAAGTATTAATAATTCAGAAGGAATTATTAAGTACAGGAATAACCACAGCTGTGCAACACTAACATCTAAATTAGCTGACTTTATTTTCTTTTCTCCGAGGAAAGTGTGTGCAGTGTTTGTGTTTTGTTCCTGGCTATTAGTGGCATATTCAGGCACAGTCGTTGCGCTCACCTTTCCCCAAGGAACCAGCTGCCAGTATTACGCCTGCTGCCCACAGCACCCGCTCAGCAGTAGAATCAATGATTGGCTGTGAAAAGGGTCCAGGAAAGTATTGAAAAAAGAATAAAGAGGAAAACCACACAGCTTCAGCAGCAACCTGGCTCTCGGCTGAGAGGTCCAGCCATCACCGCAGCCCCAGGAGCAGGACATTTGCCCCCACCTGCTGGGCCTGGCAGAAGGAGGAAGGGTCTCTTCTCCCACCACTGCTTTGCCACTGCACCTTTGCAATAAGGGTGGCGGGGAAGTGGTGGTCCCGCATGGATCCCTCTGGGGGAGCTGGAGGCAGGCAGCCTGCTGCTCCTGCTGGCTGCAGCAAGCAGCGACTCCCGGCATCCCCAGGAGGACAATGCTCCTCAGCTCCATGCTGTGATGCTCAGCACATAGCCTTTCCCTTGGCTGCTCCCAAAACACTTTTAAAAACACTCACGAAGACATTTTGCCCCTGGAGAAACATCCCAAATGGAAGATGAATCCCAGCTTCTGGCACAGGATTATCTATACCAGTTCTGTGTTTCTCCATAAGATGGGACGGGCCAATAGCCTAATTATATGGGTTAGCTGGCACTCTTCTCTGAGTCTGGGCACCTCAGCATTTCTCCAAACCACCCTGTGATTTCTCTTACTGGATTCTTCTCCAGCTTTATTCACACATTTGTTTTAAGACCTTGGTGAGGAGCACCCCAGCCCTTCTCTGCAGACCCCCACCACGAGCTCCTATGGCCACAGTGCAGTGAGCGTGGGATGTCTGTAGTCACCACCACAGTGAAGATGCAGGAGAAAAGTTCTCAGAAGCAACATAGGGTCCCGCAGTGGTGGAAAGGACCAAACCCTGGGGAGGCTGCCTGCCAGATACCTCCTTTGGACTTGACCACTGAGGTGTGCTCAGCACAGCACTGGCTACAACCCAAACCCCACGTGGTAGGAAGAGTGTGTTTCTTCTTGTACGTACCCATGCTGGAAACACCAGCTAGACATGGCAGTTCGCATTTTCCTTCTGTGCAAACAAGTCAAGGAATGCATCAGAGGTGCTTTAGTATGTAGAAGAAATACATTGCTGTTCTTGCCCGTGAGGACAGGCTGAACCGTGCATGGCCACAGGGCCGGGACTCTAGACTCACAGAACCACACAATCATTTAGGTTGGAAGAGACCTTTAAAATCACCAAGTCCACCTGTTAACCTAACACTGCCAAGTCTACCACTAAACCACGTCGCTAAGTGCCATGTCTACACGTCTTTTAAATACCTCCAGGGATGGTGACTCAACCACTTCCCTGAGCAGCCTGTTCCAATACCTGATAATGCTTTTGTTGTTTTTTCTAATATCCCATCTAAACCTCCTCTGGCTTGACTTGAGGCCATTTCCTCTCATCACTTGCTACTTGGGAAAAGAGACTAACACCCACCTCCCTACAATCTCCTTTCAGGTAGTTGTAGAGAGCAATGTTTCTCCTTAGCCTCCTTTTCTCCAGACTTTTCTGGAGGAAGTCTGGATTCAACACTGGCTGAATCTTAACCCACATTGGGCTTTCGGGATATTACTTTCTTCACTTTGAAAAAGTGAAAAAGTTATTTCACTTTGCTGAAGAGCAAAATGCAAATAGCAACTGGAAAGATGCCTGTGTCCCAACCTGGGAAAGACAATTCAAGTTTTCACCATGAGTGTCTTTGACAGGATGGGACTCTTAGGCAGCACCTGTCCCCAGTCCTGCTCTCTTCTGCAGTGCAACCCCATCCCCATCGCCAGGGAAGAGCAGGCATAGCCAGCATCACCGGGGAGAAACACGCTCCCTTGCTTACACCTCATTACCTGCAGAATGGCCTGGGTGACAGGAGCAGGAATGCAGAGGCAAACTTCATCCAGGATGTAATTTATCATATTTGCTATAATATATCTGGGACCAGCTTGGACTTGTGTGCCCTGTCTTCTGCACCGACTTCCATATTGCTGCATGTCAGATGCAGTTAAGGCAAAGGAAGCTACCAAGATCCTAGGCAAAAGAGTGCAAGTAAAAAAATGCTGGGGTAGGGACTCAGGAGCACAGCTGTGAAATGGCAGTGCCCAGAGTTTTAGTGATGCAGATCCTGGTGCCAGGTACGGGGTAGAGAAGACACCAAAGATGTACTGAGAGCTGTAAGCCCTATAGGCAGGGAGGGTTTGGGGGAGCTGAGGATGACCCAGCATGCACCAAATACCAAAGTGTGGGAATGTGCATGGAGAGAAGCAAGGAGGGGACCTTGTTCTCAACTTCAGGTGAGAGATGATTCCTTCTAGTGACAGCCCAACCAGTACAGGGTTTATTCGGGATAAATTGCTCCTCCATCAGGAAGAGCCAGCCTGCTGCAAGCCTGTTAAAATAACCTGCACAACTAGTGGTGATGGGCTTAGCCCTGTGTCTCTGAAGACACCAGGCAACCACTGCGACAGCTCCTCGCCTCCTTCTTCTGTGTGACATGGCCATCAGCCTGGAAATAACCCAACCCTCTGGTGATGCACTGGTTGCCTTTTAACCACAGTGACCATGTTCAGAAGCATGTCGGGGTCCAAACCATCACACTTGGTACAGATAGGCAACAGGTAAGGTCTGCTTGCAAGCACACTGCTCCCAGTGATGCAGGCACATCTCCAAAGCTTCTACACTGAGAGATACTCTGCTCTCCTCCCGCCTTTTCCTTCTTTTCAGTGAAGCATCTCTCATCCCAAAAGAGGTAACAGCAATTATCAGGTTCATCAGCAATATATCTGCTATCACACAGCTCGAGGATCTCAAAATGCCAGTCTGCCCACTGGACCATTAAAGTTGATGGCTGTTCCTAACCTTTAAATATGAATAGATGGTGCCCTGCATAATGGATCAGGGACTATCCATGGAGACCATCTGCCTGGTGGCTGCAGAAATGCTCACGTTGTTCTTCGCATAAGTTTATTACTGAGAGGCTAATGCTAAAATTATGTTGCAAAGGGCTTTATTTAAAAACAAAGGGCCAATGCAAACCTGGTGACAGAGAAACACAAAACCAAATCCAAACACCTCCACCACCCAGGCTGGAGTTAGGCTGAAACCAGACAGGCATTAACTTAATTTGAAAGGCAATGACATAATTCTGAATTAGCTTAACAGGACCTGCAATTCATACAGAAAAGCCTGAATTTATGTAGTAATTAGCCAGAGCTTTCAGAGTGCTAAATATCTCTGTGGTGAGAAAATAATTACATAGCTTATTAAAGCGAGGTAAAAATGGACCCACTGATGGGGTTTTTTTGTGCTAAACTCCACTTTCACTATGTTAGACTCAGTATTTTATTGAACATACACTTCACCAAAACACCAAAATCACTTAACAAGTTGAAGTTTTCTATTAATCACTTGGACATCATTTCACAAGTGATTAACCTCCCTACACACCAGTCCCTCCCCAAAAGACACCTCCAGAGCCCAGTGAGCAGTAAAGCTCTGTGAGATTTTCATTGATTTCTCCATTGGTTTTGAACTCTGCCTGGATCAACTCTCAAATGACACACCCTGAAGGACAGGCCTGGAAATTGCTCTCTCCTCCTAGTCCTCGTTACCAGCCAGGGAAGCAGACACTTCCTCAGAGGAACTCTTCAAAGCACAGCCAAGATGTTCAAAGTTACCCAGTGACTGCAGATGCACAACTTCAGCCTCTGAAGCAGGTCTCATTTTCTTAAGAGAGCTGTTTGGCAGCAGCAGATAAAGCCATTTTCAGTACTTAGCTGGCCTGTAATCAAAAGGTTCCCTGTATCAGAAGCCACCTTTGAAAAGCTCAGCCTGGTTGGGCTTCAGAGCATCTCCCCGGTCCCCCTAGGATGCTGTGCGTGACCACCTTTCCTGGGCATCTTCCTCATTTGCTTTTCAAAAGGCAAGCTGGGAGCGCCTTGCTTGCATATCTGTGCCAACCCCGGTCTGAAACGGAGCCAATCCACCCTGCCCTTAAAAGCTGGGAAAGCAGTGGGGACAACCTTTAAAAAAAAAAAAAATCTAACCTGGGACTGGAAAGTTTAAAGAGGCAAAGAGAAAGGCAGAAGAAATTGGACCAAACCAAGCAGGACACAATCCCAGTGTCTGCACAGGGCTGTTCAGGGGCTTGTCAGCCCACAGCAGGCAGCAAACTCCATCATGGATACCCTGGCACATTTCAGAGCAAAAATTATAAAGTCAAAGAAATGGGAATTTTTTGACCACTAAAATTCAGACGCTTCCATTTTGTTTCTGCAAAAACAAGGTTAAAAAGAGCTTTTGTAAGGAGATATTTTTTCTTTTCAAATGAGAAGAGTTTGGGCTTTGCTAAACAGCTACTTAAACCTGCTATTCACTACAGACAGAAGTGGAAACCAGAAGGGGAGAAATGTCAGGAAAAGGTGAAAGAGGTGACAGAAGTCCCACTGGCAAGAGCAGATGAACGATGACAGAAGAACTGCTGCATTTATGAATGTTACATCAAAACAGTTTTTACATCCTTGCTACCTAAGAAAAGGATATTGTGCAATGCTTGACTAAAAATATGCCTGACTCATTCTAATATTGCACGGACAAGATTCAAATGCTGCGGTCCCTCTCAGAGGCACCATCCCACAGACAAGACAATAAAGCCCACAGTCGCTGATCTGCATCTAAACAACCGCTAGCCGTTAGTGTAAGAACATCTGCAGTATCTTTAACACCACAGCATCTTCTGGCAGCCAGACAGCCAGCATGAACACAAATAGGCTGGAGACAGACTATAAGTAACCATAGAATTACTTTTTTTTTCCTCAGTAGTTTGCTTTTTTTGCTGGGCTCGCCCAGGGAAAGCGGTCCGGCTTCTGATTAACCTCCCTTTCAAGGTTGCACTCATCAGCAGGTGTTGAGGTTGAAAGGACTGTTGGTTCAATAGCTCAAATTTGAATTTCTAGAGAAAAAAATGAACACACTTTTCTGCTTGGCAGCACTGACATGAGTCTGTACTGTAGACCAAGTCTGACCTAATAACACATTTCCATTTGGATATTATAACTATCTTTTTTTTTTAATATTAAAGTATTAACACCTAACCACTACTAGGACATTCTACACAGCAAAAATCCTTTAATTACATGCTTAACATTAACCTTGGGCCAAATAATTTGTTGATACTTTATTCTAGAGAGAGCACAGGCTTAAGCAGCTACCTGCAGACCTGATGAACATGGGAAAAACTGCTTTCCACACTACCAGTGTCAAACATTATTCCAATAGCATGCACCTGGTACCTGACAGGATCAAGATACTTTTATTTTGTGAATCATGGTCACAACAGCCCAGTCAGCAGAGCTGGCAGCTTTCCTTTCATTGTCTTGAGCTGCTCCACATCCAGGAAGAACTGAGCTGTCATCTTCCTGAGGTCTTCACCAAGGAATTGCCTTCACCCAGCACCCAGCTGGGAGGGAGCAGGAACCCACAGGCACCCACAGGGACTAATACTGCTGCATTCACCCAGCCACAACAGCAGGCTCCCAAAAAAGGTACGTACTTACAAGGCAAAGTGTGTTGGACAAGATGGGGACATTTCAGGCAGGGAGCTAGCCTCGTCCTTCCCCAAACACGCGATGCTAGGAACTTGTTGCATGGGTTAGACCAAGACAGGCAGTGACAAGAAAATTAGTCTTTTATTTCAATTAATATTTCTTGGCATTAGGCAGATATTAAATAACACTGGAATGCACAAGACTATTAACATATTGACAGCAAAAGGGAGGAGGTGTAGCCAAGTTGAGAACAGCAGTGCGAGTCACGTCACCTCGGGGCATTCAAAAGCCATTTAATGCAGCAACCACCAGAAAGTAGGACTCCACTGAGAAATACAAAATGAGGATGAACTCCTTTCAGATCCTTTGTTAATACAGTAATGTTGGAATGACTGACAGTAAAAATGAACAAATACTTGCATTCAGGAATTAAACAGAGTGAAATATCCACAAACTGCTAGTCATGCATTTCTTCTGGAACAGCAATTTGCTAATGCATAAATATCACAAAAAAACAATCTCCAAGATTTGAATAAATCACAGACAACTAGAAGAAACAAAGCTCAAATTCTATTTTATGCCTTAAATAGATGACCTAAATATTTAAAATTTTACTTCACCATATATATATAATTTATATATATATTAAAAGAAAGTAAAGACCATTAGATAAGTGCAAGCAATTTTCCTCAAAAAGAAAATTGGAACCATGCCCAGGAAAGCTGCTTTTTTTTTTTTTCCTTTTTTTTTTTTTTTAACTTTCTACTCCATTCAGTCCACTTTTTTTTTTTTTACATAGTAATTTCTGAAGCAAAATAAATTATCTACCATCTGCTATGTTGGGTAAAAGTCCTACCTAGCATCTTCTTGGGAACTATTAGAACATCACCTTTCTTATGGACTAAGTGAAGTGGTATCTCACCAGCGATTTGAACTCTTTTGTAGCTGCATGTAAACATACCTTTCGATTAAAGTTTAAAATGTGTAGAGTGAATCATAACGTTACTGGAAAGCAGAAACGGAGCTGCCAAAGGAGAGCTGCACTGGTGTTAGTGAGGGGAGCGAGGGCTGGTTCGCTCGGACACACACACGCACAATCTGGCAATGGGATCTTATCCGCAAAGTGTGGAGGGATGGTTGAGAAGGCATCCGTTTGCGAGCAAAGCTTGAAGGACACAAGCCGAGATTCTCTGTGCACAGTCCACTTTAATCAGAATTGACTTGCGCTACTGGGGTCACACTGTAACAACCGCACAATGGAGGGATCGCTCTTGGCACCTTTGATGAACTCTTCCAGCGACAGTTTACCTGAAAGGGAGGAAAACCAAAATGGAAATAGTTTTTAAGAAGTCAGTTGTTGCCACCACTATTGCTGTAGCTTAAAAAAAACCAACCCCTCCTCACCAAAGCAACATATGTATATTTAATCTATCACAAAGGCATCGAAGGGAATTTAGTACAATGCACAGCAGCCAAATCCTACTCAAGCCCTTAAGCCCTGATACATTTTTCTTCTGCAAAACAATCTAGCATAATAATTGTTATTTTTTCTTTAGAAAGACAGCACCAAATATAAAAGCATACCCAGACTATACAAATTACATGACACATGAACACAAGGTACAGTACCTGAACACGTGTACGCTTTGAAAATGATGCTTATATTACTACATTTTAAACATAAATATCCCAAATCTTGACACTTTGCCCCCTTGTTTGCTGTGATGTGTAGGGCTGAGCAGTGATGACTTCTCCTGTGCCTACAAGGTCAGTTTGGACAGGGCTCTGAGCAACCTCATCTAGTTGAAGATGTCCCTGCCCATGGCAGGGGGGTTGGACTGGATGACCTTTAAAGGTCCCTTCCAACCCAAACTATTCTACTATTCTGTGATTCTACAAGCCACTTGCTGTGCTCTGCTGGGTGTACAGGAACAGGACTGGTTTCATGGGGCAGCAAGAAAAGTCAGCCTTTGGGGAGCGACCTATTGCTACGTGTCACTCCTGAGCATTTCTGGTTTATACATCTTTGGTTTAGGCCAGAGGCACTGACTTGGGCGGACGCTGTGGGTCTGAAAAGGTGATCTCTGGAGGAGCGACCATGAGGAGCAACTGCCCCAGCATTCCCTGGCTCCAACAGTCCCATGGCACAGCACGGTTCAGTACAGCAAGGATAAAAGATCCCATCTGGTCTCCCAGACCTCATCCTGGGGAGACCCAGCCTCCTGGCAGGTTTTCCTGAGCTCAGGACCAATCCCCTGCACAAATGCCATCAGGAACCTGTGAGCAGCCTCTGCCTTGCCTGCTACCACCAGTGCTCTCCTGCTCCAGCACTCTGAACCATGGCAGAAATAAGCTGTAGCAATATTAATGGAACAGTTTTCCCTATGAACCAGGGACAACAAAGCATTTGCTGTGTCCCTGACCCTGTGTCCGGTGATCTCCCATCTACCTTGTGCTCCCAGCATGACCCACTCCTACCCTCACACAACACCCCAGGGCCACCCTTACTCAACCCAAACTGCTTCACTTGAGACAGGCAGGACCCACACATGAACACCTGGCAGCTGCCTGCTGCGAATTTGGCCATGTGCCCCCAAGGTGAGGGAGGTACAAGCTCATCCAGCCGGTTTTCACCAGTCCGAGGATGCTCCCAGTCTGCCTTGGGCGGCCAGTACCCAAATCGGGTCCAACAGGGAGCAACAAGTAAACTTTCCTCTTGAAGAAACTACAGAAGCTCAAAAACCTGTGGCATACTTCTGTCATAATTTCTGGCTTTTAAGCTAATGTTCCCAAACCAAGTGTTTTCTTAAGTGTTTTCTTCCATCTGAGGATACTCATAACTACCAGGACATTTATTAGTTTTCCCCTCTCCTTGTAATACTTAAAAGCAAAGCACAAATCAAAATCTATTTGCAGTGTCCAAGAGTCAAATGGGGAATAAGAAACATTTCCAGCCACCAAGAGCACACATGCTTCCCGTGCGCAGACTTTATCGCTTGGCACTGCATGGCTTGCAGGGCTGGTATTTTACTGGAAATAAGATGACTTTATTTCAGCAACAAAGCACAACAGATGGAGGATGTATATAGCAGGTTCTGTGACTGCTACTCTGTCGCACATCTGCATGTGCTGTTATTTTCCACAGAACAAAAATACTTTAATCATGTTATTTTAGGGCCTTCCACATGTGAAGTCAGGGATGAAGTGCTAGTTTTGAAGAAGTCAAAGATAAAATACTCAAGGACTTCATCGAGGCCAGGAATTTGCCCCTGGGGCTGCAGCAGCAGATGCCAAAACACAGCCATAAAATTCTGTTAAATAAAAACCTTTCTATACATAAGATCATATTTTTCCAGGTCTCCATATCTTAGCGCTAGAACCAAATCTTTGCTCCTGCTGAGCACATCAGTAGGATACAGCTCCTCATTTTGACGTGAGCAGGTGCCACCTTGGCTGCTGCCGGGGTAATTCCCAGGGAAAGCTCCACCTCCACTGGAATGCAAGGAAACACGTTGGCAGGCTGATGGGCAGAGGAAATTGCTTATTTTTGCCTGTGTTTTCTGAGCCTAAGGAAATGAGCTAGCTCAGGTGGAGGGGTCATGACGGGTATGCTGTCAGATAATTTATCAAGTGGCTCCATAACTGGCTTGGGAGCTGTTACATCCCCCCGACGTGCACACTGCAACAGAGTGAACACTGCAGAACCCTGTGTGACCATGCGTATACATACACATGCCATAAACATGCACAGAAAATATTATGGACCTGGGGGAATTTTTGCCTTCAGGTATCCAAGCACATCCCCAGCCTGCATTATTGATGACAAGCCCAGAAGCACAACCCCTATCAAAGGTAACACAGGAGCAAAACTTTGTGCCTAGGTCGTGCTATACCCAGAGAAAATAGCCCAAAGACACTGGACTCAGGGGAGTTTCAGAGAAGCCTTTGCAGAAGGGGAATTACCCAAAAGACATCGAGGAAGGACCGCTCCCCTCCCATCCCTTTGTCCTTCCAGGAGGAAAAGTCCCCCGCTGCCTACTTACTCATCCTATTTGTTATGGCCCAGAGATGCCCACTGAGGCCAGGCACAGACCAGAGGCACTGGTGGAGACATCCCTGCTCTCTACCCCGCCCCACAAATACCATCATCTGCTTCAACCAATGCTGGACTAGAAAACCTGTATTTCTAGAGCCTGTGAAGGGGTGCTGATGGAGATCCTACCATCGTTGTTTGTGTCCATCTGTCTGAAAATCTTGTCTGTTCGCTTCTCGGGAGTGGATTCATCTTCCGGCATTTTCATTACTGATGAAACCATTTTGTAGATTGCCTGAGTAATAATATAAAAAATAAAAATAGATATAGGAAAAACACAACCCAAACAATAAAGCATCAGGACTGAGAAAAAGAAATTTAAGCCTGTAGCAATAAAAAAAGGCAGCTGACCCTGGCAGGCAGCTGTGGGACTTTATAAACCAAAACAAATAGGAAATTCTGACTGCAGCATATTTTATTTTTCTTTCCTGTATTCATTCGCACTTCAAAAGGAGCTCCCGCATTGCTGGGTCAGTTTAACTGAAAGTCAGGATCTAGATTAATGTATGAGCAGGACTGAGCTAAAATACAGGAGGCACTGGTGTGTAATTCTCTTTTCTGCAGCTGGGCTAAGGCATTGCCTCTTCAGCTGGTTCTCAGCATACACTCAGTTACATGTATGCATGTGGGGTGTTGCATAGACTCCAGGTGAATATGGAGGTATAGGAATAGGTGTTGTTTTTCTCTGTGGATGGGTAAGGAAATGCATTTTCAGACTTACAAGAATGTGAATAAAGACGAGACCTCTTTAGGACATCTGCAGTCCTGGCCCTCCTCCTAAATTATCCCTGCTCATCCACAAGGACCAACCACCGGGACACTAGCTGGATGCATTATGTGCTTCCCAGTGCACTGTAGACACATCCCAGCTGCAGAGCAGATGGCAAGCAGCCCGCTGTCGAGGCTGAGCTCTGGCCAGCATGTGGGGCAAGGGCACAAGGGGCTCTGGCCCACACGACCCCCCAGTGCAGCCCACGGGCGACACTCCCCAGTCTTCAGGAGACAAAATCATACTACAGCCGTTCATTCGGAGCTCACACTGACTCAGATTTGAAGTTTCAAAGTATTAATTTTGAGATTAATGAGCTCAATAAAATTGGCATTTGAGGGTTTTTGATCCCACCAATGCCCCATTAAGAAATCTCCAGGGACAGCTGCAAGATTTTGGCTGCAGACCAGTCACACAGCGCCCTGTTCGTCTCTTGGTCTCTTTCCTCATTTACACCTCGCAGGCCCCACCATGGCCCCCAGTGTTGTTTTGGGGACCACAGGCTCAGGAGCTTCCCCAGGCAGGAGAGACCCAGCTCAGCACATCTCTCATCTCCAGTTCCAGCTGTCTCAGGGTGAAGAGGTTACAACAACATGAATAAAACAGAGACAACACCTCACCTGCACTATTTCTAGCATTTCCCCACGGCTGATGTACCCGTTGCCATCCAGGTCATACATACTAAACGCCCACTTCAGCTTCTGTTCCAGCTTGCCCCGAGAGGTGACGCTCAGGGCGATGATGAATTCCCTAAAGTCAATCGTCCCATCACCATTGGTGTCGAAGGTGCGGAAGACATGCTCCGCAAACTTCGATGCATCGCCATAGGGGAAAAAATTTGCGTATATTTTTTTGAACTCCTCCACAGTCAAATGGCCCGTTGGGCAATCTTTTAGGAAGCCCTTGTACCACTCCTGCAGCTCATGGTCTGTGAACTCAGTGTTCTCGCGCAGGTCCTGGAGCACCTCAGGGCGCAGCTTGCTGTTCTGCTTCCCCATCCTCTTCTGGGTCCGGGTTCAGCAGCTGCAAATCAAGAGAGCACCCGTCTGAGATCCAGCCCCACCTGGTGGAGAGGGCCAGGTGCAGGCAGAGCCTGGGAAATGTAGACCCTGCCCAGGGCAAGGGGAAAAGAGGAGAAAAAGGGTGCTATAAATCACTAGGAAAATATCTCATTTCATCTGGCCTCTTTTCCTCTCCTCTAGGCTTTCTCAGTTAGTAGTGTGCCATGGAAGGACAAGGGAACACAGTCTGGGAGGGACTGTTAGAGCAGTATTAATCCTTATTATCATCAATACTTATTATTTGGGAAATAATAATCCTCATTATTTTACTTCTCTGCTACAATCCCACTCCTCTATCATATGGCTTGTAATGCCCAGGTCTGGATCCCAACTCTCGATCCACTCCAACAGGCTGATCTGTGCTGACTGAGTGGGAAGGGAGAGCAGTGGTGATGAAAAATCCATCTGTTCAAAAGTGAAAGTAAGCAGGGATGAAGTGAGGGGCAGGAAGGGCAGGTGGCTCTGTGCCAATCACATTCACATTGCCCAGATGGTCTTTGAAATCCCCTGGCTTATGCAGCATCTTCTCCCTTCTCCCATGACAGCAGCACTGGCACAAGGGACTTCATCCTTTCCAGCAGATCTCAACCCTCTGCCTCCCTGGACAAGCAGAGAAAAGGGCTTTTTAAAGCAAAATGTTTGGCAACGCAACTCCTTCCAGGTTTACTGGGGTTTATACTTTTATATAAGCTTATTCAGTAAGTTCAATATTCCCCAAAGTGGGCAAAAGGGCATTTCAACCTCAGGATTTTGTCAGCATTTCCGGAAGGGGCTGGGTTTGTTCCCTCCTTTGACAGTGCCCGTGATGTGCGGGTGACTGCTCAGGTGAGACTGCCCAGCAACAGGAAAGCTCCTTCAGCAAAATGAAAGATGGTCAATCTGCACTTAGAAAACAACAGGAAAAAAAGATACCATGATGTATTTTTGGCTTTTGTCCCTCTCAGCCTTTCATAGCTTCCCAGCAATACCAAACCAAGCTGCCAAGCAAGAGGTTGAGCTGCACCTTCTTCCCCAGACTCAAGAAATTTAGTCACAAGCTTTGCACAAAGTCACATCCAAACCCCTGTGACTGATCCAGCATAAATGACATTTCTCTGCACAGCCTGTTATGTGTCCGTTAAGCTCACTCACAGCTGGTGCAGAAGGCAGGTTAGCAACAGGCCAGCCCTGCGTGGCTACTCAGAAACTTCAAGAGCTGAGCAACAAAGCGTGCAGAGATGGGGAAAAATATAACAAGGGCTAAGTAATTCCCAGAGAGTAAAAATCCCAGGCATGCATAAGAACCTTAAAAAAAATGTTAAAGGTCAGCAAAAAATAAGTTGCTCTACAGCAGAGAGATTTGCAACAGCTGACTTTAAGCTCATTTTATTTGTATTCCACTTAGTCTCTGTGTCACCTCAGCAATGTAAAAAATCCACATCCTGCTCTGTGGCTTAATACTCAGACAAAAAACAGCCAGCTGCTCATTAGTTCAATGCACTGGGCTTAACAGAAAACTGTGTTACCATTAGCACTTCTGTTTTCTAGAAAAGCTGCCAATATTTCAGCTCCAAAGCTTTATTTTTGTCCATTATATCGCAGAGTTTTCTCCGGGGCCCTGACATACCTCTGCTTGCTTCCAACACGCAGGGATGCTACAGCTCTTGGTCTTTGCCAGCATCATCCCTACGAGAGCACTGGGCTGCCCTCCAGTTAAACCTCTAACTCCCAGCTGCTCCTGCTGCCTTTCCATCTTTCAATCTTCCCTGCTCCAGATATTCATCCTTGCAGTACTGAGGGCAGAGAACACAATATTCTACTCTGCTGCAGTCAATTTGCAGAAAACAGTGGCTTGGAGCAAATAACGGATCAAGTATGGTCCTTTTTTTTAAGAGCAGAAATTGTAACACTATGTTTCTGTCCTTGGGCGAGGATGTGTCTTCAGGTTCCATCCTTCAGTGAACCCCTTCACTTCATGATGCCTGGGTGCTTTGTAAGAGCTATGGTCCCAGTCCAAAAGCAGTCCCTGCCTCGCCAGCTGCTGTCCTGGACTTCCCTGGGAGAGGGGCAGGAGGAGCAGCAGAGCCCGCTTAATGCAGGAGCTGGACTTTAAGCAGCAATAGCCTCAGCTTTAATCATGCACACGGTTAAGGGACTTTAAAACTTTCAACTGGTAGTTAAAAGAGGTTTGAAAAGGTTTAATGCCATTTCTCCCTGTGTCTCTACCTTTATTATTCCTGTTCACTTAAAAATAGAGGCCCCTAAACAACAGAGAGGTAAGATGTTGCTTTCATTTAATAGATTTCACTACTTCTACTAGCGGCAAGATGTATCCCGTTGATGCATGCTCGTTTACTATCAGCTTCAAAAGCTTTATACTCAAGTAGTCTTTGCATTCAATAAATTACAGATTATTTCAACCCTTCCGCCTCTTTTACATTGTTTTGTATCAGAAAAGTAATGTGCAATGCTCTGAACACAACCCTTTTTTGTTTATGAGCTTTCTGAAAGGCTTCATAATGTGTTCAACCCAAACGTAACCCTGCAGTTGTTGTAACCAATTTGTTACGAATAATTAAATAACAAACATTAACACTAATTTATTAAAGCCCATCTAAAAAAACCAGCTTCAGTGTGAATTGTGTTGCAGGTAGCTTCTCCAAAATGAAAGGCCTAAATATCTCATTAATCATGACAGCAACCCCTGCTGCTGGCATCCAACCAACATTTCATTCGATTGATATAAAATGCTTTCATCAAATCACTTTCCAGAGGCTCGGCGGCTGATTTAGCCACAAGACCACTTGGAGGATGACTGCTAATGGAAATCACAGGGAGTGGGTCTAGGATGCTCAGGTCAGTCTTGTGATTAGGGCTGTGGGGTGTTTTTTTCAACAAGCCTGTACCAGCCAAATCACTTGCTGCAGTGGGTGTAGAAGGCGAGGAAGGAGAGACATCCTTGCACCCAATGTTGCCCCGGGCAGTCAGCAGAGACCTAACTCCAGCACAGCCTGCCTGTCTCACATTTCCCATCACACCAGGGTGAAATCCAGGGAGGCAGTGCCACATACATTGCAGAGAGGTCTGTCCCTGCTTAGCTTGACAAGCAAAAGCCCTCAGAGCATCCGGCACTATCATGGCAGTAACAAAAATAATCACAGGAATGCCCTTGAGGTGATCAGACAAGGAAAAGCTTGGAAGTATAACTGCAGACCAGTAGACTTCACAAGTATATCACTGCTCATGAAATCAATGCTCAGTCATGTAAGGCACAAACCAGGGGAAATGCAGATGCACTTTTGTTCCAGTTTCACAGCAAAATTTTTGTTAAAATTATGCAGTGTCGCTGCCTGCCTGCAGTAAGTTACATTCAGCCAGGCTAGAAACTGAGAGGCCAGATATCTCCTACCTGAATATATCCTCTGTTCTAGACTCACCAAAAATAAGCAGTAATCTCACAGCAAAAGCCTATCAATGAGAAAAAAGGTCTTTTACTGAGGCCAAGACCCACACCAACTATGCAGCACTACGGCGAGTAACTGTAGCTAACTCTGAAACAGCCGAAGGAGCAATGCTGTGTTTTAACCAATAGATGGACTGGTTGTCAACATCCACGCACTGAAGTATTTGAAATACTTGTAAAAGGTCATGTACTTTTACATGAACTCTCCATCAACCAGCAGTTACTGCGGGTAGAAGTGTTCTCTGATCACGTAACCCAGAAAGCCGGAGATCAACCAGGCTTTTTCACTGCAAACCTTCTGAAGGCAGAACCCCTTTGAACTGAACTCCTGATGGGATTCTCTCAGTGCATCAGTTATAGCTGCAAAAAGAGGAATGACTCCTTAGAGATGCACTTCATTGTTCAAACCCCCTTGGATACTGACCTAGTGTTAATAAAAAGAGGAAGATTGATGAAAATGCTTGTCTGTAGGACAGAGAAAGACAGTTCACAGAGAAATAGAATAAATACTCTTTATATTATCTGAGCTATCTGCTTTGCACGGGGAAATCTAGACCATTTGTCTTGCAGTGCTCACTTATGAAACAGAACAAGCGTGTCTGAGATCTGTTACGGTCCTCAAGCTGTATGTACCACAGTGTCCCTGTGTAGGAGCCCAAAGCAAATGAACAGCATAAGCAGCAAATACTGCTCTAAGTTAGTCTGAATTGCAAGAACCATTCCCATATGGGTGGAATATTTTTTTATTAAAACACCTAAAGCATCAGATCCATCACTGATGCCTTCTGCCTTGGTGTGCAGAAGAACAGACAAAAGGATTTAATCCACGGGGACCTTGTGAGCTTTGGTTGGAAACACTACTTTACACTGATGGTGGTCAAACACTCCCGTAGGTTGCCCAGAGAAGCTGTGAAGTCTCCATCCTTGGAGACACTGAAAACCCAACTGGATATGGTCATGGGCAATCTGCTCTAGTTGACCCTGCTTAAGCAGTTGGGTGGACTGGACAATTTCAAGAGGTCCCTGCCAACCTCAACCATTCTGTGAAATAGCCTCAATATCCTTTTCCCTATGACCAGGTGACAATGAGAGCCATGAGGAGGTCCAGCTCCCCTGGGGCAATTCAGCTACCATGGTGCCTTGTTCTGAGGCTGTATTTTTTTAAAGTTTGATCCTTGTATTAAAAAAACAACACATACAAAAACCCACAGGTAGTCCAAATAAAAGCCTCAGTCACTGAAGATCTGTGCTGCCACACTTCAGGATCACACCCTTGGGGAAAAGTGTTTTGGGCTCTGGTGAGGACCAGCACACACCAACTTAGTCAACGCACACATGTACTTAAGAAGACTCCAGCTCCTGTGGGCCAAGCTGCAAGAGGGAGGTGGGTTCTTGGGCACCTCAGCCAGCAACAAATGCCTAGCGGTAAGAAGTGACATCCTCTGGACCATGTTTTGCCCAGGGCCAGTCAATGGGTCTGATCTGAACTGGGAGAGGGAATGTGCAATTACATGGGACTCGGGTAGATAATGAACTCTGGAGTAAAGAGCAGATTTTGTTACATGTTTTAATCCAGTATCCTAAGCAACAAACATTGCAATAGACGTGGCACAGGATATACCAGTGCGTTGCTATAGATATCTGGTCCTGTCTGGTAAACTCATGTGAACTTCTTTCCTGCCCTGCGGCAAAAGCAGCGCTGACACTCACATACCAGCTACCACAGCACTCGCTTTGTCTTCCCAAGCTGTAAATTTAGGGTTCAAAAGTAACACCTTTTGATAAAGTTTGAAGTGCAACAAGGAATATCTTCACCTCTTGAAAAGTTACTAATAGAAGCAGCAAGACAAAAAGAGAAACCTCAATCAATAAATGCCATGAAAAATTCAAACCCTACAGAAACGCTGTGAGGTTTGAGATGCGAAAGGCTGGCGTCAAGAGGAGCTGAAGCTTCTTCCTCTGCTGCCTTCGGGGAAACAGAAAGAGAAACGAAAACTGACAAGCAAAGAACAGACCATACTAAATAAATAAACGGGCTTTTAAAATTTTTCACTTTCAATGACTAATCACACTTTTACTTAAATAAGTAACATTGCTTACGTGCAACTTAATTTTCATGTTAAATCCTTTTCAGAAACTTATTAAATAAAGTAGGTGAAGGGGAAGGACCACCCTCTGTCCTCTGTATCACCCACATTTTCAGCTCCAGAAGACTCAGTAACAATCCAGGTATGTACATTGAACATCCTTCCAAAAGACACAGTAACAAACCTTGAGCTACCTTACTTTGTAACTTTATCCATAAGCACATACCCAGGAACTGTGTGGTCTTGAAAACCCGATTCCAAGTCTGGGATGAAAACCCATTATAGAAAACCACCTACCCCCAGCTCACCAAAGACACATAATTATAAAGGCTCCAATCCTACAAACAGCTATGTGAGAGGAGTATTTCCATGCTGGCACATTAATTTCATGGAGTCAGCTGCAAGAGCTGAAACCTAAGGTCTCTGGATTGCTCCTGTCTATTGAAGTCACTTTACTCGGGATTATAGTCCTGATTTACATGGAAAAAATCAATTAGTCTCTGACATCGAGCATCAATGCATTAACCTGAAAACCATTTTACCTCCAAATCATTGGTATGCTGTGCAGAGGCATTTGCAGGTGACAGCAGCAGTATCTTCCCAGCCATTGCAGTCACTGCAACGAGCCAGGCCATGCTGGTACCCGCCACACCTGACAACACTGACCCCCATCACCAGGAGATGAGAGTTTGCCATCGAAGGCACGGTTACAAATTCACTGCCGAGAAACAAAAGAACCAGAGAACACCCCCAAACATTCATGAAATGCTCCCAATGAGGAAAAAACAAGACCTGCATTGGGACCAGAAAAATGGAAGTTCCTCGGGAAGCTCTCCATAATGTTCTCCAGCTCAGGGAGGAGAGCTTGTTACTGTAAAGGGCAAATATTCCCAATGCAATAAGAAAAGCACAGAAATATTTAGAGTAAATTAGGGAATTGGCTTAATTTGGGTGGGAGCAGGTTGGGCAGCAACGCAGCTTGTGATTGCAGACAGGAAACGAAAATCACGAGTGGATTTTCCTTGTCTCCTCCCTCTGCCCTTTTTTTTTTTTTCTTTTTTTAACATGAAACCAAGGGAGAAGCAGACAGTCCTATTTTGCCTTCAGACACTGTGCAAAGTTGGCAAGGCTTAAAAAAAAAAAATTAAAAAAATTACAGTTTGTTTACACAATATTACAGAGCAAGGAAAACATGTCAGCACAATGTCTTAGCACACAAGGTCTTTTTCTGAGAAGGCTGTGTTGCATGAGGAAAAACCCACATCATGTTCACTGAATATACTATTGTGATAGATGATTTTAAATAAAGCTTTGTAAGTGCGGGCCTGCAGGACAGGGGAAGGTGCCTGATGTGAACTGGGAAATCAGAACATTGCAACCTTTTAGAAAAAGGGAAGAAAAGTGACAAAAATTAGCACAGGGCATTATGTAATTAAGACCAAAGAATTAGCATAGTTGGGCTGTTTTGTCATTGGATTTTAAGTTTCATATGATACATTTATTTAATTGATGAAGGTAAATCACAGAATAATTCTTGCAAGAATAATTGCAGCCCTCAGAGAAAGGAAGCTGGATTAAATTTCAGAAGAATCAGCCAAAATATGGCATTATTAAGAGCCAGCCAACGGCACACGAACAAACCCTGTAGCAGAGCCACGTGGAAAAGACGGAGAGTTTGGGAACAATGACACTTGCTAAAGAGACAGTGACAGATGATAATCAGCCCTCAAAAGCTGGTGTTCAAGACCATCCTCACTGCTAATGATGCCGACCCAGCTGCAGGTACTGTGTTGAAATACGGGAGTTGGAGCAACCAAGGGGATTTCAGGGTAGCTAATTTGAAACAGGGAATAGAAGAGAGTTAGGTTTGTTTCCAAAGAGTGGAAAGAAACTTTTTTTTTTTTTAAAAAAAAAGCATTATTTAGTAAAAGAATTTTCAAAAATGTGGTTTTGGAGATACATCAACTAGCTACCTTTAATAAAAAAAATCAACCAGCATTTATTTAGATGCTTAATTAAAAATACTGAAACACTGGGGGGAAAGAAATCAACTAAAAGAAAGATTGTTTGCAACTAACATTTTCATCCACCAAATACACAGCTGTTGCTAACCCTTTATGCTACTACCCAATTTTTTGTTCCAAAAATCTCAAATCTAATATAAATGCATCCATTTATTTTATTGAATGCTTTCTAAATGTGCTTTTTTAATGTAGATAATCACTTTAAAATAGCACAAAAACCGCTAGTTAACTTCCTTGTAAAAATAGACTCCACTAAACCAAAATTCTTCTCAAAACAGTTCTCTTCCCCCTTCAGTGGCAACCACTAATGACAGTAATGTAATTGTTTCACACATTTATTTTCCTGTTTGTTGAATGAAAAAAACACTGAAGTTAAAAATCTAAAAGCAAACATAGAGTCTAACTATTTTTTTGCAGAGGTGTAAAAACCCTGTGAAATAAAAACTCTGTAAAAAAAACTACATGAGAACAGCATCCCACCTGTAAGGAAGGAACCTGGTTCTGCTGGATGCAGCAATTCAGGCAGCAGAAGATCAAATCTTCTGCTGGTAGGAATCAGCACAAGCTCTACGCTAGCTGAGGAAATTTCTCAAGTCTCAGTGCAGGTGACTGTACCAGCCTCACAGGGATTTTTTAAGATTTATTTTTAAAATCAGGGAGTCAAAAGTGCAGAGACTACTATCACGTGCAGGAAAGCCATGTCCCCAGCATACATCTTGGACAAGAGTGTGACATAAGGAATGTGACACGAGGTTTGTGCTCAGGTTAGTGTCAGAGCAACCACAAGCCTTCATGCCTTGAGAACACCAACGCCGAACACCTTCTACTGAATTATAGCAAAATCTATACTGGGATGCAGACACCCAGCTGGGGCAACGTCCTGTTGTCCTCCTGGGATGGCAAGGTTTGCCCATGCCAAGGCATGCCCAGGCCAGTGGCTCCCCATGGGCAACACGTGCGAGGGCATGTGTGGGTGTTTGCCCAAGGCAGTGCCTTGGTGGTGTGAACTCCAGACCCAGTGGTCACAGGGATGAGCGGGGTGTTGACATTCCTGTTAGATGGATCTTGAACACAAAGTGTCATTTTCTATACCTGTTGCTGAGACGAGAAGGACATCTTTGCTTGATCAGTGGTGATATGACAGACCACCTCTCTGGCCATGCATGATGCTCGGTGATACAAGTAATATTCCCTCTCACCTCTTACTTCAGTTCCCATCATTAAAAATGGGACAAGATCTCAGAAAACATGAGACATCATATTATTTTGTGACTAGTTCCTACAAAATCAGTACAAAAACGGGCAACACCCCTTCACTGAGCTGTCAGAGACTGCACTTGCTGGTCTCTCCCAGCTGCTGAGTCCAAGGTATGCAGAGGCTGATGCAGCAGCACGGCAGGACACCTCCAGTTCTAGCCCACGCACTAAGTAGCTGCAACTTTCATTAATCCTGAACGCTCAACAGTATGATTTGCTTTTAAACGTGTTCACTATAAATTATGCAGAAGAGCTGTATGACTGTGTCTCAGAGAAAGGGAGTGCTCCATATCAGGAGACAGCTGAAGACCCCCTGACCCAGACACACGATGACATTTTTAGGTGCACCAAGAACAGCCCTATGAAAATCCTTTCTCTTCTCTGGCATTTCTGCGTGGCATTCAACACCTGAATGAAAATCATCTCGGAAGCAAACCATGCAATCCACACTGAAGACATCACTTTTTTCATTAACCTCCACCACAGGGCTCCAGCCCCAGCAATATCCACACCAAATGTGCTTTGCTGAGCGCTGCGGGCGAGGGCTGCCTGGAGCTAAGTCTCTGTCAGCAGGCTGGGTAAGACAGCAAATGGAAAATCAAATCACGCTGAATTTTATATTTATATCTAAGTGATGCCAGTAGTGGCCAAATGGGTGTATTTTCCTCCCTAACTGGGTACAGTAGCAGGAAGGAGATGTGATGGTTTCGAAGCAGGAAGCACCCCAACAGGCATGGGATGAGAAGAGCTGACCTCCACCTGAGACCACACATGGGGCACATCCTGTCCCACTGCCTCGGTGCCGCATCAATGAAGGTCTCAACTGGAAAAACAGGAAATTAACATCTTCTCTCAACAGTGTTGTTCAAGACAGACATTCATGGGGGAGAAGGAGATGAGGGAGAAAACCTACTCCTGATACCACCACCTTAAGGTCTCTCTTACAGATGTCACTATCTTCATGAACTTTGTTTACCAAAGGCAAAAAAAGAAAAGCATGTAGTAAGTAAGGTTTTAACATAGGTCACAGACAGTTAAGCTCTTCTGGGTCCAGCCATGCCAGAATACTGACCTCAGCCACTTTTTGATCTTTTCATTCATTACTCTGGTCTCTGAAGAGACCCTACGCTATACCTGGTATCAACTTCACTTCTAACAGGGCTACAGAAAATCCTACTAAACCCAACACTTTCACCAACTTCTGCACCTTTTACAAACCAAGATCCATGCTAGCCACCAGGTTATCAGGTTATCTTTTTTTTTTTTTTAATCTCCCTTCCCCAAGGATGACATATCTATTTTCCTGGAAATTTTCAGCCACGTTTCTGCATGAGGAGAAGGTATCCTGTGTGAGAAACCACGTCAACAAGACCTTTCCGTAAGTGCAACATTTGCGTAATGTCAACACAATAATTTATTTTTTCCTCCTGAGAGGAACAGGAAAAAAGTGTTTAAAGGACACGGCAGTGGTTAAAAGGAGGGCTACACTGGTGGAGGGTGGTGCACTAATTGGAAGTTTCTGAAGTGATGCCTTCTCCTGGGGTGTGCAGACATCATCTTTCAGCACATAACAGCGAGGCTGCTTCCCTTCACCTTGAAGCCTGCTAACAGCTTTTTGTTGGCAGTACTCATGTTGAAAAGGGAAGGCCAGCAAACGTACCACCTTCAGGGTCAGGGGAGTCAGCTCCAAAACTGATGCAGATGTTTGGGGTCACACTGGCATCGAGGAAGATGTTCCTGACAGAGGGAGGTGAAGCTTTATCTGCTCAGCTGAAGGCAGTTCAGACCATGGAGGCAGCAGGCAGATCCTCCAGCTGATGCTCTGCCCTGGCTGAGCCTCCCATTCAGTCTCTTCTCTCTCCCCTCTGCAAACACAGGCACAATCCTACTGCTGGGCTTTGCTGAGATATACCCAGCACAACAGAAATAGTCCCACATTTCCCCCACATGTTCTGAAGAGAGTGGGCAGTACTTTAACAGTATTTCAGGCCTTCACATTCTTGTGGTTATTTTTTTAGCTTCTTGACTCTCTATTGCAGAGATCATGACTTGTCAGACTTTGAGACCTCCCTTACATTTCACAACTAAAATGCAGCAGCAAGCATCAATCAGGCTCTCAAAGGAAGGTTGACCCCCTGTATTTCCTCTCTGCAACACCAACATTTCCAACTGCAGAATGGGTGGTGAGGCGGGGCAGACAGACATATCCCATAGCCCAGCTCAGGACAGCGCTCTTTGGCATTTTGATGCCAAAACCTTCTGTTTTGGAAAAGGAGAGGAGCTGCAGCAGAGGATGACCCCATTGAACAACAGCATATCGCCCCAGCATGCTGGGTTTTGGAGTGACTCCAAACAGGGTGGGGCTGTGAGGAAGCAGACAAAAGCTTTGGATAGAGATCTGCGGGGAGGAAGCGCTTCCTACTTCCTATACTCCACAGAAATGATGAGGGCTTTAAATAACCCTCCTCCTGAGCCCTCCTGAGACCAAAAGGGTTGTCTCTGGAAGAAAGTCCTATCTTTCTGGGACCCAGCTGAAGGCTGCCAGGGGTCTCCCACGGGATGTGGCCGCCCCGCTGTGGTTCCCACCACGCTGGTGGGAAGTGGAAGGCTGGGCTGCCTGCAGTCCCGTTTTGACCGGCACCATCCAGATAAAAAAGGCTGTGGAAAACCCAGAACAGGGCTCTCGGCTCCCCCACCAACCATGCAGAGCCAGACCTGCTCCCCAAGCACATTCTTTGCTGAAAAAGGGAAATCAAGAACCTACCTTTACACTTTGCAATGCCATCTCAACATCACACTATTTCTCAACCCCATTTACCTTTTAGCCCTTTCTCATATGGCCTGTAGGGCTGCAGCAGACCCCTGATTCTGATAGACAGAGACACTCAACCTGCTCCATCCATCCCTCCCCACCTCTGCAGACCTTCCCCTCTTCCCTCTCTCCTGCCACTCATGTGGTCCCATGTGTAGACCATGGACACTGGAGTCAGGACAACCTATAGGCTGGGCAGCAGTACTGATAACCAAATAACTGGCATTGACCAAAAAAACCCACCCACTCCTAATGAATACTGACGGAATATTTACTTTGTTTGGATGCAACAGAATCAGACCCTAAATACAGTACATATTTGCAAGCCTCTCAGATCTTTCCTCTGTACAGTACTTCATCAGTTATCTTACCTGTCCATTTTAATGTATATATTCAGTTGTCACACCTCTCACCTGCCCTGTTCTCTGCTCTGAGCATCATCCCATGGGAGGAAGCCTGTTTGTCGTTTTTCAACCCATCCTTAGGGAGCGGGAGAACCCGTTACCTATTAACTCAAAAGAAGATGACTTGTGCTGTGCCAAAGTTGCTTAAATCTACATCTCAGATATTTTCAATGGGCTGGAAGATTTAATAACAGCAAATAAGGGAGAGAAGGAAGGAAACCACAGGTTTGGAAAACATCAGGCTAGACAAATTAAACAGCAATGCAGAAGAAATATACTCCAAATTATATTCTCAGAACAAAAACGAAGATATAGGCAAGTCACAAAAATCTGAGTTGTGCACACATTTCTGCTATGGTCTCTGATAAGAAATGGCATTGCTTTGAAATGGGATTGAATAAACAAACTTCACCTTCCTGGAAAAAAAAAATTAGTTCATGAATGGCTTCACACAAAGCAACTACCCACTGGTTTGGAACAGACGTCTGTGGTTCTGACCTGCTGAGACAAGCATCGAAACCATGCTTGGCCCAAAACTGGGAGAGATAAAGTTATCAGCTCCTCCCTGGTCTTACAAGGGAGTGAAAGAGTCAAAACTATTTCTCATAGCAATTATCTGCCAGGTTTTGGGCTCAGTGGACAATGAAATGTGCTCTGTAAATGTACTGTTGTTACAAAACTCCTGGGTTATCTCTACTAATTCATATTACGGCAATACAGTAAGCACTCGGCTGAGAAGGAGGCTTTGTTGGGCTGAAATTAGACAAAGTGCAGTAAGAAACAGCCCATGGCAACACCGAATTCACAGCCAAGGATGAGAAGGGCAGACCTTCCCGAGTGCCAGCCCTGCAGAGGTGATATATCCACCACAGGCATGCACTGAAGCAAAGACACTGAGTGCCACCATTCCTGCAAATTCAATTTGGCTATTATAGGTTATTTCTCTTTTTCTTGTTCCTTCTGAGTCATCTTGGTGTCCTATAAGCTTCCGTTACTCATCTCTGTCCTAATGGTTTCTGTACAGAGCTATCTATGTCAGGGTGGATGTATCTCAATATACTTGCACTTTAATGTAGTCAATACTCATTATTTTCAATGTTCCTAAAGATGAGCTGCTCCTCCTGGAAATACCATGTTCAGGCCCTGATACAGCAGATGTAGCATCCCCCATTGACTTTCTTCCTGAGCTCCATCCCAGAAGCCAGCCAGGCTTTGCTCCCACCACCCCAGTCACAGGTCTCATTCCGCTATCAGCTCAAAATCATCTTCTAACTTCCAGCCAGAACATACTCAGTGCTGCTGACCACATTTGCTCTAGTCCCAACACTGACTTCTCTAGAACTTCTCCTCTGCTACACACACGGATAGAGAGCCACTGCTCCCACATCAGCCTTGGCTTTCTTGGCTTAACTGACCAGGCTCTTCTTGCATCCTCTCAGACACACATTTTCCTTTCCCGTTGACACAGAAATCCTCCCCTGCACTTAGTGCAGTGACAGCCTTCCAACTCCTGGCCACCGGGACTGTACATACCATCTTGGACAAGGTCTCGCCTCAACACTGAGTTTCCTTATCTGCACTGGGAACTCAACCAAGAAGCGGATTTGTCTTTTCACCTTAGTGCCTGGGGTCAATCTGTGTTCAGCTCTGCCCGGGCCCTTCTCCATGCTTCCAGATGAGCAGCTTCTCCCCCATTCAGTGACGGACTCCCCCTGTGCTTCGTGCCTTTTCTGTGACTGCTATTCTCAGGGTTACCCAGCTCTCTCAGAACCATGTCCTGATCTTCTTTCACGTTAATAACGAATGGCAGTGTCGTGGCATCAGATGCACTCCCAAATGTGGAGCTTCAAAACCCATCTGCTGAGAAGGTCTAATGGAAGAGATGTGAAGCTCAGTGGAAAAACAATGTTAAGAAATAAGTGATCCAACAGGTTTCTGGAACATCTCCAGATGTAAAATCTAGGGTGCAAGTCACACAAGGATTTTCCAGTTTCTTCTCCAGCTATAAGTGTTGGTCAGGCAACAGAGGAGGGCCACTTCTACTGCTCATCCAGCGTAAGAACAGGGAATAACGGCGTATTTGTTTTATAAACAAAACAACAGGCTTGTACAAAACCAACCAACCAAACAATCTAACCACAGCCTTAACTAGGGGAGACCACAATCACTCACTTATTTGCTATTCAATAGGATCTGTGTACGAGAAAACATTTTCAAACGCAGCTCTCACACACATATATTTCTATTTTATCCAAAAATGGTTTTTTTCCTCCTAAAGGGGAAGATTCAGATCTGGCACATTAGAGAAACAGCTGTAACAAACAGAAAGGCCATTGGGCAGTCTGCTCTGAAAACAAAATTTAAAAATCTCCCTTTACTAGAGCAGTGAAAAAGGTGACTGAAAATACCCCTGACTGCTACGAGCAGGTTGCAGCCTCCTTGGAGGGTGAAGAGCCTCTGGATCCACCATAGGGGCAGGGGAAACAGTTCAACAAACACAAGTTCATGCACGCTTACAGACACACAGCGCTTCTAGTCAATGAGAAATCTGACACTGAGAAAAGCACTTTTTTTTTTTTTTTTTGACATCAGGAGAAGCATGGCCTTTGCTGCTTTGCTGCTGGGTGGGACCATGGTGATCTGGCACAACTCCTCCCCTAGCTCCAAGCAGCACTCGCACCAGAGCAACACAACAGGACCCTCTGCAAACCAGAAAGGTGCCCTGGATTGGGTCATCATGCAAGCAAACGAATGGGGAGAAACTATGCGAAAATACAAGTTTGCCAAAACTCTGGGCTATGCTGTAATGGCGTTTGGTTGTACGCTGGGGCAGGCACGCAGCTTTGGCCAGGCACAAGCCTGCTCAGCCAGGCACCCTCTCTGATGGTCCATCGCTGCTGACATGGGAGTCGTGAAAAAGCTTCAAACCACTACACATCTCAGCATGCCAGTGAATAAAACTTGTGTATGCATAAATACTCCACATTGACTTTTCCTATAAAAAGTAACTGTTTCTTGACTGAAGCTGCTCTTTCTGGCAGGAGGGGAGCTGCGGCAGCACGTTTCTCCAGGGTGCACCACGAAGCCATGAGGGCTGCCAGGAGCACCACAGGCAGAGCTTACATTGCCCCTCAGCAACAGAGCACCACGCCTTACCCACAAATAATCCCTCTAAAACACACACAATATCTTGACGCTGCTGTTGCAGCCTGCACTTCCAAGCCTGAAGCTTTCCTGAGAGAAACCACAGCACGCCCATGCTCCAGCCCACACTATGTTTAACATGAGTAGCCTGGTTTTACGCATCCATACAAGCAGTGGGAGCTATTGTTTCTTTCCTAAGAGCACATCTTAAGCTGGTACATGTTAAAGTTAACCAGCAGCAGAGCCCACTGCTCTGGCTCTGTGAGGGGGATCGCATCTGCCTGCAGCTGCCCCAGCCCAAAAGCAAGATGCTGGGGGGCTCCCACTGTGATGCGGAGAAGTGGCAGCTGAGATCTGGCCTCTGCCGTGCCAGGCACCATGCACGGGGCTAAAAAAAGCCTGTCGCTGTGCCAAAAAGCAGATAATTTAACTAGAAAGGCAGCTGACAGGACTTCCCTGCGTTGCCAAGCAGACAGCTGGAGAAACATATCTTGCAGCAAACATCACCCTGCATCGACAAGGTGGAGGGTCCTTTCAAATCAGTCCTGGGCAGGTTCAAGGACAGGGGCTGGGGATTAAGAGGAGCTGCCTGATAAATGGCAACACTTGGCAAGCCTAAGAAAAAAAACCACCACGTATCTGCTTCCTCTCCTTCAAAAGGTTACAGAACTTTTTCCCACTGTTGCCTCCCAGCCCATAAAATATCATTAAATTTACCCTGACTGAAAATATTAGATGCCTCATGTCTTAAACTTGAAGAACATTTTTTCCACTCAGACACAGGAATTTTGCTTACCTTCATCAAGCAGCAGCGCCAACAGTTGTTCAAGTACAGTATAAATATCAGCCTTTGCCAGTAAACAAATGCAGATTTTGGCACCAGATCTCACAGGAATAATCACAGAATCACAGAAAGGTTTGGGTTGGAAGGGACCTTTAAAGATCATCCAGTTCAACCCCCCTGCCATAGGTAGGGACACCTTCCACTAGATCAGGTTGCCAGTGCCTCACCAAATAAAGAATTTCTTCCTTATGTCCAGTCTAAAACTACTCTCTTTCGGTCTAAAACTGTTGCCCCTTGTCCTGTCACTACAAGCCCTGCTAAAAAAAAAAAATCTTTCTCCATCTTTTTTATAAGCCCTCTTTTTATGTTGAAAGGACTCAATAAGGTCTCCCTGGAGCCTTTTCTTCTCCAGACTGAACAACCCCAACTCTCTCAGCCTTTCCTCCCAGGATGGGAGCCAGCCCTCTGATCATTTGTGGCCCTCCTCTGGACCCGCTCGAGCAGGTCCATGTCCTTCTTATGCTGGGGGCCCCAGAGCTGGACGCAGTACTGCAGGTGGGGTCTCACGAGAGCAGAGTAGAGGGGGAAAATCACCTCCCTCGACCTGCTGGTCACACTTCTCTTGATGCAGCCCAGGATATGGTTGGCTTTCTGGGCTGCGAGCGCACATTGCTGGCTCATGTCCAATATTTTGCCCATCAGTATTCCCAAGTCCTTCTCAATTCCTTCATCCTCCAGTCTGTACTGATACTGGGGGCGGCCTGACCCATGTGCAGGACCTGGCACATGGTGTTGCTGAACTTCATGAGGTTTGCACAGGCCCACTCCTCCAGCCTGTCAAAGTCCCTCTGGATGACATCCCTTCCCTCAAATATATCAACTGCACCACTGAACTTGGCGTCATCTGCAAACTGGCCGAGGGAGCACTCAATCCCACTGTCAGTGGCATTAATAAGTTAAAATACACAACAACACCTCGCAAGGAGAAGCCCAGCTGGGGAATACCAGCATGGACCAAGCAATCCCGCATGTGGGACTGAAGAATGTATTCACAGCTAAACTGGACCACAATTTCTAGAAACTCCATTTCCACGCTTTATTTATTTGTATTTTACAAACTAAAACCTTACGTGCCAAACTGAAGGCTCACTGACAACTCATACTAAACAAATTAGCTACTCAGATCATTAAAGCACTTGAGAGCTGCTTTACTTCCTTCTGTTTATGCTCTACTAATCTCTACACTTCTCTTAGTCTGATAAAGCAATTAAAAAAAAAAATCCATTCCACTTTCAGTTTCTGACCAGAGAAAGCATCACAAGTTCACAAGCTACCAGGATTTTTTTAAATGAGAAATATTATCCTCCGTAAACTTCCAGTAAATAATCCCAGTGAGTTTAGGTATGAAACAGATCTGCAAAAATAAATAGACAAGAATGTAAACTCAGTGTCTCTGCTTTGAAACACTCCTAGCCTCACCTAAGGAGCAACTTGGCTGGAAAGTTATTTATCAAAACAGAGAGGCCAAGTGATGCATGAGTGCTGAAGACACGGCAAGGAGAGTAGGGAGGGTAATGCCTAAGTCAGTTATGCAAATAGGAAGCACAGGGTGAAAGGACAGGAGGGCTCTGCAGGATGCACAGCAGCCAGCCTCGGAAAGCTCATAAAGAGCTTTGGCAGGAACCAGCCGTCCCGCCGGTGACGGCGAAGCCGGGCTCCGGCACCACCGGCTGTGGGACCCCATACCCAGCACCCTGAGCAGCAGGGCAAAGCTCTCAGCAGTTTGCTGCCAAGCTTTGTGCTTGCCAGGCACGTGCGTGGAGCCTGTGGGATGCTGGGGAAAACAACAAAAGGGCTTTGATGCTTTCTCTGCCGTCCATTCCAGTTTTTAATGCTGTTTTTGGTGGATTTTTTTCTGGGTTTGCTGCTGAAGTGCCCATGGACAATGAGACTATTGAGCATTTACTACAGCATGAGATTAGTTTGGGTTTCAGTTTCTGCTGAGCCAGCTCATTTCCTTCCACATTCTTACAGGAACAGATGCTAAAACACAAACAGGCAGTCATCATCATAAAAGCAGAAAAAGGAAGATTCTTCATATAACAGCAGTTAAAATTATTCTTTTTCACAGCTTTAGCCAGAAGCATTCCACAGCCTGCTCCTCCATCTAATTACTTTATATTAAAGAAGCAAGGAGGTATTATTTTGTCTTTAGTAACAAAAAACCCCACATACACACCTCAAAATATCAAAACCCCAACCAACCAACAGCAAAACTGGCCAAACTGGCCAGATGAAAAGAAGTCTTCAGAGAAGCAAAACAGATAAATTACTTTTGTTCCTTCCCATCACACATGACTGAAGTGCTGCCTTCAGACACCACATTTGGCTGCTGCAGCAACTAGTCATGAAATTCAAGACGAGTTGAAACCACCGGATACACCAAAGAGCATCCCTGCATTATAACCAGTTCTTCCCCACAGAGGAAAACCAAGCGGATGAATAACCTGGAGTTAAAAAGCAGCTAGCCATCCCTGGGCTGCGGTATCGACAAGGACGAGGTGATAGCAGCCCTTGTTAAAACACCTGGCCCTCATGCCACCACTCAAGTCAATTTAGGAGCATCTCTTCCCTGGGTGCTTTGGCACCAGCAGCCACAGCCCAGAGCATCCCCACGGGGCCACACAGCAGAGACAGAGCCACCAGGGCTGGGACTTGCTTCAGGTAAAAAAAGGGTGGAGAGAAAGAAATGCAGCCTGTAACTCTCATCAGAGTCCTGCTCCATCACATTTCTCTTTCCACCCACTATTACTCCCTTCACAATTACTTGTGCAAAACTGCCTACGGTTTTACAGAAACTAAGCTGTATCCGTCAAGCTTATCCCCGCTCAGAAAAGCCCCAAGTATGGCAAGATGCTCTCCATGGAGCTCTACTATTCAGATGCTTTGCCAGCTAGCTGGGCAATCTGCAACTCCTCCAGGCACTTTTTAAAGTACCTTTTACATACAGATATAATATCCATCATCCACTAATGCTTTTAAAATGCCAGATGCTTCTCATCTGGCCACCCCAGATGGCCAACCCACCAGTCAGCAAGCTTGTACCTCCCCGGTGCTGCTTTACCAGCCCACTGATGAACCTGCAAGTGCCATCTCCTCTGGGCTGGGGGAAAAATATGTTAATACAGGTCAGAAAACTGAGACTATGAAGAATCAAAGCCACTGATTCCCCCATCAGGCTGCTTCATTGCTCAGTGCAAATTTTTCCAGGTGATTGCTAAACCTCTAAGAACTAACAAGCTGTGAAGTATAAATACGCAATGTAAATATACAGACAATATATTATGTCAGTAGAACATTAATGACAAAGAAATCACTGATAAAACTCAGGATGACTTTCAAAGAAATCTTTCCAAATCATCAGCTTCTGGATTTGACACAAGTAACGTATGTTCATGGAGGTACATGGAGTAAAATGGATTTAGCTCACATGAAGAAAAAAAGTAAAGGTTCCTGCTGGCAGCGCAGGCCAGAACCAGGTTCTGCATGCAATATCTTACTGACCAAGCTAGGGGAGTTTCAATCCTGTCTGTAAAGGGCAGAGAAAACGACACAACTTCCTATTGCTTTTGTCAGCTTATTCATAAACACTTCAGTATTATGAACATTTGAATTGCCTGTGCATCCCCTGCACAATATCATTAGGTCTTCTAACAAAAAAAAAAAAAAAAGGCAACACATTAGGAAATGTCGTAAGTATCCTTAATGAAAAAATAAGCTCCCAGGGCAGCTCTCGATGAACACAGTTGCCCTGCGGTTTCAGCCGGGCACTGCCTTTCTCACTTCCCGTCTGCAGCTCTCCAAGTACTGGCTCAGCAAACCGCCCCAGTGCCGTGCTGCTCCTCCCTACCTGGACAGCAAAGCCCCACGCCAGCCGGCACAGCTGCCGCTGCACAGTGTCCCACTGGCTCTTGAGCCAAGTTCTGGTGCCGGTTACACCACTGTAACGCCACACTGCTGCATTGGCATGTGTGAGAGACGAGAAACCAGGCCAGTGAGCAACTAAGAAAAACAGCCTGGGAAAGCCAGAGCTTGTCTCCCTCATCTGAGCGGGACGTGACAGCATGAAAGGCTGCCATTATGTTACACATTTTCGATGGCCTCACCGTTGCTCTGCATGCTCACCCATTTCACCCAGAGCAGCAGCTGCACCTCTAAACCACTCTGGACCTGTAAACCACTCTCTGAGATCTAGGGTTTAAAGCCAACCTTCCTCAATTGCCAAAACATATGCTCAGGACCCAGGGAGGACCTACACGTTTGCAGCACACCATATATTTACAGGCACAGAGGGACTTCATGCAGCCACCCCATGCAGACAGACACCCCCAGGGTGCCTACGCACCGACTGACGGCAGCATGATCACCCCGCACCCAGAGAAGGGCCAGCTGCACACCACCAGCCCCACTCCTCGCCGGCTGCCCGAGGGGGTGCTGGCCGCCCCCCGCTCACCCCCTCACCTTGCCCCTCCAGCCACGCCGGGCTCAGGCAGGGGGTTCCCCCATCCCTCCGGCTGCTCTGCTGCAGCCCTGCACCATCCAGGAAGCAGAGGCGAACGGTGAGTTTATTTTTAGATGAGGTTTTTTTTTTTTCTTAAATACAAAGCAAAAACACAAAGCACGCGTACACCCTCACTCCGCCCAGCGATGGGGTTTACGTTTTACATCCTTCCAATACTGGGAAATTCCTGGGCAATGGTGGAGAATAGACATCATCCTATCACCCCATACATTTCCATTATACCCCTCAGCACCCCCATTCCTACATGGGCAAAATAAGAATCTCTCAAACACTGAATTAAGTCTCTTCACAAAGCAGACAAAGCCTGAAGAGAGAACTTTGAGAGGGAACTTGCCCTTAGCACTGCTACAGTGTAAAAGCAGGCAGGTGGCTCTGCTCTCAGCTTGTCTCCCCTTTTCCCTCTTCCCCAAAAACCATCCAGGCTCAGGACATCCAGGAGCACTGGCAGAACATGCAGCTCGTACCTTCAAAGCTTCATTGCAGACACTTCAGAGAAAGAAGTGCTAGTGTGGGATTATTTGTCCCTTCCTACCTGTTCAAACACAGTTCTGAATTCCTACTAGCCAGGAGTTGGCTGTTGATTCTCTCCTGCAGCTCCTCAGCCATCATTACTCACAGTATCTTCAAATGTTTTGGTGAATCGGATACAGGATCTCAAGAGACACCCCAAACTTTAGTTTCAGAGGCACAGGCAGGTAGAAAGGGTTGAAGGGTTTCCAAGCAGTTGATAGTTTTGCAGTCTACAGCTCCTCAGGCTGAATTTTTGGAGCTAGGAGGAGACCACCCCACTGGTCACCCATCCACTCTGGGAATTTCTGGTACAGCACTTAGTTTCCCTCAAAGGTGAAATAGAGATAAAAAGTTGAAAGATCCCTTGGTTTTCCAAAATGTGTCTATTGGAAATTCACAAATCTTTCTTTAAAAAAAGGGGGCACTAGGTCAGCATGCACATATCTACCCCTACAGCAGCAAGACTTCTGCATCAAAGAGAAAAAAACCTTCAAGGAGAAAATACATTTACACACGACCCAATTTGTGCCCACAGCCTGACGTGGCTACATATTCAGGGTCCAACGGTAAAATTACCTGTTTCAACCTCTGTTCAAAGAGAAACCCCATGTCAGAGGAGGGCCACTTAAACGTGAACATTATTAATATAGAAATGACTGTTTCAGACCTCTGAAAACCCTAATTAATCACAGCATTGGTTTTATGAGTGTTTGTTTGCAAATGCCACGCCAGCTCCACACCACCCAGATGTCACCGGCAATGCTTCATCCCATGCAGAAAAATGCCCTCGCTACTTGCTGGATACCATACTGCTTAGACAACAAGTGTAAGCCATCATTTTGATGAAAGTAAACTTGAAAGATAAAACGAAGCCACTTGAAATCATAAGAAGGCGTCTGCCTCAGTTTTAGTATCTCACTGCTGATTTTTATCTCCAAGACAAGAAAAATTTGGTAGGTATGCCACTGTAGAGCAGCTCAGGGATGAACTGGACAGCTTCAAGCACTACAAGACTTGAAGACACAAGCTTTGCTCCACAACCTCAACAATAATAAGATGTGCATGAATATAAAAAGGTGGAAGCTAAGACAGCTGGGTCACTCCAACCACTCAGTGGTCCTCTACGTTAGAATAAAAAGCAGATTCAACACAGCCTTGCAGATAATTAATTCAAAAATCTCTTAGAAAGGCTGGCAAATATTTTTTGTGTGTTTTAAGAAGCAGAGTTGACGTGGAACATCTTTTTCCAGTCCAACCTAACTAACACATGGTAAGACACAGGCTGGCTTTAGAACATTATGTTAGCTAACAACCACCCTCTGTTTCACTCTTACTCAGCCCTCTTGGCCCGTCTCAACTAGCCAGACCGGGTTTTCAAAACAGGTCAGTGTATCGAGGAGCCCAGAAGGGACCACGGCAGGATGCACACTGACGCACTGTTCAGGCACGCTTGGAGCACACGATCCACCTCGACCAAGCAGCTGAACTCATCCTGTCAAAACAGTGTTAAAAATATGCCTTTATCCTGTCCTGGATGGTGGCTCAGCCTCTTCTGGGGATGCGAGCAGCGCTGCTCTGCTGCCCTAAACCATCTCACCCAGTGTGATTCTGAACACATCATCACAACGGGCAAAGCTTTCCACAGCCTCTGCTTGCCTTACTGCCAAAACCTTTTCCTACATTGTTAACAAAAAATTAAATCTTTTGTTGTAATTAAGAAAGAGGAAGAGGATATTGGTGAGAAGAGCCCTAGGCTTTTACTACATGGAAGACATTTCACAAAAAGATCACTGCAAGGCTGCAGGTGTCATTAGTCACCTTGTCCATGCTTTATCCAATCATGTATAGTGCCCACTGAACACCCTCTGGCAACACACTGAAGTGCCTGGTGCCAAGTTTAAGTATCCCCTTGCTTTAAAACTAAAAGTTATTTTATGCAGAGCAAGGGGGAGGGGCATTTGCTGGATGAAGCAGAAGCCTTATGCTGTGCCCCCATACTCTGAAGGAGACTTGAATTTAAACCTACTTAACTAATGAACTGCACTCTGCAAGGAGCATCATGCTTACTTGCAGGAAGCATTGCAAAAGCACCACAGTCAGCTACAATTCCCTATTCCTTTCGTCTACAGAAGCAGCATCTTCCCCCTTCACACTGCCTGAGGCTTTGCCACACCGCTCTGCCAATGGGGTGGATTTGTGACTGCAGTGACACCAGTGTCCGGCTCCCTTCCTGCAGGAGACCACCCATAGCAAGGCAGCTCCTTCCCAGCTCAACACCAGGGCCCGCACAGAGACCCACTGACACCCAGACCTCAGATTTCCAGCAGCAGAGAGCAGCACCAGTGGGCTGAAACAGGCTGCCAGACTGCCCAGGGGATGCTGGCATAGAACCCTTCGTGACAAACACGGGCGAGTTCCCAAGGGAAAGGCATTTAAGTGTCAAGACCTCTCCTTTCCAACCTCCAAAGAAGCCTACAGACTTCTCCAGCAGCCTAATGGACTGTGTCTATTGCTGCGTCCTTCCCTTTATAGGTCAACATATACCAGAGAGCTAGCAATTCTCAGCTAATCAGATTTCCATGCAGACTGACAAATGGCTCCCAATAAGAATATAAAAAACCCATAAAATAAACAATCCTTATAATCAACTTGCTCAATGTAACGCAGCAAGTGTGCAGAAAGCTCATACAATTTATTAACACATTTGATTGCACTTCACAGCAGCATCCCAGGGTCTGGCGTTGGTGGGGGGACCTCGGCCCAAGCCGGCTGCAGGGAGAAACATGTTCTTGCTGGTCTTTGCTGTTTGTGCTCCACTAATGCTGTGTTATTTTAAAACTAAGTTCATGGCAATTCCTTGCATACCATTAGTGTGCTCGCCAAATGTCAAAGCCTAAAACCAGACTGAACACATGCTCACAAAGGAGGTCCTTGCTCCACTGCTAGATTACCCCAGGCTAGAAACTTCTTATAGGCGAGTCCATCCTATCTCCCCAGCCAGACCCTAAAACCACGAACTGACGTTGCCAAAAGGGTGTGTAAATCATCCTTCCCATGAAGACCAAGCACATCTCCTTGTTACCCTGCCCCTGTAGTTCTGCCACATTTGGTCCCTCCAAACTCCAGATCCTACACACTTTACCCCAAAACATTTCAGAAAGCTCATTCATCACTGAGAAAAGCTTGAGAAGTTTAATGACATCACTGACATAGATATGGTGTCCCTCCTCCTTCCCACCACAGCACTTGTGGTGATGGCGGGGCACTGCACACCCAGAGAGCCGAACCGCTGAACCCAGAGAGCCAGGAGATGAAGAGATGCTGTACAGAGAGGCAGGCAGAAAATCATAACCTCCTCCTCCACGATGGCCCTCAGATGGCCTTAGAAGATGACCAGGATTTCCAGCTAGAAGACTGGTGCTCTCGAAGGTCTGGCACCTGAGCTGCTGAGCAGTTAAAGGGGACAGTGAATCTGCCAAGGTCCCTGATTAGGCGTGAAAGAAAAGCCCAGTGCACACAATACTCTTACTGCAGCTATAAATAGCCCCCTCTGAACCAAAGTTGTACACATTATATTGACACTCCTGACTTAATAGGATTTGCTAGGTAGCCCGAACCAGCTCTGGCTGCTGCAGGGCAGCCTTGCTGAACAATTATCACAACACGTGCATACCGCATGGTGCTGTGACTGGGGGGAACACAGGGATAATCCCATGGTTTTGGTGTCCTGGTCACACTAAGGCAGGAGGAGACTGGGAGAAACTCCTGAAGGGTTACAATGAGTTTGCACATACAGTACAACAGGGAGAAAACTTCCAGGATGACCGTTTTGATGTAACAAGTTTATCTCACAGCTACATTTCAGAAGTTTCTACTACAAATGTTGTTTCTTTCTCCTTTATATTCATCCTTTTTTATAGTGGTAGAGTAAGACAAAAAACAATGCTCTAACAAAATGTATATTACAGTACCATTTATATAATGTCAAATAATGTAAAATACTAGATTGTTTTCCTACTCAAGTTTATCATGTCATCTCACCTCCTGTAAGTAAACTAAACCAGTTTTCCCACTGAGTCGTCAGTACTGTATTCAAACAAATGCGTAAGATAAGAATTTAAACATATCTTATATTACTTTATTCCTCCTAAAGGAATCCCACCCTGTTTGGGTTACTGTCTTTTAACCTGAGATGCTGCCCTGAGTACTGTTAACCAAATAATTTTTTACTGTGTTATTTCCACCACACCACCTTTGTCTTTGTGGTGTTTCACAGCCTGACGGTGGTGCTAGGCATCAGGTCCAGATTGTGCCTTGACCCTTCAAGCATGTACGAGATGTACCCCCTGCCCTTGGTCCAGAGGCTGGGCTGCACTGCCAAGCCCTTGCCTGCCCTTCCCGGGCACAACTGCAGTATCGCTTCACCCAGCCCTGCCCCATGCTTCATCATTTGCCTTCCAGAAGCGAGCCCCCATTGCTTCCATCACCTGATAAAAATACTCCAAAACCTGTCACTCATCTGCTATGGGGAAAACCAATACTTACACTTCCATCCGCAAAATGTCAAAGTACCAAGGACTACTTATATCAGAAGTAAGCAGCCAGAGTCTCCTGACTGCGTAGCCAACTACCCCACTTTGCCCTACCATTGCAAGGGTTGAGCATCACCTGGCTGGAAGTGTCACCCTGGCAGCTTGGGGCCTGAGCCACAGACCAGGAGACAGCAAGATTTTATGCTGTACATATGCAGAACAAAAAGATGTCTTCTGGCACCTTATGATGTCATTTCTATCATCACTGCCTCACGGGCAACAATCCTGAGCAAGGAATGAAGTAGGACAGTTTCATATTGCATATTCCCTACCAACTCCAGCTTCCTTCAACTGCTGCATGACCACAATCCACACAGGAACCATGCAGGAGAACTGTAAATGCTCATCCATATGCTAAGTATTGCAGGTCACTAACCCGAATAGCTCAGGACAAGCACGTCTGTTGCTCCAGGCACGCTGTGGCTCCAGGGCTTAGGGATGCAGTAGCTCTGTGCAGCACTTCTGTGTTTTTCTGGGATGAGGTTTGGCTATTGGGAGCACTGGGAATTCGTAACACAAGAAGAATAAATAATAAAGTTGACCTCAAGCTGGTTCAATACACTCATTCTTAAACTAATGTAGCTAAAACATGATGCATCATTTTTTCCTACCACTGCCTTAACTGTTATGGAAAATGCAGTAATGAAGAAAGGGGCTGGCTTGTGAGCTAACCTTACCTGTCTGTACCCCGTCTGCTTCTTCAGTATGTACTGCACGCCACAGCAATGATATACATAGTGTTTGCATGGCTGTCTAAGAACCCTAGGCAGAAGTGATTGTAAAGAGACATGTAGTTTAAAATTTCATTAAAGAAATGGCTATAATACAATCACAAGTCACTCAATGCACTGGAGGCTGAATGTTGCTAAGGAAAATGATGAGCCTCCCCCTGCAAATATCCTTATCTACCTGCAGCAGAGAAAAAGCCAGTAGTTTAACAACATCTTTATTCAGCACATGTACTAGACCAGAATAAGGTGATCATTAAACAGTTTAAAACAAAGAAGCTAGCAAGATTTAATAAGCCTCAACAAACCAAGTGAAACAGGGTTAAGAGGCTCTACCTGCTATGCCTTGTACTTAGTCCCCTCTTAGGAAACCTTCTGTAGGAGATGGAAGGACAATCTACTCTCTAAGAGCTTCCACACAGGATGGATGATGGACCGGTGGCTCCTTCTGCAAAACCCATTTATTTTTCTTTACTCTGCACAAGTGGATAATTCAGCTCAAGGGGAAGGAAAAAAAAAAAGCAGGAGGTAAGGAAAAGCAAGAGGTAAGGAAAATGCTTGAATGTTAGAATAGGCAAACTACTCAGCTAGAAAATCTAGATTAAATTAAGCATTCCTGCAAATCTGTAATAGAGAAATGAATGGCTTCCATCTGGAAGTGCATAAATTAACTTGGATCCTGGTTAAGAAGACGGCACCAGAGCCTGTTTCCAGAAATGTAAATATCCAGTGTGCATTTGCAATCCAATCACAGGCTAAAAATATAAGACAACTCAGAGTGGAAATCTGATTTTGTGTCTACCTTCTTAATGGGAAATAAAACAATCGCTCTCTGTAGACATAGCAATCTGCACTTACTGTTCCTGCTTGGAGAGATCCTGTAAGATTTCTTTGCACCGTGAAAGTATTTTAGCTGCTTCTGATTGCAAGGCCACAGATTATGTGCTGGGGGCCTGACTTCTCTCCATCATACCCCGCTTTTCCATCCCATGCCCCAGGCTGCTCCACTGTACCATCCTCAGCTCTCTGTTTACGCACACCACTTTATTTCGTCCTTATTATTAAGAGTATTCTAGTTCCTTGTTCCCCCAAGAGGTTTATCCTTGACCTTCCAGTAAGAGAAGAAGTGCTCTTGCTCTCAGTGTGCAGATGGAGAACTCAACCACAGGCATGAACAAGGCTCAGGACTAAATTTAGCCCCAAAGAGGATAGTCTCTCTGCCAGTGGGAGAAGTAGACTAGGAAGGCAATTTGGAGCAGGAGCCTGTTTTAGATGCTCCCTGGTGGTGCCTACCTCCCTCTAGGCTAGAGTGAGAGCCTAGGGAGACCAGGCTTAGCCTCTGAGCATCATCCCAAGGGACTTTCTTTTGATGCTACAAAAGGAAGGAAAATCCATTACAAGTTAATGTCATCCATATGGTTCAAGAACTGACACTGCAAGGGAAGTTTTAGGGTGTTCCACCACCAGAAGGCATCTGTGGAAAAAGGATGTTTCTCCATGGATGAGAGATGGCCTTCTGTGATCACAGCAGGCACAGCTGAGAGTTTTAAACTGAAGAAAAAAAAAAACCTCTAGAGAGAGGAAAATCAGCTAATTCCCACATCTGGTTTTAATAAACAGGCAGGGGGATTGGTAAATGTGGACAAAAAAGCACGTAATATCATCCAAACTTAGGAGAACAAAGAACATATTAACATCAACAGCAGTAGATAGGATGGTAGATAATAAGCCAGAAATTCACAGATGATGAGTAAGAAAAAAGATCAAGCATTAACATACTGATACTGGGATACAGGGCAATGCAATGGAAAAGTCAGGAAGCAGAACGAGAAGAAACTCAGGAGGACGGCAGTCATGGTTGGCCTATGGCTGCTACAGGGTCCGTGCCACTTGGGAGAAGGAGGGACAACTGCACGGTTGTCCTACACCCTACAGTTTGTATGGGAGTGCAGTGTAGATTGCAAGGTTCACAGTGAGATAAAAGCGCTAAAAAGGGTTTATCTTACTGTGGGACTGTAACTTCCCAAAATATTCAACTGAAGAACCTACTATTAATGTTAAGAGCTGACCACAGATATTCCTGGAAGCAGCAGACAGCAGTTGTAATCCTCCAGCTGCTGAACTAGAAAAGGGCCATACTAATTTAGACAGTGTAAGTAGCTGTAAGTGATCACAGAAAATAACTCTAGAGGCGACTGTAATCATGGAGAGGTGGTTTAGGTAGAAGAATACTCTGAAGTGAAACACAGAAATTCATATTTTCAATTTCCAATAAGCTTTGAGGAATCAAAGGAACTCAGTATGGAAGTCAACCGGACCGAAGTGCTCAAGGACACGTGTAAGCTTAGAATATCTTTATGGCAAAGACAAAAAGACACACAGACAAAAAAAGTCAGTACTTATAACCCCAAGCAAAGTAGGGGAGATGTCTAGGGAATGATTCCCAATCTAACTGGAGAAACAGTCACCAAAAAAGGGATTTTAGGACTAGGCAGAGTGCCTGTGAGGAATGGAAAGGAAAGGCTGCTCAGCAGAGACAGTTGTGTCACAGAGGTCAGGAAGCAAAGGGGTAGAGAAATTGCCAAAGTCAAGCTGAATTAGATCATGCAAATAAAAATAAAGAGCAAAGGTCAAAATGTTCTTCAGTGATACAAATTAAAAAAAAAAGCAAGCTACGGAAAGTGGCAGACTAGCAGCACTTGGCTGATGCATCTTAAAACAAAAGCACAAGAAGGGAGAGGAGCTTTTGTTGTCACTGCATCAGGGCAATGAGCAGCAGATGGAAAAAAATAAACCCATAGTGCTGACAAAAAACCCCCGAACTATTAAACAGCCCACGAGTAAGTTAAAAATGAAAGTGGGGCAGTTTCTAATCAGGGGACAGCCTCTCAGCAGGGCAAGCACCCGAGAGGGGACCCATTTGTTCAGGTTGGAAGTCTACTTCCCGCTCTCTGCAACAGCATGATATTGGACTTGGCGATCAACACAGCTTCATGAAACTGGCTATTTTGAAACACACTGACCACCACCAGCTCACAGAGAAACCTAAACAACAGGATGATGAGAGAGTCTCATGATGCATTAAGAAAACTATTTAAAAAATAAGATTAAAGGGGATTAATTGCCACCTGTAGCCTCAGCACCCATAGACAAGACTCTATGGTGCTCTCCTTCAGCATGTTCATATCCATTTCCTGACGTCAGCACACCATCACTCCTCCCTGAACTCCTTCAGCAGGAGTTGCAGCACAGGCTCCCACACGGGAGGTTTGGAGGATAGGACGTTGCTAATTTTTAAACGCTGGTCATCAGATCCATTTTAGAACAGGCACCAAAACTACACCAAACAATCATATCTGTTGCTGGGTGGGAGAAGTCTGTCTCACATTTATTAAAATTTGGTAGTAAATAAGTTATGACTAAAACCAAGCTTTGCTTTGAGTAACCTTAATGTAGCACAGATGCCTGCCTGGAATTCACTCCCTAACTTCAGCATCCTAAGCAAAAGAAAACTACATAATTTATAAGCACTATTATGACTGTTTCTTCCATCACATGGAATTAAGAAAATGTGATTAATTTACCTAAGAAAGCTGGGATTAAAAAAGTGTGCAGTATGAGCCAGTTTTTAAGCCTTCTCGTTTCCCTACAAAAGTGTCACTACCGGAGCACAGGGTGGCCTTTAGGGGATGAGAAAAGCTTCAAGTTCAGAGAAAATATTCCCAACAAGGAGATGTAGCTCTTTCCTAGACTAACACCAATTTCTTTTTAATGAACGCTACCACTTCAGGGAGCATGGGTACGATCTGGTTTGTAGCTCCATCAAGCCAGTATTCCACACAGGCAGTAAGTGGCTTTGTGCCTGCAGTTAAGAGTTGAACACAAAACCTCTGCAACAACAGAACTGCCGTCACATAAGCCAGGGAAGCAAACCTATTATTGTCCAGAGTTATTATATTATATTATTAACCAGAACAACTTAAGGAAAGGGTAAGAAGCTACACGGGTAACTCCATGACTTACACCCAGCTCCACTGCTGCTCACCAGCTCTGAGCCGTCTCAACTGGGCATACAACCAAACGTATCATTGCTATTCAAAGTAACGAGAAACAGCTTAACCTCTAACCTGAGAGGATACTCTGAGGTCATCTCCTCAAACAGAAAGACAATTAAAACCAGCATTAGCACATAGGCAAACCCACAGCATCAAGAGATACCAGAGGATTTTCTTAGTCAGTTGTCTCAATGCAACATGGTACGTAGCTTTATGACTTGTAGCTGTAAAAATGTTAAAAATGTACAAGTTTACAGAACGTATGAGGAACCAAACTGGAGTCTTTTCTGCAGTCTTGCCTTTTCTCTCACAAATCATCGCATTTTAAAGTGTTTAGTCATCTTCCTAAATTCAGCTGCAAATCAGACTGCTCCTTAACTACACACTAGCAAGTTCTCCCTCTACAACACATAGCCCAAAAGAGAGACCTTCTGAGAAGAAAAACAGGACATAAGCAGGTATTCCTGGTACAAGGACTACTCCAGATAGTAAAATGATCAATGAATATTTTCACATGCTCTGCACACAATGCCACCAACTCACAAAGAAGAGCACTTGTGACCCCCCATTAACAAAAGCTCTCAAGCATCGTTATTCACCCAGATTAAGCGTGCATCTAAGTGCATGAATAAATCCAGCCAACCCCATGATAATTTAAGCATATGCCTCAAATGAAATACAAGATTGAATGTTCTTCTGGCTCAGGGCAGACTTTAAAACCCTTTCATTATATGCTTTTCAGTGCGAGACAGAAGCACAACACTGAAGCAAAGGCATAGACTGGAAGAGAACCAGGCTACAAATCACAATTTATGTCATTGTCAGTGTCTTATCTTTAAACCAGTCTTGCAGGAAAAAACAGCAGGGAAGAGTCTCCAAAACTGTTTCAAAGACAATACTGCGCTTGCTGTCTGTTAGTAGATTAATCATTTAGCGTCCACTTAGCAATAACTGTAATTGTTTTGGAAGACATTTACATGGCAAAATTCTAAGAGCATACAGTAAGAGTGAGCCAAGTCAAATTCAACCCTTCTTCATTTCACATTTGCTTCAGACATGTTATGTCCTCTACAGAAAGAACCAACTTCAAGGAAAACACCCCATCATGTAGATTAAAGTTTATTGATCACCCAGGCAACAATTCCAGCCCAGCAATTTGAGATCTCTCCAAGGGGAAAGAAAGAGATGGTATTTACAGAAACTGCTTCTAATGAGAAAACCTGAAGTCAAGGAAGGCGAACTTGGGAGCAAAGAGTATCAATTTTTATAGATTATAAACAACTCTTTGCTCTTTTGCTTTTATAATTGCATTTCCCTTTGTAACTACAATCCTTATGCTCTACCTTCCTCCAGAAACACCCGTTGCTAGGCTTGGGTGGCCAAAGCTGGGTTATATTGCAGTAACTGTAGGCAAAGCACATCAAGCCTTGCTTAAGCTCACTTTGATAGGGACAGTCTTAAGTTTATAAGTCTAAGAAAATTCCTGCAACAACTCATGTCACCAAGGGACTATCCCTTTCCCCCAGTGATTTGAACAGCACAGTTTTGCACTGAGCTCCATGATGGAGTATTTTATTTCTAAAACAAATTGCAGTGTCCCAAGCAGCTAAGTTCAGTTCAGAGAAGGTGCTGAGCCCAGAGAAATCACTTTTCTTAAAAAAAGAAGAAAAAAAAAAAGCTAGTGCTCCCAAATCCTCCTGACAAGCCAATCTTGCTGAAGGTAATCATGGAGAAGTCTCCCTTGCTGGCTGAGGACCTGAACAAGCAGGACTTGGGGAACCAACATGAGTGGCTACTCCTCTGTGGAGCTTCACATGGTTTTCTGCAGACAGAAGAAATTAACCCCTGCAAATCTTATCCTCGTTACTCTCTCTGTGTTACAGCTGCAGGATGCCAAGGGTGCTGAAAAGCTCCAACACTTGGGTTAAGCAAGGAAACTCAACCACACGGTTGTTGCAGCCTTCTAACGGCCCTCAGCTCTACATGTACCTTCGTCATTCGCCTTCGTCAGATATGGAGTACCTGCAGTTTCTCCATCATGCAAGAAAGGAGCTAAAAAAGGCAAACGAGAGCAGAAGGAAAACTATGGTTTAAAGAATCCTCTGAACTGAGCTACAGCTGAGCTTGCACACAAACAGATTCGGGTTTCACGGACAAGCAGCAACGACAGGAGAGGAGTTAAGTAAACAGCCATTTGCCAAATATAACTTTCTAAAACAAGTTTGTCAGAAAATGGCAGCTTCGGTGGAGTGAATTAATAGGATGGAACAGACATTCTCAGAGCATCACGTTTTTATTTAGAGAAGACAAATAAGAAAAAAATAAATACATCTTGCAGATGGCCTGTCTCCGAGTGGCCCTGGTAAAAGCCTCTGCACCCTGACTCCAGGCCAGCCACATTCCAGCTCCAACTGCATACTGCAGAAGCATTAGCAGTAATTAAGAAAAGTCAACCGTAGTGATAAGCCAGACATCTAAAAGAAATACACGCTGCACTGATATTTTTTTTTCTTTCACTGTGGTGGACTAACACGGTATGCTCCTTATAAAGACAATTTCCAAGCACTTCACAGTTGTTCCTCCATCCTTGACTCACTAAATCCCAGATGGGACCCTTGGCATCACTCATCCCTGCAGGTTTCCAGGACAGAGTCAAGGATTTTGTGTGTGGCCACCATGCAGATACTGCTCTTCCACATCCTCACACAAGTGTCTGAAGTGCAACCCCCAGGAATTTGCTGCGTTCTCAGAAAAAGCCTTGAGAACCACTGATCTAGTCTGATACCTCTTGATTCAAAGCATTTCTCCAAGAATTTCTGCATCCAGACACCACACATTTGGCCTACACTACATTTTCAAAAGATATGCAACCCTGACCTAAAAGCCTCCAGAGGATGGAAACTGCACCACAGTCTGAAATAATTTGCTCCAAACAGCAATATTCTTCCACTGTTACGCAAGCACACGGTGCACAGCTTTTTGGGGAGAGGTAGAATAGGGGAATTTGATGATTCTGTGTCACCTCCCTCTTCATACCATATATAGCTCAGCGCTCACTTGTGCGGCTCACTGAAAGATTAGTTGGCTGGTTCAGGCAGGCAAGGGTAGACCCTTAAGACGGTTAAGTGATTTGGGGCAGGATGATCACCTGTCCCTGCCCTGCCCACAATTAACTGTTCCATGGCCCTCATCTGTGCTAGGGCTGAGCACCGTCGGGGGAGCAAGTGAAGCGGAGGAGCTGAATTCCTTCCAGCATGACCAGGAGCATCCCTCCTCTCTCAGCTTCCAGGGGTTTAAAGGAAGTTGGCCCAAAGGAAGCCAGCCCTATCAATGCTCCAGGATCCTGCTCATTCCACCTAAAGCTAAGTGTTTCAAACAGCAGGAAAATTAGGCAACAAAGATTTGCAGTAATCTCATAAATCCTGTCATGTATCTACACTCAGATGGTTGTAAAGAGCATGACAAACTTAGAACAGCCTGCAAATTCCTAAAATTAAACGGTTCTTGGTGTTACAGAGGTCAGCCATCTGTTCAAACGTTCATGTTATAGTTAATTTAACCTTTCTTCTTCCACTCTCCTGACTCAAGCATACTCCCCAGGAAGAAGAAAACATGGCTGAAGTCACCACAGTTAGACAGCTCTCCTCTTCCACGAAGAACTGTCCACAGAAAACACATTTATGGTTACAACAGACTACGGAAGCAAAGTAAAGTGGTGGAAAGAAGCAGTATGTTATCCAGGTCTCATAGGACAGCCAAAATCTGCAGAGAGCTGGGACTGCAAATGATGTTCAGAAGGGAACTCCTCAGGTTGTAAAAGCTGCCCTCCAGGTCCCTGACACAGCAGGAGACCTCCAGACCTCCAGCCCATCCTTCCCAAACTCTGCTTAGTCTTGCAGGGCTCCTAGAAAAGTTAGAGACCATTACAGCATCCAACTTTAAACTGTCATCTCATGATATGGAGGGCTTCAAAGTAAAATATGACTGCTCTCAATGGATTTCACATACATTTGTAATGGAACTGTTTGCTTTAAAAAAAAAATAATTAAAGAAAAAATTAAAATCAGTCTGGAGTTACTCAGAAAGCAAGGCCAGCCCCAGGCTGAAACTGAGCTTATAGTGAGATAAATGGGCTGAGCTGTGTACGGTATGAAGAGAGATTACACAAAATAACCAAATTCTGCTGTTTGGCATCCTTTCACAGTGTGGGTTATTCTGTCCTCTCCTCTATTCCTTGTAATGAAAGGGGGGAGAAGAGAAAAGCGAAGAAGAAAAATGATGAGTTCTGATCAAGCTGAAGAATGAGGGGGACAGGGAGACAGACCCAAAGCAAGCTATTTTCAGGAAGAAACCAAGCCTGGGCAGGGGAAAAGTAAAAGTTAAAAAGATGTGAAAGTAGGCAGCTGAGAATGGGTTGGTCTTCTGCAACCACCAAACCCTCCTGAAATGCCTCTTCATAGGAAACTGGCCAATGCATTTCAGATCATGGCTAGCCCTTGTCCATCAGAACCTCTCTGGCACAAAGGAAAAGGCAATACCTGCATCTTTACATCTCCAGCTTTAGGCTGGGAATGATGGCTTCAAAGGAGACAAGGCAACACGCAGCTTTACTGTGGATCATTTTAAACAAGGAGGAGTTGGAACAGGTTTTGATGGAGATATTTGGATTAAATTCTGTACAAAAGACATTGTACAAAAGACAGTTTAACCCTACTGGGTTAAACACAGCCAAGTTTAGATTGAGAAAAGTGACCGCCTACTTGCTTGGAAACCCATCTAGGAACAGATGTGAATCCTTGGTATTGCAGGTGGCTTAATTCAGGGGAATAATAGTGAATGAATTATCTGGAAACATTGCCGTTCATTATTTTCTAACACCTCCAGCTTAAAACCTAGCAAACACTTAGCAGCCTGACCTTTGGGATGAATGTAAAAGCAGTGCTACAGCACCAAAACAAAATATTTTCCTGTTTTTTTAAGTCAATAGGACCTGTATTATTTGAAGAATGGTAGCCTAAGGGAATCTGTTTCGCTGCAAAACTGTTTAGGCAGCTGCCATCAGTTTAAAAGCCCGTTGTTGTTTAATGACTGCAGTTTCACATTCTCTCAATGCCATGTATCATAACTGTCATCCCTAAACCTTAGATTTATGAAAGCATCCAGCAGCATCATTGCACTCAGGGGTCTGCTGACATTCCCGTTATTAAACCACTTCTTGCGGGTTTTGACTTGCATTTAGACATAACAAGCCCTGGATTCTGCATGGATGATGTCAGAGGTGGATGCTGCTCTGGGACGCCAAGGCAGAGCCATCGCCACCGTGACCAGGGCATCTTGCAGAGCATGGAAGGCTGAAGGGAGAAGGATGCTTAAGATACAATGAGAAATAAAATCAAACTTTTACATTTGTTTAGCTAGAAATAGAACAAATCCCTTGTCATCATGGGAAGGGTTTGGGAGGGATTGAGAGCATGGTAAGGCCCATTCTCCTACTAAGTCACACTTTATCCAGGGCACAGAGAAAGCATGTGGCTGGAGGGGAACACAACCACAGAGCTGGCAGACATCTGGAAACAACCAAAGAACCAGACAGCCTGCAAAACCAAACCCCTTTCATTACAGACACCACCTACGATCTTTAAAAGCACACTGATTCAAGAGGACAGCCTGAAGTAATTTCCCAGGTACTCTACAAAATTCAACATTTAGTACCTTCCTGCTTTGAAATGTCTTTTGCACCTGCTATCTTCTATCAATCCTCCATTCAGTTGCTATTTTGCAGGTAAATTCATCTCCTACTATCTTTATAGTGGTGAAGAGGGACCATTCAATCCTCTTACCTGACTAAGTGAGCCACAGAGTCTGTCACATACATTTGGTCAAACTGAAAACAAAAAGCCCAACCAAAACCAAAGGAAAACAAAAGGAAAAAGCTCTTTTCCTCAGATTCAAAACACTTAGAAAGCATATGCAAACCGAGGGAAAGTACTCCTAGTATATTCTGAAACCAATCTGCTCAAAGTTTTGAATCCTGAAGTTTCTATTTTCATACACTTATATTAACATATCTATAGTGCTCCTTGTTACAGCATTAAAATATTTCATCATACTTCAGACAGTAGGTATTTTAACCTAGAAAAAGACTTAAAAACAAACTGCCTTAGTGATTCAGTATAAATTATCAGAACTAGATAATTAACTATGACATACAGGTAGTAACAGTACATAAACAATGGAACATAATATGCACCCTTAAGGATACATTCCTTAATACTGACATGACACGAAATTTTTTGATGGTAAATCCCTAAAATGACATTTCCTCCCTAAATTACAAAAATTAATATTTTTCCTAAATGATTTTTGTCCTAGCATTTCACTGAAATTCAGTGAAAACCAAATATTTTTTTTTTTTTTTGTGGAATGAAAAACTCTGTAGATGAATCCACTTCACGTTTACTGTAGCAAATTCACTACATTTTGTGACCACACTCCATTTGCTGATGACATCAAAATTGAGACAATTAATTCTCAGGGTTCAGGGTGTAAGACACCTAGCAAAGAAAACCTCCCCCACCCCTCCTGCACCACAGCAGGAACAGAGATACCAGCTGGGATCTACAACCCTGTCCTCTGCACTTGAATAGAAGAGAGTAGTTCAGTTGGAAGGGACCTACAATGATCATCTAGTCTGGGATGAAGCATCAGGATCTGCAGTTGGACAACAACAGTATCCAGACAAGGGTGTGATGGCCACATCTGCTTCCCCTGGCGATGCAGGGCAGCTCTCTGGAAGGGAGCAAGTGAGGTTTCGATTGCAAAGAGACAAGATCTTCTGGTAACCTCAGGGAAGTATTTATAAATACCAAATGCTTAGGGAGAAGAAAATAAAACTGTCTAGCTCAGCTCTGACCCTCTTTGCTCACACAAAAACTAGCTTGCACCCCCAAACCCACTGATGCTCTGCTGGAACATCACCAGAACGCCACACAGGAGGGCGATGTCTGGACATGACAGCAGATGTAGATGCAACACTTGGTGGTGTTGGGGAAAAACCCACAAAAAGCCCCAAATCAAGCTCCTTAAACAAAACCATTAACAAAGCAATGGAGCCCAAGCTCCTGGCTGCAGCAAAATGCTCAGACCTGTAAATCTGTGAGTGGTTAACTTGTTAAATAGTTAACTTTGCTACCAAAACACTTAAATACAGCTAAAATACACACTAAGCATAAAAAGGGGTACAATAAATGAGAGGTGGGTTTTTTTTAAAAAGACAAGACACATTAGATAGGTCAAAACCCTCAAAATAGGATGGGGTTTTCAGCCTTCACTTCAAAAAACCTTTTGATTAACATTCAGAAATTTTACTCTGACTTCAAGCCTGGCTATTCTCAAACCCAGCATGCATCCCACATCAAAATTATTCACATATTTTATTATGGAAAAATTTACAGTTTATGTTCCTCTACCCTAAATGGCGTAACGGAGATCAGACTTCACCAGCTGATTTCCATGCGTAACTCAACAGCTTGTGGTCAGCAGGGAACAGGACTGAAAGTCTTTGCAAGACACCAACCGCAGTGCTGCACTCGCAAGCCTACAGCATCTTCTCATCCCTTCAATGGACATGCTGTGCTCCATGCCAAACTGTGGAGCATCCAGCCACTACCACTGGCTTTTTTTTTTTCTGTGTAAGGTACAAGTCAAGTAGTTACTGAAAGTTATTCTGCATTCCTGGTAATTAAGGAGAAAGCTGTAGAAATTCCCATCGTTACGTATCTACCTCGTTTCAAATGAAGGCTTGACGGGGATGGAAATGTTCATTCACACTTTTTAGTGGGTTGAGGCCCCGTGTGTCTCTATGTGTGTTCATACACGCACAGCTGGGGACCACACTTGAGACAGCCATGGCTGCTCACGGTAGCGTTCCCGCCAGAATCCTGATGCCTTTGGGTGCCACGAGCTGATTAGAGCAACTAAGCTGCTCACCAGCCAGGCCACCCTGGAGGAGCCCAGGAGGATGCCCACATTGAGCTGCTCCATCACCACTCCTCCTGTCGACCATTGCCTCTCCTTCCAAATGCCGATGAAGGCCAGAAAGATGACCAGAAACTCCCCCAAAGAAACAGTGCTGCACCCCTGCTCTGGAGCAGCCCCCCATCCCAACAAATCCTGAAGGTGGGAAGTTTAGGAGTGGGCGATGTCCTTCCTACTGTGTTCCCCAGAAAGGGGGCTGCATCCAAACTGCTTTTGGGAAATGATCTCTGCCCCACTGTAACTCTTCTAGACAATTCCTAAAGCACCAAAGCAATGTTGTGAAGCCATTTTTGCACCCACAGCTAAAACCAAACCACACTGACTTTTAGTGGTAACTCCTCTGAGGAATCTGATTTTGATCAACTTCATATTTGTCCCAATTGAGGAAAATCACACCCCACTTCTCATTGCATTCCCTGTCCAAGAAAAGTCATGGTTTTTTATCTTCCCCCTCTGGAAACGCAACGGTTGACAGTCCGTCCGACCTGTGGGGATCCAGCCGGACAGACATGCTATCCATAGATATCTGACTGCACCCCTCAGCCAACCTCAAGCCTAGGGTGTACGTTTATTTTTGCTTTATCAGGGCACCAAGCTGCTGCAGGGTGATAAGGAGGAAAGGGAGGGAGAAAAGTATCCACACCAAATTACCACAGATTTTTTAATTAAGAGGGGTGGGACCAGATATAAAAGTCAGTGAGGTGGAGGGACACGAGTGACGGTATGATGTCCACAGGAGGTTTCATTTGCTTAAATTAGACAACTCCACAAGGGCTCACATGGATGAAACTCACTGCGCTCCCTCGGTGGCTGCCCAAATAACTCCACCAAGCATTCCCAAACCCGCTACCCTCTTACATCAAAGCCCTCCACTTACACCAAAGCTTCTCCCAGCAAGTACCAAGTCCCTGACCGTAAGCCAAGGCACCCTCTTATTTTATTCCAAGCCTGGCCAACATGATGGAGGTCACATGAAAATAATTTAACGACTCACTGTAGAGGAAAGGGGGGGGAAAGGTGTCGAACTCATGACTAATCTTTGCAGCTCTTGCTATGGACAGGATTTGTACAGCCATGCTGATTTTTTATAAAAATAGTAAATCGTATTACCCCCATGCTGCAAGACCAAAGATTCACAATGATACCTTAATACAGCTTAAATAAAAATAGCACTACCTGAGTCAATCTGAGCATGATAATGCTTTGTAATCCCACACTATTAGAGGATGAACAGTTGTATAGCAGTGAATCAACACAAGATACTTGCATTATACATTCATGCTATATAGCAACATCTATACAAAATGTAGAAGGCAGGTGGTGTTTGTAGGATGCACAGTACATGATGGGGAAAACCAGTGCTATTATAGAATAAACCAAACCTGGTACCCCACTATCTTCCAGATTGGCAATCTTGGCTAATAACTTTTCAAAGAAAAGCCTGTTTTTAAATTTTCTCTATCACAGTAAAGAATTAATGAAAAAGTTTGAATTTTGTAAGTTTTTGAAAAGTGGGCGATCCTCAAACCTGTGTGCACCCAGGCAGAAGATTCATTCATAAAAATAAACACGGATGAACAGCAGTGTTGTACGTTCATTCGGGTTTTTTCCTTAATATCCTTGAATGAGCAAACAGCATATATGGAAAGCAAATGTGAAATACAACACAGAAAAGCCTCAACAGTGAAAATACTAATAAAACCTATTTATAATAAAAATCTAGAAGACAAATACTCAAATAGCTATTTTTAAACGTGGTAAGGAGGAAAAATACAAGCTTTGATTAGTGACACATGAAACCATAATGAATTCTTCTTAATTACTTTGTTACATAAGCCACTCACACAAGGTATTTCATTTGCCATTGTGCTCCCCATTTATTCTTTTTTAAGACACATTTTCCAATTAATTGCACTTTTCTTCCCCCGCTGTGGTACGTATGGCAGACATCTAGCCCTCGCAGCTTCCTCCAGAGGGTTTCAGCAGACTGTGGGGAAAGGTAACAGGAAAAGGCAACAACACTGAAAGGTCTCCCTTTCCCCAACAGGATGTGAATCCTCAAGCCAGGGGGTTTCCTAAGGCTGTAGCACAGAGGATGCCCAAGGAAAGGGGAAAACAGCTTCAAATTCCTCCTTGTCTTGCCTGCTCCCTCCTCTTCCTCCTCTTCTGCCCCAGTGCTTAGCCCAGTTCTGCTGCTGGTTTTTCCTCCCCACAGAGCCCAGATGCTCACAGGGAGGGTGACAACATGGGACCCTGGATATGGGGACATGGGTGGGCTGTGGGGAAGCCAGGGAGATACTGGCAGGGACAGTAGAATAGGAGCTGTGCCAGAAGGCACTGGGACTCAGGAATGAGGACATCCTGGTGAGGGGGAACGTCCTAGTGATGGAGAAGGTCCCAGAGCCAGGCCATGGGGAAGATGTCCACAGTCCCACTCGACGCACAGGAGTATTTCCAAAAATGCCCCAGCACCAATGACAAGTTGGTGATTTCCACACCAAGCCACAGGTGGTCCTGAGGTATCTCCAGACGCCTAACCCTTCAGTACTCCATGTGACCTCCCATTCAAGTGGACCCACCTTCCATCGAAAACAGGCTGCATTTCAGCTCTGCTTCCAGTTTAAAAATAAATGTATCTCAAAACCAGTTTGGTAGGACAGATCTGTCAGTCTTTGGCTGCAAAAAGTTTCACTTCAAAATTCAAGTTCTAGATGTTGCATTGATGCATATCAGCTCTGGACTAGAGAAGTGAGGAGCCCTATTTCAGCCACAGAGCCCCATATCCATGCAAGCAACAGGCAGTTTCTGCTGTTGTTCATGCCATTTTACGACCCATCCTCTGCCTTCCCTGGCCACAGGTTGCAGCCACTCACATGCTTCTCCAAAACAGCACAGAGGCTACAGCAATGCCACCGTTGCGGCCCCACTGCATCACACCTGGGACCAGGATGGCCCTCATGCCCACATCACATCTCCAACCTCCCAGCATAACCACCCCAGCAGCACCGCAGAAGATGCCAAGGCACGAGAGACCCCCAGCACTGTCACTGATTTGGCCACCCTGCCCAGGGCAGCCCCAACACAGGTGAGTCTCCCACTGTGTGTCTGGCTCCCCAGACTCCGCTGCTCAGAGCTGCTTATGTGCTTACAGGCAGAAACACAGGTAAGCAGCTTGCTCTGTCAGGGCCTCCGGTACCCCGTCAGGAGAGCACCCAAGTGCCTGTTGCCCCCTTTCCCAGCCAACACCCTCACCTCCAGATGTGCTCAGCTAGGGTAAAATTCAAGCTACTTGCAGGTACTTTCATATATATTTTGTTTTCATGATGCTATACTTTTCTCTGAAGCCACCCATGTGTCACTAGCCACACTACATTTTGGAAAATGTCCAGCTGGCTCAACACTGGTCTGCCTTCAAGTCTGCCTCTCACTGTATGTTAAATACAAACTGACACAGCCAGACCACCATGCGGCTCCATACAGAAACTGTTACACTTTGGAGATACGTCTTCATACTGGTATGGATCATCTATTGCAATGAAGGACACACCTGAATTTGAAAAGGCGAGGAGGAGTATAAACACCCAACAGCTCTAAACTCTGCAAAAGTACACAAAAGACCACAGGACCTTCATGACCTTTGTGCTTTTAAAAGCACTACCCAAAGGGACTACCCAGGAGAAAGAAGCATTAACAGTCTGGAGTATTAACAAGTTGGTTTTTTTGCTTATAACCTATTCAGGTGTTACCTGAAACAACAAGAAAAGAAAATCCAATTGTAAGTACAATTTAAACTTACAGTTTAAAATTGTCTGGCCTTTACATACGTGGTATTACAGTCACCAACCCCATGCTCCTCTCTGCCCTCAAGAAAAGGGAGTTTGATTCATCTTTCAACATCTCGAAAAGATCAGCTGATGATTCAGGTCCCAATATAGCAATTATCAGTACAAACAGCATGCAGGTTTATAATACAGATCCAGTCGTAGCTGTGGGGCTGAGGGAGAGGAAGGGTTCATAAGCTATTACTCACAAGAGCACTTTGGCAAAAGGCACACAGGATGCATAATGCAGCCTCATAGGACTCATGGTTTACGGACATAAGCCTCAGTCAGAAGAACCATCTGGGGTTAAATTAGCTCCCCTTATACAGAAAACACGGATAATAAAGTTTATTAGGTAGGAGATGTTTTCATTGATGAAAGAAGTAATTGGTGATAAATACATTTAACGGGTATTAAATAAGACCCTTATATAAATGTTAAATAAGCATTTTCTAGCCAAAATGAACACATTTAAGGTGGACACAAGCACAGTACAACACACCAAACCCCAGAATCCTTCCCTGCCCCAACAAGAAACAAGTGCAGATGGCTATATTTTACACGTACAGACACTTCAAATGAACCTGGGATCATCTGTAACAAAAGGCACCTCATCTATGGAAAATGTATTGATTTGGAAGATGGAGAAGTCCATTAGAGGTTTGGGACATTCAACTGTAGTTCATTAGTCAGTCTGAACACACAAGAGCTCTAATAGCTTGTATCCTGTGCACTAGGGAAATGCAACTAAAGGATAAACTTCCTGAGCAATTAATGGATAATGATATAATTTGGTTAATCTCATTAGAAAGAAATCTAGAATTGAAAGAGGAAACAGGGTACACATTTCTCCAGAAACAACGAAAACAAACAGCAAAGGGTGCTACAGAGCAGAGTCCCGGCTGGCATTTGCCGGAAGAGATCGGCTCCACCAGAGAAAAAGAAACTGGACTGATTTACATCATTGTAAGAGGTGGCTCTCCAGCTGCAATCCCACAGCATTGGCATTTCTTAGCAATCTCACTCTCTTGCTGCTCTTTACCAATTTAATGTTTTGCTTACTTACAAATAAGGACCCAGCGAAGTGCATAAAAATTAAATATATGGGAGTCTTGGGTGCAGACAGGACAAAATCAGAACATATGGCAGAGATTAGCACAAGTTATGCAGCTTGTTTAACCCTCTGGAAGTTGCATTCCTTTAGATTAACACAGTTAGACAGAAGCAAAAGGAAAACCTAATGTTGCTCTCTGACACTGAAAACACTTGGTCCCACTGGACAGCATAGGCTTTTGGTAAAAAATGCAGTGTAATACACTTTTCCCTGAAGTCAAATATTTTTAAAAACAAAACATTTCTTTCACTAATCAAGTCTCAGGAAATTCATTTTGGTGCAAAGGTAAAGCTTAACATTTTGATGCCAAACCCCTACTCAAAGATTAGGCCTGTCAGTTTTAAAATTTAAGTGTACCACAAGCTCAAGCAAATGCAAACTTCTGCACCAATGCAGAACAAAACCCAGCACCTGTATTTTCTATTACTAATTTAATTTTTCTATTACTGACTTAAAGAGTGCCTTGAAAGGAACAGGCTCTGGAAAGTACTCACCACCTATCTTGGAACCTCTTCAGAGAAAGTCCACGGGGCTCGATTGCCTGGAGGAGAAGACACAAATCAAACATGCTTTACATTACAGCTTTCTTCTAAGTGACAACCTTCCCACTTTTTGGCCTCCCCTGTAAAAACCAATTTTCCCAGCTGAAAAAGAAATCAGAAGTAGTCTAAACATGCAAAAACTCTGCTCCAGTTCTTACCGTACACTGAGAAACAACTTTGTTACCTACATTTGCATTTTATTATTTGTCTTGAAATAGAAAACAGCTCCCATGTTGAAAAATGCTTGTCTCAAATTCAGACAGCAAATTCTTCTGGCTTTCAAAAATCTGCTGAAACCACCCTTCCTACTTTAAATCTTTTTTGCAAAACTCATCTTTCAAAATAAGTATCAAGTTCAGATTCAAAGGTTTGCTTGGCTTATACCTCAAAATATTACCATGCCAAGATCTAAAAACAGGTGAAAAAGAAATAAAATATAACAGAGACAGTTTCAAGTTTTCTGGAGCCATTAAGCATTGCTCTGAAAGGTTAGAAATCACTTCTCTTTCTGTTGAGCATGCTTCTTGAGAAAGCAAAGTATAATAATTTGCATCCCTTCGGCATCTGCCAGCTGTGAATCCTGAGGATTCATCAGCGCTTAAAGAGTCACAGATGAGAGCACCAGGAGCCATCTCACCTGCTCCTGTGATTCCTAATCTCTCAAAGTCTGTAGATTAGAAAATCGAAAACAAGTGACTCGCTCCAATTTCCACTCTCCCACAGAGCTGACCGTGATTTCCCCCACCACTGAGGCCAGGCACAGCTAGGAAGCATTCATCTCCTCTAGACCCACCACACCGAATTCTTTCCTGCCAGACCCTTGTCTGACCCAGTAACCCCATAACTTCTACAACAGGATTTGGGACCTATTACCAGGTGCCTCCAGCCCACCCGCAACACACATTTGGTCTGCCCAACACAAAACCCCAGCCGCTGAGATCCCAGACATTATCAAAGCCCCCCAACAGTCTCCTTCAACATTTCACCATCCCTACAAGTAGGAGTTTCTTCCTTCCATGATACCATTCAAACTCATTACTGCTTGCCCTAACCCCCACAGATGTGGGGCAGAGGTTTCATATTTCTTCCTTCACAGCAGTCTTCCAGTGACTGCAAACCCATTGTGCCAATCCTTCGCCTTCTCTCCAGACCAAACATCCTGCTCCTTCCCATCTTTCCTTTTGGGTCCTGTTCTTCAGATCCCCACTAGCCTCTCTCATTTTCTCCACATCTTCCCCCCAGATGCAGGGCTCCACACTAGCTCCAGTACTCCAGAGACGCCAAAGGACCAGGAGACGCAACACAGGGCACAGCAAGTCCATCCTCCTGTTTACAGAAGACTGCCTCCTGCTGCTGGGGCAGGATGATGCTAGAAAAGCGGTGTGTGATTTACCACATTTTCCAGCGGAGCCCCTCCAACCACCCATGGGTAATCTGTACACCTAACTCATTCACCAACAATAACTGCAAGCCCATCTTAATGCCTTCAGATGTGAATGATGGACTCTCCAAGATAATTTTCTCGTTTTGTTCAAAACTATTTGAAAATCTAATCCCAGGTGCTTGTAACCTCCACTAGTTTGGTGCTACCTGTTGAGCCTGAACCAGTATCTTATCAAATGCATCAACTACAATAACCCAAGCCACTGGGTCCACCTCTGGAAATCCCCACCCATTACTTGGGTGACAGCTTGATGACATACTGGAGCCAAGCCTGGAGCACGGTTAGCACACCTACACTGCATCATCTATAAGGCAAAAGGTTCACCCAAATTTCTTTTCCCTAGCTTCCTTCTGAGAATATCAAAACAGTGCCAAAAAACTAACTAGGATTGAAAGTACATCATCTCATCTGCTCTCCTTCTATCCACAAGACCTGTTACCCTGTTGTAGAAGGAAATTAGGATGTCTGACATGATTTGTTCCAGACTAATCCATCCTGACTGTTGCTCATACAGCACCCAGAAGATGCCTAGGTGGGAAATAATTTATTAACTTCCAGAAAAATACTGTAAGAAAAGTCAGACTGACTGTACTGCAATTCCATCTCCTCCTTTTTAAAAAATTTAGCACTATATTTTTTGCTTTTTCATGTTATGGAAACGTCACAAATTCTCCACAGGTTTTCAGAAATAATCACCCAGAAGAAACTGAAAAGAACCAAAGTCAAGCAGCCAGATGAAATCCAGCTCCTTCTACAAATCATGAGAGTGAGACAAGTGTCACGGAGGTGAGGTCAAGGCATCCCACCCTGCCGTGGGGTCACCAGCCACCCCCTGCAGGTGTCCTCTCCCCTGATCACTGGTGGTGCTGGTTCACTGGCTTTTACTGAAGACCAACCCTGCCACATGCATCCTCCCAATATCTGGGGGGTCGTTTTAAACAAACCCTTTCCTAAGGCCGAGAGAACCTGGAAGAAAAGGGCTTTTCTCTTTTTGTTTTATGTGAGTGATCCCTAAATGGTTCTTTCCCTGGTTTACCCTGGTATCTTCCCTTGTCATCAGTGCAGATGTTAACTACACCAGTCTTCTGCTCACAGGAAGGAAGATTCAAGACTCCATGAAATTTTCTATTACTCTTGAGATCCTCTGGCAGGTGCTCACAAATGGTGCAACCTGGCAGCAATACAAGCATTTAAACAACTCATTTTAGCGTCAACATCTTTTTAGGAAGAGAACCTAGTATCCTCATTTCATACAGGGATGGATGTTATCTCTCCAAACTGCCAACCCAATGAAGCCCAATGGAAAGGCAAGGTAAGGATTGAACCCAGTCAATGGCAAAATAGGAGATACAACCCAGAAGTTCTGATTTCTCTTCTGTGTTGCTGATACAAAATTGTTGTGCCTTCCCCATTCAACAAACTTTACAGAATAGTGTAAGATTATTTGGCCATATTTATACGTTCAAAATAAATGGCATTTCCTAGTCCTTGGCTAGATTCTGGCATCCCAAAAGACTTTTGGAAAGAAAATGGCTAAATTCTTATAATCATACAAAATCTTTGCTCCAAACCGATGGAGTAGAGGGTAACCAGACAGCACATGTTAATCTCTATGTTAACAGCACATGAAGCATTTAAATCCACTGCCAATTAAAAGTAAGGTATAATTGAATTAGCAGAAGCAACTTATGACAAACTCAATTACAAAGCAGAATTAAAGGAAGAGATGTCAGTAACTTTTGAGGCTGGGCAGGAAGAGGTGAGTGCATCAATCTACTATTTTCAGAGCTGCTAGCAAAAAGCTTAAGGAGGAGACCGCTCCAAAGAATCATTTGTAAAGATCCTCCTTATAAACAGAGCTTCATCAACGGAACAGAGAAACCAAGGTGACGAATGACTTTTTCCAGACCATGCTTTGACCTATGTGGCAGGGGTAAAACTCCGTCCCAATGGTCATGCATCACCCACCCCTGCCTCCCCCACAGGCACTGCAGCTCTGCCACATCCTGCAGCGTCCTCGGACCTGCCTTAGCTTGCACCAAAACCGTTGTAGACACCTTTATTTTTCTTTTGTCCTGTTTTCCAAAGTGATTTTAACCCCATTCCTTTGCTTCGAGTCATAGAAATTAATATATTAAGCAAATTTCTTTCTACGTGATGGAGAAGGCTCAAGTGTTTTGGGCACTTTTCTTCCTTTAATAGCCACTATTTTATCCTGCCCTGTTCTAGCCTCCATTTGTTCCCCTTTGGTTGACACTATCCTTCATCAGTCTCGATGCTGATTACCAATATGGCCCTCCCACACCTCCAAGGTTCAGCTTTCATAACTGCATTAAGACAAATCAATACTGTTATTAATGTTGCTGTGTTTGTGTATGGTGTGACTCGCCTGCAAACATCACATGCAGCAGTGGAGATAAAGCCCAGCACTACACAGAAGTCTCTGCTCTCCCTTATTTGCAATTTCTTTTACAACTAGACTCTGCTATTTTATAAAAATTTGGGTTTTTTTTTCATTTTTTCTTGCAAATGCAAACTGGTGAGGGCTTGTAGGACATACAATTTTGCAGTCCCCTTTACATGCGGGTAAGAAATAGTCCATGGACAGCCAAGCAACTAACAGTCCTGTCACTTGCTATGCAATTGGGCTAGATATTGTTGTAGGTCCCTTCCAACTAAACTATTCTATTCAATTCGATTCCAATTTTCCTCCAGTCCGCTCCAGGCAGCCAGCTCATCACCCACCACTGCACCTCACCTTTGGCTGTTGCACTTCTACACATGCTTGTGGACGCATCCAGACTGCACGTGTGCCAGCTGACAAACTGCTCTGGAGTGTGTCCACCCACCCCTTCCTCCATAGCACAGTCTCTTCCCACTCACGTCTTGCCCCCTTCCTCCTCCTTGCCTTTCACACCAGGTCTATGAGCCACCACGCTCGGAGTCCACCCAGCAGCTCTGAGAGGTCCAACCTCAACATATAATTCAACCCACAGTACAAGGAAACTCCCAGAGGACTCTAACCTCCAGGTTTGTTTTCTTTAAGGCCCCTACATACTAGAAGTTCACCCTGTCCATCAAAGGACTGTCACTACCCAAGCTCACTTTCAACCTGCCTAAGTCCCAGGGATCACTTACACCGCACGGTGTGGTTCAGAGCCCAGACGGCACCGCAGCCCAGCGCAGGCTCACTTCCCTCGGCTCCCAGGCAGGTCACCTGCCCAAACCAGGACACTAGTCCATACTGAGCTCCAGAGTGCTACAACTAGAGATTTAGATGATGGCTAATGTAAAAGCTAATTCAAGTGTTCTTCTCAATACCCTGCTATAGCCGCCTGCAGATACACCTCAGGCTGTGTGTCCCCTGAGGGGCTGGTACTGCTGAGGGAGATTTCTGTTGTGCCAACACAATAAACTGCTGCCCCTCCTTTCTCTGCCTTCAATACTGTAGCAGCACCTCTCCCATTACCGTTTCACCTAAGCAACGTGCTTGCAACACCCCCAGAAATGTATTATAATCAAACCACTGCAATGGGAAACCTATGTACAGGGACCCTACAGCCTCCCCAGGAATATCTCAGGAAGCATATGGTTAAGTCGGAGATTGAATGTAGCTCCCTCCAGCCACAGGCCATCAGCCAGACCGCAAGTGCCTCAGCTCTGGTAGCAGAGAGGAGATACGTCCTATACCTGCTTCCAGCTGTCACCACAATCATAGCAACAGTGAATCTCATCTTGAACGCATCAAACTGGATATATGGAGCGAGATGGTCACACAGCCCAAAAACTCTCTATGAAAGCTCCCGGCAGTCGCCATAGTGAAGCACCACTTCTCACAGGGAAGACTGTAACCAGGCAGCTTCCAGAGCATGAAGGAAATACCAAGCACCAACAGTATCAGGAAACAGCAACAAGGAGTTCAAAAGATTCCTCCGAGGCCATGCTTGCTTATTTGGAGCACCTCCTGCACCTACTGACTGAACAGACTACAGGCTCCCAGGCTACTTTCACTTCTGATGCTGTAAAGCAGTTTGCATTTTCAGAAGGTGTCCAACTCCTGCCAGCTCTCTGCCTTCAGCCTTTCTCTCTCTGCAGTTTATTTGGACAACTTCCCAACACAAATTTTTGCAACCTGAAGCCTGTTGCAGAATCACCGGTACCTACACCTGCTCACGAAGCCACCCTGACACTGCTGGATGAATTTAACCTGTAACAGTGAGGTGAAATGCAAAGCCAGGTCCACCTCTCAGCAGAGAAGACAGAACAAAGAATGGTGAATATTGTACCATTAAAAACCAAAAAAAAACGAAAAAACAGGGAGACCGGGGCTGCTGGGTGTTGCGGGGATGGTCGTATAATCTCTGCCCTGGCAGAAGGTTGTTTTACTTCGGTTTTCCTTTGGCACTCAGGTCTCTAAGGTAAGTCAGCAAGTCCTAAGAGCATGACAAGATCTTTACCTGGGTGCTTAAATGTAAACTCCCCCAGTGAGTAAGAGACCTACGTCTCTGTCTAGAGGACTGTGACTTGTGCTCCTACCCAAGCAGGAACATCACACCTTAACTCTATGTCATCAGAGTTGGGCTCACAGGAGTCACAGAAATCCTACCAAATGAACGCATCTATGCCCTCAATTTTTACTGTGGGATTTTAGGAAACACGCCATCCTGTCCCGCACATCTCCAGTGCATGTCTGCTGTGCTGGAGCTCTCTTTACGGCACAGAAACACTTGGAGTACAATCCAAAAAGCCTGGACCTAAATCAGTAGAAGATTAGGTCTACAGTAACTGTTGTTCCACATCTCCAAAAACCCCACTCTGAGCATCCTTGAAGATTTATTTATTGAATGCAGCTGCAATGTAGTGGTGAAACCATTGACTGAAGAACAGTCTGAAGTGTGCGGTACAAGAATCTTATCTCTGGCTGATGCTATCGTAACACAAACAGTTATCCCTTCCAGATTCAGGGGAACAACAGGGAAAACAACGGAAACTGAAAGAAGCCCTTGCAAAGGAGAAATCTGCATGCCAACAAGCCCTATCATGAAATACATCATGGGCTACACTACCACAGATTCATCTTGGTGGAGGCAGATGCAACTCCCCTGGCTTCAGAGGAGCTTTGCTCACTTCAGCCCAAAGCTGCAGACTGCATCTCTGCATTACATAACGGTTTTGGCTCCAGTCCCTCCTGCTAACAGACCCTCTCACAAGTTAGCCAGTAACCCCTGGCCACTGAGGATGACCATGCTGTGATGCCCCACTTCAGAAGGGTGAAGAAGCTGTACGAACATCTCCTCTGCCCAATCCAATGGTTAATTAACATTTGCAGCCCTCAGCACAGTTTTACACAAGGAAAGCTATTTGGCATATTAAACACACCCCAAACTTGGGTTCCCCAAAAGCAACTAAAAGTAAACCACAACAGGGTAAGGAAGCTTTAAAAATTGAAGGATAAGCAATGGCTTTTTCAGAACATCACTAGGGCTAAGTCTAGAAGCCAAGCTGATAAGCCAAGCTGGTAAATTGACGTTATCACAGAATTGGTTGCCAAAGTAAGCTGTATAAGCTCACTTACTGCACTGAATTCCCCTAGAAGTTGCATGCATATGAAAGAAGGAAAGGAAGGCATGGAAATTCGAAGACTCTGCCGACTAAATGCATTACATTTTATTTAATCTAATTTAAAGTGTCAGAACAAGATGAATTATTTTCACTTAAATATTTTTCCCTTACTGAATTGCAGGGTTGTTTAGGTAGGGTTTTTTTTTTTTTTGCAAAAAGACTACTGACAAATGCCACATACAGCCTGGTCTGACACACAAGCAATCCATCTACAGTTAAAAAGGATACAGGCAGTTGGGGACAGAACAGTGCCAGTTATTTACTCTATTTCCTCTTTAAACTTTTTTCCAATACAATTAACTAAATTATGTCATTACACATTCATTGTCCAGGAAGTTTCTCTCTTCCCTTTTTTAGCCTCCTTTTCAACTGCAGTTCCTTGCTTCACAGGATGCTCTAAACTAAACATTACATTCAAGTTATACAATAAAGATTTGGAAGGGATGGAGTGAATAAGGGAAGGTCATGGGAAGGGAGGTATCTGCTAAAATAAGATTTGCTAAGCAGCTACGCAGGACATAGTGTCAACTGCCTTTTATTAAAGGAGACTGCAAATTTCTATCAGCTAAGATACCAGGTGGAGGGACACAGCAGAACAGTGGTTGAAAGAGTTCAAAAACTTTCCAAGGACTGAATAAAGCCTGAATTTATTCAAAAACCAAATTACAGTGATAAATGCTGTTATGGCACAGCCAAGGTGCCTCATATAATCTTAACTCTCTCTACATATCGAGGCTCTTTTACACTACATAAAACCACACTCCAGCTACAGAATATGCAGTTGCGTTTAAATTGAGTTTATCACAAACTAGTGTTCCTGGGCAGATCACTCACTTGTCTAAAAAAATGTACACATTCTCATCTTTATAATTATAAGGGGAAAACCACCTTGAAAGCAAACAAAAAACTAGATGCACCATTGTCTTAACCTCCAGAGAGCTGGAAAAGCAACATTAAGAGCAAAAATTCCTGCACATATCAATCACGGCTTTAGAGGCTATAAAATATCAACCTCAGATGACAAAGATTTTTCCAGGCTGATGGGTCTTCCCTGCTCTGCCAGGACAGGCTGCTGCTTCCCCACAGAGAGCCCTCCCGCAGTCTGCAGCTTACCTTGGCACAGGCTGTCCTGGCACAACTGGGGGACGCGGAGATGTGGTTCAGCGAGCAGCAGGGCTGTCTGAAACAGCCAGATGAACCCCTCCTCGGGGCCGCAGGGACACTTGGGTGACAGTGCTGGAAGTCCCCTCCTCTTTGTACTTGGTGGGAGCCACGACCTGCATGAAACCAGGCACCTGGAGAGGACTGACAGGTGACCACCTTCAAGTCTACTCTTTGGGATGTCACCGTTGCTACTCTGGTTAGGGATTTTTCTCTCTCCTTCCACTGCTGACTGACATTAAGAAATGGGTTTAAACGCAGGCTGGTAATAAGCAGGAGCCTGGCATCTCACAAATGCTGTCACAGACAGAGGTGGCAGCAGTGGCCAGCCCCGAGGAGCTCAGCCAGCGGCACTGCTCTGCCCCAGCGCCCACTCATCTTCCTTGGGTCAGAGTCCGCCCGAACACCAGGCACAAAACAGCGAGTGTGCTCGCAGGGAAAGCAGGAGGCACAACGCTATAACCCTCACAATATTTAAAAGTCACTGACAGTTCATCTTTCTGTCTAATAACTGTTACACCAGGAGGCACACTCATTATAAGCCCCTGAGCAGGCATTAATATTCAATAGTTGGCCCAGCCTTTTACATGCGTACAGCTCAATAATATTAAAACTTCCCCAAAAATGTTTTTGCAATGCTTTCATGAAATTGAGCAAGCAATGCAGAGTGTTTTTGATAGAAACACACCTCCCCACCAAACGTAAAAAGCCATCAAGCCCATTAATGAGACATACAAGACCCCAGCACCAGCCACCGGCACCAATCATCTGAAAACAAAGCTTGGCACCAAGATGCAGTTAACTCAAAATGTTCCAACACAATTGGACAACACCTGGCTGTGAAGCTCCTGGTGCCCAAGACAATGGCTAAGCCAGATGCTGAGAAAGAAGATCCTTGAACGAGTCCTGCAACAAGCCAGAGGTCTGGAAGCCAGCAAGGCCACCTTCACCTCCAAACCACACCTTCTGAATTACACCCATAAAAATAAGAACTCAGTAAATTCAATTGTTTCTGGTGCTACCAGTTCATAACAGCTTGCCTCACTTAAGGGACAGGACTTCCGGAAAGCTGGAGTACACACCTTGCGAACAGCCTGCCAACAGTCCCCATCGGGCATGATGAAAGACAGGGGCAAACACCAAGAGATCTGAGAGAGGAGGAATCACAGTCAGTGTGGCTGAGAAGCTCAGATCTGGCAAAACACACGTGCAGTAAGCTATTTTGTCAGAAGAGAGACCCCCTCCTGTCATGGGCACAGCAGTTGCTTCTGTTCTCTGCTCTGGAGGATCCTCGGTACCTCGGCAGGCATCGGTGATGGGATTTTCTCCTGCAAAGACTCCTCTCCTCCTCCTGGCTGGCAGGGAGACGTTACTGGAGTCACAGATTCCTGCTCTTGCAACCACAAGCTGCTTTGGAGGGCTGTTCGCTATCTCAACAGGACAGAACAGACTATTTGCTCCTTTGCAAAGTGACACCAGGGTCAGGAGGCCTTCCATAGGAACAAGCCTGGCTGGGCAAGTCAGTCTGCAGGTTCAGGGCATCCTTAAGGAGATGGGAGAAGAGAGCTAGAGGATGAATTAAAAATGAAGAGTGGTCGTCCCTCACTTTGCCTATCTCCTGAGAAAAACACAGCTCTTAGTAACTGAGCTTTAGGGCCAGATTTAGGAATGAATGCCATTTTAAGAAGCATGACATGAGCAGAACAGAAAGTTGGGGCTGCAGTCTACGCAGCTCATTCTCATTTGCTTTCAGACCATTACCACAGCTCCAATTACCCTCAGCTGGAATGAAATCCAATTTCCATTTAAAAAAAAAAAAAAAAAATCTTCTAATATTCTGCTATGTCTTCTGACACCCCTAGAGAGCCCCTGGCTAGCCCAGACAGAGCTACTGCTCCTGGGACAAGCCTGCCGTGGAGGACCGCAGCACCCCCAGGCTCACACTGCTCCCCAGGGGGACAGGCACGCGTGCAGTGCCCAAACTCCTGTCCCAACAACCTGAGAAGGGGCCACAGCCATCACTGAGGGCACAGCACCCAGCGAACCGCCCCAGCCGATGAGTTACCAAAAGCAAGAGAGCCAACTTAAATTAAAAGGTCTCCCGCAATTGATTTCCACATCAAACCTAAGCCAAGGGGAATTGTTTGCTATGGGATTTGGGGGAATTGGGCTCCTTACACCATCCAGGCTTCACTGCACAAAGCCAGGAGAGAGGCTGGACACAGGCACATGCTCGTTCCCATTTAAATGGTTCTGGCTTTCAGAGACTAGTCACCAAAAGGTGACTCAAATACCTGCATTTCCAACCTCAGTTTTATTTTGCCTAAGTGCCTTCTTTAATAACTCTTATATACCAGAGCACCTGTTTTCTGGAAAGCCCCCCAGAATCCCTCTGAAGCAAAGCTGACACACATGAACTCAAGAGCAATAAAACTCAGTCTAGCAAAAATAAAAGTAGTGTCTAATCAGAGAGGGCCTTTTATGCTGAGTTCACTTTCTTCTCCCCTCTCCTCCGTACAGCAACTCCAGCTCTGTTGGTACAAGATCTTTAGGAGGACAGACACCAGGAAGAGGAGACGGAGAGGTGACACAAGACACAGGGGTATTGACCACTGAAGAAGAAACTCAAATCGGAAACTGGGAGAAACAGCAGAAGCCCTGGCTTGTTCACAGGCGGTGCTTTGACCACTCTGTGAGAAGGAGAACAAAAGGCAGCTGCCTGCAATACCAACCAGCCAGGCAGCTCCTGCCAGGCCTGTGCTCCAAGCCCAAGTTTCAAGCTGCTTCAGTTCTGGTGAAGGGGATAGAGGGTTTTCAAGCATCTTCTAACATATTTAACATGTAGCTTCTAGGCCCTTTCCAAAGCACCACAAAGTATGCTTGTTTTCTTTTGAACACACATTTCATAATTAAAGTTGGTGCTAATATATCCACATTAAAGTGGTGTTTATGCATCCACATCCTCCCTTGTGACTCCCACTCCCCTCCTGCGCAAGCAGCTCTCATCAACCAGCCCTAAATTGTCCTCCAAAGGGAAGTCTGCTTCTCCCCAGATAAGTTTTAAGAAAGACAAAGCAATGTCTTCGGTTACCTGCTAAAAAAAAAAAAGCTTCACTAAAGAGAAAAAGGAAAGGATGCCCCACAAATGCTAACTGGCTTTGACGGCGGCTATCTGCAGCATGACCAAAAGCAGTGAGCTCTCTCCCCTCACACCACGGGCAAGCTGCCAAGGACAGAGCATCCTGCGCACAATGCCCTTTACAGAGAAATAAAGAAACCTGAAAAAAACCCCTGCTACCTCCGAGCGAGGACAAGCATCCCTTCTGCACAGACACGCTAGCCTGTGCGGAGCAGAGGTGAATGAGAAGCACGCCCACGCCCTGGCTCCCGGCCCCCCAAAGACATTTCTCTTCCTCCCTCCTCCCCCTGCCGCCACCCCCACCTATTCTAAAATGACTTTGCATGAGCCACGTGCCAACTTTCAAGCATCAGCAAGATCTGTTTCCTTATCCCATGCCCAAGCTATACCATCCATCACATGCTTGTATTTTCAAGAAATTACAAGAACTTGGGGTTTGCACACCAGAAGACACACGTGCATCCTCCCTCTCCCTGGGGCACTTGGCATGAAATGCTTCTTGCATTTTCACTGGTGGGAAGTACGTTCCCAATGCTGGCACGCTGCATGGTTGGGGAATCAAAAACAAACCCCTTTGCCACTCTGACTAGTCCACCGGTTAATTCATTACGATAAACCCATTGTCCAAAACAAAAACATAATTTAATTGCTAAACCAGCTGCCCAAGTTTAGCCATTGCTCTTGGCAAGCGTGGCAGGATCTCAGTACGCCTCATTTTCAGCAAGCATCTCTGTAGGTGCAAGCCATGCCTTCCACCCTAGAAGTCTCCAAATCAAGTGTTTTCCGACCCAAGTGGATATTTAAAGGGACACCATCAGCTCACAACACCCCTCTGAATACATTAAGATTACAACAACTGAAATAGGATGCTACCAAGCATCCTTTTCCCCCTTGTTAAACATGTATTTATCCAGCTGCACCCTCTCCTATTTAGGCAGCCTGATTTCCCTTGAAAAGAGGGCAGAAAAAGAAAATAAGGCTAAAACATATTTGTAGAAGTCACCAAAAAAACTGGCAGAAGGTCTCAAAGGCTGGTGCATGAACTGTATGTAACTATAGCTACATCTACGTTTCATTGCTGTTTTTTTTTCCCCAGCCAGATTTCAAGTAGATTGTGTCACTTGATACAGGCAGTTTGATCATCGAAAAGCATGTGGCGAGCAAGAGTAGAGAAAAGCTGACCAGGCTGTACCTGGCATCTTTTGCACAGAAAGCTGCCAGCATGGGCTTCCACAGTATCTCAACTGACATAGATCACCAGGGAGAATTCCTTAAACTACTTGCTGCTTTGACTTTAAAAAAAATACACACCCACAGGACAAGAAACACTGAAATAGTCAAAGTACCACTGCCATCTCTTCCATCCTGTTATTCACAGGTCTACATACCTACTGTGCAAATCGTAAGCAGAATTTCTTAATAATAATAAAGGCATATTTCATGCAGTGCAATCCTGAAGAACTACAATATTTCTTCGATTACGAGATGGATCCAGCTTCCCCCCCAGCTCCTGCCTTCTAATTCCAGTGCAATCAGTGCAGGAGAATGCATAATTCATTCCGCAGTCGATCCTATGGGTCTCCCAGTCATTAAGAAACGTAACACTGAATTTCCAGAAAGGTCACATTTCCAGGAGGTTCAGCTGAAGAATGTTCTCTCTTACCCACTGAAAGACTCAGGGAGGTAAGGTAAGGAGCTTCTTCATGGAGTATGTGCCCCTGTTGTCTAAGTATTCACAATTACCTTGATATTAGAACATGACAATAGGCAGAAGATATTCATCTGGCGAAGTCAAGAAATGCAGAAGTCAATGGGTTAATTAGCAGGTTAGCAAAACATAAGCTTTTATGCAACAAACGGCTGATGAAGTGAAGATAATTGTTTGCATTTGTTATACTTTCAGGATGGTAGAGGATTATTGGAACAATAGAAATTTCAGGCATTGATTTAAAACATTTTCTGCTCATTCAGGCTAAAATCCAACAATTTTGCAAGAGCAAATCCTTCCACAATCCATGGGTAGGATCCCACACAACAAAGTAATACAATCAACATGAGCTAAGATAAATCACTTCTTGCCAAAAGAAATTTAACTTCAGTTTGAGTTAAGCTCCATGAAGATGCTCAAGTTGGACACAAACTATTTTCTAATACAGACAACGAGCAATGAAACTGATCCCACATACAGATGTTACAGGAAGCATCCTAGGAACATGTGGAAAAACAGATTTAAAGAAAAAAAAAAGTCTGTTTTTCTTCTATTCACTGGAAAACATACTGCATTTGTTACTGTCTGACCTAAAAGTCATGCTTGAAGGAAAGACCAGCAGTTCTCTAGAAAAGTGTGAGATCCTCTTCCCATCAGTATCAGCGCATCTTGCATACACAAACAGTGCAACCTCATTCCTTACAGTCTCACATCACTAAAAACAAGAAAAAAAACTCCAACAATATAGAATTTTAATTCACATTGTTCCCTTGGTCTACCAGCATTCTTGTCTCACGTCAAAGTAACCAACACTCAATATTATCTTGCTTGGAAAAAATAAAATCATGTTGCATAAGTATTTTTAATTGCAACCATTTCTAATCACAGATCCCATGCCTTCTTTATTTTTGCCTTTTTGGGGATTTTTTTTTTGGCAGAGTCCTAATCCAAGTTTAATGTTGCTTGGGCTACAATGTAATCTCTATCATGGGCTCCCAACAAGTGGCCCATGTTATTGCCATGCCCATGAGCTGGGGTCACAGAACGAGGCACCACAGTGCCAGCTGCGACACACAGCGAGCAAAGCATCGCCTGCACCTCCACAGCCACAGCCTCCTTCGAGAGCTCAAAAGGTTTGTCTACACTTACACTAGTTCCTGCCGGTGCAAGCATCCAGCTGCAAAAGCAAACCCCACTCCTGCAGCTGGCAGAACTCTTCTCACCATTGCAATTCCCTGAACGGACTAAGCTGTGCCAACAAAAAGCACTTTTTTTGCCAGCATAGCTGACTCCTCAGCAGAGCTGCTGCCAGCGTTGCGACAGCCGCTCCATAGTGGCACACGCTTTTTTTCCCTCCCAGTTTCCTACGCTTCCACTTCTACACAGAGAAACCCTAAATTTAAGGCAAGAAACAAAGGAGAAAACAGGTGTCAGGAAGAGGCGACGCGTGCCCTGCTGCCTGGCCAGCATCTCCCCACCTAACCTAAGGGAAGGTGTGGGGAGACTATCTGCCTTTTTCCCCCGATCCTCACCACACCAAATCAAACATATGCAGTCGTAAGATCCTTTTGCCTGAATCGAAGGGCTCCTGATCCAAGCACCTGAGAAGAGACGAGGCACGGGGAGCAAGGTGGATACTCAGTCCTGGAGCAGGCAGGGCCCCACACAGGCTTCTCGCTGGTTCTGCTCCCCGGCCACCACGGGAAGCACCCGATGACGCTGGTGGGACCCCACGCAGGACAGCGTTATCATGCCGGTGGGCTACCGAAATAGCCCCCTGGTCTTTGCTCCAGTTTCATCTCAGACAAGGAGAGCTTTCAAACCTGTAACCACCACAAATGATTCCTGTTGTGAAAACTGCAGAATATTTTAGGGAGGGAGGAACTGATTCCCACACAGAGAAAATTTGATCTCTCTACCAGATTTTCACTTGTGAATGGGATTACAGGATAACGCCCAGTTCCAGCGCCTGCCTATAAGTATTCCTGTGAAAAAACTCAGGACCGTGTCATGAAGGTATAAATCACCCAACTGTGAGCAGGAGACACAGACCTACTGAACACCCAGCTGTTTTTCTCAGCAAACCCTTCATTCCAGATGGTGCATTACACGACCTTTTCCCAAACCGAGCAGAAACTTATTTGCATGGAAACTTACTCGTAAACACGCTTGCCTTGTTTTATTCCCTATTTCTTCCGATTCTCGGCACTCTGGCAGCTATCGCGCGCCGCAGCCCTGCGCTCCGGCCGGTCCCCCAGCACCCCGATGCAGACCCTGGCTGGCAGACGCCTTCGCTGCCGCGACCTCCGGGGAGCGGGGTGTCCCCCCGGGTTCAGGGGACCAAGGGTGACCTTGGCCGCAGCCATCCGGCCTCCGGCGCGGCCCCAGACATCTCCCAGGGGAGGAGACTGCCAAAAAAGCCTACTCACCAGAGACAGATGCCAGCATTTTTTAGAGGCCGTTTGGGAAGGTGGCAAATAGGAAGTCCGGATCTGAGGGAGTTGACTCAAAGCGCCCTGCAACATTCACGCGGCGGGAACTTCGCCGGGTAAACCATTAACCACCATAAAGCAGAGCTGCGTAACTCCATCATCATCAGCCGAGACTCACACACACCCCAAACACACACGCGGGCTGCATGTGTATATATGCACACGTATATATATATATACACATATACCCGCAGATATACGTACACACACACACACAGAAGGACACACAAATACGCTCAGATGTATTTTCCCGAGGGCCGGGGAAAACGCCGGCGCTCCCCAGGGCTCGCGGCGAGGCAGCGCTGCCACCGCAGCCCCGCGCCGGCGGGGCCGGGGGGATCCGCTCCGCGGCCCCCGACGGCGAAGGGGGCGCCGGCCCCGCTCCGCGCCCCGCGCGGGTGTAAGAGATGCGCGGAGCGCCCCGCGCCCGCACCCCAGCCGAGATCTTTCCAACCCTCGCTCCCTAAAAATTTCCCCCCCCAAAAGGCGGAAAGCCCCCCCCGCCCCCCCAGCTCCGCTATCCTACAGACCCCGAGGCAAGAGCGGGCAGCGCGGGCTCTCCCGCAGCCCCGTCGAAGTTTCCGCGCCGCTCCGCGGGCGGCGGTGAGCGGCAGCGGGGCAGCCCCAGCCCCTTACCCGGCTGGCGGAGCGGGGTCCCGCGGCGGCCTGGGAGCGGCGGCGGCGGCTGCGCGGCGGCTTCCTGGGAGCTACAACTCCGCGGCGGCGCCCGGGCGAGCCGCGCGCCTGCGGAGCGGCGGCGAGCGGGGAGGAAAAGAGGAAATGAGCGGGAGGCGCATTGGAGGGAGGGGGAGGAAGGAGCCGTCGCCGAGGGACCGGGGAGAGCGAGGGACGGAGCTCAACTTCCCCGGCGGGGCAGCGGGCGCGCCGGGGGGGGGGGGGGCGGAGCGCACCGCGCCGCTGCTCCGCGGCCGCCCCGCGGCGTGCGCAGCGCCGAGCCCCGCGCAGGGGCCGCCCGCCCGCTGCCGGCGCTCCCGCCCAGCCGGGCCACTTGGTATCGCCCTGCCCGCCTCCCCGGGCCGCCGCCGCCGCCGCCGCCGGGCAGGAAGTGCGAGGCCGGCGGGGCAGCGCGGAGAGGAGGCTCCGCGGGGCTGCGCGCCCGCGGGGAGTGCGCCCGCCCCGCCGGGGCTCGCCGCCGGCCTCACCGGCAACGCGGGCATGGGCATGGGGAGGGGGGTGGGAAAAACTTTGGATTTTTCGTTGAGGGTTGTTTTTTCTTTTTCCCTTTTTTTCTCCCCCCTCCCCCCCCCCCCCCCCCCCGTTTTTTTTCTAACCCCAAAGCAAACAAGGACTCCCATGGCACCGGCTCACGCCAGGCCCTGCGCGCATCTCCAGCGCGGCTGGAGGTGGCAAGTTTTCGGTGCGCGGGGAGAACGGCGCCAGCTGCGGAGCGGCCGCTGGAAGAGAGCACAGCAGCCTCGCAACGCACCCCCCGCTTCCCCGCTGAGCAGGACGGTGCGGACAAGACCCCCCCCCGCCACCACCCAAAGTGCCCCCCTCCCACCCCGGCACTGCCCCCACCGCGGCTGAGAGCGGCACCGGAGAATTCGGTACCAGCAGCTGAGTTTGGGGAGGGGGGGGTGCAGTCCCACCCGGCTGGAGACCGGCGCTCGCGGTTCTGTGCGAGACATGAACTTGCACAGCCTACCCGCGTACCCCATCACAAAATGGAGGGGATTTAGGGATTGATGCTAATCTGCTTCCCGAGGGAGGTAATTGGAAGCGTTGCTCAGAAATACGGCCTGCAGCACAGACAAAGAAGTGAATCTTCCTTTTAGGATATATTTTCTTCCCCCCAGCTCCTGCCCGGCACATTTTCAAGTCAAAAAATATATGGAGAATTTAATGTAGTTGCCACTGTGCCTTATCGGTAGCTTTCACTCTGCCTCCCCTTATAGGAGACTAAGTGAGCACATTCAGTGCAGTCGAAAGATAAGAGCTGAATAGAGCTGAAATCAAGGCCACACCAGGAAAAAGATACTTAAAGATTTTAGCGACAAACCTTGGGAGGCAAGGGCAGGCAGGAACAAACAGAAAAATACCACCACCACCAAAGCAGCAGTTTTTCAAAGCTTATCTCTGCACTAAGTCCCAACAGATTTTTATAAGGACAGCAAAAAACCCAAAAACCTTTCACATGTACTCCTAAACTCGAATACATTGAAACTGAATACATTAATGCAAAGACATGAAAATGTTACTCGGCAATAACCATTTTCTCCAAGGCCTTTCAGAAATAGTTCAACCTTTTTGTCAGGTTAAAAAAAAATTAATAACAGTGTCAGCCCAAGGCAAAGAACAAGCTTGGAAAGTAAAGAACCTGAACAGTTAAAACTAGAAGCAACTTGACCAGGAACATATAATGGAAAACTGTATTCAACCACCATCGCTGCCAACTTCGCATACTTGAAGCTGGGTTCTCCTTGCAGGAGATGATTATACGTGAGTAATCCCCTTGATTTCCCTGCAAACCCTTCCCTGCGTGTGCATTGCCCACGTAAACGTGGCTGGCCACGGGGATGGGGCTGTGGCTCCCTCCGTGCCTCGCTGGCTGCTCTGTCAGGGAGGGCGGTGGCACGGGTGATGACACCACCCTTCACCCAGGAATAGGTGACAACAGAGCAAGTACCTACTTGAGGCCTCCTCTGAGATTTACAGCCCTTGGGCTGACGTCTGGAGAGAGGAGGCAGTTTATGACAATCCCACTGTAATTTTTAACGTGGTTTTCAGCCGGTAGCCCCAACAGCAGCAGGTTTTCTGCTGCACGGCGCTGCCCCGCGTCCTGCAGTGGACGGGTTGTGAGATGAGACCTGCAGCCGTTGCTGGAGGCTGCAGTGGCTCCTTGCAGGGATGCCCTGGTTCGATGGGGCTTGGCAGCTGCGGGCGCCCTGCCCTCGGTTTGGGGTGATCCTCAGGGGGTGTCCTCGTGCTGCGCTGCACCCTGCTCAGCACAGTGCTCCAATGTTTCTGTCAGGAGCTGACTATGCTGGGAGACTTGGGCACATGTTATGATCAGTGGGTACCTACTTGAGAAGTGCTCCTGCCTTCGAGCCCTCTAGTAGTCTGTATATTATCCCATGATAAATTGCATAAATACTGAAAATAATTCTGGGTTCAACCATTATTAGGGAACACACAACAAGGACCATATGAGGCGTTACTATCATTTATACCCAACTTCTTTCTTCAAGAATTGTACCCTTCCGGCTGTGATCAGATGCAAGATGGTGCAATCCATCTTGCCATGCAAGCCAACCAAAGAAACACTGCCAAGATTTCAGATGATTTCGAGTCCTAATGCTCAATAGCAAGCAATTCCTGAGTTACAGAAATCCTTTGGGAAACAAGGAAAGATGCCTTTAAAAAGTCATCGACTGCTCACAGATAAAAAGAAGATACAGATTCATCCCTGCAATGAGTTTGTGATGGGTGCTGCTCCCAGTCTGCAGCCTTCCAGCTCTGCTCTCCTCTTCAGAGAATGTGCTGGGTGAAGACAGTCAAGCCTTACATTTGCAAGATCCATATGTGGGCAGTTACTTTCTCATATTATGCACCTAAGTGCATACTTGAGCATGCTACTATGAGAACTTAATGACCTCTGAAATACCATGTTCAGTTTTGGGCCTCTCACTACAAGAAAGACGTTGAGGTGCTGAAGCATGTCCAAAGAAAAGCAACGAAGCTGGTGAAGAGCACAAGTCTTATGATGAGCAGCTGAGGGAACTGGGGTTGTTTAGCCTGGAGAAAAGGAGTCTCAGAGGAGACCTTCTCGATCTCTACAACTACCTGAAAGGAGATTGTAGCAAGGTGGGTGTCAGTCTCTTTTCTCAAGTAGCAAGTGATAGGGATGAAAAGAAACAGCCTCAAGTTGAGCCAGGGGAGGCTTAGATTGGATATTAGGAAACATTTCTTCACTGAAGGGGTTATCAAGCACCGGAACAGACTGCCTAGGGAAGTGGTTGAGTCACCATCCATGGACCTATTTAAAAGACGTGTAGGTGTGCTGCTTAGGGACATGGTTTAGTGGTGGACTTGGCAGTGGTAGGTTTATGGTAGGACTTCATGATCTTAAGGGTCTTTTCCAACCTAAATGATTGTGTGATTCCATGAAACCATTTGCAAAATTGGGCCCTCTGGGTGTATCTGGCTTATTTGAAGTTCTTTTGATGGCATATGTTCATTAAGCCTATCTGTAATACTCCCATGATGACCTAGCATAGACCTTCGCAAACTTAAATCCATAGCTGTTCTGACATCTCACCTTGTGCTTGATTTTTCTTTCTGCTTTTCTTTCTGTTTCCACAGTCAGGAGTGAGAAACAAAGAGGGATTAAATTAGATTCATCTGCATCATTCCAACAATGCTGAATTTGTGTGAAATTCTTTCTTCTGTCTGTGGTTTAATCACCCAGGGATTAGATGAAAACAAGTATTTGAGGTGTGTGGCATGCTGCTGTTCTTTAAATATCTGCCATAATAATGTGAGCTTCATAAGGCTATTGCTAATCTTGAATTATTACCTGCCTTCCTGTGGTTTGGCATGATTAACTCAAGGAAGAGATTAAAGTGATATTTACCTTTTTTGAGCAGTTCATCAGCTTGACCTGGACAACCCAGCACCAGAAAACAAACGAAGAAACTGCTGGCAAGGATTCAGCCCACTTTCCCCGTTGGTCTCCTGATACCTGTCATGGTTGTTGGGATGGAAAGCACTGGCAGCATCCTTGAAGGAGGCCAGTTGTTCCAGCCGCTTTCAGGCCAGGTGTCTGGTGGAAAGCTTGCATGGATCAGACAGACTGTGATCTGCCTCTCCCAGAAGAGACAGGAATTGCCTCCACTGCAGACAGTGACAGCAAAAGCATGTCTTCTGGCTTTGAGCTGGGGACATGGTTATCCTGGTCATCCCCATGCTGTCCTCCTGGAGGTGGATGGCACTTCTCCGGGGGGAGCTGCTGGACAGCAGTTTTGCCTGGGAAGGAGCTCCTGTCCGGCCGGGGCATTTGCAGGACAACCCCATGGGAGTGGTCGGAGAAGCACCCCCTCCATTACCGAGCTTCCTCACAACTTACATTTGATGGAAGGAAGCCACGTTTCAAAAGACACTGTATTTTTTTCATGCTGTTTTAATCTTGCTTTTGGAAATCCCTCACCAAGAAATCACTTTAGAGAAATTCAAATGAAAACAGAGAAGTGCAGCCAGTGCTATTTCACTGTGATAAAGCCAAGCTGGATGGCAGGTGCTTGGGGAAATCTGAGGGAAAATTGTTTATATCAGAACTATTTTCTTTGATAAGTTTTGTCTTACAGTAATAGAATCCTGGATGCTCATCTACAAAGCCTCCCATTGTTTGCTACCAGATGCTGGGGCTTGAATCTTTGCCTACATCAGTTTAACCCCTCTTTGTTCTCCTTTGCATATCCAAGTGGAACTTAACAGGCAAACAAACATAACTTGGGAAATGCCAGCTGCATGTGTTGCTGTCACCCACAGTATGGGCAAGCAGCATCACCTGAACTGGCAGACCCAGTATTTAACGTACTACCAAAAGAAATATGCCGAAGGGTTTTGCCAGTCATCTGAATCACAGAAACTGGAAGTGGAGAAGAACAGGTAGGCTTTTACAGTGCATTTTCCTGCCAAAGTAGGATTGTTCCCTGCAGTATCTTCTAGTGTATTTTCCTGGCCTGTTTTAAATGACCTTGGAGGATGGGGAGAGGCAGGAGGCAGGAATCTGCTAGTACCCTCTGGAGTCTTTTTGTCTAGTTTGAATAATATAATGTGGAGCAAGGGCAAATGGGTGTTCAGATAATTTAGCTACCACACAATATTTAACGTAATTTTTGCATGCTTTTTCATCTCCAACCTACTTGCTATGCCTGCCACTGTGCCAGTAACATCAGATAGATGTAAAAAAATAAAAATAACAAAAATAGTGGCAATACTCCATCTTTGCATGATTGCCCTTCTATTCTCTTAGCAGGAGATTGTCTTGGGTGCTTTCTTCCCCTGCGAGGAAAAATGAATAGTAAGAGCTGTGATGATTGGCACTAAGCCTGAGAACAGCAGATGTGAGTTTGCACAGCTGGACAAAGAAAAAAATGCACTTTGCTACCTACATTTGTATTAAGGTTGCCCCAGGGATACCCCAGTGCCTAGGGGGGACTTAGCATATGAACAGCCAAAGCCATTAGGCACATTTACATATATAAGAACACTTGGTGTCCTTTTCAAAGTCAGAGAGAGCAACGATTAAAGCAACATAAAGGAAATTTGGCTGCGTGGTTTTTCTCTCTGATAATAGAATGACTGAGGGTAGAAATATTAAAAAAAAATTAGGCCTGACAGAGGTGATGAATTTATGAATTAAATGAGGACATTTTCATTTCATTTACTGTTGTCTACCAGTTTATTACATGGGAATCTAAAAGGGACTTGATTTTGCCTCCCAGGCTGCAGTTGCTATGCCAGACACTAAAGTTACATATTTTAGATAAGATTTTAATATTAAAGCTTCTTACACTAAAAAGGAAAAACCATGCTAAATAGGGAAAATTAAAAAGCCTCATTTCTCTCCATGGTGCTTTACTGTAGTTTTGCACCCCGGGGTTTGCCACAATGTTTGCTGGGACTTATCATCAAAAAAAACTATGTGGGGCAGGGGGTGTTTTAACTGAAACTAAAAAATTGGAATTTCCTATGCTCCATAGCCTGCACATGCTTATTTAGAGTTGCATCCATCAAGAACCCAGTTCTCCTGTGGGCTCGACATGCAATGATACCCTCTACCAGGGCAGAGCAGCAGGGCTTTGGGTATTCACCCGCCATCCCGTGGCACGGTGAGGGCCTCGGCATCTTTGGCCTTGGCATTCCCACCCGGGGTTTTAACCCACACCAGCAGCAGTAGCTATATCAAAACACAAAATGCTGTGTCTAACTTGCCTGAGCGGAAAATAACAGGGAGCCTTTGAAATGGAAGAGGTCCCACAGAGCCATTGCAAGACTGTCACGCCTATGGGATACAACAAAGTGAACTCTGGGTTTGTGGTCCAAAATGGTAGATTTATGCTGAGAGGTGGGATAGAGAAGAAAACTCAAGTGTTTCTACGCAGCAGAAAATATCAATGTTGTTACTTGTTTCTATTCTGAACCACAACAGGAAAATGCTAAAGCCTGAAATTGTGAAAAATACCTGTGTGTCTAAATGAAAATCAGTGGTTTAGTCTGGCATTACAAAAGCTTTAAAAAGCAAAACAAAACAAAGTATTTTTATTCAATCAATAATATAGTAAACCTGGTGTTTCTCCACAGCAACTTTCAGTTTTGCTGAGATCACTTTTTTTCATATGGCTGAACAAAAGAGGAAAAGAAAGAAACCCGACGGTGCTTTTTGGGATGTTGGAGCCAACAAGATGCTAATTTAGTGCTCTGCCAGCCTGTGTGCTCTGGGATGCCTTCCAGAGCCCTGCAAGAGCCAGGGGACCCCACACCAGCCGCAGGATGCTGCCCCAGTGCTCTGGGGTTAAGGGGCTTTGCATCATGTTTGCACTCATCCAGGGCTCAAACCTTCCTGCTGAGATACTCGTGTCCTCATGCTGCTCCCGTCTGTATAAATCTGCCCTGAAATACTCAATATCGAAATTCCTTTCAATACTTAAAGGGGGCTTGTAAGAAAGATGGGTACAGATTATTAACAGGGCCTGTTGCAACAGGGCAAGGGTAATGGTTTTAAACTAAAAGAGGGTGGATGTAGACTAGATATAAGGAAGAAATTTTTTACGATGAGGGTGGTGTAACACTGGTACAGGTTGCCCAGAGAGGTGGTAGATGCCCCATCCCTGGAAGTGTTCAAGGCCAGGTTGGACAGGGCTTTGAGCAACCTGATATGGTTGAAGATGTCCCTACTTAATGCAGGGGGGTTGGACTACGTGACCTTTTAAGGTCTCTTCACACCCAAACCATTCTGTGATCCGTGAAATCAAAGGGCCTCATAAAGCACCATTTCGCATGGGATCAGGCTCTCCAGCTCAGCAGCCGAAGGCAAAGCCATGTGGATTGTTCAGTGCAATTTGGAAGAAGTCAGTTTAATTTTGGCACGGGTGATGGAGCACTCTTGTATTGCTCCTGTTGGTAATTAAGAGAAAGCAAATCACAGGGGAGGACAATAAAAGTATTAATTAACAACACTTTCAATAAGAAAAATGTTAGTAATTTTAAAAAGGTTGGGTTATGCCTGGAGAAAATCCTTAAATAGGGTAATCACATTGTTGGGCATTTGACAAATGCACACTAATAATTAAATGGTGGTATTGATTACGCATTTAGATAATCACCAGATCCTCCATACTATTGCAGGAATGTCCCAATTCTGTTGTCTTGAGCTTTGATTTCAAGGGGTGAAAAATATGCTTAATTTCAAGCATGCAGACAACTGCGTTTCACTCACTGGTCTTCACCTGAAAAATCTGTGTGTGTTTCCCATCGGCTGGAAAGCCCAACACATGACCCCACAAAGCCACCACAGCTTGTGGGCTGAGCAAAAGGCTCTGCTGAGGCCTCCGACCTGCTGAGCACCAGGGTTAGCTGGGACAGGCAGCGATGCAGGCTCAGTGCCCAACCTGGTGGGTGCAGGAGAGGAGGGAGGCTGAAGGACCCATCGAGGTGGTGGGCCTGGGGCAGGCACACAGGGGAGCAGCATCCTCCCAGCTAGTGCTGCTCACCAGCTGGGAATATCACAGCAAAATGTAGAGGACTCTTGCTGAAATGGGAGGACTTTCCTCAAGGGCAGCTACTTTCTAGCCTTGCCAAGCATCCTGCCCTACCTTTGCCACAGTGCTACCAAAACATGCATTTTTTTATAGAACCAACAGGGAGAGGGCAGAAACTTTGCAACTAAAAGCAATCAGTTTTCAGGGATGTATAATTGCCTTTCATCACAACACAAACCATGAGGCAATTTGCTTCAAGCAGAGGTTATTTTTTTCCCCCTCCAAGGAGACAATAATCCAATATAAAAGCCCGCCAGCAGGATCCTGGACAATGCGTGACACCATGTTCTCATCAGCATCCCACTGGTGTTCTGGCAAGGTACCTGGTGTTCACGGCACCCGCTGGTGTGGCCGCTCTCAGCTGATCTGCCCAACAGCATTCAAAGCCAAACAGTGGCACAGCTTACTGAAGCCAGCAGCTCCTCTGCGCTCAGATTGCCATGCAAATACTGCCAGATTTTTCATATTATTATGATACCAGGTGTCTTGTTTTATATAAAATGCTATCCAGGCAAGTAAGAGAAATTCAGTTACTTACTCCATGCTGGGGATATCTGAACGACATTAATTCTGTCTGATAAGAGATTTTAGAGACATTCCTTCAGGCTGACAGAGATTAAAAAATAATAAAGGGCACCCGATGGGTTCCCAAACCAAATGAATTCCTAAAAAATGATGGACTGGGTCACCTTTTACATAAGAGTTTCAGCACCGTTTAATTAATGTATAGTTTGGCTTCAACCATGCAAAGAGCACATTTCTGCCCTTGCACACATGAACTCCCAAGAGCGACACAACTGTTGCTTTGCTTTGGGCTTCTGTTGGGAACAGCCAGCCTTTAACAGCATATAAAATTTAATTTTTGGTAACAAAAAGGTAGGTAGACAAGTCACACTAGCAGGGGCAGAAAGCAAAAAGTAGGGACTCTGGAGCCTTTGGGGTCTTCCAGTGTCCTCCTCTCCTGGCTGTTCCTCTTTAAGTTTTTCTTTCATATTGGCAATGCATTTTTTCATTGGAAAAAAGGTTGTTTCTTCTGAGTCATCTCTGCAGGAAATCTCCTGTTCTAGCGGGGTCCTCTCTGCCAGGCAGCAGTGGGCACTGGCGGCCACCTCCTTCCCCAAGGCAGGTCTCATCTCTCAGTGGTGGTATTGAAATAAAAATACAGACATCCTATTAATAGCCAAACTGTAGACAATTCCAGATGTGGAATTTGGTTTCTGAAATTACAGACCCAACCAAGCCAGGCCTGAACCAGTAAAATTCATCTGTGTTTCCTCTGACTCATAACTGGTTTTTCAGAGAGGTTTTCAGCGAAATTTCTTCAGCAATTCCTGTGTTGTTGCCTGACTCATACTGAAACACCAAAATCATTATTAAAGTGAAATCCTAGCAAAGGGGGTGTGGATACTTGGTATTTACCAGTTTAAAACGCATTAGAAACCATATTTGCTGTGGAGCATGCTTTATATTACAGCATACTGTATTATTTGCAAAAGAAAACAAAAAATCTATCACAGACAAGGTCAAGCACTTAAACAACAATTTTGAAATGTAAGGTTAATTTATTCTTCAATAAACCTTCATTTATCCTCCTGACACGTGTAATATTTGTGTACAGTGTCCCACCCGCTTTCAGTCTGAAGCCCCTGTCCATTCTGTCAGGGAAGCGGATGCTCAGCATGAAGGATGAGGTGTTCAGATGTCCTGGGGATGCAGCAGTACAAGGTACACAGCTGTGAACGGTGCTTCCTGATCGTGGGAGCAGAAATGCATGCAGGGGTGGGAGGAGAGGTGCACCCACAGCCCCCCCAGCAGTGCAAAGTGATGGGAGAGAGGAGTCGGGCTGGTTGGCAGGTCACTGCAGCCTCCATCCCTGAGGAAAGACCCCAAATCTATTGTGGTTTGCTTCTGTTAAAGGGTGATTTGCTGCAGGAGGGTGGGTGGTGTCATGCAGGCGTCAGTCCATTTTCCTCCCTGTGGGTTTGCAGCAGGGGAGCAGTAGCCTTTTGCCTGATGCCAAGCTGTGCCTGAGGGGATACCTAGCCCTCAGCTGCAGTGGGAGCCCAGCTAACCCTCCCTGGGGTTTTTCAGTGCCATAAAGCCCAGGGGCCTGTGAAGGTGGACCTCAAAGGTGGTGAGTTTGGGGGAAAAAAATGCTGCAACAATGGTTTCTTTGCTTTTTAAATTAAAACTCAAAACTGTTGCTACAGAAAAAGGGACTGAAAACAATCCCCCAAGTCTGGGAGCTCATATTTACCTTCTCACCAGCTCTGCAGATACTTAATTTGAATGCTGCTTCATCTCCTGTCTCCCTCATGTATCATCGCTAATTAAAGTACACACTCTGCACTTACCCAGACGAGGATGTGGGAGGCAGAAGAGGCTCAATCTCATTTTCTGCTGCTGTATTGCCTCTGCAGAGCCAACCACAGGGGAACCAGGGTCCTGCTCAGAGCCCAGCATCTGCAGTGTGGACTCTTTTCGTCACCACTGCTCCATGTGATGGAAACCCCCAGTGTGTGAGTGGCAACCTCCAAGGGAAAGGGCTGAGTGAAAGAAGTGGCCGTGACTCCCCAGGCAGATGGTGCGAGCCTGGTGAGGGAGGGAGCAACACCCCAATGCAGGCACTGCTCCCCACACGCCTGTGCTGGAGACCGCTCTGTTCTGAGCCAAGGAAGCCAGAGGAGCTGTGCTGGCAGCAGCCTTGTAGGTATGTGCTTTGGTGCTCCCATGCCCTCCAAACACGCCTCCAAACTTCCAACTCAAATGAAATTCAACCAAAGCCTTATGGCTGTAAGGACACATCTCCTCCAGCCTTCACCCCGGAGAGACACCCCTCTGACATGTCCCCCAGAGCCCGGCCATCTCTGACCACACGTCCCCTCACTCGCAGACAGCAAAATGAGATTTCTGACTTCTCCCCAGCTTCTGGTTCCAGGCTAGAAGTCTGTCTCCTTCAGCTTCCCCACTACACCCCTGCTCCACTTCACTCCCATCCCAGCCAAAATATGAGAGTGTTTTTGACAGTGCCCAGTTCTGCAGCCACACTGGTTCCCATGATCATCACAGCCCCTCCTGCCTCACAAAGCTACAAGTGGCATCAACCTGTAACAGGTAAAGGGAGACTTTAAAGCCTATGAATGCCAGGGAGGGAATACAGACGTTATTAGGCTCAGAGATTGTCTATACCTCAAAAGATTCAAGGATATGGTATCAGAGGAGGAAACACTGAACACAGTGTGTTTAGCAGTTGGCCAAAGTCATTCCCTTGTCCCCACCTGAAGTGCCATTGTGCGCTCTGCTCTACATGAGCCAAATGTATCCATGTCCATTAAAGCTGGGGAAAAGCACTGCTGAGAACAGCTCTGAATAATTAATTCCCAGAACTATAAAAAGCTACAAGGGAATGAAATTTAGAAAAATCTAGTTTTAGGATAATTATAGTACAAATCAGGAGAGCACTTGGACCCAAAACAGATACATTAGTAGGACAGCCGAGCACAGTGGGTCAAATTCATACTCGACAGAACTGCATAGTCTTCTACAGAGCTCCTCCCGGGATGGATTCAGCCCGGGGACAGAAAGCAGACCCTGCGGTTAGATTGATGAAGTGAGTAGAAATCTAAAATAGCACTTCTTAATATAGAAAGCATAGAAGAAAGGAGAGAAATTGTTTCAGGTTAGCATTCATGCCTCAGGTGTAAACAGGGAGTGATATTTTCTGAATATTTTGTTATAATGCTAGTTTAACCTGCTTCCCCCCACCCTGCCTCCACTATCACGTCTACTGTGTTACAACTGGTTCTATAAAATCCCAGTTTGTTTGCAGACCTTATCACATTTGGGCTTTTTTCAAAGCTCCAGATGCTGGAATTCACGTGTTATTTGCTAAAGCAGACCTTCAATTTTCTAACCAGTTATATTTCTAGTCTGTATTTTTCATGGCAAGTTTGAAAACATTAACCCTGAGCCCTGAGTCACCAGCAAGCAAACAGATGTTTTCTTCCAGTTTTCCAGTTTTTAAGCCAGTCATTACAGTGTCCAGTTTAAGATGTTGAATCCTTGGGACTGCTCATTTAACTCACCACTCTCAGGTAGGGGGATGTGAGATTTTTATAGTTACATACTAACACATGTAGTCAGGCTGTATACCCAGCACGTTTTAATTGAATATTGGAGGAGCCAACACCGGGTGATTGGTTTATGACTGTCATCATGCAACCCCAGTGCCCTCAGCATCTCAGTGGGCTCCCCAAGGCTCCACACAGGGCTCCCCAGGACAGACTCTGACCTTTATGTGTTGCTTTCTGGTAAAAGAGCACACACACAGAGAAGCAGAAGTTTATTGCCTTTTTTTAATAACAGCAACAGATCACCTGAGAATTCAGTTTTATGCAAGCCAGAAGTGACAGGCTGTTCACAGGCTAACAAACAGGGAGATTATCACTACTTCAGAAGAGCTGTTTTAATGTCCAGTGCCCTGTTTCAGCATGACTCTCGGTGGCACAGGACCAGGCAGTTCCAGTAATACCTCCTGGCCAAAGACACCTGCAGAATGGCAGAGGTGTCTGTCCTGTGTCAGCTCACGTTTCCACAAGCTCCCTGTTCTGGCATTATTCATTCCCAGTATGAAGTTATTGGGTACAGTCATAGCATGCTATCAAACAAGTGCTCTTTTCATAGTGGTGAGCTATGATTTTCTATAGATTTAATTTATTAAGAGCATCCTTCAAAGCAAAAGGCTCTCCTATAAACCCATGCTATTCCTTGAACTTAAAATGCACATAAGAGGAGGCTTGTATTATAAGAAGATATCCTCTCCTTCATTTGTAAGTGCGGGAGCTGTTTGACACAACACAAAGCAACTGGAGAAAAGGAACAAGGATTACTGTATCAGTCAGAAATGCATCCAGCTCTGCTGTGGGGTTCTTGCTGGGAGGGGAACAAAAGGCCACCTCTGTAAGACTCAGCTCTTTAGAGCTCTTAAGATCTTAAGTGGGTGGCAGGTAAAGCATCACATATTTCCCTTGTGTCCAAAAACATTAGGGTCAATTGAAGGGGACAGCATCTGATAAGAGTACAGATGATGAAGAAATGGAGAGTATGCTTATTAGCTTATAGACAAGACAAAGTGAGTGGGAGCTGCAGGCAGAGAGGAGGGCAGGATGACAATTCAAACCAATGTTTACAAGTTGGGGAAAAGGCCTGGAAAAAAGGATGTGGTTCAGTAGAGACACGTGTGAGGTAGGCAGGAACAATCAGCTGTGCAAACACAGCCTGGGTTCAGCTGCAGCAGCTCTGCCAAAAAAAGGTCTGAGAGGGTGGTTATGGATTGCAGAGTGAACATGAATCAACAATGTCACGTTGTTGTGGAGAAGACAGATGTTCTAGGGTGGATAAAGGAGGAGCAGAGCCCATACAATGGGAAATTACCCTTCCACATCAGCTAGAGAGATGCACTGTGGCTTGAGGAGTGGCACTTGCAGAGAGCCCAGCTGCCAAGCAGGGAGGTGGAAAACACCCCAAGAGCAGAGTCTGACTGAATTGGGGTTTAGCCTAAATACATGAAGCCTGGAGGGGAACATAATCCTATGTAAAATGTTGTTTTAAATGGAGGGCGATATCTGCAGTGAACAGGAGCAATGACCTTAAATTAAAACAAGCGAGAGTCAGAGCATGCACGGGAAAAAAATTTCTTCAGATAAGGGCAGCAAACCACTGGACAGGATTGCGAGGCGGGATTGAAATTTCCATCACGCTACAAACAGGTCAGACAAGTGGTGGTTAGAGATGATAAAGTGGTACAACCTGCCTTGAGGCTGGAGAAAAGATTAAATGAGCCCTTGTGAATCTTTCTAGCCCTGTTTTTCTGTGATTTATCATAGGATTCACAGCTGCAGTTTTCTACATTTTCAGGGTTTAAAAATGTAGCTCTACTGGCCAACACCACAGTGGAGATGTTGGGAGAACGTGGAAGCCTTCTTGTCTAAGCCCAGTGACACCCCACCACTTTTGGAGAAAAGCCACCGTGAAGTCACCAGCAACCTGTGTTCTGGTCTCCTCAGGAGCTGAAAAAGTAACACTCCAAGCTTTTCTCTCCAGTTTTTGTGCAGCTAAAATATCAATAACAAATTACAGATGAGTCAAAATAAGAGCAGTATTTCAGTTCGGCTTCCAGGTTGTTTAACCCTTTTCTCTCCCATCATTCCTTGTCAACATCTAGGTCTCTTCAAAGTGAAGATGAAAGAAAAAACTCTCAAATTCCTGTCCTGGAAGTGCCAATGCCAAGCTGCTGACTTTTCTGAATTCCTTCTGCTTTGGTAGCAGAAATGATTCAGAAATTGAGACTCACATGGCCTTTCAGTCCCCCAGAAGCTATTATGAATATATTGGCTCAGTTCTAGTTCCTTCATTTGCTATTTCTGGGGGAAGCAGCAATACCTCCCGCTGCCTAATAGCATGGTGGTGATAGAGGACAAAGCCAGACTCTCTGCAGATAGGCACCACAAGAGTATGAGGCACAGCAGTCACAGATACAGCAAGGGAAATTCTGGTTAGAAGCGAGGAAGAAATTATCATCATGAGGGTGGGTGAGCAAGCACAGGAAGAAGTTGCTCAGGGAAGCGGTAGTATCTCCATCCTGGAGTTTCAGAACTCAGTGGAACGAGGCCCTGGACAATCTCACCTAATTTTGAAGTTGGCCATACTGTGATCAGAGGTGGGACTAAGATCTCAGAGGACTCTTATATGATGCCAGCAGTAGTAAACCAGAAATTTCCTAAGTGACAGCAGAATTTTCCATACTTCTTCATTCCTAGAACACATTTTTTCTCTGGATTTAAGTTGTCAACAATTAGCGTGTGTCCCTGGGCTGCCCCAGTCCTGCCCAGTGCCACCAAGCATCTGACCCAGGACTTGCTGCCGGGTCTGTTCCACCCCTCTGTTCTCGTTGGCTCACCTCTCCTGCTGGGCTCTGGAGGCTGGTTGATAAGGACAAACATCTCATTTACGTGCTTTGTTTCATTACAACAGAATGCAAACAAGGCACATATACCAATATGGTCTTTAAAAAAAAAAAAAATGCCCTTTTTTCATTGCTGTGCCACTGCAGTGTGGGAGAGGACAATTTATGCTAACTTCTCTCCTTTTCCCATACTGTTTGTTGTTTTCTTAGGGCCTTAGTAAATCCACCAAATGTCAGCCAGAGAAGACACACCGTGGCAGTAATGGCTGTAATCAGTACAATCTCAAAAAGCACTTTACAAAGACTGCAAAGCATTCTCCCTATCTGAAAAAAAAAAGTGAAAAATATCAAGACTAGCGTGTTACTCAGATCACAATGAGCACCTTAAAGCCCTGAAGGCAACCAATCCTCCCAAGTCTCACACGTGTTTTTACATAGGCTTTGCTCACCAAACAATATTTACCTGCAGAATGTCTAGCCGTGATTATAGGTCACTAGAAAGGGCAGAAGCCATTTTGACTTTCAGAGCCAGGGTGATTTGGCAGAACGGGCTATTAGGAGATGACTGTCTTGTAACCAAGCCAGTTTAGTGCAGCTCTGGAAGCTCTATGCTGATGCAACCATGACAGTACACGTAAGGAAATGATCCTGTTTTCTTGCAACACTTTTCTGCCTATTAGCTAGACAATAAATTTTTAGGAGTGTCCTATTTCTTTGCATAAAGGTCAGATATCTAAAGCCAAGACTGTTTAAAAACAGCACAGAAACTTCCTGGTTAAAACATTAAAAATCTGAACGTACCTTTACATCCACCATTATAAAGGGATACACAGGGTTGACAGGGCTTTCACTGCCTCCATGGTGTGGGTCTCCTGATAAGCGGGGTACTTAGTCATAGATGGTGCTAAAAGCCTTTCCGGGTGCTTGCATAGGGAAAGGATAGACGAGACAATCGATCTGCTTGAATTTAAAAAGACAGATTTATGAAGAATAATTGCCTTCTAATTTGGCAGAGGACGTGTACCGCTTTTAAGGGATTCACAGCTGTGTCCTGTTCTCGTGGAGTTAACTGAGCTTAAAAAAAAAACATTTGATCTATTCTTCCTTAATTCAACATAGCTGAGAATCTCCCAGGATATTTCTATTCGAATTGCAGCAGGCTTTCCATTTCAGTGTGTTGGCAGTGAATATCTGTCATACTGACGGCATTTTCTACATGGGAAGTATCACCAACACTTACAGTAGACAGCAGCATATACATCACCCAAATGGCTGACTCTCTGTGTTGTAGGAAAAGCAAGATGTGCTACCTTTTTCTCTGACTATGAATGCAGGTTGCCTTGAGCAACATGAGTCCTGCAGCCAGATTCCCAGATTTTGTACCATTTTTGTGCTAGATTGACAGCTCTGGCATTTAACTTCATTTAAAGCTAAGCCACAATTAAGTATGAAACAAATAGACCAGGCAGCCAAACCACTCATGTTCATAACAAGCTTCCAAATTTCATCCATCATTTCCTGCAACTCTGTGCAAAGATGTCTGACTCTCACCTTTTAAAAAGATGGATTTTTTTTTAAAGTTCGTATTTGCACAGCACTTCAACACAGCTGGAAACTCCCTGTATAACCTTCTTCCCAGGGAAGAGGAGGAGGCATAATCCCCTGCAGGAGCTCCTGAAAAGTGACCACAGAATTAAATGAGTAATACAAAAACCATCAACCTAAAAGAAGAGGGAAAGTAAAATTCAGCTCCAAACTGATGCTTTTTTCTTTTTTTCTTCTGTATACACAATGCTGCTGCAATATGCCTATGTTGATGGTATCAGCACTGAAACCATTACAGAAATATGATGCAGCCACCACCAGAACCACCCTCTCAGACATTACCTACCTGCCTTGACTTGGATTCTGAAGCTCATAATTTATCTTCTTTTACTTATATGAAGAACCTGAGTAGAGTTATAGAATCATGTTTCCAAGGTAGAGCATTAATACTGACAGAAAAGGCTGCCCCATGAAAACTGTTTCCATGAAGGTGTGATTTATGCACGAACCCTAAATTCTCTGTGTATGTTAAGCACATTATTTCTCCATTGAAAGTGTGTCCCAAGGCTAGTTTGTTTTATGCGTGCTTTTGCAAGGCAAGAAAAAGCCTGTTGTGATACACACAATATCTGTTAGGTTCTGGTGGACATAGAGGGACCCAGACAGTGCCCAAGTCCATGTTAGGACCCGGGTGCATGCCAACTTCTCCCTTCACTGTGCAGGAAGGAAATGCTGAGCTTGGTCCCAGCTTGGGGACAAGACCAAAGATCCATGCTTCATTTTAGATTCAGTCTAAGTGCAAATGAAGCAGCACTTAAAATGAAATTGATGTTAATATATTGTTAACATTAAATTGTTAAATTATATATTTCTGCTAAATCCAATATTTCAGAGTTTTGAATCTTACCTGGCTTTAAAAGTAAGACTGACACACTTTTTCATATTGATATGGTGATCAAAAAGGGCAATTTAGGCCATCTCTGCCAGAAAAGCATTTCCCTAGAGGGGAGCTTTTCAATCGTGTTTTAAATATCCCCACATTTCCCCGAGAGGCCATCCAAAGGTCCATTTCATGACCTGCATATAGAATTTCTCCTGGCAGTTACAGCATATGCATATGCTAAAGGCATGCAGAAGTCAAACGAGGCTTCAGGAAAAATTTCCAAATGAGTAAATTCAATTATTTGAGTTTATTTTTGCAACTTCATTATTATTTTCTAGCAGTTCTACAAACAAGCATTCAGCGACCATGGGATCATTCATATTGCATTCTATCAAAGTGGTCAAACTCAGGATGTAACTGGGAGCACAGGGGAAGGTCTCTTCCTTGTACTAATGTCATGACTGCACTCAGCCAGCTCTGCTCAGGGAGCCCACCAAGACTGCTGAGTGGTCTCCTGGCCCTCATGCCCCAACAAGGGTGTGCCCCTGAGCTCCCTGCAAGACAAATCATCTTTCACAAAAGCCTCCTCGGTTGGGTTCAAGAGCACTAATCTCGTATTGGAAATGTATTGCTTTTGCAAATGTTGCCTCCAACAAATATTTTGCAGACACTCAAGGCTGCTTCTTCAAAACAAGCCTGCATCAGTCATTCACAACTGAAATACTGCTGCTGACATCTCCCTGGCTTTGAATGGAAGCACAAAGCATCCCCCACACACCCCCAACCTCCTGCCTTCATGACTCAGCTGCATCCCTCACTTCTTCCCCAGCCTTTCACTTCTGCTCCCAGCCAAGGTATCACACTCAGCCTGTGCTCAAGATGCAGGACTGTCACTTTCCTATGATCAATGCCCCTTGGCTACTCGCTAAGTTTAATACCTGCCTGGTCCATTCATTGCATCTCCACATCAACCCTGCTCAAATGCTGTCTACGCTTCACAGTCCTTTCATTGACATGCAGGCTGCCTCTCCTGTCTGAGATAAGCAGACCCTAGCCCAGATGGCAACTAAGTGCTAGGGTTCGCCATACGAAGGTGAATGGATTGCTTCAGGTTTGGCATAGAAACACGTAGAGCTTCTTATTTTCTGCAGCCAGTGTTAATACAAAAGATATTAAGTTCAATATCTCTTCTCTCCTGTACTTCTCTCCCTTGAAGTATCATGCATCCTGCGGTATGATGTGCTCTGCCAGTCTGTCCCAGTTGTCTTGATGAAGCTTGGCAAAACAATTCAGCCCTTGGCGGATATTATATAAGATATTAGAGTGTTCTGAAATATGTCTGCCAGCATTTTGATAGTCTTATTCAAACGCTATCACTAGAGACTAGTCTGCTTAATGTTGTGGCCATGTTCCTCAGAGGTGACCTTGTCCCACAGCAGTGACAGAAGAGGCTTTCCACTGAAATGTCTCAACCCTTTTCTGTTTCCCTCTGATGCACTGGCCTGTTGTCTCTTGTGTGTATGGGGCACCTCAAGTGTCTCTATGCTCCACCCCAAAGCAGTCCTTACCCAAACTGGGCCACTTCGATCTGTGAATCCCTTCAAATTAAGCAAGTGGAGCAGAGATAGCAAACTCTTGCCTTCTGTGTAGGAAGACACTCACATTTTACATGACATTATTTCTAGTACAATAGTTTGGGAAGATGCTAAAGAAACCCACCCATCCTGAATTTGATCTTAGGTCATATGTCCCACTGGTTACAGACTCACCTGCCTCCCCACTATCTTCTCTTGCTTAATATCCCAGCTCCTTACCATGGTTTTTACCCTGCTCCTATTCCTACCATCCGGATTACCCTGTCTATCTTTACATCTTTACACTCACTAGTCTGCCTCATCTTCATCTGCTTTTCACAGCTTTGCCTTCTGCATCCATATGCTTCAACTCCAGGCGTAGCATTTCTTTGCTCTTGGCTCCAATGCCCAATTACAAAGGAAGATCTCCAGAGACTATGCTGGAGCCTTGGGTTTGGAGATTAAATTATCATCCAAGAATTTACCCACACCACCATATATTGAAAGTATGTCAAATAGTAATTTTTTTTTTCCAGAGTTTTGCGTCTTGCCAGATTTGGGTGAGAGAGTAAACTGAAAACTGATCCAGTTGCAAATGAAACCCTCCTACTGAGCTTCAATTCCTACTCAAAAATGAGGCACTGCAGTTTGGGCTAAATAACTCCAAGAATTCTGACTTAAGGAAATTAAGCTGGTCTGTGTCAGACTTGTTCCAAATTTCCTGGATCAGATTTGCTGAAGCTTGCAAAGCCACCAAGCTCTAGGATAGGCAGTATAATATGTAATCCACTTGGATTCAATCTTATTTGACAAGGCATAAGCAACTAAAAACAGGACTTGAGAATGGAAATTGTTTAGTAACTCTAAGTCTACACAGCTGTGCAACTTTAAATGTTCTTCTCCAAGAGTCTGGAAGCACAGAGAAAAGGTAAGCCTTGATGAAATACAAGTTACCTGTAATACTCTTCATATTTAGTAATATAAAAAATTAAAGACTAAACAAGCTTTATCTCATTAAGTGCCAGAAAAATGTCAAGTTTCGTTGCCAGCAGTCATCTTGAGCACTCCCTAAATAGCCAGTTCAAGCTTCTGAAAGACAAAAAATGCAAGATTGAGTTACAAGCTGATGGAAGACCTTTCATGGTCATGTATTATATCTCAGGAATCCCTTGCTCAATTGCCAAAAAAAATAGGTCTCTCTGTCACCCTGCACCATGCTGCAGAACATGACATTTCCAAGTAATTTGGGCCTGTCATGGGCTTTAGTTTACCCTTAATTAGAAAAGGGTTCTCACCTCAAAGCAAAGCTGACATTTGCTCTCATTTGCTGATGGCAATTATGTGTTTACCTAGCACTCAACATAGCAGACCCTGAGTGTTACAACAATATGAATCAACACTATTACATCTCTATTACCAGCACAGATTTCCCCCAGAACTTTTCCCATCTCCACACTTCACAGAAGTAGTTGCCATTGCTCCCACTTCAGTAACAGCAATAGCTGCAGTCTCTGGCTCCTGTCCCATCCCAACCGTAACACTGCAGGCTGCCCTTCCCACCCCAGTCCTCTTTCACATATACAGACCCAGATATTTGTCTCTGAACAAGAATGGGAGCTCTGTCCTCCACTTAGTGAGCATCTGCAGCTCCTTTTTGGAGGAGCCTGGGACACAAGTTTTTCTGGATTTGGGGATCTATTCTACCCACCCATCTATGGTAAAGGGGAAAAAAACAACGCCTCTGGCTTAGGGATCTGCTAGACATTGTCTCAGCTCTTCATGTAAACCTTCCTCCTTGCAGATCACAAGCTGCTGGACCTCCCCAAATGCATGCACCCGATTTGGCTCTGCAATCTATCTACACAACACAGCTCCTGGGCAAGGCGGCTTCCTCCCACCACCCTCATCCTCAGCCACACACGTTTTCTCCAATTGCTGTCACAACCTTAGCAGAGGACTCCAGCAATGCAGAGGCCTCTTTCCCACTCCACCTTCAGGACTTCATCTTTACTGATCTCACTGTCATAAGTCTGGGTGTTACTGTCCCTGAGAGTAAACCCCTGCAAATAGCCACCTTCAAATAACCAAGCGGCATCAGCTACAGGTTGCCTCCTGCAGACCCTCACGGAATTATAAAACTCACACAGTGTGACTGTAATAACTATACGGCACATTAGCCGGATCTTCCACTGCACAAAATTTTAACACACAGAGCTGAATAGCATGTTTAGTCATTTACCACAAAAAATGATACAAACTTCAAAAAGAAAATAGACCTGCTCTTCTCAATAACTCAGAAGAAGATATGCTCTTTCAAGACTCCATAAATATATCTTCTCCCATTATGTAAAATTAATTTCCGTATCAGACTAAGCCAGAGAATTATTAGGATGAAAGGTCGTTTAAAATTGTCTGTTACTGATTTTATCAGTTACTACTTACAGCTTTAAAAAAGTCAATGCCATCTAATAGTGTCCATATTTCATCTGTTGAGAAATCTAATACTCTCAGAAAAGAAGCAATATCAGACTGTATGGTCAGTCTTATTTGGAAGAGAAAATATAATTCTGAGAAATTTAATCTTGAACAATAAGAGAAAGAAAATGGTGAAACCCAGCTGATAGGTTGCATATGGAAGGAGAGAAGAAACAAAATTATTGTGATGAATAGGGAGAACATCTTACAAACAATGCAGATGCCAGCATAAAATATTCTTTGTTTCTGGAGTTGGTAACGAAAGATAAGAAGATGTCTGCAATATAACGCCAATACTATGAGTGCATTGTGTTTAACATATAAATTAAAATTCTGTCAATAATCCCAGGTACAGAGTAGTGTGTGTACCCAGAAGGCATTACTTTCTGAAATTCAGGAGTGCAACAGTGAATGTCTCATAATCATATTAACATCTCTTTCTCCCTTAGTTTATGTAACACACTACCACCCATATGCTGCTGTTTACCCTACAGGAACATCTGGATGTCCTGACTTCATGTCCCATTTTGTGAGAAGCTGCAGTTTCAGTTGACAAAGGCTGTGGCTACTCCCACTGGATACCGACACGTGGGTGAAGGGCAGGGAAAGGTGAGTAGTACCTAGGCAGTAAGCAAATCCTGAAAAAAGAGAACATCTTTTCTTTATTTAAACATACTCATAAATGCCTGGCACAAGTAAGGCTAACTAGATTAATCTAGTACCAATGAAGATCTCTCTCCAAGGGATAATCTTACCTCTCATTGTGCAGCAATTGTCAGAGCTTGCTTACTCCCTCACCTAGTCCAAGGCAAGCCCATGCACACTTCCATCAACATTATCGAGTTGCATTAAAAAGCACAGTTAAATAGGCCTTACTACCTTCTTTCAAAATGAACTCAACTATAACACTAAGGGCTTCACATGCGGAAAGGTGAAGCATGTTTTTGCGCTAAGACAAGCGAGCTCAGTACTGGGTACAACGCTGTGTTAGTTACTGGCTCTCAGCTGCTGCTGCAGATTGTCTTCTTTGGTGTGGACGGGAACATGAGGCCTTTATCCGCCCTTGCAAAGCGCTTCACCTTGTCAACACCAAGGGGCAAGGCACGTGTCATGTGGCCAGCCCTGCCCCTGTGCTGACAGCCATCTCCTCCCCACCACCAGCTGCGCGGGGCTGGGAGAGCTGTGCGTGGGGAGGTGTTTCCAGCAGTCCTGCTGCAGCTGCCAGCAAGGATCCCATCCGCTCCCCACGTGCATTTACACACCCTGGTGCATCTGAAACGATCTCCTTCCAGCGTCCTTCCAGCGAGGGCAGCTCCCAATGGAAGGGCGTGGTGCTTTCCGAACTGCTCCAAGCCACCCAGGCAGGCAGAGCCTGGGCAGGAGTCTAGTCCTTTCCTCTTATTTTACCCCATGCCACTGCTGGCTCCTGCTCTACATAAAGAGATGTTTTTTTTCTCCTCCTCGTTTCATATTTTAAAGAATCAGCTTTGTTACTCTTCTGGCGGCCTGAGCTATCCCAGGAGCACTGCGGTAGCTCAGAAGGCAGCACTACCAACATAAGCCTTGTTTTGAAGCTGATAACCCTGTTACAGGTATTTTGCTTAGACAAGTTTAGTATGCGAGATTTCAGCATCTAACATCCTTCCTTTGCAATATAGTTCTATTCATATTTTCTTTGCTAAACAGTTGTGGGTTTTTTCTTTTTACATTTTCAATCTGCTTTTTAAGACTATCTCCATCTCCTTGATCTGGTCCATCCACAAAAATACCACAGTCAAAAGACATCTGCCTGATTGTACTAGATCAGTGATTTGGAGTGAGAGCAGCTACTCTCAAATTCTGCCTCAAATCAGCAACTGAGATACTATCTCTCTAATCAGGCAGTCTGCTATAGTTCTCTTTAAAAAGTTACATGTGATAAAAGCAAGTCAGCTGACTCCCTGAAACTCTTAAATGTCATTATCTATATATGCATCTTATGATTGAATCTAATGTGTGTCTTATCCAAATGCTTACTGCAGTGCTTTTTTATCCTAACTTAAATCTAGTTAGGAATGTTATTCACAATTGTTATTTTAATAGGAGCCCACTCCTGAATTACCCTTGTGATCAGGACTCCTGTTCAGTGGGTGAATTTCATGGTCTTGCAGAATTAGGCCTTGTATTATCACAATTATGTGCAGAAATTACATGACCTTGTTTTGTATTTCCCTGACATAAAATCGTGTGTTTCCTATTAGTTCCTGATTTTTTTGTCTGATAATTTCTTCCTGAACACCAAGTATAATGTACTTGGCAATTACAGCCTCAGAAAAGAAGCAATTATTTTGCTTACAATGCTTTATGAATTAAGATCACAAAGGTCTAGACAGAGGTGTCAGCTATTCTCTATACAATCTGATATTTGCATGTTAATTGAATCCTCCTCTGAGAAGGCCACCCTGTTTAGCTCATCAGAGGAGAAGCAAGAAAGCTAATTCGTACCTTAGAGGGGGTAGATGAAGAAGGGAGGCCATTACCAATATGAACAATTACCACATTTCTTTTATATTAGAGGTAAAGCACACATGTATGCATAAACAGGGCTCAGTCCATGGTTGCTGTTAATTTGCCTCCTTTGCAGTCAATGGAGTTACATGGATTTGCACTGGCCAAGACCCAGGTTGGTGCCAAAAGTGTCCAGGAGGAGTCTGTTGAAATTCGGGAAGTTCTCAGTGCCAGATGTCACCCAGAGGAAGCTGCAGCATTTGATGGCCAATGAAAACTCACACAAGCTCAGGGTGTCAGAGGCATTATCAAGAAGGGAATCCCCAGTTTGCTCCCAATCAGGATATCTCTGTTATGAATGCTAAAGTTTACCTGGAATAGCTGCTAAATTGCATTAAGACTTTAGCCAGAATGTATTAATCGAGTCACCCAGCCATTCCCCTTGATTTTAACCTATTGCCATAGACCGATATCATGCATGAGTCTAGCTGTGATATCTTGCTTACAGACTTGGAAGTAAGATTACGAGATTATTTTGATTTCATCAGCCAGGGAGAATTGTGCACTGAGCTGTTGGCTGACCGGACGATGATGAAGTAGGCATACAGCAACAGCTCTATCCTAAAGAGCTGACTCTGACCACTTGCAATTTTTACCAGTTTCAAAAAGTTCTGCCAACTGCAGATAGAAACAAATTAATTTTAATCATACTTTGGCTATTTTACTTGAATTGAAAAAAAAAAAATCATTCTTATTGCCTGGCATCCACCAGGATATGTCATTTTACAACTTAACAAAATATGGAGGTACACGTGGTACTTTCTGAGGACTAGGAAATAAGCTGTGTTTGTACCTCCAGACTGTAATTTTTTATTGTAGCTCATAATTTCATATTTTAAAATGTAAGTTAAAGATTTGCTATTTGCTTGTGACTATTTTCCTAGGTAATTGGGGTCAAGATGTATTTGGCTAAAAATGCAGATACAAAGCACAATAACAACTTTTAAAAAACCCAGTTATTTTGGTTGTGTAGTCTTTAAATCCTTAATAAAATGTGATTTATATTGAAAAAGTTTCTCATTTATTAACATATTCATTTTCTATGGCAGGTGAATTGAACTGGCCATTACTAACCTAAAGGTACTTTAAGACATTAAAATCATTAGAGCTGGTCTCCTCACATCCCACTTTTACTTGTATGTTAGTGCAGAAAAATCACACTTTGCTTTTACTATTTCAAAACAGTTTTTCAGCTTTCAATTAACTTGTTTTCAAGCTGAACATGCTGAAACAAAAACCCCACTGAATTCCTGCTGAGATGGAATAGCTGTAAAACTGTCTTATTATTTTGACAAAAAACTTGTTTTAGATGCTTGTCTGGTGACTTTTATGATCTCTATGTTCTTTCTTTTTCAAACTTTGGAAATAAGCAATGTCATTCTTAAATACATTATTTCATTTACATCAACTTAAATTGTCAGATATTATAGCAAGTTCTGGCCTTAACACACTTGTCATATTTTCATGTCTTAAAACAGATCATCTGTTTCATTATTGTAGTTTAATTTTAACTTTGCTTCTTACCAAAAACTGTTTCAAATAGATATCTTCTGGTTTTTAAAGCAACGTAATTTTCTATAATGGCAAATTAAATTCACTGTGGATAAATAAACACAGGAAGAACAGTTCTTGCTTTACTTCCATGATAGTGGTTTCTGAACAAACCATTACCACTCAGGAAAAAGATCCTGAAGTTATAACAGATGTAATGAGCTGTAAAGAGCTTGAATAATGACATGAAAAATGTTGCTGATGATACAGAGTTATTTAGAACAAAGAGAACCTGAAGGTGACACAGGAATTTCAGAAGGACCTCACTGGGCAGCAATTGGGCAGCAAGCTGGTAGGCAACTTATGGATAAATACAAAGTGACACATACAGAAAAAATTCTAATCCTGCACAATGATGAATTTTAAATTTATTTTTCCATGTGGTTAATGGATGGATAGTTTTTTTAAAAACTCAGCACAGTAGCTGTTAAAAGTAAGGAACATAAAAATAAGGAGAGAAGCAAAGAACAGAAAAGAAATTGTCCTAGTGGGACTGGGACCATGCAGGGAACATCTCCATCTAGCACGTGGTATGTGGGTCAGGTGCCCTCCACCTCCAGCAGCACTGACTGGAGCTGGGAGAGACACAGGGAAGGGCAACAAAGGCTCAACACGCCCGTCATCTTCAGGCCAGTAGAGACAACGGATCGGAGGCACCACAGAGAGCCACAAGGTCCAGGTGTGACAGGGAGGGCTAACAGGATGATAATTTCTGAACCTGGCTCCTATCAGGTTTTTTAATGCTCTACAACTGGACAAAATGGTGGACATGCAGAAAATACCTGATTATGAAACATCTCTAGAGTTCCTTGCTTCAGGTTACAAAAAGCTTGTGGGTGCAAAAAATGGAGCTACACTCATCTGTAGGAGGATGGGAGCCCACTGAGGAGTATCAACCTGGAGAAATACCACCTGTAGCTCTGAACAGGTGGGAGATGCAGATGGAAAGAAGGTGTGAACATGTTGCCACATGCTCAATCTGTTCCTTCACTCTTCTATAACTCTGAAAATCACCATGTTTCTGGGAAGGGCTGGATCATCATGTAGACAGCATTATGCATTTGAGCAATTCCTTGTGCCTAAAACCGTAACCTATAATGTACTAATAGTTGTCATATTTTACCAGTTAAAACCATTCATTCCCTAAGCATGATACTAGTATCATGCAGATACTGGTAACATCTCAGAAATTAAATAGGAAATACTTCTCATGGAGAAACAAACAAAGCTTACTTTAATTTTGATTTAATATGTTTAATTCTGGTATTGCAGATATCAAAACCTGTGAAGGTGCTTAAGCATTTGGAATTGCTTAATGATATCAGAAAGCAATCAGAAAACTCAGTCTATTAGCCTGATTGCTACAATAGCAATAAAAGATTCATTTATCAAATAAGTCATAAAAGATTCAAGTATCCATGACCACTGCCTGCCTCCATCTCACAAAACACATTTCAGCATCTCTAAGAATCAGAATATAACCCTGACAGTCAACATCCAAATGGGACCTCTACAACTTGACTGGAACTCTACCCACATATGTTATTTAAATTTCCAATTTGACAGCGACTGAGAAGGAACGTAAAACAACAGACACCCAACACTGCCTTTCACCTACTCGAGCATTCATAGTAACTGAATGGGCAACAGTGTGTAAGAAGAGAATTCAACCATAGGAATATAACCCAGCAAGGTTATCACTGTTTTGCATCTTTAAATAATGAAGCTATTTCTACACCTCACCACAGCAAGTGCTAGGACAGTTCACTGCATAAGGATTCATAGAGGAGTAAGGGCAGCTGGACACATGACAAGATCTTTGCAAAATCTAGGACCCATTATTTTTAAAGAATGTTACCATCTAGTCCCAGATTGAGGAAAGTGTCTTCATCCACCCTCACAGTATAGTGTGGCCAGCAGCAGAGCTTGCTGTCTCCAGCTGTGATGGCTGGACCTTGGAGGAGGGCTGGGAAACCTGCCAAAGCCTGTGGCTGGTTGCTGGATGTGAAAAGAGGGCACAATGAGCAGAGGCAAGCTAAAGATGGCAAGTAGAGAGGGTAAGGGACAAAAAGGAATGACTTAGTCTCTCCATTTTTTCTGGCTTAACATCTCATTTATAACATTAACAACAATGCCAGGCTCATATTTAGCCCTTCATTTCACCAGTTCTCAAGCACTCTGTGAAGAGAGACAGAACCATCTCTCCTCCAGCCTGTTTTGTGCCAGCACATCGCCCTGCACTGCCCATGCATTCAGTCACGGCCCAACTTCACTTGTTACCTTCTTTAAGAGTTGTGCTAAGAACATCTGCCAGGAGCAAAACCAACGTTTATCCACCAGGTTTAAAGAGCCAAAAGGTTCCCGATTTAAATCTCCCCCCATGTTCCCCTCCCCACAAAATTAGTGTTTTGCTGTCATGGAGACAGATGACTGAGCACTGATCTCTGCACTTTGGTCTGAAAAACAAGAAGCACTTGCCTGAAACCAGTTCAGATGAACTAGACTGTCCACCATTGGAAACAATTCAGCTGTTAATAATTTAGCAGTTGACAGAAGGGAGACATAAGCAAAGAAAACATTTCCTCCCCCTGCTTTGCCATGACCTTGCTTTCCTGGTGGTTTGAGAGTTTCTTGATAATGTAAAACTTGATTCTTTCTTCCTGCAAATTTAAGCTTCTGATTTTTTATTCTACCCACCAAAAGCACAAAGAACTGATCCCTCCTTTCTTGTCTGCGTCTCCCAGCAGCCACACACTGGGGTCACTGGGAGCCCACTGCTTGTCATCCCTTCCCCACAGGGCAGCTGCCACCCACCTTCATGTTCCCTATCTTCCTCCACACGTCAGCACCTTGCATTTGCCATCACTGACTCACCTCCTACAGTTTAGTCCATTTTCTTACGGTTATTTTGAATTCTCATCCTGCCCACCAATGCACTTGCAGATACTCCTGGTTGCATGTTGTCTGCAAATTAACAAGCTCAGACTGCCTTGGTCCATCATCCAGGTAATCATCGAAGAACACAGAGCAAAACCACAGCCAGGACGGATGCAGCAATGCCCAACAGCAACCTCATTTCATTTTGAAGTGAACCATTACTACACTTCATACACTGTTATCAACTAACCTCACACATATGTCATGGTAGGTCCAGCCAGACCATGTTTCCCTGCCTGGTCAGACAGGGCATTCACATGTAACATCCAAAGCCTGAGGACAGTATCTCTGATACCGGTTTCTCCCTTGAGCACATTGGCTTTTATCTAACTATAAAGTGAAAATATCTGGGACTTTAAGAGACTGGGTTGGTTTTGTTGCTACCTGTCTTACCTGGTCCTTCCAGGTGCTTTCCAATAGTCTTATTATTCCACGTGCTTTTGGGGACGAAGGTGGTACCTTTGGCTTATTCATCTGTGAGTCTTTTCTCTCACTTCCTCTTCAGTACACCTACGTGCTCCTGGACTTCCAAATAACTCATCCATCTATCATGGTCCTCACATCGCTTTATCTTCAAAGGTGAAAGCAAGAATGAACTCTTAACTCCAGGAACTACCCTCTAACTTGATCTTTTCCTATTCTGGGTTGAAACTTTCAGCTATTGATAGAAACTCTGCTTGTGATGAAGCACAGGCAGAAAGGCAGAGAGCCCTGGACAGCAGGGATGTAAGAATGAGCTGGAGCCTGTGGCCCCCCAAGGAGGGCAGGAAAGGGATGCTTATGGCACGCCTGGTCCCAGAGCAGAAGCCAAGTAGCTGAAGGACACCTCTGAAAGCTGCAGAGCAGCCAAAATAAGGAGTGATCTCCCAGACAGCCCAGGACAGAGTGGTTCAGAGCAGCCTTTGAACTGTGACAGCTACAGCAGCTTTGCCCAGACATCCCTAGAGATTCTCCACTTGTGGGGCGGTGCCTGGAGAGATGACCCAAACATGCAGGCAGATAATCACTGCCCTGGGAAATTGCTTCCTGGCTCCAAAGGAAAACAATACCTCCCTCTAATTTCTTAGTTAAGTGAAAGCTAAGTTGGATGGAAGAAAGCATCAAACCAAACACTTGACCAGACAAGGGTTACTTGTCTCCCAAGAATGCTGTGCACGTACTACTAGTGAAAACAGATGCCTTTTACATCATTATTAAAAACTGCCAACAAGCCAAAAAAACCCAAGCAACAAAAATTTTACAGGTAGAGGCAATGCTTTTCTGAGGATCTTTTTGATGAAAAAGCTGATGCTGTTGCAACAAGACCCTGGTCCGGGAGCCTTCAACATCTCTCCTGTTGCCAGTGAAATATTGCCACCTTCAAGAGAACCTCAAGCAGCCATGATCAACCCCACAACTAGCCTTGGCTGAGAATGGATGTTTAGTAACCCATCTTCAAACCTGGCTGAAAACCAGCGTGGGGTGTGGTGGGGCCAGCATTTTTCACTGTTCTTCATCTTGCAGAATCGGACTCCCACTGGCAGTGTATTTGATAGATTGCCAACAAAAGTGGAGTCAGTCTGCTGAAGGATGCTCTCTGCATCTCATTTGAATTCCAAAAGGCCTGCTTTTTCCCAGTAATGACAGTCAGCAATAGCAGGGGAGCTCTGAAGTATTGAATGATTACAAATAACATTCACAAAATATCTTTCATTCAAAAGGACCATTATAAATAAAATTATCGGGAAGTTACAGTCTAGCCTATAGCACCATATTCTTGGTTTGCTTCCTACTTTAAAATCCCAATAAAGTTGTATAAGCAGATAGTGATTTGCAACTCTCATTTACTACTTCTGTGCCAGAATTTCACTAACAATTAATAGTATTACTGTAGCAGCATCCTATTATCAAATTATTTCATGTGCACAGAGTTAGCTCTTTGGGGGACAGACTTACTAGCTTTGGCAAATAAAAGGCAAAGTATCCACATCTCATAAAGAGAGAAGATCTAGATCCAAGTGTTTAAGTCATGCTGAAGTTAACCATAAATAAATAACATTCCAAGTGGAGTCTGGCTCCTAAAGTTATCTTTATTGATATGGACCTACCTGACTTGGAAAAAAAGTCTATGGCAAAGGTAGGAACTGATGCCTCTATTTCAGTCCAAGATCTTAAGGACTTGGCAGCACAAGCCCACAGTGCAAGAGGTACTTGATGCTCATTTGGTCAGAAAACTTCACCCTTTCCTTCCTGGGGTACAAACCCCAGCATTAGTCCATGATGGTCCCATCTGCTGCTAGAGCAGCCAAACCCAGTGTCTTTAACCATGGCATGGAAGCAAGGGGAACATCCAGAAACCAGCCCAAGTAGACTGTTCACTCCAAAGGCAGCACTAGGGATCAAGCCAACACAGCCTGACTTTCTAAATTAGACAAGGAAGATGTTACTTATTCAGAGAAAAAGTTTTGAGTTGCTTCCACTGAGATTTGTGCATCCCAAGCCAACCTGAAGAGAAGCCCTGCCACCTTGTAGGGTTGGAGAATAGGTAGCAACACAGAGCGGGGAAAGTGCAAGCATGAACAAGCTGGGGTAGGAAGTAGAGTCACCTCCAGGGAGGCACAAAAGCTGGGGAGCTTTGGGAAGGTCATTGAGGGTTTTAGTGGGGAGCATCACAGGACCACCACTGAAGGATCCTGCGGGACATGGGAAAAGCCATTGAAGCTGCTGCCATGACCGGCAGTGCTTTAGTGGGAGCACTGCACATATGAATAGCACTGTATGAATGAATAGATGTGCCCAGCATTTAATTATATTGGGAAGAACTAAGGTAGAATCTGGTACTTTTCATTACTTTAAGGATCTTCTATCTGTCATTATACAAATGTGCATGGTATTAAACCATTCACTGTGAATAAAACTGTTTCATCCAAATTAAAAAAAATTTTAAATCCTGAAAACTTTCCATAGTTTGCTATATGGGAACTCGCCTATTTTATGATCCAGGCTTTATTTTGGCAAGTGCTGAATTCAACAGTTATGCTGACGTAGAAACCATAACCAGCTTAATCTTCCTGTCAGTCTGGGGATCTTTGATACAGCATGTCTACATTAAAAAGACTGTTATTATATTTTGCCTCTCGACTTAATTAAAGTCTCTTTTATGAGATGCTGTATTTGTAACTACTTTCCCCTTCCTAAAATGAGCCATCTTGTCTGGTACAGTAATTATAACAACATCATTGAATCTGTATTCACAGCCTGTTTTTAAAATAGTTCCCATTTCTGAGTAAAGACTAAAGATGTTTGTGTAGAAATGCTAATAAGATGGGTCTCTGGCTACATTCAGTCAGAAACGCATGGATCGCACAGCACACCCCTGAACAGGAAAACAATTTTAAGCCACCGAAGGATGACACCCCCAAACTTTGCACTAGAAGGACATTGCCCTCAGCCCTGCCAAGTTGCCACCATCCCAAGAAGCACAACAGGATACAACCACCACATTTTTCCATCTGGAAGTTATAGTTAAAATCAGTCAATTCCAGCTAGGAACAGGACTGAGCTGCCTTGGTGGGACCCTCCAGAGCCGAGTGCTGGTCCCAGCTCTGCAGCTGACTGAGAGCACAACCAGAAGTGACTCACTTCATCTCCTTGTGCAAGAGTTTTCTCTCCAATATTTGCCTCACATTTCATTACATGAGGAAACTGAAGCCAGCACATCATCTTTTGAGTAGTCACTATAAAGTGCTTGGCACAAGCTACAGCTGAACTCCATCAGCAGTTTTTTCCTGGTCATACTGGATGACAAAGAATGACAATACCCTAAAATGACAACAAACAACTACACAACTATTATACCCAAACTAGCTGTCCTCATTTTGATAGCATGACCAAAAATTTGCAACTCCTGTTTCTTCATAGGACCTTTACATTCAGTCTACTCTTCCATTGCTGTTGTTACTTTACAAGGAGGAGGAGGACAAGGACATGACTTCCTATCTTTTGTAACTCACTAGCAGTAGCACAAGGCAGAAGGGATTGTTGGGCAATCACAGGTAGCTGTGCCGTGCCCTTAATACTTATTCTCGACCTGTCAGTGGGACTTCTATTCCCTCCTATCCCATTACTCCCTGTCAGCTGCTCATACCACAGGCCAAGAAAGGTTTACATATGATTAAAAAAGAGAACTACAGGTACAAAAGTTGAAAAGCCATAGCAAATATAGTGAAAAAAGGGGGGAAAAAAAGGAGCAAAGTTCAATGACTGTGCCTGACATCTTAGTGTAACAGCAAATTCATTAGGAAAAAGTGCAGAGCAGGTAGATAATACTTTTTCACAGCAGCTTTCTTCTTGTTTTTAGCAACTGGAAATCCTTGTTAATCCTTGAAATCTGAATCCTGCTCTCTAGAGCTCACATATTTCTGTTCACTTTCCTCTCCTGCATCCATCTTAACATCACTGATAGCTGATCATTACCATCATGCCTAAGTCTAAACCTTTTCTGTACTCCAAGACACAACACTTGCTTGATAAATAACAGTGTATATACATACATAGATACATACATACATATATATATAAAAGACTTTAATTCACTCCTCTGCTTCTTGTTACCATTTCCCTCGGCCTCTTCTCTTCTTTTGGCTACTTTAATGACCAAAGATTTGTTTCACATGAGAAACAGAAGACAGGTGAAGATGCAATGGCACCACTGTATTAACAAGAGATTAATTATCTGGGATTCAGTTACCTGTTTCTAACAGATGACTCAGGCTAAGAGCTCGAGAGAAAGGATGGAAAAGCTCAAGTCCTTGGTGATCTGGGATGCTGGGAGATTTAGTGCTTAGAGAATGTTTGGTGATAAATTTTTACCATGCATATATGAAATGAAATTTATAACATAGTAATCTCCCATCCCATGGACAGACCTAACCCACCACATGACATTTCAGCAGACAGTAGATTCAGTCTTTACCCTTTCTTTTTCCTCCCTTCTTTGTACCCCAATTCTTTTCAAACCCTAAAAATTATGTTTTGCAAGGTCTTTTTTAATCCAACTTACAGAAGAAAAACAGACACCCCAAGTACAAAGTCCTGTGGGACTGTGCCTGAAGGAAAACAAGAAAGGTGCTGGGGTTTTGTTTTGTTTTTTTTTTATTTGACATAGCTGTGTTACCACCATGTCTCCCTATTCCCCAGCATCCCAGTCAGTTGCTATCAGTGCTTTATTAATCACTCTGCAGCAACTAGCTACTGGGGGAGCTGAGTGTTTCCGCCTGTGCTGAGAGCTGCCACTATCACATCCTTCATTCTGCATATCACGTCTGACTCTCTTCATCACTGACATATTTTGGGAAGAATTTCCATTAAAAACAAAACAAAGAAAAAACCCCAGCAACCCTTGACTTTGTAATAGAGATGAACTAAAATTAGAACTTTAAATTTGAGCTTTGTTAGTTCTCGCTAGTAAGGAGGCATCCAAATTAAATTCTTGAATTATACAGGAAAAAATGAGGCTGTTTTCTGGCACCATTTGAAGTAACAGTAATGCAAGAGCTACTGATTGGGTAAGATTTCTTCATTGTCAAAAACTCAGCCTAAACCCCAAACATTTCAGTTTTTACAGAGAGTCTGTAACAATAGCGCTTGAATTCCTGCCAGACATTCTGGGGACATTTTATGGATTGGAAATGGAAGGACAGAAACCAATTAATTTGTCCAAGCTTAAAAAAAGCCTGTGACAGAGCCAAGAACTGACTTGAGATTGGAGTCTCAACATGCTGCCTAATTGCAGGCCTATCTTCCCCCCTCAGGCCCCTGCTTTCTATAGCTTTCTGCTATTTCCTCACTAACCCATCTCTAAGATGCTTTTCTTCCCTCATTCCCATCAGATAATTTATGATGCTTTCAAATTTTTACTGCTAGAAGTCAGGGAACACCATCCCTGGACCTCACAAATTTAGTGCCTGAATTTGTTTCAGGAATAATAGTAACACAATGTTGTATGCATTTGCAGAACTAAGATATTTCTGCCATCAATTTCTTTGAAGTTTTTATTGCTCTTTCCCTCAGAGTTTATTCACTGTGGCTGCAATGGAAGAAAATGGTTTCTTTCTTATTCCACTTCATATAAGAAAGTGAGAAACTGAACAATTACAATGAGGTAAGTAGGCTCCGAATTACACTGGTCAGACACTTACAATCTAACAATACAGGGACTAATTAAATCAGCCTTGGTTTTCCAAGCCTGTTCTGTGCCCCTAGAAATGCTTCCTTTGTTATGAAGGGAGAAAAGAAAAAGAACAGGAAAACTCACCCCTACAGCAAGCTGAAATTTCTTCTAACAAAAAAATAATACGGCTTTTACATCCTGTTCTCATTTTCTCAGAAGTGAAATTTTGGGGTAAAGATAGTTTAAAACTTCTGCAATGGTACCTTAAAATTGTCCAGTCGTAAAAATGTTAGAGAATGGTGATTTTCCTTTAAAAGTGAAGTAGCAGTTAGTGAAGAGTAGGGATTTATTCCTCCTGAGTTCTTTAAAGATACAAAAGGATTCAAAGCTTCTTTCCAATGACCTTGCTTTCAAATTCAATATTTTAAGTATTTTTTTTTTTTTCTATAGAATTTGTATCAGCAGCATTTTCGAGTTTCCAGCCCTGGTTTCTTATAGCCCAAAATTTCACTTGCTGACCTTTGGCCTAGTTCTTCAAAGAGTATAATGTGGAAGCCCTGTGGTTTCTCCAAAAAGTTTGTATTGTGGAACAGAGAATGTTTTGTTCCTGTCCTGTTTTAGTGTGAATGACAGTCTGCCAGCATAATGTGGTCTTCATAAATGTGGGAATAGATGTTCATCCAGGTTTGCACTTGATTAAATAATTGGTCAGAGGCAATTCCAATGAGTACATTTAAATTATGTACAGGGGGTCTTACACAGTCCAAGTCCTTAATTTCTTGCTATTGAATATCATTAAGTTGTGCGGGAGTCCAAAACAGAGGAGGGTTACGTGAAGGGATTTGCTATTAAAGCTACAGATTGCTGATATATTTAGGGGAAACTTGAGGTCCAAACTCTACAACGTAAAATTTAGCCTCTAAAAGAATTGCAGAACAACAGCCGGAGCTCTTGGGTTTCTGCATCAAAGGTGACCTTATGCCTGGTTTTGCCTTCAAGCCCTTCCCCTTCAGCGGTTGCATTGGGACTTGCTTCTGGAGTGTGGCCAGCAGCAATGCCCTTGCTCTGGGCACCCACAGCACCCCACTTCTCTCTGCTGGCTGGAAACAAAAAACAACCAGAACAAGAGACAGACAAACCTCAGGCTGCTTCCTGAAAGACTGTGCTTCAGAGAGCATGGGAGCACATATACCAGGAGGCAAGAGCCACGGTGTAGATTGCAAAATGTTAATGAGGGAAGAGAAGCTTTGGTGTCATGGGCTGGTTGGGAATGCAATCAAGAGATTGACACTAGTGAAAACAAAGCTTTCCTATACAGATTTTAAAAACACAAACACACCTTTAAAAGGAATGTTCAGTTGCAAAGCAACTTGTTCAAGTAGCTAAGAGCACACATTAGGTGAAGAGCTTTATGGTGAATCCATAATACTGATATGAATAAAAAAGAGACAAACAAGAGATGTGTGAACTCTGTAAAATGGCTACATGTCTATATATGTAATTTCAGAAATATGGGAGAGAAGGTATATTTGACAAATGAGAAATAAACAAACCTTGTACAGAAAGGTAGTTGGGTATAGTCTGTGACAGATCTCACATCAGCCTACATTGTCACTGAAGATGCAATTTGCTGAATTCAACATATGTAACATTAAAGACGTTTTCTGATGGAAGAGAATGAGCTAGTTTTCCAAAAACTGTGAGCTACACCCACAAACAACTGTTGACGTTAAAAAAAGCATTGTGCATATAAAATGACATTCTGAAAGCCTGAAGATTTCCATTCCAATGTTTTAGATGATTTAACAAAGGCAAAGTTAGTTAAAAAAAGCAGCAGCACAGTTTAGACCAAAACTTTTGACCCAGTTCATCTCTAAGCACATTTAAATCGGTCGTCTTCATCAGTTCCTCAAGTTTAGGCTGGTTACAGAAAACCTCAGGATTTCAAAGAGACCAAAAGAAAAGTTACAAGAACTTCAGTGTAAGAAGAAAGAGCTTGTCTTACACAAATAAATATGCAGTTATCAGATTCAAGTGACATGGAGGGAGAAAAAGATCAATGCTTAAAAAAGTTGCTTTAAAAATAAAACAAAATTCTCCATCAACTCCAAATAATTGAGGAAGAAAATGTATTCATTTTCTCCAAAAACTGTTTTCAGCCTGCAGTTACTGAATCAGAACGTATATATCCTGAATTATCTTTAATTGGCTTGGCATTATCAGGCCTTTACCAGAATGCTAACTGCTCACCCCTCAACCACCTCTCCACATACATATACAGAAGACTCTTCATCTTCTTTGATGCAATATTGCAATTAAGGAGGGTAGAAATGGCTGGCATTTCAAACCTGCAAGCTTGGATCATCACCAGACTGCAACATCATCCCAGTGGGGAAAAAAAGGGAACATTTCTAACAGAATCGCACTGTCAAGATCAGAACAGGCATCACCTTAAGCCATGAACTGGGTTGATATAATTTTCTATTATCATTTTAATTATTCTTCTACATCTCTTTTCCATATTCCAAGGCTTCAGTTGCTCTGTTCTTTAAGAACAATGATTGATTTCAAAAGGATCTCAGATGACCACAGTAAGCACTCATATACAGGAATGTCAGCTTAGATTTATGTAGGAATGTCAACTTATATTAAATGCAGTCCATTTAAGGGTTGAAATCCTGCTGAAGGTGTCAAAAAGAGGAGCTCTACTGAGCAGGATATGGTCCCAGAATGTTTTAGTAACTACTTGGAAAGAGATATTCAGCAAAAGCAATGGAGTAAGCCCAAAATGTGCTGTTCCTTACAGGGATTTTGTCTGGGGTTTGTTTCCTTTTCTTCCCCACCCCCTTGACACATGCTTATTATTAAATGGCTCAGGGAAGACCCTGCACAGATTTTTCAGAAACTACCTTTCACGCAGACCCAGTAGAGTCTTATCTACTGAACTGACAACCTGCATCTTCAACAGGTCATCATCATGTTGTCATTCTGCTTGGTGACCCAGCACATGCAGCTGGTCAGGAGTTCAAAGTACACCCTTAAGGTTCAGAACAAGTCAAGATGCTTTAGGATGTACTGTGGTTGGCATGGAGAAATAATGTGGGAGGACCTTGAAAGCAAAAGTTGCCCTATAATGCTGCAGCATGCTGCCTGGTACAACATGGTAACTTGGACAAGAATATAATTTTCTACAAAGATGCATTAAAGTATGCAAGTTTAGCCCAAATTTCCAGAAACCCTCTTCATTCTGGCCAACATCTACCTGGTGTCCTTCAATCATCTGTGAGAAAAGTCCCCAGATTCCCAGTGACAGGACATAAGGGCCACAGGACACCTGTGCAGAATGTGTGTACTAGGAATAGAGTCCTTGTCACTGAGGCACAGTGAAATCATTCCGTCTGCCAGCTCAAAGCAGTCGTGCTCTGCTGCTATGCATATTTTTGCTATAGCAAAGCTGCATGCTGTAGTGAAACCCCACGATGGCAAACCAGCATGCCTCTGATAGCTCGTTCACAACAAACCAGTGCAAACTAAGAGATGGATCTAATGTGAACACTCAAAACCACCAAGAGAGTCTCAACTCTATAAGGCTATGTTTTACTTACAAAATAAGCTTTTTATGTAGAGAAATTCAACTATGCCAAATAAGATGTAAGCAGGTCTCTTCCTTGCCATCCATGGCCTTGAAGGGCAGATCCCAGCCTCTGGGCTAACCTTTGGTCAGCTCAACAAGGCTCCTAGTTTGCAGTGAGCCCTGTGCAGTCTCTTTCCCTCTTCTCTGAATCCAGCTGGGAGCATGCTTTTCTCAGGACATTCCCAGTCTCTTTGCCTGCTGTCTGGCTCTCTGGGAGCCTGTGTTGAAAGCATGCCTGCCCTGGGTGCAGGCATGCAGTCTCTTTTCCAAAATAAGGTCCCCGCCTCACCCAGGATCAGCAGCCAGTACAAGGCAACCAGAGGGGAGTCTTCCTTCTTGGTGCGGGTCTGTGCCCTGCTGACAGCACACAGGATCAAGCACGTGAAGATGCAAACCAGACAGCTACTGCATGTCCCCCTGCCCACGGCCAAGCTCTTGGGAACAGCAAGCCATCCCCTGCAGCTCTCCCTTCCTGCCACTTGACAATGAATACACTTTTTAGACATGTTTCTATGGGAACGAGGCTTAACGAAGCCACACTGTCTTCTTGTCTCCTCCTAATAACTTCTGAATCCTTTGGCTCATCCCAGCCAGAAGTTGACAGAAAAAGAGCAAAACTCAGAGATAATCTTCAAGCTCCATGTGCACAGGGCCTGTGTGAGTAGCAGGGAGAGAATGCATACTGTAAGTGCCTTGACAAATGGAAAAACTGTAGCCCAACCTCACACGTTAACGTCAGCTACGTGAGCAGTTTTATGAGGTCCCTCTGTTCCCTGGGAAGAAGACATCCACTGGGCCAGCGTTCAACTGGCAGACAAATCCACTGGAAACCAGGCTTCATCAGTACCTGTGCACACAAAATTGCTTGTTCTTTCTTCTCTTCTGATAGGTAGAAATATAAATAGCACTTGATTCTGGAAATTATGAGGGATGAAGGATCAGGCTAATTGTCTTCATTTGCTGCTGCTGGACAGTTTCTTCTCTGTTTTTAACCCCTTCTTTTCCTCAAGATTTTTATTTGAATTTTGGAATTCTATGTTCTGTATCAATATAAACATTTACAAGCAAATTTGCATGCCTACACCCTTTCTTCTGCTCTAGTGATATTATCAGTTTAAACTGGGAACATCTGGATGAAAATCTGTATGTTGTTCCTGTTCCCATGTTGTAATCCTGGCTCCAGCTGAGCTGGGAGTTTTACCATAGACTGTAATGGGGTCAGAATTGCAGTTCTGCCACATAAGGTTCACCAGCATTCACAGTTACTGCTTTGGAAATTGCAGAATTTAATCCCAAATGAAATAAGTGTAGTTACACACTGCTATAGAAATAAGTTTCACTTCACACAAAGGTTTCTAATTTTACCAACAGATAAGATCTTATTTTCAGGTGAGTGACCCATGTCATAAAGAAGATAGAAGGTAATACTGAGGGGTTTTTTAAACTGCCTTGTTCACCTGGGGATGCTGTGAAGGTATAAGGATAGGGCATAAGTGGTGTTTTCCCCTATGGCAAGTTCTCAGTTGAAGGAACAACTGGAGCATAACTGAACAAAAGCATAAAAGCTGCTCTAGGACCATCGGATATTCTACCTGCCAGTAATTTAGTGTGTTTAAAATGGAGGATCTTTTCTACATTAGGAAATAAGGTTACCAGCTTGCCAAGTAAAAGATTTGAGGCTTGACTCTATTGTGTACTCCTCTTGGGATGGCCGAATGAGAGCATCCAGAGCTCCAGACCCGCAGAAGTGCTCAGAGCCACAGAAACTGCAGCAGGGGATGCCTGCAGCCCCCTCCATTAGCAGCCTCAAGCATAAAGACTTGCCTTTGGCTAACAAGAGTCAAAACTGATAGCTTACATCTTGCAGTCATTCACTTTCTGATTTTTGACTGTTATTTGCACTTCTATATTGAGACACTGCTGCTGAAGCTGCAAGTATAGTGCTCTGAGCAGCCTTAGAAAGAACCTTTCCCAGCCCACATGCCACTGTTCGTGTTCCTCATCTCACTTGTACCATGATTCACTCCTGTCCTTCAACCTTCCAAGAAATCATGTTTACTCCTGTCATGTATCTTGCTAAATCATGACATCTCAGTCAAGGCAGGCTCTTATTCTTGCTTGTTGATAGCCACAGTAAGAGTTTAGCAAGGATACACACCATGCACAACAAAGCAAAGATCCCAGAATATTCCCCTACATCTAATAATGGAAAAAAGCCCCCAGTCCTTCCTCATAAATTTTGCCATAGCATTATTATACTGGATCACAAATATTAGTCTCCTCCTGGCATCCTCTCTTCATGCAGAGTTTAGATATAGATGATTCACTGAGGTCTTAAGAAATCTTCACAACATGAAGCAGTATATATGAAATGTGATTTTTTTTCCCCTTGGATTTACTCATTTCTACAATACTAACAGACAGGAAAGTCTCGCAGTAGTCCCAGATCTGTTTTTCCTTACTAGCCCATTTAAATTGTCTCTTGGGTACCCTAACCTAGTTTCTGAGACTATGCAACTGCCTTTCCTTGTAGCACGCTTGCTTTGCAAATTTCCCCTTTATAATAAGGTTGAGTAGTTTGCTTTCAGCTATTTTGGCTTTTGTTATCTCCTTAAATACTACTACGCTCATTGAAATACACAATCTGTATCCTGCCTTATGTTACAACCTAAGTAAGAGGAGCAGTAGGCTGATACAGAAATGCAGACATATTAGAGTGCAAAACTGTCATTAGAGGGAGAGGAACTCAGTTCTCCTGCAGCAACATAGCAATGTTTTCACTTCATAACCTTCCACAATGTCTCCGCTGAAGGAAAAATAAAGCAGTACATTTTGACTTGAGAGTATGAAAGAGTTTTTACATTATTCTTACTTGGAAGATGGATGAAAGCATGTAAATAGCTGTAATACAGAAACAACCATCCCGTAGCAATACGGTGTTTTGCTGGTCTGGTCATCTTCCCCAGACTTCATGACTTGCTGCTCAAGTACTTGTTCAGTCTACCCTCTAAGAATGCCTTTTCATTAGGCTTCAGTTTATTACACTCTCATTTTTCCCCTCAACTGTCTTTTACTCAGATCTTTCACCCTTGGCAGCTGTATACTTTGCTTTCTCTGGAAAACAAAATCAGGTGTTACACAGCTATTAACAAGGATCAGGTAGAAAATGTTTCCCCTCCTGCAAGTCTCATCCCTCATGAGCCAGATTATCAGCAAATTGTTAATTCTGTGGCATATGAAGTAAATAGAAAACCTCTTTAGTTGAATTTTAGTTGTTAGCTGCTTTACTCAACAAAGTCACCCCACTGCAGGACTGAGACTTAGTGTTGAGTAGCCAATGACGCACAAAACAACATAGCCTTTTTAGCAACCATACTTCAGCAACTTGTACCTTAATGATGCCACCAGCAGTAGAGTTTGTAGATGCTTTTGCACTCTACACACAGTGTAAGCATTCATAAACAGTTAACAAACCAAGGCCAAGATTTGCCGTGCCCAAATTAAACTAGCTAACTAAAACAAGGTTATTGAGAGGCAGCTAAAATTTACTGTTGAGGGTCCACCCATTGTTTGAAAGGTTTTTTTCAAGATTGGGAACCTCAGGCAAGTATAGCATCTCAGTGAGTTGGCACAAATGTGGATCTGAGCCATCCATGCAGCTGCAGGCGGAGGTAAAAATAAGATCTGGTGTGAGGATCAAGCAGAAAGGGGCAGGGAGGAGAGAGGGGACACCTCACCCAGGACTCTACTGAGAGGTGAACAGTGTCATGGGCTGGGAGGCAATTACCACTTAGACAGCAGGCATGAGCCCTCTCTTCTCACAGGGCCACTTGTGTATTTGGATCCTGTAGGGCAGCAGAAATGTTAAGCATTTCAGGAACTGTATGGTAGCCCATTATTTCACAAGTTCACCTAGCTGGTCATAATGGTACAGCACCTAGTTCTGTGGCATCATCTCCTACAGTCAGGGCTTACTGGCATTGGCACAAAATAAATACCACCAGTTTGGAGGTGTAATATTTCTCAGTCATGAAGGATCTCAGGATTTACAAAACGAAAATATCAGTTAACTCAGTGAGAGCATTTTCTTGTCCAGAGTTTAGTGAAAGTGAACCAGGAACCCCAGGACTTGGGATATCAGTTTTTAAGTGGTCATGGACACAGAAGGCCATAGAGATGTCTCCCCAGCCCTGACTCTCACTGCAGGGGGGATCTGAGAACAGGGCTGTAATGGGGAAAATTTGATTTTTAAACTGTGCCAGCTGTGACAGCTCCTCCAGATCTTGTGTGAAGCCACTCCCTGGCTCAAGGACCAGATATGGCTCTCATCTCCCTGTTTCACAGTGAAGCTGCGTATTTTGGCATAGATATGCCATATCTGCACCTGCTGGCAATTCCCTACTGCAATGCACCCTCACAGAGCTCTTCCAAGGCCTTGTCTGAGAAGGCTTCAGCATCAGAACTGGAGTAATGTCCAACCTCCATTTCTGCTGCTCCATGGTCCAAACCGCACAGGACCTACTCCCAGGAGCTGGCAATGAACCCACCTCGGCTGGTTGGTTGGAACTAGATCTTCTGCAAGAAATCCCACCTGCCCTCTGGCTATTTTATCTCCAGGTAAATGGCAGTATGATTCCTTTGCTCTGGGAGTGTTCAGCTCATGGTTTTCAGCCGCTCCGAGGAGCCTGTTCTCTCACTGTAGCTTCTCAAATCCCTTGAGATTTCATCTGACATTTGCATTTAGCAGCTACCTAAGCAATAGGCTTATTTTTCCTTTACTGTCATCTATAAGGAGATCTCATTTCAAATCTGCCAGCCAGAGGATCCAGGAAGCAGGACATACCTTAGAAACAAGCATCAAATTGAGGAAGGCCAGTGCTGTCTTTGAGAGCAGTTGAAAAGGATGGACAAGTGTTCATGTACTAAAGGAAAGGCAACCCAAGGAGGAGGCAGCAGGATCCCAAAATCTCCAGAGATTACTGCAAGAAAGAGGACTGACTGGTCAGCAGGGCAATGCAAGCCATGCTTTGGTAGGACATGCTTATAGCCTGGTTCAGGGGGAGAGTTCACAAGTCTCTCTCAAACACCCTTACAGCTCTGATGATTTATGGTTCATTCTCCAGACTCATGACAAACACAGTTGGGTGTGAGAACTGAGAGCTAACACATGAAGTCAACACCAGGCACCCACAAGGCCTGCAGCCCCAGGCTTTGGTTCATCTCCATCTGCAACTTGAAGTAGTACATTGCTTTGCTTTTGTTTTTTTTTCAGACTGCCTCAGCCAGCAGGCAGAGCTGGACACTCCTCTCATGGCAGAAAGGTCTCTCCTTGTTGATGGCCAACTAAATTCTTTCCTTCTAACTCTGAGTAAAGTACTGATTTAATCTCTAACACTCCGACTGGAAACCTACTCTGACACTTAAACAAATTTAGAAATCACATCAAGCTCTTAAAAAAAATCCAGGCCTTCATTATCATGAAGTGGGGAGTTAATCAAAGGATGTTTTACATTTTCCAGGGAAGGAATTGAAGCATTTCCACTTAGCTTGGTAGAATTTAAGGAGCAAGCTAATTAATTTGTGGCCTGTGGAAGAACTCAAGGGTTTACTGTAAATTCTTAAAGACCTTTTAAAATGATTTAAATGTTGCAAAAAGTACTGAGACACCATCCCTGGAGACTGAAGATGCCTTCTTTTCTACAGAGGGGGTCAAGCTGACATATGTTTCTCAGCATCACTAAACCAGCATGTTTTGGACAAGCTAACCTGGGATAGGAAGTCAGGTGTTCATCCTACACTGTTTTGTGATTAAACACACATTAAATGCGCCCTTTCTCACACACATATATTTGTCTCAATGCTCGGCAAACTTCAGTAGAAGACAAACTTTGGACTTAACTGCTATGCTGAATTAGGTCCTTGTACTTGGCTTCTCTGTGGAGAAGAGTAAATGTCAGCAGTTACAGCTGTGATTCTCTGCCTTGTAAATTGGAATGAGACTGGAATTAAACCAGAATGTCATCCGCAAGAGATGGTAGAAAGGTAATAAAAACTTTGGCTCTCATCTTTGGAAGATGTGTAGCTGCTCAACTACCGTTGAGCAGTAGTTAAAGTCACTGTAAAGGCTGTAAGTCTGAGATTTGGGAATTCATGATGGCTTGATTGCTTTACTGTGTTTGAGTCCATTGCACCATATCTCATTTTCCTTCTCATCTGAGCTGCTCTCTCCCTCACCAGTCATTGAGTTCCAGACACTTCAGGCCCCTGATCATGGAGGGCTTCATCACAATGCTCCTGAAAATGGCTGGTTCTTCTGATCAAATCACAGGATGTCTCTTCACTCTTTAGCAAGAATAAACAAAGATAATTATTCTTAATACAGTAAAAATGAAGCAACCTTCTACTGGATCCGTGCTTTGACTTTGAAATCCTACTCCATCCCTCATACCCTGTGGGATTTTGAAACCCATTTCCTTGGAATCTGTATGGGAGAACCTTAGTTTCTCCCCTACCCCAAACTCTAATTAGGGTTTGGTAAATTGCTCATTCCTTGCCAGCCACCTGTGCACCATTCCTGACCTTGTCTTCCCTGGACATCTGGCTATACTATAGGAGACCCATTTCACTCCCTTGCATTTCCTTCAAGCCTTGACTCCAGGAAGGTGATGGCCACTCACTGCAGGTGTCCCCATATCTACTGGAGCAGCAGACCTACTTTTTCCTGCTCCAAAAGTCTACTGCTTGGAAAAGAAGCTAAGAGAGCTTTAGCAAGAATGGGCATATCTTTTCAAGGGCCCTTCCCCCTCTCTGGAGAGGACACATGGGAATTGAGTACGCAGTTCCCACAGACCATCTCCAAGAGGCAGGAACCTAAGTGCTCCTTAAAGTGCTCAATAAGCACTTTAGTGCACATGGTGCTCTACTTCCAACCTTGCATGCAGTATTTTATTGCCAGCCAGTGCACATTATAAGCAACATTGAATACAAGGAGGAACAGCAAGGTGCTTTTATGAAAGAAAGGCTGGCAGCAGAACTTCTGACTGCTACTACACTGCAGAGCCCTGGATCAAGAGCGCTGAGATCTACTCACTTGCATGAGCAAATCCAAACTGCACTGAATAATTTATTTTATCTCTTTCACTTGACTCCAGTACTGACTCAAAGAGGCATCTTACATGCCATGAACTTCGTATTGTTTCAACATATCATATGTGAAGGAGTCAGAAGAATATTATTTGTCCTGATAATATGGTTTGCATAAGAAAATTCCAGTGGGACTTCAAAGGGAAAGGAACTACTCTGAGATATCACTTCATTAAATCTTTGTATTTACTTAAGGAACAGTGATAAAGTAGACATAGAAAGAAAAACAGGCATTGGGTAGAGATGAGGACTAGAAATGGGAGAATCTATTTTAATAAAAAAGAAATGAAAGCCAGAAAATGTTCAACATAAAAAGGTGTATTTTTGTGAAGATTTCTATATAATCTAAATCCATCCCCTCTACTCCATGTTGATGAGACATTCTGTACTAGCCTGTTGGTTCAGAGCAGAGAATCACTGCTATGTGCCAGACCAGCCAGTGTGCTAACATCCCAGCAGCTCTGCACGAGGCAGAAAAGCCAGTGGTTAAACTCCAGTGGTAGAAATAATATCGCAGCCCTTCTTCTCCTGACTCACCAACAGAGCAAAGTCAAGGGAACATTTGACATTTGTTTCTGCTTATAAAAGACCCACTCAAGAACTTTAAAGACCACAGAGATCTTAGCATCAAACAGGAACCATTATACAAGCGCACGTCATGATCACAAAAGAGGAACACCTCTTCAGAGGGGCAATGCCAGTAAGTGGACATAGCTCCACTGACTAGAATAAATGTCCATCACAGACGATTCATGCTTACCCTTTCCCTGTATTTTATTACAGAGCTACCAAGATGATAATTCAGACTCCTCCTATCCTTGGCTACTCCTAGGTTCCCCTCCTGCACGATCACTCACTAAGAAGCATCAGGTCACTTGCACAGAGCACAAGAAGGATTTGGGGTCTGTTGAAGGTCCCTGTCAAGCACAGCTAGGGTAATGCCAGCCAGAGCCAGAACCTGCTGGGACCTGTGACCCGACCCCAGCACTACACCATCTGTGCCAACTGGGAAAATGTCAATCCCTGGGCAGTTCTAGCTGGTTTTGCCCCCTAACACAGACAAGTGCCAACACGTGAAAACAGTGCACTTATAGTGTAGAACACATGCCCTCGCACTGGAAAGCAAAGCCTGACCCCATCTCCAAAGGTGCCAGCTATGGTCTCCAGCTCAGCTCTGCTGTAAGACGCAGCCCAGCATCTCTGCTGCACCGCAGGCTGGAGCAGCCAGCTCCAGTGACTCACATCCAGGGACGACTGTATATACTCCAGCCCAGCTACTGAAGACATTTTTATGCAGCTGTTCAGTAAAATGTACATTTTTGCATCGTAAAATTGTGGAAGATATGGAAGTGTTTCTTACTGTTTTATAGAAAGGATTCTGTCCTTCAAAGGACTCCAGCTGGGCAACTCTCTGCAGCAGTGGGGACCTTCATGAAAAGGGACCAGGACAGAAGTGGGGAGATCTACACCCCTTTAGCTGAGAGCTGAATGAGGGCTTGGGCTTCGTAACACTCTCCTGCCCAAAATGTTAATTGGATTATTCACTAGTAGCATCTTTACGTCTCTAGGGTGGAAATGAGGAACACCTCTTAAAATTAAAAACTGAACCACTGCCCTTAACAGAGTGTGCATTTTTACTGCCATGCATGTTTTTTTATCATAATAAAATATGCAGTTATATTAATATATACAATTATCCAAAGCATCAATTTATTATTTAAAATGACATTTAGTATATTTAATCATTGCTTAAGCTCTTTAAAGGGGTAATTAAAATTAATTTGACACTCAGCATTTACTGAATCGATATTTAGCAGGTTTATATAATCTGCCTAAGTGTGTTAACACACACACATAAAAGGTCTCTCCATTGTTGAATTTCAAGCAGAAGTGAAACCAGCACCTTCCATTAGTTCCAAGAAGTGGAGACAGCCAGGACCTGAAGATAAAAATACCAAATCACTTCTAACCCAAAGATTCCTGAACCATATGAACACTGTTGAAATGAAAATGTGAAGTCAGTGTTTGAGAACTAATATATGCCTCATTAAATGAATTCTTTTTTAATATATTTTCATTCAACTTAATTTTCATGACAAATTCCAGCACATACAATCAGGTTTTTTTATAAATTTAACACGATAACAGGAATGCACTCAGGATATTGTGAAAAAGCTAATAGTACTCAGTAATAAAGTATCTGTCCATCATCCCTATTGTTTTGTACGTGCTTAGGGAAGGAAGAAAATCTTTGAAGAACTTAATATTGCAGTGAGTAAGTTTCGTCTAAAACCACGTCTGATAGAAAACATTTAACAGCCTTTCAGCTGGACATGCCTTAACATTACCACATGTTCAAGTACTGCCAAAACGAATTCCCTTCTGTAATTCTAAAGTTTTTGTCCTGTTGAGATGTGTGTCTTGAGCTGTGGTGAATATAGGAGGACCAATTTTAAATTTATTGTCACAATCAAGTGATCTATATAAAAAACAGTGGAAAGATCTGTGGCATCCTTTCACTGCTTCTGCAAGTCATTAGTTTTTGTACATTCAGATTTCTTTGCAAAAAGATTTAAGAGTTTAGTTCTTAGATGATGACAGATTTATCATCTGTCCCTTTTGTATACTCTTACAGTTGACACTCCATAATGAGCAAATTAGTATGTAAAATTTGCACAAACTATATTATTCCTGTTTTTACAGGTCTGTACACGATTTCTCAACTCACTGAAAAGTGTAAATCTCCTCTCCTTTCAGGAGGTGTATCTTCAAATCTGAGAAAACCACCAGTGTCATGGTCATCATTTAGGTGGAGCTGTAATTTCAACAACTAGGAATATATAAATAACACTGAGATTCAAGCCTAGATCATGATTGCTCTCTCTGTTCTGCACCTTGTTCATTCCAGGCCAGGAGATCCTGGAAACTGTCCCTTGTACAGCTGACATCTAGGATGTGCTACAAGGTTATGAATCAATAACACCTTCAGATAACAAATGGTCATGTTGACATGGTCACCCTGCTATAGCCTTACAGGCAGATGACTCACCCTGTAAAAACATTTAGGGTGTATCTTTTTGCCTTTTGGTGTCTGTTAAATAATTTCTGCATAAAGCTGATTTTAAATGCACTGCATAAATGCAAACTGTTGTTTGAGGAAACGGAGCAGCCATGGGCAACAATATTACAGACTGAGTCATTCAGAAATGAGTATTTCCTCTCCCAGGGGCATATCAGTCATTCCCTGATCTTTACCTGAGTCTGATCACGTTCCTCATCCTTCTAGCAGCAGCCTCGGTGAAGTTTTGCCAGAATCTCTTTCCTAGTGTGTCTTGGTTTTCATTAAATGCTTGACACTTTCATCTCCCTTCTCCTCTGGTTTTTGCCCCAGGCTCACAGGGAGTTCCATCTCAAGGCTGTGCCACCATCCTGCTGCAATCCCCTTGGCTGTGATGGAGGCACTGGTGGCTCAGCCATCTCCCTGTCCATGGACTGCTCAACAAGGATGAAAGTTTATGCAGCTCCATTAATACGTTTGCCAAAAGGCCTGGCCCTGCCAGGACAACCCAGTTTCCTACCATTACTCAAGGTCCTGTCCAACACACAGCACCAGCTAAATATTTACAGTAAAAGCACAAGCATCTACTGGTAACAAGTCTTTGCTGTTTGCACAGCCATTAATGGACCTCTTTAGTAGTGTCCTTCCTTTTAATCCAGGTAAACAAATCACATACACATGACAGAAAAGAGTTTCCCCACCGCAGTCATGTTTCTCACCTGAAACCATACCCTGAATTCTTTGTGGATGTGCAGTGCAGGATAATCTGAGATATGGTCAAAACCAGAATACCTTTTCTTATACCCTCTTTTTTAAGTTCTCCTATCTTTTGTGAAAGGTCTAGGTTTGCTCAGGATAACTTTAGAGTGCAAATAAAATTTCATCAAGCTACATAGCTTAGTCATGCTTCACATGAAGGTAGTTTGATTGATCCTGAACTCCTGAGAATGACTTAAAACAAGGACCAAATACCACCTTACTGGGAAATATGAGCAAGCAAGAATACCCTCCCACAAAGGAACAATTCTTTTAAAAACAGGAAAAGTGAATTGTTACAACCAAAGAACTAAGTAATGCAGTTGTGAAAGTAATGCCGAAATGCATGAATGGACAACCCTGACAAAAGCAGTGTTTTTCACACCAGAGTCTTTCATCTCTTTGAGGATAAGCAGTTGCTTCCTGGCCACCGCAGGTACCATGCAGACATTTGCTGGTGATATTGGTGTTGCAGAGGTCTCGCTCCAGCCCAGGGGCTGTCTGTGGAAATGGGCTTTTCTGCCTGCTCAGGGCTCCACAGGAACCTGTGGAGTCCAGCCAGATGCAGATTGCATGGCGAGGACATAGTGTTCAATTTCCTCAGAGCAAAAGAGCTACAAATAGAAGCATGAGAAAAACTATTGTACAACAGCACACACTACTTAGTAGTTGTCACTGAAATTCCACATTAAAGTTTCCAGTTACCTTAAATGCTCTGTTGGTGCAGTTACACCTCCAATAGCTCTAGGCTCTGTTACTTTCCGTGAATATTTCCATAGTTCATACATGCATGATCTTGATGTTTGCATGTTCCTGTTTCATCCTTTGCCTTATTCATTCTGAAGGTCTATTCTTCAATGTTCTTCCATTCTTATTTATTGGGGATGCCAAAACCCCGTTCATTAACACACTCCTTTTTGTGCTAAGGTTGTTATTGAAAACATTCCTGTGAGAATTCCTACAGGGACAGACTTTGGGAAACTCCTCTAGCAAATGGCTGCTGCCAAAGCTTTCATTCTCACTGCATCTCCTTCCCTCTGAGCTGGTTCCTTGCAGACCATCAGTCCCTGAAGCAGCAGCAGTCTTCTCTACTTCCCTAACATTTCTCCCTGCAACACCATTTCATATATGCACAGTACAGTGGTGCTTTGCCTCGTTTACCAAGGATAGGTTAGATTAATCTAACATGATCCACCTGTACATTTGACCTTATGTTATCCATTTAGTTCTTCTTTTCTTCAAAACTTGTGTTCCAGTCTTTTATGTTATTGAAGTTAAACTAATAAGTCCTGTTCCACTTGCACTCACGAACCTCAACAAATTGTCCAGTGGACAATTAGGAAGCCATCAGATATTTCCAGCAAGGATAAGGAAGCTATATTAACAGAAAATTAGACTTAATCTGCAACTATGTGCTTTGTTCTGCCCACTGCACACAAGGCAGAGAGGTTAAAAGCAGGGCAGTTGTAGAGGGAGGTTAACCGGGATGAGCAGGAGACTAAAACTTGTCTCAAAGGGTGAAAAAGGATGTCTTGTTTTGCTAACCATGGGCTGAAAAGGAATATGATTGCACTTTCTAAATACATCACAGGACAAGGCCTAAACAGAAGGAAAGTATTTCATAGTCTAAGGGTGGCACAAAAGTACATGATTACCAGCCCTGAAGATGTGGTAGCAGAGGTAAGGAGTATCCATCTCCATTTAAAGAAATCAATGTATTTAGTAATAAGACATGAGTGTCTGCTATAGGAGGAAACCAAACTCAGTGTTACTGAAATTGCAAACAAGCTTTCAGAAAGCATAAGCCCAAATTTCTAAAATAGTTGCGAGGAGAAACACTGCTTGCCCACCTTCCAAGGACCACTCTGACCACCTGCCTCTGAACCCTCCAAGTCTCTCCTTTGGTGCACAGGACACTGGGGAGTCAGGAAACGGTGGCATTGCAGGCTGTGTCCACTGCTGCCCACCTGTACCCAGCTATGCTGTAAGCACCAGCAGCCCTGGTGTTTTCATTTGTTCAATAGAGCAAGTTCAGCCCCCAGACCAGTGCAGTGGGCACACACAAACAGGAATCATCCCATTCCTGGGCTGCTGTGGGCTGGACGTTGTCCAGCTTCCTCCATTCACCTCTTGTGGTCACCCTTCCTAACCAGTACCTCCTCTCTTCCCTCCCTCTGATATCCCTGCCCCTTTCCCTCACTTTTCTTCTTCCCACAGCCTCTGCAGTTTTCCTCTGTCTACACCCCTGTGATGTGTGGATTTGGGGGACAGGACATCCCTTCTTCCCTGAGGCATCTCAGGTGTGTTCTCCCTCACTACCCTGGGCATTCTTGCAGCTGCAGTTTACCAGCAAAAGCAGAGAAGTTCCCCTGCAAAGGAAGTCTCTGCTGCAAATACATCCTCCCAGACAAGAAAGCGGGACTGCACAAGCTTGCTGTTAAAGCCCACACAGTAGTGGTTTGCCTGTGAAAGTTATTCGAACATCATGAACAAAAAAGAGACCTCCTGGATACAGTGCTGTATTCATAGCCACCTTTTCAGTTCAGCTGCATGCTGAGTCCATTATTCCTTGTTCTGTCCTCACTCATTAGGGGTGGTACTCCGTCCCTGACCTCTTTACCGTTTCCTGTTGTGTACCTGTAGCCATTGCTTCTCTGCTCAGGCACTCTTATTTAAGCTCAGTCTGCTCTGATCAGTTCTGGCTTTCTTGGCTCTTCCATCCAGAGTTAAATTTCAGAAAATTTTGTGGGCTTGCTGCATGCTGAATTCCCTCCAACTTTGTCTACTTGAGACAACAGTGTTCTTTATTGAGGTGGACAGGAATACTGCGCTTTCATGCATGCTAAACTCCAGCTTCTCCTTAAAACAATTTGGCAGCATGGGTGGCATAGGTTTACTTTGGAGACATCCTCCTCTCCCAGTCTCTCTGTCTCTGACGCCTCCCTCACTTCCCTGTCTCTGTGTTTCTCCTTATCAGTAGTCCTTGTGCATCAGATTTTCTCAAAAAAATTATTCACTCAAGTTGTCTGATGATGTTATTTGAAGGCTTGTTTTGAAGGCCTGTCATATGTATCAAGATTCAGATGACCAAAAGTGAGGGCTGCGTGTGTGAAAATGCAGAAATTACCATTGCAGTGGCATGTAAGGGATTAGTGCTACTTCTAGTTCAGCAATAAGGTATAATGGGCCCAAACCAAGCAGGGAGGTAGGTATAGCCCCTTACACTGCACGCCAGGGAGGAGTACTTCTAGGGCTAAAGTAACCGCACCAGAAAGAGTGGCTTAGCTGGGGTAGAGAAAAATGAATGCTAAAGCTAAAGAAGGGAGAGTTCCCTAAGCATTTCCAAATCACCCTCTGCATCACAGGGGCTGCTTTCCACATCCCCACAGCTCTGGTGTTGTACAAGCAGCGTCTGGGCTGGAAACAGTCCTTCGAGGCTGCCAAACACAGCAGTGCCCCACACCAGAGCTGCAGGCATGAACCCACAAAGGATACACCAGTAAGCATTGTTTCTGTAGCCTTCATTTTTCTTTCAGACTGATTAAACTTTATTTTGTCCCATCACATGTAGAACCATTATAAAGCCTATGACAAAGGTATAGCAAGGGCGTTTCAGAAACAAAAGTCTCCACATACATACATCTATCTTCCCTAAAGATAGAGCAACTGCCATGAGATCATTTAAATGAACTGAGATCTTTCGTACAAGATTTTAAAGTATGCATTTGCACTCAGTCTCAACAGTTGGATCACAAAGAGCTTTCAAAGGAATGTAATCCTGATGTAATAAATTAGCTGCCTCTGTAAACCTAAAGCTATCGAGCTGTCACACAAGGGATTTCAATCCATGACTCTAATATAACCTCTGCAGGTTCTCTCAACAGCTTTAGTCTTCACAGATGAAGGGTTTGACCTGGTAATTCATAACAGGAAGAGGCTTCACTCTACTTTCATTGATCACTGCAGGAGACTATAGCTCACAATAAAGCTTGCAGCCCAGCAAGGCTTTCCCCTTCCCTACCTGCTTTTATGTTTGTGCATTCAGACATGAGCCCTGCGAGTGTTAAGGTCTATATATTGCATATTCCAAAGGAAAAACGTTTCCATGGGCATGTAAAAGGAGACTCCTATGTAGATGGGAAATATCCTTCTGATACAACAATAACATAGCTTTAGGGATGCCGAAATGTACCACCCCTTTCAATGCATTGAGGCATCTGCAAAATATATGCAGCTCCTGGAGTCCTATGTAAAATTGCAGACTCACAAAATGGATAAGTCTGGAAGGCTCCTCAGCCCCTTGCAACGGGGTGTCCTCTGGAGACCATCTCATCCAACTTCACCTTTTCAGAGCAGGTTGCCCAGGACCACATCCAGTCAGGTTTTGAGCATCTCCACTGATGGAGACTCCACAGCCTCTGTGGGCAATCTGTGCCAGTGTTTGACCGCTCTCACAAGAAAAAAGAGTTTTCTTGTGTTCAGATGGAATTCTGTGGGGTTTACTTGTGCCCAGTGCCTCTTGCACTGTCAGTCGGCACTCCAGAGAAATGTCTAGCTCCCTCTTCCTTCCTCCCCCGCAGGTATTTGTACACATGGAAATCCGATGGAAACACTAACAACTTTACCCCCCAAATTAAGGAACTGTTTCCTCCACTGGAAGGGCTTGAGTGCATGAAAGGCTCAAAGAGGATTTCACATTGAGTGACAATGTCATGAACTCTTTGGGCTGGAAAACTGCAGAAGATCTGCCTTCTCTGAGTTTCTGAAGGTGTATAACTTAGCGGAGTAGTGGTGCATAATATCAGTCTCAAATATTTCCTTGGGAACACCTGAAAAGGACATTTCTGAAAATGAATTTGACTCTGTCTTCTAACCTGTGCTTATTTTTAGCAAGGTGTAGGCATGACAATAATAAAGATAGCGATGTCTTGAAAGAAATTATGAAGCATGACATTTATTTTCACCCTTCTTCAAAATCCCCTTTTATTGATCTGACTTGTACAATTTATAACCACTGTTGTATAAAGATAAGAAAAGGGACTGGGCATGCTTAGAAGAAGTGGACTGTGAAAATCCTTTAAATGCTGCAGAGCAGAAAGGTAGATTTAACCACTGCGGTGATCTAAGAAGATGACACATAACTGTTGGACTCTTTCCAACTAATCCCATACTAATAATATTTGTTGATCTGCTACTAGTAAGAGCTAGAGTTCAGGACAGAAGTCTTCAAGCAAGAAAATTAGAAATTTTGATATGATTTTATTCAATGCAGTAGCCTCACAGTAATGCAGACAAAGCCAATATCATAAGATACAAGTGCTTTACTGAGGTCAAAGGTGGGTTAAATAGTTTGGATAATTGACTAAAAGGGACAACATTGTCTCATTCAGACTGGCGGCAGCTTTAAGACATACAGATTATATATTTCCAACTTGAAGTTTACCTTATTTTACATTTATTTTGTGATGTTGGAATCTGTGTCTGCATAGAAAGGAAGTTTGAACTCAACTCTAAATTTGCAATATTCAGCAAAGCTTCAGTGGTAAGAACAAATGCCTTTACATAGAACAATTATAGTTCTAGCATGGACCTATATTATGACCACACTTGTTGCCAGGCCAAACCATCCACATGGCTTCCCTTTTCTACCTAAGAAAAATTCAGATTAGACTAGGCTTGCTCTAACTATGCTACCAACATCTTGTTATTTCTTCCCAGCACTGTGCTCCATGATATTTTTGGTTGGTGCAAGGCAAGTCCTCCATAAACACCTTTCCTTGTGTATTTTCATGAAAACATTGTTAATTTATTCATGGCACTATCATCCCAGGCATTCCATGGTGTAACAGTTTACACTGATATATGCAACAGCATAGGAAAACTGCAAGATCATAAAGAATAGAGGCAACCCAAATAGAGGAATGATGCTGAAGGATCATAACAAATCTCTTTCTGAGGCTGCTCAGTATCACAGTAGATAAACTGGGTAAATCTATCCAGGTGGTTTGTAGTAGTCGGGCTAAGGATGGCTTTCAACTGTGTCTACAGCCGAGTTCATTTTTGCTGTAGCCACAACTGAGACAGAATTTCATTCTACAAAATGTGCTGGATGAAAAAAAAAAACCAAACCAAACCAAAACTGCCTAATCACTCATGCTGCAGGTAATTCAGGGCATCTGAGCAACCTCCTGTGAGGCCCCGGGCTGCAGACCACTGATAGCCTTATTCCTTCAGCCCAGAGAGCTTCCAGACAGGGCAGCCTTGTCTGTTGAGGAGAAGGAAAGTTCTGTGGTTAGTTTAGGACAACCTGAAACCTTTGTTAAACCATTAACTCCTCAGTCTGCACCATCTGTGAGAGGCTTTCCAACAGCCTCATGCTATGTATGCAACACATATGTGCAAAAATCTCCCACTGTCTAAGTATCTTGCTGTGGAAAAGAACAGAACCACCACTGACGTGTGATACATATAAGTCACATCACTTAACACAATCACAAATAGCACGTAGTTATTATAAGAAGCTACAGCATATGAACACGTCTAGAGCAGAATGAGAACATGTGCAATGGCTACAGTGATGTATGCAGCATAAACGTATTTAGAAAGACCCATCTGGATGTTGTGAATTACCATATTGACACCACGACGACTATTGCTTTGAAATTTTGGGGGTCTTGATAGCATTTGGTGGGTGGTGGGGAGAAGGCTTTCTGATTTTCCACCACCCACCAATTATACGGGTCAGATCAACAGAATTTCAAGAAAAATAAATTGTAATAAAACCAATTTTCATGGAAAGTGTTGCTGCATTTTTCAGGCAGGTTCACTAACTCTCACTATGACTGTTTTTAGTTAAAAAAAGAAACAAAGACAACTTGCTTCTTCCTACCTTTAGCCATTTTTCAGGCAGGTTCACTAACTCTCACTATGACTGTTTTCAGTAAAAAAAGAAACAAAGACAACTTACTCCTTCCTACCTTTAGCCATTTGCAGCCAAACTTTCACAAGCTTGGAAACCTCTGACCCCATGGCCACATCTTTTCTTTTCATCTTTTAAGGCAGTGCATTTTCCTGGTTTCTTCATCAATCCCCTTTATTGATTTCTCCCATTTTCCTCCTTCTCTGTCTATTTTGAGAGATTAAGTCATGTTTTGTTATGAAAGCTGTTTCTTTCCTTTTTCTAATTTCCTGAAAAGAAAAAAAGGATTTAACATTTCACAAAGATTTTCAGAAAATCAATTCATTGAGGGGTAAACTTCTTAATTCCTAACATCACCTGGTGTACTCTGTTTTCAGTTTTCCCTCCCTATTCCACGCAAAGAGGATGCACTTTTCTAGAGTTCATGGTCCTTGCTTGTTGATTGTTCAGATTTCTGAGAACATAACAAGCAAATTTGTAGTTAATGGGGTCATGTTAACAGTAGTGTCTTAAACAGCATGGTTGATTGATGTTTGAACAATAACCAAGTTCACTGAAGCACAAATGTTTCTTTTCATATGTTTTCAGACACTGGTTGCAACCACTTGGAGTGAAATGCAAGAGTCACTGGAGAGTGCAGCAATCCGTGGCACAGAAGTGAAAAATTCTAGCCAATATATGAAGTGGAACTGAGCAAGCAAGAATATTATCTAGATGAAATTTGCATAATGCCTCCAGGAAAGAAAAAAAAGAAAAAAAAAGAAAAAAAGAGGAAAATACGCACTGCATTTTAATCTAATTAATGAGAAATCAATAAATCCTACATTTTAACTAAATATCATTAAAAAAATTAAGAGGGGCAGCAGAAGAGAATTTAATTAGACTTGTACCTTTTGTCTATGTAGGCACAAAGTTTTGTTTGGAGAGCTCTTCATCAAGTGCCAGGGCTCATACAAACAAGCAGTGTGCCAAGGCTTCTGCTTTTTAAGTCATAGGTCAAAGAATTAAAGGGAATGGTAGGGCAATTTTTCAACAAGAAGGAAATATTGGCCCAAAATAGTGTCACAATGAGTTATGGCTGGTGGAAGGGATTTGGACACATGCCAGACAGATTTTCGTCACTCTTTGTTAATTTAGCTTTGTTAGCTTTAGCGCCTAGAAAAAAGAGATGAATTGTGACAGAAACAAATAATACATGGTAACAGCACCCACGCAGCCCCGACGCACACTCACTGATCTGTGAGCCAGTGCTAGCGACTGCAGAAGGCAAGCGTTTGGAGGTGCAAGCTAAAATGAATTTTATTGCCTAATACAGTTTGATCTCTGAGCACAAACTTCAATTTCACCTCTGTATACTTGGAAGCTGCTAGAGAATTATCCTTCTCAATATCCATCAAAGAGCACACCCCACCCCAGTGCTGAGAGCATGCAACTCCCCTTTGATTAAAATATCTACACCCAGCATACCAGCAAGTTTAGTTTCTTCTCATGACATTAACAATACTATAGTGATTACTCCTGTGGCAAATGAACATTTCGCCTCTTTTCCCTTATTTTTCATGTCTGCGAGCTCTGGTGGTCTTTGACACCACATAATTGATTTAAACCAGTCACTCCTTCTGTCCCAGAGAAAGCCAGTCCAAGACTTGTTTTTATTTCTACATTAGTAAACCACATTCCTGATTTTTGATAACTTACATTGCACTGGGCTAATCCCTATCCAGTGATCCCATAGCAGCAGAAATACTTGCACTGTTTTAAGTACCTGGGCTTAGCCAGCACAGTAGCTTGATATTTTTATGCATCCTTTTTTCATACTTTGACTTCAGCCTTCAATTCACAAGAACACAAATGCTGTGTGGAGGTAGATGGTGATACTATGGTAATCCGAGACTGTTACAATCTTAACAGCCATGAGGTGAAGATGCTTGTGCTTCATGGGCTTAAGACCTTCCCTCCAGCTGGAGGCAGACCACAGTTTAGATCTCCCCTTCGTTCAGCTTGCTTCACACATCTCTCTGTCCTTCCACATGACAAGGGAACAGGAAAGGGGACACAACCTCATTTCCTACCAGGGTCAGTTTGTCACTGCTTTATGACACAGAAGAGGTCTGGTTCTTCTGTTGGCATAGGGTAAGGTGTTATTTCTTCATAAGCATCTGTTTTACTTGCCTGTTCTTCTTATTATTATTTATTCTTCAGTTTCTCATGAATTACTTTTCTTGCTCTCTGCAAGAAAAATGTCACAAGTTTCCCATTCCTTTGGCTTTGCCAGATCTCCAATGCGGGAAGCTCCATACCTGGGCAGGGATGCTCTTCTTTGCATGTGCATGTCCTTTCTTCAGAGTGATGGCAGTGGCAGAGCAGAACGCAGGCATCCATGGAGTGGTAGGATCATCTCCCCATGGACATGCCCCAGTGGTACAGCTGTGATTTCAGTGGGAAAAACAACTAGCTGATGGGCATACAGGGTCATGAGAAAGACACAGCTCATAATGAGAAGTTGAGTTTGTGTAGATTTTATAGACTTCAGGAGAAGGAGTGGCTAAAGTTCCCAGCACAGGTAGAGGCATTCTGGGGTGACCAACAGGAGAAGACTGTGACTGTCATCACAACAGCCAGACACAGACTATTTCTACATACCAACAAAGTCAGGCCTTGCATAACTGGTTCAGCTACAGCTTTTCTGTAAGTTGTAATTTAGGAGATTGAAACTAAGTATCAGATACAAATTGTCACCTATCTTCAGGAACTCTGAATTCACTCTCTTATTGCCAGTCTCATGTCACAGGCAATATTTTCAAAAACTCGGTATTTTCAAAAGTTGAGTTGCAGCTCAACTTGCAATATCAGTTTCAATGCCAACATTTATAATACACAGCCATATCCATGTCCGCAGTTATCCTTGCTTAGTCGTTTCAGTTTACTGTCAACAGCATCAATTCCTCCTAGCTGGTAATTACAGCATATATGGTACGATCCTGGGTGCACTTCAGTGTGCTGATTAGCAGTTAGACTCACTTTGGTCTCATCCACACCAAGCTTACCATGTTTACAGTGATTAACATGCCACAAGTACTTAGTAATTGCAGTTGTGGAGACTGTAGCAACTCTGTTAGAGCTCAGTGCGTTGTCTGCATCTCATGTAGTGTCACCACAGACCATGTTTACTGAAACAATCTCTAAGGAAACCTGCCAGTCAGCCATTTGCGGTCAGAAAAACAACTATGTATATATGTATCTAGAAAATGTGCACAGATCCTTATCTGCACACACAACCCAGAAACAAATGTGGATGAATGCAGCACAAATTGCAACTTGGAGAGAAGTCATCTGAATAAAATTCATATTAAAATGATATGGAAGTAGAGACCCTCACAAGGAAGTTTGGTGCAGCACAAAACCAGATGCACATTGACAGAAGGGCTCGCTGCTCATCCTCACTAAAGAGGACAAAAATAAAGACTAGAGGAACTATAAGGAAAAAAAGAAATGTGGCATAAGTACAAAATTTCCACAGTACAATCCAAAGACATAGATGAAGACAAGAATGTCTTATAGTTCATGAAAATAAAAGCCAACATTAGATGCTTGTCCTCTTGTTTTCATACCCAGAAAGGCACAATGCATAAAGCAAGAAAGTGAAGGGGATGACTGCAGAAAAGTCAAGCAAAGAATACTCTTTAAAGAGGAGGAGGGGCAGGAAAGAGAGGGAACAAAATAAAACCATGGCTGTCTCCCTGGACTGCGTAGCCTACAACACCATCTGATAAGTTGAGCTAAGATGTAAGATGTATCAATATGGCATCAACATGGATCTGTGAGGATATTTTCAGAGGACACTGGCCCACAAAATGAGCGTCTGGGAATTCCAGAATAGCAGACTCCCACCAGCCTTAGTGCTGGCACTTGCTCGATTTCACACTTTATTTCACAACGACCTACAGATCATCCTCTCCAAATGGCTTGTATATGCTGAGCACATCTGCCTGAATCCAGGACCCCAAGCCTCCAACTCTATAGGGAGAGTCTTAACAGCAACTTGACTATCACACGTCTTTACTGGAAGAAACAGGACTGAAGCCAAGTATGAGGAACTTGTCAATATGTTCCCATTTGTATCACACACACAACTAATCTGAGCTTCCCATCTCTTTGAAAGGCATTGATCAGTCATACTAGCCAAAGCAATTATACTTAGGAGTCACACTCTTCCCCATATCAGCTCACCAAGCTAATTCAGAAGTTGTAGGGACAATCTTTTAAATTGGACTAGTAAGAGCCAAGGAGAGATCTAGTGGGTAAACAAGACCCTGTTTGCAGCTTGCCTTTTAATTCCTGAGAGACATACTCTTTAATACATTGTAAGGTTGATCACACACTGAAGTGCATGTTCCTTACATAGGAGACCAGCAGCTTGCTGACAATGAGAACCGCAGAGTTCCCCTGCCATATTCAGGGGTTTTAACACATCACCGACAGACCAGACAAACATCTAGCTGGATTACCATGACTATCAGCTCATCACAGTAAGTAAACCTGGCACATAGATCTTGTGCTGATATCAGGAGAGATGCTGTATGCTTTTTGGATTGGCTTATCCTCCTATTCTAGACTCTGTCCAGCTTTTCTAAAGCTAAACACCACTAAATGAAAGGCCCTTGGCAAGATCAGAGTCATTTAGCTATTAATTTGTGCTTCTATGCTTGTCTTGCTTATTTTGTATGGGTGGTATTTAGTTTTCATCTTTCCCACACTATCTTACCAAGAGTTGTGAAATTCTGCCTATTCTCTTCATTCCTCTAGAGGAAAGAGGGTGCTGTTTCCTTCCTTTTTCCCCTGCCATTATTTCCTTTTTCTGTGGGATATGCAGATCCTCACAGTCTCTCTGGAGCAGGTAATTAAGGAGGTAATTGTGTGGAGCAGAACTCACACAGTTAGCAAAAGTTGGTAGGAAAAGCTACTTTCTTTTCATGAAACAGAAAAGCTATAGCTTAATTTTGATTATTTCTGCTTATATGCAGTCAAACACCATTACCTGATGAGAAAACAGCCTCTCTTCCCCCTGCCCAGTTTGATTTGGAGTGACAGCAGATTGGGGAAGCAATCAATCCTTCTCTCAGAGTAATTGCCACTAAGGCCCAGCTGGCCCTGCTCCGGCTAATTCAGAGGGTCCTAGGAAAGGTATAAACTAGGCAACAGTGACAGAGGTAGGATGTTTCACATTAGCGTTTAAAAAAAATCTGCAGCAGTGCCTTAACACTTATTCAAAGGAAGAGCAGCAGCAAGAGAGGGTTGGAGCAGGGGGAGGAGTGAGCCCTCTGAAAGCCCAGGGAGCTGCTTTCTATTAAAGGAGTGATTTCTTGTGTATACCTTCCCTTGTCTTCCTCTGAATAATTCTTATAGGTTTACCTGAAAAGGGAGGCAAGTAGCACAAGATGAAGTGTGTTACATGCCTGGCATCCCTAGAAGAGTTGTTTATCCGTGCTGCAATCTCTCTGCAGGACTTTTGGCAGAAGTGGATTGCTGCAGCAGGATTTCCAGGCTTAAAGCTGTTTGCATGTGTTTGTCCTGAGGATTGAAGGCAGGCAGCACAAGTTGTCATTCTTATCTGACTGACATCACTTTTTTGGTTTGTTTGTTGTTTTGGTGTTTTGTTTGTCGGGTTTTTATGGGGTTTTTTTAAGCTGTGATGTAGGATGTCTCCAAGGAAAGACTTCTTTATATTCAAAAGAGTATAAATAAAATTAACTCATCCAAACTCAGTTTTCTTTTGTTACTCTTCTTATTCATTCATTCTTCATTTGCATTTATTTTCTTCTGCATTTGATCTGTATTATCTATCTCTACACTGCTCTTTCCTATACTCATGGCCTTACTCAGGATTATTTATCAGCTCTTTCTTGTTTTTAAAAGGCAATATTTCTCTTTTTCTCATTCTACCCTTCACACCCACCCTTTCTCTACCACCCCTAACTGTCACCAACGTCTCTTCATCATTTTGTTAGCTCTCTTCCTTTTCTTGCTTGGATTGATTTCTATAACCCTACTGAAAAAAAAAGGGGGGAAACTGCTGCCCAGCCCAGCCAGGGAGGCAGGAATGAGTGGGTAGGGAGGTCTGGTGGCATGCTGACAACCCAGGATAGGGAGAAGTTGTTATTTTTCTGCTGTTAGCAACCATGCTTTCCCTTTTCATTCTCTGATCCCTGTTGTTCTCTGCCTTTCATCTTGTCCTAAAGGACATGCTACAGAATTAGGACTGTAGCTCAGCAAAATCTGTTTTTCCTTAGAGGTGAAATGTTGTAACCAAAGAGAGTATGAAAGTCAAGTCTAAGTGCACCCAATGTAATGTTTAGGTACCTAAGCTAGGATTGCAGTTGCTGTAGGATCACAACAGAGACAATGGAGATACAAGCAATTTTAGAAGAAGAGTCAAGTCTTCTTATTCCAGTAACTATGTAGGAAGATTAGGAAATCCACTTTGTACTAGATAGCACCTACAGATAGGCAGAAAAATATTGAAACTCAAAGATACTGACTAAAGTCACAGATGATCCAATAGGAACCAAAGATCAAATGGCTCTTAAACTCATCTTTCTGCATTAGACTATGCCACCTCAGACATTCAGACACTTCAGAGGGCTTGTTCTAATACATATGTGTGTAGACCTCAGGTCTCTCTGTTGGGGCTAGGTACAATGTTTGATCCTTAGACTACAACTCAGTTGAATGCAAGCAAACTCATTGAGATGGAGCCTGTGCTCATGATGACCAAAGAGATCCCACCATAGAGATTTCCCGTACCAAGACTCGGTAATGGACCAGATGCATGCTGTAAGAAAAATGTTTCTGTGATACACCTGAAATCCTCTTCATCAGTATGCTAAACCTGTGCAACAGATTCATCAGTGGATTATTTAATTTACATTTTTAAGAGACTACAATACATCTGCAGCTGTAGCAGAGAAGGTGATTAGATACATAGCGATAAAGGTACTTGGAAGCATATTGTTACACATACTAATTTTCCACAGCTTAGGAGTGCTCCATTTTCCCTAGTAAACAGTTCCTGTTACAGTCCTGGAGTACTGGCACAGAGGGATTGTTTGCTATGAAAGTTGGGTGGAGGTCTTAAGATGATTTAAATAGGTATCAAGCTATATCAAACCTGATGGTTCCTGGCAGAAGAGCTGCCTGCATTGTTTCTGTGAGCTTAAGGAAAGAAAGACAACCAAGTGGCTCCACCGGAAGTGAGATGTGAAGCTCCCTCTTCAGTATGGCCTTTTGCTAAGCATTCAGCATGTGCATGCTTCTTCACCAAACCACACATGCAGCTCTGAAACAGCTAGGGTATGTTTGGCCTCCATGCCCAGCACAGCGAGGGCAGCCTCTGCCTCTGGCTCAACCTGTGGCTGGGGTTAAGGAAGGGAAAGAAAGTCACTGTAGAGAGAAATAGGTGTTCTTGCAGCAAGAACAGGAGGGATAGTAAGGGTCTGGGGAGGAAGCATTTTGGAAAAGTATAGACACATAGGCTTCAAATCTGTATGAATCTAGGCTTCATTAACTGCACAGCTCACAGAACGACCTGCTTGTCTTTATTCTGGCAGCTTCTGGGGCAGTGACGGTCTCCTAGTAGCTGTATGAACAGAGCATAACAGAGTGAGGTCCTTAACGGCTTTGTGAACCTGAAGGCACTATTACAATACAAATAACCATTCAGGCTGTACGCTCAGAGACAGTTTAGAGCAGCAATGATAATTACCTTTCAGTCTAAGCGAACTTGCACAGGCAACTCTGTCGTACTCCAGCAGCTGGCCCAGGACCGATACCAGGGCTGTGGCTGGAGACTGCCCTGATCAACTTGTCCCATAGGACAAAGCCTTGCCAAGAGGCTTACTGCTTGTAAAAATTATCCTGATGGCTCTGGTGGGGATCCTCCCAAGTGCCAGCGAGCACTGAACTAATACTGTGTTCTCATCACCTGCATCCCAGGTGCTTTTACGGAACCTGGGTGAGATCATCTGCAGATGCAAGAAAAACTCCATTATAACAGGGACTGCTGCTTTAGCTGATGCCAGCTACCCACTACTGAAACTTAGCCAACTCAGAAGGAGAGAGCTACCAGAAGGAAAAAGACTATGTGGCAAATTTTGAGATGGAATGAAGGAAAACTTATTTATTTGAAAACACCAAGGGAATTGTTTGGGTTGTAATTTAGCCAAGAAACCAGAGATGGTACAACCTGTTCATGAGAAGAGTGTCTGCTAAGGAATGAACAAAGGTAGCAGCCAGATTTACAGTGGTGTCTAAACAGGACAGCAATGCCCAGCTTGCAGGAGTGGCCAGGGGACAGGCTGAGCAGCAACACACAGAGCCATCTACTCAGCTACGCTGACTGCTTTTGTGCCATGCCATAGATCACTGCCTGGGCTGGCAGCCGAGAGCCCCACCGCATCTCCTGATCAAACCTTCATCTGTCAGTTGTCAGGTGAGCCGAGGTCCCACATTTGGAAATGTATGCGTGTAATCTGAGCAGAATTATCCCATTAAACAGGTCACTAACATTGCGTTTCTGCAGCTAACTGATCCCCTTTCCAGTTGTTTGTTACAGACTATTCCATGTATATTCACAGAAAACTACTGGGAGACAAACCTTGGGTGAAAAATTTGGCTCAGCTGTCATATTGCCTGTTTTATGTACGTCTGAGCAGATGGGAATAGGCTGTCTTTGCTGTATAAGATATTAGTAGGGATTCTTCCTCCAGGGCTGTAGGAAACACCAGGAGATCATGGCTCCTCTTCTAGGACAGAAGGAAAGTGAGGAGCAGGATCAAAGTCCCTAAAGCCAATAGGTCCCTCATACCACCAAGAGTGCTCACAAAGTCGTCTGACACCTCTTTCAGCCAAACACCTCTAAAATTTCATCAATATTCTTAAATTTTATTCTAGAGACTAAGTTAACTGCTACCACAAATTTCATTCTCACCAATCCATCCATCCCTGAATTCTGCTACCACCACTGAAGAAGCCTGAGCCTGCTCCATGGGCTGCTCCCACTCCCACCCCTCTGGAAAATGGGAGAACAGTGATCCACATCCAGACTCCATATTGCTCCAATGCCAACTCCAGTAAAGTGAGGTGGCACAAGACAAGATGCTCATCTTTTCCAAATTAAACAATCAGAAAAGTGGGATGGTTTTGGACTGATATATGTGGCATTAACTCAGTATCCATTTCAGTACTTCTCAGCTACAAAAAATCCACATGACATTTCAAAAAAAAAACCCCCACCACCTTTGTCTTCCACAATTTTTAATATTAGTATCTCAATGTTGGAAAAAAAAAAAAAAAAGTCTACCACTTGTAAGAAACCTGGGAGGAGGTGGGGGAAGGACATTATTTAATTCATAGGTCAGATATGGTTAGGAACAATTATGGGAAAGTCTTCCCATTTTCCTCCCCAAACCAAACCTCCCAAATTTTCTTATGGCACTTAAATAATTTAGCCAACATTTTCCAAAAAGTCCAAGATATTCAGGAGTCAGTCACCTGGATATGATCAAATGTGGATCTTGCTGTCCAAATTTTCTGTGGTGAGACTATAATCAGCAATAGAAATCACACATTTTGGGTGATTTCTCTCAGAAGGTAACACCCTCAAAAGAATTGTTTGTAGTTATACAGAAGACACTCAGAGTTGAGCCAGGTGGCCACCATTTACAATACAGTTTCCGATTTTAGGGTTTTGGAGTTTTGCTGGTTTTGGTGTTTGGTTTTGGTTTTGGGTTTTTTTGAGGGAAGGGTCCTCAGCATCAAGCTAATCTAGTGACATGGGTAAGAACAACCAAGGGATTCTCCCTGCATCTACCACAGCAAATCCAGACATTAGTCCCCTTCAGTGTTTTCTCTGTTTAATTTTGTGCTTCCCAGCCAAAGAGCAATCAATGCCATCAGAAGCGAGGCTCCCAGTAAGGCAAATGATGATGTGGAGAAGTTGTTAATATCAGTGGAATTGGGGATTAATTTCTTGAGAGGAAATATTGCCCTCTGCTTCATGGCTGCAATAATGATTTAAAACCAGATCAAAAAAACCCCACAAAACACAAAACTTGCAGATCCATATAGTGCTGACTGGAAATCAGTGAATTTTCAAAAGCAGCTATATAGGTCCTTTGATTTCAAAGGAGCATAGGCTTTTAACCTGCTTAGGCAGCTGTGAAGATCCACCAGGCGTGGTGTTTAGGGATTGGATTTGTTTTGAAGATCGGACGCCAGCTGGTGAAAGCAGGTCTCCTCTCACCCATCTACCATTCAACCGTTAGGTGCCTAGTTGCCACAAACTGCAAACAAGGAACTGTTCATCAAGAGGATGTCTCAAACAACTCGAGTGGGACGCCCTGTGGGGGAGAAGTGGAACAAGCTCTGCAGATGTGGGGTGATGGGCTATTCCTTTCCCCCTTCCTCCTGTGGTTGCCCAGAGATGGAACTTGCCTAATTGCGCAGGTACAAGCCAGAGAAAATGAGAACCTTCTGGAACAACCTACTGCACATGCATAAGAAAGACTATGTAAAGGCATCACCCCACATGTGTCTTTGTTGGCCCACCACCTGTGGACCAAACTGTCTAATCTGCAACATCGCGGGATCCAGGGGCGGTGGTTCCCCTTTTTCTGTCCCCTCCTCCTCTCTTTTCTCTTTCCTCTTTTTGCTCTCTCTCTTTCTTACATATATTCATGTGTATAAGTTTTGTACTAATTGAATTGCAATCTGTTGGTCATTGACAGGTTATTAGGAAAATAGTCTCATCACCAAAGTGCCTTTATTCAGGTTATCCATTGATTGTTGCCAAATTGTCTCCATTCACTCAGTAAAGTGGTCGGTTAATAAAGTCACCAGCACAATTGTTCCTCTGAGTCATTGTAGTGACTTGACCAGCCAAGCAGAGACTGGCTTTTCCACCTGCATGCAGGCTCTTGGGGAATTCAAAAGATTCACACCCCCCCCTAATCCACTGTGGAATGAGACACTAGTCTGAGCTGGCCCTCCACAGTCAGTGGGAGGATGTGCCCCCCCATGGGGCTTTCAGTCCCTACTGCAGAGAGACATCTAAGGCAGCTTCTGGTGTTGCCACCCGGCCCAGGCATCAGGCTTTTGGATCACTGATGTTAGGGAAGATGCCATCTCACCATAAAGATGAAGCCATTGGGAGGACTCCCGTTTCCTCCATCTAGAACTTCCCCTAGAGTTTTCCAAGTACTTCTTACTGCCATTCTTCCAGAACAATGGGGGAACACAAACCTTGTGAATACAGTCTCATTGATCAGTAACGACAGCATTTTTTGCTTTGCTTTGGACATTCAAGTTGTGTACAGTAATATTCAGAGTATTTATAAACCTTCAAAACTCGCACCTACCAGTTTCCCACACAATACTTCCAGAGCTCACTCTCCTCTCCAGCAGCTCCAGGTGAATGCAGATCCTAAATGTGTTTGCTGTCCCACGAGGTTGACCGTTGAACAGCTAAACTAAATGCCTTAAATAAACAAACGGTCTTGTGAGATAACGCTCTAAAAAACTCTACAGAACTGGCCTCATGCTACTCCTTACTATTTAAACAAACCTTTTCCTTGTGCTTGGATAATTGAAAATCTCCACTGCATTGCCAGGCATGGGATGAGGCCAAGTTACCCTCAGGGACCCATGAAATGCCATTAACCCAGCAACATACATGAATGCATTTGAATCTCTCATGGAGCTAAGAAAAATTCTCCACTGCTCACTTATTTTTAAAAAACATAGGTAAATTGCATTACTCTGTTTTCTCTGAATGATTTCTGATTCTCAAAAGATAATGGATATTTTCTCATAACGCTTTTCCTTTAGAGAAGCATCTCCAGGAAATAAATAGACAGCCTTTGTCCCACACTGCTCTGTGCTGAAGTCCTCTGAGGGTTCTCCACTGTTCTTTTCTTCTTACATGTTAATGTCATGGTGTGGCTACTCTTTCTCACTTTCAGTTGCCAAATGTCTTTAAGAGGCAACAAAAAATATGAATGCTTCTTGGTGTGGCCTTTCCACACCAACAGTTGCAGTGACCAGTCAGAAGAAAGTCACCTGTGTTAGAAGGTGGTGAGCAGGTGGGCTGTGTGATGAGGTGATGGTAGCTACAACCCACTTAATGAGGAGAATTTTGAGACTTGTGCTCTTGGAAAAGAGAGGTAGAGAATTGTCAGGCAACTCTGTCTAGGAAATGATCATTTGATTACTGTCATGATCAGTGAAGATTCGCAGAAGAAACATTTTTCTCCAGAGGGTTAAAAAAATTTCACCTCAGTAAATGACCAAAGCCAAGGCCACATCAAACCCATCAGAGATCTATTTGCACTGCAGGTTGAAACCGTCCATGAAACAGGTCAGGAAAACAAATTTGCTTAAACACCCAAGTCCTATGATATAATCTGGTAACATGGTATTTACGGGCACAAAAATTCACAAATACAAAATCAGATCAAGATAAAGGCTTTAAAATCTATATTATCTCACTCGGTGTTGCCTGTGAACCATGGCAAGGATCATCTTATCTTCACAAAACCCTCACGTCAATTGTCCCCACAGGATGTCAAATAAATTAAACAGGAGCAAACAAGAGGAAAGTCTAGTGCTGCTTCTGGATTATTTGTCTACTGTTGTGATCCACAGGAATATTGCAAGCCATCATTACATACACCAGATAACGTCCTGATTAGTCACAGCAAGAAGACTCAGTGAACAGGAGAAAGATGGATGAGATCTGGAGCAATTTCTAGTGAATCAAACAGCTGAAGTAGCTAAGTAGCTCAGGACAGAGAGCTCTGGTGAAGGGATAAGTGAGAAAAAGGAATGGTGAAAAACCTGTAGAGGCATGGAGAGGTGATAGAGCAAGCCCAAGACAGGAGCACCAGAAACAGGATTAAAAGTATGAAAAATATAAGACTTAGAGCTCATGAGGAGTTTGTACACTAGATGGATACTTTGCAATAAGGATTTGGAGGCGGACAGAAAACAATAGAAAATGGAGTGTGAGGCATGGAGCAAATATAGTTGTCTCTTAATAAGATCCAAGTCAGATCTAATTTTTGTTGACAGGACACAGTGATTTCAAGCAAGTTTTTCCTATTTACACGATTATCAGCAAGATCAAAATCCAGACCCAGAAGAAGCCAGGACACAATATAATAAACTCTTTGAAGTTCAGGGAACAAAACACAGGCTGATTGCAAACAAGAGAAGGAGCAGCCTAATCAGTGTACCTTTTCAGATTAAGATGTATTTAAAGATTTCCAAAGAAGTGGAGTCATCAGGTGACTAGAACAGAATATATTCAGACCTGGAGAAAAATAAAATCCTGATTTTCCTACATCTTGGTAGAAAAAGCTTTATTTAGCATAACCGAGAAAGACTGAGGGAAGTCAGAAACACAGGATAAGAAGGAATTATTTTCTTTATTGTTTGGGGTATTTCTTTTTGTATTTCCTGTCAGAAAGAAAGAGCAGGCTTTGAAGATTTTGCTACATATGTAAGCATAACAATCATTCTATCATAAAAACCATAAGCACCACTGAAAACAGTTCAGCATAAAGAATTTGCTGGAATCTATCTGCCAGTATAATTCACCCTTAAAAATTAGCAGATAAGAAGGAAAGGATTTGCAAAGAGCAATTATAATTTACTATGAAAAGCAGAGATTAGTAGGCAGTAACTAGAGTAAGCTAAATAGGGGAGAAGTATTGACACTATCTTTAAATTGTAAAAATGGAAATTACATTTTTTTAATTCATTCTCTACCAAACTGTGGAAGCAGTCAGAATAGCAACAATCATGTCATTTTAGTTCAGATTCTGACCCAAGCATGATCTTGAACAGTAAAAGAAAGGATGGTTGCCTAATATCTTCCCAGCAAATAAACTTTAAATCCACTCCCATGCCTGCTATAGTTCCCTGCAATAGTCCTTGGCTCACATTTATGTGGATTGACTGAAAGTCCCTGAATGCTACATTAGACTGTCTCTACAATGCTGCAAAGAGATGAGCATTCAGACAACAATTAATAACTCTTGGCATCGGGTAGAAGAGATATTATCTAAAGTTGACATTAGTATGAAAATTAAACATTATATTTGGCAAGAAGTTTCTAACCAGACCATAAGGACTCAGGTGCTTTAATGCACATTTGCTTAAATGCCTGTTCCTTCTTTTCCTTTGCTTTGTGTAGTCTTTTAGTCTGTAGGTTTGGTTCATTCAGAATTTTATTGGCACTGTGTTGCTTCCCTGGAGACACATCTCTGGATAGCTTTATTCGCACATCCTTTCTCCACCCAAACAGGTGACAATGATTTGCTATGTTTTCTTGCTTGGTAGGACACTTGGAAACCAGGGGAAGGAGGGGGGTCAATTTTACTTAAGAAAAAAGGAAAAGGCAAGACAATTTGGGCAGTATATCTCACTGAGAATCCTAAGGAACTGAGAAGCATGCAAATAATAAAATAGCTTATATGAAGATGGCATTAATAAAACCCATTGTCTAAATGCAGTTTGCATTTAGAGACAGAATCTAGGAGCTTCATCTCTTCTCCTTTTGATGGGCTTTTGCTGAGAACAAGAGTATGGGGAAAGTTAACTTTGGAGATAGTCTGCTTTTTAGTTTGTCAATTTGAATTTCTCTTGTATATCTATTTTATAACCAAAAATAACAACTAAAAATTAAATCCCTGGGACCTTCTCCCTGGGATTTTGCTATTATTATCCATTTACCACTCAGAAATTTCACTGTCCTCCCATTCACTCTCTCTTACATCCCTGGGCTGGCTTCCTTCTCAAGACAAATCTCAGTGAAATTCTGGGGCCACTGAAGTCACCAGGATGTTTTGCCACTATTTTCCTTCTCAAAATTTCTGCCTGTATCAGTGCATTGAGCTGTAATGTTTCAGTTTGAATCATAAGTGCACTTTTGAAAGGAGTCTCCCAGTCATCTACACTTACTGTACTGTAGTTCATACCATAGCATGGTCTTGAGTGCCCAAGCTGGATCAATTTGGAATGAAACTAAATGGGAAGCAGCACTACAGCTCCTAAGAGGTGTTCAGTGCACAGGACCAGGACAGAGTAAGCCTCATAAGCACACACCGAAATACATTTAATGTGGACCCGAGGTTATCACCATCATTTGCAGTACAACCCACTGCTATCAGTTCAAATCACTTCTCAACATAGATAGAACCTGCATGAAGTCAGGGCACACCAGTACTGTATGTGTCAGTTCGATTTCAGCCTGATGGGTTCAGTGTAAGACGCATTGGCAGTGTGAAGTCCTAGAGTGTCAAAGATCAGTGAATATTGGGGCTTGAATAGGAGAGCTGGAAGCCACCACAGCCTCCAGGGAGGGGAAACAGCAGTGATCAGCTGCAACTTCCCTCCTGAGCTCTACTGCATACCTACCAGCCTGATTAAGCCTTCAGTTTGGAAAAGAAAACGCTGTCTGGCATGCCACTTTTGGAGACTGCTCAGAGATTACATCGATGTAACAACCTCAATGGAAGCATCATTGCAAAAATGAACCCCCTTTTTCCTTATTTAATTGGATGCAAACATTTGTTTCTCGATTGAAATTTGTCATAGAAGACAGGAACATCAGAACAAGTCTACTAACTACAGCATTTTGGTAAGCCATTATCACTGATGCAAAGTAGGAGGGAATAAAACCCTCCCATGTAGATCCAGCAGCATTTTCACACAGGTTTAAAAGGTTAGATTGCAAAGCACAGGAGGACGAGCTCCTGCCTTTTTCTCCTTGAAAAAACACTTAGAAATATTTAGATGTAGCTCTTCAAGATCCAAAAAATGGGCTTAAAAAGATTTTTAAAATGCCCTTAGAGGCTCATCTCTCAAAATGTACAGGATCTTTTGTCTGTTTTCTTTAATAAGCAGGAATTGGACTATCAGTTTCATGTACAGCGGTTGTATTTTGATGACTCAACAGGATTTCTACCAAAGCTTCTCTGACTGAAGCTACCAGATGATCAAAGTGGTATAAGCTATGGTAGTGCCAGTGAAGCCTATGAAGGTACTTCTGTCTGTACCACTTGAGGACCATGACCCAAGTATTTTCTTGCTCTACTCAATGCAGTGACACATGGATGGATTTTGAATTAAATCATGTCACAAACGTGAATGTGTAACTTTCTTAATCCTATGCAAACTGAATAAACAGATTTAAAAAACCCTTAAAAACAAGAAAAAACCCAACCTAATCATGAAATGGGCTGGTGGTACTGTAAAGAAAAAAATATTTTCCTGCTTTTAAATTTTGCTACTAAACCGCAAGATGCTCTATTTCTTACTAATGGTTTTAAAAATATTACTAAATAAAGTGGTTGTTACATAATAAGAATACATTTAAATAACCAAAATTTTCCATTTTCTTTTGTACTGTAAAGCAATTATTCAGTCATGATGAATATTTTCCAAGAATAACTGTGACCCAAAATTAATCTTTCTGCAGCAATGTTCTATTGATCAGTTCAGCAAATTTTAAGTAAAAAGCATGTATTATATTTTCAGAGCAGTAGGTCACACAGAGTTTCACAAAAAGCCAGGACAGTGTCTTCTGTCTGTCTTGGCCACAGTCCTGCTGGAATACTGTGGGCAATTCAATCCTTCACTCATTACCTGGCACGACCTTCATGCAAAAGTAAGGTTACTACATTTCAAGTATGTCTCTAACATGAATATGGTGAAGCTTAATAATTCATGTCTATGATGAGTTGCAGGTTCAGGATGAAGGGTACTAGTGAACCAAACATTAATTCACTAACACACTTCATGAAAATAAGCAAGAGCTATCCTGCTTTTAAATAGAGCACATTTAGGCAAGGAAGTATATAAAAGTTATTAAATGTCAGGCTGGTAGTGTTCAGAAGACTGCTCTAGATTTTTATACTCAAAAGATTTGAGAACTATGGGTTTTATGAAGGATGAAAACAGTAAGGTTACTTTTATATAAGTATTAGAATGCCTTAAAGTGGAGATAGATAGACAGTCAAGCTAGCAAGACATGCTATTGGGGTGAACCAACAATACTGATGGTGGAAACCAGTCAGAACAGGGCCAGTGTAATTGTCCAGTAATAGGGTACAGATATTGGTTGCATTGGATATTATGAGAGTGTAAAACCACTTGAACCTCACATGAGCCATTTGGCATCACAAGAGAGCCTATGCAGGAAATGGAGGTCCTGTTTTCTGAACTGGTGCCTTCACCAAAACGCCACACTTTCCTTCAGTGATGTGCTGAACCTTAGAGTATCTCATACAACAACTGTTTCATCCTCACAACACTGAGAGATGAATTTCTTACAGATTATTTCCCATTTTAACTTTGGGATGATAAAATCAGGATGCCTAAGTGACTTGCCCAGGCAATGCATGCCAGAGACAGAGCAAATCTATTTTATCTCTACAGACCCAATGCTGAGATGTCTAAAATTTTTTTTTAAATCTAGGCATCTGAGATAGATGTATAGAGAGTGGCAAGAAGGGCTACACAATACCTAATTGTTCCAAGGAGCAGCATATGTCCATAATCCATCAACGAATTAATACAAGTTGACAGAAGATGCTTGCTATGCTGCACACTCAGGACATACTGATCAAAATTGTCCCAGGATATGTGCTTAAATATACACAGCATGAACTGAACACACAATGCTGCTCCTGGTTGTGTGCTTCAGCTGTTCAGTACTTCATAAATTAAAAATGCCTGTGAGATGATAATCACTTCCTTACACGTGGCTCCCTTCTTTGTCTTACCAGTGCATGGGCCATGTGTAGACCATAAGCCCTGGTCATTCAAGTCCCAGGGCACATCAAGCAGTCAGCATTATTCTTGTTGCTCACTATAGCACCTTGTGCCAATGAGACCAGCTGATCCTGAACCTTGGCTGAGGCTAAGGCAGCCAAGGGGTCTGGGGAGGATCCTGGCAGAGAGTGGTCAGAGCCCACCCAGGCTGGGGGCACCCCAGAGGGAAGAAATGCTCCATCATCTGCACATCTGAGAAGTACAGCAGGATTAAGGGTTCCTGGACCTTCAGCCAAAGCCCAGAACTAAACCTTGCCTGAATTTTGAGTGCTACCGAGAGATCCTCTATTTGCCTCAGACTTACTGTAACTGAGCTGCCTGGCAAAGATTTAAGGTACCAACAAAGCTGCTCCAGATCGGACCCCACAGAGCATGACAGTGAAGGTATCATTTGCTCACTGCAGCTGCAGCAATGAGCGCTGCAGGGTGCAGGTGTTGCAACACAAGGACAGCATCATGGTCCTGTGGCAAGGTCCCTGGGAGGTGAAGACCTCCTCTTCCTTACACCCTCAGCACTTCACAGGACCTCACTGTCCCCAGGAGTTGCTGAGACGTTTGCACACGGAGAATTTTATCTCAATGGCTGTATTTTGTCTGAAGCTAACAGCTGCTGTAGCTCCTAGGCAGAGGTCTAATATGTTTTAAAAGAGGCTCCCTGCCCATGAACTCTGAAACACAAGGTCAGCCAGCGGTCCCTTTATTTTCAGAGTAAGATGAGCCATTGTAGGGGTGAATAAACCTGACTAGTTGATACGTAGCTCATTATGATGTCCATACCCATTTTTGTTCAGGAAAGTAAACCTGATCTGTTGGAAACAATATCTAGGGCTTTTATACAGTAATTATAACGAAAACTAAGATCTTTTTTTTTAAATGAAAGTGATGACAATGCTTTATGGAATGAGTAGCAACAGAGCTGATTTAGATCCTTTATACTGTTAATGAAATGTGAATAAGTAGGAGTCTCATTATCTGCACTTTAGTGTGTGCCTTAGATTGCTCATTATCCTACCACATTGTGAATTGGTACTTGTGCATGTGTGTGATCCTAACAGTTTTTACACAAAAAGCTTCAAGCTTTGTTTAGTAAGTGGTGTTTTAATGATTACATTTTGGTTCTAAGCGTAATATCTGTCTATGCACTATCAAATACAGTGCCTAATGTCTTGCAGCTTCAAAGAAAAAGAAAAACAATTTCAACAAAAGCTAGATTTTTTCTGGGAGGAAAAAAACCCCACATAGTATATAAAAACCATTTTTATTATTCAATAATTATCATTTCCCAAGCATTCACAGTGTGGCACTTGAAAAATTAGACTTTTAAACAATCTGAATCCCTTACATTCATCTTGTGGAGAAAGGAGAATAGACAGTAACCTCTTGATCACATATGGTTGCAGTAAAAGGACAGGGAAAAAAGAAAAAAAATCATCAGAGGATGAAATCTGAACCATGGATTATTGCAGAAGACATTGTCCTATCCGGTATGCCGCAGTTTAGCATCTTGCTTCTCCTGCCTCCTGCATTCTTCACATTGGTTCCTCCTGGAGTCCAACCAGCTGCTGTTGGCAACAACAGCTTCCCATTCTGAAGAGGAGATGGCACAGATGAGCATGGATTGGAGGGGCTAACCCCCTTGTCGACACACCTGAGAAGACCCAAAATTGATTAAAATAAATAATAATAACACACAATTTTTTCCCAAAGCTTCAAGCAACCCTGACAGAACTTCTTCCAAGTGTGACAGGGCCAGGCTTAAATACATTTCCTTCATAGTTATTGTGATGCCTTATGGCTTAATTAGATCTGCTGGATGTCTCTCTGCCATCTGCTCCCTTCCAAAAGCCAGCACCTGTCAGCATAAGCTCCAACACTGACTCTCCAATGACTGGCAGAATATATTTCGTCCTTCCTAAGAGGAAATATATTATTGCTTCCCCAAAAAACAGTACCTGAGGGTGTCTTCCATTGCAGAAAATAGAACACCCTAACTTAGACATTTCAGTTGGAATTCAGTCTTGCTCTACAATATCAGACAAGTCTCACAGCAAAAATGGGGAAAATTGTAGGAAAGAGTAAAGACCAATATTTTAAGGTGCAAAGAAAACATTAAAAATGGAAGAAAACCCACTCTTAGGAATCAAACAGAACCCTGGTTTGTATTTAATAGGGTTTCAGTTCTTCAAATGCTTTGCTCACACCCTAGACATGCAGATGGAAGAGCCAGCATGCACAGTGTTGCTTTACCTCCCAGGTGACTCCTCCACTTGGAGGGACTCTCTTTAGCCACCTTTCTTTCATGATAGCAGTGCTGCTGGGGCATGTATCTGGAATCTGGCATGTGGGCTCTGACCACAACAGATCACACGACACAGGTCCCTGTTGAGGGCCTTTCCTACCATTAATGCTGCCAAAGCCTGAGGTCTTTTCTCCATTTCACATCTACTGGTAAACAGACCTGTCCAGTCTGGCCTTCTCACACTGATGTCTCTCCGCAAGCTGGGGTCACCTGTGTATTTCTGTTAGACCTCATATGTGACAGCAGTCATTCACCTTCTGCTAAGCCAGTGGTGCAATGCACTATCAAAATCACACATGGCACATTAGCTAAGATGGCAGTCAGCCAGCTGCCATACACATACATGTGTAAACAGGACACCTTTCCTTTCCTCTTGCCTATTTTTTTTTTTTTTCCATGTTTTCTCTGTCTCGGATATATATCCCTCTAAGCTTCCAGTCGGGATCGCTCATTGCTTGAAGGATTGTACCAAGGGCGGATGTTTTTCTAATACCAAAAAATCATTGGGAAACAGGAGGTAATAATGGCTCATTTTAAGAGGACAGATGACTTCCAGTTTGCATTTGTTTACTGGAAACAAATCATTCATCTAAAATGGACTGGGGCCAGAACTACTCAGGTGAAATCCTGGCCCCAGCAAAGTCAGTGGGCATTTTGCCACTGTCTACACATTCACCACATCATTTCTTGTACAGAGGAACAGGAAACTACTAATGTTTTCACACACCACACATCCAGCAAGAAAAAGCTCTAGAACAAAGGAGAAAGCAAATGCAAGTTCTACCACAACATGCTTCATCTGTAGATGAAACTAGGAAAGGCTCAGTTAGCATTTGGATATCATGGTGATAGCTGCTGTATTAATTAAATATCACCTTGGAGATTCTCTCTCACAGTCAAAAAGAGCCAGCAGCTACCAATTTCTCAGACACCTGGTACTTAGATGAAGCTCTGAACAAAATTTGAAGGATGAACAACATAGCCTATGAATTTGGCCCATGATTACAAGTATTATATGATTACAGTGTCAAGAGAATCTGCTATTCCCTCCTCATAGCATGAAACTACTTCGTCTTTTCGTCCTTTAAAAAAAGAGCATTATTGTGCCTCTACATTTTTGTATGTTGAGCTTTATGCTGCTTTTGCTCTTTCTTTAACATTTCACTGTTTTTACTAACCATTTGTTTATCCCACATTTTTGAATTTTTATAGCAAGAGCAGACTGATCAGCCATTTCATCTCTGTTCATCTGGTAGATAACTGCTATGTGAGGAGGCTGCAAGTTGAAAAGTTAAACTTCCTAGCTTTTCTAAAAATGAAAGAAATGAAACAAACAGATGATTTCCAGCCCTCACCCCCCCTCGCCCCAAATCTGTGCCTTCTTGGAAAAGTAGGTAAAACCACACAGCTATATCTTGGTGAATGTATTTGCATTCTCAAGTAACAGAGCTGAATTCAGATGTTGCTACATGTCAATGAATCGTAGGGTACTTATCCATTCTTAGAGGTGTATTGGAACCAAACCAAAACTCTGATCTTTCCAGAATGCTTAAATCAATGGCCTAATTTTATGAAAGGGAATAAGAAATGTGCCTTTGGCTTCAGCAAATACTGAGATATATCAACAGTAAAGGACAAAGTTTGAATATACATAAGTGCCCAAAGGTACCTAGCAGATTTTCAAAGGATCTAGGAGCCTAGACACCTCTGAAGTCAGTGCTGGAATGAGAACTGGGCATTTCTTAAAAGTTACAGTAGACACCTGAAAGCAGCTATCTGTCCAAACACTCAGATGGAAAATCAAAGTTTTGTGATTTTGGAAACTCTTCTCCTACAGGATTATGAGCTCCAGCTGTTGCTGAAGTTCCTGGAGAGAAGGGCTTCAGGATTCCTCCTCCATCATATCACAGCTAGATCCTTGCAGCACAGACCTTGCATTTATGGAAGCCACTACCTTTTGAAATCCGAATTAATATATCATTTCAATCAATTCTCAGCATACATTTTTTGTTGTTTTATTCTTATCAAATACAATTTAAGCATATGTCCAGACATATTTTTGCTTCATGTTCCATTATAAATTTCAGCTGATGTTGAGTTATCTTCTATTAGTCCATTAGTGTCCTATAGACAGCAGACCATTAAATAGACAGCAAATATTAAGTAGAGAGGAAATAATTATATCTAATTCTGTAAAATTTACACATGCAGATCATATATGTAAGGACTCAATATACAGAGATGTCATATTCAATCTGAGTGTGTCCATCTATGAAAGTAGTTCCCATTGCAGTTCTGTTTTAATTCATTGACAAGGTAAGATAGTGGTAAATCATGTGCTGTGAAAAATAAGTAACATTTTGGATCGAGTTGAGAGATCAGATTCATTATCTGGCAAAAGTCTAACTGCAGCATATTTAAAGTAACAAAAAATCATACTGTTGTTAAATATCCAAAAGCTAGAAAAAATTAAAATTAATAATATCAAGGCTCTTGGTTAACCAACATAGTAAAATGTTCCCTGCTTTTCAGGCTTCCACTCCATCAAATTCCCTTGCTACTTTAGTTTCAGTTGCATTTCTAATTTACTTTCTTATCCTACTTCTGTAGGATGACTTCTGATAATTAGCTAATCCTTGTTTAATAGACTAATTAGGACTGGTTGAAGGAAAACACCCAACTTTTAAAAAAAAATATGTTTCCATTGTAATATAATCGGTTGCAAAAACTCCTTCTATGTATTAGTTTTGAGTTTTCATTAGAAACATTAGCCCAAGAACCCCAAACTTGAAAATACTGTGTTTGTTTTCTTAATGAAAAAGTCAAGTTTTTCTAGACATTCAGACCATTGCCAAATATCTCTAGCAATATTTGGCAGCAAAATGAGCTACATTATGAATAAATATACCAACATTTAGAATTAATTCCAGAGCATTTTACCAATGTTAATTGGCTAGCTAAGTGGGAAGCAAGTAGGTAACTCTTTACTCATTGGACCAGACAAAAAGTTCTTCTGGGTTAAATCTACAGAGCTGAAATACCTGTGCTTGACACTTTTCTACATCAGGCACTGGGGCTCCTCTGTGCAATGCATGGGGAGAGCTAGGAGCTGGAGAACAAGATTACAGAAGCTACCAGATATAGTAGGGAACTGCTTAAACTAATATTAGACAATGTGAAGGGGAGACCTAAGTTCCTCTCCCACTGTCCAGGCATGTCCATTTGACCCACAAGCAGCGCAAAAAATCCTGGGTTTGGAGTTTAGTGCTTGGGTCGGGTTAGGTCCTCTCAGAAACTTGAAAGATCTTCCCTTGACCAACTCTGTGCCTTGCTGGGCCATTTACTAGGCCATTTACCAGGGATATGTGAAACCTAGTCTCAGGTTTCTCCTTCACCTGTCTTGGTTGCATCAACTCTAACCTTAGGTTATATGTATTTTGAAATGGGACTTTCAAATGTTTTCTTGTTTGCACAAGATACTTCCATTTAAGGTGGAGATGGGTATCCATCTCTCTCATGAAAAGACAACGCCCATCAGGTCATGCTTGTTGATACAATAGGTTCCCCCAGCCCTATTTCACCCTTCAGTAGAAATACACTACTGATCTTAAAACTGAGGGTTTGCATGCTGTCAAGCAGTCAAGAGGGTGATCATGGGTCTTTCACGTCTTGGTTGAGAATGTCAATCAGTGGAGTATTGGGTAAGGACCCTCACTTCCACCCACGTTCTGCAGCGGATTTAAGAGCCTCACTTGGATTTAAGCAAGATATGAATAATTCAGATAAAAATTTATTAGTACCCCACTATTATGGCAGCACATAATCACTGCTCTTTTTGGACTCTTTTTCTGGCTGGCTCTAGTGGCAGGTCTCTGCTTATCATACTTGTAGAGATTTCACTCTTCTTACACCTAGGAAGAAGTTAGGGCCTGTATGCTCCTTGAGCTACCAAAAGTTAGACATAGCTTCCTTTGCAATAACTAGCCTGCAAGATGTTTATCCATATCCAGAGCTGGGATATACATTTTGACTTGTGACAGTGGAATTGTTAATTAGACACTTAAATCTCTGAGCTTACTCTTCTGCCATTAGCACTTTTTACTATTTGCTCATGGGAAAGAGGGAGAAAAAGATGTTACATGGCAGCAGGCTGGTGGAAAGTAGATATTCACTCACTACACAAATATTAGCCCACAACACAGATCATTTCCATGCGGGATCAAACTACCAGCTCCCTCCACCTAGTTTCTGGGGTATTGTACTGGGTCTGGCTGAGACAGAATTGGTTTTCCCCTGTAGCAGCCCTCATGGTGCTGTGTTTTATGCTGGGAGCTGGCAGGGTGTTGATAGCACACTGGTGTTGTGGCTACTGCTGAGTAGTGCTTACACAGCACCAAGGCTCTTTCTGACATTTTCCCCCCCATAGTGGGACGGGGTGGGCAAGATCTTGGGAGGGGACACAACCAGGACAGCTGACCCGAACTGACCAAAGGGATATTCCATACCATATGATGTCTGCTCAAGTATGGGAAAAAGGAGGAAGGGGGTGGGGTCACCCTTTGTCCTCCAAGGCAACCACTACGCGTATTGGAGCCCTGCTTCCTGAGAAGGCCCAACATCACCTGTTAATGGGAAGTAGAGAATAAATCTGTTTTTTCTTTTTACTTCCGCGCATGGACTTTTGCTTCACTTTGCTTACATTAAAACTGCTTTTGTTTTACCCAGAAGGGTTGGTTTTTTTCCTATCTTATTTTCTTTCCCATTTTTGCCCTGTTGAGGAAAAAAGGTTGAAGGGGGGGAAGTGATAGAGCGACTTAGTGGGTACCTGGCATTTAGCCAAAGTCAAACCACCACACACAGCCAGGCACAGGGGTGCCTCCTCCTTTGGTGCACTTCAGTCTGTTCCTGTTCCTATGCTATTGCTATAGAAAGGAGGGTGATGGAAATTTGCCCCCCTCACTGTGTCCCCCTGGAAAGCCCCTGCAACAGAAAGTGTTTCAGGTTGCTACTCACCAATGGAAATGGCTCTACAGGTATTTGTTTGTCTTTCAATGAAAACTTCTGTGGAAAAAAAGCACTTATCTTAGAGTCTCTGAGTCATGGACCAGTTTTCATTAACCGAGTGTTTTGATGGAAAATTTTCAACCAGCCTTAATCATACCTACCAGCAGGTCTATAAGGATCTCCCTGACAGTTTGTGCCAGACCATCATTTTAATACCAGGAAACTGACTGAAATGCTAACTAAAAATAGAATAATAAAATGTTCAAGTATAAATGCCATAAGGACTAAGCAGAAACCCTTTTGCAAAGAAAATCATGGCTTAGTAATCTATCTAAAATTCCATCAGCATATTAATAAAATCAGGACTGAGGCAGAACTAGGTGATGTCATTTGACTGGAGGCCCAAAAACCATTTGACAAAAGCCTTCATGATTTTACAATTAAAATAACAGAATAGCAGGAATAAGAGGTTGAATGTTCTTGTGCAACAGAAGACAAACGGTAAAAGGTAAGTAAAAATGTATCACAGGCAATGATATGCTCTGGAAAAATGAATGGTGTCCAAGTAGTGCTTTTACACCCTACAGGGTTCAATTCTTAGGCCACAAAGTTTTAGAGATGCAGATGCAGATATAGGGATACAGAGGCAGCCTGATGAATCTATAGCCACTGCACCTTGCATTATTCCTCTCCTGGTCCCTCTGTAGCATTTCCCTTGTACCAAACTGCAGGTTTTAAAAGGGAAAGGAAAGGCACAGTGGCCAAGAGCAGATTTATTCTTTAAAAGAAAGGATTAAGATGGAAAATGGAAAATTTGCCTTCCTCTGAAACCTGGCACAAAAGAACCAGGTATTAAAGATTAAGAGTTTGTGTTTCTTTAGCAATATTCCCACAAGATATCAGGCCCTGTAGTGCTAGGGTTGCCATGGTTATCACCATTGATTAGTAAATAGTGTTATTAAGTCCCATGTAAATAGTTAATGACTGACAGTTCTGAAATAGATGTGGACCTTTGAGATAAATAGGCTTTTTTAAAAAAAATTAAATAGGGGCTAGTCAAACATTTGAACTTCAGCTTAAATTTTCTCCGCTGCTTCACTTCTATTTCTTTGTGTTTCGTTAAGCAAGTATATTCCAATGGCTGGTGTGTGCAATGAAAGGGGAATGGCAAATAAAAAATAAATTAAAACTGAGACTGGTCCAGAGTACAGGCTCATCTGGTCAAGAGACAAAGGGAGAAAGGAATAGCTGGTAAACTATAAGAGAAATACTGGATTATTTCCAAAAAGCCTGCTAAAGATAGCAGCTCCAGGTCTCTAGGAATAGATCTGTCTCTCCAGCTTAGTCACAACAGCAGCTACAAGTTTCAGTGCCAAACATCATCAGGTAAAAGCTCTGAAAATGTTCTTTAGACATGTATTGAGCAGCATATTCTTGTGAGATGATGGAGAATTGGGCTTGTCATCTCACTAGAAGTTAAACATTAAATTTACCTGATGCCACAGCATCTCTGAAGGATAAGCAGGGCCAGAGCCTAGGCACTTCCCCCTTCACAAAAGCAACCTCAGAAGGTTACAAGATGAAACCAGAAGTGGGCTCTGAGATCTTGAGAACATCAGATGATTGGAGTGACTTGGATATGCCCTGGCATGGTCAATGTCATAGTGCTTCTCTAGTTTCTGTATGCAAACAAATGTGATGGGGCTTTTGGATGTAGTAACTGGATGTGAATGCAGGCATCCCAACTGACTTTTCTGCAGTATTTGTCTATTTTTCCATAAAATTATTGCAAGTGGGATGGTGTTGGCATGAAAGTTATCCAATGCTTATCAACACTCAGACTTAAATATGCATACTTGTAAGTGCAAAAAATGTGCATCTATCACAACTTACACCAGATGTGTCATCCCTGTATTTACATAGCTGCAGACATTCAGTCAGGAGTAGAAACAATGCTGTGTGATTTAGGTGACGATCCACAAGCACCATGAACAAATAAGGAACAGTCACAACTCAAAATCATTCATGAAAAGAGTAGATCCTAACCAGCTAATAGGTGCAAATGTTTGCTTTCATGAATAGTGAACTTTTTTAGGTAATTCGCATATTAGTGAAAGAAAAAATGGCCAGTCCAGATGAGATAAATCTGTATAGCTACAGCAGCAGCAGCAGCAGTGGCAGTGTAACAGCAGCAGTTCAGGTCAACTGAGAAAAAGGTCCAAGCCTGTAAAAAAAGAAAAGAATCTGAAAACAGAAAAAAAAAAAAAAGTTAAATGGATGAATTGTCTACTGCTAATTGTTTGCTCATCTCTGTTTAGGAACAAAATGCTAAAGAATAAAAAAAAAATTGCAGACAGTCAGTTCTGGGTTGCCCAAGGTAACAAATACTCTGCTCAGCTTGTTACTTAAGCATATAAGGCTGAGTTAAACACAGACTAAATTAATCCAAATGAAAAGATTTTAGTAAAACCACCTGAGGAGCCTTACAATGAAACTGTCAGACAAAGATGTTGTGTTAGAAATTAGGCTTCAACTACGGGGAAAAAAGAAAAAAGGAGATGGGCCACCTTGCCCTTTGTGTGTCAGTCAGGGTCTTCAACAAGACTTACAGGGACATGGAGATGAGGCAAAATAAAGCACCAAACACAGGATGGTGACCACTTCTTCTCATACTTTCTTCTGTCATCAGGGGATTCATGTCTGACATTTCACTGACCGGTAATGAGAAGTCTGGGGCAGAGCAGGGCTTCATCATGCCCTTTTGGTGTGCTCCCCTGTGCTCTTATACTATACTCACTTCCAGGATGTTCAAGTACTAAATCTGTAGCATCTTTCTTTTTTTAAGGTGACGCTTGTGGGACATCTGATAAGTGGAAAGAGTTCAAGAACAGAGCTGCTTTGAGCTCCCTATGAATCCAGCCATGAACGCCCTCTTCCACAAAATTATTTCATCTCCTGTCTAGATGTTGTCATCTCTTGTCACCCAAGTATCCACTGACTGGTTCAACTTTACATGACAACAGTTCTTCTCCTAAGGAGTTACACTGCTCCTACCTTGGTACTTCAAAAAGGATGTGTTTTTACATTGGTAGCTATCTTCAATGTACCGTCCTATCTCTACATATAATCCTAGCAGAAACAAGATCCTGTTGGTTTTACCTTACTGTAACTAGACAAGATAAGCCTTCAGCTGGTGATTTAAGACTGGTCTTCACTAATTATATGATGATAGCTGTCTCAGTATCTCATCTTTTCTCATTGTGGAGGAAATAGGGCAGAAAACTGTTTCGGTGGTAGAGAATAAGCCCCAAAGCAGATCCTTTTTGAAGGCTTTGCTTGTACAGCACATGCCATAAAAATTCCCAGCCCCTGCCAGGACTACTGGTGCTATGGTGACATAAATACAGAGAGCCACCCGGGATTTTTTACATTATTGGCATATCAGACATACAATTATTTTAGTTATAAAAAGAAATCAACAAGATTTTGGTTTTCAAAAACTGCAAATAGAAGCATGCTTTGCTGCACAGGAAAAGATGAGGGGCTTTGGTCAAGAAAAAAGCCACAAATATTTTCAAGAGGCATTTGTATATTTTCCATTAAAGCCTTTCTTTACTTCAAATTGAATTGTCTTTGAAATAATGTCAAGTGAATATTTTTTAATCTATCCTGTATGCAGAATAATCATATACTAAAGAACTCACTCTCTGAGTAGGGCCTGAGCTGCAGATGCATGGTCCTATCAGAACAAGGGTTTTTTTCATATTTCTTTGGAAGAATTCTGCAAGTGAGAAAACCTTGACAAATGTAGATTCTAAAAGACAGTTCTTACTAACCAAGAGGCTCACTGGTACTGCTCTGCTGTTGTAGACAGGCCATAGGAGTGTGAAAGCCAAGCAAATGTAGCAGGAAGACAATGTAAATGCAAACTGGACTCTTAGCCAGGGCCAACTCACAGGTCCTTGCAAGAGCAGGCAAAACTGAATTCTGCTGCCCTAGGAAAGAGATGTTAAACGGGAGAATGCACTATTCCCTCTCTAGGAAGAGGAACGAACATAGCGGGGCCAGCAGTGGTGGATGTGGAGTAGGAGAAGTGTCCTGGAGAGTTAAGATCTGACCCATGCTGCAAACAGGAATGGTACAGTTGGGAATCAATCACAGAGAAGACAACCTTGACCCATATCTGCTGCTCCACATGTGTAGTCCCCAACCCTCAGCCTTCTTTTCCAGGGCTCTGCTACAGTAGGTGGAAAGTCCACAGCTTTTGGTGCTTACCTCTCCTGTGCCAAAAACTGACAATACCTCTGGGATTTAGAAATATTTGGGGAAAGAATGGCAAAACATTTTAATATTCCACTCACTGCCTGCTGCAGTAGCATGCAGTATTACTACAGCAACTTGACAAAAAATAAGTGTCACACAGTTTTCTTTAATGTTCTTAAAGTGTGAAGAGCTAGAACAATTTTAGGATGCATCAAATACCTTTATCTGAAAAAGCTCAACAAACACAACACTGAAAACTTCTCACTTGACTTATTTGCTAGAGAATGCTTTCATCATGCATTTGTTGTAGTAGAACTCCACCATTCAGCTGACCGTTTCAGATTTACCTTGAGGAAGAACAAAGTTAAATAGGAGATTGTTGGTGGAATTATGAGTTTAACACTTGGAGATGAATTTAATGCATGTCTCCAGCCTTGCTGGCTCATTTGAGCAGTCACAATTTCTGGCAGCCATGGCGCAATGCCCAGAGCCACCGTGGCCAAGGCTCGCAGACTGAAAGGGTTCAGCTCATTAAGAATTCTCATTTCTTGTCTGAGCTCCTTCAAGGGTATGTCATTTCATTTTAATGAATTCATTGCACATGATACCATGGTGTTTTTATGAATATGGATTTATCTTCTGATTACTGTAGCAGCTAGAGAAAGGAAGACAGGGAAAACAGAAACTTTTAAAGGTGCCACCATGCAGTTCTACACCTCCTGCCAAGGTCAGTTCTTGCTTCTCTCTCAGCTATTAGACAATGGTTTGTTTACTCACCGTTGATGCTCTCTTCTATGAAAGTATTCCACTGCTCAAATAGTTTTCAAGGCACAGTTTATTAATGATCACATTATGGAGGAGGCATAAGGACAACAGGGGGATCACTGACTTCTACATGAGACACTAAAGGAAGGAAGGAAAGAAGGTGGAACACGTTCAGACCTTCAGCTATGGGCGCCCAGTGTAAGCACCATGATATCTTCTCTCCATTGACCATGTAATGGTCTGGCAGTCCTGCATCGAAAATGGTCTGAATGGCTCATTGGACTCAATACTTCACTGCCCTACCAACTGTGGTGGCTCAGCCAGGCTCTCAGAGAACTTGAATGTGGCTCTTGATTTTTCTGAGTAGCAAGGGAAATGCTACAAAAGTACATGTGATGCTGGCATTTGGACACAGGAATTATACCCTCTGCCTTTGTATTTGGAAACAAATTATACTAGGAAGCTCTCAGTGTGGTCAGAAGCCATCTCTGGCTTGAAGTTTCTGTGGGATCTCAAGGAAGAGCTGCCCACCTGCTACTTCCCACTATTCTTTGTGCAACTAAGGAAAAGGCAGAACAGTTTAGCTTCTTAACAAATAAATAAACAAACAGCTGAAGCTTGGACTATTGAATAAATTGATGGTATTTTACTAAACCACAAGCCTCCTTTTTGTCAGAGCACCAGCATTATGGATCCTCCTTATATTTGCACTAGACAAATACTTAAAATACCTCAGCAATTATTTCATGTTGGCACAATAATAGCTTAACTAGAATGGATCTTCTTATACATGAGAATACAGCGAATGATTGTCTTACTAAGAAAAGCCTAACCCTTAAGAGGGCTCGTGTTCTTCTTCTAATGACTCACTTTCAGAGAGGTAGATAGGCAGGAAGGATGATTCATCATGGGACACCTACTGTACACTATTCTGGAATATATTTTTCTTCATCTCTCTCCCACTCTACCTATCAGAAAGGGATAAATAAGACCATAAGGGTTTGGGGATTCAAAAAGAAGGGGAAATTGGCTAAAAGTCAATGCTGGCAATGCAGTGTCTTTACAATTGAGTAAAGAAGTGATGACGGCAGCAGAGTAATGTATTGGACTCACAGGTCAGATTGGCTTTAGCAGATATAACCAATAAATCGTCAGGATGCAATATTGAGTCTAAAGTTCAGCCATGTTCTTCAGCTTTGCCTCCAAGCTTTTGTCTTTGCAAACTGCAACTTCTATACCTAGCCTTGTTTCCCCAAAGACCCCAGGAGTGAAATATCAAGGAAAACAAGAGCAACAGATAAAAGCAACACAATTCAGTCACAGGCTCAATGTGGCAAAAGGAAAATTACACCGTCACAGTGTCATGCTTTTCTGAAACTTACCTTTGAAAAGAGGTCAAGAAAACCAATTCAATAATATACTCTGGTGTCACAGAAAATTTGTTGGAGGTTCAGCCATGCATTAATTTTTCATTCCAGCAAGTTGTGTTCCAGTCCAAAAGGTCACACATGAAAGTTAATTTTAGGGTGTCATCCACATGCCCAGGCCACAGATGCTCAACTCATTTTCAGCAATGGCTAGAAAAGGAAAAAATCATCTTGTAAAAGCCCAGGGCATTAGTAAAGATGAGTGGTGAAGCCTGTGCAGGGATTATGCAGCTGAAGTTGAATTGAATGTGCACTTAGAAACATTAAGTGGTGATTTAACAGGACTTATAACCCTACACAGCAAGTGAGAACAGTGAATAATCTCTACACCTGCAATTGCAAGTGCTGAAGATGGCAGAATAGGATTCATGGGCTGGAACTTGAGCAGAAAGCTGCATTAACAGAGGGCATTTGTAAAAATGTCATGGGATCATTTATGACCACATTTACTGAGAATTTAGTTCTTTAGCTCATCAGAAATGCACAGGCTGCAGCAAAACATTCTACCCTATTAATGTTCAATGCCTGTGTTGGAAGATTTGCCTGTTGAAAAAAACACTGCTACATCTTACAACACTGGGTTCGCTTCTGTCCTCTGAACTCAGGCCCATCACAGATACGTATCCTATGGCAACTAACCTGCAGTGACAGAGGTTGATAGAAGTCAAGGGAGAATATTATATATAAAATATAAATGTAACTGTCTGCTGGAAGTCTGCATGTCCTCAGTTTGGTGTAGCAGTTTAACTCAGTCTGGATCCCTGGCTATTGCAGGTGGCTTTAAATTAGCAGGAGTTTGTAGGAACAAGTTTTCTTAGAAATTTGGTTGCTATTCCATTGCTTCGCTTAGAGGCCTTCCTATCCAGGGGTGTAATAATAACGCTAACAACATAATGGCCTTGTGTCATTTGAGTAAAAGAGCCCATCTGAAATTTAAATCCTCTTTAGATGGGTAACTAATCAATTTAGGGTTCTTAAAGAACAAAGTCCCTAAAGAGTGGAGCTGGCTGGCAAATACAAACATTAGCTGAAAATTTTTCACACAAACAAGTTAGGCATCACTGAACAACTTCAGAAGTTACAGCTCTGTAGCTTGCTTTACTGAACATCCAGCTCTGAATATTCAGCTTTACTGAATATCCAGCTCTGGTGGTGCCACTGAGGGTATAGACCAAATCCCCACCCTCAACCGGCGTATTCCAGAAATAAGGATAATAAGACAGCACATTTTCATGCTTTTGTATCTACAATACTCTGGGGTAGTTTTTCAAAGGAGCATTTGTTTGGTGAACATAGAAACTCTGCTTTCACCTGCTTAGTAGTGGCTGCAATGAGGACATAAATATCTGCAAGAAACATATCTGTAGCTTCTGAGCTGCAACAGATTTACCAGGCAACTCCAGCAGCTCATTCTAGGATCTTTTGCAGCCAGACATGTGCCTGGCAGGAAATAGGTACATTCTGCACAGGACAGACTTTCCTTTTGTTACTCATCCATGAGAGATGTCTACACAAGCTCTGTCCCAGCAGAGCTCAGTACTTAGTTCCAAGTTCAGTACTTATGACTGGAACACTCAGAAAGGGCAATGCTTTAAGAATGGCTGCCATAATTCAGGTTTTTAAGTTGGATTCAGGCTCTAAATTCACACAGACAGCTTCTATACCAATAAATCAAGCAACTTAGACAGATCCTGGAAATCAATAGTCTGTACTCTCAAACTGTTAGAAGAGCCCTTGGCATGGTTGCAGCCTGTGCAAACACTATAGCACTCACCAAAAGCCTTCCAAAGCACAGAACAGTTGTTAGCACAGACCAGAGGCTGCTCCTAGTAGGCAGTCTGGATACGGCCTTCCTATTTTGGAGGCTGAATTTCAAGTGTGTGTGTACCAGTTGATCTCAACGCCTGAATACAGTTTAATACATACTTAATCTCCTAGTGGAAGTCTATAATACATGCTTCTGAAAATTTCATCCTGCATCTAACTATCAGGAGTGGAAATCCAGAGCATCACTGAGATATTTAGTGCCTGTGAGAGACTACCAGAACAACAGTGAGCACTGCACACCAATTCAGCCAAATGAGATCCTGAAAGGTGGTGTTTAGCACAACTCTACCAGTTGAGCTAGGGCTTTCTAACCTCAATATTAACAAGAGTCTCCAGTTGCCAAAGGCTCAGAGCCTTGGACTGGTGCTAGGCCTGCAGATGCCCCAGTCTTAATTAATGCTTTCATCTATCTCTGACTGACCAGAAATGGGAGGCTCCTTCTTTTTGCTCAGGTGGCCCACCTGAGAGCCAAGGTGGGCAACAATGGGAGCGTCGGAGCAGGTGCATCATGCTACCACACACCCACCTGTCACCAGGAAAGGAAACCCAAATACATCATCTTCAGTGACAGTTCTGGGTCTCTGCAGTACAGAAATGAGACTCGCTGCTGAGGGATAGCCCCCTCGGCAGACTGAGGCTTGACAAGCAAAACAATGCAGGCTTTCCAGCAAGCCTCTCCAAGCCACAGGGCTCCTTGCCAGGAAAGATATAGCAGAGCATAGAGCACGTCTATGTCAAAAGCTGCCCTGGGCTCTCGTTCAGGTTCTTGGCTCTGGGAACTGGCTTGTACTTCCCTGCACTAGACCAGGTATGTTTGTCCCCTTGCCCACCATGCAACCTATCCTGTGCTGCAAAGGAGCTGCTGTGCTTCATCTCCATCTGCCCAGCAACAGGCTTTGCGCTGTTGGGAGATTATGCCATCCAGAAGCATTCACTGTCTGCACTGCCCATGGGTGGATTCAATGGATTTGGGCCAGACACACATGTGGTTTTCGGGCTCCATACCCATAGAACACTGCAAATAAAAACGAATGAAGTTGTCATGAGCAGAGAAGGTTGTAAAAGCTGTTCTGTTGTCCTGCGCTCCCCTGAAAAATGAAAGTGAGATGTCGGCAATTTCCAATCAGTTGTGGAAGTAGGTTTGATCACAAAACTGTGTATTTGTGACGTTTCTGTAAATGTCATTCTACTAAGGTATATACTCTGCAATCGAGTCAGGCTCTTTCCTTCTGATATCTGAAGTGTTAATTATTAATCCTCAGAACACAATTACTGGAACTCTGCTCCCAAAGGCAATAGAGGTTTGGCTTACAGTGGTACCCTCCAACAATACAAATCCTTACACTAATTCTTTTCTTTAACAACAATCACATTTTATGAAAGATGCAAGTGTGGCTGCACCTGTGTGTGTACACGTGTGTATAATTTGTAGGATTTAATTAACTGTGGGTCCACAGGCTATGTATAAACCTCTCACTGTACCAGAATAAACAGTCATTTTTGAGGACTGGCTCCACACTATCTTTGTTCTGTATCTGCCGTAGGATGACAAGCTCTTAACGCTGATAGGAACTACTTGTCTCCCCTGTAAAAAATAACTTGTGCACTACAAGGTATTTCATATTGCCATGAATTCCCGACCTAACTTCCTTGTGCTCTGTCTACAGTCACCTGTTAATACTAGGTCCCCTTTTTAAAAGGAAGAGCCCCCTAATTCTGTTCCACAGAAGCAGATTGTCTTCAGCATTATTTTGTTCTCACTTAACACTGGTTTTCTTTCTAGAAACTGTATTCATGCACAACCGGAAGATGCTTGCAATGACACCAGACAGACTTCTGAAACAAGGCAGCTTTCAAGTGGAATAGAGTATTTTTGGGTTCTTGTGTTAGAATAGCAAAGTGAAACATGCACACAAGCTCATGCCAGCAGCGTTCCTCATGTGTCTGAGCTCTCCAGCAGGATTGTAATCATCTCAGCAGCATGTAGCTGAGCTCATATCACTCTGTCTGGTTGCCTTGGCTGCCCATCATTAAAAGCCCCTATCTGACCACAGGTCTTCCATCATTTCTCTGAGATAACTCTGTTCAGCTGTTGACAGCACTTGATATTTCATCCATGCCCACTAAGAATAACATCTAGCTCTTATTTCTCAGTCCCAGAAATGACATTAATCTTCCTGTCCTAAAAGATCACAGCACTGAAATCAGTAAGGAAATGTTCATGCTTTTCATAAAATTAAATTTCCCATAACCTCCTCAGTTGTATTTTAAGTTTGGGCCGAACTTGTCTCCTTGGAAGTCCTCTCCTCAGGATGGCAATGAAGCCCATTTCAGGCTGTCAGCTAAGATTTACCATAGTGATAAAGGTGATGTCCTTAGGCAAGCTGACAGTCCCACACAAGGCAGTATTTTCATACACTGCCTGTTCTCTGGTGAATCTCAAACCCCTTCACAGCAAGAAATAATATAATGGGGATATGACTCTCTTTGGAGGGTAAGGAAGAGCAATATATAGAAAGGTCCTGGCCAAGGTGAAAGGAACTTATTCCAGATGTTGATCTACACATGGCTTCAGATTAAACAGAGAAGGTGGGAACATTTTCTTTCACCACTCCCTTCCCAAGTCTCACAGCAGGGTCAACACAGAGCACAAAAATAAACTGTTGCAGTTGTGGGGTTAATTCAACTTGCCATCAGTTGCAGTCATTCAAAAGTTGCTGAACATCCCATCCAGGTGTCCTTATGATGACTTTCAGGGCACAAGCAGGACTGTCTCCTGTTGTCCCACTTTAATCTGCTGGCATATATGAGCTAACACTGCCATTTTGCTGTGCTGTACCTGATGTAACAGCTTGGACATAAAAGACACAACATTAATTGCAAACAATGATCTTATACAGAGAGGTGGGCACACGCCACTACGTGTTCTGAACCGGTATCAGCATAAGATGTCAGAAAGCGGCAGATGCAGGACTGCATGTTACAGAAAGTAACTGAAGGGTTGTGATGGTAAGAGTTGCTGGAAATACAAAGGTCTGAGATTTTAGTGAGTTCTTGTCAAAAAACCCAGTTTTATTTGAAGATGGAAAACTACCATCCAAACTTAAAAAAATCTCACTGGGATGAACCTTGTAGTTGAATTTGTGGTCTTACTGAGGTTTAATACCCAGGTGAAACAGTGGTTGTCAATCATCTTAATCCCTGCTATGGAGAGACAGGATATTCTTAGGAAATATTTTAAACAAACCCTTGATCTGTTGGTATCCCTGAAGCTACTCACATGCTTTGATCTATGGCCTTGATCTACAAAGATAGATAAGACTTATTCTGCTCGATAAAGAAATACCCCAACCAGTTTAGATACTCCCCTGCCCAGCTAGCCTTGCAAATGTTTATCCTTCAGTGTAGGATCTGATTTTTTTTGAAACATTGCTCCAAGCTTGTGTCTTGGGTCTCCATTTCCATCCATTCTCATTTTCAGAAGAGATTTCTGCCCTTTGGAGCTGACACCCCTTCGACTCTTGACAACAGGCCACACAGGCAGTCTGAAAATTGCAGTGTTGTGTGAAGGTATCGGCAAGCCCTGAACAAACTTGCTCCAGTACTGAAGTCTGCCCAAACCCAGCCATGTGGAACTGATGTGGGCTGCTCTGTGTTGCTCCTTTACAACAGAATACCAGGCATCCTCCAGTCCAAGTCTTCAGATGGTACAACTGGCAGTACTTCACTGACCCCAGCAGATGTGCTGCCCTTCACTCACCACAGGCTATGCCTGCAAGCAGCCTTTGGCCTTCTCTTGTGGCTGTATTTAACCAATTTGTCAATCCACCTCCTGCTCAGAAGAGTCCTGCCACTTCACTGGGGAGGTGGCATGAGATGTCCCTCACGAAGTGCCAATGATGCAAAGCCCATCCAGCACGGAGCTGGTACCTGGGCATTGCCATGTTCTGAACAAGAGACCTCTGGCAGTCCCTGGAGATCTGGGGACCACATCCTGCTGTGCACTATCCAGAGCTCAAGGCCCACCCAAACAAGTTGAGAGACTTGGTTAGGGTCCTGTGTGATGCCCGATGAAATCGATGCTGGGTGTAACAGCAGAAAGAAAGAGGAGAGAGAGTAGGAAACAGTGGAGGAACAGGCATTTCCATAGGTCAGCTCTCCACAAAGAATCAGGGCCTCATTGTAAAAGATACAAAAATAAATGTCAGATGGTCCTTTATTGGTTAATCAGGCTTGGCTTTGCTGTGGTGCCATCTCCTTGAAATAGCACTTTTCCCATTCTAAAGCCAAGGAAAAAGCTGCAGAGTATCTGACTTCTGAACAAGCAATACTGAAAGCAATTCAATCTTATTTCTGTGGACATGCTTCCTCCATTACTTCAGCACAGCTGTGTAATCCCTGAGTAATTAAAATGGCTCCTCAAAGCTGCCACTGTCTTCTGCCTTCTGATCCGTGTCAGTGCCGATCTGTTCAGCTGTGTAGGAATTAAGAGTGCCTGATATAGCTAAGTCTCCTCAGCTTTTATCCAAACAGTCTCTTCAGCATCAGCATTAGCTGAAGAGAAGGACAAATTCTGCTTTTACTATAATCTCAGATTAACTGTTGCTTTAAATTCAGTTTTAGTTTATTTACACCAGTCTGATAAGTATCAGCATCACACAGCAGCAAAGCATTCCAGGAGGACATGAAGAAGTTTTTTAATATATCAAAGGAGCAGAGGTAGTAGATTAAGAAAACCATTAATAATTGGGGTGAATATGAAATTGCCAGTCACTCAAAGCAGCTGAGACCTTTGGAACTTTAAAAATCCACAACATTTTCAACAAGAAAAAAATGAGTACAGGAACACAGCAAGCGAGGAAATGAAGAACTCTGAATGAGAGCCACAGAAGATCATCAGAGGTCAAATAAGATGTTTTTGGACCATTTGCATTCGGTGGGGTATTCACTGCTCTGCCAATAGACAGGCTGCACTAATATGTGTCTGCTGTGATAATACTGGGATCAAGGGAGACCTTGAACAGGACAGTTTTGGAGAGATGTGAGTTAGGACCATGTGCAAAAGAGAAAAATAAACACAAACACAGATGCTTGATTAGGAGGAAGCACACAAAAAACATCAGGGCAGAAAAAAGGACAAATAGAAAGAATGGGGATGGATAGGCAATGTGTCAGGACTTTGTGAAGCCAAATGGCAGCAATAAAAGCTCCCTCTGCAACTCCCCTCTGCTTGGGCTAAGCTCTCAGGAGATACCAGTGCCATCCTCTCCCTATATAGCCATGTTAGAGACTCCTCTATACAGAGCACCATGTTTGGTCCCGGGTACAGGAGGCAAACCAGAGAAAAACATCAGCAATGGACTGAGGAACACCTGCAGAGCAGTGAGCATAGAAATGAGCTGCTGGGCTGACAAGGTATGCTAGAAAAAAAGGCAAAATGTAAGTATATGTAGGATATATACATGCAGAACAGAAATATGATTATTTAGGGTAATGTTGAGGTAATTATATTATTTTTTATTTTCTTTTTAAAGAAAACTGAGGCAAAATTTCAGGCCATGTTCCTGGCAGGATGATCTACTGTGCTGAGCAATGCAGCCAAGAGAAGGACATCTTGCTAGCAGCACACTGAATAAAGCTTGATGCGGTGTCTGAGTTAGGAGCATAGCTGCTTCAAAGCAACTCAGAGATTCTCAAAAAGGGCAAGCAGCCAGTCCTCCAAAATCAGAGATACCTTCTATACCTTCTCCCAGTTTTATCTGCTGGTTCTTAATGGAGACCAGGAGGATCAGACCAGCAGTATGTCACTTCAGTATCTCTAGTGTCAGAAGGAATGATGTGGGACCCCATATCACGGCTGAAGTGTTCTGCAGGAGAGGCATCCCAAAAGACTCCTGGCCACGTCTTGCACGCAGACCACTGACCCTACCTCCTTGAAGGCATCCCCAGAGAGCCTCATCACTTCAGCGGACATGTCTGGGCTTACAGTTTACACTGGGGCACTCTAAAACAAGTCTGCACAGGTAGGAGAGCTGGGCCAGGGGACTTTCCTACATTTTTCCTACTGTCACACTCCATGATTTCTCATCATGTTGTTTTTTTTACACACCATGGGATGTGGAGATAGTTCTTGTGAGCCCTTTGTGGCCATCCTGAAGTGAAAAGATGGGGCAGTGGTGTTAGCACACAGACTTGCAGCAGCGGTGTCTGATGACTAGCCTCTATTCACAAAGACATCAGCCTGTCTTGGTAGATTTCTTTCAGATGTCTCAGATCCATCTCTCTCTTGCATTATTAATTGCAGCATCCACAACCACATTAAGCCTCATTTTCAGCTCCTTTCAGTAGGTTATTCTCAACCCCTGTCCCTTGGAAATAAATCCCTGTTAACCCTCTCGCTGCTTGTGAGATACAGCAGCTACCCCAGAGGCAGTGGCACTTCCTTTAGGCACATGTGGTTTTCCATTCCAGAAAAGCATGGGATATGCACCTCTATGTCCCTGATACCCAGGAGATGCTCCAAAGAGCGAGCGAGTAGTGACCACTCCTCTGAGACACCAAAGTCTGAGCTTTCCTACTGGGGTTCCTCACACACATCCACCACTGGGTACCGTGGCCACACGACAGACTGGCTAAGGGATGCAGGATCAGGCCATCTGCATGCTCATGAGAGGTCTTGTGCACAGCACTGACTCTGGAGAGTAGAGACACTCCTGCCGTGCTCCAAATAGGCTTGGTGTCAGTGCTGGGTTACTCCTGCATTACTCCCAGGTGCCCTAGCTAAGAGGATGCCATCAGTCCTGGGCTTTTCTTGTTCTTCTGGACCCTCTGGATCCACCGTTCTTCACTTGTGCAGCAGGAGAGGCTAGACATGACAAAGGTCATATATATGAAAATATACCTCCCTTAAGAAAAAAAAAAAAGCACATTTACATAAAATTTAAATAAGACAAAACAATCGAGACCTTTCCCATCACACAAAACACCACTCTTCTCACCATGGATGGGCTGCTCTGTGCACAGGATACACAGTGGAGTATGTGGGGGGACAGCAGAGTGAGTGACATGTCTGCAGATGGAAGGAGAAGGATACCAGGGGATCCTGCAAGGCCAGTGACTGCCTGCTTGTGCCCAGAGATCCCGTTGGAGGGACAACACAGCTACAAACTCCCACAGCGGCACCCCTTGGTGCCCTTGACCACAGCACAAGCTCCAGTGTGTCCTTGTATTCACACTGGCTCTGGGAAGAAGGACATGCACTGAGCACCAGTAAACCAGTGCTTGCGTTGGGTTGTGCGTCTAGCCTCGTCTGCACCAGAGGGAACGAGACAGAAAAATGCAATTAGCACAAGCTCTAAGCACGGATGCTTTCAGCTCTGGTGGCCCCTGATTCAATTGCTGGCATCCACCCAGGCAGCGGCTGTCACCTACCTTCCCCTCCAGTGAGTTAGGAAAGGTTTGTGTGAGGCATTGGGAGTAGTGATTTTCCTTGACAAAGGGCTTTGTATCAGATAGGGAGGGGTGCTCTGTTCTCAGGTCTTGCTTTCTAGGGCACACATCTGCATTCAGTTTGCTTTCCAGACCTCAGCTTGGTAAACTCCCTTTTCAAGCCCTTAGCATCCTTACACACCCCTTTTTTCTTTCCCTTGATCTTCCAGTGCTTCTCCTTCTAAAGGAAAGGCCAGAGAAGCTGCACACATACTGTCTTCTGTCTTGAGCTAAATGTTTAATAGCTTTCCTATCAGAGAAAACACTTTTCTCTGTCTTGCCTCCTCCTCTATTTTTCCAGCATTTGCATTACCCCTTGTTAAATATATTATGACTCACTGCTAACTTGAGACCACTAGCTTCCCCTCCCTTCCCCCCTGCCCAGAAACTCCTTACATAAATCATTGGGATTGCCGAACAAAAAAACCCTAAACCAAACAAAAACTCAAACATGTACAGATTTATTGTTGCTTTTGTTTTCTCAATGTGCAGACAAATTAATATCATGGAGATTAGATCCGTTTGCTCAGCTCTCTTGAGCACAGTGCAATATGACAAGAAAATCCCTGTTCTGTGCTGAAAAAAAGGACTGGATAAACTCTGCTATTGTACAATCACAAGATCCTGAAGAAAGAGGATTATTAAAGTAGAACACAGTGTGAAATATAATCAATACCAACCACAATCTAAGATGACACTGAGTTGCAGAGGGATAACATCTCCTCTGTATATGGTATGGGATAGGTAAGCCAATGAAGGTCTGCTGCAAACCTTTTGAGAGTAGAATAATTATGAGGGTTTTCCTGGACTCCGAGATTTTCACAATGTCCATTTCACAAGAAGGGAGAGAGAAAGCTGAAGAAGACTGTAAGGGACGTATCATCAGCTGCGCCTTCTCAAATCAACTCAAAGCAGAGTCTCTGTCAGGCTGACAGGGTTTTATTGCTAGTTGGAATCACTGAGAGTTACAAAAAATATTTGTAACCAGCACCCTCCATAAAAACCACAGTTGTAAAGAGCATCTGAACTACTCCACAGACAGCAGTAGGGAGGACAAAATACTTTGATGTTTCTCTGACTTTTGTGCAAGGGTAAAGCAGGAGAGGAGCTTTAAAACTGTTTTTCAGGAATCTAAAAATGTCACTGAGTCAGGGGTCTGTCCCCTGGATAGCTGCATACCTTCAGCCTCCTCCACACACCCTTTCTGGGTAACCTAAGGACCTTTGGTAGCTTTTTCAAATTAGGAAGTCCATGAGAACTGTGTACAAGTAACACCTGCAATCTAAACCTTTTTTTTTTCTCCCAAACTTTTTTCTTTTGTGAATAAATGCTATAGATGTTTTTACAAATGGAAAGTCAAGTTATACAATGAAAGGCCCCCTATATAAGCTTGTAGAAAGCCCTTAAACCAACTGCAGTCCTCTGTGGTCCACTGAACCCAGGGACTAACAAAGTGATTAACGTAAATCCAAGTGGAAGATTATCAGTGGACTACTAATGTATGTGAAGATGGTCTGAGAATACTGGAAAAGATTTTAAACTTGTTGAGGACTCTTCATCTCTTATCCTCTGGAATAAACAGATCCAGGACCAGGTATTTCAGATGATTCATCTCAGCTAATTCCAGACTAAAAAGTCCCTTCTTTGGCCTAAAATGATAATCTAGGCTCCTTCTGCAACAGTGGAGAGAAAATCAGGCAATATGACCAACTTCCTGAGACACTTCTCTTACTATAGGGTGAATTACTCTCAGGTTGTTCCTATATTTCTCAATGTACATTTAATTTTCAGGGGAGTCATGCCACAGTGACAAAGGCTAGGACACCTTGTTTTACCTCTGTAGAGCTGGGAGAGAACCAGGGCTGTGTGCTGAACAACACAGACAGACACTCAGGCAATGCAGACCAGGCCAGGACTCAGTGCAGAGGAAAGCAATGTCACCACGCTGCCCAGGAGATGCTCTGAACGCATCTCTCCTGTCTCCTGTACTGTAGTGACCAAACAGAGGACAGCTCTCAGTTAAGTCCCTCTTCTTTCTTTAGACCACAGAGGTTCACATCCAAGGCCCATTGCAGTCACCAACGAGCCCCAGGTACTTTGCTCTCAGCTGTTAAGAGCCTGGTTTTTGGGATGTGGCATTTCTGCCACAACCTACATCTGTGGTTGCCCCCAACTCTGAAAGTCAGGCCCTAAATGCATGTCCACTGGCTGACAGATGGGAGTCAAAGGAAAGGTGCCCTACTGGGTTGTACTCTCATGTGAGAATGAGCTCCATCAGCAACCCATGCAATCATGCCTGTTGGGGCAAGACCATCTCTTAGATTTTGCTCATATTGCCACAGAGGAGCTGAGAGTTTGCACCAAAAGGTGCTTCCCAAGAGTTATGCTCATCTTGAATTTCCAGACTTCCATCTCATCACTTTGTTTTGCTTCTCAAAGCATTACACAAACTTCCCAAGTCATTCATACACTTGATCCTCAAAGATTTTGTCAGAGAATTAACCCAGCATGGCAATTTCCACCTTGAAAATGCTTTAATCCTTTAAACACCTTCAAAGCCATTTAATCACAACGATCCTGGGAGATGGGCGAGTAGAAATCTCAATTTAGTTGCAAAGAAACTGAGCCCAAGAATCAACCTCAGGTGCTGTGCCGGACCTGAACACCCTGATACCCCATACATCAGCCTTCCTATGGGCCTAGAGACCCAGCCCGTGCACATGGACAGCTGAGCAGGCTTATCCTTGTGTTTCACAGAATCAAAGAATCAACTAGGTTGGAAAGGACCTTGAAGATCATCCAGTCCAACCATTAACCTAACACTGACTGTTCCCATCTACACCATATCCCTCAGCGCTATGTCGACCCTACTCTTAAACACCTCCAGAGATGGGGACTCCACCACCTCCCTGGGCAATCCATTCCACTGCCTAATAACCCGTTCTGTAAAGAAATACTTCCTGACATCTAGTCTAAACCTTCCCTGGTGCAACTTGAGGCCATTCCCTCTTGTCCTATCACTCATTACTTGGTTAAAGAGACTCATCCCCAGCTCTCTGCAACCTCCTTTCAGGTAGCTGTAGAGGGCAATGAGGTCTCCCCTCAGCCTCCTCCTCTCCAGACTAAACAACACCAGTTCCCTCAGCCGCTCTTCATACGACATGTGCTCCAGACCCTTCACCAGCTTCGTTGCCCTTCTCTGGACACGCTCGAGTAATTCAATGTCCTTTTTGTAGTGAGGGGCCCAAAACTGAACACAGTAATCGAGGTGCAGCCTCACCAGTGCCCAGTACAGGGGTAAGATCCCTTCCCTGTCCCTACTGGCCACGCGATTTCTGATACAGGCCAGGATGCCATTGGCCTTCTTGGCCACCTGGGCACACTGCTGGCTCATGTTCAGCCGGCTGTCAATCAACACCCCCAGGTCCCTCTCTGACTGGCAGCTCTCCAGCCACTCCTCCCCAAGCCTGTAGCGCTGCTGGGGGTTGTTGTGGCCCAAGTGCAGCACCCGGCATTTGGCCTTATTGAACCTCATACAGTTGGCCTTAGTCCATCGCTCCAGCCTGTCCAGATCTCTCTGCAGAGCCTCCCTACCCTCGAGCAGATCAACACTCCCACCCAGCTTGGTGTCATCTGCAAACTTACTGAGGGTGCATTCGATCCCCTTGTCTAGATCATCAATAAAGATGTTAAACAGGAGTGGCCCCAAAACCGAGCCCTGGGGGACACCACTTGTGACCAGCCTCCAACTGGATTTAACTCCGTTCACCACAACTCTTTGGGCCCGGCCATCCAGCCAGTTTGGGCACCCAGACAGGAATTGCCTCCTTTGCTTACCTAATATACCACTGATGTGGACACAAGGCATAATCCCTGAGGCTTTTTCCCTGGTTCTGCTAGTGTGAATCCTGCTCCCATTAAGTGTTAGCACCAGGACCAGCTAGCTGGTGAGATACCACCCAGGAACTGAGGGATCCAAGTTCAACCCCGTTGCATTTAACTAAATGGCAGGTCCACCCACACACACCAAAGCGGAATTTCACTGGAGGTAAAAATCAAGCTGTGCCTCTCTCCCCACCCCCGAAGTTTTACATGACAGTTCAGCGTATGGAAGTTATTATGGGATGCCTATGCATCATGGTCTCTGGTCTGGACCACCACTATTCTTCTCCTACACATACACAACACACCCATGCACATGCAGAAAAGCTGCTGAGTCCTTATATAATCCGATGTGTCAACACAGTAGGGTCCCTGCCAACTCTCCCACGTCTGGGGACTTTAAGTGGTTTCAGCTTGTCCCAGACAGAGCGTTTCAAACATGCGAAAAGTTTCCCTTCAAGTATACCCAAACCCAGCCTATGCAAATCCATACCAATTCTTACTTTGTAAGTGAGAAAACAACTTCAGCTGTTGTTAAACAAGTACTTGAGAAAGTACAGGCTGGCAGTGCTGCCTTCTGCTAGACCCTCATCCTTCCATCGCTGTGCAGCGCATCTGAGAAACTCTGTCTGCACCTCAGTAATCACGTGGCATCCCTCTGTTGAGTATCTAAGCACTTCTTTTGAGAGACTGAGGATTACATGAGCCAACTAGAGCAGACAGGCCACCACCGATAGCATCTCTGAGTGACATCCCTTTGGTACAACACTCATGAAAGTCAAGGGCAGAGGTTATCTATCATTTTTGATGCAAAAAGTTGTGGCCAGATGAGGGAAAAAAAAATAAATTCTGTATGTAAGTTAGTTTTGTTTTGTTTTCTCAGCTCTATGCGAAGCGAAAGCTTTGCAGAAAGGTTGGAGTCCCTTGGGACTTCTGTCATCTTTTGTGAGGTTTGTCCTAAAGTCTAATGCTGGTAAGTGCTGTCTACCAGCACCAGCTGACTCAGCTGCAACTACCAGTGTGTTTACCAGGCTGCAGAGCAGATTTGCCATGAGGTCCTGCCAGAGTAGGAGAATGTGAGTATACATCAGGAGACCTCCTTCCTAGAGACAAGTGTCTTTTTATGTTCAGTTATGGAATACCCTAACATTTAATTGCTTAGTGATGCAAAGTGATGCAAAATTACCTTTGTACTAAAGCTAAAGTTTTAATAAGTACACCTCTGTAAGACACGGAGAAGGACAGACACCCTCTGACCCCTCAGTAGCCAACTAGCCTAAGACATGGAAGACCTAGATTCAAATCAACAAGGTAAAGAAGGCAAAGAAATATTGGTCCATGGAGATCCCTAATCACTGGGCTGCACCTTATCTCAAGCAGAAATCCTGCTCTAGACTCTACAAGTTTACATCAAGGTTTGTACAGTTCTGCAAAATGGCTGTATTTTGACCAGATGGAAAAATTCCCATTGAACTCTTGGGCTTCTTAAAAAAAAAGAAAATAGAAATCTATGTTGAGCAAGGAGCCCCATCCATCATGCTCCTCCGTGTACTAGTGTCACAACCTGGACTGGAAGCCCAGACAGTTGCAACAGTTCTGCGATCCCCTCTGGTTAAATTAAGGTGAAATGACACCAAATGACCAGTTAAAATGTTTTACTTGCGGTAGAAAATACTTTAAACTTGGAAAAGGATAATCAACAATGTGGTCTCTTACAAATCTATAAGAAAGAAAAGAAAGGAAAGGAAAGAAAAAGAAAGGAAGGGGCTAGCCACTCACAGTGATTACAAAGATGCTGTGAGGCTATGCAGGGCGGAAATCAGGAGGTCCAAAGCCCAGCTGGAAATTAATCTAGCGTCAGCAATCAAAGATAACAAGAAATGTTTCTATAAGTATGTCAATAGCAAAAGAAAGACCAGGGAGAGTCTCCATCCCCTGCTAGATGCTGAAGGAAACTTGGTAACAAGTGATGAGGGGAAGGCTGAGGTCCTTAATGCCTTCTTTGCCTCAGTCTTTAATAACAAGACTAGTTGTGTTGAGGGAATCCAGCCCCCTCAGCCAGATGATAGAGACTGGGAGAGCGACCCCCCCGCAATCCAGGAGAGAGTCAGTGACCTGCTACACCACATAGACACACACAAGTCTATGGGACCAGATGGGATACACCCGAGGGTGCTGAAGGAGCTGGCTGTGGTGCTCGCCAAGCCGCTTTCCATCATTTACCAGCAGTCCTGGCTGACCGGGGAGGTCCCGACAGATTGGAAACTGGCCAATGTGACGCCCATCTATAAGAAGGGTCGGAAGGATGATCCAGGAAATTACAGGCCTGTCAGCTTGACTTCGATACCCGGGAAGCTGATGGAGCAGCTCATCCAGAGTACCATCTTACAACACATGCGGGACAACCAGGGGATCAGGCCCAGTCAGCATGGGTTTATGAAAGGCAGGTCCTGCTTGACAAACCTGATCTCCTTCTACGACAAAGTAACCTCCTTATTGGATGAGGGAAAGGCTGTGGATGTAGTTTACCTTGATTTTAGTAAGGCCTTTGACACCGTTTCCCACAACATTCTTCTGGTGAAACTGGCTGCTCGAGGCTTAGATGATCGCACACTTTGCTGGGTAAGAAACTGGCTGGATGGCCGGGCCCAGAGAGTTGTGGTGAACGGAGTTAAATCCGGTTGGAGGCCGGTCACGAGTGGCGTCCCTCAGGGCTCGGTTTTGGGGCCACTACTGTTCAACATCTTTATTGATGACCTAGACGAGGGGATCGAATGCACCCTCAGTAAGTTTGCAGATGACACCAAGCTGGGTGGGAGTGTTGATCTGCTCGAGGGTAGGGAGGCTCTGCAGAGAGATCTGGACAGGCTGGAGCGATGGGCTAAGGCCAACTGTAGGAGTTACAATAAGGCCAAATGCCGGGTGCTGCACTTGGGCCACAACAACCCCCAGCAGCGCTACAGGCTTGGGGAGGAGTGGCTGGAGAGCTGCCAGTCAGAGAGGGACCTGGGGGTGTTGATTGACAGCCGGCTGAACATGAGCCAGCAGTGTGCCCAGGTGGCCAAGAAGGCCAATGGCATCCTGGCTTGCATCAGAAATAGCGTGGCCAGCAGAGACAGGGAAGTGATCTTACCCCTGTACTCGGCACTGGTGAGGCCGCACCTCGATTACTGTGTTCAGTTTTGGGCCCCTCACTACAAAAAGGACATTGAATTACTCGAGCGTGTCCAGAGAAGGGCAACGAAGCTGGTGAAGGGTCTGGAGCACATGTCGTATGAAGAGCGGCTGAGGGAACTGGGGTTGTTTAGTCTGGAGAAGAGGAGGCTGAGGGGAGACCTCATCGCCCTCTACAACTACCTGAAAGGAGGTTGCAGAGAGCTGGGGATGAGTCTCTTTAACCAAGTAACAAGTGATAGGACAAGAGGGCATGGCCTCAAATTGCGCCAGGGAAGGTTTAGACTAGATGTCAGGAAGTATTTCTTTACAGAACGGGTTATTAGGCAGTGGAATGGATTGCCCAAGGAGGTGGTGGAATCCCCATCCCTGGAGGTGTTTAAGAGTAGGGTCGATATAGCGCTGGGTGATATGGTGTAGATGGGAACTGGCAGTGCTAGGTTAATGGTTGGACTAGATGATCTTCAAGGTCCTTTCCAACCTAGTTGATTCTGTGATTCTGTGATTCTGTGAAAGGAGAGAAAGAGAGTCAAAGAAATCCGGATCACCACCCCTAGATCCAACATTGTTTCAGGTTGGGTAATCTTGGGTGGTGGGTGCACCCACAGCAAAGTTTCTGTCCCCTTTTAAATTCATTTTATCAGCTGATTAGCATACTAGACGAGGAGGGGCAGGTATTCCACAAACTCTTTTCCATGAGAGATGAGGAAAAATGTGGAGCATGGGTTCCAGTTGAGTTGGTGGTCATACTCACCCTGCCCAGCTTTGGTTTTTCCTCTGTTCCCAGAGATTTTTGCTGACTTCATGCTTCTTATCAGCCATCCCAGAGGTGATCACCTCTTATCAGTTCTTGTTACCGCTTCAATGGCGAAGTTGCGAAGTCATTAGCAAGGCAAGCATGGTGTCTGGCTTGCACAATAGAGTCACAAAGTATCGGGCTTAGTGATACTTGTGCTTGAGGGGAAACACCTGGTTTCACTCAGTCCAGTTTCCCCCTTTGAGGCTGATCCAAGGAGTTTGTCAATGCAACTGTAAGGGAGTGGGAGGGTGCATCCTTCGATACACTCCTGCTTCCTTGGGTGACATTCCTTAGACTAACCCAGAGGCCACACCTTGTCCTTGAGGTTTTCTGTGTCAATGAATGCTTGAGGCATTACTTCTTTCAGTTCCTTATAACTAGTCTTAGGTACTTGGAAAGGTGCAAGCTCTTCTGACAATGGTAAAGCTCTCTCCACCTGTAGTGCACCTGCAGGAGCACCTCCTTACAGGATGGCCTCTGTGCTACCTCCAGCTGAGCAAGGGATGGCGCTGACTGGTCTACAGTTAACCCCTTCCCACCTGTGGAGGCTCCCTGACCCCCTCTGTCCCAGGTCTGTGCCATCTTAGGAGCCTGAGGCAGGCGAATGACTCAAGTCAAGCAGAGACCTCAGACAGGTTAACAGAAAAACCATGACTCCTGACTTACTTTAACATTGAAAAAAGTCTGTGCGCTAGCAAGATAATGAAGCTATTAATGAAGCGAAACACCGTGCCGAGGCAGAAACCCCATATGTGGATATGATTCATACATTTGAAAGGTCTAGAGAGTATAATTTCAGTAGGATAAGCACAGCTTCCGCATTCAGACTAAAGGGACTAACGTCGCTTCCCAAAATGTAAGAAAAAATTTCATGTTTTTGTTGAGTGATTTTGCAGCCCACTGAACACATGCTCCAGGGTTCCTGAACAGAGGCAAAAATACACCCTGTGTACACACCATCTTTATGAACCTCCCTCTCCCACCCTCCACACCCTGCACTTTAAAGTTTGCTACAGAGCTAATGGTTTCAAAAATCATTCTACAAAGATAAATCACAGTGTGTGCAGCCTTACCACTGGCTTGTGCGGCCAATTACCATTCCAGAACATGCTAAATTATTTCCCAGGAAAGAATGAATGCTCCTCTTTCATGTTTACATTTCAATATGTGAATATTTATTTTTTCGTGTCAATAATTACTCTAATGTTTCAGAACACTTCATTTAAAACTGGCTTTCATTCACAGAGAGAGCCATTTTTGAATGAAAATGAGGCAATCAATGTTTTTAAAGGACCCTATTTTTCAAGTGAAAATAAGCACAATTTCACAATTTTTCCTCAAAATACAGGCTAATTTTCAAGAAGCTTAAAGGAAATATCAATGCCATTGTAAGCATGTAATATAATTTTCTAAGCTTCTATTCTACACAATATTTTCAAGACTAATTAATGATCTGGATACTCAAAATGCTTAATTTGAATCTAACAAGAAGGAGATTTAAATTCAGGCTGTTGTCAGTGTCTTTATCATTCTCCTTTCACTTTACCTGAGCTGTGTTGGCATTGCAAGACCTAGGAGGGAGGATAAAACTCTTAACATTTTATGCTTGAAATCTTCAAAAACAACCTTGCTGACTGCAGAAAAGTAAGATTTATTTCTGTTAAAAAATATGCTGTATCATTCATGGGCTAACCTTCACAGCCCAGCTCTCTTTTCGAATCTGGTGTGATGTGCAGATGGAGTCAGTCAGTCACTTTCAGATTAAATGGATACAGATTTGTCCCTCCATATGACTTGGTGACCAATGGGAGCATTCAGAGACTACCAACATGAGGTGCTGGTCAACAGACCTGAACTATCAAGAGCAATGACTTACCCCCCATAACCCTTGAGTAGTGAATCAACATGAACGCAAGTGGAAGGAGCACAGCAGCATAGTGTTTCTGGTTTGTTCTGCCACAGGACAGCCTGCAACACAATGTGCTTCCCCACTCACCCTTACCTGGCGTCACTGCTCCAGATGATACCTGATGGCTCAGAAACTCTCCATGAGTCAAATGGCAATAAGCAGTCAAAATATGGCTTGTGACAGCAGATCCTGGTAGGACTGTGGCCTTACTCACATACATGCTCACTCCTCACTCACAGGGTTAGGTGTTGCAATGTCACAGCAGCCATGGGAGGCAAACATGGAGAAGACAGAACATAAGGGTAAAGATCTAAATGATACCTTCAGGAGTAATACTACCTGCTTTGTTGGTTTCATTTGAAATTCAGTCAACAGAGTAGAGCAAGAGAATAGGGTGATGGTCTGCTACAGGGCTTCCTCCTTGGAGGGAGGGAAAGCAGCAGAAGACTGGCAAGAGACCTTGACAATAGTTTGTGTTGTGATTGCAGTTTGGTACCCAGCTAGGAATCTGGTCTTATGCTGAAAGCTGCATAGAAGCCATTTGCTATGTATTTAATGAAAATACAAAACAAGCTCCATGATGAGAGTGGAGTTTTGGCTTACTCACTCCACACTGGATGATCCCAAGTGTTTTAATGTACTGTGGTACTTGGACATGAGCACTGAGATGACTAAATATTTTGTGCTTTCTTGGCACCTTATTATAAAGCTTGTAACTAAGGAGGACTTAAAGTAATTCTAGTCAATATTTTTGTGCTTTCCTCCTACCCATTTGTCAAAATTTAAAGGAAGGCTCCCTCACTTGTGAAGGTGCAGTGGAATATGTTACTCATCACATATAAAAGACAGCTTGTAATGCAAGATAATTCCAGAGGTACTGATGGAAATGCTGGAGTCCTTGTACTAAAGTACATACCTACAGTAATGTACACCTCTGCACTCAGCAGGCTTCTGCAAACCAGATTACCTTTGAATGGCAGCAAAAATTAAAGCAAAAATAAATTGGTACCACATCTGTGCTCTCCGCTACTCAGACAGTTTGCCCATTTGTTCAGGGGTAATACAACTATTTGTGCACTGGAATCGATTGAAGTAATGCCTCTGTGCACTGAGAGGTAATCTACCAAGGGGCTGGTAGGATGCTAATGTCTTAATTTTAAATTCTCACATAAATTCAATAGGACAATTACTGAGAATATACTAAGGGGATGTCATGGTTTGAGCCCAGAAGGCAACAGCACCATGCGGCTGCTCACTCATCCCTTCCCCTCAGGAATGGGAAGGAAAAAATAAATCAAAATGGTCAGAAATAGAGATAAGGACAGAGAGGGATGACTCACCCACTATGGTCAAAAGACAAACTTTAAGGCACCAGTGCACCCCCCACTTCCACCTCCTTTCTTCCACTGACCTTGGTGTTTGCATAGGTGTCCTCCTCGCAATTCATCCTCACAACTCCAACTCCTCCTCCCAGGTTCCTCTTCTTAAATATGTTATCACAGATGCGCAACAACCATCGCTAATTGGCTCGGCCTTGGCACAGAGACAGGTCCGACTTGGAGCTGGGGAAGCTTTGAGAAGCTTCTCACAGGGGGCCACCACTGTACCTCCTCCCCACTACCAAAAATCGCCCCCCCACAAACCCAGTACAGTGGACTAAGTCAGCAGCTGCTGTTAGTGGTAGCGAAACAGGAGAAAAGAATACAAACAATGGAAAAAAGAAGAAAGAGAAGAGAAGCCACCAGAGTGTCCTGCTCAAGTCAACTATTGTCATGGTGCCATGATCCACAGACACCGGACACTGCTGGCCCACCCCAATAATTCAGATTTGACCTTGATCAGAAGTAAACTCAGAAAGGCATCTCAAATCACTCAGCATATGGGATGGGGCTCACACTGACATCATGCTCATACTCTGACTTCATGGTAGTGGCAAAAGGGCAGAGGGTACCAAATCCAGCACACGTTCTCTTTGTGTAAACATCAGCTTGTCACTGTTTGAATAACTTTGAACCAGCACAGCATGTTTGCGCTGGATCAGCACTTTGCGTCACAGGGCACAGTGTTCTCAATGCACTATGAGGAGCCTGACAGACTGACTTACTGTGGCTTCTCTCCCAGCAATGCTATCAACACTGTTGTATGGACAGGCTTAAATCACAATAAAATTGAAAGTGTGGACATCAATTACAGCAGTTGCTGACAGACAAATAAAGAACATAATCTCATGATCTGAAAGTCCACTCAGCAGAGGCACAGCCAGTACTAAATACTCTTTGCTCAAGAAGTTCCCATTTGTATTAGAAGATTTGGGTGAAATTCAGTTTTCCTAAAGTCAGCAGGAACCTTGCCAAGGTTGTCAGTGAGGCTTTAATTTTGCAGTCTGGCTTTGGAAATCTTGTCCCCTTTGTAAACGCTGGCATTTTGGCTGCAAAAAAGAGTCACTTTGGCTCTAGGCAGCCAATTTCTTTTTCTTGCAGCTGCTGCTTAGCAAATGCACATCAGCCCTTTTCTTGGTCACACAGTCCCATTATAAATTGAGAAAAATTGATGATCAGGACAAGTAAAACTGCTGCTCCCAGAAGATTTCAACTCTAGCCCAATGACAGCTAATTATTCTCACTCCACCACCACCCCCTACTTACACACTTTATAAAGAAGAGATGCATCGTGCTAGGGACACTGTATGCCACCAGTCCACCAAACACAGAGCAGCTCTGCTCTTATGCACTCTGATTTTCTAATTAGGTTTCTTTATTCACCATTCATTCAACAGGACTTAAGAATTAGACAAGGTAAGCAGTATCAAGGAGATGGGTGAAATACATTTTTCTTTCCTCAGGGGTCTATCATAACAGATATATGTATATGTACCTAGCATATCATATCTGGGTACAACATGCTCAGATACTCAAAAATGTATCAGTGGAATTTTGTTTGGTTTCTTTTGATCAAATATTCACTGCCATAAACATGGCTATAACCCAGACTTCTTGACTTCAGCTCCAAGCTACCCAAAACAAATGAGCTTTCTGCATCCTCACCAGTGCTTTGGTTCCTATATTAATTAAACAGCATTTACCTAGGAAACATACTCTAATTCCATTTGTGTACTTTGTGGTTTAAACTCTGTCAAGCAAATTCACTACATCAGCTGGATCTGCATAGCTGCTAGCATGAAACCAATGCTCTGGCAGGAACGGCACTGGCACTCTCTGAGTGCAGACTTGCTTGCTGGTGATCCCTCAGCAAGATCAAAGGCATGGGACAAACTGTGCTTCCAATAATCAGCCATTAGTTGAGGGGAAGCTGTTGTATTTCACAGTGATTTCATTATGTCTGACTTGCCTTTCATCCTCAAAGCCTGAGCTTGCACTTACGGAGTTGGAGCTAGGGGACACTGAGGCTGTCTCCATTAGCAAACAGTGCAAACACAGAAGGAGCAGATTCACATTCAGGGTGTTTTCTTCAGCCCAGCTTTATTCATGTCCTGAGGACTGGACACCCACCAGCAACAGGAACACACACTCCTGGTTCAGTCCATGTGAAAGGAGTATGGCCTGTGCAATCCAATGCAATTCCTTGATGGCAGCCAAGTCCCTGGACGTGGAGACGAGCAGAAGATTCACTCAGAAGTGTACTTCTGAGCTGAACTAATATGCTGATGTAGGTGCATAATGATCTTTAGTCAATCTAAACTTCAATTCTAGGATTCACATCCGCTCCATGACCTTCATTAAATCATTGAGTCTTTTTGTCTCAGTACCCCATCTGTAACAGATGATTAGAGTGCTTCTTTGAGGATATATTCACTAGTGCTTCCAAGAGTCACATCGACATTGTGATGATGAGGACTCAGAAGAAGAAAGATGATTCAGCCTCACATTGATGCAAAGGCTAACACACAAATTTGCTCTTATACCTAGTTCTTCAGCCCTGCCAGTCTGACTATGAATAACATTAAAGATGGAGCACCTTTTGTATTTTTCAAATGTTGATCATGATTTCTGAATCCCAAAAAACATAGCATGCTGGTTGAAGCTGCCAGTCTTCTGAAGCACTTCTGAAAACCTCAGAAGCATTTTGAAGAGCCCTGTGCAGCTACTGATTTTCAGTCCTTGCATCAGGGCCTTTGATGTTCTCCCGTTCTACTTGCCACTTGTGATCACTGTTACTGGCTGTTCAGTGGAGGTTTTGTACCCACAGCTAATTCTCCAGCTTCCTCTGAGACAGATAATTGGAGTGTATACTTAACTACTACTGAGAGCAGCTTTGGAGTTGGAAGTATAGCCATTTCGGGTCAACATTTACCAACTCCGGCAGAACAAAGATCACAAGGACTTACACATAAGCTGCAGACATCTAAGGTTTTTGAGAAGCTTTTCATAATAACTTGTTCCATACCTCCTCTCCCTTTATATCCTTCCCGCTTGTACGCTCAGTGCCAGAAAACCAGATAGCTGCTCCTGAAGCTACTCCTGGTGCTTAACGGCAATAGACAGAAAGGTGTGAGACACGTATCACTTTCAGCCAAATCTATGCATCAGCAAAAAGGGTGAGTTGGCACCTCATTCTCAACTCTGTCTTCGTCAGCTATGAATCACATCAACTTCACTGTAGCTTTTGGAAGTATTTTGACTGATATTACCTGATCTCACCTGAATGTCTCATCCATTGTCCAAATCCCTGACTGACTGTGCATCTGTCTTCCTCTTCCCTTGGCCCTCTCTCCCTCCCCAAGTAATGTTAATCAATTCACAAAGCAAACTATGTGTTGGAATTGTCACACATAATTATCTATTGACTTATTCAGCTGTGAACTCCCTCTTCATTTAAAACTTCTGCCATGATGTTTGTATTTCATCTTTTTTTTTTTCCCTTAAAGGTAAGAAGAAGTAAAGGAAAAAGAAGAAACTAGACCAGCCATATCAGTGAAAACCAATGTGAGCTAATTCCAAGACATGAACAGAGGCAAAAATTGAAAATGAGTTATTCTTTCACTTGCAGAGCAACTCTATTACCAAAGTAGTGAGCATCAGGAGAAAGGGAATAGTACAAAACTCACCAAAGGCCACTAACAAAATTCACACTGACTTCTCAATGGACCACACAGCATCTCAGGTGTAGGAGGACAGAGAATAAAGCTGCTGCTTGCATCAGTTCACTCTCCTGACTACACCAGTGAGTTTGTTGTGAGACAAGAAAGCAGAGACACCCACCCATACTGAGTTTCTGCTGCAAGCTATATAAACACAGACAAAAAGGAGAAAAGCCTGCCTACAACATCCAAGCAGTGACCCTGCCTCCTGTCTATGCCATCACATGTGCCACTGCCATGTCGGGGATGAGGCCAGGCAGTCCAGTGCTTTGCTTTCTCAGGACGCAGGTTTGGAAGGTGTGCATCACTAGATGCTCTTTCCCAAGTGGGAAAGGAGAAGTTGATTGCCAGGGCAACAACTGAAGCTGTTTAACACATGAAGAACCTGAGTGCATTTCACAATGCCCAGGAACAGAGATCTTGCCAGCAGTGTCTCTGGAGGTTATTCTCACACACCAGACTGACGGCACTCAGCAGTCAGGATCCAGCCTTCTCCTCCATGCAGTGAAACAGGCTGCAGAACACAGCTCCAGCACAGATGGGAAGGGGGAGTAACAAATTACATGTATGCATCCCAGACATGGGATCCATGGAGGTCAAGGATACACTTACAAGGTCCTACACTAGGTATTCAAGGTCTCACCATAGCCTGTGGAGAGCCAGCCCCTGGGGCCAGCATATGCTAAAATAGACACTCTCCAGCTGCTCAGTTGGATTGCTCTCCAGGCTCCACCATGCACATCAGCTGGACTCCCACTGACTGTACTGGGACTTAGATGCCCCTGCACATGTAGGCTCCTGCACTGCTGTTAGTCCCAGACTGAAACCCAGCCCAGGTGCCAGGGCACCTGTACTCAGCCTGCAAATGACTTTCCTGGGCTGCTTTCACCCTATCATGTATCTGCTGCTGTTGATGGATGAAACTGGTAAAGTCTCCAAGCTCAGGTTCACTAGCTAATGCCTCATCCCTCAGTAAAATGAGTATGCAGACAAAGACTTGGCACAGACAACCAAAGGGTAATATTCCTTTACATGAATCTGATTTCTGGACTAAAAGCAACTTTTAGCCTTCTGCATTTTATGGTAGCAATTTATTTTTCTCTATGTAACTCACACGAGTGGTAGGCCCTTCAGAACTATTATCAGTAAAGTGCCTTTCTCTTAACACATTAAAATCCTTCCATTTCTAAACCTCATCTCTTTTATAATTTAATGGTGTCCACATCAGTGCTTGCAAACAGAAGCAGAACAGAAACACAAGCTGACAGTCACCACACAGAAACATTTAACTAATGTTTCACCTTAAAAAATGTGACAGGAGAAATCACCATCATGATCTAGGCAAAGCCCAAAGCAGAACAGTCACACAAATGCCACCATTTGGAGTCCAGCTGCAGACATCTGCACTGTTGGATCTGGGCTGCCTAAGCCCAGCCATTCCCACACATGTTTCCAGGGAATGAAGATACCCACACCCACAAACAGTAGTCACAGCAAAAGGAGAGTAAAGCTCCTTAAATTCCAGCTGGCTGATATGGGTTTACTGCAGAAACAGTGTTATCTAATAGACTTGACGTCAAATGGGAACAGCAACGTGTACTTACACGCATGTGTGGCCCTCCTGTAGGCAAGCCCTTGGCGTCAGTGAAGACGCAGAAATGAGGATGTGGCCAGTATGAGCTACAGAGCTCAGTGTAACTTTTCATCCCACAATGGAAAGTAACACAAATACTGCTTTTTTTTTTCCTCACTCTTACCTCATTGCCTTTTTTTTTTACCTCAAGATCTGGGTTCCTTGTGAAAAAATTCATGTACCTCTGACAATACAGCCCTGGCACCCACCTTCAACATTAAAGCCTATCTAAGAGTACCAACCACTTTATTTCCCTTCTTTTCTCTGCCTTCTGGCTCTTCACCTCTCATGAGACTGCTGATCATGAGGGGGAAACCATGACATGAGCCAGGCTGAACTCCTGAGAGAAAACTAAGATTGTGGTGGGACATGGACATGTCAGACTAGAAAGCTGCCATTCAGGCAAGTTGAGTGCAAGCAGGCTGCTACTGCAATACAGGCCACAGGATGTTTTCCAGGACCAGAGGGCCATACAGTTTTGGAAGACCCTCCAAATACTCTTTGTTCTTGAGAAGCTTTCAATATCCACATGTCACAACCAGTAGTCACCTTTGAAAATCTTCCAGATCATTCCCATGACTATTTGGTAGCTTCCAGTAGGGCAAACTTTAGCATCTCATCACAAAAGGTGAAGTTTTAAAAAGCTGATGAGCTGCCTTACCCTTGAATAAATCCTGGAAAATTTATAACAACCATTGATTATAATTCTCATGTGAGGGCCAATGCACCTGTGGCATCGTAACCTCATTCACTGACTCAGTGTATGAATAATTCAACCCTTTCATGCAAAATTTGTAAGTTTGAATCCTTCTTGAGCTTCCTACGTACAGTATGCTCACTGAGACTTTAACCTAAGCTATACTCATCTGCATTTTTTATTTATCACTTCTACTTTTAAACTAGGATGGTCTTCAAGAATTGAACTGCCTTGCAAAGTTATCATAGCTAGTAATCTCAAAATAAATCTTTTGAACAGTAAAAGACGTTTCTACCATTGGTCCCTGAGTATCTGTCCTAGGGGAAATTTGCTTTCATGTTGCAACAGTATCATAATCCAGTCTCTCTCCATTTAAAAAATGAAAAAATTAAATTGGTTTTGCAAGTATTCTCATAGGTGAAGGCTGGCAAGTAAAGCTAAACACCACTTCCTCTCTCACTGGGGATCTAAGTAGCACCAGCAGCAAAGTCCTTCTCCCATTTGAGTCAGAGCCCATTGCCTTAAGTGAGGGTAAGATTTCATCCCACATTTTTGAAACAGCTTTTAAACTGTCAAATGCTCTCTCATACACAGCTAGTCTCTCTCTCTCTCTCTCTGAATCTACACATGCACTGTGTATATACATTGTATAAACATACATTGGTTTATTCTCTCCCACAGCACCCTTTTAACTTCTTTTTTCAGTGTAAGAAAGTAAAGTCTCAGCAAATGTCATTATTTCAGCTCTTGTACTATAACACTTCTTATCAAAAGATCCTACCTTGGGGAATTTAATATTATATATAATGTAAGAAAATATTTTGTGCTGCCAAGAGTTTAAAAATACAGTTGTTAATCTAAATGATTATTTTGGAGATGCCAAGTTTATCATTCCCCCTGCATTTCTCTTTGCATCTATAATTCTTTCATGTATAGATGGAAAAACCCTGAAAGTGGAAGAGAGGTTTTAAACACCATTCCTCAACATCGATCTCTACTCTAAATGTCATATACAACATATGTTTACGACTTAATAACTTCACTGTTCCCAGTGGGAATTCCAGATGTTGAGGTAAACCCCTTTCAGGTTTCACAGCACACACGTTGCTGCCGTCTTGGATCTGTTTCTCAGCTGACAGCCCCAGGAAGGGGAAGGAGAGGGAGCTGCCAGCAGTCTTCCCGTTCTCCAGAGCATGCAGGATCAAGACATCATGGGATACCATTTCTACCCAAATATTAGGAGTGGTCTCAAGCTGCTAAGCTCCCCTAAACTTTACACTTCCCAAGGTGTGGTGTAAAGCACAAAAAACAGAGCCCAGAGGGACACCAGGAAGCTGCTTAGTCCTTCCAGCTGCTCACAGGAGCTGGGACTAATTCATAACAAAAATAAGACTTATTGACAAATTTCACAGTTAAGTTTGGACAAAGGCTGTCAAGATCAGGAAGCTGGCCCTCAGTCTTTGCATTTCAGTGTGCTTGCTCACAGAGTAGAAACCAAATCTTATGGTGTAAAGAAAACCACAGGCAGAACTGAGTAAAGCACTGTTTCTCTGTCAATCAGACACACACTGTAGTGCCAGGTACCTGCTAGGAATGGATCAGCACTAAGCATTACTGGCACTGAAGGAAAAAGGCAAAATGCCTGTCAGTGCACCTACTCGTTCTTCACCTTTCTTCCCAGAAGCAGCATTATTGAAGTTGTCTGGTGTGCACTACGGGACGATCGCTTCCAGACACTTCCTTAAGAGAGTCTGACACTGCATTTCAACAGAGAGCTGCAGTCGATGTGACCAGCACTGCACAGTTTTAGCCATCTCTGTTTGCAAATTCAGCACAGTCATCTGCTCAATTTTGACGTGAGAGAGCTGTGTACTCAGTAACATCAGCAGCCGCAGTGTGGAACCTGAACAGGCTGGGAAATAATCTCTCTGCCTCTCAAAAAACATGCTTTGATATTAGTTTGGTTTCCTTCAGGATCATAATAATGGGCTGGGAACAAAAAGACTGTGGGGAGATTTCTTTTCAGCCAGTGAGCAATCCCAGAATTATCAACAAGACGAGCTTCTGACGCAGGGTCCAATTCCCCAGGTCCTCCTCTTACATACTATTGCATCCAGGCTCATAATCTGATTTTATATGTGTAATCCTGTCCACCACTCTGATGGGAAATGCAGAGACAGACTTTAAATCGCACTTACATTAAAGTCTGTGTGAGATCAGGCAAAGCAGGATCAGTCCCCAGTCTTTTGTTTTCAATGCTGGTCCAACTGAGCCTTCATCAGGGTGGAGCAGGGGCACATGCTTGGTGATAAAGAACTTTCCTTCAGAAACGGGCTGGTCAGGTTTAGTCACCAGTTGCCCTTTGCATTGTTTAACTTTTTTTTTTCCACTGAGATATCAAAGTGATATTACTGATTGCTGGGTACTTAAACACAGACTACATAAAACACCTCCTTGAAGTCTTCCACTGGCAATTAAACACTCTAAGAAGGAATACATGAGGAAAAAAAAGGAAAAAGATGTAGGTTAAAATATAATTAGTAGTTATATTTATTACTGGGCTAATTCTGAGTGGAAGGAAATGAAGTGCCAGACAGCAGGCAGAAATGGCCACTTTCTAGGAGGCCCAAAGCAAGTCCCAATCTGCTGCTCCAGACTGTTTTGCCACTAAGCACCACAGTGAGACATGGAAAGAGACACACAGTTAAGCAATTGGAATCTGAAAAATTTGTTAAAAGGGTACACAATTTCTTGACACATGATTACTCCTGAACAAAAAAAAAATCAGTGGGATTTTTCACTCCCACTCCTTCGGTCTCTGTTAAAAAACTCAGCCTACATATGTTAAAACTGAAAAAAAAAATATTTTGGCTCATATTTTGTATCAGATATTCATTAACAAATATATAAATATGCTTTTAAACTGATTGTTTCAGTTTTAGAAACCAAAACCTTTTTTTCGATACAACAGCAAGCATTTGGGGCGGGGGGAGAGAGGGTCCACTGAACTGTATTTGAATCCTCTTTGCTGAAAGCCAAACCTTTGCAGTAAGAAACAAGTCTAGTTGCAAATATATTGGTCACCTCTAGTAAATCCATTGCCTCATGACAGAGTTTAGCCCGTGGAATGCCAGGTCTGATAGATAAGGTGTTTGATACAACCATCTGCATCCCTCAGCATGAAAAGATGGTATGGGGAAAAGCAATGTATTTAGAGGGCTAAAAACCAAAGTCCCAGGTACTAAATTGACTGCCACTGGCTTTTTCATTGTTGGGTTTTTTTTTTTAATTTTTTAATGTTACGTGTTTTAAGAGGGAGTAAGGGGATCACAAGGGCTAGCCTGCCGAAAGCCTCAGCCTGACAGCAGGCAGGAAGGAAAAACTGGGTTTTAGGGTACACAGAACTTTCAGAGTCAGGATGAGGAAAAGGAAAAGGAAATATTTTCTTTCCCTCATCAGTGTGAGACATTTGATCCGAAACCCACCGAGGTACGAAGATGGAAACTTGCAGCTCCCCTCTCTCCTGGCTTACTTTTCAGGTGAAACTGCATTTTCCCTGAGTGTCATGAATGCTGCACTGCAAAAAGCTATTAATAAATGATAGCTTGAGTATGTACACAAGATCATTATTTAATCTTTCAGTAATCTTTTGCTATGCATAATTTATTAAATGTTTTATTTATTGCTCATATTTATTAAAAATTGATTCTATTTCTTCTACCTAATGTCAATTTCCAGATGCAATAAATTATTAATATTTAATAAATTAAAAGATGCAAGGAAAGAAATAAGTGCTCGCTCCATGTTTTTCCTGTTTTGCATGGACATGCTTCTCACTACACATTAAGCGCTCCCATCCTTTCTGTGCAGGGATTGCACTTTAATTTACAGTTTGGGGAATACTGACAGTAAAAAGTATGGAGCTCCAGAGTCAAACCTCATCATCATCTTGCCCTGGGAAGCCTGTGAGGTTGGCTTCAAACCGAGGAGAGGCTCTGAAACTGAGCACTCATCTCAGAGCCATCAGACTCTGCTTTCAAGATGTTTTCTATAACCCCAAGTGTTAGAAACAGTAAATAAAAAATAAACTTAGAACAAATAATATGGCTTTGGGATTGAAAGCTTCAGAAAACCCTGAAGATATGATGCAACATGTCATAAGATGATTCAAAACATTCATTCCAAACACTTCCTAGCATCTGTACACAGAAAAACAGCAGCCTTAGATTTGATCCTGACATCACCAGGAGCTAGGAACACCCAAAAGATCTCAAGGAACATCCTGTTTTGGGACAGTCTCTGCTGAATAATCACTTTAGCTCCAGGCCTCCTCTTTAGCTTTTACGTGTTCACCCAGCTGTTAAGCTGACAGCACGTCAATCCTTGCTCTGCACCAGCCACAGCAGCTGGGCTCGAGGGGGAATCACTTCGTGCACCCTGTGCCCGAGCTAACCAAGAAGTCTAGTAGCAAGATCAGAAAAGTCTTCACCAGCTCTGAGGTCTCTGGACATGCCTGCAGCACGAAACAAAGCTAGAACATTGACAAATTGGAAGCAATTAAAAACAAAAATCAAACAATAATGACTTAGGTGTCTGGAAAGAGTTGAGGAATGATTAAAGCAACTAAATCTGGATAACTTGGCTAAGAGATAACTGTAGAGAAGAGAAGCACGTCCATAAATTTGAAAGGCTTAATCCCCATCTGGGGGTGAGGACATGTGCAGAGGTTGAGACAGCACACAAACAATGCGGGGAGCATGAGCAGGGGGACTATAAGCCCCACCTGAGGCTAGGAAACCCAAAACTCTCACAGCAGAGAAAATGAACTGGAGGTGGGACTATCTGGGCAGGGGGAAATGGATGAGACAGCAGCTCTACCCTCATCTGTAAAGCAGAAGGAACAAAATAGCAGGTCACATCTCAGAAAATGGACCAAGGTAGGGAAGAGGAGCACTGTAACCAGCGAGTGCTGGTCCTCATGTTAGCACTCAGCTGGTGTTATTCACCACACCATTTTGTTGTCATTTCAGCCCCAAGAGTTTAAATGATGTTTCAATTGACAGTCTCTTTCCGAGTCTGATGCCCCTCTACCCCTCCCTGCTTTCCACACACCCCATACAGATGTAGAAATTAGGTTGCAAGAATTGAGAGCTGGAAATTAAATGGGTCTGCTGGATAAAGTTCTGCAAGTGACAAATCCAATGAGTTTGTTTTAATCCTCTTGAGCTTCTACACATATTGACTGCATGGACCGGTGCATGGCTGTGTCTCTCTGACAGCCGGGGCAGCCCTTTCTGTGGGATACCTACTCCCGGGTTTGATATGCACTTTGTTCTCCTGATCTGTAAACTACCTACCTAAAAAGCAGCCTGTACCGTTATTAAAACTCAGACAAACCCAGATTATGGGCCAAATAGATTTTGCACCAGTTTCTGACTGCTTACAGCTATAACAGTTGCAAACCTACCGCACAGAGCACTGCTATGGTGATCCTCAGCATTGGCTCTCATCCCAGCCACACTAGCATTGCAGCCCAAACGTGTCCCCCCTTTCAGCCAAGCCATATGAGGTACTTGCCTGTTCCCCAGGATGTTTTTTCTTCCACATACCCAGCACAGCCTTGTTGCCCCTTGCTCCTCACCTGTATGAGGGAGATGCTATCCCATGCCCTAAAGGAGCCCAAAGTTTTATTCACCATTTAGCACTTTTTCCAAGACTTCAGACTGAAGGTGCTTCATCAATCCTCCCTCAATATCAGAAAAAAAAAATCCATACATGTGCCCACCAACATTGTAAAAAGGCAATGGTGTAAACAAGGATGCACCACATTTAACGTTGCACTGACTGAATCTGCTCAGCATCCTGCCCCAGGGATTCAGGATATGAGATAACACATTTCCTAGCTCAGAGACAGTTTCAGATCCTGTAACGTCTTTAGGAAGAGGGCATCATAACTAATTAAGATGCTGAAAGAAATAAGCATACCCCATTTATCCTGGTTATAAATTCCTGCCAATAGTTGAAGGCTTGTGCTCTAATGCAGGGGAGCTGAGCTAATTTAGGAGAACACCACATCCTGTTCCTTGTCCATCAGTGCTGCTCCTCACAGCTTCATTGCAAATCTTACAGTAACTTGTTTGAAAAACTTCAGTTTCTAGAGTCATGAGATGGTGTTTTTGTCATTGTTTTTTCTTTTATGCCCTCTTAAAACAAAAGTTTCTTTGTTATTAAAAAAAACCCACCATAACTGAAAATGTCGCTCAATTTTAATATAAAGGGTGAGAAGACAAAACAGACAACGCACATTTTTAATTTCATTATTTTTTCCAAACCAAATCTTGCTGTTTTGGGGATCATTCTCAATCAACTACCTTCCCAGCTGACTAGAGTTTACAGAAGATCAGTTTTATTTTATCTTCTAGCAATCATGGGAAACATCTTAATTAGCCAAATGTCTGAGAACCTTTTCCCGTCACTCCCTGACTTTTAAGGCTCCCTGCATGCCCCAGGCAAGTAATTTTCTGTCTAAAATAGTAACTCAGTCCACAGAAAACAGTATGTCCAAACTGTACCCTGGCCACCTTCTTTGTTGCCTATCAACTCATTCTTTTTACTATTTCAGTGCAAAACCACAGAAAAAAAGTGACTCTCGCATGATCCCACTTCATCGTTGCCTGATGTCCATCACCCATGAAGAACATCCAGCTCTCGGGACTGAAGCCTCCAATATTTCCTAAGACATGGACTCTCAAAGTGAGAGTTTTCCTTTGGAAAGCATATTAAAACCAGCTCCCCCACACAGTATTCCTTGATGTAATATGCAGCCTTTTCCAGGGCAATATGTGACATCTGTTCCACTGCAGTTAAAATCCTTCCAGATTAAGGCAATAATGCAGAAAGCTGCCAAGTGGGAGATCCATACGCTGTTATAATTTAGAAAAATCTCTACCTCACTTATCAGTGTAAGCAAAATATTTGATTTTTAAGATGGATATTTGGAATTACACTACATATGTCAGGATCCTGATCACGCTTCCCTCTGCTCCTGGGGGTTTGGCAGCCTGGGCTCAGGGTCAGCTGAGCTGGTGGCCTTGATAAAAGGGCTGTTGAAGCCTAGGCCAGGGTCACCCCTCTTCTCTGGAGTTGCCCTCAAGCTGAGCTCCTGCCTTTGATCTCTGCCTGAGACATGCCACAGCTTTGTTGCAGCCATGCCCATGCTGGATCCTGATCCCCACCCTCTAGCTGATGTCCTGCCTGGCCTCAGCCCATCCTCATCTCCACAGACGTGCTTGATGCCCTGTGCTGGGGCTGTCAGAAAAGTTAGGAGTTGAAATCTGTCAGTATCTGTTGAAAACCTTTGGCAGAAAAGGAGAATTATGGTTTTTGTAGAAAGAAGACACTTTCACTAAATTGTTTAATTTGATCTGAATTCCTACATTCCATGAAGAAATGGGTTTGACAAAAAATTTTATTCCAGTTATCATTACAAGCAATATCAAGGTGCACCTACAGTAGCATTTTGGTTCAAATCAAGAGCCTGCTTTTGAAGCAAAATCTCCTGATGACGCCTACTTAACCATGCTTTCATTTCTGTCACTAAGTCATAGTGGGCCATGCAAATGGGTGTCCTTCTGGATGAAGCTAAAGTAGAAAGTGGGCTTCAACTGCTAGTGGCTTTCCAATACATGCAAATAGACTAGAGCTAGTCTGAAGTAAACCTCCTTGAAATGCCCATAGTGTGAACATTGAGCCCTCAACATTAGGTCCATCCAAAATCATTCAGTAGTAGAACCTTGAACCTTAAACAATGTATAAACTACCCAGATATATTAGTTTTGTATCTCATTTGGATAGGCAAATACTACTTGTAGAGAACTTGCACTATCTGAATTCTTAGTTGCCTGATACAAAAAGCAAAGATACTCTCTCCGAAGCTACAGTCATTTTTGCAAGTCATTGAGTCATTTTTTTCAGAACATTTTATCTCAGCATGTTGAGGTTGCCTGTATCTTGTTAGTTTTGACCCAGTGATGACTTCTTGCATCATGTATTTCACATTTGTGGTGTGTGCATGAATAGAATCACAAAATGAAAATTTCCTTAGATAACAGAAACGCAGATGGCATCATACCCAAAGGTCTGTAAAAACTGAGTCATTTACTTTGCATTAGAAGGAATAATTTGTGTAAGAAAACTTGATATAAATGGGACTGTAAATAATTAGACAAATTAAGCAATTTAGACTTTCTTAAAAAATGCAACACAAGGGAGTCAATCTGATGATTAATGCAGGCATTAGCATCTTGAAGCTAGTAGCTATACGTGTGGGTTCCACGACCACCTACAGACTGCTTCCCAGATGGTGGATATGAGTCTTGTGTAGAGGTGCGCAGGATGCCTGGGGGAAGGTATGATGTGAAGGGAAGCAAATGTAGTAAAACTTGCCACAAAATTAAGTATTTGAAGAAAACTGTAGCTTGACATCTCATACAAAGCATAGAGCATAAGTGCCCTTCCAACAGGAATGGGAACATAATGGAAAGTCAACACCAACTCCATAACAGCTGATCACCAAGCCTCGTCTCACTGCAGCAGATGGGATGTTAGATCAGCAGTCTCTCCTCTCTTGTCCTGTGTTGGTAAATACCTGGGGGCTGACCTCATGAGATCCTGAAGAAACACATGGTTTGAGCTTTCACATCTACTGTCCAGCACACCCTCAACAAGCCCAGTAACTGTAAGGCAAAAGCACTCTGACATCTAATACTCGGTACTATCACTGAATTCTAAGCAGCCACACAATAGAGATTATGATAGAAAAAGGAGACAAAGTCAGGAAGCAAAGCACGAAGAGCAGACAGATATTAAAGACAAAAATACAGCATCACTTCCCTCACCTTTCTAGACAGAAGCATTTAATCTCAGAAGAGATTTGATTCTGTATCGCATTGGCTTGCAGTTTGATATCCTTTTTTTTGACTAGTCCAATTTCAGCCCTGACAAAATATAATTGGCCAGAGTTCTGCTTCTGTGCCTAAAACTTCAATTCAATAACCTCTCTGCTATTGTATTCCACAGAGATCCAGAACTAATGTGTGCTTGGGATATGAGAAGAATGATTCTCTGGGAGAACTGGAGTTCAAATCCTTTCTTTCATTTTAATAAACTGAGGTTGACTTTTAAATTGGCAGGCCTGTCAAAGGAGATTTTTTATCACAATTAGAAACTGAGACATGTAGTGTCCTTATTGAAAGAATAAAATGGATTTTTTCCACATTTCTGTGCAAGTATCAGTCAGAAAAGACAGAGCAGCACGACCAAAAATATTTTCACAAATACTCATGCTGATTAAAAATTGAATTTGTTCCAGCTGTGTTTGCATCTCTCAAACAGGCAAATAATCCTGTTCTGGTCACACAGATTCTCACGGAAAGCAAACTTTGGAAACTTGTGAGGATTCATGGAAAGCAAAGAGGAGGAAATCAGCCAGACAGGAATCAGACTGCAATGATCTCAACTGGCACTGCAAACACGTACAACTGATTATGGGAATATTGGAGAGAATTATAGTAGCACCTTGTGAAAGGCTTCAAACATGTCAGTGCACTGCTGCTCAAAGGAATTCTGCCTTGGACAAACTCTTGGTCAAACCCAACAAGTGTCAAGCAATGTCACTTTTTGTGATTATTTAAAACTTTGTTTCTCTTAATTGAAGGACCCCAGCCCAAGAAGGTTCTAATTGTTTCATATGTATCTGGCTTTAATCTTTATCCAAATCTTATATAGTCTTTATATTTATCCAGTTGAGGAACAACCACCTTCTGACCCGAGAAAGCCATCTCCCTAGACACCATAGTCAGAAATACTGAGCATTTAATGCAGCTGATGCATGGGAAAAAAAAGAGCCAAGAAAGACAGTGACTATAGATGCGAAGATGAGACAGCAGTGGTGCTGTGCCCATATAGCTGTAATTTCAGTCTCTGCATGACCCGCAGCCCAGCCTGCTCTGGTGCAAGTAAGTTTAGATACTTGCTAACGCTGCAGCTGTGGCAGAGCAAAACAGAGACAGCAAAGCCTGGTGGTAAAAACCCCGAGTGAGGTGTCACAGCAAGTCAGATTAGCTTGCAAGTCGTCTGGTTTTTAAGGCTAGTTTTGAGCCTGTCCGCCAGCCTGTCCCACTCAGAAGCTTCACAGACACCCCTGACACCAGTGGCCAAGAGAGGACAGGCTCAAGCCTTCCAGCAACAGCGCAAAGTTGCTTTGCCTTGAGTCAGCCGTGAAGCTCTTGTGGCTAGTATGGTACTTTGAGTGGTTTTCATGAAAATGGTACCCAGCTGCCTGGTTAAAAATTAATATGGGTAGGTCTGTGCAAGTGCTGTGAATATTAAGACAGCACAGCCTTACACCAGTGACACAGTGCCATGAAAAACTCAGCCTCTCATATGCAGCCAGTGTTGGAAGATGCCTTGGGTACCAAGGAAACAGTAGTGGGAAAGAGCAAGAGTAGTATTTTGAGTGAATGTAAAAGGGTTCACTTCCACACAGGCAGTTTTCTCTCAATAACATTTTTTTCCCATCAGTAGCAGTTCAGAACCACGCAGCTGGGGGATCCCTGTGCCATCTGGAGCATTTCTGAATAGGAGTTTCATAAACCATTAAGCAACACTTTTACCTCCGTGTGCATATTCCCAGAAGGGGATTGCAGCAGCCTAGGCAATGTGTGTTTTAAACCCTTGCAATTAACACTTGATCAGCTCCACCCTGTATTTCACCATCTTGTCTAAGACGGCTGCACTTGACAGACCTTGGCAGTCTCACAGCAGTATTTTAAAGGGTCATTGAGGAACCTCCCCATACATCTGCACAAAGAAGTAACACGGATTTCTATTTCCCTGCATGGGTTAGTCATGCCATGAGTCATAACCCAGAGCACACAGCAGCCCTACCAGGTTCACCACTCTGAAGAGATGGGGGTAGGATGGGGCTGGCACTAGGTACCACAGTCCCACCTCACCATGACAGTCAACCTGGAGGTGTTCAAAAGCCATCCCAAGAGGAGAACCAGTGTAGGTTCTCCTTCCCGGCAGACTCCGCCAGGAAAAATGCAGGTTTCAGAGTTGTCCCCGTCCCACCACCAAGGTTAGCACAACTATTCACTGCCTTCAGCCCAGGGTGGCAATCCATCTAGCTGAAAATGGGGCTGCCTGTCCCTTGTGAAAACTTCCCTGTCCCCATTCCATTGCTTCTGGCGATTTTTGACCACCTGAGTAAAGTAAAGAAGGGGTGCCCATCCCTCTACTGTAAAGCCCTTTGTGACACCCCTGAAGTACAAAATGGTAGGTTGATAATTAATGGAGCATGTAATAGTTTGTGGCTTCCAAGAAAGACATAGTCTTGCACATTTCCTGTTAACAGCTTCACTGCAAATACAGAAATTTCTTGTTATTATATATAAATCTGTTTTACTTTTCCAACTGATTATTTTTAAGTGTTTTGTGAGTAAAATTCATCTTCATTGAGCAGCAGAATTAACAAACCCTGGCTTTCCACAGAGAAGTGCCCTGCCTCCCAACAGTCTTCAGCCAGCACACCACCACCACACCCCCAGCAGCATCCTTACATCTTCACCACACTCCTGCCTACCGGCAGAAGAAAGAACAGCAAGTGCTGAGCTGGTTCCAAGCTACAAATAGACTTGAGCTCTCACTGCAACCTGTTACTGTGCAAGGACATTAATTGGTGTCTCTCCTCTATCTAGAGAGTGGATAGAGGGCAAGTGTCGTCATATCCAGATGAATATATCATCTTTGAGATCTCTCCATCAGAACAGAAATTTCTTGATGTTTGCTGGGCAGGAGAGACTGACAGACAAAAAGGTAGATGGATGGAAGAAAAGAACAATGGGCACTGAAACTGTATGGTTTCATTGCCTTTGAAAACCAGACTGATGTGGGATAGCACACATGACAACCTCAAAACATCTCCTGATGACTGAAGTGGTCAGATTGCTATCCTAGCATCCTGGGTTAGAGGAAGGTACAGAAGCTGGTCACTTCTATTAGAGAGGTTCTCCTCATAAACCAAAAAAGAGGAAAAGCATATTCATTTATGGCCTGTAACAGCCTTGTCATGAGCTCTTACAGACTCAGTGCAGGAGAGGACATCAGCCTGATAATGGCAATTCAACCCCCAGTTTCTCAGTCAGCCCTGATGCTTCATCCCAGTGGGACTCCCGAATATGAAACTCTCTGCAGCTCTTCCTCGGAGGCGGACACCCTTCTAGGCTGCAGGCCATCCTCCAGACCCAGAGGTGCCCTGGCAGCACTCCATCACTACTGAAGCATGGCTATTTTTTTTAATCTCTCCATTGATTTATAATTGCTCCAGGCAATAATGTTCCTATATTAGCTGCATGCTCTTGCTTCTCTTCATCCTCTCAGGCTATGAGACCTTCTTGTTTCTGTGTGTCTGCCTCAAAAGAGGTTTACAATTTGCAGAGCAGTATTTGGTTTACTCTTTTTTTTTTTTTTTGCCACAGCATGTGGCAAACCGCAGCACATGGCAAACCATCCTGACTGGGTTGCATCAAACATCAAGGCTTCATCTCCAGCAAAGCCTTCTGTGCCACAGCAAGGTGAAGGCTGGCCTGAGTGGAGCAGGAAGCCCGGGCTTGTAGAGTTAAGCCAGGGGGAAGAGGACCATCTCAGGACAGGAAGCTCTGCAAGGCTCAGCAGTTGCTCAGCAAATCCTTCTTACTCTTCTTTTAAAAGTACATTTCTAAATGTGGTGCCTTGAGGCCAAAGAAATTCCCAGAACAAACATGAATTTTTCAGGAGGATGGAATGTGTCTACTGCTGTTCTCTAAGACACAAAGGAGACAAAAAAGGCAGTTTTTTGACTTCAAAGAAGATATTTTTAGTATAAACTTCCAGCAACTTATGCACATAAGCACACACAAATATACTGCATATAAACACATGAACATGTATATGTGATTCCCACCACCATGGTTTTGACAGAGTCTGCCCCATCATTAATCACCACAGAAGCCGCCCATCCTGGTAAGCCATCTTCATGTTCTTCTGCTATGAATCATTAACATTAACCACTCGAGCTGGAAGTAAAGCACTTTCTCTCCCAAGAACATACTGACTGACAAAGAGGAGAGAAAAAAGCCAAGCAAAACTTGCTTTGTTTCTTAGTGAAACCCCTGTTAATGCAGTAGCCTTGCTCCCTTTTCATGCTAGCTACCTGGAACGGCTGCAGAAGAAGGCTGTTGGGCAGGGCTGGAGAGTGGAAAATGTTGTATGGCACCCTCAGGGCTAATTACATGTGCCACTGTTCGGGTGAAAACTCATGCACTTGTCCTGTGTCTAAAATGACAGCCTTATCCCCTGTGCCACATAAATATGATTAAGAAAATAAATATACTGTTTCCTCAGTGACTGAGCATTAAATCTTAACCAACATCCTCCTGAAACAAGGGAAATGCTCTTCATTTCCATGTGCGGATCAGGCCCTAACTGATGACGCAGGCTCCTGATTTTATGCCTTTGCAAACCACCTTCCCTCTCTGCACAGGACGTCCAGCCCGTACAGCTGTGAGCACCCACGCTAGCAGCCGGGAGCACAAAGAAAATTCAGGCCCCGCAGTCTGTGGGAGCCACAGGAGTGAGGTCAGGATGGGACAGAGTGTTTTGAAGTAGCTGCAGGCTGACATAGTCTCCGTATACTTGCCTATATGCCCATGTATGTATATTCAGAATATTTCCACTCTGATATGAAAGTCTGCTGAATGGTTATCCTCTGTTACGTGGCTTTCTGGCAAAGAAGGCTGACCTCTGTTTTTCCAGATACTTCCATTTTGTATTGCTGCAGAAGAAAGGATCCAGACATTTGGAAGTGGATATAACCAAATAAAATAACTGAGGCACTAATCTTATTACTGACATACATTACTAACATTTCCCTTCCACCAACAGTTCACATACATCTGGGAACTGATGCAGGTTTTTGCTAATTGACTACTAAACAATAAAAACACTAGCCAAATCCACTCAAGCCAATTCATTCTCACATCTGGACAGAAAGCATTTGAGTAACATGGACAAACATGTTCTCAGCTTTTCAGAAAACCAGTTTGGAAAGGACTTCATGGGACCCTCCAACCCATGCCAATGCCCTAAACTCCACCACTGGCCAAAGTTAGAAAAACTCCACAGTTGGGGTCAAACTAGGTCTCATGCATCAACAAAATGGTCCAAACAACTGGGACTGATCAACATTTTATCTGACAATTTTTTTCTGATTGGATGTTTTCAGCAGCCAGCACAAGTGTAAATTCTCCTCACTTCAGGCAGGTAAATATTTCCTTGCAACAGGGCCATGAAAAACAGGTCCATTGTGAGTCATTTTATCTCAGGTAATTTTTCATAATTGGGCTTCATGGAACAGACTCCTCTTGTTATTGGTGTAATATCAGATAATAAAATAAATAATTTGCTACTTTTGTAAGCAGAAAGGAAACAAAACAGATTTATAGCACTGGGATTTGGAAATGCTTGTTACTTGCTTGTTTTCCATTTTGTGTCTTCTCCAGGGGTTAAACAAAAACATCACTAAGTATCTGTCTACAAAGAGGTACAGGGGAAACAACAATATGTATAAAATTGAGACTTCAGAAGGGAATTTCAATCAACATATTATCAGGATATTCTGACAAACGCTAAAATCTCCAGAGATAAAAACAGTTACTAGAACTCATACAGCTGTTTCATCCTGATTTGTGATTGCTCTTACCAGGCAAAAAGCAAGAAAGGAAAAAAAAATGGATGAACAATTTTAGAAGAAATTAAGGAACATGAACGAGAGGAAGGAAAGAAGAGGAAGGTGCAACAGGGAGAGAAAAACATAAGCAGCAGTGGTGGGAAGCTAAAAGGAAATGCCTTAAAATAAGAAAGAAGGCACATACATTTCATACTGAGAGTGATGAAACCTGAGAGGGCATTACTGTAAATTCTCCATTTTACGATGTCCTTTCTAAAACAGTGTGTCTTAGTCAAACACGGGTGTGACTTGGGTTCAGAATGGGAGTAATGGATTCAACTTTATTATGTGCTCAAAAAGGATATAGAAATAAAAATAAGTAAATAAGCATAAGCTTGAGCATAGAGAGTCCCCTCCATCTGCAGAGCCTCAACAAGGCAGAGTCCCTCAAGGAAAAGGACAAATTGCCGATGGAGAGGAAAGCAGAGTTGGCTGTAGGGTAGACACAGGGCTGGGCATGGCAGTGCCAGAGGCCCATGAAGGGGACTACCCCACCAAGCAGATGCCAAAGCAGGGAGAACCCAACCTCAGGCTTGGGAACATCCATGTCCTCCTGGCTGCAAGGCTATCGGGAGCACCCAAAGTGGTGCAAGGCACAGAGAAGCACCCAGGAAAGGCTTCCTGCAGAAAATAATGGTGGTCATGAAGAGCCTGAAAGTAGGAAAGCTTTCCAAGCTATAGCATTAGAGAGGGAAGCAGCCTCCTGAAAGCTGCCTGAGCCTTGCACTGGAGGTCTAAGGCCAGCCCTACTTCCCCAGGGACATGGGTGCCCACATCTAAGCACAAACCAACCCTAGCACCCAGGGGTGTTCCCTGCCACCTGCAAGCCCTTCTCTCTCTCCTCTCCTCTGGCATTTTCTGTGCTGCGAGGAGAGCACATAGCAGGTCAGAAGCTCAGCCCCTACTTTTTGTCACCTGCTGGAGGATGTTGTTTCTTTCCATGTGATATGTAGGATGCATAGGTAAAATCATATGTCTTGTCCAAGCATCAGTAGTTGGATGTTTAATGTAAATGATGCAATGCCCCTCATACTGTTCCTTGCCTGCTCTGCTGCTCTTGCGAGAGGCCACTCAAGATATATTAAAGTCACTAACTCACTGGATTTGCTTTGTACAAATTCAATTCAGAAGTTTCTCATTAGTTTGGAGACATGAAATGATGGACTGAAGGTTTCAAAACTGTGAAGTACAACTGTGGGAAGGATACCCTGCTTATGCCTCACTTTGACTTCAATTCATCTCCCATGTTACTTGACACCTATTTTTGAGTAGTATATACTGGTATAGAATTAAATGCTAAAATCTTATGAAACTGGAAAATTTCTTCTTCTGTGAATTCCTTGAGTACCATGTAAACCATGGAAAGAACAAAAATACTGTATTGAACAGCCCCCAAATTAAACACACTGAAGGCAAGACATATTACCAAGAAAGAGCAATTTTAGAAAATCTTGGGTTTTAGAATGCCTCCTAAAATGCACACATTACATTCTAAATACAAGGAAGAACTATTACCAAAGAAATCATCATTCAAACATAGCTGAAATGTTATAAACTCCAGGATGAAATCAGAAAAGAAGAAAAATCAGGAAAATCAGCAACTGAAGTCAAATTTTTAAAACACATGACAGCTTCAGCCTTTTCATTGAGTCTGGATTTAAGAACTTTAAACATGAATTAAGAAAAAATACTGAGATCACAGTCTGCTTGGAAGCTACACACAAAACAGAAATGTGTTTGAAAAAATTTGGCATTCAGAGACATTAAAATTATCCAGTTACAGCCATCACTCACTGAGAAACATGACGTTCCATCACATGACTCATGTCTGCAAGGAAATGAGCACAAAATGTACCGTGAAGCTCACCGAGAAGCCACAAATACAGGATCTAAAGAGAGAGGGAGAATTTCTGATGTGTGACAACAGCGTGACGTTGGCTAATAGCAGCTGTGACAGTGCCTTTAACTTGGTACATGGGATGGGCCACAGCGAGGAGTTGGAACTGCCACTGCCACCTCCCTGGAGAAGACCCACTCCAGGTGGGACAGAGGAGACATGTGGACATTTCCTAGCTGCTCTGTGGCTTTTTTTAGCACCCCTTGGATAAATGCACCCAGTAAACCCAATTGCTGCAGCCACTGGACCCTTACAGTGTAGCTCAGCTTATATAAAACAAGGCAATTTTACGGGGTTGCTCTGCTCTTTCTGACACCTACCAACCCATGGCAGAGAGAAGGGCACTCATGTATCTCATTTAAGCACATTTCAGATCCCCCTGCAAAGCTGTAACTCTCTGTGGAGGGTGTTGGGCAAGGGCATACCAAGCCCTCAGCATCAAAGCAAAGGCAGGTTGACTGTCTGGATAAAATTGCTGCTGGAGCCTGGGTAAGGCATCTTACACCAACATTATGGTTTCTTCATGGAAGTGTACCCCAGTCTGGCTGTCCAGGTGGGTGTAACTTCTTCCTCTGCCCAGGTGGCTGTAAATCTGTGCTGTTTTTTCCACGTGGTCTGGAGCCCCCAACCCTCCAGTCACGCTATCTGCTGCACATAAGGACCTAGCCTCACCCATTGCAAGGTGGGAATGTGAAACTTCTCTATCTGAAGCTCTTGTTTCTGGACCTCCCCGGAAGCAGCACACCCAAAACTGTGCATACTGTCCCCAAACAAAAGCTGGTGGTCCTTCACAGTGATCTCTTTTTCCTCATTTGTCCTAGCTAATGCTTTTAACACCTCATACGCCAGGGGCCCCAAATGCAGAACTTCTTTAGGAGAGTAACAGGCCAAAGAATTCCTACAGCACCAAGTACACACAGCTTATCCCACACAATCTTCCATCGCCAGTGCAGCTACGTCCGCTGCAGTGTAGTTATGTGGCACAATTCAGTGCAATTCATGACTCGTTCCTGTCACTGTGCATTGCATGCCCTTTGTTGCAGACAGCTGTTATTTATTCTAAGACTGTCTTGAAGTCTTCCTCAGAAAAATTCTCCACAATTTCAAAAGCTGTGATTTTCTTTATCTCTTTTTTTTTTTTTTTCCATAATCAGACTGGGAAATTGCTGGGGATTTTTTTTCCCCTCCACTTTTAGAAACCAGGATCGTGTTTTGCTTGCAAACAAAGCAGTTGAATAATCTTACAGTCAACCTCTTCACTTAAGGGAACATTTTTAACTTGTTCACTTTAAGGGCTTTGCAATGAAAGTCCTTGATTAGCTAAAGAACATGTGCTAATTAGTATTTCATGATGAATTTCCTGTGTTGATCTTTCCTTTGGAAGTATTAAAAAACTTAGCCTGCCTCCTACCATCTTCATGGTCATTTGAAAAAATTGGCCTGCTTCATGATGACACAAGGAAGAGTGTGAAATTTGATTTTAAATCTTATCCAGAGACAACCCAGGCTGTGTGGAAGCAGCATCCATACAATCCAGGCAAAAGTGGTTTGGTTTAGTTAGGCATCTTCATTTTAAACAGGTTTTGAACAAACAATTGGTACAAGAGTCTAGAAAACAGCAAAATTGAAGGAAAGGAACAAGCTCCTGCTGAGAGGCTCATTATGGTGGAAAACGACCACATCTGGTCCTACAGGTGGAAGTTTACCTCCATTACCCCACAACAAAACCCCCAAACAGTACAAGTGACACACTATCAATGATCATGGTGGCTTTTGATCCCCCAGCATGAAAGGACCATATACATTTATAAAAAAAAAGTCAAGCAGTAGCCGATAAGGGGAGTTGTTTCAAATTTATCTATAGGGGTGTTCAAAAGCCCAAAGACATTGATGTAAGAGAAAAGACTGCTTGCCTTGTCAGAGGAGAGGAACAACCAGCCTCGCCACAGAAACTGCTTGAAAAAGCATGGAGAGGTAGACTGTATCTAGCTCCCTCAAGTCCTTGGAAGGTTCCCTTGAAAGCCAGACACTGCTGGGCAGGTGGGGGTGTGTTTACATCCCACTTCCTGTGATCTCTGGACAGCTGAGCACAGAGGAGAGCTATGGATTTCCCAACCGCAAAGGACACATGTCTGGAATCAGATTCCTTGTGGGTGATAACGGTAAGATTGAGAGCTAGGCTCTTTTTTGAGTCGTTCATCAGCTCAGATGTGAGTTGTCAGCCGTTTGAAGGTTTTCCACAAAAGCTACCACACAGAGTCTGTGCTCTTTATCAATTCTCCAACTATAGCAGTAGAGATGTGTCAGACCCACTATTCTCATTTATTAAAACTTTCAGCCTAATTTGACAAACTGGAGGAAAGTTCTAGATATAACTGAACGTAATTAATCTTGCATTCACCTAAACCTCCAGTTCAAAGTAATACATACTGTAAAACATAAAAGGAGAATGATTGTATCTCATTTAAGATACCTGCTGAGACCCTGCTTCTGTCTTTCCCTGAACTCAAACCCAGCTCACTTCCCTGGCCTCCAAAGCACCAGAGACCTCTAAAGTTTCTGTCCAGAGCATCGGTTATACATCTTCCAATGTTAAATTGGAAAAAATAGCTGGAACATAATCAGGGAACAAAGAAGGCTTTTCAGATAGGCCCAGATCCTCACTATTTTTAGGTATCCTACTCAGGGATCAGGGGCATATCAGGGGCATATCGGTTTATGGCCTTCTGGGGGGAAAAGGGTGGAGCATTGAAATCCAGGAGATCCTGTGTCTCATGAGGAGGAGGGTCCTGTCATTGCCAGGGGTGAAGCTGTAGGAACACATCTCCTGACGGTGTTCTCCATGGGGGCCACTGTCCCTGTTCAAGGCTCTTCCCAGCAGAAGTCAGGGCCTGCTCAGATCTGCTGGATGAGCTGCTTTTAGGAGTGTTCCCTGTCCCATTTCGATTAAATCGCTCTGGGTTAGTCCAAACAGTTTAAATAGTGAGACCTGGGATTCATCAGCCCAAGCTCCCTACACAGTCAACAGAGAGGAAAACTTTTCTGTAGGGCAGCTGAGTCTCCTAAGGTCCAAGTCTGCACATGTCTGTTTCTTCCTTTGCCCCACAGAGTCTGAGGCAACTGCACTCCTGAGATGGATGGCTTAGGAGGAGGTGAACAAGATGAAGGTGAACATAAGACTTTGCCAGGCTATTAGGTTCAGTTACACACACAGGCCAGTCCATCTTGGATGGACTGGAGACAAAGGACAGGGAAGTGACTGCAAGCAGCTGGTCAAGGTAACTGCTTCAGCTGGAGCAGCCTCCAGGAAAGGGGATATGTGCACCATCCTCAACAAGTGACTGAAGGAGAAGCATCCTGCTTGAGCAGAGCAGTCAGCCCTGCAATGGAGCCTGGAGATAAAGGAGAGAAGTGTAAGCAGCTCTTGTGCACTGGCAGCCCAAGGGAACCCTTCCAAGGCCACGTGGCAGATGGCTGCTCAACAGGCACATGGGGTGCACATGGACCTGAGGCCCAGTGCGTGTGCCTTACTGGTGTCCCAGGCTGAGCTGGCACATTTGTTCTGCATGCAGCTGGTGTCTGAGGTGCTGAGAGATCCTAGGCACCCACTGCAGTCAGTGGAGATATAGCATGTGTGGTCATTAAAGCCCTGAGAAGCACACAGCCCATCCCAGGGTATATATGTATGTTTGATCAACTAAACTGCAGACTTGAGTCCACCACAGGCTCTGCTCTTTCCGTTAGAACCACTGAATGCCGCATGTGGGAGGACACTTCTGAAGGTCACCTACTCTGGCCTCTGGTTCAGGGCGGGGATAGCTGGACAAATTGACTGTTGAGCACCTCATCAGTTGTCTGTTGAGGCTCCGCATCTGCAGCCTCCCCAGACAGCTATTGTCTATTATGATAACCTAGACATGAAAGTATCTGGTGCCAATGAGGTGGCAGATCTGACTCAGGACCTATGGAAGACCTATGCCCACCTGGAGAGGCAGCTGGAGTCCACGCAGGATATCCCAGGGCATCTCAGCTCCCAATATGTTCAGGTGGCTGAATACCACCACAGGTGTCCAAACATGGAGACAATCTCTCGCATGGTGTGAAAGGGTATTAGAAGCTGGTGCCATGGTGGAGTTAAGCAATCCCACCAGCACTGGTCTTCCACATGTCCCCCTGTGCCTGCCAGACTCTCTCTGTGGAGCTCTGCTGAGCTCAGTATTCAGATTTGCCAAGCAAGGCTCTGTGAACCCAGCTTTACTGTGACTCTTACAAGATAATCAGATGCCAGCAACAAAAAGAGTAAAATAATTACAAGTCTATAAAAATCAAGATGCGTTCTCTACTTCATTCTCCAGCTACCTGCTCAATGTCCCAGATCAGGCAGGGATTAAAGACTGTAAAACACATATAACCCTGAAATCACCATGCCAGAGACAGATAATGAGCTGTGCTGCTTCCCTCATCTTGAGGCTTGAGACTGCTTTGCTGTCATCTTATGCAGTTCCCCCAAACATTGTTTAGCTAGGAAAGAGCCAGAGTGCTTTCAGACCTCAGTGGGAGTGGAACTAACTCCATTTCAAAATGGTGCACAAGACCATGTTAAAAGTTTTTCTGGTGACATACGACAAGCTCTACACTGCTATACAGAAATATATAACTGAAGTGAAATTTGCACATGTTTATTTAGGCCAGTATGAGACAAAGCCTATTCTTGGCCAACAAAATGGGACAATCAGCTGAAATCAGTAGGAATTGTGCTCAAGTACTGCAGTGCAGGGATGAAAAATTATAGATACAGTAGAAATCTGTAACATATTACCATGAGGAATCTGAAGGCACAACTCTAATCCTACTCACCAACCTGTTTTATAAAAGTGCATCAGTATTTGCTCTTCACAAACCTGTTATGCAAAGAGTACTAAAGAGATCTTTGAGTCATGTGAGGAGACTCCAGCTCCTTTAGGACCAGCTTAAATACTTAAGATAACTTTTAACACTAATGCATAATTAAAGAGGGAAAGGAATACCAGATGTTAATGGGTGTAACTCCACTAATTTCAATAAATTACAGCACTAACTCCAGGCCTCAATTCAACACACAATATTTTTAGTGAACTAGATGTAGAAAATAAACAAGCTTTTTCTATAGCTTTTAGAAGATGAAGTATCCAGGTTCCAGGTTTCCAAAGCTATTTACTCCCATACAAAAGACAGGGAGTAAAAATGAATCTAAGAAAACAGCAGCAGACTGAAAAGGGAATTCGGAATGGAAACACTTAGACAACGTTCTTTGTCCAACAACTCATGCTCTAGGTATAATATTCTGGCCCTGAAACTAAAACTGAAGGAGATTTTATTACAAATGCAGCTGCATTTATAATTAGACAGTGAAAAGTGGTAGGAAAAAATAGCATAGGAAAAATTTTGTATGGGGACTGTGTGATCTAATATCTGCTTTTCAACTCTAATATCAACAAATTTGTGCTCTAGTTTCCTTTATCAACTGACTGGGAACTGTTTTTCAAGTCATTAGTAAACTAGTATCATATCAATTTTATTTCAGAATCACAGAGAAATGACACAGATAAGAATAAAGATGGAGGTTTTACTCTTACCTGAACTGATTGTGCATTGGTTAAGCTTGACTGACACAGTGGCCATGCCTGTTTTGCTACTGTTAGTCGGATGAGAGGAATCAGACCCTGTATGACATTTCCAGACAGCAAGTTACAGACAAAACTTGTAGAAGTGGCAGTTCTTTGTGTCTCCATAGCAACCCAAGCTGCAGTTGGCAGTAATTAAAATTAACTCCATAGTTTTATTAGAATGCCAGGAGTTGCCTTCTCAGATGATGGAGACAAAGCAGAAGCCACAATACCTGTAAAAATAATAGATTTCTATATGCAGCTCAGTCATTCCTATATCAGTGTTCAGCTACATTGCATCCTAGCCCTTGTCACTCGCAGTACTGTTTCAGCATCAATTTGACCAGCAGTAGGAAATGGTATCCAGAAGATTTTAACCCAACTCCCACAGCAAGCCCAGAGCTCTGCAGATGCATCCTGCTGCTGACACATGGTTCTCCTGCCTGGGTTCTCTCAGGTATGCCCTCCTCTCTCCACAGCCTGTTGCCCGCTGCAGGTGGGAAAGGTGAGAGAACAACAGCCTTTCTCCATAACAGGTTCACCTAGAGCCCATCAGCCACTGAGGTTGGGGCTGATGACAAGGTGCATCCTGTGAATCCTAAAAGCTGGACAGTAAAACACATTGAGATGGTCTTGCCAGGGTCTGACATGGCTTTAGGGTGGGTCTTTTCATTCCCAGCGAGCTGACACCCCTGAGATGCAATCCCCAAAGCATTTGTCTCTACCACAGATCACATAGCATGTGCAGAGGGTGCAGACTGCAGCAAGTGGTGCTGCTGTGTGGCAGGGAGGGGAAAGTTATAGCACTCCAACCCTCCCCAGCCATATGCTCCTACAGAAAGCTCCCTGGTAAAGTGCTTGTCATGTAGAAGATATCAACATTCTAAGTAAAGAGGACAGGGGAGAAAGTCCAGCACTAAGCCCCTGACCAACCAGCGCTGCTTCAGCCAGATCATTTCTGGCTCTGTCCTGGACCTTCCCCACCAGCTGTCTGCAAAACAGAGTTTGGGCATGCACGCTGAGATGGTTCATTGCAGGACTTTTCCCTAATGTGACTATTAGACTGACTTGACTAGACCGCACGGCATTTGGCTTCCTCCACCCCACAAGTTCTCCAGTGCTGTCCCGGGAGGCTATGCAACCTCACATGCCCTTGTGCTAAATATCAGGAAAACACACCACCAGGATCATGTGAAAAAACCACTGCTGTAGTGGGCTGCAGTGCTTTACTAATTTTCCTTTAGACAAGTGGAACTGGAAAAACACAGTAAAAATAATCATAATGTTTTTATGGCCAATGTCCCCCTTGTGGGGCCCAGTGGAGAGCCAGGTCCAAGTGCTGTTCAGCGTAGATGCAGCCAGTCTGCTCTGGAGGGAGCAGAATGGACACGAACCAGTCTGTTCTCTTTGGCCTCACACCCAAATATCAGTCCTTGGCTCTCTTTTATTTAGTAGTAGGGATGTATCCGTAGAGAGTACCCCAAACCAGTCCTGTCTCCAAAAAACTCCTTAACTTAGTAGAAAAGTAAAATATTATGCTTCTTGGAGATAGATTATATTTTCCAACTGGCTAAGCATAAATTGAAATTCATCTCTTAGGACCGTAGCCTACCAGCAGCTAGCATGTCCAGCAAAACAGATTCCCATTAGTTCCTCTTAAAGTTCTTAGGAAAGCCAAAATAAAGTGTTATATTAATAAAAATATTTTCCTAATGTCTACCTTGGAAAGATAGCTGTTCACAGCAAAAGAAACACCTGCATTCCATTGTAGTAAATCAAATAAGGTGGAAAATTGTAACACCAGTGATTTATATCTCTGGAATGAATGGGAATACAAAATACATACATACACAAATGTATCATAAGCTCAGTAATAGCATCAAAACTATATGCAGAGAGGCATATATTGTTATTTGGTGGTAAAGGTAATATCCATGATTAGCATGATGCCTCCTACCAGAAATATAATTGACAAAACTATACCTTCTGAAATGAAGTCTTAAGGGACTTCTATGGAAACCATTGACTTCAACAAAAAAGGCTCAGCTGGAAGTGTCTGGGGTTTAAATATTTTTAAACACAGCTTGAAACAAAATTTTGTTGCTTTTTAAGTTTGGAAATCAGCTTTCATTTTCTGTTTGCTCATTTCTTCTTACTGAGATAACAAATACCTGGAAAGTTTTACTCTTCCTAATTTTTACCCCACAAAGCCTCAAAACACCAGTTCATGAATTGCCCACAGAGCAGTCCAGAAGTGTCCCAGAGCTGTGATTCAGTAACCCATCCTGCAGACTGAACAACCCAGTGGCACTACGATTATTGTTCACCACTTCCAGCTCTGGTTTCATGCTGAAACAGAACTCTGGTACAGGCACAAACCACATTTGCCAGGAATGTCTGTACAAGAAGCACTATGCGGTGATGAGCATTCAGGGCATGTGAACAAGAAGGCTCCCGATCCTTTGGAAGCAAAGTCATGTTTAGAAGTTTCCGTGACAATTTCTCGCAGCTCATTATACAATACTATCAATAGTCAAAATCCTGCTGGGAGTTGGGATATTTTTCACAATGAGGTTGTATTGCTCAGGGGTTGTGTTGGGGTTGTATTGCTGCGCTGCTGTGTCTGACAGCTTCCTTTCCCTCCTGCTTGAAACTTGATAAGATCACAGTGGGAAATGGAGCATAAGATGGATAAACAATGGTGTTAACTCGGTGAGAAATGCACACAGGAATAGAGGAAATCCTACATTTCCTTATGAAGATAACTTTTCAAATAAGACTTTAAGCAAACACACTGGTCCTAGTCACAAAGGGAGCCTGACATGAGCCAGACACGAGCCCCTAAGTTTGTGTGTTGCAAAGGGGCATTTAATCCTCTATTTGAAAGATGTCTAACAAGTGCCAAAGCAGAAATCCACATCCAGACCTCCCGTGCAAAGGACTTAATGCTGATGAACATTAAACTACGACTGCGATGTGCTCATGCAGGCTGCCCAGGAACCTTGCTGGCTCCTTCACCACAACATCATGCCTCTGGCGAAGGGCACACGTTTGGTAAGTCCCCCCAGATTGCTAAACATGCTCCACATGTGCAGGAGGGCCATCTGCACCCTCCAACAACAGCGTGACACTGCTGCTTGTGCCTCTCAAGCAATGGACAGTGTGTGCACTGCACCAGGGGATTTGTTGCAAGGATGGGGTGGGCTACAGAGCCAGAAATCTGTGCAAACATGACACCACCTTGAAACCCACCCAATGGGGCAAGATTTCCACATGGGGAAAAAGGGTATATGCAGGAAGGAAGGATGTGTCAGCACTCCCACGCCAGCCTATCTGGCCAAGGGGTCATCAGGGCAGCTAGCGGTTTTAAAATGGAGCACATGCTCAAGTGTTTTGTTAGAAACCCTATGCCACTCACCATGTGAGCAACAGCACAGCTTTCCCAAAGAGAGCTGTCTGGAAAGATGCCTGGCTCTCTCTCTGCGGAGGATCCAAACTATTTTTAAGGGACATACTCCAGGGACTTTTCACACATATCACATAAAACCTGCCATTTCACTGGTTCTTTGCTTGTTATTATTATGATCATTCACTCTTCATAAGAAGCACAGCCTCCCGAGCTGCTGAAAGACAAAGCCACAGCCAGGAGTGAAAGGCGCATCTGACTTAGACTGCCTGCCCTCAAGGACTTTCTCCATTCCAGAAAGATCCCAGGAGCACAGTGGTGCCAGCAGGGGACCAGGGATTGTGCACAGATGGGATTCAACTGGCCAAATGTAGACATTGTCTACTGCAGTAGGCACCACAAATTCCCTTTATAGTCAATGGAGGGAAATTCATCTTGTCCCATCCACACACTGGAGAGCTTTTGAATGAATCTGTCTCTAAAATCAGGATCAGCAGATAGAGGAATCTGGGTCTTCATTCAACTGTCTGCACACAGATGTATGGTGCAGTAGAACACAAGGATATGTGAACTGAGCACCTCAAGTTAGGCGAGACCAAGCTCATCTCATGCAACCATGGGTTTAATACTACAGATTTCAAGAAAACAGAGTGGGATTTGGGTTCAGACACCTTCATGCAGGTACCCACTTGCCCAACAAGCTTTTCTTTCACCTTGGGGAAAGTTACAAGTTGCAGAGCCAGTTGCATGCCATTTTTCTCTGACCAGATAAAATGCAGGCCAGCAAAAGCCTGCCCAGTGATTGGAAAGCAGCCATCTCTGCATAGTGTGACAGAGGTAGGAAGGAGAGGGGAACCCCAACTCTCAGCACTGCCATTCGGAGGGCCTAGCACTGTAAATACCCTCTCTGCTCATCCTGGATGCTCTGCCTGCAGCAGAATGCACTCAGCAGCTGTGAGCGTGAGGGGTGCTGGCACCCAAAATATGGCAACACAACCATGCTGCCTGGTAGAAGTGAAGAGAGTTAACAGCAAGAAAAATTTAAAGATATGGCTTCAAAACCTCAGCATCTGCTATGAAGGGGTTAAACCTGTTCTCTGTGTCTCTCTGACCTGTCAATAGTGATAAAATTGCCTCCTTTCCTCCTGTATTTTATATACACCGCTACACAGTGGGATTCCAACATGCAGACATGGCTTCTCTAGTGCTTTATATGCTTTGTCATGGTTGGCTGCATTTTTCAGAGCTCTTCCTTTTACCTTCATTAAACTTGAATAGAAAAGGGTCTATTAAAAAATGCAGAGAAGTCATTTTTCAAAATCAACCCTAGCCTTCAATTTTTCAAGGTTAAAGAACCATTTCTTTCATTTGGTTTAATCCCAACTGCAAAAGAAAGGAAGAAACCCTGCTGCAGAGTAACCAAGAACAAAAATGCCTCAGAATGAAGCAGGACAAGCCCAACAGAACCGCCTGCCCAATTAACCAAGCTGGGCTCTCTGTGGTTAGCAGTGGGAGGAAGACATCTTCCCAACAGAGCCATTCAGAACAAGAGCCAAACTTCTGTGCTCCAGCACACCTTCTGCAGAGCCCTTTCTTTCCCTGACTAGCGTTAGGTGCCCGAGTTTAAATCCTTTGGTCAGCTGTATAAATAACCCCTCATGTGCACTAAACTTTTTCCAGCTGTGACCAACTTTTAAAAGAGCATTTGGCCAGATTTTCAAGAATTAGGGCCAGAGAAATCAGATATCTTCCAGCCAGACAAGATGGAAATTTTGGGTTAAGTTTGGTTTCACAACTAAACACACATTTTCAAGGTGGACCTTGTCTCTCAGGCTTCTAAGTCACTTAGGCTATTTTTAAAAGGTTACCAAAGAATAAAAGACCCATATTTTGAAGAGCTCAGTGCATGGGGTTAGACACAGACTGTTGCAAACTGTCAGTGTTCTCCTCACGTCAATGGGGCAGGCAATGACATTTGGCTTGGGCAGCCAGCCAGGAAGTACACAAAAGCACAGGCTTTCTTGAAGCTTTGAGACACTTGCATAGGTGCCTGAAATGACAGGTTGGGTTTCTGGGGAAGGTGTCCAAGTAGCACAGACAAACAGACAGCATAGGCAACTGACAGAAAACTGCAACATCTCTAAAGCTGAAAAGACCATTGTCAATAAGCTTGGGGGATGCACTTGAACTTACTGCTTTAAAAAAAAAATTTTTTTCAGCAAGCCTGTTAAACCCTGTTGCTGAAAACAAAAATATGATGAGAGTGCGAGTGTAAAATGTCAAACTAGTCAACACAATGTTTTTAAACTCACGGTAACAGCCACCAGAACAGCTGCTTTGTCTAATATTTTACTTCAAGCAGAGAAGATCATAGCAGCATTCCTGTCTTGGCATATCATGTAACACAGCAAAAGTCTTCAACAGCTTTTAAGCATTTTTTTGCTGTGAAGCGTTCAAAGCAAAGGGATCAAAGAGCAGGAAATATATGACACCTGCTCATTCCCTATAGCTGATGGAAACTGGGGGTTGGTTTGTGTTGTCATTGGCTTCTGCTTATTTCCTGCTCCAGCCCAGAAAAACAAGTTTTTTATGACTGCTTAGGAGGAGGGATCAGTTCAAATGCTTCAGACCTAAAATCTGATCTGCAGCTGACCCTCCCTGAATTAAAGTGAATATCCCTTATTACTGGAAATATCATCCAATGCTCTAGAAACTGTCTGTCATCTAAACCATGTTGTCTTTGTTTAAGCCCTCTGCATGTACTTTAATTCTCACTGCAGAACTGTGTAGCCAATATCTTTTGTTAAGCTTACTTTTTAAGGCAGAGAAATGGAGGCAGGAGAGCAAAACATCTTCCCCCAGGCCCATAGGGATGACTAGGCACAGACATCCCACCTGCATCAGGGGACTAGTTGCCCTTTCTAACAAGTAGAGGAAAACAGAGAGCTCCACAGCACGATTCAGCTCTCCCAAGACATGGACCACCTTGGGAAGTGTCCGTCTCTTTCCATCACCTACCAACAGCCAGAAGTGGAAGAGGTGCTTAACCAAGGGCCCCTGTCAAGTTCTTGAAACCGATATCACTGGAGAATTGTGACAGAGCTGAACACAGCCTGAAGTGGATTTTAAAATACCTCATTATTTAGGTGGGCTGTTCACTTTGCTTTCTGTGACCATTAAATTGGAAGCCAGTATTAAAATATTCTATTCCAAATGCCAGGGGTTTGTTATTTGGAGGTTTTCATTCGTCTCACAGAAACTCTAACTATCCTGCAGACCTTGATGAGCCCAAGCGGGTATGCTTGCTACAGATCGTGTCTCCTGGTCCCCTCACCGACCTATTCTTTGTGCATACAAAATTTCCCTTACTAGTGGTAATGAGTGCAGAAGCTTCTCTTCTTCTTGTGGCCTCTGGGAATACTTCCCTTTAGCTTCCTTATGAAAGCTGAATTGTATTGGAGTAATATTTACAAAGCATTTTGTTAGACTCTGTCTAATGAAGCACACTATCAAACAATCTCTTTAAATCAAAAAGACCCATGGCAGACTTCTGAGCACCAAACTCACCGTAGTACATTCGATTGTGCTGTGGGTTGCACACTGGAAATACATTTCCAAAACTAGGGGGAAAAAAGGAAGAAGAAAAGAGGTTTTCTTATACATGAACAATGGAAGGTATAAAATTTCCCCTTGTTTGAAGGAAAGTTAGAGCTTAGGTCTTCCAGCTGCCACTAATTCACTTGTAACAAAGCATGATCAATTATTTCTGTAAACAAAGCACACTCTAAAACAATTGTAGCTGAGGCAATAAAACCACCCGTTAGAACAGACACGTTGGACAGGCTCCAGTCAGTCTCATTTAGGTGTGTAATTCAGGCAAAGCTCCACTGTAGTTTTAGGCATCTGGAAGAGAGGGGGGAAAAGGGAGTTCAGGCAGCCTGATACACCCCTCTAGAGTCTTCTTCTGGAGCCAGTAGAGAGTGGTATGTGATGCCAAAGATGGGGGGGGCGATTCACGCAGCCCTGCGCCGGTGCCTCCCTCAGCTGCACAGGACAGGGGGATGCAGTCCTGACTCACCATGGCCCAGCAGGTCAATAGACCGTCCAGGAGATGCCACAACCAGGAGGGTGGACAGTGCAGCCTCAACAGGACGCAGCTCCATGTTACCTCCTCTAGGCAAGAGGTGGGCAGCTAGGGAACTGAGGCCACCTTCCTTCACAGAGCCCACACAGGGGAGGTCTCTAAGGGCAGCTGACTAACCCTGCACACTGCACATGGTCAGAGCGTGTCCCATCAGATTATTGTCATGGTTCTCCTGGCACAGCTTCAACTCAGTGCAGATAGAACTTTCTCAGAGAGCACCCAGGCATGGTTTGGGGATGGCATGGGCCATGGTAGAGTGCAGCCATTGCATTTTGGGGAGTAAGGGAATATAGCTGTATGCATGCAAGCTGTGTTGTGCCAGTTGTCTTCAACACAAAAGAACAGTCCCTAGGCCATTCATTTGTTTGTTCACACGTAGCCACAACCAAAGCAGTGTCTAGCAGCCAAGCTCCCTTCCTCCTAAAAGGGTGCCTAAACCTAAGGTTAGTGAGGTGTTTTCTAGCCTGCTCCTCACCTGAACTCGTGACACTTGTCTGCATGGCTACAAAGTGGACCTATTTTGGCAGGAGCAGTGTCAAGTGCAATCACCCAGGATAATCCATGGCCTGGCAGTTAGGACAGTTATAAAGTATTAATGTAGTTACAATGTCACATAACTTTGCCACAAGTGAAGTCCCTGGACGAATGCCTCAAATGCTAGACTATAGCATTAGACCAGTAGCTATCACCACACCAAATCCTACTACAGTCCAACTACACAATCTCATCTAACTATTTAAGCTTCTCTGGGATCAGTTCAGGTAGCTCTTTGCCCAACCCTAGACCACAAAAACCTTTGAGGTGACCTGCTCCTGAGAACGGGCACATCTGTACGCACCTGAGCAAATGTCAGCCAAGGAGCTTCTAGTCTGAGGACAGAGATGTGTCCAAGGAGTCCTGGAAAGCAGATGGACAGGTTTTCCTGAGACTGGGATGGGGTTCAGAGTGGTGGGATCCTTACCAAGATGACAGGAGGAGCTCTTCCTTGGATGCTTCTCAAAATACAGTTGAAGTCGGATATTATTATTAAATGCAGGGTGGCCTGCTAAGTCTCTGATACTGACCAACAACAGGTGGCAACAAGAAGGTGTAAGAAATGTTGGAAGCATGCACTGTTCCCACTGTTCCAGATCCTCCGGCAATCAGCATTTTGGAGATGTCTTGGGTTGGGGGATACACCTGACTTCTGTGTTTGATTGACATAACTAACCATATCTTCTAGCCTCTTTTTGTTTTTTACCACTACGATATTTTTTCACAACTTCCATGATTTAACAATGTATATGTATGAAATGTTATTCCTTTTTCTTGTTTGAAATTTTCTGCTAATAATGCCTTATGTTCTGATGGTACCTGTATTATAAATAAGAGTGAATAATTATCCTTTATTCATCTCCTCTGACCATCTGACATCACCTCTCAGTCATCTCTTCTTGGTGTTGAAAGTCCAGTATATTCAGTATTTCCTGCTATAGAAGCTGTCTCATATTTCCAGTTAACACCTTTCTCTGCAACTTTTCATGTTCTACTGTACCTTTGTTCAAAATGGAGTGACCAGGATGTACATAGTATCCCATGGATTTATAATGTAGAATATGTTTTGGTGGTTGCCTTTTCCTTTCTTATTATATAAACTATAAAACCCAGTGTATTAAAGAACATCTGAATACAACTAAGTTCTTAAATGAGTTCAAAATGGGGCTTACACTCTGAGTATGAACTAGAGGCCATTGTATGTGGGTACATTTTTCCACAGGCGTAATTTAGAGACCAGTTTTGAAAGCTTCACTCAAAACTATCAGTATGACAAATCAAATACATCTTTGAGATGGATCTTTTTGAGAAGGATCCTTTATCAGGAATTCCTGCACATAATTTACCAAAAAGGAGCCATATCACTTTTGAGAAGATTAGTTTGTTTAACATCAGGATTTACTCCATAGAAATAAATGCCTTCTTGTTTTACGGATCTTCTTCCTAGATGTGTTCCAGCTTGCAGCTGATGACTTCGAAGGCAAAAAGAAACATTGACTGTTTGACTGGGTACTCCTGCGGGTCCAGAACATATGTCATTCATCTCTGTTGTGGATTGACACTCAGTTCCAGACCAGCCTGAGGTCCAGCCTCTCCAGTGTTCCTGCAAATCCAAGCTAACTGGCAAACTTTGTACAGATTCCTGAGCTCTGTGGAGAGGAGAGGTTACAGGGTTCAAACTCTGTCAGCAAGGAGCGGGGCCTCAGAAGCGAAACCCGCCATGGCTTTGCTGATCTTTTCCTTTTCTGGTTCAGTGTGGGCACTGTGCACCCCAGCCATGTGTATCCTCCACACGTGCTCACAGTGCAGGCAGAAAGCATGTGGGACATGGGGCTCATTACATTCAAACCTGGCAGTAGACCCTTAGTTCATTTACCAGTATGACCACAGTGAGTGGAAACTTCTTGGGTTTCACACAAAGCTTGTTCAACTTAACAGAAAGTCTCTTTTGCATTTGAACAACTCGTGCTTGTGACTGACTGCAGACCTGATAACTGAAGCCCCAACCATCACACTTGTGGAGACCTGCTGCAGAGGATGAGTTGCATCCACACCAAGCAGGGTCTGTTATCCCTGGCACAAATAGAAACTGTCCTGGCTCCTTAAACAAGTGAGGTTCAGTTTGCAGGAAAGGCAGGTGGAGGGAGGGGAAGGAGGAATCCCTGTCCTTATCAATGAGCATACATGATCAAAGACCCTCTGAAACCCCTTAAGCACTGAGTATCGCAGCAGCTTTTTCTGGTGGTAGGCCTCCCTTTGGAAACACAATTTATTTCTCTCATAGTTAGGTGTTGCATAAACGCTGATTACATTGACCTAAATTTTCTTGCTCCTTGCTTTTGTGCAGTATACACCAGCTAGCTGCAGACACAGGTTTAGATACATCTTTTAGCTGGTATTCAGTTCTGCCAGTTCCCAAATAACAGCAGTATTGCAGGTCCTGCTACAGCAGGTCAAAGTTTTGGGGTGTTGGTTTTTTGCTACCCAGGCTATTTTAAAAAAATTACACTTGGAGAACAGGAAGTATCTGATTTGTGAAAGTCAAAGTAATCTAGGACCCACACCCTGATTGTCAGTGTCCTTTTGGGAAAAAAAAAATAGGATAAATCAACAGAACCTTTTAGTTCAGATGCCATTTTCTAAAAATGCAACATTCACATTGTCTGTAAATAGCAGCCAGCTGAAACTTGTTGGAAGATTAAGTTTCAATTACAGCTGACATTTCCAAAACACGGTGTGGTAGAAAAGCCATTCATATCCCCAAACCTAGACAGTTATCTCACATCTCCTGTTTCTGGGTATCATCTGTTCAAAGGGTCATCACTGGCAAAAGCCACCGAAGAGATACAGTTGCTGACATTTTTATGCTCTGGCAATCATGGGACTCATCAACACCAGAGTCAAACAAGGAGAGCAAGCACACAGCACTCCCAGCAGCTTGCAGGATGCTCTAGTGTTAAGAACACATTGAAACTAGTATGATTTCAAGGGATATATTTATTGTACAGGCAAGAGAACTATCTTCACACACACAGGGAGAGAAGAGAAAGTTGTTCATCAACTGATACTAGTGGTTTGGAGAAGAAAGGTCTGCCTGGATGTTTGAGTGTTGTTTTTCATCTCTCACAGACTTCCTATGAGTCTTGGGCAAGCTGTTTATGCCAAGTTTAACAGAGGACTACAGGACAGCTTAGAAAGGTGGTTCTGGTTCTTGTCCTTTGGGCTTCCTGGGCTCTTCTGATCAGGCTCCACCAGTGACCTACATGGATATTGAGAGCATTCTCTCAGGGTAACTTCTTCTTAGGGGTCTTTGAAGCTACTTTCCAGTGAAACATCTGCAAGTCTCAGCTACTCAATGCAAAAAAAAAAAAAAAAAAAGGAATTGGGCTGTGCACCTAAAATGGAGAGATCAGGCTCGTAAACTGAGAGGCCAGCAAATCTCCAGTCATGTCCTGAGCTTGGACAGGCTGTCTGAGCACCACCATCCCTGAACTGTCCTGCTGTCTCCCTGGAGAGTCTGGGGAGAAATGACTGGGTAGGTTTCACAGCTTGTGCCTGCCCTGCCACCACACACAGCTGAGCAGGTTAAGTGACAGCATATTTGGATATGCAGTGCAGACAGACCCTTGAATTGTGCACTTGTGACTGGGATTTTCTATTGATTATAGCGATTGTAGCCAGTAGCCTCTTGCACAAGAGGGTCTTGGCCTATCACTGGGGCTGCTAGATGCTACCAAAATGTCCATTTGAAATAACTCTGGTTATAAGAACAGGACATCCCTGAAGGTATATTTTGAGTATTTCTTGTGCATCTGCAAGCCCTGTGGGAAACGGGACCCTTTCAAGGAATGGAGTCCTTCCTCCATGTGACTGCGGTCATATGAGCTGCAAAAGCATTATCTAAAATTGCCTATAGTGGACCAGATGTGTGCTATCCAGAGATACCTAAAAAGAAAGGAAAAAACAATAAAGTTACAGGAGGAAGACTAGAGGCCAGGAATTTTCTTGAAATGTTCTCTCAGCTGGACTAAGCAGATTCTAATTCCACTGACTTAAATGGCTTTGAGGGACAAGCTCTAGGGTTAGTAAAAGGCTGTTCTTAATCTGACTTACTTGAAGGTTCACAGCACACATCTGTCTTACAGCTGCAACAAAACGTTTATCTTCATCTTTGTGACAGGAGAATTACAAGATCAATTGAAAAAAAAGGTGTACATGTGTAATGCCCATCTCCCCTTTGCCTTGAAAAGTGATAAATATTCTACAACTCTAAAAAACTATTCACAGTTTTAGCTAAACGATCTCTTGACAAGCAGAAATTTTACAAAATTACCCTGATACAGGAACAGGAGCTAAACTCCCTTATTTTGGAAAGAGATCTTCTTTGGGAGAAGTCTTCTCAGAGATCCAGTCTCTCTCACTTAAGGCTATCCTGTACTAATAGTGTTATTCGGACCATCACTAAAAAGGTCTGAGCCCTCCGTCCAACACAGCTACTTAGACATGTCATCTTTCAAACATCCCACAAAGCCTGGCATTACTGAGATGCATTTCCCAGCTATATGAAGTCCCTTGAACCATCTTAAGATTTATACATTGCATTAATCATTGCACTGATGAGTATTTCCTACTGTTTTCTTTCTCTGTCCTGATTTCCTCCCTGATAGCATTTAGCACTATTAAGATTACTCTGTGCATAAATGTTAAGAGCTGATAATGTACACAGCAGGGATATTACTACCAGCTCCTTTCTCCAAGGGAGAGACTGATCTACAACCTCAGCTGACAGCTCTCCCTCTGACACCACCTTTCTGATCATGGTAAAGTGTCTTTCATCCCAGGATGCTTTTAAAATAAGACTCCTGACCCAAACACCGTCAGAGTCATTGGGCAGCTTTGCACACTGTGAATGGCAAGACACAGGAGCCCCTCTAATCTGCATCCAGTGTCGGGATGAAATACAAATGGGTTATGAATCCCTTTCTCATGAGCAGGCTTCAATGGAAGGAAAATCAGATTGCATGGACACGTTTCAGCCAACCTACTGATATAAACGATTGAGAGATCAGGACCTCAAAGTTTGCCATGGCCTGGACTGGTGTATATTCTTGCACACAATTGTTGCTTCCCATGAACTTTGGATGTAGCACTGCACGCCAGAAGAAGCAATAATGTGCATCCATGGGGCTTCGGTTCACCCGCTCAGGAGGGAGAAGGAAGATGGTGGGGTAGATAACGGAGATGAGCTGAAAGCCCAAGCAAATATTTAATGCCTGTGTATGACTGATGAAAGTCAAAAGACAAAATCAACTCCCATTTGCATTTTATTCTCATGGAGGGTCTTGAAAAGCTAGAATGGTCCTGCTGGGACTCTGGTCTGGTCTTCTATGAGCTTCAGTTAGATCAGATGTAAGGCGCAAGGCCACGGAACTACCCTATTTACTTGTGGTGTTTCTTCTTCTCTAACACCTCCACAGTGCTTCCTTTTAAAATGTATTTAAGAACACAATTCTTAAATGAATATAAACAAAAAATGCCTCGTTATTGGCAAGGAAGCTGATTTACTGGGATATCTAAGATTAGTGGTATCTTGGGTGTTTTCCTCTGATAATTTGAGTGTAAATACACAGAACACTTATTTGGTTTTCTTTATAATAAATCACCAGTAAGTATTTGGAAACAAAATGGTACAGCCATTTCCTACCTTAGGCTGATGCTTTTTCTGATAGCGAATGCATAGCCCAGCGCTTTCCACTAATACAATAATTCCTTTTATTGTCAAGCCATATGCAGCTTGTTGTGATACCATTAAGAAAGGAGCTCACCAAAGAACACAATGCAGTCGTTGCCAAGGGACAAGAGATGTGCGACCTCAAACAAGGTGCTCAGCTTTTCTCCAATTAGGAGCCTAATGGGTGTATTTACAATACATAGCAAAAGAAATGAGTTTCAAATACAACCCATGGCTAACTGAATAATACTGAAAAAGCTATTGCTAGACACTGTATTCATATGATACAAACAGCAGGAATCCATTTCAATAGCTGAATGTCAAGCACTATGTCTAGTCTTACAATCATATTTATAAATATGTTTTAAAAAAATTTACCCCTTCTCTGCTAACAAAAGGATCATTTTTAGCATGATCCTCATGTATGCCACAAAACTACTTACGTGTCTTCTTGACCCATGAAACCAACATTTTCCAAACTTTCCAAAACAGAGTTATTATTAGTTTACACAGCACCTTAATTTAGAGATTTCTGCGCTCTTCTAACCAGCATCTCACACCTCTCTTTCCCCACTCTGCCTTAAATCAAGAAAAATAGACAATTTATTTCCAGATGGAAGAATTCACTGCATTACCAGGAAAATAAATCTACATGATTTCACTGGACTCTTCCATTAAAGCCTACAACCCTTTCTCCAGAGATGTCAGCACACATGCCACACAAATTATATCAGCTAAAAATCCCTTATCAGCATCCTCAGATTTACTAGTCTAGCCTCCAAACTGCAGCAAACACAGTAATAGATTAAATGTCAGGAAGAAGTTCACCCTTACTGTTTCCCCCCTCAGATGAGAAAACCAAGCATTGCAGGCTTATAAATTTGTCATTAGCCATAGTTAAAGGCGAGCCATGTGAGTTCCTCACCCAGCACTGCCTGCCTGCCTGAATGGCAAATGAGCAGAAAAGGCTGTTTATTGGCATAAAGCTTTCAAGCAAGTGGCATTTCTTTAACGAGTCTGTCAGACACACACAGTGTTATACAAATACAAGCATTTCACATACCTCACACTCCTGCTTTGTGCATCCAGCAGAAGCTGTGAGGATCTATAATTTATTGTCTGTCCATCTGTGGCACCAAGGAGCCCTGTTTATCACCCAGGAGAGCACTATGCCTGCATTCCCCCCACCCCACAGTCCTTCACCTTGCGCTTCACTCCAATATTTCTGAGTTAAGTTCATGCTTGTTTTTCTGCCTATAGTGCATAAGGCTCCTAGCGTCCTACTGCTCTACAAGATGCAATGCCCCAGGGCTGAACCTCAGCAAGCAAATGAGACCACCAGCTCTCAAACATGGCAACATCTCTTAGGAGCAGAAGGCATAGCCTTGTTCTTCACCATACTCTCTCTCCAACCAGGAGCTGCTCACCTTAGTAGCTGAAAAAGTGTTCAAAAGCCCAAGTAGACCCCGGGATGCCCCAAGGCCATGTTCTTAGTGTGCCTGCCTCTAGGCAGTTCGCAGCAACGAAAGAAGGGCCATGATGGGTAGGACAAATTACCCCAATGGGACATGCTGTTTAAAGAGAGCATGCAAGTCTGGCCACTTTCTCTGATCCATTCCCCTTCCCAGCACCCACAAATATTATATTAGAGATTTTACACAGTACAGCACTAGTCTACTGACTGTCCTCTATTTGCTGATGGATCTGGTGAATAGTAGTTCTATCTTCACTTTATCCACTGCCTTCATCACTGCCCAGTGTTGCCTCTTCTCCACCCTGGAACTAAGCCTTGCCCTCTCCTTCCCATTCATTAACCAGCTTTCATCCTGTAACAGGACTTTCCTACAGTAAGCAAGGAAATTGCTTACTTCCTTAGCAACATTTGGTGTTCATCCAAGTATCCACCCAACCAAGTACATGATATCTACTGGAACCCCTCTATCCACATGCTTCCTGACACCTTTCCAAAACTGCAGCAGGATGGTGGGGCAGGATTCCCTTCCCAAAAAGCATAACAACTCCTTCTCATGCAGAAGGAATACTCAGTCTATTATAAAGTTCACCATCTTACAGGGGATGGAAGTCAGGTTCACTGATTCATCATTCCCATGAGCCCCTCTACAGTCTCTTGGGTTGTTGGGAATTACACTGGCAGTTCACCAGTTATCTGGCACGATGACAAATTGTAAAGAGAGGTTACAAACCTTGGCCAGCAATAACTAATTCATCTATTTTGTCGAATACTTCCCATGTATTTCCTTCACACTGATTTCAACCCTCTGATCCATGGGCCCTGAGGACTGTTTCCAGTGTGGGAATGTCTTCAACATCTTCAGCAATGATTTCATCAAGAATTCAATAAGCTGTTCTGCTATGCCTTACTGTCCCTGAAGCCCGATTTATCAGTGAGGTCCCTTTTATATTTTCCCACTAATTCCTTACCACAATGATAAAACTATTTGTAGTGTGGTTGCTGCTAAAATTATTTCTCCCACTAATGACTCCCAGGTAAGATCCTGTGCACCACTGAAGAACACATCCAGGCTGATGGCTTTCCTTGTGCATCCTAGGACTAGCTGTTGTAGGAAGCGGTTGTTTTACACCCAAAGGTTTTATCTCTTCACCTTGTTCTTGTGAGGCACTGATCCTGTCCACATGTGAATAATTGGATTTTCCTACTTTCACTACCTGTCCTAAATTTGCAGTGTACCTAATCTCACTTAGCACTGGCTGATCATTGTCATCATCCTGCCCATGGCTGTACAATGGCAGGACTGTGCATTTATTGTTGGAGTATGGAATTTCCACCAACAATGATCCTACTGTGCTTCTCTTTTCCAATAATAACTTTATGCTGTTTCACTTTATGAAGGATTCACTTAATCCTTCACATAGTGTACCGCTCCCCCACCTGTACATCTAACACTATGAACCTTATGGTTCTGGAAACTCTGTCCCACTGTTTATTTCCCTTCCACCACATTCCTGAGATCCTGCTACATCAGGGCTGCCAGGCACCTTAGTCCCTTCATCTTATTTTTGAGGCTTCTAGCACTGGTGTAAAAACACTTGCAAATTGTGTCCTCACTCTGTCACTTAATATTGCACACATGCAATAATCTGCCTCCCTTAGTGATAACCATTGTGCTGTTTATATCCCTTCTGGTCTCCTCAGAGGTGCATTCAAAGGAAGACAGCTATCTCTACCTTGGAGCTCATGTCTTCTGTGCCTACTGGCTTTCCTACAGCTTCTAGAGCAAATGCTTCTCTTTCAGTTTTCAGTCCTCTGTTTCCTTTCTACATCACAGTCTCTTCACGCAATGAGATGCTGGACCTCTGCCTATCTCTCAGCAAACACTACATGAAGGTCTTGGACTTCAGACTTCTGCCTACACTTGAATTTAGCATCTAGAGCACAGCTCCCACACTTCCACATGTGGCTGGTACCAATACAACTGCTGACTCTCTTCAGGTAACACACCTAGCTGTCCTAAAAGGTCCTTTATACCCAGGAGGCAAGTTACTGTACATCACAAGCCCCCTGTGACCCCAGTGTGTGACTGATGGGCCTAATAATTAAATCTTGCATTACCAGCACCTGTTTCTTTCTCTCTTTTAAGACGCTTGCTGCAGCAGTGAAAGAGGACACTGTGATACCACCTGGAGGGTGGTCAAAGCCAAGTGGTGAGACCCTTCTTTCCCTGCATACAACCTTCTTCCATGAGACTGATGTTCACAACCGCTCCTCAGAGACACCAACCTCTCCATCAGCTTTTCAGGGAGAACTGCAGAGGTGAGGGAGAGAGAAGAAAAAGAGATATTCATCCCAATCAACCTGTGCAACCTGATTTCACCAGCTCAGCTGGATGGATGGTTTTCCTAAATTCCTCTCAGTGGTCACTGGGAAGAGATGGGCCCTTCCAGAGGGAGGCAGGGGCAGCAATTTAGCTTGGGAATCGCTCCTCAAAGAAGTCATCTGCCAATCACCACTCTGGGAGGGAGTCAGCCCAGTCCCCTTAGGTGCCTTTCCATGGTGACGTGAATCCATCACTCATCACCAGTGCCTCATGTAGGTAGTCCACAGGTGTCCCACATTAGCAGAAACAACAGAGTTCATTAACATGAAAAGAAAAAATAGGAAGTATACTAGTTATTCCCTTTTTTTGCTTTTAACAATGCAGCATGTCTTCCTTGTTGACTTGCTAGATTACAGGACTATACATCACAGAGTAATGTCAGTTTATTAAAAAAATAACAGCAAGTATTCCCTCCTACATGTCCAAAAATCTAAACACTCTCATCTGAGTATGCACCAGATGTGTTTACACCAGACTCCTGTGTCATTCAGCTGAATACATTGTTTACATCCAGAGCTGACTTTTTCATGACAAGTGTCCTTGAAAATTTTCTCATAATGTTTTCCAGTGAAAAATAATTAGTTGACTACATATAAATTTCTGCTAAAGAAAAGTCTCAACCAGAAATTTCACAATGGGAGAAAAATCTCTAATGTTTACTACGTCACAGGCAGAGCCATCGTTTAAAATTTCTCCCTGAGGCATTGTAAATAATGTTGTCATCATGCACTGCTCCATTTTTTAGCTCCAAAAATTCAAGACACACAAATGGCAGAGACAGTGGCCTTTATGAATACTAAGATTTGCTTCCCTATAAAACTTAGTTATTACCAGGTATTCTCAGAAAGGTACTATCATGCAATTATATGACTTTATGGTGATGGCAGACTAATTTACAAGAAGAGCATATGGAAAATACAGCAACAGATCAGTTAACTTGATGATGTTTTTGATTAAAACACTGAGCCTGGCATGACAGTTCTTGAGCCTTTGAGATTATCCATGTTTCATAAATATCACAGCACAAACATTTTCTGACAGATTCTGTTTCAGCTTGCTAATACCCTCCATAAATCTGTGCCCGAACTTCAGCATGCACCAAAATCTCGAAATCTGACAGCAAGGACTGGAAAAACCACAAGAGTTTAGGAGAAGAGAACTGTCAAATTAAAGGAAGATCAACAAACACTAGATAGCTCATGCTCCAAACAATACCACATATTTCTGCAGCATCTTTTGCCCTCATGTGCCTTTCTGATGTTGTGGTAACATTTTTAGTTCTCACATAGGCTAAGCTGATTTCTATGGTCTTAGATCTCTGCTCTAATAGAAAATACGCACAATAACATGGTTGGGAGAAAAAACTGCTAAGAATATTATTAAATAAATGAAAATGCATTATTTAGTTTCAAGTAATGTCACTTAATGTCTTAAATAGCTATTTGGTAGAGATGAAGCTACACTGCACAAATAAAAAATGCATTTTTTGCCTCCTGATGTATCTCTAATATGTGGAGGACAAATTCAAATTGTGGAAGTAAATTACATTTAAGCAAAAGGAATGTTATGCTTATAGAGACTATAATTAACTAATACAAGAATTCTAAAATACTTATTAATAACAGGAAAAAAAAATCCTTTCTCTGTTAATTCATAGAAAAAAATTCACATAAAAGTTTCTCTCAGAATTTCAGATTTTTTCATGACAAGGAAAAGCAAAGACAAAAATGTACATTTTCTTTTTAAAGTTCTTATTTTTCTCTCTACCACCTGAATTCAGTCCAGTGCCAGCTAGGGTAAAGGCAGAGAATGGGAAGAGCCAGAACAATGCTTCATAGGTTTTGGAAAATGCAGGGGTGTTTTGGTTTTTTGTTTTTTTTTTTTTCCCCAGCAGTTGCAATAGCTTTGAGGAATTCTGGTCTTACACTTGGTCTAAAACCCTTGCCTGCAGGATTTTGCTTCCATCTCCATGGACCTGGGAGCTACTTTGGGAGGAGAAACTGAGCTGCCTCCAGCGAGACCCAGCCCCGTGGTTCTGGGCACATGGAGATGTCCTCTCTCCTGGAGCAGATAGATGGGGGTGGAAGGAGTCCAGTCTGCCTCATGTTCAGCTGTGGGAGCCTGGCAGAGACAAGGAGCTGGCCGACAGCTGGCTTGGGCTCTGGGCTCTGGGCTGCTACTGTTCCTGGTCTCCCACTCCCTGTGCAGCACCTCTAATTAGTTAAATCTCAGAGTTTCAAGGTTAGTATTGGCCCTAAACCAGGGAAAATAAACAAAGAGATTTGATCAGATGCTTTAACCTTCAGTTCATGGTTGTTTTATGGCAGAGAAAGAAGTCGCTGTCACATTCAAGAGGAAACATGAGCAACAAATTAAGCAAGCTTCTGTCTTGCTATCTAGCTGTCACCTGGCATTTATTAATAAAGGACAAGTTTGTTGTCTTATGTGATTTTTTCCCAGGGGCCTGGCCAGCTGGTTGGTAGCAGTTCCAGTTGCAGAAGTGTCTTTCACTTGCCAGCTAGATTAGCTCCTTCCCAATATTTCTGGGCAATCACACAAGTTTATCTGACTGAGACTTTGACTACATCAGTGCAGATATTAGCGTTAGTTGGTGACATGGTCAGACAGCCCCACCAAGCACCCAGGCTCTGGGCAGCTGGCAGGACCTTGCTGGGGCCAGCAAAGATCCTCATCTGCCAGCTGCAGGGCAGCCATTCTTCTGATGCTTCATAACCATTCTTCTCCAGAAGATGCCACCCAAAGTGGAGCACCAGTGTGACCATGCAGCTTGGTGGAAAGAGTCAGGCAGCACTGTAGCATGAAACCTCACCATGATGTGTTGTAGGTACAGTGGTAGTTTGGGGTTGTGGGGCACTCCAAGTGGTTGCTAAGGTGTTGGTTTTGCAAACTAACAAATTGCAAAGCTTTCTGGGTTGAGAGACAGAAGCTGTTTCATCACAGGGATCAGTGTCCTGGAAACTGCTCTGTCCCAACCAGGTCATGAGAAATTCACTATTAAGATTCTCCCCTTGTGATACAGACATGTTGACAGTAACATGAACTAGATTTGGACTAGACAATTGTTGTAGATATTTTCCAGCTGAAACAGTCTATTCTATTCTAACATTCAGTTTTATCAAGTGATGCAAGGCCTGAAATGCACAACAATACAACCCAGCTATTTCTGATTCCTTTGGCATCACTAAAATGTAAAATTGAGGATCTCTATGGAAACAGTGGGATTCATCATAGGAAATTCATTGGATGGGTCAGTCCTTTCAGATGACTTGGTATTAGAGAGATACCCAGTATTTGCTTGTCCACTTTTATTTGGAGCTTAGGGGCAAGCAGCCCCAGGAAGAGAGACCACCCCACTGTACAACCTGCTGCTCCATGGTGCCCTACAAGCCCACAAAGAGTAGGCAAAACCAGTCATTGTCATCAGCTACTCCAAGTCAGACCCCTCTCCCTGTCTTGCATTTACACCCTGTTCTGCACAGCAAGGGCAAAGCAGCAGCATACAGACCAAGGGTTTCTTCTCTCGTGGCCAGCAGCATGCCATTTCTGGAGTGAGATGCCCCACAGCACAGACCAGGGGGACAGACTCAAACCCTATACACCAATTTGGATGGAGTCATAAGTGCCTTTACCTGTCATTTACTGATGCAACCTGTTTGCTGTCAGAGAGGCAAACAGACATAATGTCCAGAGGACCACATGGAGAAACTCAACTGCCCAGGCAGCAACACCAGAGAAGTCAGGGATGCAGGGCTCACCATGTCTCACCAAATAGCCTTCTGATGATATCCACACGAGCGAGGTCCAACAGAGTCAGGATAGTTTTTGACATAGGGAGCTGTGACCAGAGCATGCGTGGAGAAAGTCAGCCCTCAACTCTCATTGACTTTCAACCTGATTCGGATACATGAATGTCCTTCACACTATCTGAAAGTCTCAGTTTTCCAGTACACTTAAGAAATAAGTTATTTAGTTTTACTGAACTGTTCAGAGCTGATCATGTGTTCTTATCAATAACATAGAAACAAGTTGTGCATATTTTTATGTATACACAGTACAAAATATCATCAAACAGATGTAGGTGTATAGATGCTATTTGTGAGATGCACCAGCTGGTTCTGCTGCCCCTCAGATGCAAGGTATCTTGCAGTCTTCATAAAGGTTATGTATGTAACAGTTTGAAAGCAGAAATGTGATGTTTAAAGGTGAAAGCAGGCATGAAATAGTGGGATGGGTTTTGAAACAGCATCTGAATTAGGTTTTTTTGAGACATGACAAGGGAGATTAATTGGCTTAAAATATAGTTTAGGTTTTTAAAAGGAGAAGCATATTGAGAGACTTCTCATACTATGATGAGTTGAGACAAATTTTCAAAACCAGAGATGTCTGAGTTTCATCTTCAGAACATATCTATGGATACAATTAAGAAAGGCAGTATTTTCAACAGCATATCTCTTCTTCCAGAGTCTAAGGTCCACTTTCAGAAGTGATCTAAACATCTCCAAGGCTAGCTGAGGCTGAATGATAGTGAGAGTTGAATGCTGAACAGTCTGTTTCATGTTTCAAAGCAGGACTTTGGCACTCCCAAATATCCTGCTCTTAATATTCATTGACTTGCATTGTTTCCGCTGCTCCATTCTGAGCAATACAAGGCTTTTGTAGATACATGAGTCAGTCCCACAGAACTGAAAATGTGAGACTTGTCTTCTGCAAGCTAGTAAACACAAGGGTTGTCTTATGCCCACACATCACACCCTAGATTTCAATGGAAAGAACAGGAGGGTGCCAAAGTTCCTCTAATAATTATTCTAGCAAGAGTAGAGCTTAAGAATTATTGCCTCAGTTGTCACTATAGTTAGTGCTTATAAGTTTTGTACATCTATGTAAATAACTGCAGAAAAATAAACCAAAAAACAAAAAACAAGCAAAGAACAACTGCTTCAGTGCCTCCCTGTCTGGGTGATGGAACAACTGATATTGAGAAATAAAAGATGTGACTGCTGATGATCCAAGGCATATTATAAATTTAGACTACAATAAGCGGGAAAAAATGGAAAGACCACCTCTTGTATAGGTAGAAATCATAAAGTTAATCTATAAAGTAATTACTGTGTTTATATAGCTATACATCTCTCATATGCAAGCTAGAGTGAGAGAAAAACTGTGGCATCCAACTCTGAGCTTAACAATGTGGTACACAGAGGAGCCGCCCAGGAGGGACCTGAGCACTGTACGCTGCAGATGAACAAGAAAACTTTAGCAAGGGAAGGTCAGATTTGTGAAGCAAGGGTTGCCATTAATAAGTTCCTGGGAACTTCAAGCAATTTATCTCAGCTCAATGACGGGTTTATTCATTTATAATGTGTTAGAAACAAGGTGATGCCTGACAAATGAACAGAAAAATTCCTTTGTTTCTTAAGCTTTGCATATACATATCTGCCCTGTGCTGCTTTCAGAAAATAACCAAGACAGACTTTTTATCTGGGGAATAACACATTTTTCTTGCATGTGGAGGTATGTCAGCCTTCCATTTATCATAGTGTAAACAACACAGAAAACCCATTTGAAAGCCACTGCTTTCAGATGACGATCTCTGCTATGTGCCAGGTGGCAATTTAAAAAACATTAAGAACTGGCAGGTCTCATCACTGGTGACTATTGGACCAATATATTGGGGCTACTTTAAGGGTTTCTTTCTTATTTATATTTCAAGTTTTGCACTTAAAGTAATCATTTCCCTGAAAGGATTTTTTATTTATTAGATGGAAGCAAATGTTCACAACTAAAATATCACAGAATCACTGAACAGTTGAAGTTGGCAGGGACCTCTTGAGATCATCTAGTCATACTCCCCAGCTCAAGGGGGGTCAGCTAAAGCAGGTTTCCCAGGACTGTGTCCAGTTGGGTTTTGGATGGCTCCAAGGATGGAGACTCCACAGCCTCTCTGGGCAGCCTTGTGTCAATGTTCAACCACCCTCATAGGAAAGAAGCGTTTTCATGTGTTCAGATTAAATTTTCTTTTTCTTTCAATTTTTGCCCAGTGCCTCTTGTTCTGTCAGTGGGCACTACTGAGAAGAGTCTGGCTCCTTCTTCTTCACTCCCTCCCATCAGGTATTTATGTAGCCCTTGAGCCTAGTCTTCTCTCTCAGCCTTTCCTTATAGAAGAGATGCTCCGGTCTCTTCGTCATCTTCATGGCCCTGTGCTGGACTCGCTCCAGTATGTCCATGTCTCCTTTGTACTGGGGAGCCCAGAACTGGGCCCAGCAGTCCTGATGTGTCCTCACCAGTGCTGAGTAGAGGGGAAGAGTCCCCTCCCTTGACCTGCTGGCAACACTTCTCCTAATGCCGCCCAGGAGACTGTTGGCCTTTGCCACATTGGTGCATTGCTGGGTCATGGTCAGCTGCTTGTTTACCAGAACTTCCAGATCCTTCTCTGCAGAGCTGCTTTACAGCTGGTCAGCCTCCAGCATGTACTGGTGCATGGAGTTGTTCCTCCCCAGATGCAAGAGTTGGTGTTTACCCTTGTTGAACTTCACAAGATTCCTCTCTACACAGTTCTTCAGCCTGTTGAGGTCCCTCTGGATGGCACCACAACAATCTGGTGTATCCCCCTAGTTTTGTATCATCTGTAAAGTTGCTGAGAGTGGACTCTGTCCCATCTGCCAGGTCATTAATAAAGATGTTAAACAGTACTTGCCCCAGTATTGAGCCCTGGGGTCCACCACTAGTAACTGGACTCCAACTGAACTTTTTGCAGCTGATCACTACTCTCTGGGCACAGTCTTTCAGCCAGATTTCAATCCTTCTCACTGCCCACTTGTCTAATCTGTGCTTTGTCAGTTTGTCTATGAGGGTGTTACGGGAGAGACTGTCAAAAGCCTTGCCAAAGTCAAGGTAAACTGCATCCACTGCTCTCTCTTCATCCACCAGGCTAGTCATCTCATCATAGAAGGCTATCAGGTTGGTCACACATGATTTCCCCTTTGTAAACTCATGCTGACTATTCCCAATAACCTTGTTCTTCATGTGTTTGGAAATTGTTTCCAGGAGTATTTTCTCCTTCACCTTTGCAAGGACTGAGGTGAGGCTGACTGTAGTTCTCTAGACCTTCCTTCATGCCCTTCTTGAAGGTAGGAGTGGCATTTGCTCTCTTCCAGTGTTCAGGAACCTCTTCCAATCACTGTGGTGACACTGTTGTGCCATATGAAAGTTAAAATCTGGACCTCTTGCAACCCTGATACCCCTGGATACACCGCACATCTCCCCAGGAAAAGAAGAGAAAGGGCTGCCGTTTCATAAAATGATGTCTATCCCATTCCTTTGGCAGGGACTGAAGTTTGTTGCCCTGGCTTGTTAGTTGCGGAAGTGTACCATTTTGGTTTGAAATATTTCAGGTTTTGATATTTCTCCTAAAAGTTGCAGTTTTCTGTAGTGACAAAATCTTTTTTCCAAACCAACTGTATCACAAAAGCTAATCTGATAACAGAGATTTTACACTGCAGGGATGCTCTGAAATCAGGAGAAAATATATCAACACTAGTTGGACCACCAGCAATGACTAAAGTGCATTCATTGTTATACTATTCACTCCTTCAATACCAACAACCTGCTGGTAGCGGCAGGGCCCAGTGGAAAGTTAGCCTGCGGGCTCCATAAGATGTTTTCTTCTTCTGTGCTGTGTACAGTCAAAATACTGAAATCCTATCCATTCCCTCTAATACTCCCACCTGTCCCACACAAGGGTTGAATGGCCCTTTGAGACTGGTGGCAGCCAAGAAGCCATATGTCCTTCCCACATCTGTAAGGCTCTAGGGGCAGGGAGAGGCATAGGAAGCATGAGCAAACCTCTGCCATGGGACAAAGAGCAAGGATCCACATGAGCAGGCATAAATTATGTTTGTCATCACTTTTCTACTGTATGGACAAGGCATACAGACCATAGAAAAAGCACTTTAAATATATGCATTATTAATAGAAAACTAGCACACAGTTTTAATAGCACTTTCTGGTACAACTGTTGTCTGCAGATGGAGGAAAGAAGGCTACCAGAGAAGCACTGGCTCTAGATGAGGGGCATGAGTGATTATTATAAACTCATGAATAATTTTGGTTTTCATTTAAAATTGCACTTGTACACACTCCTCTCCCAACACAGGCATTTTCAAAATGCACAAACTCACTGAGAATTCATGTTCAGATGTTTCTCCCATTGCTTTTATTTAAAAGATGTGTAGAAGAGGTGCTTAGGAACAGGTCTATTGGTGGAGTTGGCAGTGTTGAGTTTGTGATTGGACTCTATGATCTTAAGGGTCTTTTCCAACCTAAATGATTCTATGATTCTATGGTTCTAAAACCAAAGTGGAAATGGTAACCTTTCCATATACCATCCCACCCAAACCTTCTGCCTATACAAACCTGCAACAACAGCATGACAAGAAAGTTTCTCTCCTGAATTTTAGTGCTTTCAGACAAGCCCAAGAAGAGCAGAGCACAGATTAACCAAAAGGGTAAGGAAGTGCTTTTACATTATTTCTGCTTGTTATTTCAATGACATTTAATCCACGGGGACTTAGAACAGGTTTTATTCTACCCCAGCAAATTCACAGATCCCAACATGAGTGCTCAGGTGAAATAGCAGTTTCACTTAAGAAGTGCTTCACAGAGGAGAATTGATCAAAAGCAGGTACCACAGTAATAAGTGAAGAGCTACACAAGCTGATCAGCCATCTCAGCAAGCAGTGTCCACACTGGGAAGCTGAGGCACAGAGAGGGGCTGAGATCTGCCCCATACAAAGCTGGGAATAGCTCCTGCTTTAGGTTTACACACTGACATACCTGTAACTGCTGCTTCTTCCAGGCCAGGCTTTTTCTGTACAGACTCACCTTGCACTACAGCTTTCAGCCCTTTTGTTCACTCTACATCACCTGTTGTTTCTCCCTGTAGATAGGGAACCACAAAGGCTGTTGTAATATGTAGCCACATCACTGGTTTTGGGTGTGATTCACCAGAAACCAGTACGTTCCCTCCCCCTCCTGCACCACCTAATACGTGTTTCCACCATCTAGCTACAAGGGCAGGGTGTTGCAGGATGAAAGCTGGATTTAAGCTCTGATTGACACTTCTTGGAAGTACCCCACAGAGACACTGTGGCTGAATCAGGCCATAGAAGTGTGAAGATTTTTTCCTCACCAAGATCAAGGCTGTCCAAGGCAGCTCATGGCTTGAGTCATTTGACTCAGATGGTCATTTGACTATTTTTGGTTTTGGTCATTAACTAAAAGAGCTGAAAAATCACTGAGTTTCCAAACCAACAGATGTGCATCAGCTTTTCAGTCGAAGTGAATAGGCAAAAAACTATTTTGATTTGAATTTTTAGGTCAGGCTGTACCAGGACTTCATAAACGGCTCGCAGGTGCTGAATTTTTTATAGTGGTATTTTCAAGAGAATAGTCATTAGGTTGTTCAGTGTTTGTTCTGGCAGATACTGTTTCCATGGTATGCAAGAGAGCTGAAGTTCACTGGAAACTTTTTTTTTAATTATAAGGGAGATAAGGCTGTTGTAGTAACAGTCCCCCATCTGCTCATCACATGCCTCTATGCAAACACATGTAGTATGGGGAATAAACAAGAGGAGTTAGAGATGTGCACATGCCTGAAGGGCTACAATCTTATTGGCATCATGGAGACATGGTGGGATGGCTCCTGTGGCTGGAGTGTTGGAATGGAAGGATACAGGTTCTTTAGGAAGGACAGGCAGGGGAGACGAGGAGGGGGTGTCGCCCTCTATGTCAATGACCAGCTGGGGTGCATGGAGCTCTGCCTGGGGATGGACGAGGAGCCAATCGAGAGCTTATGGGTCAGGAATAAAGGGAGGGCAGGGACAGGTGATGTTATAGTGGGGGTCTGCTACAGGCCACCCAACCAGGAAGACTGAGTAGATGAGGCCTTCTATAGACAAGAGAGGAGCAGCCTCATGTTCACAAGCCCTGGTCCTCATGGGGGACTTCAACCACCCCGATATCTGTTGGAGGGACAACACAATAAGGCACAAGTAATCCAGGAGGTTCCTGGAATACATTGATGATAACTTCCTTCTCCAAGTGATAGACGAGCCAATGAGGAGAGGTGCTATGCTGGACCTTGTTTTCACCAACAAGGAGGGGCTGATGGGGAATGTGAAGCTCAAGGGCAGCCTTGGCTGCAGTGACTATGAAATGGTGGAGTTCAAGGTCCTTAGGGCAGTGAAGAGGGTGCACAGCAAGCTCGCTACCCTGGACTTCAGGAGAGCAGACTGGCCTCTTCAGGGATCTGCTTAGTAGACTACCATGGGATAAAGCCCTGGAGGGAAGAGGGGCCCAAGAAAGCTGGTTAATATTTAAGGATCACCTCCTCCAAGCTCAGGACCGATGCCTCCCGACAAAGAGGAAGTCAGGTGTGGTGGTTTAGCCCCTGCCGGGGTCTGAGACCATGCAGCCGCTGCCCCTCCCCCACAAAGGGAGTGAAATACAAAGCCCCAAGACTGAAATAAGGAAAGGTTTAATACAACAGTGCAATAGCAACACAACCAACAACAACAATAACAATAACAGTAATAGTGATAGCAGTGAACAGAGCAAAATAGCTACCAAATACAGCAGTGAGAAGCACGATGTACAAAACCATGAGTGCACCCGCTCCTGCGTCAGGAAAATGTGACCTGCCAGGATGTGACATCCGCATGGTATCTGAATAACCCGGCTAGAGCTCCCCCCCCACTGCTGGGGAAATTTAACCCTATCCTGGTTAAACCAGGACATCAGGTAAAAACACCAGGAAGCCTATGTGGATGAACAAGGAGTTCCTGGACAAACTCAAATACAGAAAGGAAGCCTACAGAGGGTGGAAGCAAAGACAGGTAGCCTGGGAGGAATACAGAGAAATTGTTTGAGTAGCCAGGGATCAGGTTAGGAAAGCCAAAGCCCTGATAGAATTAAATCTGGCCAGGGATGTCAAGGGCAACAAGAAGAGCTTCTATAGGTATGTCAGTGATAAAAGGAAGACTAACTAAAATGTGGGCCCTCTCTGGAAGGAAACAGAGTACCTGGTTACCCAAAACATGGAGAAGGCTGAGGTACTCAATGACTTTTTTGCCTCAGTCTTCACCAGGAGGGGCTCAAGCCACATGCCCAGGTCGCAGAAGGCAATGGCAGGGACTGGGAGAATGAAGAACTGCCCACTGTAGGAGAAGATCAGGTTCGGGATCATTGAAGGAACCTGAAGGTGCCTTAGTCTTAGACCATGGGACTTGATGAGATGCATCTGGGGGTCCTGAGGGAACTGGTGGATGAAATGGCTAAGCAACTATCCATCATATTTGAGAAGTTGTGGCAGTCCAGTGAAGTTCCTGTTGACTGGAAAAGGGGAAACATAACCCCCATTTTTAAAAAGGGAAAAAAGGAAGACCTCGGGAACTACAGGCCAGTCAGTCTCACCTCTGTGCCCAGTAAGATCATGGAGTGGATCCTCCTGGAAAATATGCTAGGGCACATGGAAAATGATGAGGCGATTGGTGACAGCCAGCATGGCTTCACTAAGGGCAAATCATGCCTGATGAATTTGGTGGCCTTCTATGGGGTTACAGCGTCAGTGGGTAAGGGAAAAGCAACTGACATCATCTACCTGGACTTGGGCAAAACATTTAACACTGTCCCACATGACATCTTTGTCTCTAAATTGGAGAGAGGTGGACTTGATGGATGGACCCCTCGGTGGGTAAGTAATTGGCTGGGTGGTCACCCTCAAAGAGTTGCAGTCAACGCCTCGATGTCCAAGTGGAGAGCAGTGACAAGTGCCGTTCCTCAGGGGTCAGTATTGGGACCGGTGCTGTTTAACATCTTTGTTGGTGACATGGACAGTGGGATTGAGTGCACCCTCAGCAAGTTCACTGATGACACCAAGCTGTGTGGTGCAGTTGACACGCTAGAGGGAAGGGATGTGCCATCCAGAGGGACATGGACAGGCTGGAAAGGTGGGCCCGTGCAAACTTCATGAAGTTCAACAAGGCCGAGTGCAAGGTCCTGCACATGGGTCAGGGCAATCCCAAGCACAAATACAGGCTGGGTGATAAGTGAATTTAGAGCATCCCTGCAGAGAAGGACTTGGGGGTACTGGTGGATGAAAAACTCAATATGAGCCAGCAACATGCACTCGTAGCCAATCACATCCTGGGCTGCATCAAAAGAAGCAAGGCCAGCAGGTTGAGGGAGGTAATTCTCCCGTTTGCTAGTTTTGGCTGTGGTAATTTTCTTTGTAGTAGCTAGTATGGGGCTATGGTTTGGATTTGTGCTGAAAACAGTGTTGATAACACAGGAATGTTTTTGTTACTGCTGAGCAGTGTCTACACAGCGTCACGGCCTTTTCTGCTTCTCACATCTCCCCACCAACAAGTAAGCTGGGGGTGCACAAGAAGTTGGAAGGGGACACAACCAGGACAGCTGACCCCAGCTGACCAAAGGGACATCCCATACCATATGACATCATGTTCAGTATATAAAGCTGGGGGAAGCAGGAGGAATGGGGGGACATTTGGAGTTATGGCATTTTGTCTTCCTAAGTAACTGTTACATGTGATGGAGCCCTGCTTTCCTGGAGATGGCTGAACACCTGCCTGCTGATGGGAAGTGGTGAATGAATTCCTTATTTTGCTTTGCTTGCATGCGTGGCTTTTGCTTTACTTATTAAACTGTCTTTATCTCAACCCACAAGTTTTGTCACTTTTACTCTTCCATTTCTCTCCCCATCCCACTGAGACAAAGTGAGCAAGTGGCTGTGTGAGGCTTAGTTGCTGGCTGGGGTTAAACCATGACATGCCCCTCTACTCCACTCTCATGAGACCCCACCTGGAGTCCTGTGTTCAGCTGTGGAACCACCAACATAAGAAGGACATGGGCCTGCTCAAGAGGGTCCAGAGGAGGGCGATGAAGATGATCAGGGAGCTGGAGCACCTCCCTTATGAGGACAGGCTGAGAGAGTTGGGGTTGTTCAGCCTGGAGAAGAGAAGGCTCTGGGGAGACCTTATAACGGCCTTCCAGTACTTAAAGGGGGCTACAGGAAAGATGGGGAGGGGCCTCTTTATTGGGGAGTGCAATGATGGGTAATGGTTTTAAACTGGAAGAAGGTAGATTGAGATTAGACGTGACGAAGAAATTCTTTCCTGGGAGGGTGGTGAAACACTGGAACAGGTTGCCCAGAGAAGTTGTGGATGCCCCCTCCCTGGAAGTGTTCAAGGCCAGGTTGGACGGGGCTTTGAGCAACCTGATCTAGTGGAAGGTGTCCCTGCCCATGGCAGGGGGGTTGGAATTAGATGATCTTTAATGTCCCTTCCAACCCAAACTATTCTGTGATTCTATGGCCTCTTCCTCCCCTTCTTCCGCATATTCAGAGCATCCCCTGCTGTATTAGCAATACTTGATGCATGGCAGGTATTTGCTTTGCAGAGGAATATTTATTTATTTATGGAGCCATTCAAAGCTTTAGACATGTACACAACTTAATCTCTTAACATCCTGTCAAATGCGAGTGGAGGAAAAAATGTGAAGAGTTATTTATAATGATGTCAAACTCTCTGCCCTCATAGGATGCACTTTGCCACCCATGACGACAATGGGAAGTGCTCCCGCTCATCTGATGGCACAACGAGCCTCTCCCAGGCTTTGCTGCTCTGTCAACAGGGAAAGCAGCTGGCAACCTGCATGCCTTTCTGAGGAAACAGAGAGCAAACACCCCTCCTTGAACCCATCTCATGGAGAGGCACGTAGTGCAACAACATGTTGCATTTTGTTTGTTTTCTAGTTTTCATTTGTGCATTGAGTTCCAATTTGTGTAACAACTGTTCAGGCTCAGATCTGTTTTGCAAATTGTTGTGAAGTGAGCAGTAGTGGCAGATTTGTCTCAGCTGTTTTTGTTGAGCATAGCTGAATGCAAAACAGAGGGCTTTGGAAAGAAAAGACAAAATGGGAGGGATGTTTCGAGCTGCGAGTCCCTCGACAGCACTGCCAAACCCTGTGCAAAGAGTAACTCTCACGGAAGTGCCTGGTTTATGGCTGCACCTATCTAAAAAGGTTGGGAAACCAACTGTCATGGTGGTGTAAAATATTTTCTGCAAACATGGTCATTACAAATCAAACCCACTGACAACACAGTATTAGCACCAAGAGCAGGAGCCACTCCCAGCACCCAAAGCCAGGGCTCCTGTGGGACCTGATTGTCACTCAGAGCCAAGTAACACCATGCAGCCTGCAAATGAACACCTCTCCAGCCTGCAAATGAGCAGCCCTCACCCTGGGACAGGGGGACAGGCCAGTTCCCCTCATCCCTCACAAACACAGTATCACAAAGTGCATGGAGCACAACACAAAAATCTGTTCCTCCTTCCCCATTTTTTTCTTAATACCTTTTTTAAGACTTCCTGCTTGTAAAATCATGACCAAGTCTGATGCCCACCCCTAGATACAACAGTGATTCTTTCATGATACCACAGCTGCAAGATACAGGGACCAGCAGACACAGCCGCTCCAAAGCAATGCTTTCAGGACAAATAACAGACTTGTTCTCCGAAGTCTTCTGACTGGAGCTAGTATTTCTTTGGGTTCAGTTCTCAGAACAGTGAGAATCTCTCTCCCAAAATACAGCCAACAGAAAATGAGAGATGCCACCTTTCCAATTAAAACACCTTAAAGGTCCTGAAATTAGTGAGCACATAGATATTCAAATGCCTGCATGCTAATCTGGGCACTGAACTGTGGTGCCTGAATGTTTCCTTACTCCTCCAAGGTTAATAGATGAGGGCTGCTATAGAAAAATCAGGAAATAAAGGGTCTTTCCAAGGACAGGAGGCATACAATGCCATTACGGCCCTCGCAATAACACAGGTCTTGCATCCTCTCCCTTGCATTTCATTCACTGCTTGCAAGTGCCAGTAAATGCCATGAAAACAAAATGATGAGAATAGTCTCGTATCCTCCAGCTTCTGCAGGCAGGGCACCCTATCTGAAGCCACAGCTTCCACGGTCAGTGCTTGACTTGTATTACTGAACAACCTCACAAATGACTGCCAGCTAATGCATGACCCTGCTGTGGTATCAAGCTGTTTCATCTGCACAGAGCGTATGTGTATTTACATAATAAATGAGACATACCAAAGCATAATATATTTATGCTATATCTCAAGCCACCTGCACATTATCATTCCAGTAACCTCTCCAGCAGGAAATTAATTCCACATCTCCACAAAGTGGAAATATGAAAATTAATTGGTAAGCTACAAACGGATCATTGGGAACCCAAATACGTGGAGAATTGTTCAGCAAAAATTAAATCTCATATCTCTGGAAAAAAGAGATTTATCATTTTAGGATCTTTCAGCCAGGTTTAGGGGTTTGTTAGTGATTGTTCCTTGATCAAGTAACTGAAAGAAAGACTTATTCCTCTGTGTGTGAGTATAGAACTGCAAGTCAACCAAGATACTGTCCTGAGCTATAGTGGTGTATATGCATATATATATACACGCATATTTGTGTGTATATGTGTGTGTGCATAGATACATAGAACAATGCCTAGAAATCACCCAGAGTGATAAAAAGGTTAAGTCAGAAATACCCTTTTGGAAATATTGAACTCACAGAAGAGAGCTATTCTGTCTTCATCTCCTGTTCTCTTTGAAATGTCAGAACTGGCCTACCTTGACCTCTGTATATTATACATTCACTTTTTTGAATGTCAAGAACACAAGAGAAATAAATGCTGCATTAATATTAATATCCTCCATCTCGAGCCAGCCCAGACAGCAAAGGAGCATGGTGCTAGTGCAGGGAGCATAATAACCCACCAGCTTGCTCATTCAGAAGCTCGGGTTCAAAGCCAAAGCCAAAGGCTATGCTGCACCATGCATTGCTCTCTGTCTGATCCCCTCCAGAGACGACCCTGCTCCAGCAGTGCCCTGAATCCACCCCCAAGGTGGCGGGCACACATCTGACAGCTGCGTGTGTCCTGGCCAAGCCCGTCTGTGACCAGGTCAGCAGCTGGGCAGCATCGCAGCAGCACCACCAGCACCTCTCCATCTCTGCCCTATGATCCCGCTGCCTTGCTCAGCTGGAGGGTTGTCAAAAAGCCAAGGAAGGTGAAAGGGTTCACCACACTTTTGATCAGAGTTTTTAAATCATCTGTCAATGTAGTCCATCTGCTGCCAAGCAAACAGCTCTTGAAAGAATAAAAAATAGATCTCTGCATCAGTGCAGAAAAATAACCCCCATTATTACTTCTAAATTTGAGATTAAAACATAGCAATGTAACAGCCAAGCAAGTCACTGACACTGCAGTGTCTTCTTCTGATCACGTCTTCTCTTATTTTTTAAATGATTACATTTGCTCAGCTAATCCCATGTACAGCCAAAATGTTTTTCCCTTACCATCATCAGCATCTGGGCTTTCAGGAAGACTGATAAACAGTGGTTATGTAGAGTCAAATCAATGAAATCCAATTATTTTCTCCAATATCTGTCACTAAGAAATGTTCCACCCTGCCACAACACTGTAAACCGCTTGCAGAGAGGAAAGTTGCACTGGAGTCGACAAGAGCAAGGACTGCAGCCATCCAGCCCCCATCCAGCCCCTGTGCTTTCCATTTATTCCCCCATCAGCACCACCAAAGCACAAGATGGAGGTTTAGGGCGTGCAGAGCCTGCATCAGACCCAAATACTTGATAAATATTACAGTATGAGTGAGAAGAGGATGATTTCTGCTCCTTCCCCCAAAACAGCCACATCAGAAGCCCCAGGTGCCCTATTAAGAGGATCCCCACTTCAACCACATTTAAATGTTCAGCTAACTAGAACTGACCAGTTCTACAAAATCCCCTCTTTGTCCTTGCATTGTCTATGGAATGAAGCTTCAGTTCCCCTCCCCAGCTTCCATTCCCAGCCTGCTTTCAGGTGGCCACTGCTCCCAGCATGGCCTTTGTCTCAGTAGATATCCATGCCCAGTCTGCAAGCTCTGTACTGCACAGCACCACACACGCTCTTGGTGCTTAACAAGTGCTAATTAATGGGACACATAGAATGGCACAGCAATTAAAATGAGGTATTTTCTCTCACTGAAGAATGATTAAATCTTGGACAGATGTGAGTGTTGTGCTTTGTTAGCAGTACATTGTGTGGCAGATAGGCACACACACCAACAGCACCCCATCAGAATACTAATAAGCCCTTCTGAATGCAATTCATTAAAAAGACAATGTTCCAAATTCCACACAACTAATGTTACAATTAAAACACTTAAATAGATCTCGTAACTGTAAATTCCATAGCCAAGTGCTCTTCCATGCCTACACACTCAGAGAAAACAGAGCTGGAGATAAATCCACTTAAGATCTTTCAGATCTTTAGCCAAGAAGAACCAAAGTGGGAGAACAAATAGAGGATCCACCTCCAAAGCCAGGAACCCACTGTGCCCAGTGGGAGTCTGTGTCGACCGCATCAACTGTGTTTTCATATTTTTCATATTTGGCTCCCAAAGGTGCAGGGTGGCAGCTGGTAGGATTTTCCAGTATCACATTGAGGTTAACTCCCATTAGCATCCAAGTCAGGCACTGAAGCACATACAGGAATCCTGTTTGCTCTCTGTATAACTTTAAAATTTACTTTAAAAAACATAGTTGTGTTGGCTGGCAAGACTACCACAAGGAGATGGTGGTCACTGCTGCCACTGGAGCCTTTTCACTTGCTAGACCTACTGCTCAAGTGACTGTCTTATTTTGTTGGCCACAGGTTGCAGGACAACCCCACGAGCTGCTCTGGCAGCCTGGCCAAAGATGGATAAATCTCCTGGAGAGGAGATGTGGCACCTCCAGGCTGCCCAGCTGCAGTGCAAAGAGGACACAGACATAGCTACCACCTCCATGACAGAAAGAGAGATGTCCCTCTTAGAACAACCCACCCCCAAAGCGGGCGTGCAGCAGAAAACAACAACCCCAGGCCACAGAGCTCTCCCTTTTCAAAGACATATCATCCAGCCATATTTAACCAGGTTCACAATATGGTTTAACACAGAGTCCTCAGCTCTATTTAGGCTGTGAACACTTTGGGTAGAAAAATCCCCCTTTTGTTTAAAGGTGGATCTGCCCGCCCGACACAGCGGTGTCATGTCCTGGTGGGGCCATCCCAGCAGAGCCCCAACACAGCTCCCACAACCAATACCAGGAGCAGCCGTGGACCTTGGCCACAGGACAAGTCAATGTCACAGGGCAGGAGAAAAGACAAGGATGAGAAAGGTGCTGGCCAGGATGAGCAGCTGGGGAAGACACAACATATTTTATCTGCAGCTGTTAAACTACGTGGGGGATGGCAATGTATAAAGAATTGCTGTTTCCCAGGAAGAGCTCCCATTTGATATTTTCCATGGAAAAGAGTTTCTGAATAATTCAAAATCAAAATTCGTTGTCTTGTTTCATCTCTAGCTACTCTTTTCTCTTCCCATTGCACTGACAATAGAACAGAGCCAGACAGGACAGGGTGGAATATATTTTTCACCTTATTAGATGAAATTGCCTGACATTCATGCCACAGTTTGACACCACTGAAATGCTGCATTTCAAGGAATCTGTCTGATGTTTCCCACCAGAAATATTTCAGCTTTTATGTTCCACAAAACATTTCAAAATTCCAACTTTTCACCCCAATTAAGGACAGAGACAAATTTCATGATGCTGGAATGTCTTGCAATACATTTCAGTGGGCTGCAGTCAAGCTTATGGGTTAGCGTAATTCCAGGCACAACCTCTAACTCCATCATTCTTATAATTGGAGAATTTTGACAATAGGTTTAAATACAAACATCAAAACTGACTGCTGGAAAATCTGAGCAGGGTTTTCTCTGGGGCTGAGAATTTCATGTGATGCTTCTAGAAATAAAAGACATATCGTATATAAAATTTATAAAACTAAAAAAACATACCAACAAAACAAGGGCTATGCATTCAATATTCCTCTTGCTCTAGTCATCACAAACTATTTCCAAACACATCAGCCATATGCCTTTATCCTGTTTAAAGGTGTACCTCTTTGTCAATGTTAGTTTTACATTCATAGATATTAATGGCTTTTTCTCTCATTTTCAAATTGACCCAAGCACTTCAATATCTTCACAGGTTACTTGAAATGACTGTTCAAGTCAGCTCGTATTTCTCACACTTTTAAGTCACAGGTATTGGACTTGTCAGCTGAATTTTTCAATTTGGTATCAGAGAAAACCAAATTGCTATTGACACACCACAGGAAACATCCTGCCCCCAGCATACAAAATGCCAAAGGTTACCACAGGGGGCACCTGGGGGACCAGGAGAATACAAAAGGGAAAAATGGGTTGTCATGAAGTTTGCAGGCAGTCCTGAGAAAAAAGAAAACAATCTGCTCCTGCTTTTTGATGTTTACACCAAGTATTTCCTTGGCTGAACCTTTATTAGTCAAGCACAATAGGGCTGAAGGTTTTCTTTGGTCCCACCACGTTTTCCATTACACTTGGAAGAGTTAATTCTGGGCCTCAAGTCTGTGCTCGTTAGACATACTTAGTTTTGCATCTGTTTGGCCTGTTGGTTGGAGGTGTAAGATGGTTGACAGTAGTCATTCAATTATAGTCAAAATTTAAAAAAAAAAAAAACAACTAACCATTAGTCTAATAAATAAAGCACACATTATAGTGGTTACTGTACATTTAGAAAACAACAGAGCCTCCAGTGGGAAAAAATGGTAAGAAGGGAGCTGAGTTTCATGCACAGTTTTTTAAATAAAATTATTGGGTGTAAGACTTGTATATGCTTTTGTGTTCAGCTGCTCATTCATTTATTGAGCTGACTCTTTGATGGACGGATAGCCACACGGAAGATGTGCAAAGCAATGTCAGAGTCTGTACAATAGTTTTTAAATCACATGGTGTCACAGGGAATCATCTCTAACAACAAAGGCTCTGTGCAGGATGATGACAGTCCTGAAGAGGATACTGTAATACTGAGCCTGTCATAAGCAACGCAGCTTCAGGTTTCTTCCTCTCCTTTTTTCCTGCCAGTCACTTAACTGAAAGCACCAACTGATGAAGACTGGCAGCAGTGTCCTAGGGAGAGCAGGATGATGACATAAGTTCAATAACCAGAGATCGTTTCCCAGAGATCAAATGAAAGCCTGAAAGAATTTCACACACACTGTTGGTTTGGTCAAGATTAATCATTAGGCTTTCATGTTGTCTTGGACTTTGAAGATCATATCCTTGCTGCTCTCCCAGCACAGTCAGACAAAAGAAAATAACTACCACACTGTGGCAAATAGGTTGCTGCAGGTATGGTCCCCCTTTATGTGACCTTCACCAAGACCCTTACGGAGCTCTGTTCCAGCTCCATCAAAGGGGAACAGGAGTAGTAACTCCACACAAGTCAATAAATTAATCCTGGAATACAATGGCTGAGTCAGATGTGTACATTTCTTCATTGATATTGAGTGCAGAAAACCTAAAGATAATAAGTAATAAATTCCAGGATCTCCTGGTAGCAATGTCTCGAGCGGCTCAGCCTGAGTACCTCAGGACTGATTTGAAGCTTTCACCACTATGTGTGTGGCTCTCTCCCACTCCCTCCCACCACCTGACAGTAGGGACAGGGGAAAAACAGCTTGGGGGTAACCCTTGCTGCTCCCCAGGTTTCAGAGGTGACTTGGGCATGAGAGCTAATGGTCACAGTTAAAAAACAGAGAGTGAGGGGTAAGTGCTTCTGCCGCCACCTAAAACATAGCCCTTGCTCCTTCATTTCTGAGCTAAAGTCTCAGCAGTTTATTATTGTAAATACTTTTCTAGAGGATTTCGTTTCATGGTACCCCAACGCATAGCAGTATGGTGGGATGCCGCAGAGGAAGCCCATGGGTGCGCGGCTGGATTGAATTTCTTCAAGGAGGGATTATGGCCGGCGTCTTTGATGAGGAGATTTATTCATGCACAGGATGCAGCCAGCCTCCTCAGCTTCCATCTATTTTCTTGTAATTACAGGGACATATGGTTGTGTTTCATAATTAATTTCCACAAATTAGGGGCATTCAGAGTTGGCTGCTTAGAACAAAACAATCAGGGTCTTATGTGAGTTTGCATTTCCATTCATTTATTTACAAATATTTGTAAGTTGGTTGTTCCAATAACAACAAGAAGACTTTATATCTTCAAAAGCCATTGTCAGTGGGGACCCCAGGGCCCTCAGTGAATCTAAACAAAATTAATTTCCCAACACCATTCCATGGCCAGAATATAATTTTTCTACAGCTGGAGAAACTGAGACACAAAAAGTGAGTGTTTTGATTCAGCCTTGTAATAGGAACTCTAGCAGGGAAAATTTAGATCGAAATGTTTTTGGCAAAACAGGAGAAGAATCCATAAGAATGATAAAAACATGAACAATACTTCAATTCATGTTTTTAGAATTCCCCTTTTTAAATGGCAAAGATACTTTTCCTGCTGACATATTACCTAAACATAATAGCATCAGACTTTTTACAACAAAGAAGTTCTATTTGCATAGTTGTAACTACTTGGATTTATGGAGGATCAGTGATTAGACCTTCCCAAGTCACAGAAATCTTGCAAAGGCTTGTAGATGTTTTAGGCCATGAAGATTTGCTTTGGTTTTGTTTTGTTTTTTTCTTCAAGTATAAGCCATTTAGGGATATTAATGATTTAGTATGTGATACATAGACATAAATCTGGAAATAACAGGAAGGAATTAAGAGGTCCTGAAATTTCCCTGAATACTCAGAAGAATTCCTGGAGAATGAATAATAATTCCCCAGGTAAGCAGTCTTCCATTACCTTCCAAATCTAATTACTGCCCTGGATGTAGCACTGGAAAAACAAACAGTACTGAAAAAACCCTTCCCCGTCAATAAATTGTTTCTATTTCTGACTTGCAGAATTATTAGATAAGTTTTTCTTTTTGATATAGGGACTGAATAAAACAGCCCTATACATTGTTACTTTTCAGTGGCTCCTCACAAATCTCTTCAGTTTCAGACAGAATATTCTGCTTTTCTGTCTCAGCACTCAAATATATTCTCAACGGACATTAAACAAAATAGTGCTGCAGAAAAAAGAAAAAGAAAAAAGATCTGCCCCAGGAAACTAACAAAACCTTATTTTAATAACTGTTGAATCCAAAGAAGATTCCAGAATTTTTAAAGATGTAGGGTTTTCCCCTCTCCATACAACCAATTGTTCAGTACAGTTAGCAGCCAAAAGAATTATTCAGGAAAAACAAAACAAAACAAATCTACAATACTCTAGGGAGGTGTTTAAATAAATATGTAAAGGAGATTACCTTATTCTATTCATTTATTTAGAGGAAAAATCCAGTGGAATTTGTTTGGCATTTCCTGATGATTGTCCTTGCTAATATAAATATTAAAGGGATAATTGCACTTAATACTGTCTGCAGAATCATGGAAAAATTCAAGCTGGAAGAGACTCCTAGAGGTCCCCAGTCCAACCTCCCACTCAAAGCAGGACTAGCTTCAAAGTCCTTCATATTTAAAGTTTTCTTGCCTTATATATCAGCTCTGAACTATGTCGTGCTTAGCCTGCAACATTTTGAGCAGAACCAGAGTGGTCAAAGATGCCATTTTAGGGCAGTCTCCTCCATTACAGTCTGAAGGTAGACTGAATAAATTCATCCTAAGCATAAGTTCTGCAGTTCCCTTGTCCCTGATCTTCCTCCAGTGGGACCCCCAGGCGATGCTCTCAGTGGGTGCAGTCTGAGCCTGCCCACAGGCTCCGGAGACCCACCTTGACACTGTTGGATGGCCATGGGGCACATGAAGGCCATACAGGACCCATAGTGGTCCAAGCCATCACCAGTCCAAGCCACTGCCACCCTCAATCCAACTAACCCAAGGATGTGATGAGCCCAACATATAGCCAAGATAACAAGCAGCAACGAGCCAGGGGACCCAATGTGTGTGTGCCTACTCCCAGACCTTCTCTTCACCCCCATGTGGGAGCACAGCTGTGGAACAAGGGCCAGTGCTCCTCGAGGCAAAACTTCACCCTCACTGACTGCCTGAATTACATTCAGGCCTATTAAATCCAATTATTGTTCTTAATACAGTGGTGGAGCGAAACAATGCAGGCAGTACTACAGAGGCAAGACTAACAGTGTTAGATCACCCAGTCTCCAGTGGAATTTATTATGGCCATTTATTCCCATCTTTTTAAGCCCAGCTCTAATTCTCTCCTTTCTGCAGTTAAACAAACTGTATTCTCCCAGCACATGCAGAAGCACATTCTCACAAGCAGTGAGTACCATGTAAACCAAGCAGTTCCAACACTAGCAGCAGAAAGGGATTATGTAGCTACACAGAAAACATCATAATAGAAATTTAATTCTGCTGTTTTAAGGATTTGCAAAGATCATTTGTCCATGGAGAAAAATAACATCAGAGAGTAAAAGCATGAGTGGCTGAGTGTGATGGCTTATGCATGCCGCTCCCCTTCACCCTAACAGATGTGACTTGGAAATTTCACACACCTCTACCCATGCTGTGACTTTCTCCTGACTCCCAACAACACCACGCAGGTAAGCAAACACAGAGGAAATAATGACAAGATGGAAAAGTAAATGAGTGAGAGAGGATCCCACGTTATGTAACATTGCATTTACAGGATTAATTGGGACAGGCTGATAAGGATGAATTGAATGTGTGAGAGCTACAGTTGTTTTAATTGAACAGCTTTTCTCCAGGGAAGAGAGCTAAGTTTAAACCATCTGTCCAATTTCAGTGTCATTTGCCAAGGAAATGATTAAATATTTTAAGATTAAATCAAAACTCTGGGAATCAAGGCAGAAGCCTAGAAATAAATTATTTGGGGTTTTGCTTTGCATGCAGTAATATGAAGTTGAAGGTTGGTGAATTTTAAGCACCATTTCTCGCTCCCCCCCGCCCCCGCGCGTACACACATGCACATTCATTCATAGCAGCTAAGTGAAAAATTGAGACACAAGGCACCTTGCAGCATCTGAGTGAGCCAAAGGCCAGTGTGCAACAAGGCACCAGAAAAAGAAAAAAAAAAAAAAAAGTGAGAAAGGCTGAGACAGCATCTGTCATGCAGGGAGAACCCAAAAAGGCACCTGGGGTGAGCATTCCTCTTTTGGGTGCTTTAATGACAGCCTCAGCGGGAGAATGAACATGGCAGCACTGACCCCACAGAGTAACTTTCTAGGCGGCTAAGAGCATTTCTGAAGTCTAATAAAGCATCTGAGTTACAGCTGCTAATCACAAAGCTAGTTTGTGGGAAAAAAAGATTTGTTGCCTCAAGGCAATGGAGGAAATAAGGGATTTCAGATGATGGCTCACACACAAAGCATCTCTTTCACTGCCCCCACATCTTGTACTTGCCCTGTGGTGTTCATTCACCCCTTGTGTCAAGCTGTGAAGTGCTGACCAAGGCAAGGGGGAGGTGAGGGTACAGCAGAACAGAGCTGCGGTGCCTGCAAGTCCCCTAGCATCTGCTAGGATAAGCAAGGTGGCCAGAGATTGTACTTCCCTGCCTGTTCAGGGCATAGTAGAAAGATTTTCCCTTTGCCACCTTACATCTGAAAAGCATCCAGCAGTCGGGACTGGAAGCAGGCTGGTTAAGAGGATTGCCTGCTCAGAGTGGAGAAAGATTTGTCTGGAAAGTCACTTAGCTACCCTAAAAAATACAGCACATTTCATTTAAACACAACAGTCATACTGCGCCCATTGCTGAATCATGTTGGTGAGAGCTCAGTTATGATTCAATTTCAGATTAAGAAGCCTAAATTTTAGGTGTCTACATTTATGCTGAGTGTATAAACTCCCATCAGAGTCAGTGGAGTTTTAGGGATCATTATGGTTCTGTAATCAGAGTTGCTGAGTGCCATTTGAGGGACCTCAGAGTGTATGCAGAGGACTGGCGTGTACGCCACAATGTCTGCAGAGACCTGTGTTCTTCTAGAGACCCCTGGTACCTCCTAGGACCTCTGAAATGGTGAAAGATGCCTGTGTTTAGGACATTGCATTCCACCCCCAGCCAGTGCAGTCTACGTGGTCTTAAGCAGCCAGCCTACTCCACTTTAGGGTGAGCAACATCATTCTCCAGGCTCCATTGACCTGCTCTCCATTGATTATAATGAGAGTTTAGATACCAAGTGTACGTGTAGGCATCTACATGTAGGTACCTAAATTTAGGGGTCTTACTCATGACCTGAATCCCACACCTTATATCTGCTTTCTAGAGATTCTCCTTTTCAGTTTCAAAATACTTGTTATATAACCCAAAAATCACTCACAACCTCTCTGGTCCTAAATGCAGCTCCCTAATGATGGCCACAAAGAAAACAGCTTGTCTCCCTATATACTTTTCTTTGATGTTCTGGGCAGTTTTAGAGAAAGGAAAAGAGCAAGTGCTTCTTCATGATGGCACAGACTTCCCTGCTACACCTCTGAGCACCAGAGCAGGGCTCAGCTAGCACTGTTGCTCAGCTCAGCAGATGATGCAGGCAGTGTCCCTAACACCATTGCTGGCAGCAGGACACCAGCCCACAGTGTCACCTTTTCTGTAGAGAACTTCATCCTACTCCTGAACTGCTTCATCTGCAATATGTAAAGCCCTGTGCTCTCCCTTGTTACACCAGGGTAGACATTACAGCTCAATAGAGACAGACTATCCATACCTCAGTCACCCTTAGAACACGCTCACTGTGGGTAAACAGAGAGGCATTATGATTGCACTGAAATTTAAACAGGGACCACATGATGGCAGAGATTTTTCCACAGAGCCTCAAGTTGCAGCTCCAAGTGTTGAAGGAAGAATCCTTGCTTTTATTACTTCTTCTTATAAAGGCTGCTTCTACCCTTTCTGCCTATGGAAGAAACCTGGACAACATGAGCAAAGCAAAACAAACCAACAAACCGAAGGTGAGCATCATTATTATTTTTCCCTAAAATCTGATGGCTTTTAACCCAAACTCATAATGGACCAATAGTTCTTGCTGCTGGCAATGCCATAGGATGGAGATTAATCTCAGCTTTATCCAGCATTTGCCTAGTCTGTCACTGAGAGATCCATTCACCAGCAAAGAAGAGAAACAGGCACTTTCAGAGAGAGACTCATCCCAGACAGGTGTCTAAGACATCACGTTCATGGATATAAAACTTGACTAACTCTGGGCCAAGAACAAATCATATCTTTGCTGATCACTGCTGCAAACTGATAACTGATATTTTTTGGATGTGCCAGGTTTTAAGACATAAATGGTATTTGGGTAGGGCAGCCAACTCCTTAACGTCATTAGTTACAGATTTTTTTAATTTCTGGTTTTATCTTCCCTCAACAGCTGGTTGCATTGCCTAATGTCCAGCTAATTACTTCCATCATCTTCCCTTTCACCCTTATTAAATATTGATTCGTATACAGAAGTTTTCACACTACCTCGTAATCAGAACTACTTTGTTACCAAACTCTTTCTTTATCAATTAGTAAAATACATTTGTGTTTAACCATCCAAATAATCTTTTCACATTATTATTTTCAATTCTTTGAAAAAAAGCCACTTACCAAGTACCCAGAATATGCAAACACTTGTTGGACTTTGCTTCTGCTTGCACAAAATGTGTCTAACTGGGGCATGACCACTGGCACCCAGGAAAAACCTCAGTATCTATTCTGTGGTGAATTTCTCTACCCTTAAAACAACTCTTCTATTGACCTTCTCCATAGAACAAATGACCTGCCTCTATGGAAGGAGTATTTTTAACTTATAGTAGTATACTGTAAAATTTTATAATGTACTGTAATTTTCAGGACTGCCAAGGCTGTTTTATTACTAGCAGCATGAGTTCTTGAGCATCTTGACTGGAAAAGTGAGGCATGAGAGAGTACAGTCGAGATAACCAAATTTTTAGCATAGCCAATTTGGTGAAGAAAATACATTTGCAGTAATACATTTTCAAATAAAGGAATTTTTAATGTGAGAGTATCTAATATTTTTCCTTTCCTATTAAAAAAACAAGAAGTAGGTATTATTTTGTATGCTGGAAAACATTCCGATAGAGAAGTCCTTTAACCATTGAATTTTTCTTCACTTCTGACAATATTATTTATTTCTATCAAGGACTTTCAATTTAATGAAGGAAACAAAAGCTGTATTTCTTCCTGGTAAATTTAAAATAAATGAGAAATGTTCTGATGAAAGCAATCTTCATAGAATTATAGATTGTATTTTCTTCTGCCATTGCAAAATGTGTTGAAAAATACAGTCTAAAATAACCCAGGCACAACCAGTCTGTGTGTCTATTTTAAAACAGGATTATTGGATATTTTTTCCTCTGTTGGGTTATACTTTCTACTCAAAACATAGTTTGTGCAGGCTAAGATTAAATTTTTGCTAGAGTTATTTCAGAGGAAAGCTATAGAAAAAAGAAGAAAGATATAACTGAACTAGATTTTGCACTTTTTTCCCAGTCATTTCTACTTTATCTTTAGGGAACTTTGTTGCTGGAAGACCGCAAAACAAGAGAAACTCTATGGCTGTGGGCAGACCCCTCTGAACTGTTGGCCACTGGGAGTGCTGAAGTGAAAACACAATTCTGGTGCAGTCAGTGAGGACTGAGAAGATGTATGTCTGCAAGCTTTCCGTCAGGACCATGTCGTTGGTGGTGTGGTCTAGGAGGAACAGGCACCTCTTCCCAGCACTTCCTCATTAGCCACAACCTTCACTTTTTGTACCAGTTCTGCTTAAATAATTACAGCCTGTTCCAGGCTGGACCGCTACTGATGTGGGACTGGGTGGGGTAAGAGGGTGTAGGAAGGCCACAGCAAGGGAAAATAAAAGGGAACTGAGAGTCCAGGACTCACATCACAAAACTGCCTTGCCAACCGCTTTTTAAAAGTCCTGTTTTACATAGTTGGCTTGATTGATTGTTTAAATTCACTTTTCCAACTCGAACTGCAAATAGCCTCAGGGTGGCTGGTGGAAAACATCTCAAACCCCGCCAGACCTCCCTGGGACATTGTGCCGGGCAGCCGCATAAAGAAAATGGGGCTGTAGCTGGGGTTTGACAATACACCACCCATTGGCTGCTACGTGAGATGCTGCCAAGAAAAATCCAAGGCTCTTTCATTTCTCCATGGCAGAAGAGATGCTGCCAGTCAGCAGAAACAAGACTGGGAAGCACAGGCCTAGGGCCCCAGCACAACAGCCCTGCACTATAAGCTGAGTTCACTATTCCCCTGGCACAGGGATTTTATTGAAATAGCATTTTTGGATGACTGACAGCACTAAGAAGGGGAAGGAGTAACATTATTTCCTAGCAGCTCAACTAGAGAGCAGCATCCCTGACTCCTGCTCCAGCAGCTGGAGACCACATGACTGGAGGGACCTTCTGTGCAGGCATGGGCTGCAGACCCCAGGACAGGCTTCATCAGCATCTCCAAGAAGTCTTTGGCCATGGGGCTCTGGGTGCAGCTTTCTGCTAAATTTTATCTCCTTAGACTAACTCTCTGTCAACTAAAAGCCCATGTGTATCCTACAACATCCTCTCATTGCTTGTTCATACAAGACCACGGATGAATCAGTCCTGGCATGGAAGGATCACAGACAGCACAGGCCACCTAAATAAAGCTGATATGTTGCCTGCTTTCACTTGCTAAAGTAGGTTAAGCATCTCTTCTCCCAAGACAAGAGGGAATTCATGACTATGAAATCTGTGGTGTTGCTGGTGTTACTGTCCCTTGTCATATGCATGTGTGTCAAACAGGCAAAACTCCTCAGATCTTATTCTTCTGTAGTGCAAATGTGTGGTTTTATAATTTGTGCACATCGTTGTAGAACTGCAGGTTAAACAACTGAAGCAAACTCAAACTGAAGAGCTCTGAAACTGTGCTGCAGAAGCGTCTGCACCACGTGAGACACCTCACTCTACTCTGCAAGCTCACACCTCCACGGGCACAAGCATGCAGGGATCGCACTGAAGCTCACCAAAACACCTACCCACCTGCCCGCTGGTGGTATGTGCCTCTGCATCAGGAACTAAGATCACTTTTGACCCAAGAATGCCATGCTCTACCCATTTCTACAACCCCCCTATTCATTTCAGCAGCTTTCAGGCAAGACATTGTATTCTTTCAGCTTTTTAAGTGCCAACTGAAAATCATGAAAAGCTTTGCTAACCCAAGAAGTGACAGGGAAAGGGATATGCAGAAGGGAAATTAATTTTAGTACAGAGAAGTTCTGCATGACTTCAAGACAAAAAATGGCCATGGAAATGCATAAGACTGAAAAAGAGACACAACCAATGCAACAGTCTTGAAAGAAAAGCAGAAATGGAGGGAAAAACTTAGCATGAGTTGGGGAAGCAAGTCTGGGAATTAGCAACTGTGCCTGAGAGACACTTTTGCTGGAGAAACTGAGACGGAAATAAGTACTGTAACTTAATTTCAGTGCCCCAGAAAGCCAGTGGCAGAATCAAGACTAAATCTCCCTAGTGCCAATACACTGCCTTTCACAGTGAGCCTGCTACATTTGAAAGGTGAACCCTAACTCCTCATACTCCCACCCAAAACAGAGAGCAATACAACTGCATTAACTGAAATCAGGGAATATTTTATCACTAACTTTAGTAGGGACCCAACTCCATCTCTAACACCTGTCTTGATGACAATAGTTCCCCACTTGATCAGCTCATCCTATCAAATTGTTGTGCCTGAGTTGAACATGTCATCAGAGGAGGACCCTCAAAATCCATGTGGTGCAAGAATTGGTGGTGCAAGAATTGGTGTCTGCTGCCTCCCTCAAGTAGTTAATACATCCACTATAGGGGATGTTTGAAAGGAAGGAGGTCTTCCCCCTCCAGGAAAGAAGTGGTATGACTGAGGTGCCTTGCTAAAAGTACAAAACGCACCCAAAGTTGTACCACAATGACAATCTCATCCATGTCTTCCAAAGACCTACAAATGAAATGGCTTTTGAAGGGGTCTAAAATGATGATCTCTTCCCCCAGTATTAGGAAGGAACACTGCTGCTGAGAACAACCTTTAGCAATACCACTTTAAATAAAAGAGATCGGGCAAATGAAAATTATAATGAAAAAATAATCAGCATATAATGCTCCCTTTTATATACTTTTTTTTGAGTAAAGTTTTACGTGATGGGTTTGAAACTAAATCTAGAGTGTGTGTCTTATGCATCAGACAGGCTAACTATAAGATACCAAGACACTTGAAAGTCAGAAATGTAGGTGATGTTGATAACGTCTTCATCTAGGGCAATAATAGCATTCAGTCACTCAAGGACTTTCATTTCTGGAACTGGCCCATATAAGCATGACATTCATTAGTTCAAACCTGTATAGTGCTACAGCACTTTGAAAAGAAAGTCACTAGGAAGGGTATTAAAAATTGCATGAAGGAATCTTTCCCTCGGGCATTTCTTTTCAAGGTCAGAAAGCCTTGCTCTTGTTTTTTCTGCTGACATAAAAAAATTCAGAGAGATGACGTGACATGAAGACCCACAACTAATCCAACTCTTTAATTTTGAAAAACCTTCATCTTTACACAGTGTTTCAAATATAATTGTTTGATCTCCATGAAATTAAAAAATATATGTGCCGTGTTCCCTGGCATGCCTGCTGTAGGATGCACACAGAAAACTGCATAAGGATCAGCAGAGACTCATAAATAAAAACTGCTCCAAACCCTCCTTCAACCAAACCAGAAGAAAACATTTATGACAGTTGAAAGGCATAATCTTTCAGCTTTTCTCTTATTGTACTCTTTGCTTGCAGCAAAACGAAGTTCATGTGGTCTGCAGTGAGGGACCCTGTCCCCATCAGAGGATCCCACACAGGAACAGATCCTGGAGAACATGCACTGCCTGGAGCAGGTTCTTCACTCTCCACCTCAAATCCCCAGCCTCTGCTTCCCCCATCACCCAGCCCTTGGAGGCCCCAAACCGTGCATTTCACAGCATCTGTTCCCAAAGATTATTGTCAACATCAAGAGGAGAAACCTGCCCCTTTGGGTCCCTCTGTCAAATAAAGCATAGCTGTTCTCAATGTGCCACAAGATTTTCAAAAGCCAAGACTTCCAAAATTCTGTGAAAATATGGTTTATAGAGCTGTGTAGGGTCAATTGTATCAACATTAAAAACAGAAATATTTTATGATTTTTCCCTTCCTCTCACCTCCAGCCTTTTTTTCAGGAAAAAAGAAAAAAAAAAGGCCTTTCTTATAGTTCAGATGTATTTTTTCATTAAAAGTTCAGTTTTACAATGACTGAGTTTATCAAAATCACACAGTAACAAGGAATAAGATTTTGAAAGTATCAGTGTGATTTAGGTACTTAAATCCCCTTCTGTAATAATGATGATGACCCTGCTCTGCCAATTAAGTAAATCTGGCTCTAGGACTCCTATACGAACACAGAAGTCCCAGGAGCAAAATAACCCCTGAGTTTGGCACAAATTCACTCCACAAGTTTCAAGTTCCTCAAAAACTTTTTGAGAAATTTATATCTGCGGTTGTTAGACTGGAGTTGGGTATCACCTGCTCAAACCACCTTAAATTTAGATTGGGAGTGGTCTTTCCTGAAGCCAGCATAAAAGCATGAAGATGGTGTAGCTTCTGTGTTGTCTGCTCCGGTTAGTTTGAGAGCACCATTGCATTCCCAGCATACTCTGCTGGGTGAGCCACAATGCTCAGCACCCTCTTCCCTCTCCTGTCGCCAGCTTCGCATGTTTGCAGTTTGATGTCCCCTTGGATTGTGCAGATGCAAATCTTCACAGGGCTATGACGGAGTCAGGAAATGATCTGGGCTTTGTAGAACAGAAAAGCTAAGGCTGTCCAAGAAGAAAAAGGGGTATTTATTCTGGGTCCAACTTGGAGCTGGGGGAGATTTGAGAAACTTCTCATAGGGGGCCACTGCTGTAACCCCCCTCCCCCACTACACACACAGTCGTACCCCTGCCAGGACATTACATCTTTGAGACCACCAACCCTCTAAAATTTTGTTGGAACTGGCTTTTTCTATGCATGCAGGGCTGCTTCTCTCCAAGCAGGAAGACAGATGCCCCCACAGAACTGCAACTCTAAGTTTCATTTCCATAGGAAGTCAGCCTAAAATCTTGTGTAGAACTGTTCAACCATGCACAAAAACGAGATATACAGCCACAGATAGTGCAGCAGACAGCTGGGCAGCCAGGATCAGCCCAAGGACCTCCTCCCCATCTTCCTATAAAGTTGACCCTGACACTTCAGAGCCATTGGCCAAATCACAGCTGCACTGAGGCTCATGAGCAAGACCAAGGATCATGAGCAAGACCAAAAGGACCTCCTCTGAAGTGAGATCAATTGCCATGGCTGAGTCAGCCAATGGACATGAACACATGCCCCAAGCTGCTGCACACAAACCACATGGACCCTGGGCAGCTCAGAGCCCACGAGGACTCAGGCAAGTCCCCATACATGATGCACATGAGGAGGAAGGACATACAAGGGTGACAGATGAAGAGCAGTCTGTCAGCACATGATGCCATGCCCCAGGATAGCTTCACACTGCTCAGATGCCAATCTCAGCTTACTGTTTTACTGAACACAGCCAGCAAATCCATTTACTCCCATGCTAATATCCATTTTTTCACCCTCTAATTTTACAAGAGCTTTCTAACACAGATAACCTCTGTACCGTGTATACAGAAGACTTCAGTGTTGACCTTTAAAGCTAATGGCTCTGTCTACATCCGAGATGTTTGCACTTGCACACTTAAAGCCAGATCTTGGACTGATAACCAATATGATCAAAATTGCTGGCACACCCAGCAGGCCAACCAGAGCTCCAGAGTCATACATGTGCAGTGGGTCTGCCCTGGGGACAGATCCAAGGGAGCCGTCATGCCCTGAGATCAGGATGCTTCTCACTTAGTTCAGTAGAGCAAGATGCTGCCTCTAGTTTTTGGGCAGCAGCAGCATCTTTCCAGCTATAGTGGCAACAGCTGGAAGGCAAAAGGACCAAAGGATCTGCACTGACTCAGTACTCACAGCCCATTTAATTTCCTTCCTCAAAACATCCAGGCAATATGCTGAAGTAAACAACTCAGCTGCCCAAGTGATGTTTTTCTGTCAAAAATATATTTCAGTGATATAAAGCCTTCTTAGGATAAGGTACCATAACACTGATGTAACTATTATTGACATTATCAGCCTAATTTCCAGTGGCAGTTCACCATACGCTCTCACCTGGTGTGTTTTCATGTCCCAGCAGAGTGTAGAAGCACTGTGAGCACTGTCTGTGGAACACAAGGAACTGGTGCTCCAGGGAACCTTCAACCTCAAAAGAACACATAAGAGAGGAAAATAACATTAAATGACTGTCCTGTCCACAGTCAGACTGGCTTCTGAGTATGGTGTTCAGCATCAAGTTATGATGAGAAGTTAACATTATCTGTTCACGCGCCTCAGAGAATACCATGGTCTTACGAAAGCCAAGGTATTAGATTTCTTCATACTTTAATAGTATTGCTAGTAAGATATATGAGTGCTAATACCCTCTGCTAGACCAGCACAACCTTGGGCATTAGGTGATTACATAGCTGAAGGTAAATGGGAACTTTTATTACCTGAAAGGAAGGAGACCAGTGTTCCTGATGTAGAAATGTTTATTTCGCAGTCCTGAAACGACATAATCAGAATTCTGGCATTACAATTATGTATTTTTCACCAGACCTTCATGCAGATGGAAGTCTTCATATAGCATAAACCTGTGTTAGAGACTGGCACAGAACAGAAAGCACGTTAAATCTGCACAGGAAGACTTAGAAGCAACAAACACCTGGTCAAAGATTAAAAAAAAAAAAAAAAAGGACATTTTTCCCTCACCTCTGACTAGAACAACTAGGATCCCAAAAGCCATTTTCAAGTAATTTCATGGAAATTTTTGTTGCCTCCAGTAAAGTATTTGCAGACAGTGCAACCTGGAATGGCTAATATGCACTTGTCCATGATCTGCATCTAAGGAGTTGCCTATTATTATTTAATGAGTAGACAGCAATTAGGAGTTCTTATTTTAGCCGCAACATATGCCAGCAACTGGAAGCAAAAAGTAGCAAAGAGAAACAGGCCAGGGATAAACCAGAAAAGGAGGCTCCGCTGCCTTTCCAGTAGCTATAGAAACTGGCCCACCCACCACATCTCTAACACCAGTTTAGTCTCCAGACAGTGGCAGTCATACCATGGTGTGGTATAGAAACATAGACATGACAGCAACCCCAGAGATCAGCTTCTCTGTATCACCCTCCCTCCTCAAGGCAGGCTCGGGTCTCCTCTAGCAGATCTTGATCCATCTCTAAGCTGTGCAAAGACAATGTTGCTAGTAGAGGTTCCCTGGATCTGAGGCCATGTCTTCAAGTATCTCTTCCTCTCCTAAACTAGGACATCCTCCAAGAGCAGAAGACTGCACTGGCATGCTAGGAAGACCCAACAGGACAGTCCTAGTGAGATGTACAGGACTGCTGTGAAGAAATGGTTTTGTGGCTCAAAACCAATTGCAGGCTTAGTGCCGCAAGGACTTTATGCACCCAGCAGGGAACAAGTAACCAGCAGTGTCAGCTATGGTCAAGCCCCTGCAAATACATAAGGGAGGTCTTAAACACTGAATCATACAGCACAGCTTTGACTCCTCAAAGAGCTTGGCAAGCATCCACCCATCTTCATCTTCACAGCTCCCCATCAAACACAGGCAGGCCCTTAACTGCGTGTCCAGAGCAAGTGTCCCTTGTGTAAATGAAAGCTGAACATGGCACTGTGACATTGCAACTTTTCACTTAGCAGGCAGGCAATTATTCTTGTTTAATTGTATCTGATGAGTGACACACACAGACCCCATGCTGTTTAAAATTTGACATATTTTATTTATCATAGCAGCTTCTACAGTTCTACAAATGGATGACACACAATCCATAATCATTTTGGAAGCATTATTATTCATGCAAACATGTCCCAGAACCTTGGACTTTTTTTTTAATTCCTCTTTTTTCACATATCTTTTAAATTCAGATTGCAAATTCCCTATCTTGCCAATGAGATTTCCTCCTCCTCACCAACCCAAAATAAATTAGAGAACAAGCTGCTATCTCTAAAAGCTTTATAAATAAAACATACAGCACATACACACACAAAGGCTACAATTTTAGAGTACTTCTGTATCCTGGATGGATTTAGAGATGTCATTGCAAATGCACAGATGCTGCCAGTCACAGGAGCTTAACAAGTGCTATGCAGTTTGACATCCCATCAGATTGTGGCCATTTGTGGCAGTTGAGGCTTCCCAGAGCAGAAAGTAACATGCCAATTTCTTCTATCAAGGAGAGAAAATAATGGTAACCACACTGGGATATTTATCAAGGGACAGAACTAAAATTATTCTTTCCTGGCTCAACTAAATAAAAATTATGACAGTTCAAAAGAATGCTAAAAGTTTTCTGGAAGTGGCTAAATCACTCCATTCAAAGTAGTTAGTTAAAACATTTGCTTTTTTCTTTACTTCAAAAAGGAAATATTTTTCTTTAAAAAAACAATTGGACTTCTGCTTTATTTTCTTCTCTTTTCCAACAGAAATATGCAAAATATGAAGAGAGGATATGAAAAAAAATAAAGTAGTTCCAGAGCTAAGAAAGCCTGGTTTTTTTCTACAAAAATTGTGCTGATTTTTAACTCAATTAACACAAAGCTGCTGTTTAGGCATTGCCCATCTGTTGGATATGCCCGCAGGAGACAGCTGCTGGAGGTGGCCTGGCAGAGAGACAGGCTATGGCAAGGTTCCCTTCCCACAGCATCTAACTCAGCCCAAACACCAACTCAAAACTTTCTGTGGCTTCCAGACCTCCACATGCTCGGAAACTAAAAAGACAGAAAAGATGATGGAAACAAAGAAAATTGGAGCAGGAAAAAAAAACTGTTTCAAACTGTATAGCCTGAAACTTTTTATGTTAACACACATTTTGAAAAATAAGATTTCATCCATTAAAAGCAGTCATATATCCTCCTATGCCACCAGCACCCACTGCAGATGAGGAGGCCAGCTCACTCTCTACCTGCCCAGGGATTGCAGGGACAAGCCAGAGGATGCTCTGCTGATCTTCTGTCCGATCCCAGTATGGAGCATGGTGGGAAGTGCACGGTTCCTCCAACCAACCTGAGAATCTCTAGGAAGGGAGGCTTCCCTGCACCAAGTGTGAGGCAAAGGGTCTGGGGCTGCAGAAACCTCTGCCTGTCCATCTAGCTCCCAAAATAAGTGTCCAAATAATCACCTTGCTTTTTTAAGGGCTTAAAAGGGCCCTGAGGGATCAAACAGTTGGATTCAATAGCCAAACCAGGTTCTGTGGACCAGTGCCCATCACAGCTGCTGTTGTCCTGAGCCAAGTCACAGACGTGGTTATCTTCAAGTGCCATGATGGCCACTAAAAAGCTGATACAGAAAAAGAGCCTTGCTGGAAGCTGTAAAAGGAGTGATGCATTTTAAAAATTTCTGAGGTCAGGTTCACCCTGCGGGACTCTGCACCTACAGAAAGTTCTCCATTAAACTTTCACCTAACCAGGTAACACAGCCTAATGCATTAACCTGACTCATCCCTGAAGCAAATGCAGAAACCCTGCATGTCTCTGCCCACCCAGGGAGGTGTCTGACCCCTCACAGCAGCTTGCTGAGGCAGGACAGGCTGGGAAGCTGTTTGGAAAGTCCCAGCCCTGACTAATCCGTGTGCAGAGGGAAGCATCTGTCCTCACCAGTGTGTCCTATAAAATAGGATACAAACTTTGTATCATCTTTGTTTGCCCTGAAACAGGGTATTTCATCACCCATATGGGTGTCTTTTTTTGGACAACGTTAAGCTCCTGGCCTCAGTGAAGGTCCACATATATAGAGACAACAAACACCTCCTTCCATGCCTGTTAGATTCATCAACCTCCATTTTCACTGCTTTTAGGAGGAAGAATAAGAGACACCAAGATGACCTTTGGCACCACCACGCAGTATCTCCACACCATTCTCCCAGCCTGTTTTGCTCAGCTCCTTTGCAAACCAGACAGCCCCAGCCTCACTTCACACAAACTCTCCTGTGATATCAGGCATGGGGGCTTATCCCATCCTATGTCTGTCATGCTTTTTGGTAATGGGGGCCTGAATCTGCCCCAGCTGACTCCAGACACCTACCTGGGGCACCTGCATTGAGAGCCTGACCTTGACTAGATGGGCAGCCTCATACTTGTACTCCCAGCCTACAGAGATAGCCCATGCACAGGCTCATTCTGCACCTCCAACTGCACTGCATGAGCTGAGCCCATGCCCGAGCTCCCCACAGCACAGTGTGGCACTGCCACCAAGCCCTCCTCCCCACGCGTCCATCCAGGGCAACCATGAGGAGGTGGGAGGCTCAGACCAAGGGAGCAGCAGCAAGACAAGGTCCCCATATGGGACAGAGCACTCATGCTGTTACTGCCAGGTGGTTTAAGGAGCTCCCTCTCACTACCTTTCCAAAGCCACTTTTTCCTACTTGTTATTTGCTGCTGCTCAGCAGAGTCTCACCAGGACACAGCTGGGGTTCACATCAAACAGGCAAGGCTGTCACACATGCTGACAGCTACAGTGCTACGGCTTAAAGGCAGAGTCCAAGGGAAGGTGGCAACAGGCAAGAGACAAAGGAGAAAATCAAGCTGCCGTCTTAAATGTGATTTCAGCAATTCAAAGGAGTCATTTTAGTCAATCCACTGGTTAATGAGTTAGCAGCACTGGCACAAGGTCAAATCAAATGGGTAAGAACATTTCTCCAATGCAATCATTTACTTCTCCATTTCCAGTCCTCCATTTCAACTTGAAGAGCAGCACTAAAAAGGAGAGATAAGTCAGCTTTCCATCTAAAAAAGATTTGTAAGAAACCACAAGTGCCAAGCATGCCCCCTCTCCACCCTTTTCATACCAGCCCAGTTCCCTAATCCGCTACAGCTTCAGTTCTTTAGAGGTGAGAAATATCTGTAATAGGCATCACTGAATGTTACAGAAACACTGAAGAGCAACTGGAGATCAATTAAACAGCCTATCCCTAAGCAGCAACACATTGAAATGCAGGAAAGGCGAGCGATAACCAGAAAAGGGTCAATGCAATGCACTAGCTTCATTAAAATTGATCTACACAAAAATAAATCCGGCTGAAGTACAGCTAGCGTTCCATCTTATTTACATCTGATCTTCAGCATCAGCTCGTGGTAACAAGATGACAAGATGAAGGCAACAGAAAAACATGGTATTAATTATGTCAACTCCTCAGTTCTAGGTACTGAAGTACATCAAAATGTTCAAAAAATTCAAGAGAATTCAAAGTAAGCTTTTTGGCTCATGTCCCTCCCTCCCTCTCAGCGGACAGGAGACAGCAGCTGAAGCAGTATTCTGTGATCAGTCCCTCCAGTCCTCTGACCATGCTGCCCTAGAAGGGTCATCCTTCTCTTCAATATCATCTTTAGCCATCTCTCTCCTATCAATTTAGTTTATTAAAACACATAGTTGAGGGAGACTGAAATGGCCATAAGACAGGAAGAAAACATGGAGGAGTCCACATATTATTCTTAGCTTTGACAGGTCTGTGGGGACATCTCGAGGTGGGACTCTGAAGTAGAGGAAGAAGCAGATGAGATACTTCCCCTCATCTCTGCCCTCTCCACATTTGGAGGATACATTTAGTGAGCACCCATCCTAGCCTCATCCTGGATATTATTTTTACATGTCCTCCCATCTGTTTCCATCAAACCTGAATACAAGTATTTTGTATATTTTGCTGCGACTGGGACAGCTGCTTTCAAAAAGCAAACAGGACTGACACTGTATCCTTTGTCAAAACCATCTCATTGATGCTGTTACAGACATTCTAATTTACTGATCTTCACTCTACTAAAGGTACCCTAAGAAGGGTTAGGACCAGAAATAGGACAACATCTGTAATGAGACAAGACAACACACTACACCTGAGCTTTTTTTGACCCTGGGGAGTAGTTTCAATCCAGGACAGAATTTCACAGATTTACTTTCCCACAGAACCTTTTCCAGATTCCAAGAGAAACGATTCTCTTTCATGCTGCCTTTTATTATAATTTTTTGGTGAGATGAAACTGAACAAACCTGAGTGATTGGGACATATGACATGACAAGAAAATAAAGACCATTTCAGATGAGCATTTTTCATTTATACTGCTTTATCTTATTACATTAAGACTGTTGACCTTAAGAACATCGGTTTAACAGCCCACTTCAGAAAGATCTACATATGTACCCAAGTGTTAAACTGAGTGCCTGAAAGACATATTAAATCAAATAAAGATTGACAATTCACTGTTTCTATCCTACCAGTCAGTCAAGCACTGCTTACTTCAGTATCTACATGAAATATAGAAAACTGTCAAAGATGTATTCTCATGGCCTCTACATATCTCTAAAGCACACCTATCTTTACACAGATACCTTTGTTGCAAGGATTTATTTTTATTATTTGCTTACATAGCATCTAGCACAATAGTGCTCTAGCTTATGACAGAGCTCCAGGGCACTGCCAAAGAAAAAAAACCACACAGTAATAGCCATACAAATGGTCTTTAATACATATCAAGATTTTACTAAGACCCATTCTTAGGAATCTTGGAATTTCTTTCCAGTCTAAATGCTGTGGCAATATGACTTGTGCATCATCTACTTCAAGTCAGAAGCAAACCTGGACTTCAACATAGTCCTTCCTACTTGACAGAGGTTACAACACTGAAATCAGACCCAGCCCTTGGCTTAGGAATCAAGTTTGAAAGAGGAGACGGGACCCAAGAGGCAGAAGCTCTGACCTAGGTACCTACCAAGGAAAACTGAATGAGCCAGCAATGTGCGCTTGCAGACCAGAAAGCCAACTGTATCCTGGACTGCATCAAGAGAAGTGTGGCCAGCAGGTCGAGGGAGGTGATTCTTCCCCTCTACTCTGCTCTGGTGAGACCCCACCTGCAGTAGTGGGTTCAGCTCTGGGGTCCCCAGTATAAGTAGTACACAGACCTGCTCGAGAGGGTCCAGAGGAGGCCACAAAAATAATCAGGGGGCTGGACCACCTCCCTTATGAGGACAGGCTGAGAGAGTTGGGGTTGTTCAGCCTGCAGAAGAGAAGGCTCCAGAGAGACCTTATAGCAGCCTTCCAGTACTTAAAGGAGGCTACAGAAAAGATGGGGAGGGACTCTGTATCAGGGAGTGTGGGAATAGGACAAGGGGTAATGGTTTTAAACTGAAAGAGGGTAAATTGAGATTAGATGTGAGGAAAAAATTCTTTACCTCGAGGGTGGTGAGACACCGGAACAGGTTGCCCAGAGAAGCTGTGGATGCCCCCTCCCTGGAAGTGTTCAAGCCCAGGTTGGACGGGGCTTTGAGCAACCTGATCTAGTAGAAGGTGTCCCTGCCCATGTCAGGGAGGTTGAAACTAGGTAATCTTTAAGGTCCCTTCCAACCTAAACCATTATATGATTCTATGAAAATCTGGATTTATTTTCCATAGCATGCCCAGTCACAGCCCACTTAAAGGCTGTGCATGTGGGATCCTCCCAGAAATCCCTTCCCACAATGCCACCTGGTCTGCAACTTCATGGAAGTGGAAGGAACCTAAAGACACTCTACTCTTTCACCTCTGTGCATTCCTGGTGAATCAGGAGCAATGGCTTGGAGGGGGGTTTACCAAGACAGACATGCATTTTACTGTATCAGTAGTCAAAAGATTGCCTAAACCTTAGCTCAAAGCTTCCTTCTTAACCTAGTCATGTCCTGTGGGTAGGGACCACCAGTTCTGGTTCTCCTTCTCAACATCCTAAGTAGCAGAAACTAACTCAGGGCAACAAGAGTCTCCTTGTTTGAGGTTATATTCCTGGATCTCTCATGACTAATGATTTACTTCCCTGTTTACAGGAGGAAAGAAGATCTTAGTTACAGCTTACTCTATTAGTGGCTGAATCAGTCACTGAAAAGGTCCTCAGAAAGTCATTTAAGTGATCCCTCCAAGACAGAGAAGCAAAGGATCCTCACCTGTTCCTGGCACACATTCATGTAGTTTGTTCTTGAAAACACTAGTGATGATTGTTTATAACCTTGTGAGGTGATCTATCAGCACTTTCCTCCCTTTCTAGTTAAAATGTTTTTCCTTCACACACAATAAGTGTTACCACCACCCAAGTTGAAGTACTCACAGACAAGACAACACCTGAAGCAACTGCTAAAGGAAGCAATCAGTTTACCATGACCTGGTGACTGCTGGCTGCAGTAATATTATCTTGCCCTCCTTCAATCCAGAAATTTTCTGAATGCTTTACTATGGCAGCCACATTCTCTACCATCTGGTACCTACCTGATGGATCCTTTCTTCCAACATGTTATATCAAAAGCATAAACTGACTTCCTTTAAGATGCTCTTTGCCTGTTCTGCTTCTCCTGTACTGCCTCTTAGACATGGACAGAATTCTCACTAAAACTTTTAAGACCTTACATTACTCTCTCCTTTAAAGTCTCCTGTGTCCCAGGGCAGAGGGATTGTCCTGGCAGGTATCTGGCAGCTGGTGTTAATTAAATAACATCACTCTTGCCTTGCACCCTTCTCTTGTTGCACTGGCCTGCCATATCTCATCTTAAAGCAGGCATTAGGGTCATGATCCAATTGCTGTGCTTAACAAGCCTCCTCCAGGCCCCACTGATGGTCTGTGTGTGCACTCCAAGCCTCTGGCACACGTGAGGCAATTAGACTTCATGTGTCCCTCTAAACTAAACTGAATTGGTCCATGTTTGCAATGGCACCAGAGGTTAAGGAGCAGCAACTTGTTATCCAGTAGTCACTTGAGTCTGAGCCCTTGATTGTGAACGAGAGGTCATAAGTTCTTTCTCCCATGTTTATGTAGAACCTCACAAATGGGGTTCAGCTCCCTCAAGGCAACTGCAATTAAACAGTACTCTCAGGAGGAGCAGATTTCCTCTGACAAAGTATTTCTGTCTTCCACTATATTACCTCCTTATCCATGAATAAATGCAGCAGGCTTATCTCTGCTACTCTGTTTGCTTTAATAACTAGCATGAAGCCTGTATTTATTACCCAAATCCTGTTTTTAAATCTCACTCCTAGATAAAGAAGTAATGACATGGCTGCTCTGCTCAGATAACCCTGCAGCTCTTCTTCCTTTCAGGAGGAAAAAAAAAACCTCCGCTATGCCCTGACAGACAGGCTGCCATTCTGCCATCTAACATTGTTGCCAGAAACATCCTGGGTTGTCCTGAGTTTCCATCCTTCCTGGGAAATCAACACAAAGATCACCGTGACTTTCCAAAGCAGAGGCACATAGGGCATGTCTAAATTTACTCAGAGTGCAATTCATCCCCCCCAAAAGGGCAAAGAAGCTTCTGGATTCTCACTGAGACAGACGCTCAAAAGTTACAGAAAGCAGTCTCACAGTAGGTATGTGAGGGTCTCATTAAGAGAGGTGCTCGCGTTTGTATATGCTCTGAATGTCTTAAGTAGAATAAAGATTCTGGTAATCACAGCAGAATAAACTCAAGACTTTCCTTCACCAGGAAACTACTTGGCTCAGGGAGTGATGCTCTACCAGCGATGCTCTGTGCTTCCTTCCAAACTCCAGAAGAACAGTGCTGTCTATAAACAAAAGAGACATTTTGCTCAAGGAAAGACATAGGAAGTTGTTGAGGTGAGGAAGGAAAGCTTAGAAAGTGAAAAATACATAAAAAAGGAAATAAGCAGAGAGGTTTTCAACAGGTAGAGCCTCAAATGGCCTTTAAAGCAATTCCAAGTTGTCCTCTCCTGGCTCTGATGGCCCTGGCAGCAGAGATTACAGTTCCCAGCTGCTCACCAGATTACTTCTACTTCCTCAGCAAGCAGAACAGTCCAAAGGAAGGTCAAAATCTGCTGCAGACAACAACCACCTGGTTATGTCAGATCAGGGGACCAGGCCAACCCCAGCAGAAACACACAGCTGCTGGAGCAGCAGAGCTGTCCCCAGCACTCATCCACCCACAGCCATGGACTGCTGCAGCAGCAGCGCTGGTGGGTGCACACCTCAAAGGGAGCCGAGACATAGATCCAGTCCACCGTCATGGCTGGCCGAGGGAGAGCATCTCACCAGATCCCCAACATCATGCTCAGCTTCTCAGCCCAGCCACAGCTGCCTCCACCCAACCCTGTCCCTTACCTCCTCTGAAGATGACTGGTCCCTCCAATCCACCAGCATAAGAGCTCATGTAATCAGTCCCTAAATCTGGTTTAATCAAGTGATCTCGATTAGCTTTTAAAAAAATTTCTGACTTGGTTTAGTTTATTTTTCCCCTAACTCAGTTCATTTTGACTACGCAAAGCTGCTAGACAATCATACATGCAATGAGATGGGCAGGTCTGGAACAGCTGGGAACTTCTGGGAGGAGACCAGGGATACAAAAGGGGCCCAATGACAGCTGGAAGCATGTAAGCCCCCCTAGAGCAAGGCTTGGGTCCACAGGGGTCTCAGACGCAAAACACCAAAGCACTTGTGGTGAAAATTGTTAGTTTATTTTGGTTTTCATTGAATTGCACTAAAACAGATTTAAAGCCAGACTGTATTAAAGCAGTGGGATTGCACTTTTCAAGGGCTGTACCATCCATATTGCTGTGTTTAATCACAAGCAACCCTATCAGTTTTTGCATCAGTGCTACTTTGGGTAAGAATACTTAAACAACTGCATTGTGAGAAAGAGCTTTTGTGGGGTTTTTCAGACCAAATACTTGGATGCTTCTAGAAGTCCAACTTGGTACCAATTATAAAAACTGGGCAGTGTGACCTAAAGACTTTAAGGAAGTTACATCACCTACTGTGAGCTCCTGGGCAGCAGCTCCATGTGGTTAAAATTAGAGGAGCAGCAATCTTCATTTTTAAATAGGCCAGATTATCAGCTTTTAAATAAATACTCAGATGTTTCAGCCTAGTTCATACTATATTAGGAAAACCTAACAATTTTTGCATAGGTGGTTCTGACAGAATTTAGCACATATTGAATTTTCCACACAAGGTGTTTTATTGAATAAGTGATGAAAACAATTTTTAAGAAGTCAAACCCTGGGACCTGCAAGTTGAAAACTTTACTAAAATTAGGTCACTCTAGGGACAGAAACTCACAATCTGCATTCTCATACTAGCTCCTATCTGTTTTGTGCCAAGAACACAATAGGCACCATCCGAGACAAAAAAAGATAATCTCTCCCCTAAGGAAACCTGAAACCTAACAGATGATGTGTTTTGAAGGCCTTTTAGGTGTTCAGCTTTGTGCATTAGCAGAGTCACTACAATTCACAAGAAAAACTGAAGTATTTGAAAGGGAAAGGAAGTCAAAGCTTTGATCTCTTGGATAATTTTGCATCAACCCAGATTAAATCTCCAAGCCAGTTGTTGTACAGCAAATACCTGCAGGCTGTGGAAGCATCCAGCTTTTGCTCCAAGCTCCCATGATCCTGCAGAAGCACTACCAGCTGCCTTCAGCAGAGTGTGCCCATGGAAATTACACATCACATATAATAGGTAATACTTTTTAGATTTTAACTGAGAACTAGTTCTTCGTTAGGATGATCTAGAAACCACATACAAAGGGCAAAATTGCTGCAGAATTTAGATAATGTCATTTAGTTTCACCGTTACTTTCATCCTGGTTGAACCCAGCCAGACTTTTTCATGAAGGATATAAAACCCTGGAGTTCATTTATTCAGCTAACATCCCCTTAACCTGTGATCCTTTCTCTCATACCACAAACTCATTTGCAAAGGGCATCACTTCATAGCACATGCTTTCATATCAGTGTGACAGTCCATGGACAGTTACACAAAGAGACACAGGGACAATTTATAGATCTAATCCTTACCAGATGACTGATTGTTGTGTTGTAAGCAAAACTCCGTTAGAAGAGCTTGCAAGATTGGCCTCTCTGCTTGTTAGCATCCAGCACAGGGCAGCTATGTTTTGACTGCCTATTGACTGAGCAATCGAAAGGCAATTGCTACATCCAGCCAGGGAAACATCCAAAGAGCTGTACAGTTCAGGAAGAGGGGAGGTTTCCAAATAAAATCAGCCTGAAGGGGCTTGTTCCACAAGATGATTACAAGGTTCCAAGTTTGCCAACAAAACTTCAGCATTACCCTTATAAGAAATCTTTCATACATGACATTTTATTTGCCTGCCTCTAACAATAAACAACTTAACCATCAATTTTTGCAGCTCTTGCATCTGTAGACTCTGCAGATCAGGATCTGGCTTCTATGATTGTGTCTAAAGAGCTCCTGATATAAACCATCTACACCAAAATGTCCAGGGGAGGCCTCAGAAGTACCTCACACAAGTCAATAAAAAACCTTATGGACATCCCTGGTCCTCTGCTCCCTGAAGCATCAGCTCTTTCCCCAGAACTTCCTTCACTTCACAAGAGAAGAGTCTAATAATCAAAGGCTCTTCCAGAGGTGGATTTTAGAAGTGTCTAAGAGAGGTGTATGAAGCTGAAGGTGTGTCCCTTGTTCTGCCTCCCCAGCCTCCCTTCTGACTGCAGCAAGTATTTAAACTAAATCTGATCTTTAGATTGGAGTTGGGTAATTTCCTTCCAAGTAACTACTTGTCACAACTGTCACAACTCTTAAATGACTTAACATCATATAAGCCTCAGGAGAGTCTGGGAATGAAGCTAACCCAGAGGGGAACACTTTGGTCAGTGAAACAGCAGAGTTCACAAAGACTTAAATCTTTCCCCTCTGAGCTCCAACATGCAATTCCCTGGCTGGGAGCAATCCCAGCAGCAGTGGCCTGGCATGTCCAGGCCTTATCCAGGCAAGATTATTCCTCACAGGGGTTTAGCATATACAGTCTGTCCTTACACCTACCTTCCCATTTATTGCATGGAGGCTTTTATCAAAGTCACTAAGATCTGACAGGTCAGATGCACAAGTTTACAGTAAGTCTTGGTGCCACATTGCCAGATAACTTCAAAACATAAATAATTATTGAAATAGTCCCAAACCAGTTTGCGACTATTGTGAATGGACTGATAGGTTACAGGGAGAGGACCAGAAAGTACAAGGCAGAAAACTGAAGCATTGTAGCTAGAAACTCCCTGGAGTCTTCTCCAGGCCCAGGTTTTGCTGCTCCCAGGCCTTGGTTTCTCTGCATGCAGGAGACAGCAAATTAAGACTTAAGCCATTATAAAAATTTGCATCACGTCAGAAGCATTTGGTACTGAGGATGATGTATTCAGCACAGTCTGACAGCCAGCACTAAATGATGGCAGCAATTTCCAGTGGGACCAGAGTCTGGACACAGCATAAGATAGAGGCACCACCACAAAGACAGCCTCAAAGCTGGCAGCTTGAGTCGTGCATTTTAGCCAGTAAATGGAAAGTTTCCTTGGCACTTGCAAGAGATTATCAGAGCAGAAGTAATCAGACTAAACAGACACTATCCAACCACTGCAATACATTATAGCTGCACTTTGGACTGATGTTGCATGGCTACTTTCCTTAGAAAATTAAAGGATTTACATGTTTACGAAGTCTTGCAGCTTCCAAATAGTTAAAAAATCATCACTGTTTTCATCTTCTGCAAGGGGGAACTGAGGAATGATTCCCAGTCATAGAAGGGTTGGACAAAGCAATGATGCACACACAGGTCCCAACTCCACATCCGCAGAAGAAAGGTTATCCTTCCCTGGGCTTCCAACTTGCCTAACAAAACCAAACATCAGCTGCTCACAACTGTCTACACATAAGAGTTATTTACCAACTAAACTGCTCTGTGAACAATATACAAGCACTCGTTTCTATCTGCTTCACTGTTTTATCCAATGTGATAAACAGGTGAGGTTGCTTCCTCATTTTTTTTTGTTCATTTCCTTCTTATAATTAACCATATCAGCTTTTTCCAGCAGCATGAGAAACACCTTATTCACTGTTGAAATTGTCAGTAGATTCAACAACAGAAATTCATCATATCATGCCGGAATGACACCATCGCTAGAGAGATGATCTGGATAAAACATCTTTCTCTGACACCCTCCGCTACAGCTTACCTTTTTGGGAGGGGAGGGGTCGAAGATACAAGATGAAAATATACAGCATCTTTTTCACTTTCCATCCATCCAAAGAAAAGAAAGAATGCAATCAGCAAACGCAATGTACTTCTCTGCAGGTCGATAGCTGGTAAAACAATCTGCAAAGAGTCCCTGACCTCAATTGAACGACCTCTGAAATGATGCATGATCCTAAGATCTGCCATTTGACCAGGCATGCAGTCAAGAGCATGCTCACCCCCCCCCCCAAAAAAGCCATCATTAGCAACTGCAACCAGAATTGGATTTGAACTCAGAGACAAGGAACTAGGCTTATTGATCATCTTATATGGAATGCAGTGACTCAGTGGAGAGCCCAGAAACCTGAAATTATGGGCTGACTAAAATTCTCCTCTCCTATTATTTCCAGGCAGCGTCCCTTACAAAAAGCCAACCTACTACTTTTAATTTGGTGTCTGGCTCTGCGGCTTTCTTTAGAAAGCTTCAAATGAATGATTAACTGGTAAACATACAATTAAATTTGAATTGTTACTGTTCCAATTATTGAAATAACCTCCCTTTGTTAGAATTTTATTCTTTTACTCATGCTCATTAATGATATCTCAGTGTCAAGCGAAAAGCATCTTTGTGTGAGTGTTCATCTTACTGTCCAAATTTATTCACTGAGCAAAGCTGAATTACAAATGCAATTGTTTAGAGCAACTTACTACAACTTAGTGAAATCTGCACTCAATTTGTTCAGCCCAGCATCCTGGAAGTTCCCAAGGAAAAATATTGTGCCAGACATATTAAGTGCAAATTGCATTATAAATTCATTTATAATTAAAACTGTCATTTCTGTGCCTCCTGCCAGACCCCACATTCTGCTGAACAGACTCATCACTCTAACCCTTGCTGTTTCTGTATCAGTGTTAATCTTCATAACAGTTGAGTCTCTCCACACCCCTGGGAAATGCACATGCTCGAGAAACTGAGGCAGGAGTTAAGCGCCATTTCCATGACCCTGAAATTATCAGAGCAGGAGCATGGGAGCTGCCACCTCTCCATCTTCTGGATCTCTCCTCCTCCCCAAGACTGCACTAAGCACACTGGTCCCGAAAACAAACATAAAGCATCTCTGCAGCTGGACCGTTGCTCAGAAGACTCTGCCTACCTCACTCTGATGAGGATACAGGAGACACCAGGAATATGGTCTCCTCTGCTAAATGCCTAGAAACACCAAAGAAGGAGCCATGAAGGTCACCCAGCTCCTTGCACTGCTCAGTGTCCATCTCTTCATATGCTTCTGCTGCTGCCTCTCCTGCAAGAGACATCCATATCTGCCTTAGTGTCCTCCCTGGGACAATGAGGCCCCAGTCAACATGGTTTCATCTCCAAAACCCCCACAGTAGCTTGTCTGCTACCCCCCCACCTTGCCAGCAGTGGTACCATAGCCCTCTTAGCAAGATCATACACTGCAGAGGGTGGACACCAACATATGAGCTGTGCAGCCTGCTAGTCCATGTCTTTCTCTGCCCCTACAGCTCATTATGGGCTGTGGTAGCCCAAATCATTACATCAGCACACATAAATCATTCAAAAAATCTAAATAACATCTACCAAGGGAGAAAAGCTGGAAAATATGGCACATGCTATAAGCCATTGCATCACTGGGAAGACACCTGTGATGCTGAGTTCAGCTCCATAGTGAAACAGGTATTTATCACCACAGAAATTCAAGCACAGACCCAGGAGTCCTCAGAGTCAACACTTCTTGCTCTGACATGATACACAGACCAAGATTGATCCATCTACGCTGAGCATCCCTTTACTTATCTCCCTCACCAGAGCAGTATTTATGTCACATGCCCCATGGGACAGTGCTGGTCCCAGTATCACTATATCACAGTAACAATTCACCTGGGATCCTGCCAGGCTGGGACACAGGTATAAGCTTTCCTTGTGAATTTTCAGTTTAAAGCAAGGTTATGGTACCCTTGGTTAAAAAGGTAATAGAAGTGTAACTTAATTACCAGGTATTATAATGCAGCTATTCTGAGAGGCTGCAGAAGGAAATTGGCACCATTCTGATGGAATATTCCACGTGGTTAACAGCAATTTCATGCAGCCTCAGAGAAGACAGGCAGTTGTCTAGATCTGTTGAAAGGTAAGAGTGACATGCAAAGTGTTATTCTTTCCTTACATTAAGTATAACCATATATTTTCAGGCTATATAGCTTATATTTTTAGATAAGAAGAAAGCAAAGCAAGAAAAAAACCTAAAGTCAAGTTGAAAACAAATTGGATGAAATTCAAAAGGGCAGTGGAAAAATACAGGATGAGAAGGAGAAGGTAAAGCAACAAGTTAATAAAAAGGAATAAGGGCATCACCATGAATCACAAGTCAGCAGTGCCCCACAAGCATTGCATGCAGCCACACCGTGCAGAATGAACAAACATCCTACAACACCTGGGAGGGCTGGAGGTAAGTACCACCCAGGAATCAGCAGGTCTAAGATCTCATCAGGAAAAGCAAGTGTAGCCTTGGGTGTGTGTTTCAGATGTGTACCAACTGAAGAGACACCCTAGGAGACCAACAGGCATGATCAGTGACCATGAAAATATGGCCTTAGAGGAAAGGTTGGATTAACTGGTGGTGAGGCAGGTAAGGGGGAGGGAGAAGGCTGAGATACTTCATCATTCCATTTTGAAGACATAAAAAGTAGCCACCAAGCAGAAAAAACTAGTTGTCCTCTCTGGCAGCAAAACCAAAAGGTTTAAATCAGAAGGACATTTAGGGTAGGTAAGAGGAAGGATTTTTTTAACAATAAGGATAGTGAAGATCCAGAGCAGGTTGCCTGGGGGCAAGGTGTAAAGTCTTTGTTTGGTGAATGTAAGTAAAGGTAAGGTCATTCAGGCAAAGTCCACTATGTCTTTGGCCAAGGGATGGCCTCTGACTTCTGCAGGTCCCTTCGGAGGCCTGGGCTCTATGGCTGCACCCAGGTGTGGAATGGGGCCCCAGCTCCCAGGCCTGGAGGAAAACGAACCCATGCCTGCTTTGAATCACCCTCTCCATTAGGATATTCAAAGACTGAGGAGCTCTCCTCGTGCTCTGAAATGTACTCAGGACCACATGAAGTTGGGCTTTGCCCTGCTGACCAGGACAGAGGCAGACACTTGGGAAGAACATCCAAGGGAACTGGAAGAGATGTTCCTTTCGCCCATTGGGCTACAGGTTGGTAAGGAGAGCCACTGGCTGGTTTTTCAACACCAGCAGTGACCAAACCAACCTGACCTCACCAGCACACTCACTCACCTACTCACTGGGAAGAAATTAAACCACCTGAAAGAGGAATATGAGCAGAAAGAAGCTAGAAGCACTGGAGGGGAATCTCAGTTTGGCTAGGTGCCATCATGGCAGCATGTGAAGCTCTAAGCTGCAGAGGTCCCAGACAGTGGGCAGTAGACAGTCTCCATGGGAGGCCCCAGCTACTTGTGCTGCACTTGGTCCACAAACTCTTACCTCATTGAACCCCCCCCCAAAACTAAATATCTAACAGCTCCTGTCGATATGACTTCTCCCCCAAGTGGTTTGCTATTTACAGCAAGATAACTAAAGCAACACTCTTTGACTAGTGAAGACGACCGAAGAATACAACCAGAGCTTGCGAAACAGTCACTTATTTGAATTGCCTACCATGGGCCTAAACCAAAAATGCCTAACCTTTGCCTGTGAAATTTGTAAGCACTCTTCTGCATATGCTGTCTATGCAATACAATTTCTTTCCTGTTGAGGAGAGTTGCACCAAAGCAGAAAATACAGTTCTAAAATTTTCCAGAACAGATATATCCAGAAAGATTTTATAACTGGCACTATGAAATGCAAGTTACACTAAAGCAAAGGATACAGGTGCAATGTCTCCAAAAAGACCAAGAACCAGAAATCCTACCAGTTTCTTTGGCACTCTACTGTAGCAGTAGCTTATGCCTGGACTTCAATTCAAAGTTATGATTTAGCACAGAAAAAAAATAGACTTTCCTGGGTTTTTCTCTGCAATCAGTCATTCAACGTTCCCTTGCCAGTAATGAAAATTGGTCGTGTGTTTAACCTCTTCTCTTGATGAGTCTAGCTCCAAAAAGGAAAGCAGGAGGTAGACATTGCAGATTACACCCCGGTGACTGTGAAACCCTGGAAGCACGCCTGTCTGTGCAAGGTTCTGCCACAGCAGTGGAAGACCCAATTACACTCGTCATTTTTTAATTAGGAAATGACGTGTGATTTACAAGCCTTAGTGCAATGTGGTATTTGAACAGCCAGGAGTGACATTTCAGAATGGCATTAGAGTAACTTTTTCTTCCCCTGCCCTCCCCAAGTCATTCAAGCAAGTAATTCAGACAAAAAGCAAAAGTCCTTTGTCTTGGCTTTAATTCCAAACTAGTGGAGGCGTGTATGTGCTCTTTTCATTCTTTTTTAATCTTTTTTTTCCCTCTTTTTATTTAGTAAGGATACAGTTTCTTCCCTGCAGCCAACAGTGACAACTGAGTGTACCTGTCTGAATTCCAGCACACATAATCAGAATCTAAGTTTCTCTTGAAAGAAAAAAAAGGAAGTTCACAAAGCCTGGAAGAGAAGAATTATGCACCCACCAGTCCAGACACGTCAGAGACCTTATCTGCATGAAGAACTGTAGCTGGCATGGACCCAGCATCCCCCATCAACAGCATGATCCTGCAGCCCACTCAGCCACATCCACCACTCACTGCTGGTCAGAGCCGCGTCCAACACATGAGGTCCCAGAGCAATGGGGAGGTAAGGATGGTACCGATGTAAAGCGTATGAGTGAAAAACCTCCCAGAGAAATTGTGTGGAAGTAGTTCACTTAGCACGCAAACAGGTCCAAAGAGGAAGAAGTTTTGTTCAGTATCTCCTGCTACTACAGAAACCACAGCACTTCAGTTACACAGCTCACAGGCAAATATCCAACAACCTGATACGTCCCCTGACCAAAGCTGCAACAAGGGGAGGCACCTGGTTCCCCAGATCTGGTAAGACTTTTAATTTAAGTCATCATCAACCACTGAAAGTCCAGGAAGGTCACGGCATCTTTAAAAACTCACTCTCCAAATACTCAAGCAGGCTATGGGCAATCACAGCCCCATGGTGCACACATCCCAGAGGCAGCTCAGATGACTGGGCAGTGACACCCAGCACTGGTGGCAGGTACTCTGAAAGCAGCCTAGAGCATGCAAAACTAAAGCTATGAAATGATAACTGGTTGTTTGGGATGTAGTTGTGGCCTACCACTTCATATAGAGCTGTTACAACAAAAGTAAATCCCCCCCCCCCCCCCATTCAGACAAGTCCTAAACTTAATTCAGAGTCTCCAGAAGAAACACATTTGCTCACTGGTACACATGGGCACAAGGGCTTTAAGGAAGACAGTGCGAAATAGTAATAGCCACGGACACCACAGGTGGAAGCCTCACTAGTGAGAACAACACAGTCTCAAAAACAAAACTGAAAGATTAATACCACCCTTGTCTGTTAGGAGGAACACTGGAAGAGAACAGCTGGCACACAGTGTTTCAGACTTGGAGGCATGAGTCTAAACATGACTTTAGAGGGATAGTGGAGACATTTCTCCATCAGCAAAGTTGTAAGTTATACATCCACACTAGGAATTAAAAGAACCATTCTAGCTGCACCACACCCTTACGCATGAAAACTCACATGTCTGAATAGGCTAGCAAGAGCTTGGCCACCAGTTTCAGCTGGAAGGCAATCGCTTCCTCCTGCACATCACTGAAGAGGTGAGCATAAACCTAAGAGCGATGTGGGGACATGAATCATGCTCTGTGATCCTTGATCAAGTGCAGCATGAGGAACCTCCTGAATCATCACAAAGCCTTGATGAATTTAACAAGCTCTGGAGCATTACACAGGGGAGCAAGTGAGTGTCCAAAGGGAAAATGCCCAACAATCTACCTACTAGAATAAAAATCAATCATTAAGAGGTAGCTGCTAAAATTTGAATTGCATTACTAGAAACCATATTTCAACATAATCATATTTATAAACAAAAAATATTTCTTACTGTTAAGATTTATCAGACCACTCACACTTGAAATAACTGCTAAACCTTACACATTCAAAAACAGGGGTTTTTTTTCCTAGCTACCTCTTTCCATAATGACCAAAATATTAAGGTTTCCCCACCTTGGGATTTGACCTTATCTTGATGAAGATGACTTGGATAATCTGAATTAAATTACCTCTGCAAGACGATTAAAAAATACTGCCTGTGGACTGCAAGCACTTAAATATCATTAAATGATGATATAGCATTAAATTATGCCATTCTTGGAACCTGCAGCTCCCAGGTTCAGATTCAGAATCCAAGCCTGTGTAATTTAAATCTTGCCTCTTCTTAAACTAAATAAAACATGACCTGTGTTTGTTTATATTCTACATATTTTGTTCACTGTAGCTCTCTTCCATGCAAGTCTCAAAGGGAAACTCAGTAAAATATAGAGGAAGATCATATTTGTCTTGCAGGTTGACTTGTCTTTCACCTCTTTAATTTCACTGTTAATCTCATTACTAAAGCACTCCAGAACAACTTAGTATTTTTAAGTAATTCTTCAGTTTTGCTTGGTTTTACCCATTACTCCACCTATTTTGGGTGCTTCTGTTCATTTCAATAACTACAACAGAATTGGCACAGTCTTATAATTAATTCACCTTTTGTGTTACCCCCACTGCAGTATCAGATGGGCTTTGCCTTGATGGGGTGAGGAGGAGGCAGGACAAGCAGAGACACTCAGCTACAAGAGAGTTGTGAAGAGTTGCTGTAATGTAAAATGTTGTATGTCTTACCTGAGCATGGTTTTCCAAAGATAATACCACTGGTGGTATAATGAAGCGCTGACTGAACACACATGGAAGTCTCTAAATAACACAGGCACTGGGCAAGAGGACACGTACCTTAAACATTCCCACCTCTCCCAGCCAGACGTGAGGAAAGAAGAGTCTCTTATACAGCAGTAGCTGGAAGCTTTATCAGGAACATGGGAGAGTCTGATCCAATTCCTTCAGCTGCTTCAGGGACTTGAGCTGGCATCTGAATTTGGTTGCTTAAATTAACCACAGGCTCCAGGGTCCCTCAGGGCTGGGCTCACTCAGTCACTTCCCTGCTTCAGTCACCCATTTCCCAGGTGGGAATGGGTGACCCACACCAGGCTCTTAACTCACCAGGAGCAGTTTGTTTCCCTCACCCTAAGAATCTTCTGCTTCCAGGCAGCCAAGCCACAAAATTGCATGCCTTAGAAAGCCAAAGCAGGGATGAGAGGGGACACCACCTTCCGAAGGCCACAGTGCTCTGTCGCTGGAAGCAGCTGAACAGAGCTAGGCTGCCTTCAAGGGATTTGGTAGCTCCAGCATCAGCAGTCCCTACTCTCCCCACACACTCAAATCACTCATGAGCTGCAAGCCAGCCACCCTCACACTAGAGTCTGGATGCACATTCAGAGGCTCTTCCCTGGCCCAGAAAACACCTAGTTATTGAACCTAAGAGGGTTCCCTCTTAGGGAACAAATTGGACAGGCAGAGGACAAAATCCCTGTAGAGTGCATCACCTGCACCCCATGATGAGAACTGGCAGGGGGAGCAAGAGGGGGACACCTTGTGTGGGGACCAGCAGAGCCAGGTACCAGCTGCTCACTGCTGTGCAACCAGCCCTGCAAGCCTAGAGGAAATGTGGCTGGTAGGAAGGATGGATACCCTGGGATTTTAGACTCAGACTGAGGGCCAGCTCCCGTAGGAGTTAGCCTCTGGCTGCTTTGTAGTAAGTGGATAAAACATGGATGGTGGGGAGTCATTTCTAGCCCCTTTTTCTGATCACAAACAGCTTTTTCAAGCAGACTGAACTGAACAGGAGGGGTTTTCCCCTATACCAGGGCACTCTGGTGTTCCCAAGCAGCTATAACAGAGCACAGCCAGGCCAGCTTGGCCTTTAATCTATGAGGAAAGTATATTAATTTTGCAAGACAGAAAAGATGTGCTTGATTGGTTTTCTAACTCCCACCCTAGGGAAGGCTGTGCATCACCAGTCTGTTTCTTCACAGATCTAATCATCTGCTTCATTTCTTCACCTTGCAAAAAGCTGTTGCAAGGAACAGCCTGGTAATAAATTTACTACATCTTACATTTTAGATCCTCAATATTGACAGCAAATTGCTACTCTCTCTACATATCAGGCTGTCCAGAACAATGTTTCCCAAACAGTCCAGGCTGCAACACTCCTTGAAAGATGCTGTCCCACAGCCCTGGGCAAGCCTGAGCATCTCTGCCAACACAGAGCTTGCTAATGAGTGGTCCCCAGTTGTCTCACATCTAACTCTGGAGTGAGGTGCAGCAGAAAGGAAGGCCAGTTTTGGAAGATGGTGCATCTCTGAGCAGCAGATGGGATCAGAGGGACAGTCTTTGTCCTCATCACTGGTCCTATCAGCAGAAGGAAAAAAATTCACAAGTTCCAGAGTTTGTCCTCCAAGGACCTGTCAAATAGATTAGCAGCCAAGGAACAGAGGGAATTCTCCATTTGAGGTCTTGTCATAGGAGTGAAGAATAGAAAAAAAATAGAAGCAAAGAATGATAAACAGGAAAGCACAGAAAACACATTTTTCTGTAATCAGCAGGCCATTGTTAGACTGAAGGAATACAGGTTCTGTCAAGAGTCTTCACATAAAGGGTTAATAATTATCACAAAATATAGGTATTTAGATATATTAGTAAATACATAAGCTAACATGTAAATAAATTGTTTATGTCTATCCATAATACCTACTACTTCCATCTAATTTAATTACATGCTCCTCACATCCATGACACTTAGAAAGATCCATTCAACAAATTAATCTTTTATACAGATTAAGCATGGCCTAAATTTTGGTCTGCCTCTCTCATATGCTCTTGTAGGAGAAAGGTTTTGTTCAGAGACCTATAGTTCCTACAGATGATCTCTGTGCCCAACAGGACTGCTGCACAGCTCAGGTATCAGCCTGCATAAATGCAGACACAGCTTGAGAATCTGCTTTGTGCAAGCTCAGGACTGCCTGCACCCACCTGGGCAAGGATGCTCCAACACCCCTTTCTTCTCCTCTTTCAGCCACATTTTGCAGACAAAAAAATGTCTTGAACACCACACTGCTTGCATTCTTCATTTCAGCTGCCTTGACACCATGTCAAGCAGAACGTCAGGGCAAGGTGGGAGGGAGCAAGCGCAGGGGAGAGACAGAAGGAAAACAGGTCACGCAAAGAAGAAATAAAAACACAAAACAAGAAGCATAACAGACAAGATCAGCAACAAAGGATGCAAATTCAGGAGACAAGCACTCATGAACTTGACAGGTGAAGCGATACAAGGAGCCCATACATGACTGTGGGTGTCAATAGATACGATGCTCTTGTTCCTATCCAAATGGCTGTCACAGGAACGCCTTCTCTATGCGTCTCTATTTACCTTTGCTGAAACCAGACTGAGGCAACTCCCAGCCCAGGACAACAGGCAGCCTTTCATCACTCCGATAGCCTGCAAGTCTATAGGGACAAGCTCTGACAGATGGGCAGGACTGGGTTTGGCTGCAGGGGCTTGCACCGTTCCTGCCTGCTGCTTACAGTCTAGCATATTAGTGTAAACTGCCATCCTTGGGTTCACCACTCTTTCACAATCACATAACCCTGGAGATTGAGCAGCAGAGTGCCTGCTCAGCAAAGGTCTGGAAAAGGCTGAGTAAGGCACAAAAGAGGGAACCAGAGGAGGACAGGCTGGACCCCAATGTGATGCAAGGACCAGCAGCCAAGCAGCACTGAGTATCCCATTTACAAAGCCCTCAAGCTTCAGACGCATCAGGGAGATGATGTGATTTCAGCTCTGTAAAGCTGAAATACATCTGACCAGATGTAAATGCCAAAACAGGGGATAATCACCAAGATTGCCTGTGCCATCCATGGAAAGAAACAAACACTCGTCAGGCACCTTCCGGCCCTCTGGAAGCTGGTGTCTGACACTGGTCAGATGACTTGCCCCTTCCCCTTCATCAACTCTAATGGGGAGCCTGGGGTTACCAGTCCAGATACAAATTTCTCTGCCACAGGCATGGAAACTTAGATGAAATTAATCCCAGGACAACTCACATGTGGTGCTTGCTTGTCATACTGCCACATGCCTGCTCCATGCCAGCAGGTCTTTGCCCAAGATGAATAAATATCCCTTTGACAGTCTGATATTTAAAAATACACATCTTCTGTACCATGTCAATGAAGACTAAGGCTCCACTAAGACAGTGGCTCTATGAGATAATTAACAAGTGTTTGGAGACATTATTCGTTAAGTTTTAAGGGCAACATTATTTGTCATATACTTGTCCTAATTAAGATCAACACCAAGGAAATGTGGCTGCCTTGTGAGAAATTACACTTCTTGCAGACAGGAAGCCTCTTCAAAAGTGAAGACTTAGCAACAAGCATCTGATTTTGAGAGAAGGTTTAGAAGATATCAGGTGACTGGTGGGGTTTCTCATGGGCTTCCAAGAAAGAACAATCCACTCTTTCAGGAATCTGTACCCAAAGTATCATGCAGAGGGGCTGTATCCACACTGAAGCCCCAGCTAAGGACACATACAATTGTGCTTCAGCACTTATCTGCTGCTTTCATACCTCAAGTCCTATTCCAAGGTGGTGGAATCAGCACCACAAGCAGAGCTAACAACAAAACCAAGCATTTGCAACCTTCAGCTCTGTGGAGAGCGCCACAGCCCTGTAATGCAAGATGAGGCTAATAATATCTTTCGGACACATGGGTCTGGGTAACACAAATGACATGATGGTGATTCAGTTTAATTATAAACTTCCTGTTAGAAATATCAAGGTTCCTCTGATGGCACTGGCAATTGTTCTGACTCATCCAGCTGTTGCCATAACTAGGCAAAACAAAACCTTCTTTGATCCTTAAGGTATAAATAATTAAAGAAACCATTATTTTGAAAGAGTACCTGGCATTTCATAGTTACCACAACACCATCAAAATAAATAGCAACATACAGAGAGAAATACAGCATTGTGCTTAGGGACAGTGGCTTTTGTTACTATCTCTGCTCCCTGGAAGACAGCAATAAAACATCCATCCATTCCTCATGTGGAAGAGGCAGATTAACTCCCCATCCGTCTATGCTTCCAGCAAGGTTATACTACATGGCCAGATGGATCATCACTAGTGTTAAGAAATATTAGTAGTTTATCTTAAACAAGTTTTAAATAGAATTAACTGTTTAGACATGTAATGTTGTGTGATTTAGTATGCTGTTCACTTAGCATGAGTACGATTTGCTTATCAGCTAGATTTGCTGAAGCCCTAAACCACAAGCTGTAAATTTTCACCTAGATTTGCTGAACTTGTACTGAACTTGAATCTATTCAAGCAAAACAAGGCCTCCAGAGCCAGCACAATCCAGAAGATAAGGAAGGTACAATCATTAACAGCAGCTGCAACTACACAAGAGAACAGCCTGTCTGGAGACAGTGAAGGAGCCCAATACAGAACCAGATGTCAGAAGATCTCAGGCCAGAATCACCACTGGGCCAAAGGGCACGTGAAAATCGCATGAAGAGGGGCTGCATAGTCTGTAAGGGTATAACTGCCCAGGGATTTCTTTGTTCAGGGTCCCTCTCCAGAGGCACCCAGCTCAAGCTGATCCTGCTGCTGTGCCACTATTAAATTATTTATTTTTATAAGATTCAATGCCTGACACTCTGCTTCAGGAATCTGAGGTTCAAACTGCAGAGCAACTAACACCAGACACCCGGACCAAGCTGCAGTTATTTAATAGCTAGTCAAGTGTGAATCAGAAGTCTATACCCTCCAGACCACCCTTACAGGATCAGTAGTTCAGAAAGATTTGCTTGTTTGACACATGGGCTCAAATTTTCCTGCAAGTTAGTACTATCTTAAAGCATAGATCTAGACACCCAGACCTCAGAAACAAAGGAGCTCCCAGAGCCAGTGCTAAGGTTGCAAAACATCCCACAAAACATACTGTTTACTGTCTTGCACAGTGAGTCCCATGTCCCAGACCACTGGGTCCCTGGTTCCCCCAGCTATCTGGGAAGACCCTCCTGCAGACAGGGGGATGATCTCCAGCCCCACTGCCATGGCTTAGGCCCAGTCAGCAACAAAGCACCATGCAGCTGCTTGCTCACTCCTTCCCCACCACAGTGGGATGGGGGGGGGAATCAGAAAAACAGGTAAAACTCACGGGTTGAGAGAAGAACAGTTTAGTAACTGAAATAAAATATAATAATAATAGTAATGAAAATAGATAAAACAAGAAGAGGGAAATAAAACCTAAGGGAAAAAAAAAAACAAGTGACACAATTCAATTTCTCACCACCTGCTGACCAATACCCAGCCAGTGATCCCTGCTCCTGGCCAGCTCCCCCCAGTTTATATACTGAACATGATGGCCTGTGGTACGGAATATCCCTTTGGCTAGTTCGGGTCAGCTGTCCTGGCTGTGCTCCCTCCCAGCTTCTTGTGCACCTCCTCGCTGACAGAGCATGGGAAACTGAAAAGTCCTTGACTTAGGCTAAGCACTACTTAGCAACAACTAAAACATTGGTGTGTTATCAGCATTATTCCCACACTAAATCCAAAACACACTGTACCAGCTACTAAAAGATTAACTCTATCCCAGCCAAAACCAGGACACCCACACAGGTGACCTGCATGTGCAGAGCAGCCCATGTAACACGCATGGTCAGGTGGGACATGCATTTGAAGATGGAGCAACTCTACACACCTTCAGCCCAGCACATGGGACTGGCTGCTGGTGCACACTCCTGCATGCCACACCCATCTAGGCAGATGCCTTCAAGCCTCAATTGCCTGAAGTTCATTCACCACTCACTTGGCTCCTGGCTCTGAGGATCTGAAGTTTTCACCCCCAGTAGAAAAAATTTAAGGGCTCTACACCCCATTCAAGCTCAAAGCCTGACCCTTCCCCATGAGAACAGGGCTCTTGTCCCAGACCCAGAGGGAAAAATTATTTATGGTAAACAGATGGACAGGACAGATCAGCCCATGCCAGCCCACAGTAGAATGAACCTGAGCCTCTCTTCTGCCTCAGCAGAGCCTCCAGCACAAAGCAAGAAGCAGTCTCCTTACCACAAGGCTCTCAGGGCTCCCAAAGCAAAAGAAGGCTTTTTTAAAAAAAAAAAAAAGTAATGTTTTTAACTCACCTCTCTGGAGGTCTCAAACAGGATTTACAAAGCCTCAGGACCAAGTGGACTCCTGCAGCACACAACAGAACACCACCCTGAGCTCCTGGGAAATGTTAGGGCAGCAGTTAGTTAATTAGAGCAGGCTTTGCAAGAGCCTCACAGCCTGCTCTCACCCTCACACAATACCATTTACCTCAGCAAGGGCAGGATCAAGTCATTTGTGGTTCACAGTAGCCCACTTGTTCCTCTTGATGAGTCTTGTCTCTCTTTGGCACAAACAACTTGAAGAGCCCATGAACCTTGTTCCCAAGTCCTACACAAAGGGAGACACATACTTTCCAATCTCCCTTCAGTGAGCTTTAAGATGAAGCATGGGGCATAAAAGCCCACATAATAGTACCCTTGCTAACATGACTTCCAGGTCTGTTTTTTTTTCCAATCACTCTGTCTATTTTATTTAAGAACTTGATTTTGGAAGGCACAAAAGGTCTGCTTTTCAAAGATGCTGTGACTGAGACAGGGGGGGGGGGGGGGCGGGGGGGGGGGTGGTGGTGAAGACAGACAACACACAACACACCCAGATGTACAGCTCTTCTGAAAAATCACATCTCACACCTGAAACCAAAGACTGAAAAATTACCAGTGAGGACAATTTTTAGCTATCCTGTGTCATAATATTCACCATTCCCAAGCAAACTTTCTGGCAAATATTTAGAGCAATACTCACAACCCCATGCTTTGTCAACAAAGCATGGCGATTACCTAGGGCAGCTGTAGGCGCAGCACCTGCAGCACTGCAGACTGTATTGCTTCAGCCTGTTACCATGGCACTTTTAGATGGATTTTGCCCATTTGCATGTGTAAGACGCAAGATAAACCTTTTATGTTTTTAATACATGATGAGCAGGGCACAACCGACTCCAAATAAAATGGTTTAAAAGGCCAGGGGAAAACCTAAAACACCTAAGCCAGGGGAAACTGAGTTTTCACAGCTGGGCATTTATGGCAGCTCTGAACCACACTTGCTGGTTGCTGGAGAGCTTTTCCTGGGTGGGTGTAGGTACAAACCACAAAGGCAGATGCTGCTGTGCCCAGGTGTGGTGGAGCTGCAGCAGGAAGAGCTGAGGTTGGGCAGCACACTGCAGCCAGCTCCATCCCCTGCCTAGCAGCCACATCTCCAGCATGACCCTGTGCCGGCTCCTGTACGAACACAGGCTTGGTCCTCAAAGCCACCAGGTAACCACACCAAAGGGAACCCCTTGCAGTTGTTCAGAAGATACAACATCTCAGTTTATAACAGTCCATTTTAAATGAACTAACAGCCCAGCAATACATGGCTTTCTCAGCAAGTCAAGATGCACCCTTCAGGTGAAGCCAGTGGAAACCAGGACTGCTTTCCACCTGGGTTAAATATCACCTAGTGCTTTGTTCAGCAGCAGAGGGAGGGCACACACCAACATTCAGACTTCCTAAACCCACCTTTAACACCTCATCCTCAATTCACTGTGTGATTGCACCTGGTATAAACTATTCCTGGATTGACACTACCCTGAGCTGAGAACCAACCCCAATTACAGGATTTGCAGGACAAAATGAAGATCTCCTCTTCTCACCACACCCTCCCATGCACCCCATTAAATCCACCTTTCTGCCTGGATTGTTTTTACATGCTGAAGGCTGGAAGGAGAGACATGACCCTGATTCCTGAGGGAAGAAGTCAAGATTAACAGACATTAGAATCTCTCCTTGCTGAGAGCACTTGTGGTTGCATCCTGAGAAGTCCTTCTCTACACAAGCTATACTGCTTGTTTGTTACAGCCCCAGCATCCCAAAAAAGAGCTCAGCACAGTCCAGAAAGGGCACCCAGAACAATGGGTGCAAGAGAGCACTAACAGAGTTCTGGCATTCACTAGAACACATGGCACATCTACAAGAAAACCATTACTATCCTCAGCTGTCATGTTGCATGAATGCATGATGCACTTCCATGTAATCTCACAGACACAGGACTACAAGAGAAGCACCCATGCTGCTGAACAGACAGCTCCCCTGAAAAAGCCCAGCAGCCAGTACCACTCTGAAGGAGAAAGTCTGCTACAAAAATCTTGTGCAGGGCAGGATTTGCATGTGTAATCTCATCCCGCACTCAGTAAACCAGCGAATACGGACCCTACTTACATTTACAAAGAGGGAAAGCGCCAGCAGCCCAGCTTTCCCCCCAGATGTGACAGTCTCCTGGCACTTCATAAACAGCCGGTGCTCGGCTCTGTCACCTGAACTGCTGGAGCAGCTGTTGCTTTCTTTACCAAGGAGCCCCCCTGGTGACAGCCAGACGTAGTGCTTGCAACAGATAACACGATCCAGCACAAATTCCTCCAAAACAAGCTTTTAGATTAACTGCTGTGACAAGGGCCTAACTCAAAGAGAAATAATGTTTGAGTTAACAGAGAAATAGTATGCGTACAGGCAAGAGGAGGGGATGGCAGGTCATGGGAGCACCCATCTGCCTGGAGATCTCCAGAACCAGATGTGCCACCCCAAGGGCACAGCAGCACCCTGTCAACCAGAACCAGCCCCTGCCTGCTCACTTCAAGACAACCACCAAGACCAGTCGCATGATAACTGGGTTAGGAAAGCCCATTCCTAAATTGGTCCTCCGAGCAAAATTACTCCGTCATGGTGAACAACTTCCCTAAGCTGCACAAAATTCACTCCCCCACGGGGAGCCTGAAGAGCTATGCTTGAGTATATAAGCATATTATTTAACTGTCTCAATCTGGTTTTGCATGTGTTATTTGGGGATAGAAGTGGTAAAATCACACCTGCTTCTTGAATATCTACACAGCAATATTTAACATTTTGTTTGAAACATTTTTGCTTTAATCAATTTAAACGCAACCCAGCCATCCTATCATTTCATATATAATCCCAGGGACTTAGTAGTGGGAAATGCAGTATCACAGCTAAATAATGGAAAGGTGGCAAGATTAAAAATTTATCATAAAATTAGTCTACTTAGCATAGTAAATAGCTTTTCAATTTGACAAGGGATAACCATTTTATGGAAATGTGTATTAAAAAATAATCCTGTTAGGTTGCCCAATGTTTGCCAGTCTTAGTACACACACAGCAATAGACCCAGATCAGAGCAACTATTCAAAAGTCTGTATATCTGTACATATTTACAGTATTATCAAGAGCAACCATAATAGTTATATCAATAGAATGAGATACAATTTTCAGAAGCAGTAATTGAAACAGCAAAGTTATTGCTAAGCCTTCAATAAACCTACAGTATATTCTACTTAAAGTTATTACAGAATCCAATATACAATTAATATTTCTATTCCTTTTAGGAGTAAATTACATTTTACTCCCCCTTATAGCTAAGATTGCATTTAAGTGGCATCGCAAAATTTACAGCCAGAACAGACATTGAATGCTTGGCCCAGCTAACATTCCTCTATTATGAAATGCTCATTTCTGATACACTACCTGCCTTGAAACTCTCCTTCTCACATTCATCTAATGACTGCTCATTGCTCCACAGCTTCCCTGCCAAGTCACTGCTGTCTGCTGAATGTTAACTTTTAAAGCAGAGAAATGTAGGGGGTTTGTTTCTTCTTTTGGTGGGGGGGTCATATTAGCATCACCTTGAAAATAAATTCAAAGAGATAAATCATTCAATTAAATACCAAGGAGAGACAGAGGTGTATGGAAATCCAGCTGTCAGCATGTTCTCTGCTACTTACAGAACCGAGATTAAACTAAAGCAGGCGGCAACTCGAGACTGCTATTTATTTGTGTCCTGAATTGGGAACACACATTTCAGTGTCTCCCAGAGCAGAGATCCAGAACTGGGAGGATGAAGATCCATTCTGAAGCACTGACAATGAAAGCTCCTGAATCACATCAGAACAAAATCATTACATAAAAGAGCACAAAAGAAGTCATAAAGTCACCACAAGAAACACTGTTGAAACCAAATGCTTCATCTTGATTTTGAATCACATCAGGATTTTGATGGTTGAGTATTTCAGAGAAATTCTGACAAAATATTTTCATTTTAATGAGGCAGCATCTTCTGAAGGGAAGCAGGAAAGCTTTGACCAGCACCAGTCACAAGATGAGTCTTCCCTGCAGTGCCTGGCAGTAGAGCAGCACACAAAGCTGCAGAATGCTAGATAACACAGGCAAAGCAGGGCTTGGTGTTTGCTGTTGTCTGACCCAAATCTACATGAGCTGGTAACTGTCTCCAAGCTAGATCACTGGGGTAACACCTTGGAGAACATCTAGAAGCTGAATTCTGACAGCTGGCTGAAAGGACAAGCAGGGTAGGCAGCTCCCTACCCAAGAGAAAGGAAAAACGCCTGGCAACATAGCTAATGGTGTCAGAGAAGGCCAGCAAAGTATGAAATAAAATGCTGCATACGTGGTCAAAGATGCAGATGAACATGAAGTGGAACTTGGAAATGAAGAGTCACTCCACTGTCCTCCCCTGGTACTCTAGCCCAAGCAGCACCTTTGGAGCCAGGGATCTGGAGCTACACTTTCTCTGGGAACATGCCCAGGACATACTTACACTGCAAGAACTGGTTTGCCTAAATATTAGTCCACCTGTAAAAAAAACCTGCAAGCACCTTCCTCTGGGGCCAAACACCTCAGTCTTTAAACAACTGACTTAGACTGGCTTAGTTACCCCACAATTCATTTGAATGCCATGAACTGGCTTAGTTACCAGACAATCAAATGAGAATCTGCAAAAAATAAACTCCACCACACTGCTAGGCCTGATCCAAAGGGGAGCAAAGAGTCATCCTGGATTATATCAGCAGCACTTCACAATATGAGAGGCTGTAACAGGAGTAGCAGCACCCCCTATCCCCAGTGAGAACAAATACACAGCTCAACGTTTTTGGAACCTCAGCACTCCCAATATTTGGACACTTAAGAACTGCAGACTCCCCTCTACTTTAAGCTAAATCCTACAATCCTTTGAAAATACACAGAATCGTCTAGGTTGGAAAAGACCTTGAAGATCATCCAGTCCAACCATTAACCTAACACTGACTGTTCTCAACCACACCATATCCCTAAGCACTATGTTGACCCTACTCTTAAACACCTCCAGGGATGGGGACTCCACCACCTCCCTGGGCAGCCCATTCCAACGCCTAACAACCCGTTCTGTAAAGAAATGCTTCCTAATATCCAGTCTAAACCTTCCCTGGCACAACTTGAGGTCATTCCCTCTTGTCCTATCGCTTATTACTTGGTTAAAGAGACTCATCCCCAGCTCTCTGCAACCTCCTTTCAGGTAGTTGTAGAGGGCAATGAGGTCTCCCCTCAGCCTCCTCTTCTCCAGACTAAACAACCCCAGTTCCCTCAGCCGGTCCTCGTACGACATGTGCTCCAGACCCTTCACCAGCTTCGTTGCCCTTCTCTGGACATGCTCGAGTAATTCAATGTCCTTTTTGTAGTGAGGGGCCCAAAACTGAACACAGTAATTGAGGTGCGGCCTCACCAGTGCCGAGTACAGGGGTAAGATCCCTTCCCTGTCCCTGCTGGCCACACTATTTCTGATGCAAGCCAGGATGCCATTGGCCTTCTTGGCCACCTGGCCACACTGCTGGCTCATGTTCAGCCAGCTGTCAATCAACACCCCCAGGTCCCTCTCTGACTGGCAGCTCTCCAGCCACTCCTCCCCAAGCCTGTAGCGCTGCTGGGGGTTGTTGTGGCCCAAGTGCAGCACCCGGCATTTGGCCTTTTTGAAACTCCTACAGTTGGCCTTAGCCCATCGCTCCAGCCTGTCCAGGTCTCTCTGCAGAGCCTCCCTACCCTCGAGCAGATCAACACTCCCACCCAACTTGGTGTCATCTGCAAACTTACTGAGGGTGCACTCGATCCCCTCGTCTAGATCATCAATAAAGATGTTAAACAGGAGTGGCCCCAAAACCAAGCCCTTGGGGACACCACTCGTGACCGGCCGCCAACCGGATTTAACTCTGTTCACCACAACTCTTTGGGCCCGGCCATCCAGCCAGTTTTTTTACCCATCAAAGCGTGTGCCCATCCAAGCCATGAGCAGCCAGTTTCGCCAGGAGAATATTGTGGGAAATGGTGTCAAAGGCCTTACTAAGGTCAAGGTAAACTACATCCACAGCCTTTCCCTCATCCAATAAGCAGGTCACCCTGTCGTAGAAGATCAGGTTTGTCAAGCAGGACCTGCCTTTCATAAACCCATGCTGACTGGGCCTGATCATCTGGTTGTCCCGTATGTGTTGTATGATGGTACTCTGGATGAGCTGCTCCATCAGCTTCCCGGGCACTGACGTCAAGCTGACAGGCCTGTAATTTCCCAGATCATCCTTCCAACCCTTCTTATATATTGGCATCACATTGGCCAATTTCCAATCTGTTGGGACCTCCCTGGTCAGCCAGGACTGCTGGTAAATGATGGAAAGCGGCTTGGGGAGCACCCCAGCCAGCTCCTTCAGCACCCTCGGGTGTATCCCATCCGGTCCCATAGACTTGTGTGTGTCTATGTGATGCAGTAGGTCACTGTCTCCTCCTGGATTGTGGGGGGGGTTGTTCTCCCAGTCTGTCTTCTGGCTGAGGAGGCTGGATTCCCTCAATACAACTAGTCTTGCTATTAAAGACTGAGGCAAAGAAGGCATTAAGCACCTCAGCCTTTTCCTCATCACTTGTTACCATGTTTCCTCCTGCGTCTAGCAGGGGATGGAGGCTCTCTCTGGTCTTTCTTTTGCTGCTCACATACTTATAGAAACATTTCTTGTTGTCCTTGATTGCTGAAGCCAGGTGACTGGTAGCAGAAACTGGCCTGGGATGCTTCTTTCCCTAGTCTGAGTCTCAGAATCACCTGTGTGTATCCAATACCAGAGTCTTCACCCTTAGGCTAAAAGAAAAACCTCAATACACGTTTAGCATAAGGCAAATGCTCTCAAGTGCTGTATGGCTTAAGTCTCTCCTAGTAATTCACTGTAATCTTCATCTGATGAACAAAGCAACACTGCCTGTGGCACGAGCTACACGCTGTATATATCCAGGGAAAAAGCAGGAGAGGGATTTGGTTATTGGAAAGATTTGCAGAGCCATTCCACTAAGGTATTTTTATATATATATTTGAAGTTTAATAAAATGACTAACAGCAGGGGAAGGAAAGGTATTCTTTTTTAATTCCTTCACCTCAGATGCATCTCAGAATTTGTACTTGAAGAAAGAAGATAAGCATCCACATCAGGGAGGGTTTTCACACAACCCATTCTTCCAGAGCATGAAACACTCACCTTCAAACTCTTTTATCCAGATTCAAAAACACAATGTGGTGTGGGAGAAACCTAAAGTCAGGAGCCAAAGCCACAGCTCTGGTGGCCAGTCAATGCCCTGGGATTTGCTGTTTGCCTTACCTCTGGATCAACACAGACAACACAGGTTTCTCAGCTGGTATCCAGCAGAACACCAGTAACATCCAGATGTGGGAATGAAAACTGGTGTTCCTTCTTCATCCCACCAAGTGCCCCACAGCTATCTCTAAGAGCAAATGCCCAAACACCACCATTTTTCTCCTGATCAATGATGTCAGTAAGATGTCATCACTGAAGTCCGCAATAAAAAAAAGGGATAAAATCTTTTTTTCCCATTTCTCTGCAGGCTCAGGAAGTAGCAATATTCTCATTACTTCAATTGGGCATAACTTTAAAAGTAAAACCACTGACACAAGGATCTGACACATAGACTTTCCCCCCACATTAGCTTAATTTTTCAGCCATTCTTCATGTAAAGACCATTTTACCACAGAAACTAGATAACTGTCTGTGCTGTGGGGATCGTAGGATCTCAGTAATGCTCTCAAGGTAAAATTCCTAACAAAAAACTAGCCATCAGCAAACAGGACACAGGAGTTAGCTCTAACTCAAATCCTTCCTGATGAAAGCGTTTACTTCTCATAACTCATTATGCACAAAGAGACCAAAGCACCAGGAGATAATCAACAGTTTAAAGTAAAATAAGCCACGTTCAACTGAAAAGTAAGCTTTGAATGAGCACAACTCCATTCACTACTGCTTTCTGCCAGGCAAAGTTTGATTATCAACTGGGGCAGAGGAAGCTGTTACCCTGCAGGGATCACACCAGACTTAATATGCCTTCAGATCTGCAGGCTGGCTGTGCCCTGCTGCAGGCATGAGCAGCTGCAACTGTTCTCTGACCTCTTCTGGGCACAAATTGCTGTAATCACTCCAGGAAATTTGAGAAATCTGGGGATCATCTTTTTGTCATTACACTCTAATGTTGCAGTTGACTCCTGAGGACAAGGCTGTTCTTACTCTTCCACATCACTTAAGGTTTTCAACATTTAGCATGTAACCTGAAGTGAAAATGTGACAATTAAAGAGTTATGGAAGTTTTCTTACCTGAACACATGCATTTTTTTTTAAAATTACAGTAGGAAATAAATATAACAAGAGAAACTATGCTTGAGAGTACTGTTCTTCCATTTTATCTGTTGCTATTAAAAGCCGTTAATTTTAACAGCAAAAAAACCCCACAGGGGATAGTTAGGGATCAGTTCTGCATAAATTAACAACAAACATCAGAGTACTGCACCACCAAATACGTCTGGTTTTACTTATCCCACACCATTTTTTCCTCTACTAGCCTAATCACTTTTCACTTACTGCAATTACTGTGCCAGAACCCCTACTAGACAGCTGTTCTGATTCATACAGGGATAAAAAACAGCACTTCCATCACTGCTTCAAACCTCTCCCGGTTCTCCAAACTCCATTCCAAAACATATTCCAAGGGGTCAGTTAAATTTTTACTGAAACTTGGTTTTCAGAGTATTGGCTTATTTTTTGGGGAAGAAATAAAAGACTTATCTCCCCAATGCTTAAGAGAATCAAGTGTTAAAATAACTGGTATCTCCACCACAATGGAAGGTAATCTGTTTTCAGTAAACAAGTATTTTGTCAAGACTTGGACATGATCTAGGCAAACTAAGCAACAGCAAGACATTAAATCTTTGTGAGAACTGAGAATTAAAACAGGTGGGACCAAATGCTAAGCTTTTTTCCAGACTGTACATTAAAAACTGCTCTGCATTATAGCAAATACATAAACCAAAACTAAGTAGGCATTTAGACATCAGTGGCACCAGGGTAAGATTAGTACCAGCCACAGCAAGTCTTATTTTCTTGTTGAATCACTTTTAATTCTTATCTATCACTAATGCATCTGTGTCTACAGTATCTATTACCCTATAAGAGCACTGCCTGGCTAGAAGGGACATGCTTCCTACCTGCCATTACAAATGATTACTTGGCCATCACACATCCATTACAAGCAGTCCTTCTATATTATGTTGAAAATGCAGTTCCAGTTCATATCTCCCAGAACTAAAGATAACAAATTAAAGCTTTCCACCCTAATCATTTCCATGTATTGATCCTTGACACATACTAAGAATCACGTTGGAAGAGATAGCTATAATACAGCTAGACCCTGCTCAGATTAGAGAAGCCTTATCCTTTTTCTACATTACTAAAGCATATAAAAGATTTGAATATAGATTGAGTACTACTAAATCATACTTAGATCCAAACTGATCTCAGTATATTATTAGTCTCATTTATGCTCTAAATGACATAACCCTACACCATGAGTTCTGATGCTTTGGATCAGATTGAATTTGATCAAAGCTTTGACTGCTAAGAGAAGCCAAGAAAAAGCACAAAGCCCAATTTGCTGAGAATAAAATGCTGATATTTAGCCAGAAACCTGCCTACTTTAAAAATAAGCATTAAGTTTCAAGGCTTCAAAATGTGTCTGGCTATCCAACTTAACATGTCCCTATTCCAGTTCCTAACACATTCTCCTCTGACCACTGCGATCACTGACCTATTACCCACATCAGTGCTGCAGGGCCATTAGAGAGCCATCTGTTAACAGTCTTCTGTCTTCTACTTTGAATTCCAGACTTTGGGGATTGGGATTTTTTAATTTGGTTTTTTTCCTGGGTCAGCCTTGGAAACATTCACATCCTGCTAGCTTCACAGACCCAAGGGAAGAACAGTCACACACCATCACCTCAGTGCAATCAAGAGCAAAGACCAGCAAGACAAGCTAATTTTATACCAAGGCAGCATCTCTCAAAGAAGCACAATATATCATACTTCAAAAGAGGGAGCACATGAGCAGAAAAAAGCATTCTTTCCTTTCAAGGAAATGCTTTAAGTTCTGTAGTTTATTTTTATCAACTAAACTTGAGAAAGGCAGACCTGCAGGACAGCCCTTGTTAGTTAGGTGCTAGATTAGATCATGGAATAAACTCCTTTTTGTATATCAAGGCAGTAGCTAATTTCAGTTTATCCCATTATTTAGTCTCACTGCAGATCATTTGCAGGAACTCTAGTCTGAGACTGTCCATACCTCCCTTTACAGACCACATGCCCTTACCAGTTACATTAAGCAGTCATTCCTGTTGCTCCATGTTTAGTGTGGAATAACAGTTGTAGCACATACTTTGTTTTCACTACTGTTATATAGTAACACCAAAATTAAACTGTATGATGCAGAAGCTAATACTGCTCCAGCCTAAATTAGCTGAATTTACCCTGAAACACCATCCATCTAGTGCAGTCAATCTGAAAGTCAGAGCTAAGCATAACAACTCCACTTGACATCTACTAACCACATGACTAAGCAGCTATTTCCTGCAGAACTTGCATTTCCTCAGACAGTCTGCATCTCAGAAGGAAATTAACACATAGCTTTGCCCATTGGAGCGCTGAAGCCACTAAAACAACTGAAACCAACCAGCTCTTTATTACTGCTATATGAAATACTGTTTCCAGATATTAAAAGAAAAAGCAATTAAGTCCAGCAGTCAGCTGAATGTTCATTTCTCAGTACCCAGAATATTCAAGTTCTTCACCTTCATACCAAGTTTCTTCCTGTTCTTCAACAGATTTTAGAAGCAATATAATTTCACAGCACCGTTTTGAAGTTACGCACCCAGAAGGAAGCACACGTCATGAAATGTTAGGTTGCAAAAGTCTAAAGATTTAGACTTGCATTTTATCACCATCAAGTATTACAAGACAGTTCTTTATTTCAAACATTAAAGTGCCAGGTTTATGTACAAACTATTAAAACAATAGTTAAAAAGATAAACTTAAAACCTGCTAAGAAGCAGTGAGGTCATGTAGTTGCCTCCAGAGTTTTCTGCAGAGTATTCAGCAAATTTAAGACTACAGAATTTCTCAGCTGCTCCTTTTTTTATGGGGAGAACAGTAGAGGCTAGTGGTCCCTGCCCAAAATCTCCCATCTTGCAGAAGAAAGGTGCCCGTATCTTCCATAAAATGGAGTAGCACGTGTCGAAAGAGATACATCTAAGCATTCTATGAATTAACACCATTGCCAAAGTCTAATAAAAAAGGATTTTACTGCTGGAGCTACACTAGCCTCCTGAAAAGTACCAATATCACCACACTTTTCAAGAGTGGGATTTTAGCACAGGAATCAAGTCACACTGACTCAATACATTTAATGTTTCCCTGTAAACAGGGGAGCATACACACTAACTCATATGGTCTCAGTTCATTTAAAATTCCGCATCCAGGGTGAAAGAGTTGTCTGTGGGTTTCGACATGACTCCCATCCTCTGATATTCACCTACTCGCTTCTCAAAGAAATTGGTCTTGCCTTCCAGAGAGATGTTTTCCATGAAGTCAAAAGGATTCTCTGCTTTGTATATCTGAAATGTAAAGGCAATTCTACAGTCACTACAGGTGCTCACATCTTGAATATGTGAGAGCATTAGAAATCAGCTGGAAGGAATCTAATAACATCAGCAGACTTATTATGTAGGGAACAAAAATCTCTGCCCCAGGACAACTCTACTGCATTTTAGCTGCAGTAAACAGAAGCACAGCAACTTTTGTATAGCTGTTTTTCCATAGCATCCTTTAGCTTTTCCTTCTGTGGGTCTCTAAACAGCATCTAGCAGCAGGACTGACAAATGGCTTTACAAGTTATACCAATACTGCTGCAGCCATTTTAGGATTTGGGTTTCTGGAGGAAATTAAAACTTAGTATTTTCCCCATGAACAATTCAGTGTATTAGAGCCTTACCTTGTTAAATCCCAGTTCCAACATAAGCCGGTCTGCTACAAACTCTATGTACTGTTTCATTAAAGTGCAGTTCATGCCAATCAGCTTTACAGGCAGTGCCTCCGTCAAGAATTCCTGCAGATAACAGAAGCACTTTATGTACAGAAACCAGTATTCACTCTGTACCATCTAGGTTAATTTTATGCCCAACAGCTCCCCAGCTTTCTGCTTAATTGCTGTCAAGTTCCTAAACAAGGAGCAGACAATTACCTGTTCTATGAGAACAGCATTCATGATGATTTCCTTTACTCTCTCCTCTGATGGTTTGTGTATCAAGTGCTTGAACATGAGGCAGGCAAAATCACAGTGCAAGCCCTGGAAAAAAGTTTCAGAAAATTGTTTCAGGAACACTGATTTAGAAGAGCCACTCAAATCAGTAGCACAGAATAAATAGCCCTAGACACAATCTTTGCACTTGCCATATTAGTGTTATCTACAGACAACTTTCTGCCCAACCAGAAGGTGGCACAAGTGAGTTCAGCCAGTACCAGCTGCACTTGCTCCAAATGGAAAGGTATATATACACTGAGTGCAAGAGCTGGCAAGAACCCTTAAACTAGAGGAAGTAAAATGCCAAGTTTATTCATTCTCTGCTGCAAGATCCACAATGACACATGTTTACACACTTTAGCAAGCTTTATAGACTGCCTGTTTTTAAACATATTCCTGTTTTAAAATATAGGCTCCAACTGAATGTCACTTTTGAGCTTCTGTGGCACATTACCATCTTAACTGCTAGAATTTGATTCATACCTCATCTCTACTGATGAGTTCGTTAGAAAAAGTGAGTCCAGGCATTAATCCCCTTTTCTTCAGCCAAAAAATTGATGCAAAAGAGCCAGAAAAGAAGATTCCTTCCACTGCTGCAAAAGCTACTACACGTTCTCCTGTTAAGAAAAGACTGACAGTAATATCACACATGACAACTTAACAGGATTAATACCCAGAAGCTGCAAATAGACCAGTGAAGAAGTTCCTGCTCAAGTGTGCTATAGCCTGTCCTTAAAAACTATTACAGTAAAGGCTTCTGGTCATCAAGCAAAGCTTTTAAACGTGAGAGGAAGTAAAAACTAATTACAGTAGCTACACTAAGTAGCTGAAGCCAAGGCTCCTTCCCCCAGGTTAACCATCAATACCATCCTTTTTCAAAGATCGCACACTGAAAAAGAGCAGTCATTTTAGCAGCAGATTTAGATCAATGTCTGCTCATCTTTTGATTAATTACAAAATTTCAGCCATGAAGAATGCTTTAATACTAGCAAAATAATGACCTCTACCATCTCATCTCACCTTTGAAGCAAGACACCAAGAGTCAGTAAGGCAGAGGAGCTACAGCCTGCAACTGTACAGCTCTGCTGGAGATCAATGGCCAGTACAGTTCCGGATACATGACAGCAATTTACAATTTGATCATATAGCCAGGTGTACAAAGATTGCCACATGAGCTACCATTATTCAAAATGCTAGCAATTTTTTACAAAGATTCGTGTCAGTAGCTCATTTGCAAGATCAAAGTTATTTTCTCCATCTCCAGAATACCAGTATCTTATACTGGAGAGCATACACTCACTCTCCCTGGGACGTCTGGAGAAATGGTGGTTCCTCCATCTTTAGGGAAGGAATGTCACTTTGCTTGCAGTAGATGTACTCACCATACGTTGCTTTCTTGTCCCCAATCCAGCGCATGGCCCAGTCAGCCTTCTTTTTAACACACGGTAACGTTTCAATAGCATTAAAAAGAAATTCCCTGAGAAGGATGGAACTCATTAAGATCAGACATCAGCACAACTAGTACAATAAGCATTCACTGCCACAGATGCTCTGCTCCTTCCCCCTCTTATTTTGCACCAAATTAGCTCTATTTGCACCCATCAACTACCTTTTAATCACCTACCCATCACATCAACACCAGTTCACGTGAATTCCCATGACAGTATCAAAAGGAGTACTGTTTCAAGTGTTGTATTTCAACAAGGCTTTCAAAACTACAGATCAACCAGCCTCCGCCTTCCAGCAGCAAGGCACCAGAGCTCTCGTGTAAGTATTCTTCCTTAAACACTTGCTGGAATTAAGCATCCCAGTAGATACGACATGGTCAGCTTTCTACAAAGTAGCAGCAATCTAGACTGCAAATAGCACTGCAGTACCATGACATTTTGCTGAACAGGGTGTTGGTCTGACAAGACACCAGAATAACTCAGTCCAGACTGCTCAAAGCCCTGCATTTAGTTTTAAGATACCATTTTTTAATCAATTCACCTTGTTATGAAATTTTTACTTTGGTTTTATTTTTAATCAAGACCAAAAGCCACTTTTCAGCAAATGCAACATGCTTTTCCCCCCCAAGCAAAACAGTCAAGTGAGTAAGGGCAGCACATGCTATATAGAAGTGCTAGCTGTTAACTAAATGCACTGGGTTTTAGAGTTGATATTTTAATAAGCAATATTCTCGAGACAAACTTTCCTACATAGCCTTCTACTAGGTGCCAGGGTCCTCCATATGAGCACTTTAATGCACTTCCCTTATTTGACTGCTCCATCTTTTTCATAGTTTCATTCCTTTATTTCAGTATTAAGTAGCTTCAGTTTCGCTCTTAATCTAAGCAAGTTCTTGCTCATGCACTTCAGAGGAGAAATATTCTGAAGTAAAGCTACTCTTAAGCAGCAGCAGTATTTTATATAAATGTAGTTAAAATCCTAAAATTAGCCTTAAAGTCAGAGTGACTGATATGCATCATTTAAATCTCAACACTTAAAGAGTTTTGAACTTTTCATCACCAAGCAATACAAACCTCTCTTTAGAATCTTTAATGTAGGTGTCAATAAGAAGACTGTACATTTCTGAATGTATATTTTCCATGGCAATCTGGAAGCCATAGAAACAGCGAGCTTCTGTGATTTGTACTTCTTGACTGAACCGCTCCACCTAGAGGAAATAAATGAGCATTTGCAAAAGGCATTTATAACAAGCTTGCAGGTTAGAGGCATTGATGCTGTCTATAACAGCTCTTGCTCAGCCCGCAGAATCCTCTCCATATTAATTCCAGACATGTGAATTATTAATAGAAATATGGACATGGTATCCCCTCACAGCTCCAAATTATGAGTTATTCTTTGGTCCCAAGAGAAATGGGAAAACTTCTTAGTTTGACTTATCCCCCATTAGGGAGAAGAGCACTGAGAGGGTAGAAGCAGAACAAGGGCTCTGAACCAGCCAAGTGTTACTTACTGTAAGGCAATGCTCAGTGCCCCATGGGGAGCAGGCAAACTTGGGGATTACAAAAGCAACCCCAATTTGCTAATTAGCTTAAGACACTACATGATCTAGTAAGCAGGCTAGATCAGCCAGCAAGCATGTCAAATGTGTAGTTATCTGTTATCTTCACAAAGTGATGTTTCTCTCACGACTGTTTGTACACACCAAATTTTCATTGACGATGCCATCGCTGGCAGCAAAGAAGGCGAGGACGTGAGAAATGAAGTACTTCTCCTCGGGTTTCAGGGACTCCCAGTGCTGGATGTCTTTGGAAAGGTCCACCTAAAACATTGCAAAAAGAAGTGACGAAATTAATAGAGAAACGAGGGCTTCATGTACACGGCCCGTACCGAGCGGCGGGGCTGCCCCCAGGCCCCGCCCGGGGGCTGCGGGGGGCGGGGGGCAGCCGGCAGGCAGGGCCGTGGGGAGTCCGCCTCCTCCCTCACCTCCTCCGCCGTCCAGAAGGAGGCCTCGGCCTTCTTGTACATCTGCCAGATGTCGTGGTACTGGATGGGGAAGATGACGAAGCGGCGGGGGTTGTCCCGCAGCAGCGGCTCCTCCTCCTCCTCGCCCCGCGGCACCTGAAACAGCGGAGAGCGGCTCGGGCTCGGCTTGCCTCAGGCCTTTGGCGGGAAGCTGAGGGGATGGGGGAGCCCCATGAGGGAGAGGGGCGCCGGGAGAGCACCCGGCGGGGACGAGCGGGCAGGGGCGACCCCCGCGCCCACGGCGGGGGGAGAAGGGACAGACCACCCGTGGAGGAGAGGGCAGCGAGGCGGGGGTTACGTGAGTCGCCGGGGAAGGCGAGAGGGGAGCAGGGCAGGCGCCGTGCCCGGGTGTTCCGCACTCACCGGCTTCCTATTGTCCTCCTGGAAGATCTTGCGGGCCGCCTTGCTGGCCAGGACGCGGGCGCTGCTGAGCGCAGGGGGCTGCGGGGACAGAGGGACAGGGTGAGCGCGCTGCGGCGCTCCCGGGCGGGGAGCGGGCGATGGGGCGGGCACTCACCGTGTTCTCCTTGTCGCCCAGCGCCAGGCTCTTCATGGGCGACAGCTTCTTCGTGGGTGACAGGCGGGGCTGGTCGTGGCGGGCAGCGAGCGGGGCGCGGGCGGACAGCATAGCAGCAGCGGCGAGACGAGCAGCACTGAGCGACGGGAGCGCGGAGCCCCCGCGCCGCCCCTTTATATCCCCTTCGAACTTGGCGCCAGAACGCCCGGCTGACCACTCACAGCCCGCGCCGCGCCCGCCACCGCCCGCCCCCGCACTCCCATTGGCTGGCGCGCCGGCCGGAGCCCCGCCCTCCATTGTGGCGGCGGCGGCGGGAGGGAAAGACCCGCCCTTCGCTTTGGCGCGGAGCGGGGGAAAAGGCGGGAGAGCGCGGAGCCCCACCCCCGTGCCCCCCCGCGCCCCGCGGAGCGGCGCGGAACGGAACGGAACGCGGGGCAGAGCGGTGCTGCAGGGCCCGGCAGCTGGGCGGGTCAGGGGAGAAACACCAGCGCGGCCTTCCCCGCCTGCAGCATGGCCCGGCTGCTGGTGGGGAGAGGCTCAGCGGCGGGTCCCACGCGTTGTACCTGGCTTTAAACATTCGGGATGCAATAGGAAAGTAGAAAACTTGCTTCCAGATACGGGAATGGCCCTAAACCTGAGTTTAAGGGAGCGATCTGGAAATGCCATGTTGCTCTCATCCCTGTCTTGCTCTCCCTCTCTCTTTTCTGGTCCCTCCTACCTACCGGTTCATTTTCACTTTCAACACTGATTCCAGCATTGGAGACAGATTGCACTTTCCTGCATTTGGACACAGAAATTGGCTTCCCAGAGAAACTGACTCCATGTGCCACCTGGTTCTACAGGTTTTAAATCAAGAGCACAATAAAGGGAGAACACAGGTATGAAGAAAAAGGGGTGCATATTAAGGTTCTTTAAAAAGTCAGCATTTTATATTCATTAAATGGCCTTTACTTGAACAACATCGTTTCCCTCATCCAACTCCACAAAGGATCTGCTCCTATCAACTAAAATGTTTTCTCTGAAGCAGTTTTAGTGAAACCAAGAGCTTAATGAGGCTTGGAGGCTCTTCTGCTCCTGCTCTGTCCCAGGAAAGCCAGTCCCATGGGCAGAACTGCCCAAAAGGCTCAGCAGCGCCTGCGTAGCACCCCACTATCTCCTACCATCTCTACAGCTGCCGGGGGGGTGGGGAGGGGGTGACAGAGAGCTCCACCCTCCACCCCCAGCCAAACTCATTTACCCTCCCACCCCAATAAGGACCCCAAAGCCACCAGCTCACAAGCCCTGGGCTGCCGCCAAGGGCCATCATGATGCAACAGCCGTGCTATCGCTGCAGCCCAGCCACTCTTCTCAGAAGCCCATGGCAGGGGATCAAAGCCCTGCCCCCGGGGACAGTGGCTCTGCAGGGAGAGAAGATGCTGGGGAGAGCACAGAGAGGGCCTGTGAGGAAGCACGTTGCACCTCTGTGCTGCTGTAGCTGCAACAAAATGGTACATGGGAATGAGTGTCCACACTGAATTTTCCTATTACGGCAGTTTAACACAATTACGTTTGTTCCTTGAGGTGCATCCCCAAGGTTTACACGCTGTGCATAGTACTTAGCCATGTCCCTGCTAGTGGTGTCATGGAGGAAAGCAAGCAGGAGGAGCCCTCCCCCCTTTACAAACATCCTCCTCCATGATGCATCTGCATTTTGGGACCAGCATTTTCAAGCCAGGTCCTTTGCCAGAGCTGGGTTCAAGGCAGCAGGCTGCTGCCCTGCTTTGAGGTGCCAGCGCTCAGTGTCACACCAGGGGATGTCAGCTGGCTCGTGCCCTCTCTTTGGGTGTGCGAAAGGATGCTCTGCTCTTCTGGCCCAGAGTGGAGAACTGTGTGTTTAAAAAAAAAAAACACCCCAAAACTTGAATTAGTTTCACACCTTCTTTGTTTACAGGAATTTAGAAGCTCAGAAAGGTGGAAGTAAGAGCAGCCCGGGGCAGTTGGGCGAGGCAGGTGTGGGGTGTTGTGTAACTATGCTGTTTGCACAGGTCCCCCTTCAGACTGCCCACACTGGGGTTCCAGCCAGGGCAATGACCCCAGCACCCACCTCCACCCAGGTCCTGGCATGTCTCATCAGCTGCAGGTGGAGCTCAGCAGCATTCTCTGCCCCAGGCACTGCTGCTGTGGCATCCTCAGCGCCAGCACGGCAAAGCCCATTCCCACCAGCACAGCTTACAGCCCCCAAACCACACGTCCTCATCACACGTCTGCTTCATCGTGATGGCTACTGCCTTGGCTCTCAGCTGACCTACCTGGTGGCATTGGGTAACGCTCAGGGTGGGGTCTTTCTTTCTCAGAAAATTGGTTTTCTTCCATTTTCATGCAGATTGACTACAGGACAGATAGACAGCAACTCCAGGTTGCTGACTGCCTCCCACCACTGCAGCAACCGGTCTAACTGATGAAAGTTGGTGAGGATAACTCCATGGGAGACATGGGCTGACTCATCACTAGCTGAGGACACAGCATTTGCTGATGGTTTTCCCCTGATTTTAGGAAGGTGATTTGTTTGCATGGCCTCATCCAGCCACATTCAAACATGCCAAATCCTGAAATCCTCACCCATTGCTCAGTCTGTCAGAATTGATATTTGTATAGAGCATCATGCTGAAGGGTCCCTACTTAGGCCTGCAAATCCCAAAGCCTGAGTTCCACATTCAGCAAAAAGAAATCTAAATACTCTAAATATAAGATGAGACAGGGTAGGTGAGCAGCAGGAGGCCGTCAGTCAATACTGTCAAGGAGACAGGCGGTGGTCTCTGGCCACCACTTTCTCCAACAGGTTTGAAGGTAGCCCTCAGGATTATCCTCTCACACTTACCCAGCTGTGCTGAGGAGAAGGATGCTCCATATCTCCCCAGAACCAATCCAAGCCATAAGGACTGAGACCAAAATTTCAATGGTTTGAATGAAAAATTTGCCCATGTAACTTGCCTCCCTGTTTAGAGGTGGTTGCCCTCCACTCGCTGTGGGGTTTATAACTCAAGGGAGGACTCTGCCAAAACAGAGCTGCAGGGCTCTGCCTGTTGAGCCAAGGCACTTTAACAGACTGTCTTACTGAGAAATCTAGAGCAGAACAAAACAAGTCTTTATTAACTTTATTCTAGCTGGATATCACCTTTGCTGATGCAGCCCATTAATTTGCAGGTCTGAGAGTACCATCGTTTGCTGCCTGATGACCAGCCTCTCTGGAGGTAATGGACAGCTATTGAAAAGTAAAGACCTTGCATGCTTAGCATCCCCACAGTCTTTAATTTTTTAAACCGCTGTTTCTTGCCTATTCAAGGTCCTTACCCACCATTTACAGCTCTCAGGACAAAGTCTGCAGGTAATATATTACCACATATGGGGTTATAATGGTGTAACTGGGCGCATTGTTTCTTTGCTGTTTGTGAAGCTGAGCACAGTGCTGTAGACTCAGTCACACCAGTGGCAGATAGAAGAACGAGCATTAAAAGACTTTCAAGAGCTGGAATAATGAAGCTTTCCAATCAGCTGGTCATCAGCAGTGAGTAATATGCAAGAGCACCACTGATTTTGGTGTCTTCCTCAGGATCTGTGAGCACATTGTGGAGCTGGAGTAGCGAGACCTGGCACTGCATTCATATGTGTGCTCAAGAAGGTGGTCACTCTTCCTTTCTAGTAGCACCACCTTCTTGTTTCCTTCAGCAGAAGGCAGCAATGGCACCAGCAGAAGACTTTTGACCTACCATTGACTAGCCTCAAGCAGGTTTTGGTCTCAGCTCCTGTGCTCTGATCATGGAGACTGTGGCTGATCTCTTGCCACACATGGAAAATTACAGGTCATTCCTGCTGTAGCAGCCTGTCAGTCACCATGGAGGAATAGTGAACTTTCCTCAGGGTTACATTCCTCAGCACTTACTCATTCAAAACTGCGTATGGGAGGAAGGCAGCCCCAGGTCCCTCATTTCTGGACAAGCTCATGTTGTTTATGTTGAGCTGGGCTCTTGCACAGCAGCGTTTCTAATGCATCTCACTCTTTGCTACTGCTCGCACCAAGCAGCCTGAGCGACCCTTTCCCTCTTGTTCCAGAAAACAAACTTGCCATCTTAGCAGAGCAGCCAGGAACCCCCCTGTACTTCTGAATGGTTTCAAAGAAAGTCAACCTCAAACCATGACAGGCAATAACTGAGGAGACAAAGGCAGGACTGCAAATCATTTTTCTTAACCAGGTCAGTGGCAGGCAGCTTGGTTATCACCAAAGCTTTACTCATCTGCAGGAAAGTCCTGTGTCCTAGGTACCCCCCATCCCTGCTCTATCTGCTCCCAATGACCTGTTCTTTCCTGGCAGAGGTTTTTTTTCCTGGGAGATGCAGATTACATTCAACAAAGTGGACACCTCATACCACCAGATTTTCTGGTGTATGCTGGCATCCCTACCCCAAGAAATCACCTAGTCAAGACTGGCATGAACGGACTGACAAAGGATCTTGCCTCTTGTCTTTGGGATAGTACATTTTGGACCTGTTCTGCTCCAGATGCCCATGATATCTGCACTCTTCCAGGAGGGCAGAGAAAACAGGGAGACTTATCATTGCACATTTTTCTGGTGGCATCTGCCAGACACTTCCCTGCAGAGCATGAGAAGATTCAGTATTTGTCAGGGTTCAATTGCAATTATGCCAAAAAAGGGACTGGGAAAAGGAGGCTCCTTCCATGCCATGTTCTGTCGCTCTGCCAGGGCAAATTTCTTTGTGGGGTCTAGCAGTGACCCCATGGTGATATGACAAGGTGCAAGGGACTGTTTAGCTGGTCAGTCCCTGTGCACAAACAGGCAGCAGTAGGAAAGATCCCAAATACATTCAGATAAGTGAAAGATGAGATAGACATACACCTACATATGAAGACAGTAATTGACCCTAGGAATTGTAACTGGGGAAAAAAAAAGGTAAAATGGAAATTAGAAAGATAGATGCAAGTGCCCGCAGCACTCAGGGGACCATGAAAACACAGAAAAGTGGTTTTATATTGCACTTGCATTCAAAGGGATAACTACAGGTAGATAAATTGATGCAGGTACGACATTAAATGACATAGAGGCCTGTATGGGGATGTAGGAGACAAATAAAGACTGGCATCAATTATCCTTTCGGCAGTACGGTCACGCTGATCAAACAAAATCCCTTGCTTTATAAGGGTGCATTTGATTTACTGCTTCGTGACACTGAGAGGATTAAAACTTGTTAAGTGATAGACTTTAGAAAGTCATTGTAGAGGCATATCATTGCCAGCTCAGTGTCCTGAGATTGTCTGCAAAGTTTTCATGTGGTAGATGTGACGAATGGTGAATAATGAGTGTAAAAGTGGCCTGTCTCACTCTGTCCTTGGTGTTAATGAGCCTAAATGCAAGATCACGCACTAGGGAAGAAAACTGAAGATCACACTTATGAAATGCTGGACTGACCCTGCAGAGAGGGCCTCCTGGGTGATGATACGTAGCAGCTCCACCAGCAGCCTCCCAGGCTAACCCATGGTCAGAGGTCAAACCAGGTCCTCCGCTCCGTAGGCAGAGGAATCGAAGCTGGAGGCAGTACTGTTTCCCTCCTGCACTGCGTGGGACAGCATCCATGGGGCAGCCCCGGGGGGCTCAGTTCAAGATTCAGCCACCCAAAGGCAGGCGTCTACCCGTGGGTGGGGTGTGTAGACACTGACGGTACCCAAGACATCCTAAGGCATCCTGCCTGCTCTCACTGATCCCTAAAGGTCCTTCATACCTCCCATGTCATCCCTGCCAGCCACACATCTCGGCCTCCCTGGAGCCTCTCAAATGTCACCAATGTCCATATTTAGACAACTGAGTCAAGCCATCTGATATGAGAGACAGACCTGCATCCGGATATCTGAATGCATTGTCATTATCTCAAACTGAACCCACTCACTGTGCCCTGTTGACAACACAGGAGCAGTGCAGAAGACAGCTCCAGGGCAGACTGGAGTCTTAAAAGCCTGCCCTGGAGCAAGATGCTGGAGAAAGCTGCCCTATTCAGTGCTGAGAGAAAGCTGAGGAGCCATTACATAACCACCCTGACCAAGTGTTGCTGTAATCAACCGATGAGGAAAAAAAAGGCATCAAATCTTACAGCTTTGAACAGTAACCAGAACATGGGTTTCAGAAAGGAAGTATTTCTCATCAGGGGTAATTATGCACTGAACCAGCTTTCCTGGGGACACGGTAGATTCCTCAATTCCCAGTCATGATTTCAAGACTTCACGTGACAGTTTTATTCAGTCACATTATGATTTGCTCAGCAGTTACTGGCAAGTTTCTCTGAGGGTAAAAGGATTAGGGTAGATTATTTTATTAGTCCTTTTGTCTGGCATCCATCAAGATGCTCTTTCATTGCACAGCAAGCTCAAGGGCACGCCAGGAGCTTACTTCCCCCCAGCTGTGCTTTGGCACACCCAGCTGAAGAAAGGGGGGGAAAACTCTTCAAGATAAAGTTTTAACAATGACAACGTCAATAAATCAGTCACTGACATTTTGTTTCAGCAGAACAAGCTGATCTCATGTAACTTCAGCAGAAAAAAATATAAAACAGGAGACAACTCTTAGCCAACAGAGACCCCACTGTACCTGCTCCACCACATATTGCCACATCTCCCATTTTGGGGTTCAGTGACCTCTAGTATTTTCAGCGAAGCTGAGACACAAATAGTTCCTTTAAAGGTTACAGCATTTCCCATACTCCCTTCCTTCCAAAACCCTTAAACAGATCCGCTCTCTTCTCTTTTCCCACACCAGTCCTTGGGGAAGAAGAGGGATTATTTTGTTATGTTAACAGATATGTTTCTGGAGCTGAATTACTACTGGTGTTTCCTTCCTAGCAGGAGTTGGGAAAGCTTCCACGATGTAAGCACCCTAGATCAATCACAGATGGATACAGCAAGGCATTATATCACCATTCTTTGCCTACACTGCATTACAGAATTGCACCATCTCCTCTACAGTTTTCTACAATAGTTGCCTTCCCTGTGGCTGTCCCCATCTCTTCTCTACTTTTTTCTGGTGTTTTTCAGTGTCAGTTTTAATCTATTCCCTTTTCTCCAGTGCTGTGACATGAATTCCTCATGACAAGGCAATTTGCACCCTTTTTCCCCTGGGATCTTGCCCCCTCGCCACCCTAGGGCTCAGGTCTGAGCTGGTCCCACTGAGCAACAGGCTCCCTCAGCTGCTGCCAGCCTCATTTTCCATGATTGCCCCAAACCCAGAACCCTGTGCCTCAGCTCCCATCCCATCGCAGATCCCAGCTCAAAAGCAGCTTTGGAAAGAGGGATGTACTCTATGTGTGACACATCCCTTCCCTGGCCATAGTCCTGACATCCCAGGTACGCATGCCTTATCGTAAGACCCGATGTCTCCAGCTCCATGCAGTGAGATGCAGGTACATGACAGCCTGGGCTTGAAGTGGTTTCCTAAGGTCACAGTCAAAAATAGGGATGAGAGTGCTCCACAACTACTGGCCTGTCTATCATCTCTTCTCTGCAGAGCTCAGAAATGTTTGGCTGCAAATCTAATGAGCACAGGCACAGACCTCAGAGCAGCAAAGTTGCACAGGGGAGAGGAGAGAGGGTGCAGAGGATCTGCTCTGTTTGGATTTCATAATCCAGTCCAATAAAGCCATAATCCTTCTGGGCAATCTCTGGGCACTGCCTGGAGGGGTAACAAGACTTCAGATGGGTTAGCAGACCAGATGTGCAGGAGGTAGGGAGCGGGAGTAAGAAGAGACCAGGGCACAGGGATCAGACCCTTTGTTGGAGGGCAGCAAGGACAGGCAGCAAGCAATCACAGCCCCGGGTCTCAGCTCAGGGCTCTGAGGAGTCCAGGGTAATGTCCCAGGAGATGCACAGATGAAGGCATTTTGGTCTTCCAGGTCCCAGACACCATGCGCAGTAACTGCTCTTTTAGCAAGCAAAACAACCCAGAGATGTTTCTCCTAGTTCAGATCATCCATTTTTAAACTCAGCCACCTGAACACAGCATAAAAAAACAGAAATGAAAGAGCAGCAATAAGACAGAGGGCTGGAACACCTCTCCTGTGACGAGAGACTGAGAGAGTTGGGGTCGCTCAGTCTGGGGAAGAGAAGGCTCCGGGGAGACCTTATTGCAGCCTTTCAAAACTTAAAGGGATCTTATAAGAAAGATGGAGAGAAACTTTTTACCAGGGCCTGTAGTGACAGGACAAGAGGTAATGGTTTTACACTGAAAGAGGGTAGATTTAGACTAGATATAAGGAAGACTCTCACTATGGGGGCGGTGAGACACAGGCACAGGTTGCCCAGAGAAGTTGTGGATGCCCCCTCCCTGTAAGTGTTCAAGGCCAGGTTGGACGGGGCTTTGAGCAACCTGATCTAGTGGAAGGTGTCCCTGCCCATGGCAGGGGGTTGGAACTGGATGATCTTTAAGGTCCCTTCCAACCTAAACCATGCTGGGATTCTATGACAGAGACAAGTGTTCCCCACGAGGCTTCCAGCGCTCCTGCAGGGACGTGCATGTGGGAAGAGCGTTCCCCCTCTGCCTGTCCCCAGAGCAGGGACTCACTAGGCAGGGATGGGAGTGGGATCTCGCTGGCCTTCGGCTGCCTCTGCCACGGGGAAGGCACCCGCGGAGGCTGTCACCCCTCGCCCCTCCGCGGCATCCCTGTGTCTGGGGCACAGCTGCCCATGCATGTCACACATGGCCCGGGGAGGAGCTGGATGAACGCTCCCTGCACAGCCCCGTGTCGCCCAGGAGAGGCTGCTGCAATCCCCATGGAGTCCCCGCAAACAGCAGCAGCGCCAACATCAGCATCAGGCTTGAATATCTCTGCTGGAGCCTTGCTGCTGAGGACACAGAGTCTCAAGAACCAGAGATGGTATTTTTGCTTATCACTCCAGGCCCTTCTTAGGCAGCACTCGGCCCAGAAATCTCTCCAGATCTCAGTGTCAGTGGCTTTGCAGGCTGCTTGCAGCTGCCTTGGACCACTGCGAATGGATGAATACATGTGTGCACACACACAGACAGCTCCAGTGAAGATTTACACAGCCCATGGCAGGGTTTTGTAAGGGCTGTGTCCAGTTACATAGCACAGAGAACAAGGAAAAGCAAATAATTAAAAATCCTTCATCCTCTAGAGAGAAAAAAAAAAGCATTTTGCCCAGGGTTATAAAAGCTCCTCTCCCTTCTTCTGGTCTCCCAGAAATTCATGCACCCTGGTGCCTTTTTTTTTAGAAATAATATTGAAATGGCATAAGCTCCTGCCAGCAGCTGCACTGGCCCTGAGCAGAAAGCAGGCTCCCCATCTCCTGCTGTCAATTATCAAAACACTTTGCAAAGGAAATACCTGAGATGGAGATAAGCACTGGAATAAATTCACATACCCCTACACTCAGGTTTCCATTCTCCATATCACCTCCTCCCCTTTCTCCAGCTGATGGGCCAAAGGGGAGCAAGCTGCAGCCTTGCTAGCCAAGTTGAATTGACTCAGCGACATCAGCTGCAGACAGGCACTACATGGCTGCTCCTGTTGCAACCCTTCCCACCCCTCTGGAACATCAGAATACTAACATTTATTAAAACATGATGGTTTGTAGTTTCTCAGCTGGTTCTTTCACAGGTGACACCATTTGCAGCTACTGGGGAAGAAGGAAATATTCCCTGTTATCACACTTATTGCTATGTGGGAGGTAATAAGACCAAGAAGGAAAACAAGAAACTGGTAATATAGCTAAAATATCCTTGGAGCCAGAGCTCAGCCAGTTCTCTTGTGAGGTTGAACCACCAGGGAGAAGGGCCCTGCATCAGCGAGGCCGGAGCAAAGATGGGAACGCACACCCTTCACAGCTACAGAGGTCAGACACAGGGCATGGGACTGCTGAGGGTGAGGGTCCCTCCATCCCACCCCTGCTCTGGGCCTGTCATGGTGCTGTACCTCAGCACAAGCACTTGCCACCCACCCTGAGCCTGGTTATATCTTGTATATTCAAAGCCATTCATTTGGCACATGTGAAGAACAAAGTGCTGGTCATGCCCCGTGTGTCCCATCACACTGCTTCCACAAAACACCTCTCAATACTCTGTGAGCAATAACCCCAAAACCCAGAGAAAGATGTGCCATGGGAAGAAAAGAGAGACAGTTAAGGCTATCACCAGTTTCCCAAGTCCCTGACATCACAAGGAATTAGTTAACCATCAAACAAATGCATATTCACAGAGACAGTTTAAATGCCAAGAGGAATGGTCCTTGACAGATGAGAGCAAAGAGCAGGCCCTTGTCTCCCACAGTAGTGCCAGTGATTAGGGAAAATATACCTTAACTTCTGGCCAAGCCTTTCCCACTCCCACCACTGCTGGGAGGAAAACGTGCCTTTTCCTAATGTGCTCACACTGCTTTCATATATGGAAGCACTAATAAAAACACAATGTCAGTCCAGTATGTCCTTTATTGCGGTGCTAGAGGGGAATCAGCTTTTCTTGTCCAACTATTTGGCAATTTGGACATCTCCACTCTGCTCCTGAAAGCAGAGCTTGGGTTTGTGCCAGTGGCAGCAGCTCTCTGACGATATACATCTGCACCACAGCATGCACCAGTGGGCTTTGGGAGGTGGCTCACGTCAGCTGGCAGGAGTCTGTTTCTGAGTCTCAGCCTCTATTTGTCAATTGGCTCAACATTTAAAAAGACATCTTCAATTTGCATCACCCAAAAAAGCATGAGGCCAGCATCTTCTCCAACGTTGTACCTCCAGGGGAAGTCAGGGATTGTGTGGAACATAGTCCATAACTTCACAGGACCCACAACTGCTTCATTTTTCAAGTCAGTCCAACTGACTGCAGCCACAAATCATGCAAAGTTTTGTTAAATCAGGAAGAAAGCTGTACTGAGCTTGCCTGGCAAGCACAGGAGGAGCAACCACAGCTCAGGAGAAGTTCGTTACCTCTCTCAGTGGTGCTAAGCTGGCCCTGCTCCCATTTACTGCAGAGAGAGGTGAGCAGCTATCATCTGCCCTGATATATAGATGATATATTAAGATGATAAGATGATATATTGCTATATTAGCAAACCCAGACATATTTAGCAGCTGGGCATTTATATAAGTACCTGATGATGTAAAGATTAACCACCATCCTACTGTCACCAAAAAAACATCTGGCTTCCTGCCTTGACCGTGATCCAGGCCTTGAGGAGCACAGCGCAGCCATTGACACCTCTCTCCACCAGCTCTTACTCAGCCTCCAGAGTCAGCTGGGGCTTTTGATCCTAATTTCATGGGGTGAGCCCAGATTTCAGGGGATGACTTGCAGTCCCCATGCAAGCTACAGCTCAGCAAGTCAAGGTGAGATCTGGGAACAAAGCATCGCTTACTTCCAGAGGCAATGAGGTGAATGTGGTCATCTCTAGAAAATGCTGCAAAGCATTTTCAGGGCTCTTTGAAAAGCCTCCCACAATAGCAGAACCTCAAACCAACATGAAAAAAAAACAACCTTGGTACAGCACAATGTTGGACACTGTGGGCAGGAGAGCAAAGAAATGTCCCACATCAGGTATTCCTGAGACGGTTTTGACTCTCTGTCCTCTTCTCACTCCATGAAGTAGCAGGAGTGCCATACACCTACCAAGGACTTAGCTGCCACCTTTGCTGCACATGGGGGTGTTATACCCAGCCCAGTGGGAGTCCAGAGAACCAACATCTCCTAGCAGGTATCTCAGTCCCTTATTCCTCATTAGACCTCCTCCAGGTTCACCTATGTGCTTGCAGAGACGTGAGGGACATCATGTCCCTGCAGAAGCCAGGCAGCGCCGGTGCAAGCGCTTGGCCAAACGCTGGCCTCCCTCCTCTGATTTCATGGAGGTGGCTTTATTTGAACAAGGACTGCAGGACTCAGCCTGCTCGCAACCCCGGGAAAGCCTTTCACAGCTGTTGTGAGATGTGGGTACACCACCCCCCTGGTTATTAATTACTCTAAGCCAACTAAATTTAGGGCAGGGGCTAAAACCAGCCCTGGCTGTTGCTGCTGAGGCAGGAGGAGGCATGTCCCTGCTGGGTCAGGTGTACAGCGATGCTCTGCTTGCACGCAGCATGTGTGTGCACACAAAACCCACGGTGGGAGCAGCTGGCAGGCTGCAAACCTCGGAACTGCTTCTGAAGTCTCAGGCAATGGCATGTCCCACGAGCAGGGGATTTTGTACCCAGTGCAGAGGTGGTGGCTGTCCCCTCCTGGGTTCTGGCACAGCCCACTGGTTGGCAGGGCTGGCGAGGGACCTTGCAAGCTGAAAGCCTGATCCTCCATCTCCTGCCACTTCCCTAGCTGCAGCCACAGAGTCCTCGAGGGGTTACAAGAAGCACGGCGGGGGGACAACCTTCAAAACTCCATGGCCACAGCCAGGCACCCAACAAAAGCAGTCAGCAGTGGTGTTAACTCCCAGGGGACCAGGACCTGGCGGGGAGGGCAGAGTCATGTGGAAGGAGGTGCCACTGACCTGGCATCCCTCTCCATCCCTTCTTTTGAGCTCCTGGGTCTGATCCAGGTTCTGTATCAGGGATAGTGCTGAGCAGTGGCCACCCTGAGTACCCCAGAGCATCAATGACATGTCCTGGTGATAAATACAGGGTTTCACTCTCCCTCAGTGCCTCACGTTGGCTGAAGCAGTAGCCAATTTCCACGTACCTTTGTGCTTCGAACTGTGTAGTGTCAGAGATGCAAGCATTGATGGCTGCACCCCTGGGATCTACTCCTGACTCCAAAAGGTAACACACTTCAGATGTTCGCTGTTTGAGAGGTGCTCATAAAAATCACCATATACTGAGGTGACAGAAAACAAAGACTTCTGTCACCAAACTGGACAAATGTTTCCCTGTTCATTGTTATCTCCTTTTCAAAGGCTTCCAGTGGTGACATTTTATGAGTATATTTTTAGACAGCTTCTTCTCACTGTTTGCTCAAGCCAGTTCAATCTGTTATAACATTGTACAACTGGTTATGGTTGATTTATATTTAACATTGTAAAAAAAGGAGTCCTCACAGTTTGGGTTTAGACAGAGAAAAACCATAGTGAAGTTGGGGTTTTTTTGTTGGGTTTTTTTGGACCTAAAGCTAAATTAGCCTCTAGGCAGTGAGCTAGAAAAAACAAGTTTCTAATCCAGAAAAGCTCACTGATCTCTACTAAGCATTAAATAGATTAAATCACCAGGGGAAGGACAGAGGGTCCTCCTCACAATCCTTTCAAGATTATTATTTTTCTACTTAAAATGCCTTCAAAAGTCTGCTTTTGAGTCTAATATTTGTTAAACAAGAGCTGGGAGAAAGCTTTGTCTGGTGAGCTAACAGAAGCCTTGTTTTAAACTTAAATAACCTTTTCATGGGAAGTTCTGGAATCAGTGTAAGAACAAACCTTAAAAAAAAAAAAACAAAACAGGAAAGAGAAGAAGAAATTATATCCTCCTTCTTCCCAAAGCAGACCCCTGCTGCCACGGTTACCCTCCATGTTGTGAAGAGTAGTCCTTCTTTGTATTCCCCCTTGCTTGGAGCATGTGCAAATCCCAAGCCTATTTATTAGCAGACTCAGGACTGTACGTGTTAAAAGACTCGTTTATGATAACATGAAAATTAAGTACATTTAGACTCAAAGAGAGCAAGAACTTTCTTACAGATGCCCGTACCTAATATTCATAACTAAAAGGAATAAACCATCACACAACTGTTTTAAAAGGTCAGACTTTTCTTTTTGTTTTCCCGTCTTTTAAATAAAGCTGGATGAAAAGCAATAGAAATCTTCAGTAAGATGCCTGTCAACACCAGCCTGTGGTTGTAGCACAATGTTCCTATGGCATTGTTTCAGCATGATTGAAAATGTTCAAAATAAGGATTACTAAATAGCTGTGTCTGAAATTCATATAGACATGTGAATATTACAAAAAAGCTAAAGAAAGCAATGTAGTTAAATAACAAATGAAAGCGGTGAGAAGTTCTTATGTCTCTCCAGATGATATACATTTCTTTCTCCTTTATAGAAAGTTACTGAATCTAACTTTAAAGAGATCTTTGTTCCCCCGATGTCTTAAAATGACAGTTTAAGGATACACCTGCAACAGCAGCACACTCTTAAAAGTCATTGCAGCATTCTTACAGCTAATAAAATCAAGGTAACGTTGGTACAATATTAAAGCAGTCAGTGTTAATGGATTACAGGATTTGTAAGCAAACCTGCTGCAGAGGCATCCAAAGCACTGCAGAAATGTTCCCAGGCATGGACCTGCAGTCTTGGTCTAGGACTTCTCCATCTCAGGAGGTGGTAGGTCATTCAGATTACAGCCTCATTTGGTTTGCTCTTGCAGTGGAGAGCTAGAAAGACTGCAAAAAGCAGGCAGAGACAGTGGCTGAGATTAGAAGTGTATCTTTTAGCCCAAACATCCAGCTGCCATGCTGGGACAGGGCAGTCCACGCCAGTCACACCACCGAGTAACCTGGGCATGAGAAAGTTACTGTCAGATGGGTGGAGGAGGTATCACCACTCGGATATGTAAGGATGGACACAAGCGCACAGCGGGGCCCAGTGCCTGGCACATTCTGCCTGTACTTTGGGCAGTGTGGTCTAGCACGTGTGAGTCCTCCAGGCACCAACATCAGGGTGTGGATGTTTCTCAGGTCACTGCATGACCAAGAGCTGCATGGCTCAAACCACATCTTCAGTGGGCACAGCAGGACCCACTCTGCCAGGTGCTGTACATGGAGCAAGTACCTGAAAGAAAGATAGATAAATTCAGTCACAGAGCAGGTCAACAGCAGAATGAAGAATAAAACCCAGTCCACTCACCCCAAGGCCAGAGACCCACCACCAGGGTTTTCACTGCCTGTTTTCTGGAGACCCCAAGAGTCTTTGGACTATTTCAATAGGTCTTCAAAAGCCAACTAAACCTACTGCCACAACAGGCTGAGGCTCACACCTCTAAGATAAACATTTTTTGGGGACCCCTCAGACCAAAAGGGAGCATGAAGATGTGCTGCATCCAACCGAACAGCTTCTGAAACACTGCCAACTGTTGAGCAAAGGCTTTTGCCGGTGCTGTGGACTGACTCAGCTAAAAGCAGCATGGCATTAGACTGCCTTATGGGAAATGTGCCGCCGTCAGCACAAAGTGAGTCCATGCACAAGGTTTTACAGCACACAATTTATTATTTCCATCCTTATTACACTGAGGTGTCAAACAAGATCCTGAAGATGAAACAGCAGCAGTTAGCATGCTAATAGCTATACTCATTTTCAGCCCCGCACCCTACTCCACAGCATACAAACCACTCAGACTTGGAAAAAAAATTGCAGCCTGCCTCAGCGTTAGCACTTTGCAATTAAATCCTCACCTTTTCATCTCTTGCTTGGAGCACTGTGTTGCTAGAAATAGTGCAACCCTGCCCTGGCTGCCCACTTTTCTCACATTTTCATTCTTCCAGGAGACTGAGACCACCTGGTTTGTGAGGGCCAGTGGTTAATAAATCCTCACCTTGCTCTACTGGAAGCCATGTCATGATAGCACAAAACCCGCATTGACACTGCTCTATACACACAGGCTTTGAAAGCTTTGCAGTTAAATCCATTAACCATGCGCATTTAGAGGAGACACAATTACTCTGCCTGTAACTACACCAAAGTGAGATCCTGCAGAAATGCTGTGGACATTCACTAACAACCAGTGGTCCAGACCTCCACAAAGCGAAAACTTACTATCTAGTTGTTAAGTTGTACAGTACATTGCCAGCTAAGGGCAGTGAAGGCAGCCTGTTCTACTTCTCTTTGTAACTGTGGTTTTAAAGGAAAAAAACACAAAACTTTTAATTAAATAAGTCTATGCTTACTTCAAAACCAAAGCCTACACACATTATCAGGAGATTTAGCATTAAGTTTTTCTGGGGATGTGGGAAGCATTTATACCAACCAACAAACCATCTCTGCGCTCTCTGTTTTGCCCTTTGCAGAGCAGAGGTGACCACATCCATCCCAACAGGGGCAGGGAAGCTTAATTAACGGACAGTTACTCAATGCTTTCTCAGGGAAACCACGTGTTTACAGCTTCATTTTTAATAATTGGTGTCATACTACAGCACTGTCTCCAGGACTTTAATGCCCCATCAGTGTAAGGGGCATTTCACAAAGCTCATCAAAAAAATCCTTGTTATTAAGCAACCTATTATTCCCACATAAGTATGCTCTGCTCTTATAGATGCCCTAACATGTCCCAGAAGAAGCAGGTAGTAGGCAAAAGTTTGACTTGCTGATGACTCAGTGACATTAAATCAACTTGCTTTAACTGTCTCTGATGCAGTGAGCACTATTTACCCCGCTATTAAAAAAAAAAAAAAAAAAAAATGTTCTACCTTAATTGGAAACAAGCCTGTCTCAGATGGCTATCTGAACATAGGAGTGGAGGAAAGACAAATTATTTGGTGCTTTCTGGGCTAAAACCAATACATTTTTCAGGACTGGTCAACAGAGATGTGTAAAGCTGTGTTGTTCATTGTGAGACCTGAGTTGTAACTCCAATTCTCTTTCATTGCAATGCTTCACTGACCCCAGGTCTGGGCATTGGTCTCTCTTGGGCTCAGGGCAACTGTTCAAAAGAGCAGATGTGACAACGAGCTTCCATACAGTCCGCTGAGGAAGATCACTTAAAGGCCTTCAGCAGATATATCTCTTTATATCTCCTGGACAAAAGTATGTTTCCTTTTGATTACTGTCAGATGTAATTTGAGTACTAATCCCTAGAAATACCTGAGGCACTTGACCCTCTTCTTCTGGGAACCTCTTCCCATGTTTTGGAAACACAGACTTGACTGCAAGCACTACTGAAGTGTTGCTGACATTTCATACCATCCTGGAGCTTGCTAAACAGGGACAAGAGCCCTACAGGAAGAAAAAGAAGGATTTTTGCAGAGATAATGTCCAGGTGGTATCGTACACAGATTTTTAAAATTAAGGGCAAAGAGGGTTATTTAAGGTCATCTAAATGTTTCTATGTTCCCATGTGGAGATTCAGTTGAGCTGTAGTTTGCTGGAGTCTCTGCTCCTCTGTAAGCCGGAAAAGCAAAAATCTTCCTTGCCAGCAGTACCAATTTGCCCATCTCTGTTCCCAGCCAAACTACTCTGTGTTTCCAGATGTGCCTCTCAGAGAAGATGCAGTCACAGAGTTTATGAGAGCCAAACCTTTGGATCTGTGACCCATATTTCTGGAGAGATCAAGGGAGCAATCCTGGCTCTCCTCCTTCCCTTTTGTAACTTTCCAGCAGCACAGAGGTGGAGGCAACATCAATCCCTGTGCTTCCAAACCTCAGACCTGCCTTCTGGAATAGCACAGCTTGACATCGTTAACTACACGCTGAAAGGTATAACGTACATTAGCTACATGCTGTAGGGGTTGACCTTTTTATAAAGGAAATACTTTTAAAAACTTCTCTGCCATTAGTTTCTTCAAATGTGAAATACCAAAAATTGTACAAGTTTTTTCAACTAGAAGAATGCAAAGGCTTCCCCTCGAGGTAAAAGCACATGCTTTTGCACATTAAAGCCGAGGTGGATGAAAGGAAGGTCTCTTCACAACTGTTACTGCCAGCACAAGCGATCTGATCCGGTTCACACCACTCTTTACAGATAAAGCCCTGGAAAGTCCTGCCCTGCCTCTCCCTCAGGCCACCCAGCTGGTGGTCGCCCCTTCACCCCACCCTGGAACTGGATATGCTCTATCACAGGACAGCGTCAGAGATCTTTGTTAAAAATGTGCCTCATCTCTGGGGCTCATTAGGAGACACAGGTTTGCTAGCACCCGAATAGGTCATGCATACCATACGGCAGGATCCCGTTACAGCCACTCAGCAAGTTATTCCATGGCCTGAGCCATAAAACCTGACATCACCCAAGTGTGTGTTTTTAACCCGGCTCATCTGTGAGCCATGGACTTAGCTTAAGCCTGAAGTGGGCTGAGGGCACAGAGGGACAGCTAGCACAGCCCTGCTGCCAGGGGACAACCCTGTCAGCTCCCATAACTCAGATATGGGTCTGAATACCAGGTCAGTTTTATTGCTTGCTATAGCCTCAGCTATTTTCTTCCTCTGTGCAAGTCGAACCAGTTCAATTGCATCTCTCTTTGGGGTTCTCTCTCTCTCAGGCTTCCCTGCACAAACAGGGCTTCGCCCTGGCTCCGCAGAGCAGAATAGCAAAATATTTATTTAATAACAGGTGTCCCAGTTTGGTGGAGATAAAAGGCAGAAGGCTGGAGGCCAACAAACCTAACAGTGTCTCAAGTCACACTAGTTTACATTTGGCCTTGATCCCTCAACCCCCCATGTGCTATTCAGGCTATCAGGCTAGAACAGAAAGCAGAGGTGGAGGTGTAAGAGGAGAGATGTGCCTGATCAGAGACCTTTGCAATAGCTCAGCTTGGTGAAGGCAACCAACAGCAATCCCTGATGTCACAGCTGCCTTTTGCTCTCTGGACAAAGCATCACCAGGCCGCAGCACATCTGTGCTGAGCAGACAGCCAGGGAAGTGCTCCTGCAGCCCGTTGCCTTCTTCCAGGCTGGGACAGGGCAAAAGCCACAAGAGAATTGGGTGCTGCCCAGGCAGCAAAGCAGCTTCTGCCATAGGAAGCCAGGCCTGGTGTCACCTGCCTGCTCACCTACACCCTGCCTGGTGTCACCCCAGGCTGGTGCAAGTCTGCTGAGGTCCAAGCCCAGCAACCCTACAGCACATTTGACTCTGCTGAAGTCTGGGATAGCATCTTGCTTAGCTCAAATCCCATAGCCTGCTGGACACTGGGGATGTCAGGCTTTCTGAGGGCAGCCAGTCTTCACAGACTTCAACATTGTCCACACTGCGGATGAGAAACAATTGCACAAAACTGGAACAAGAACAAAGTTTCTGCTGGGAAGGGGATGTTCACGTCTTGCCGATTAGCTTCATACACCCACAAGAACTCTGCAGAGCTGTTCTGCTTCCCTACACCTTTGTGTGTACCCAACAGAATTAGAAGCAGTCATCTCTAAAGGCCACCCACAAAGTCCTACCTCGAGTACCAGGACAAAGAGAGGAGAAGGACACAGCCAGGGAGCCATAGCAGGAAGCCCAGCAGGGCTCTGCAGAAGGGCAGCTGACCCGTGATGGGGCAGGGGTGCGAGGTCCACAGGGCATTCCTGTTCGGACAGACAGGAGGGTCGGGAGTCATGGTGGAAAGGACCAGGGGAAGCCAGGCTTGAAACAAGGAAGCTGGGCCAAACTTGAAGGAGCCAAGTGGGGCCAGGGATGGCATTTATGCTACTGATGAGGCGTGAACGCCACGCAGACAACTTGACTCATCTCCCCACCTTGGTAACTACATCCATACTGTGGTCACTGACTTGAAGCTATAGTTGAGTTTGAGTTGTAAGTCACTACTGGGAATGCAGCACTACCAGGTGGACACCAACTCATCTGCATGGTGCTGTGCCTCACCTGTGGGATGCCTGAGATCATCCCTCCCCTACTGCAGGTGACAGTGAGATTTTGGCCTTTTTCCTCATCTGGCCGTAGTTTGAGCCTCACACAGGGACTCGACAGAAAGGGTTTGTCTTGTCAGCATGCAAGCTGCTCGTACGGGACATACCGTCATGTTCCAGCTGTGTCACAGCTGCCTCTCCGGCACGCAGAGATGCTCAGGCAGGAGCTGGCTGCAGCTGCTGCTGGCGGAAGCACTCCCACTGCACAAGCCCTCTGCTCTCCCAAAGGAAAGACCACAGAAAGACAGTCTGATGAGACACACAAAATGTAACTCTTCGCTGGGCTGGGTCTTTGTTCTCATGTTTTTGAACAAAGCAGAGCCCTTCCCTTAAAATGTGGGAAGAAGGGAGGAAAAAAGTGTTTACTGACAATGCTTAGGGTGCAGTAAAATCCAACATGCCTTGAAAGGACACTCCTAAAAAAAAGATGCTTTTATATTTAAACATCTGCTTTCAGCAGTTTTTTTGCAAATTAGATGAGTCAAACTCCAGCCCTGGGCCAAAGCACAGCTCTGCTAATTATGTAGGGACAACCTCTATCCCTCCTCTAGCTGTGGTTTCTCCACTGCATCCTGGCCCTGTTCTGCTGTAGGATGGCTCTTCTGCAAGGGAACTGGTCTCCCTTGCTGTGAAGCACCCCCCAGTCCAGCTAATCTCAGCCAGTGAAAGGAATGTTCAGCACACAGCAGCACCTTGAGCAGAGATGGAGCAGGCTTAGGAACATGAGCTCCTAACCATCACCTTCCAGCTCAGCCTCTTGGACCTTTCCTCTCTGCGTCTCACTGGCCTCTCTCTTGCAGTTATTTTTCTCTGGACAGCTTGTGATAGCAAAGCCAATTCCTTCCTCCCACTCCACCTTTGGGTCCCCAGGCAGACAGCACTGGCTCTGTGCTCTGTTCTCAAGCCCAGCTTTCTCCATTCACTGTATTTCACAGCACATCAGGTCAGGACATGGCTCAGACTCACAGAACATGATGTCTCTGCATCAAAGCAAAGGCTTGAAGAACTGTCAAAATTAGAAATAAATTTCACAGGAGGTTTTGGGTCAGAACTGTAGAAAAACCCAAGTGAAGATGGTATGTGGGTAAATGTTTGGAAAGCCAGGTGATAGAGGCTGGCTCTGCTTTGAGCAATGTACACATTGCCTTTGCTACACACAAGTTAATGCTAGAAAGACAGATTAATAAATAAACCTGTTCACTGAAGGGTAACACCAGTCCAGCAGTTTGCAGTGGGAAAGATGAAGGTTTTCCTGCTTGCTCCATGGAGATCAAATCTTACTGTTTTCTTAGAGCATGGCAAAAGCTGCCTAAGCTAATTTGAAATATAAACAAACTTCTAATGGACATTCACTGGGCTGCTTCTAACAAATCCACAGTAAAAATAAGTACCAAGATCTCCAGGCTTGCTCCAAACTTGCCAGCATGTCCTCATGGTACAAGGCAGGAGTGTCGGGTCCTGGTCAGCCAGCATCCGTGTCCTCGTGGGGGACAACCGGGAAGACTCAGCATCTCTCCATGCCGCAACCCAGGGAAGCGGGTACCTTGCGGGGAGACCTTGGGATGCCTGGACACCGCAGGAGAAACCACCCTTTTAGTCAGTGAGCAAGAAGGAGAGATTCATTCTGACATGATGTATTTTAACTTTGAATTTTCATCCTTTTTGTGGTTAATATAGATGACCACCAAAAAACCCCGTAGCTTTCCAGAGCTCTTATGCCAAGGGACTTATCTATCTCTATTGAAGAAATGCTGAAAATACAGCAAGTATTAGGAAAGAAGACAAAACCTAAACACATGTCGTGTGATATTTATTGTTACAAGATCAGCTCCTTCAATGAACTAACTTCAAATAGCCTGGAAAATTTCTGGTGGGAACAAAAACATGAAAAAACAGAGCTCCCCAGGTTCTGTTTTGGTTATTATGTTGGACGGGGCCTGTTATTTTACCCAGCAAGGAAACTCCTTGTATGTTTGCTCTCTGGTGCTCCCATAATAACTACTGGTAGTGCCGCAGCTGCCCATCATGCCTCACCAGGGTGAACAGCAATAAAGCCCAGCCACAGCACTCCCTCCCAAATGCTGGTGCTGGGATCCTCTCAGGGTGTTGCTCCTGTCAGGGGAACCTGTCTGTGGGGCAAAGACTGTGCTGGTATCTGTCTTCCATTCTTCCCATCCTCTCCTCACACTAATGCTGCCGACTGGAGGGATGGGCTGTACTGGTCCTGGCACCAGGTAAAGCAATGAAGATCTGTCCTGTGACCAGGGGGTTGCTTCAGGGTTTAGAGCCAGAGAGCAAAGTCCTGAGGAAGCAAAAAGCTCAGGCTGTGGATCACAGAGGAACAACAAGCCCTTGGCTTCAATAGAGAGAAAGCCTGGGACTATGGGAGTCTCACTTTGAGGTTGAGATGAGGTGTGGGATAAGGTATGTGAGACCACCCCACAGCAATCAGGGGCTGGGGACAAGGCAAGGAACAAGCAACTTGGATGGAGCTGGCTGCAATTTTTCATGTGCCCTGTCCCTTCACAGATGAAATACTGTGTCAGAAGAGAGAAGAGTGACAGTCCTACCTGTAGTGTGGGGATAGGATGAGACATGGGATGAGACAGAGTCGGTCTGGTTTATTCTCATACTTGGGGAACGAGCAATCTGAAAATAAGATCTGAAAGTCACATTTTGTCCAGGCAATTGCAAGTCTTGACTCCACTTTGGCTTTTGCTCTTGGAAGTCCAGCAGAACTAATCAGCGCTAGTGCCTTCAATGGACAACAGCAATCTTAAAATAATCTCATGTTCCTAAAATGAATGTGATGATTTGGACAAGACTTGGGTGTTAATATGTATGAATATAAATGTGTGTGTATATGCATGCATATATATATATACATATATCTGTCTCCATAATTCTTTTATTAGAAAAAATGGTTGCCAGGTTTGAAGAGTGCTGTCTAACAGAGGTAAGCAACCTTTCACATACATCATACCTCTTCTTTCCCAGAGCAGAGGCTGAGGGTGCCAGCACAGCAGGAGTCAAAAGAGGCCACTTGCCATGTAACTCCAGCATCATCCTCCAGAAGAGCTCCTGGGCTCCCGCAGGACTCAGGAGAAGCCGGGAGCTGGCGCCGTTGGCTCTCTCAATAATGTGCTTTGGATGCAGAGGGTCCTGGCTCCTTGCCGGTCTGGCTGGGCGCCATCCAAAATTGATCCACATGTCGCACTTGGCACTTGCACTGTGCACTTCCAACCCTTGCTCTTGAAGATCAGCCAAGATATTATCCACTGGCCTTGCTGGGAAATGGTGTTAAAAGCCACCAGTTCATCGTAAAAAGGAATTTGATAGCAAATTTTCATTGATTTTCCTGAGATGTCATGTACTTACCGGGTCGTTAGCTTTTGGAAAATCTTCTCTTTAATTCTCAGCAGTTCTAAAGCCTTTGCAGCAGGGAAATATCACTGAACGGCCTCAGAGTCCTTCAATGTCACTGCTAAACCACAGCAGCATTTGGGGTCATCGCTGCTCAAACACTTTCCTGGCTCCAGCAGTGAGCTGCTTCAAAACACAAGGCGTTTGGCTCATTTCAACAGCTGGTTTACGGAGCCAGCATAGCTTCCAAGTGAATCTGAGGGACTGCCCTGGAATGAACTGTTTCCATGGGGGCAGCCAGGAAACTTTCCAGGAGGCTCCAGTCCTTCAGAGACAGCCTGCAGGGATGGAGGAGGAGGAGGAATTTACTCACTTCTTGTTGAGGATGCTTTTTGTCCCTGATGCCTACAGAGCCTTTCCCCTTGGGGAGGGATGTGCCACACATGGTGAACCTCAGACCGCAGCCCCCCAAGAGCCCAAGCACCGCTCACGCTGGGGAGAGCTCAGAAACGCTGCCCCTCGCAGACCGAGAAAAGGGGCCAGGAAAAGGCAGCAGAGCCCCGTGTCCTGGCGAGTCCTGAGGAACGGCCCCGCTGCAGCCCACGGGGGCTGACGACACCTCTGCTGCCACCCAGCCTAAAGCCCCAGCTGCCTCCTCTGCTTTCAGAGACGCTTATATCTTATCCAAAAAACAATACGACTACAGGAACGTTCTTTCCCAGAATGAAACAATGTAGGTTGGGTTAATTCAAGGAAACAGCCTGAGTAAAAGCTTGGGGCTGAACTCCCTTGGTGTAGTTAGCAGGGCCAAAAGTCCTCTCCTGTTCCTCCCCACTTCTCCAGCTGGAACAGCCCATCGCACTGATGTATGTGAGATGTGCCAGTGTCTGGACCCACTCGGTGCATGGGGAAAGATGGGGCTGCCTTCAACTGCTTAGTAAATATGACCACATGGCCACTGAGAGTGCCTTGGTCTCCCTGCCAAGAGGAAGGTCTTCATACAGTGTGTGCTGGCAGGTCAGAGCAGAATAATGGCAGTTGCTCGTCTTGCATCCTTCACCCATTTCATATGTTGAGCATTTTGTTAAGGGTCATTTAATTTCACACTCTGGTCCACCATTTCCTCCTCAACAACCAGACCCCTTCACTTCTCCTTTCTCCAAGACCTGCCTCAGATCCAAAGCATCTTCTCTGTCACCTCCCCTGCCCCAAAGCAAGGCCCTGCGTGTGACACCACACTCCTGGACTCCCAGCTGATCTCCTCTTCCCGCAGAACATCCTTCATAGAATCATAAAATAGTTTGGGTTGGAAGGGACTTTTAAAGGTCATCTAGTCCAACCCCCCTGCCATGGGCAGGGACATCTTCAACTAGATCAGGTTGCTCAGAGCCCCATCCAACATGACCTTGAATGTTTCCAGGGACTGAGCATCTAAAACCTCTCTGGGCAACCTGTGCCAGTGTTTCACCACCCTCATTGTAAAAATGTTCTTCCTTATATCTAGTCTGAATCTACCTTCTTTTAGTTTAAAACCATTATCCCTTGTCCTACTGCTACAGGCCCTACTAAAAAGTCTGTCCCCATCTTTCTTATAAGCCCCCACTCTTATAAGCCCATCCTTCTGGCAATCATCCAACCGCTCATTGCCTTCCCTCCTCTAGCCCCTCCGTTACAAACTCTTTGACCTTAGCTTGGTGGTTTAGGAAGAACCAGCAGAATGAACGTCTGGTAGATGCAGTCATTGCAATCGGTCCTGAGGAGCAGCAAGAGGAGTCACACCTCTGCCTCTCCTGCTTTTATCGGCCTCTGGTCTGGAAGGCAGGGAGCAGTAGTCCTGCAGGACCTGCTCTCCCTCCCACTCACCCATGTGCTGCAGATAGGGTCTGGAAACCAAAGACCCACTTTGCCCCCCTGCTCTCCTCCCCAGGGGGGAGACGACAGCTTTGCCTTTAACAGGTACTTTTTAATTTCAGCAATAACTCCTAACGTGTCAAACAGTTGTGCAAATATTTTATCGTCAGAAGCAAAGACAGAAAGAAGCTGTTGAGGATGGTTAGGGGATCTGCTCCACAGGCTTGACAGGCTGCCAGGAAGCAGAGAGTGACTCCATCCATGGGGATGGGCTGAGGAGGTCCCCAGCTGTCCTGTCCTTTGCATGGGGTTTTCCCCAAAACTCCACTCCTTTCACTGGTTAGTCCAAGGGCAGAAAATTCCCCTGGCCCAGGAACACTGCCAGAACCGCCACTCAGTGCCCAAAACCTGCCCCAGATGACGTCCTCCAGGTTGCATTATTCTCCAAAGGTCTGCAAGACCCATCTGAGTGAGGTGTTGAATTTAGCCCAAGATTGCTGTTCCTGCTGCACGGTCGCTGAAGATGACAATGTTCCCCCCTCCCAGCTCCGGGAGATGCATGTAAGGAATGGGAAGCTTGGGAGGCCTGAGATAACAGGCTGGCTTTGAAAATTTTTGAGATAACGGGCTGTTTTGGAAGGTTTTAGAAGGATTAAGAGGAGCGAGGCAGCCTGCCCACGCTCTGGGCTAAAAAAGGTGGTTAGATATGTCCGGCATCTCTCGCGGCATCACCGGTTCCCTCCCCCGGCCACCGGTTCCCTCCCTTGTCCTTCCGCGGGCGCCTCTGGGTGGGATTCTCCCCCCCCCCGAAAAAGGTTTTGGGAGACCCAGGGTCCAGGGAGCGGCCGCGAGCCGCGCCCGCGTCCGCCCCGCGGGAGAGGCGGCGGGGCCGGGGAGCGCTTCCCGCCGCCCCCCGCCGGCACAGCCCCTTGGCTCCGGGGCCGGCGGCCATGGGCAGCGGGAGCAGCCGGCGGCGGGGCGCGGCGGCGGCGGGGGCGGCAGCGGTGCCCGCGGGCACGGCGGCGGCGGCGGAGACCCGGGAGCTGCTGGAGACGGTGCTGGCCGAGTGCGAGGAGGCGGCGGCGCTGCCTGGCCCCGGCCGCCGAGCCCCGGCCGACGGGAGCTGCGGGGAGGCGGCGGCGGGAGGCGGCGGCGGGGGGGGGCCCCCGCCCGAGCAGGCGGTAAGTGCCCACCCCGGCCCCGGCCGGGACCCCGCGACCGGCCGGACCCTCCTGGCTGCGACCCCGGGAGCCCCCATCCCCGGGGGGGTCCCCGCGGGACTGGGGAGCCCCGCCGCAGCCGGCGCTAATGCTGCAGCCATGGCTTCCTCAAAATATAAATGGCATTAAATTCTTCTCATCTTTGCTGGCAAACCAGGCTCGATCCCATTTGCTGCTGCTCTTGCATTTTCTCTCTCTGGTGCAAGAGAAACCTCGTCCCGAATAGGGCCATCCCGCTCTCCGCTTTCCCTCTGCTACTGAAAGTTTCTTTTCCTGCCTTGTGGAAATAGCTCGACTTTATAAAGTACGGCTCGTGCTTTTCCCTGGGTCGGGCTTGTAAACAGAAGTTTAAAACAGTGAACATAAAGCTGCCGTTTAATGTTTGCCAATCCCCTGCAACTGCAGCCTGGCTCTTCCTAAAGAAGCATTTCAGTCTCTTTCTGTTTAACAAATAATGGATTTGCCTCTGAGGGAGCTGAGCTTCTTTTTTTGTTTTGCTTTTTTCCTATCCAAAAATAACAGCAGCATCTATGTAATCTGGTGATGAGGCCAGAAATCGCCAGCTTCTTTATCTTAGACTGGCTTTGGAAGTTGTGTTGTTTGTTAGATAAACACTGCTCTCCACAGATGCACAAAAGTCGTCAGACTAAAGTAATAAATTTAAAAATAGAAACGAATATTTAGGACCCAGGAACTTTCTGCCTTGCATGCCTCAGTTTTGCTCTTTAGAAGTATATCATTTCCATTGCCAAACTGCTTGTCTATGGGGTAAGGATAACTTTAACAGAAAATCATTTTGCCATTAGGAAACTTGGCAAGGTTCACTATGAGAACCCTTTTTTTTAGACAAGTTTTAAAGAGAAGCCTCAAAGAAAGTAAGATTTGGAAATGGAAAAATAAAATAAAGGAAGAGATCTTGTATTGTCATATTTTTTCCTTGCTCTTTTAACTCCAAACCCTCTGGTGGTATGAACAGGAGCTCAGTCCAGCACCACTTTCTCCTCTGAGGGACGCTCATTTACGAGCAGTCCTCCCGACTTCTCCCATTTATCTTTACTTATGGGAATAGAGGCTGTTGGTGTCCATTTTCTCTCTGTTCCCACATGTGAATATTGTGGCTGGATCTTTAAAAATAATAGTTATATCTGTTGTGAATTTTCCTGTGCATAAAGTGGTATTTTAGCTCTATTCTGAAGTGATGTATATTCTGGGTAATTACGTATCAGAAAGGCAACAGCGCTGCCCCCATCTTTCTTTACAAAAATCAGTAGAGAGAGCGTATACCATGGCAGTAGATACTAGTGAACTAATGACAAGGAGCAAACCAGAAAGGCTGAAGAATTTAAGACATGGCCCCTGGGGTGGTGTAGGGGGGGTCACCATGCCCAGCTCCCTGCTGCAGACCTCCTCCTGTGGCAGAAATGATGTTGAGGAACCTGCAGCCTCACCTCAGCCACCCCGGGTTGTGGTCACACCCAGTGTAAACCCAGGGTGGGAACACCATCAGGCCTTGCAGCACGGAGGTGTCTGTGAGGGCCCTCAAAGTCCAGCCTGAAGTGGGCGTGTGGCCAGGTGGGTGCAGCACACAGCTATGCCACCCATGAGGCAACGGTGATGCCGAGCATCTTCTGTGTCTCCTCGTCCAGCTGCTGCTGCTGCCTTTTGTTTGGGAAGGAAGTTCACATCTCTGGTTACACCCAGACAGGTTATTTGAAAACCAGCAAGGAATTACCAGTGTCTTTCAAAGATATAAGAGACATACAAGAGAAGTCTTAGATATTTTCAGGGCAAACTTGAAGCTCTTCTTGGTAGCACTTCCTTTACCTGAGCCCGAGGTGGCCATGGTACAGACAGCAGTCATGCGTTTACTGTTCTGACTCCTCGAGGCCTAAAAAGTCACTAGCCTGAGAGAAGGAGGGAGGAAACTGTTTGCAGCACCAACTTTTGTTTGTTTACTGGATGCAATTCAGTCTTTCAGGTCATTGTGCAAACTGCAGTCCCACCCTTCCCATGAGGCTGGTGGAGGAGGTTTCTGGAAAGGGATACCAGCTTCGTTGCATCACTAGTTCCTTGCTAGAAATTTTGAGGACAGTTTCTTTCAGTCTTGCCAGCTTCTCAACCAGTCACTTGTAATTTCTATCTTGTGGTGGGAACTTGCTTGCTTTGCCCTGTCTGTTCAGCAGTACGAACTGGAGGACGAGCAAAGAAAGGATAAGTTGATTCAACAGAGCTAATGTGGAAAAGACGAAGGAGGAGGAAGGGCAGCAAGGAGATATTATGGTAGAAAAGTCTGATGAGAAATAGCCCATGGAGGAGCAGATTCTGGCCAGTGGGAGGAGAGCTTTGCACGGGCCAGAAGACAGCAGTTGCCTGCAAGCAGGACTCAGCTCTGTTGTCACAGCTGGGTTTCTCCTGGGTGTGATGTGCATGAATGTTGTGCTTCACAACTGAACCCCGATGCACTTTGTCATTCAGCAGCAAGCTGTCAGCGCCAGTGGGTGCTCAGGCCAGGTGGCAAGGGCTGGTCGAGAGGGATGTGGCTGTGTTTAAAGGCTTGAGCCACCTCTATTGCATTCAAATAGTGCTTGGGAGTGAGAAGGGTGAAAGCACATGACAGCAGCAGGCTGGGAACCAAATCCTGATGGGGAACCTGACCCCAGCTCAGAGCAGACCCCAACACCTCCTTATCAGCATCAAACATCCATTTTCAGGTTTGTCCTCAATTCCAGATGGTTATACATGCTTTTTCCTTGTTTCTTTGTTCAAGACTGAAAAAGTATTTGTGGTTTTGCAGGTGCTGCTGCAGTACAGACTGGGGTCGCAGCTCTTGGTGGAAACCAGGGGAGAGGCTGTGGCCTCAGGCATTTCCCCATTGGTTTCCTGAAATGGAAGAATCACACAGACTATAGAGTCTTGCTTTTAACAGCTTTTTCCATGGCGCCATCTCTCCTCCTGACTGGAGATGGGATGTGATTACAGTAAGCTGATCACCCCAGCCTCAGTGCAGGAATAACACAGGTAGAGGGTGTGTTAACCGACTTCTAGAGGGACTATCATATACTTTCAAAACACCCAGGTTTTCAAAGCTTTGCCTGATTTGCCAGATAAATGCTCTTTCTGCAGATTGATGTGGTGCAGCGTCATCTCGTGGCTGGCTGGTCCCAGCTGCAAACACGTGGGGGTCCTGTGGGGACATTTCATGTCATGCCCCATTAGTTTCTTACAGGAACTCAGATAGGTTTATTTTTCTGCTCTTGTTAAAATGTGCTTCCCCCAAAGAGAAATTCGATATTTCTAATTCAGTGCTGTTAGCAATTTATTTCAGCATTTTCTTCCTGGTTGTATTAATGATCAAAAATTCCCTCAATTCAAGATGTTCTCCTGCAGTTGTGTAGGGAACTGTGCTCCACTGGCCAAGGCGCTTCAGAAAAGGGCTTTTCCAGCTGAACATCTGGGACTCCTCGAACTCCAAACTAGGGAAGCAGCTAAGCGAAAAGTACAAATTCAGATTATTTCAGATTCTGCAGTTAATGTCCAGGTGTGGATCTGGCGGTTGCTGAGCAAAAGGTCTCCCTCTCTCTCACGTTATGTTCCTTGTCTGTTTAAAAGCACCTGAAACTTCACCAGAGTCCACCAAGCAGCAAGCTGTGCTGTCCCCTCAGCTGTGTTGCAGCTGGACTCGGAAAACTGCTGAGTAGGTATTTTTTCCCCTCACATCGGTTGGCAGAGCATGGGTTGCTTTTGCCCTGAAATCATTCCTGATCTAAAACATAAGCACAGGGCATGCGCAGAGTATCTGGGAGCTGGTGTTTTAGTTGGCAGGAGAAGTGTGGGAAGTCCCTGCATCCCTGATCACTTCCCGTCCACCGCCTGCTCTTAATTCCTTCACTGGCCAGAGGATGTTGCTGCAGACCGGAGCAAGGCTGGGAGTGCTCTGCCTGGGATGCAGATGGGGCTATGCATCCCATTGGTACTTACTGACATGTTAGGTAAGCTAGATTTTTTTTGCCAGCAATAACTCTGGCTGTGAGTTTGCGAGAGGCTGTTTTCGGCAGTGATGACCGGCTTAGCCACCCACATCATTTGCTGGTGTCGCTGGAGGGTGCTGCCCTTCTGCTGTACCCGCTCAGCCATCTGCAGCTGAGATGTGCTCCAGCTGAGATCGCCTCCCTCCCCTCCAAGGGAAGGGATTTTCGTTTCAGCTCAGATTGGTCCCCTGGTCCAGCTCACGGGATGTTTGTGAAAAGGAATTTGGGAGGAGCAGAGGCAGGGAAGGAGGCACTGGCTTACATCCTCCAGAAAAGCTGCACTATGAAACCGCATCCTGGCAGACCAGCACTGACAGGGGACCACACTGCTCCCCTGTAGATGTTTTAGGTGGCTCAGCCACTCTCTAGCCTCCCCTGTACATGACAGGACCACTCAAGGTCTGTATTTCTGCTCTACTGTATCTCAGGGCTACATCTGTACTGGTAAACTATACCACAGCAGCTGTCTAGCATTGGACCATGATGGTCTGCCACTCTGAGCTGGCACAGTTTTGGCCAGGACCAACTTGCAGCTTACCAAATAACACTTAGGCACGGTTCAGGGGCCAACACAGGGACTATCCCTAAGAGGCAGCTTGAATTTGGCCACCCAGTTTTGGAGATGATGTGATTTTAATAGTCAAGACTGTAGCTGACTGGTTTCAACACAGCACAGGGGCAGCTCCGAGCCCCCAAAGGTGAACGGCTCCAGATTGCCCCACAGGTCCCCGGGGAGGGTGAGAACACCCAGCTCACCTGCAGCTGCTAGAGTTGACAGAGGGAGAAGGGGGGAGCAGGGAGGTAAGGGCTGGCAGGACCGTGAGCAACACCAGCCATAGCTTCCACCAGGTTGGGGGAGCTGGAAGCTGCACCCCGGGAGTGCTGGTTCATGCACACAGTAGAGAGAAATAGCTCCTGCTTCCAGCTCTCCGCTCTGCCTTGCTCCCAGGAGCTGCTGCCCTAGCATAAAGGACAACTGAACTGTGTGTGCAATGGCTGTCAAACCACTCCACATCTCACTACATTAAATTAAACCCGAGTACATGCTGGGTGAGCTTAATATCCAAGCCTTTAAACTTGGAGGAGCTGGCGATGTGGGGCTCTGTAGCACAACAGACCCCAGCATGAGATGCCTATGCTGGGAACAGGGTGAAAAACAAGGAGACACGCTGTGGTCTGGATGAGTAATAAAAAGATGACTGCAAGCTGCAGAAAGGAGAAGCTGACTTCATTTATCTTTTAACAGGGCATAGGCCAACCAGGCCAGCAATTACTTATTTAGCTGTAGGATAGGAACCCATAATATTAAAGTGTCATGATGTGCGCATCATCTTAACCCACATAAAGGGCTAATACTAATTATCTGCTGAACTTGCAACATACACATTACAGCAATCCCGAGCGGGCTGGGTGGGGTCAGTTTTTATTATGTCTCACTGCCTGCACCAGCCGGCGCTCCGCATCCTGCCTGCCGCCCGGCGCATGGTGTCACTCGGGCATCACTGAGCCGCACGTCCTTCACCCGGCTGAATTAGGAGCAGGTCCCAAAGCACAGAGGCTCTGACGGCGATGGAAAGGCAGAGGCTGGAGGTGCCTTTTGTTTTTATTTGTCACTTTTTCCCTCGTGCACCGGATTAAATGTCAGTAGAGATCTACCTGCACCAATGCCGAATTCTCTTGGGAAATAAGTGCTATTGCTGACAGATCCCTTGGAGAAGGTGGGAGCTGATTCTGCACAGAGAAGCAGATTTTGCTAACCAGAGCTGCTCCGTCCCGATGACTAATTAGTTCTGTCTTCCACCCACACAACACGTACAGCTCGTAATATGGAGGAGTCAGCCACAAGGGAAGAAAAAAAGACAACCTACTGTACAATTCAAACCCCTCCCTAAAATGATCCAAGCCCATCCTTTGTGCAGAAGTCTTGGAAGTGGGTTCTTGTGGTGGGAAGAGCAGCATCAGAGCACTCCTGAAGAACTGTATTCCCTTGGTGCTGAGGATGAATGGTGTTCTTCGCTGGTGGAAGGAAACTGAGGCAGCAGCAGCAGTCCAGTGGGTGATGGGGATGACGAGGATGAGGGGCTGCGTTGTTAGCCCTTGGAGCTCAGCACGGAGTCCTCCTGGCACTGCCACTTGCTCTTGTCACTTGTGGGAGATTGCCAAGAAATGATGCTAAATAACCAGGCAGGAACTCTCTTCCCTCATCATCAGCTTTCTCACATAGCCTCATCTCCGCTTGGACCCAGGAGCTATGTCTAGAACAGTTCAGGCTCTTCCAGATAAAACAAAGTGTTGCCAAAGAGCAGGGGCTCTTCTGAAAGAAAGTGGAGTGCCTTCTGACAGGTATAAAGAAATGTTACAAGTCTTTTGTAGAGATTTAGTTTGTAATTTCAAGCAAGCAGCTTGGACATGAAAGACCGTGGATAGCAGACACCTTTCCCAGCTCCAGAAATGGAAGATACTTAGGACTTACCTGGAAGAGGTGTTGACCCAGTGCCATGAGAGGTGTCTTTGTTGCAGCCGCCCTCACCTGCTCAAGCATGGGAGCCCAAGGTGACCATGGCAGCACAGAGCCCACCCAAGAAGCAGGGAAGAGGTGAACAGCTACCAAGCACCTACCTGCCTAGTAGTGTCTGAGACTGCTGTGTTTAAACCTCAACTCCTGTTCATCTGCATGTGAAGCAGCTGAGGAAGGAGTGCAGTGAAAACATCTCCTCTCTAATTAAAATCAGGTGCCATGCAGTAACAGCAGTTAGACACCCAGGTGGACATTTCTATCCAGCAGACAACACATAAGCCTGACCGATACCAACTGATTTAAATCAGCTCAAAACTGCATAAAGACATCATTCCTGTACTGACACTGCCTATAGAGAGGTATCCTTACACTTACCAGAACCTATTCTGTGCACTGCTGGACCTTAAGGCAATGCAGGTTTGAGCTATTTCAAGAGCAGATACATGATCTTACTTAGGAATTGCTTGATCCCATCCAGTCCTGCAGAAACACCACACAGCAGATGTATAGGCAATAGCTCTGAACTGCAAACTTTTCCACACTGCTCCCTAGTTCCTTTCCTTCCCTTTTTTGTTGTACAAAAAAATCTTTTCCTCTTTTCCATGTTGGTGGAAGAACTTTTCATTTCTATCTTCTGAAAGCCAAATCCTCACCTTCGTTCTGTGTGCTACCTGATTAATATCTGTTAGTGTCATCATGAGATTCAGGATAACTTGTATCAAGGAGGCCCACTGGCTTTAGGGCTGCAGCTCAGAAAAAATAATGGCAAGCCAAAGTGGGTCTAGCTTTGTGCAAAGCCACAGCCCTTGTCCCTGTCCCCCTCCCTTTCCTCATGAGAGTACAGTGAACAAGTAGAAAAAGATGAAAGTTATATTCTCAGTACCATCTGGCTGCAGGGGGCTCATTTTATTACTGGGCCAACTGGAGGCTCAGACAGACACAGGGTCCCATCTTCTTCCCATTTTAAGTGCCATTAGTTTTGACTTTGGTTGCTCTCCACCGGTGTCCCATTGGAAACCTGAGGGCTTCCAGTGTAGGGAAGGTGGATGTTTCCCTCCAGATGGATCATTTCAGAGAAGCAGCTTTGTCAGGTGAAAAGAGTTAGGTCCGTGTTGCCATAACTTCCTTCCTTAGAAGTATTTTCATACTGCTACCTGTCAGCTGGTGGGACAGTGCATATTTATGGGAAAACTGGGAGGTTTCATGAGTAAGTATTTGGTGATTTCAGTTCCGTAGCCTGCAGCCACCCCGCTCCCCTGAATGCTGAAACAGAGCTAGCAGAAGGGTGGTTAGTAAAGGGAACTCTCTTGCACCTGTATTGTCTCCACAGGGGTTGTTTGGGGGTGTAAACCAGGGCAGACATGACCCAGAGATAGCTTTCATAGAAACATAGAATCACAGAATGGTTTGGGTTGGAAGGGACCTTCAAAGATCATCCAGTCCAAGCCCCCTGCCATGGGCAGGGACACCTGCCACTAGACCAGATTGCTCAAAGCCCCGTCCAACCTGGCCTTGACACTTCCAGGGAGGCGACATGCACAACCTCTCTGGGCAACCTGCTCCAGTGTCTTGCAACTCTCATCGTAAAGAGTTTCCCCCTTTTGTCAAGTCTAATCCTACTCTTGGTTTAAAACCATTACCCCTTGTCCTGTCACTACAGGCTGTGGTAAAAAGTCTCTCTCCATCTGTCTTACAAACCCCCTTAAAGTACTGGAAGGCCGCTATAAGGTCTCCCTGGAGCCTTCTCTTCTCCAGGATGAACAACTCCAACTCTCTCAGTCTGTCCTCATAAGGGAGGGGCTCCAGCCCCCTGATCATCTTCATGGCCTCCTCTGGACCCACTCGAGCAGGTCCATGTCTTTCTTGTGCTGGGGACCTCAGAGCTGAACACAGTACTGCAGGTGAGGTCTCACGAGAGCAGAGTAGAGGAGCAGAATCACCTCCCTCAACTTTAAAGTGTTATAACTGAAATACGCTTCTTTTGTTCTTCCCCAGGCCTTGTCAACCATAAGCCCGTCAGGCCCAGAGAACAACACTGACCATCAGTGAGTACCCCCATGCTTTTGTTATATCTTCAGAGGGGAGAAGCAGCTGGAAGGAGGGAAGCGTAAAGGAGACAGCTATTCCTGCATGCCTCCTGCTGTGCAAAAGAGAGGTGGGAATGGTGTTAAATTGTTTATAGCCCTAAATAGTCTGCCCTCTACCTATTTGCCAATTACAAAAAATCCAGGAGTTGCACTGCCTGAAAAGATCTAGGCTCCAGCTCAAGTACAGTATGGAGATTCAATGCAGAATTTAGGATGTCCACATGTCACACAGGCATCTTGAAGGAGCTTGTGAAAAGCTGGGGAGGAGCCAATGAGTACCTCAGGCCCTGATTCACCCACAGGTCATCTGTGGGCTCTGCAGTGTGTAGAAAAGGAGGATAACATCTCTTTGCGCACCAGAAACCATAAGGAAAGATTCATAAGACACTACTGTGCTAGACCAGTTGGAGACATGAGCATCCCTCAGGGACAGGGGAATGGTGGGCACCTACTGCACTGTGTATCAAACAAAAGAAATCTGAAATCTTCCTTCCAGAAGCAAAAGCTACCAAGAAGACTGTGCCTGCACCAAGAGCAATGGGAACTGTTTGACACACATGTTAAAGAAACTCAGATGAAACAAAAAGGCTTGAAAAAACCATCTTAAAATACCATTTCCTTATGCTAAAGAGTGACTCTCTTCAATGTTAAGCACTCCCTGACTGTCTTACTCTGCTGCTGAAGCACTCAAAAGCAGACTAATCTGCAGATCCTGGCCGTCGGGCTGTGTGACCTACTAACGCCGAGCAGCACTGGTAGATGTGACATGAGAGCCCAGGCACCAGCCACCATCCTCCCCTCCCTCCCAGCTGGCAGGGAGCTCGCCTGTGGAGGCTGCTGGTTTCAGGAGTGCTCAGAAAACATGACTGCCCTCGGCTTTCCTGGCAGCAAGGCTTGTACAGGGGCTCTCATGGGGACCGTACCCTCTCTTGGGCTCTCCAGCATCCTTGATGGGCTTTGGGCCACAATGTCAACTGACCAGTCTCCTCTGGGGGTGCACACCCAGCCCTGACACAGTCCTCCGCCAAGCTCCCCAGCCCCAGGCTCTCACTGGTGGCTCCCCTTGTGCCCTGTCAGGGCTTCCCTTCTCCCTCCCTCTTTGAAACACAAAGGAAAGACTTGAGACAGCAGAAACTGGTTTCTGATCTGGGATGACAGAGCAGGAGCTTATTTTAATTTAGATAACATTTAATGTACACCCACTGCAGAGCCCCATAGCGCAGCTCATGTGTGAAGTGCCCATACTGCCCGTGATAAGCAGGGCTGCAATTTCTGCTGGCAAGAACTGCATGCAAACATTTTCTTGGAAATTGTCCAGCACCCAGCAAAATTGCATTTTGAAGAAGTCAAATCAAACCCAAGCCTCAGAAACAGTGGCTAATGTGCGTAGGTGTCTCATCCTTCAAATTTCTGTGGCTAGAATTGTTCTAGAGAAACACTCACGTTACAAGCAGCAAAAATCAGCCTTGTCTTGACAGAGTTACTGACTTAAGAAATTCCCATAAAGCAAATTAAAGAAGAAATAAACGTCAAGCAAGGAGAAAAAAAAAAACTAGATAGGAGACAATACTATCTGCCAAGAGAGCAGTGATGCGAGATAGATGCTGTAGGTGTGCACCTCCTGTACTGCAAACATGCCTGTGTGACACCACATAAGCATCTAAACCAAGCCCTAATAAATACCTTCGATGCACATGGGAACACAGCTGGATGTATTCCTGATCGTGCTGCATTACCTCTCTTTCCCCCTGCAATTCTTTTGGGAACCCCTCTCTAGCATCTGGTGGTGCACGGGCGGGATGACACAGCCTGGGAACACAGTAATGATCTTATAATTGCTGCCAAGGCTCATGTCACTGGCAGAGTTACCGGGGCGTTGTTTTGACCCATTTTTCAGCTGCAAGGTCTTGCAGAAGGCATTTTAATGATTAACCCTGGACTTTCCCATCCTCAGCAAAACAATAAAAAACACTGGCCTAGATTCACCCCAACCTAATTTTAAGCCACTTAACTCAGGTTTCTACCTCAGAGCTTGTCACCCTAGCCACCCGTCAGGGACATTGTCACCAGAGCCCACAGGCAGCTCTCTCCCACACCAGGCAGCTGCTTGACATCAGGGATATGGCACTGCCAGCCATCCCCACCACCGGGATCTTGCTCAAAGGTGGTTTTGCTCACTTTTGGTCTAATTTTTCCCTTTGCATTTCCTTCTCATTGCATGGTTCCATTAAAAAAAAATAAATTCTTCCTTCCTTTGAAAATCTTTAAACACAGAGAGGCCTTTAACTGAAATGGAGCACATTTCTTGCTTTCCTCTTTCCTAAACTGCTTCGCTCTAGCCTCTTAAATCACTTTTATTGCTGCTTTCTAAACTCCCTCCAAGCTGTTAATAACTTTTCAGTAATGAGATACCCAGAAGTCTGCACAGTAATCTTGGTGGAGCTGCACTGCCCTTTTTTTTCCTTTGCTGTCCTACCATGCTGCAAATTCCCCTCTTGTATGCTTTTCAGCTAGCTCTTTCTCTCTCTGCTTTGCGCCTTTCCGGGTTTCTTTCTTCTCCCAGAACATCTGGGGTTTGAAAATTTTTCCCCTCAATGTACTGACCTGTTATTTTCCAAACCAGAAAATCTAACAGCCCTCAGCTGGATTCAACGTGATTGCAAGCCCTGATCTGAAGCTCTGGCTGCATGTTGGTGAGGGCAGCAAGGGGCCTCCTCTCCTGCTGGAGCAGCTGGAGAAGCGGAGGAGCAGGCTTGTGGTCCACCAGCTCCTGTCCTGCCCACATCCTGCGCTCAGGATTTCCCTGTCACAGCCTCTCACTTAATTCCAGGACCAGTAGAAACAGCTGCACCAATGTCCGTTTGAGATCAAGGTTCAGGCTGGGAGGGCCTCAGGAGGTCTCTAGTCCAATCTCGTGCTCCAAGCTGGATCAGCTGTGAGGTCAAAGCAGAACACTCCAGGCTTTGTCCCATCAGGTCTTGAAAGTCTTCAAGGATAGAGCCTGTGCAACCATAGCCTGTTCCTCTGCTTGCTGCCCTCAGGGTACAGAAGTTTCTCCTTTTATCCAGATTGAACCTCTCTTTTTTTAATTTATTTCAGTTTTTCCATATTAAATGATACAGAAGTTTGACACAAAAATAGAGAAAAAGAACAACTTGCTTTTCTTTTACTCTTGAAATAAACACAGCCCTGTATTCCTCTCAATTCTGGGATGTGCATGGTAAGTGGGGTTTGCTTTTGTTTTTTAAAAGCACATCTATGTTTCAATGAGTTCCAATTTTACCTGGAGATTTTCTCCTGTGCTTGGAGGTCACCATGCAAGCCAAAGAAAGCATAGAGAATAATTAACAGTGGGAAATTATGTAACTGCTAAGAGAAACAATGACTCTTCTGTGGGCCTGCAAGCAAGCTGCCAAGAACTCTGCCTCTAATTCATCACATAATATAAAATTAGTTTAAGGATTGTCACAGTGCAGATTTAAATCAATAAATCATGTGTGCAAGTCAGATTTCTGCATTTCCTTTTCCTAATTCTTGCTTTGTAGCTGCTGATGTATGGTTCTAGCTCTTGGACTTTTAGCTTTCTTCCCAGTTCATTTACTGCGGTGGAAACCAGATTGCCTGCAGCCCATCAGAAGAAGGAAAATGAATAAAAGGAATAAGCAGAAGAGTCTACTTGCTAAATCCTACTTGCTGCCATCTTGCTACCAGTAGAACTTGCCATCGAGGGCATGGAGCAGCACAATTAAGTGTAGGACACCCACATGACCCAGCTGCCACGCCAGCTGCTCATCAGGTGGCTCCAGGAAAAACACCAAACTATTTCTGACATGCAGGGGGCACGGCTAGGTCACAGCTAGGTCAGAGCAGCCAGACTCAGCAGAAGCCTTTCTGACCTGGACAGATAAGAACAGAGGAGAGGCTGCACTGCTGCGGTTGCTCCCCAGCGACAGCACACTGGCTGCTGCCTGTCTGAAGGACGTTGCAGATAATTCATCGCCCAAGGAGGGCAGTTCCTGGCTGTCAAAGACAGCTGAGGGTTTATGAAAGAACCTCCTCTATGTGACAGTTTCCTTAAAAAAGCATTTCAGGGCTCTTTTCTTCGATTCTGATTCTACATTTGCTTACCTGTTTGGGGGCAGCTCCTGTGATTTCATCTAATAAATAGGTCTTCATTTTTTTCACTAAAGCACCAAATTCATCCCAACTGCAAGGCCAAGGATGAGAGAGATCTCATCCTTAGAGAAATGGTAAGTCAACAGATGCTACATAACAAGTTTGGAACAGAATTAGAGCCATTCTATTGGATAGAAAATCTCTCCTCTTTGGCAACCAACCAACCACCACACAAAACAAAAATTTCTTACTCATTTGTTCTCCATCAGTGGATGGCCACAAAGTAAGCCCACTGATCTCAGTTGACATGGCATCACAGAACACTGTACAGTTTGGATTTACCAACTTAAGTCTCCACTTCGCTCTGCACCTCACTGTTACCTCCATTTCATGGAACCACATGCCCCAACTTCCAGAGACCAGCCTGATGGCCCGGGTTGCTCACCTCGCAGTTCTCTACAGGGTCGAGGAGGAGCACCCACTTGTCAGCTGCTGTCTCCTCTCTTGAGTCCTGGAAGACAAGATCAAGTAGACCTATTTGGTAGTGCGACTACAGTGGTCAAATCTTACAGAAGACTTTTCACTGTCCTCCCTCGGGCAGGTAGGGACAGATTTCTCTTGTACCCAACATAAACCACCTCCGATAAAAACCATGTCAGTTCCCTTTGGATTGTACATCAGTTCCCACTCGTGGGATAGTTGTGCTGATGTGAAAATAAATAAAAACCGTAACAGCAGTCTGAGGTAGCTGAGTTCACATTTTGGTTGCAATTCAAACCCCTTTACAGATACAACCAAAAAATCCCTTTTTGCATAAAACTTTAAAACTAGGAACTAGAGTAAAGGTTAGGCAGTGCTTTAGCTGGACCTTGAACATACACTCACCAAAAGGTTCTGGAATTTTGATCTGGAGCATTGTAAGGACTGTACTGTAGTGAACTCACAGACTAAAATAGATGCCAAGTGATAGCAAATGTCAGCAAGCGATGTGCCTGTGGGGTATGGGAACTAGACGTGAGAGAGTATCTGTGTCTCAGCAAGCCACGTGCAGTTTGATCTTTCCATTCACAAAAAAATGATGTAAGGATCGTCTTGTGTCTTCAGAGCTTGATTCCCTCTCATGACACCAATAACTTTTAGACTAGATATTAGGAAGTATTTCTTTACAGAACAGGTAGTTAGGCGTTGGAATGGGCTGCCCAGGGAGGTGGTGGAGTCCCCATCCCTGGAGGTGTTCAAGAGGCGGGTTGACGTAGCGCTGAGGGATATGGTGTAGTTGGGAACTGTCAGTGCTAGGTTAACGGTTGGACTAGATGATCTTCAAGGTCCTTTCCAACCTAGATGATTCTGTGATTCTGTGAACTCATTCCCTTCCCTGGCAGGTGCCCACAGAGGAACAGCAAGCCAGCGGGAAAGTCCACAATATCATACGATTACTCGGAGGAAGAGCTTATGGCAAGCATTGAGCGGGAATACTGCCGCTGAACCCAACCCCATACCACGAGAACTTCAAACACCTTCCTGGAGGCCCAGCTGGAGCAGAACTGCTGCTGACATGATAACCCCTTGCACAGCGAGACAGCACAGGAGAGGTGGGCTGCGAAGGAAGGTGAAACATGAGGGGCAGTTGTGGCTGCTTGGGAAGCGTGGAGGAGAAAGCCCTCCTGACCAACTCTGAGTGAAAGCATGAAGATCCTCACCAACTGCTGATTCTCATCAGTGCTGCTGGAAGAGAGACCAATTCATCCTGTGAATCAATATTTAGAAGCTCATTTCTAAATGGTATTTACAAATTAAGACATACTAGAATTGAAGTGTTATCTAGAAGTGTTGAGACATGGTGCTTTGAAGAAAGATTCTGTTTTGTCTGAGCAGGGAAAAAAAAAATGCAGTAAAATCATTTGATTCAGATCTCACTTAAGGGGATGTTGCATGAAATTCATGTTCCTGGCACTTAAAACAGGTCAAATTCACTCCTTGAGCTGTGCAAGCCTCTGGTTCAGGTCTGAATTTGTCACTGTCTCTTCGTACATGGTCCTCTCCCCAGCATGGGATGTAAGATGGAAAGGGGAGTGAGCCCACATACACAGCATCATCCCAGAGTTGAAATCCCACCACTTAAGCAAACAAGGCTCCTGGGAGCCATCAGTGGGGACAGGATTCGTACAATCCCTTTGGGGTGGGATCCCAGCATTGGTATCCTACCTGGGGCTCCTTGGCATGGATCCTCCAGCAAAAGCAGGAGGCACGTCCCTGGTGCTGCCTCGCTGTGGCCAGCAATCATCCATCTTGAGAGGGAGTTGCACGCTATTGCAGAGCAGCTGTTTGTGATCAGTTTTCAGAATTATCAGTCCTGGCCTTCCCATTTATTTCTTGTAGGTAACCTAGAAGAAAAGTCACTACATTTTACCATTAGCTGACTGCAAAGTAAAACAGAAAGTTGGCTCTCCAAGGAAAATCATATATTTTCAGCGTTCCCTGACAAGGAAGCCTGATATTTTAGGGTTTCTGCCTTTATTTTACCTGCATCTTAATGTATTATGACTAGCTGCTTATTATCAGAAGTAAAAAATTAGCTTATTCCTGTCTTCAGCTGAAGGATAGAAGACATCAGACGAAGTCATCACGTAAATGCAAGAGGAAACAGCAGGATACATCTTAAGATGCTGCATTTTAGCTTCTTTGTAATTCCTGGTATCTATGAAACAGAAATAATTCATCTGTACTCTATGTAACCCTCAGTACAAGCATCAAATGTTGTTTTGAAAAAGGCTCTCCAGCTTGCATCATTTTAGAAACTCTCCCCCAGTCTGATACATGAAGCATAAGACAAGGTAGCTGAGCACAGGCTTTGAGTTGATACTATTAATCTCCATTAATAAAACAGCAATAGGCTATGCATATTAACCACATTACTACATTATTAACCTAAAAGACAAATGCTACACACCATGTTTTGCACCGGTCCAAAAGGAGCCAGAGAGCCTTGCTGGCCATCTGGCTATCTATACATACCTCCTATTACTATTTTTAAAGTGAAGCAAAACCACAATTGCTGAGAGGACTGAAGAAGGTCATTTTTTTAGCTAATCCTGAAAAATTACTCTTTAGTGCATGAACAGATATTACCACTTCTGAACTTACTTTCATGAAGTGACTTTCATGGGTTCTGGAGGCTTCTTACCTGGCTGCGTGTCATGGTTTAACCCCAGCCGGCATCTAGCATCATGCAGCTGCTCCCTTGCAGTGGGATGGGGAGGAGAATTGGAAAAAACAAAAAAGTAAAAAGTTGAGATAAGAACAGTTTAATAATTGAAATAAAATATAGTAGTAGTAATAATAATAATAATAGTAATGAAAAGGAAGACAGCAAACAGAGGGAGAGAAAGAAAACCAAAGAAAAGCAAGTGATGCACAATGCAATTTCTCACCACCCACTGACCGATGCCCAGCCAGTCCCTAAGCAGTGATCCCTGCTCTTGGCCAACTCCTCCCAGTTTATATACTGAACATGATGGCCTGTGGTACAGAACATCCCTTTGGCTAGTTCGGGTCAGCTGTCCTGGCTGTGCTCCCTGCCAGCTTCTTGTGCACCTCCTCGCTGACAGAGCATGGGAAACTGAAAAGTCCTTGACTTAGGATAAACACTACTTAGCAACAACTAAAACATCGGTGTGTTATCAACATTATTCTCATACTAAATCCACAACACAGCACTGTACCAGCTACTAGAAGAAAATTAACTCTATCCCAGCTGAAACCAGGACACAGCAACAGGATTCCAGCTAGAAGGTTCTGATAGTGAAAGCATTAAAGCCATATTTTTAAAATTACTTAAGCATATATCTTAAAAACCAAAACCAATGAACCTGAAACTACAGAACCAATTTTCACACTTAACTCAAACCCTGGGTTTCACTCAAGTCTGGGTTTTTCATGTGCAAACAAATGCTTTGAATCCTTTTTTCCCCTTTCTTTGTAGATGTCTTTTCTTTCTGGCAGCACTGCAATGGATGCAGAGCTCTGTCTTTTCAGTAGCCCAGAAAATGAGCAGAACTCTTCCCCAAAGAGCAACTAAGAAAACAGATCAGTGCCAGAGCAGTTTTAGGAAGCAAGCTGTCTTTTACCTGGCATGTAGTTGTCCAGTGAAATCTCCTACAAACTTCAAGAATTCAATCGGAGCTGTAGGTAGACTTGAGTGGGGAAAACAAAGCTGTGACTTGATCCATGCTTGGGTGAGATGGCTGGAAAGAACGATGAAGAACAGCTAGTCACCATAACCATAGCTCCTTGGGATAGATCTTCATAGTCCATCTCTGGCCCTGGGACCCTGAATGCCAGTCCTTTGCCTAGTATATGTGAGGATGGCCTCCGTACGTGTGTATCTGCCAGCATCCCATTGCCAAGACCTCAGAGAGCAGAGCAACTAATAGTTCCCTGATGCATCACGTCAAGTGCCCTGCTGTCATCTACTCACCTTCACAATATTAGAGGAGAAAGGAGGGTGGCAACCTCACCACCCCAGGGATGCCCTTCCCCAGCCTCCTTCCTCTGAGGATCAAACCCCCGCAAGCTTTCAGCCAAACTATTCGCACACACACCCTAGGAGCTGAAACGGAGCCACTGCCCCGGACGAGGTGCAGCCCTGGAGTTGCGCCACACGAGCGTGGTGGAGCTCCCCACCGCACTTGGCAGGGGAGGTGGAGCACCAGCTGCCTGGCACAGACTTCATCCACAACAGGCTTTTTTTTTCCCCCCTCACTCTGGACACAGGACATGGCAATTACTTGCACAGGGTGAAGTGAGTTTATCTGGACAACGATGAACAAGAAAAGAGAAATCACTCTGAACTCGAGAGACTACAAGGGAGGAAATTATTCTTCCAATCTTAAGAAAAACTCTGCCAGAAAAGGGTATGCTCCGGCTTCCTCAAGTTTTCTGCATGTGCAAGATGTGCCCACGGCCTTTGGCACACACCGGGATGTAAGTATCACCCGATTTACTCCTCCTACACTGAAGGACTGAAGCAGAAGTTGAGGAAGGCTGCATTTGACAGAGGACAAAACTAGCCTGGGAAGAAAATGCCTCAGTGCTAACGTACTTGCTGCAGGGGAGGTAATCCCACGGACCGTGTGGACTGCGAGCAGAGGTGGCTGAGGCTTTGCAACATCCTCCTGAACTGTCTTGTCACTTCCTTAGCCTGTAGGTTGTGGGTTTTGAGTCATGACTTACTCTTTCTGCACACATCGAAGAAGTTTGCCTTCTCATGGCCATAGCCTGCCTGCCTGCCTCAATCTGCCTTGCCAGGTACGAACGGAAGGTAAACAGGCAGATGGGTCACAGATTAAGCTTCAAAACCAGTTAGAAGATTTATCCCAGCAGATGAACTCAAGCCAGATGCAACCCTGAGGCAAGATCCGGCTCACAAGAGATGACAGATGAAGTGCCACCTTCATCCTTCACAGGATGCTGAGCACAGCTTTCACAGCTGGATTTGGAGAGTTAGCCAGAGCCGTAGCCTAAGCCAGAGGAGCACACCAAGCGTGCAGCCACCTGGCAGCACGGGCCACCTCTGCCCAGCCAGCACTACAGCTTCAGAACAGATTCACGCTCCCAGTATCCTAACAGCAAGTGATTGGTGCTCACTGGTTTGCGATGAGGCAAGCTGCTGCTTAGCTGAAGGTTTGGCTGCATAACTACACGCAGGAAAGCAATGCTGGTCTAACTGCAAAATGTAGCATTAAACCAATGGACACATTTGAGCCCCCATGCATTTTTCTTTAGAAAATTATTAGTTTTCATGGATTTAGAATGGCTACAAGACAGAAGGACTTTTGCCCACCAATGCCTATGTTAGCACGGGGGTAGCTGGCAAGGCTTCCTCACATACGAGCAGTTTTCTCTCACAGGATGAAGCTGTTCCAGACTCCAGCCCCATCAGGATGTGTACCGATCGCACCTCCTGGCTGCACCTAACAGCTCAGACCACAGCTTGGGTCCAAGGAAAAGCAGAAAGATGAGGACAGAACTGTGAAATCCACAGTCGTGTTTCATGTAAGCAAAGCAAAGGAGACAATATAAAAATCAGGAAAGAAGTTACAGGTATTGTTTAGGATATGACTTGATCCTCAGAAAAATCTTCCTTGAAAGATAGTACTAAGGACAGGAGGACACCTTCCCCTGGAAGACAACAGCATTACAGAGACCTGCAGAGTCCAGGGGCTGAAGCGTTTGTGCTATTCTGCCAGAGCACTGATCCTGCAGTAAAGCCTTCCCTTCCAGCTGCTCTCCTGAGAGGGAAGCAGGATCATCCATAGGATCTTCTCTTTTCATCTTCCACGCTCCTGTAGGAACAATGTGCTCTCTGCAGACAACACCTCGAGTCACCACTCCCAGTTTGCTGTCCGAGGGCTCTGACTGCAGAGACTGAGTCACCTCGCAGTGAAAGGCTGTGACACCCTCTCCACCCCTTCTCTTCCACTGAAACATGACTCTGCTAGAAATAAACACTGCTGCCATTTGGGAACTGGTCAGAGGGAAAGAAACAGCAGAGATGCTTAAAAATTTAAAGCAGTTGCTGCTGCTATCACCACTGCTGGACACCTCTTTACCAGCTGAGACCTGGAGGTGACACCCAGCCTGCCAGAGCCACTTCCCCGCCAGAGCACAGGTACGCGGGAACGGGAAGAACCAGGGCTAATTCAGCCAACTTTTGAGTCAAATTCTCATCTCTTCTTTATTTCCAGCATTCATGCCATGCACAGCTTGCAACACTAACAGAGCAGCACTCAGACCATCACCTTTTGTGGATAGCTTCTGGAGGCCATGCTAGAAGAACAGTTATGAACCCCAAGATTCTTATTTTCAGACAACATGCAAAAACCTTAAACTCTGGCGGTGGTGTACGTGTTCTAGCAAATACACAAGAAGCGTTGTGTAAAATTATAAATGGACAAGCACTGGTCAATTTACAACGGGACCCAAAAAATCCTGCCTTTGCAGGTAAGTGTACTAGCAAGCCCCAAAGCCTTCCGTTGGCCTAGATATATAACCTAATCCAGATGGATGTACATAGTTCTGGAATGGACATGTATGAAACCTGAAAATTCACATTTTTTTTGTCATTTAAAACCAGTCACATTACATACTTTTTATTTAATAAAAGTTAAAAACAGGTACAAAAATGTGATTCCATTTCTTTAAAATATAGGCTCAAAATAAAAAGACTGAACAATAGAGTTCAGGCAGTAAAGTGCAAAGAGAGCAGTTATCCCAGTCATGCTTAATCCATAAATAACCCTTACACAGCAGGAAGAAACAGAAAGAGCAAACAGAGCAGACGCAGCCACACCGCGACTCAGCTATTCATGCACATCCACAAGAGCAAGAGCCGCACGCCCCGCACGTGGGTGGTAGGAGGTAGCACACACCTCGCAGGAGCGGCTGTGAGGAATCGCAGGCCAGGTGAACCTAACGAAGAGGGAGCTGTCGCTTTTCTGCACCGTGACACACATACACAATACACGCTTTTTGAAATTCCCTATTCTCCACTCCACCATTTCCCCCCCCCACCAATGCAACAAGCTACCATGCCAACTTATTAAATTATGACACAAGTTTCCAAACTGCTTTGCTCGGGTGAACACCATAAATGGTTAGTCTGTAAAAAAAATTAAGTACTAAACTGGCTACTGGACTGAGACAGGATGCTCTTCCCCAATTATAAGCATGCTAAAATGACATCCAAAAGTCAAACTTCTTGTTCTAAGGGACTTCTGAGAAAAAGTTAAAAAAAAAAAAAAAAAAAAGCAGCAATGTCTCTTTCTTCACCACACAAATTTAGAAAACTGGGTATTGACAAGAGAACAGCAACACTACAAGCACCCACTGTACCAGGAAGAGGGGTTTCGACCGAGCCCGTTGGAGAGCACAAAGCGAGGTTTGCGTCCGCGCACACACTCACCAGCACGTACGCTGCGGTCGGTGGGATTAGTGTGTGTCGAGTGAACAGGGCATGGGCATTTTAAAGGTCAGGCACAAAAACTTTAGTACACTTAGCACAATACTCCAATTTAGTGCAGGTTGAAAACTTACTACTGTTAATTATAACTATAGACTTAAGTGTAAAAAATAATGACATATTCTGCTTTCAACTGAAACAGGTCTCGGCCGATTTCAGGGGAGTGCTAGCTGAGATCAGCAAGTCTGCACTCACACAGATGAGAATCGTGCTTTGCCCACACCAGGAAGAGCAAGACCAGGATTTCAGAACAACAAAGCAGTGCAAGAGATAGTGCATTCCTAGTTATCCACATTTTACACATTCGGAGAAAAAAAGTCCCCCTCAGTGCTCAGCTAAGCTTCAGTGCAGGAGTGGCTGAAGGGAAAAGAGTCCAGAAGGAATAAACACTACGGAAAAATTTCATTCAGCAGGTGAGCCGTCTCCCAGCAAAACACCACCTGGTGCTTCACAGCACAACAGCTCTGCCGTCAGCTCCGCTACATACGTATGCACATCCTCCCGCACCACGGAAACGGAGCAGGCCGACTGCGCCACGGGCATTTCTTTTTATTACTCATACCATGCCATTACAACACAGCACTCCTGCAGCCAGTGATGCCACTTCTTAGCCATATTTACACTTGGTGTAAAATAAAATCCATTCAACAGGGAGAGTATCTCGTTTAATAGAAAAGGGTGATTTTATACAAAGTACTGCGGAGAAGTATAAGGCCACATGAAGAGCATCATCAAGTTGACATGGTGGCTATTTCTTAAGTCAAGACACGATTAGTGCTTCCTCTGGTGCTTTGATACAGGTAAATGAAAGCCTTGAACAATTTCCTATAAGGTGCACAAGCATCCACGATACATAAAAACCCTTTAATTTTCTATTTCTCCTGTACTCAAAAAAAAAATAATATAAAGAGACCCAGCTAATTATTCATGGGTTATCTTGCCATTTTTGCATTTTTCAGTAGATTTTGATATGCTGGTTTAGTAGGACTGAAAGTAAAGCATAATTTTTAGTGTCAAAGGTTCTAAGCAGTGTTTGTGCTTCTGCCTCCACCAGAGCAGTCTGGCTCCTCCAAACTTTGCTCCAGTGGAGTGTGAACTCGGGAACGCGCAGTATGTCAAACTACTACGAAAAGTCACAACGGCTTCCACTTGCAAAGGGTATGAATTTATAAAATGTTGAGAATTTCAACACTTGCTTTCTGAAAGAAAGTCATTCTTGTTTGGATTGTTTTAAAAATGACGACACACTTCAATCTCAAACCTCCAATGTCACCTGTGTAAGGAGGGTGTAACAGCACCAGCCCATTGTGGGATCAGGATCTGCAAGTGTGAAAATCCCAACCACTATGAGTTATCAAATATTATGTGTTTGCAAAATGCTCTGGATGCAATTCTTTAGGTTTACTGAAAAGGAGTTTCCAAAACGCTGGGTCTCATCCTGCACACCCTTAATAATGCAGGTCAAGTAATTTGCCTGCATATCAAGACCAAAATGAATAAATACAAAATATATTTGGTATAGAAAATACTAGTATAAAAATTAAAAATCACCCTGTTTTACTGTCCATCAAAATATTAACAGCAAGCATTACAAGTGACTTTTTTAACCTATTGCCAAAATCATTTCCAAAGAGTTCTGCTTTCCTGAAGTGCTGGTGATTGCATTTGCCCAAGTATTGAAAAAAAAGAAAACAAATAGGGAAGGGACAAGGAAAGATATGATAGATTTCTCACACAGCATTATTAACAGAGGACCTAAACTGAAGGAAACTAAGGTATGCACAAACACAGGGGAAAAAAAGCCATTGTCAGTTCTGTTGTAGCCATCAGAGCTCTTCCTGATCCTCAGAAAGTTTGTAGAGAAGGAGCTTTCTCTCACTAGCCCTGACAGACAGACGATGGCACAGGGATGAGCATACTCAGAGCACTGCTGCTTTTCGGCTTCTCTGCTGTGGCAATTCTGTTGAGTTTGCCAACCTCTGTCTGCCAGCTGGGGATCTTCTTTGTGGTCATATGGCGGCGGGTGTGCTTTGTCAAGTGATCGCTGCGCATGAAGCGACGCTCACACACAGGACAAGCAAACTTCTTCTCTCCTGTGTGGGTTCTACGGTGACGTGACAGTTCATCCGAGCGGGCAAACTTCTTGTCACAGCCTTCCCAGTTGCAGCTGAAAGGCTTTTCTCCTGCAGGACATAAAAAAAAAAGGGTAACTTACTTTTGAGAAGCTGTGTTACAGTTTTATCAAAGAACTACCTTAAATCCTGCCTTGCAAAAACTGATGAATTCCATGGAACTGCTCATGTGTGCAGTCAATATTAGCTTAAGTGCAAGTTGTGGTCCAGAGAAAAATCATAGGTATCGTTTCTACTTATTCCCTCATATCTCTTTAAATGTTCTTTGAGTCTATTTTTTCAATTATCCAAAACTCCAATTATTCAAGGTTCTTCATCTTTTTCTTTAAACTGGGTTTAAAGCTGCCTTAAACGCTGACTCAACTAGAAGCAGCCCCCTGCCCCCGTCCCTGTGTGACCACAGCTCTACAGCTGCTGCCTGTCATCAGCAAATACTGCAGGCAAACAGGAAGCCTGGAACCGAGCCTCAGAGTCCTGCTGCTCACTGATCCAGTCCTACACACAAACACACCACCCCAGCGACTACTACCGAGGGACGGCCCATCCTGCCATCCCCACACAGCTGCAGGTCCAACACGCCACTGAGGTTGTTCTGTTCGCCCAGGCTGTCCTCGTCAGCTTCTGTTCATCCTGTGCGACTGCTTAACATCAGACCTATCCTAAACAACGTCATCTACCGCCTGCAACCCCCACAAAGCTCAAGATAAACATCTACCACATGACCCAAATTTATGGTAACACTTTGGAGAACAAGTGTCCAGCAGAAAGGAAGCCCCACAGAAGCACTGTTCTTATTCCAGATATTGAGAGTAAAGGTCTATGCTTGGGGTACACGATATCACCTAACTACTCAGTGTGCAGGGAAAAGGTGAGAAATGAAAGCTGAAGTACTCTGCCCCCCGATCCTGTAACGCGGACTGGCTAGTGAGGGGGTCAGCGTGCGTCACCTCCCATAGATGTGTCCTAATCACGATACAGGGACACACACAGCTTCCCTATGGATCAGCAGCAGCACGTGCTCAAAGCAAGACACTTGTTGCTAGTCTACGTTTATCCTATAGCGCCAGGTTAATTCAGCAGCCTGCAGCACTTACTCTCAAGCCAGAAGTAGAAGCATCATTCTACCTCTGAGCTCTGGTTTACAAGGATTATCAGCTTCATATGGGGTTTAAGCTCTTTCCCCAAAGGAACTGTAAAGACAAGCTGGCAAACTAATGCAAATCCTGCCATGGAAGCTGACATCCAATAAACCATGGTGTCCGTGGGGCAAAAAAGCAAAGGAAAAACAAAATTAAGCAGATTTTTGAATGAGCTGTTCTGTACCAATCTCCCACTACGCCTGTCCCTCAACATCAGAAACAGTCCCTGAAAACTCAGTTAGTTTTAACTGAAAAGGACCTTGGAGCCAGAAAAAGGACAAGTAAAACACATGCAAACTGTCTCCACACGGACTAGATTTTATGGAGAAAATCAGCTCATGTTAATTACAACTCATTTTCATTTATCTTTAAAATTCCCCTTCTGTAACTGAATCAACTGCTATGTTCCTGTAGCAGCTCTACTTCTTAACACAGCAGCCCACAATCTCAAAGCACTCCCACTTAGCCTAAACAAAACTCTGGGAAAATGTGCAGTTTCTGACTTTCTCTCTTTTCTTTCACTTGTGTAACAATTAAGACCAACTACCTGTACTATGGTTTGCTTACACCAGACGTCTCCATGCACCAGAAAAAGGGACTTGCACAATTCATTTCGATCTAGTCCAGATGGCAGGATTCCACTCAAATCTAAACACACACAGACGGCAAAGCTTCGCTCCAACTAAAGCATGTGAAATTCAGCTAACACTATGGGGTCAGCTGAGGTCTCAGCACAAAGTCTGTCTTGTTTTGCTTGCCCACAGAGAACGAACATTCCTCCCTTCCCCAAGATAAGCAGAAGTTTCCTGATCACCTGCCTCTTCCATTTCCCACCCCCTCCCCCCAAAAAGGTGCATTTCAGCACCCCAACACAAGCCAGTGCCGGAGCAACAAAGGACGTGCTGTTGTACACACCAGTGTGGGTGCGAAGGTGGGCTTTCAGGTGGGAACTTTTGAAATAAGTTTTCTTGCACCCAGGGAAGTTGCAAACATAATTCCTCCGTCTAGAAAAGTCCATCTGGGGGGTGCAGCTTTGACCAGAAGCGATGAACACAGGAGCAGGGGCAAGGGGCAGTAACTTGGTGTTGCCAACAGTCATTACTGTTTGCGGGCACTGCGGTGTCTGTGTGACAGCAGTCTGTGGAAGAACCAACATGACGGTCCCCTGAGGCACAGAAGGTCCCATGAGTACAGGCTGAGAGAGTGGGGCTGTCTGCGGTAAAATAGGTTTCATGGGAGTTGAGACTGTTGGAGTTGAAGGCTTGACATAGGCATTGATCATACTGCTTTGTCCGTTTAAAGGGATCATTTGACAGAGAACCTGGGGGCTTGAAACGGGGGCGGGTGTCACCGGGGTAGCTCTTTTTTGCAACTCATTTTCACAATTCTTTGGTAAGTGGGTCTGCGGCGAAATGGGCCTGACTGGCAGCTGTCCTTTATTGGTCACAATATCACTGGAGTCATGTGCATAAGGTTGATGTACTGGAGAGGTTTTGTTAACTAAACCATCCGCGGCACACGGGTCCTGCGGCAGTTTGGAATGTCTTCGGTCATCCACTCCACACCAGTCTCTGGAAGTGCTGTAGCCTGAAGTTACCTTTGTTTTCTCTTGCACAGCAGGAATGTGATGGTAAGCAGAACTATCACCTGTGTGGCGTATGACGCTTGTGGCCATGGCCCTGCAAGGCTGAGGGGCAAAGGATTCAGATATCACTGGCTTCTGACTGCATTGTTGCTCCATGTTGATAACAGATGGCTTGGTTATGGGAGAGGCACCGGTCGCTGACGTGACTGAGCAGGCAGCTGTACTTGCCATGACAGTCCTTGGTTTGGAATAAGTGACTTGTGAGGAGAGAAGCATAGCAGCTGATATCTCAACAAAGTCAGGGCTGTGCGGAGGGGTCATGCACTGCAAAAAAGAAAAACACCGTTACACAGCACTGCAATTTCATAGCACAACTTTTCACTATCTTTACGGTGAAAAATAAAACCACACCCCCTCCCCTGAATCACAGAACCTGCCTCTTAGGACAAACTGATTAAAGCATACGTTGCCTCATCTGATGGCCATTCTGAATATGCTCAAAAACATATTAATAAAAGGAAGGCAATGAGGCAGTTGTAAACCTGCATAAAACATTGCATGTCCACTCACTGCACTACAAAAGACTCCCTCATTTCTTTCTCCTCAGCAACGGGTGCAGCTGTAGAGGCTATGGGCGCTCTGCTGTTCACAGAAAACAGACTAGCAATGGATAGTGATGCCGTACCCTTTCAATTTCAAGCTTCCAGCAAGCCCTGGATCTTTTATTGATGATTACCCCATCAGCTGGTGGCTACTTGTGAGATAAAGACAAATGGAACTGCTCTCTCCCTTCCTACTCATCCATTTCTCTCCATGCGCTCTTGCTGCCACCACCTCTCCTTCCTCGTTTCCCACTGAAAACTCATGCCTAGCTCCTGTGCTGCTCAAGAGACAGTGGCAACTCTGAGCGGCAGGAGTGTGAGAGAAGTCTGCCAAGCAGCTGCCATACTATCTCAACCTCTTTCCTTTTTCACTGACGTAACTGCCAGAAGCCTACTGTTTGAAACAGGCCTTAACCTTCTGAATCCTGAATGGCACCAAGCCCTTTTTTAATACCTACTTTTGTTGCAACAAATTGCAACCAAAAAAAAAAAAAATTGTGATTCAACTGACATTAGTCAGTCAGGGTAGACCAATGCTCTGGAAAAACAGCAGACTACATGTACAAACACATAGCATAGAAACTAATTAAATTGTCTATTTCATAATGGTAACCTGTATGTTCTCTTATAATGACCAGAGTGAAGCCAAATGTCATCAAGAGCCTTTTTCATACAGTGCTTGCAGGTAAGTCGGTGCCGAATCACTGAGGCTCACTCTGCCGTTCTTACTCAAAGTGCTCCAAGAAACCTGCAAGAGCCATCCAACAGCACCCTCAGCGCAGCTGTCAAATTAAATAACCTCTCAGCAAGGGCTTTCACATCGAGATTTAACAAAGGATCAAACCCCTACATCTGCCATTCCAGAGACAGCAGAAAATCCCAAACTCAACATGCCCAGCTCTATTCTGTGTACAGACACAGAGCACTGGCTATGCTGTGGCCATTCTGCACAGGGAGACATGAGCAAGCACTCTTCTCCAGCCAAGTTGAAACACTGCAGACACGTAACATCCAGATGTGAGGCACATTTATTTTGCATTCATGTTTTTCTTACCAGTGTAGATAGATAGTCCTTTGGTAATTCAGACGTAGCCTCAGCATGCATTGTGAAATCACCAGAATCCGAGAAGGGCGTAAGTGGCCTTATCTTTAATATGTCACCTTTCTGCGATCTTTGACCCCAGGAGCTCATACAAACAAGTGCTTCAACAGCTTCAATGTCGTTCTGCTCCAAGGTGCTGCAGGTGGACCTCTCACTGTCATGACGCTGCCTTTCACGGATAGACTCGTAGATGTCCACAATGTCAACCTAAACGTAATCGGATTACTGGCTATTAGGACAAGTCAGAATACAAAGCCGACACCACCCACTGCCGTCTGCTCACTATGAAGGTCATCTGAAACAGATCCCGTTCCTGCAGCAAGACTTTTACCAACCAGCTCAACTCTTACCCTCCCCCCACCAGCTCATCTCCCCACCTCTCTTACTCTTAGAAAAAAGAAGAAAAAAGAAAGAAGTGTGATTTGCAAGAAAGGAACAGATATGCGTGTAGCTCACGTTTCCAGAGTTATTCTCCTGGATTACACTGCTCTGAATAAACACATCCCATGCTTGCATACAAGCAAAAAGAATTAAAAAAAAATCCCGACTTCCAACTAGACAAGGCTGTTTCCTGGACCCTAAAGACAACTGCTATTCAGCACTAACATCATTCTGGTAACTTTTAGAAGATAAATTTCAGCTGACAGCAAGCTGCTTTAAGGTATGATCACTGACTCAGAGTTCCACACTTTGCAAAAGCATTTTAATCTTATTTTTACCAATAGGGAAGCCAGGGTGGGGGGAAGGACGGAAGGAAGGACGGAAAAGAGTCTTCAAAGTGCAGTGGGAATTGTTTGTGTTGTACTTTAGAAAGGTATGATACTACATCGGTGCTAGGTCTCTCAAAATGTGCTACGAGTAACACAAAGACAAATATAATCATTTAATTTGCTTCCAGTTGCAAGCATCACAGAAAATTTGTGTGTCTGCATGTGTACGTGTGCATGCAAAACACTGGACTTCTCTGCAAAAGGATACTCAACCTGCCTGCTCTCACAGTGCTTGGCAGTGACTCCAAAAGCTACGTTGCACTGCTGGTTTATCGCTCACGTACCAGCTCAGTCTCAACTAGGTGTCCAAACTTTTCCAGTCTTTAGGCACACCAACTAGCCGTGAAGGCTGGGATTCAGAAGCGCGGACCAAGATTCTTGAGCCTACTGCTGTTGTACAGAGTGGTTATATACTGCAACAAAAGGGTTTTAACTAAAAAAGCACCACCACACCGTTAGCACAGCCTAAAGCCCTGGAGGGAACTATATTTGTTGCGTGACATCACTTACACACCTAAGTCAACACGTTTTGTTACCGCGTTAAGTAACATGGAATGATCCTGGCTCAATAATGTCACAAAGATGCAAAGCTGTGTGACATTGGCTCCACTACCCAGACGTGCACAGCAAACACGTTAAACATCATGGTTCCAAAATGCCAGCACGGAGGACTTTTGCCTAAAACATGAGGTATCAGGCACGGAGATGTCAAGATGGGGGGGGGGACAGGAAGGGGTTAAAGCACTCTAAAGCGATTAACTGCTCTGAAAGAGACTTCTAAGGATTTCCACTGAAAACGATGAGAACAAGAACGAGGGCAAAAAGCGGCTCGTCGGCAAGCTCAGACCTAGCCCGCCTGTCAAACAGGAGCCACGCCAGGCGAGGCTCTGCACTGAGCAGCCGGAACGCCTGGGAGTGTTCCTCAAAGTGCGATTGCAGGCGCCCAAGCCAGATTTATTTTTTCCAACCCTACGTTTCAGGAGAGCAGTCTTCCCTACAGAAACATGAATAAATATACCCCGCTTCAAAAAAAAACCACCCTAAAAAAGCCCTTTCTCAAAGCGAGCGCCGCAGCCCAGGCTCTGCCGCTGCCAGGGAAATGGCTAACCGCGCCCGGCCGCCTGTCCTCACATCACCCCGCCGGCTGCCGGCGTCGTACGTGCGCGGGCAGCGCGGGCAGCAGGCGGGCAGGGACGGTGCGGGCCCCCACCGCCGGGCAGCGCCTCTACCCGCTCGCAGGGGCCGCGCCACCCCCGCCCGCTCCCCGCCTCACGGCGGGTGCCCCCGGCCGGGCGGCGCCGCGGGGGGGCGGATGGCGGGAAGGGAAGGAGGAGGAGGAGGAGGAGGAGGAGGAGGAGGAGGAGGAGGGCAGCTCCCGCCCTGCCACCGCCCCCACCCGGGCGCTGCAGGAGGCCGCCCCCCCCCCCCCCCCCCCCCCCGCAGGTGACCGGGGCAACACCCGCCCCTGAGGGCTCAGCACGACCGACCCCCTGCCCCCGGCGGCAGCCGCACCGACCGACCGACTACCCCCCGCGGCGGGTAACGGTCCCAACCGACCACCCCCCCCCCCCCCCCCACCCCGCGGGGCGCGTAACGGTCCCCGCGCCCCTGCCCGCCGCAGAGCACGTGCCCGGGCCGAACCGGCACCGGCTGCCCCCGGCTCGGGGGGCGCCCGCCCGCCGCTTACCGCGGACGCATCTCCCATCTCCGAGCAGGGCGAGCCGTGCATGGCGCGGCTCCGGCGGGCGGCGGTGTGACCGGGGAGACGCAGCAACAGCGGCGGAGGCGGCGGCAGGAGCAGCGCGCGCGCGCACACACACACACACACACACACACACACACACACACACACAGAGCAGCCGGCGCCGCCTCCGTCCCCCGCCCGCCGGGACCGAGCAGCCCGCGCGCCGGGGGAAGCGCTCCCTGCGCCAGGCAGCGCGAACGGGGCGGGGCGGGGCGGGGCGGGGCGGTGGGGGGGGCGGCTCCTCGCCAATCACCGCCCGCCGCGGCCCGCGCCCGGCCAATGAGCGGCGGCGGCCGGCGTGATGGCGGCGTGACGGCAGCGTGCCGCGGGGCTGCCGGCGGGGAGGGCGGTGCGTGGGCACGTTCGGCGGCGGCTCCGCCGGCGGCGGGCGGGAAGGCGGGAGGGGGCGGGGCCGGGGGAGGGCGGGGAACGCGCGCTGGAAACTGGGGGAAAGGTCGGGCGGGGGCGGGGCGGCGGCCGGGAATGCCCGTGCGCGCGGGGGTGTGGCGGGGCGCGGCGCGGGGGCGCGGCTGCCCCCCCCTCCCGTCCCCCCCCGCGGTGCGTGCGGCGCGGCACGCAGCCACCCCCCCCCCGGCCGCTGCACCCCCTCAGGCCGGCGGGGCCGCTCTCAGCCCGGGGGGGGTTTGGGGAAACGTCCGTTTTCCCGCAGGTCCCACCACACGCCTTCAGCCTTGCCGTCGTGTCCGGAGAGGTCCCGCCGGCGGCGTGCGGCGGGGAAGGGGCCGGGCGCCCGCCTGGCCGGGGCACGGCTCTGCCGGCTGGATCGACCAGAGGATCCGGCATGAAAAATAACCCGACCACCCCAAAAAGACAGTATTAAGGGTCGTTAGTGTGGGTTTTTTGATCCACGGGCTCCGTACGCGGCCGGGGAAGGCCTCCCCTGTGCCAGCCTGGTGGCGTCTCTTAAAAAAGCCTTCAAATCACAACATATATTTTATAAAAAATGTATGTCCTTTATTTTTTCACCTTCCAGTCCCCAGCCCCTGGTTTTCTCTTTTTAACGGGAGCTGAACCGTCTCGGCCACCCGGTTCCCAGCAGGGTCTGTGGTTTTACCGGGTGACACCGAGTCCCGGCGCTGGCGGCGGCGCCCGGTGCCCACTGAGGGACAGACCTGGGTCCCGCTCAGCCTCAGCCGGCCGTTTGCCCTGCCCCCGCTGCGGCCTTGCTGCCGGCTGAAACAAAGTGCAGGCAGTAACAAGCGTTTTTTCCTGCTGGATTATCTCTACTTGTTCCTTCCTCGGTTTCTCAAGACGTGACATCCTCCTTGTCGATGCGGAGGACATGGGAGGGATCATCTTGAGTCTTTCATCTCCTTTGGCTGTTAGCTTTGCTTGACCACTGGGGCTCATTTTTTCCACTACAGCTCTTCTGAATCCTGGTCCTTCCCCACTGCCCACGGAGTTTCTAAGGCTTCACCATACAGTGCTCATCTCCGCTCTCCATCACTGCACATTTCACGTGCCTTGGCTTCCCCAGAACTACTGCTTCCCAGCCCATCAAACACCCAGTTAAAATGATCTTCCCGGCCCATCCACCTGGGCATTCCCCTTGCCTCTTTGCATCTCTACTCAGAGCCTCCCAATTTTAACCTAATCCCTGTTTTTCTCCCATTACCAGGCCTCCCACCACTGTCTCCCCTGCAGGGGGTCCCGCAGGGACTGCGGCAGCCGGTGCAGCTACAAGCCCTTCACCCAGAAGGTCCCACCGGGTTTCCTGCACGCCGTTGTTCCTGCCTGCAGCTTGCAACCTGAAAACTCCTGTCTCTGCCCAGCATCTCATGCTGTACTTAGGTTGGAAGCAGCTGTCAGTTTGTATTTGCGAGGTACCTACCATGCTGGAGCCCTAGCCTGTGTGGCAGGGCCCTGTGCCTTATGATAGTGAGCAAAATGCTGATAATTCAAACTGCAAATCCAGCTCTAACATTAAAGAGTTACATTTGCAAAAGGAAATCAGTTGTGTGACAGGGAATGAAACAAATTCAGGGAAAATAATGTCAATGACTAGAAAGCACAATGGGGGGTGGCACAGTGGGGGCACAGAGTATTTGCCTCTTCTATAAATCTAGCTGTTCCTTGTAAGATGAGAGCCACTTGCATGCTCCAATTTCAAGGGAAACCTTTAGGGAATTGTAAAACTAGGAAAACACTGTGACGTTCTATTTTGTATTTTCTCCAGTTCCGCTGTAGCTGAGAAGCAGTTGTATTTGTCTCTTTGCTGCTTGTTGAAACACATGCAGTTTCTGCTTAAAGTGCTTAGACACACAGCCTTAGTCATTTACAGCACAGATTTTTAATTGAGTAATAGCATCTGAAGGCAGCACAGCAACCTCGCCAGTGAAGAAGCGGTCGCTGGGAAGCAGAGTGGATCACCTCTCCTGACTCCCAGTGGGATCTTTTCCCATGTCACATACCACAGACTGTGCCTACATGTTCTGAGTCCCCAGGTGGGAATTGCTGGACTGGGGGTCCTCGCTGCAGCACATGGATGCAAGACCAGTTAAAAGAAGTGACGTTACATGTCTGTACTCCAACTTGTGCCACAGGGAAAATGTGTTTGACTGTGTTCCCTTTGCTGAGCTAAAAATGGCAACCAAGGTTTTTAGTATAAATCCTCAGAGCTCTTACCAAAATCACCTGGTCTGCCTTGTTCAGCTGAGGCAGCGTTAGATGAGGAAAGAATCTTCTTCATCCTCGCATCGGATGTCAGCGGCAGAGCATGGATCTGAACTCCACAGAGCCTGAGCCCCCAGCCCTAACAGCCTAGAGCTTCTCCTCCTCTCCCCCCTCTTCTCCCCCCTTTCTTTCTCCTTTCCTGAGGCTGCACTAAGGTGAATATTAATGCAGTTAATATTATCTTGCTTCTTTGTACTTCTGCCTACACCCACCGATTTCCCTGTGGGTTTCAACCAGCAGCACAGCTTCCCCAGCAACGTACGAGCATGCTCATCGGGACAATCCATGCTGGCTGTGGTTTCCCTCCTGAAGCCAGTAACCTGCAACAGGGCCCAAATACCTGCAGTACTCCTTTCCGAAGAGCTCGGAGGAGCCTACCCACGTTGGGGGCTGGCTGTGGCAGTGCGGCCCCCAGCCCCGCAGAGCCATCCTCCGCCAGCCTGCCCCTGCAGTGCTGCTGCTGCTGCCGCTGCTGCTCCGGTATCCTCCGGATCCCGCTCTCCCAGCACCATTTGGTTTTATAAAGGCCTATTTAAGTCAGACTGTTGGCAAACACTTCAGAGAGAAGCTTTCTTTGTCAGAGATAGACAATGTCTTTGTTCCGATGTAGGAACGAGCAGACATAAGTCGCTTCGGTGGAGGGTTGAGAAGGCTCCGCTTGGGTTATCTTATCCTTTCGGCTGGGAAGACAAGAAAAGAAACATTGCATGTGAGTAGGAGGGAAAATATTTAATACCATAGACTGAAAACAACAAAAGGGCACACAGGCAGCTCTCCCCATTCCCTTTTTGCAGATAATTATACAATAAACAATTCAAAAGAGACTAGAGGAAGAATATTACGGGCCCAGACAGTTTTCCTAATGTTTACCAGCAGTTAAAAATAGACCAAAGCAGTCGTCTGGGGCGCAGCTTTAGAGTTAGTGCAATTTGGCAGCGGCATCTGGTCTGGCTGAATACAGCAGCAGGCTACTGTAGCAAACACATATAGCCTAGCAAATGGGACGGGATTAAATAAATATAGATAATTACAATCAGAACTCCCATACAGTGAGAAGATACATCGGAAGAAATTAAAGACTGCGATGTACGTGTAGGATGTGTCTCTCTGTCCCCTCTCCCTCCTCTGTTGTGCACTTGAAAGATGGAGCAGTCAGAGCTGCCGCAGCCCCAGATTGCCCCAAAACACACTTGCTGGGCACCCAGCAGCAGCCAGAGGAGAAAGTCCCCACCACGGAGCAAATGAAGCAGCTCTGCCAGGTGGTGCCTGTCACCAACTGATGGAAACGGCTGCAGCAGCCCCTGGCTGAGGGCAGGAGCGGGACCGGAGGGATTCACCCAGGGGCTGAACGTGCCAACTTCAGTGGGAATAGCAGAGTTATAGAGGGGATTTATAGTCACAGGGTTTTATATGGGATATCTGTGAAGGATAGAGGGAGGGAAGGGATATAAGGGATAACCATGAAGAACAGAGTGGGGGAAAGGAAGAAAAAGAGGAGGAAAAAAACACAGACAGACCAACAAGGAATATTTCTTGCTAGAATAATTTCTGAATGCAATGGCAACGATAACTCCAGGGGCTTTTACGCAGGCTTTGGCTTGGGCTGACAGCAGAGGTCTGTGTGAGCGATGTGTGGTGACTTGCCTCTTTCCTAGCGAGCGACCGAGTGCAGCTGCACTGACCGTTCAGCATCGTGGAGCTGAAGGGACAAGCTCCCAACGTGCCGAGAGGCAAGCGCGGTGCTAGACAGCACAGAAGAGGGAAGGGGAGTGCCAATGTGCAGTCCCTCTGCACTGTCACGCTGCATGTGGGCCAGCTGCCGAAGGGGAGATCTCATTTATCGCTGCGGGCTATCGAATAGCACAGCAAATCCCCCCGCCGCTGGGCGAGGAGCCCCAGCCTGCCCCAGCAAACTGCGTACGTGTCTGCTAGCAGGGACAGGCTGTGTGACACAGCAGCCTTTGCCCAAAGGGAGGACGAAAAACACGGTCCTTGCGTGCCATCCCCAACTAGTGTGAGTCGAAAGTCAACTTCTTCCTCGCTTGCATCTTTCATACACACTTTCAGAAACAGATTGAGTTTTCATTATGTAGATAAGCAACTAGCACAGCATAAGGAAACAGCCAGGTTACAGCAAAAGGAAAGGGTTTAAGAGAAGAGCCACACAGACTGTTTCCCACTTTATTTTGGACCCAGGGTCCTTACAGAACAAACAGAGACTGCCAATTTTTTTTTTTCTCCACCCCCAAAAACATGTTTCTACCTGAAAAAATACGAACTGCATCAAACACTTCCTAAGACCTGGCAGTACTACAGAGAGAAACCCCTCAACCAGATTTTTTCCAAGTATGTGAAACATAATATTTACTGAATTAAAAAATCCAATCCACAAATATTGATTACAGGTGAGAACTGTCCAGAGATCCACCATAATAGAAATAATAAAGTAAGTGACAGTAATAAGTATGACACACTAGTGCACCATCTGCTTGCTTGAGTGCACCATCTGGTTTTTCTACTGCTGTTATTCATGCCCTGATCTTATTTTAGTGGCATCAGAAGATGGATTCAAACACCAGCAAAAATAAAAATGACATGTTATTTATTGTTCTGCTTAAGTGGATGTCTTCATCATTTTCACCGTTCTCTTGACCTCAATATTACTGTTAGCTAAACCCACGTGTATTTTCTGACACACAGTATATTAAAGCATTAGCAATGCTGACAGATGTTCCCCTCTTTTGGTCATCTCACAACTTGCTTGGGCAGGTATCAAACCTATGTGCAGACACATGTTTCATCCTGAATCATCTTTCACATTTTATTAACACATGTTTTTGTGCAGCACTCGGATGCTGGGAATACATCCCATGTGACCAGAGACCAACTTCAGGACCATCGGACTTTGTTCACACTCACAGCTGGGGGTGACTGATACCACAGACTTCCCCGGGCAGGAGTGGCCTCACACACAGAGTTAGTGGTGGTGTCCTCACAGTCAGAGAGAAGGACCAACACTGCCATCTCCTCTAGGATGTTGTCCATATGCACCTGAGTACTTGCGCAGCACCGAGCACAGTATGGTGCTGAGCCCAAGGGAGGACTGTGGGTGGGGGGATTTGACTGATCACAGTCATCCAGCTGTCTCATCATATGTGTTTAGTTATCTCTTTGCTGACTCTCAGTCAAGGTCCATGTGTGGTCAGAAGAGACAGTTGATGCGGTCTTCCTGTGTGGCTGCTGCAGGCAGCTCACTAAGGGTCATCTGTTTTGACACCAAAGGGGGTTTGTTTAAGATCCTGTCACCTCCTGTTCCTCGCACCACTTCAGGATTACTCAGCTGATATCAGAGGGGCTTTCTGCATGGCTCAGATATACAACTTCTGTCCCCCGACATGTTTGATAACCTGAGACACTGCTGAGCATCTTCAAAGGCTTCGCCCAACACCCCTTTCTGGGAATGGGCTCTTCTTATGTGTCTGAAAAGGACCATGACATCCCAGACCCAGCTGCCCAATGAAAGGTTGCTGCTTGAAAGGTTGGGTCACGTCTCTAAGCAGACCTTAAAATAACTGTCCATTTTACTTCTGAGCTAGTGCTTTATCTGTGCTTTTTCTCCCCAAACCCCATGGTGACTCCTGACTCTGTGCTTCCCAGGGAATTAAACACTCACATGTCCCTGGTCCACATCATCCATTCTGCAGCCTCCCCTGCTCCTCCCTGGAGCTGCGTCTCCCACCCTTCCTTTCCCCACCCCTGCAGAAAGAGCCTCACCCTCTACTTTCTTGGCCCTCTCCTGGCAAAACGTTAAGAACAAGGAACATCCACGTAAAAAAACCCGTAACTATCTTGGGTTGCAGTTGATGACCATCACTGAAAATGAGACAGATGAGGGTGCTGAGGAGGCGCAGGAGATCAGCCAGGGCATCCTTGGACAGAACTAAGCACAAGAGCTTGTGTGGAGGAGAAGGGGACAGATGAGATGGCCACTTTCAGCTGACCAATTGTGGCACCAAACACACCTTTACTGCTGCCCTCCTGCACATGGATGTTCTCACAGAGACCAAGGCTCAGCCCCGCTTGCCTCCGGACATTTCCCAACCAGGGCTGAGGAACCTGGCTGTGGGGCCACCAGCGCAGAGGGAGCACAGTCCTCCCCATCTTGACATTCACAGGTACACGGGGTCTGCAGGAGCAGATGAGCAGGAAACAAAAGCTGAGTTACCCCTGCTCTGCACACTCAGCTTCGCTTGCTGCTTCCTATAACAACATAAAAGCCTGAAATAATGTCTGAGTGAGTGCCACCGTGAATTTTGCTGTATAAAATCCTCCCCATGACAGCTAGCTGTCACACTACACTGACATCCAAACGGAGATGCGATCACTAACCCATTATATTTATAAACTCCTCACCAACCACTGTGGTTTCTGGCTGCGGCATCACCTTCTTCCAGTTTCCTTGGACTGTGCTGTGCCCACTCCTGTCTCTGCTCCTCACCACGGAGCCTCCATCTGCGCTCACCTGACACCTCCCTTTGTCTCCCCAAATGCCGCTGGCGGGCAAAACAGCGGTGCTCTTAAAAACATGTTCTTTCCAGCTGAGTCAGCCCACGCTTCCTCTCAGGCAGCTGGGTTTCTGTGTCCCTCTCCAATGCCACCTTCCTGCTGGGGGGCCCACGCTGCAGGGTGGATGGCAAACCCAGGGACGAGGACATGTCCCTGTTTAACAGCAGCCAAAGCACAGGAAGGCAGGAGCTAGGGGTGGGATTGCTTGCAAGGGTCATATCGTTCCACAATGCTTGCAGTCAAACTGCGCAACTAATAATTATAAGCCCTGAGTACCCTCCATATATAGAATGCTGAATTAACACCATGCTTTAGAATTAACTGTATGTATTAAACAGACACAATCAAGTATAGGATTTTACTACTGACAATACATTTTCCATTAAGAGCTGAATAAATAAAAGCCACCTATGTTCTTTTGAGCCTTTGGGGATTGGGGGAGGGGGAGGTCAGTACCAATTGAGTCACTTAACAGTTCAAATTCATGTCCTAGTGTCTAAGGGGGGTGTCTCACCCCAGTGATGCCCACGTCCCATCCCTGCCCCAGCTAAGGAGCAGGAAAACTGCAATTCCTGCTCTTGTGATACTTTCCCAGCAGTACTGCTGGTCACAGATGACTCGATTCCCTCCACCCATTTGCTCAGAAGCAGAACATACCCTGCTTGCTGCTTATCCTGCCAGGCTGGGCTGCTGAATACAACTAGGTTTTTCTCATAACTGGTTCTTGCTTGGATTTCCTTGCTGTTATTCCCCTTTCACATCAGAGATCCTAATGCCCCCCTTCAAAGGCACTTTCCCACTTAGTTTTACACTGTTTACTTAAAAAGGGCAAGGACTCCCCATTCTTTTCACAGCATGAGTAAATCCTTACATCAGCCTCGGGTGTGCACTTCCCCTCCGCTACTGCAGTGCTTCAGGATGTTAAGGAGCTGCAACGAGAAGACTAATGCAAAGCAAGCTCAGGCTCTAATTCTGGGCTGCGGCTCTTCTGGTTCATGGCTGTGCTATTTCCCCTTCCTGAGCATGGGCAACACTGTTTACACTGAATTTCTTTCCCCTTGGGCATCCTGCCATGGTGCCACCAGAGCAGAGAGATGAGCCAGCGTCATGTGTTGCAGAGCTTTTCCAGGGAGTGGGTGTTGTCAGGGGTGCCCCCGTCTGCACGCCCCACTTTGGGCTGCTCAGGGTGAGCTGCAGCCGTGGGGAGTGAGGTGCAGCAGCCAGGTGTGTGCTGCGGGTACCAGGCTACAGACCAGCAGGGCCGGCCCGGATGCTGCCTCCTTCTGCATCACTTCACCCAAGTCTTACAGCCAGGATCCACACCTGGCTGTAAGCATTATTTAGGCTCTTTAGGTCCCTCCAACACACCTGATGGGGGAGAGGCGGGTGACTTCCTAATAACAAAAATCTGCATTTCATACATTAGTTGCCATCCTCAATATCCCCAGGGGTCTGACTTCCCTCCTCTGCTGAGTAGGTGAAACACTTGATGCTTTCCTGCCCTGCTGGACTATTGCAGGGTGTCATGGTTTAACCCCAGCCGGCAATCAAGCACCACTCACAACACCCCCCCCCGCTCAGTGGGATGGGGGAAAGAACTGAGTTAAGAAAAGGTAAAACTTGTGGGTTGAGATAAAGACAGTTTAGTAGGACAGAAAAGGAAGGGGAAAAAAAATACTACAAAATACAAAACAAGTGATGCACAATACAATTGCACACCACCTGCTGACCAATGCCCAGCCAATCCCCGAGCTGTGGCACTCCTGCAGCCAATTCCCCCCCAGTTTATATACTGGGCATGACATCATATGGTACAGAATATCCCTTTGGCCAGTTGGGGTCAGCTGTCCTGGCTGTGCTCCCTCCCAGCTTCTTGTGTACCTCCTCGCTGACAGAGCATGGGAAACTGAAAGGTCCTTGACTTAGGCTAAGCACTACTTAGCAACAACTAAAACACCAGCATGTTATCAACATTATTCTCATCCTAAATCCAAAACATAGCACTATACCAGCTAACAGGAAGAAAATTATCTTTATTCCAGCTGAAACCAGGACACTAGTCAATGTTTTCCCAGGGCTTCCAAACTGAAGGAGCTTCAGCCACCTTCTTCCCACTACAGATTTTCTGTCCCCTCAGCTTTCGCATAGTATCTGTCCTTTCCTGTAAAGTTTGATTGTGCTTTCCATTAGAAACAACCTACCGCTCCCGGGCACAGCAAGACCTCCTCGCTGCTCTGTGGGCATCCCGTGCTGCTTGGATGCTGCCCAGGAGGAAGTACACTGGCTTTGATCGAGTTCCCAAAATAAGAAATAAGCCGTTTAACATCTGATGGCTTACTCCACTCAAAACAGTTGCTTGGGCTGTTTTGGCTCCAGGATTGCTTTTTTCCTCTCCCAGCTTTCTCGGTTTTAATTCAGTTTGTGAGTAAAACCCACTTACATCATCTTCAATACCAAACTACTTCCTCAGCACTCAATGTTTTAGCCTAGGAAATGGAAAGCTGGAAAGGGAAGAGGAAAGTAGCAGAAGAGACTTACCCAGACCAAATTCCCAAGATCCAGGATCTTCTCACCTCCAGGAGAGCTCGATCTTGCGATCTCTGATGCCTGTGACATGGATCCATATGTGGATGACATATGTGACATCTCTAGTTAAAATCCACCATGGCTGGAGCAGGAAAATGTTGGATATACTGGGAGATGGCTAAGCTTCAGGGTGTCAGCAAGGGGTTGCCTGGCACTTGGCTGTGGCTTGGTAAAGACGTACTGATGGGATGCACAGGACTTGAGCCTCTGAGGCTGACAGGACACATAGGGGAGGATGCTGCAGGGCTAACAGCACGGTGTCCACACACGGAACTATAACACCAATACCAGCATCACCATCCGGCTGCTGGTCCTCTCCTTGCATCCCATGTTCAAGTCTCCCATCTCACCCACGAGGAAGGATGCACCTCACCTCACCTCCTGCTTAGGCTCAAGCCTCAGTTCTAACTGCTCTCACTATCCCAATCTCAGAGTCTCTGCTGTCCTCTCTGAGACACCCTGGCCCCAGTATGTACCATTTTATTTTTGTGCTTATAACAAAATCACCACGTCATCTCTCTGATCTCTTGCTACTGTTCCCTCCAGGGCACCCATCACATACCTTCATGAAAAAAGATGGACAAACCAAAACACAAGAGGTGTTTTTGAACATCAGGAAACACTTTTTCACTGTGAGGGTGACCCAGCACTGGCACAGGTTGCCCATGGAGGTTATGGAGTTTCCATCCTTGGGGACATTCAGAAACCATCTGGACACAGTCCTGGGCAGCTGGCTCTGGGTGGCCCTGCTTGAACTGGGCGGCGTTGGACCTCCTGAGGTCCCTCCCAACCTCAACCATACAGTGACTCTGAAGAGCAGCCTGAGGATGAACATTCACAGTTCTGCTGGATGGGAAAGGCCACAGACTGGGAAGAAATGCTGCTTCACCCCAAAACCTTCCCCATACACCCAGTAATTCCCAACCTCATGGTCAAACTAAGCCCTGCTTGCAGCTTCTTCTGCTCCGCAAGCACCACCCCTGCTTTTCTCTGAAGCTGAGTGATTGACCAAAATAAGCTGAGCTGTGAATACCCTGCCTGAATACCTTAACCTGAAGGTTTGTGCTTCCATTTCAGTGCCAAAGACAGACTTGCCCAGTCTGTCTCTATCAGTCTCAGGCCAGGTCCTCCTTCTCCCTTCACCTGACCATGAAATCCCAGTGCTGCTGCAGCCAGCCAGATCCCCACCCGCCAGATTTCCACCTGCTATCTCTGCACTTCATGGCATTCACATGGTCTGTCATGCTCTATTACATCTGCCTGAGTGCCGTCGTCAGGGAGCTTGAATATGCTTCGTAAAAGCCTTGAGATGTACCTTTGGAGCAAAACAACAGTGGGGTAATGGATAGATGTAATGCAGCGTGAAGAAAACCCTGAGGATCAGAGAGAGGGTTTTCAAAGCAGGACGATGGGGGGAAATTCTGCCAAGAAATTAAATATTGCAAAATTTGATGGCGTTGCAGAGCATCATTAACCCCAAGCATTTAGGAACTGGAAGATAGACCTGAATTTAAAAAAAAAAAAAGCAAAGGAGAGTGATTTAGTGATTTTGATCAGAATGAATTTATAGCTGTTATTGCTGTTTAGCTATTAATTGACAGGCTCCTGTGCTTGCCACAGGGCTTGCTTGCCTCACTGTATATTAGTCTACTGCTCGTTAGTGGCTGCTTCTTGCTTTCTCTGCTCGCTCTACTGCTGTCCAGCTTACCATCTGACTCTGCTGTGCCTGGGAACATTTTGATAACAGCAATGGCGATGTGCCTGGGCTGGCAGATGGCCAGGGCATCGCTGCTGTTTCTGTGCTGCTGTGCTGGACAGGCTGGAACTCCAGTGTGAACTCGAGTCAAAGGGACTGTGACCAGTGGATGAGTCCATGTGGGAGCAGGACACCCCGAAGCATCTGTGGCTATGACTGTGCTGCAGCAGGTACACCTCTGAAGGGATTGTGGCCCCGGGATAAGTCCATGCTAGAGAAAGTACATCTTGAAGCATCTGTGGCTGTGCATGAGGTCATGCTGGAGCACTTCAAATCACGTGGCCACGGATAACCCAGGAGACAGCAGGTACGCCTCTGGAGGGACTGCAGCCATGGGTCAGCACATGTTGAAGCAGGATCACTCCTGAAGGGGCTGTGGCTGTGGGTCAGGCCACGCTGGAGCAGGTATATCTCCGATGGCATTGTGGCCCATGGAGAAGGTCACGCTGGAACAGGTGCACCTCAAAGCAACTGTGGCTGTGGATAAGTCTATGCCACAGCAGGCAGACCCCTGGAGAGACTGTGGCTGATAGATAGGGCTCCTCTTGAAGCAGGGACAGCCCTAAGGGACTACAGCCCGAGGATAGACCCAAGCTGGAGCAGGGGCAAGGGGAGGAGTTCATTGCAATGTTAAAGCCGATGATCGAGTCCAAAGGGATTGGGGTGGAGATTGTAATGGACCTTTAACCTTTAAATTGCTGTAACCCAGGATTCAAGTTGCATGTTATAGGGGTTACTGTATCAGGAACCACCTGAACCAACAGAGGACATGCCCTAGAAGAAGCAGTGTCAAGTGCAGCAGTGACCTGACCTGAGCTGGCTTTGTGCCCAGTAACTCCACGTGACACTCCACCTCTCCTGTCCTGAGTGGCCACCAGAACAGATGGAGCCCAAAGTCACGGACTAAATGAACATTTTACAAGGGTGGTCCATAGGCTAAGGGAATGACATCTGCATATCGTATCAAAGGATGGGGAGGGGGTGGTTAATGATATATTGGATAGTGTGAGATCTGAGCACAACGTAAATGGTATGGAATAAGGGGTGGACAACGTGCTGGGTTTGGCTGGGGTAGAGTTGATTTTCTTCATAGTAGCTACTACAGGGCTACAGTTTGGATTTGTGCTGAAAACAGTGTTGATCGCTGATCAGTGCTTACACAGAGTCAAGGCCTTTTCTGCTTCTCACACCACCCCACCAGTGAATGGGCTGGGGGTGCATGAGGAGTTGGGAAGGGACACAGCCAGGACAGCTGACCCCAACTGACCCAAGGGATATTCCATACCACATGACCAGCATAGAAAGCTAGGGGAAGAAGGAGGGGACATTCAGAGTTATGGCATTTGTATTCCCAAGTCACTGTTACACGTGATTCCTGGGAGATGGCTGAACACCAGAAGTGGTGAATGAATTTCTTATTTTGCTTTGCTTGTGTGCATGATTTTTGCTTTACCTGTTAAACTGTCTTTACCTCAACCCACGAGTTTTCTCACTTTTACTCTTCTGATTCTCACTCCCATCCCACTGACGGGGAGCGCGCAAATCGCTATGTGGGGCTTAGTTGCCAGCTGGGGTTAAGTCATGACAGTCCTCTTCCAAATTTCCTCTGCAGTCCTCAACGAGAGCTCAAAATTTTCCTGTGAAAAAGCAATGAAATTCAGCATGGGGTCCCAAGGCCATGGATGGGGCAGCACTATGGTCCCCAGCCCTGCAGCACATATAGATGAGCGGGGACAAGCTGTGCCTCTGCAGAGATGGGGTGGATTTGGGCCCCTCTCTCGCCAAAACCACTGCCCCTGCTGAGCTCTGGGAAGCCCAGAGGCACGTCGCATCCCCATGGGCATGGCTCAGCCCCCGCCGAGGCTGGGCTGGGGGTCACTCACAGGCAAAACTCCACACAGGACTGCCATGAGGTGCCAGTGAGGGGTGATTTAAGCAGCAGCAGATTTTTTTTTTTTTTTTAGCTTGCCATCGCTGTTTTTATAATTGTCTCCTTTTATCTCACACATTATCCTGACTTGGGGCTTTGTATGCAGCAAGTCTCGACCAGCCTCTCTCCTGCAGCCTAGGCTTTTTTTTAAGCATGCAGAGCAGAAGCAAGCAGGAGAGCAAGGGCTGGTTTAGGGCCCCTACACCCACAAAATGGGGAACCGAGCACTGCTGCCCCCCAAAGTCCTTGGCCAGAGCTGGCTGACGGGCTCAAAGCAAAGTATTTCAAGTGAGAAGAGTCACAGGGCAGAGACTGCAGAGACAAAACCTGGAGAGCTGGCCACGGAGTGATCATTCTTATTTACTTATTAATGTTTGCAAAGCTCATGTAATTATTTACTTTACAAAAAAACCCATCAAGCAAACCTCATCATGACAGAATTAAAACCAACATCAAACCAAGCACTGGCAATAACCACGGTGCTGCTGGCATCACCCATCGCCCCTCCAGGCAGGGCTGGGCATCGCCCGCAGCGCAGTCCCTGGGACGGCAGCCGCTCCAGCCAACGCGCCTCTCCAGGCAGGGGACCGGGCTCTGCCCAGGCACGCACCCACGGCTGCGGTGGGCGAGTTGGTTCAAGCTGGGCTGCCTGGCAGCAGCAGCAGGACTGCGCTCTCTTCGCCCCAAGCCCTCAAGCCCAGAAACTGCGGGTGCAGACTCGACAGGTTGTCAGGGCCAGCACTGCCTGGCCAGGGCTCCCCCGGGGAGCAGGGGGCTGTGGGACTGGCAGCCAGAGCCCCCTGGACCCATCTGTTGCAGGCTGGCACTCTGCATCCCAGCACAAGGGTTCAGTGTGGGCACTAGGGAACCACAGGACTCGATTCACCTGACTTTCCCCACGTCACTTCACCCCCACTTCAGATTTCACTCCAATTTACACCAGCCTGGTGACAGCAGCCACCCAACACACCATGTTCCATCACCCCTTGCTGCCATCGATCCCAGAGCCGTCCCCACCTTCAGGTATCAAACCCTCAACAGGCACAAACACTTTTCCACTGTGTTCCCGCTCCTCAGAGCTGCTGCCAGGCTCAGACACGCACCTTTCCTCTGTCCAGCTCATGCTTCCCACCCGTCAAGCTGTGGCGGAGGTGACCGACCCGCAGGCCAGCGCCAGGCTTGTGCTGCTACCCGAGATGACCAGCACTGCAGCAGGACCACGCAAGTTCAATGCCGTTGACACAAGTCACTAGTTTGTATTTGTGCACGCACATGCAGCCTGCAGGATGGCCACCATGGAGAGATAGCAAAATAAATAATGCTTAAGGCAGCGGGCATGCTATCCACTCACAGCTGTGTGCACAGGCAAACAGATCAATGAGGTAACGGAGCATTGCCCTGCGCAAACGAGAAACTGCAAGATGCACCAAAAACCTCACAACCACCCCAGCCACAGCAGCTACTGAAACTAGCCAAGAAGAAAAGAAAAGCCAAAATACCCATTCTGCAGTAATGTGAACTAGGCAAATGTACCCAGTGAAGAGCACCGGTGGTATGGTAGGGTAGTCCAAGAGCAAACAGCAAAACAAGTTATAAGAGCTCATCTTTTTTCATTAGACCGATTCATCTAGTTGAGGTGTCGTCTAAATATTATCTAATATTTAATTTTCATTAATTTCATTTCATTACAATAATAAATCATCTAAAATACCAAACTAAATAGAGGATCACGTAAGCTCCGTGCTCTTGCAAAGCTTTGCGAAAAAGCTCTTGCAATTAACAGACAAAAGATCCATCAAGAAGCTGAAGACTGCTGCAGAATTCAGCTTTCCCATATAAAGAGATCAGATCTTAAAAGCTTAACTAAATGTTCGTGATATTAGGGCCCCGAGTCACACCCCAGGGAAGTAGCAGGGCTCTTCCTGTAAGGCTGCCTGGCTTGGGAGTTCAAAGCTGCATCTTTGGGAGTTCACCTTTCATCCACTGATACTCCGCTGCAGATAACAGCTGCTTAAAAACACTCTTTAAATTCAGTAGATGAACTGAAAAGGGCCAACAGGGTGGCAGGAGGAGGAGGGAGGGAGGGCACATGTGCATACACACGCACCGTGTGAGGGCTTGGGCAGAGGAAGGTATGGCAGGCCCGGAGGAGAGGGGTAGCAGCTGTTTCACAGCCGGCCCTGCAGCCGATCCAGCCACACGCCGAGCTTTGCTGCGCGACAGCCACCACACTGCAGACTGGCTGTACAGGGGCTAAACCCCGCTCAACCTTCCAGTGGGCACCAACTTGGGTGTAGATGATGCTCAGCAGCCCCCAGCACTTTTGCATCACCCAGTGCACTCCAGGACTGGCTGGGTGACGTCCTGCAGCATCATCTTAGATCCGGGACGCAAACTCTGCGAGTGCAGCCCGTACAAGAACTAGAAATAAATAAGTAAATAATTAAATAGTGTTACCTGCCTTTTTATAGCTCAGAAATCTTCTGCCACCCACGCTGCTCCCCACCAAGCCCTGGGCACGCTGATGCAAGCCCAGAGATTGGGAAGGTGTCGGCGCAGCGGTTGCTCCAAGGCAGCACCCTGCAACCGCTGCAGGGGGTGGGGAGCCAGCTGAAGCCAAAGCTTGTCGAGACGTTTTCTGACAGTGAGTAAGAGGAAGCCAACACCTCTACACACACTAGAGCAACAGCAATGTTAGGATTATTCTGGAGAATTAGCATGGACTTTAACAGAGTACTTTCATCGTGGGAAAGTCAAAGCCTGCAGCTTCACCAGCAGTCCCCCACGCTGCCCGGGAAGTGCCTGTTACAACCAGCTCCTCCTGGAAAGACACCCACCACTCCCATAGCGATCACGGGCTGGTGATGACATGAAGCACCTCAGACCTGGCAGCCAGGGAGAGCCGCTGGCACCGCTGCAAGCCCACAGCTCCCCCCTCCATGCCTGCAGCCACAGGAGACCTCACCCGTCACTGCCCGGCAGGGCGCAGAAGGCAGCAATGCCCCCCATGCCTCCAGCAGAGACCCTCACGCATCACAGACCCACTACACATCTGAGCTTACCACGGTTCTTTGGTTTTGTTTTACTGCCAAAGGAAAGGGTCCGATGGAAACAAAATGCTGCACAGCCTCCCCGTGCTCAGAAGTGAACGAGGTCAGTGGAAATTAAGCAGGGAATGAGAATGGGACTAACCCTTTCTTGTGTGGGAGTAACAGCAAGGCTGGTGTTGGGATTATTTTCTTCTGCAAAGAAGAGAAACTAGAAAACAATCACTGGGGTTTTGTTTTATAGATCCCCTCTCAAAGGAAAAATAAAGGAGTAAGAGCAGATGTGTTTACTATGTAAAAGACTCATCATTAGAAATGAACATATAAAATTTAATAGCTTGGTTTAAAATACATTTTCAATTAAAAAACAGCAGGCAAAACAAAAAAATCAGTTTCATAAAACATACATGACATTGCTGCTACTGTTATAAGACCCGTGTCCCAGAGTATCTTATAGTGGAAAACAATCATCAGATTTAGTTCACATACTTCATTAAGCAGTAAAAAGAAATAACATTCATGTCAATCTTACCTCTATGGAGACTCTAAATCTACTTCCCTGACCCTAGACTGAGTTTCTGTAATAAAACTTCAATGTTCAATAAAAACATGTAAATATATAAATGTATTCTATATATCAGGTTTTAAAAAAATTCCCTTGCCATAGTAACATTATTCCCGTGACTGATGAAGGGAAGCCCAAGCAGCGGGGTGGTGTTGGCTGGGTACAAGTCCCATGGCTGCTCTGCCTCTGCAGGTGGTGGATTCCTGCACGGGGTGGCCATGTGTTGGCCAAGTCTCTTCAGCGCCGTGCTGCACGCCAGCTTCTCTCCTTCAGCTTCAAGCCCACGGGCTCTGTCTACACACCCGTGGCTGTGGATGCATCCACACAGAGTTTGCTCAACTCCGACCACAGAGCAGAGGGGAGCACGCGGTGCCCAGAGCGTCGGCCAGCCTCCGTGGGGCCCATCCATGGAGAAGAAGGGTGAAGGAGGAGGGGGAATGGAGTGGTCTATGAACCAGCTCAGGATTGGTCTGAACACAAATCCCAAAATACTATATTTCATATAAATCATTAAAAAAATATGGCTGGGAGGGACTTCAAGTGGTCACCTAGTCTCAGCACCAAGGGAGAATCAACTACACTTGTGCCAGTCCAGAGATCCCTTTGCCCAGCCTGGCTCTGAAGATCTCCGATGCCAAACTCCACCACCTCCCTGGGCAACCTACTCTTCTCACTAGAGAAAAACCGCCTCAACATCTAACCTGAATTTCTGAAATCTATGCCCATTACTTCTCATTGTGCTTGCGATGGACCAGAACACTCCTGTGTGTTGGGAGGCTGCTCCCCTCAGACTCCCCTTCTGAAGATGACCCCTCACCAGGCAACTCATCCAGCCCTTCCTGCTTAGAAGCCACAAGCTCTGGCTGAAGGAGCAGGCAGCCTGGCCTCTCTGGGACATCCGACAGGACTAGGCTCTGCTGGAAGGGCTGGGTTCAGCACAGGCACAACGCTCCAGTGGAGTCCTTGGCAATGCCAAGTAGAGCAAAAGGCGGGTCTCCTATTTCTTGCAGGCCATGCTCCTGTTTATCAGCTCAACATGGCATTTGCCTCCCTCTTCCAAACAGCAGCATGACACAACTGAACATTTGCTTATGACTCATTAACCGTTAAGTAGAATCGTTAATCATTAAAGTAGAATAATATCCTACTTTTCCAGGCTATTTCTCCAGCCTATCCAAATTGACCTTCACATCCTAGGTAAGGCACTTGCAGCTCTTCCCAGCTTTGTGCTGTCTGAAAACGTTATAAACCTCTCTCATTACCCAGATCCCTAACAAAAGGACTAAGTGGCACTAGATCTGGTACCCAAGCTCATCTGCTCACACTGCAATGCAGGTTTTTGCCTTAGAGCCAAGTGCTGCTGTTTAAGTGTTCCTCTCTCACTTGCTACTAACCAGAGGGTGCCTCTCCTTCATAAGCACATGCACGTGATGAGTAAATACTGTACAGTTTACTGCAGAGCAGTATTTTCTGGAGGTGTCTGGCACTCCCAGCTGGGGCTAGGCTCAGGATAACTTGGTCTCACCACCTCAGCAGCAGGTCAGTACCTGGCAATGTACATACACCAGGAATGCTTAACCTGCTTGCAGCCCCTAGTCCCCGCTAACGCTTGGCCTGCTGCGCCGGGATGCCACCTTCCTCTCTCAAAAGCCTTGTCTGTGCACTTCCAGTTGTCAACATCACAGAACCTTGCAAGCTGGCTCTGACCCATGGGTTCACCCAGCCTAAGCTGCTGCTGCAGGCAGCATCCAGCTGAGTCTTAAGTACACTGCTACAGAAAAAAAAAAAAATCCACCCTCCAGGAGACCTTCTTCCTGACCCTCAGAAGTGAGATTTCAGGGAAATTTCATCTGCTCAGCTTCTCTTGGGACCCAGCTCTCAGACTTGGCCCAAATCACCTCCCAGGGCAGCAGTATGCAGCCGTTTCAGGGCTCAAACTAGCAATCCATAAGAGAAGCCAGGACTGCTGTTGCCTGGCTGTGCAGGAGGGTTTACGAGAGAGCTGGTACCTTCTTCCTTCCATGCAGGAAGATCCATGCTGAACAAGCAGGTCTCCTGGGCCTTCTATGAATGTACACATGTGTGCTCACCTTTGGTGCATGTTAAGGGTTTGTCTGTTTTTAAATAGCTACGTTAAATATCTGTTTTCTCTGTATATGGCATCCTTTTAGATGGGCTTCTTTGCATATATTCACGGTATATACGGAACACCATATTTTATATATATTATATATCACTTGTATGTACACATTTACAAACCTTCAAAAATATATTGCACTTATATACAATGTAGCTTCATCTGATGAGAGTTCACACAGTTACTAAGGCGAGTTCTTCATAAGCAAGGCAGTTTTACATTCCCCCCCAAATGACACAAGTGATTTCAACAGTCTGCCCTGTTCAAGAGTAAACATTATAAAGACTTTTCTCCAACCTGCACGCAATTCCTACTAGTATCAATTAGTAGTTTTGCAGCTCTACCTAGCAGAAAACAGTCCAATAAAATGGTATTAGCTGATAACGGGCTCAAACATGGATACTGAATAGATAAATAAGATATCACCACTCTAAAAGGCCACCTTCCAGGAGTTTTCCCCTCCTGTATTTACTAGTGTTTTATACATACTCTCTATTTAATCACCGATCTTTGCTCACTCATTTCAAGTGCAAATAAGGTCATGAGCATTACAGTGTTCTTTGGAAAGAACAGAAACACAAAAGTATTAAGCAAAACCACTGCTCTGCTCCCCAGAACAAGTCAACACCTGGCTTTCTTCTGGAGAAGGCAATTAGTGTTTTGCCCAACATCCTAAATTATGGGAAAATGTTCACTTGAGACCTCTGTTTAAAATCCTCAGAGGATCCATGATCTTAGATCTCAGTGAGAGTGAGCTTGTAAGATCCTCCAACTTCTTCAATCTGCAACTGGAAGGTATCTTCATTAGAATAGTGTTTCACAATGTTATCATCCATGTTGACCAGAATTCTGCAAAAATAAAATAAGTCAGGGAAATATTACAGTTCTAAATGCTAAAGACAGCAAAGGTGCCCTCAAGCCTCAGAGAGCCTGGACTGTCCAGAGGTAATGCAAGATCCCTGCTCACCTATCTCTGACCCATTGCTTCCTACAGCAGATGTAGCTGTTCTTACCCAAAACTGCCATCAAGGCTTGCAGCTGTGCTTCTAGGATCTGAATGAAAGGGTTAAGTCTTGGCTCCTGGACCAGGAGGGAGGGAGATCTCAGAACTGGTTTGTTTGACAGCTATAAGCAATCAGCACAAAACCCTACAGAGCTCGAAGGGCACAAACAGCCGATGCCCAGCCACTTCATTTGCTGTAACAGTCAATACCTGTGTGTTAGTGTGTGTGCACACACGCATGTGTGCATGCCTGTGTGTGCACACACACAAAGCTGTCCTTAGCAGCATTTTTTTTCCCCACTTATTCTGGTGGGTTAATTCTGCTATGAAAGCAGAAGCCTTGAAACTACATTCCAAAGGTGATTAAAGGACATACTTGTCAAGCCAGAGGGGCTTTGGGGAAGGGGCTAAGACACCAAAGAGAAAAAAGCCAAGAAAATTACTGAGAGATTAAAAGGAAAATCAAAAGCAGACATGTTCAGGAACTCCATTATTTATGTTACAAAATAAAAGGACTGTGGAGTGTGGCCTCTGTGGGGAATGGGTACTTCACAAGTAAAGCTCTCAAATTTAACACACAAAAAACCAACCAGGCTTAGTAATTGTAGCCAAATGTAGACACAGCAAGTACAGTTAACCACTGGAACAATTTAACATGGGTTGAAGTAGGTTCTTCACTGTGAGTCTTTAAGCAAACTGAACTACTCTTCCTCTGACATAATCAACTCTGGTTCAAATAGTAATTAAGTCAGAGAGGTCCCGTGACTTGTATTTACCCAGGAAGTCAGATTACATATTTCTGCAGGACCCTGCCAGCCTTCCGCTCTATGAATGACATTGGAATAGGATTAGTACGTTGTGTGAACACACACATCTGCAATTGCATATGCGCAGTGCATGGAGAAATTATAGACCAGATTTGCCTACAGGTTTGCAAAAAAGGAGTTCATATTCTGAGACAGTGACTGCAGAGATACATACTCACCCTTTTTTACATTTTTTGAAGATTTTTCCTATTTTATCAAAAGGAACATCATACTTGTCAGATATCTAGAACAAAAGAAAGCAAGCATTGGTGAAGCAAGGAGACTGCTGGTACTGTCTTCCACTTACTATTTTACAGACAGGAACAAAAAAAAGGCCTGCAGATGAAAACAACTGCTCTGCCCTATAAAAGCAATACTAAATCCTGAATTACAGCATAAGCCTACAGAGGAGAAACCCTCCTCTGCAGTTTGTCAACTTGTGTGCAAAAAATTTAATCATGTTCTAAACCTGGCCACTGATTTCTCATACAGCAAGCTCCTGCCCCCACACCAAAAAGACCATGCATTAAAAAAAAACACCCCACACACTAGTTCTCATCCTCTCTTGGCTATCTGTTCTCTTAGCGTATCAAAAAACATTTTTAAATTCAGTGTCAAAGGGATCAGGTGAAAACTAGTCATCACAGTGGCTGGTGCAGGAAGAAAATAGCAACAAAGACCTCTGCTGCTAAGGACACGAGCTGATCAGAAATGTCCCCTTACCCAGCAGGGTGACCTCAGTGTGAAACCACAGCCACTAACCATGGCATTTCACGGTACAAACCTCCAGAAAGCGATGAGGTCAGTAACCCAAGCCTGGTTTACTCTGGCAAACTGCTCTATCACATCGACAGCAAGTACCAAACCAATATGTCATTTCAGAGTGCAAAAGCACAGGGCGTTTCCTCCAAGCTACAGTTGTGAGCTCTTGATTCCTTGCTTTAAGAAGACCAAGTGAAACAACAAAGGTGCAGCTTCACTTCAGGACTATGGGTTAAGGGAGGACTTCATAGCCTTCAATCCCCCTCCCCATCAGCCCCACCTCCAGCCTGCCTGTGCTGGCAAAGCTCCACAGCCAGGAGTCAGCTTCAGGTTACAGAACCATCTCTGGGTCTCAGAGCTAACAGCAAGACCTGGCTGTACAGCCCCAAAGCCTCCACCCTCTGAGCACTGACGAGGCATTAGTCACAGAAAGAGACAGCCAGAAACGTCAAGTTTTGAGCTCGTGCCAAACATTACACCATTCCTTGGAGTTAAGCTCTGTATTTCCTTTGCAGCACTACAGCAGCAAGGGTAGTGGAAGGCTATTTTGGAAGTCAAGTACCAGAGAGCAATTTCATGCACGCATGCACAGATATATAAAACCCTTCAAGCACACTCAGAAGTTGGGACTTGGAGCTCTTCATAAACAGGTTATGAAGGGGGAGGGGAGGCCCCCAAACAAGGCTTTGAAAGGCTGAAATAAACCCAAGCCACTGAACACATGCTGGAAATCACTCCATCTTCTAATTAAAATACCCTCTCTGACGTGAGGGACATCTACAGTGGGAGTCTGTTGACAGAGTTTTGACAAGAGTAGGAAGAGACCTATACAGCTGCTTCTGCAGCTTGGCCAAAGCAGAGCCTGCATAAGAAGCGAGCCTAGAAGGCACTTTTTCCACCAGCACCCATCATTTTGGGACTCTCTCAGGTATCTAGTTATCAAGCTTGACACACCTGGATTTTCAGGAAGGCTGAGAAACACCTCCTTACACCCAGACCCCACAGATGCGAGGTAAGGTTTAAAAGGAAAGGTTTCTGAAGTCCCTTAATAATGAATTAAAGCATTATTTACATTACTTTCCATGCTATCAAAAGAAAATCAGCCTTACATTTCTTATCCAGGAAAGCAGGGACACAAGCTGTGACTGAGAGCTTAGCTTCTGTGGCTGTCCAAAGTATGAGGACTGGATAGCCAGGGACTACACTTGCTTTTTCTCAAACTGGAAGCAAGGACTATAAAACCTTCTTACTTACCGCTTCCATTAGACCTTTCAGAGACGGTGTCTTTAACATTAGTGCATCAAAGACTTCCTCCGACTCTTTTCGGACATACAGCAACACTGAAAAGCAAATCAGAAAGAGAAATTTACTGCATAATTGCTCCTCAGAAATTATCTCTATATGATAGTGGCTAAGTACAGAGTAATACGCATTTAGGATCTCATGAAGAGATATACATACATACATACTATGTACATTGAAGATTGCATCAAAAACACGCATAGCTAGGTTAGCTCAAAACATACTTTTTGCACACAGAAATACTGCATGCTCAAACATCTTTATTATCAAAATACTTTTAAATTTTCCTCTATTCGCTGTTTTCTCTATTATTTGAAAAAAGGTTATATTTGAAACGCAATGTTCTGGTTTCAGCTGGGATAGAGTTAATTTTCTTCCTAGTAGCTGGTACAGTGCTGTGTTGTGGATTTAGTATGAGAATAATGTTGATAACACACCGATGTTTTAGTTGTTGCTAAGTAGTGCTTATCCTAAGTTAAGGACTTCTCAGTTTCCCATGCTCTGTCAGCGAGGAGGTGCACAAGAAGCTGGCAGGGAGCACAGCCAGGACAGCTGACCCGAACTAGCCAAAGGGATATTCCGTACCACAGGCCATCATGTTCAGTATATAAACTGGGGGGAGTAGGCTGGAGGGGCTGATCACTGCTTGGGGACTGGTCAGCAGGTGGTAAGTAATTGTGTTGTGCGTCACTTGTTTTTCCTCGCTCTCTCTTTTTGTTATCTTCCTTTTCATTACAATTATTGTTATATTTTATTACAGTTATTAAATTGTCCTTATCTCAACCACGACACACATAAAAGTGGAGAGCAAAACATAGAGCTTTGAGACTCTTAGGTATCCATATCTCACAGGTCATCTGCCACAAGACTGCACAATAAAATTACTTTGCAGATGCTACCACAGCAGGTGAAGCCATCCTAGCCATCTCCCGATTTTTAAATAATTTATTTGTACAGTCCTCTGCTCCTCCTGCGTTGTCTCATCTCTTCCTACCCCTTGCCACGTTTCTGTAATACTTGTACCACCCCAACTGACACAATGCAGACTTAGTCTCCTGCTAGGAAGGGAAGAAAGAATAAGAAACTTAATTAGGTAAGCATCCCTAACATTCTCAAACTAGCAGAGAGTCTCTCTATGTAACATCAGCCTCATTAAAAACAGCATTAAGGCTGAGGAATAAGCCATGAGATCAAGAAAGCTTGGACTTTAACAGCTTTGCTGTGTTTAATCCATCTTCTAATGACTAGGTATTGGAGCCTGGATTGTTTACAAGGGTTCATCAGCCACACCTGACACACCTGCAACACAGAACAATTACTGGCATATCTAATTGAACAAGGTGAACTCAGGACACCACAGCACCTTGATGGTTTTCCTCTGCTAAAGGCAGGTTTAAAACAGGAGGACTGTAGATTTAAAAAAATGAAGACAGCACACACACTCAGTTACAGCACAGGTCGGATGATACACCAGCCAAAGGAGAGAGAATCCCATGGGTCTCGCTGTATGGCATACAGCAACAAGAAAAATCAAGAAGTCTAATTTCCTTCTGTAAAATCCATCCTTCCTTAGTAATGTATCCAGATTACAGAAGTGCAGCCCCATTAAGGTCAGACTTGCTAGACTTAACCTTTGCCGCATCACAAGATTAATCCTCATCTTTTAATCCTTTAAGCTTTGTCGTGGTCCTTCCACACACGACTGTCATCAGGCAGGTAATCCTCTACACCATCTCCAAAGGGACCTCTCATCTTCCACAACACCACAGCAACATCCAATCCCACATCAGATTTCAAAGGTTGCCAACAGGTTAAAAATAAGCAGAATATTCTCTCAGTTAGGCTCTCAGCAGTGAACAGCCCATTTTCCAGCACCAGGAAAGATGCAACAGTTTTATGCCCAGAACCAGTCTTGGTATTCATTGCTTTAAGTCCTAGAGAAGATTTCCAAAGTATTTTGTAGTGGATTACGTGATGAATTCTCTCCCCCAGTCCACCAAGGAGATTGGTAAACTGCTCTCCTCCTCTGAGTCTCTTTCCTTACAGGTTCAGAGCCAATTACTGTCCAAGTTGGCAGAAAACCGCAGCAATTCTGACATTGTAAAAGATCTGCAGAGCTGAACATCCTGAGATACAAACCCTTTCTATCACTACTCAAAGCCAGAAAAAATCAGGCTAAAGTATACTCCAGAATAAATTAAAACAACTCTTTAATCTCAGATGCATCTCTCTATCATGATGGACAAATACTCCAATAATTCAGTCTCTGAAAGAAGAAAATAATACCTCTTTTTGGCTCTTCTATTCTGGCCATCTTATTCGGAGTGGCAATAAAGTCCTCTTCACCGATATAGGCTCCTCTCTTCAGGTTGGAACTGTCATTGACAGGACAAAAAGTTAGCAGTGGTACAATTACAGGGACTTACCCCTCTGTCTGAGGGCAAGACTTCAGGAGGCTGAAGCAATGCAGCTCTTACCTTTCACCCTCCAGTTCTTCTGAAGCAACAGGAAGGACCTTTTAGAAAAAAAAAGGGAGGGGGGGGGAGATTTTCTTGACATACTCAGAAAAACACATGCTGAAATATCTACATAGCTAGAACCTCATGTGGTACTCAGTCCTCGGAAAACACTACAAAGGGCTCTGAACACTACAAAACAAAGTTGCATAAGGGCAGACCCATTAGCTGGTGTAACATGGTCTTGTCAGCAAAGCTCTCCCCACCCCTTTAAGTGCTATCTGTTAATAGCGACTTTACAATAGCTTTGTTTACATTAGAGTCACTGGCATGGAACAACAATCCTGCTGCATCCAGCACGAGCAGAGGCCCAACAGCATCAAGTTAAAGGAGAGGGAACCCCTGAGTCCATGGCAGGAGCTGTAGGGGACCGGCAGATGGCTCACCCACCCAACTCACTCGTAAGCACATCAGTGCAGGACATAAAGGGAAAACAAGGCTGTCAAGTGGGGACCCGGCCACGGCTACACTGCTAGAAGTAAGATGCTTTGGTCCAAGCAATAGACATTGTCCTTCATTTAATATACAAATAATACTTGCACTTAGGGTTGTGAAAATTTTATCCAAGAACTAGAATTTATTTTCTCTTATCTTTCAACCCTGTATCAAACAATACTTTGACTCAATCTTCCAAAAGCCAGTAAGCATCTTCTTTACCTCTTCTCTTTATGAAAAATTAAAGGATCTCATTTCAGAGAGACAGGAACATGCAAGAGCTAATCAGCTTTCTATCTGGACTAGCAGAGTCTTCAGACAGAGCTCAGCACAAGAGCCTTCATAGGAAAACATGCAGAAGTCAGCCTTACAGGTACAAGTTTATTCTCCATTCCTGTTAGGAGTTTAGGCAATGCTCTTAAAAAGTAAGGTTTAGATTCTGTTAGAGCATGCAAGAACTCCTGGCACAGGAAAGTTCAAGATTTTGAAACTTGGTTGCACTCTAATTTTTTCCCTTCCAGCTTCCTGTCAGCTGGGACTTTCCAGGAATGCTGAGGCAGGGCGCTCTGGCAGCAGATCACAGAGCTGACACGCTTGCCAGTTCCACAGCAGGCTGGAGGAACCCAAGGCCTACAGAAGCACACCAGAAACCAAATGGATTTTACAAGAGAAAACCAGCCTGCAGTTCATTTAATGAACTCTCAGCTGGAGATGCTTTGGAAACATCATTTCAGGTTCATGGAAATAGGAGTTCACAGGCAAACAATTTATTCATAAAACACCCCCAGTTAACTCCAGCCAATGTGACTAGGAGCAACATCTCTTGCTCACACGAGGCTCAGCCTGTATTTGTTTACAACATCAGTACAAACAGTCTGGCATTTCATATGTATATTCAAACACACAGCATCCTAGGCTTTTTGCAACTACATCCCATAGCCTTCCTCACCCCTACACCCAGGAGCTTTACTCACGTGAGCACCACGCTGAAGGTTTGCAAAGTGAACATCAGGAATGAAAAGGACCGGCTGAGTGTCGAGATCCATGAAGGGCTTGAAGATGGTGATGTCCGTACGTTTGTGTGAGGGAAGCATTGGCACTTTGACATCAGAAACTGCAGACACCAAAGATTGGAATAGAGGATAGTGAAGACACTGATGGAGCTGTGGCTTTCCTACATCATTTAAGAGGCACATACACTGTTGAACAAGGGTACTGTGTAGTCAGGGTCAAAAGGGAGAAGCTCTTGTGGCAAAGGAGTTTGAAACTGGGCTGTCTACCTCTCAGATAAGGGCCTAGACCCTGAGGAAACAGCTTGTTTCACAAAGGAGTTTTCTCCATCTCTTCAAGTGAGCTGTTTGACTTTGTTCAGATATTAAACTGGGCTGGAGAATGATCTGGCCACTCATCCCAACAGAGGAACACAGGTCTTCCATGTACCCAGCAAACCATCCAAACAGAGGACAAAAGCTAGTCCAAGTCCCCTCTTCTCCCTATTCATTCCCTCAAAAGGTTGTTGGATTTCCAGTACCAGGAAGGCAGAAAGACGACAGAGACAACTTGCAACCCACATGGTTCCAGTTGGGAGTCCCTCAAAAAAAGACAGCACCACAGAAGCACTATCACACTACAGAGGTGGTACAAATACTGTTTCTTGCAAGATGCTACATTTAGAGTTACATTTCAATTCCACACTTACAAATGTTATATTTTTGTTCATCTCATTGTTCATCCTGGCCACCTCAAGCTGCCAGACCCCAGTTCATCCCCCACCAGGACCAGCGCTGTCTCCCACAGAGACCTTCAGCTCTCACAACACACCAGCTGATGTGACAAGCCACCAAGTGGACAGACTTCACCCACAAAGACCCGTTTGGGAGACAGTGAAGCAGAAGGTGCCTTAAACTGCACTTCAGACAAGTTCATGTCAAACTGACCCCAGCTGAAGACTTCCACTCATTTTACCAAGTGGAAACATTTCAATTTTGGGTCAAAACAGCTGCAAGCAAAACACTTCACTTCTCATGTCTTCAGTGGGAAACTTACTTTTTTCTTGAACTTGCAAAACTGATTTTTTTTTTAAAGATTGTTCAATCCTTGTAGAAAATAACTTAGTCCAGAAGTAAAAAACTATTTCTGCTGTTGATGAGTCCATGTGCACATGGCATTTGTGATCCTGGAGGTGGGTGTAACAGCTATGGCTTAAAGCAATCAAAGATTTCCCACACGAGAACTAAACAGCAACAGATTGTACTTTCCAGGAAAATAAAGGTCACATAGGGCTAAGCCCAAGCCTAGGAAATTCACACTGGAAAGCAACTTTTGTGAAATCACAAGATCCTGGAAATCTGTACTGAAACTGCACTTTCCAGACATTACGCAAAGGGCTGCATGCAGTAGTCTTTTGGGAGCCGTTGGAGCTACTAGATTTATGAAATGCTAACAGTGTGCTAAACCTACCTTTCACCATGTACTTTGGGAAAAAAACCAAAAACCCAGCCCTTTCTGCAACTGCCCTTGAGCAAATGGGTTCCCTCATAGCATAATCTTCTTCTGAAGCTGCTCCAGCAGCCTGTACCTGCTGTGTCAGGAAAATCCTGCCCAGCAAGCTGTGAGGTGCTTGCTTGTTGAACCAGTTGGACTGTTAATACAAGCACACCGAGCAGAGCCAGGGAGAGCAGACACCTGTCCCGTGCAGAGGAAGAACAGGGAGATACATTTTCCTCTAAGCAGCTCTGCTGGTGAATAACTAGTCATCCAAACACAGAATCTGTTGCAGTCATCTGCAGCAGTTAAATGAAAGATGCTCAGCCAGAAGCAGCTCCACAGTCTTTATGTACTACAAGTGCTGAAGCCTTCACACCCTTCACAACTTCTATCGAATTATTTACTACAGACCATTTTGCTCTAGAAGGAGTGAGCATAAGTCAGGGAGGCTGGAGGTTCGGTCCCAAGGCTACCACCACCTTGCTGCACAGTTATAAACACATTTTTAACATAAGTTAAAGCCTAAGTTTAGGATCAAGCTGGAAATGCTTGGAACAGTTCCAGTACTTGTTGCCACATAGAGCTGAAGGGGCTCCAGCAGTGCCCAAAAATCACACACTCATCCTGTCATTCCACCTGCTAAAGACCATACCTGATTGAAAACATAGCAGGACCCTGTCTTGGACAGGAAGAACTAGGTAGAAGTGAAGTCCTAAGTGACTCAGTACGTTGCAAAACACAATTAGTGGCTCCATAAGCAACTGCTTAAAACAAACACTATTCCACAGAGGATAAAAATTGACTTAGGACAGTTCTATTGCACAAGTTATTTGTAACCAAAATGAGATCCAATATTTAAAATACTGATGGAATAATATCTACTTACAGGCATTCAACTGAGAGCTGGGGTCACTGCACTTGCCTTTTCTTTTGCTTTGCTTTCGTTCTTCATCCCTGATCTTCCTCTCTGCTCCCTGCCAGACAAGAGATTAAGGGGAAGGGGAAGAGAGAGAGGGAGAAGGTCTTTTTAGTTTTTTGGGTTTTTTCAGCTGCAGAGGCAGGAACACCGATTCTTCCAGAGCTGTGTTTGTGGAGGTCAGTTCCACAGTACCCGAACTGCAGGTTTGCCAGTGTGCCGACTTTCAAGTCAGATGGGGATATGACGACAAAAGATACCCACAGCTATAGCAACTGTATGAAGTGTGAGATGAAATATATCTAAAGTGTTTAAAACAATAAAAATCTGCAAGTTCCTTCAGTTCAAGAGTTCACTAAATCATCATTAAATCCTGATCTATAAAAATCAAGCCATATGTGGACCACCAAGTGCAAGATACCTTCCTCCACATTGCCCAAGGATCCAGCAGCAGTTATACCAGCCTTCATTGATCTCAAGCTGAACACATGCATAATTTAAAGCAGGCATTACTTCTCTTTTTATTAAGGCCAGGCTATGGGGGAATCCACAGATACTTAGACAGGTTCTTGCCATGGTTCCTGGCCCTCCAAAGCAAGCAGCAGTGGGGAGAGAACTATATTTTCTGCAAGGTGCAGACAGCTATGACAGAGAGAAGGAAGTAAGGAGTTTGTGTTGGAATCATGTTCATTCCTCCAGCTCTGCCCAGATCTCCCACATGACTGTAGGTTAAGGCAGGGATGTCACGTTGCCAGTCGCATAAGGTGATAAGCCCAGAGTAGATCCAGAACAATCAGTCCCGGTGCTACCACCAGATCACTGCCCCACCTGGTATACACAAGTTCTACCTGTCTCCCAACATCCTCCTGCAAAACAGGGTAAGAAGTAACAGTTATCTGGCCACAGGATGCTATTGTTTCTCATTCCTACCCCTGCAAAGCTGTCAAAACACACCCACATCCTTGCACGGTGCTGGAGGAAGACTAGATTAGTTACGGCAAACAAGATGTCAAAAAGCATGTGGCGATGGGGTGTGGAAACTGTGCCTAACACACAGCATGAGAGAAGGGCAACAGCCCTCCCAACCTCACTGTAAATCAATATGTGACCGGATGCCTATGCCTGCTAGGTAGCAGTGGGCACGTCTGCACTAGCAATAAAAAGGAAAGTTAGCCTAGATATTTGATGTGTGTTAACATATATCACCTTTTCTCCCATCTAACAGCAGGGACACAAGCAGCTTCAGACAGCTGCTGTGAAAGAGAGGAAAAATTACTAATGAAGACACAGCCATTGCCAGCTTTGCTTGACCCTGTAAAGCTGATACAGCCCACTACATTTAAGACATCCCACCTAAACCTCAGCACATCTAGAGCTGCGTCCCTCTGCAACTTCCCTTACCAGAACAGCTGCAACATCTCAGCTTGACAGCAGAAAGATCATATTTGGCTCCAGGCCTGTCTTCTACCTTTCACATGGAAATAATAAAGTCCTGCTACTCACTGTGCTACAGAGAACAGCTTCCTCCTGGAGAATGGGTTAATCCATCAAGAGCACACATTTTGAGAAAACCTCTGCCCTCCCATACCTACAGCCAGAGTTCTGCTTGAAAGCCAACTACAGGGGCCCAGATAAACACATCTCAAATCCCACATAAAAAAAGAAAGTTGTGTCTCTGTAACAGGCTTTTCTGCCTTGCTAGCAGAGCTCAATGACAACCAGGACCAAACACTTTTGAAGAAAAGACACTGGGAATCCTGTATTCCACAATTAGGGAATAAATAAGCTTATAAGAAAGAGGTTTTCCCAACTTCATCACCTAGAGAACAGCCTACAGTCTGAAAAGCAGTAGTTCATACTCTTATCTATGTGTTAAAGGCAGTGGGTTGGTTTTTTTTTTTTCTTTTTGTTGTTCTTTCCCTCAAAGTCTCCAGTTGGGTAATGGATTCTTGGGCTGAGAAATGGAAGAGGCATTTTAGGGAGAGCTGCCTTCCCTACCTCCTGCAGAGGAACGTGATGTATTTGATAAGCAGCAGAGATGCAGGGAGAGGATGTGCCATCGAGACACAACACACTGGGACCCTTCATGACACCACAGGACTCCCCGCTTCCGCACATGGGCTGCATTGATCAATGTGCTTCAAAGACAGAGGACTGCTCCTCATCCCCTCTCTGCACACCCTCTCGTGCTGGACGCAGCTCTGGCACACAGCCCACGAGCTGTTTGAACTCTTCTTCTGCCTTGTGGCCCCAGCAGCTCAGCTGCTGGCCAAAAAACTAGACAGAAGCCAGCAAGGTGCACTCGCAGCCCAGAAAGCCATTTGTGTCCTGGGTTGCATCCAAAGAAGCGTGACCAGCAGGTTGAGGGAGGTGATTCTGCCCCTCTCCTCCACTCTGGTGAGACCCCACCTGCAGCACTGCTTCCAGCTCTGGGGTCCACAGTACAAGACAGGCATGGACATGTTGGAGTGGGTCCAGAGGAGGCCAAGATAATGATCAGGGGGCTGGAGCACCTCCCCTATGAGGACAGGCTGAGAGAGTTGGGGTTGTTCGGCCTGGAGAAGAGAAGGTACCAGTGAAATCTTATTGTGGCTTTTGAGTATATAAAAGGGCCTTATGAGAAAGATGGAGAGAGACTCTTACCAGGGCCTGTAGTGACAGGACAAGGGGCAACAGTTTTAAACTGGAAGAGGGTAGGTTTAGGTTGGACATAATGAGGATTTTTTTTTTTTTTTTTTTTTTTTTTTAACAATGAGGGTTGCAAGACACTGGAACAGGTTGCCCAGAGAGGTTGTGGATGCCCCCTCCCTGGAAGTGTTCAAGGTCAGGTTGGACGGGGCTTTGAGCAACCTGATCTGGTGGAAGGTGTCCCTGCCCATGGCAGGGGGGTTATAACTAGGTGATCTTTAACATCGCTTCCCACCCAAACCATTCTGTGATGATGCAACAGAAGGAACAGTCTCGGTGTTGCTGCCCATCCACATGAATGCTGCCTCCAGCTGCCTTGCACCACCTCTCTCCTTCCAACAGGACCTCACTTGCTTGTTCCTACCATCCCATAAAAACCTTCCTCACAGCACTGCCCATCACTACAAGGGTAACAACAGGTTCCATCATTCAACACTAGCTACAGCCTGTGAAATCTTGTATTTAATCTTCCCCAAGTGCATGCTTAGTCGAGGCACCACTTACAGCAGAGAAGGTCCTCTTCCTCTGGGACAGGTCACCCCCATACCTGCACAGCCCAAATATTGCTGGGCTTGTGCTGTAACATGCCACAGGATGACACCATTACACCCATGCTATTTTACTCAGGTCTTGAAACTACATAGTATTAGATAAAAACCAAAAGCCCTGGGCACCTGTGGACCCCTTTCCACAGAGAAAGCACAAAGGGGAAGACAGAAACACACGAAGAAACCTGGTCTCAGTGGCAGCAGCCAAACACTAGAAACGGGTATCAACAGCTTTCCCTTTTGCCCCAAGCATGGGAACCCTCCTCCTTCACTCCTTTCTCATGCAAAGGCCACCACACAACATTAACTAAACTGTTGGACCCTCTGTAGGACATCTATTGATTTGTACACACAAAAAAGACAGCAGAGGACTACCATGCCAGTGTCTGGGTTCAAAGTCAGTTCAGGCATGCAATGCAAGCACAGCCTTAACAGACAAAGGAACAGAGGGGACCTACACAGAGCTGTCGCTGTTAGGTGGCCACAGAATCATCATTTCGTGCTTTTTTTGCCAACAGACCTCCACACTCTAGACTTAGTCCTCCACGAAGTAAACACAGATAACAGCACTTCTGCAGGTAAGAGTGGCCACACGAGGACAAACACATTAAGGACTGCAATACGTGTGGATACTGTAGTAACAATGGTCCTGTAAACATTCAAGACCAGCCAATTGATTACCTAAGATCCAAAGCAAGGTGGAAAATGGGTGCTCCTGAAATGCCAATGCTCTTAGAGGAGGCCTGGAGAAGGTGGCCAGCATTAGGGTCTACAAGTCAGTAGCCACAGCTGTAAGGACAAAGGTCTGCTCACAGGAGCACTTGCCCAGTGCCTCAAACAAGCAACTGAGTACACAGTTTGATTCAATGTGGTGACAAGCAGTATTCAGCTTGTTGGCCTCCGTCTCCAGCTCTCATTGCCAGACCCAGTTCAGATCTGAAAGGCAGCAAACTTGAACACCATTTCTATAAATGCAAGTTGCAGAATCATCAGGCAGCAACCTCACATTGGCTGCATGTTCACAGAACAAACATCGGTCAGATTAAATACAGAAAAGTAATCTTTTCTCCTTCCCTCCCTCCTCTTAACTTTTGCAAAGTATCTGGAGGAATAAAGCAGGAGCAAAGGACAAAATCCCAAAGGAAAATAAAAGATACACTGGCATTACTGTACTAATAGATTTGCTGAAATTTATGGTATAGACTCAAATGGTTTCCTTTAAGCTATGTACTGACTACATGTCTGCCTTTTTATTAACTGATTTGTCTTATTAGCAGTGGCACAAGCCTGTCAGTAATTTTAGCATGTTGTCAGTAATTGACTGGACAACTTATGAGTAAAAGATCTCTCTATTCCCTGCAGCAAGTCTGTACTTACTGGTATTGCAGAGAATACATGCTGATAACACACAGGACTCCCAGATAACAAAAGAGCTTTAGATGAAACACTTGCCTCGGTCTCATTTTAAAGGAGGAAAAAGGAGAAAAAAGGCCTGAAGAAAGCCCATGAGACCCAAGCCTCTTAGGCTTACTGGCTAGTCTTTAAGATAGCTCTGGAGAGCATTCGTTAAGTCCCTGGTAAATTCTTTGCAGAAACCATCACAACAGAAGCTATCTCAAGAGGCACTTCAAGGAAGATGACTAAGTAGCTTTACACTGGCAGGCAGCTACAGGCAGCTTCTCCCAACCATGCAAGAAAGCAAAGGGGCCTATTTAAAAGCATATAGATGGACAATAAAACGTGGCAGGATGAGTCAATGGGATGCTACAGCAGAGGCAGACTGCAGAGGGCTCCATATAGTTTGGGAGGTAAGTGGTGGCAGAGCAATGGCATGTGAGATGAATCTTTGCAGCAGTGTCTGGGGAAATGACAAGGCAAGACCGCACAGCATGCAACCAGTGCAAAGCTAGTACAGGACTCAGGAGTGGGGGCCACAAACCCATCTCGGACCTGCAGCTGCACAGAGAGGTATTTGAGATAGCACTCACAAAGAGTCTGTGCTGTGAAGATGGAGTCCGGATGCAAAGAATGAGAGGCCCTAAGCAAGTAGGATGCTAGCAAAACAGGAAGGCAGTGTGGTTCACAGCAATCAAAAGAAGATCTGGGGAAGTCCAGGCAGCATTTATCCCAGCCTAGAAAGATCTTGGTCACTCTGGAAATAGCAACATTGCACATTACTTGCTTTGGTCCTTCAAAAGACTGTTCAGGCAGGAACAGGTTACAAAGATTGGGAAACATCCTTTCTTCACAAACTCAGTCAAGCTTTTATGACTGCTTTCAGCTCAGATCCTGCTAGGTTTCTTTCACAGCTTCTGGTGAACGGTGGCTTTGGGAAAGGTGTTAATTCTCTGTGTGGTAAATGAATCAGGCAAAGCAGTCAAATTACAGCATCCACCCGGCTTGTAAACAGGCTTCATTATACTGCTGTATCTCATGCAGTACAAAGAAAACAGCAACATTTTCTGTTCACAAGATGTGCAAGGTGTTGTTTGGGGTTCTTTTATAACAAATGCAGAGAGAACACACAAACACATTTAAAAGGACCAACACAACATAGCTTGGGCAAAAAGACAACCCTTCACTTGCTCCCATCAATTGCAATGATTTCTCCTACTGAAGGCACTCTGCGGGACTTTCCAGGGTCTGGAGTACTGACAGCCAGTCTTCTGCCACTGACTGACCTTTCTCCAAAGTCAATGTCTAGGAACACTTCTCTGCTCCAGCATTTTGAGAGCAGCAAATTTATCTGAGGTCATCATAACATCTATGAGCCAAGTAGAAGGGCTTGAAATTTTTTCCTTGCAAAGGCTGAACACAGACAGGAATTCTCAGTGAGCCAAAAATAGTAAATGGCAGAATTAGAAAAGCTGCTAGACTGTGGAACAGCCCTTCCCAAAGGGTCACTGGCACATTGACCCAACCTCACCTTGTCGCAGAAGACTTTAATCTGGCAGTAGGCTCTGTGGACAGGTTTGTTACTCCTGTTATTGTAGCTGTAGGTGTCGATCTGAAGATTCAGAGGCAGGCCTTTAACTCCCTTCTGAGAGGAGAAATCCGTGCTGAGGCAGTTCACAGAAATGAAGACCTGCAGAAGAGGAAAGCAGCACCCATCAATAGTGACACATAGACTCCTGGTTGGCTGCTGAGCAAGGAACGACTCAGTGAGTGCCAAGACCCAAATGCTGGTCCTTGCCACTACAAGCAGGACCTTCTTTATTCTGAGAAATCAGGCAAAAACCTCAAGAAGCAGTACAACATTCTTAATTCTTTAAGCCATTACAGGGGACAAAGCCACTTTGTCCAGAATGGATTTCAACAAACTCTCCAAACGTTATGAAGACTCCACCCATCCTTCCCAGATATTTCCACTCAAGAGATTTCAAATGCCGTCATCAAACTTTTAGCAACAGCAATCCTCCTACACCCAATCCTCACTGCCCAGTGTTTTACCATCTTGGTAAGAACACAACCATGCTTTGAAAAATTTATGTTACTTTGGGCAAGTTAAAACAAAGCTTTCCACGAGTTTTACATAAGCTGCTGGGATCACAGCTTATGCTTGAAACTACTTGGGGATTTTTTGTTGTTGATTTCTTGCAAATGATATTAAAAGCTTTAAAAAAATATTAAGCAACATGTTATCTTTAAATATAGGAATAATGTCATTACTTCAGTGAAAGAGTTTCTGTGCTTTACACTTAAAAAGATGATCACTATTTTGAATATTCCCCTGTAAGACCTACAATACCCTGTTAATGTTCAGATCAAAAGGGAAAGAACAATATTTTCATTACTCTAATAGAAAAATTGAATTATGGGGAAAAGGAATTAAGAGTGATTTTGAACGTATCTAATTTCATTTTCATAATCGCCTAAAAAAAAAAAAACCACCCAAACCCACCCACAACCAGAAAACAAGCCCAATGCTGCTTAACAGAAGGAAGAAATATCCTTGTGTGGATATGAACAGACAGACCAGAGTACTTTTTATCCAGAACATGGGCTTGCTGAGTGCCAGGCTTTTCTCCAGACACAATCCTCATTATTGGCATCTCTCAGAAGAAGCTGCAACGATTAATTACCACAAATTTACAAGCTACCTAGACCTGCAATGGCTCCTCTCCTCTCTGCTTCAAGAATAAAGGCTGGGAACCCACTGCTTTAAAAAAAAAATAAAAGCCTTGGGAGCCAGAAGCACCTTGACAGAGATTTTGCAGAGGTACTATCCCCCTACCTGATGGCTTACTTATTGTGCTACTACCACGAAGTAGTACATTTGACAGTCTCTGCAGTGAGTTAGTGCCACCTCCCGGAGCCATCCCGGTGTTGCAAAGTCTCAAGGTAGGTTTTGAATAGCGTATGGGTTTGGGTTGGATTTGTGGTTTTGCGAAGTGCTTATCATGGGCTTCTTCGCACAGGTTCTGCAACATCCTCTATTAGTTTTAACAAAAGAGGGGAAATGGAAATGTAATAACTATCACCAGCTCTTTTTTCTTTTCCCCCATATATAACACAGTAGTATAAAAAGCCTGAGGGGGGGGAAAAAAAAAAAGAATAGCATAGATAAGCGTCTTCTCTCGTAATGATTTGTCTGAATGTTGGAGATTCACACGCAACTTCTAGCAGCCCCTGCAAGCACCAGCTGCCCCAGAGCAGGGAGGCAACTGCCAGCATACCAGCTTAGCAAACAGTCCCCATCCCTTCACTGGTGCATATACACCCCTGCTGAGTCCCGCTTGTGCAAAGGGACATTGAAATGTGTGAAACAACATCTTAACTCACACCATCATGGCATGCCAGCAGAGTCCCATCACCAGCCACCCCAACCCACACTGCTTGTTCTGCGGTGGCCCAAGCCAGGACAACTCACAGGGACAGCAGCACGGAAGGTGAGCCAGTGCTCAGTGCCCGCTTGCCTTCCAGCCTCTATCTCAGCATCCCAAACCTGTGGTTGTTCCAAGACAAATTTTTCTGAAAGCATTAAATACATCCCAAGTCACAGCCAGGAAAATTATTTTAAAATAAGCTCTTCTCAGTCTTCCCCAGACTAACCCAAATGATGGCTTTGCCAGCTTTTATCCACCCCCCTTCCCTTTTTGCTACCTTCAGCTTTACAAGGGCATTTTGCTTGCAGCACTGGCACACCCCAGGGGAAAGCTTCAAGGAGTCTGAAGAGCTGCTTTCACCCACTTTGGAGCTAGGTAATCAGATGTATGCACAGCCTGAATAATTGTGTTCCCTGAGCTGAGGTTTTGTTTTTTAAGAAGAGCCTCAACTCTGGTGTTTGCATATTTTTACATTTTAAATTTTAATTTTAAATTTATTTATCCATACTGAATATTCACACACAACTCATGTCTGAAGAAATGACTGCATTCTTCAAGAAAATATGCCTGAGCAGCCATTTCACATCAATTTATGTGAAATCCCTTGTTTGAGTTTCACACAGCTGGACACTGGTGGACTAAACTTTCAGCATCAGCCACCAGTTCCCTAGCAAGCAATGTCACTTCTTCATCAGATAATCCAGGGCTACATTTTCAGTTTTCATGGCTTACCAGCCACCCAAAACCTACACAGCACACTGGGCTAAAGGTAGAAGCATTGGTCTTAGCACAACAGACACATGCTACAGCAGCAGAGCTGCATGGGTATCCCATGGGAATTTGGGATTGCCTGTCAGATGACAAAGATTATCCTCCTACTTTAGAGTCTCCTCATTTGATTAGCTTTGGCTTTAGCAGCTGACTTCATTTTCATGCCATTTAAGTCTTCAGGACTCTGGGCAGAAGATGACAACTAAAACCTAATCACCTCTGAAACAACAGAGAGGCAGCCTGTCTTCTGCTCATACAAAGCCATTTCAGTTCAAAAGGATCATCTACTTCTCCCTACCCATTCTGTACCTCCTACTTTTGAGCAACTTCAGGTTGCCTCAAGTTCCACAAAAAGGGAGTTTTAGCAAACAGCATTTCCAGTTTGGGCTAAAAGAGTTTCAAGCCAGGTGCTTTTTGTGATTTGACTTGCGTTCGAAAAGAAACATAAGGCCAAGTGTGACTGTGCCAGCTGCATCCCCACCCCAAAATTGCCAGAAGAAAGAAAAACATAACCGCAGAAGTTGCTCTGCGTCTTCAGCCTGCTGAGCAAGATTCCTTTTCATGTGTCCAACCTATTTTTCTAAGGGCAGTTCCGCATTCTCAGCTATATTAAGATTTGTTGTTACTTTTAAAAAAAACATTTTCATCTCACCTCCCAAGATTCAACATAAAGACAGCGCTTAAAAATAGAGCATTGTCAAGCCAGAGCACTTACAAACATGAGTCAAGCCCTCAAGAGTTACACAGATTTGCTTTAGAACTGAGATTTCTAAAAGGATTATAATCTATTCTCAAGTTATTTTGCTTGCTTGTCAGTTAAGACTTTAGTCTATATTTGAATCATATTTCCATGTTTTTCTCTCCAGTGAAAGGCTTTATTTTCTTTTTCTGTCTTGTTGATTTCTTCATGCTTTTTTTATTATTAACAAAAGCTGAGATTCTCATCAAGACAAATGACTCCACAACAGCGAAGTTTAAAGGTAAAACACCAATGAGCATGAAACCTGTGAGCTGGTATGAGCTGTTAAGCTCCCTCCTCATCTGGTGACCTATACCCCAACACGCTACAAACCATCCTCCACCCAACACCAGGTTGGGTTTCCTGCAGCCTTTGGGGCAGACGAGCAGCAACCCAGCCACACAGAGGAGAAAACCGAAAGCAGAAGGATTAAAGCACCTCCTCCGGGATCACGCTGGAAGTCAGCGTGGGAAGAAGCCAGACCTCATGACTTCCCAGTCTGCTTCAGCCACCTGACCACTCACATCCCTCCTCATCTAACTTGGAAGAAACACACCATGCCTACGTTCAAATCTACGAGAAACAATCTTCCATTTTAATAGTGCAGAAAAAAAAAATTAATCTGGCAGCTCTGCTGTGTGCCCTCAAGGAAGGGCAGCAGAGACAGCCAAGTTCTTTCCACACAGCACCTTTTTCTAACAAGATCTGCCTTTCAAACAAACCAGGAAAAACAGGCATAATTAAAGGGCAATCAAAGCACTGCAGGAACCTCGCTGTCAGCGAGATGAAAGATGCCTTTTTTAAATGAAGGCTTGCATACCCAGATCTCTTCTCCTCGGTTTATCTTGGATGCCGTGCTCTTTTGTCACACAAAAAGCACCAGCAATTTTGATTAGTCCAAAGGCTACATATGCAGCAGCTTTAGATGAAATGTCACCTTGTACAGCCTCTTCTGACTCACTGCAAAGCAAAGTTGAAAAGGAATGATATGTAGGTACACATCAACAATGTCTGGGCTTTCCACAGGTAATGGCACCACAGGCATTACGGTGCCATAGGCAACTCAGATGGGTACTGCCACACTGTAAGCTCTGGCCAGTCCCCAACTAACACAGGCACAGATAAGACTGTAATGGCCACATAACAGATCTCCCCATTGTGCAAAGTCTTGTACATCCTTCTGGATGAGACCCTACACAGGCAGAATCGGGACTATTCCAGTCTGATCACCTTGCTCCACATGACTTTCATTTCAGTAAGAGACAGGTAAATTGAATTCACCTCCTCCTATTTATGCTCCATAATATTTTTGTACCCAGGGGATGAAGACATCACTCAGTAATCCAAGTCCATTGGGTATTTATTTCTCTGTTGAGAATTCTGATAAAACTTCAGCTCTTTTCTAGCACTAGTAGACAAAACCCTCCCATTTTAATGTTATATTCAACTTAAAATTGTCAGGATGCTTTTGATTTTGGATTACTGTGTTTGTACAGAATACAGAGTTTGGAGCCTACAACACAACAACCAGGGACAGGTTAAATTGCAATGAGCTTCTTTCCAGGGAATGCAGATGGATGCTGTGTTTCTTGACCTTGGCTAAATAATTCCAGTGTTCTGTCCAAGACACAGTAGGCAAAGGGATTCCACTGTGTCCTGGGATCATTTTCCCAACACAAAGGCAGTGTCTTGCCTGTGGTCTGATCACCACACATCCTACTCAAAGAACAGCCTGAGGCTGTGCACAGCCCTTGCACAACAGGACCCACCGGACCTATGCAGCATCTTGTTTTGCTTTCCCTTGGAGCAGCAAGGCCATTCCTGTGGTCTCTGGCCAGGGACGGCAGCAGTAACTGCACAGCTGAGTTGATTTACCTGTTATTTTCACTTTTTGCAGGACAAAGGGTCACAGAAACCCTCAACAAAAATAAAACCCTCAACCATTCCCTGACATGAAGAGGAACCTTTGAGGCTACAATAGCAGATTAAAAATCAGAGGAACAAATAAGGAAAGGATCCATCAGACCTAAATAAAAGGACTTGGGTATGGACCAGAGGACACAAACCAACTCCCTCCTCCTCTGCCTGCACAGACTCCCTTGGAGAACCAAGACATGCACCATCCAGCACTAGGGAGCGGGAAGCTACACAGCTATCGCCAACACCAGGACACAGCTGCTCCCCACCCCAGCTGACAGCAGGAATTCTGGGAATGTCCATGGAAAGCCCAGCAGCCACCAGGTTGCTTGGTCTCCCACAGAGGAGTGTGCAATTCAGGGGTATGCAGCCATGTGGTCACAGCACTCCTTGCTGGTTAGCTGAAGGAGCAGCCCTAGGCCCAAATTCCACAAACAACTCATCAGCCCTCCACTAAAGAAAAACTACCCAGAAGCTCAAAGGTTGTTATTTAAGTGCTGATGGCTGAAAGCATGTGGTTTCTCTAAAGGCTCAGACAAATATAAACATAAAGAGGGAAAAAATGAAGTATCTTCTCTAAAGATTGGTCCAGGTGGATGTGTACAAGATAGGTCTTAATGTGCTTCATCTGTGCTGTGACCTGGCTGGATGCAAATCACCTCCAGCCCAAAACCTTATAAATTACACCAGCACAACTCCAAGCCCTTCTGAGAGGCAGAACTGTCAGCCTGGGCACTGTGCTGTGCCAACATAGCTACATGGCTTCCAGGATTGGTGCTGGGTCATGGCCAGGCAGCTTGGAGTGCAGGCAGGGCAAGCACAGGTCTGCCTGCACACATCCATGAAGGCATGTCCTAAGAAAGCAGTGCTGGGAAGACTGTTCTGTCTTTAAAAGAAGACGAAAAAAGCTTGGTACAGATCACCTGAGAGGTGGCTAATCCTACTGCTCTCACATTTGTTTCTTCACCTCCCACATGCACCACAGGTTTTGCATCAGCAGGAGGCAAGCCAGGAAAGAGATAAAAAAAATTGGGTAATTCATGCACCTGTGGGCTCCCCAGCCACCTCCTGCCTTTGGGATCGGACGCTCCAAATAAGGCTTGTCTGGCAGATGTGCGATAGGGCCACATCCGCTCCAGCTCCACTCAGCCAGACCCAGCACCCTCCTGCTCACAGCCCAGGGAAGTTAGTTTGCATTCAAACCTACCAAGCCCAATTTGGGTGACTGACACAGAACACATTGCGGGTCCCACACCATGCCAAGGAATGCTGAGTGGGAAATGTAACCCAGCCCCGGATAGGAGAACATCCTCCTAGCAAGTTCACTCCATCAAAAAAAAATGAATGGTAATGAAAGGAAAATGTATGTTCCTGCTCACAAAGAGCAACGCTGATTGTTATTCCAACCTGTTCTGAGGCAAGGAAATACAGGAACGTCTCTGCTCGCAACACGTGGGAAACCCGGGGATACAGGTTCCCAGTCCTACCAATGCTTCCTCCCACCCCACGCTCTGATAAGATAAAGGTGTGGGGCCAGGTGTCAACTTTTGTTGGGTTGGTTGGAAAGAATGTAAAAACAGCAGTTTGGCAAAAAAATTGGCAATATGTTAAAAAAACAAAATAAACCAAAAAAACTAACCCCCCAAAAAACCACTAACAAACAAACAAAACAACCCACCTACCAAATAACCTCAACAAAACCCCCCCAAAACAAACAAGAAAAAAACAACAAATAAAAAACCCTAACACAAAACTCAAAGAATTATGTCTACAAAGGCACAAAAACGGTTGAGAAGGAAGCTTTGCCATCAGGTATGAAAGGAATGGAGAAGAGGAAAAAAGTTATCTCCCACTTTTCTCTACAGAAGAGCTAATTTCAGGAAGATTTCTCTTCCAGCTTTAGGAAACACATTGTGAGCTCCGTAGTTGGTTGGAAGACCAGACAGATGGTGGAGATTGGGACACCAAGTTCTGAAGAAAAACTGCAAGCTGAGAAATTGCTTCTAATTTGCAATGCTTAAAATCAAGGGCAACACATGCTTATTTTTAAGAAAACCCAGGACCGAGCAGGGAGAGGTCTGCATTAAGAGGCAGGTAGGCAATACTTGCTATGACTTTCCTATGTCAGTGCTCCAAAGGCTGTGTGTACTTGTGCCTCAAACTACTTGTGGTCTGCAGCCTTGGCTTCAAACCAATCTCTTTCCTTTAAGTATGTTTGACTCATCACATTTCATAGTTTCATTTCCAACTAGCCAAACCTGTACCTCCTCAATGCTGCTGAAGGTGGCAACACCTTCTTTAATGAGGCATATGACTGCTGTTTCATTACAAAGGCATCCATATAAATGCATGCAATATTCATCAATCAAAAAAGTTGAAATTCTTCCTACAGTGAACACCAAGTAAGGATTATGCTAGAATAAACTCTTAAAATAGATCAGTGGTGTACACCCCAACCTAGTTCAAGTTGTAGCAAGAGATCCACCCTCTCCAAAAATTGAGCTCATGTGAACAAAAAATCCTGCCCAAGAACTAGTCAACACACATAAGGATCTGCCAGAAGACCACCCTCGTTGCCTAATCTGCTATTTCAAATTAGCCTCAAATTACTTTAATACAGGACCATTCCACTTCTCCTGGAAAAAACAAAACAGAACACTCACAAACCAAAAAAATCCAAAACAACCCCCAAAACATTAACTGTTCGTTGAGGGTGTCACTTAAGAGATACCACAGCACCTTCACTTTGGTGGAAAGACAGCAAAAAGCTCTACCAGAATATTCTTCAGCTCTAAATGCTCCTGTTACACCCTCACCATGTATCCCTTTTTAGCAGAAAGGGTCTTTTCACACAGAGCATCTGGCTTAGAATGCCTTTTTTTTTTTTTTGAGGGAAGGAGTGGGAGGACAATAGAACCCTTAATGTGCAGTGACATCATTTTTGGCTCCTGTCCCACCATCCAGCCTAAAGCAACCCAGACAGAAGACCTCCACGGAGGCCCTTCTCTGGGAGCTGCTGGAAGCAATGCTACATTTCAGAAGTGACCCCTTGGCAAGCGTGGAAGGGGTGCCCCAGCACACCAGGGTCCTTGCACTGTTAGGACTACAAAGAGGCTCTTGCCATCATCAAGCAGACAACAACTAACTCACCCTGCTCCACCAGGCAGGAGCTCAGACAAGATCTGAGCAAAGCTGGATCCAGCAAAGCCAGTTAACCCTGGGGAAACCGATCTGTCCAGACTGTTCAACTGCCACTGACCTGAGAGCAGGCCGTGTCCCCAGGCCAGAGTTAAGGGACAGAGAATTTGCTTCACAGCCTAACGGGTAACACAGCAGAGGTAACAGGACAATGGCCAACATTATGAAGAGTAGCAGGAAACACTTGAAAGAAGTGTGCATTTAACCATGCACATAGCGGCAATTTTCATTAAAAGACCTCTAATGGGCACCAACCAAGAGAGGGAGAACCGGGCATGCTGTACAGATCTGGGAAGAGACAGTTCCCAGCCTCATCATGACCTGAACCTATAAACGCTTCTCCCAATTGACATACGGAGGTAAAAAAGGGCTGCAAGGACAGGATTTCTCTTCCCTACCTTTAAAATCGCTCTGATTTTAAAGATGGATGAGCCTGCTCAGTCAATGAGGAGGGGCAGACACCTCCAAAGAAAGCTCCATCCCAGCTTTAGACACCTTGTCCCTAATGAACTCATAGAAGCAAAAGATGACAAGCTTGTGTTCAGACATCTAAAAGCTGTTCACAGGAGAAGAACCCCACCTCCGCTGTCTGCCCAACACGGCAGACATCCAGGACAGGGTAGGAAACTGTTTGAAGTCTCCACAAGCCTCAGGGTAACTCCAGCATTACCTGTTGCGTGCAAGTGAGTATCAGCTACGCATCTTTGTCAGACTCATCAGGCCAAGCTTCCACTCAATCAGGATGGCTCCTGACTGAGTAGCTGTGCTGGCTTTCCTAAATATCCAATTCAACAACTCACCAGTTTATCAACTAATTTCCCAGTTTACCACCTCCCCGTTTCTTCTCACAAAGCCTCTTCATCAAATTCCTCCTCTCCCCTGATCCTGATCTGTCAGGTGGTGGGGTCAGACCCCGCCTCTAACACAGGCACACCTAGAAGCCCACCAGAATCATCACTTCCCCATTCCGCTGTGTCTCCTGTCAATTTTTCTACCCTGTTCTTGCTCTCCTTCCAAGGAGCACCCTTCGGGGCAGTCTGTCTTTTCCTCTCCACCGTTGGCTCCCTTCATTGTGTCAGAGCAAGGAGGCTTTGGATCCTGGGTCCTTTTCCAGCTTGAACACACTCAGAATACTTAACCCACCACTATTTCATAGAGTGGCCACTTCTAACAGCTCCTGTGATGTCCCAAAGCAACAGAAGAGGGCAGAGAGGAGCTGCCAGAAAGAAGCACACAGCATTTGCTCCGAAACCCATGGAAACTGTCTGGTCCCAGAGTGGGAAGCGCCTGTCATGCATGAAATACTCCTGGTTTCTACACACATGGGCTCACGAACAGCACAACAACGCAGCCACCTGTGTGACAACACCATCCACGCAGAGCCAGACCTGCCTTCTGCATCCAGCACCCAAAGCCCTGGCATTGCCCTCAGCTCTCCCAGCACAACACAATGGGAAATACTGGTTGCTGAGGGCATCTCAAACATCCTTTCCATCCCCCAACTCTGCAGATGCAAAATCTGCACACTTTCCTTGCTGCAGAGTGAGCACGACTCTTAGCACCTGAAAACAGTCTTTCTTCACCAGAAAGCTGTATTTTACAAAATGTCTGAAGTGCCCCAAGGGGACTGGCAAATCACACTCTCATGCAGGCAACACCCTTCTGCAGGGACAAAGTGACAGAGGCCCAATATTCCTGTACATCCCCACAACGAGGGCTAGCACAGGAAGGACAAGTACCTGGTCCCAGAGCTGCTAGGGGCAACTTCTTGTGAGAATATACTATTTCCCCCTTAAATCCAACACACACCCAGAGCCCTGGGTGCCTAAATGAGTAATTACATCAGAAACTCCAGACACAGAGCCTCATCACCTCCCATTTGACACCACTGCACAGGATCAAATCATTCCCACAGCAAACTGGGAGCAAGAGGGAAATGGGAGAAGCAGCAACCCCAGAAGAATCACCTGGCTCTGGTCCAGGTAACACCAGGGCTCAGGAAGTAAATTCCTAATAATCAAGGCTTGCTGGCTGGTTAAACATGCCATCTATGCAGCACTGCTGCTGTTATTAAATGTTTACACTGTATTTATTACTGTGGAGGACTTTCTGCAGCATCAGAAACTCAGCTCTCTCTATTCCCTGCTCTCTTCGTGTACTTTAAGACTGGGGGGGGAGGGGGGGGGTGTAGAGAAAAAAAGAAAAAGAAAATAAAAAGAGAGAGAGTGCGAGAGAGCATGCAAGGTAAATGAACCATGCAATAAAAATTGTTGAAATTGGCTCAGGCATCTCCTGATAAGATCACAGGAGTTGAGAAAGAACTGCAGCTCTACTGGTGAGAAATCCAACCATTGACAAAACGCATCCACTCAGGGAAAAAAAAAGTAAAGTTAAACAGACACTTAAACGCACAGAGCACATGCTAAAGATGCCAGTTCTTTGAACACTGAAGTCCCGAGTACTTTTGTCTTAATATGATTCTGTCCCAGGAGCCAAGGCTTGCACTCTTGGTATTAGCAGTCCCCTCTGTATGTTCATACAAACCAATACTCAAAGTATATGGATCTCACACACTAAAATTCTGAATCTGGAAGCAAATTTGCCTCCATAGCTACAAAACCACTCTGGCTCACACCTCCCAACACCACCTCATCCCATGTAGTTCAGCTCTGAGCTGCAATAGCACCATGAGGATCCCTAGACCTTTTCAAGCTGCTATCGGCAATTTCTCCATAGATTGAAACTACTCATTCAGGGGTCTGTAGAGTACCTGGGCAATAACCACCTGCTTCATAGGGCTGGGCTCTGTCACCTGATGGGAAGGGATGGCTTTCCTTGGGGCAGCCACAGGGTTCTCAGCACCAGCTCTAAGCCCTGCTCCTGGGTTAGCGACCCGTCCCTACTGCTGTAGGGTGGCTCAGCCAGCAGAGAGGCAGCTGCAGAGCTGCTAAGTGCTTCCAACTCCTTGGGGACCTGAAATCATCACTCCATCTGCATGATCCATCCTTGTGTGCAAATCCTAAGCCCTAAAGTACATTGCAGACACCAATTACCTGTGTTCCTCAAATGTTAGACTGGCCATGGCAGCAGGGTAACATTTCAGAAATACTTACTGCCTCCTTTTGACAGCCCTTCTGAAGCTTCATCTGCCTGGTCACAAAGCAAAGTGCTCCATGTTTCAAAAATCATATCAGCGTTTCAGCATACTCCAGCAGGTAAGGGCCTCCCTGCCATCCCTCTCAACCCAACTGAAGCTAAATCTGGTAAATAGGAAAGGCTGGCACCCAACGCCAGCCTCAAGTAATGTCAGCACTTTCAGCAGCAGCTCACACAGCTCCTCACTGCTGCCTGCCTGGCATACCAAACTTCTCACAGAGCTGAAACCCAGCAGCAACCCTCATGCCACCTCTCCCTGTCTTTTCTCCACAGCCCTTGTGCAGCACAAAGCAAAGCCTGTGCTGACAGTGAGCTCTGTGCAGTGACACCACCCCTTGTGCGTTCTGCAGAGCACAGTGGCACACACAGCTCCACAGAAGGGCCTTTGCGTTCTCTGCCGAGAGCTCCTATGTCCCCAGGCTACGCTCTACCTAGACAGGGCACTCTGCAGCCACCAGTTTTCCCCATGATGCTGGGAACTAGCACATGACATACTAGCAAGGGAACAGCCAGTCACCAAAATTTGAAGGAAACCATTCCCAATCTCTAACAAAAACCCACGCAGTAATCACACTCTCCAAAGAAAACTCCTGCACTTTGAGTCCAGCAACAAACCCACAGGAAATGCTTCTGGAACCAAGGTGGCTCCACTCTCTGGCCTGCTGTCCTTACACCCAGAAAGATGCATGGGCCTTCTTCAAAAGCTGGAGTGGCTTCAAACAGCTGCAGATAGCTACTAGCTAGGGAACCTGCCTGTACTTACACACCTACCATAGTGCCCACCGTTCTGAAAAAAGGATCAAACCAGAGTTCACCAGGAGGCTGCTCTAGCTTGAAATAGGTCACTGAGTGCTGGGATCTGCAGTTTCAGGAACACATGATTTGGGAGCTCAATGGCAGCACCTACTCCCTCTCCTACTAAAGGCAAGCCCATTGCCACAGCCGTAACTCCCTCAGAAGTTGCCCCCTGCCTTCCGGGGGGATCCTCCAAGACCATGCTCCCTGCCAAGCCCAGCTATGCTCCATCACACCTCCCGCACCACTTCATCTGCTCTGGAAATGCTCGGTGCTTCCTTTTGTCAGTACTTGTCTGTCAGGTAGCTAGTTCTGCCAAGAACCTTAAAGCAGCTGCAGAGCTCTCTGCAGTTGCACATGCAAACTCTCTTAAGAAATAGCCAGAAGGTTTTGCCTAATGTAAGAGCGTAAACAAACTTGTTACATGCTAATCACCAGGTAGGCCACACACCCTTCCCCTCCCCCAGCCCCTGAATCTGCTAAAAGGACAGGAAATATAATCGTGGTCACATACCTTTGCTTCCTCGTTGATGTCCCAAGTGAAGGATATGGCATTGTATGCAATCTCCTCAATGTTACTGATGGTGTTGAAGCTCTCCTTGTAGTCAGCTGTTAGGAAGAAGGACACATGAAGGATAGGCAGTACCATCTGGAGTCCTTAATCACACAAAACAGCCAGAAACTGCAACTCCTCAGCAACCCCTTGGGGGCAAAGGAAGCTGAACTGTACTTCAGAACCGATCATTAAAAAGGCTGAAAATGGTCCTCGTACAAAACCACAACAAACAGAGGAAGGAGTAAAAAGGGACTCAGCAGAAATTCCAAACTAGAAACTCCAGTGAGAAAGGCAGACATTCCAAATATCGCGTGTCCTGTGCCATAACCTGCTATGTGCGGGAAACTCTACCCTGTACGGCAAGGGCATAAGCTCTCAATAAAACTCCTTCAATAACAAACAAAGATTTGCATGCGCGTCTGCTTTAAGTGCCAAGTGATTAATCCCTGCTTTTATTCAAAGGAGGAAGGGACGAGGAGTACAACCCAGCCTTCAGCCAGAGAAGGCTGGAAGCCAGCCAGCCCCAGCCTTGTCTGGAGGCAAGTGGAAATTTGCAGTGTTTTCTTTTTTTACATGCACCAAAGACCAGTTGTGAGCAAAGCTGTGGGAAGGAAGATCATTAATGTCGAGGTATTTCTACGAGGATCTTGTCTTTTGAAGAAACACAGTATTTAAGAGAGCCACAGAGTCTATAAGCTGCCATTTAGCTACAAGCACCAGGATATGCCAAAGCAACTGTCATTTGGAGGGGGGTGTTAAATCTCCCAATGCAAAACCCTAAACTCAGCCTGCTCACCAACCAAAATTCTCCAAAAAATCAGCCTCTTTAAGGAGTCCTAAAAACTACAGCATTAGCTCCAAGCAATCAAAAGCTCTCTCTGGGCTTTCAGCAAAGCTATGTATAGCAGAGAGCGTGATCTAAAGGTTCCTTAAAATAACAAAGCTTTAGCAGAAAGCCAAACCTTGCCAAGGAATTAGGTTTGGAGTTTGACATCAGCAATCAGTGTTCCTTACCTATGTCAATGCATCTTTGTTTGGCCGTGTGCTGTCTCGAGTGCCAGTATTTCCAGTGCCTGAGCTGATCTTCCCTTGTTTTGTCTTCAGCAAACACAACCATGATAACACTCTGAAAGGACAGGGGGAGGGGTAATATTAAAAAAAAACCCAAAACACCAACAAAAACCACACACCAAAAACCCCACAAACATGTGAAAGTGAAAAGGCCAGAGTACGTTTGTTTTGGAAGTTCTCATTGGTATCAGGTTTTCTGCTTTAGGCTTCCCGACTTGACGCACCGCAATATACCTGGCACACCACTGCCAAACAGGAAGGTAGAAGCAGCACTTTCTGGGTCATAAACAGAGATGAGCAGAACTGCTCTCCTAACTGGAGTTCAAGGATTTCATTCCAGGTGTTGCATCACCTTTACACAAGTGCTGACACCACTTCTTAACAGACTGAGCCAGGATGGGTTGGTCTGGAAGTAGGTGGACAGCAAAGGAACGAACACTGACGTAAGACAGCGGGTAAGCTGGCCTTAGCGCTGATGCTCTGGTTTAGATTACTGCGCTTTGGGAGAGTTTAAGGCTACCATTGTACACACCCTCTTTCCCAAGAAACCACAAGAGCTGCCACTCACTCGGACTTTACTGATGGGGTGATGGATTCCTTCACTGCTGCTGACTTCTTTCAGCGTGATCGGGTAGAATTGACCTTTATTCAGGTAAGTCATTGTGCTGTCCCCAGGTTTCTGTCGGAGGGACTTAGAAGCTTCCAGAGTGTATTCAAAGTTATTCCTATGGAGCGAAGAGGGCAGTGATTGCTAAGGCATTTTCCTGGAAAGCCGATTAAATGATCCACATTTAATCTGGAGAAATTCCAAAGTCGTTAGTTGACTCACTAAGCCATCAACAGGCAAGGAAGTTGGAAAACAGGATGAGCCCCTTTTTCAACCATTTCCTTCATGAATGAACACTTAAGAGAAGTTCTTGGCAAGCTAAATCCCAAGACACATCAGCAGGCGAGACTGGAAGCTCCCTATTTCAGGCTGAGAGCAGTAAGCTGCTCTCACAGAACAGAAAAGTATCTATTAGCAATTAAATTAAATTCACAAGCTAATAAGCCATTCAATGGCCATGGTCTTCTCTTCCCTCTTGGTCAGCTGCAACTAATCAAACAACTAGTTTATTCCCCTCCTTTAGAGTTCAGAGGAGTTTCATACTTCCCATTTCTGCTGTAGATTTCCAGCAGGAAGAGCAAGGCAAGCAGGCCAGGGAGAGGGACACAGCTGGAAGCCAACTCTGAGACCACTGCAGAGCTGACAGACAGCACTGCATCTTCACATGGGACAGGGATTTGGTACAAGAACACCGACTGAAACTGGGTGGTATTTCCAACCCTGCAGGTAGTTTTCCTTAAAGATACAGGGTAGGATTTTCAACTGTGTAATTCAAATGAGTAGACACTGTTGTGCTTTTGAGATACACAGTCCCCCCCACAGTGCCTGACAGAGACTCAGCGCAGAAAGGCATGAACTTGTACTGCTTGCTCGTGGACAACTGTAAGAGAACAGGAGGATACAGGGAAATGGGGGCCTTAAAGCATTACCCAGAAATGCTGTCAAAAACATAATCTTCTGAATTCATGTTGGCCATCCGCAGATTCAGTTCAGTAGGAAAGAAAACCTGGGGTAGACACAAAACAAAAACACAACAATTAACACAGCAGCAACAAGAAAAGTCAAGATTAAACAGATACTCATTACCACAGAACTTCTGGCAGGCAAACTGATCATCAGATAACAACTGATTTTTGGTCTGTACAAACAGGACACTTGAACGGGGTTTTACTCCAAAACTTTTGGGTGTCAACTAAGCACAACATCTCACAAGCCTTCTGAGCTTAGGGCAACATTTTAAAGCTTTCCCAAATCTCAAAGAAAGGGCATAGCTACACAGTTCCTTGAAGTCTGGCTTAAAAAAATCAAAACACAGTTACGCTGCTGTTTTTAGTTGGTACCATAAAAGAAAAAAACACAGATTTTCATCCAGGTTTAACTCTCATTCAAGGCCCCTAAATAAACCGATTGTTTTTAACTGACACACACCACGCCTAGAAACTGGCAGTAAGGAAGCTTACAGACATAGTCACTTCACTTCAGTACCTGCAAAGGCACTGCGGAGTGCTGAACTCTTGCAAAACCTGGCCTGGTGCGGTGGATCAAGATAACTATTTCCACACTCTGCAAGCCAAAGGCTCTGTCACTGCTAAGATTAGTCATTTGTTTTTGATAATGATTTCATGTTGTGAAGGTTTTATTTACTAAGTTATACTCATGCACCTTCCTGTGAAAGCTTTCTATTCCTAAATCACTGGACAGATTTCTGGCTCACATTACAAGAACAATTAAAGATGGAACTGGATCTCTCCATCCTGATCAAGACATGCACACACGCACACAGCAACTGCCTCTCTTGGTACCTCTTGCACGCCCTCCTTGAAAGTCTCTGAGAAGGTGGAGTCTGGCGTTCTCCTCTGGGAGTTTTGAGGCTGGGTGTTGGAACTGAACTGGTCGGGATTGAGGTTCCTGTCGAAGACCACCACCCGCTCAGGGGGCTCAGGGTGGTAGACACTTGGTGGGATGCCCACTGCAAAGCCATGTGGCTGGGTCTCCGTTTTGATGGAATGGGTGGGCATCGTGGCAATTGAAACGGTGACCGTTGTGTCAGGGGTTGTAAGGTGGCCTCTCTTGTCCATGCCCATCTGGGGCGTGTGTGGAAGGACAATATTGAAAGGCACATTTTTCAGAACCTGAACTCTGTTTTCTCCAGCAGAAATGAGTGACTGTTCTGTTACATTTGGGATGCTGTTCCTTTAAAGGGCAAAGAAAAAAAAATCATGCATAAATTATACAGCTCATTTTCTCCTTAAACAAGAGCTAGAAATACTTCTCAGCCTTTTGGACAAGCACAGCTGATACCAACTCTCCTGCTTATGCAGCTCAATTCTAACCTGAAAAGCTGAGAAACTCATTCAAAAAAAAAAAACCTCACCCACTGCTAACAACCCCACTTTGGAGATGAATTACCCTGAAGGAAAGGGTGAGGGTTTGCGGCCCAGATGCTCAGCGCTTGGAAAACAGCAGTCCAAAACTAAGCACTCTGAGGCCCTTCCCACCATGCATCGGCACACGCAGGCTCCATTAAACTGGTGTTTGTCAGATGGAGAAGGACCGAGATCAAGGTTGCTGCTCCTCTGCCCTAGGACTGCGTGCCATCCGGGAAGCACTAATAGGGAAATTACACCCCTCTTTCATGCACAAACCCCCAAGAAAATCCACACTGAGACTCCCGGGAGTGGTTTGCATAATCTCCCACTCTCCACCCCACCACACTCATTTCTGACAGGACAACCCTGAGATCTGTGTCTGAGCTGACCTCATAGCTAGTAGCCACTAAGTCAGCCTACCCTCCCTTTCTCCCTCCCCACATAGTCCTGCCCTCTCCTTTGCACCAATTCTGACGCTCCCCTGTCCCCTTGGTGAGCCAGTTTGGCTTGTTACACAGGCAGAAAAATAGCCATTTCTTTTTTTTCCTGCTAGGTTATGGGTCAGCGGAAGACCAGAGCTGGTATGAGAGGAGCACGGGAACACATGCCTGGGAACCAGACTGGTCTCCTCAACGAGTCGTTCAATCAGCTCAGCCAGACCACAAAACCTCACCTCGAGTCCTTAAAGCCTTCTAGTCTGTCCAAAGGAAGAGGATGGTAGGAGTGGAAGCCTGGCTTGAATGAACCTCACATTCGTAATATTTACTTAATCAGTATCATCTTCTGCTTGGGAGGCATAAGAGAGGGAGGGCAGGAAGAGGAAGAAAGAAAGGAGTTCTAGAGGATACAAAAGAAGTCCACAAACAGTACAAAACCAAAACTATATCACAAGCACTTTGAAGTCCTTCCCTATCAGTCCATGCACGAAGAAGCAATGCTGCTGGTGCCTGAGAACCAAATCAGCAGTGAGCAACTGAGGCAACCACATGCAAAAATAAAAGGGTCATCAGTCACCTCTGCAGCCTTGGGAAGAGGTACCTGTGCTACCAGGCTGTGCCTAGTGTTAAAATGAGCACCTTTTGCTATGCTGACTGTGTGACACCAGTAGACAGAAAGCAGATGGATGGCAATGAGCAGCAGTTTGGGCCTCAGCTCTCCACATCATGATCCAATTCCCATCCTGTTCCTGGGGCAGCACAGGAATTTGGGGCACAGAGTAAAAGCAAACAATTTCACTCTTCCAGGACAACAATGCAGTGCAGCTAGTTACTTTCCTTCAGCACCTTGGTGGTCTAGGAGGGAAGGGAAATAAGCAGACATGCAATAATAAAAACTAATACCTTTTGCTATGGTCTTGGTCAGGATGTTCTACCTCTGGTTTAGCTGTTGAAGATCTTCTCTCCCTTGGAACCTGGGAAATGCAAAACATGCTGTAATTGCATTCTTCCTCCCACACAAAAAAAAAATTAGCTCCTCAAAACACAGCCATTCACTCAAATTAAGAAAGCATCGCTCTCTGATACCAGTCATTACTAGCATTACTGCTTGACCAGTGTTCACACTGCTCTGGGATGCCAGGCCCACACCAGGCAATGCCCTGTAGATCCCCGTGTAGCTGACCTGGCCAGCTGTGCCAGCCCTGGGCTCCTGCCCCACCAGGCAGTGGGAAAACCAGTGCAGAAAACTGTCCATCCTTGGCTGGAGCACTAGCACCAGGGTGAGCAGGACCAGGAGCAGAGTCCCCAAGATTTGTGCTGGTGGTGCAGGTGTTCTCCTCTGCAGGCTGGCAGGGTTCAGCCTGCTGGGTGAGCTCAAGACTTGCGAAAGGAATCTGCGCCACAGCTCCTTCCCCAAGAATACGTGCTCCCTAGGCCACTTCCTCAAAGACCACTTGAGGCCTTCCTTTCTCCTTGGAAACCAGAGGAATCAGGGAGGACCAGGTCCAGTAAGTGTATTGAGATATCACAGCTCATTTTTGTGCATGGCTGCATGCAAGACACTGACCCAAACTGTATTAAGTTTTTTATAAACAAAAGGTAACCCACCAATGCTCTGGATTTAAGACAGCTGCTTCTCATATTTTATGCCATGGAGAGGATTTGCCCTGAAAACACCACACACCACCACACAGATCACACAAGCCACCTGGTCCATACACAGGCACATGCCATCTTCCTGCATGCTGCAAGGCCAAGGCATACAAAAGAAGGTGAACTCTTTGACCTATGGCAGCTCGGTTCACTGGAGCACACAGCCAGCGCCCCAGCGACCCCAATGGCTCTCGCCACCGCTGGCACAAACCCACAGTGCTCAGGTCCCCTTGACTGTGTAGCAAGTCCACACAAGCTCCTCTGCAAATGCCTCCTGAATGAGCAAAGCAAACACCTTCTGCTGTAAGGAAGGGTCAACTCCCACCACCTTCCTTCGCTGAAGCCTGCTCGGATACTGTCTGTGTTTGCCAGCTTGGGTGCAACATGGGGAACTACCACTTTACTGTTGACTCGAAGGCTGATGGCATACCTGTGTGAACAGCATACTTCTCTGAACATCCCCCAACTAAAACCTAAGTCCTGGCTCTTCCACATAACCTGGAATCTCCAGTAACACCAAAATTGTTGGATTTTCCATGATAACCAGCAAAATGTGGAGAACCTCTAGCTGGAGACTGCTAGAAGGCCAACACTAACTAGTCACTGGAAAACAAGGGTCTTCGAAGCTCCGTTTGGCCAACACTCTTAAACTCTAGGCTTTGATCAAAAATTTGTTTCCCATAAGGCCTAGTATACTAATCACAGTTGAGCTAGGAGGGTAGCCCATTAGTCAAATGGAAGAAAACTCGTTGCTTGGTTTTGCTGTTGGTTTTTTTTTTTTAATACAAAGGTGATCTCATCAGCTGTCTTAAATAGTGCAGAGGGGCCATATTAGAAATGCCTAGACGTTGTCCCTCTGGCATTACTTCATAACTGCCCTCAATAAATCTTTCAACCTCTAACCATTCTGCTTCACCCAAGTATGCGGCATACCTGTTCTTCCACCGATTTTTTTGTACACCCACTGATACCCAAACATAAGAGGAAACCCCGAATTAGACATTAATGTACAGCAAATCTCTTCTGCTTTGCCAAGCGTGAAGGATCAACGTCAACGTTCTCTTTGTAATCTACAGGTTTAGAAATCAAAATTGATTTTGTGGATTAAAATCGTTCTGGTGAAAGTGTTGGGGGATTTTTCCAAAAGCATAGCAAGCACAGGCACAAAGCAGAAAGCCAGTTTTCTCACAAAACTAGCTGAATAACATCCACATCAGTGAGTCTGTGGCATTTTGTCGTGTGTGCGTGTGGAGTGCTAATCTCCATATTAAGCATTACAAGAATATTTTGATACGTAAGACATATTCAACTCTTAAAAGAGCAGGCAAGGATTTTGTACGCACAAGGCAAACTCTCCTCATTCTTGAAGAATAAACCAAGGCTGGCAATTGCACTCACTACTGTTAAGAGACACTAACCAAAGCGTCAGGCACGCAAGCCAAGTCAGCCTCCTGGCCTCTCTGCACATTCAGCAAAGGAAAAACAGGCATCTCCACCTGGTGTGCCAGGCCAGGCCACCATATACAACGAGCAGGACACCTCCCTGCCTGGAAACGACTGCTTGGACATGGACTGGAGATAACCACCCTGGCTTAGACTTCTGGTATTTAGGAAAGAAAGCTCAGCAAGATGTATCCCATGCAAACCAGAAGGTTCCCTGTTTGGCTGTGTTCAGTTCACCTGTGAGCATCTAGGAAGGTGCATGTCTCTGAGAAGACCATGAACACTGGGGAAGACAACCACAGTTGTCAAAGGATTAACAGACTACAGCAGCTTGAAGTTCACTGAAGATTAGAGGGATGTGGACAGCAACTCCTTCAGGTGGACATTTCCATCCCCGACACCACCAAAAATCTGTAGTTATAGCTTAGTATCAGCTGATATAAGGTAGCACATCAAAGCCCCAGCAAAAGCAAGTGGTCCCACCAGAATAGGGATCATGTGAGCAAAAGGAGAGAAGCTTCTTTCTCCCTGTGTATTTAAATTCAGATAGGGACATGCTCCCAAAGTCTCATTCTTCATGACTACTTCTATAACACATTGCCTCCTGCAGAACCTGGAGTTGAGAGGCAAAGTGCTACTGAAGCTTTTGGCCCATTAAATTAAGATCCAAGGGATCTTATTTTACTAAGCTAAAAATAAAACCATTTTCAGAAAAAGGGACATGGATTTTTTTTCCATTTAAAAAACACAGTCCTCGTGATTTATTCATAGCTTCTGTAAAATCCTCTAGTAAATGACACCTTTTCCATAGGTGGAACAAGAGCTCCGCTGGCTGCCAGAGCGTACCCACGCCAATCTACCTTGTAGTAATCATACAGCAGTCCGAGCGCAGCTGCGCTGTCTTCATCACCATTGATGCTCATCATAGCTTTGGTAGCTGCTGTAAGGGGATTTTCAAGAAAGGTTTTCCAGGCCTCATCTTCACTGGTGTACGGACGTCTCTGAGAGTAGAGAGAGTCATTCTGAAGAACCAACACGGGTCTTTTACTTGTATCATAAAAAAAGAAGAAAGAAGAAAGAAAAAAGCCGCCTGTTAGAACACATGAAAAACATTCCTAAAGTTCTTCAAAATTAGCTGCCCCAGTTTCACAGTGTTCATATTCTGATTCAGTGTGCTGCAAGGATTAGTCAACACAAAAAGCCCAGAATCCTAATTCTGATCTCACTCACGCTCCATGTAAATCAGGATTAATTTGACCAAACTCAGCTGGATTACACCAACCTATATAAAAAGGCAAAGCTGTTTAATAGCACAACTGACCTGCTCATGCTCTGAATCCAACCCAGAAAGAGTTACACATGCTTCCTGGCCTACCACCTACAAAACCTCTAGCACATCCTACGTAATACTACCAAGCCACAACGTGCTCCAGTTTCCACATGGAACTAGAAAAGGTGAATTAATGAAACATCTCTTTCCCCCAGAGCTTTCAGAAAGTGTCTGTGATCTCAAGAGTATACCTGAAAACACCACCTAGAAGCTGCTGATTAGTTACAGACTACACAGGGAAAGGGGTCAAAGGGACCTCAAAGCAATCCAGCAGTGAATTTTTCTGACAAGGGAAGCCAAAAGACTCGCTGCCTGGTTATTGTTGAAATAACCCATGACACTAGTTCCAAACACCCTCAACAGATGACTGGGGGGAAAAGAAAAAAAAAGAAAAAAGAAAAACTGGACTTTTTCCCTTTATGCTGCAGTATACAAAGAAAAATTATATTTACTCTGAACATTTTTAGATTGCTGGGAACAAGAAAGCTCCAAGATGACTTGGACCTTCTGCCCACAGGTAAATGTGGGGCATCTATAGAAAATGTTGTCCTATTAGTTTAGGCAACTTAATATATTTTGGTTCCATTGGTAAAATATACCCTTCATCTTTCAAATCAGTTCAAGCTCATGTTTTTTAAATCTGACTTTGAATCCAGTTCAAACAGTTTTCTTTCCAGTGCAAGTGTAACATTAGTTTACGGCAGATTGGTGGGGAGAGAAGGGAGGCTTTTTTATTTTCTTAAATAATCCCAAACTTGGCATTTTTTACTGAATTGGTAATAGTTTAAAATAAATAAATAATTATTAAAAATCCCAGAATCCCACAAAAAGCAGTTCCCCAGCACCACCACGCCTCTTCCCTGGTAGATAAGCATTCTTTTCATTTATTTACCCAGATGCTTTCAGAGATTGAAATATACTACAAATACAAAAAGTTGTGAAATACTCTAATCACTATAATCAGCTTAACAGCATCCTGCATTTATCACCACCTTCTACCAAAAAGGCTGCACAGCACTTTGCAAATTCTGTGTTCCATCCTGTATCAGTTACACAAGGAGTCTCGCTGAGCTTCAATGGGACAGCTTGGCTGAGCTGGAGATACTCAAAGCGAGTGGGAGTTTCCAGGACTTGTAAGAGCACTTTGTGGCTATAAATCAGTATTATATAGTTAGAAAAAAGCAAACAACAACAACAATAAAGACAAGCTCTTGCACCAAGCCTTTCCTTCAGGTCTTTGTATATATTTGTGTACACGCTGATGCAGTGTACCAAAATGCAGATACTTCTGGTATCAGGACATCCACTTTCTATCAAGGACTGCCCAGCAAAAGATAAAGCAGAATTTTCTTTATGAACATAGTACAAGCTCCTATTCTTGACAATTTAATAAAAGAAACTTCGAATATCCGTAACAAATGGGTAAATCCTCCAGTTAAAGTCACTCCTAAAGAAAAAGGCAACTGAAGTAACCTGGGTGCAGTTCACTTGATCCATCCCTGCCAAACTGAAGGGCTAAATCAGCCTTGCTGGAACTCACAAGACCACTAAGCTGATTCCCGCCAGCAACACAATGCTCGCATGGAAAGAGAGAACCAACGGAGAACCAAAATACTGAGAACTAAAGCAGCCACTAACCAGAAATATAGCAAATGCAAAACCTACATATTTTTGTGCGATTTTTAGCCATTGCAACACCTAAATATAATGCACATTGCCCTACAGGTAACCTACCCTCCTAAAAGCAGCATAGAAAGAATTATCTGCAGAATTATCAAGGGGAGAACAGGGTTTGGCAGTAACTCAATCCCTTAACAGAACCACAGCTTCTTTAAGGAAAATGAGAACATATTAATAAGAGAAGGAAAACATTTCTTCTTAAGTTTTAGGTTTCAAGATTACTGGCACGTGAATCTGCTCATGAAGTAGTAGACATGTCCAGCAAAGGCTGGAAATAAGTTCCCTACTGCAGTTTTAACAATCTCTGAATTTTGTTTTCTACGTGACCAAAGTGGAAGCAGAGGAGTATTACAAAAAGCAACTACTCTCTCTCTGTGAAGGTCCCACAGCCTGCAATGTTCTGTGTTCAGATCACAGAAACTGTGCTTACTTACTTTACAGATGCAAAATCCACCCTTTCTCTCCCCCACCCTGCAATTTAACTCGAGACATTAAGAGATCCTCGGCTGCACCACGCTTCATATCCGTTCTTGCACAGAGCACACCTTTAGTGCTGAGGCAGCAAGGAGGATTTCTTTCATCGGCTTCTACATGCCAGAAAAGTGAAGTGCACGTACCTAAATTGCTATGGCCTCATCTATTAAGTGTCATCAGAAGTAAAAATACATATAAAAAAATCCTGATCACAGGGTGAAGTTAGTGAGTTGCTGCATTAGTCCTCTTTCTAGAAAGTAGTATGTTAAAAGAAAAAAAACGAACCAACCTTTGGTAAGAATCCTATGCTTTCCCTAGGAAATGAGTGCATTTGAGCCACCGATCATTCAAAATGTAGTAATTTTATAATCGGTTCTTCAAACCACCTCAGAGTTACCCCCTTTTCTGTTCACTTACGGCGCCCACGGCCACCACCTCCAGACGGACACGGTGACAAGTGTAGAAACCACCTCAAGTCATTAAACGCGGCAAGGGATCCGTTTGAAGACGCCCCGGCATTCAACACCACGAAGCTACAGAACACGCGCCTTAAGCTCGGTTCTAACTCTTTTTAACACCCGCTTCGGCGCGGTACGAGGTGGCCACAGCCGAGCTCACCGAGAGCCCCCTCGGCCGCCGCGGCGGCTCGCTGCCGGCACGGTGGGCCCGCCGACCCCCTTACCTGCCGAAATCCACCTTGCCGGAGGGGTGCGCCTCGTAGAAGTCCATGGGGGCCGCTCCCACCGCGGGGCGGCGGCGCGGGGCTCCGGCAGGGGCGGGGGGGTCAGCCCGGCGCTGCGGCTCCGCCCGCCTCCCTCAGCCCCGGGAGAGGGGCAGCGCGGCGCTGCGGCGGCGCCCGCTCGTCCCGACGGCGCGGCCCGCTCCTCGCCGCCGCCCGCATTTAAGGCGCGGCGCGGCGGGGCGGGGGGCGGACGGCGGCGGCGCTGACCCACGCCTCGCTGCGGGTGTCGGGTTTCAAAGCCGGCCCTGCCTCGCCGCTCGCTTCGCGGGGCGGGGTGGCCGCCGGGGTCGCCCCGTTGCGCCGCTGGCCGCCCCCTCCCCGGGGCTCACCCCCCGCCATTTCGCACCGCCCCGCCACAGCCTCCGGTTACTCCTCCGAGAAGATGGAGGGGGGCGGGTCCCCGCGGAGAGCGGCTCCCCCCAGCCCGGCCCCACAGGAGAGCGGGCCCCGGGCGCGAGCCCCTCTCGCCGCAGCCCCCCCGGAGGGGCGGCAGCACCGGTCGGACCGGACCCGCTTCTCCCGCCCCCCCCGTTCCCCGCCCGGCTCACTCACTTGTCGTAGTCTTGTGTCATGTCTGGCGGAGGCAGCGGGCGGCAGAACTGGCCCGGCTGGTCGGGAGGGCGAGGCGGGGGCGAACGGAGAGAGCAGCGCGCAGCCCGCCGCACCGACGGGTTTTGTCGGCTTTTCTCGCCCGCTCAGGTGGCTCCCGCAGCCGCAGGTGGACGGGCGCCGCGCGACGCCTCCCATTGGCTGCCGCGGACCGCGGGGCGGAGCCGCCGCGCCCCCATTGGGCGGCCGGGCGGGGCGGGGCGGGGCCGGCGCCCGTTGGGGGCTCCGCGGGGGACGGGGGGCGGCGGCTGAGGACGGCGACGGGGCCCGGGCCGAGGCAGGGCGGGCGGCGGGGGGTGCGTGCCGCGGCCCCTGCGGGGGACGCCGCAAGTAAGGGACGAGCAGAGCGGCGCGGAGAAGGCGCTCCCCCGCGGTTGGGGTCCTCCCCGGGCCCGCCCGGCAGCGCACCCCGCTGTCAAAGGCCGCGGTCCTGAGGAAAAAAAACAAACCCTTCTCCCCACCTGGTTCACCTCGCCCCTGGCACGTACAGCGCTCATGGGGGCTAAGGCGCCGGCACCGCAGCTGCACCGGGGTCCCCAGCACTCCTCCCGGCCGCGGTAGGCGAGGGGCCCCCGGGCGGCCCGGGCCGCTCCCCGCCAAGGCCCGGGCCGCGGTCGAGGGTCTCTCGCCTCCCGGCCCCGGGCTAGGACTCACGGCAGCGGACGCGGGAAGCACCTTGGGATCTTTCTCACACTAAAAACGGGTTTCCTTTCTTCCTCTCCCAACCCGTATAACCTCATTTATTTTTCCTGTACAAACCCCGTGTTTAGGAAGTCTAAACACGACACAAGGTGCATTAATTTGCACGAGCACTGCGCCGGCTGCCAAAGCACAGTGGATCCCAGCGTCGGAGGAACCCGGGTTTGGGGAGAAAGGGAGGTTTACCATGGAGTTACTGCTGGAAATGCATCTAAATCCTCAACATTACAAATACATCGGACATATCCAAAGCGGTGCGCGTGTGTTTAAATCAGAAAGATCTTCAGTTTCTCCTTGAGAAATAAGGGTGGGAGGTTGCTTGTTTAAGTAACAAGCTGAATCAAACCCATATAGCAACAGCGTTATCTATCATATGTCAAGATGCTTCAGATAGCTACTGTAATTGAAAAGTATGCACACTAATAAGAGGTCTCTCCTTCTAGGTCAAAATCTCTTCCCTATTTGTATATGATAGACTCCAATGCAAAATTATAGAAGGACAATTCAAGCAGCCAACCGAAGGAAATACGAAACTAAAGGGAACAAACTTCCACTGAGGGTCTAATCCTGGAAGTTGCTTAATATCCTCTCACTGGATCACAACTAGTGTTCTAGAAACAAAATGCTTTGTTTGGTTCTGCAAACATTGCCACTAGGATGGCAAAAGATAAATATCATTACTGAAGTAGGATCTTACTCTACAAAGTGAAGTTGTTCTCTATGACATGCACTAAAAGGTATTCTATGTTTTTAACCCATTTTAAGAATCCAATTTGAGATTACATCAAAGAAAATTTCTTATCTGCTCTCACATATGAAAAGACTACTGTCATCCAAGTAAGATGTCAGAAAGTTACATTTTTCCAAACAAGTATAACTCGCTTTGTTTCCGATACAAATTACAAAACAAGCTCAAAATTGCAAGTACTGGGAAGGACTTCCAACTTTCTCAGGTGTTATTCACTCCTCATGCTCCCTGCTTCTGTTCATGCATACTTTTCATGAACAATAAAATATAATGCTACCCTGTAGCTGCAAGTGACCCAGATGCAGTATGTGCTGAAGTTCAGTCACATGTTTACATTGCGCCTGAATTGCTAAAATCTTAGTGATGTGCCGCGCTTGGTACTTCTACTTAACTAGAATTCACCATGATTTTATTCCAAATAAATCAAAGCTGTTGCCTCTGCAAAAGGGACAGCTTTTCTCAACAGCCTGCTCCACCGATGAAAACTTAGTTATCGACACAGCAATCACTTCCACATTCAGGAGACAATGATATAAACACCGGATTGTGACACCGCTGACTAATCTGCCGGTCACAATCTGGACTCTGTAACACCACTTGTAGGTGTATTTCTGTGATGTCACTGAGTGGGTTGCATCATCGCTGAATAAAATCAGGCAAGAAGCACAAAGGGATTTAGCAGAGTTTTGGCTTGGGCATAAGGCCATGATGCGGCAGCGCTCTGGCAGGACTTCCCCTGCCCTGCACTGACTGGCGTTCTCTCCAACTTCTTCCCTCGTTTAGCCCTTTTACCTCGATCTCACTGCTCTCCTTCACCTCTCATGCCCTTCCCTTTACTTTTCCCTCTGCCTTGGTCCTGCCTTCAGTGTTCTCCTTCCCTTCTTCACATACTCGTTTCCTTCTAAATGAATCCCACCGAGCTCACGCGCCATTTACAACCATGAGGCTGAGCACTGTCTCAACGTGCTTGCACCTCTTCCTCGTCTGTCTTTTGACATCACTGTCTAGAGAAACTGGGAATTATTCTGGACAAGGACTAACTACTGTTATGACTTACCTAACAAATAAGGTTTTAAAACCTCACACCTGGTAATTATCATCTACACGCACTGGCCATTCACACCTGTGCAATAAACAAACAAGTTGCATCAAGTTTGTAACAGTACTTTTGATTTCACAAAACACGGCAGGGAGTCAAAACAAGATACTTTCTACTTAATCTGAACCCCTAAAATGCGAGGGCCGTAAAGAGCAGTGAATCTTCTCTACTCTCCATCACACAGCACACCAGGCAAGCTTTTCTTTTCTGCAACAGGCCTGTGGTCACTAACGAGAGAGCTGGAAAAGTAAGTCCGAAGCCAATCACTGACCCCCACAAAATAAGCCCAAAGGCACCAAAGGGCTGGGGGTGGGGGGGGGTGGGGGGGGTGGGGGCAGACAGAGAGAGAAAAGCCCAGGCAGATGTTTGTGAACTCACTAGGAAGAAAAGTGACAGTTTCACTAGGTGAAAGCAGGCACAGTGGAAAGAAACAGAAAGACAAGTGACAGTGGAAGTTGGAAATGCCTTATAGGAAAGAGAAGATAGAAAAAGCTGGGGGGGAAATGGGTGAAGAAATAAATGAAAGCACAGTGTGTGAAATACAGAATAGGGAAATCAAAGAAACAGTTTGCTTTTCACCTCAACCATATCCCTATATGCAATCTTGCAGGCATTCCTTAAAAATTTCCCTTTTCTATATTTAGCCCTAAAGATAATGTAGACACCATGGAGAGCATCAGACTTTTCAGGGGCAGCAGATGCAGCTCCATCAGCCTGACTGAGGACACTCTGAAAGTACTACAACGTAAATTAATCAATTTTGCAGTAGCCTATATATTGAAGTCAGCCTGAAGCTTAGAATTTTATCGACGATAAAATCTTTAGCGTGTTATCCAGTCTCACTGAACATTTATTGTCTCTGCTCAACACTGCATTTCACTTCTGTGTACAGAGGTCCTGCCGCACAGGCCGACAGTGGTGTAGCAAGAGAACAGCGTGTGCAGCTCTGTCACTGCATACTGTTCTCTGCCTAATCCGCTTTGCTCCGCGGCACGGAAACCACCCAGCTGCCCAGTTAGGAGTTACAAACGCCATGGATCTCAGCTCAGTAAACAAAACTGTTTTGTTGCAATTTTACATCAACGCAGCACGACTTACTGTGCAGATGAGATCCAGGGCCAAGTGGATTGCTCCACATCCTAACATCAGAGCAAGCCACAAGTGGCGGTCATGGGGAGCCCGGCTGCACCGTGTCGCGGGACTGTGGTCGGAGCCCTGCTCAGAAGGGCAGGAACCAGCCTGCCTGCAGACGGGGAGCCTGCCTAGCTTGTGAGGAGCTGACAGTGCACCAGGAGCTCCCTACCTCTGCAGTCCGATATCCTGACCTTGAGAGCTGGGCACTTGGATATAGTTTTAGAACACCCTTCTCTTCCCTGGGCCTGTAAAGAGGTGGTGTCTTCACTGTTCTCTCTTGCAACAGCCTCTACTCTGCATCCCTGTCAGAGGCATGCAATGCTCCATCAGCCAGCCATTGCAGGTGTCCTCCACGAAAAGGCAGCACAGAAGCATCCCAGGATCCAGACCAAGCTATCAAATCACAACATAGACACTAAATACACTTGACGGTGTTCTCAGGAGGCAACGGCAGGGTCTGCAGCTGATGTGCAAAGCCACTACCAGGGCAACAGGGTGGTCTATGAGCAGACACAAAATACTTCTCAATACAGAGCCGCCATGTGAGATTATCAGAGGAATGTGCTTGTATTTTCTTTTAAAACTACCTGACGTACTGCCGGAGGCAGAGTGTAGATGCTGAGGATTGGGGAGGAGTGTTCTGGCTCTGGAAATGCTGCCATTAGCAGTTGTACAAGGGCAACTATAACCTCACATAAGGACACAAACATTCATCATCTCCTGTTCTCTTACTCTCTTGTTCACCATTTCAGCACCATCCTAGCACAAGCAGCAGTGAGGAAAGCTCTTTCCTGTTTCCACATCTCGGCATCCCTTTTACACTCTCCCTCACCTAATCTGGCCAGGAACAAAGGAGCTTCACATGTGAGGAGCAACAAGACCAGTAACTGCGGGGGAGATACTGGAAAGCAAGGATTCTGCATTTAGAGAGACACTGCTTTGACCAATCCATATACTAACAATGCTCAGCCAGGAAATACGTATGACCACACATACTGGGAAGCCCATTTAATTTTGGATCAAAAATAGGAGATTCATTAAAGAGAGTTATCCTGACTCTTCTCTGCCTGTGAAGCAGCATAAAACTTACTCAACCTGACATGGAGAAAGGACAGATGAACCAGGAAGCAGACACCTTATTCAGGGTCTTAACATTTTCAGACTTTACCTCTCCCAAAAGCCCTGTGGGTCCTGGCTCTTTTGCTCCCGGCCCTGCAAAAGCAACCTCTTGACAACTTACCATAAATACCCTGAAATCACTTTTCAGGACCATCAGCAAATGTCTTGTTTGTCCATAAAGGGAGAAAAGTAATTCTGAAGAAGGGACTTTTGAGCTTTCCAAGAAGTTATGAGAAAGCGAGTTATTCACTGCATTGCCTGCAGCATTGCACGAAGCTTTCTCAAATCTTCCAAACCCAATTGTTTCAGGGGTCATGCTAAAAATGGGTTAGAAAAGATGTAATTGCAGTGAAGCCCATATAGCACACTATGGCCAATAAATTAGACTAGCACTGCTTGCAGGCATTGGGCTTTGCTGATTCTCATTCTCTGGTTAAATCAGGTTCAGGGCCCTCACTCTGCGTAAGAGGTTAAGGAGAAAGTCAAACATTTCTTCATGTCTGGAAAATGGTAAAAGACTTTAAAAAAAAAAAAAAGTATTTGACTAAGTTGATATTGAGAATGCAGACACACTGAGGTAGTGAAAAACTAGGAAGGTAAAATACCAATTCTGCTGAAGGTTGTACCTTTCAAAAGAAAGTAAGACATCTGTCATATTTCTCCACTGAAACAACAGAAAGGTTGCATTATTTAGGAGAATTCATAAAGCAAGGTTACTTTTGCACTCTTAAAGATAGAAAAAAGTAGTGTGTTAAAATACGACACACAAATTAGGAAAAATAAATTCACTTTGGAAGGCAATCAAGGTCTCAGAATAACTGATCTGCTATTGTCTAAGTTAATAATTATTTAGCTATTCTAAGTCTTCTCAATATACACTGTTTTAAAAGTTTAATCTAAAAAAAACCCACTTGCCTTTATCTATATACTTAAGAACTCTCATTCAACTTTTAGAGTAAGAAACAAACCAAACTGAGTCTCTTTACTTAAAATTTCACACAAAAAAGTAGCTATCAGAAAGCTGAGCTTTACCTGGACATTTTCAGCAAATAGTTACATAGAAAGGAGCTGTAGCTTAAAAGCAGATAGAAGAGGTGGTTGGAACTGCTGGGTTGCGGCAGACACCCTACCCTTCAGCTATCCGCCGGTAGCTGTCTGTTCAACCAGCACAGCTCCACCTCAGGGTTATATTAACTGGACTCAAAGCAGTTGTCCCAAGAGAGCTCAACTACACTTCACTGAAGATAAGGCACTCTTGTGGCTCGTCAGCTTCTTAAACATCATTACTCCAACAGAAGTGTTGATTGATTAAACTGGATAGAACTAACATTAAGTATTTTAGGGGCACACCCTTTACTTTTAAATCTGACTCTTAACCTATGTGTCCAGAAGGCACATGGCTCTTGATGATTAACTGCAAGCTTTATTCCAGTTTATTAAAGTACAGCCTTAATTTATTCTAAGGGAGCTTTGTTATGTTTGTAACAATGTAACAATGAGCACAGTATTTTTAATTTATGAAGCTCAGATTTTACTACTACAGTAGTTTTAAAAGAAAGGTGTACCTATAATTAAGTGCGTAAGTCTTTCAAATAAAGACTTCTGAATTAAATGAATCCTTTATGTGTAACAAGGTATCTTTTAGATAGTTAATTCAAAACTTTAACAGATATAGTAAAAAGAATGAGACATTTTCAGTCACTTGGGCAAGCGCTACTGAAAACAGTGACAATGTGTATTACACTTCTGTAGATTTTTAACTGATACACTCATCTAGAACAAGGAAAATGAATAATTTTACCAAATATTTATAAACTTTAGTAACTCACTCAGGTGAGGTCAAACGTAATAGATTATGGCTTATTTTAAAACACAAACACCAGATGCAAAATGAGATTCAAACTGGCATATTCTGAGTCCATTAATGTAAACATCAGTTCAACACACATCTCATCACAAGTCTGAGGTATCTAGCACAACATGGCAATGGATTTAGACATACTAAACTGTATCCACTTATGAAATCTCTAACACATACAACAAGTAACAGTCTGCTCTTTCCTCTTCCCCATCAAGCGCAGTTTAGCTCTGTATACTAAGCCTTCTCATCTGCATATTACAAGCACTTTATAAGATCATTACTCTAAATCCTTGTTTTACAATAGCTACTTAAATATCTGAAAAAGTAGAAACTTTCACCCAAATTGTCTTTTCTGTCATCTTAAATCAGGACACCATGCTTAATTACCTCCTGCCTCTACCGAGCCAGCCAAGCCTCCTGGTTTGCCAGTATTTCCAAGTAACTATTACAACTTATCTTTAATAGTCCTGTCTGCTCTACCTGTGCTTGAAATACTACTTTATCACTGTGCTCCAGACAGGTAAAGGCAGCACATCTCCTCTCCTATCATTCACCTGTTCCCAGTTTTTAGACAACAGCTTCATGGATTGAACTGTAACAGATTTTACACTCTTCCATCATACTCAGAGTCTACTTGCTAAACTGATTACCTTCCCAGATTACATCTTACTGAAGCCCTTCCTCAGGAAGAAAGCTATTACTTTTTGCAAAGTCTGCACGCACCATTTTTCTTGCCTATAATAAACCTTAGAAACAGCTGTTGATTTTGGTTTTGATCAAATACATTGGGCAACTTCTGTACTCCGTACTGATGGTCGGAGTTGCTGCATTTTATTCATTCAGCTGAAAGCAGCATTATTCACCTGGGTATCTACTCAACATGTATGTATATGTTATGGTGTCTTTAATGTAGTGGCAGCACCCAACTTCATTTACACGTTGTCTGGGACAGTTTGAAAACACAGTGCATAAATAAGACTGAGCATGAGAAACTGGTAGAATGGCTGAGGCACAAAGCTGCTGAAGATGCTGGATTATAAAGCCGTCAGAAGAAATTCAAACGACAGTAGTCTTGCAAAAGAAGAATGACAGGAGGACCTGGCAGTTACCGTTGCACAAGAAATAGGATGGGCAGTTCCAGCTATAAAAGTAACTGCAAAATCTATGAAGCCTGGCGTGGAACATGGACCTGAAAGGTGTTAACTTGACTGACAGGCTCAGGCATAACAAGAGACTGGGACTGGGAGATACACAGAATGCAAGGAAATGTAGAAAACGGTGTCAGAGTTGCTCCAGAACGGCCTGTTTAAAAATAATGACCAAAGAACTCACTGCAGTGAAAACATCAACCAACTGCTCCTTTTATTTGTTAACACACTGTTTCAAAACAAAGTAAACATTACTTTCTAGAAATATATTTGCTGTCATACAACAGTAGGTAAAAAAAAGATAATATTTTTATTGCAAAATCTCACAATGTAATTAGATGGTAACATGCTGTCCAGTACACTCAAAGTATGTACAATTATGCCCCCAAAATGGTGATTTCATAGCTTCCTGTTGGCTCTGATACAAACTGAAGAAATAAATCGTGATAAACAGTTTCCTTGGTAACTTTCCCAGCTGGAAACCAGTGACTTAAATTGTAGATAAAATAACACTACAACTAAAGTACAGTAGTAGATCTCAGCAATATTATCTTAGCAAAAATTTTCCATGCAAGCAAAAGGATCAGTGTAAGTTTAGATGCAATACCATGGTTTAGGATCCAACCAACTAATTTACATGGTTTTAATACTGTTATTTTTAGGCCTTTTTACTTCCTTGGGCCTGTCTTGTATTTTGTTTTTTTACGGAGTTTTTTATTAAAAAGTTTGTGTTCTATCATACACACCTCATCATGGATATAAGAGGGCTCTATCCTCAGAAGAAAGGAGAATAATCTTAGTACAAAATGGTAACTCTGGGGAAAGTCTGCTTCTCCATAATGAGCCAGGTGACCACACAATCTGAAAAGAAAGTTTTTTAAAAAAAAAAGCCCTAAATTACAAATGTATTTAGTTAGTATTTAGTAGCATTTATATATTTAACTGTAATTAGAGGAAAACTCTACATTTTATCTACAGCTTAAATCACAGTTCTGGTCTACAATGTTGATTCTGTGAAGGGATCCACTCCTGCAAAACCCTGAAGTAGAGGACTGGACCAAGACACACACAGTAAAAAGGCAAAGATGTATAGCTTCCTGCACTTTGAATCAGGATCATACTCAGCCAGGCAAAGAATACATTCTTTGCCTTTTGGGACTAAATTGAATGAGCGTCTGTTCTGCCAGCTTTTAGCAAATGCAGCAAAGTGTGAAAATGGCTACCTTACCCTATTTTTAAAATTTCTAAGACTATCCAATGCAGACACCTCAGGCTATTTTCTCTATGTGCCCACACTCTCCATAGGGTCCACTCTCCTCTTTCTGACACTATGCCATGGGATTATAACCCATTCATTTCTTGTCCATTGCCTTTGTGTGCTAAATATAAATTACCTGTCTAGAAACAAGAGAGAAAAGTGAAGTTAAAGTCCATGGAGTAACATAGGAAACACTGGGGCAAACACTGACCAGGTCGACAGAAAGTAGTTAGTCCTATAGCAGCCTTCTGCTTAATTATTTTGTAGCTTGCACAGTGAAAATATTAATGAAAATTACTAGGTGATTTTACTGATGAAATATATAATGAAAATAGCAGACTGGACTTGCTGGTAACAAGTGTCAGACTGAACCAAAGATGACACAGAGGACAGACTGCAGAGATAGCTCTGTAAACATGAAGTTCAGCAACTTGTTGGTTGGAAAAATACCCTGTTCTGGGTTAGACTCAAATCGTTTTTATTAAAAGTGCTAAATTTAAAATAGTATAAAATCCGTCTGTTTCAATTTTTAACAAAATCTTTTACATTGATATGGGGATTCAGGTGCTATTTACCATGTAAATCCTATGCATCTTCTAGCTTACTAGGTATTGCCCTGGGATGCAGAGAAGCAGAGTTTAAATTTTCCCCTCTGTCTGATTCAGAGCAGCGGTCTTAAATATTCACCAGAACAAGGACTGGAATCTGTCTGTCCCAATTTATGGGCAAGCGTGCTAATTACTAGACTATAGAGTCATTTGCTCACTCCCTCTGGCCCAACAAACATTTACATTTTACCTTGAACTGGAGGAACAGACGGACCCGTCCTGGAGTGCCATGCAAGCTGCACTTCAGGGAGCGGAGTTTTTGTTCAAAGCCTCCCGAAGTCTGGCAGATTGGAAACCTGAAACTAGGTCTCTCGCGCCATCCATCCCATCCTCTGCCCTACCTCATGTTCCCCAAAAGCTGCCAGTGATTTCTTACAAAAACTAAACTAAATCAGACATTTCAGCAGCATCAGAACGAACTAGCTGACCCCACCACCCAATGCATTGGCTAAATTCAAGCTTCACTGAGGAATGTTGGTTGAACCAAATCTGCATTTTTTGGCTAATATGAATTAAGACATTTTTCTATGTCCTAGTCAACCCTGAGATCCAGCAATTACAGCTCTTATAACAATTTACATGTCAAATCTCATTTTTCACTGGGGGGGCAAGGGAGTGATATTGTATATTCTGAGGCAAATGCATAATTACATCAATACTGTAAAGCACCTATTTGATTAGTTGGAGTTAACACTTTTCACAAGAGTACCTAAACACATGCACATTTTTGCCCCATTTTGTGCTATTTTTGTGCTATTTATCCTAAGAGCATCTCTGAAGAGCTACAAAAAAAATCCAGGCGATTTTAAATTTAGATGTAATAAGAGAAATCCATTTTTCTCAACATTTTCACACACTGTATACCTCATCGTATATAGAAACATAGAATCATTTAGGTTGAAAAAGACCTTTAAGATCATAGAGTCCAACCGTAAAACTCCTATCACCTGAAGACTTCCACACCAAATCAATTTAGAATCCAGTTTAAAACGGAAAGTTTTAAAAGAAAAGAAAATGTAAAAGCATTTCACCAACCATTTGACTGATCTCAGCTTTGCCCACACTGAAATCATACTTTAGTCCGAGGATTAAAGCATTTCAGTAGTCCCATGCTGATTTTTAGAGAAAGAAAATTTGTAAGTTTGTTTTTAGTTCTATTATACATACACACACTTGCATAGGATAAACCCTCATATCTGAGGGAGTACATGTTGTTTTCCAAAGTTAAGTAAGTGTCAGATGTATAATTAACTACTTGCATTGCAAATGATATAATGGGAAATTTAACCGGTAAGAATTTAAATTCAAATCTTGTTTCATGAAGGCTATGACAGTTTGCCATTAACATTTTAATATATTACATATGAAAATGTAGGCTTAAAAACAGATTTTGCATGGAAGATTATTCACACAAACATACACTGAAATATCTACTCATTCAGTGTGTACATAAGATTTACGCAAATTTGTGGTAAAGGGATTATTACCTCTCCTCCCTTCAAAAAAAAGGTTCTTATTCATACAAAAGAATGAATCCATACAACCAAAGCTCTTGTAATATAACACTGTGTTTACATTATTCCAACCCATTTCTGTCACGGTGGATATGTGAAAGGCAATGTGAAAAGGAAAATAAAGATAAGCAAATAAATCCACTGAAAGACAGAAAAGACTGCACACATGTAAAAGCCAGTTATTTTCAAGGGGAATATTTAATGTTTTTAAAATCAGGAGTGTATTGCCAAGACTCTGCAGGGGCTATTGCTCTCTTAAGCATGCCGTTTAGAACTATATACCAGGTAAAGATTTACGATGTTATTCAATGCACTAATGAAATCTCATTTCACATTAATGTAACCCAACCTCCTTTCCAGAAAACACCCTCCAATTGCACACATGAGAAATTCAGGAGAATCCAAGCCATCTGCAAAGTTCATCTTTTTCACTGATACTCACTGGTACATTCCTCTTCTGGATTAGGGTTTCATGATACCACCAATGGCAGAACCAATATCTGGCGTATGATCCAGAAGCTGTATCTATACTACCCAGGGAGTTTACAAGAAACACTACTTTAGATATTTCCTATTCCTTGGAGTAAATGCTACTGAACTCCTACACTCCCTCAGCAGGGCTTTTGGTCTCTGTCTCTGGCCATGGTCCTCTGCCAGCACTCACCAAGTAGAAAATTCACCAATTTTTGCAGAATTTAATGCAAGAGGAGAAGGTATTAAAGGAAGAGGGAGAAGTTTGACACAAACCAGGCAGATACTTAAATATCCATATAACTTTGTACTAGGCTGGATTAGTTGGGCTATCGTTCTCCTTGCTACTTAGGTCCTTTAAAGAAAATAAGTATACTAATAAATAGCATGACTGTTTTGATATACCCTTAACTGGAAAAAAAAGTTCCTTTTCACTTGTGAAGGCAGGATTCAGGAACAGTTCTCTAGTAAAGACAGACATTAAACTTCCTTGATAGCACAAAATATTTTTTTCCCATATTTCTTCTTTTACTTTTCCAGTAAAAGAAATTTATTTAAAAGAATAGTAAAAGAAAAGTAAAAGCTTTTCTGCTGGCAAAAAATACAACTGTTGATTGCTGACATGCGTAGATGAAATAGTGATAAAGTCCTTCTCACTTGTAATTATTTTTTTAAAAAGTATGTTCTAGAGGCATTAATTACCTGCTTATTTGAACTCCAACTGATAATTTAAACTTTAATTTTGCTTACAGCCACCACAAAAGCAGTATAGTGATTTAGAAAATTAATTTCCCATACTTTTTGGGGGGGCTGAGGGAGAGAAATAGAACTGTTTTACCACTCTTTGGAGAGCTGTGGTGCAAGTCTTTTCTAAAATACTATGAAGAAGGATGTAAAGTGAGTATTTGTATCTAGCTGCTACTCTTGCCATGTGACTCTAGTTGTTGATTTTGTCTCATCTCCTCTCTTCTCAAAAGCTCACTTTGATCACTCTTCATATTACAATTTGTCTACTCCCAATCCAAGACTAACCATTGCGCACACACCCCTTTCTACAAATGATTTTAACTATATGTGAATACATAGCTATGTACACACCCCATATTTGTCATTTGTAAAAATATATATATGGCACTTTACTTTCAGGAGAACTTTCCAAAATGTATTTAACAAATTTGAATACTTACTTCTCATTACATAGTTTAAGTGTACACAGCCAATAGCGAGGGTTCATGGCTGTAAGTAAACCACGTTTTTCTTGCAAAATTCCCTTCAGGCTATGCCCGTGAAAACAACTCCCATCTGTGTTTTCTTCAGACCAACTTAACTGAAAACTTGAAGGATTTGGCTTTTCAGCAGGTTGCACTGAACCAGACAGCCTGCCAAACTGATTTTGTAAGTTCACAACGATTTCTGTACAAATAGAAACAAAAAAAAACCAAGGCAAAAGTGTTAAGTATTAGAATACTGTTTAGAGCTGATTAATACAGGAAGAAATAGGGTATTTGTGCCTTTCTTTCTTTCTCTTCCTTTCTTTCTTTTTCTCTCTTTCTCTCTTTCTTTCTCTTAATTTCTTTCTCTTAATTTCTTTTTTTTTATTTAAACCTCTGTGTGGAATACGGAAAAACCTTGAAGGTCTGCCTGTATGTTCTCTCCACCACTCTATTTAAAATTCAACTGTCATATGTTTTAGGGAAAGATTTTGAAAGATAATTCAAAGTACCATGTCTTTCATACCTAATGATGTTAATAGTGGGGCACTCCAAAAGCATTCCTCCAAGTAAAACCTGTAAAATCCATTTGATACTGCTGGTATTTTTATGTTGTTAGAAAACACATGCGAGGACACCTTTTGCTATATTTACCTGGTCATATGCTACCTCTCAGACTGGCTAAGATTTTTTGGGTAGTTTCCTGTGCATCAGAATTAAGGAAGCCTGGTTTCATACACATATGGATTTAAGGTTAAGCTTTCCATAGTGCAAATTTCAACTGGGAAAAAAGCCAACAGAAAAACCACTCCTCCTTTCCCCACTGCTAGTAAAGGAAGGACAAACTTTCATAAGTAACCGAGGCTGAGAAGGAAAAGAAGGTGTGATGATAGATCAGGGCATACAGTATGACCACCTGGGCGTTGTTTCCATAGGATAAAAAGCAGTTTGAAAACCACTGTTGTTGGAGCTTCAACTTTGCTTTATGACCTGTATCTAAATAAACTCTTTCATAAACTGGAAAAAAAGCAGGAAAAACATCCTAAAGTAATGCAAGGACTGGGAAGCTTACCTTTCAAGAGGACACTAAAATCTACCATCAAAAACAAAGGCTGAGGAATGTTTCTAAAAACCTGTTTCTAGCACATCAATTTTCTAGAGCACTCTTTGTCTCTACTATTTTAAATTTGTTTTAAGATGAATCTTGCTCAGTTACAATGGCATTACATGATATTTCTGCTTGCAAAGGCACTGGTAAAGCTCCATAATCTAAGCAGTCCTCTTCTAGCTCAAAGAGAAGCAGAGCCAAAAGAGGAATCTAGAGCACCACAGAAATTATGAACAATGAATCATTAATCACTTTTTCTTATAAATGCAGGAATTAAAGGGCATCTGAGCAAATAATCAGCTTGAAATAAACCTAAACATGTTTTTCCATGGAACATAACTTGACTGCAGGATCACCCCTAATGAATTCTGAAGAGAATAAGAACATTCAAAAACCCCAATTACATTCCTGAAAGAGAAATCCAACATGAGTTATTAAAACCAAATAGGATTATACAACTTTAGAAGTCCCTGAACCAGCCACTTCCAGAAACTGGAAGAGTATATAAAGGGAAGAATATCACTCACCACACTTAACATCTCTCTCCAAGTATCTGCTGCTTACAAGACACTATAAAATGTAGAATGAAGAACTTCAGATCTAATTTGGTTGAATAAAATTCTGGTTTTCCATAATTCCCCAGATAAGTGGGGGTTTTGTTGTTTTGTCTGTTTGCTTTTATGTCAACATAAAATCCAGTAAATAAGTACTCCTAGAGCTACTAAAATAAAGTAGATGTACCTACATTTTGACCATGTATAGCTAGCTATTCAAGTAAAGTCACCTTCAGGCAAGCCTTCCTCACTTTCTATAGAAGACTGAAAGAAGGAGTGGGAGAGAAGAGGGACACACAAAGTCTACCAAAGGATACCCATACCAAAGGATATGAGAAAGTAAAGGACAAAGAGGGACAGGAAAGCTATGGAAGACCAACAACAATTCACAAAGATCACAGCTCTATAAAGGCAGCTGACAAACCAGTGAAGGTGAGGACAGAGTACTCATTCTGAGATGTGGTTCAGTAGGTCATTAGGAAGACTGGCAAAGGCAGTTTCAGTTAAGCATGAGGAAAATGTCTGTCTGAAGAATTCCAGCCATGGGTTGTAAAACAGTACTACATTAATCGTACCCAGAGATGAAAGAGAAGAGAAAGTATTTTAAGATGTAAATGTTATCACAGTCAGGGCTGCAGATATTCTATGATGGGAAAATTGGAGCAGATTTCTGTGCTGTTGGGAAGAAGCAAAGTTTACTCACGTCTTCTCTTAAGAACTTTAGATTTCTTCTTGGCTGAATAAAACAGTGGTTTTTCACATCTCCACAGATACCTACCAGTAAGAGACATAAGAATTGTTAAGAAAAGGAAAGCTGGAGCAAACAAGAACAGTAATTTCTTACACATACTGCTAGAGATATTAAATTAAAATTGAAATAACCTAATGGTTAGTGCTATTAAAAGCCACTGCCTCCCCAACACATCTAGCAAGTCTTTTTTCAGAGTGGGAAAACTGAGGCACGTAAGCCTAGATTTCCTGTAATCAGTTAATTGTTCAGCTGTATAAGTTACTTGTCACAGAAAGTGAGCATTTAATTAATATGCTGGATAAACATTATGACTGTAAATAGAAAATTAAGAGGGGGATTTAATAACTCTATTCACCCAAGCTTGATGGATAGAAATGTGGAGTAAATTCCTAACCTTTTATTTTCTGTGGGGGTCAGGATGTCATGTAAAACTGTCTACCTTAAAGAAAAAGTACTTTAAAACTTCTTACTTGGCTCTTCTTTCATCCAATTTCTTTTGCTCCACATCCAAGGTACATTTTAGCACCTTGTACCATTTTTTTAACTCAAAATACGGACCATCTGAATAAAACATACACATTTTAGGTTGGGAACAAGTGAAAGAAATGAGTAATACACAGAAGGTGGTCTCTATTCAGTTAGACCCCGAGTCTTCCACCCGTATACAAACCTATCCTGAAATCTTACCATTCTGTAAGAAAGAGAAATGCAGAAATGCAGTGAAAGAACAGCATGTCATAAGAAGTGCAAAAAGGTCCCTTAGCTTAGAATAGATTTCATATATTTAGCACAATTCAAACCTTTTCCCTCCTTTCTGAAAGTTAAGCCTAGAAACTACTTCCTCTCTACAAAGTGAACTAGATCTCGACAGTGTGAAGTAGCCTTCACCTGTCTGAAAGTTGACTTCAAGGCATTAATGAAACTATACATCAAGCTTAGATTTAAACAAATAAGATCTAAACAAGCTCAGATGTAAAATTTCACAGTTTCATCAACTCCCCACTGTCTATCCTACTACCCATGAAACCTTACAGGGCTGGAAAGATAAACTAGACAATTGCATTCACTTTGTATCAGTCTCCCACGTTTTTGAGCACAGGAACTTCACTCATTGATATGTGAACAAATATTTACCAGCACATTAAGGCATATGGCATTCTAGCAGCACATTTATCATTGATGCTCCAAAGAGGCACAGGACTGAAGTAAACCAGCTGGGTACAGTAAGTATAAGAAATCCAAACAGAACTATGGTGCAGATTTATATATTTAAAATATAAGCAACTCTTAGTACCAGTGGGTGGATGATCTGCATTGTGAATTAACCAGGCTTTGCATTTCCCCATCACCCCAGCTGCACCGCATGCGATGCTTGCATCATGCTTAGCTTTGCCAGGTAGCTGTTTGAACTGTTTTGAAGGTGCATATACTGTTCTTATAATCAAGCTTATATACGTTTTGTATTATCTGCATTTTTGCTATTCAGGTTATCCTGACACAGGATGTCTTAGATGCTAGAAATATAGATGGACTCAAAAAGCAACAGACAAATGAAGGGAAGAAAGACCCTTAAAGTTCTTAAAATTCAAAGGTGTGGATACAACTTCTTTTCTGAACTCCTTAAACCCAAAGGTTTAAGCAAGTACTCCTAAACTCCTGGGAAGGCAGTTTGGGGGGGAGAAATTTTTATTAAACTTCCTATGAATTATTAAGCATCTGTCACAAACAAAACCATCGTCAGAGACATGATGCTACACTATAATAACTGTTTACCTGGCCAGTACTGCTAACCTGATGTTCATTCATATAGCCGAGCTGACTGGAAAATACACAGCTCTGTGATACACACATGCTCATATATATATATATCTCAAACACGTTTTATTTGAACATAAATCATATTGTGTATGTATGCAGTTCATAAAACATACATTCACACACTAGGCAACTACAACTATCTACTGTACAGCTTGCAGTCTGTCTTGAAAAACTGTAGGCGCTGAAATACTATTTTTTAATTAAAAAAAAGACTAGAAAAAAGATAGTTAAATTGACAATAGAGTCACCATAAACTGGATCCTTAAAACTCAGTATTAACTATTATTCATTTCAGCACGCTAACTTTGGGAAAATGCCAGAGGCAGTTTTGAGCTCTGGCACTAATCATTGCTCTGACAGAAGTTCTCACATCAGCTCTGCTGCGCAGCTGCTCACCATCACCCCAACATTTTAAGGATAGGGACAACAGAAAAGAGCGTATGGATCATTTTGCACCAGCAGATTTTAAAGTAAAAAAGTGGGCAAAGAATGAGCTGATAATTCCCAAGGGCAACGAGACTTGTTAATAAGAGAGAAACCCCATTAAGACATTAATGACTTTGAGCCTCAGCTTGTAAGCAGTTGCACAACTTCTACTCCTGTCACTATTACGTACCTCAAGTTTTCAAGGGAAATGAAAAGGGGGAAAAAAAAAAGATCCAAAATAAGCTTGTGTACCCACTTGAAAATGAGAATTACCAGTTTTAGTTAACAGCGAGGACTATCTCTAGATACAGCAGTAATTGTGCTCCCGCATGGCTAACATCTATTTTATTATTGACTTAAATTTAAAAAAAAAAGTAACGGAAGGGTCAAAATGGACCCAAAACTGGATGCTTAAAAGATAAACCACTGTAACATATCTTTGATCTTATCTTCAACTGTGATCTGGATCAGGCCATGGAACATTTTCCTGAAGATTTCTAATCTTTGATTTGGTCTTTCTGCCCTCAAAGAACCATGTTCACACCATTATCTTCTCTATCTTAATTGCTGCTAGCTTTTCCACACTCTCTCAGGATTATTTGGACTAAGAAAATAGATTACATCTGAAAAATGTTACACACCAAGACATTTTATTTAACAAGACTAAACAAGTTTGGATTTTATCATAAATGTGGTTTGATGCCCCTAATAAGTATCTGCTACTTACGATCAAAGTGCATTCCCTCTTTACTGCCTATCCATTCATCTTCACCTAGCATGCATAAAATTCTAAAACACGAGGCAAACATGCACAAGGAGAAGCAGAAAGGTGCTTAGCAAAATGTGTACCAAATTCCCCTATCCAGTACAATAACAATCACGCAGGTAAATTGAGACGATTTTACTTGAACAGAATCTACTGTTTTCTTTGAATAAAGAATTGCCCTAAAAGAATAAATGACAAAAACACATTTTAATGATCAATAAGACTTTCTAAGTCTGATTACAAAGTTATTTCATTTACAAAATCATAAGACTGCTTCTATTAGAATATTTATGTACCTTCTTTGTTATTTTTATTTCTTTCTTGAGCAAAGTCTGAAAGTAACCTGAAGAAAAAAAAAAATCAGGCTATTTTATAGATCCAAATACTGCACTTTTCATGTGAAATTCAAATCCAACTGACAAGAATTACACTCTAATTTTATTCCAAGTTTCAGATTCAAACTGATGATTTTTAAAAATAAGTAATATTTAATGTCTAACATGCCTTCAGGTCTATGTTTTATGCTACTGAACTTCATTGAAATTCAAGTACTATAAATTTAATATTACTAAAGAAAGAATGATCCAAGACAATAATCTGCACTATTTGAAATTTGGGCTTTGTTACAGATTTGCCTGTACACTTACCATTCATATTTATCATCTAATAAAAACAATAATTTGAGCACAACTACAATAACTGCTGCAGCAAGAACATCGTATTTCACTTTTCTTGTTGACTTATTTCCAGGCACGAGAGTCAGGAAATCCACTTCTCCAATACAGGTCTTTTTCACCACTCGACAAGTCCAATTATGCATTTCATCTGATTAATGTAAATACAAATATAAAATGAGTATGTTGAGACAAGCTAGAAGTACTTTTACAGTGCAAATATGTTGGTCATTTGAGGAAAACAATGCTTAGGTCTTTTAGGACCATGAGACAGCAATTTTTTTCAGGCTGAGAAGTATTTTTGGGTATTTTTAAAAATACTAGGCAACCTTCACTGTGTGTACATGGAAAACAGTCATGACTCATATATTCGCATGGAGAAAAAAATAAATCACATTATTAATACTGTTTTGATGTTGCTCGAAGGATCTTGTTAGATCACCCTGAACATTGTTGTGGGAAAGCCTATCTTAAATCTACATATAGTTTCAAAAAAACCCAAATGCCAAAAACTTGTCACAAATTTTTTTCCGCACGTTGACTAAACACCCATGCAAGGATGGATTCACTACTGCAGAGAGGACAGGGGCTAGTTTTACAGAAGCTAGTTGGGTATGAACAGCAGCCTAATTATGGCAGGGCAGCGCTTGCTGCTACCCTGACAGAACCTGGCTGAGGTACAGACAATCCCAGCCCAGGTTAAAACTGGCTTTACGCTGTAAAGCCTAATCTCACCCACTAGCGCAAGTTATGTCAAAAAGATACAACTACAGCTCCAAAAGCAGTAGTATGATATCTATATAGTCTATTACTCTATGCTTATTTTTCATGGATACAAATCCCCCAAATTTCTCGCCTTTCCTGTTCAGCAAGAAATACAGGAGTTGATTACATCACCATCAGATTCCACAAAGGTTAGCAACAAATGACTAAGTACAACCTTAATCCAGCTATATTTTATATTCACTTGCTGCTTATGAAGAGTTCAGTAGGAACTAATTTTTAATCCTCTTGTATATAACAGTAAAAGTTAAAACAAAATCTGGAAACCAAATTTTCTTATAAATACTGTCAGTATATTTTCTTTTATTTCAGATACTTAAAATGGCCTTCTCATTAGTATTTAGTGTCCTAAGAAACACTGCCAATTCATTGCTTGCATTATTTTTTTAGGAGTTTAGACAACAACAGTTGTCCTTTTTCAATGTGTAAAAAAATGCTTCTACATGACAAAAAGCTTAGTTGCAAGGAAAAAGTAAAGGACAATACATTCTTCTTCTACAGTAATTTTCAAAAAGTACTTAGCATTGTATTTCTCTAATAAATCTGAAAATGCCACATTTCTAGCTTTTTCTTTGATTCAATTGATACTTCAAAATCTGAAAAATAATATAATCCTCTATAGAATGACAACACAGGTGTAAAACTACAAAATCAGAATTTCTACTCTGAAATTTTAGCCCTAAATCTGTTGGTTATCTTCTCCTCATTCAACTGTGAGTAAACAGAAAAGCCAAGTAGCTGTATTCAATGTCACTAGTTGCAAAATAAGACAATAAACCCCCCAAACTATTAACTGTTGCAATGCTTTGAGGAAAAAAAATAATATTAATGTACAGGCTATTTATCTGCATAACTCATCTTCAGTAACAGTGGTAGTTGATAGAAAGTATGGTAGCCCAACAGACAGTTGACATAGTAGGACTTATTCGTCCTTCTTTGGCAATTCAATATTCAAGACTTAATTTTAAGATAAACAAAAATATTTAATATTTATGCAATATACGATTTCAAAACTAAACTGGAAATGACAGCAGCTGATTTGTCACACAGCATCACCTGTTAATATTAAAATTAATGCTAATATGCAGTATTATAGAATATACCCTCAATATTATATGAGACAATTCCAGTGCTAAGTCATCAGGTCCCAACTTCATGAATCATTTAGCTAAAGTTAATACATCACATGAATTCAACTAGTGCCTCTTAGTTCACATGGATACTGAAAGACTTGAAGTATCCACTCCACAGCCTTAGAGAGCCAACACCAGAGTGCTCCTGCATATCTGGGCCTATAATACATACTCTAAATGTTTAATGAAGCTGCTTTCTATAGAAATTATCTTTTGGTTCAAGCTTAAATGGGTATAAATTAGAAGGAAAAGAGGAGGAACTTTTAAAGTAGTAATTCAAGCCTTTTTGCTAGAGTTTAATAAACCAAAGAAAAATTTTATCAGTTTGGGTTTGGGAAAATATTTACCAGGTAAATTTGCTTCCATCAAGTACTTCATGCACAGCATGTCTGGATGAAGAAAGCAGCTGTCTGTTATATCTGGAAAACGAGGCAGGTCTAAAAACGCTGCAAGCTCATGCATTTTGTTGAACACTTCTTCATATGAAGGCCACGACTGAAACACAGGGTTAGAGGGTGTTACACATTTGCTCTACTACCATATTTGTTAATGATTTTAAATTAGTTATCGATGTTAAATCCTGTATTATTTAATACAAAATTATTTATAGACTCTTTTAGCACTCTCTATGACTAAACACATATGCAAGGATGGAGCCAGACTGTAGTATTTCAAAGAGAAACATGTGCCGGTTGTAAAGCCTGTGACATATGTAAGGAACAAATAGAAAGTTGCTTCAGACCTGCAACCACCCCACTACCTTTTTGGTGAAGTGATCAGTATGTCTCCAGATGCTGCAAAATTGAAAGAGCACTGGAAAAAAAAAAACAGGTTCAACTGAGGGTCAACTCTCTACAGAGCAAAGAGATCACAGAACACAGAAGGGTGGAAGTTGACAGGGACTACTCAAGAACACTGGGTCCAAGCCCCTGCTTGGATCAGCTAGAGCAGGCTGCCCAGGACCACGTCCACTTGGATTTTGAATCCACAGATGGCAGCTCCACAAGGTCTGTGGGAAATCTGTTCCAGTGTTTCACCATTCTTACTGTACAAGTTTTTCCTTATGCTTAAATGGAATTTCTTGTATTTCAGTTTGTGCCATTTCCCCTCATCCCATCACTGGATACCACTAAAAAGGATCCGGTTTTCCTCCTTCGCACCCTTCTTGAAGGTATCACATCATACCCGCCCTGAGTCTGCTCTTCTCCATCGCCAGGTTGAACAGTCCAGCTCTCTCAGCCTCCCCTTGTTTGTCAGATGCTCCACTCCATGATCTTCATGGCCTTTTACTGGACTCACCCCACTACATCCATATCTCCTTTATACTGGGGAGTCCAGAACTGGGCCCAGCACTCCAGGTCTGTCTTGCCAGTGCTGAGAGGAAGGATCACCTCCCTTCATCTGCTGGCAAGCTCTGCCTAATGCAGCCCAGGATGATGTTGGTGGTCTTTGCCCCAAGTGCACGTTGCTGGTTCACATTCACCTTCACAGCATCTTCTCCACCAGAACTCCCAGGGCCTTCTCTGAAAAGCTGCTTTCCAGCCAGTCAGCCTCCCAGCATGTGCTGATGTCTATCGTTATTTTGCAATGCATATTTATGTATTTATTTATCTTATTTATCAACAAGAATGTGATCAATATGAGGCTGACAGGCCTTTAGCTCCCCAGATCCTCCTTCCTGCCCTTCTTGAAGACAAGGGTGATGTTTGCTTCCTTTCAGTCCTCAAGAAACTTCCCCATGACTTTTCAGAAGTTATTGACAGCGACCTTGCGATGACACCAGCCAGCTCCCTCAGCACTTGTGGCAGTATTCCATCATGGACTGTGAACCTCCTTACATCCAGTTTGTTTATGTATTCCCTAACCTGCTCCTTCTCCACCAGGGGTAAGTCTGCCTTCCCCTAGACTTTCCCACTGGTTTCAAGGACCTGGGATTGCTAAAGGCCACTTTTATCAGCAAAGAGTGAGGCAAAAAAGGCATTCATCACACTAGCCTTCTCCTTAGTCCTTGTGATCATGTCCTCATTCCCATTCAGCAGCAGGCCCACATTCTCTGGAACCTTTGCACAGAGTCTTTACTATAATTTCATTTTTTTGAAAAAATTAATTCCATATTTGCACATTTATTCATTAAAATAAATCTGCAATTCTCTTTTCAAAACTATTGACTGCATGAAGAAAGTTCTCCCAATTTCTACTGATGGTTTCCTGCTAGACGAATATAACTTACAGACAGATTTTGACATGCTTATTCATAATGAACTCAGCGGGACCTGAAGTTTGTGTAAGTATAGACTGTAAGATTTGACCCTCATTTCTTAATACCCGAACTGTTTCATTAAACATTCTTAACTTTCTATATTTGAAATTATTACTTGAATTTACCTTTTAAAGCAATAACTTTCAGCTGTTCAGGCTACTTTACCACTTTAAATGTATAAAAAGCAATGCTTTTTCTACTTAGTTCGTGGTTCTAATTCAGCAGAGCACTTTATTATGTACTCATATTTTATCAAGTCAATTTGTGCATAAGGTAACTTTATTAGGAATTTAGCAGGGGTTTACACTTTGTGCACAGGTTCAAAACTTTCCTGAACAAGAGTGAATTCAGGCTTCTGGTTTTTTTTATAGACCAGATTAAAACCAGAGCAATCATGTTTACAACAAGACTGAAAAAATGTGGGTTTATTCAATCACTTGGCTTCATCTATTTTAATGTAAGTTATGTACCCAATGCTCAAATTTTATTGTTTTGAATGATTGCCAACATTTCTTTTCTTTTTTTAAATGATCTCCCCTCAGACTGAAGTTCAGACTTGCGTAACTGCGTGAACACATGCTTAAACAAATGAGCAATTCTGCTGTCATTTACTATTACACATGCAACTTTTTCTAACAGTTAGGAAGTTGTATCATATTAATTATATTTTCTAAACAGTGTTAAAAATTGGCTTAGACTGCTAGGGATCTATCTTGAGAAACAAGAAAAACACGCATTACCAGACTTCTACAGAAGACCAGGCTCACAATACTTTCCATTCCTCTTAAAAAGCAGTGCTAAATTGAATACCAAAACAATCTTGGAACAAAACCTGAATCTCATGTAACTTCTCTTGAGCATATCTGGAGAAAAATTAAAGTCCCAGATAATTCAAATAAACGCATACCATTCCTTATTAGACATAAAGGAAACACATTTTTCCATTTAATGGAAAGCAGTGGAATTAGTAGCTGCTTATTAATCTATCACAGATGAAAATAAATTAAGACACTGGGAATTCAGTCATTTGAAGCATTCCCATTCTCAAACATTAAACTATCACCAGTGAAGTTATCTGAACAGTCTAATTTAACACAAAGGTAGTTTATGGAATATAGCTCTTAATTGGAGGACTCGAGGTAGACACCTCTATCACTTCATACCTGAGCTTCTCTCATTGTATCAGGATAAGCAGTTTTCCTATCCTAGGTACTAGTGAATCATCCCTTCCTTCTTATGTCCAACACTGACTTGTTTCAGAGCTTTTGTTTGCAATTTAGAGAAGGGGATTTGGTTCTTTTTCAAAATGGATAGAAAACACTGCTTTACAATGACAACTGATGCTGTCTTTTTTTTTTTTTTTTGAAGAGCAAACACAAGTGGTGTAAAAACTACAAGTAGAAATTAATACCAAAAGCTATCACTTGGCTTATTTTAAAAAGAGTGTTAACAGACAAAAAGTGTTCTTAGTTGATGTGTGTTCATAAAGAGATATAAACACAACTGGGACGTGCAGATCGAGGAAGGGCATACTAATCCACCATAAAGATCAACCAAATCAATTGCTACTTTCCAGGGCTTAACCCCCTAAACTCAAAAACATTCACTGTAGTACTCATGTTTCTACAACACAGCGCTGAGTCATGACAAAGCAAGTTGAACTGAACACCATGCCTCCAGGAGTACGCAGTAATTTCTTCAACTGTAAACTGCAAGCATAAACTGGATCCAACACAAGATCATGTCTCAGTAGGACACATCATGGCAAAGGGCTGAAGGCTGAAAGATTGAGGACTGAAGAGACTGCAGACTTACTTCAGTAATCAAGCACAGATAATTTTCACCGGTCACTACATACCCTGTTCATACTCTTGTCTAATTCTGAAGGAGCTGTGAGTTCATACAGTAAGTCTCTTATTCTGTGGAGCTCCATACATACTGGGAGGGTTAAAAGAGAAAGAACAACCAAATTCCACACCACCAACGTAGCAAATGTTAGGACAATATTAAGAAAAAGCAAGATACAGCAAACAAGCAGCATCAAAATTAATAAAAGTTATCACCTTCTACCTAGCTATGTATCTCTGCCAGAAGAAAAGAACCTGATAAAACAAGTTGCACTGAAAGTCAACCAGCAAATCCACTAGGAAAGCAAGATCCAGAGCTGGAGCCTCCCTCCTTCGGGTGAAAAAACTCTGCCTCCAGCACCCCATGATTAAACCCCAAGGGAGGAGTACTTGGACAAGAGAGGACAGTGTTAGATCATACTTCACATGCTCTCCAAGTATAACTTTCACTTATCCAATCATAAATTAAAAAATTTGGCGTTACATATTTTCCAGATGTATTTCTGTGTTAAATATTAGGACAACTCCCCTGTCCATCAGCACATGAAGTTACTGAGCTCTCACCTTGTTTCGAGAACCTGGGAAATACTTTACATATAAAATTCACTTACAAACCCTTCAGGGCACTTAATTTCAGGAAGACTGACAGAAAATCCTTTTAAAGTTATGCCACCTGCTAGCCTTTTCAGGTGTTTCGCAAGCTGGGATTTTTTCAAGACTGATCAACAACACTGACAGGGTCTATAACTTGTCTAAATTGGGTACAGAGGTTACTGAGAACTTTTCTTAACAGCTTTGTCTTTAAAATCTTTGTATCTTATGCCCACATGTGACAAATAAGTTAGCTTCAGGTCTTCTCCAGAAAACAGTACAGAAGATGAGTACTACTTGAGGATACTTTTTTCTTTTCTCACCCCCACCCCCCGACTTCAGCTGAGCATAGGAGAACAAAATACACACTGTTGAGTTGGTGAAGAAGTGTCTAGAACAAGATTTCCATGATGATAAATATTCATTAGACTATTTAAATAGGTTGCCTTTATCTTTCAAAGGTACATAGAATTTTTCACCTGTATTAGAAAAGAACAAGCTGGTTTTCAGAAGCAGTGAGCCAAACTATTAGCATGATAATCAGATCACAGTAACAGGTAATTGTTTTGGGTAAGCCAAGATTGCAGCCTCTCCTACTTGTTTGGACAGTATCAGAATGTTGCTGATCAACAAGCACAAAACAGTATGCACTGGCTGGCTTTCTAGATTAATTTACAGGCTCCGTAGCTTCTTGCTTTAAATGTGGTCTGACTGACTCTCTTCTTAGATGACTGTATAGGCCATTTCCTTCTCCTGTAGCAGGACAATATCCCAGCAGACATTACTTATATATTCACAGTTCAGTTTATTTTATTGTGATAATGTTCTATCCTTTCTGAAAATAATTAATTATAGAGTAGTTTTAAATTCTCCCTTTTATATTTTTCCACCTCCATCCTCCTCTCCTGTTCAGTATTTTTTTTGCAGAACAGTTCCCTTCCTTGTCATCCTTCTACCTGTGAATTTCCATCCCAGGGACCCTTTCTTCCCATGGCTGCACGTTCTCTAAGGCTCTACCTTCACCTGTGCTGCTCAAGTTCAGCAGCAGCCATCTTTACCCAGGGATTCTTTTAATGACCATTTAATACTGGAATCTAATAAGATCTGACTTCATTTTTTCATTATCGGCTTTTTTAGGTCTCTGGGAATCTTTGACTTATAGAGTTTGGATACGCTTGCAATTATCTAAAAACCTTCATCATTTTTAAGGTGACAAATTCAGCCTAGACCAAGTGTGAAAAAGAGTATACCAAACTCCTCAGGAAATGAACTAAGCAAGCAATTTAACTTGAAGGTTTGGAAAACATCAGGTTAGCAGAGTTGAAGAAGGGGTTTTTGCAACACAATCCAGAATTTTGGTTCAATCCTTGCATAAAGCAAGGCATATCCATAAAACAAAATATATTTATTCTAAAAATAATAAATCAAATGGATGCCCTCATGTGTGTAAACATCTATGAATGCAGCCTGCACTGAAACACATTTGCAGGAACCCAAGCTAGGTTTAAATGTATGTGATGTAAAATTAGGCACCAACAACGGGCACAGCAGTCAAGTGCTCTATGGAGCCTGATTCACCTTACTTTGCTTCTGCTGCTCAACTGTTCAGGTATATCTGGTCATCTGCAGCATAAGCCTGATGAGGGATGATGCCAGCCACAGTGTATGCAGGTTACATAAAAGAATTGGCAGTAAAGACAATAACTGTATCAGCTGTGAAATTTACACCCAAATTAGTATTTAAAACTTAGTGAAATGACCTTGTGAACCAATTGTTACATACTGGATCCTTAATGTGGTCAGCTAGCCTAAGGTCCTAGATTACTAATAATTTTCTTGTGTGTGTTTTTTGTGTACCCTCACAGAACTACCAATTCTCCCACAGAAACACCAATGAATCTTGCTGATGTGTATGTTTTAAATAACATTTTTTCCCCCTTGTCTAACCTCCATCTACCTCTCAGGGACCATCACCATCCCACCTGGAACAGCAGCAAACTAATGCAACAGCCATCCCACACAAATTAAATGTACTTTAACACTGCATATTATTATGAATACAAACTTTAAAAAATAAGCAACACTCATTAAAACGTTTTTGCCATCTAACCTATCTGGAAAAAAACTAATGTAGTCAACTTTGTTGCACAGTTAGATTCTGTGTAGTCTCTTCATTAACACCTTCTTTGTCAGAGCGTAAGGGTATACAGAAAAGACATGCAACGTTTAAAGGGAATCTTTAAAAGCCCCTTCCAACCCAAACCATTCTATGATTCTATGACATTGTAAGCACTCTTATCAGTGCTGTATAGAAATGTCCCAGACTTGTGAATTGCTGGCAAATGTTAAAGTACACTGGGGAGTACCGCTGCATCCTGCTCCTACATCCTTTCCTAGGTCACAATCAGAAACAGAAGACCAGACCAGATATAATGAGCCTTGAGTCTGACTCGGTGCAGACACTTTTATGTGGACTAAATGAATGGATAAATTTCTTCAAACCCTGACATCCATGAATCACATACAGATGCTGATGTAACAGTGAGAGGGTGTGCCTGGAATTATTAAAAGGGAAGCAAATGACAAGAAGAACAAAGACGGGTGAAACTGCTACAACTCCATTTAGATAACTGCTAAGAAATACACAGTTTGTGAGACTTCTTTCACCAGAAAAGACATAGAGACCAAGCCCATGATTAAAGTTGCTGCTTTACAAGCCTGACATCGAGCAGAAAGGATAACTGAAAGGTTAAGACAGGAAAATTAAATCAATTTGTCCACCTTGAAAACAGGCAAACAGGTTGTCCAAAGTTACCTGCCCGGCAACAAATGGGCAGAGGAAAAAAGAAAAAAAATTCAAGATACCATTTCAAAATCATAGAAATCACACTGGCAGCCTCCCTCTTGCTCCCTCTTTTGATAACTGTTTCAGCTGAAACATCTACTATATCTTAAAATCCCAAATTACTCCTGATTATTGTTGCAGAGGAAGTGAGAAGGATCTCTGTATAGAACAAGAAAATAATTTTAGAAGATGACTCAATAAACAATGTTTGTGCATTTTTGAGACAAAAAATCTAGGTGTGCTAGGATACTAGACTACATTACATTGACACAGGCAGTTTTTACTGAAGAATTCAAGATGGCATGTGGATGAGCCAGCAACCCACACACAAGAGAAAAAGCGAAATGAACATCCAGTACAGATGTACATCCAGTACTCCTTTATTAGGAAAATAAAAAAACTGTTTTAAAAAAATTTTTGTTGGGTGCATGGCAGACCTTTTAACAGGCTACTTTCAGAGGAAGACATCTTTTTCATTATATGATTCCTGGCTAAAGTGGTTTTTGAATAAATGAGTTTCAATATTATTAAACCAAGAGAGACATGTGCTTGAGTGTTAGCCTGTTCATGCTCACAAGCTAACTCTGACAAATATCACTTTTCTAAAAAATTTCATCTTTCTACAAATGGAGACAGTAATCCAATAAGGAGCTGAACTGTCATAATGTATTGAAATGCAAGAGTTTGGGAACAAATTCTATTGAATTTCATAAATATTTTGGTACGTTTGTTTTCTTTCTTCATTAAGTAATGCTTAAAGACAGGTATGGACAAGCTAGAGTTTCTGTTACACAACAGCAAGCTCCCATGATAAACTTGATTACAATAACCCTTTCAGCAGTGAACTTCCTCCTCAGCTGTTGTTTTTTTTTTATTTCAAATAAAAGCCTCACCCTTACTTCTTTTCATTCTGCACTACTTTCTATCCTGAACAAGTACTGCATGCACCTGTTAAAATGTATAAAAAGTAGATAAAATAGAAAGACACCCACCCCCAACAAAACTAAGATTACAAAGTACCTCAAAACACCAGCAGACCAAAGCAGGAATCGCTGCTTGTTCTGGAAAGTAAAAGCGGCATAACTGATTAGCAGAATTTGTATGGCTAGAATTTTATACCTCTTAGAAGATTTTTTTAAAATAAACAAGAATGACCAGCTTCTATCTTAATTTGAATTCTTTAAATAGTTACCACTTAAAAAAAAAAAAAAATCATATGGCAATTAAGCTCATTCAAATTTTAGTCAGGAACCTTGAATGTTTTGAGAAAAGGACCTCAGCAAAAAGAGGAACATGTCTAAAAGCCAGTCTGGTGGATACACTTTCCAGGGAAGCAGAAAGCCATTGTCATTCCAGTCTGAACATTCTGGGAGAAAACAGCAAACGTTTTTACCTGCATTCATGAGTTTATTAATAGATTTAATCAGGAATTGTTTGACTCAGACCCAAACTAAAATATAAATATGCAATCCACCAAAATCTGGAGTGTGATACAACCCAAACAGCAGCAGCTTCCTATGAGCCACGTGATAACTTGAAGACATGGGTATTAGTCAGTAACAGATTATTAAGTGATATGAAATCCTTTTGAAAAGACAGTGTGAAAACAAAACAAAAAAAAAATACAGGGACAACTTTACAAGATTTAGGAAATACTCAGGTTACCTCATGATGGTGCCACAAACCCACCCATTGCCTCAGGCAGGTCTCTTTGTCCCAGTTTTCCACCTTATGATAGAGCATCACAACACCACCCAGAGAGCCCAGCCCTGGAGGAACAGCCAACCGTTGTGTGACAAGGGGGAATGACCAGCATCAAAAGAACAGAAAGAACCAAATATTCTGCAACTGTGCTGGCTTCACATGGTAAGCACTAATGCAGGCTTAAACTCCCACATTAAATGAAGAAAAGGAAGAGATATACAGAGCAGCTCACTACTTTCCGCATGCTAAACTAAGATGCTATCTTGGTTTAGAAACAATATGAGATGACATGATTAATGACTACACCCTAGCGCACTTATACATCTGTCTCAGCTAAAAGCAAATTCATTCCAGTAATTCCTAAATTCCGTATGCTTAACTTTAAAACCTTAATCGCTATTCAAAGACATGAAAAGAAGATAGTATTAACTTAATCTGTTCACAAATCCACGACCTGTGCTTATTTTTAGGGCCAAACCAGAATTGCACAGAACTGAGAGCTGTTTAGAAATATTACAGGTAAACTGCAAAAAGTCTTAAGCTGCCATCTCTGCCATTCCAGGATGGCTCCTCCATGACCTAGAATTTATTTACTCTTACATGGCTTTTCACGTTTCTCCTCTTGCCTCATTTCTAGGCTGGACTTCTTGCAAGCGTTCATTCTTTCTCCTGGCATTGGGATCATCACTACTACTCAACAGTAAGAAATTTTACATTGTGAGTTTTTAAACAAGCCATTTCTTTAGTTCCTCCACCAAAACAAACCAAAGGATCACTGGAAAAATATAAGCATGCAAAATCTTTTTTCAAAAAGCAGTTTTTGCTTAAGAAAACTGTGTAGTTTTCACTGCTTAGGATTCTTTGCTATAAGCTAGAGATACCCCTTCCAAGCTATGATTTTGCATAGTTTTACCATTTAATCATTCCTCAACATTTTTCAAGTTGAATAAGAAACATCCCCAGATCTCTAAATCTGAAATTTTAAAGGACGCTATTTAGTTCACCTAACTTAAAGGCTTGAATTATGACTTTAAAAAGAGTTGTTGTGAGATAACTAGTTAATGAAAAATGAAGTTTTACAATCTTAAAAAAAGTCTTCCCAGAACACCAAAGCCACAAACCGAAACCCTAACTGAAATCCCAGAACAAAAAAAAAAGTGGCTGTACCACATCAATCCAAAGAGATATATTTAGCCTTGCATCCCGCAGCGAGCAAGAGAGATGTGTAAGGAGGAATTTATGAACCAAGCAAGCCACAACAACACTAGTAAATGTCTGTGCAGCTTCATAGCATTTGTGGCCGAGTCAGCAGTGAGATCTCTGCATTTTTTAGTTCCAGATCCCTTTTTCTTCATGGCATTTGTCCTGTCATTATCTGGCCCTTTGAACATCCAGAACATCCTAACACAGGGAGTTTCACCAGTTACCCACAAAACACAGGAAGTCACACTTCCTGCTGTTTGATTCTGAAACTGCGGACCAGCAACCTTTTCTGATACCTCCTAATCTTTGTATTGGAAGAATCATAACAATTTGGGTTGGAAGGGACCTTAAAGATCATCTAGTTCCAACTCCCCTGCCATGGGCAGGGACACCTTCCACTAGATCAGGTTGCTCAAAGCCCCGTCCAACCTGGCCTTGAACACTTCCAGGGAGGGGCCATCCACAGCTTCTCTGTAGTATAGTATATAATATAGTATTTAAGATCTGGGTGCATAACAGATTTATACATTAACATAAAGTTGTTTTGATCTCTATCCCTTTACTAGAAGTCAGGAGTTATTAGAAAATAATTCCAATGTATCTGGGCTACAACAACTCCATGTTCGAAACGGCATCATGAAGGCATTACAGAAACCTGTATAATTAAGATCACAGAGATATTTAAACTAAGGCTGGTACATGAACATAATAGCATTGATAACACCAGCTGCAAAATGTATTCTTTAAAAAATAAAATAATTTCATATTTAACAAATGTAATAGCACGGACAAATCTGTTGATTGACATGTACTTCATGGGTGTGCTTAGACACAAACCAGACATGGGTGCGAAAAAAAGTGTATCTGTGTGTTTTAATAGCAACTCATGGGTCAATGAATTACAATCTTTTTTAGAAGAAAACCAAAAACTAACATGTAATGCTTACCTGCTGTATTGCCACCATACAAAAACCCCAAAACTTATACTGTACTGTCTTTCACTTTTCTTTCAATTTTCTTTACTTACTACTATTTTCTCCAAATAGACTCAAGATATTTTTTTAAGTCAACTATCGGACAGGAAGAAAATCTGAGAAATTTCAAGCTGGTTTTGCTCCATTTGTATTCTCATAACTGTGAAGCTCAGAGATTATATATTTCAGTAGACGCAGCATGGAGGTTTGCCTGCCTTTTATTCTTTTTTTCCTCCCCCAATAAAACCAATCAAGAGGGGAGCATTTTTTTCAAAACTGCTCATTACATAGGATTAAGAATCCTACCAAGAAAGAAGAGAACAAAAGTGAAAAAACAAGACTGAATAGAATGATGAAGACTAAGCAATTTGTAAGTATACTTTGGGATTTTTTGTTTAAAATTATCATTACTTTTTAAAAATCCCTTGTGCAAGTATAGGTAGTCTTTACTTCATCGATGATACGCATTTTACTTTTTCCTACAAGGTTCACTCATTAAAAATGGTCAGCAGACCATTTTATTTTAAACACCATCTTCAGACTAGAAAATGATTTAACATATCAGCATTCAAAGCTGTAATGTCAGTTTAGAGAATGCGTTGTTGTCACCTATCAAATTAGCAATATCAAAGCAGTCACCAAATGGTATAAATCACTTCCACAGCAAGAATTTCAGTACAGTGACCTCATGCAATATACAGAATACAAAAGTATACAGAGGAATTTCACTCCTCCTTAGACAGTGGGACAAAAAAACATAAAGCCCTAGAACAGTGATTCACTTCATGTGCCCCTCCTAGAAGAGTACTATAATTAGGAGACTAAATCCACACCCACAACTAAAGAAACACGGGTACTTAAGAAATACTGTCAAGTTTATAAACTTCTATTCACATACCCAAACTCTGTAATGAATCAAATGCTAATCCTTCTGCTTTTAAATTGATTAAATTATAGTACCATAAATAGCATCTTTGATACAAAACAATCACAAAGAATGAAATAATATTTGCTGTATAAAAGCACTTTGCTACACTGCATCCAATTTAGGGTACAAATCAAGGAACGATACCAGCAAACCTGAGGGAAGCATTAGCCTGAAGAGTGGGACAAATACCTATATTTTTAGTGATACTAAAAACAGTCATCATGAGATTTCTAAGGATCTTCAGTGGTCAATATTACAGCTTCATATAAGCTTATGCCATATAAGCTTAGCATTTGCCCAGAATATCTAGCCCTCGGCTCTACATTCGGAGAAAGGCAGGTATGAGCAGCGTGCTCTGGAGTCATTCCTAAGTCACGTCGTCCTCACAGACATGCTCTTCCCTGAGCACCTCATGGTTTGAGTACAGACCTCACTCCTTCCTGTGCTGCAATAAAGCTCACTGCTCACCTATTTTATTTTGTGAGAAGATATTAATTTTTCTGTATTCGAAAGAATGATGAAAAAGTACTTAGGCTTTGTTCTCAGTGCAAGGTGGGAAGAATTACCACCATGAGTGAAAGCAGCATGCAAACTCTACAAGCTCGCCCAGGCCTCCAGGAAAAGAGCTGAGTGTAGGCAAGAAGAGAGAAGCATCAATACTCTAACAACAATCCCTCTGTTAATATCTATCTATCCTTCAGTATCTACATTTAACTTACCTAATGAAAGTGCTCTCAGTGAGGTGAGAGGTAGCTACTTTTCAAAGCCTCCCAAGGAAGATCTCATCTGTCTAAATTTAGGCACTTCAAACGCAGTTAAAATATTTTATCAATTTGTGATATGCTCCTGACTGCAGGAAACAAAACAAATCAGAAGCAGCCTAAAATACCTAACAAAAAAATGCAAACGAGTGTTTCCAATGTGAATAAGATGAGCAATACACTTAGATACAAAAGTGATAAGATAGTTTCCACATGTTATTCAGTACTGTAAATTTAAAGAACTAGTTTTCAAGAAACCTGTAGTACTGATGCTACTTCTGGTCAGAATATAGCCAAATTATTCAGCCAATCCTAGCAGCATAAACTACATGAACCCCCTCATACTTTGTGACAAGCTGGCAGACATGATTAGAAATTAATGAGGATTGAATGCCAAATTACTTCTAAAATTGAGCCATTAGTCTTGAAAACTGAAGACTACAACCAAGTCTTAGTTTTGGTTGTATACAGCAGGTAATCATTGAAATATTGAGCAATTGTCTTTTCTTAATCCATGAGAAACTCTTCAATTTTATATTTTCCTCCAGGCTACCTGACAGTTCTTCTGCCCCCAACATTCACAAGGAAATCAAAATCAGGAGGCGTCTTAAACTACTTAAACTTGTCAGCTAAATTTACAAAACAAAATGGCTTTTACTATGCTTGAACAATGCTGAATTGATTCAAATACATTTTTGTGGCACATCCCCATTTAATTCAAACCAGTTTTTACCAAGCAACCGAGTTGTTAGATGGTCACAAGGCACAAAATGTTTATACAGCACAAGTGTTAACAACCGTATTCCAATTGTAATGTTGCCTGTAACGAGGAGAATCAGAAAGAGAGGCTAAATCTGAGGTTCAATATCTTTAACCTCCTTCCTGTAGTAAAACTCAGCAACATTTAACCATATTGTAACATAAATGATTAACATTACATCATCATTTTGAACCCAGAAGACAAGTCCCACACTGCATACTACCGCACAAGGATACAAGTCCCGAGTTTAAACTTTGTTCTCAGTAGGATAGTAAATGATACAAAAATGTGTAGCTCCTAGATATGAAAGCACATGCTTTAGCCCTCTCCAAACACAGTCCTGGTAGATCACTTCACTACACTCCCAGACAGGTCTGTCATATCCCTCTTTTTATTGTGGGATAATGGGATAAACAGAAAACCACAAATAAAAGATCCCCCTTTTGAAGCAGAGGAGGGATTTGACTGCATAGTGCTCAGGGACAATCTCCTGGATAAAAAAATGCAAAAACCAGCACTATAGATATTCTGCAATGAAACAAGAGGTAAAGACAACTAAGCCATAAGCAGCAGGGAAACTAAAAAAAAAAAACCCAACAAAACCTTGAATTTCAATGTCACAGGTAAAAGGGTAAGTCATGAAACAAACATGAAGAAAAAATCAAGATTGTTCTGTAACTGGAAAAAGAGTATGAATCCATCTCATTAAAATCATATGTAAGGAAGAGAAAAATTATGCCTGCAAAAAAGCAAACCACTATCTGATAAAATTGAGTATTTTACAAAGGAGAGACCTAGATGATTTACACACAAGAAGCTTCAAGGAAGTAACTGAGGAGCTCTCTGAAACACAAATGTTGTTTTTTAAATAATCTTAAGAAATTCTGAACATCAAAGGACTCTCCACATTAATATGCAGTATTTAAAAAAAAATGTAAAAGGGGAGATTCAGGAACTCCAGAATGATTAGCTTGGCACGGATCCTGAAGAAAATAATACAATGGTAATGGGAAAAATGGAAGCTAAAAATATCCTGTCAGTAAAGCAATCTTCATAAGGTCAGGAGAGGAGAGAGCTGACTGAAGCTCCAGCTCTCACACTCTCACAAGGAGCTGATCTGAAAAACATTTTTCCTCCTTTATGGGATAGCTAAAAAGGACCCAAATCAAAATTACCACAAAGTCTCACTGCAAGACTGTAACGCATAACTGTACTCAAAATTCAAGAGCTGCTCTGCTGGAAAGCAAGGTGTGCAGAACAAAGGAGCAAAACAGAAGCATCCTTGATAGCAGAGGAGTATCTTGGCAAATTCATCTCAGAAACTGGATCTCTCAAATCCTCAGCAGAAGTGAGACTGATTGAAGCTGACACAGAAAGATGGGTGGCAGAAGGATTAGTGACAGAGAAATATGGATATAAAAGTGCTGCCAAGAATAAAATCAAGCAAATTAAAAAAAAAAAAAAAAAGAGTAAAGAAAGAAATGGAGTAGAAGAACAAAAAAAGAAACCAAGCTATAGAATACTGTAAAAGAAGAAACCAAAGAATTGGAAAGTTTCCAGACAGCGTAGAGAAGAATGATCATCTCTCAGTGTTTAAAACAAGCCTTTCATTCCCAAATAAAAGAGGAAAGAAATTTAATAATCCAAGCTAGGGAGGGAGTGTGTGTGAACACATGCATGCAAGGTATATACTCCTCCAACTCAAATAAAATAAAATAAATGTAAAGCATCATACAAAATAAAATGCTAGACACTGAAGTGGCACATTCTCAGAGATCTAAAGTTTTCCAGTCCACTTTTTAAACGCATTATGGTACCTGCTTCAACACCTATCACAGTTTACTTTAAGGAAAAGGAAGACCCCGGATGAATTAGACCTTTTCTTAGGGCAGTAAATATTTCTTTTAAAACTCTTCCTTTTTCCATCAAAGCCAACATCAGTTCATAATGGAGCATGAATTAAAATTCTTATTAAACTGAACACAATGGAGAGCTGCCCAGAGCTACTGGCCTAATCTGATACTGACAAAAATAGACATAATTTTAACATAGAATGATAAGCTATTAAGCCTGAAAGAAAAAAGATATCAGGGAGAAGAAACAAGAAGCCTTTCAGTTAGGTGGGAGAAAGGGGAGAAAATCTTCATGTGCTTTTGTGTTTCATGATTCTTCTCCTCTTGTCCACAACACTGATTTCTGACAAGCACTGTATATTGCTGCCACTTTACCAGGATGCATTCAAGAATTTTCCACAAGCAAAGGTAGGGAAGATGCTAACAACCCTCTCAGCTGGAAGTTTAGAAAGCATTCCTGTGTCATGGAAAAATCTGAAGAGTAACATTAGGAGTTATTTAAGAATCAGGAAATCTAGGGATGGCAAATACATGAATTATATACAGCAGAATTCAAACTAAACATTGCTTCTGTTAATATGTCTAAATCTGAGGTAGGATGTGTAAAAGAAAACAAAAAAAACCCCCAATATATACTAAGACAACCAAGAAGTAACCTGGATATTAATTTTCTTATGTTGCAAGGTCAAACCTGTCTAAATAAGTACATTTCTTGTTATAGGCAGCAATACTCAGTGGATCATAAAAAAACCCACAAAACCAAAATCCAGACAAAAAACCAGAGAAGACGACAGAGAGGAATTGAATTAAACCATAAACCAAAAAAGGAAGCATTTTTAAGATATATGTTCCTAGACAGCAAGGTCTATCAACAACACTGTTAACACTGAAGCTTAGAAACAGACTCAGAACTGTGCAGCTACTTCCACCTAAGATTAAAAAGGAAATTAAAAATTAAAAAAAAGAGAAAGGCTTATATAGAGAAGCCATTCCATGACCACACTCCAGGACAGAAGAAGTAGCAAGGATAATTCAGTAAATACCCATTCTTTTTGTCTTCGAGGGCAGGTTGGTGAACAATTCTGAACAGAATTCATCTAACACCCACCAAGCTCAACTTTCTCCTAGCCCCCCCATCTCTGAGAAAAAGAGAGATTCTTAATAAATTTAGGAGGAAAGGAGTTATTTTAAAGTTGCAGAAGAGACTAAGAGAAGGGACCTGCTCTGAGGTCACACACTGGGCTCCTTGCCAAGTCCAGATACTTGTGCATCTAAAGACAACCATTCCCAAAGCTCTTCAGAACAACAGGATCTGAAAGATATTTATGAGACTACACCTATCCTGTTCCACACAGCACATACTCCAAAGTGACGTGTTTGTTATCTTCAACACTTTAGTAAATCATGTTGCCCAACAGTCATGGGAGTGACCTGTTTACCTATATATACACATACATTTAAGTCTGTGTGTATGTAAGAATGTGAGAATCAAAACCAAAAAATAATCAATCTACAATGCATTAAGGGTAAAATACACCAAAAAGTAATTAGTTTTATAAAAAGTAATGAAAGCTAAAGGTAATCTTGAGACAGCAAAGCAGAAACAACTTTAAAGCACAAGCAAAATAATTACATAAAAGATAATCAGGGATACGGTCCTGAGTCAAAAATGGAAGGAAAAACAGATCTATGACAAGGACAAATTGTTGCTAGCTCAAGAGAAAAAGGATGCTTTAATCAATTTTGTATGAGGATAAAAAATCTCTACACACAAAATAGAGGCTACATATCTTAAGGATGTACCCCTACTTCAAGCAGAAATGGAAGAGGGAGTTTGTGTGTAGCTCCACTGTAGAACAGATACTATCAATAAAAAGAAAACAAGCTGAAAGCAAATTAGCCACGGAACTTTATATATACACTACTACTAATTTACAAATTTGTTTTAACTCTTACACTAGTGGGCTTTTAAAGAAATAGATACCCTGTGCATTAAAAAGGAAGCAAAAATGACTTCCACCTAAAAGTGAAAAGATGACTGCACTCATCAAAGATGTATTAGCTACTGGCACAAGCCTCAAGATCAGCATGGATTTACTGTAGTTAAACAAATTGCAAACATCAAGAAAAAAAACTTGATCTCCCATGTAGAACAAAACCCCAAACTTACGTATCTTATTCTTTCTTCATGCATAAAAGAAGGTTTTAATCAAATGGAATAAGAATACTTGTTTTAGAAAAAGGAAATCTTACAGACTAAGATGAAAACTTGTTTTTCTTCTTGTGTATTGGGAACTTAGAACTAAGAACTAAGCAGGAGCATCCTGCTACTGGTGCTGTTTGCCCTGTGAACCCTCTGACTGTGCATTTAGGTAAAACCCATTTACCAAAGGCTTACTTCTGACATAAACATGATTTTAATAAAGGAACGGATAAATAGGATGACTAATCAAGTAAAGGCTTAGAAAAGAGACTTGAAGCAATGGAAAGATAAACACACATGGAAGATAAACAACTCATTTTACACAAAGACCTTTTATAAAGTACTTTTATCCTTCATAAAATACCTGTGAGGTAGCACTTATCTCCAGCTAGGACCTGACATGTGTCTAACAGTTACGCATCGTGATAAAGATGATACAGAGAGGAGGAGGCTTCTCTTCATTTACGAGGCTGCCACTCCCAGAGCTCCCAGACTTCTGGGCAGAGGTGTCCAGATACAATAACCTTTGTGGCAGGTATTTTAAATAAAGTTCAGTTTGGGCAGAATGAAGAATGATGGCCTTCTTACTAGGTGTTCCATCACTAACATATGAAGGGCTTATCTGCCACCTACACTGAAAATGTGAAATAGAATACAAGGCATACTATACCATTTGAATCATTGCATACTTGAGGTTGGAAGGGACCTCTGGAGATCATTGAGTCCAACGCCTCTGCTTAAAGCAGGGTCAGCTACGGCAACTTCCTCAGGATTGTGTCCAGTCAGGTTTTGTGCATCTCCAAAGATGCAGACTCCACAGTGGTTCAGGGCCACCTGTTCCAGCATTCAATCACCCTTACGGTAAAAAAGTTTTATGTTTAAATGGAATTTCCTGTATTTCAGTTTGCACCTGTTGACTCCTGTCCTTCCACTGCACACCACCAAGAAGAGAGCCTGACTCCATCCCCACTCCTTCCTGTCAGGTATTTATACACATTACTGAAATCCCCCCAGCCTTCTCTTCTCAGTTATAAATATCCCAGCTCTTTCTGCCTCTCCTTGTATGACAGATGCAGCAATCACCTCTAATTGCTAAATTGTACGCAGGACAAGGAAAAATTGTCCATGATACGGACTCATTACACAGCACAGAAGTTCATCAGCTGAAAAGCCTGAGACTAGTCACATTCCTTGCGTATGAAATACTACTACTAAGTGACGGGGCATAAAAAATCCAAACCCTTGTGCATGTACACGTGCACACATCATTACATCGAAAGATAGAAAGTAGATGTGACTCATCTTGTAATAATTGTTGCATTTATTTTTTTAAAGTTGTAACAACTTCAACCTTGTATCTTGGAAATTGTTACTGAAAAGAAACTAAGCCACTGAGAATGTTTTTATACAACATGAGGCTTATCAAGTGAGGCTTCATTTGTACTTAACTAATAAAATGATACTTAGTATGACTTCAAATCCTTCAAGCTACTACAACATAACTACTTCTTGATTCAAATTTGGGCTGCAGGGAATTAGCACAAGACACAATGAAGTGCACTAAAAATCTGTTCAAAATAAAAAGGAGACATTGAATAGTCGTGTCAGTTGTCAACATTTTTGGACGTGGTTGCAGCTTATATTCACCAGACTCAAAGCACAACAAATAATGGCACTAGAGCATCTTACCTGCCTGGTTATTAAGAGTCATAATTCCATAAACGTTTTGAAGATAATAGTCTATAGAATATTATATACAGAACACCAAGGAGAAAAGAATGCAGGCTGTATTTTCAGGATGGAGCATTACACAATCTGATTTCCTGCTCCAGGACAATAACCTCATCTCTTGAATTTCTCAAAACTCAGATGTCAAAACTAGATACAGTAAGCTATTGGTAACCTCAGTGCTGCAATGAGCAGCAAGATCAGTTCTGAAACATAAGATGTAGGAAACAGCTAGTAAGGTTTTTGCAATTATCAACCCAATAATGTAGTAAAAAATATTAAAACTGAATAAACCTGAGATGCATTACTAAAGGAACATTAAAGGTAAAGTAGGGAGCCAATATTCCTAGAAAGAGGAAGCCACAATAATACTGGAGTGGCTGGAAGACAAACTGTAGAGTAAGTTTACAGAACTTTACCTATGTATCACAATGAAAACAAAGTTAAGAGATTACTTGATTAGTATACTATGGAAGAGAGGAGTGCAGGTGTCAGTATCACAGACAAGCAAGACAGAAGTCAAAACTTACACAAATTCAGCTTTTAGAACAGCAATTTCCTGTAAACTAAATAGCAGACCACACTAGATACAGACTCATCATAAGCAGTATTAAGCCAAAAAAATCAGATTTGCTTTTTCTTTTCCTGGTTTGTGAAAAAAGGAAAGTGCATATATGCTGTATAAGTGTTAAAGACAGAGGGTGAAGTGGCTAGACTTCCTCTTTTATATAAAGGTGGAATGAGATTAAATTGATCAGCTTGTGGCTCTCAAGTCATGAAGTCCTGCTCCCACATCAGGGCATGCTACAAATCCACAGTGGAAGTGTGCTTATGGAGGGACAGTAGAATAATCCAAACCTACAGCTCTGGGAGAAAGTAAGCTAGTAGGGAATGATGAAATCACCTTCAGGACTGGCATCAGATCATCCTGCATGCCAGAAACAGCTCTATCCCAAAAGAAAGCAGTAGGATCTCCAAGGGCATTTGTCATCTCCTCTCTGCAAAGCAGATCTCCCACTTTGAGGCATGGTAGAAGTTTTATAGCTGGAATTCATACAAAAATTTTATCTGTGTGATTTGTAGGATCGGGGGTGTGTGCATTTTATTTAGTCAGGCCAGAATACAAGTTCTATGTAACCATTTTTGAGAGACAAAAACACCTGCAAAGGATGGAGGCAAAGAAGGACAGAGAGACTGAGAATTAAAAGAGTTTAAAGAAAAAGTTTACACCCACATTTCAACATAATGTATCTTTTCTATCAAGGAAAAATCTAAGACAGAAAAAGAAATCAAGAAGTTTTAAAAAGTTGAGGCAATAATTATTATTTATCCAGACAGGATAGTAGTGGTATATAAAAAAAAAAAGTGCTACAGATTAGCTTCTGAACAGCTCATGACCTGCTGGATATAAGCTACATATTGGAGAATGGTAACATTACTTGCAATACCATCACTGAGGGCTTGGGCTACAAACATCTTATAGCAGACCAAAAGCTAGCTTTTCCTGCTAGCAGAATTGCTGCTTTCTGCTCTTAAAAGCTAAGATTTTATTTGCACACTTCAAAAATCCATAATAAACTTTTTTTCTGCAACACAAACAGCAGTGGGTAATTGTTACCACTATACATAGTAACCTTAAAAAGGGGAAATTTACATTTTACTCAAGACTGTCCATCACTATTCAGCTTCTAGAAGGGCCATAACCCCTTATGTAGATTTTAGGTTTGATATATTTCTATCAGTACAGCAAGAAACAGAACAAGAGATAGCATCTAAACCATATTTTATGAAAAGAATATGGAATTACAAACAAATCCAAGAGATATTTTAAATAAGCACCTAAAAGGATAATATATTGCCCTTAGATGTGAAGCCAAATCCTATTTCTGAGGGTTCCAAGAGCAGTTCTGAATACCTCTTTCTCCACAAGTACTTATTGATTTTGTTTTAACTGAAGTAATCAGCTTAATAAGACTGGTTAAAGATTAAAGCACTCTGAGTCACAGAGTGCACTGGTTTCTGCACAGGCTCCAATAATGCGAAACGTGAACTCTATAACATAAGAATAGATTTAATCAATTTATTAGTACAGTGACCAAAAAAAATAAAATACCACAAGATAATTAGGTTACGGTCATTGTTTTTTCTTTCCTTTAAGAAAAAAAAATTACCTCTACACAAAAGATCTTAATATCAGGTCCACGTAATTTCATCTTCTCTGGAAAATGCTGGAAAACATTCAAATATGGAATATGACCTTCAAAAACAAACCTGCATTAAAAAAAAAGACCAAATCAAAATAGTATTTAGCATGACAAATGCACATGTTTATTCTAAAATTAATATACAAATCAACTTCTGATTTGAAATAACATGAGTATTATACTGCCTAAGCAATTCTATCTGAAATTACACCCCCCTAAATGCTCCATGGGACAAAAACCAGATCAATCATTTAACAGGCCTTTAAGTTCAAGCTCAAATATGATTGACAAATTATAATGTTATGGCAGTAAGCTGACAATCAACACACACAGAGTTTGTTCTGCACATTCTTTAGCTACTGCATTTCTGAAACTGCTTTAAGCCTCCTTTGAATGGCATGGAATTTTTTGTCAAAATTCTAAAGCTTTAAGTAAATTTTACTTTTAAAATACACACTTTCTGCTAGAGGGGACTCAGTCAGGTAACACAGTAGAGAAGAAAGTCACAGAAAAATGAGCAGATACACAGACCTGAAATCCCATTGGTTACATCTGTATTCTGACTTTTTTTAAAAAAAAAAGTATTATTTGGGTATGAATAGAAATTATTTTGTATACTAATAAACACAAAATAATTATTTTTTATTTGCACCCAAACAATGCATTCTTCTTAAAAACTGGCTTTGATAAGTGGCTGACAGTATTATTTGGGATTTTTCTTGACTTTTCCATATATGCATATATGTATATATATGTAAAGATGGTACTTAGCAACAGATACTAATAAAAAGCCACCACCACACCAAACCCCTGCTCTTAACTGACATTCACGCCGGGCAAAGCAAGCAGTGAACAAGCATGGATCTTCACAATGAAGCAGACTCTACTCCCAGTCCAGATTAAAGCATATTAGTGGTCTCCCATAGGACTAAGCTAGAACTGCTTTAGGGACTCCTCTTCTAAAACAATTTTGTTAAAAAGAGTACATTAAACTTGAATAAATGAACATTTCAAACAGAGAAGACCCTGTTCTTTAAATAATATTAGCGATTTGAAAACAATTTTCTCTCCTGCCTGCTGTGTTATCTGCACAGTATCTCTCTGATCTTGCTACATAGACTAGTAACTTCTTGGTCTACGAACTCTGCAAGTCCCTCCTGGGTTCCTACAGTGGTTGTAAGGCTGGGCTCTGCATCTGCTCCCAATGTGGGGCAGTACCTAAACACTTCAGTCGCTAGCTGGATCCAATCCTACAAGCTGAAAGACCAAGTTCCTCGAAGCACAACAATCTGCCACTTTCATTCAAAATGTGTCTGGAGGGGAAAAAAAAAAAAAACAAAAGCAAGGCAGAACCATGTCTTCACAGACAGAGCTGCCACAGCCGTGGAAGATTCACCTCCCTCCTGAGCCCACACCAATTCACAAACTCACCTTCCCTCTCCCAGTCCAGGGCCCTAATCACCACTTGTTACAGGTTATGTAGTGTATATTTATTGAAGTTGACTAAAATGATATTTAAAGGCTAGTTACTGCAAAGTTTACAGTTACGTCCTAATTTTTTAAAAAAATATACTTAACTGAATTTTCAGTTTAATTAAAAAATTGAATTCAAACCAGGATTAAAACGAAAAGTGCATTTTAAAATCAAAACTCTCTCAGAGTTAACCCACCATTTATAATGATTTCTGAAAAAAAACCAGCAATCTGAAAAATCACATTGCCCAATACTTTTTATTCTGAAACTCTGCATATTAGTCTCTTAAATGAAGAGGTAAAAGTCATTGCATAAGCCTTTCTAATCAAATCGTGTGATGTACATTTTGCTAACGACATTTCAGTAGCTTTCCTCAGCTAGTGTAAAGGGCACCTCCCCACCCCAAGTGGAGATGTGCACTGGTCCACATACTCCATGAGCTTATCACCCAAACCCAGCACCAGTTGCTTGTCCTTGCCATCCCACCTGATCTGCTGAGCAGCTTGCATGTCAGTTCCTTAGCTCATTTTAGTCAAGGTCATCTGCACTAAATTGGAGAACGTAAACGTGAGGTATGGTTTCACAAATTGGATTGAACCAACCTAAAAGCTCAACATAACTAGTAGTACTTCCCTTTTGGTGTGGCTGCGTGCTCCTGTTGCTCATCACCCTTTTCCACAAATATAACTCACAACAGCAGCAAGACTACCTGTTACTCTATTGCCAGAAAGAAGGGTTTCTCTCCTGTCATCTAACAAACTGAGGAGGCTCGCAGATGGCTCCACCAAGTGCAAGAGTTGGGAGAGGGAAGGGGATGCATCACACAGGCAGAACGATAGAAGAAAGAGAAGCAAGACCTTCCTCTTTCAACAACAGTGACCCATTACTGGCTCTGCTGATGATAAGCTTTGGCTGACACATGTTAAGGTGCAATGACATGATTAGCTGTCAGATCTGAAGAGCTGGTACCAAGACACCAAGAGCAGCAACCTCCTGAGCCAGCACAGCAACAGCTGGAAGAAGACAAACAATCAAGAGCTTCCTTCGGGTGTGGTGTAGTGGTGATTGCAGCCAAACCACCCTAACAGCTCCCTGCCTCTGAAATGGGGAATCCCACCCTCCCTTCAGTCCTCTGCCACACACCCTCCCTGCTGACAAAAGCACTTGTATGACTTCTCAGAGGATTAGACTGAAAACTAGTCTTTTGTTTTCCAGGGTTTCTCGACTCAGCTGACTGCAGGAACATTATTGCCAGCACAAGGTGGAAAGGGGCTGCGGTGAAGCAAATTAACCTGTGCTAAGATGTCCAGTGAAACTTTCTTTTGCAAAATTAGTTTTCTGCAGATCTACTTCTTTCAACTAATATGCCATGAACTGGACAAATGCTAGTACCCAGGGCAAGAGCAGGAATGTTTATGCAGGACCACAGCAACAGAAACTCCGATCAGCTTAACTGATGCTGGAACCACATCCTTACACTCCAAGAGACAAACAATCTCCATCAAAATGTTGGGGTTTTTTTTTAAAAAAGAAGTTTTCGCTAACTTGGCTGCACCAAGTCGCAACTGTTTAAAAAATAATGACATCTTTCCTAGCTTGAAATTACTGTCTCCATACGAAAGAACGCTCTTCTCTCTCAGGTTAAGAGTTGGTTTTATGTTCTAAAAATACAAGAAACAGCATAAATACCCTCTTATGAATATAATGTGCTGATGATTCAGGGTTTTAACACTTACTGCAAAAGCCCAAATTTGGAACACCACTTCAGAACAGTTTCTTCTGTCTGCTGTTCTTTCAAACCTTTCATTTAACAGACAGATGATATAAACACTTGTAAGACTATGTTGTAACAGTGAAGTGCTTGAAAACTTGACTGGCAGATACAGTACACAGTCCATGTACTTTTAATTACAGCAGCAGCACACATTAGTGAGGTCCAAGAACTAAAAAAATCCTAAGTCCTCTGCATGCTACGAGGAAATGATGCATCTGTTAAAGCCACACTGTAATGCCACAAACTGATTACAAGTTTGGTCTTGCCAGCACAGCTAGGTATAACCTCATTTGAAAGGCATTACTTCTCAGAATCTCAGAGTCTAACATCTTGAAACTTTTTGCACAAGCCAACAATTTTATTCATTATTTAGATAAATAATATACAGTATATGGAGTATTGTGAGACTATTCACAACGGAAAAGGATTTAATGTGTTGCATAGACTTGAGTAGAAGGTTGTTAAAAAATATTATTTTTAAACCAAAAAGTCCCTGTCAGAGGAGGTAATTGTAGTGTTTTTCTGCTAAGTGTGTCAAGTAGCAAGGAGGAGTGTATTTTTGGTGTTGTAAATCCTTTAAAAGCTGGCAGATTGCCCTACCATGGTGCCTAAGCATGTATCACAAGGGAGGAGTGGTAGTCAGCTGACTTCAGGGTAGGGAGAAAACCAAACTGAGGAAAAAACAAGGCAGAACTTTAAGCACAACTGTAATTCACCTGGTTTAAATAAAACAATTTGACTATAAAGATTTAAAAGGTAATGCTGAATACTTAAACGTTTTCTCTGCATCGTTTTCATCTCTGGTCTGTCGCTATTTTGATCTGTGTATCTTAATGCATGCAAAAATGTGAACATTGTCTGATTTTTTTAAACTTAAATATTCAGACGTTAGAAAACAAGTGTTTTATGGTAGTTCATGCAATCTAAAATTCTTTCCTCTTCTTCATCAAACTTGTGAAAGGCAAAAACCTCAAGGGTAGGGAGGGAAGCATGATAATGTAATTACGTCCTTATATAACTATGGTATCATGGTAAAACTTTGCAATACAAATGACATTCTTTTAAACATAATTTTCTGCATTTAATTGTTCATATGTTCAGTGCATTTAAAGTCACTGAATCATTCCAATTTACCCACTTTTAAAAGTATTACACCCATAAATTGTATCTAATTATATGATTATCTTCTCACTCAAATCATCTTATTTTGGTTTCCAATTATTAGTTTCTGATTATGCCTTTCTGTGCTATATTTGGTACTTAATTTTTTTCCTCTCCTCTTCCAGCTTTTTTTACTGTTTTCATGTTTCTTCTAAATCCTTTCAATCAAATGTGCTCATCTCTTAAGGATCTCAGCACAAAGGATGTTCTCCAGCTTCTGAATCATTTTCCTGGATGTTTTCTGCAGTCCCCAATTTTTAAAGTACCAAATACAACAATATACCATTAATATGCAAACAACACAATCTACCTTTCCTCTTAACAGTTGATTTTGACAGTTGGATTTTTTGTTGTTGTTGTTTTTCAAACTACACCATCATACTAAGAGAGAAACTTGTGAGGAGGTACTTGCCTCACATGACCCCACATGCTTTCCAGAGACAGTTTCCAAGATACAGTAACCAAAGAACAGATATTTTTCTTTTTTCTCTCCAAACAGGATGGGGTAAGCAATAACTCTTTATTGTGAACCATTTGCTCCGTCCCAGTAATTGTAATTTACTACTTGGATTTTTGCCATATACAAACATTATCAGACAGCATTCACATAGTTATTTTCTAATCATTGACAAAAATACAAAGTACATTACAGTAGTTCTGACTCCTACAGAATTTCCTTACGAAGACAGTAGTCAGTAATAAATCTTGTTATTGAAAACTACTTCTGAGTTCTACTATTTCTTAATCTACTCAGTACATACTTCTGTATTGCATGACGCTAGTCTGAATTCTGAATACTCTGACATTTTGCTGAACATTTTACAAGCATCTTCTATGCCACAGCATATCCACTTATGCAAATATGCAACGGTTTGTGCAATTCTGATCGATGAAGGCAACAGCCGCCCCCTAAAGTTAAATTCAAAGGGTTAAACATTGTTTTGCATAGCAATAAATTAGCTAGTACTTTGAGACATACAAACATCCCTTTTTTTAACAGTACTTGCAAAAGAGTGTTCTTCAATACCCTTTCTTCTCAGAAAGCTTGTACAGTCAGAAAAGCACAGGTGGAAGTTCACACTCCAGGGGGAGAGAGGCCATGATGGAAGATCAGGCTCTGGGGTAAACTTTCCTTGCATTCACCACACTTACATGCACCACAGGTGGGGGATGATGTACTCATTGCCTTGCCTTTTAGCTCACAGGTTATATATTTGAAAAATAAAAATTAAAGAACGGAAATCTACCGTATCAACTAAATTTTGAATCAGTTTTTATTTTGTGCGAGTTTTCAATTTGATTTGGCAACATACAGTTACTTGAGTCTTTCTGTTCCTTAAATTTTGGCAAAGTAACATTTTTTCACCATCTTTTTAGAAATACCCAATATTTCAACACTTGTTAAAAAGGAGTATCAGTATACAAAAGGCCTTTCAAGGAAAATCTAAGAAGTCCTGAATTTATTATTTGGGCCTGATTGAAAATATTTACTGCTAACAAGAAAAGTTGATGAATTATTTTTCATTCCTTAAGTAAATCAGTAATGTGTTCATAGCAGAAGGGAACTGCATTGTCAGCAGTAGTTTGACAGTCTCCATTCAGCATCAAACCCTATTATTAGAACATTTCTACTATATTAAAAGCTGTATTATTCTGAACTCTGATAATTACAAAGATATGAAGACAAAAAAGGACTTCCTATATTAATTTCTGTGTCCAACTCCATTGCGTGAAGCTACTTAGCTACCTTTCAGATCCCTATATACTGCTGGTATTGTTTGTATGATGACACTGATGTAAGTCCTGGAGAATGTTTACTCATTTAATTCTGGCATGCTGACTACAGCAAATATAGCAAAAGTGTGACCATACACACCTCCAGTGAATCTTAAGAAATTCTGAAGGAGAAGGATAAAAAGCTTCTTTAGCTCCAAAACCTTGTCCCTTACAGGTCTCTCCGAGATTAATTGCAATCAACAGAGGAGAACATTCTCTCAGGAATTGTTATGTCAAAGAAAAGACACATATAGAGAACTTCTCACTATTACTGAGCAAATTAGTAAGAGGGCAATAGTAAGGTCTAATTTTTAAAAAGTTTATTATTTATAAAAGCAACAAATATTTCACTAGAGACTATCCATACCTTAAGAGCTCAGATAATGTCATTGTTTCTCTCACCCAGAGTAATGCCATGTAACAAAATGAAAGGGTCATTGGCATCGTCATCCTCAGTTTCTCCTTTGGGTTCTTCATTAAATACAAGCTACCATCTACTGATCCAGAGCGAGAGCGCACCGAGGTGCTTTCTTGGGTTTATGTTAAAAACAGAAAAGGGGGAAAAAAAAAGTAATTGTTATGATATTACACACAATCCGTGGTATATAGAAAGCAAGACAAAGGAATATACAAGGACGCTTCTTCAGCAACTAATAACATTTTGAAATCATTACTTTGAGTGGTTTGGTAGTTTGTGTACTTTTCTGCTAAACAGCTTAACTCTAATTTATACACCTACCACAATATGACCACCTGTTTCATAAACTGCTATTTCACTTGACTAAGACACTGGATCATATGAAGAGACAAAACTCCGTTACCCATCAAAACAGACCTTTTGTTGGGAACTACCCTTAAACCTGGAGTTCTAGAAGGACATTGACTGCTAAACAACGTGTAACTAGCAGCACTTATGAGCTGGAAATACTATTTTTCATTTGAGAGATAAGAGAACAGTGTAGAAACAAGGCAAAATGTGATGTACTTAAAGTAATGCCTCAGAGTTGGAGATTAAAACACAGAGTTTTAAACTTCAGCACAGTCAGGACTTTAACGAGAAAATGATTTACATTGCAGAAATTTTACTGGGGTTAAGGTGCGTATCCATCTGCCGTATAATCTCCGACTGTGGAAACACAGGTATTCTTTTAAAAAACTGATCTAAATTCAATGACAAAGAAACACCTTTGGAACAAAAATGTAGGAAATGGTGAAGAGGGTGAAAAAAAACCAAACAACCAACCAGACCTCCCTACTTCCTTACTGAGATGAATCACTAAAAACTAAGAGAAGCAGCAATGAGAAATTTAATTTAGTAGAGTGATTTATGAGTTAGGAACCTTTTCAGCAGTGAAACCTAGGAATTCACAGAAGGAGGCAGAAAAAAGTAAAAGCCTCTCTTCCCTACATCATGACCCAGCCAGGACGGATGAAAATGCATTTAAAGCACACCAGCACAATACATCAGCATCGATTCTGTAGAGATTTTCTCACTCAGTTTCCCCACAGACTGTTCACCTGTTCAGACAGGAACAGCAAGGGTTGGATTCACAGCTCCCCAGCTGGGAGCTGCAGGGCCATGGCAAGCAGCCTGCAAAAAACAGTTTAAAACATCAGAGAGCTTGGCAGCTCCATGGTTACGCTGGCAGGTGACAGCCAAACCTGTAAGGTGACAGCGGTCAGCGGTAGAGGTCCAGCACCCACTGATTCACAGTACGAAGAGACTGTGAATATTGTGTTCCTGAGACAGAACTGGTCTTTGATGCCACCTACCGGCCCCTAAAACAGCGGCCAGTAGCACTAAGGATACAGCAAGGGGTTAAAAGTACCGTCTCAGACATACAGCTGATACAGACTAAGACATGGTCTAGATGAGAGCATCCTGCGAGGTCTATCACGTATAGGTGTGTCAGGGAACAAAAGCAGCAACATCAGTTAATCCTTTTAGTCAACAGTTTCACCTTTTACATGGATACTTGTGCTTAAAGACAGCTTCACAACCGAAGCTTCATTATTAATTTCACATTCAACTCAATTTAAAATAATCCTCATTATATTTGTAGCCTTAATGATGGCACACAATTTCCTTTTATTTCTTCCAGGTTATGCAATGCATGACAACACACAGTTACACACATCTAATAATTTAAGAGTTTAATAGGCTTCTCCAGCAGTATCTCAGTGCTATACTCGGTGGAATTTGCTATTAACCCTATACAAAAATAACAAAAAAGAAAAAAAAAGGCGCTTGCTGGTTGGACAAGCCTCTTAAGAAAAAAAGGGTGTTGAGGTTTCCAGTCTGTAGCAATAACAGCTCAGTAAAAACAGCACAGAAAAGGAAACCTATGAATCTTCACAAGAACTTATAATTAACTAGAACACATTTAGTATTATTTGTGTTAAATTTAAATATACAAAACAATTTCTGTTTGCTTGATTTCACCAAAATTTACTTTACACTGAACTCTTAATTAATTTCAAATGCTTTTAGTGAAATGACTACTTAAACCTGCATTCAATCTCTGAAACAACAGACCAAGAACACATTAAATTATGGCCTATCTTAAGACTATCTAGCTGTTCTAAAACTCTAAGAAACATAACTATAAAAGGCACAAGTACCAAGGAAGAAAGGAGTTCCCCTAGACATCAAAAAGAGGAAGAAAATTCAATGGAATATTTTCACTAGAAATTTTTCACTCAATTCTTTCCTCTTCATATAATATATACTTCTGCAACACCCAAGATCTGCTACATGTACAAACATACAGTGACTCTTTACCTGAAAATGTTGTCATTTTAATATATAAGGATGAAAGGTACTTACGTTATATTCACAAAAATTTGTGTCACCATTTTTCCACCTTTTTCCCCTCTCTAATTCTGTTTGGACTTTTTAAAATTTCTTTTTTCTTTTTTTTAATTGCTGCAGATCAAGTTTCTCATGCTATTACCATTTCTGGATTTTATGAAATAAAGATAAAAACATGAAAGAACAAGACTGCATTCTTCTGAGGGCAGACAGGCAATACCATAGAAGAACAGAAATGGGACATACAAGAGGCTAGTATGTAACAGGGGAAAAAGAAACACTGAAACAGACAAAGAAGGAAAAGGCAAGCAAAGAATAAAGCAAAAAAGAAAAACCATCAGAAGTTTAAAACACAAACATAAGCTTTCAAATGCGCCTTGAAATGCACTTCCAATACCAGATGTTGCAGCACTGTCAAGGCATTACAGTTGCCTAGTAGCACCAAACACTCCAATTTCTATAACATTTTAATTAAAATGTTTAGCATTCTGTAAATATTTTCAAATTGATATTGTGAACAGAAAGGAGAATATGATGCAATGCTAAAAGAAGGATTTGATAGAAGGGGTTATAGGGAAAGTAGTAAAAAGAATGCAGAGACAAAAGATACAGAAATACCAAAGATACTGTAAGGAAAAAATTAGAAAGCTAAATATATCTATGGGATAGGAAAAAAAGTATTCCCCCCTCAGAGAACAAACTCATGTTTTTTAACATCAAAGTCACGACTGACAGCTCTGCTATTAGCTAAACAAGTGCTTATTCTTTACGGCTGCTGTGTTTGTGAACATCTAGCTCTGCAGATACAATAGCACCTTTTTCCCACTCCAAACAGAAGGAATGGAGCAAACTCGCTATAAAATAGAACTCCCTCCTGTGTTTCTCACTGTATTTCCAGGTCCTGTTCAACTTTCATCTCTTTGGGTGGAGGCTGGGGGGAAAGTCTTTTATTTTTGGTAGAATATAAAGTTCTCTAGTGGCAAACAGGATTGAAAACTTTACACTTTCCAACCAGTTCCTCCAATTCATTGTATGTGAATACACTTTACATGTGTTTATTTATATTAAAAAACTATACAAAAATGTTTTCTAGAGAGTTCAGTTCATGCTCCTACCTGAGACCTTGCTAGTTGATGAGACAAAGCTGCAATCAGTCTGTAGATCCCCCTCACTCTCAGAGAGAGACGAGTAAAGAAGGCTAAGTCTCTCTGGGTCACTGTCCACATCGGTACTGCTATCACACACCTGTTTTTTGTAAATAAATCATTGTATTATCTACTGTCAGTTACGGTTCCAATCTGAAGAAACCAAATAAAGCATGATAGATGCAAGATCAACAGTAAACAAAGTTTAAGCTCAAACTGTTCACATTTTTACTCTCTCTGTGAATCACAAGTACATAAAGAAATGCTTAAAAAAAAAGTATTTTTAAAGGATTTCTCAAGATAAAAAGACTTCTAGTTATTACATTACATTTCAACCTGCTACAAGGACCAGAAAATTGAGAATACATAGAATCAAAGCTTGGTGAAATAAGTAACTTCAAGACAGCAAGTAGGAAAGGATGGTAGCTGATGATGCATTTTGTATTTTAAGTTCTGCTCTATCTACTGACTATCTGTGCCGAGACAAAGCATTGTTTTTAAATAAGCAGTTTTCCATATTTGGAAAAATAGGAAAAAAAGGAACAACAAAATGGACATGTGGAACCCTGCTTAGAAGACATCTTTCATGCTGAAGTGACATTAATGCAAGCTAGATATGTGGCTTGAACAAAGAAGGTTTCTGTTGCTGCTTTTTGAAAAGATACCAACATCTCAGGGGATTTGAGCTTTTCACTTACTGATAATGGTCTGACAGTTTCCCCAGCTGGTCTGTCGCAGTACGCCTGTTTGGTCTTCTGAAGGTAACACCTCCAAAAATTCCACAGAACTTCATCCTGATAAATACAAACGGATAGTGATTAGTACAAAGTTTACAAGATCATTAATTGTTGAGAGAGCAGAGAGTAATGTTCCAGCTCTAATTTTATTAACTGTCATTTATAAACTATGTTTTAAAACAGTGAGTTGTTCAATTCACTTTAAAAATTACAATATTTTAAAATAACAACTCCTGTAACTCACACACAGTGTGTACAACTCACACTGACACCTACATACCTTCATTTGTGGACATACTCCTAACGCTTCCAAAGCTTCAGCTTGTTTCCTGAGTACAAACTGAAAGCCTTCACAAACATACCATTCGCAGCCTCCATCTAAGTAAAAAAAAAAAAAGTGTTTTTTTGTACCGTTCTGGGGTTTTTTTTAACCTTATGCACACTTATTTTCACCTAATGTTCTGTTCTCTTGGTATCAGGACAGAGACAGGTGTCTCTATTTAATAATTTCAGATCCTAGAGCATAGACCAGCTACACTGAATACTCCATTAACTTCCATTTATTCTGTCTTAATCAAGAAGAAAAGCTACTGAACAAGCACTGTTCTCCACACATTTCCCCAAGAATAATATATTTCACTATAACTGCTAGTGTGGCATTTGTATTCAAGTGGAGAGTTAAGTGACCAGTTTTAAAATAACTGAAAACCTATCATTAAAAAATGAAATACAATCATTTCTTTCCCATCCCTGGCACAGAAAACTGGAACACATTATGGTGGTGAGTCAGGCAAAAAACAACCAGTATCACCATGTTCTTCACCACTCTCTCCCACAGAATTGTATATATTTAAATGAAAGAAACTTTCTTAGATATTCCAAGCTTCTAGCAAATCTCAGCACCCCACGAATTTCATGAGGAGTGGGCCTGCTCCCATCTATTAACTATTCCCTCAGACTGCATTTCATTTAGTTTTCACCCTTACATCTTTATATTTAAACTCCTTTTCTACAGGCTTTTGGTTTTAGAAATTTTCTCTGCACTTCTCAACTTCCTTTTCATTCCCTCCACACCTGTTCTTCATCATTTTTCCTTCCAATGACACCTTGCATCTCACCATCTTAGAAGTTATCTGCCCAAAGCTTCTGCCCTACTTTAATGATGTTGGCTTTAACTGTTAACCACAGACCCAGCTTACTTCTATAAATGTATGAAAATAAGCTGCCATAATAAGATGTAACTGCACTCACAGAATGGACTGTGTGAAGCTAAGGATTTCTCTCTTAAGAAGTCTGGAGGATGGCTAATGACTCTCCCAACAGGAGAAATAAAAAGCATGAAGAGGTACACAGTTCAGACTTTAGGAACAATACACGACAATGACGAGTGGAGATGTTAAAGTTGTTCCCCTTTTCACTCCTCCCTTCACTTCCACACAATTGTTCTTTCCAAGGGAATGCAGTAATCCACTGCCACCGCAGCAGAGCGAAGATAGGTCAGCATATCAGAGACAAAGGTAACCCCGTGCTTCATTTAGCATTGTAATGCATTTTTGCTTTTTGAAAGTGGCCACAACAGTAAAACATCTATCCAGCCATCACAGTATATATATATGTAGCTCCAGCAGCAGCCTTACCATATCATCCTTATGGCATATATCAACATATGTAATGACTACTATTCTTCTGAATCATTAAATTAAAAGTATAGAACTGACTCCAGGTGACAGATGTAATATTGGTTTAGCTATTGTAACTACATGGAATCTCTTCCATGTAGGTGTGTGTGTGTAAGGTTACAGGTGCAAGTACCTGTAACACAAGCCAGACCGACATTCTAACAGCTGGACCATTGTCACATCTCACTTGCGAAGACAGACAACTTTTCTGGTTTTGTGATAGCCATCACGAGGAAGGAACAAACACCACATCTGAACGTGTGCCACCAGTATCCTCAGTGAGTATTGGCTTCCACAAATCAAAGCAGCAGTAAGTTACATATAGCTCTGTTCAATCCAAGAAAACCCACCACCAGGCTCACAGAGGTCACCTGTGGCTCAGGAAGTCACCAAAAGTGGCTGCTGAAGGTTGTGACAGCATTTGGGAGGTGTATTTTGTTCCCACTTTTACAGTCTTTCCTAGCTATCTGCTTTTGGTCACCATCAAAGACATAATGGGCTAGGTGAACCCTGGCTGAACAGCCACTCATGCGAAATAAGAGAAACTCATACATACCAGTTTTTTCCTGCTTTCTTAAACCTTTGGAGACTGTCTGGATTCTTATATTAGAAGTAAAATCAGTGTTTTCAACTTCTGTAATTTTCTGCAAAACAGAAATATATCTTAGCAATAAAAAAAGCCAGGACTAACTTGCGCAGATTGCCCCATCATAAAACATAATAGAGGAACTTACTCAAATTTCCTAAAGTAAAGGGAGACAACATTCTGAACTTTTCACTGAGAAGCTGCAAAACCAGAAAATTACTATCCTGGACATACAGTGATGTGTATGTATCAGGGTTTCCCCCACTGGTACTGTACTAGCGTGCAGCAATACTCAGGCAATACTTCTAAGGCACCTAGACAGCGTTCCGGCACTACAGCTACAGCAACTCAGCGTCTAAAGATGGGTCATTTTAAATTCTGTGATTTAAAGGAACGTTAGTTTTAAACAATGTCATGAAAAAGTAACAATCACAATACTGCCTTCAATTCCTAATGCCAAGGAGAAAAATCTAACATTTTCTTAATACAAAACCAAAAAGCAAGCAACGTAAATCCTTTCCAAGGCCAGTAACTTAGCTTTTTACCTCAGTAACATTGTGGCAAGATCTGCAATAAAATCTGCCTCCATCAGTGAGACCCCAGTTCACTTCTGAACATTGGGCACAGCGTTCGTTAAAATCTCTCTAAAGGGAAAACAAAACCAACAGAGTTTCACATGTTCAAGTAAAACAAATGGCACTATTACTAGGTTACTACATAGCTTTTGAGATTGTTCACAGAGGAGAGTATTTATGCCCTTTATGTTATCTCTGGTTGATAACAAGCCATCATAGCAGTTGCTATCAGTCATAGACAACTGTGAACAAATCATTTCAGCTGGCAAGCAGCAGCTCTTGAGCATGTGAACATTAGAACAAGGGGAATAATAATCCGCACCTAGCTCACACAAGACATGGCTTGGAAAAAACCACCCATCAGAAATGGAAGCAGAGACAAGAAGTAGAGAGCAGGAGATAAAAGGAAAAATAAATTTCTAGAACTATGAAGAAACACTTGCAGGGGAAGAAAGCCCGCAAAAGTCGGCGAAAAGATGTGCCAGGAGAAAGGGAGACTTCCCGGAGAAACGAGAGGAGGAAGAAGAAAAGAGGAAAACCAACAGATTTTTTTTTAAAGTTTTTCTCAGAAGCAGCCCACACGAGTGTGCCGGGGACGGGCATCTCCCTTCGGGCCCGAGAGGGCGGCCGGCGGCACACCCGCCGCCCCTCGCCAGCCCCCGCCCGGGACAAAGCACCCGCCACCGCCGGCTGCCAAGCACCGGCCCCGCGGCCGCCGCGCCGAGGGGTCCGGGCAGGGCCTCGCCCGCCGCCTCCGGGCCCGGCGGGGAAGCGCCTCCCACGCGGCCGCAGCCGCCGCGCTCTGCCAGCTCCCTCCGGCCCAGCGAAACCAGCCGCCCCCACCGTTCCCTGCGCCGCGGAGCCGCCCGGCCCCACCGTGGCCTCCTTCTCCTCCATGCCGGCGGCCGCACCGGGGCCCACACCGCCGCAACCGCGCCGAGCGCCGGCGCCGCGGGCCGGCCTGGAAACGGCAGCCCCGGCACTTGCGTTCCGGGCCCGCCGCGGGGCTGGGCACTCCGGCCTGGCTGCCTCCGGCGGCCCCGCGGTGCGAGGCTGTCCCCGGCCGGGGCATCGCCGCCCTGCCGCCGGGCGGCCCGGGGTCCCGTCGCGTCCTCCCGTCTCCCCTCGCCGGAGAGCGCTCGGGCGCCGAGGGACCTCTGCTCCCCGGTGCCGCTTGGGGTGGCGATGGGGGCTGCGGGACCCGGCGCTGCTCCCACCGATGGTGGCCGAGGGGTCTACACCGGCCCCTGGGGGACAGCAGGGCACCGAGGGGGCACAGGGCCCTCCCCTGCTGGGGGGACATGGGGCCCTTCCCCGCTGAGGGAACGTGGGCGCGACCCCTCTGAGGGGACATGGCTGCTTCACCTCTGAGGGGATCTGGGTGCTTCCCTGAGGGGACATGGGGCGCTTCCCCACTGCGGTGTCCCGGGGAGCAGCGGGGCCACACGCCCCTCCGGCCCCAGGCCACCGCCATGCCTCTGCGCCGGGCCGCGGCCTCCTCACCCTCGCGTCGCCGCGGCTGGGAGCACATGGCGGGCGATGGCTGAGGCGGTGCAGGAGCTGTGGGGAGCGGGACTGCTACTGCCCCTACAAAAGGAGGCCACAAGAACTCGTTTATGTAAAGTGCTTGGAGGTCCCTGAATGAGGGAAACCATGAATTGAAATTTTAATTTCAATTAAAAAAAAAACCAGCCCAAACCTCCAGATCTTGATGTAGGTCTCTTGATTTCTTCCACACTAATAATAATGTTTAAAGATGTCTAAACACTGAGATCTGTTATTGCGATGAATTTGCCCACAAAATTGGAGAACAGGTTTAGGCCCTTAAAAAAAAAAAAAAAAAAAAAAAAAAAAAAAAAAAAAGTCCACTAAGTGAAAGCATGGGAAAAAATTAAAGCTAAAATATACATAGAAAGAGGTGAGGCTGCCTTGACAGCTGTGGTTACATTGATGTTGGAGGACATGTACAGAGCTAGAGGGGAACTGTTGATGTTCAAGAAAGAAAAGGTTATTACTCATACCAACTGTGATCTTTTTTCAGTGTGGGATGAACATTTGTAATACCCATTAAAGAGAATTACGCATATAATTCCTGACATGTTAAAAAGGTGATTGTCAACCTCACAGAAATGTAGCTAATACTTTGATGAAACAGATCCTACTTGTGATTTTAATTTCCATATTTTTTGTTTGTGGAAATACTGTTCTGGGAAAGCAAGGCTATTTTGTGTGACAGAAAAGGTTTGATCTTTTTATTGAATTTCCAAGATGAAATACTACCTTGAAAAAAATCAGGGTAGCTGTATCTGTGATACTGTGACTGAGCGCAGTGCTTGTGTGGGACTTGACACTGTGAGCAGGCAGTGGGCCTGCTCAGTGGATTTAACTACGTTGAAGAACTTTTTTAAATTAAGCATGGAACTGACTGCTTTGATGAGGCAGGACCTTGGAGTTAGGACTTCTGTTTTCTAATTACACCTAGTCAAAAAAATTGTTAAAGTGTAATCACAGGACTCTGCCAATTTGTCAAAACCAGAATACTTCACATTCAATGGCAGCAGTTGAAGATGAGCAGGACAAGAAGAACAAGCAAGCACTCACTTTCTGCTTTTGGACAACACACAGTGCTTTTCTGAGCTGCATTTTCCATGCAGGTGAAACAGAGATATGAAAAGGTGCCGAACTTTGTAAGGGAAGTTGTACAAAGACTAATACTGATATTACTAGTTACTTATTACTACCCAGGCTCTATATAAATGGAAAGCTTCTATGGGTATTTCTTAAGACCATCAACTAATTAGTGCAGACTAGTAATCTAGTAGCAAAAAATCAAAGCATAATAGGGGTAGCAAGTCTTTTATCTATTTCTTAAATATTTTTTGAAATGACATGTATAAAACCGGTTTTTCAGCATATAAAATTATGTGTAACCTTTGTCCCTAATTACAAGTTACCCAAGCGTACTGATAGGGGTATGATAATTTCAAAGCCAGGAGACAGACTGTCTTCCTGCTTTGGCTCACTTTTCTAATTAAGATCATTATACATAGTAGTCAGATTGATTCGAGACTTAGATAAATAATACGTCCTGTTGTTTCCATTGATTTGAATTTTTAATTAACTGAGTTCCATTGCTGATATCACATTTCTGGCTCTTGACTGCAGACTTTCTACATGTGAAAACGTAAAAACTACATATTGGACTGAAAGACATGTCCCTTGGCCTATCCTTCGGGATATTGCTCATGAAATTGTGCTGGCTCCAGGATACAAACTTCTGTAGCAGAGATTCTCCCCAGAGTCTACCCATTGTCAGACACCTACTACAAAGAGTTAGAGCAGAAGAGCAACCTCAACTGCTCCAAAGATTGTTCAGATGAACGCAGGGCAGATCTACCAGATTCAAGTTTATAGAAAATATACATACTTATTAGCACCCACAATTTCATTTTTGCACCATGGAAGAATTAATGTTTAAAGACAGACAGAAAACGAAAGGGAAATTAGGAAAACAAGAAGCAGATGGCTTCACTCTAACCAATCTTCAGAAGAGACCACACTACTGAAAGTGTCAAGGGGAAAAGCTGTGCCAGGCAGAAGTGCAGTGGAGGCAAAGACTCAGAGACGCGGTTGTGCAAGGAGCCGGCAGGAGAAGGGACAAAGGTGGGAACAGCAGCGAAGCGCAGGGGTTGCAGCAAGCTCGACAGGGGAGGATAACCAGGGAGGGGCTGAGCTCAGCAGAGCTTTGAAGGAAGCGACAAGAAGAATGAATCTAACATTACAGCTTAGACACACCCAGCATTGCTTTGCGATAGTTAGTGTTTATTATACAGCTTCAGCTCTCAAATTTTATTTTTTAAATACATTTGTAGTCCTGCTGTGGAAAACCTGAAAATATGACCTCAAACATCTGAAACAACAGAAAGCAGATAACCTTTTTCCCCAAAGTTTACTCGGGTTTTCTTAAGCTGTTCTTAGGATGTGAGCAGCATGAAGTTGAATTTTTGATTACCAAAAGCAGCAATACTGCACCCAGGAGGAAGGGCAGACTTATCCAGTTGTATGCACCAAGTTTGGGGTTTGCACCATCAACTTCTGCTTTGCACGTGCTGCAGCCCAGCCCATCTCACACAGGTACATTGCAGTGCCACAGTCTTGTTCCAGTTTCACCTGTGACTCTCCGTGCCGCAGATAGCTGGTAATCATCTGTGATAATCACCCAACCAGGGGTGTTTGGAGGCACAGACCACAGTGGAGGACCTCACATTCAGATGAGCTGCTCTAGGAGGTAAAACTCTTTGGGTTCAATCTCCTCATGTGATCTGAAGCCATGCTAACATGTGCTCAGCAACAAAATGATTTGGGAGGTCTGCCTGGGGATGCTGAAGTCCTGGCTGAGTCAAGTAAAGACCTCATTGTGGGTCCTGGCCTCCAAAGGCAAGATCTCTTTCCTGAAGAGCACCAACCTGCTATCTCTCTGTCCATAGTAGCAGAGGTTGTACCTTTCAATACCTGGTGACTATGTTAACCTGATCCTTCAGAGACACAGAGTAGGGGGAGGAAACTTCTAGGAGAGGAGGTGATCTTAGCAGCCACAAAAGAACAGAGCACGCAGTGGGTGTTTGACTGTCCCATTTCACATTCCAGGCATATATAATGCCTTTATTTTCTCCTTTTCCAGATTTTATTGAGCAGCTAACATGAAACATTCCTTCAAATTGTAATACTTTGTGTCAGACTTTGTCTACTTTTCAGCTTTACTTAAAGAAAAATACACAGCGTAATAAAAAGGTGATATTGCATTCCACTATAGCATTGTGCATCTGTAGAGCCCTGAAGATCGTTCCCAAAATCATTCTCGGATGTGTTTAATCCACAAACACAGTGGTGGTATTTTTAAAAGAATCGAGAGCCACCTTGTGGAGCTGGGATTCATGAAGGGGCTCCAGATAATACTGCTGGGAACAGCTACTCACTGCTAGGAATTCAGATCCAACAGGATCCTGGAGGTTGTTAATCAACAGTGCATCACACAGCTCCTCTGCTGACTACAACTGGGCAGAGAAGAAATATGCTTGTGGGTAGTGGCAGGCAGAAATGTAAGACTGTCAGAAAAATGCGGAAAGCAGCAAAATCAGGGAAGCAAAGTAATGTACTCATTATGTCCTACACAGCCTTGGTGGTGGTGGTGTGGGGGGGTGGTTCATGGGCCATTTTTCGCCATATAATTAGTTAAGTCCTCAAAAGTGCTGATAAATTTTGGAATCATTATGTGTAGATTTCTATCACAGGCTTATTTTCTTCTGCAGTCATTCATTAACATTGAGAATTAGGATTGCCAGAGCCCAAATAGTGGCCCATGCTCCATAACCGGAGAAGTAGCAAAAGTGGGATTACTGATGGACATAATCTGTAACTGGACATATTCACCAGTTGTTCCTGCATAGAAGTAAAGAGTAGTCTTGGTTCTGAGGTTGCAACAGGGGCTGTAAAATGGTTCGTTTACCATTTCTCTCCCATCATTTCTCATGATGAACTCTGAGCTGCTTGTCAGTACCAATATGTGGATACCAGCACATGGTCTTACCTAAAAAAGAGGTGTTTGATCTTTCTCAATACCTTTATGCAGCAGCAACTTTATCTTCAGCACATACTGCCATTAGATCATGTCTTACAAATGTATTTTATATAAGCACAAATTTTAAAAAGTCTCTCTAAGTGGTAGACCTTAAATATCTAAAGAAACTCACACAAAAAAGAAGGGACTGTGATGCTGGAGTCATTCTCCAGGTGCTAGACAAGCCGTTGCTGAGGTAAATGGTTGTAATTTGCTGGTAATCAGTCTGGTTATTGAATTGTGACACAACTAAGTCCAGAGCAGAACTTGAACACTGAGCAGTCCTACATGCTTTTACCCATTTCTAGTCAGCTAAGTTTCAGCTCCAGAAGCTTTTTTAATTAGTTACACACTAGCAGAGCTCTAAGTTAAATTAAAATTCAAAAAAGATACCACTTTCAAAATCATTGTTAGCCGAAGTCATTAATATCCCAAAGCATGCTACACAGCAAGTAGCATATGAAAGCAACCTGAGAAGTCATTCTTTTTAGGCCAAGTCTTAACAAACAAGCCCAGCATATCCTTTATTCTTAACAGAGTTTAGTTTTCTTCAAACATTGTTTTGGTAAACAGGAGATATCTATTGTTATTCTTAATGGTTGCTTCAGACTGGTTTAATTTTTTTCCCCAGTAATTTAAATGTAACCACGTATAAGATGACATGTGATAGTAGGAGAAAATTCATAAAAAGACACAACAAGGCTATTGCAAGGAGCCAACAACTTCTGTTCTGCTTTCAAAAATGTGGAAATCTCAAAAAACCCTGCACCTTTTCTTATCATACTTCATTCCGTCATATTTCCAAGAGGCCATGGTGCATGGATCCACAGAGCACTGGGAACAGATTTCCAGTGTTTGTTTCAAAAAAAAACCATGATAGATGATTCCACATTAGAATGCACAGAGGTGAATGAGAGCCAAATCTTGAAGAAACAGAAATGAGCAGAATGCAAACCCCTATTTTCAGAACATTCCCAAGCTTTGGACTCAAGTCTGTACTTCCCAAATGGTCTCTGTCAAGAGGAGAATGCATCAGCATTCAGGAGAATCCAGAAGAACCAGTAGGATCACCCTAGCCAGGATGCTGTACTCTTCAAAACCGATGTGCGTGTTCGAGGTTACAAAGGATGTTTGATAAATGCTGTTCTAAACTAGACGTGGTCCTGGCAAAGTGAATGTTCTGCAAAGAAAGTTAAACCAAAAGTAGTATTTAATATGCGCTTAAAATAAAGAAAAAAATTCTCTTTCTCAATTTCTATTTACCACCTGCAATACACAGCTTTTATGATAGTTTTTATTGTAAATACTTATGCAGTATTGTGGAGTTTAAAAGGACAGTTTAGAAACATATATTTTCTGTTCTACCTACAATTTAAAAAAAAAATTGCAATTAAATTTCTAAGACTCCCTGAAGTTCATGAACTATTTTTTAAAGGGGAGTCTATAAAAAGTATTTGTGACTGCTATTATAATAATAAAAATTAAAATATAGTAAGATAGGGGTATAGGTTTGCTTTGACTTACAATCTCATTTCCCCAATGGCTTTTGCCCTCCCTTTCTCACTATCTATTTTTCTGTCCTTCCTTTCTGAAGAAAGAAAAGGTCATCATCCCTATTCAAAACTTGAGTAAGCCTGTAAGTTACAGCATGCTGTGGGACCTAGATAGCTTCACACCAGCATGAATATATTGTGCGTGAGCAAGGTTCATTGCTGTTTTGAGCTCACCTCTGCACTGGGGCATTTGTGGTGGTGGTGTTAATAAATAGACCGTAATGGCAAGGGGACAGAGCCATGATGGTTCCTTTTTGTCACACCCCTACATAATATCCTTAAAAGAACTTATTTATGTAGATATGCAGAAAGGTCGCAGAGGAAAGCTTTGTTCCTGCAATGCTGAAGACACTGCATGTGTCTTCGTTTCAGGTATCAATTATACGATGGGGATATCAAAAGTGCAGAAAGCCTCTGGCAGGACTGAGATGCACCTGAGACTCTGTGAGGACCTGTTTGAGTATAGCAAACTGAATTGCAGCCCTGTTTTGTCAGAACAGTTCTAGCAGATTTTTGACTTAAGAAGCTGCATTTAGCAGTGACAGAGGGATCAAGCATTATAATCAGGGGAAAAACGCCGAAACCAATTTTTTAAGAGCTTTTGAGCAATGGGGATGAGAAGAGGAAAGCTAGGGATGAGTCACAGTTTTTTCAGCTAATTGATATGTTTTGTCTAAAGACTTTTTAGTTTTTAAACAATGTAGTCTCTACTTGAGGGCAGTGATTTAATTATGATTGAAAATTGTCCATCTGGTGTCCATTAAAAGTACTCGTTGTGTTCCTGCACTAGTTGTTTTCCTGGTTTTAAACATAAAGCTATTTGGTTGTTCATTAAAGTATAAGCTTCAAGATCCCATCCAAAGCCCATTAAAGACAGCAGAAAAATTTTCACTCATTTCAGTGGGTTTTTGATCATGCCCTCTTGGACACTGACTTGGGCTAGGTGCGTGTATGCATTCTGTAGCAATTAGCACAGAAGAATGTAGTTAGCCTTAGCTCACCCTTGGGAAACAGAAGTATCGCTGTCACCACTTGCAGATGGATCTGTAGATCTGCACACCACAAGTTCTCTTAGTCAGATCAGAGCATAATCCTGCAGCATGTAATTCTGGAGCGATAGCTTACTATTGCATCAGGGATTTCTTTCCCTGCCATGTCTTTGTTATTTATTTATTTATATCTTATTTTCTATTCCTGGCACATAAAGAACTTATAAGTAATTAATTTTCTTACAGCCCCCACTTCTTGGGTCAGTCTGCACACAGAAAATGTTTCACGTTGGCTATAGAGGTTTAAAAAAATAGTAATTCTCTTTCCCTATCCCTACTGCCTACTAGAGCACCTCTTCAAAGGAGCTCTCCTCAGAAGAGACTTTGAAACTGGGAAGGTGGGATGCAAATCCCTGACACATGGAGTGCTCTGGGAATCCCACCCTTGCCCCGAGGAAAATCCAGCACATACCTGTGTTATAAAGTCACCTTCACTTAGTAGTCTGATCACACTCTGAAGGTAGAGTGTGAAATCATGTGGCCTCATGGAGTAGGGATTTGGGGCTTGATTTTAACTCAGGGATTTTTTTCGATGGTAGCCAAATAGATGCTTGCTTTCTCACATGAATATAATATGTGGCAAAAAGGCCACGTGCCCAAATTACTGGTGCCTTCATAATCTTTATTCCATTTCTTCTTTTTAGCCACACAAATAAGACACTGTGTGCTAATTCAAGAGTATACCCAAGATAGGGAAGGAATAATTTACTGATTTAAAAATTCTAATATACTCTAAGTATCCTTCACAATCGTTGGAAAGGAAGAAAAAGGAGATCTGAAAGTCAGACCAGCAATCTTATTTTCATTTTACCCCTGTCCATATGACAAGGGCAAGCAAACCCAAACAAAAGCATAAACAGCATACACCCATCCCCAGAATTGCTCACACCATTTAGGCAATTTAGAGCTGTAAACAAAGATAAGCGATCTGCATAGAAGCAGCTTTAGATGACCACAAATGGATACCGCTGTTTAATTCAACCCTCTCTCACCTAAACAAGTTTGTTTTCTCAGCAGTGTTTATTTGTACTAGGGAGTGCTAGGGAAAAAATTCCATCCTCCTCCAGATTTATCTGCTTCAATGTTGTGAAAATTCAGTATTTCCCCAGCCTGAGAATATATTCCTCCTACAGACACACTCTGTATTTTGTGATCTTGCCAACATTTGTTGGTTGGTTGTTTTCTTCCCTGTAACTCACAGCATTTTGCTGGGACTGGCACTGGTCTCCGATATGGGAGAAGCCCTACAAAGCTCAGTCCGGAAGGGAAACCCCATCTGATCAGCATTTCTGTCTCAAGAGACAGGGAAGCGGGGAAAGGAAAGATAAGCCAGAAGTAGATATGTGAAGGTTTGAAAAACTGAATTGGGGGATGGTGGCAGGGGAATGCTTTTCCCCTTTTTCTGATGCTGAAAAATGGAAATGTTGAGGAAAAACTTAAGAAAAACTTTTCTGTGAAATATTTTTTTAAATCCACAATGAAATAATTGCTAGGCTAAAAAGTTGAAGATTACATACACTTCAAGTTGTCAAAACGTTTTTCTGTAGCTCATACACATTTCAATCTTTTTCACTTTCCTGTGAAAACATACAGTATCAGGCAATGGCACATCCCTTGTGATACTGCGGGCCTGGATATTGGAGGCCACGCTTACTCTCAGTCCTTACTGTGCTGTAATTTGGTTAAACTCTCAGGTATGGGAGTTCAGTAGGAAGAGCCCATCCATTCCGGGTTGCCTTCATCTGTCTTCCTTCTTGTCTTCTGTGCAACACCAGACCTTGGAAGGCGGAATAAAGGAGCCTGTGGTGTTTTCCCCTCTGTCTGAAGTTTCATGGACTCCCTGAGTAGGCAGAGGAGAGCACCTGGGGCTGGATGGGTGTGCGGGAGGAGGTCTGGTGTGCGGGCTGGGAATGGAAAGGGGAAACACGTAGGATGAGAACTTCTGCATCAGGGACTATGTTCCAGAAATGTGGGAGATACCACAGTTCTCCCCTATCTACACCCAAGAACAAGAAATATCAAGAGACAGATCAAAATCCACAACTTTTCCTCCAAAGAAATTGGGGCTAGTTGCCTGGCGCATGAGCTTTGAACTTTCAGGGTGATGGTCCTTGAGATATCTCAAGCTTTGGCAAGGTAGTGAGAAATTGTCTATATTTGCCTCTCTACAGCACCCCAGTGCACTCTGCTCTCTGGCAAAAAAAATGGCACATATACAAGGAGAATACATGAAATTGGTGCAGAACTAAACATATGAAGTGAAAATCTGTCCACTTTCTGCCATTATTCATTCACAAACCCATGAGAAAAAACAACACATTGTTTATTAGTTAACTTTGTGATTTCTAAACTTGCAGAAAGGTTCTTTCAACAAGATTATGTAATAAAGTATGTTAAAATAATCCATTCACAAAGCAAGTCTGAAACAACTTTGAAGCACAGGCTGACAACAGAAAGTACTCATATGTGACCCTTAGCTTCAAAAGAGTTAAGAAGGTGCTGGCAAAGACATAGAGATTATCTCCACCCACACAGGAAAACATACATGGCTGAGTAGCTCAGCAGCAGCACACAGGGAAACAAAAGTCTAGCTCAGAATTACCATTGTGAAGGAAAAGTGCACTCTCCTGGGTAGCAAAGAGTTCCCAACCTGGCAAACAGGTCAGAGACCTGCAGTCAGCTCTGAATGCTCCATCCTGGCGTCTCCATCACTCTTTGGGTAGGGTGTAACCATCAAGAGAAAGAACAGCTAAAACCTATACACATTCTGGCTATAAAAATGATGGAAAATATGATCCAGGTTTTTACAGCTTCCCCTGACGTTGGCAGTCTGGGTGTCCCACACAGATGCTGACCAGCTGCTGGAGAACACACAGCAGCGTCTGGGGAGATGCTGCTGGGGTGTGCTGGGCTGGCAGAGCTGTGACGTTGCTTCTCCCTGGCACTTTCCAGACAAATGCTGTTATGCACTTCTTGCTCCAAAGACTTCATCATTAAAGAAGCTAAAGTAATACGTGAGGAGACTGAGGAGAAGCAAAATTAACTATTTATATATATGTATATTTAATATGTAGCTGCAATTCTCACAGCTCTCCACTCAGCCATCACTTTCTGGGAATGTCTTGTATTAAGAAGCAGGGCTTGAGGATGAATTAACACATGTCTTAAATATTCTCCGGGCCTAACTCAGAAAAGTATCATGAAGAACATTCCCACTAGAACCATAAAATACAGAACATTTTTCTAAGTCTTTGTCTGAGGCAGAAAGATATAGAAAAATTCATGTTTGCTATTTCTTTTTGCAACTGTCTATTAATGAATCATGAATCGATTGTCACTGAACCCCAGGGTCTGTCGCTTTCTTTCTGTCTGGGATGCTTATCATCAGGAGAGTGTGAGGTTCATTAGAGATGCGGTCGCTGTGGTCAGTACACAGTGATCGGGTGGGAACCTGTTGTTTGTGGTATGTGTATGCCAAACTGTGTCCTCTTTTCCATTCATCTCCCCTGCCCTCCTCAGAGAAGGGTGTGCACTCCTCCTTTCTCCTGGTCACTCTTACCAGCAGCCTTTTAAGTCCAAAACACAAAGTGAAGCACCTGAAGGAGACAATTTCTTAACTCTCAGGGTTATCTCTATAAAACCCTTTGGGAACAGCTGACAACCCTTTTTAAAGTTTCCTGTTTACTCTTATGTCTTGCCTTATTTTCCTGGGTATTGCTGCATGGAAAAAACATCTGTGGCTAAGTTGCAGTGGTGACAGAAACCGGCAACCAGTGCTGGGGAAGACCTGATGGTGTGCTCTGGTGTGGACGGCAGGAGGCTGCTGAGGCAGGAAACTGGCTGGCTGGCTGCATTCAGGTGTCAGGTGTATTTAGAATCTGACTGATGTGGCTCCATCCAAATTCACTTGTACCTGGGTTTCTGCGGTGTAGGCTCTTGGAGTTGCCAGTAGCACCCTCACTCAGAAAGTGCACCCCAGGCCTTTCATTTCAGCTTATCGGGAATGTCTATAATAAAGTCAAGCTCCTAATTTTGATCATTTGGATTGTATTTGGGTGAGATGCCTAAAGTAGGCAGTGTGATAAACATGCCTTGCTCCCAAAGTGATAGGAGCTGCTGAAACAACATACCCATATTTCCATAATTGCATACGTTCATGCTTATACTGAAGGGCGTATGATAGTTCAAAAAATAATATATTTCTCAGTTCCCTGTCTGAGAAAGTGGAAGAGATTTTCATGTCTGTTCCCATTTCCTTTTCTAAGCACCCTTAATGTCGGCTAGAGCAGACTGGGGTTTTGTGGAGGTTTGCTACAGCACACAGTATTGCTGCTGTAGCTCCCTGTCTGCCTCGCTGCAGTGGCTGCTGTCAAACCTGCGCCAAGGAAACCCCATTCCTCCCTTCCCATCCCCTACACCGAAGGAAACTTAGTTTCTAAAACATTAGTATGGATACACACTGTACAATTTTAAACCACTTTTTAGTGCCTCTCAAGAAGAAATGACTAGGAAGCTTTCTGTGCTGTGACAGAAGTTGGTTTGGCTGCTGTATTGCACCGACTGGTATCATCGTGTTGCCTTGTTTAACACAGATTGCCTTCCAATACAGTTTATACTTCTACACGTTTATATGCTTTATTGCCAAATTAGAAACAAGTAAATATAGGAAAACAAATACAAACAGCACAAAGGAGTTTTCAAGCTTTCAGATGTAGCCCTGGTTTGAACAAGTCGTGCAGCTGTGCCCAGCCCTGGAGCAGAGCTTCAAGGCTGGCTGTTGGCCATCAGCTGCTGCAGAGCCATCAATACAACTGGTGTTTTCTGGGTCCTTTATAAATCATAGCTATGGGAAGTTTGGTGATGACATTCTTGAAGCAAAAGCTTAATAGAGATCAGAGGGCTTGCCTTAAAAAAAAAAAAAAAGAAAAAAGAAAAAGAACTAATTCAGAGAATGGGAAGCAGTAAAGAAGTGTCTATATGTGTGCACCTACTTGTAGTTTCACTCCTACAAGCAAAATAAGATGCATAAATCATTCTCTCCATGCTGGAAAAAAAGGTGCAGCTCCAGGACTAATAGTGGTGGTGGAACCTATGACTTCAGCATTTTAGCACTATGTAGAAACACATATCCTGCTAAAATATTGACAGGAGTGACTAAGCCATGTGCACACAACAGCTCCTACAGTTACTGCTGCTTATGGATCTACATCATCTCATGGGGATGCAGTCTGTAGACAGGCACCTTTGTGTTATGGTGAGACAGTGAATTAGGTAGAAAATCGTGCTGGCTCATTAAGGCAGGATTCCAGCATCTCAGCTGGAGAATATTGGATGGTGGGCAGAAGTAGCGTTCAGAGAAGATAGGTGAGATTTGCGTCAGGAGGAGAGCTTCAGTTCTTCTCTTCACAGCTTCCTTTGGTTGATTCAGGTGGTAAGGGTGGCAAACAAACCAGACTGCTTGGAACAGGGCGCAGTTCCTTTCCAGCTCTTGCCAAAGGCCTTTCCATCATCTAGGCTGACTGGAACGTAAAAGGCCATGTCCTTCTTTCTTCTAGAGAGTCACCTTCTCAGAGAGAGCCCGGGACACTGCCTTCGGGGGTTATTCTCAAAAGTGAACCTCTCCTGGAGATGGGAGCTGCACCTGCAAGAGATGCAAGTTAAGGTCTCCTAACAGACTCCTCAATATAAAACGACACTGTGTTACTTCCAAACCATATAAATAAAGATGTGTATGGCATATTGTTTTCAGAAATATACTTTTTCCATCTCAAATTGTACACCTAAGAGATCATAAAGTACTAATGTGTTCTTCAAAGCTTTTGCATAATAATTCTCTTTTTTAATCTGAGGCAGTTAGATCATCTAATAAACAAATTCTTGTACTTCCAATAAATGTGTATCTGGATGCCTCCCAGTTAAAAATCATGGAATCACATTAATATCATACCCTGCATTATATAGGTTAATTTGTCCTTGAATAGACCATTAAATATATATTGGTTTTAAATAATTTTATTCATACCCACTGAAGTTCTGCTGATAAACCATATATAGCAGAAACAGCTGCATAAATATTTATTAATTGAGCCCCTAAGCAAATGGCTACAGTAATAAATCACTTGTCATGTTTCCAAATAATAAAATTGGGCTGAATTCCTAACTGATGCAATGACGCCATCTTCAAACACCCTGTTTAGCTTGTTGTCCTTAGATAATTTTTTAGCTGCACTTGACAAAACATTTTAAAATTCTCTTGAGGTGTATGTACAACTTTAGATCCCAGCTCTGGAAAATCTTATGGCTTGTCCTTAACAATGACCTTTCTGTAGGAATAAGGGTTTCAAATTATGTGTTTCTAAGGGTTCACTTATTTCAGCTTTGTGGTATATAAATAGCTCAGGGGCCTAGTGGAGTGCAGGTAGCTATCCCAATCATTGATGAATGAAGTATGTAATCCTCTACTATCATCTTGACTCTTTTTCTTTATTTCAATCCCACTTTCACACCAGTGTCCCGTTAAATGTATCATTGATTTATCTGGATTGTACTACAGGGACTGACGGTCGATAATCCATCACACATTTTAAATACTGTGGGCTTGTATCTGCTGCTTCAATGCTGAGCTATAAGCAGCCACTTTTTTAATATATTTGGCTCCCCAGATTTTTTATCAGTCTAGGGTTTCCACTTCTTCTAATTTTATTTATTTGCTTTGCAAGTTTGGAAGTGTTAGTATTTTTGACAGTTTCCAGTTTATAGATAGTTTTCTTGAGGCAATCATCAAGGAGGGGCCACAGTTGTTCTTGTAAGGAAAGAAACCTGTGCCAAACTAGGTAGATTTGGAGGACTTCTATCCAAGCAGGGCTTAGAGAGAGAAACAAAGCGTATTACTTTCATGTCTGACCAGAATTAGAATTACAAACTGTTACTGTTTGAGCATATTTAATAATCCTGTTAACAATCTGGGAGCTTGGTGTGTTTTAGTTGCCAGTGGGCACCGGGACAAGCATGCCCAGCATCCCGACAGCCAGCCCTGGGGAGTCCCAGGGGGAGGTTTGCCAGGCACAGTCCTGAACACGGCTTTTCTCCAGGCCTGTGCCTGTCTCCCGTATATATTCAGCCTCTGCTGATGGCTGGATCCAGACGCAATAAATCCCACAGAGTGGAGAACTGCGCTGGCCGTGAGTCAGATAGTGAGCTATGGGCTACACAGCCTCCACATTTATTTTGTATTTCTGAATTTACTGCTTGTAAAACTGCAAGAGAGGAGCCCAGCCAGAAAACTCTGGTCTACTAGCACTGATCTGGATTAACCCCCAATCAAGCCCTAAAGCTGGGTTTGCAGAGGCTGTTCTTTTGTATGTCTTCCAGGGACATTTTTTTTTCTGGTCAACTTTCCCTGAATCCAGGAGGAGCAGAATTGCCTTAAACGTGTGGTATGATTGACTTCAGGAGCTGCCTCGGTGGCTGTGCTTTATTTTTCAATAATGCCATTCTCAAGGCTTCTTCTGGAATTTGGGTAGTTTATGTATTGATCCCACTAAATGCTGCCTTTGCCAGCTATTTGTCATTTCTCACTACCATTTGAAATATAGGAATACATTTTAGAGAAGGGGCTTGTTTTATTTTTAGTTTTGGCAGCTTGGTGAAGTCTTTTATTCCAGTAGCAACACGGAGCTGTGCTTGATATGTTACAGCTACCTCTAAGTTTTAAGATTGGGGATGTAAAGATGTTCTTGGCTCAGCATGCAGTATCACCACATATGGAAAATATAAATGGTCACAAAAGCTTCTTGATTTAAAAGATGGGATTTATTTTCTTTTTACTAAAGCTCTCTAGTATCCTGAGTGTCATATATTTGCTAAGATGGGCCCTGCTTTGCTTCTTATTGCAATGGAGAAAGCCATGTCTGGGGATTGAAATTCTTAGGTCAATAAAAGGGTTTTCATGGTGAGATTTGTCATAGCAGGTTGAATAGTGCAGCATAAAGCTGAAGATTCACTTATAACTGTGGAAAATGGATCCCTTTCTTTGCTCCAAAGCTTTATGCTTAGAATGACTAAAATTTTCCCTGGCAATCTTAATAACTGTTCTGTCATTAATATTATTTTGGGCAAGTTTTATGTATAGAAATAATTGTTTAATTTTATTTTTGTTCTTGGCTCAGTATGATGGATAGGACTACATCTTCCTCTGTGGATAATTCATGAACTCTGTGGCTTCTGTCCCCTTTTTTGACTGTGAAGCTTCTGAATTTCTTGCCAAGAATTTCAGTGCTTACCTAACAAAACTCATGCCAGGATCCAACAGCTTGTGTAACCTGCAAGATCCTATCAAAAGTCATTAAGGCATGTTGCTGTTAAAGCCAATTAGCAGATATATATGCCCAAACCTATAGCTGCCTGGCTTTTGCTGCAGTACCTTTCCAATATGCTCTCACAATTGGGGAGTGGAAGTGACAAGGAAGGCGCTCCAGTTTTTTTCTGTCCCAGCTGGCAGGATCCACCTGAAACGACATCTCCTGAGACATGGAGGAGCTCTGACCTGGGGAACACAAAAAAGGAAAGGATCCTTGGCTTTTTCAACACTTTCAGGTTGAAAGAGATTTTTCAGAAATCTAAGAGAGGCCTCACATTAACTGCTGGACTGCTGTTGGAGGTGTCCCATATAGAAAAGAAAGCTCTTCCAAAAGTTCCTTTAAAAACCTTTAAAATGTAAAATTTTAGGTAACCTAAGTATATGTTAATGCTCTCCTTCTCACTAATGCTCTTCTTGCAATATGTAATACATTAGGTCTAGCAGATGTGAAAAGGCAAGGCCAGCAAAGCATCTAACTAAACCACTGAAGATGTGAGGATTTTAGTTGTTCTGAGAATCAAACTGTTCTAAAAAAATATGCAATCTTTTATAGTATATCTTTTAATCTGTAATCTTTTAGAGTACAGCTAAATCATCTAGTAATATTCAGATTTTTTACAAAATCCCTAATGAAAAGTGAAATATATTTAAGCAAAATGTCTATATACACACACCATAAAATGCTCCACTTTAGCCAAGAGCAATACTGTAGATATGTCTCTCTCTGTATATGTGTCAAGGTTAAGAGTTGCCATGCAAGGTGGCTATTTAAGAATCATGACTATAAAAAACTCCTCGAGTCTATGGAGGACAGTATGTTTAGTGCACAAAAATAAATACTCATGTAAAATTGATTGGGAAAAAAATTAAAACAGGATAATTATAGTTATAAATCCACTGGAACAGTGGGATGTGAACAGCACGGTTTGATTAGATGATTTGCAAGTTGATTAGTGATCCTTATCTTTTCCTCCAGCATCTAATTGCCCCTGTTGGTCTTACTTGGCCTGATGAGTGATCGCAAGGCACAATTTATCACCTAATCATGCAGGCAGGTGCTTGGAGAGAAAACCATATCACCGCAATGGAAATCCAAACTCCTCTCAAAGCTCTCTTTACAAGGGATTTTCACTGTGCCAGGGGGATTTGGTCCAGGATGACTTTATTTCCCAAGACTCTGTGGTATATGCCAAACAGTTTTTCCATCTTCTCAGTCTAGTAGCTGTGGCTGACTTGCAGTCGGCAAATTATTGCAGGGTCTTGGGGGTTTGCTCCTCATGTGTAAACCTACTCCTGGAAACTAAACTTTTTGTGCAGTAGTGCCCAGTCCTCTGGGTTCATGAATCTTTGCTGATGGCAGAGGAAGGTGATGCACCCCACTTTTTCCTGCAACCCAAACAGACCTCCCAGCACCCAGTGGGCCCTATTTCATGGAGATGAGAAAGGCTGGTGACACCCCCATTTTGCATCCTCTTTCCCTTGGTTTTCTTAGGAAAAAGCAATAAACCAAGGGAAAGAGGATGCAAAATAAAGAACCTCTTTTTTCTTGCTCTGGAGTTATTTTCACTCTCTTCTATGAACAGAAATGACCCTAATGGCAAGGGGAGTCACTGTTTCTGTAACTGAGTGTGAACCATGGAGACCTGTACAGCATGAAGACCTGTACAGCATGCATATGTGTGTGTGTTTATACTCACTTCTAGCAGGCAAATCGATAACTCCTGCTAATCACAGCAGGCACAAGAAAATATTTCACTTAAGCTTTCTAAATGAATATGGGAACTACAGCCACACAGTCCAGCTGCTGGGTGATGCTACTGAAACACATTTTGTCTCCTAGCAACAGGTTGGGCTTGGGTGACAAATGCACAGAGTAAAAAAATAAAACAAAACCAAGAGCAGAGAGAGTTTTGCTGGAATTTCATGTCGGTGTTATACACACATCTGAGGGGAAAATTCAAGCGTCAACGAAATAGCAAATAGCAAATTTAGGTTTAACTCCAGCCATCAGTAATGTTCAGCAGTTATTGGTAAGTCACAGTCTTGTGTTGCATTTCTGTATGTCAGCTCAGAGGCAGGATGATCCCTCCTGAGACAATTGACTGGGATGTATTTGAGAGCATCTGTGCTGTGTGTCCGACCCACCTCCTCCAACTTCCAGCTGAGTCCAACACCTTCATCTTTGCAATCCAGCGATCAATAGGGGTCACTGATTGCATAAAAATACAATCCCAAACCTTGGGACTTCTGGTGATGTAACTCTAAGTGTTTGTGGAGCGTTCAGCAGCTATTCGTGGCATGAATCAGTGCAATCATGCTTACCTAGTAAGCGTTTTTGTAGGAAGGTCTCCACCCACAGCAACACTTTGCTGGGCTGAGCTCACCACCACCACCACCAGTTTCAAAAGGCAGACTGCAAAAGCATTTCAGAGACAGGATTGAGATACTCAGTCCTTTCAAAAATAATTGAAACTTTAGGTGTTTGACTTTTATAGCCTTGCTTACCTCCCGTGAACTACTTCAAGCAAAAGTCAGCAGCACCACACAGGGTGAAATACAGCATAAATCAGGGCTTTCATGCAAAATATTTCTCAGGGAGGTTCATCTAACCTAAATTTTGACATTCAAACTCTGTTGTCTAAGTTTAAGGTAAGTCCCAGGCACAGGTCATTCATCTCATTTTAAAATAGGACGTCATGGTGTCCTATGTCTTTCCACTGACTATAAAGGAAACCTAAGGTTGCTAACACCAAGTTTACCCTTTTTTCATCATAGATACCTGTCTTAAAGGTAGCAGTGATCAGCTAATCCTCTCAGATCTTTTGCCTCTCAACAGTTTAATTCCAAACTTATAGCAAAACCAAAAAAAAAAAGTTAATGCATGACCCTTTCCTTAAAAGTCCATCATTTTCTTATTCTTGTAATCCTCAAAGCCCTCCAGCTTTTTCTGAACTGTATTCTGATTCTTCTGTCTTGTCAGTGACAAATGTCATTAACATCGACATGCTTTTTTTGTCAATCTCACTAATAAAAACAGCGAATTGATTCCAAGAACATTTTTTTAGTAGCTCCCTAAATAGTTGTTTTCTACTCCAATTAATTATTTAGCTACCATTTCCATTTTAACCAGTTCTTCACCTGCCTTGGATATGTTCCTCGTGTAGTTGTTTCTAAAGTGACATCATATGAAATACTTTACTGAAAACAAGATGAGAAAAATTTGGGGATTTTTCCTGCTGAGAATCAATTAAGCTTATCAGAGAAAGATGGCAAGGTAGTGTTGTGTGACCTACCTTGGATTAAGCTGTGCTAAACTATACTCTCTTTTGTCTATCTCTGTTGAATATTGAAATGAAACTAACATTCGGTGTTTAGATAGATCAAAATTTTCATGCTTTCTACAATATAGAAGCTACTCTTGTTCTTCTCCTAGCATCCATTCCTGAGTTAACATATCAATTTACTAGTTTTGGCAGGTTTCTGTGTTGGTTCTTCCAGGGTTTTGGATAGAGATGGGACTGCTGCCTTCATCTGAAAATATTAAGCCCTTACATATATTTGTCTCTGCTCCAGATGCTCTCTCATTCCCATGAGTCACATTGTCTTTGCCCCACATGTCACCGTGCTTACTAAAAACTGAAACAAAGTTTTCATTTCATTTTTGGCCCTCGCTTATGTTATCTTTAACCCCCACCCCCAATCTTTACTGCATAGCAGCTTCAAATTCCTCTTTTTTTCTCTAGATTTGTTTATATGACTAAAGAACATTTTACAACGTGTTTTTAATTTCCTTTGCAAGGTCTAACGCAGCCCAGCTTTTAGCAGATCTCACTTTCTCCCCACACTTTCTGATCTGCAAATGCAATTTTCCATGTTAGTCAGCCCCTTTTTTTCCATTTCTTGCAGGCCCTTTGCCTACTCATCATATCCTTTTCAAGGTGGATTGTCATCAGTTGGGTCTGGAGTTCTTCTCCTTCTTGAAATGCAGATTCAATTATGTATTTTTGACTTCAGGAATCTCCTTTGCAGTCAAGTCTCCAAGTTCCTCAGTTCAGTTGACTTCACTGCTTTCAGATTAAAAAAAAACAATCATGAGAACCCAGAAAAAAGCAGATTTATCTTTCCATTCAGTTTAATCAAAATCCTCTATGAGATCTGCTTGATCAGGGCTATTTTCTACAGCCACATCTTCTGTAACATCCTCACTATGTCTGAATTAGCACTACCTCCTGCAGGCTCAATAAATACCTTGCTGAAAAAAAAAAGTCTGTCAGCAGTCCAGGTTCAGGAACATCTGAGCTCTGTCATCACCTGTAGCCTCAGTTTTATTGTTGATATCATTTTGTTCTGATCTATTTCTAGGAACAAGAGGTTTCCCACAGGTCCCATTGACTGTCTAATACTATTCCACTGTTCCATAGCCACAGTCAGATTTTATCTAGAGGATCTTTAGTGGATGTATGCTACTGCTGTAATAACATGTAGTTTTACAGTGCTTTTCAAGAAGGCAACGGACCTTGATTAATTTTATTGTATCATGCTTTTCCACATCAGCAGTGTACAGTGCTTCTCTGTCACTCCTACCTCCATGTCCGTCTGTCCTGAATACTGCCTTCCTCTCAATGCCTGTACTCCAGTCAGAACGGACGTCCCACCATGTTTCTGTCAGCCTTGTAAATGCCTGGTTGTAGGTCCTACACCAGAATATTTGGCTCCTACATCTCACTGCACAGACTCGTTACGCAGTGGCCAAGCAATCAGCTCTTGTGCCCCGACCTCTCTCAGTTTCCTAGCAAGTGAAGTTGTTCCACTGCCTTTTGCTTACCTGGCCACCCATCTTGTGAATATAACTTTGTGTTTTTTCCTTGCTTTGCAGATTCCTATCTCAGCTGTACTGGCTTTTTCTTCTTCCTCGTTTATATCATTTTGTGTTTCCTAAGTATTAACCTGGGGTGAGACAACTTGTGTCTGTTCTAACCTTAACCCCAGCACTTTGATACTCTGTATACAAATGCAGTTCAGCCACTGAAGACAATTTTCCTCCTGTGAAAGCTTTCCAGTAATTGAATGCACTGAAACCATCCTTTCTAGCTCTGTCCTTGAGCTATTTGTTGGTTTTGTTAGCTTGAAATGCTTTCGCCTTTTCTTGGTAGGAACTCTGAGAATTGAACTGCAGATCACTTAAGTCTTCACCTCTTTAGCAGACAGAAGTCACTTCACAAAAAACATCACTGGCTGATTTTTCCCCTCCTACTCTTCTCTTGTAGCATGAAGAGATCTAAAAATGCATGTACATATTATTTTCACCAGAGCAGCAAACAAATAAAAACAAGATTCAAAGAAAGGTGCAAATTGAAACCAATCTCTGTCATTCCTAGAACATTTTTTTCTGTATTTCTGAAGCTTTGCACATGCAATCCTATGTAGCTGCTTTGTGTTACTGATAATTTCTCATCTGACATTCTACATCAAAGGAGTTGCTCCCTTGTATGGTTGTTAATGTGACATATACTCTTAAAATGTTAAAGAGATGAAACTTATACTTTAAATATCTGCCTAAAATGGCATGTACTTCATTAAATATATATTTGGAAATGAGGAGGTTGCTCTAAATGAGTATATATTGTCAAATATTTAAGATGGAATCAATACAGTCAGTCTTCCTAAGTTTCATATTAAGCAATAAAAAATATTAAATGAACAGTTTGTAGTACAGTTTCCTACACAAGGCTTTCCAAGAGTCAGCACTTAGTGCCTTCTTTGATACACATACATTAATTTAATATGTATGCTTTGCCTAAGAACATGAATAAGTCATTCCTTTTAATGTTTTCATTTGCATGTTTAATTTGAGTATGGGAATCAGTGGAAATGCACTTAAATGCTTATGCTAGTTTATTTTCTTTGTTTAGAAATTTGGTGCGTGCAGCATGGGCAAGAAAGAAGTAATGTAGGTAGAAGCAGAGTTGATGGGAAAGTAGGTTGTAATTTACTCACACGTTGTCCATGTAGTGGACAAGCGGTCAGATCTGCAGGGAAGCCAGTATTTTCTAATGCATTTGAATGGGATTTAAAAATAATATCGGCATGATCAGAACCAGTTTCTACAAAAACATAAGTTATTTAACTAAATTTCCTAAATGTATAGTTCCTGGCGCAACCCTGCTGTAAGGACTATCATGCCTACTTCCATGCAAGTTCAGAGAAGTCACACCATTCATGGAGGCAGAACTGAAGCTTTTGTGAGCATCTGTGAGCATTCTGACCTTCAATTACAAGATCACGATTTTCTTTTTCAAAAATTCTCTGGAAATGCCCACTCTGCAGGAACATCAGGACTTCTTTAAAAACTAATTGAAGAAGCCACAGAATTTTTATAGTAATTTCTGTAGAACATTTCTGGAGTTGGTATTTTTGAACAACTGTGTTATAACAGGTTGTGTTAGAAGAAATTATAAAACATGATCAGAAGCCATAAGGAAGACCTATCTTCTTTTATGATATCAAAGAAGGTTTGTGGATGGGCAGATTATGGGAAAAAGAAGGGAGGGGGTGCTATTATTTCTCTGGCAGCACCTCAGGGATGTTTTACTGCATTTTACCCAAAGAGCTTCACGGACCTCTTACAAGAAATGTGATGCTGCCCTGTGCAGGTCCCCATCTCTCACATGAAAGTCTCCTACATGCGGTCTGGCAAAAAGGGGATTCGTGTGCCAGGGGCTCCTAAGCATGCTGCAGTGTCACTGAACCCAGAAAGGCATCCTGTGACTCTGCTTTTGTTAGAGGGGAAAGCTGGGGCTCACAGCCTCCCCTTGAAAAAAAGAGAGATCCCCCCCACTGCCTGACTCCTTTTCTGTAGAAGCTACAAGTGATGGGAACCCCCAGTGCTGTCACACCCTTCCTCTGCCCTTGTGGGAGCTAGAGCTCTTCGTGCTGACCCCAACCCTGCAAATATTCTTCCTTGCTCTGTAGCCTGAGACATCTTTATTTTTGGTCATTCCGTTCTCCCCCTCCTCACCCAGGGGACCTGGGCTTCCTCTTCACTTCAAACCCCCCATCATGCTCCTCCCTGCCCCTCTCTTCCTGCAAGGGATCGAGCCCCCCCTGAGCACCCCTTTCCCAGTGCCTCTGCCTCTCCTACCTGTAGGAGTCTGGGCCGTGCTGGGAGAAAGTTAGTGCAGACAGAAGAATGCAAGGACGAAGACAAGGCCAGCAAAATAAGGCTGGCAAAAACACACAAGACAGCAGATAAGTGAGAAACACCTGTGGTCAGCAAAAGCACACAAGTCTGAGCAAAACAGGGTATGAGATAAGGGAGTTTTGGCAAGTTTTGGGCTTTACGTGCTAATTGCAATTAACCAATGCAAATGCTTGTAGAGGCGTGTGAACAGCGCGTGTAGATGACCTGTAGCCTATTAGAAGATAGATGAGTGCGTGTATGGAACTTAGTAGAGTATAAATGTAACCAGAAAAGGAATAGGATATAGAAGAACAATAACTATAATAAAAAAGATGGACGACCTGATCATCACATTGGTGTTGCGTCGTTTCTGTTCCCGCACGGAGAAATAAGGACCCCGGCTAATGGTGACTCCGACACCTACCCACCTCCCAGCACATGCCTCAAAACTCTTCTGTCCAAAATGAGACCTTTAGCAGCTACCATCACCCTCAGTCTGCAGGAAGCCACCTTCTTGCCCCAGAATAAAATTATCAGTGAACTCTCACATTCAGATTTTCAGTGGATTTATTTTTTGTGGTCCCTGAATGGCAGCTGCAGGCTTCAGCCCAAAAATCCTCACTGGACTCAAGAAGGATCCTTCAGAATTTGAGCTACTTTGTTCATTGGTTTTAGCTACTTTGAAAAGAAATGCCCCAGAGATCTGATATCCCCAGGCCTGCATCTTCACAAACTTTTTCTACAGCAGCCAGAGAAGCCACCTCATGTACCATGGGGTACCAGGTGACTTCTTGCTTGAGCCAAAGAGGTGATGAACAACAGGGAAGGGACAAAGTTAGGGAAGACCAGAAGGTCTCACAATTACTCAGTTTTAGGCTATGTACTTGAAGATGGTTTTACACATTTGTTTCATGCCTGTTTGACAGTTAAAATGGACTCAGACTTTATAGACATCCCTGAAGAAGTGAAAGTTGAATGGAGATGTAAATGCTATGTAGGCAAAGGCTTCCTTTGGATCTTCTGTCTTTCTCATTTAATCAATGAGTTCAGTGATGTAGAACTGGTTATGTACCACCAAATTAGTGGGCCTTCAGGTTTTTAAGTCTCTTCTCTTTCTTATAAAAAAAAAATCCAAAAGGCTTATATTTTCCCTATTACATTTAACAGCATAGTACAATTTCCTTACGTCTTTGGGAAAATCTATGAATGTTTTGGGTTTTTTGTTCTGCTGGACACATGAACCCAAATATTGAAAAACAAAGCATGATTTACTGCATAACATTGAACTTTCTCCTCTTCTGGAAGTGAATGCTCCTGCCATTACACTACATTACACTAGTTAAAGCTAATTTGCTGAAGAGACAGTTGCAGAATCCCAGCTCACCTTCTTTCTGCTTCTTATTAAATAATGTTTCATACTGCAGAAGAACTCAGACTGGATCTTGTCCTCCTTTTTTCCCATAAATAAATACACAAAAATAAAGAAACAAAATCAACAATATTTTTACTGGAGACTAAACTGTAAAATAACATGTAACAGATCACATTTTCCTATAAAGTACAAAATGCTTGGAACGCAATTCAGTCTAAAGTGACAAGCTGGAGATCGTGTTTTACAGCACTGGAAGATATTATAGATTTAACAGTGGGTCACTGGTATGAGGGACTAAGTGAGCGCCACGTATAGACAAGTGCCAATTGTGGAGGAATTACTTTTACTTGTTGCAGAACTGCTCTGCCCCTCCTGTTCGTAACCTTCCAGGTCTCTGCCTGTCTGCAGCCCAGCTGCTAAGAAATGGCACAGAGCAGCTCCACACCCCCTGTGGAGGGACTTCTCTGCCTCTTGGACCTGCAAATGTTCACAAGTCTTATGTGCTTCAGCAAGTACACAACACAACCAAATACCAAGTGTTTCACACTCCACCTCAAGACTTGGTTACTGCTCAAAACTCAACTCATGTGTTATACAGTGAGAAATCTGTCACTGGTGAGCAGGGACTGTGCTCTCGTCGCTCGCTTATTAATGCATCTAGGTATCTACAGTCCCCCCTGGACAGCTTACTTGCTGAAAATATGGAAAGAGCTATTTCTCACCCCCAATTCTACATGCTTTGGCATGCAAAACCCATTAGAAGCTTTGTCATTTACAAGCTGGTGTAGGATGCATTTTACTTGTTTTTAACCAGCGAAAATTGTGAAAGGAGATTAGTCTCCTTGCTTAGATGGAGTTTCAGGACAGGGCGAATGCTCCCTCTGGAGGTGCTCGTCTCTGCAGTGTGCACAGAGGCAGCCCAGGGCACACACACTCTGCCACTTGCAGAATTCACCAGAAATTCCCAGAAATTCTCTAAGTGGTGAGGATGACCAGGAGAGGAGTGGAAAGGCTGGGGTTTCTAAACCCACCAGCCAGTTTTGGTTGCAAAATAGTAGTGGCAGAGACCTCAAAGATGTACAAGTCCCTATTACAAGTCCCTACTTGTAGTCCTTTGGCATGGGAGGACTCGCAGAAGATGCGGGAGGTGGTCACAATTGAGGGGTACAGAGATTAAAGACCTGAAGCTGTGGGAAGAGGAGTTTCACCTGCACCATTGCTCACTGAACATGTTTCAAAGATGATGCCAACCCATGTGCTCTTCAGCCAGGTTGAGTGCCCGTACTTCTCCTTGCGTATCACACCATCTGCCCATCAGCCTTCGTGCTGGATACAGTGAATTACAGCACATCTATCCCAATTTTGGCATGAATTAATCTATCTTGCTACAGGCACACAGAAAAATGCAGTCCCAGGTGTATGGAAAATCAGCCCTGTTGAGTTTTGCACAATCAGAAGTGAAAAGCCTGGCTGAAAAGCCAAGCCAGACTTGGCCCAATGTTAATATGGGACAGAAAGATCATAAGCACATTGGGCATGTCCATGTCTGTACTTGTGTGACCAGACACTTCATAACCAAGAAAGCATATGTCGTGCTGAAGAGAAACTTATCCTAACAAACACAGCATTTAAAGACAGAGAGAAATAAATAAGATGAAAGTGTGTTTCTACCCGCTACAGCTCTGTTGTGGTTTACAAAATTAGCCTAAAGCACTTTCCAAAATGATTTTCAACACTCCTGAACATTTGCAAATTATTTGTTTTGTTTGGTTTGGGGTTGTTTGGTTTGGTTTTTTTTTTTTTTTTAATTTAGACATAAAAAATACATAATTTCTTCTGGATTTTTTTAAATGCAAAAAGCAAGAGAATCTTTCTGCTTAGTAGTGCATGACATTGTGGACTACAGTTCTTCCTCCTCCTAAATGCTGCCTGTTCTTTCACTGGGGGCTGATGGGGCCCAACTAGCCCATGCAGCGTCACTCTTCAGATCATCTGGAGATGTTGTGACAGCACTAGCACAACAGGAAAGTAAAATTCTGGGTATTTCCAGTGTAAATTCTCTACCTCTAGAGAAGAGATAAAACCTGTGGTTTGTTGTAGATCACTGTGATGGTTGGTATTACACAGAAAAGATTGCATTATTTTTGGCTACTCTTTTATCACAAGTTTGCTTTCTTATTATTGGGACTCTCTTTTCCCTTATCTGTGCTCTTTTTTAGCTGTGTGTGTAGACAACAGTCACCAGTCTGTCACCCACAGTGCGTCAATACTGCTCTGTCTGACAGAGACAGCAGGACAGAGCTCATAATTAAACCTGGAAACATTACATCTGGAAAAGGATTCATAATAAACATTCTAGTGACCACGTTGGTCCTCTTAATTAATCATCAGCAATAGTATTTGATTATTTATGTTACATATGTCTGTATTATTGTTTATTGTTGTATTATTATTATCAATAATATTATTAATATTATATTTATGTTATATATTTCAATATTTGCTCCTTTGGGGGAATTGAAAAGGTCTGTGTTAAAGATGCATCAAAGTAGACAGCTGGGCCAGGAGCAAACATCAACCTGAAAGTCTCTGTGGATTGGTCCAGGGAAATCAAAGCACGTCCAGGGTACGGCTCATCCCCTTGCACAAGTGTTTTGCCACCACCTCAGACAGAGCAGCCTCAGAGAGTCATTGACCAAGGGAGCAATGTGAGAAAGCTCTAGGTCAGAAATACCTTTGAAGCTGAAAACTCTGTGCCTTATTCTCATGTCTGGCCAATTCGTGTTTGTCGCAGAAGTGAAAGGGAAATGTGTTGGTCGCTTTTGGGATGGAGGATTTGGGCAGAGGGATAAGGCTGGTTTTAGCCTGGGTTTTGTTACTGACCTGGAGATGGCTGGGTGCTCAGCGCTGGTTTTCATGCAGACCAGCCCATGCCAGGGTTCCTCACAGCTGCTGGACGCCGGCAGTTACCCCTGTACCTGGGGTCCACACCATCCACTCTTAGGTTTTTTTATTACCAGCATAAGGATATTTGTCAGGAGATAAGTTGATCTTTTTATAGTCAGGCCTGGAGTTTCCATGGTGAAATTAGCCAAGAGGAGTTTCCTCTGCAAAGCAGAGCATATCCTTTACTGGCAAAAACACATTACTCCCTTGGTTGTGAGGAAGTGTCATTGTCCAAGATCTATTCTGTTTTTTAAGGGCTCTGTATCCTCAAAGAAATATTTTTAACCTTAAAGGAATATTTATACTGTCCAGTGAAAACAGTTTGCTGGGTTATTTTTAGTTCTGCTTGTGTGTTTGCTATATCTGTGCATCACTTTTTCCCTATTGATCTTTTTTTACAAATGTTTCATAGAAAATGAAAGCAAAGATAATAAAGTAATTCCTGGAATTAATCCACTGATGAGGCCAAAGTAACACCAGGGATTAATTTGATCTGTCACAGTCAATGTGTATCATAACCAACAGGAATCGTTTTGATGATACAATATTTTCTAAAAGTTTTGGAAGACTTTGAAGGTGTCTGGAGCCAGCGTGTGGGCTGGACCAGCTCTTAGTACTAGGCATTGAGCAGAAAACCACCTCTTGTCCTTCTGATAATTGATGTGCCGGGCTAGAAAATGAAAAATAATCTTATTTTGAACTAGGCACCTTGAAGCGGGAATTAATAAAAAGCTGATTATGAAACCATATGCAAAAGCTCTGGTGTTGGAACAGAGCTCAGTTCGTGGCCTAACCCTAAACTCAACCATGGTGAATGAGGACCAGCTCCATTAAAACCCACAGGGTTACATTATAAGCCTAGTGCAAAACCACAGTCACAACCAAAAGGCATCAGGGGATTATACATGTAATAAGTTAAAGAAATTTTTTTGGTTTTTCCCTTAGGCCTGGTTATCTTAATAAATTGGAATTTTGCTGATGCTGAGTATCTAAGGCCATGGGTTTTTTTCACTGCCTGCTGAAGTCAGCATGACTGAAATGCCTGTATTTTGATATTTTGCAGTATCGGGGCCTTACGGTGATTATCTGCTCCAGCATTCTCATCTTTTTTCCCCTGATGCTTCCCTGAGGGAGCAAAGTGACTGTGATGGATGTATTTTACATTGCTAACAGTCAGTTAGAGATACCTTCTACCCCCTGACAGAACAGCTTTGATTCTCCCAGGAATAATGAGAATTAATGACTGATCTGCTAATTACGCTTTTGTTGTATATGTTCGTGCTTATTTTCTGCAGGAACTGAGCACCCTTGACTCTTACTGATGGCAAGGCGTGAAGCACCCTTGAAAATCAGGATACTGGATGATGTGCAAGCATGGGCATAAAAACATGCTGGAGTCATGGCACGTTGATCTCATCTGCGTTGCTGAGGTTGCCAGGGCAGATCTCTTCTACAAAGGGAGGTTTGCTTCTGGCAGTTCAGAAATATCCCTCTAAAATACATCCATGGTTGTGACAAAGCTGTTCTTTGACATGTTTATTTAAATGTAGGGAATGAAGGGAACGTTTAGATAAAATCATTTGGATTGGAAATTCCAAACATTCTGTTCAAAGCATATGGATAATAAATCTTATATCCTTTTCTTTTAAAACAAGAGATTCACCAAAACAAAAATGCATGTGGTATAGAATATGATCTTGAATAAGTATATCTACATTGATCAAAACGTTGGGCTAAAAAGCATCAAAACCCAACTTTTCATCAAACACAACAGATTAATATCTGTAGAGACATATAGATGCTTCCAGAAAGAGAGATGGTGCGAAACTCCCCCGTGGCATCTTTGGAAATAGGCTTCAACCTTATCTGATACCGTAAACCCAAACACCAAATCCAAACTAGGACACCGGATTTTGGGTTTGATTTGAACTCTGAGACTTAATGTCCTGATTCCCATGTGCAATATTAATGATGGTATCGAGCAGTGAGATGGTTTTATTGTCACTTTAGGGTCTTTTATGTGACTTTAGGGTCACCTTGCTCCCAGGAGAGTAACAGCAGGTTGTTCCAAATAAGTGCCATACAAAAACCTTAATGATGCTGTGCATTTTGATTAACTTTTTGTTAGTTTTACATATATTTGAGAGTCCATGGCATGTAAGGGCATGAAGAGGAAAAGCATGGGGTCAGAGGGTGCCAGCAGCACCGCTACCAGCACTCCACTGTCCCTCACTGTCTGTGGCCCACAGTTAACTCATTTAACCTCTCTGTTTCAGCTTCTTCAGAATAATTACGCTTAGCCCACAGGGGTGTTGAAACAGATTAATTAGCTAAGGTTTGTAGAGACCTTTGAAGATGTCAAGCACTGTAAGTGCTGCTTGTTATGAATGTATATTATTGCACAGTGTATGCATGGCAGGATTATGGAGTATCTGATATTGTGCAATTAGAGAGGAAAAAGAAACAAGGAACATCCTTAGGGATCCTGACTGGTGTGTATTTCTGAACACAGTTCTTTCCCCATCTCAATGTTATATTCCATTTAAATACCTTTCTCAGGGCCCTAATGATTTGCTGTGAAGTTATCAGATATCCCTATGCAAACTTCTAGGAAAAGGTATAATTTGGAATTTAGTATTTCCATTAATTCCTTGGTTTTGTAACTGCAGTGGCCACAGCTGCCAAACCCGTAGAAACTTTTAGCCAAAATCAGTTAGCTTTGACTTTTAGCTGTATTGGTTTCTTAATCCAGGGGTCAGTGTGGCCACACAGGTGCTAGTCCCAGGATGAAATAGGAATATACCTTGGCAGGGCTCAGGGCTCAGCTCAGGGCTTTGAATTCGAGTATGTTTATCCTCACACCATCCTTGGAATAAAAGAAAGTACAGTTATCATTAACCAAATAAATGGGTCTGATCACAAAGTACCACCACTACAGATTAAAGTGGTAGAAATTGGGTTTGGTGACTTCAGTCTGTTTGAAAGTCACCCAACTCCTTCAGTAGTGATGGCAACATACAATTTCCTTCCTCCCTGATCAACATAATTTGGAAATCCCTATAAACCTCCCTTTCTTCCCTCTGGTTATTAAGCAAACCTTGCCCAAGCACTACAGTCTCTCTCTGAATGCAGAGATTCCCTTCCCCTGAACAATTTCTCTTTTATCTCTTTTTGTTACACCTTTTAGGGATGAAGCAGAACAGACTAAAACATGTTCCCACCCCAAAACATGCACTGTTTCCCGTGTAATAGCTCAGCCTTCTGTCACTCAGTGTGTGAAAAAGGTGAACTCATTGGTAATGTGAAATATTATTTATAGCATTTGTGAATTATTATTTTGATTATGAATCATAAAATAGTGTAATATTATAAATGTTAGCAATTTATTTATTACTGTTATAAACAGCATAAATCCAAATTTTCTCAAGCTATTATAAAACTGATGACACTGTAACAGAGGCAAAACTTGAAGATTTTCTATCATCACCCACATTGTGATGTCTTTGATGTTGGTTATACACTGTTCAATCTGATGTCAGCCCACTCTTATTGAAATCATAACAAGACCCTCCACATTAGTCCTCTCCCACTGCTGACCAAGGGCAACAGCGCCCATGTCCTTTAAAGAGCTGTGCAGCACCTCTGCCTCCACTCACATCTTGCTGGAAATCATTCCTTCTGTGTGATCTTCATGTGCACCACTTGGATAAATTACACTTTTTAATCTGTCGTGATTCCTCCTGCTGGAATTAGGCCATATCTTCTCCATTTCCTCTCCTCAGCTTGCAGAAGTGCTCAGTTTGTGTCTTCTGCTGCATTGAGAATATTTTTAGCACTTAAAAACTAAGCCTGATAGGGCTGTTCTGGTGGTACAGTGGCTGATTTTCCCTCTGGGCAGTTTTTCCTTGCCGGAAGGGTGGTCCCAAATGGGGAAGCTCTTTCAGATAACACTGACCCCGCTGTGCCACCTTCCTATCCCTGGTACATCTGATGGGAGCATGTTTCAACAAAACAGTAAGTTACAGGCTGGGCCTTGCCAGGCATCACTGCCCACTCCGGGGACCTGCTCACCCACGCAAGCTGAAAAGCAGAAACCACTACCTCATTAGAAACAAGGCTGTGGAAGTTCACACACTGTTAAAGAGGGGGGAAATGTTCTGCTTGAATGAAGATGATTTTCTGTGCCAAAATTCCCATGTACTCATAAGCTTTTCCTGTCCATTCAGCTTTTTTTTCCTTCTCCTTGCATTTCTGCACCAGGTGGTGCCCAAACTTGAGAAGGCTGGATGGTTCAGACAGGCTGCCTTTCCAACAAGGAAATTACTGATCACAGTAAAACCAGTTAATGAACCTAAAATACTCCAATTTGCTGCCGCGCTGCGAGCCACAGATCCCATGCAGGAAGATGCCTATAGTCCGTGTCCTGCGAGAAGGGGCAGGTGCACAAGATACAACTCAACTACGAATGAATTTTAATCTTACTGCATCTCTTCAGTGCATTCACAGTTTTAACTGTATAGGGGCCAGAGAGAAAAAGATGCTGAGTGTAATTTTACTTATCCCAACTACAAATTATTTATAAAGCACAAAGATAATTTGATTGCTCCCCTCTTTCTTCTTTGTAACTCTCAGCCTCTCAGAGAGACGATTTGTTAAGATGACTCCTTTCTCTTTGACTCCAGAGGAGTCAGGATGCACAAATAAATAAGCCACTATGAATGACTGTTTGCAGCACACTGCCTCTCTCCCTTCCAGGGCTGGATTCTTCTCTAGATTCTGGTTTAGTGCTACACTATCCAGTTTTAAATGTCCCAAGTGACAACATTTCTGCTTTCCCCCCTGAGATATGACTATACGAAAGCAGTCTCATTCCCTAAATAGGGAATCAACCCAGCTCACTTTTAAAATCTGCCTAATTGCAGTATTTCCACTGCAACATAGGATACAAGACTAAAAAAAAAAAAAGGCCTTTTGGCTCCTCAAGTTGGTTTAGTTGAAAACAACCATTCATTCATATATTCTTAAAGCTCCATCTTAAAACTAGTCACCTTGTGTCCCTCCCTCCCCTCCCAAAGGTTTCTGATAAAAGTAGTTTCATTGCTAGAACTATACAGTGGGGTTTTGTATCTTACTTAAAGGTATGGTCGGTGTGAAAAGTCCTAAAAGATTTCACTCTGAAATCTCTAGTCTGGGTCAAAGTTTGTGTGAACTGTTGGTGACTTAAATTTATTGTTCAGGAGGTACAGTGAAGGTGTGTTTTTGGTCTGAGAGCGTCCGGTGTATAAGGAAATTCACAGCATAGCAATACCCCCTTCACCTTTCCCTATAACAGGACCTGTGCAATGGTGACAGTACTGGATACAGGTGGAAAGTTCTCATCACACATTTCATGGGAGTGAAAAAAATTTGTTCTTTCTGCCTCTTCCCCACTTTATTCAAGTCAGTGACACTGAGAAGGGGAAGAGAAAACAACTGAGCACAATCTAAGGGAAAGAAGAGAGTTTAGATGGAAAAGCAGTTGATGTTCTCCTACGCGTTCTCCTCTCCTTGTTCTTGCCTTGTTAGCTGAAGGCTTACCAGGTTTTTATCTGATCTCAGCCTCTGAGCTGGATGTGCTCCAAGTTACATGACAGAGCTACTGGTGTGACCGGTGTATCTCAGTCACTGTGTTTCTTGAAGCTACAGAAAAGCAGCAATAGTACCCTGCAGGGAGCTGAGCTCTTGAAAGACAGGGCTGGTAGAGGGCTATGAGCAGCAGAGGGTGGAAGATAGTTTCAGCAGGAAAACAAACTATTTGAATGTGTGTAGGCCTAAATTAAGGTTTTAAAATAAGCTGATGAGATTGTTATGGTGATGAATTATTTAGAATTTGCATATAAAATTTTTTGCATATAAACAATAACACTTTATGTATTCAAATATGTGATCTATAGATTTAGATACTGTGTACTGTGTAGACTTCTTGCAAATTTTCACTGAAAGCAAAAATCAGGCTTCTGGTGTGCTACCCTTTCTTCAATACCCCCTGCTACTTGGATGAGCATCCATCTACACTTCTAAGTTATCAAGGGGACCGTAGCTAATCATCAGTTTTTCAGTGCAGTGAAGATCACAAAGTCAACAAGCCCCTTAGAAATTGCAAGATGTGCTGCAATGAGTTGAAACCTGTGGGAAAGTGATTAATAACCAGTGAGCAGATTTGATGAAGACAACTTGTACCTGATGAGGTGATGAATGATCACAGATAGATTATCTTGGAGGAAGGACTCCTCTTCCTCAGCAAAAGTGGAAGCGGTTCGTACACCAGCTGACAGACCTTCATCTCAGAGAAGCCAGTGCTGTTAAACCCTCCTCAAGCCATGGCAGCTGTGCCCTTGTTAGACAGACCACCACCTGGGAGGTTTGGACTGGACAGAAGGAAACCTCTTTTACCAGGAAGATAGCACAGAGCTGGGACAGACAACCAGGCAAAGATGAGTCTCTGTCCTTGGAGGTTTCCAGATCAGCTAGGGAAGGTGGTGGCTGCTTTGCTCTACCACTTTGAGCAGCAGGTTGGAGTAGACACTCCCCCAACCAATCCACCTTTCCATGGTACAGTAATTCTGCAAAATCACACAGAGTTTAGGGGACATCTTTAGGAAATCCCATGTCAGTTCAAACCAAGGTATTCTTGAAGCAATTGCAGAAACTAAAGTTTGAGGCTCATAACCTCAAATCTCCAGATCAAACCACAGAAGCAGACAACCTTAGCCAGCTTTACAGTGAGCTCATCCAACTCCAGAGACAGAGACAAGACAAGCAGGTGCCACAAAGTGGCAGATGAGCCTTGGTCCAGAGATGTCTCACAACCCTTCCTCAAGAAAGAGGAAACTGTAGCCAACATGGGAGACTGTCTGTCCAGGGTCCCTTGGTTGCACATCCCCAGCCAACCTTTGGTCACCCCTGCAGCATCAGAATTTCCTAACTACATTCTCCATTGCTTTATAATCTCCAAAGCAGACCGAGTTCCCCTGGGAACAGGACCTGATTTCTTTACATCAAGGGCTGGGCAATGAAGGCTGTGCTTGGACGAAGTCCTTAGAGAAAGCAAGAGCCATATTAAGGGCTTGTCCATATGCAAAGGTTGGAACATTTTCCTTAGTGAACAATCAAATCAAAACAATGCTGAAAGGTTCTGTGAGCATGCAGTTAAATACAAACCCTGAATGGAGGATTTGGGTTGTGAAATCAGTACCTAAGTGTGGGAAGGGAGAAGCCATCTTCTTAATTCACCTCTTAACCTTCCCCTAAAACATTTTGTTCCTTTTCTGTTTTCTCCCTCTGTTCCACTTAAGCAGTGTTTAACATCATTTACACTCTGCGTACTGTTTATGTATGTCTGTCCTCACCTCATACAAGGGTGAACTTTCCGCTGAACTTATATCCACTATTCATACTGAGAAAACATGCTTGAGCCCAATGCTGAAAGTTGCTGAACATCTTTCCAGTGCTGCAAAGCCTCAGCTTTCATTTACTTCAAGATAAGTGTCTGACACACTGCACATCATAGAATGTTCTCCTGCTGGGTCTATGCAAAGAAGAGCTCGGGTAATTATTAAAATCTTAATTTCAGCTGTCAGTAATAATTTCAGTTCTGCCTGTCAAAGAGAGTTGAAGCCACGTGTCTGACAGCAGGCTTTGGGCCCTGGATACCTTAGCATGTAAAGTTCATCTAAAGTCATGCTCAAACCCAACATTTTACAGTTCTGCTGCTTTAAAAACAGCCTTTTCTGATTACAAACATGGCATTTGGCCACTCATTCATTTCCTGGATTTAATTGCAACTTCAGACTGCAGTCAAACTGCACATTTGAGAACAATCCTTGTCTCTAAATTGGAGAGACAGGGATTTGATGGATGGACCCCTCAGTGGATAAGGGATTGGCTGGATGGTCACACTCAAATTGTTGTGGTCAACAGCTCAATGTCCAAGTGGAGAGCAGTGATGAGTGGCATTCCTCGGGGATTGGTGTTGGGACTGGCGCTGTTTAACATCTTTTTTGGCAACATGGACAGTGGGATTGAGTGCACCCTTGGCAAGTTTGCCAACGACACCAAGCTGTGTGGTGTGGTTGACATGCTGGAGGGAAGGGATGTGCCATCCAGAGGGCCCTTGATAGGCTTGAGAGGTGAGTCTGTGCAAACTTCATGAAGTTCAACAAGGCCAAGTGCAAGGTCCTGCACATGGGTCAAGCCAATTCAATGCACAAATACTGGCTGGGCGATGAGTGGATTTGAAGCAGCCCTGCTGAGAAGGACTTGGGAGTAGTAGTGAATGGAAAACTGGCTATGAGCCAGCAATGTATGCTTGCAGCCCAGAAAGCCAACTGTATCCTGAGCTGCATCCAAAGATGTGTGGCCAGCAGGTCGAGGAAGGTGATTGTCCCCCTCTACTCTGCTCTTGTGAGACCCCACCTGGAGTACTGTGTTCAGCTCTGGGGCCCCCAACATAAGAAGGACATGGACCTGCCTGAGCGTGTCCAGAGGAGGCCACAAAGATGATCAGGGGGCTGGAGCACCTCCCTTATGAGGACAGGCTGAGAGAGTTGTTGTTCAGCCTGGATAAGAGAAGGCTCTGGGGAGACCTTATTGTGACCTTCCAGTACTTAAAGGGGGCTACAGGAAAGATGGGGAGGGACTCTTTATCAGTGTAGTGATAGGACAAGGGGTAATGGTTTTAAACTGAAAGAGGGTATTAGATTAGATATTGGGAAGAAATTTTTTACTGTGAGGGTGGTGAGGCACTAGAACATGTTGCCCAGTGAAGCTGTGGATGGCCCCTCCCTGGAAGAGTTCAAGGCCAGGTTGGACGGGGCTTTGAGCAACCTGATCTAGTGGAAGGTGTCCCTGCCTGTGGCAGGGGGGTTGGAACTAGGTGATTTTTAAGGTCTCTTCCAACCCAAACCATTCTGTGATTCTATGATCTCCGAGAAGTATGTGCTAGAGCACAGGGACGTGGGAATTGCTCCTCTTCTTGCGCTTGGTCCCCATGCCTCTGCCTGTTCTTCCTATGTGCCCTTTCACTTTGTATTCTTCCCCTTCCAAAATGCATATAGTTGCCCACTGAAGAACAAGAAAAGATCTCTATATATTTAGCATTCAGGAGCAAGCAGTCCACAGAGATTGCCTGTTGGGAACCCAGACCCTTCCATAACAATAGCCAAGGCAGTACGGGGAAGCACGGCTGAGATTCAATACTGGAAACCCTCAGGACCACCCCTGAGCTAGGTGCTTGTGCTGATGGGCTACAGAGGTGCTGATGGCAAACAAAAAGTTCCTGTTGCCTTCTGGGAGAGAATAGCATCAATGTCCTCATATTTGATATCTGCCCCAAGTGCATAGATCAATAGAGGCATTTTTAAATCATCTCACCGGTTTTAAAAAATGTAGTTCTTTCCAGGCCTTCTTCAACTAATTTATTTCATTTTGATCAGTCCTTCATCTTTGATTTAAAGATAATATCCTAAATTTCTCAAGCACATAGTCTTGCCAATTGCTCCTTGCTACAAAGTCCCTGTTTCCATAAGAAAATATTTTTATTATGCTAAAATCTAAATTACATTTCAACCTTGCAGTTATTTGCCTCTACTGGTGTAGTTACATGTTTTAGTTTTGGGGTTTTTTAACGAAGATCATTTCACTAATACCTGTGGTCCCATATTACAGCACAGCTCCCACAGGTAGTTGCATCAGTGGGGAAATACCTGTGCTGAGGGAGTAGCAGTGGGCTGGGCAAATGATGGGAATTCTGCATGCCAGCTTGGCCAGTACCAAAATATTTATACAACTACACAGTGAATTTCAATATGAAGATAGACTGATAGGTATATTCTATATATACTTACAATCGATTTGCATTGAAACAAATATTAATATAAATTTGTGTACCACTTAAAGCTATATGACTGTGTTATGTTTGATTAATATAAGAGACATCAATGGTTTTAGTTCTGTTACAATATTAAATTCAAACAGCAGAAGTACCACTTGTGATGGGGGGACTTTTTTTCTTCCTAACATCCCCCTGGCTGAGTCAGCTTCTATGCACCAATAAAGAATCCCATACAACTCTGCATAAAGCAGTTTTCAGTTTCACAGAAATGTATTAATCTAGAATTCAATAGTGTGTAACCTAATCTTTTATTATTATTTACATTTTTATAGCACACATATACAGATAATATGCATTGAGGTATTCAGGGTGAATAATACACTTTAAAATCTTAGTGAAAAAAACACCACAGAACAGTCTGGTTTGCAGATACCACCTAGGCATTCAAAGCTTAATTATATTCTTAGTCAATTTTGATTTACATTTAAATTACAAATTACATTTTGCTATCATTAATTTACAATGCTACTTAAAAAATACATATTCCATGGTACATGAATAATAATTCAAAGCAGTCAGATCTTGTTGGATTGCTATGATCTCTTGATAGTGGGTGCTGACTATTAATATTTCCAGAAAGTTTTCTCCATTGGAATATAACATTTCTTAATGTATAAGCCTTGTCCATTTGAATTCAGCCAACTATTCGTGGTGCAGCCAGTTGCCATAGGATTTGCCAAGTGAGCTGCCTGCACTTGCATTTTTTGGAAGACTGCAGCATAGCTCCATGAAAAAGCACTCTAAACCCATGTACACTTGTTACTGGGCCAGAGCAAGGAGCTTTCTATGAACCACTTAACTCTGTGACCATGTTAAATGTCAAGAACCAAGTAGGATCCACTGACATCAGTGTGCGGCTGGGTGGTTTTCAAGGAAGGTTTGGAAGCGAGTAGGAGAGTTCATCTGGGCCCCAGAGAGGGAGGATTTCTCCTCTGCTTTCCAGGGTGAAGCTTTTGCTTCTGTGGAGCTGTCCCGAGCATTTGCAGTCTTCCACCAGTAGCTCATGGTCTCCTGTTGACTACGGGCATGTGTTTATGGCGCTCATGGAGCACATTTTACTCCAATGGATAATTGTTTCCATAAATCTCAGAGAAGCTGAGTTTTTTTATTTGCCTTTAATTAATCCCATTCCAGTGTGGTGACAAGCATCTTCCTTTGGGTAAAAAACCAAAACTGGATGCTTGTTTCTTACTGCAAATTTTTTTGTTGTAGGTTAGCATCAGTATGGCTGTGGTTCCCCCAGCAAGGGCCAAATCTGGTGATTGCATTGTGCGTAGCCAGGACTGCTGTGATTATTTCATCTGCAGAGGATGTCCTGTAGTTCATGAGACTAAGCATGGCTTAAGTCAGTTGGAATGGGAGGTAGACAGGGCTGTACAGCCTCGAACACCAGTTTAAGAAAACTTCCATCTTGAGATTCAGAAACATTGAAGAGACATCCTTGGTAAAAAAGAAATCCATGCTCTCTGTAAGAGAAAATGGAAACAGGTTGTGAAAACAAAGCATAAAATAAAACAGAAACATAGTCACTCTCAGTTACTCACAAACAGCGTTAATGACAAATGACTAATAGGCATGACTGTTCATAAAGCTGAATTTATCTTTAATTTCCTCTCTCAAAAGATTTTCAGGATCATGAGCAATATTATTTCAACTTTATTTTCCCGGAAAGCTTCTTTTTTGTTAGGAAAGGAGTTGCCTTGTAAATGCTGTAACAAATTCACCTGGATTGTATCACACTCGGGTTATTTCATTTCAGCTCCCTGAGACAATTTGCTATAGAATGGACTCATTTGCAATGGCTGCTTTAGAAACTTCAACAAAAATGCTTAAAACAGAGGGCCTAGCTACTTTTAAAATCCTTTTCCATCCCAGTAGAACTGAGGGAGAAAAATATGTGCTAGTAGCTTCACAGAGATTAACTTCAACAGCACATCTTGGAAGTTCACCAAGAAACTGGCTCCAAAATAAAGTGAACGTGGTTGTAATGATGGAAAAGGAGGTAGAGTCAGGATTAACCTTAGTTTGGAAAAGTCTGACTTCATGTTACTCCTCATGACAGGTAGTTGCGAGGCAGGATGCTCCCGTGCATTGAAATCCGTGTCCCTTGCAGGTCGGGGAGCAGATCCGGTGGGAGGGCAAGCACACCATTTCAGTCTCACTTTTGCACAGCTGGCAAAGCATTTCCAATAAAAATGGTGTTGGACAGCCAACAGGTATGATTCTGGTAAATAAAGGAGTATAATTTTCATATACGAGATATTGTACCATGAATTTACTAAGATGTTTAAATTGTTTAAATCAGATATCTATATAAATCTTGAATTTTCTATTAAGTAACCACTTTTCCGGTAAAAAATTAATAACCTTCTCTGCAGAATAAGTTATATTGGCTTTCAAAGGATATTAATGACATTCCCATGAGCACAACAAACTTTGTAGATGTAGTTCTCAAAACAGAATTACCTTTTCAAGCCTTTTTCAGCTTGTTAAAGCCCTGTTACTAATGGGTTAGGGTATATGATCACCACCCCATGTGCCAGGATAGATGAAGAAGGAACTTCTCATTTTGTTCCCTTTATGGTGATTAGTAATCCTTTAGCTTCGGTCTCCTTGTTCAGTCCTGTCAGTCAGGAGGAGGATCTAAGGTTACTCATTTGTCACTAATGTAACGGTGCAAATGATCATGGCATGCAACATGATACTAATGTGAAGTTGGGGAAGTTATGGATTAGTGTCGGCATTGTCATCGCTGATTGATGCTGGCACTTTGTTGCCTGGGAATGAGCAATGAACATCCCCCACACTCCCTCCTTGTGGTTGCACATCCCTGAGGAGCATGGGAGGAGCTCAGACTCTGGCCTTGCTGCTCCACTTTGGTGCCTCCAGGCTGTCCTCCATCCTGTCCCACATAGGCAGGGGGCACCCCCTGGCTCCATCCCTCGCCCTAGCTCCATGTGAGCTCCACCACCCACAGCCAGCCCAGGCGGTGTGGGAGCAGAGATGTCCTCCTTCCTCACGTGTACTTGCAGCCACTCCTGTCCACATCTGTGCCTCTGTGAACTTCAAGTGTTGACACTTGGTGTGAGTGCTGTGAGGATTAACCACTTACACCTCTGTAACATCTGAAGCTGTCACAAGAGCCATACAGGTGTTGACAGAGGATCCATAAACCTGAGACTGCACATTGCAGTTCAGCTGTGTCTCATGCGTCTGGACCCAGCTTCTTTGGCCACAACCCAGACAGGGACAGAAAGATGTCAGGATCTCTTCAGGCTTGGACAAGTTGGGGGGACGCTCACTTACAGCTTCATTTTTCAAATAGAGCATCTTCTTGTAGAAAGATGGTCCCACCATGTTCCCAAATATCAACTGTACATGGGCTGTCCACAAACAAGACACCTGCACTTTATGAGCTACCTTGACATATTCATTTTTTATGATTTCCACCATGTGAAGTTACCTTCTTTGGGTAACAGGGAAGACTCTAGGTTGAATATTTGCTTGTGTGTTTTCCCAGCTTGGGACCGTATGGAAGATGAGAGAAACCATCCCACCAACTACCTCCCCACTGACATCTTTCCGTGGGCCTCTCCTGGTGGCGTGGGAGACCAGCAAGCAGCTCCTGGAGGCTTGAACAGCTCATGTGCTTAGATCCGCTGCAGCAGCGGCTTCAGTAAGGCATGTGCATTCATTTTTAAATGTCATTTTTATTCCTCCTACCAGTTGTGCTTTTATTTACCATTTAATTTGTAGACTTCTTCACTACTTTCTCTGCCATCACCTGAATGCTGGCCTCCAGACATGCACCATTTCTGAACTGTCTGCTCGCGGTTGTGGTGTTTTAGGACAGAAAAGGCTTTTTAATGACCAAAATGCATCACATTTGACACCGCCTCATTTGTTCACCTCCTGGATAGCCCACGTCCAGTGTAGCTGGTATTCCGCAATCTCCCCCATCTCCGTCCTATTCTCTCAGAGGTGCTTTTTTCAGAGTGTGCACCTGTCTCCAAAGCAACTAACCACTTTTGCTGGGAGCGAAGCTGCCGTTCACTGCCGCCTACACACAATACCTCCCATCACGGCTGTTCTCCATCACCATAGAAACCGCCCTCCCTCTGCGGTCCCATCCCGGCTGACCTGGTATTTACTTTATCAATCTGCACAGTTTATTCCCAGTGCCGATGACAGTTTCTAATAATGGAAACACCTTGTAGGTTATATCCCATGCAGGACCAAGTTACTTCTCTTTTACTTGCATGCAAGTGTGGAGGGGATGGGTTTGGTTTTGTTTCCGTCAATTCTAGCAACAAAAAAAAAGTAAGCTTGTATCTTGACATCACCTGCCTGAAAAATATTTGTTTCATGTTTGGTTTTAACAGCTTAATCCCTCAGGTAAAGACAAGGAACAGAGGTGACAGCTGAAGATTATATTGCTTTTCTTTCTGCCTCTCTAATTCCCTTCAAAGCAAGTTCTTTCCTGGGACAGGAAAATATTACTTTTCGAAACCTCTCAAGATTTTCAGGAGCCTGAGAATGACCCCTTTAACCACTCCAGAGTGTGTTTCCCACCAGCATCCCCAGCTGAGCAGCATGGGTTTGTTTTGTCTGCTGGAGACCTGGAGGAGATCTGGCACGTGCCAGGACTCTCCCCTCACCCCCCAAATCATGGAACAATATCAAATTTGGGCCAGAGCCTCCCCACATGGAAAGCAAGAGAGGATACAGGCAGGTGAGAGTCTCTATCAGACCCACCTTCTTCCAAATTTCAGAAGGTGAAAACAGAGTCTCCTCTTTATTCTTTGCTAGGTTTTACGCTCTTGAGTGGCACCTACTCAGTATATAGAAACATATGTGCAAAATGTGGTGGCTGTTGCACCTCAGACACTGAGGTCAAATGTATTTATAAAAATTTCATCCCAGCTCTGTCTTCTGTTTCTTCCTGCTTTATTACTTGGGTTTATATGACAGACAGATGGGAAAATATAAGGAAACAAGGAGACAATGTGGTTACAGAGCCTTTTTAGTATGCACTGCTTTCTCCCTAGGAAAGTATCTTTACACCCTAATCACATCACCTCTCAATCTTGCTTTTTATCATAAACTAAAGAGACTGAATTGCTCATGGGTAAGGACTTTTTTCCAAGACTTCAAAATATTTTTCTGGCTCTTCACTCCTTCTGAATTTTAAGGATCAATTTCAGCCTTTTAGCCTGAGGGTCCTTGGCTTTAGATTTGCTTTCACAACCTGTCCCAGTTTGCTAAATCTCAGTCGACAGGCTCCTACTTTTTCCATGTTGTCTCTGGGATGAAAAGCTTTTCATGATGATGGGTGAAATTACAGGGCACCGCTTTCCTCTGGAGTGGCCATGCTGATCTTCACTCTTCAGCTGGTGTGAATCAGTCCTCCAGGACCCCTCTTGCCTGAGTGCTCTCCAGTATGATTTGTGTTTGCTTACTGCAACTTAATCTCAGCAGCCTCTGCACCTCAAGGGAGGGATGCAAATCCTTGGCAGGATGTTTCAGGAATCCTGTTCTGCTGCTGCTGCGTTGAATGGTGTCCCACTCCATACGGAACAAAACTTTCTCATGTAAATACTCACACACATGAGTTTATTATCCGTTTTCTGCAGGCATTTTTCTCTCACACTGAAATGATGACAGGAGTGATGAACAAACTGGCAAGGACTCCAGCCAAACCCATGTCTCTCTTTAATTCCAATGGGTAGTCAGAGAAATGCTTGGCAGTATTCAGCCAGCTCTATTTTTAATATCGTGTTTACATGTGTAATGACCATGTGCACATAATAGCTGTCCCCCTCCCTGCCCCACCCAGCACTTTCCAGTATTGCTCACTATAGCTTCAAGCAGACATGCCTTATGGCCATTCCTGATTTGCGATGGCATAATCCAGGGAAAGCACCTCGGCCATTACACATGCAAATGTGCTAACTATCAAGAATATTATTTTAATAGATTTTTCACCGATAGCTTCTCCTGTTTGTCCCACTCACCACCATCCCAGAGACCCATTCAGACCAGGATGCAGGGAAGGGGAGACACCAAGAGGGAGGTGGGGATCCAGCAGTCAGTGTGTTTTACTGCCGCCAGTGCTCCACAAGCCCATCACAGCTTGGAGCTTCACAGGTGGGCAGGAAAAACAAGCCAGTCACCTGGCCACCGCTGGCAGGTGGCTTTCATGTGAGATAAAACATCTGGAATCACAGCTGGGCTGTCCTGAACCCAAGCAGAAGGGGCCCAAGTGCTTTAGCTCATCATTGATCAAAACTCTCCTTGATTTCTGGCTGCCTGGAGCAGCGGGCGGCAGTCAGCAGCAGCGGCCAGCTTGTATGTCCAGCCTCCCCTCCCAGCTGTTCCCAGTTCTGCAGTCATCCTTTCAGACCTGGTCCTGCAGTGATCTTACAGATGCAGCTTTCAGCATGAACACAAGACAAGCCTCCCTAGCAGCAGCAGAAAATTATACATGAGCGATGGTCAAAACCATGGGGTCTTGTGCAGTAGAGAGCTTCCACTGAAAAGCAGCCAGAGCGTGATGAAAAGCAAGATTTATCATCTCTAAGAACATCTGTAGCAACAAGATTTTCCAAACCTGTAGCTTCAAACTTTGCGAGGAACATTATTCATTAAGCTGTGGTCAGTGCAGGAAGTCAATTTTGTACATCTTAAAAGAAGTGAAGCAACCATTTACTGTGCTTGTTTCTTAATAAGGTCTCCTGGGATTCAAGTGTATAAAGAGTGGCCAGTTGGCTCTCCATGGCAGCAAGAGTAGCATGGTGCCCATCCTGCTGTAAAGCACAGGGTCACATCCTCCTGGAAAAAAATCAGGATTCACCTTTATTCGGGTTGCTGCTACCAGGGCCAGAGAAGCTGAGGGTGTAACAGTACCATTGAGTTGTACTGCGGAAGTGGGAATGGCAGCAGGGACACAACCCCCGGTCTGGGCACACTGCATTGGGCCACTGAGTATGGGACCTCTGACCTGTGTGTGACCCATACCAATCCTGCGTGGCACTTGCACGTCATAAACACCTCATTTAAAATATAAAGTCATCCATTTTTACCCCAGAAGAGGTGCATCTTTGCTGTATCCCATGCTGCTACCCACATAGCCATGAACACACAGCACCCCAATGCTGCATTATTCTGTGGTAAGCTAAGCTGTTAGGACTAAAATCAGTTTTAAGCTCCAATACATCATTTATTTCCTTATGTATTATTAACCTGTTCTCTAGTTCCTAGTGCAACAAACTGAAAGTGAGTAGGAGTTGGTGAGAACCTACAGCCAACATTTGTGTTTATTTTTCCCACAAGAGGGGAAATGTCCCGGCCATTCTCCTGAATTAAAAATTGGTTTTGTGTTTCATGCTGAGCTGGGATAATATGATGGAAGGATGAAGCAGTGGACTAGAAAACACCAAACTGTTAGCTTGTAACCATAGGAGAGTTTCTTTGTTATCTTGTGCCGTGCCTGGCTGTGAGGACTGCTGGCCTGTAGGCATGATGGCAATGCCTCAGCATCAGTGATGGGAAATGGCTCAGGAGGAAGAAGAACAAGCAAACAGCTAAATTGACCACACTTGTTCTGTTCACCATGGCCACGGGCTGCTGTCTTCCACCTGCTGGCCATGCATTTATAATGTGATTGCTCTGGGATGTGATTTCTTTAGGGAATTAATTCCAATTTCCATAACAAATTCAGCCCTTGAGAAGCATGATGCTCGTCTACAATGCTCTATAAATAATAGCTGTCTCACTGACCAGTTACGCTACCCACAGCCCTATTTTATCACCAGATGGCTGATGGAGACGATGATCCTATTTTTAACTGTTCTGCATTGCCCATGAAAAGCTTGTTGTTTACCCTGTACTCCTCTTTCTAAGTACTGCCCAAAAGGAGATATTCTGTGAGTGGGATCGTTCATATAACCATTGTTAATGGAAAGGAGCAGAGGATTTCCCAGTCTTTCTATAAGCAAATGGCACGGCAACTGTCTGCTACCAAACCACAACTCATGAGCACTTCCAAAGAGCTGCCTCACTAGAGTGAGGCCTGAACTGTCAAGTGCCAAGAGATATTGCTGACTCCATGGTTTTCTAGAAATTTTTGCAGTTAACTTCTGTTGTCATGTCACTAAAGTTATTCAGGAACATTTTGATATGGCCTAACCTGTTATTATCCTCCCAGGGCAGGGTACAGGAAATGAAGATGGCAATTACCCACTATTTAATTACACTGTCCATTAGTAGAGCCTTTTCTTCTGTGCAAAAAAAGGCTTCACCCAGGATCAAACCCTGCTCTACACCTCCATGGAAGTGTGAAAGTGGCTAACAGCTTGACTAGCTCCAGCCACTCAACCTGACATCTTCAGGTGGACCCCACCAAACAACCTCAAGCTGTGCTACCTGCTCCTCGGCAATGCAAAGCTCCTTCCTTCTCATATTAGCTTGTCCCTCACCTCTGCATATGGGTGGAGTGAGACCTTGGGGGTTCAGGCAGACCACATGTGGGGTAGAGCAACCAACTCCAGAGGTTTCACCTTTCTGAGGAGGTTCACCAGTAGATATCTCTTAACCCAAGAGGGTTTATGCTTGGACAGCACCAACAGAACTTGTGTGGAGTGCTGCACTGTTTCACATCGGAAAAAAAAAAACCAAAAAAACAAAAGTGCCTTTTTTTTCCAAATAGACAAATAGCCTTAGGAAAAAGCAGCAACTCAAAGCATGCTCATTCCTCCCCCTACAACTTTAAAATAACAAGGGTGCATTTTTGTGGGCAAACAACAAGAGCTGCCTCAATGCAGAGTGTGGAAGATGAGTGTGAGTCAGGAGACCTGGGCCAGATCCTTTGATGTGCTGTGCTCTGGAGGGGCTGGGTGAGATCAGCAGCTTTCCATGTTTCCTAACTCCAGTACCACCAGGGCCTGTCCAACTCTCAGGGCAGAGGGAGAAGCTGGGGAAAGCATGAGATGCTTTTTGGGCAGAGGAAATCTAGTAACCTGTGAAATTACAAACAGCTTTGTGCTACCCAAGCCACAAAGCAGACTCAGAGATGACCAAAGAAACCTAACTCTAAATCTTTTCCCACTTAAACTAGAAGCTCTTCAGCTTCCTCTTCACATATTCATATAAGGCAAGATGCACATCCTCTGATTTCAACCATCAAAAATGTAGGTACCTCATCTAAATACTTTTGGAGAGGGAGAAACAAGATGAAGACTTTAGCTATGATTTAAGAATATAAATTAACATGTGGGCACTGTGGATTGTGAGGGCTTTGGGTCTGCTGCCATGACACACATGGATCAGGGAGGTTAATGCGCATCTGGGACAACTGTATCATTTAGAACCAATGTACTTTTGGCCAAAATGGGCACTGCCAAAACAGTGCTGCCATAAATTTTGAAGAATTTTTTTTTTTGCCTGTTGCACTAAAGATTTTGAAAGAAAATCCTGACTTTGCTCTTTGAGAGAGACTTTTAGAGAATCAAATTTTGATGTCTCTTCTGTGGGCTTTACTATGCAAACTCTCTAACTGAAAGGACCATTTATGAAGAAAGGCAACAGAATTGTGCTTTTCATTTAGACAGAGACAAGGCATCCTCTACATTGTAAGGGAAATATCAACTGCAGTGCAAATGAAATATCTCTTTGTAAGCCTTCAGAGCCAAAACCAATTAAATTAAAAACTTACATCCCTGAATATAAAGTTCCAAAGCACTTTCTTAGCTAATAAAACCTCTAAAACAAAATAGATTTGAAAGATACATTCTGTTAACCATTGTAACATTGCTAGATGAAAGGCTGCTTCTTTTTTTCCCCTTACGTTTTCTCTTGTGTCAGATTAAGCATTTTGCAACAATTTAAAATATAATTAAAATTTAGAGTCCTCAGGATGGAATAATTATAATTACTTATTGTGAAAATGGGCGTGGAAAAAATCTTATGACTTGTGATCCAACTCACACTTCATTACAGTACCTGCATTACTTAATTTGTGAAACCAGTGTAATTGTATTTGCAATCTGTGCTATCGTGATGGTGTGAGGAAAACAAGCAGCCTGCGAGAACGCTGGACAAGGAGCATGCTGCCCAGCCTCCTGGCCCGACTGCAGTGAAATCGCCAGCAAAGCAAAATAATTTGCTTTTGCTTAGCAGGAACAACACGCTGATCTCACTCTCCAAATAGAGAATTTCCTGCTCCTGCTGCTCTGACTCAGCAGCTTGCTCAGAGCAACAGGAAGAAAACAAAGAGGAAGAGGTCAGGGAGGAAGGCAGAGGTGGGAGCCCAGTGCTCACCCGTCCTCTCCTGCTAGTCCTCCTGCTGTGGCCTCGCACGTCCCGCTGCGCTGGCGCTCGGGGCCAGACCTGGGTCATGGTGCTGGAGTCCATCCATAACCCTGGTGTGGTTTCCCTGCACAGCCTCAGCGCTCCCTGCCTCCCGCCTCTCCCCAGGTCCACCCCCCAGAGTCTTTACTGGAAAGGTCCCTACAACACCAAAATATTTGTGTGTGGATGGAAGGATCCTACATGATTTTACCAACTGACAAGCACCATCCACAACCATAGAAGTAAAAGATGCTAGGAATTCAGTGTTGCTCCTGTAGGCCCATCTCCTTCCCACTGACACACTAAACCTCCTCATTAAGATAGATAAAAGGATGGCACTAGAGGCATGGAGGGGAAGACGAATGGTGAGCCATAGCTATTCCCTTCCCTTCTCATCCAGAACAGCTATGCATGCCGAGCCTGCAAATAGCAAAGCAATGAATCGTCCCATTACGCTGGATGCGGCTCTTATATCGCTTTTATGCTGATGCCACGGATGCTAGTGAGGTTACTATTGATTTACAGCAGCTTGAGATGAACAGGAGCATGCAAGCCTCATGAAGCACAACCGTGCAATTGCAGTGCAGCCTCCTAGAAAGCAAGACACGGAGGTGAAGATGTGACTGGGAACAGTGTAGCAGAGTCCTCAAGATCTTGGTTGGCATTGGTCAGAAACTGGACTAGAACAAACAACTTTGAGCAAAGACCACATGCTATTATATTGCTTACTTAAATGCTGATTAAATATTACCTTTTCAATTTGCATTTGTCAAAGGAACCAAATGATTATACTGCTGGTGGTATTCAAAGACTACCTGCGGATTGATCTGCAGATAGTGATGCCAGGCTTCTCCCTGGTGGTACCCTGGCACTCAGTACGAGCAAAGCAGTAGTTGTAGGTCCCACACTGAAACCTTCCCAGCTGGACATTTCACTTGGATAGTTATTTATGGAGTGACTCACAAAAAACAAATAAGGAGGGAAGGGAATTAAGTGTTCTCAGTTTTTCTGTGATTGTGTCAGTAACCCACAGTGAAAGAAATCCAGAGCATGAAGCTCCAGCACTCTCCAGTGAAAGCGGGGCTGTCCCCACAAGCAGGCAGGGTAAGGCTGGTTTGCCCCACCGCTCCTGTATTGGGTGGACTACACAGATGGATATCCTAAAATAGCAGTCACAGCTTTTGCCCTGAGTCCCTAGAAATGCTGTCTGATGCCAGTACATCAACTAGGGTCAGGACCCCTGCCCAAATACTGGCAGGGAGGTGTCCACACACTGGTGTGCTTGTGGCCAGGAGTCACGGTCCCTTGGAAGCAGCCTGGAAGGGACCACCTTGTCCTTGAGATGTGAACTCTGCCCCCAGGCCAGAAACCCCTTTGGTGCAGGGTGGTGGTGAGGATGGAGGCTTTCGCAGAGCTCAGGCCGGAGGCAGCGCCATGTGTACCTCTGAATGCAGCCTGGGACCCACCTCCCCTTTGCTGTGGAAGGCAGCGGTACCCCACAAGGTACCACTCAGGGGGCTCCCAGGGCTGCTGGAGTTTGGTTATGGCCCCATGGGCAACTCCAGCAGCTGGCCCCAACGCTCAGCTGCAACCCCTGCACAATCCTCATCAGTGGCAGCCATCAACTGTGGCCCAAAACTATTCATCATTAGAAAAAACAATTCTGTGTAGATTTTGCTACCTAGATAGATTATATGAGTCAGTATTATGGCATTGTTAACCCACAATGTCATCATCTACTACACCTACCCCTACCTACCATATCCCTCCCAGTCCTGGACTTTGCTCTTGGGAAGTTCTGTGCCTAATACAGGGTGTTTGCACATGCAATAAGGAAATAGTATGACAATTTTGGTTTCCTTCTTTTCCTTTTTTTTTTTAACAGCCCCATGTAATGGGGTTGACAACAGGTTGGTTGTAGGTGATGTAAAATTTCCATTCATTCTAGTATTCACTTACATGAGAAGTGGGATAATAACCCGGTGGATCCCACTGTTTAAACCATGGAAATGGAAAAAAACTCTTTCTGCATGTGTATGGCCATTTTCTGTCATGCCTAGATCTAGCTGTATGCAATCCAAATATATTCTGTTATTAAAATTACTTTGCCTTATAATGTATTTGTAGACTTAACACTTGCACCCAGAGCAGAACTGAGCAGCCTGCTTTATCTCACAGGCGGGGTGTTTGGCAGAAGTTTGGCAGCTGCCTCCAGCTGTGGAGCTCTTTCTCTCACCAGGTGCAGATGGCAGCAAATCTCCTTCCTCCGAGCTAAAATGCAAATTCCAGCCCTTTCCAAGCTAATGTGCTGGAGAGTAACAGCTCTCTTTTGTAATAAATCTCGAATATGCTGCCAGGCACATCCTCAGGAAAGGGCAGACAGAAGGGAAGAGGGAGAGACAGAGGTGCATCCATGCTGTAGCAGATAGGGCAAGGGAGAAAACTTGGGCACTGGTGTAGATCGATAAAAATAGTGCAATTAAGCAGAGACCATCGGGTTTGCAACAATTAGATTAATACTTTAAAAGATGCTGTTGATATGCATTGCTTTCGTTTTCTGATTTAAATATCACCGTAGCAGCAAGCAAAGTCTGCAAACACCTTCTAAGCAGCTGGGAGAGGGGTACTGCGGGGTACAGGATGCACATGGGCTATCGCGGGGGCCAGGTGGAAGGAGCAAGCTGGGGAGCATGTTGCTGAAATCTGGGAAGCAGTTCAGAGACAACTTCTATCAATAGCCCTATCATCAATATCCATGTTTGCATCAGGAGAGGACCAGGCAGGAATGCACGGGCTTAACTGTATTTTCCTACAGGGGGAAAAAACCCATTACCCACCATACTAACACGGTCCCTTCTCTCCGCTGCCATCACACATGTAGATACATTGTTTGCTAACTGCACATGGCTTATAAACGGGGCACTAAATTTAGGTTGAAGTGGTGGGGTTTTGTTTGAAAACAAAACAAACAAAACAAATTAATTACAGGAGTCTTGCAAATGAATACAATACAAAAGTCAAAACAGAGGCAAAATAGCACTTTTCATTTCTAAGGCTGAAGCACCTCTGCAAAGCTTCCTCAGGGTTGATGACTCCTCCTTGCCAAAAGGAAAACAAAGCACTCTGATCCACTCAAGAGCCCCTGGCAGAATTAGAAAACCTGGGTTTCTTGCCTCTACAGAGGCCACAGGAAAGATCTGAGATGGGGAAGTCATTGTGAGACAGATTTTCTTCTCAGCATCGTGAAATATGAAATACAATTCTTGATTTACTTAAACACTCTTCATGCCAACCAAAAGCAGACAGAGTCAGACTGGACCCTCAAATCCAACACCAAAAATCCATGACAGGGAAGACCCATGTGATACATCTCTCAAGCCCATACCAGCCCTGCCACACTGGTTCTTACCTACTACCAGGACATGCTTTTTCCAGTTTCCACTTGGAGTTGGTGGGGATTCTGTGCAACCCCCTGAGCTTTCCAGCAACCACAGCAAAAGCCAACCATAACAGCACTCTAGAGCTTTGAACTCAAATTGTACCCCCCAAATACATCGAAAGCCCAAATCCTTTCTCATCTTCTTCCTGTAAATACAGAGGGGAGCACTGCTTTGGGAGATGCAGAAAATGAGCACCTGCTGCCCCTCTGGCTGCTTTCCACATGCTCCTCATGCGTGTCCGCATGTCCCTCACCTTCAACAGCAACTGAAGTGCTACCAAGGAAAGAGACTGGCTAAGAAAAGCATGTTGGGAAGCCCACAGCAAACTCCTGCTAACAACAGCTGTGTGGCAAAAAAAAAAGCTGCAGAACAACAAACGCATTTTAAGAAACAAGAGCAACATCATTAAAACTATTCCTTGTCCTCAAGCAACCAACTAAACTGTTGGGTAACTGTTAGGAGTGCAGATGGGAGCTAACACATTTGGTGCGAAGTGGCTACTCAGTGTCGCTGCAGAATAATGCAGCTGGAAAAATTTTTGTCTGAAGCCCCAGCTGGCCAGAAATGCAGGGGAGGTATGACCTGATGTGTCCAGAGCTGGATGCCTAGGAGCAGCCCTGTCAGCTGGAGAAGTGGAGGAGCTGGCTCTGGGAACACTGGATCTGGGTTAAACCTTGGCAAAATTGGGTCCAGCTCTAAGGACCTGCTCCTGCAGGGACCTGCAGTCAGGGTGCTCCAGGGGTGCAGGCCTTCTCCCCGGGAGCTCGGGGGCAGCAGCTCGGGGGAAACTGATGTATGACCCCCCTCACACCACCCTGCTGCTGGCAATTTAGGAAATAACAGCAGGTAGGGGCAGCATCCCACTGAATGCGGAGCACTGGCAGTGCTGGGTACCAGATCCTGCTCGGGAACCTCAGCTGTTGCTCGGTGAACTGAAGGGTACTCACAGCACAGGCGCAAGGCTGAGCACTGCAGATCAGGATTTGCTCTGGTCCAGCCTGTAACGGAGTTTACTTTGTACACAGCAAAACATTTGTTTTCCTCTATAGCCTCCTCAGTCTAGGATCAGACACTCTGGGTTCAACCCTGGAGTTCCTCATTTTGCTTGCAGACTGTATTTGGTCTTCTCTGGTTTTAAGTCTTCTAAAAATGTCTTCACTTACACATGCCTTTTAAATTTATTTATTTCATCTGTTTTCTTATCAGCTACCAGGAGGCTATATTTAAACCTCAGATACGGCATTAGCTCTTTGGCAATATTTAAATTCTTATAGGATGAAGGTGGTCTGGAAAATGAAAAATTAGGTTAATTGTTTGACCAATTCAATAAAGCAGAGCAGTATCTCTGCAATCTAAACTCAGACCTGCGTTATCTGACAGGGAGGGTGGTTTTTGTTTGCGTCACCTAGACAACTCTCCCTCAAACATCACTGACGTAGACCTTTGACATCAGTGCAGGTCCTATCTCCATGATTTCTCTATTTGCGTGTCACCACCCTCTTGATCGCAAGGGCAGGAGCTGGCAGGCTGACTCTGCCACCAGTAGGTACTCCTGCACAGCAGGCATGACTCCCAGTCCTTAAACATCACCTCTGAGTCAGCAGTGACCCCACAATTAGTGCTTGGGAAAGGAGCACGTTGCACCATTCACTTCACATCAGTAGTTCCCAGATGACTCACAAGTGACATGAGCTGGCACAGCTCAGTTGGAGACTTTCTGGGAGCAGTAGGGCCCTGCCCTCTTCTGCACACCCCGCTCCTGTGCCTGGCTACATAGGTCGACAGAGCAAGAGTTAAAGACAACCCTGAGCAGTGTAGGTCAGTCAACAGCCCCCAGGCAGCCATCCAGGTTCCCATGGGAAGGCTGAGCTCCGGAGTCTCCATTACAGGAGCCCTTCTGACACCAGCTGTCTTCGATGGGAAGGGGTCTCTATTGATTTTTCAAGTTTTACAAAAGAAGTCTATTTGCCTTCAAAGTCCAAGGGGAGAAAGCTCCTTGAATGAAGGGAGGGAAAAAAAGTTCATGGTATCAAAACCGATGAAGAAGAGAAACTGAGGGTGATGCACAGAGTGCAGGTAGGGATTCAGACAGGCCAGTGCATGTGCAACAGGATGCCTGCCATCAAAATGGCAGCACATGCACCTGCACACTGCCCCTGTATCAAGAGAAACATAAACCAAAATGTAAAAGAAGAAACAACAAAAAAAGATGCCTTGCCCTCAAACAGCGGTGCTGGGCTTCTCTCTGATGACACAAGCCCGGTGCATTGCTTCTTGCTGAACAACTTGGTCTATAACCCTCTGAATAGAGTGGCCCCATCACTCACTGGGAGCTGCAAACCATCCAGCACCGGCTTGTTTAACAAATGGTAGGATTTTCAGTTTCTAATTATAACCTCATTAACTAAGAAGACAAATAATACTTAGGCACAGTCTATAACTCCTGCGGTTAATAGGGAATTTGCAGACCTGGCATCTAGACATTGCTGACCTTCTGTTGGAAGAGGGGATCCACTGAGGAATTACCCTGCGAAAGGAGTTGATTACAGGGTGAGCACAATGATTTGTTTTCTGCTCCTGATGTGCTTGACAATGATTTGATACATACCTGGGGTAAGGAACCTTAATGCAGGTTACAGGAACAGCTCCAGACCTAGCTGGCTGGAGATAGCTTATCATTTGAACCTCTGTTGTATACAAGACTTTCTTAGCCCTTGCAATAAACTCTTTCTCCAACAATCTCTCTTCCTGGTTCACAGACCTTTTATTTTGCAACTTTGTTGCAATACCACTTAGCAGCTCCTGTCTGTTTATTTTTCTTCTAATTCCTGAAGATGACATGCGGTCAATGTTGCAGGGAGGAAGCACCCAGAGATTGCTCTGCTCCTCTCTTCCTCTACGTGACCCTGAACCTGCCTGTAGGGATACAGACTTGGCACAGCTTCTGCTGCCAGGGAATTTTACAGCATGGCAACTTGAACTGCCTGGACAACTGACCTGTTGTGTTTTCTATCAATCAAAATGCCTATGCCCCTCAAACTATGGGACATAGTTTGCTGGGAAGCACTGGTAGGAGCCCTCCTGGAGGTTGTCCTTGAACTCTGCATCATGGGAAGCACACAGTCCCCATTGCCTCTTGGGTACCAAGGGCTGCAAAGATGTATGTGATATGGATGGGGAGTGGTTTTTCAAACACTGAGACCCCGAGGGAAATCTGCACTCAGTCCTCTGTTTAAAGGCACTGATGAATCCTTCCCCTCCTGTCAGTGCCTTGCCATCCCTGTGAGGAAGACTCATGGCTGTTACTCTATACTCCAACCTGGCAAGCCACCAGCAGCCGCGTTTGTCAGCTCCAGCAGCCCTCGATGCTGCGGCCGTACATCCAGCTGTGCTCATAGCTGAGCCCACTTGGAGCTCTCTCCTCATTCAAAGCTGCTCATCACGGCGTGGGCGTTGTTCTGCACTTGCAAGGCTTTTATTTTGTTTCCCAGGGCTCAGGGGAGCCCTAAAGACTGGCATTTTACTCGGTATATTGTGCTGCTACCAGCCAGTCGGGCTTTAACAGACAAGCACTGGCAAATCTTGCACTGCTGCTACAAGACCCATTCCTCCCTTCCCTATTATCATTACAACAAATAACCAGGGACACCCTAATTTCTCTTAAGCAGCTTTAGGCTACAGCTTCTTAGACTTTTGTCTCAATAGGCCTTGCCAACTGGTAGCCAGCGGCTGGGGGTAGGTTGAGTTGCCCTTTAATTTGGCTGGAGATGCCATCTGGCAACGTGAGTTTTCAAGGCCCTCAGAGGCTGAGCACAATGCGACACAGCTAATACTGTCCAGCACCCAGCAGCCTGGTGCGCTGGGCCACCGGCATCCCAAACGGCCCAGAGCAAAGCCAGTTGGCACGCATCCCCGCTGTAGCACGTGGGCAGGGGTTTGACCTCCTCCCAGGTATGCTTGGCTGAAGGAGGACACCTACAAGGTGGACTGAGCTGTTTCACCATGAATGTAGAGCAGCACCAACCTGCCAAAAGGCCACTTTAAGCTGTTTATGGAAGTGCTGAGTGACAGAAATGTATGGTTAAAGAATCTGCCTTAATGAGCAATGGAAACTCTGCATGGCAATGAGGGAAGCAAACCCCACTAACGTTTTGCTTGCTGGGGATGTGCCAGGGTGCAGGACCCTCCCATCTGGAGCAGGGCTTTCCTGCACAGGAACCCTCCTCATGCCATGGGGCTCTTTGCAAGGGTGAGGTCTGCCCAAATCAGACCCCCCATGCTCAAGAGACTCCAAGGGTTTGCTCACCAGTGAGGCACACGTGGGGTGTCTGGCAGCACTTTAGCCATCTGTTGCACCACAGCAGGTAACATAGAGCTGATATGCTAGGATTGCAATGCCCTGGGAGGCTTAGGAAAAAACATCCCTCCCATTTCAGTGATGAGATCTGGGAGAAATGATGGTGGTGTATGGGTTGTCCATCCATTCCCCATCAAATGCTGTCAAAACTTCCTGCACATCCGCGACCTCCCACATTCATCCTCCACTGCAACCCACTAGCCACCAACCTTTTCCACAAGTGGACTCTTGTTTTCTTTTCTTCTTTTTCAACATGAAGGTGGTGACACGCCACTGTCTGAAGGGCGAACGGTGATGCCCAGCCCTTCCTACCTCCACATCCAGGAGAGAGCTGCCCTCCCTTGGACTAGCCCTCTGCAAAAAACCAGTGTGAGACAGGGAGAGAGCCTGCTGTCCTATTGACCTGATCTCTTCCCAGGAGGTTTAAGGCACCCAGCATTTTATAAAAATGGGCATTTTTATCAGCAAATTGGGTTGTTCTGGAAGCAACTCACTTCACCTGCATCTTAACTCTCACTACATCAGCAAAGCCCCTGAAATGCAAAATCATCATAAACTGCTTTATGGTGCCCTGGGCCATCACTGTCCCAGCCCGTGCTGCACTGGAGCTGCAGCCTCTGCTTTCCTTTCCCCTTTCCCCTTCTTGGTTTTCAGTCTGCCACTAGTCCTGCACTTGGTTTTCAGACAACCAGAGACTTTCCCCAGGTGGAGGGAAGGGAAAAGCACCCCTGGCCTCGGGATGGGGGACCCTTGGTAAGATGTATAAGTCAGTAAAAAGAGGAACAGGCAACTTCACACCAGGCCTGTTATCACTCTGACCACATTCTCACTGAGGAAGGCAACGCGTGTAAGGACCCACAGCCCATAAGTTGCTATATGGGGAGAAGCATCAGAGAATGGTTGAGGCAGCCTAACATGACCAGCTAAGGTTATCTGAAAGGCTGACTTCTAATTTTATTTTTATATTTTTGTGTTATTGCCTGCCTTCATTTCTCTGCTGCCAGCCAAAATGAAAATGGTACTTATTTCCTACAGAATTAACACTCATTAGAGAACTGGCACCACCACAGCAACAAGTGTCTGGCCAAGGAGGGTTTGCTGAGGGCTGCTGTCCTGCTGTGCTGCTCTGGCAGGGACAAGTCTTCTGGCCAGAGAAAACCAAGGGAGTGTTTGTTTTGTGCCATAGAGATGCCCCAGGCACAGGGAAATGTGGGAGAGTCTGCTCATCTTCCACTTGCACATTGCCTTCCTGGAGCTCCTCAGGAGCTCTTCTGCATTTACGTTCTCATTTATCAAGGGAGACAGAGCATCTTTGATCCCAAAGCTGCATGGCTTGTGCTTCACACCTCCTGGTGCTTGCTGCCAAGGCTGGGAGAGACAGATCCGTCCTGCTTCAGGGACCAGGAAGGGGGAAGGACCAAAGCATCTGCTGCCTCCTGGCCACTGCACCATAGCTCCTCTGGTGCTGAGAAAGCACCGGGAACTGTGCTTGGGAAGCGCCTACTGAGTCCCACATCTTCCTTGCTTCTTGGTTAAGACTGCGATGGGGGAATGAAATGAGGCAAGGGATCATCTAATGCATTTGTGTTGCATTTTCTCCTTTCGTATATTATGAATCGCACATTTTGTGACAGGAGTTAGCATGCCAGATTGCTTTTCCAAATAATTATGCACAATACACTACTTCAGCCAGCCCTCCAGTGACTCACTAGCAGGTAAAGCTTTGAACAGGGGAAAAAAAAATCTTCCAGCATGTTTCCATGGGCTCTGCACAGCCACCAAACAAACATCAAGTCTAGCCTCTTTGTACTGCTGTCTGGCTGCTGAATCCCACATCAGACACAACAAAAGGAGATTCGTGTAGAAGAAAGCCTGCAGAAGATGGTCTGCTTTGGAGAGAAGCAGGGATTTCAGTGGTTTTGGTGTTGTCTCCCATTCCTTGCTTTGCTTTGTTGTTCTGAGCCACCAGGTTTACCAAAATGACCCAGAGAAAGAAAATAATCTTCTTCAGGGTAGGGCAAAACGTTCCAGCTGGGTTCGCATTGTAATGTCATGTACCAGGGATGGCTCTGACAACAAAGAGCATCAGAAATGGTGAATCTCTTCACCCCATGTCTCTCCTCACCTGCAAGCGAGGGGCTGGGAAGAGCCAAGACCCTGGTGAGTGCTGGGGTAGTCCCGGCCGTGCTGCCGGAGCCAGGAGCTGGGTGCATGCATGACTGTGTTTGCAAAGCAAGATCGTGCATAGCAGGGGAGTTCACACCCAGGCAGACCACCTTTTGTTTTCAGAGAGTATGATTTGGGGGCAGTAGGGTTAAAGCTTAATTAAGCAGTACCTCACAGTGGAAAGTCCCACCTAGAAGCCTGCCGTCACAGGAGTCTGAGCACATGATCTCTTTTTAAGCATCTTTATTTTTGCACGGCTGATGGATGTGATACTTCACAGAAAAGCAGATTCCCATCAGGATGGATTGCAATGTAAACTTGTTTGTGCTGGCTGCTGGCAGCGGTGCTGCAAAAAGGGGTGGTGGAGACTCAGGCACCCAGAAGCAGTGGGTTCCATCCTGCCTTGGGGTCATGGAGCCTGCTGGCCTCTCCATTCCACCCTCTTCTCGTGGGGTTGATGCCACCACGGGGTGAGGTTGGGGCCATTGAGCCCCAGCCCCTACAGCCATCACATGCCCAGAAGCATGCCCTGTCTGCCCTGCCTTCCCATTGCCCACCAGAACCCAGCTGGTTTTGGTAGCACCTTCCAGATGCCGAGTGCTGGAGAAAGTGTCCGCCAGGTCCAACAGTTGCAGTGGGAGGACCTGCAGGTAGAGCAGCAGATTTCCTTAGGAAACCAGAACAACAATTTATTAGGAAAACGAACAAGCCAAAGCAAGTCCTTTTCCTTCATTCAGTAAGAGTACGCAGGCACAGAATGACAATGTTTGGGTGCATAAATCCCTTTTCTTATTTAATAGGAGAAAAGCGTCTGATGGCTTTGTATGTCTGGTTACAAGACCCCCATCCCTCAATCTCCAGAAAAATCCAGTGCAGAGACACAAGTGCAGGAGGATCAGGAGCAAATTGAGAGACAGGACACTTTTGGGAAAAATGCAGGACTTGGAAGAAAAGAAAAATCTGTTTAATTCTTTTTTTTTTTTTTTCCCTGATATGGAAAATTGGATACTTGGAGAAGAAATATAGAAGAAATGTTCCTGTAAATTAATTTTGCTCAGTGAACAGTGAACAGTGAAGCAAGGTTAGAGAGATGTTTAACATGACATTACTTCTGCTATACTCAGCTCTTCAAAATGCTTTCTATAACTAAAGTGTTTCAAATGAAGGTCTTTTCTTTCAAGAATGAATGGTATTAAGCAATTAAAATGCTTACAGACTCTAGGCTTCAATACTGTGGGCCTAATTTAATGCTGGTCTTGTCTGCGGTGTTGTGTTAGCTACATTGCACAGAATATGGAGAGAGAGAACAAATGTTCATTTTTCAAGTCTTTGCTTTATTCTGTTAAGTTGCTGTTGATGTCCCGTTGCTGAGCCATAGGATACAGCCTTCTCCCTTGTTTAAAAGTCAGCTAGATGGCTGTTTTTTATTTTCAGTGTTTTATTTTTCCTCAAGTTAGAAATACATTAGTGGGCAAAACGTGTAATTACTTCAGTGTGTAGTGATGACCTCTCTCATCGTTTGAAAGTAAAAAGCTGGTACTCTGCTTTGTATATGTATCCATCAGCTCCTTCACTGTGCTAAATGCATAAAACATTTTTCACCCTTAAAGAATTTTAAAATAATCATTCTGATAAGCAATATAACTACTGAAATTATTTGCATTTTCCCAAATTTGGTGTTTTTTGGAAAAACATTTTTTCCCCTTAAGACTTCAAAACTTCCAGAAATTTTCCATCTCTAGGCAGGACAAAATTTCTCTGTCAGACGCCCAGCATCACATGTTTATGACATCTGCCAGACATGATGTCTTTAGCACCAATGGCCCCAAACCAAACTGCTCCTGAAGCCAGGTGAGCTGCCTTCCAGTTTCCTTTGCCCAGCATCTCCTTGCCCCATGGCCTCAACACACCCCTGTCTGCTTCACCACCACCACCTCCCTCCATCCCCAGGTGCTTTGGGAAGGGGTTTGGTGTCAATGCGGGGTGCTGCCTGCCCTCCTCTCCCATGAAATCCAGCTGGAAAGCAGGATCCTCAGCTCTGTTGAGAAATGCCATGTTGCATGGGAGAGTTAAAAGGGGCTCACTCCCTCCAACTGGCTTTTTGCTTAAAAAACAGTTGCCCTGTGGAGCTATTTTGCAAAATTTAGTAGAAGAGACGGTATTGCAGTGAATACTGTGCCTTGCCCAGAAAAAGATGGGAAAATCATCCTTGTTTCCATGGATACCGTGTAACGGGAACCGAGCGAAGCTGAAGCTGTACTTTCTGATATGGCTCCCCAAGCCTCCCCTTGTGTCCTCATGCACAGGGAAGGCACAAACAGCCCCTGAGGCATGAGGGGTCACATGCCACAGCCTTGGCCACCCATGTCTAGCCTCAGAGAATCGCCACGGAAAAGTCTACATTTGTGGTTGAGCAGGACTGAAAACTTTGTCAAGGCATTTCTCCTCATCATATGGAAACCCCCGAGGGCCAGGGAGTCTGAGCAGCACAGGGCTCTGCTTTCTCTCCTCCTCATTAAATCTGGCCAAGTATGTGTTTTGTATATGACCTTGACAAGCTGTTTGATCAAATAGACTTTTATTTCATCTATCCATAAATGTCAGTATTATATGGCATATTCAAAAAAAACCCCACAATAAACATAAAAAAATAGCTGATAAGAATTTGTGGGCACCACATAACTAGTGATGCTCCCTCTGTTGCTAGTGACATAAATCTCTGGCCGTTAGGCTCTGTGCAATCCATTATGGTGGCACCAGCCGTGGTGAATCAGACCTCCCATTACATTGCTGTAGGCATGACCACGCGCCTTTGCTTCACATCCCTGGTGCTGCAGCTGCAGTGGGCAGGAGGGAAATCACACTGGCCCCAAAGCACTTGTTAATGCCATGCAGTTCAACTCTGAGCTTCTCCTTCCACTAGCAATGCAAAAATCAGGCACTTTGCCCACTGGAAAAGGGCAGCGTCCAATGTCCCCTGCTTTATGCACCCTTGCTCTTGCTCGCTTGCAGTTCCCAAGCATGACCTGCACTTTTAAGAAGCCATGCTCTGCCCCATTATTCTGTGCCGGGCTGCTTGCCACTCTCTTTCTCCTTCAAGAAGATGCAGAGCATCAAGAAGATGCTCCACCTGTGTTGCTCCAGCCTTGATGCTGGTGGGTACAGTGAAGAGAGGGTTTGCTATTTTATGCTTCAGGGTCTTTGTGCGGACTCCATCCCAGAGATATTCCTTGCAGTGGTGTTAACAATCCATTTCCCAAACAGGCGTGCCTCATCAAGACGTTCCTCGCAGAGGTGTTCAGAGAACTGGAGAAGTCCAGGTTTCTGTTGTGCCAGCTGCAGGCCAGTGCAGAGGTAAACCTGCTGCTGCCCTGCTCTGAGCATATGCTGGCCAACACCACTGTCTTCCCAGTACTGCTGTGCCCTGTCTTGGCCATCTGTGATTTTATTTGCAAAATAAAATGAGAAAAGAAGGGGTATATCAATGTCGAAAAAGAGAGATGTGAATATTGATGCTATGAGAGCGCTTCAGTAGTTCTTGGAAGGAGCTGTTTTCTTGGAAGGAGCTTTGGTTATTCTGGTGGAATAGAAGAAGCTTTTCAAGGAGGTAGTAGGACCTGGTGGAGCTTGGGCCCTGGTTCAAGCCAGGGTTTCTGCTGCAAGCCTGGCAGCTCACCCTAGGGCTCTGCAGTCCCAGTGCTTCAGTCTGGGGGTCCCTTGGGAAATGGGAAGCCCAACAAGGACCAGACCCACAACACAACCACCACACCACTGCTTTACCCCAGCGGAGGATTTGGACTTGCAGGAGATGAAAACACTTAATGAGCAGAAGACAGCACAAGGGAGGGAAACAGAGAGTTAAGTGAATATTCAAGATAGTATCAATATAAAGTGTGGCTTGCCGAGATTTTCTTTCAATATTATCTACTGTCATTTAGTAATTATATGTACACACATGCACGCATGAAATATGAAGTGGTGGGATGCAAAGTATTCCTGGTATGGTCTTCGACAGATGCATTACACATGGAGGGAAGAGGCGCAAGTAAGCTGTTTGGATCATCCCTCACGAGTGCCAATAAAATCTTTATACCATGCCATTAAGCATTCACGATGCACCATCTGGACTGCAGAAAAGCTAATTTTGGAATGTTTTAAACACAGCAGTTTAGAAACTCCGGTGCATTAGTTACCTAGTTACCTGGAGGGCAGTTCTGCAGAGAGAAACAGTAAAACGCACATGGATGGAGCACTGAAAGACAAACTGCATCCCCAACTCTGCAGTTTCCAAGTCTTCCATCCTGGGCTTGTGCAAAGCCCCTAAGGGCCCTGTCATGTGCTGGGAAGCCGCAGATTGTCCCATTCCCAGGGGATAAGAGTGCTCCTTTTCCAGCCAAACACTGGAATTCTTTTTTTAGCTGATATTGAACAAATCTTGCTGACCAGGAGCAGTGGAGATGGAGGGCAGCAGCTCCCAAACAGCAGAGAGGAGTAGGAGGCAGAGGAGGAGGAGGAGGAAGCTGGCAGGTGGACAGGGTTGTCCATGCAATCGGTGGATCTTTGAACTGGTTTGGGGCTTGGTAGGCTCTGGTGAGCTCCTGGCTGCAGGCCAGCTCTGTGTTTGGGGTTATTTATTCCTCCTCTGCCTTTGCTGTTGATCCTCATCACCGTGCGTGCAGCCTACATCACCCCGCACAGGCACCATGGTTCATCCTCAGCCAAAACTCAGGGTTGGAAGGAGGCTTTCCAGACAGATGAGCAACCCGTGTAAATAGGATATATACTTCAAACCAGAAAACAGGTGTTTTCCTTTTTCCCCCTCTGAGCACAAGGGAGCACTTCGAGGAGCCCCATCTCTGCTCCCCTCCAGGGCTGCTCCACTTCATGCAGGTCCCTTCCAGCCCCTACTCTGCTTTTGTAATCAGAAAAACTCACGTTAATCTGCCTGATTTATCTCTGTTCAGTCCAGGCAGCCTAATGCCTTCATTAGGTCCTTGTCTGCAGCTGGTTTTAATACCTAAAGGCATTTGGCTGCTCTTTGTGCTGGCTTGGACTCATTACTACCTTAACGAGACCTGCAATTTTATGGACCCTTCCCCTCCCAGTGACGGCCATTAACACCTGCAGAGTAATAACTGTGCACACACGCACTCACACATCTTTTGGGGAAAAAAAAGAAACACTGAAAATATGGAATGCACATGTAAAATTGCCAGGCCTCCAGAGAAAAAGTGTTTATTTTCACTTATTAAATGGGTTTACTAGCCAATAATATTTTGAAGAATTGTTTCCTGTATTTAAGTTTAGCAAAGTTTTCTACATATTTTCATAGAAGTAGGAATATTTTAATCAAGTAGAAATACTTGTCCAGCTAAAATGTTATACTTTTCTCTTTTCCTAGCTTCTTTGCAACAGTGTATTTGCCATTTTACACTTCATACCTAAGGAAGCTCAGCTCTGGCTTTAGTCAAGGAAGGCTTGGGGGTTTTATCCAGCTCTGAGCTGTTGTTTTGTGCTGACTTTTCCTTGGAAAAACTCCCTTGGAAAGATTCCTTGGAAACCTCCCTTCCAGCTCAGAGACTTATTTCATTTTATAAGACTAGGAAAACGTTGCAAGGTGATCAGCTGCTCTTGATGTCGCAGGACCTCACACACCACAGGTCATGTCCTCCTTGGCAGATCGGCTGGTCCGGAGGGCAGGTACATGGAGCATCACCCCACTGGAGAGCTGGAGGGTCTGGGGCAGCATCCTTCAAATCCAGATAGGACCCATGTCCAAGGCTTTTGGGGTGGTACCTGCCATACCAAAAACTGGCTAGGATACTACAGTGAGCTGAGTTTCCTGAGTGTGTACATGTAGGTAAATATAAAAATAAACTGTCAGGAAAGATGGTTTCCTGAGGTGTGTGAGGAAGCAGCAATAAGAGGCAATAAGCTGTCTCTTATTAGATCTGCTCCCAACCTAGAGTTATGATTAAATCATGAATAAGTCAAAACCACCTCCTCATGAGACGTAATGTCAGACTTTGTCTGTGGATTCATTTCGGCCTGCACAGGCACTGATCCCTTTGGCTGGCTCCACAGTGTTGGATAAGGATGTGTGACACCCCGGCTCAGGCACAGACAGGTCCATGCCAAGGCTGGAGACAGTTGGGGGCAAGTCCTGTAGCGGGGGCTGCTTGGGAACACCATGAGACACTTACAACTCAACAAGCCAGCAGCATTCAGGGATTGATCAATCACCCCAAACTGTGAGATGCTCTTCAAGAAAGGAGGTGCAGCTTTATCATTTTAATGATGACAAAGATATCCCCCATTTTCCTCTTCTGTAACCCCCATAAGTCCCCCCAGATCTTTTCCTCCTGCCCCAAAACACACTCACGCACCCACTTGCTCCCTACCCAGCACCAGTCACAGCCCTGTGGGTGCATGTCTGTGATTTCCAGAGCTGAACATTTTTAAAGGTCTCCCTGGTGCTTCCCCTGCTTTTCCCTTCCTCTTGGAAATTGTGAAAGAGGAATCAAAAGCAAGAAACTTGCAATTAGCATTGCTAAAAAAAATACCCTAACAAGGATCATCTGCTGGAGAATGAGATGCTTTCTGCACCAGTAGCTGCAGGCTCCTGGAGAGAATGATCTTTCTATCAGTCTTCTCAATGGCAAATGATGCCAGTCCTTGGCCAGCGTGGGCCAAGGGGCAGGGTCTCCCCTGCCCTGAAATCTGCTGAAGCCCATGGTTTCCCCTGCAGGCTCTTGTCCCCAAAACCAAACAGCTGCAAAAACTGTCCAGCAAATGATAAACACACAACAAAAAGTGGGGAAAAATCACTCTTTCAGAAGGTTTGCCCAAAAGGGAAACCACAGTTGAATGTAAGGAGGGTGTTTCTAACCAGCCTCAGTACATTCTTTCCTGCACTGGCAAAGGGTGGGAGAAAAAATTCTACTTTTGGTTATTTTGTGATGGTCCTCCTCCCATCCAGACTCCATCTTTTGCTGAGACAAGGTAGGTATAAATAGCTCTTTCGCAGGTGAGACTTTCCGGTGACACCCAGAGATGGTACAACCTTGCTCAGCCTGAGCAGGGGCAGATCTGGGCTTGTCTACCCAAGGAACCATGCTGCCTTAACCACATCAGTGCAGTGAAAAGCATTCATCCTCCAAGCATGGGCATGCTTCCCCAAGTGCAAATAGCAGGAGAAGCTGCAGAATGGGGAATAGTTCTGCTAAAATTACATCTGTGCTTTTTGCCTTGAGTGAGTAGAGAAGCCCTCAGCAGTTGTGATAGCTGGAAAAACTTGTGGACACAAAGTGGAATAGAGACCTGAACCAGCTCACTGTGAGATCCCCACGCATCAGCATCCCTTAGCTTGTCTCCACTTTTGAGCCATTGCCAGTGGTGGGAATGCAAAGCCACTATGCCTGTGCTCAGACTGTGCCCCGTGATGGCAAGGGGAGGCTGCACTTCACATTTGCCTTGCTCCAGTGACAGCTCTCCACTGCTTTCATCCAAGTCCACAGGTATGGGGGGAGCAGACAACATAGGTCTTCAGGGTCAAGTAAATGACTTAGAAGATGCTGGAGCAGCAGCTGACCAAGGCTGCAAGGTTCAGAGAGTGACCTTGCAAACTAAGGCATGACAATGGGTCAGAATTTCCACTACAGAAAGTGCTTCCTCAGTTTGTGGTTTTTTTTTTTCTGGATGTGTAAATTCTGCCTAAGGAAGGTCTAGGGCAAAGCATTAGCACATTGTCAGCCTAATCACACAATAAAACCTGCCACAGTACAGCCAGAATAACCATTTATGGAGTGAGTCGATGTTGAAAAAAAATGTTGTTTACAGCTTAGCATCTCCTCTGTCTGAAAATCACCCAAAGAGAGGAAGGAACTGGGAGAGGATTCATTTGGTGATTTAATGTTTAAATAAGAGCGTGAAGTGGGTATTTCTGTCACCATTCAAGAGGATTAGGGATCTGATTCCTCCAACTCCCTGTGGCCACTGCTGGGGGATGAGCACATAGGCTGCACTGTGCCCCAGGTGTCCTCTGACATGAGTGCCAGAAATGGGAAAAAAATCCATGGGAATGGGTGCTATCACACTTATAGAAGTAGTGAAGAGGGGGAAAGGGAAAACCACATTTTTAATGAATTATTTCAGCGGGATCATTTTATTAGTGACTAGATAAGGGATGTTGGTCCATCCTGTCAATGGTTTTAGGAAGAGCAGACATTGTGGAAGAAGCAGATCCCAGTTTTCATCTTCATTTGCAGCCCTCTGTAAATCCATGGACTCCTGGTCTGGGGTAAGGTGGTGGCAGGGTCACTCTCACACAGCCGTACAGCTCTGGTGGCAGTAACATGCTACCACCTTTGATTTTACCTGGATTTTATAGGTGGCAGTCTGAGCCACCTATAATTTAATCCATGCAAAATCATGAGCTAAATCAATATAAATGGAATATATTATTACAAAAGTATTTTTCCTTAAAATGGTATTTTCAATGACACAGAGAAGAACAAGAGCAAGTGTGGTTCTTGGGACCTTTCAGCCACAGTGTCTGCTCCAGCATACAGCACAGCTGCCAAAATGCCACCTTCTGATCTGGAACCATTATGGTCACTCAAGCAATTTCACCTAAGAAATGCGATAAGGTTGTTATGGACAGAGTACAGCCTGTATCTATCTATCACTTCCTATTCCCCCTATCAGTGCACCAGATATGTAAGTCCATTTTCTCCATCCTGCTAGCTCCTGGCACATATATGGTGTGTTGTAAAGACTGCTGCTTGCCGAAGGAGATGGCAGCAAATGGACATAGCATGTCATCAGCCATCACTTTCTATCCTCCCTGCTGCTCTCCTCCTTGCCCTCCCTTTATACCTCCAGCACCAGGCTGGAGGATGTTCACAGCCTTTGGCAACAGAGAAGAGTTGTTCTAGGTACTTCCTGACATAATTTTCTACAAAGATCAGTAGCAACATTGAAACTTGCCCAACTTTTTCCCATCTCCCTCAGAACAGAGTAGGGTTACTCAAATAAGCTTATTCCAAAAGTCTGCAGAAGAGCAATACTAGCATCATATACATGAAGAAACTCATCACTGTATGGGAAAGTACCAACGTAATGTTAGAACTTTTGACCAGCCCCACAGAATTCTTCAGTAGGGATTTTTAGTTTTTGCTAACTTTCTAAAGACTTTCTTACAGGGCACATCAGCAGAGTGTTTTGCTGGATCATTATGCCAGTGTGCAACAAAAATAACAAGAAACAATTCAACACAACCCACCCAGGACTGAGTACAGAACTGGGCATGCTCCAGACCTCCACAGTGGGTCAGCATGGCTGTACTGGAACAGCAGTGGCACCTGGGTGAGGCAAGAATATATGTGTGGGTCAGGAAGAGGTTAAACAGTGTGTGGGAAGAGATGACCTGAAGACTGGAGGATTCGGTTGTTGCTCTGGGGCATGGGCAGGAACAATTCCAGCAGAAGCCCTTTAATGTGGTAGGAAACAGGAGCAGACCTAGGTCTCCCTCCACTTCTGCTGGGGAGAGGTTAAGGTTATGCACCAAACAGAAGAGATTCAGTTAATTAATTCTGAAAAGTTAATTAACACTACGACTTCATTGGAGCTTTCTGGGAACACGAAAGCAGCCGTATGCTCCCTGCCATGCCACTGTTCTTCCTTGGCAAGATGGCCTTTGCTGGCAACAGCAGACTTCATGTCCACCAATGGCTTTGTCCTCAGAGATGCTTCCTGAGCTCAGAAAAGCATTGACTGACACGGGCTTCAGGAGAGGATCTCCCAGACTACGGATGTTGCACTGAGCTGGAGGCACAAGCTTCCCCCATCCAGTCATGTATGGACTCCCAGCGAGAGCCTACAACGTTGTGTCTCCTACAAGTGAGATAGACAGTTCTGCACATGATAGCTTTCAAAATCACTGTGCATGTCTGATTGCAAGGACCAGTTGATTGCAGCTCTAGAGAGGTGATTTATGAAACTCCCATAGGGACAGAGAGTATTTGGGAAACAGAAAGCTAAAAGCCATTATCTATGCGCCTAATGCCTTTACTTAGGAGGCAGTTTCCCTTCTTCCAATGCTATTAGCTTGCAGGTAACACTGGGAGGATGAGACTCCTTTTCACGTGGGGTAATTAATCAAAATACCCAAATAAGCATGTGAAAGCACACAAAGCAGGAGGAAAAATAACGGCTCCCTCACACACAAACCTGCTTTCTCCTTGCCCAGAAGGAAATGCCACCTTGAATCAGAGGGCAGATTCTGTAGTTATAACTAGAAGTCTTTTTTTCATGAGTAAACTAATTTTTTTCTGCTCCAGTTTTTGTCTTTAATGTTATCTCTACATTAGAGCAGAAACTGCTTTGCTAGTCTATTGTTGGCAAAAGATACGATTTGATGTATAGGAACACCCTAGAACTTGCAGGTTTGGGGGGGAAGGTGATATTTGAGTTAAGACTGATAAAGATAAGTCACTAAAAGGAGCAGGCTGCTTTGTGTCAGCTGTTAGATGGAGGATTTTGAGCCATGACCGTTCTCTCAACAGCATTCATCTCTTCAGCCTTTGGTCTCCCCAGTGAGTTCACCAGCAGTGTCTTAGAACATCCAAAACCAATACAGTGTATGTAGTCAGAGGAACAGCAGCTCTCCTTTAAAAGACCTAAATTTTGCTCTGGGGTTTCCACAAGTGATTTTCTATGGTTGTATTCATGCGTCTTTTGCAGGCTCTGCAGTTCACCCATAGGGAAGTGTTTGCAGTGGTGAGATGTCCAGACTTGGCCCTGTGCCATCCCTACCCCAGGGCATGGTGCTCGACTGCAGGTTGTGCTGCACATGGCCATGCCCAGAAGTATCTGCTTTTGATCCCAGGCAACAGATCCTAAAGTGCAAGTAACCCCTGTGAGACAAATAAAAACTGGTTTCAGGAAGATAGAAAATTCACTAACCAGCGTGGTGGTGGTTTTACATTAATAAGTAATAGCACATTAGCTGGTGGAAGAACTCTCTTCTACTTTAATGGAATAATATTGGTATATTAATAGGTAGAAAGCCCCACTTACCCAAGGAGGCTGCAGATGGAGGGTCCAGCTCCTTGCTTTCCCTCGGCTCGGAAATTGTTTCTCCCTGAGCTCAGTGGGAAAACATCACGACGGCATGAAAACAGGAACAGTGCCAAGAGCACACCCAGGAACTTGCACATCCTTTTGACTATCCCGTAGCTGTAGTTTATTGAAAGACAGAGTGGCACTGTGCATGCAGAGAAAAGGGATACCAAAACCACACCTTTACGGCTGTAATTGGAAAAGCATGAGCAAACTGCAAGCTAGCATCCTCTGACACCAGCAGTCCTGGCTAGAAAGCTGGATTTGACACATAGCCTTGCCAAAGCACTTGCCAGCACTGTTTGGCATCATCACAAGCAGCACTGAACATTTCTACAGGATGTGTGTCCAAAATTATAAATGGAAGGAGTTATCCACAGCACATTAGCTGTGAAGGACAAAACCCCCGGGTAGCCCAGTTGACTACACTGCTCTCTGTGGGGTTCATGTTTATGCCTACATCAGTGGCACCCAATGGGACATGTTTGAGGACACATACCGGACACCAACCTCATCATCTCAGCCCACAGAAACCACTAATAAAATAAAATAAATTTAAAATGGCTATCTGGGCCCTAATTTCTAAGAGGAAAAATGTCCCTTTTCCGGCTAAAGGGCTTGAAAAATGAGATTGGATTTTTCCAAGGATAATAATAACAATCTTAACTCTTAATTCATGTTTTAATAATCAGTATTTAATGATGACTGGGAGCAAAAAGCTAACTGAAAATCATGTGAGTTGTGGCTGTTATGGTATGCGGTTGAATGATCTGGTTCCACTGACTTGCACTATTTCTTGGGAGAGCAGCTAATACTAACACAAAAACCTCGTGGTTTAGTTCAATTTTATGCCTTAGACCAGACCACTAATATTGATATCTACATTTATAAAGGTTGTACCCCCTAAATCAAACGTCTAAAAATAAAGAGAAGACTAATGGAAATTTAGTAAAACAAAGACTTTTAGAGGAAATTACTTTTTTGAATGCTAAAATGTGTTATTGATGTTTCACCCACTGCTGGAAGAAGCTACAAAGGGGAGGCAGGAAGGAGCTTCTCCTTCCCCAGCTTACCAGGGTTTGCCAATGACAGACCTCACTCATACTTTTGTAATTCATATAGTGCACAATGGTAAAGAAAAAAATGCTCAGCTGCTTGGTAAACTGAGATTTATCCTCCCCTTTTAACATTTCATGTTAGCTCACAGGTACAGCAGCACTCCTGCAGTCACTGTGCTGTGTGGTGCAGGGAGGACGGGCAGAGCCTTCTGAGGATAAATATTGTTAAAAATACATCTGACCTGCAACCTCTGCATCCAGAACTGAATCCAAACTTGCCAAAAGTTCAAGGATGCTCAGATCAGAGGTTTTGGTTCAGGCATGTCTCTGGAGACCTTAGAAACCCATTTACTCTTGGAAGAGAAAAACAGGAAGCAGAGACTATGTCAGCCCCCGGAGCCTTTCCTCCAGCTGAGCTGGCATGGTCTGGAGAGATTATTTCAGTTGCAGGCACAAACAGTAGGAACTTTCCTCTGCTGTTTAGTTACGGCTTCATCTGTGGAGTATTAACCCCCTGACAGGAGGCAGTGCCTGCTAGCAGGCTATTTCTGAGCAGAGCTGATGGAAACCCAGGGGCTGGATCAATGGCATCTCAGAGGCAGCTTGCTTAGAGCATCCTTTCTGTGCTGAGGGTATCACCTGTGCTAAGCAAACGATTGAATGTTTTTTTAAGAGGATGGAGAACTGAGTCTTGGTTTGCCCTATCGCTGCCTCTTGTGTCTTAGCTTCCAGGTGGCTTTCATGTTCAGGTGGTTGTGGTTTATCAGTAGAAAAACTCACAAAACAGGACAGCAATGTAATTTTCAAAAGTGAATTTATAAAATCCATACATTTCTCAAAACTGCAAGTCTAGAAACCACAGCACGCAACTTGGGTAGCTAATCAGTAAAGCTGTAATTGCAAACCCTTGCATCAGGCAGCTGAGTCACGAGATAAAGTGGGAGAATTGGGGATGAACAGCAAGAAAATCCACATTCTTGGCTTGGAGAGACGCAGGAGCATTTCTGGTTCCCTCCCTGGTTGCTGTCAAGGCTTTGCAAATAATCAGCATGAATAATCTATGCATTTCATGTACACTACTGAGAGTGCTTTTAATGTGGAGAGGGTTTAAGGGATTTTGAGAAAAACGGCTCAGAGCAGTTTCAAAACAGTTGTTAGGTATTAATGTCACATTTGCAAGTCCTGGTGTTTCCCTGATTTTAGCAGAACAACATCTTCTGCTTATTAAGGGTTTATCTTCTTGCTGTAGCTGTAAAAATACCAGGGACAGATGCTAAATCGCAGGTGAATATGCCACAGTGCTAGGGAATGGCCTTGTACCAGACATGATTGAGGGAAACACTTTGGAAAGCCAGGAGGCTAAAAATTTATTATTTATTCAATCTCCTTAACAAGGGTTGGTGAATACAATTAGGGAAAATCAGAGCTGATTCATGGGCTATACACTGGCTGGAAGAGAAGTAAATATGTGCTGAATGCATTTTGTAATAAGTAGTTCAACCAAGTCTAATTTCAGAATTGTTCACACCACACTGGTGTGCTTTTATTCTTGCTCTGTTTTTGAGATATCAGACAGAGGATTTAGTCCTTCTCCCACCCTCTCTAGAGAATACACCAGGCACCACTCATAATAACACGTCTGCTAAATTTCCAGTGTGAACATCCCCACATATGCAGAGCCCCATGTGTCTTGAGGTTTCACAATATCAGGTTTACATGTTTCTGAGAACCCTTTTCAAACATGCAATTTGAAGCGATGGTTTTAACCATTATTCTGTGTGTCTGAGCTGGCTGGTGGCCTGTGCTCTCCTGACAAATGGGGAGACAACCTACTCAAAGAAAATGAAAACCTTGGTAGGGAAAGGAAGTTAAATCCTCTTTAAGGAACTTCAGAGAGAGCTTAGTGGATGAGCGAAAGGCTGTGGATGTTGTCTACATAGACTTTAGTAAAACCTTTGACACAGTTTCCCACAGCATTCTCCTGAAGAAACTGGCTGCTCATGGCTTGGACAGGCATACTCTTTGCTGGGTAAGAAACTGGCTGGATGGCCAGGCCCAAAGAGTTGTGGTGAATGGAGTTAAATCCCGTTGGTGACCGGTCACGAGTGGTGTCCCCCAGAGCTCAGTACTGGGGCCACTTCTGTTTAACATCTTTATCAGTGATCTGGATGAGGGGATCGAGTGCACCCTCAGCAAGTTTGCAGATGACACTAAGTTGGGCAGGAATGTTGATCTGCTTGAGGGTAGGGAGACTGCAGAGGGATCTGGGCAGGCTGGATTGATGGGCCAAGGCCGATTGTATGAGGTTCAACAAGGCTCAGTGCCAGGTCCTGCGCTTGGGTCACAACAACCCCATGCAACACTACAGGCTTGGGGCACAGTGGCTGGAAAGCTGGCTAGCAGAAAAGGACCTGGGGGTGTTGGTCAACAGCCAGCTGAACATGAGCCGGCAGTGTGCCCAGGTGGCCAAGAAGGCCAATAGCATCCTGGCTTGCATTGGAAATAGTGTGGCCAGCAGGACTAGGGGAGTGATTGTCCCTCTGTACTTGGCACTGGTGAGGTTGCACCTCGAATACCATGTTCAGTTTTGGGCCCCTCACTATAAGAAAGACATTGAGATGCTGGAGCATGTCCAAAGAAGGGCAACGAAGCTGGTGAAGGGTCTGGAGCACAAGTCTTATGAGGAGCAGCTGAGGGAACTGGGGTTGTTTAGTCTGGAGAAGAGGAGGCTCAGGGGAGACCTTATTGCTCTCTACCTGAAGGAGGTTGTAGTGAGGTGGGTGTTGGTCTCTTTTTCCAAGTAGCAAGTGATAGGGAGAAGAGGAAATGGCCTCAAATTCCACCAGGGGAGGTTTAGACTGGATATTGGGGAAAATTTCTTCACCAAAAGGGCTGTCAAGCACTGGAACAGGCTGCCTATGGTAGTAGTTGAGTCACCATCCCTGGAGGTATTTAAAAGACGTGTAGATGTGGTGCTTAGGGACATGCTTTAAAGGTGGACTTGGCAGTGTTAGGTTAAGGGTTGGACTTGATGATCTTAATGGGTCTTTTCCAAACTCAATGATTCTGTGATTCTATGGGAGGTTTCCCAGGGTAAGTCCTGAATAACTTTGGTCTGTGATTTGGTAAGCAGTGTAAAACAAGCACAGATTTATCTCCCATTTGTGTCTTCATTAGTACTGCTATGCTGAATCAGTGTAATTAAGGATTGTAGCCCCTCCAAAAGGCTTTTTTGTAGATCACCTGGCTATATGGCATGAGGCAGAGAGCGCCTCTCTCTGATGCTCTCTATAAATCAGTGGGAGAGCAGTCTGGGTTAAATGTAGCGGTAAAGCACCCCATGACAAGCCAAAATTGCAAGTTTAGAGAAGTTTGGCTAACAGCCTTTGAAACACAGCTTCACAGCACCTTCTGCCTTTTTCAGTGTGAAAGGCCTTCTTCTGTCTTCTGCTAGCAGCACTTGAGTCTGTGATGCAGCTGTGCTATGACAATCAAAGGAAGGTGTTTATCACGACAGACGAGCAATGGGCAGCACTTGTGTGGAGCTCAGCTTGCTCTGACCCCCATCACCTCCAACACGTGCACATGCTTGTGCACACACACTCGTGTGCCCCAGGTGGCATCATGAGATGAGTGCAAAGCAAGCAGTGCAGCCACCTCCTGCAGAACGTTAGGTCCCAAAGGATTGTTCTGTGTTCCCTACCAAAACTAACCTTGCTGTGATTCTCTGATGACTCATATGAGAAAAATGTGCATCATGGCCTCTTCCTCATAGTGAGTATTCACTCCCTTTTGGCTGCATTTATTTTTCAAGGTATCAAAGCTAGCAAAAGCATCTGGAACTAATAGTCACCAGGAAGATCCCAACAGATCACAGCTATCAGTGCATGAGTGAGGTTTTAAGGTAGACTAACCAAGATCAGTGGTACCTCCTCTTCAAACCATCGTACCCCAGAATTTTTATCTGGGAATGTGGCCTCACCCCTTTCAGGCTTATTTGACAGGAATTCCTGAGAAAGGGTTGTGCTGCTGCAACATGCCTGGAAAATCCCGTATTTGTTCACCTTAGGAAATCAATTGCTACAGTATGGAAAACTGACCCCAAGCTAGAAGTGGTTCTACAGTATGCTTAAGAACTTTTTTTTGAAAAGCAGAACAGCAGGGTCTTTACTTGACCCTTCCACCCAGCACCTCAAGAATTTCTGATTATGGAACAGTTCTTTTTTTCATTTTACAGGGGTTTTAAACTGCAAACCTCTTTCATTACTGAATAGACTGTGGTCTCCCACAGGGCTTGGATCCAAGATCTTTCCAGAGTAATTATGGAGACCTTGCAATAGGGCTGTCAGCTGAATAATAGGCCCAAAAAACTTTCCAATACAGACTTTCAGACTGGCTTCCTGGGGAATATCCTAGGCTAGCTTTTACTGTCACTTTATAGACACAGAATCACAGAATCATAGAATGGTTTAGGTTGGAAGAGACCTTAAACATCATCTAGTTCCAACCCCCTGCCATGGGCAGGGACACCTTCCACTAGATCAGGTTGCTCAAAGCCCCGTCCAACCTTGAACACTTCCAGGGATGAGGCATCCACAACTTCTCTGGGCAACCTGTGCCAGTGTCTCACTACCTTCACAGTAAAGAATTTCTTCCTTACATCTAATCTAAATCTACTCTCTTTCAGTTTAAAAACCATTACCCCTTATCCTATCACTAGTCTCCTTGATAAGGAGTCCTTCCCTATCTTTCCTGTAGCCCCCTTTAAGTACTCGAAGGCTGCTATAAGGTGTCCCTAGAGCCTTCTCTTCTCCAGGCTGAACAACCCCAACTCTCTCAGCCAGTCCTCATAAGAGACGTGCTCCAGCCCCCTGAACATCTTCGCGACCCTCCTCTGGACCCTCTCAAGCAGGTCCATGGTTTTCTTATGCTGGGGCCCCCAGAGCTGGATGCAGTACTGCAGGTGGGGTCTTATGAGAGCGGAGCAGAGGGGGAGAATCGCCTCCATTGACCTGCTGGTCACACTTCTCTTGATGCAGCCCAGGATGCAGTTGGCTTTCTGGGCTGCGAGAGCACGTTGCTGGGTCATACTCAGTTTTCCATCCACCAATACCCCCAAGTCCTTTTCCACACGGTTGCTCTCAATCCACTCATCACCCATCCTGTATTTGTGCTTGGGATTGCCCCAACCCATGTGCAGGACCTTGCACTTGGCCTTGTTGAATTTCATGAGGTTCACCCAGGCATATTCTTTCTAACTTTTCCTCATTAATATCTTAATTGTTTGTGAACAGTTGGATTTAACCTCACAGTAAAAGCCAAGAACTGTGTATGGTGTCCTCAGCTTCAGCAGATTACCTTGATTTTCACCACAGAAAGATCTGGCTTGACTGTTGCAGTCCCTGTTTGTTTGCTGCCTGAGAAGTTATTTGTCCTTACTCCTGTGCTCTGACCTAGGACTTAAAGGTCCTGAGATCTTATAGGTAGAGTTTACCTTAATATCCACAGACGTCCAGAAAATTTCTGTGTGAAGATCCCAATTCATGTTTTCTCTAAAAAATGCAGCATGTAAATTTCATGAAATGTCACAAGTTTAAACCAGTATAAACCTACTGAAATCAATGAGGTTATCTGGATTCACAGCATAAGAATTGGCTCCATCCTTGCTTGATCTACAAAACTTCTCAGTTCAAGCAATGGGACTTCTTTGGTTTTACTGTCTTGGAACAAAACTTATTTAACATATTAAGGAATTACCTTGGCATGAAATGCAGGAGTGAGCTAATGACATTACAGACAAGGCAGTGCCAGCCCAGTGGACAGACAGGGTGTCCTACGGGAGTCCAACGTGGACCAGGCTCAAGGAAGGGCTCTGGGGATGGTTGGGGAGAAAAGTCTCGCCAACGCAAGGAAAATAAGTTTGATTTAGCCTAGTAATTTGGGGGAAGAGTGGAAATGGTAGTGATCTCCATTAGTGTAGCAAACATCAGACACAAAGATGATGATTAATCTAGGGGACGGCAGGGCTGGTGTCAGCAGTTGCGCTGCAAGAGCAGACGGGCTGCTCTGCTCAGGAATGGCTTCAGACTGAAAATGAAAATGTGATTCTGACCTGCTAGAGCAGGGGGGGTCTGGAAATGTTTCTTGGGGGAGCAGAGTGGGGAAAAATGCCTGTGAGTTTGAAGACGGGATTGGATTTGACTGAGAGGGTGGGAAGGAGATGGTGAGTGGCAGTGAGGTCCCTGACCATCCTCTGTGTCTCACATGCTCCCTTGTACCCGCTCTCAGGGACTGCTCTGTCCACAGGGCACTCACAGCCCTTTCCACATAGTGTTCAACTCTGCTAACAAAAATCCAGTCCATTCTGCTGTTGGTTTGGCATTTAAACACTCACCCACCAGCTGCTGGGCTGCACTGAGGAACCGCACCTTAAGGCTTGCAGCACAAACTGGATTCAGACCAGTAGCACTGGAGTGAGGGCCTGTGTTGTGATGCCAGTGCCCTTCATCATCCAGCTCCCACTAATCCACCTCTTTGTTCATTAGTGTGGATCTAGGTTCTTACAGCTTTTGCATGAACAACCTCTTTTTTCCCTCTAGGTATACGGCCTTTTCATTTATTAGTATTAAGTAACAAAAAGTCTGAAGCTATGTATTAAACAGCTATGCATCTGAGCCAGCAACAACAGATTATTTTTATTTTTTTCTTTCTTTAAATGAGAAAAGCCTCTTGTCAGGCCCTCCTAAACTGTAGGGAAAGCAAGCTAAATAAAAGTTAAATCAATGTCAAGAAAACAAGCCTACAGATAATGGAGTCCACAAAGAGGTCCTGGGGAGAGAGCAGCACTTATCTCGCAGGTCAGGTAGAGTTTGTGTTTCAACATTAAACACTTAGCTGTATCAAAACCAATGCTCGTCTCCACTGAAGTCATTACTAACTATTCCCAATTGATAAATACCTTATTAAAATGGGATGCTATTAAAATTATCTGCAACAAAGCTCAAAGCACACAGATTTTCACTCAACAAATGCCTGGAAGTATTTAGTATCTGATTTTCTCTACTTAACTACTTATAAAATTTGGATGGGTTATGAAGCATGTTTTACACTTAATATGACACAGTCCTTCTCTAAATGCACATCTGCAATAGACTGGGCAGTCGTTATGATGAGACATTAGATGAGTAATAGCTGCCCATAAGCAACTACACAATGTAAATCCAGCAGATTGGGCTGAACTGACTACTGTGGTTTGATGGATAAGGTACCCATGCCATGTTCTTACCAGCAGTATTACTGAGCATTATATGGGTATGTCAAGGAGAAAAAAGACTTATTTCAACCTGTGTTTTAAGTACAAAAGCAAGTGGAATTGCTTTATATTTGATCCTGACATAGGAAATCTGGTTTGTAACTGAAAACAAACGAGCACAAAGATGCTGAGTGGTACAGTGATGCTCCTGGTGTATCATTCTGATATTAGCCAGGATGAGGAGGAGAGATGAGACAAACTGGAGAAGACTCTGCTTCATTCTGAGCCTAATTATTTGGAGTCAGCTGAGACAGGACCTCTTCCTGGCCTCTCACACGTTCCCCTTATATACATGGGACATAACAGTCTCTAGCCTGGCCAATGTCACAGCCCCAGCTCAGGTATCCTGACATTTGTATAAGCTGGACCAGGCTGTTGTGATGCATGAAGTTGTGACTCCCTGGGAGCTCCTCCTGGTCCCTGGGAGGATACTGGAGGGAGTCTGGCATGGTCAGCAAGCCAGCCTGCAGTACAGCAGCTGCATGAGGGTTTTAGGTGGGAAGTCTCACAGGCCAGAAAGGCACTGCTTTCTCTTGTCTGAAGATCTTCTCCTTCCTTCCTCTCTCTCTTCCTGAGGCAGACAAAAGGAGGTAAAATGCCAGGGCCTGTTCTCTGCTTGGGGGATCATTTCTGACTTGCTTCTGCTTCCAGACTCACATGTAAGTTGCAGTCCTTAGTATTACTAGACTTCCTTTCAGATAGGGTAATTTAACTGCCAACTTTTTACTGTGAAGATCTTGTTACCCTGTTCTACAGAAAAAGCCTGAATTTTAAAGGGATTCTGTTTCTCTACCTAACAACACACTCAACAGTTAAGATTTTGCTTTAAACATGCTAGGGGTTAATCATTCTGGATAATATTTCTGTTATACCCAGCACCACTTACAGAGTCACAGAGGATGAAAAAGCCCTTCAGCAGCAATGCCACTGTAGGAAAAATAAAGAACAGATGTTTGTTACCAGCATTATCCAAAGAGTAACACAGACCAGAATATCCTGAGTTTGATATAATCAGCCTAAAACCAAGAGAGTGATTAGTGAGAACTACAAGAATCTGAACACAAACGCATGTTAATCAACTTGCTTTCAAAAATGTAAGGAAACAGAAATTAACTCTTGGGAATAAATTCCTTCCTCAGGGTCACTTTGAATTACCTGTGGACTCAGAGACAGATGCGGCCACGGTATTTTTCAAAGGCCAGATTAACATGGACTCCAAAAATACAAACACAGGTCTGGTGGCATTCAGTGCAGATGAGAAACCTGCTTGATGAATAAAGAGGAGAAGAAACTACAGATGAAACCCATCTTCCTCAAGTGGACAATGCTCTTGAGACAGAGGCATGTGTCTGTTTTCTGGTGCTGTTATTTTTGGATGCAGCCACCCTTCTCGTCTGGAACTGACTCACCTCTGCAGGAAAGCCTCTTCTCCCCCATGCAGTCGTCTGTGTTTTCCTTCCATGGCTCCTGATTTCCTTCTAGGGGTTTGCATCAAACTTCTCACACAAACAGTTTTAGAGCATGACCACTGTGACTGTTTTTACAGGGAAAAACCTGAGCCAAAGAAAACAATAAATGCTTGAACTCTGTCCCGTTAATCAGATCTCAAAGCATGATTATAATGAATCTCATAAACCCTAACAAATTAATTCCTCTTATCCTCACTTCGCATACATGGAAGGTCAGGCATAGATAAGTCAAATTATTTCCCCAAATTCATGCCGTGTGGCAGGACCACGAACAGATTTTATATACTGACATTTGTAGGCAGCTCAAACTGGAAAAGATGAGTTTTCAATCAACATCAGAGCAGCATCTGGTCTGAGATGTCCCTTCTCAGGGCCATTACTTAGATTCTACCAGGAGATAAAGCAGAGCAGGAACCCTCTGAACACAGAGGAGACACAAACCTTTCTCTCAGAAACACCGTAGTTACACTTTTTCCAGTGAAAAACTGTTCTTTCAAGTAGAAAATGAAACCTGGTGATTCATGAAGGAAGCAAGCACCATGTATAACATGGTGGGACCAGGCATCCCTAAAGCAAGGCCATTCAGAAGCTCCAGAGACCTTTCACAGAAGATCCTCATAGTGAATCTTTCCTTTAAATTTCTCATAAATATGTCTTAAAAGTAGCAGACAACTGAAAAAAAGCAAGCATCTTAATAATAATGTTAGGTCTTTAAAAAAAAAGGGGAGGGTGAAGGTGTTTGTTTAGAGCTTGTCAGCCTGGTGGACCTGTGGGAACCCAGGGGTGTGTGCCTGGCAGCAAACCCTGCCGGGAATGGGAGATTTGGTCATGTCCTGTCCTGGATTTTTTAAAAATTTTGTCTCTTTGCCTTCCTGTTGAGCTAATGTTCTCTCAGATGATACACGAAAACCTTGTAAAGGTTTACAATGAATTGCCTTTTAATAAATGTTTCATTTTAGCAGATCCATCTCCCCCAGCCCTGGGCACACTGTAGCACCCAGGAGGAAGGCCAAGAGGAAGGCCATCATTCCTCCCCGAGCAGCACCACCAGGTATCAGCCTACTGTGGCCAGAAAAGCCTTCCCTATTTGATCAGAAAATGATACCAGCAATGAAAACCACAATTTCCTTGCTAAAATTCAGATATGAAATTTGCATGTAAATGAGGCCTTGCAGGGTCATCTCATGCTCTGGGCTGATCACATTTCTCTGCCCACTCTTTCTCATCTGAAGTTTTTAATGGCTTAAATATGTAAGTCTTCGGAGCAGTCACAGTTTGTATCTGTGTTTTAGAATAAATAGGAAGTGAGAAGACTTGAGCAGCAGCAAGGTTGCCATAGCAATTGTTTGTTGGAGAAAAGAAATCGCAACAAAAAAACCCTGGAGAACATGTCACTGTGCCTCTACCTTTTGCATCACACCTGCCTGGACTTTGGAGAGGACAGGTTGCATGGGAGGAGAGAGCAGCCTTGGCCTCCCTGTTACTCTTCAGCACTCGTTCCGGGGAAGCTGCCTGGGGGCACAGCTGAGGCAACCAACTCAAAGGTTCAGCCTGAAGTTTCACTGAGTGACACACACGGGAACTTTTCACACACGTTAAATCACACATGAGTCATCCAGTGATCCCATCATTATATCAGTGCAAGTGCTTACTTATAAATCATAGATGAATCATAAGGCATTAGCTTGACTCTTTAAACCATAGAATATCAATCATATGTTTTGTCTCAGATTAAAGCCTGCAATCACTTTGAAAACAAGCTGATCTCTGGTGTGGGAAGGTTATCTTCAGGGTGCTCTTGTGCTAGTCAGCTGAATGCTGATGGACTACTACTCAGATAAGTACCTAAATGGAAAATAAATCCATGTGCAGTTTGGGAGATTTACTTTCACTTGCATGAGAATATCTCTGAGAACCAAACACCAGATACATCAGCACAGCAATACTTGTGCTGCTGTTATCTGTCCAATGCAATGATAAGTTGACAGCATTTGTAGAGAGTTTTTCACGTGTGGCTTTACATTTGATGCTTTATGTATTGCATTTGCTTACACCTGGCACCAAACTTTAATGGCTGACATGCATTATTATTCTCATCTTACAAAGGGAGGGACAGGGACAGAATGTAAATGGGGGCCAAGGTGAGATAGACACAGCAGACCTTGAAATAGATCTTGTTTCCTGGCTCTGTTTGACATAGACCTTGCCTAATAGTATAAACTCACAGTCGTTTTGCTGCCATTACAGCAGATGCTGCTGGCACCTCCTAGATGTGAGGGTCACACCATGTCTGAGCATCAGCGCTTCAGTGACAACATTCAGAGTCACCCGTGGGACATTTGTATTTGCATGTCAACATCACTGGCCCAGGAAATAACGTTTGCATAAATAGTTTTAAAAGGCTGCTTGGAAAATCTTAACCACAGTAGAACACCCTTCTCTAAATACAACAGCAAAGTGACCATTGTGCCTTAGGAAGAGGGATGGGATGGCAGAGCAGTATCTCACCGGTCACTGGACCAGCAGCTGGCTGCACTGGGCATCAAAGAGCACTTGCAGAATGGCTCTGCCCTTCTCATCCACAGACAGGACAGCTCAGACTAGCACGGCACTTCTAGAGGAAGGATTTAAAAGGTCACTTCATGACCGTGTCTGTGTTAGGCTATAAGAAGCATGAATGCCTAAGCTGTACTCCCAAAATATAAACAGGTGATGGCATATCTAAAACAGGTATGATTAACTCACTGAGTATATTTGGCCCCAAATTATCTTTTCTCTGGAAATTTTGGCAAGCATTTTGTCAGGCAGAGCTGATCCTGTCTTGGGGCAGGAGAGTGGACCAGAAATCATCCTGAGATCCCTTCAAGCTCTATTTTCCTGGGGTCCTTGTTCTGAATAAAATCAAATCCATAACAAAATTTTTGATCCCTGCTTTGAACTGTTGGAGCTTACAAAACAGAACAAACTGTTCTGATACTTCTTCAAAGCAGGGAATTGCCAGAGATCCAGTTGTGTGAGGTATTCACCAAAAGCTGTGGAAGAACACCAAAACTGCTTTCCTACAATAACCCAATGAACCACGCAGTCTAGAAGCTGGTGTTCAGCAGCGGTCAGTTATGCCAAAGTCAGAGGGAGATGCAAAGTAGCACTTGGCATAAATTCATTCCCAGCAGATCACACAGTGCTGACCATGAGTTAATATCATTTACTTTCATAAAAAAAAAGGCAGCTGTAGGATAATTCACACCCACTTGCCCTATAGCTTTACATTGAACATAGCTTCCTCAGAACTGCCTGGTATTGCTAGTTGCCGAGCAAATTTTTCATGCACAAAGATCTTGCTGTTTAAAATAAAAACCAGCTTGTTATAAAGAAAGGAAAATCTGGGACCTTTTAGATATTCCCAAGACAGGATATGAAAAGCTAAGGCTGCAAATAAGAGTCTGCATTAACTGAATGCTTGTGTTAGTGAAAGTTAGAGAGGGAATAGCCACCGCGCTCTCAGAAAAGACAGGACAAAGTTTCAAGGTGGGAATTCGTTTCATCTGCTCATAAGAAAACTGCCCCATGCCAGGGAATGCTTAGCCCTGGCGCTTTCCGCGAGGCTACTCCTTGGCACAGTAGCTGCATTGTTCTCCCTGTCGGGAAAACAGTTCATCCACCCACTGATACAAACCTTCATGGTTTCCAGGTGCATCAAGAAGTGAAGGTCAGCGCAATAAATCCTACATGTTTACCACCATTTTGAAACAAAACACTTCTCAGTCTGCAGAACACATTTCTTCACGGTCTTCCTTCTGCAGCTTGAAAACATTATGTATGCTTCGCATCTTGCTACCTCGATACCGTAACAGTGTCATCAGATGAAGCTACCTCCCTTGAATACTGAATACCAAGGAACACAAGCCATCCTATATGAGGAAATTTAGTCTGCTTTAAACAAGCTCAGCCACCAAATCCAAATTCTTTTTGCTATAGACATGTTCGATGAAATATATTTATATAATGTTATTCTTTGGAGTGTTTGAACTGCGAGTTCAGCTTTCTCACTGACTGTGCTTCAACACACAAATGAAAGCTTTTTATTTTTCTACATTCCTGCCTTTTATCTTGGTCAAAGATCACTGCACTTGCCTGAGAGCAGAGCACATCTTCTGAAGCCCGTCAGAGCCCATGCATGCTGGCTGGTTGTCAGAGCTTGCACTGAACAACATGCTTTCAGAGATGTAAATCCTGACTTGATATCAGTCAAGCACCATTTCTAAAGCAGATCTCAAAAGCAGTTTCCAAATCCTCTGTGATAAGGAGCTACTACTGTCTTATGAAAAACTTTACTAAGCAGAGACAGGTCTGCTCATGGGTCAGTTCCCTTCTCTTGTTTTATTGCAGATATTTACCTGAAAATAAGATGCTTTGTTCATGAAAGATCATCTATTCCTCTATGCACTCCTCCACTAAAATCCACTCAGTATCATATGCAGAATTAGTAGATTACATTAAGGAGATCAGAAAAAATACCTAATTTTTTGCAAGTCTTCAGTACAACAAGACAAGCATGGGGAGAAAGAATAAGTTTATACAGTCTCAACAGGGCTATTTTCTACTTGAAAGCTTTTAGATTTGTCAGCAGTAGATTATGAATTCCATTTCATGCCTTAGCATCCATCTTCAAGGTTATACATCCACTGCGACTCTTAAAAATTAGATTTTTTCCCTACCCCTGGCAGAAAGACTACCAATGACAAAAACAAACTCCCGACCAGGCCCAGACGTCTCCTGGATAACAACCAAGAAGCATCAGAGAGAGAAGGATAAAATCTGTGCAACATATGGTCTGTGAGGGGACTTGCTCGGCCCCACAGCTGCTGGGGGGGAGTGGGAGCCACGCGGCCCCTCCAGAGGCCACAAGGAGCAGCCAAGTGGCCCATCAGGCTGCAGGGACCCGAAGTCAGGCTCTTGGCCAGTGACAACACATATACCATTTGGCTGGCCAAGTGGCACATATGTACTGCTGGCCAACGGCCAAGCTGTCTCCGTTTTGTTTTGCCCAGCCCAAGGGACAAGCAAGGGGGAAGCTGGCTGTTGTCTTGGCTGGAGAGCGATGGAGGGTGACTGTTGCAGTCATGGAGGGGTTAGGGACATGGAGGGTTCCAGGGATGCAAATTCAGGGTCAAGTAGGAGATGTGGGAGGTGGTGCAATGTAGAAGTCTTAAGGCATTACAGATGGCAGAAGTAAGGAATAAGGAGGGATGCGGGATCTCATGGAGAAGAGGGAAGAGAAATTGAGGGGTAAGTATTGTGGGTGCAAGGAGTTGTGGCCCAGTAGTGATGTTTGGTGGTCTTTAAAAGTCAGTGTGCTCATGTGAGCTGGGTTGCTCTCCAGGCTTCAGGAAACCAGCTTCACCTCAGGGAGCACCTTCACTGTTTGCATTTGTAAACACCAGAACCACTAAACAGCAGGGTGTGGATCAGCACAGCCTGCACAGCTTACTCGTATCCTGTTCAGGTTGGGCAGCATTTATGCTTTCCGTTTTTTTTGTTTTTTAATGAGCAAGTGTTCTATTCCTCATGGTTGCAGGCAGAATTTTCCAAATTTGGATTGGGTATCACAAGGCCCATCCAATCACATAGCCTTAAGTTCTTAATTCTCCACAGAGTATAATTAAAAGTGAAACCCTTCTCTTTCTTATGTGCATGTACCTCTTGTGAGTCACACCAGTTAGAAGTTTATATTCTTAAACACATTTGAGCAGGCCTATGGAAGGGAAGTGATGGTGATACTGATTTCTGTAGCACCTCCCTTAGCTTTGACTGTGCTTGGGATTCAGTTCTGCATTGGCAGACCAGCTCTGGAGCAGAAAGTCCCTGACTCCATTGAGACTCGGCACAGCCACACGTGCCCACTGGGTCAGAATGCCGGAGCAGAGGCTTTCCTATTAGATTACAGTCTCAGTGCACCCAATACACACCACAGGAACCGAAGTCCTACAGATTATCACCAAATTAAACAGTTGGTATTCATTGAATTAACATATTATTTAAAATAACACTATTATTACAGGAAAAATATCATGACGACTTTCTCTTAACAATGATTGCTTTATTTCTGTATTAGTGCTCATTAGCAAATTTCTTATATCAGAATGTGATGCTGGCTGGAACATAAAGTTATGTAGGCAAATAGGTTTTCATAAGCAAGTATGATTCATTACTACCATCAGATAATGGAATTACCTATTCAGAGACCTCTGAACTGTTCACTATTCACTGGAGGTGAACTATTATGTTTATTAACAAGAGGTATTTGTATGAGACAGCTTCTCCACATTTTCAAGAGGGCATAAAGGCACTACAGTGTGTGTCAGCCTGTGTAAGGAAAATTAGACACATCGAGAGAAAATTAAAGGACTTAACCTCTCCAATTTTGTCTCTGAAGGGAAACACAGTGAAAACTTGCTCTTCTCTGTACTGACACTAGAAAGTCCAGAGGCGATCTTGCACCAACAGACAGGCTTCTGGGGTGGGAGTGGTCCTGGGTGGATGCACTCCCTTCAGCCATGGAGAAAAAAAAACAGGAGTCTTGGTGATAAGTGCTTCTGCAACTGCAAGTTAATGTCGCCTCACATCATTGCTGGCACATGCCAGCAAGGGCATGAGCACAGGTGGCACTGCCTGTTTCCTTTGCTTTTCTGGAAGCACCTCCAAGCTCCCCACAGCAGACCCATAACCCAGCACCATCTTCAACCTCTCCTGATGAAATTTCCCCCTTCTCATTTCAAAAGCAGTATTCTGTGCAGCACTGCCCACACTGGGAACATCAGTGTCCAGGGATTTCCCAGGCATCTGGCCCACCATTGGTCAAACGCATACTCAGGAATCGGCCTGCAACAGTTTAATGTACATTTAAATCTTCTGCCAGGTGCCTTAGATTAGGATAGGTCTTGAAGAATGAGGCCAGAAGACCTCCAAGAAGCAGCCACAAACATCTTATGGTTTCCCCTTTTTGTTCAAACAGTTAAATGCCAAATGTCTCAAGGTCTCTGGCTTCCTACACTTGCTATTTCAACCCATGGTGATGTTCTGCTACAGGAAGCACGGCCTGTGTAATACATGAGTAATATCCCATGTAGCTGACTTATTTGTGTTCTCCTGTGGAGAGCAGACAAGGTGCATTTTGTGTCATGCTCACTAACAATCCTCACTCTCCTTGGGTAAGTCTGCAAGCTAGTCTCCTCATAAACTTCCTGAAAAGAAAGGGCTTTACATTAAAAGACAGAAAAAACAAGGTAGGAATAGGCAGGTAGTATTCCTGGACATAGATGATTATCAGTGAAATCCCACAGGGATGTATTCCAGAGCTTAGATCATATGAATCATATGGATCGTATGACACCTTCATAAATGGTCTGGAAAAGTGAGGAACAGAGATTGCTGGTGATATGAACTGATTCAGAGCAATAATATCAAAAGCTGACTGCACAGATTTGTAGGACAATCTTGCAGTAGTAAGTGGTTAGATGATAAACAGCCCAGTGAAATGCGATATTGATAGATGTGGAATAATACATACAGGAAAGACAATTGTAACTCCATGTACGCAGTGATGGGCTCTGACCTGGTTGTTACCACTGAGGAAAAAGATCTTAGCTAGGTCTGTTAAACTGTCTACTCAAATTCAGGAGCAGTTTTAAAAGGCTAGTTTTAATATTAGGAAATGTTAAAAAAGAAATCAAGAACAAAACAGAAATCATAATGCTGGTGTTCCTTACCATACATGTCTTCAGTGCAGAGTGTTACCATCTCTTTCCAAAATTATATAGTAGTAGTAGAAAAAGCACAAAGACGGGATTCAAGGGTGATCTTCCTTTATAGGGAACAACCTGAGACATAAGGAATCTTCAGCCTAAGGAAGAGATGACCATGAGGAATATATATTAGGATTTATAAAATCATGAGGCACATAGGGAAGGTTAACAAGGAATAATTATTCAATTTCTCATAATAAAAAAAGGTAGGGGACCTCACTTAAAACTTTCTGTTAGCAGATTTGAAAACAAGAGGTGTACACAGTGCATTGTTAAACTGGGGAGCTCACTGACACATGATATTGGTGGGTGTCACAACTCTATGGGTTCAGACAGTGAATAGAAAAATTGATGGAAGAGAGAATATATCAAGGATTTTTAATCACAAAGATATCATACGTGGCTCAGTTCCTCGGCAAAGCCTCTTGGGGAAGTTCTCCTACACCTTTCATACTTTTGTGCCCTTTCCTAAGCAGCCACTATCAGTCATCTTATTTTTCCTTTGCTTTAACTGCTTCATAGTTCTAAATATGATTCTGCAGTCCTGTCAGAAGCACGAGGATGCAGCAATGAAACATAGCAGAGTCAAGCTCACAGGGGACTAAATGACACCAGGGTATGCTAACCCAGGTCACAGAAGGAACAGGTGCTTCTTAAAACAGGATTTCTATGGTAACAGTGAAAGATTATCTTCTTGCTTGTCTTGACATCTTTTGATTTGCAGTAGCCTATGGCCTGCACAATGTTTATCTCTGCTTCTGGACATGGGCAGAGACAACCTGCTGACCAACCAACCATCCAGTCTCAGCAGTGCAGAGTTGGTCCTAATGCTTTCTGGCTGGCAGAGATCTTAAAAAAAAGTTGGTAGTGTGTAGTATCTGTAGTGTGCTTAATGCAGTGGAGGATTAAGTATACAAAATCATACAAAAAAGAACAGTATAGGTTAGTAATTTTGAAGGTAATAATAACAAGACAGGATTTATTTGCTATATGTTAGAAAACAAACAAACAAACAAACAAAAAGCCTTTCTTGGTACTCAAACTTGTAAAGAACTTTGCAGCTTTCTCCTGTAAATTCCTTCTCACTCTCGGCCTCTGTGCACTTGGTACCAACAAAATCCCTGCTGAGGGGTACTGTGCAAGATCTTTCATATGCTTCCTTTATGCTGTGATGCCCAGATTGGTGCAAAACTCAGCTATGAGCCACAGTTGCTGGGATGGGTCTCAGACACCTCTTCCACTTGCCGGGGTTCGTCTGCAAGGTGCACAAGAGGAAGGGCAGTCGCTCAGATCTCGGGGTCTGCAAAAAAAGACAGGTATCCTTTACTTTCTGTAGGTGCAAACACTTCATCCTCACCATGGGTGTGCTGGGCACCTGCTAGGTAGCTGGCACTGTAGACACTTCATATAGACATGAGAGACATTTTTATTCTGAACTGCTGCTGCCTCATCTGAGAATAGGTGAGCAGGTGTTAAGCATGATTTTGGAGCATCCTCAGTGTGTGAATGCAAGCTATGCATTAAGTAAGGTTACTAATTTTAAATGGAAGTGATCAGCTAACTATGGCTTTGAACAGAAACATGTTGAGTTTGGCTGTTAATCTGGGGGGACTCTGCTCAGGGTAATCATATGTAGCTGAATGAGCCAAAGCAAGGCTGTGTTTTCCACAAGTTTGAGAAATATTGACTTGGATGGACCCCACTGATGGTAAAACCAGTATGAGTGGTGTCTGGTCTGCTGTGCTGGTGTGGGGCTGTGCAGTGTCCCCAAGGACAATCTCCTGTCTCATAGGTGTTAGTGCCAACGCTGTGTCACTACATGGGCACAGCTGAAATGCCCTTTAAATGTCAGTAAACAATGTAAGGAAGACATTAATTACATATTTAACCTGTCCTATTTTATGCCTTCTGTGGCATCAAAATCCAATATTATGAAACATAGGAAATTTATAAAGAAAACTAAGTACCTAGCAGAAAAGGTCATAGTTGGCAGGACAGATGACAACAAAAAGATGGGATGTCCACTTTGCTAGTGCTAACTGTTGGATAAACCTTGGCTTCCTGAACAGGTTGTGAAGTCTAGGAGAGAGCTGGTGTAGTAGCAAATTCAAAAATAGCAGGTTAGCACCCCTCAACAACTGAAGGACAGCAAGTTGTGGTATTAGACAAAAAAGTAAAAAACTGATGAAGGACGAGACTAGAAATATAATTATGGAAGATAAGACCTGCCAAAGAGAAGATTTAATTCTTTGGGGAGATTATATGTTTGATTTATAACTGCAAAGACATAACAGATTTTTGCAAGGTTTTTTTCTCAGCATCATATTGGCATTCTGATTAGAAATTGTCAATATACAATATTAATAAAGCATTAAGTGGATTAAGAAGTGACTAATAAACAGCTCAGAAAGTATTTTCTTCATCAAACAGATTTGTTATATGGAATAACATAACAAACAGTTTTGTTATCTGTGATCTTAGGAAGATCAGCAGGAGCTTGGTACTCTCCAAAATTTGTATCCATTATCCGTAAGTCACAAAATCACTGTTGGTAAAATTTCCAATTCAGCAAATGCTGGGGAGGACAGAAAGATCCGGGTCACATAGCAAACAGAGACTTTTCAAAAGCAGGCTGTTTAAAGGCAGTCAAATTCAAAGCTGGCCTGACCCAAGCAAGGTAGACCAGTCCTAAGAAGAACTGCGTCTTAGAAGTGACTCTGGAGCAACAACCAGTGCAGTGCACCATGAGGACTCAATGTGGTTTAAAAAGGCAAAAGAGTTGTCTAGTGGGCAGAGAGGCAGTAGAAGTAATGCACTATGTTAAGGAAAGCATAGAGAAGCTGAATTACATTTGTCTCAGCCCCTTCCAATGCCTCCAGACCCATCAGCAGCCCTTGCACGGTGCTAGGTACTGAGGCTCTTCCTCATACTCCCCCCACCAAAGCCTGAATCCCTCTTACTTGATGCTGCTGCTTTTACTGGTTTTTAGTTTCCCGTTATTCAAAACCACAGTTTACCCAATCACTTGAGAAACAGCCACCTTGACAGGGACACAAGCAACTCTAGAGAATGTGGGTCTGAAAACAAAGATTTTCCTGGCAGCTGATAAGAGCAGAGAGAGGATGGGACCAGCAGTGGTCATGCCACTACTAAGGAAGCATCAGTGGTCAGGGTGCTTCTGCTGGGGCATGCCTAAGAAACTGCACTGCTTTGTCAAAGGGCTTCATTTCTCAATGGTTTTGAACTACTTATGCTGTACACATGTCACTTTCTAATTTATTTTTGGCTAATGAAATTTCTGAGAAGCAAATCAGATTGCTATTGACACTGAATCTAATGCAGCCCCTTCTTTGTCACAGTCACTTTCTGAAATGAAGTTATAACAGTGCTGTAAAAAATACTTGATGTGACAGGCCTGGAAGATGAAATGGTTTGTTGATGTCAGTCTGTGGTAATGGAAGCTGAGCCGAATTGCTCAAGAGCAACAAATTATATAGATTTAGGGCACAGAACAATTCCAGCTACATCACCTTAATGTCCTTTTTAATGAAAACAAATTGCTTTGTGCTATGTAAAGTGGTGCCATGGGAGCTGGAAAGTTCAAAATGACACAAGGGCATTGGTAGGATCCTCATCCAGTGCAGTGGAAACATGACAGAGTGAAAAATGAGGAAGGAACCAAGAATTTGGTCCCCAATACATACTCTAGAGCCTTTGTTTAGATTCTGTACTAAGCCACATATGAACAAATATTCTTGTTTTATTCATAATAGTAACTGATTATCATTTGACTTCATCAATGTATCCATCAAACTTCATTTAAATTTGCAACACCTCTGCAGCCTGACCTAAGTTTCAAAGTGTTTAGTCATTTTAACTACAGCGATATAATTACAACAGAAGAAAAACAACCCCTAAAAAAAGCAGCTGTACCAAGGAGCTGTTATTTCAATACAGTCTATTCAAGCCATGCAAAGCAACATAAGCAGTACTCTTAGGAGTGATCATCATTTGTATAGTGTGGCACCTTGGCCTCCCAGCGATGCACCCGCATCACTCTGTACTAGGTGCTGGATGAATGTACAAATCTTAAGCCAATATTTTTGTACCAGGCTTTTAATATCCCCAATATATTTCCAAAAGATCAAGTCTTTAATCGACATAGTGCAACCATATCTTCATTTTAAAAAAGAGGAAAACTGAAGTCAGTTGAATTCTTCTTTCTATCACAGAGGTGGAAATGCACAATTTACAGCTTTCCACACAAGAGACCTGACAGGACACCTTTGCCTGCAAAGATATTGGACTGCTTATTCCAGGTCATATAATTAAGTGGGACTGAGTCATAGAATCACAGAATCATTTAGGCTAGAAAAGACCTTTAAGATCAAGTCCAACTGTTAACTTAACACTGCCAAGTCCACCACTAAACCATGTCCCTAAGCACCACATCTACACATCTTTTAAATACCTCCAGGGATGGTGACTCAAACACTTCCCTGGACAGCCTGTTCCAATGCTTGTCAACACTTTCACTGAGGACATTTTTCCCAATATCCAATATAAACTCCCTGGTGGAACTTGAGGCCATTTCCTCTCATCCAGTCACTTGTTACTTGGGAAAGACACTGACATAACCTACCTACGACTGTTTTATAACACAAATACATGAGAAAGTCAAACTCATGCTCAATTTCATATGCAATATCTTTTCTCCTTCCTTACCCTGACCGTGGAAGAGCCCTATACTTTTTCTTTTGGAGATGACTACATTTTAGTGCCACTCTTCTGTATTGTAACAGCAATATTTTTCAGGAATAAACCTTTTCCTTTGTACACATAAGTTCACAAATTCCTTGAGGCTAGTCTTTAAATCCAAGTGGTCTTACTAGGTACAGACATTATCTACCTTCTGTATTGGAAAAAAATGTTGGAATAAGTATTAAAGTCATTATATCTGTGTTGTTATAAGGGACCACCAAAAAGACTGATTTTGATCAGGTTGGCGAGCCTGATGAAAGAGCTGTGGTGTTGTTCAACAAACAACACAGCGTGCTGTGGCTCCGCTGTGAGAGAGCTCTGGGACTGCCCTGGTAGGGCTGAGCTCAGAGTAACCACAGTCACTGATGCTTTGTTTTGCAATAAAAGAGAGCTCATACAGCTTTGACGGGTATATAATGCTTAGATCATATCCCATTTCCACCTTTTGATGCTTAGATGACACAAAAAACACTGTTCACTTTCAATTAATGTTTCTACAAACTAACTTTTTGCCAATGGATCCATAGGAAAAACATCATAAATACTTCTTGAGATAGACATTGATCATATGGCTTGCAGGAAATTGCTGCTTGGCCAAACTGAAATGCATGAATGAATTGGCAATTGGATGTTCAGAAAGCAAAAATCACATTGTATGAGCTGGGTGACTTTTCCTGATGCATGAACAATGGATTATCTTGGGGAACATGAGCAAATGCTAGGAGGAAAATAATTTACTCAACCACTAGCCAAATAATTTGAATATCAAGTACATTTGTAAAAGATCAAAGTCTATTCAAGGATAACTAAAATGGGTTAGTATGGTGAAGCACATGGCCAGAGAACAAAATATTCTCTGCTCTATGCTCCACCAAAATCACAGTGGTTTCGAAATGGCCTCCATTCCCTTGCACACATTATTAGTGCTTTGGTTATTTGTGTACAGGTGTGCAGTCAACAAAACCATGACGTATCTATGTGAACCTGAGTATCCCAGTGCTGCCATTACCCAGACACCTTTCAACTCCTATGCAGAAGTTAAATTTAAGTCTAAATGGCCTTACCTGTGAAATAATTTCTTTCAGAAATTACTGCACTGAGCAATGGCTATTCTGTTATTTGACAGCATGTAGAGGGTTTATGGCGCAAAAAACATGCTGCTGTTACAGAATCTGGAAGATGAGAGTCTCCCCAGTACAAGGAATATGTGGACATACTGGAGCAAGTCCAGTGAGGGCCACAAATGTGATGAAGGGACTGGAGCATCCATCACACACAGAGGTTGAGAGAGGTGGGACTGTTCAGCCTGGAGAAGAGAAGGCTCAGTGGGATCTCATCAATGTGTTTAAATACCTGATTATTTATCAGGGGGAGGGACTAAAGAGAATGGAGCCAGGCTCTTCTCAGTGGTGCCCAGTGACAGGACCAGAGGCAATGGGCACAAACTGAAACACAGGAAATTCTGTTTAAACATAAGAAAAATACTTTTTTTACGTAAGGGTGGTTGAACACTGGAACAGTTTGACCAGACGGCTTGTGGAGTCTCCATCCTTGGAGATACTCAGAACCCAACTGGACGCAGTGACCTGCTGTGGGTGATGCTGTCCAAGCAGGACTTGGACTCATTGCTTTACAGAGGCCCCTCCCACTGGTACCACAGCATCCTTGCCCCACTTGAAGGCCTGGTAGAAAGTAGCAAACATTCTTGCAGTTTGCAATATTTCATGGCTCAGTTTCCCTCTCCTCTTCTACTTCACTCTTCTCATACCCTTAATTTATTTCTAATGAGTCTTTCTGACCTCTGAACTGTGGTTTTATGAGCCAGCTGGCTGAGCTTCACTATGGCTAGACTGGATTATGGCTGGATTGTGTCTTCAGTACCTAATGCTTTTAATGGGGCTAAAAGAATTGGAAATGTTATGGTGAGACTGAGCTGGGCAAGCTCACGCTGGAGTCACTCTGTGTCGGGCTGTCACAGGGAATGCCACCACCCTTGTGTCAAACACTTTGGCAAGAACTAATAATCCAACTTTAAACTAGATCACAGTGACATGGCTTTATTTAGTCTTATTTTAGGGTAGCTGTTATAACTGCAGTAACAGTAGAGCTCCTTAGATGATTGACGCAATACCTTGTGGGCTGGGAGAGGTAAGACCAGGGTTCATCTACACAATCAAGTTGGTAAGCTCCTGACTTTGCTGTCCCTGCCATGTGGCACTACATGCCACACTGTAAACACCCCTAGGATTGGTGAGGCTGGGTGCAAGGACTTGGGTCATCATCCTGTTTCCCAGCAGGGCTGCCTTCCTGACCAGTCTCCTACTGCCACATGCCTGCAAACAGAGTGTGCATGGGTCTCAGGCATTGCTAACCATTCATCTTCACAACTAATGATATTAAAAATAAACAAAACCCTCACACTCTCCTTTTCTTATCATTATTGTCTTGTGACTTTTAGCCCACACAGTTGTTCCAGCTTTCTCCCTGTCCCAGAGCACCTATAACGAGGGAGGGAATTCCTCCCCTTCCAGCAGGGAATACCTTGCTGTGGTAAGGAGCTATCCTGGTGGCAAGGACATCTCCTTTATTAGAGCAGCTCCTGGTCTTCTATCTTAAAAACCAAAGGAAGACGAATAGTGTGCAAACCTGGCATGCTAAAATCAATCAACTCAATACAATGAACTTTGAGCCTCACCTCTTGAATTCCTGAGAAAGAAACCCTTTGTCTAAGGACTGGAGCAGTTCTGGACAAGAGGAAAATCAGAAAAATTTAAAAAAAAAAAGAAATTTGACGGTTGTGATGTTTCTAATTGTACACATATATATATAGGGGCAGTTTACAGTTCAGTTGTGGTACTAATAGCTTGCCTCACTTTGTGTGACAGCAAGGATAGTACATTGAGGTAGGAAATAGAAATGAAGGGGATGTTCACAAAGATGTCAGCAAGCACAGTAAATCCTCAGGATCCAGGCAGGACAGGACGCACCACTGTCCCTGGCAGCCCTTCACCAGGGGTCTGTCGCTGATGAGACAGCTCTTGGCCTGTGAGACTATTGTGCCTTTCCTGTGCACACACGGGATGATAACTGGTTGGTTTGGATGGAAAAAGAGAGAATTTTCATTAAATCTGCTACCCGGGCAGGCAGCCTGCTGCCTGCTGAAACCTGACATATGTGACTGGCTCAGCCTCACAAGAGGCAGAGATAGAGGAAATCCAGGGTAAGGAATAACTCATACTACTAGCAGACAAAAACAAAAGGAAAAAGATTACTTAGGTGCAAACTCCTGCTAGGTATAAGACAGATGGTTTCCCAGGGCCAAGAGCCAAATTTGTTTTGAATATTGGCCAGCAATTACATGGTATCTTATTTATTTATTTATTTATTTACTTAGTGTCCAATTAAAAATACGGCAGAAATAAATCTGACAGTGTTCAACTTCCGTTTGCTCCAGCTTTATCGTTTTATCCACTGGTGGTTTCAACTCCTTTTTGATCTTTGTTTGAGGATGGTGAATTTTAAAAACTGCTATATCAAATTTTTATAAGGGCTGCTGATATTTTCACTCTACGTCAGAGCTCCCAAGACTTGCTGGCAGCAAACCCACTTGGGCAGGTACAGCATGAGAAAGCCTCCCTCCTCTTTCCCCTCTTCGTCAGTGACTCTCCTGGAAGATGATGTCATGGTGATTGCAATGACACCATCTGTACACAGGGAGGGAAAAAAGTCTCACACTTCTCAAACCAGGGCAAGGGGAAGGGGAAAATAAAGTCTCTGTGCAAGGCAGGGTAGGTGCTGGTTTCCCATGAAACGCCGTCACAGATTGGGAGCCTACTGCTGCAGAGGCCGTGCCCCTCCTCAGCACAGCCACTTTATCTACCCTGATGAAGGATCAAGCCCTTGGCGAGCACATGCTACATGGAGGTTGTGATTGCATTTGTGCAGCTGTGTGGCACCAGACTCTCAGCGCAGGTTCCCAGAATTGTTGAGGTTGGAAGAGACCTCTGGGGGTTATCTGGTCCAAAAGTAGTTGTCTGCACTTGTGCAAATATTATTTGTGTTATTACTTCCACTCCAAACTGTGCAAGGTACGCTGAGACCCTCAAGTCTAGCTTTGCTTACTAGTTTCTTAGGAAAAATTGAGGTATGAAATCTATTAATCTCTTTCTGTTACAGTTTTTCAAAGTGCTGCCATATACATTTTGAAGTGATGGTCTGGCACCGCATCCATACCCAGACAAGGTGAAGGTGACAATCGTCTGGGAATAAGGTGATGAGACAAGCAAGCTGACAGCAGAATTGTCCTTGGGGCAATAACACAGAGTATGAGCACAACTGGCCTGCTCTGTGTGATGAGGTCTCCTACGTACAGTATAGGCAGCACTGAGGACTGTCACAGCCAGTCTAACCTTACCTGAGATACTGAGGAGAAAGCAGGTACCATCAAGCAAACACAAGACTGAGGGGAATAACCTACAGGAATGCCAAATTCTGTGATGCCAAGACCAAGGGAGAAGATGTCATGGCCATTGGGCAAGGGGCCAGCAGCAAGCAAGGCACAGCACTGCGAGGCTTGGAGAGCTTCCACCTCTGCCCCCCTCAGCCACTGACTACAACTGAACCAGGCAGGGAAGGGGACGGGAAGCACCTCACAGCGCTGATGGGATGTGACAGACGTGGTCTGGGAAAAAACCCAATGCATTAAGTAAGCTTTTATCTCAGGGCTGGCTCTGAGATACCAGCAAACAAGAAGAGTCTGTATCACATAATTACTTTTAAAAACAAAAGCAGTGGGGTTATTTTTAAGTAAGAAAGGTCTGGTTATGTGATCCAGCTGGGTTTTTATGTAAAATAATCTCCCCCAGTTCTGTGTCATAAATTTCCTCAAAGCAAACTGAACAAGGACTGAATTAGGATATGTCAGAGAGTTAAATCTGTTAGTTCACAAGGTTTTAATATTCTGTTTGCTTAATTTATTGAAAGTTCTTTTATAACACCTGAAATGTGTTATTTAAGAGAAAAAAAAAGTGATTTTAGCAGTTAGAAACAGGAGTCAAGGTGTTGGGGTTTATGAATCAGATTGTAAAGGGTAAAGCAATGAAGCTCCACTGATTTCCACGAAGCTGAAGCCATTTTACACCACCTGAGCATCTGGTCTTTCAGCTTCAACTCACCTCCACTGCCAAATCACTGTTGTGATAACGTCCTTCAATGGAGGACATCCATTAAAGAAAATGATAACAACAACAGGATTTTTCATTCCTTTCTGCTGGTCCAAAGATAATTACAACTAGAGAGTCTCAAGAAAGGTTGTCTTTGCTTTCAGTTTTGTACATGGACATTATTTCGCAGTGTTGGACACCAGATTTAATCACAGTTTGCATCTCCTTAGATACCACTGCTAGTCACCTCGAAACACAAACACTGAGGGAATTCAGCCCCTTGAGCATCACCATGTGGACTCGCATGTGTCCTGCCTTCCTCAGCCATTTTGGGGTGGGAGGAGAGCCCGTCTCCTTCAGGATAGGTATAGGAGGGCTCCCTGCTTACAGACGGCTGTCTGGAGCTCTGAGTCCAGCTCATGCACATTTCATGGTCTCTGATAAGGAGGGAGAGGCAGACATCACTTGTTCATTTTGCAGATAAAATAACTGAAATGCTAGAAAAGGGAGTCACGAGGGGACCAGCCCACAGCCCCAACTGGATCATGGGAAGCAACGGGGAAAGCTGCAGAGGGAATGGCTTTGCACCACTGTAAAGAAAACCACAGACCTTCAGAATTGCTGCCCAGAGATTTTATTAATGCTTTATGAGTCCTGTCTAGAGGTCAGACCACATGTAAGGGTCTCTCTGGGGATTTACTCCATCATTTACTGAGAAGAAACTCCCAGATTTGCAGCCTACAGGTGACCCAAACAAGAGCATCTTTGCTCTTGGATGCATTTCACCAGAAGTCCCAGTGTCTGAGTAGAGGCAGGACCCAGCCATCCACACGCCTGGCATTCCTGTGCTCACTCACAACTACTTGTAAGCCTTTTTCAGGATCTGCTCTTCAGAGTAGGGTGAAAGCTGTGGATATATTGCTTGCTTTTAAGTGCACAGTCTGCAGGAGTCAACCTGTTACAGACTGAATGTGCCATAGGAGACATCTTCACAATCTGGGGAGTGAAAGCCTTTCTTCAGTCTAAACCATGATCAGCTTTAGTTTTAATAAATTTCCTTTTCTAGGTAACAAGCTTCACTTTAGAAAGGGTAACAGAGCACATAGCAAGGACCTGAACATCCCAGCATGGTGCAAACAAGCCTCAGAGCCTGCAGATCAGCCACACTGATCCCAGCACATTCAGTCAGCATTAACGATCTTTCTAGTCCACTGCCTGTGCAATAAACCTGAGGTGAGATGAGACTCTGAGGAGTCCCACACTCTTTCCAAGTAACTCAGCCTCATACTTCAAAGGCAGTGATCCTGCTGGCCAGAGATGAGGCAGGCTGCCAGCAGTGCATGGGGAAGATTTTTGCTGATCATTCCCTGAAGCAGGAGCAATAACTTCAGTCACCAGGGCTGCCTTTCAGCAGCACAAAATTCAAATTGTTTTTAAAGACTGTTTATGGCTGTTAGTAGGTCAGTTGCAAGTAAGCAAATTAGGTCATTAAAAATTTGCATGAAAGAACATGCCTTGAAACCACATGAAACTGCGTAACTGTCCATTTGCTTAGTTCTCAGACCTGCTGTGTGATGCCTGTGGAGGATGCCCACATCCTTCAGGTGGCATCCCTGGAGCGCCAGCAGGGCTCTGCTGCCTGCCCCAGCCCTCCGCACCATCGCACTGCGGGTACCGCTCCCCCCCAGGGAAAGATGCTCACAGTTATCACAGATCTCCCAACACAACCCAGCAGTTTCCAACTACAGCTTGGAAATACAAATGTCAAGAGGATCATGATCCCCATCCACAGAGAGCGAGATCATCGGCAGAACAGTTTGGGGTATCAATCCAGCAGGCAGCTCCAGCACCAAACCAAGCTGCCTTCACAAAATGCTGTGTTTTACAGGAAGCAGGCTGGCAGTTGGTCCAAAGCTCACCCAATACAGAGGAAAAAGCTCTGCATTTCATGGGGTTTGGATTAGTTCCCCCACCTTTAATACAAAACAATGTTCTCTTGACTTACTTTTCTTTCCGTCATTTAAAAAAACCCCATAAACACTCAGTAAAAGAACTGTTACTTGAACGTACAAGATAAGTCCCCCCCAAATCCTTATCCTCTTGCATTCCAGGACATCTGTGTATATTAAGCAAAAGGAACTATTATCTGCTACAGGCAGGTGTTTTAGCTGTGCTGGGAGTTAAAAATTAGAGTCTTGCTAAAAACTAATTCAATTCAATGGGAAGTTCTTTAATTTAACACACAAATTGATTTGGTTTGGTTGATCAGTAGTGATAAAAATAGAAAGACATGCTTTGAAATAATTAAAGAAACATTTGACTGGAATAAGATGTTGACTATAAATGCCTTCTGAATGAATATAATTTTGACTTCAGTTTTCTAAGAAAAGATTTGGAGCTGACAATGATCTGGACCAGTTTTCTAATGTTGGGGTCCTTGGCTGGTTGGTTGGTTGCTTTCCTGTTACAGACTACAGAAGCCAGGTGCTACATTTGAGAGTAACAATCTGACTTCAGGATACGGCATTTAAACTGGTGCCATAATTTTTCAACTGCATCTACTTGCATGCCTTATTCAAATCCTTTTCAGAAGGAATTCAATGCTCTAAAAATTGTAAAATACACAGTAAGGAAAATCATGGTTCTTAGTTTCTGTAGTTCCTTCTCATTTATTCCCTCCCTGAACTGCTCAGAAACTGATAAACACAGATAAAAGCAGAAGTGTAACTCTGAAAAAGAATTACATAGTGTTTTGCACTATAATAAAGAAAATGTGACATTATTGAGTGGTTCTTCACCTCTGCAAAAAGTAAAGCATGACTTCTTTGCTCAGTACTTCTTGCTCTAAACTGAGGGGTAACTCAGGGTGATTAGTATGAGATGGAAATTAATAAATTTCCTATGAAAAAGTGGTTTAGGCAACATCCAGAAAGCTGGCATCTGGCCTGTCAGGGTGAAAAGCCTGCAGTGGGAATCAAAGCAAAGGTGCTGAATGCTTTTGTTTTTTAAGTTCATGAGCTTGGAGACCTGGAGCACTCCTCGAAGGGCACTTGCATCATTTCCACTGGAGAAGTTATCAGAAAATATTAATAAAAATAATTCAATAATATTTTCCAAGAATAGGCACTGATCATTTTCTTTCTTTTTACACCCACAAAGACAAACCTGTAACAGATTCTTCTGTTCAAACAATAGGGTGTAGTGGGCTTTGCTGATGCATATGTATGTCATTCACATAGGGTCAGTTTTATTGTTTTATTATCTTAGTTTGTGTGATTTTGTATATATTGGAATTACATCAAGGACTTGCTTTTGAAATAGCCTGAAAAAGCTGTACAGAAGAAACAACTAGGACACCCCCCTGTACTTTTTATGTGGGAAATCACTGTATGGAGCAAGTGTCTAAGCAATCACTATTGCAGTAGGAGACCAAGTGACAGAGTTGGAGCACAGGCTGAGAGTGGAACTGGGAAGCAGAACTGACGTCCAGGGTTGTCCTCCTGCTTGTGCCACTGACATGCAGGGTCATATTCTGCCAGATTTTCTGTAGTACTTAGCATCCTAAGGGTACTTGACCTTTAGGATTCTTGACCACCTCTCAAATTTTGCTCCTTAGAGCCTGATGGGTTCAGAAGTGATGAGCACTCTCAGCTCAGCTCAAGGAGTGTCAGGGTATCTTGCAGCAGGTATGTCCAAAGGGCTATGTTAAATGGAAAATCCCTGGGAGGCAAGATAGAGGTCACATTTACTTCTGTGTAGTCAGAGATGGCCATTCCCATCACCAGCTTCCAGCAGTGATTTCCTTTCATTAACCATCTCAGGGTGGGTACAACCTTGCCTTATCGCCATTAGCATTTTACATGCAGGTGGACAGCTTGAGTTCGCTATGCAAGGTAAGAACATTTTCTATTTTTATTGCCCAGTAAAGACAGTCTAAAAGGCAGGATATTACATTAGTAGTTACTGTTTACAAGGTGCTCTGCAACCCTGGGATTGCAACCATATGCTGTGCAAGAGGAAAATATTGTCATAACCACTGAGAGGAAAGGGTGATTGCTCTTTTTCACACCATAGATATTTGTCTGATTGTTCTCTATAGTAAATCACTTATAAATAGAACCACTATGCAGTTAATGTAGTCTCTGAATGAAATGCAAGCTCATGCTAGACACCTTTACTAAGAAGAGAATAGAAATAACATTGGTGAATCTTCTAATTGAAGAAGAAAAGCTGCAGAAAGATCATAAACTGTGCCAAGAAAGTCTCTGCCTGCATGAATGCAAGCATTTTAATCTGCATGACAAAGACTCCTCTCCCCTTCCAAAGTGCTACTTCTTTCTGCTTTGTGAAACCAGGAGAATTAACATGGCATTTGCTATTCATTCGGTGCAGTCTCCATGCTACAATGTGGAAAAAGAGTCTGGACCTGTGCAGGCAGTGCCATGTGTATGTTTTGCAAGACACAGAACGTTAAACTCTCATCCAGATATGTGCATTCAATACCTTGCCCCTGTGCAGGGCAGGACTGCACTCTGTTTCCTTTGCATGGCAATCAGTCCCTTTGCTACACCAGAGATTTTGCAAGCCTGACTCTAAAACACATTGCAAAGGTTTGATTACTCATTCAGTATAAAATTCTGCATGGTAATAAGAGGTCCCTCAGATGCAACAATTGTGCTACAGTTGACACAGCAGAAATAGCGCAGAGACAAAGGAAGGAGTGTGAATCACCAAAATCCACAGTAAAGCAAGTCTCCAGTCTGAAACATGGGTTGCCTATCGATACTGGCTTTTTGGGGGAGAACCAGCAGAACCCCACTGAGACCCACAGGACAGGCAATCCCACCGAGGGATGTACTGGCTGGTGCCAGCCTCCCAACACAAGACGCTGCCTGGGGACGGTGCCATGGCCAGGGCAGGGCAGCTCCTTGGCTGCCCGCTGGGTAAGCACACAAGCCCATCGGACCCGCTGCCTCTCCAGTCAGTGCCAGCACTGTGGCAGGGGCTCTCTTAACCAGGTAGATTTCTTTAATCAAGTGGTATGTGTCACTTTTGACTCGTGCTGCCTTCTGCTCCCCAGATGCACCAATTCAGCTACCCTGTCTACTTATTGTAAACTCGAACCGGACTGGAAAACCTCAGGCATGCAAGTGCCAAGCTCTGCTCTGAGCTGCGTGGTGAAAGCTAAATTAACTCCAGTGAAGACAAAGTTTTACACAGAGTAAATAAGCAGATGTTGGCCTTTTTTCCCTTTACCGCTGACTTCTTGCATTTGTTCTAGCCAAATCTCTCCCATGCTTTTGGCAGGATCCTCGCTCTCTGATCAGACAGAGCTCCTGATAAAGACAAGATGGATTTTGCTCAGAGCAGGATCCTGCTAAAGACAAGGAGAGATTTGTTCAGAACAGGATTTTTTTTTTTTATTTTGATCAAGTGGCAACTGGTGGGAAAAGAAAACAACAGATTTAACGGCCAATTTTTTAACAAAAAATATTTGAGATGTTGAACTACAACAATTACCCATCTACTTGCTTGTTGATACTGATAGTTCAGCAGGTTGGGACTGCTGAAACTTATCATGGGGCACAGAGACACTGTGCCAGATTCTGATCTCAACTGCACGTGGTGTAATTTACCTTATGTTCATATTTCACTAGAATAACTGAGATGGAAATGTGCTTCACCCTTCCTATCTTTTTGCCTTTGGAGTTGAAGCAAAGGGAAGCTTTCCTTCAAAATGTAGGAACAGTGATATGATTAACAAAAACTAAATAGGGCAGTTTCAGGCTGAACAATGTATGATTCATAGCAACTTGTTCAGACATATTCCTAAGTCATATACATTATGGCAATTTAATTATGTAATAGAAGGGATCATGTACTGTTGCATGCCCACAGTTCCCACTCATCCAACTAAATGCAGATGGGCTCGCGCTACACAAAAAGTAACACACAAAAGAGAGGGAGAGAGAAAAGTGGTGCTGGAATTTAAGAAAAAACCACGTAGCAAAAATAATACCCAAATGGCAAGTTTTGCATACCACAAAGTATTCATTTGTTCAACTGTAGCAAAAGGCTGGGCAGAAGAGCGTCCCAGCAACAAGCCAAGGCAATCCCAGCGTAGGATTAATGCCATTAGATGGAAGGGAAATGTCACAGCATGCATAAGAAATCTGAAGACTTCAGACAAGCAAGTACCATTGCTCTCGAGTGAATGTGGGTGTTTCTATTATAAAGCTAGATGTGGAATTTCACAGCCTTTCCAGTACATTTCTCCACTTAAATCAGAGGTTTAAAGGCTAGCGAGTGTTGCTTCAGCTTCTTTAGCGTTCTGATAAAATCTAGCAGGTGATTTCTGAACAGTTTGAGGAGGGTGTAAGTATTTTGTAGACCACTTGCACCCTGTGACTGCATCTTCCATGAGCCCACGACACTACCTACTTCATTCAAAGAGGCACCGGCTTCAAAAAACTCCTGCTTTGTTTATGTGCTGGAAGACGTATGACTATGGGAACATGCATCCTCACAAATTTGTATCATACCAATCTCTTTTGAAAGTAGTGGTGGCAAATGACAGCTGAACATGAGGGATGCACTGGTGGCAGTGCTCACAAAGATAAATTACTGTTCGCAGTGATGGGAAACTTCTGGAAAACTCATTCAGTCCCCTAAGGTGCCAAAAGTGACATCCTTCTTTTGATTGACCTTCACATCACAGAACAGTATCGGCACCATCTCCTGCAGCCATCAGTCCTGGTGAAGATCATTTCTTTATGAGAACTTGTGTCTGCGGTTCTGCAATTGTCAACATCAGATTTGTGCAATAAGAGATAAACCACTGGTATGTATACAATCTAGATCTGACATCAACACGTAATTGCATTATATAGAATTAGTAGCATCAGATAATGCCAAGTTTATGCTTGCTTTATAGCTTTATGCCTGCTTTTGTCAGCTTTGGGAGAGCAGATAAAAACTGATTGGCCACAAGGACTCTGGCATACTCTGCCCCTTACAGATCCTGCTGCTGGGGCCGCATCCTGCCAGAGAGGATTGCTCCCAGCCAGAGAGGAGGAGGGCTGGGAGCAATGTAAAACATACATATCTTTTATAAAATATATAATGTAATATAAAATGTACATTTAGAAAATAAATAAAACTTAATGCTTTGGTGGTCTGTCTAAGCACCTGGGCATGCCCCCCAGATGCATGCTCTCTGTGCCAGCTCTAGCAGGACTATAAGTGCACTGCTGCACTGGAGGAAAACCTGCCTGTTCCAGGTGAATGGCACTTGAGCTGGGGGCGACATAATTAAAAAAACTATATAGGGCACACAGTGCAAATGGCCTCTGAGCAAACAGAGTGGGCACAGCCTCCAGCAAGCCTTGCTTTGCCAGATTTGGCTGCTTCCCAGCGGGGGGAGCAAGAGGAGCAGGAGGTCACAGAGGGACACAGAGAGATGCAGGGAGATGCACAGAGATCCAGGGGGATGCAGAGGGATAGAGGCACAGGCAGGAGGAGGCAGGTGCTTACAGGAAGCAGAGGCAGCATGAGCACCTCCAAGGGAAAAGGGACACTCTGCTGGCACAGAGCAATGTGGCATGGAGCTGTCACTGGCCAAAGCTTGCTCCTAGTGTGTGGTGGGAGCTTACACCCTGCAGAGAGGACAGGGAGGACCTATTGCACAGGGGAGATGCTCATACGCAGTGTAGGAAGGAAACCTTGATTTACTAATCCGTGCTCCCATTAACCAGCAGAGCCAGGCTGTGACATTCGCCTGCAGGATGTACAGGGAAGAAAGCATAAAGAAAGCCTGTAGAAACTGGGTTAATCAATTTAATGAAGAATAGGACAATAGAGTAGCCTCCTGCAGGATTGAGGTCTGGAGGGAGAAAGAGCCCCCCGTGATCAGCTGCACTGTCTCTGGATCCCTGCTCCTATGGGGGAGAGCAGCCGCCACTACCCCCAGCGTGTAGGGAAGCCATTAGCAGCGTTACCTCATCCCACAGGAGTGACTCAGATCAGCAGTATCACCTCTGCATGCCAAATGTATCAGGTCAATAAAATTATTTCAAAGTACTGAGGAAGCACGTCTAGTATGTAAGAATCCCTCAAGGGAAAAGGAATGGACACAAACTGTAGGAAAAGACACGTTATTGTACATTCCTGTACATCATCCATCCATGCAGTAACACGCAGAGGTGATCAACATCCATCAGCTGTGACGCTCTTCCTTCTCTCCAGGAAGAGTGTGGCATATTCATGCTTCAGGTGTGTATCTTCCCCAGCCCTGCTGTGTGCTGTTATCAGTGAAGACAGGGTCAAAGAAGTTCATCTGAGTTTGGAGCAGAAAGAGACATACTCCCAAGGACTTGTAGAGCTGGTTGCACAATGCTGAGCTAGTCCCTGAAAAATCACAGCTAAAGAAAGAGCCCGTATTGCACCATAAATATTCATCATCGCGTTTACGGATCAGCTCTCACGCAACAAGACCTTTGGGCTCTATTTGCAGAGTTATGGGGTTTTAAGCTTGCTGGATGCTGAGAAAGAGAAGCAGGTCTAATCACAGAAACCATTCTGGTCTGAGTGCAAGCTGGAATGGTATCTTCTTGTATGGGAAACTACTCTGTAGCTATGGCATAAAAAACATGGAGCTGTACTTTGGGAGTGATGCAAGGAATATGCTTCAGCTTGCCTCACCTTCTATGGCTTCGGGTGAGAGAAAGCTGTGTCAGGAGAGAGACAAAACCCAAGCCTGATCCCACCCTAAGCTGTGATCTGTGAGTATGGTAGCGGTTCTATCCCCATGCAGGCACCATGGGTTGTCCTCCACCAAAGAAAGCAGATGGGGATTTAGGTGCACTTATGGAGAAAGCGGGATTCAGGTTTTAACATTTTTTACATGTGTTGAGGCACTGGTCAAAACTGGCTCAGTGACAGTCTAATTTAACACACATTTCCTTAAATAAAAAAAAAAAATACAGCTCTCCTGTTCAATGACGGACATCATGTTATCTCAAATTTAAACCTACCAGAACCCTAGGATGCAGAAGGCAGATTTCTGACCTCAGATTTCAGCTGTTGAACCTTCATATAGCCAAGTTGGGAGGCAGAAGCTATTTCTTTGTTCATCTTTACTCACAGCATTTTCAGCAGCTTTATAAGACATTCTGCACTTCTTTCTAACCTAGGTTTTCAAAGGTTTGCATACACTAAAGCAAAATCACAGGATTTAATTTTCTTGATGGAGTAAAACCAGGAATGCATATATTCAATAATCACATGAAGAGTATCCTTTTTCTTTCAGTTTGCCTTTAAACAGAATAAAAAGGCATCGACTTGCCTGAAATGCAAGCACCACCAACAGCCAACAGTGGGCTCTCCTCAATGGTCTGTCCCTGGGGCAGGTCACCTCCGATGGCGATGTGTGGCATCCTGCCAGCCGGAGGAGATTTGCTGAAGAGCAGCCCTTCTGGCACTGAGACTGCTGACTACAATATTTGACAATATGGCATCTTTTTTGCTAGTCAAACTGAGAAACAGAAGGAGGATCGTTCTGGTTTCTAAGGTGTAGCAGGTCATGACAAACAACCAGGTGAAATGGCCCCAGGGCTAAAAATCAGTCCTTATTACCAGCCCAAGCTCAGCCTTCGTGCAGAGACTTGAACAAGTTTCTGTGCATACAGTGACATCCTATAGAAATTGGAGCTGATAAAACTAACCTGTCACAGGGGAAGATTTACTGAATTCACTAATTCTTTTAGAAGACAACTGTTGCTTGACAGAGTGAGCCCCAGGGCTGGGAACTGATACAAAGGTAACCCCTGAAGAACTGCTCTCAGTCTCTGAGCAAAAATCTGTCCCGCTCCAACTCGTTATGATTTCTGCCATTGGCATCAGTGGGGCCAACATTTCACTTTTTGTACAAAGCACAAATAAAAAAAGATGTAAAACTGGGAACAGTAATGTTTACTGGACACTGTCCACTGCTTTGAGGTCTGAGGGACATGATTACACCAGCAACATCTGGCTTTGCTCAGCCCCAGTGCAGCAGCAGAAAGGACCTTCCTGTTAAAATGTCAGAAATAAGGTTCTCTGTTTGGATGGCTCATTAGCAGCAGACTCTCAACAGAAGTTTAAAAAGGCTGCAAGAAGGATTAACACTGCCTTGAACCTGACACTAACCATGGATAAGGGGAATTACACCAGTATAAAGGAAGGTGTGAATTTAATTAATCATGCTGGCAACCTAATTCCCCCTGTGAGCGTTTCTCTTCCAATATGAACCATGGCCATTTTCAACACAGTTGATGTTTCTTAAGGAGCAGTTTAAATTAAGCTGAAAAAGTCACCCTTTATCCTGTAATAAGAGGATCCACATGTGAGATTATACAGCATAACTGCAGCAATATACCTATAATTACAGTGGTCTGACTTCCCATGCAGATGAGTCCTGACTAGTTAGTAATTGATTTGTGCTGCTACGTGTGAGAGGGGAACAAGCCCATTGTGTCTGAATTATACTTTCTGTATGGCCAAGAAGGAGGACAACAATTTTTGTTAAAGAAGCAAGAACAAAAATTTCCTTTCTCCCCTTTTCACTTCACAACTTCCAACAAATTTATCTGATGTCAAGCCACTTGCTCTGTAGGACTGTAATCCTCCCAAAATACCATTTGATTTATGGAGGAAAAGAAATACAGAAACAGATTGGGGTTTATTTCTCATTTTTTCAGGCACTAATGCAGTCATTTTAGGTACTAAACCACAGGAGAAGAGAGAATGTGTCCCCACCTCTTCCCTCTGAAGCCAAAGGTTAGAAGAGCTGGCACTGTAGGCTGAGCCTGGTTTCATGACATCTTCGACAGCTTATTTTCAATCCCTGATTCAGCTGTCCCTGATCACAGGTACATTTGCATCACATCTACAAACTCACTAGCAATTTATCACACTACAAAGACCATACTGTATTCCTATATACTGTACCCTATATGTAAATAGCATAATATGTGTCATATGTAAATGTCTAAGCGCAGCCCAAACTACCATTAACTTCCATATAGACATATCAAACACAGGCACAATGAAGTCCATGTATCAAACACAGTTTATCCCGAAGGAGGATCTAACCCCAAATGCTTGTGAAGTTCAGCACCGCCTTTGTGAGGACCAAGTTTCATTCCACATGCAGGGGACAATCTGTATGGCAACTTTTAATTATTTGCATAAAAATTTGGCCAGGATATTAATATTAACAGCACAACTTCTGCAAACTAGTGCCATGTACAATCTTTAAAGTCAGTGGACTCTAGTCTTTCATCAGACCACTGATATAAAAATCAGTTTATGAACTAGTTTCACTACTCTTCTGATCAGGGTCACGGTCAAGTAAATGTAAAGACCTGGGCTGAGAGACATTTTGTATTGGCATAAGAATATCATGTTTTCCCTCAAGCAACACTTTTCACCTAAGCTATCGTAAGTAAACAGCACATGAAACCAGGAGTGCCTGTTAAAACACCTTCCTTACTGAAATATTTAATAAATTTGTTAATTAACAAAATACATACGTGTTATCTTCTTAAAAGAAAAAAAATTGTTCCTGCACAATGAAAATGAGAAAAGGCAAATGGTGAAGGATCTCAGAAAGTTTTATGAATGGAAAACACCTCACTCTTAAGATATTTAAGAACAGGGCTTCCACTTTCTGTGTGAGGTGGAAATGCCTGGCCAAGGACTGCACCCTGGCAATGCAGGATGCTGTCTTTGGAGAAAACTTTTTCTCCCTGCCCAGCCTTACACAGCACATGGGTCACACAGAGCATCCATGACAGGCAAGGGGCAACAGGCAAAATCTGGGCCAGCTGAAATGCCAATGAATCCTATTTCCACAGGCATTGTACGGGTGCCCCACAACATAGACAGAGACCTGAACACTAGATGACCATGACAGTGTCCTGCCCTGACATAGAAAACACTGTTAAGGGGAGGCGAGATCCTAGGCAAAAACACAGAAGGACTGAAACTCAAAGGCGAAACACTTTTGGAATCAGAAAGAAGAAGAGCTAGGACAATCATCATGATGTGTGGATCACCAGGGCCATGTGAATACATGGGGACACAGGCAAACCCAGGCAGAACTATGGGAGATGACATTGGCATTGTGACTTACTTAGGGGTGAATCCCACTCCTGTCATGGCAGGGGGCACTGACAAAAAAAATCCCATAAGGAGAATCTTAAGAGGTTTCTTTCTCCTTGTTTGATCCTCTCAGGTGTCTCCTGGAAAGGATATTCCTCTCTTTCTTGTTTGTGGGGGGGTACATTCCTGAAAGGGCTAGCTGCACCTGTGATGGCGGTAGGAAGGAGCATCAGCCATGCAGGCTCTCCCTGTTGCATAGGAGAGCATACACTGTGCACAGAGGTGCTTTGGGGTCAGGCCAGGGCACAGGCCCCTCGGTGTACTTGCTTTGCACACACAGCTGTGCCAGTGACACAAACCAGATCTGCAACTTTAGCTGGTCCACTGCTCTCTAAGGACCTCCCTCTAGGGCCTCTCCCAGGCAGAGGATCCACAGCAGAGACAGGGATGACTCTGACGTGTTTGTATGATTTTTGAGCTGAAGATTAATGACAGTGAGCAGTAAATGAGAATTTGGTCCTGTTGTGACTGCTGGCCCACAGACACTGTCGTCCCTCCTGGAGTCTCAGCAGGGATGCTCAGTGAGCGAAGGGGCTCATGTCCCTCCTCTCCTGGGGGTTTGCCAAGGCTCACAGTAAGCTGTGACCAGCTACAACTACTTCAGCTCACACAGAAAACGGTTTGCTTTCTGTCAGTTGATTGCTATGAATCTGCAACTTCCCCCCAAGAATCCTTTTTTATTCATCCCCACCAAAAATCAAAGTAACACATGGCCAAGGTATAACCCCCCAGGCACACACATACTTCTCCCAGCGTATTCCCTTACCTACATGTATCCTCTCTGTTCCCAGACCAGGCAAGTCCCGTTTGTTCATCCTCAGGGGTCGCAGGAGTAGCCGACATTGCTCACAGCCAGCTCCCTCCGTCTCCATCTCCAGCTTCCCGCCGACACACCCCAGCAGCCCCCAGCTCCCTCCCTTGCTGCGGGGTTCCTGCGCTCACAGTTCAGCTTGGCCCCCTCTCCCCAGCCTTCCCAAAGCAGCCTCCCAGACAGGGGCTGGAGCTCAGGGATCCCTCTTCATCCCTCTCAGCCTGATTATCCGTTTCTGTCCAGGGGAATGGTTTTTATCCAAGCCATTGTTTTCTCTTTCCTGCCTGGCTTCTTTAGTAACTCACAGTACTGTCTCCTTTAACTCTGCATTTCCAGTTAGCAACACAGAACTGAGGTGGGAAAGCAACTTGTAAGGGATAATCATTAAAAAAAACCCCAAACATTTTGGGTGCTTTTCCCCTGTTTGAAAAACTATGCAGAAATTGGTGTGTGTAGAAACACGGATCTCCTGCCGACGTGCTGAAGCCCCATGGTGAGAGCGGCAGAGGCTCCAGCGCTGAGTCAGGCTGGCGGGCAGGGCACTGGGGAAGGCAGCCTCCCCTGAGGTTTGGGCTTTCATATGTTTTCTGAATAATTGGACACGTTGAATCCCACAAAGGGGTTAAGTTCAAACCTTAAGTCAGTAGGCTCCAGTGGGAATGAGTCGCAGGGTGTTTCACCATCCGTCTGCTCCTCCCTCAAAGCAAACTGGCAGACTGTTCAGGTTTTTCCCTGCAAACTGCCAAACCACTATTAAGCCTTAAACTCATGCCGCTGGAGAGAGGAAACTATTTATAGAATAAAAAATTGAAGGAGTTTTCTGGACCTAGTTCATATTTGGTGACTTCAACAAGTTATATAAGGGCAGATTTCAAAGCACTACCTTTGGAGAATCCTTCTCAGGCTTTTCCCAGTTTTTCCTGTTGTTTTGCTCTCCTCTGCTGATTAGAGCTGGCCACCATTCTGCAAGAGTATTTTAAATGGTATATTTTTGATGTTTTCTTTAGGTGAGGGTTCTGTTGCTGTGGACGGGACTGCCCTGAGAACCTTTCTCGGAGCCTTGCTCTGGTGGGATCCAGCAGCCTCCAGAAGTCAAGGTGTAGGATTCCCCTGCAGTCTACTCATAAGCCTGACAGCTTGGCAGTGATCTTGGAAGGGATGGAATATGTTTCCTTCCTTCAAATTGTTTAGCATTTATCAAAAGCAAGTTCTGAATAAAATGTTTGGTGTAAAAAGCACTGCAACTTGACTTATTCTTAACAAAAAGCTTTATTAAAAAAATTTCATGGCTTGCATAACAAATGCAGGATGAATATCATAGTTAAATACGTAAATTGAAACTCAGAGCTGAGCTGCCAGAAGCCCAGGAATCATGGATGCTCAGCACTTTGAAATATTAGTCGCGCTCAAAATTGAGATGCAGACAGCTGCGCTGATAAAATATTGGCCTTTTCAGTAATGAAACTCCAAAAATGGAGACTAACCTAAGGACACCATTTATAATCCAGAGGAACAGAGAGACCTGCTGTCCCATTGAAAACTGCTCCTTCAAACTTCTGAGAACCCCTCACAAGATGGTATCAGCCCCAGCTGCCACAGAAGCCAAAGCGCTTTAAGGGCTCATGCAGCATCTCCATGAACTGGAGCTCTAGTTTGCAACTGATGGGAAACAATCCATGTTATAAATAGGACAGTGTATCTGTATCAGTGTGCAGTACTGCTTCCAACTTGTCAAGAAGAAGGATTGCTTTTCTTATTTCAAGACATGTCATAGCAATAAATGACCTTTGGATCAGACATGGGGCCTGGTGGGATCTTCAAAAGCATTGCATTGCTTTTTTACATCTTAGCGTCTGGGAGATCACATGTGTTAACAAATGCTGCAGCTTTTTAGAAGACAGAGCAGCAGCCTAGGGATGGTTTTGGAATTTCTGCCTACCTTGGGTCCATGTGTCACATTAGAAAGCTGTTTCTCAGGTCACATGAAAGGTGTGTCTTATTTCCTCTGGTTAACAGAGACAGGGAAGTGCCCCCTGGGGACTGTGTTTTACTTGTAATATTTCCTTTGTTGTAAACAACAAATTGTGCCCTAGGAAAGGACCTGCTAAAAGGATCTGGAGGGTAAAATGTGCTTTGCTTGTGGCTTGGCTTGGTTTAGCTTGGCATTCCTTCCTGGCATCACAGTCCATCAGCCAGTGCACCTAAGTAAATGGCCAGCTCCCACAGCCCTTGATGATGCTTTTGAGGTATTTAACGAGGAATTACGGGTCTAAACTGCATGACATCTGTTAACACAATTTCCATTTTTTTTCATAAACCAAGGCAGTTGTAACATTTAGGGATTTTAGATCTGTGGGTGAAAGCTAAACTTCTAAACTTGAAAAGGAGCTGAGCAGTGTTTCGGGCCTAAGGCTCTTCCAGTGCTTCAGGGTTCCAAACAATTTCAGCTAAAATGATGAGTTATAAACCAGTCCTTGGCTTGCAATTTAAATATTTTAAATATCTGTCACACAGCAATCTCAATCATTTAAATAATGTGTGGGCATACACCAAAAAAACAGGCAAGGAAGCAGACTTCAAACAAAAGCAAGATGCTGCATTAAGTGCAAAGAAAAGAAATTAAATGAAGTATTGGAATATAACTTAGATGTTTAATGTTCAGTTTTAACAAGCTCTAAAGCAGTGCTTGAAGCAGGGCTTAAATCTAATTCATGAATCAGACAAAGCTTGAAAAAATCCATGAGAGAAATGTGATACTTCTTTAAGCTGGAAGTTATTAGCAGCACATAAGTGACATCTGGGCAGTGGAAGATGGGGAGAGCAGGGGCTGTGTCCAACAGCCTCCTGTATCTGCAGCTACTCAGGGTGAGCAAAGCTTTCCTGTTTGCACAAATGAAGCACTGTATTGTGCTCCAAACACTTTTTCATTAGAAAGATCCTAATGCCCTCCCCAGCTTCTGTAACTCTGGAAAGGGCTGAGATGGAGGCATGGCAGGGACTAAATAAACAAATACAGCAGTAACCGCATACCTGCAGAGATACTCCCTCTGATGCACCAAGTACAGTCACGATGACAAAGTGATAGGAGCTTCCCAAAGATACTATGGGCAGGGTACCACTGCCTGTTGCACAGCAGCACTTGAAAACACACATGACTCCACCTCACATTACTGCCTTTAAATTGCTTATAGTCTCTTAACAGCTAACTGACACATCTGGGCAAGGCAGGAGCACTTTCACCACCAGACTGCAAGTTTTAACATGGGCTCAGCCTCCCTCACGATGCAGAATGAGGACAGAAGGAAAATCGCCAGGGTACTTTGTGGCAAAGGCAGCACAAATTAGCATGCAAGTTCTGTTACCAGGGTTATAATGCCTTTAACAGGCATGATGCACATCCTTGAAATGCTTTGACAGAGATTAGATTTCAGCTATAAAGTCCAGATTACTTGATGTCCTTCATTTTTCTGTTCAATTAGGTTGATAAAAAGGGCTGCTTCTGTTTCACTTTACTTTCTTTGAGCAGGAAAAAAGCAACATTCCCAGCTTTATTTTCTGTAACAGTGGGATGCAGTGTTATATCCATATTCCTCCTTTCAGAAGCTGGCTTGGAGCAAAGCTGTGGTTTCTCAAGCTGTCCTTTGCTGGGCATTACAAAGGAAGTGTCTCCTTTGTACAAATGCTTCAAAGGACAAATGCTTGGAGAAAGCAAACATCATTCAGAGCAGGTCCATCCTGGCAGATGTATACCTGTATTACCATAGGAACTAAGCTACTCCCAAATATTTGGCAGTGAAAGCTTGCAACTGAAATGGGAGTGAGCCCAGTACCATACATACAAGGCATACTGCCTGTAGTGTACCCTAAAATGTGTGTCACAGGCTCCTGGAAGTGTGCTAGGAAGCTTCTGCCCGGACTGGGGGGAACAGAAATGGTAAAATTCACATGGGAAGGTAGATAATACAATATCCTGAGTTCAGGGACCAAATCTACTGCTGGTCCTGCTTTTTCCCCCGAGGAGAGGGAACCTTTCCTCTCCCCATCATTGAAAGGGAATAGATATGAACAGAAGGTATTTGTCCCCAGTGCTCCCTCTCCTTTGCAGACACAGGTCCCTAATCTTTCAATGGAAAGAGGGAGATGCTCCACAAGGCACACTCCCCCTTCTCCTACAGGTAACATTCACTAAGGTTCATCGCTGTGCCTCAGGCCCATGGCTTTGCAGGAGGCTCATAGTCTGGCTGGTTCTCCCTCCAGACCCAGCCCAGATTGCGAAAGAATGCAAAGAATGTGAGGAAATGGAACAAAAGTGATCTCCTACAGTAAGGAATGAGGCAGGAGAGGGCTTTTTGTCTTTCCCTTTCCATGCCTAACTCCAGCTGGATGGATGTCAGAGGGATAGGAGTTATGCATAGTGCATTTCACAAACTTGCTCTGAGTTTAATAGCACTGAGACAAACACTCAATACACAATAAACAATAATAACTGTGTCCAGCCAGGAACGGCAATTCCTCCTCCAGTGCACTCAGAGAGCTGCTTAAGCCTAAGCAGATCTGGTACAACAGTAGAACTACAGTTTAAACGCTAATACAGGAATGAAAAAGAGCAATACTGCACATTCAGATGTGGCTTAAGCCAAGGAGGTACTAGCTTTTTGAACCTCTTCCCTTTTGGTCTTCTGAACCACTAGAGAGATTGATGCCATTGAAGGAAGGATGTCATCCTTGTCTGCACTGAGGATCCTTCTAGGAGACCTTGTAAACTAATGTTAACTAGGCTTGCTCCTACAACCAATGTTACTTATTGCAAACTGGCAAAGATTTAAACCCAGTTTGGAGGCAGATTCAGTAAGCTACTGGAGGAGTCTAAACTTTTCAGAATAACAGTAGGTCCATCCTTCTTCTGAAAATATCCCACATTCTTCTGCATCCCAACTTATTTTGCCAGCTATCCATTTTTTGCTGCAGTCATTACCTGCCTTCTTGCGCTCTGCCAAACAGCCCAGTGTTGGTCTTCAGTATTCTAGATGGTGGCAAGCTGATTTACCACCACAATCCCGCACTGAAGTCTGGAGCTGGTGACCTTTTGAGAAGACTGCCTGTTGGCCACATCACTAGCAAGTGCTTAGTGAAGGAAAAAAGCAGATGAGGGATACAATACTAGTTAGGACCCTCACTGTGATAAAAATAAAGGACATAGAGCTAGACTGCAAGAATGGTACCAGGGCATCAAGAAAAGGTAACATGACCTACTACTTCACAGTATTACTGAAGACCTGACTGCTCCAATTAATTCTGAATCCCAGCTGGAGCATTGCTCTACCTCGTAGACTGGGGAAGCGACCATTCCAACGGATATCAGATGATACATTACACTGCACATGTTCAGTGACGATAAAAATACCTCTCTTCAAACCAAGATTGCAGACAAGAAATCTTCTCCATCCCCCCAGAATGCCCTTCAACATCCATCATAGAATCATAGAATCATTTAAAGATCATTGAGTCCAACCATTAACCTAACACTGCCAAGTCCACCACTAAACCATGTCCCTAAGCACCACATCTACACGTCTTTTAAATACCTCCAGGGATGGTGACTCAACCACTGCCCTGGGCAGCCTGTTCCAATGCTTGACAACCCTTTCAGTGAAGAAATTTTTTCCCAATATCCAATCTAAACCTCCGCTGGCACAACTTGAGGCCATTTCCTCTTGTCCTATCACTTGCTACTTGGGAAAGAGACTGACACCCACCTTGCTACAACCTCCTTTCAGGTAGTTGTAAAGAGCAATAAGGTCTCCCCTGAGCCTTCTTTTCTCCAGGCTAAACAACCCCAGTTCCCTCAGGCACTCCTCATAAGACTTGTGCTCTAGACCCTTCCAAAACTGAACATGGTATTTGAGGTGTGGCCTCACCAGTGCCAAGTACAGAGGGACGATCACTTCCCTAGTCCTGCTGGCCACACTATTTCTGATACAAGCCAGGACACCATTGGCCTTCTTGGCCACCTGGGCACACTGCTGGCTCATGTTCAGCCGGATGTCAGCCAACACCCCCAGGTCCTTTTCTGCCAGGCAGCTTTCCAGCCACTGTGCCTGAAGCCTGTAGAGTTGCATGGGGTTGTTGTGACCCAAGTGCAGGACCTGGCACTGAGCCTCAGACCATTGCTCCAGCCTGTCCAGATCTCTCTGCAGAGCCTTCCTACCCTCAAGCAGATCAACACTCCCACCCAAGTTGGTGTCATCTGAAAACTTACTGAGGGTTCACTCGATCCCCCATCCAGATCATTCATAAAGCTTCTTGCCTTCTGCTCCACTGAGCTGATTGCCCAGATGTTAGGGCATTACATCAGACAAAGAAATCCACAGCTAAATGAAAACCACATCAGTTGGAAGGAAAAGTTCTTTTATTCTAATGGTGCTTACTGAACAAGGGGGAAAAACTTCTAGAGACATGTTGTTGGCTTACAGTTTAATTGATGCCCTCAGCTTTGAGCCAGCATAAATTATTATTATGAGGGAAATTGCTGAGCTCAAGCTACGCTGACACTTGCCAAAGGAAAGCAATTCTGACAGTTGCTATAGGGAATTCTCTGCAACTTTCCTGTCATTTTGCAGTGTACTTCATGCTGACCTGCTAGAATTAAATGAGCTTATGCCAAAAGTAGTGCTCTCCCTTAGCATGGAGACTGTGCATTGACACAGCTCTCTGGTGGTGCTCATGCTGGGAGAGAGTGTGCTTGTGTTTAGTCTGGGGCCAGTATTCCGGAGGAATAAGATGTATTTTTCCTCCTCCTTGACCTCATCAAAAAAAAATCTGATTTTTCCTGCTGGCAACAAGCTTGACAGTGATGTCCTTCAAAGTGAGGACAGCCATAAAGGTGCCCACTTACTAATTTGTCTGGGGGTGTTGATTGACAGCCGACTGAACGTGAGCCAGCAGTGTGCCCAGGTGGCCAAGAAGGCCAATGTTATCCTGGCTTGCATCAGAAATAGCGTGGCCAGCAGGGACAGGGAAGTGATCTTACTCCTGTACTCGGCACTGGTGAGGCCGCACCTCGATTACTGTGTTCAGTTTTGGGCCCCTCACTACAAAAAGGACATTGAATTACTCGAGCGTGTCCAGAGAAGGGCAGCAAAGCTGGTGAACGGTCTGGAGCACATGTCGTACGAGGAGTGGCTGAGGGAACTGGGGTTGTTTGGTCTGGAGAAGAGGAGGCTGATGGGAGACCTCATCACCCTCTACAACTACCTGAAAGGAGGTTGCAGAGAGCTGGGGATGAGTCTCTAATGAAGTAACAAGTGACAGGACAAGAGGGAATGGCCTCAAGTTGCACCAGGGAAGGTTTAGACTGGATATTAGGAAGCATTTCTTTACAGAACAGGTTGTTAGGCATTGGAATGGGCTGCCCAGGGAGGTGGTGGAGTCCCCACCCCTGGAGGTGTTTAAGAGTCGGGCTGACATAGCACTTAGGGATATGGTGTAGTTGAGAACGGTCAGTGTTAGGTTAATGGTTGGACTGGATGATCTTCAAGGTCTTTTCCAACCTAGATGATTCTGTGATTCTGTCTCTCATGCACTTTGCTACTCTATACCAAATGCAGCTATTGACCCTCTCAACACCTCCTGAAGCCTCTCTCCAGTTATTAGCCTTCTACCCTCCTCCTCCTTCCCTGGATATCTAAAAATCCATGCTGTGTTTAATAAATTTCTCCTTGACTTACCAGAAAAGCACTGTCTTTATACCACAGGCCCAGGGGACCAGCAAAACTTTGGGAAGATGAAATCCTTGTAACTTCAGATTTGTTTAGGTCTGGAAAGAGTCTGTAAGAAAGAAGACCCAAACCTGAGGAAAAGGCAAAAGGACAACAGCACTGGGTTAATTTCTCTAAGTTGGAAAGTAATTTCTTGTTCTTCTTTATGTTTCCCTAGAGCTTCAGTATAATAAAGGGAAAAGAGACAGAAGAGCGCAGGAAAAGGGCTGATACTCTACAGCACAACAGCTCTTGGGGATCACAGAGGGGCAGATAACCCTCCTGGAGCCCATGGGTTTTAATATTCCTAACTGCTTTTCAAATGCTTAATAATGGTTTTTTTCTCAATGTTTAGCTCTATGTACTCCTTGCTATTTATTAAAAAAATCATTGAAAATATCTTCCCATTCCACAGGAAGTGCGATTAATTCTGTGCATAAAATAAGGTAACAGGTACACATGAATCATGGCAATAGCATTCCATACACAATAAGACATGTTTTTCACAAGTGGCTGTTTGAGTCACGCCAGGAGCACAATGCATTTCTGACTCTATGCTCCAAAGACCATTTCTGTGAGGCTCCTTACCTGGCTATTCAGAGCATTCAGCTTGTGTATCTACCACCTCTGCCCACATCTGCACAAGACCCTCTTGGGTTTTTTTCCTTACAAAGTTGCTGAAAAATACACTCAGCAGTAAGACACTAGTATTTCTGTCCTGCCTCCACATCAACATCAGTGTTATCCATCCAGCCATGCTTCTTCCAAATCACATTTTATTGTCCTTATAAAGCTACTCAGGCCATAGGACAAGGGACTGTTTTGCTATTGGTGTTCAGGACAAAAGACTGAAATGAAGCAGCATCCTCTGAATAACCAGAATATCTCTACAGAAGTCACCAGGATTAGGCTGATTTGCTCCCACGAGGATCTGTTCTGTGTTCTTTGTTTATCTACAAAATGTACCCTGCACAACCAATTAAGGCTTCTTCAAGCTTGGGACCTTGGAACTGATCTTATTTAATACTTCCATTAATGACCTTGGCATAAGAAAATGAAACATGCTAATGAAACCAGAGCATATCACAAGACTCAAAGGCTGTGTCAGTGCAGAGGAAGATCAGAGGTGGGTGGAAGATCAGAGGTGGGCTAAGAGTAAAACAGAGAGGATAAAACTGAAGATCATGTAGTATAAAGTCATGTATTTAGGCATTAACACCAGAATTTCTGCTATAACTTAGAAGCCCATAATTTAGCAGCAAAATAGGAGCACCCGATATTTCTAGCTAAGCACAATCTGACAACCTCTTGCTAATGTGATGCAGGGCTGAGAAACCAAAGTGTGATGCCAAGAGGTATAAGAAGTCATTTTCACCAGTTATAAAGTGAATGTGCTAGCACTGAAAGTCCTACTGGGATCTTGCTGGGATACTCTAAGACACTTTTTTTTTTTTTTGTGTCGAACAAAGACAAACTCAGGCTCAAGAGATACTAAGGTTGTTTTGGTGGAGTGAAGGAGAGAGATGCAAAGGGACTAGGAGGCTTAGGCTATGCTTGCACAGGCAGTATGAGTGAATCGTAAGGTAGGATTGCAGCATTTTAGGCAGATGCAGCCAAACAGGCATGCTCCTGCCTTGAAACGTGCACAGAATTTGCTCTCGTCCTTCAGTGAACAAGCACAGAGCCTTCCAGCATTCCTCGTATCGCCTTCCCAAAGGCACCCCCAGCATACGTCTACTGTTCATAATTAAAGACAAACCTGAGAGGGGAGACAGGCCTGCAGGAACGACTCTCTCAGAAGCTGCCTTAGCAAAATGTTGAAAAGTAAGTGGATTTCCTTGCCAAATTGGACTAGACATAACCATTTCCTTCCAACTAATGAAACTCCTCTTTTTGTTCAGATTTCTCAGCTGGGACTCCTATCCTGGTGTTTTGATATCTGATCCTATTTTTCCCCATCTGCTCAAATATTCTCTCCCCCAACACCCCAACCTATTCCCTCCGCAAGTTGCCTACGTGCATCTGAGGGATGAGATGAACTGCACAAGGGAATGTCTCACATTGGGCTCTTGTACTTAAACACGGGCATTAAGTAGCTCTTGCAATGAAGCAGCATCAATATTTCAGCAGCGTGAGAAGAGTGGAAAGCCCATAGCTGAGCAGGAGCCAGGCAATCATTTGGGAATGCCAGGACTTAGTCATCCTATGTCAAAGCTGTGGGAATATAACATAGCAAAGAGAGCAGAGTTTCCAAGGATTGTGGACTTCCGTCCTACCCCATGCTTGTTGAATGAACTATAGTGATGACAAGCTACATGCAGAAATACCCCTTTCCTGTAACGACTAGAAAGACTGATGGAAGAAAGAGAAAAAATGTACAGAGAGCCTTACATTGATCCCAGTGCAATCAAGTCCGCTGTGTAGGATCTCCAGTGCACCAGCCTGGCTTATGCATGTTGTAGAGAGAACATGCACCCATTACCTTAGCCCACACATCACCTCCCACCCAAGGAGTCAGCTGCCGACCAGTGGCAGTCTGGGGTGGTTAGACTCCAGTCAGCAAGTGCACAGCTCTGGAGGCCGTAGGAAACACTCAGCCAAGAAGATTTTTTTAGCCTCCTTCTCAGCTGCATCAAGTTCAGCCATTGTCATTGATGTAGGCAAAAAAGTGGGAATGCAGGTGTTACTTTTCACTCAGGCCAAAGATTAACTGCACAGTGCCTAAAGATGCAGGCTACTGCTCCATGTCTTGACTAATGATCCGGAAAAGAGAGTGAGCAGGGCAAGTTTACAAGGGACACAATGTTATTTGACAGTCAAAACAGAAGCATGAGATAAGGTTGTGAAAAAACTGCATATAGACCTAACAAATGCTAGTTGAATGGACAACACAAAACTGAGGAAACTCCATGTTACCAAGTATAGTCTTGGAAGAAATCATTTAAGTATTGATATGGTCAGCAAAACAAGAACACTTGCACAATGGCCAGCATCACTCTAAAAAGCTGACAGAATATGAGGAAGCACTGGACTGAGAAAAGTCCTGAAAGCATTAAACCACTGTCTAAATCAATATAGTCGCACCTTGCAAGCAGTGTTCAGTACCGAGTCTCCCATCACAAAGATATATGAGAAACAGAAAGTGTCCACAGAGGTATAATAGAAGAATTTCAGAAGCAAGGATGGACTAAATGAGATTGTACAAATCCTACAATGGGCTTACAAGAAAAATCTTCAAGCAATTAATTAAATACAAAAGACACACATTCACAACAGGCAGCATTTTTCTCTGATTTACACCAGACAAAAATCCAGCCTTATCCTTTTAATGTGAATCAAAGGGAATTTGTGCTCTGTGAAAGTAAAGCACTAAATGACTCTTGATGACAATCATCCTACTTATCAGGCCCTGCAACTACTGTTCGTTCAAACCAATTAAACAGCTGTGTGCCAAGAATAACAATAAAACCATCTGCATCAGCAATACAGAATATTCCTCTCCACCTGAAAAAATGTATGACTTTGAATTAAAGTATGTAAGTATGATTTAAAAGGCAAAAATCTAGACAATTCAGCCCCCTAACAAATAACACTAAAAAGTATGAAATTTAGCCCTACGTACAGGCCTGATGACTGCTTATGTGCCTCCTGAGTGAACATAACCTGCACATAATTAGTATATCGTCTTTGTATTGGTCCATTAGGGATAAACTTAGCCATTATGAATATTCAGCAAATTGCTCTCAAATTTGTAGACTTTGGCTTATGTTCAACCTATTTAATTTTATTTAGTTGCTTAAGGATCTGGAAAGAGACACCTCCAGAGGCTCAGTGGGATGGGAAGAATTGTCCCCTGGAAATGCTTTCCACAGGCTGCAAAGAGATGCTAGGGCTACCATACTCAAAAGTTCAGCAACTTGAACTATGCCTACACGAAAGAAATCCATGCCTGTCTTTCTGTGGAGTGTCCTAACAAAGTCTTGGGAAACAGACTTGACATTTCCAGGATACACCCTTCTATTAATCTACAAGGGAGACATTATTGCAGCCTTTCAATACATAAAGGAGGCTTATAAGAAAGATGGAGAAGGACTTTTTACCAGGGCCCACAGTGACAGGACAAGGGGTAATGGTTTTAAACTCAAAGAGGGTAGGTTTACATTGGACATAAGGAATAAATTTTTTATGATGAGGGTCTTGAGGCACTGAAAGGGGTTGCCCAAGGAAACTGTGGCTGCCCCCTCCCTGGAGGTGTTCAAGGCCAGGTTGGATGGGGCTTTGAGCAACCTGGTGTAGTAAAATGTGTTCCTGCCCATGGTAGGGGGGTTGGAACTATGTGATCTTTAACGGTGCCTTCCAACCCAAGCCATTCTATGATTGTATGATTCTATAAGAATAAATACATATTCACTAAATATCCAGTGAAGTAGTTTTATTATTTATTAAGTTGTTTCATAAGACCCAAAAAGGGATTCTTGATTCCCCTATAAACTTATCATAAAGCTAGAGGACTAACTATTTCTCAAATGATTGTCCGTTATATAAAGTCTTTGTTATTTCACATCACTACTGTATAGATTATGTTTGTCCCTACCGTGCCTAAATCTTATCTGGGTAGCTAACTAGCCATGAACGCATCAGTTACACTACTCTCCTGTGGATACAACCTTTTCTCGTATAAGATTTTTCTGCCCTCAGTAATGACTACCTGCCAATTCTAAAGAATCTCAAATCCAATCACCTTTATCAAAGGGCCATTTTCTTACAAATGTATCTGGAATCAAGACAAGCCATTTGAAATTCTAGAACTATCTTTTACTTCAAAAACCTCAACACAACAGGGTGCTGGTCTAAAGAGAAAGTTGGCCCATTATGATACCAACTCTGAAGCACAGCACTTTTTGTGATGTCCCACTAACACCATTTCAAGCAGAAAGGCCTTTCAGGCTTAAGAGATATAGCTGATGGCCACTTTCTGTCTAAATGAATTAAAAAAAAAAAAAAAAAAGAGAGAGAAAATATGGAGAAGAGCAGCAGAAATTTACTTTCATAAAGCCAGATCTGATGCATTTGGCACATGGGAAAAAATATATCATATCTGGGGGAAACAATGTGTGCAAGCCACAGATTTTGATGGTTCTTAAGAAGGAAGCATTGACTGTTGCCCTGAGAAGTATGAATTTTATTAGTTTGTTCATAGAAAGTTTGCTTCTGACAAGTTCTAGGAAAATGTCTCTCCAGGTTCTCTTCTCATGTAGCATTTTTTATGATTCTGATACAGATTCCAGTATGGGATAGTACAACAGCCACAATAACAGCCACAACATATTTTTCAAATTATGCATGCAAAGAAGAAAACCTTACTTACAATTAATACAAAAAGCTTAGCTTTCTGTATCATATTATATAGCCAGACATTTCTTCGATATTATGCCCATTGATTCCACAGTATGGGAAGGATGGAGATTTTATGTATTTATTTTCAGGGGAAATTTTGGACTGAAGCAGGAAACAACAGCTGGTCCTAGTCCAGAGTTATCTGCTGAAGCATGAGGAGGGGCTGCTGGAAAATCAATAGAACTTCTGCTTTGAGAAGTTTCTTGTGTTGGAGATAAGGAAAAGACAGGAGAGATCACTCTACATTTAAAATAACCCAGTGAAGTAAAAAATGGCAAAACTGGAACTTGAAAAGAGATCTCACATACGAGGTGAGTGCTTTCATTCATATTGTAGAAATATGGTTTCTTTTTTCATAAGAAAAGTTCTGCAACCTTCTTGTGCAGGGTAAGAAGCCTGAATTCCTGAAGAGTTTGACAGAGCAGTACATTAATTTCCTACCCTACCTGGCCAGGTCAACCAGTACTCCTCTGGTATTGCACCCAGGAAAGTAAGACACTGTCTCTCCAAGAAAACATTTGAATAAAATAGATAAGAAAGGTGGTAATGTGTGACAGCACAAAAACAGATTTATGAAATACTTGATACATTTAACACAACATTTTATACTAAAGCTTTCGCCTTAGTTATCTTATGATTTTAATGATCCATGCATAGCTTTTAAGCACAGGCAAAGATTTAAAGAAACACTGTATTTAAACTTACATAAATTAGTTCAATTCATAGAATTACCTGTCTTAAGAAGGGGAGTGATGCTAACTACATAACAATAACATCTAACCTTTCAGAAACACTTTACTAAAGGTTGCACAAACAAGAATAATTTGAGAAGAACAAGAAACATTTAGCTGCCCTGGGAAGAACCCCATAAAGAAGCAGAATGAAATAACTGGGATTTAATTACAATTTTCCTGTGTGTTCCATCTGAAAGTCTGCAGGGTTCAAACACATGGAAATTAGATCCGAAAACTCCTTCCAGCATCACTGTTCAACACTGTGAACATCTAGCACCTTCAGACTAAACTTCTCATGTAGTCATCCATGGATCAGGACCACACGTGAATCTTTCTATTTAGAAGTATCTCTCACTGCAGAAATGGCATTACCTACCAACACAGCAGACAGCAGTGGGTTATCTTGCTCTTTTTCGGGCTATATGTTAGAAGCGTAGCTTTTTACCTCAACAGAAAGCTCTACTCTCTCATTAGCAGCAGAACATAAGAAGAGGGATGTCTCTCTCATTTAGGTTTCTCCAGAAGGCAAAACCTCCTGTTGGTAAGCTCATCCCACTAATGTAGGAGGCAACCCATTGCCTAGATACCTCTTTCATGAGTCTGAAGCTTTTTTTCTTGCTTGTAGCTCCGTGGACACTCATCCTATGTATCTGAAGCTTCCTACAACATTAATGCGAGTAATTAGTGACACAATTTGCATTAGCACACACCATCATTAAGCAGCTTGCTTAAAATGATGGCAGGTAAGTACAATGGTGATAAAATATTTCAGTAAAGTGACGATGCAGTACGTTAATTGCCAAAATGAAGTTACTAAAGATGCATGTATAGTGTCCTGTTCTTGGCTTGTCAAAGAGCATTTCATACATATATATATGTATATATGTGTATATATGCATATGCCATCCCCTTCTTCCACTGAAGGATTATTTCATTCTATATATAAATCACTATTAATGGTGTACCAGGTACATAATCATAACTAGGTAGAGATTTAACATGCACTTTTCATAGTCCTCAGATTTCTGATCTTTGTACAAGGAAGACAGTACTGAGTTCTAATTAAACTCAGAACCCTGTCATTACAAATTGTAAGGAAAAATTCAATACATGCACATCCTACTGCCATGCTGAGCTGATGAAAGAGCAAGAACTCTTCAAAACTCAGTTTGACATACTTCTGAGGCCTACTACAAAGTTTATTTTAGCCTATAAAGTTCACATGAGAAAGGATAGTTATACCACATCTTCCCACAGGTATCTCTGGTTAACCACTTGACTACCTTCTTTCCATCTCTGTCTTTTCTGTCCTCTCCCTTTCCTTCCTTTATTCTTACGGTTTGACTACACGGGGAATAATCTGATAATTATAGTTTGCTGTTATTGCTCCTTTAGCAGGCACCATATTTCGGAATAAAAGTGGCTTTCTTTCTAGAATGGAGTCTCCATGCGGGGAATTACCCCAGCTTACCTACAGTGTACATGTGTAGTTATTCATGATTCTTTTATCAGTCAGTTTCCCTATACAGACAAACACTTGACCTTCAAATATCCATCAGCCTTAATATTATATGGCATAGAACAAAAAAGTATATTTAGATTATATAGAGAAACTACATTGGGTGCTTTCAGATCAAATGCTTGTCTATTTTTCCAACTGTTAATTGACCCAGTAAGAGATATTGCCTCTCTGCACCAACTTTACCTGCTGACATCCCTAGCCCACCACAGCTACACCAGTTTAGATAACCATACTAACAAGAGTGGCCTGCAGTGACCTGCCTGCAGGACCTGAGGCTTTCTCACAACCTCATTGTGCTCCTAACTACACCTCCAGTGCCCCCTCTCCAGCCCCTGTTGTGGAATCTGGTTGACCGATGTCCCTTCTCCCATTTGGGTAACCTGCTCATACGGCAGCTGCAGAGGAAGGAGAAGAAGATAAGAGATAAAAAGCAAGAAGTGTGCAGATCAAAGGCATAACAGACAGAGCTCTCCCTGAATTTACTAAACAACCAGTGAAGTCTTTCCAAGTACAAATGCACCTTTAAGCATTTCGGTCTTGTTCCCTAGTGCCCCGTTCCCCTCCAATACTTCTCACTCCCTTAAAGACATGCTAAATGTGTGCAGGGTTTATGTTCTCTGCTGTCTGCACTTCATTTTCACCTTGCACATCCACTCCCGCTACCTGCTTTCTCATTTGTCATGACCATTGGCAAAACAGCAGAAGAGCAAAAAATCTATATATATCTATTGCAATATAGACATTTTCCGAAACCTGCAATCTCATAGCACCACAATAAACTGTTCAGGGATGAGCGAATTTAATGGTCCACTCCCATAAATTGGGTAATTTTTCTTAGATAAAAGCAAGCCATATAATTAGAAAAGGGAACTAGTTACTTATAATGAAAGAATAATCAAATCACCATTAAAAGGAAATCAGCTGCATTTATCTTAATTCTAGGGGCCCTACTGTTGCCTCCTGATAGGAAGATAAAATTTACTTGACAATCTTGGTGACTTTTGCCACTCCTGTTTGTTCATGCAAAAGGCAACCCTTTATCATGTTTTGACAGAGCAAGTTACATTTAACTGAACAAAAGCCATTAAAAGGCTATTTGTTTCTTTTCCATAAAAAAAGGCACACCTCAACTTTCAGGGATACCACTGAGCTCCAGCTGGCTCCTCTGTCCTCCCACTTGTAGGTCACAATTGCTGGGACAGAGCCAGGGGAACAGAGGCCCAAGGGAGATCTGCAAAAGCTTTGTGTCCAACTAGACCAGTGAGGGGTATTCCTGGAGAGGAATCCCTATGGGACTCCTCCACCAGTGTCTCTTGGCAGCTGCAGCACAGTGAGGCCCCAGGGCTTTGGAGCCACTTCACAAAAGGTGCACAGGGCCTGCTTAGGACCAGAACTGACAAACCTGTATTTTTCATGCCAACAGCACGAAGAAGGGAATAGTTCATTTAATCCGCATCCTCCCTCCCTCACAGGCCATGAGGAGGATAGGAAAGCTGGCTGAGGTGGGGAGATAGCTCACGCAGGTAACATAGGTTTAACTCTGCTCCCCAGAGCCTTTCCCACCCTTCAGTACCACACGCCACTGAAGGAAAGGATGCAGAGAAACCCTGTTACGTTCAATAAGGTGATATCTGTTGCAAAAAGAGTGGAATTTAGCATCAACTACTGTAATGGTAGGAGGGAAGAAAAAGTGTCAGACAAAGGCTGAGACTTTACTATCAACCATGATCAGTAGCTGCTTCACTGTATCAGACTACAGCAGCATTTACCCCGCAGCAGATACCAATATTCATCAATATCACCCTTTACCAGCAAAGACCAAACAACTTCCAGCATAGAGATACACTTATCCTGTAGCAAGTTAAACAAGACAAATGGCACTCAGCAGCAAAACTGAGGATCAGTACCCCTCTCCCGCACTGACAGTCACCTTCCTAACCCAAATATTCCTTGATTCCTCTTCTCCCAGCAGAAGAAAACAGCTTGCATAAACCAGCACCCACCATTAGCTACACACTCAACAACTTCTTCAGAGGCTTGTCCTCCCTGAAGCGACTAGTTTATCCCAGGAATGAATGAGCCATGCAAGTATTTTCAAAAATGTGAGAAGTCCTGTGGCCTTCCTCACAGCACAGTACAGATACAGTACAGAATCAGGCTAAATAATGTTTAAAGAGCTTGATCCCACCAGCTTGCATTTATTTGTTACTTACTGGACTCTGATGATGCTTTAGCACATGGGTGACTTTTTATTTTTAATATAAAAAGAAGAGTACTCATGCCAACCTCTAGCACCTTTACAATATGAACATAAAATACAATAGTGTAACAAAAGATCTTCTTATCCCTTCACTCCCAAGTGCCCAAACCAAGAGTGACATAAACAAAACTAAGTAAAATCTTACTTTATCTAGAAAAGTTGTGACCATCATTTTAGTTCCTCTCCAAAGGCTTAAATACAGATCAGTCTATATGAACACATCAAGAATGTTTTTCATGTTTCAGCTAGAATGGTTTAGCTGTTTCTCATGGAGAAAATCAGAAGGAATTCCAGTTTTGCTCAGGCTAACAAACTTCATTACCATTTTATTGAAGAATTCCAACACCTACAACCACCAGAGTGGTGCCTTTATGCTCATCGAGAAGTTGGCAAGTTGGAAGTTAAATGTTTTGCTGGTTTCATGGAAAACTACCCAAATATGGAAAACCTAATGAGAAAACTCAATTTTAGTATGCTCAGACGACATCTTAACATTTGCTAGAAGAATTTCCTTAAGACTCCAGCTCTCACATGAGACTGCTAAACGTCCAGCCCTCCTAAGCAAGTCCTCTTCTCTTCCCAAAAGTTTTACTAGAAGTTGAAACAAGAAAAGAAGGGCAGAGCATATAACTACAGAAAGAATAACAGCAATGAGAACAAGATGGGGAGTGTATGAGCAGAAAGCAGGAATCAGAAAGGGAGGTGATGGGATAGCAATGTAAATTAGGGGGCAGAAAATAAGGCAAAGAAGATGACAGGGAGTAGCATGGGAGCAAAAGCTAAAAATCCTCAACCACCAGAATATGGGGCCTTTATAAACATGAAATACATTCTCTTGCCATTAAGCGAACAGACATGAGACTAGTTGTAAAGAATCTCCATCCCACTCAAGGCAGGACACAAAATGAGTAAGTTTTCCTACCGCTACCCACAACAGGGCTATTTCAGATAGCACAGGTCTATGCTGTGGATCCAAAGAGCCCAGTCATACTGTTGTTCAGTGGCAGCCTGTGTAAATCCTATGACAGAAGTCTGCTTTTTGGGGTTCTGTGTGTGTGTGTTTACCTTAATTCACTGTGCCAGATGTTTGCTTTGTGAGATGCTACCTTCACCTGCCATGTACCCATTGTACAGGCTGTAGGGAAGGAAGGTGCTGTCTGTACCATCTCTACCTCATTTGCTACAGAGATGAAAAGCATGTGATGGAGGGGGATGGTTCTGCTGGGAAAAAGAAAGGAGAGTCTTATAGTCATGGTGAATAACTGAGCCTCTAGAAAACTGGATTCTCACTCTGTTGTAAAGTTCACATGTAAGTCTAAAGAATTTGCATTATATATATTCCTCATTTTCCTCCCACACTCCAATTGAGTAATTTGTGGTGTGAACTGATAAAATGCTGAATGTGAGTAGGTGAATCTGAAGTCAGTGGGAGGTGGACTTTCAGTACATGCCGAGTAGTATAAAGCATCTACCACCCTGGAAATGAAGGTCTTTGATTTAGTATTTACCACTCTGGAAATTAAGGTCATATGTTTTTCCACACAGGTATCCAGAAGTGTTAATATTTTTCATTTTCTGGACATAAGACAATGCCAACTATTTCATAATGGTGTGATGAGAGTGAAGTCATTAATGGTTAGTAGGATGATAGCACTCCTGAAATGCTCTAAAGGAAATTAACTTTTTTTTTATTCAATGAAGGATAATGCTATGCAGTAAACTGTATGTAAAAGTATACATGGAATAAGCAATAAAAGAAACATTAAATAGAAAGACAGAATTGGAAAGCTTCTGGAGTTTAGTCTCGTGCTATCTCAGGCAACTACATCACATAAGCACTTTTATAAATCGATCAGGCTCCACTTTGAAAGCAGATGGGCTTCCTGCTCTCAGCACAGGGAAGTTGTTCCACAGCCTCATTGCTCTGAAAATTCCAACTCTTCTAATTCACAATCTAAAATCATTGATGTCCATCTTACACACATTTGTCTTCCATTTAAATAACAATTCTGCACCCATGTTGTTTACTCTTCTTTTGAGACAACATCAAATCTCCTCTTAACCTTTATTTTGTTAAACTAAACACAACAAATTCTTCAAGCCTCCTCTCATAAAAGCTCCCCAAAGAACATCATTCCTACTTAGTGACAGGGTTCCTCTGGGGAAATGAGCTTATGGCTATGTGATTAAAAACCATATCACAGTGCAGTCTTAAGGCACATAAACCCACAGGACCCAAACCTGAAAAGCAAGCAGCACACAGCAGGTCTGAAGCCAGACACACAGGCCACGAAGCTGCTCTTCATATCTGTATCAGATTGCACATCACATGTACAGTTAAGTCTAGATCCATCACACAGCTCTATGCACAGATTTGCTATGCCCAGCACTTCCCAACTTTCAAGATGGTTTTGCATTTCTTAATGCAAGCTCTCATTAAGGTGAGAAAGAGATGTGAACTAAATGGTATGAGATCTATTCTAATATCGTTCCCATTTTTGAGGGGAATCAGGGAAGGAGGTAGCCTTGATTAGGTCAGCTGTCCTTCCTCAAATAAAACCCACTCATCCATGCTTTATAGGCGGAATGGTTAGTTTTATCTCTGATGGAGTCATAATGTTAATCAAAAAAGGTTCTGTTGCACAATTGGTGAATTTTGGTCTTTACTTCATGTGTAAATGGAGATAATTTTTAGGGACTTTGGTGGAAATGAGAGAGTATCCTACAGACAAGGAAGAATAAAAAGACAACCTAAACCTGGAGAAAATTGCCAAGACAGTAGTTTCTGGGGTAAAGTAATACATTTCCATAATGCTTTCTGAAAGAGTTTAATGAACTTTGAAAAGGGTATTATCAATAGGTCCTTTTTTATAATGGAATAAAAGTTTCCCAAATTCAAATGACAAAGAGAGTGGCTTGTTCACAGCATAGATCCAACTTCCATGTACATAATCCCAGTCCTAGTCCAAACACAGATCAAGAGCTTTATGAGTTTGAGACAATAACATCCTGGGGTTGATTCAGAGAATTCATCATCCCATCTGGATGCTGAAGTTCCTCAGCATGACTATATTTGGTGATGCTGAAACCAAAGGTGAGAAATCTCATCACTTCACACAGACACTCAGTGCTGCACAAAGACATTTGTGAACCTGAACTAGCCTGGGCCCTGCCAGACCAGATGTATTTGATCCACGCCTGGATTTTGTATGCTGACTGCTGGGACAAACAGCACAAACCCACTGTGCCCTCACCACATCCTCTGAGACTCAGACAGTGTGAGCGCAGACAAAATCATGCATCCCCTCAGCCCGTGTTTTGGACGTATATACGGCAATAGGTGCCTCACGTTTATCCATTCACGGACGGGTAACATTTTATTATTCATGTATCATAGCATGCACCTAAAATTCCAGTCTGTGTCCATCACATCACTGACCTCTTGAAAATTAAGGTGAAATCAACGGGGGGGGGGGGGGGGGGGGGAGTGAATCTATTGATAGTTGCTTATGTGAAAGGCCTGCCTCGCCCGCGCGGGGCCTCGGCAGGACGCACTCTCCGGGAACACCTTCCTGCCACCCCGCTCCCCGGGGCTGAGCGCAGGCACCCTCCCCTCAAGATGTCTTTGGAGAACCTGCCCTTGGGAAAAGGCCCGTGTCAGGAGCAGAACCGCAGCCATTCCCGGCGCCCCCGCGGCGGGCCGGGGCACGGGGCGCAGGGGCACAGGGCCCAGGCCCGGCAGGCCGCGCCGCGCAAGGCGGACTTTGCCCCAGCACGGCCGCTCCGGAACAGCCCAGCGGCGCCCGCCGGCCATTCCCGCTCCTCCCGCCGGCCCGCCCCGCCCCGCCCCGCCCGAGCCGCCTCAGGGGCAGCCGGGCCGGGCCGAGCTCGCCGCCCCGCGCCTGCGGGAGCTCCCGCCCGCCGGCGGCTGAGGGGAGAGGCGGGCCGAGGGCACGGCCACCCGCGGGCGGAAGAGCGGCCGAAGCCCCTTCGAGTGGCGAAAGGCCGCCGGGGCGCGCGGCGGAGCCGCCGCTCCTCGCCCCCCTCCCCCCGCCACGGAGCCCCCGCCCCGCCACGGGCACCGCCCACCCGGGACCTCCCGGCCGCTTCCCCCCCCGGGGCCGCGCGCCTCGTCCCCTCGCACCGCCGGTGCCGCCCCGGCCCCGCGCTGCCCCGGTGTCGCGGCCGGGCCCCGGCTGCCGGGGGAAGGGGGAGGGGGGCCGGCGGGGGAGGGGAAGGGGAAGGGGGGGTTGTAGCAGCATCACCATGGCGACAGTGACGTCATCTCACCCTGGATCTAATTGGAGGAAACCCCGTGGCCCCAGCCGCAGCCCACGGGCCAACCGAGCTTGTGCCCTGCCTGCGCTCGCCCCCGCGGCGGCGCGCTCTGCTCGGATTGGCTGCCGGGGCGCGGGGGGGCGGAGCCAGGCTCGCAGGCCGGGCTGCGATTGGCCGCGTGGGCGCGGGCTGAGCAGCGGGTAGGCTTGCCTGTGCCAACGCCCTTTAGCGCTGGCTCTCGCCGGAGACGGGAGCGGCTCTTTCTCTCCGCCACAGCCCCGAGCGAGGCAGCCGATCGGGTGGCGCCCGCGGCCCGGCCTAGCGCAGCGGACTCAGGTGAGCGTGGTGCCGTGTCCCGGCGGCGGGCGCGGGCCCCTCTCCGCCGCCGCCTCCTGTCTGCCGCTGCCGCTGCGTCCTCCATTTTGTGATCGCGGCGTGGAGCGCTCGACGGCCCCGGGGAGCGGGAGGCGCCGCCAGCCAGCGCCGCCATTTCGCACCCGGCGGGGCCGCCGGCTTCCTCTTTCCGCCCTGCCGCCGCGGGGGCAGCGCCGGCCGCTCTCTGTCCCCGCCGTCCCCGCGCCCCCCGCCGTCCCTGGGGACGCGGCCGCCCCCGCCCTCGCCGGGGCCGAGACCCCACCCACCGCCGTGCCATGGCGCTCCCCCACCGGCAGTGCGGGGCCGCCGCGCCCCCCGCCGCGCCGCGGGCCGCCGTCCCGGGGCCAGAGCTGCGGCCACTCCCGCCGCGGCCGCCGGGAGGAGGTGGGGAGGCCCGGGCCCCGCCGCGCCCCGCCGCCAGGAGGCGAAGCGGCTTGGGCTGCCGGCCTGGCCCCTGGGCCGCCCCGCCCCGGCCGCTCCGAGCAACCCGGGCCTCGCTCGCCCCGCCGAGTGCGGGTGCCCGCGGGAGGCGGGTCCCGGGCCAGCTCTGCCAGCCCGTTGGGTTTTAACCCCTTCCGTGCCTCCCCAGAGACGAGCTCGGCTCGCTCGTTTTATTCTTTATTTTTCCCCGCTTGTCCCGGCTTTGGCGTCCGCCTTTCTTCGGCTCTCACCCGCAGAGCTTGTGGCATACGGCGGGAGGGCTTTGGGCAAGGCCTGCCATGCTTGGTAGTAACTGGGTATTCTCCAGGTCCCTGTTAGACTGCGTATTAATATGCTCACATAAGGCAAGGAAGAAAAGCAGGGTGAGGACAGAAAGTATGTCTGGTGGAAAAATAGCTGTCCTTTGGCTAGCACCCGAGTGTGCCTTCCCCAGTTGGGTTTCTAGGTCGTGGTTTCCCAAGGGGTGGACCCTTGGGACGAGTGCCTGTCCCCTTAGCCCTGTGGGGAAGGGCTGGATGCTGCAGGCCGCCTCTCCACGAGAAGCACCTGGAGATGGGGAAGGGGAGGCGAGGCTTGCTGTGATCCTTGGTTTTTGGTGGGTTGCAAGGGGTGGTGTAAGATCGTGTTCTGTAGTGTTTTATTCTAGCGTCATGGTTACTGTCTTCTTTCTGGCAGGTTTTGAGGTGCATTCTCGTGTTGATAGTGTGACATCCCCAGCTTCTCCTGCTTTTGCTACTATACTGCCCTTGCCCCACTGCCAGCCACCATGGATAAGACCGAGTTGATCCAGAAAGCCAAGCTAGCTGAGCAAGCTGAGCGCTACGACGATATGGCCACCTGCATGAAGGCAGTAACTGAGCAAGGTGCCGAGCTGTCCAACGAGGAGCGCAACCTGCTCTCAGTGGCCTACAAGAACGTAGTGGGGGGGCGACGCTCTGCCTGGAGGGTCATCTCTAGCATTGAGCAGAAGACAGACACCAGTGACAAGAAGATGCAGCTTATCAAGGACTATCGGGAGAAGGTGGAGTCTGAGCTCAGGTCCATCTGCACCACTGTCCTGGTGAGTGGGGACTTTCTGTTTTCTTCATTCTCTTAAAAAAAAAAAAAAAAGAAATACAGTATTCATGTGTACTGCTGTGTTGGGGAATAAGACTGGGAACTTGACTGCGGAATATCAGGCAAAGTATTATGCTGGGGTGGGGGAAGTCAGTGCGGTAACTTCTGCAACCATTATGTGGGTTACTGTGAGGAGGAAGATCATTTGAGCTATGCTCTGGGCCCCATATGTGTAGAGGTATTGGAGATGCGCACTCAATTCTGAGTGTATTTGGACTAGGTTTTTGGATGGAGTGATCCATATGCAGTGTTGTGCTAGGTAATTGCAGTAATGCAGAGAATTTAGCCTCATGCCTGTTTGTGTTGTGGTTAGTAAGCTTACCCATAAAATAAGCTGAAAAGAACATGAGGAGACCCCTTTATTTCTTCAGATCAGTGCTAATAACCTGTTAAAAGCACTTAAAGTAACTGGATGTGCATTTCATTTACTTCTTGTGAAGAAAAATACTCTCAAAGGGTCTTTAAGAGACATTTTGAGGATTTTTAAGATATAAAATACAGCTTTATAAAGCAAGACATCTGTTTTGAAGGTGGAAAATAAAGACATGTAGTAGAAATTGGCTTTGTCAGATTCAGGCTGACCTCTTAGGGGAATCTTTAAAATGAATTTGCAGTAATTATGTAATAATATAAAACTAAGGTGTGAGGACTGTCGTGACACCCCAAGCATGCATCAAAGCCTGGGAATACATTTCTGTACAAGCAACAGAATTCCAGATGCTGTCGATAGCGAAACTGTACTGCACTGTAGTGGGAGCTGAAGAGACGTGTGTCAGCAGTGTGGAGCTGCTGGACCTGATTCTACCTGACCAGGGAGTTGTGACTGCAGGAAGCTGCATGTGTGTGATGCAGTAGTAATTGTGTGGCAGGTAATCTTCAGTGGTTTGTTTGCTCCTCTTAGTTGGTTTTTTTTTTTTTTGGTGTCTAGTATTGCTAACATGAGAACAGGAAGAAGCAAGTCTATAAGGAAATAAACAATTTTGAGGTAAATGTATCCTAGATTGGTTTAGGAGACCTGAATTTAAAGCTGACTGTTTTGAAAGTAACGGAATTTGCTTCTTGATTAAGTGTTCTGGCTTGCATACAAGGGAGTGCTTCTTTGGATTGTGCTGAAAATACCTGTATGCTTCCTTGCATGCTGCCATCTAGGTTTGTTTTTTTTCCAAATCATTTGGAAATTTATTAGCTTAATGAATCGGTTAATTCCTTAACACATTTTAAGAGTCCATGTCTTCCAAAGAAGCTGTTTCTACAGTTACAGGCATAGTGAAGTTGTAAAACTTTTGCCTTTGTGAAAATGATGTGGCTTGTTGTAGGGCGCTGATTCTTGTTTCCTGTGACAAGAGTTTCACTAGAATCCGTGTGACAGGGTGCCAGTATTCGTGCTGTTGTCACTTCTCAATCTCTTCCACTCAGTGCCCCACTTCAGAACTAATTTCTTGGAACCTCACCATAAAGCTTACTCTTCAGACTACTTAATCTCCCTCTGTTCTTCTACCAAATCTAGTTCCTAAGAGAAGGTTATGCATAAAATCCCACAGTGGTTGTTGTGCCATCTTGACAAGCTTCTATAGGGAGATTGAACGTCTCTGAACGATAAAGGTAGCGAGCCATTTCACACAGTGTCTATACTGAAATTATTCCAGCTGCATCAAATGGTGGACAGCAGGTAGTCTGGTAGCTGTGCTAACACAAACCTCTGATGTAGGGAAAGCAAGCTCTTCCTGTGCTCGCTGAATTTTTCCCTGCATTCTAGTCTTTCCCTGTTCTCAGCCATAGCCTGGTTGGCAAGTCTCCTTCCCTTCTCACCTGGAAGGCAGCAGGAAGTAGTGAAGACCGAAACCTACAGCTGTGCATGCCTTTCCTGTTCTGCCCTGCTGGCAAAGATGTGCCTTCCTTTGATAGGAGGAGATCTCAGTTCTCCACTGCAAGCCTTCTGATTTTTACTCTTCCTTTGAGGGCCATGTGCAGTTACGTTCCGTTCTGCTTCTCTCCCTTTCCTCCTCCATCTACTACTGTGATCCATGAGTCAGCACTCAAGAGGTTGCAACTTGCAATGTGCAGGCACTACAAAGGATGGCTTTTCTAAAGCTGAGCCACAGTGGTTTTGACTTCTCCTTTGAGTGATCATTTCTTCTTTACTAATACTATAGTAACTGCTTGCAGCTTTTTGAAATCTCTTAAGTTGAATCTCAAAGATGCTTTTTTAATGCTAGGAAGGCAGCTAAACTGAAACAACTGCTGGCAAGTAGTATGGAAAGGTTGCTTGTCATCTGGAGTATTTGGATTTAGCAAGGGTGGATGTGTTGGGCGGAGTGTGACTGCTGTTAGTCATACTACTAACAGTTTTTTTTCAAAAGGCTTTTTTTTATATTACTGGTTTGGCACAGCTTTTCAAAATGAAGTATATCTGCTGTTGTAGAAACCTTCATTTAGAAATACTTGTGCTAGCATTACAAAATACTGCTAAGTTTTGATTAAAAAGACAGCAACTCTGAATCTGCCAATGCCTTTTTTTCCTGTGAAGAATGCTTCAAGCCCATTAGGTAAGGCATTGTTTTAGGGCATGGTTTGATAAGGACTTTAATCACCACTAGAATACAAACATCCAAAATTATGTTGAGATACATACATGTAGATAGATACATAAATAAAAATAAAACTTTTACTAATTATTTAACTAATGTACAACCACCATCCGTGGTCACAGTAAGATACTCCATCTCATGCCAAGCATTGAGGACATTTAACTGCCTGTCTTGCAAGTAGGAGTAGATGTGATCCAAACCCTTCTTAACTGTTAATTTTTTGACTGGTCTTTCAGGTGAGAGTGGCTCTTCAATGAAGAAATGGTATGACATTTGTCAAACAACTTTCACAAATGTTTTATTTGAAAGGTACACTAGGAGGTTTTACTGAAGTGCCTGTATTGATTGACTAATTCTTTGGTAATATAGAGAACTAATGTTGAATCATCGCTTATGAATCATAGTCGAAACTCTTCTTGAAACTCTCTTGTCCCTGAATAAAGTAACTTTTTTTTCAAGGTAAAGTTGAACTATGTTGTTCATATACTCTCTGAGCACAAAGTTCATGTTTATATTCTCTGAGTGATTTCAAGACAGGGATATAGATAACATAGAAGGGATGGGTGCAGCAGCAACTTTCACGTAATTAGTGAAATAAGTGGAACTTTGAAGATAGAATGTACAATATGAGACTAATGCTTTATTGTATATACACCCTGTTGTTTAGTGACATCAGATTTTCAAAAAAATTAACTTTAGAATTGGAAATTCTCTGGGGGAGCAGATCACACTGCTGGGTTTTCAGCCTCAGTCCCTTTGCATAGTGATCGCTTGTGTTTCATTCGAGCGCCTTCGTTCTTTAGAGGGAACTAGTGTAAAGGAAGGAAGGACACCAGCCGTTGCTTAGAAGCAGTTCACTCTCTACCTGCAACTTGAGCATTTTTCCATGTGTATTTGTTAGTGTTTTGCATATGTTCAGTTTCTACGTCCTGATGTTGGAGCTCTTCATAGAGTAATAGAGATGAGATTTGATAACTACTTGCCCACAGTTTAAAACTCAATGAAGATGCAATGGCTAAAATCCTTAAGGCTTGGAAACAACTGTATCCTGATGGTTACTTACTCCTCATGTCTCTAGCTGAAACTTAAAATTTTATTTTAATATGCTTTTAAGTTTTTCCATAGGGAAGTTACATATATAAGTCTTTTCAGTTGTTTCCAAACATCTATTTTTATGATGTCCTCTGTAAACAGTTTTACATAGCACTGTCATGCCCAAGTCAGCCAGTTTTTCTTGAAATGAGCAAGGCCACCGTGACCTTTTAAAAATGGACCAACAGTAACATTACTTGTGCTGTTGGTTCTTTTCTGTACCCTGTGGCAGTGCCTGCAATGAAATAGTCTTGTGCTGTAAGGTGTACCTTATTTCAATTTTTACTGTCTTAAGGTTGAGATGATGCTTGTAAATGTTTGATCTTCTGTGAGATTGCAGTGTTCATTGTTGAAAGCATGTATGAGCGTGGTGCTCTTGCCAGCTCCCCTTTCCTTCCTTCCTCCCTCCCCAGGGTTTGCAATGTTGTTACTACTTCTGCTTTGCGTATTAAGAAACAATAAATGCTAATACAAACGGGTAAAAATCTGTGTCCTCTTCTGATTTTTATCCGTTTTGTAGATCTGGTTCTAAAATTAATCACTTACAAACAAAACAAAAATCCCCATGCGTGAAGGTAATGTTCAAAGCAGCTTTTTTCAACAGGACACGTTCATAGTTTCATTGAAAATGAAGTTGGTATTTTCTTGTAGCAGCACATAGATTCCTTATCAACTAAAATACCTGATGTCAGATGATGAATAAGCTTTGACCATAGCCCTGTTTTTTCCCTACTGTTACTTTTGACCTACAGAAAAATGAAATCTTGATTTTTATTATATGTACAGAAATTTGGCAGATTCGGTAAGTATCAGCTTGATGTTGCTGTATGAACAATTTACTAGAGGTTCACATCTTGTGAATCCTTTTTCTCTGCTTTCCTATTTTCAGCGAATGGTCACAGTTTATACAGAAATACATAGTGTTGTAGAGGTGAAACTAGCATCTGAGTAAAAGGATATTACAGTCTTTTGACACTGGGAACTATGCAGCGTATGGTTTTATTCTGACAGTCAGGTATACTAATCACTTCGGTTAATACTGCTTTTGGACTTGCATTAGTTGTCCTGATAGTGGTTGGGACAGTGTTTCAAATACTACTTTTTTAACCTTTTATAAATTAAAGAAAATGCTATTCACTCATCCTTTTTAAGTAACTGACTACAAGGACTAGCTACTTCATAACTCAAAGCCAGACCTTAGGTTGGGAACGTTACTTCTTGGCAAATCCAGAATTGTGGAGTGAATGTTAGATGAATGCTTTAATTTGGAATAAGTCATCTTTTTGATGAAAGGTAATACGTGGGGAGAGAATTGATTCTCATTTGTGTTCTTAGCACAACTTCTAGCAGATGTCCACACATTTGTGATAAGAATTGTAGAACTTAATGTGTGAATCTTTTCTAGTTTAATATGCTTGAAATGTAAATTTAAATTCATGATCTGAACTTGACTTACTCATAGTCGTACCTTATCTTACATCAGTTTTTGCCTTTCGTTAGAATCTCTCGGAGTACTACACTTTTGAGCAAGGAAAACTGAATCCATTTCTAAGAAGGGACTGACACTTGCAGAAACAAAGCCTAGAATGTACCAAGGTTCTTGAAGTGGCTGAAAATTGTTAAAGTCTACCTAAAAATAGTTCAAGGAATTCTGATTGTAGCTGAGGCCTCCATCCCACGCAGTTCTTGCTTGCTGCCCCCTCCCCCTGCAACTAGATACTGAATTTCCAAAAACATACAAGCAAGCTAGTGAAGGACACAAGATAAACACCAGCAAGGTATTCTGTCTGAAGTTCTGAAAACTTGGGCCATTATGTTATTTGTGTGTGCAGTGTCATTTCCTTTTTCAGAAGCTACTGGGATGAGTTTCGATCACTGATTTGATTTACGTGGATATCTCCATCTTGAGGTAAAGCTGAAAGTAGGGTTAACTTATATCTGTTGAAAGTAGAAAAACCTGAAGATCAATGGCTTGTCTGTTCTTAAAAGTTTAAGAAATGACCACTGGAGAACTGCATGTCTGCAAAGTCCTAGCTCTTAACAGCTCTGAAGGGCCTGTCCTGAATGTTAACATCCTGTGAGAAGCAGGATATGGAATAATTGAAAATAGGAGATTGTAATACCAATGCAGGTGACTGGCTGTTGAGAATGGGGCAGCCAAAGCTTCATCTGTCTCCAGTGTCAAATCCATTTTTTACTGAGGTTAAGCTATAGATTAACCAGCCTGGTTGTAGTCAAGGATATTTGAACTTTGTCTATACCTCAGTCCGCTTGTAGATCTAGAATTACTAAATTTCCTGGAGGAAATGTACTGCTTTGGTGGCCTTAAAAAAAAATAGGATGCTAATGCAGTGAAGCTTTTAACAGGTTTTGTAAATCACTGTCGTGCTTACCTGCTAGACAGCTGTTTCACAGGCATTTCTACTACCTTAGATACTAATATGATAGATGCCTTTTGAAGTAAACTGTAGAAGGCTATGTATCAGAGATTCAGAACTTGATGAGGAAAGAACACACTCGAGCTTGAAGGTTATTAGCAATTGCTTTCTTTATGATAGCACAAATTGGGGTTGTTTATTTAGCACGTTATTAAAGAGTAGGTTGTATCAATTTCTGTGTGGGCACAGAAGCTGGGTATTCTGTTTTCACTGATGTGGGATACATGATTTTCAGAGGAAGGTATTGAGGAAAATGGCAGGGAGGAGGGCTGGTAAAAGTGCATGGATATACTTTCTTTGTAAGTTTGGTAGGTGAAGGTATGTGCTTGATGAATCAGTGTTTTCTTATTTGTGTAGATCTTACCCTTTTTTTAGTTTTATGCTCTTGGTCTTTGAGAATGATGGGCCTAGTGCCTGCAGATGTTACTTGCTGTTTGTGTTTAAGTGCTTTCGTACTTGATCATAAACTTGAAGTTAATTTTATCACAGATGAGCTAGGTAAGGTAAGTAAGACTGTTCTTGAACACTGCGTTTGTGGCATTTATTCCGTATAGCTCTACAGAGTTCATTGACCTGATGTTTACAGGTTCCTTCCTCATCCTTTCTGCTTCCCAGGATGCTGGACCCAACATCAGAATGCTCCAGCTGAGTATACAGCTGACTTGCAAGCTTGTAATTTGCCAGTTCACTATGTACATCTGAATAACAGTTCATCTGAACTGGGTACTTAGACGTAGGAGACCATAAAAATAATTTAAGTGCCAAGTTTCATATCCTGCAGTTCTGGGCACCCGCCAAAATATCAGATGTAAAGACCTATGGACTAGAAAGTCCTAAATTATCTATGATTCTGCTTGTGCCTTTCTATTAATCTGTTAAAGGAATCAAGGGTTTGATTTACCAGTTTCTAACATTGATAAAGGTTTTATTCCTTTCTCTAGGAACCTTTATTCTGTCCTTTAATTTATACAATCCATCCACTGAAGTAGTTGGATATAGGAGTCATGTTAAGCTCTGGAAACAGAAAACTTTCCATTTGCTCTGATAATAAATTTTCTAAATGTACTACATACACTCTTATCAGACTGTCAGCCTCATATTTCCTGGATTAAACTTCTTCAGGAAGTTCTGTTCTGAAGTTGAATACATTTTGCAAAATTATTGTAAGCGGAATTTGTTTTAAATGGAAGTAGGTAGCCGGCCCTTAGCAAGAAAGCCAAGGTTCACTTGCTATGAGAAATTGTTACAACAAGGTTATCTGAAATACTGGCTTCTAGTTTTTGTGACTTAAAGGTTAGACTTAGTTGTTGTTGGTTGTCTCATTTGGGGAATAACAAATTACTGGCACACTTCTAATACACTGAAAGAAATAATACACCACTGGGTTTCCTTCAGGGTGAAGTTGGACAAGACAAAAGGCGCTTCCAGCGATAGGAAGAAAGTGCATCTGTTTCATTATCTTTCTGAATTTCAGTGATCACAAGCCTCTGATCTAGGGCTCCTAAAGAGAGAGCAGAACTGAAGCAAGTAAAACTTTTAGGCCCTCCAGAGTTTGTTTATTATCATGAAAGGCTGGCTTTAAAAATCAAATATTTGCACAAGGGCAGTGTGCCTTAAACTCACAAAACTCCTGCGTGCTGTTGTTCATTTTGCGTGTTGTTACTCTAGATATATCTCAGTCAATCATTTAATCATACCTTCAGGGCTTCTGTAGCTGCAGAGCATAGAAATGTTTTTAAATGCAAATTTAGACTTTTTTTTTATTCTATCATATTGTGGAAGATCACAGATGGAGGATGCTGGAAGAAACTTTTAGATAGTCAGGATTCTGAAGGGAAGAATTTGATGTCAGTAATGCATGTTTACTAAGAGGAGAATAACACTTGAAGTACTTTGAGGAATTAGAAATATGAAAATACAATCAAGGAAGAATGTTAGAATCAATTTGAGATAAATCTGTCTGATACTAAGAAAATTTTCCTGAAAGCTTTTGGCTGTGTTGTATGGCCATTACTTCAGCAAAAATTTGTAATTATTGAAAAAGGGAATGACTTTTTTTTTTAGGACTCATTTCTACATTTGGCAGGGAGAAACTGGAAAACTTTAGACTCTTCCATAAAAATTTGAATAATTCTTTGACTTTCAGGGGATTGTTTGTTCTGTCTGATGAAAATCTATAGAAAGGAGAACTTGCATTTCCACACACTTCTAGTTCCTGGCTTATATAGTTCTTTGGGGACCACAGCACTTTCTAACTTCTTGTTTTAGGAGAAATGTAAGCAGTGAATATGAATTCTAGATTAAATTAATCTCAACCCCAGGTGGGAATAGTGTGGGCAGACATGCTGCAGCACAGGCTTCCAATGCATCTGTTAAGTGGGATTGCAGATACTTCGTTCAGGGCCAATCCTAAATATTGACTGCCAGTTTTTAAAACTATGTAGACAAAGACTCAGAACCAAATGGAAAAGACGAATTAGGTCACCCTCTCCATTTCCATGCAAGGTACGTTTGTCTCTGCTTTTGACAGTGCTTTGTCAGGTCATCTTAAGGCCATGCTGTTATTGGAAAGGCGTACACGTATTTTCCTCAATATATAAACTGAAATACTGATGGTCTTAAAAGGTCTGTATGAAAACTATTTAATGTTCTCCCAAAAGGAGTTGATGCACAGAGCTTGAATCCACTTCTGCTGAATTACACTTTTGAAAGTAAAGTGATCTTACTGTTACAGCAGGGGACTCTCCCTTTCCTGTCAAGAAAACAACTGCTGAATGTTAAAACACACCTAGGTTGGGGTGAGTCATACTGTGGACTTTGGAATGACTGATTATACTTGAAGTAGTCAAGAAGTCTTAATACCAATTTACTAGACGATTAAAACAGGCAGCCTTTGTGAGTAGAAGCCTTACTGAAAGGTCTGAGCCTACACCAGTCATCTGTGCTGTCAAACACTTTGGAATGTTTAATGTGTTTAAATTTGCATTTAACAGTTATATTAAGCGAATATATTGGTATGAGCTGCCACACCAACTTCTTAGCTTTACTTTTTCACTGCAGTTAGGGTAGAAATCATTTCCCTCTATGCTGCTTGTAGGTGGTTTTTCTCATATTGGAGCTGGATGGACCTTCAGAAATATTTGAGACTGAAGAATTTTTCCAAGTATTTTGCATGCTGCAGCTCTGGCTGAATTTATGTGGTGTCACACACTTCACATAGTGTGCCTATGCACACTAGGATACACACTGCTCATCTTCTAGATGGGACTGTGATGTTGAATCCATGTTCAGGGTGGTGAGTTAACTTGCTGAAGAAAAAGTGGTGTTGACATGCACTCTGTGCATGTGCATTAATTTTAAGGAACCCTGTCTCAAAATAGATTTATTTCGAAACAGTTTCTTCACTTACACGTGACCATTTGGCTCTGTGAGGTTTGGCCAGTAAGACTATGCTGTTACAGGCAAGTACAATGTTAAGTAGAGTTACTTGCTGTCACCCATGTAACATCTGTTCTGGTGCCTAGCTTCAATACTCCTTTAAAGAAAAAACAAAATGCAAAAGCACTTAAAAGTAGAAAATAGGAAACTTCACTGTTGGCTCAGGAAGGGAAGGAACACCTAGGAAACAGCAATAAAACTCAGTCTAGTCTCTGCAGGACCTGTGAAACTCAGTGCCCTGTGGAATGGTAGCACCTCCTCTGCTGGCAAGTCTGACAAGCACTTGGACAGCAGAGAGCTCCTGGGCAGTTGATTTGAAGTTCAAGCTGGTCTTTCTGCATTTTTTCGTATTGTTAAACTTTTTTCATCATGGGGTGAGGAGGAATATAAAACTTTTTTATATTACATGCATTGCTATTAATTTGTTCTTGCATCAAAAAAGAGTAAAACAAACACAAATTACTTCGCACAAACTCTTACGGTGTTTGCTTTTAAAGAATAGCATTTAAAATGGTATGCCCAAAAGATGAAGATGGTGTTGGAATAAGGTGTTTTAAACAACTTGAAGTAAGATATATGGGCCTCAGGCTCAAGAATATTGCTGAAACAGTCTGACTTGAAAACCAAACTTTATATAGACTTTATTTACAGAACTCTGTGCCAGCAATTTTGAACATCGGCACACTCCTTGCTCAAGATCATGCAGCAACTTAACCAGTTCATATTTATGGGAGAAGACTTTTGGAGAGCCTTGCTACTTATGATGGTTGCTTTTACATGGTCGTTTTTTCCTTATGATGGAGCAAAACTAACAATAAACTGTTGGTAGGGAATGCAAATGGCAATGTAGATCAGTCTTTTAATAGCATAACATTAAATAACTTGGTGCTGGTGATGTGACCCAAACATGTCATAGGTGTTGACATCTGAGTGATGGTGTCATTGTAAATATTTTGAGTTACTTCAGTTTACCACACTGAGAACTTCCCTAGGTACCTAGGCACATGATATCTTTAGCTTGCTTTGAAAATTGACCTTAAACTACTTGTGATCAGTAGATAATCTCTGGAGCTCACCTGGTTCATGTTCATCCTCTGGTATTGAAGAGGTAAGTGTGAAGAATGTTAGCTAATGGTATTGGAATATATGCAGAGACTTATGTATTTGCTTTTCCTATTGAAGTTGAATTCTAAATGGCATAGCGCTGAAGGCAGCTCAGAGGTCAGTTTGGTATTCAAGATTATTATTTTTTTTAATTCATCTTTGCTGCCAAGATTCTTTATAGCTGAATATGTGGGAAGAGAGAACAGCATGGATCAGATAGTGGTGGTGTTTTTCTGCCACTTGAACCTATCACATAGTTAAATTGTACAGAAAGTATTGAGTATCACTGTGGTTGAACTTGATGTCTCAGTCAGGCTTGCCTTTTAAAACAGGCTTAGATGGGGGGAAGTTGGGACATTCTGTTTTGATATCAGCTTTTAAAAGAAGGGGTTGTCCTGAAAATAGGTAACAGAAAGCATATGTGGAGTGGGACTGGTACATGAATTGCAGGGGATGTGTGCATGATGTATGTAAGGAGAGGCTGGCTGGGTGCATACTCAACCCATAATTATGAAGGAGCTGTGTCTTCAGGGAGCTTCAAGTGAAGATATGGCTGGCGTATTCCTTCAGGGCTTGCTTTTCATAAAGCTGAAATAATGGGGAAGTGATGAGAGCAGATGAATTAAACTCAGTATTTCTGGCTCAGGTTAATTGCAATGGTCTGATACTACAACCACATGTTCAGCCCCTGTTCTGGCTTAAGCAGAGGGGAAAAGAGACTAAGAAAGGACAGTTACTCAGTTGGGAAAGAACAAAAGTAGAACTGGAGAAGGATCCAAAAAGGCAATTGAAATGTAACATTCTCTTGGCATGTAAAAGAATAAGTCTTCCAATGAAGAGTAAAACAAAAAAAAAAAATTTCAGCTTTAAAGGGGGAAGAAGTGGATTGCTGCCAGGCTCCTAGCCTGCTCCCCACAGCTTCTTCAGGTAGCTGCGGATCTGTTCCATGGACAGGTAGCCCTTTGTTGCTGGCATCTCTTTAATAGATAAATAAATAAGCCTGCCTTCTGCAGGGAGGGGAAGAGAATATCATATATGAGAATAAGGTGCTATTAGGATGGCGGGAGTGTTAGCACACTGTGAAGGTAGAAATAAAATGAGATGGATGAGGAACACTAATGAGAAGTGTGGTGGGAAATCCTGTCACACTACCAGGAGGACCAGCACACCACTTGAGAATAATGTAACAGTGTGGGGGAAGTAGCAGATACCAACCACAAACTGTCACAGTACAAACCTATTTTAATGCAACCACACCAGGGCATGAAGGGTCTGGCCTGAGGACAGAGTGTTGATTCCTGCATCTTTGTACTGATCATGGTTCTGAGAGTCACCCACCAACAGGGCAGGCCAGCGGCCAGCAGCTCCAACATCATGTGGCTTTTCATGGCAGCATCTGAGGCATGTTTGAAGTTGTAGAGCAAGTAATTGCTGGTTGTTCAGCTCTTGGTTTAGAAGGTGATGTGCTTCAGAAGTTGTGGGCATGTGATAAGAACAGCCTCAGTTCTTAATGATGGTAACATCTCTCAATTCCCCTTTTCTCTACCTCCTCCCTTCCAGCAGTGCAGGGGGGCAGGGGATGGGGGTTCTGGTCAATTCATCAACCGTTCGTTGTTTCTGACGCTCCTTCCTACTCAGGGGGAGGATTCCTCACACTCCTCCCCTGCTCCAGCGTGGGTCCCTCCCATGGGCTGCAGTCTTTCAGGAACAGACTGCTCCAGTCTGGGTCCCCCACAGGGTCACAAGTCCTGCCAGGAGCCTGCTCCAGTGGGGGTCCTCTCTCCACAGGTCCTGTCAGGAGCCTCCTCCAGCATGGGTTTCCCACAGGGTCACAGCCTCCTTTGGGCATCCACCTGCTCCAGCGTGGGGTCCTCCCTGGGCTGCAGGTGGAGATCTGCTCCACCGTGAACCTCCATGGGTGCAGGGCACAGCTGCCTCACCATGGGCTGCAGGGAAATCTCTGCTCTGGCACCTGGAGCACCTCCTCCCACTCCTCCTTCACTGACCTTGGTGTCTGCAGAGTTGTTTCTCTCACATATTCGCAATCCTCACTCTGCTGCCATTGCTCCCCCACAGTTTTTTCCCTTTATTAAGTACATTATCCCAGAGGCGCTACCACCGTTGCTGATGGGCTCGGCCTTGGCCAGCAGTGGGTCTGTCTTGGCACCGGCTGGCATTGGCTCTGTCAGTCATGGGGGAAGCTTCTAGCAGCTTCTCACAGAAGCCACCCCAGTAACTCCCCAGCTACCAAAACCTTGCCATGCAAACCCACCACATTCCACCCCTCACCTCTGTGAATTCCTTGCTAGAAACCAGGGATAGCTGAAGCAGCTTGAACCCCATTATATGCTGCTAGAATCCTACCTGTGGCAGTGCCTGTCTCTCTTCAGGTAAAACTTATCATAAATGTTGATGTTGGCTGAGGTCTGCAGCTCAGGCTGCCTGTGTTCATTTTACTTACTATTAACTGATGGTTTAAAATGAGGATTCCTGACTGCTGCATGATGGAAAGGTAGAAAAGCCCAAGTGGGAAAGATAGAGAACAGATGTAGGAAATCTTGAGTTTTCCTGACTATTACTGACTCACAACAGTGTAAAGTAAATCATTTAGCTTATTGTGCTGTCTGTTCTCACTGCCCTGCCAACACTCTGTCTGGAGGGTAAGAGGCCTTCCAAGAAATGATGATGACCTGAGATGGATGGCTCACTAAGTGTACCAAATACATTATTGATTTGAAAGATAACGTCTGGATAGATAAATAATCAGCTTCACTCCCAAGTCTTTTTGTATTCTGTTCTATCCTACATGATTCATAGATGAGATCTTGTTCCATTTAAGGCTATTAAAAAAACCAAAACCTGATACATAAAGTCCAGGACAAGAATGTTCCACCCTAGCTGATAGAGGCACAAATCTTTCCCTTACCATGTGCTGTGGTAAGGATTAGGAGGCCGTTGAGATGAACTGGGAGGGGTAGCTGCTGTCCAGGCAGCTCAGCTCCTCCAACTGAGGAGTGCCTAGGAAATAAGGCAGTGTACATAACCCACTCTTTGCTGTCTGAGAAACTACAGTTTGCTCCCAGCATTGGCTTTTTTCTTCAAGTATCTCAGAAATCTGCACAGAACCACTGGTTTTTAAACCTGCATAGCGGAGGCAGCACTTTTGGGATGCACTGACACACAGGCTGTCGTGCTACTTGCTTGCGGTAGGACTGAGGCCGTGGCAAAATCCTTTTGTACTCCTGGAAGAAGTGTGTGGCCTACCCCATCTGAAAAAAAAAAAAAGTGGGCGTTAATGCTCTAGGTATTTTTTGTGTGCCAAGTTTACAATAAATCTTTTAAGTTTTGGAAGGCATAAAAGAAAATACCTGTTTGTTTCCTTGTTGATGTAGTTGTAACGTCTTAAAGTTTTACTTCAGCATTTAAAAGAAAAATCAAAGGTACAGTTTTGTCAAATACCTGGATTAAAATCCCATACAACGTATCTTTCCTGATTGCCTGGTCAGTGTTCCTTAGACTGTGGCATAGTTTTTCACATCTAATCTGAGCACGTGCACATCTCTGCTGCTTAATGCAGTCCCAACCTTAGGATGGCCTTTAGAGGCTGGTAGTTACTCTTTGATCATGACTGATTTAAGGAACCTTTCTCAGCATAGGCGTATTATGTGTCAACTTTCAGCATTCTGGGCAGTTTCTTGTAAAATCAAAATTCTGTGTTAAACTTGAGATTACTGCATTGTCATCTCTGAGACTTTGAAACTGGTTTGTGTAGCATTGACACCTCTCATAGGAAAAAAGCATCAGGAAAACATGTGAAGTTTTTCCTCATTGCAGAAGCCTGTAGGGTGGGAATAACTCATTCTAATATGGGAATGACTTATGCAAAGTACGGTATTAATATGGGGTTGTTTTATCCATCTGCCTACTATGTCTTAACTCTTGTTTTGAAACATACATAAGGTTTTGCTGCTTTTTCCTTAACACCAGTGAGGTGTACAATCCAGTACGCTTGCATACTTCACTGTGTTAAACTGTTATATAAATTTCCCACTTATCCCTATGCCATACTAGCCAGTGTCTAGTCTTTGGCAGTGGTTTTCTAGCCTCACAGAAAGTTCTAAAAATGTTTGTTTCTGATTTGGTAAGTGGAAGGGTATGTCAGGCTCATTATCATTTTACCTTCCCACTGTTTTCTCTAGGGTGGTATTAAGAGAGCTTGTAACTCTTTACTGTTTCATAATCCCCCTTGGTAGGGGGATCTCTGAAGGGAGCTTGTCTGTGAAGCTGTGTGCAATATTACATCCATGATAAGCACACTGTGTGGGTGAAAAAAGCAATTGGAAGCACCTTAGTATATGTGTTGGTTTGAAATAATTGCCAACACCTCAAATGGACTTGGAATGACTCAATGCTTTCAGCTGGATTGCTCTGCTACTGTAGATTATTAAAGGAAGTAATAATGGTATGGTGGTATGCATAGGGAATAGGTTTGTGACTAAAATTAGCTCCTTTTGATGATAGTGCTACAGTTGCCAATTAAAATGCTAAGGGTTTTTGCCCTGAAAGCTTACAGTTCCTTAAGTTTTCTTTGTAGCTGCTTCATAAATTCGGATACATGTTCCTGCAACAAAAATCTTACTTAACTAGCCACAGTTTGCAGACTTTATGGAAACTTTCTGCTGCTTTTATGACCTGTTTATTTTCCAAGTAACTGAATGCAGATCGTTATCTCTTAAATTCTTAGTGTAAAGTTGCTCTGAGTATTGTAGGGTTTCTTTGAGTCTGTTGGAGCTTATTCTCATCTTTTGTCAACTCCAGAGAACATGGATCGGTTGTGGTAATGAGTTGGGTACAATTGCTGAGGCTCGGAGACAAGAAGGTCAGCCAGAAGCTGCTCCCCTCGTCAGTTCTCTTGAAGTGTCCCCTTTACTGGGGGAAAATCCTGTACCTCATCTCTCCTTCACTCCTATCTTGGAAGAGCTAGGAGGCCTTGCAGCCTTGGAGAGAGACTTATCTCCTCTTGCTGGAGGCTTGTAAACTCCCTGTCCCTCAAGTTATCAGGTAGGAGAGCTGTGAGCAAGGCAGCTCAAGCTGTGCTGGAGAGCACTGTATAGCTCTTCCCGTTCCCGGGAGCAGTGGGGTGGACATGAAGGATGCCTCCCTGCTACACTGGAGGTGGTGTTGCTTTACAGCCTTGCAAAGAGCTGCTTTGGTTTGGTGAGGCTGGCTACCGACGAGATAGGTTCGAATCCTTGGCCCTTTCTGGTAGGTGGGCCAGAGATTCCTTATCACAAGTCTAATGAACACAACTTATACAAAAAAAACGCAGAGTTGTTTTTCTTACTTTTGCCCTGTGAAGTGGGAATAAGTTTTCTTTTTTATAGATAGCTTTGAAACTTTCTGCATAGTGTTTCATTTTTCCAGTAAAAGCTTACTAATTTGCGCAACGTTTTTGAAATGAGAAGTGCATATCCTGAAACTAAACTGAGTCCTGAAACTATTCGCCAGTAAACCTTTTCTGGTTACTTTTTCTGCAGTCTGATTGGATGCCTGACTGATCATCTTAATGTAGTTTCTAGCTTTGTGCCTTTACACAGTTAGTTTAAATAAGTGTGCATCTAAGATGCCCTTAAAGCTCCTTTTTTCCTTGTAATAAATGTTTGAGTCCAAACTTTCTAGAGAGAATACAAATGGATTGAATTTAATTGCAACAGTGTATGTAATATGGCAATGTCTTCTTTGGTTGGTTGTTTCAGGAGCTGTTGGACAAATATTTAATAGCTAATGCAACTAATCCAGAGAGCAAGGTATTCTACCTGAAGATGAAGGGAGACTACTTCCGATACCTTGCTGAAGTTGCCTGTGGTGATGACAGAAAACGTGAGTACCTTGTGGTCTTCGGGTTTTTTAATAGCTAATGAACTTCAGTGTTGGGCCATGGGCAAGGGAACAGTAAATGAAGTACAAGTGCCAGTATCCTACTCTGAATTCACGTGAGTTAGCGGAGTTGAACCAACTACGTCTCAGTTGGAAATCTCCAGTGTTCATACAGATGGAGAGTAAAATTCTGAATAGACCTTAAGGATAGTATGCCAGGGAATTGTATCTGGTGTTCCTGACAGCTACCCTAAATTCTGGAGAGTTGTTCCATAATGCTTACTCAGGGCTTCTGGAAAACAGTTTAGGTGAAGGTCTGCATAACAGATATATTTAATGTTGTTTGTTTGTATTTCTTTACTAAAATAAAGTTGGTGAGGAAGAGTAAACCGATCTCTGCAGCATTTTTTACTCCATGATGGAGTCCTGTTGATCTATAAGTTTTAACCATTTCATTGTGAAGCAGACTTCGTTGTAGTCACCTCTTTATAGAGAAGCAACGAAATTATTCAGTCAGTACACTATCCAAAGAAGTGAGAGCTGCAGGGTTGATGTTCACGGGGATAATACTGTCCCTGTAGCTTTAGTTTGCCCTTTTGGATCCAGCAGAAGAGGCCTGGAAAACTTCACAGCTGGTACTGTCACTTGATATTGGGCATCCTGAGAATGTAGAACATTCCTAGAGGTTAGAACATGTGCCTAGGTGGTTGTAAGTACCTCAGGAAGCTCTTCTGGGGAGGATTTTAACTCTCTTCAGAGGATGTATTGAATTAAGTATTAGAACTATCTTGCAAGGCGCCCAGATACTATTGTGATGTTAAAAACTCTTGGTATGGCATAAGCTAGTGATACATTTCTACATAACAAACTAAAATTAGTCCTGGAGTGATGCTGTGACACAGAAAGGAGATGTACTGTTGGAGCGGGCAGAGGGCTGAAGTGGCTGTCCCTTTGGGTTGGGCATGGAAGGCATCTGACAGTGTTGGCTGGTTTAAACCGATTGAATTGCAAAGTGGGAGGACAGAGCTGATTGTCACTTAGATAAAGGCTTTGTTAGTCTCCTTGTATTGTAAGAGCATTTAAATTGAAAGATGAAAATATACAAAATAGAGTACAAGTCTGCATTAACGAGTTGCATTCAGAAAGTCTTAACTCTGCCTGATTCAAATGACAACAGCAGGTCCAAGTATAGCAGAGTCAACTTGTCTTTGGTTTTCACAAAGATAATCTACTTTATATTTTGTCTCGAGCAACAGTTACAGATCTGTGGGCTTGTCTGAGCAGAGAAATACCATCTTATCTTGGCTAAAACCCCTGAATTTAAAGTGATGTGCATGCTGATATGGTGCTTACTGTAGAAGAGGGACTGACTGATAACCTTATTAGCAGATCTTGGTGTTTTGCTGGGAAGTTACAGCTTATGTGTATCACGGTGCATACATTTTGTGCTTGACTTCTCACAAACTTCTAGTTTTACTTGAAACTTTTCTGAGGTTCCACCTCTAAGCATCTGATTATTTTCTCAACTTCAAATATATTTTATGCCTTTGTAAGCTAATTTATTTCTTGCATTTGCTAGGTTTTTTGCCTTTTTTCATCTGTGGTCAACAAATTAATAGTCCATTAGCGCTCATTACAGTGTGAATACTGAAAAACCCAAGTCTGTGTTTTGACTCTTGAATACTTAACAGATTTTACTTTCCAAACTCTTTTTGCAGCACTTTCTAGAACCATTATGATATTAGCTCTGAGAGCTGTATTCTGAGCTCTGACAATGTTGCCTTTCTTTTCCTGCAGTCTCCTTCCATTCTGCAGGCATGTTTAGGGTGGCTGTCGGCCCTTTGGTTGTCTATTGGAAGAGAATCTGGAATAGACTATATGTAGCACTCTTAAAGTACTACTCACTCTGTCCTGGTAACCTCTTTTCTCTGTGGTATTTCTCCCAGTTATTTCGGGCATGACCTTGTTTTTTTTATCTTGACCTGGCTACACCCAGTTTTTGGAGGCAGACTTTCAGTTTTTCAGAAACATTCAGTACATGCCTTCCAAACTTCCTCAGGAAGAAGTAGGGCCATACAGACAGTAGCCTTCTTTACCCTGCACACCCAACTCACATGAGCATGTTCATCCTGTGCAAGGAATGAAACAGGAGTTCTGTAGAAGAACTAACGCACAAATCTTTTTTGTACCTAAAGTATCAAAGGACATTGAGCTAATATAGTTATCTTGGATGCTTGTATTTACTGACCTCTGTGTTTATCTGTCTCTTGAATACCTTTGCTCTGTAGTAGCTTAATTTGCTCCCTGTGTTTTGTCAGTGTGGCAGCTATACTTAAAATGGGTTTAAAATCATTACCTTGATTAAAGTAAGTGCAGTGTTTTGCTAAGAGCGGGCTTAAATAGAGGACTGTTCAGTGTCCTATAATGAAGTACTTCAAATAGTCATATCTTAAAAAAAAAAAAAAAACAAAACCACCAAAAAACAACCCACAACTTAATGTTTCACATTCTTTTAACAGAAACAATAGAAAACTCACAGGGAGCTTATCAGGAGGCATTTGATATCAGCAAGAAGGAGATGCAGCCAACACATCCAATTCGCTTGGGTCTAGCTCTTAACTTCTCTGTATTTTATTATGAGATTCTCAACAATCCTGAGCTTGCCTGCACACTGGCAAAGACAGTAAGTTACTTTTTTCTTCTGTATGTCTGCAGGGACAGTAGAAGAGAATTTATGCTTAAAATAATATGAATGATTGTTTCCTAGAGTTTATGCAGGAAATTATCCTATTTAATGTATCTGGTTTCCAAGCTCATATTCTTAGTGGGATTAAAGAGGTACAAGCAGGCTGTATTTACAATGGTGACTTAAATTTTCAGCAATGCAGCAAGCTTTTATTATGCCTTTTTTATGCTTCTGTTTCAGATAGAGCAATTCAGGTCATTAACTTCTAATGTTGCCTTTTTTTTTTTAAGCTACCTTTACTGATAGGTTTAGTGTCTGGTTGTTTACTGATCAGTAAATAGAAGGACTAAAGATGGTTTAATTATTCTAGGCATTTGATGAGGCTATTGCAGAACTTGATACACTGAATGAAGACTCATACAAAGACAGTACTCTCATCATGCAGTTGCTTAGAGACAACCTAACAGTAAGTTGCCTTTTTGTGTGCTATCTGGTCTGTAACCCGTATTTGCTTAGTTAGTCTGAATTTGTGATGAAACAAAACCCTTATTTCACTCTAGCACAAAACAGCACCGATTTGGGCTATTTACGCTACAATACCTTTTCGTAACTTAGTTTGAATGTAGTGTAAGTCTATGTCAGCAAATTCACGCTGTCTAATCTAGAATAACAGCTTGGATAGCTCATGTTCTTCATTGTTTGCTGGCCTTTTCAGTGGAGGGGAAGAAGGTGCATTCAGCTAACTCAACGTACAGGATAGGACAAGGAGTCAAAAAATAGTCTGTGGTCTGTCAGGGATTCTTACTCAAACTTTTTGACAACTAACTCGGAAACAAAACATCTTTCCTATTGTACATCCAGTGCAGTTTGCTTTATTTATTTTCCTGATTTTCATTTAAAAGAAAAGATCCAGAATGTCAATGTATTTAGAATAAAATCAGTTGATGCTTGAGTATATATTATAATGATTAGCCGTTTAAGAAAAGTGCCTAGGTTCCATTAAAATATGTAACTAGGGCAATTTTTTCAGGAATATCCTCTCTGGATATTCACTACATTTAAAGTTATAGCTACATTTATTATTTTGCAATACTCCTTCAGTAGAAATGTCTTTTATTAGCACTATAAAATGCTTAGCTTCAGTAACCACGATGGTAATCTGCACTTTCAGGACTCAGACTGCTGCTTTTGAAATTGATGTTACTCATGAAGCTGCCATTCAGACTTGTTGAATGATCTAGGATCGATGACAGAGCTTGCTATGAAGCACAAAGTCTGCACCTGCTCAGAACACTGTCTGCTCTGCCCCTTAGACCTGGGGTGCATAGCTGGTTATGCCCCATGCATGGGGAGCGATCTCCAATTACCTCTCTCTGAGCAGGGAGCCAGGGTTGTACGGCTCCAGTGCACTGGTACTTTGTAGACATCCTTAAGTCTAATTCATTATCATTTCTATACAGTCAATAGTTGTCCCTTTTTGGAAGTAAAGCTGCGCTTCTGAAAGCTGACACTGTTTTTCTTTTCTTTCTAGTTATGGACATCAGACAGTGCAGGAGAAGAATGTGATGCTGCAGAAGGTGCAGAGAACTAAACTGCACGTGGGGCGTCATTCTCCCTTTCCTTCTCAAGAAACCTTTTTACACGTCTCCATTCCTTATAGCTCCACTTGGATTTCCTATAGCAAAGAAAACCCATCCATGTGTATGGAAATCAATTTATAGTCTTTTCACACTGCAGCTTTGGGAAAACTCCATTCCTTGATTTGTGTTTGTCCTGGCCTTCCTGGTGTGCGGTTACTGCTGTAGAAAAGTATTAATAGCTTCATTTCATATAAACATAAGTAACTTCCAAACACTTATGTAGCGGACTAAAGTGTACCTGGTATTTAAAAACAAATCTGAACCAGTTCCTGCCAGTTGACTGTGTTTTGTATTACAGTAAGATATGAAAATGTAGTTAATTGCAACTAAAGAGTGTTCCACATAGCTTTTAATTCTCCACATTCCCTCCTTATTCTGCAGGGTTTCCTTTCCATAATTGATTTTCACATGCTACTGTGTATTCTTTTCAGCAGGAATATGGAAGTATTGGGCCAGATCAAGTTGAGCATTTCAAGTTTGGAAAATGACAAATTGAGTTGCTTCCTGTATCATGTAATACAGAAGCTTGTGTGTTCGAAAACAGGGGCTTCTCTTAATCCTCAGTTGCTGCTGTTTAAGTTGATATCCCTTCCCAATAAAAGTTCACTTACACTCCTGCCTTTGTAGTTCTGGTATTCACTTTACGATGTATTAGAAGCAGCATGTTACTGCCGGAGTACAGGCAGTGCTTTTTGGCAGACTAAAGTGCATGTCATTTCTTAATACACTGGAATGGGAAAACCAATTGAAGTTCACATGTCCAAGTATAAAATTTAGTACTTTTCCATGCAGGTTTGTGCACATGTGAGAAGGTGTCAAGTTTGTCCAGTGATTGTTATTTAGAGAGTTTGGACCACTATTGTGTGTTGCTAATCATTGATTGTAGTCCCAAAAAAGCCTTGTGAAAATGTTATGCCCTCTGTAACAGCAAAGTAACATTAAATAAAATTACATTTTATAAACCACTCACTGTTGACTTGTAACAATTCCATGTAGTCACCTAAGGGCTAAACTTAAATGTAAGTATCTTGTGCTAGAAGTGTCTTTCTCAAATTTAGTGCATACTTTTAAAAAGTCTGCTCTTAAATGAACACATGTTATGAAAATATCTGGATAACTTTTCATAGTTAACCTGACATGTGGACTTCTTAATAACTAAATCCACTTGAGCTAATGGCTTCACTTTAATAATGACCTAAGAAAAAATAGCCAATTTCTTGATATTCTTCCATGGCTAGCAAATCTTCTCATCTAAATTACGCATTTTTTTTTTGTAATCCCTTGAAATTCTCCTATCTGTCTTCCTGTGGTGGTTCACCGATGGTCATCATTATTATTACAGTATTCCAGCTACACTTTTAGTAACGCAGAGAAATTTGTCCTGCTCTAGAACATCAGTTTGTGTGCTGCCACATCATAATCTGCTTTCTGTTATTCTTAGACTGCTTTTAGTATTGCTGTTTCACCCAGTTTTTGGAGCTTTTCGTAATAATATATTGCTCTGCCTTTTTTTTTTCTTTTCCTTTTCTCCCCTAGATCACTTAAGAGTTTTTTCCTAAACCTCTACCTCTTAGTTTCCCATGTTGGTGGGTTTTTGAAAATATTTAACTCCTATTAGTGTCCTGGCTAGACAGGATATGACATTATGAAAAAGGACGTATTACTAGTCCTTGCAGGCTTTTCATGGTACATCTTCCACCTTCCATGTTTTTGTTCATTCTTTTGAGTGTGCGCAGTGAGTGTTCCTACAATAAAACTGTTCAGATTATGTGCTTCAATTGACATGCATTGCTTTTTTTAAAAAAAAATTGTATCAATTCCATTTTCTTCATGCAGTCACTTTGAATTGCTGTGAAAGTATTGTGTGGCAGGATTCTACATAAACTCATATGCTTCTTAATTGGTGTTTTTGTTTCATAATTTCTTCCCCTCCCCCATGCATTTCTTATTGACCCTTTATTTGTTTCATAAAGGTTTTTAACTCCTAAGTGCTCTCATTCTGCAGGAAAATGTTTTGGTACTGACAATGTTAGCAGTCAGCTTTATCTGCTCACGTAAGTTTGCTTTCTTTGCTGTCTTCTGGAGTGGTTAGTGTGTGTTACATTGTCAGCTAACGCTGTTCTCTTGTTTCCTTCCTTTTGCAACTTGTCGAGAGTGTTGCCAGTTTTTCTTACAGGAACAGTATCTGGGCCTTGTATCTAGATCATAGCTTAATTTATTAAATGCTCTTTTTCACGTCTGTCAAGCTGGGCAAATTCTAGCGGTCTCTTGTTCATTGCGTCTACATTTTGCACAAAGAATGAGTCTTGAAACTGCAACACCACCTCTTGAACTTCAGTAATAATGAATGCAGCAGCATCTTTCTTCACATTGTTACTTCCAGAATTTGGCATTTACGTGTATTGTTTTGGAGGGGGAGAGGAATGAAAGGTGTATGGAAATAGGATGATGGTACAAAAAAGAAATAGACCGTAATGGCTTTGCCTAATACCCCCTCCCAGGTAAATTCCATTATTGGTGCAACACCCCGAGTAATTAGGTGTGTTCATGTGGTATTATGGTTTCCAACTTCAGGAGATAATGTGCAGTTACTTGTATGCTGCCCCACCTCACGTAAGAGGACCTGCCCCACTGCTTAGGAAACGCTGGACAGACTAACATCTCAAATCCTGAACCATGCTTATTCTTTGCAAGCCAGACATACAATTGACAATGCAATCTGAGACATTTTAGTAAAACAATAGTTTCTTGTTGGATTAAGGATGAGATTTTCGTATGCTGAATGCAGTCATATGTAGTAAATCCTGTGGGGCAGAGTTATTGTCTTAACCTCTACAACAAGTTTCACATTAGTGTGCTAATATCTCAACTTCCTTCTTAATTTTTTCAGAATATTGATAAAAAAACTGAGCTCTAGAGTTCTCGTTTTTCTGCCAGATGGATGATGACAGTAGAGGTGGTACTTCACACAAAGCCACTTCTCTTGAGGTATTTGTGCTGTAACTCAGTTCATCAGCAAAACAAGGAGTTCTGTACTTAATTTCTCAGGATCTTTGTTGCAATGAGTAACATCAACAAACACTGTTTTCCTCATCTCTGAGTCTAGTTGCAGCATTCTTGGTGTGATAGCAGCATACTTGTTATACCAGGAGACAAATCGTTTTATGGTTCTCTAAAACAAATTGAGCACTTGCTACTTTGCACCTGACTTTATTTTGTGCAGCACAAAGAAGTGTTGGAGACCAGAGTTAAGTTTGGTGGGGGGGTTTTTGGGTTTTGGAGAGTTTTTTTAAGTTTTTGACTTGGACACCCATCCACCCCCTTCCGCCCCCAAGCCAGTAGAAATGTTGATTCAGATAACCAGGATTTATGTGAGCATACAAAATACACTAATGTTTTAAATGTTAATGTGTTTTTCAAAGTAATAGTAACATCCTAAACATGTCTAAGAATTGTCTAATGCCACCTAAAATTATCTTCCATATCAAATGAAAAGTGTAAATTGGGCAGTAAATAATCATATATAGGAAAAGCATGAACTTTGAAATTTATTCTTAATGTTACTGGAAGACTACAGACTTGAGATCCCAATCCTAGAACTGAAATCCCAGACCTCTGTAACAAGAACTAACTGCCCTCTTTTGTGCGAGTGTAGCTAGATGACACAACTGCTGAAAGCTCCAGCAATTACAGCTTGGCCAGCTTTCAGATGAATAAAATGCCAGTGTGGGAAGGGTGAAATGTTAGTACCAGCTTTGGATTACTGCCATGATATTTTCCACTACGCTGCGAAGACTAACTTGCTAGAGGAATGCCTTTGTCATCTTCTGCCAGAATCCTTAAATCGATGAACGGACACAAGTTATTTCTCTGATAATAATGTGTAGCCTCAAACAATGCAATCAAGTATTTTAATACTTAAATTTATGTATGTGCGGGCTTGTTTAAGGGAGCTTTGTCTGTAGTGTAGAAGCTGTGCATTGACATCAGTGTAAGAAGCCCTGAGCTGAGATTCTGTAAATGCCATTAGAAGTGGCTCATAAGCTCTTTTATTGCAAATGATACTCTCAGTTGTCCAATCTCTTCACTTAGTTAAATCCTCATTCCTGCTGTTGTGGTCATCATAATTGTAAAATCCCTCTACTTTGGAAACAAAAGAACAGTTTGTAAAACCTCTTGGGGCGGGGGGGCGGGGGAGAAGGGTGGGTTTTTTTAGGCCTTTGCTTCAAATTACATATGGCTGCTGATCTTCTTATTGCTGAGCAGATGCTGGGTATTTCAGATTTGTTGTAAATCTGTTGGAAACAATAAAAGGGGCTCGTTACAGCCCTGTAAGAGGGAGGAAAAGGAGAGGGAGAAGAGATGTTTGGTTCTATGCTCTAATTTACTTAAATTGCACTCTCCAAGGAAAACTCCTGATGTGTTACGGCCAGGGAGTGATAAAGTTTGGTGTCAGCAGTGACAGCAATAACAAAGCTGTACATTATAACATACTTCACATAACTCAGTCTTCCAAAGAGATTTTGCGCATGTGTTAGAGATACTATGGCATCTAGTACAGGAGGCATGAATCAGCCCAGTTAAGTTTAGATTAGAAAATACTTACGTTTCTACTCACAGGACAAATTATGCCAATGTGAACTGGGAGGCAGCAGAATGCTTTGAGGCTGTTTTATAAAATGGCAGATGAAGGTCTTGTGGTGTTCTTATCCCTTCTGAAAAATCTGGACTACCATAAAAAGCTGCTTTTACTCTGTTAGCATCATTTCTGTTGGCTTCAATACATAGGTGGTTTAAATTTCATTTATACAGCTAATTTGATCAGAATAAATGGTCCAAACAAGATCTTGCTATCTGATCTAGTAGTTGAACTTTATTCATCACTTTATTCATCTTTAATGTTAGAATTAATCAGTTTAAATACAGGACCTTGAGATTATAACTCAGTTTTTATAGATCAGGTCTTCAGTAGGATTTTATGCAAACACTATTAGATTAGTTTTAGAGGTACCCGTGCAAAACATAGTTATGTTCTGAGGCTTTAAAGTATATACATACTTGTTAGTATGTAGCCATGCCGAAATGCACTAAATAAATGGTGGTGGCCAGTAAATATTGCATCAAGTGGAAGTTCTGTTATTCTCCTGGCAGTTTGTTGCTGTTCAGCTTCGTGGTTGATGTTTTTATCAGTGGGGAGGAACAGGAGGAACTTCTCAAGGAGTACCTGAAGTTTGTGTACAGTAGTATTGCAACTAGAGGCAGTTTAACTGACTCCATGTTTTTGCTGTTCCATTTTGTTCCTTCCCTCAATTTTTTTCCCATCTGTGACAGTTTGAGTAGTGCTCAGTGGGAGACAAAATGATGCTTTTGCTAGGCCCACTCTTTCATTACCAACTGAGTTCAAAACTACTCTGCTGTAGAACTTCTGTTGCTATAAATGTGTTTCTAATGTTCTGGTTACTCTCCTACTCTGCTCCACTCCAGCTGTCCGTGGCCTTGCCTCTCCTTTCTACCTGGTCCTCCTAAGAATCTGGAGCGAGGGCTGGGCATGCTGTATGGTTGGTGAAGAGATGCTGTTCTTGAAGGCACAAATGGTTCTCATCTCTTCCACCTTGAAAGTACGTGTAGGAGGGGATGGTCTCTGCACCGAGGTGCAAGGTGTGCAGGATCCTGGAGGAGAGGAAATACACCAAGATGATCAGTACTGAAAGTGCACTGTGAGGCATGAGAATAAGGAAAGGAAGAGAGCCCATAGATCACAGTAGTGTTGAATGCAAACACTGCTGTCTCTTACCTCCAAAGTGGAAAGAATTTAAAATATCCTGTCACTTAAAACAGCGGTGCATGGACATGCAGAGGCATAAAGGTCTCTTCTGTGGTCAAGGCTGAAAAGATGTTTATAGCTCTGTGGATGTAGTGCTCCATTTTTCTACAAGCAACAAGACAATACATTTATGTGCTGTTCTGTATCAAGAGTGCATGGTCACCTCTGGGGGAGCTGTGGAATGTGGGTCAAAACCAGCAGCTTTTGATAAATAACAATTTATAGAAATAATAATATAAATGGTTCCTATGGAGAAGAAAGCCTTAAATGTGCTAACCTAACCAATTAGAGACTTTTGCTTCAAAGTGGGACAATCTATGCCATGGTTTATGTACTTAAAATAGGACTGGAGGAGACCCCCTAGATCATCACATCCCACTCAGTCCTATCACAGGCACTACACAGCATGTTTATCAAGCCTTATATTTAGAATTTTTTCCTCCTTTGCTACTGGAAGCCTGTTCCAGGTCCTCACCCTGCTGATAGCTAGAAATCCAAATAAAAAAGCTTACTCTTAGCCAGTTATAGCCACCTGTTTTTGTGTCAGTGCTGCCTGCTGGCTAAAATCCAGTAAGCATTCTGTTGTCAGAAGGACTGCGCAGAGAGAAATCATGGATCAGAGTGCTCCAGGAACCTTTGGCGGCATGTGGGGATGGTAGGAGTTGCAGGGCTTCACTATGTCTATAACACAACTGTTTTTCAGAGGTGGATCCTAATGATGCACATCCGTTTGCTCAAGGTTTTGCTGATTTTAGTGGGGATTCAATTTCTGGATGGTCTGCAATAGTTAGATTTGTATTTTGTCAATTATTTGGTCGGTATGGGGCATTTTGTTTAGGGGGGTGTGTGCACAGAAACTGTATTGCAAAGGGAAAAAACGAGGAAGGAGGAATCTCTAAATTCTCATTTTGGTTACCTAATAGAATGATCTTTAACAGCATGGGCATTGACATTTGAAAAAAATATTTTTCCAAATTGCCACTCTTTATAAAGGCGGCTCATTTGTTGTCTTAAATGTTGTTAGTCATTGGCAGGAAATGTTGCTTGTCTGTCTGTCTTGATTGATGGGTCAACTGCAAATACCATTTTTGTCCAATTAGAGCCAGAGGAGAAAGGGTGGATCATTCTTGTCGAAGGCACTTCAATTTTCAAAAGATGCTCAAGCCTTCCAAATGTAACATAGTGTTTCTTTTCAGGCAGATACAAACATGAGATCAATATCAGCATCCTGGAACTTCATACTTTATTCCTTGACTTTCTAAATTTCACTTGTTGAGACAACTAGGCAGACGTCATTACAATTAATAAATCCCTAGACTTAAACAGTGCAGTAGGAAAAATAATGGGAAAGGAAAGTTGGCTGTTCAGTGGATTTGTAATACTGGAATGCTCTTTTTTTTTTCCCTCTAATAGTACAAAATTGCTACATCCACTCCACTGAAAATGTTGCTGCAGGGTGCAGTGCAGAGTTCTCCAGTGAAGGATGATGGTCTAAAAATGTCACTACAAGAACTAATGTAGCTAAGCATGTGAAGGCAGAGAAGGATGAGAATTTGGTGGCAAAAGGAAATGCTATAGCAAAGTTGAGTGGAGTTTGGAGAATCCCTGCCTAACTTAAGAAAGTGAATCCTTAAACCAAAGTACATGGTGGCACCTCCTAGTAAAACAAAGCAAACATGTCCTTTGGGAAAGGAGACCAACCTTAGGGAAATATTTGGACTGCCACTTGTAATTCAAATCATTGGACTTACTCGATGAGCATGGTGGTGTAGTCAAGGGGTACAAGATGGGGGTTATTCTCATTTGCAGGCAGCATGGAAGTTAGTAATGCTAAAGCTGCCGAAAGGGAAGTAGTTTGCCATTTCCTTACATGTAAGTTCTATCACCATTTCTCCATTTGTGTTCATTCATTTCTTTCCTTACTAAAGCAGTCCTGCTCTATACTGTCTGAGTGCTTGCACACTGAGATGTTCTGCTGAAGGATGGGGATCCAAGCACTGGGAGTAGTTTATCGAGGCAACCTCGAATACCTACAGTCAGCTAGCACTAGTGCTGAGTCTCCTGATAAGTCCACTCAGACCATCACGAGTACTGGCTGCTTCCTAAACTACTTACTGAACTAGTTGTTTGATTTTTTTTTTTAATTTTATTTTTTTTAGCCGGAAACCTATTGTTTAACTTGTCGAATTGAGTCATAGAAACTATTTCCTGTCTGAATGAAAACAGTGTCCCCAATTATCCCAAATATTGCACAATTTTTCTATTAAAAAGTTTTTACTGAGAATCAAATTCTGATATTTGCTTTTTTTTTTTTTGAAACGTATTTAAAATTGTTAGCTCTGAGTCTCTCATTAAGCATTTTTGCTCAGAAAATAAGTCCTCAAAAGCTCTAGTAGTCATAGCCAAATGGGACTCTGAATTGCATTTCCATCTTACAGAAGACAGTTGGAAAGATAGCTGTGTGGGAAGTGATACACTGTGGGGAACAGTCATGCCCTGGCAGTGAGGATGGACTAGATGACCTAATTTCTCTTTTCCATTAGAGCTGTCTCTGATTCCCCAGCTAGTCATGCAAGCACATGACTGACAATAAGGATAAAAAAATATGGAAAACATACCTCCCAGCATAACAAATAAATCCTGCTATTCTTGATTCCATCACCTTGCAAGCACTGATTAATTGAATGCCATCCTATATCGTTATGTTGGTCTTTTAGATGAAACCTTTAAAACTGACTTGCCATCTGCTCTGCCTGGAATTCAGAACTGCTTTCTCAGCTGCATGAGACATCTGCTTGATGCAGCTGATGAGTGACTATAAGCAAGATTTGAGAAGAACAGCTCAAAGAAGCAGTTGCAGGGGTAGTATACTCTATGCCCTGTTTTACTAACATTCCATACACCTCGTCTACAATTTTGGAAGTGCAGCACTGTGCTGACTACTTCTACATTATCATACCTTGTACACAAATTACATGGGCTTGCTGTGCCAACTCACAACAAGGTGCAAAATCAGTCTGTGTAGTTGGTTAGACTGTTGTTAAAATGGCTTTCTGCTGCTGCTTGTAAATCAGCCATGACCTGGCTGTAATGATCCAAAGGATTTATTTTTTTTTTTTGGCAAGTGAAATCTTCCCTGACCATTTGCCAAATTTTCCTTTCCCATCACTTTGTGTTTCTTGCTGACTGACTGCTCTCCCTCAGTCAGGTAGCCTGTGGTCTTGCAGTGTCAGATCTTATCTGGGATATTAAGAATTTTGGAATCTGTATTTAGATTATTATCATTGGACAAGTCTTTGAAATACTTGTTATTAACATAACCTCATGCTGCAGAGTTTGCACATGAAATTTTATTCCCACTTCATGCATCCCATCTGTATTATTCTTCATTAACATTATTCACATCATACCTACAAACAAAATCAAATACTAAAGGCCAAAGAATCCTGACTGCAGCATTAAGGTGAGAATGGATTACAAGAATGCACTTAGGAAGACTTGTATCTAGGTGAAGAGAGGTGAGAGTGTACAAGATAAAGAACTTTAAAAAGCATAATACACTTACCAATGAAACACCACTGTTGTTTTGCTGGAAACTATACCAAGCCAGCCTATTGTCTGAAAGTGGATGTTTACCCTTGAGATTCCTCACAACTCTGATCTGCAAATACTAGGTGGGTGCTCATCTAACCAGCTGAGCAGAAAGGAATTTGCTTCTCAGATACATTTTGGAAGAAGTGTTGTAAGTTTTATTTCCTTCTCTGTAGGACAGAGTGGAGTAGTGCTTCATGCTGGAACTTTACGTCATATTCCTGCTACTGCTGCAGAAACCTAGAGTCTCTGCAGTGCCCAGTCTCTCCTGGCTGCTTCTTGTGGCTTTCTTTTTTTAATAGTTGTGACTTTCAATATTTTTCTGTAGGTATTTTGTGTTACAGGATGTTGAAACCCTGCTTTGTAGCCCAGATTTATGGACTATGTTTTGTGGAGCCTTCTGAAGTAGATGTCTGTTACATGCTTGCTTGGATGTAAAAGGTTGGACCAGTCCTGTGTTCCTTTGGCACTGGTAATCAGCTCTTTTCTCCTCGTATGGGCCACAGGAAGAGCCTTCTCCACTCTGCCACCTGTGGAGCCAGAGGCAAGGACAATGTACAGGGGTGTCAATTGTTTTCTATGCCCTGCATTTCTCTTCCTATTTTCCTGTGCAGAGCGATCCCAATTTCTGAAACAGACAATGACAAAAAATCCCCAAGCTTTTAAGAAATATAAATAAATACATGTGGATTATAAAAATCTTATTGGTTAATAAGAAAACTGATAATGGAGAAAGTTTAACATTTAGAAATGAGGAATGATTGACTACTGAGGGCCCTTTATGGAAGAAATGACCAAGAATTCAAAATTCTCCATTTAACAGCATATTTCCTGTCTGTTGCTACTTGTTTTTTCCCTTGACTTGTGAGGTTTTTCCATGTTTTCCTTTTCCAAATGGAATAGATTGTTGCTGTTCAGAGAAACTGCCTCAGAGACCTACCTCATTGAGACAAAAGTAACTCGTAGATCTAGTTTGATGTATTTTTCTTTGTTTTCCTTCCTTGTCACTCAGCTTTCATATTCACTTGCATCCACCCACTCCCAAAACTCTTAACTTGCTATTAGTAATTTGTTTACTTGTGTGCTTACTTCAAACATCCTTGGCCTTAAAACACCACACCTTGCTTTTTAACAGTGTTGCAGGATGAAATGTATCAGTCTGAGCCTTACAGATTTCAGCAACCCAAAGGCTATGTTGATTTATCCTTGCTGCCAGTGGTGTCTGAGGACTGTTTATTTAAACGGGAATTGCTGCGGTACAAAGCTCCAGTGGCAGCCTGCCCTCCTGGGCTATGCTTCCTATGCTGACAACCAGTTCCTGCACTGGATACGTGCTCTGGAGGATCCCTCCGAGGCCACAGCTGTGTGGGCAATTTAGTCCAGCATCAATCCATACTGCCTCCAAAACCTTCTGCTGTCTAATCTGTGCTTGTCCCTAGTGCCTCCCTTAGGCTGCATCAGGTAGCCTGAATGCAAAACCCAAATGAAGTTGAACACCGTTCACTTACCACCTCCCCAGCCATGTGCTGACCCACACATCGTCTAGGTCTGCAACAAGACAAACGCATGGGAGGAGAGACCAGGAGGACTACCCCTCCCCACAGTAACGCAAATTGCTACTTAACAAAAACCTGAGTTCAAAGACTTTTTGGACACCCCTATTTGTCAGACTCAAAGCAGGTTTATTTGTCTGGTTTGCACAGGATTCTGGGTCTGGTCTTGTAATGGTTATTGATGGCTTAAAGTAAGTGATACCAGCTTTGCACTCATTAGGGTTGCATGACAAAAGTCTCTTTAGGGGTAATGCTTTCCAGCAGTGAAAGCTCACAAGACTCAAAAATAAATTGCACAAAAAGAAGAGTTGTATCAAAAAGACAAAAATTATGATCTTCACCAAGGAAAGAACCTTGGTATCCTTAGCAGAACCGTCAATCCAAATGACACCCTAGAAGAACACAGGCATGGTAAGCAAACATGGGTCTTGCTACAATTTTCATGTATTCTGTATGATCCAAATTTCTTCCTACCTTCACAGTTGGGTCTAGGGGTAAAAAATAATTTTAAGCATCAAAAGACAAACTTTGTTTTCAGTCTTCCAGTGCTTTATTGGGTGGGAGGCTGTTTCTGTAGCATTTAGAATGAAATGTCCTGGTACTGATGCCTGTAATTAAGGAAATGGGAGAATATGAGATTAATACAACAAACAAGATGATCTGATAATTACCCACAGAAAACTCGTTCACTAAAAAAGTTTAACTGATTAAAATGAAACAATCTAGGGCAAGACTTCTATTAATTTCAATTGGGAAGCCAAGAATATTTGGAATCCCCACTTTAAAACTATAACCTAAAAGTTGCACCTCTTTTCTGGGAAGTAAAAGGGTGGGAAAATAATAAGCAATGTGCCAACTGGTTTCAGTTGTGCTGCTGTGTGTATACTGAAATACATATTTATAAATATTGTACATATTTTAATATGTATTTGTGTATATTTATTTATTTATGTGACCATGTCTGCTTGCAGAAGACTGACTCATTTCATTTTGGAAATTAGTTATAATCAGATGGTAACAACTTTTGGTTACTAAGGACCTAGGCTGAACCCACGCCAGTAACCACACATCGTCAGCTCTAAGTTTGCAGTCCTCTGAGCCACTCATGCCTTTGCATAACTCAGATTTCTGGACTCAATTGGGGAGTTAAAGTTAAAATTTTGCATCAAATACATTGCTTTGATTATGGCATCTTAGGTGAAGACTATTTAGAAACTACATTCAACACAGTAATTACTGGTCATGTCTGGAAAAACAGAAATAAAAGTATAAGTACTTAAAGACAAACTATTTTCTGTATGTTCTTGTAGACTCACATAAGAATAGCCAGTTAAATATCAATACTTTAAGTAAATTTAACTTTTCAAATAGCTCATTTGAGCATTGTTTCAGTTATTATAGGAAATACTAGAGGCTTGCACAGTAAAAACAACCATGTAAAAGTCTAATAAACTCATACAATATAAAAAACTGCTCAGGTTTACTCACTATCCTATATGCAATATCTTTGCATTAATAGGAGCAAGACAAGTAATATACATTTAGAGATCTTACAAAAACATCTCCTCAGACTGTTTCTCTACATTGCACAAATTGCACATGCATTTATAAAATACAGCCATTGGTTTATGGTTTTATACTTTACTGATTATAAATTTTTATAGCTTAATATCACATCAGCGTTGCTCTTATCATTAGAGAATGTTGTCAGACACTAACAGGGCAAATATTTCAATAAAAGCAGACTAGTTTCACTAATGCTTTAGAGTCATAAAATCATTAAGGCTGGAAGGGACCTCTGGAAATCACCTGGTTCAGCTCTCCTCTCAGAGCAGGTCCAACTTCAGAGTTACAGGTTCCTTAGGGCCTTGTCTTTCAAACACACTTAATGCTAAACACTCCTAATACTCTACATAGCATTAACATAGGCACTTGTTCTCACTAATCCACTAACAAACGGATACATTAGACTTAACCTGTGTTAACACTCCCCCACTATACTTATTTCACCTTACATAAACACCAGTTTAGCTGTTTTTCTCTCAAGATGATAACTGCTTTTATATTATTTTATTTTTATTTTAGACCCCTTATTGCAAAAAGCCAATAAGTACAAATATGTTTGTGTAGTCGGTGGTGGTGGTTTTATTCTTGGTGAGCTATCATTGCATTCTGAAGAGTGGAGCTTGGTGCATTACACTTTAGGCTGCTATTACTCAGATATTAATAAAAGCCAATAATATGTATTCTTAAGGGAAAAAGACCTGGATTTGTATCAGCTGTAGTAAAGGAGAAAACATGTCCAACAGCAACACACTAAAATCCAACTGGTTTAATTTTGTTCTAATCAATCTAGTGTTTGTAAAGTGTCCTGAAAAGTGATGTTTTCTTTAATCTCACTATAATTGCATCAAAAAAAGTAGCAATGCATCCTTGCTTACACTGATTCCAGCAATGTTTCTCATCAAAAGACATAGAAGAACTAGCTTTTGGACCAAAAGGACAGTTTGATTTGCAGAGGACAGTCTGCTGATTTTACTAATTCCTACTGGGAAATGACTCCTGAAGAAAGGCCTCTGTAAGTACATCTGATCAGCCCGTAATTCTGCCAAAGATACCCAGCCAGGACGACCATGGTTGTAAGAGTCTAAGGGCTTTGTGATGCAGCCACTGCTGCCGAGGAAGTTGTATTGAGAACAATTCCTATGTAAAAGGTGGAGGCCCATGGTATTCCATCACAAGTGTTAGCACCTCAGACACAGACGTCAGCTGTCTTCCAGACAACCCAGGAACTGGAACAAGTGCAGACCCTGATTCTGCATAACTATTTACACCTTTCACTCCTTTTTGTTACCCATATATGTGAAGAACACAAATAAGTGAAAAAACCAACCAGCCAACGAAATAAACTATGAATGTACCTGAGAGTTCAGTGCGGTTCAATTACAAATACATCAAGGACAAACCATATTCATCACCATTTACCTGGTCAAATTGGAACAGTTTTTGTGAAGCTCAAAGGCAAAAGGGAAGGTAGAGGAGAAGGAGGTATCAAGGGGACAAGTGCAAGAGCAAAAGCTCTGATGGCACTACAGAGTTTGATTTTTTTCCTCTTAAACTTTTTCTTGGTCACCTTGTTGACCTCCCCATCATTCGTGGCCCTCTTTATGGTGGGTTGCAGAGTCCTCCTTTGCCCCGGCCCCATGGGGTCAGCTTTTCTCAGCATCCTAGAGAAAGCAGGAACAGTTACCCACTGCTGGTTTCTGACAGCAGAGTAAGTTTGATTCAGCTGAAGCCAGGTCTACAAGTAACATAAGATCAGAATCAGGCCTTCTGTGTGTGTCTTAGAGATATGAACTCTATCCTTTGAACTGCATTCTTGATGATATTTGTCACACATTTCCTCAGTGACTTCAAAGAGTTTGAGTCCTTTGATTACAGTGCTGTTTACCTACTATCTTAACTAACAGGCATTTGCTCAGAACAGACATTCACTCAAACACTCCCTTTATTATCTTTTCCCTCAAGTGCAAAAATACTTTCACTTACAAACAGCCATATTAACATCCCTGGTTAAATATAAAGCAGTATTCTTTTGAGATCAAAAACATTAGAAGAGTGATAACCAAATATGAGTTTCTGTCCTAGATTTGCAGTAAACTCTGTGCCTGTGCTTTCTGCTTTAGGGACCTTAGAAACTTCCTGCCTAGCAGTTCTTCACCATTAACAGTATGTAGTCACATGTGAGAAACAGGAGCTCACTTTTCAATCTTACTTTTTGTAAAGAAAATTGTCTCTTGTCTCTAAGATAATCACTTAAAAATGGGTCTAGCACTATGCTTATTTTCAGGTTATTTCCCAGTTCTTTGAAATAGGTGCGTAGGTCAGCAGGTGTGTAATAACTATGAATAGTTGGCACTTACACTGCATACTTAATGTATATCAATATCCACGCTCTACCATTGGAAAAATAATTCACACACAGAAAGGTGAAGAGATTTAGACTAAGGTCTCCCCACTTCTGTAACCTTGAGTTACTTACAGTTGAAGAAGTATTTTGGCCAATTGTTCCCTTACTGTGTCCCATGAGCCACTGGTATGGGCTCTGCAGAACCATATGAAAACATGTTTTCAAGTAGAATTTTAGTAACAGGGTACAATAAGTTTTGAGAGTTGACTACACTCCAGTGGTCCAAACTGTTTGGAGGCTACTGATCTAGTTTGAAAATCGTGATTACAAAATTACCAAAGTGCTCCCAGGTGCCTTATGACAGCACAGCTGTGTTACCAGTGAAATCTAAGTCACAGCTCAATTAATAAGATAGCTCAGTGGCATATTTGCTGACCCAGAGGGCGGATCTCTCAAGGCTTTTTACTATCACTACATTTTACTACCACTTCCAACCAAACCTCTCCAGGTAGGCCAGGAAAAGGATGAGAGCCTGCACAGGTGTAGTAAGGGAACATGCCTTCTAGTAACACTCCCCTGAGGCAGAAGTGTCCCTTGGAAGTACGCTTCTCTTTGTCTTCCTGTTGTGTGTCCTATATCAGATCTAGCTGATGAGCAAATCACAGAGGAGTGTAATCAGGTAGGGCTGGGGAGTGGCAATTGTATGAGTCACATTTTCAGCATATGGAACTGAAAAGCCTGCAGTAGAGACAGAAATGAGGCACCATGAAAATGAGAGATCAAAGGCATATAAATACAAAGACATATAAAATTAAGCTCAGCTGATGGGCAGGTGACTCTTGAATCACATATAGGTCTTAAGCAGTTCGAGTGCAGCTCCTGCATCAAAGCTCTGTCACGAGGGTGGCCAGTCTGGGTAATCTGAACTCCAGCTGTTAGATGAAGTGAGCCAGCTGGTGCCCCCAAGCCTGACATCAGCAGGTTGTCTGCAAGTCAAAGACACATGCAGGCCCATTTTGCAGTGCTGAACTGGTGTCCCTGATGCAGGCTGCTCACAGAGATTTCCCTTTCTCTTTGGAAATAGGTGGCATGTGCAGATTCTGGTCACGTGAAGATTTTGGTATAGTGTTCACAGACCCAAGGCATTTGGTGAACTTCTTTTCTTTGCAAAGAAGTGACTTAAAAATAAATCCTTTTGGTTTCGCTCATGCAGTCAGCAGAACTATTTTGTCTGAGAAAGAACTGTGAGGAGTTGGATCCAGATTTCCTGCTCAGTGCAGTCATTTACACCTATTCAGAGTGTGAAGTACTTGCTAGCCTGGAGCAGTAATGCTTCACACTTATATTGCTCAGATACCAATAAATTGACAGGGTCAAAAATAAATAAGGAGAATAAAACCTCTGAACAGGTTGATAGCTTGTTGGCACTGAGGGCTGCACCAGCTCAGCAAAAAGCTGGCTGTATTCCTCCCATTCTGGGGAGAATGGGTTCAATCAGCCAGTGGTGCAACCCAGGGTAAATCTCCTCTGTCCTGCTGCTGCAAAGCCACCAGATCACTACAGGAAGATCAGAATTTCTTCTTCCTCTCATCCTGGTCTTTTCGCTCCATTGAGGCTCTAAGATGGTACCCAGAGGAGCATTAAGACAGACACGCAACTCCCATTGTATAGGAGAATCACTGCAACATCCCATCCCAGCAGGTTTTTCAAGAGCACCTGATTCTGCAAGAGGCTCTGGGCTCCTGTTCTCACCGTGGAACCCAAGGAAGATACATGGTCTTATTTGCTTGGCTGAGGCATTTGTCTCTTCTCAAGCAACTCTCGGCGATGCCACATTCACAAGTGTGGTCTGCTACAGCTCTAAGGAGGAATACCAAGCAAAGTCTAATGCTACGTTCCATGTATTCCATGAATTGCTCTCTATTTGAGATCTTGCCAAAAAAACTAGAAGGCATTAATCCATTCCAGAACAGCCTCTTTCTAGCCCACTCTTTTTCTGTTTCTTTGTAATGCAGATTGTAGGCCATTCAATACATTAATTTTTCATAGCATGTTTAAGTCTCCATTTACACTTAAATCCCATATTGCCAATGTAGCTTGTGAGAAAAAAACCAACAAAACAGGAGTCCCACTTTGCTGCTCTCACTCATGAGAATAAAATTCACTTGTGAAGCCACTGAATACTGATTCAGAATATGCCTGAGTTTCATTTGTCTCTTATAAAGCTTCCCGTTCAATTCTAAGCCTATACAGGGACTGTTCATATGTATACACAGACATAGATACGTATACATACACACAAGTATATGACCAAAGCAGTCAGCATAACGTAGATTCCCAGCAGATCTTTCCAAAGATCAGTTAAAATTTCTATTAATTTTTTTTTTTGCACTTCAGTAGATGTTCAGTTGTCCAGCTGCCAGGTTTTGCTTGGGTTGCTGGAGTATATGGCAATCAGTTCCCTCTGTCTGATACACCAAAATAGTACAGCTGGAGACTAGCCCACATTTTATTACTTTCCAAAAGCTCCACATAAGCTGCCTTTACATTAACAGCACCTCCTGGAGATATATTAGCCTGATCAAAAATATTGCCCAGAAGTAGTACATTGTATCTTACCAAATACTTAAGATTCTCTTTTCTTCTATTATATTTCAAATCAGAGAAGCTTTTCCTGAGGAGAGAAAAGAGAACTAATAAAAACACCTGATGTCCTCTGAAAAGCAGGAGACTAGTACCAGAGATGTTAACTTTTACCAGTGTCTGTGACAGCTGTTCTGTGGGTAAGAGAAATCACCAGGATATATGTTAAATCACTGGGATGTATTTTAGAACCAGAACATAATGAAACCTCGCAATTTGAAATTAGGCCTTGTTCTTCTTTTCTTTCTTACTGTAGCCATGAGTGTTACCAAAAAATTGCATTGGTGAAGACAAAATCTGGTACCAAACAAAGCTAAAAAATGGATCCTTTGAACTTAAAAGGAAGTATGTTGCTTTGTGACATTTATACATATTTATAAATGTAATGCCAGTGCTGACAGTAGATTAAAAATTACGAATAAACCGTCACAATGATCAAACAGAATAGAATGTGTCCATCCACTACATATTTCAAGGTCATTTCAGGCCATATTTTGTGACATGTGCACAGCGGAACCAGAGGCCACAGGACCTGTTCACAATAGCATTAATGCTAAGCAAACTGCCTAAATTGCCTAAAGTGATTTAGGATGAGATTTAAAACCCCATCCTGCTTCCATTTAAAGCAGTGTCAAAGCTTGGGTTCTCTGAACAGGGCTGGGATGCCTGTGAAAGTATGAACCAACCACCTTGGCAGAGCGCATCCAGAGATGTCTGTAAAGGTGAGAAAGGCAGGTGTGAAACTACCCAGCAAATCATAAAGATGAGTGGTTTATATCCATCATTCTGTCGCGGAACACTAGAAGACTCTGGAAAACTGAATGGTTTTGCCATTGACAAATTAATCCACTGATGGATCTTAAATATGTATGTCTAGTTCTAAGACAGTAGCAAGCTTTAAAAATGGAAAGGTGTTTTTTGTTTCTCTTAAGATCTCTATTAGGACAAAAGAGCACCAGTCAGATGGCAGAAGCATCTTCATTATCTATATTTTTAATTCTACATAAACATGTGCCACCTTTCCTAAGAACTGGAAAGGAATAGACAGAAGACTGGCAGCACCATCTCCTGGCAGATATAAGAAATAGGGACCACTTTGTGTCAGAAAGTAGGGCCAAGTAATTTCTTTGTGGATTTTAAAAAGACTGTAACAGGAAGTAACTTCACAAGAGTATATTCCCTCCCTAAGAAGATTGACTTTGATATGCTTCAGGGAAGAAAAGCATTATGTGTTATTATAATTATGGAGAACACATACTCACGATTATGAAGAACAAATTCAGGTTGCTTCTGCCTTGAAAAAGCTCTCTCATGTTGGCGCCTCTGCGTTCCTTTACATTGCAGTAATAGAAGATTTCAAAACTAGCACAGCAGGTAAGTTAGTCCAGTTGCAGCGTATTAGTGTAGTCCTGGAAGACCATAGAAGTTGCTTGTAGTCAGAAAATAATGGAATGTGTAGATTTCAAGAGTTGTAGCCAAGTTTCTGTCTTGCTGACTAGGTAGGGGAAATAGCGGGAGAAGACTATTAATAATGTAAACATCTGGATCATTAATCTGGAATGCTGTTACACATATTTAGAAAGTGACAACAGTCCAAACAGCACTAAGTAAGGGTGAGGCCTTCGAAGTAATGAAAGGCTGTAAGGGAAAAAAAAATCTATGGAGATAAAAGAGAGGAGACTAAGTCAGATGACTTGGTAAAGGACAGCCATGGAAGAGAATAGAGGAGAAGACAAAAATTTGAGGAAAAGAGGAATGCTAGAAACTTCTACACTTTTTCTTGAACAGTACAGAACTGGTATGCCACGGGAGTCCAGATCTCATTTATCAGAACAGTCTCAATCAGCAAGAGGGCGAAGATTTAACCTCAGCAAACAGGACCTAAGCATACCAGTCTTCTTGTCTATTAACTCTTGCAGATCTGTTCTTGCTATTAGGTCCTATGTTCCATGGTATTAAACAAACACAAAGCCCTCCTTGTATTACACAAACACAGATGGTGGTTTGCTGTTGGGTTTTTTCCATGTTTTGGAAGTTATTTTACTTTGAGAAACTCCCAAGTGCTTTTAAGGATATTTTTTGCAGATGATCATGAATGTTGAAGAAACTTATGAACCCATTCATTCCATCCTCCTCCCAAAGGAAGAACACTCCTTATAGGAGATTGCACTTCCCAGGACTTTGCCCAACTTAGTTTCAAAAGCCACAAGTAACAGGGGTTCCAATAATTCCCATGGGAAAATATGTGGCTTTATGCAGCCTACGGTCTCCCACAGGAGTGGGGTGGGGCTCTGCTTATCTCTTTAGCTCAGAACCAAGATCAGGCCTTTTTCCTCGGGGCTTCATTTACTATTCAAACATTCACAAAACAAAGGTAATCCTCCATACTCCTCCAGGGCCTGCCACAAAATGCACCTTCCTTTCTAATCAAATTATTAAACTGTATATTTTAGGAATCGGTCTGGTTAGTGGGCTAACCTCTTTCTGTCAAATACTTATTCTCAAAGGAACTCTTCTTCTGAACAGGGTTAGCTGTCCGGTTAGCTGTCCAGTTAACTCTCTCTGCACTTTAGGTTTCATTATTAACACAGAACATCATATTTTACTGGCTATATATATTCAATTCCTTTGTTTCTTTTTTTATTGAAGGTACTGTTCTTGTGTTATTTCTCACCAAAACACACTACGTGCTGTCTCCCACTAATTTCTAATCATACCCTATGTGTTTATCATATCCTTGTTTAGGCCCTAATCACATTAATAAAATGGCTCAAATTCCTTAACGGGGGAAGGGAAGAATGTATTCCTATCAACACACTCCCAAAGTGCCCTTGTACTGGACACAAGATTATATATTTGCATAAACTAATTAAAAAAAAAATCACACTCTGACATGCCATCAGACTAACCTACTGATACAAAATAAATTAGTTATTAATGTAAACAATTACACTTTCCCTAATTACTATTTACTGTTTTGCTATTACATTGTTTAAACACCTTAATCTAACAACTCCATTGTGATGGGCTCTATCAAAACACAAATCACAGTCAGTCTATAACCCTAAAAATATTTACAAGCAATCAACATTTATTGTTAAGGTGTCCTTGTGAGATCAGAAGTAAATGGAAGAAACAAATATATTCAGTGGGAAAATTCAGAAAAAGAAACCTTTTACGTGGCTTTCTGTATCTTGCTTTACAAGTTACAAAATAGTGAGAGATAAGAAAGTCCATCCATCCATAAGAAAATGGATCTGTACTGGACCTCTTCAGTTCAATATATGATCTGAAAATAGGGATAAATAGTTTGCAGATAAAACAAAATTATTACAGAAAGTTCCATTTAAAGTTGATTCTAAGAGTTGCAGAAAGAACCTGCAATATTAAATGACATCTGATAAAATGGCAAATGAAAATTGATGTTTATAAATGCCAAGTATAACCTTCACCCAATACCATGATGAGCACTTGTTTAGTTGTTACTATTTTGGAAAGAGATATTGGAAAGCTGGTGTAGCATCAGCTACCTGAAATCTCAACTCTGTACTCAGCAGATGTCAGAAAATAGGACAGTCACTAGAATTAAGACATGAGCAGAGGAAAAGGATATAATATATACTCCAGAATGGGTACGCTATATCTAGAAAAATACAGAAAGAGGTAACTAGAATAAGCACAAGAGAAGACTAACCAAAATCAGACTTTTCATTTGGGGGAAAAAAAAAAGTCTCAGAGAGTTGCAATAGATCTCATGAATGACATCAAAGGGAAGAGTTATAAAAGGTATAAAATTCAACAATAAATCTTTTTCAAGAGGATTTCAATAATCTTAGTGTACCAAGTGCCAGAAGCTTGCTAGGTTCTGAAACCCACCAACTGAAAAGCACCGCTCAGAGATGACAAGGCCATAGTGGAAGACCTAAGAGAACTTCCTGTGTGTGTTTCTCTGCTGGAACATCTCATCATCAGCCTTCTCACTGATCTGTTTCAAACTGAGATGTTGACTTAAAAAAAGGTTCATGAATTAAGAGTAGACAAAATGAACGGTAACAGATTCTCAACGGATTCTCTCCATTCAAGAAACTCGAGGATGAAATAACTGAAATTCTTATGTGGTGTAAATTCCTGTTTAAAACTTTCCTGGCATCTGAGAAGTGGATTGTATCAAATGTTACATTATTTTTTAGAAATGTTTCTAGGGGAAAGCTGGTGAATCATTAAAACTGACACCTGTTCTGCACAGATTAGTAACAACTAGAGTTAGTGCATACATGGACAGGTATGATTTATTAGGGAAAGGTTAACATGGGTTTTGTCAACAATGTTTCTGCAAAGAGAAGTCTTGCCTTATAAACTTCGTATGAAATTTTCTGAATGTGTCAGCAAGCACTTGGATAAGAGGGACTGGGGAGATATAGTTTACTGAGATTTCTGAAAGACTTTCAGCACTTTTTTGCCAAAGGTTCTTAAGGAAACTAAGCAACCATGGGACAAAAGAGAAGATCCCTGCATGCATTAAAATGTCGTTAAAAGACTAAATGGTCAGTTTTCACAGTGAAAGGAAGTCACTAATGCACCTTCACATCTCTGTGCTTATTCATAAATAATTTGAATAAGGAGGTGAGGAGTGATGAGACAAAGCTTGCTGATGATATCGTGTTATTCATGGAAAGAAAGAAAAGGTGTGGCTGAGAAGAATTGCGGAAAGACCTTTCAATACTTGGGCCTCCATTACCCACACTCATGCTCTACATTATGGGAGACATCTTAATGGTTCTGGCACAGGACCTAATGGAGACCCATGCTCTTCTGAAGCCTCAGTAAGATAAGCTGTGTCATTTGAAATAGCACTAGACACCTACATATGGGTAACTGAATTGAGCCTTCAGTGACTAGCAGTAAAATGATAGATGACTGTGAATATAGACAGATGCAAAGTAATCCACGTGAGGAAAACACAGTTTTACATTACATGGAGAATAACAGTGTCTGAACTGACCATTACACTTCAGGCGTGAGATTTTGGAAATTTAATGTTATTTGTAGGACAATGTCAGCTCAGTGGAAATCAACATCACATTGAAAGTTAGAAATATTTAGGAACAATATTGAGAACAAGACAGGGAATACTGTTATACCACTTATAAATTCACTGTATGCCCCTATCTTGAACAGTGTGTGCAGTTCCAGTCCCACCAGTAAGAACAGGAATAGTAGAATTGGCAAATTCACAGAATAGCAACAAACATCTGCCACTGAAAGAAGAACTAAATTTCACTTGAACTTGTCAGTCTGTAAGAGAAGTCATGCAAACCGAAAGGGGATCTCATGGAGGCTATAAAGTGATGACCGGCTTCAAGAAAGCAAAATTGTTTACTGTCCTTTCTAAAGCAAGAAGCAGGGGTCATCAAATGGTGTCATGAAATGTCAGGCTGAAAGCAAAGAAAGTAATTCTTCATACATACAAGTACACCACGGAACTCCCTGCCGCAGGATGTTATGGATGCTAGAAGTTTACAAGCAGTAGAGGGTCAACTGGAGAAATGTCTGGAGGAGATGCACTGAGAGCTGCTAAGCAAGAAGAAATAAGCTCTGATTTAGGGAGTCAGTAGATGCAAATTGTTGGAAATTCAAAGCGGACCCACTAGAAGCTTCACCAGCAGCTTGGCCTCTTATTATCTACCCATCTTTGGAGACAAGAAACTGGGAGACATATACTCTTGGTTTAAGCACTATGTCTGTCCTTATGTTCTTATGAAAAACTGAGTAAGGAATAATTTTATTCATGCTATAGCTATTCAAGTATTTCAGGTTAACCGATGAGCAGTGTGGCAGAAAGCAGGATGGGTGATGGTGACGTTTTTTCTCCATTTTTGCTGAGTATATAATTTGCAATCATCTTTGCTAGAGGCATCTGCAAATAGGTAAGAGATTAAGCAAATTCCAGAGAACATTAACCGGCACACTAAAGTGCCACTGTAACTCAAGCATGTTTTCCGATGTTTTTATGGCAATAAGGTGTGCTGTTTGGGAACCGTTGACTCATTATTTGTACCAAGTGCCACAATCTTCAGTCGCACTAAGAAAACTACACAAAACTGCGTAAAGTCATCTAGTAAAGCCACTCGCACGGCCCGAGGAAAAACTCTTCTGCGAGTTGCAAACGCAGCTGTACAAGGTATCACTGTGCACGTGAGAAGATGTGAGAGCGCTCGAGTCCAGCTCAAGGTGGGCCTGCATCCCGAACTCACCCCAAAGAGGGGCTGCAGAAACAGAGAACCCTTTCCCTTTCCAGATGGCAGGCGGGAAGCTTGTTCCCCCTCCGGGAGACAGGTAAGAGCGCCGTGGCCAGGATGCCCCGAGAACGCGAGCGCCCTTGCGGGGCGGAATGGTGCACACAGCGCCTCACGCCCTCACAGCGCAACCGTGGCTGGAGACAACAGCTGCGGTGACACCACCCACACCGCCGCCCCGGAGGAGCCGTGCTCCCGCCAGGGCCTCCCCTCCCCTCCCCTCAGCGCCCGCCCCCGCCGCCTAAGATGGCGGCCCCGCCCTCCCCCACAATGCTCCGCGGGCAGTCGCCGCGCTTCCGGGTGCGGGCCCAGGAGGGCGGCGGGCCCGGCACGGCGCGAGGGGCCGCGGGGCGGGCGGAGGGTGAAGCTTCCCCGACCGAATGTGAACGAGCGGGCGGACGGAGCGGGAGGGAGCCGCGCCCGGACCATGAGGCTCCGACTGTGGCTGGTCCCTGCCCTGGTGTTGCTGTGGGGGCCGGGCGGGCCGGAGGCGCTAGGGCGCCCGCCGCGCCGGCAGCGCTACGGTAAGGGGCAGGACGGGACCACGGCAGCCGCGGCGGGGGGGCGGCTGTGAGGGAGATAGCGCTGCTGCGGGGCGGGGGCAGAGGGGCACGTCCGCCTCTGCCGGAGGACAGCTGTGGGGTGGGGAGTAGACCACTGCCCGGGGGCGGGGGGGGGATGGAGAGAGAGCGAGAGAACACTGCCCGGGGGCGGGGGTAGGAGAGGGGCTCCCAGCTTCCGAAAGGTAGCAGTGGGGTGAGGGAGAGACCACTGAGTGGGGGTGGGGGGGAACTGGGGGGAGACCACTGCTGCGGGGCGGGGGGAGAAGAGGCACACTCGCCTCTGCCAGGCAGCAGTGATGGGGTAACGCGTGGGGTGGGGGAGAGAGCACTGCCGCGGGTCGGGGGGTGTGGGGAGAGACCATCCCCATGGGGGGAGCACACCCGCCACTGCCAAGTGGGTAGGAGTGGAGAGAGGGGCGTGGGGCAGGGCCGGTGCTGTGGGGCACGGGAAGGAGCTGGGGACGCGGTGGCCTGGCTGAGCACCCGCCTGAAGGTCGGCCCGTGGCGGTGGGCAAGGCCGCGGCCTGCTCCCGTGCCTGCCTCAGGGTGGGTGGGTGGGTGGGTGTGCGCTGGGGAGCGCCCGCGGCGCAGGGGGCCCAGGGGACAGCGTGGGCCCCGGCCCCTCCCGCTGTGGTTGCCGTCCCCCTTCAGCTGAAGGTATCAGTGATGGGCAGCGTTTGGGGGTCACTGCTCTCAGTCAGGGGGTGATGAGACCACTTTGTCTTCCCACTCGAGGTCTGCTAAAGACTTTTGCTCACAGGAGTCTGCGTTATGTTAAGACAGGATAATCATATAAATGGCTTCCCTTCATAATTCTGGCTGGAGAGTCACCGTTGCAGAGAGAGCCTGAAGCTATTGGAGCTGAATGTGACTTCTAGAAGGCTTAATACAGAGGAGAGCCGTTGCTTTTTTTAACTTCTGTAAACTTGGTTTTTGCATCTAAACTTCAGAGTGAAGAAGTTGCAGACTTCTGTTCGATAAGCAAAAGCTGAAGTAGCAGATGAGCTCTTGCAAGAGCCAGTGGTCATATCTTACCCAGTCAGATGTCCTGTCTCCAGCTGGTGTGGCCAGTGGTGACTGCTTCAAGTCCTCTTTCTTTGCTGAGATCTCTTGGCAGATTTCCTGACAGGCATCCAAGGCTGTGCCTCTCCACCTCTCCTGCACCTGAGGTGGACTTGTGGTTCTGTACAGACCTCAGCAGTTGGTGACTGCAGGAAGGTCAGGGTTCAGTGGTGGATGCTCCAGGAAGTGTAATAGAAACAGAACAAACACAGTGTGCCCTTTCAACATCAGGCAGGTCAGGTAGCTCCTCACACTGAGGTTGCATCTTGGGCTGTCAGATTTTTATGCCTTCTAAAGGACTTGCCGTTCATCTGCTATGAATATGTGTAATCTTTATCTGATAGCTTTTGTATTCTGGGCCTCTATCACCATGCCCAGGCTGAGTTCTTCAATTTTATGAAATACTGCGTGGAGGAAAAACTTTCTTCTGTTTCTAAATTATGACCATTCCTGTTGTCAGAAATGGTCAGTATGGGAAGAATTATTGAAAGAATTACTCATTTTCTTCACAGCTTTAGTGACTTACAGATCCATACAATTTGTCTCGTTTGTAATCTTTTTTTTTGAGTGGGAAAATCTTAGTCTATATAATATTTCTTAGTATGGGAAAAAAATCATTATCGGTCTTTGTTACTTTTGTCTATATACTTTCTATTTGTAGGGGATTTTTATTTATTTGAGATATATGACCAGGACTGCAAGGCAGTATTTGTGGTACAAAGGTACCATGGATTTATTGTGATGAATACTTTTGGTTCTGTTTTCTGAGTAGTTTTTTGGCCCCTTTTTTTTTTTTAATAGTCACGCCGAGATCTCTTCTTTTTTAATTTTTTATTTTTGAGTGATAATAACTATGCTGAAATACTTTGCTGCTTAGATGTAGTGAGAATTTATTTTCCTTGTGTTATTTCACACATTCACAGACAATTTCATCAAATGGTCTGTTCTGTCGTTCAGTAAACTAAATATATAAAAGCATAGTGTGAGGGAGCTTGAAAAATCCAGGTATGCTCCATTAACTGTTACATTTATCCACATACTTCATTTTTTCATAATGCTAATGTATATGAGGTGCTGTTTTGCTAGTGTTTTATTTAGCCACAGGTCTTGTAATTCACACTTTGTTGTTATTAGCTGTTTGTCAGGTAGGGACACTGAGTGTATTTGTTGATTAGGCCCCTCATGATGCCTGGAGTGGAAATTGGTGCTGCACTTACCACCTTTCAGGACACCTGCAGCAAGACTGGTGGCATGGAACTTGCATACCACAATTAGTAGTTGGCCAGTTAATTTTCTCAGTGCTTTATAACTTTTGGGTTAATACATTCATGTCCTGTTGACTTACTGCTCATTTTCTTGGCTTGTTCTAAAGCCCCTTTTCTTGAGTCTCGGAGGCAGATCCTTAGATTAATCCTATCAAGACAAGTTTTCAGGGATCTTTTTAGTCTCCTCTTCAGTGAATGCTATGGTCAATTATTCTCTTACTTTATGGTATTGGCCTTTAGCATTCATTCTTGGTGCTGTATTTGCAGCTTGCTTCTTTTACAAGCCCCTTTGATTATTCAACAGGGTGATTTCTTATGATATAAAAGCTATTTCAGGTATTAGCTTTATGCCTTTTACAAGCTGTTCTTTAAAGTATCTTTGCCTTTTTTACTGTGGTTTTATGTTCATATTTTGCTGGATTTCTGTTGTCCTCATCTTAGCTTGTTTTTCTGAAGTATCTTTTCCTTCTAATAACTTCAGCTTTGCTATTTTGAGAGCTCCGTTTAACCACAGCTTGAACCAAAATCAGATTTCTGGCGAGCAGTATCTTTAAGGAAGTTTCAGGGATTACCATTTTGTGATTTCTATTCAGAACTTTCTTCCTTGCTCTAAAAGTTCATTTTTTCAGGAAGGAAAAAAATGACTATACAGTGAAAAATACAATTTGACAAAGAACAGAATAAGTAGATAAAAAGACGTGGGTCGTTTCCCAGCATTTTTCAGTTGAAGTAATCTTAGGGTGTGGTTCTCCAGCAGTCTAAACTGATCTAAATTGGGACTGCCACAATCCTGGCCTCAGTTTTCTGATCCCTTCCCCGTTCCTGTGAGCACATTCATGGAGCTAAGCCGCCTGGAAGCTAATCACTTTTTTTTCCAGTAAGGGGTAGAGTGTCTGCATTTGGGTGTTTTCTGTTTGTGGAGTCCACTCCCTGGACTAGTTCACAGTGTGACTGTTCAAGTACCTGCCCTGTGTGTTTGGGGGTGGTAGTGCTTAAGGTGAGGGATGAAGGTAGGATGGTATCCACCTCAGTTGGTTGCCTTTAGATGATCTGGACGTGGTGCTCTTTTTAATAATGTTGACAGCAGGAATTAATTTCTGGGAGAAGTGTGACTCTACTAGTCAATACAATGACTGTTATAGTTTTGCCACTGAAAAATTAATGTCAACTCTTTTAAAATTTTTCTTTCTGTTGTCATTTATCTCTGAATATAACCTTTTATAACTATTAAATATTAGTGCTGTTTGTCTTTGAGTTCAGACATACCTGAATGATAACAGGGCTTAATGTACTTGAAAAGAATTTACAGTGCAAATACCCAGCTTCAGTGCTGTTGAATATATCACTGAATCTATCTAAGGAATCTGCTTGAATCTGTTTTACAACTCAGTGTTATTAGTAGTGCCCTGCCACTAAGCAGCACGTATCCAGGATTGCCCGGAATAGAGTCTGTATGTAAAATACAGACTGTACTCTACTGGTACCTGTTCTGAATGAGATCTTTTTATCACAAGCTAGGCAGGGAACTGAAAGAAATAAGATAGTTGTTTCTATCCTGGGCTGATGATACTCTTTGAATCACTCACTGGTGGTCTTTCCCTACCTGCAATATTGTAGTAATAAAATCCGGGCCAGGTAATCTGGGTTTGAATTGTTTTTTCTCCACACTGCTCAAATACCATGCAGAACTCAAAATGAACTGCATGAGCTGAAGAAATGACCCATTATAAGTGGTTCAGTACAAACCTATGTAATGCACATCAAAAGACTAGAATTTACGAGTGAAAAAAAAAGAAGTAATAATGGTGTTGATGAATAAACTGGAGGAGCTGAGCAGTACAGAGGGCAGCATAAAATAATTTGCAGTCAGTTTTGAGTTCTACTTCACACTTGGTGTGACACAATGCTGGAAGTCTGTAAGGCCAGGAATGTAACTGGCTGTCAAAGAGTTAAGGGTTTGGAAGTGTAGCTCAGGGTCAGGAGCGTGCAGTGAGATAATTAGTGAGAAAATCCTTATGCAAGTTTTAAACTTTGTCCTTCTGGACTGAAACATCTGTTGGAGACTAAGGCAAGGTAAGGGCCAAATGACTAATTTCTCTACCATAGTCTGCCATTTTTGTTACTGTTTCTTAGCCTATTTAATATCCTTTGAAGCAAGATGACTGTTTTGGATTGAGCTCGTTTTGCAGTTTGACTCCACAAACTGAAGGTTGGGTGTGTACCTCACCACGAACCACATGGAGAATCCAAGAACACACAGCCTAATAGCAGTATGTTGCTGGATGGGATACCTGCCCAGGATGCTGTGGGATTATTTGAAAATGACTGCAGGAATTTGTAGATGCAGTGTTTCCATACGTGGTATTATAGGCTAGGTGATAAAGATACAGTCTTCTGTACACTTTGTCTCCATATAAACAGCAAATGCTTCATGTAGATATGGCCTTATTGAATGCAAATTATCAATGTGGTTTTTGTGTTATGGATTGGCAATCTATTCTGCGGAGGTACTTAAAATTAAAGTTTTAATGTACTTCTCAGGTTTGTTTTGTTCATGTGAATCAGTCAATGTTTCCATTTCCAACTGACAAAAAAAAAGTGATAAAAGTGTAATTTCTGTGAGAAGTACTCAGAGTCAACAAAGTGAAGAATGTCAACACTAGATTAAATTCTAATTGTTAAGAATTACCCTTAACTATTGCCAGATTTTTGTAATGGGAACATAATCAACTGCTCAGTGTGTTTGCTTTTCAGTAGTGCCAATTTGGTCTGACCTCTGAGCAGCCAAAAAGTAAAATTCTTGTTTGCATTTAAGATTTGGGGTGGTTTTGTTTTCCTTTCCCCCTGCTGTAAAAATGGACAGCTTCATTCCTGATAGCAGCAGTGACTCATCTCAGTTTCACACTTCTGCTACTCTGGAATTTTTTTGTGTGTGTGTAGAAGCCCCAACATGGCTTTCTGCTCCGTAGCTGGAAGGGCTGAGCGAGGAAGCGCAGCCAGCCAGCTCTTCGATGCAGAGTTCTCCTGATTGCACTCTAACATTACACCAGGATTTAATTATGTGTTTAGTAGTCAGTAGAGATTTATCTTTGAGGTAGAAGTTTATATTTAACTTCTGTTATAAACAAGTTGATTTCACACCCCCCCCCAGCTTTTTTATAAACTGCAGGAGTCAGAGTTTGCCTGTTTCCCAGACTGATCAAGGGAAGTCCTTTGCTGTGTGTAATAAAAGGTTGATCAAGAGTCAGGTTTCTGTAACAGAGCAGTGCATCCTACTGTCATGTTCTATAAATTTCATATGCCACACTCAAACCTTCTTGTTTTGGGAATATCCTGCAACCCTCTCGATGGTTCTGATGGTCGTCCTGATGGCTTTAGTTCTTGCAGATGTATGTGACATTACTGCCCATATTTATATCACTCATGCCCTGCATCTCGTTCACAATATCCATTCCTGTCTTCCTGTGCTGCTCTTAATATGCATTAATATGCGTTATTTGTACTTTTTTTTTTTTCTCCTTGATACTTGCATTTTTAACCTACCTAGGTACATGGACTGAGGCATGGGAAGGGAAGGGGGCCCTGTTATGCAGGGAGGCACCTATAGCTGCCACCTACCTGATGTTGATCTGTAATTACTGAGGTGTTGAACAAGAACATGGTATCCCTTGCATTCCTTGGTTTCCTTTCTCACCTTTTCAGGTTGTTACTGAAATCATAAAGTTCTGCCACATAGTACCAGTGATGTGCCTTGAATTTTGGAAGGTCATGTCTGAGTGAGCCCAAAGTTGTATCCACAAGTAGAAGAGGTGCAGTCAGATAGGGAGAAAGGGTTGATTTTACAAGTGTAGTCCACACAGTAATTAGTCTCAACCTAGAATCAGCTCCACTCAAACTTATTTTGTGATGCAGCAGGATTTTGTGGTGTGGTATCTAAGCACAGTAGTGTAGCTGACAGTTTTTGGAGAGCAAGACAAATGATCTGTTTCCAGAGAACACTACATCCTGTGACTTGGCTGTTCTTGTCTGCAGGATATGTGAAAGCATGTGATTTTGGGGGTATATGTTGTTTTTGAGCATCAAGTCATATGATGCTGTTCTGGTTTAAGATGAGACAGCTGTATTGCCCTTGTTTCACTTTGAGGATGTTAATTCAGTGGGCTTCCTTATTTTTTTATAATGTCTATTTGAGCAGGATATTGCTTTTTTTTTTTTTTTTAAAAAAAGTGCTTTCTGCTTTTACTAATAGGACAGACTGAGTTAATAAATCAAGGAGATCCAACAGAATAAATTTTGTTCTTCACTGGTCCCTATTTAAGATTTAGTGAAGGAGAAAATTTGCAGGGTTGGAACTGTGTGAGGTAACACATTGGAGCCATTGGGGGTATTCAAAACCACCAGAAATAGCAGTTTAATTATCTGTATGGCTTCTGCTAAACAGAATTTACACCCTTAAGGAAATATTTGCACTATCCAGAAACAGATGTCTATTTTACTGTGGGGAAGAAACTTTGGAGTAGTATAAGGGTGCATCTATGTGAACAAGTTTTTCCTGAGATGAGCTAAAAGGGTGTTTAGTAAGTTGTTAGCTTTTCCATGGTATCCATCAGTGGGAACTTCTGAATGTGTGATAAGTAGGGAGTAGTTTACCTTGTGTAACTGCAGGAAAAGTATACTGTGGAGTAGCTGGTAGATGGTAAATCCGCAGCCTGCCTTACCTCCCAGTGCGAGGTCTGTGCAACCGTACCCCGAGGCTTTGTCTGCGCTGGTGACTAACTGAGTTTGGGCACCTTGTTTTCTCACGTGGTTTAGCAAGTTTGGTGCAGTTGAGATCGAGTCAAAAACATGCCTTTTAAAACATTCAGCAATGCTGACGTGGCTGGCCATTCTTACTAACAGGTAGAAATGTGTTTAAACAGAGTGTAAACCTTTATCCTGTTACAGTTTATAAACAGGCTGATACACATTTGGTTCTTGCTTTGAACCCGTTTCTCACACAATTTCTTCTGTTCATGTATACTCGATAAGCAAAACAGCAGCAACTCTTTGGTGGAAACAAGTAAACATGATTTATCTAAACTGTTAAAAACATGGGCTGTTTTGCAGGGGATAAGTGTTTCAGTTCGCTTTGTTTTCTGTCTTTAGCAATGGCTTTGTTCCAGATGTACTGGAGAAAGATGTAACAGCATGTGTAACGAGCTGTTATGGAACAGCTTTCCCACAGATGGATCTTCTCAATGCGTCCTCTTCATCAGCAGTCTCCTAACAGCAGTGTAAACTGTTAAGAGAAGGTACCCGTAAACATTTAGGCATGACTGCATCACCCCCTGCCTGGTGAAGACCATTTGTGTGCCCAGCTGAGATATGAATATACTGGTCTCCACTAGCACTCCCTGGAATGGTGCTCCAGTCAAACGATCCCACAATGTTGCAGCCAGTAACCGGCTGTTACCACAAACATGAGGGCAGCTGTTTTATGTAGGGTGATGGAGACCTGCTTTAGCTCATATGGTTAAGGTTGGAAAGACTCCAGTCTCTGTTTCCTGGTCCAAATTCTGACTGACGCTGTGACTTACATTTGAAGTGACTGTATTTGGTTACTTTAGTTAAAATACTTTAATGTATGAAGAAGAGCATCATTTGGAGAATAAAAAAATAAATAGTAACAATAAAGAATATGGAGCCCTTCAACCATTCACTCCACAGCTGAATCAGAGAAAATGTTATTACTTAGCTGCTCACAAGCTTTGGATAGGTGTTTGATACCCATTGGAAGTCAGTTTGAGATCAGTACCTGGGTTGTAGTCAGTGAGTGCCACACAAAATATAGGTTGGAGCCCTTTTTTCAGCCTTGGAGAAGCCAATGATTTAACAGTTACACTGCAAAATCCTCCCTGAGTGTGTTTACAGTACTTGTTCTAGGACTACTGTCTGTAGGCTTGTCATCCCATCCCAGTGCCTTTTGACAGGAGATTTATTTCTGCTTTTATTCCCTTTGGGGTGGTTGAAGAAATAAGTGCAGTCATCCCTGCAAACCCCTCTGTTCTTGTGGTCATTTTTAAATTCTGAAAGTACTATTTTTAAAATACTGTTGGATCTTGTGTTTTAAGTAGGGACATTTTTCTGTCATGGGATAATTGTGAAGAGAGTTTTAAAAAATATGAATTATATCTTCTGAGTTAAAATTTCATGCTTCTAGATAAGCCTAACCTTTCTATAAATAATGTAGTGCAAAAGAATGCTTATGAAATGGCTGACTTGCCACATTTACTTGTTGCTTTCCGGGCAATAGATTGGGCATGAGATCATGGGAATTTACTGTTTTGCTTATGAAAGCTGAGCTGGTTGGAGAAGGATGCCATTGGTATTTGAATTGGTAGCTCAGCACTTGAAGAGAAACCTCTTCTTTTGAAATATATGCAGTGGCCTCCAACTCAGTGACCTAGGCTGTTGCCCAGCACATTCTTGAGCTTTTTGCTGCCGGAGTAGCCTGCTGCAATGCATACTGGCCCATACTGTGTTAAGTTGCAGAGTCTAGTGGCAGTAGGCTTTTAGGCTTGAAACGAGGTGAAAGAAAAAAAGGAAGTGGTGAGTTCAAAGTTGGGGACAGAGGAAAAGTCACTGGTGTGGATTTCTTCTTGAGAACTTCAGGGTATTGTCTTTGTCACTAATGTTCCTTCCCTGTTTGTCTTACAAACCCGAGATGTGTATGTTCTTGGGATGCGTTGTTCCCCCCCCCCCGCCCCCAGGAGAGAAGGTGCAATGAGGTGAAGGCTGGCCATCATAAATATATTATTATTTAGGGTATCAGGATGAAATTAAGGTGTCTTTTCCAAAAAGAGAGGAATGCAGAAATTTGGGAGGGGCTGGAAGGGAAGTAACCGCAGGAAAGTGGTTTGGGAAAACCTGAGTCAGCTCAGTGCTGTTGAAGCCCGTGGGAAATGATTCTTGGACCATAGTGAAGATAATGAGGAAGGAATCCAGAAAGATTATTAAACTTGAATAAGAAGCAGTCAGATGTGCGCTTGCTGTGGCTCCCATCCACAGGCTGCTGTACAGTTGGACTCTGTACAGTTCTGTATTTTGTTTAAAATAATGACACTTCATCTTTTATTTTCAATAAGCCGTGATCATGGATTAATTTTCACAGTATGAAAATTTTACAGAAAAATTTTGGTTTGAGTGTGTTACCAATATATTTTTTCCACATATGTCCAATACCTGAATTAGTTCACAGATTTATATCTAGCAGCAGCATGGCTTAAGTCTTTAGTTATGTTGCAAGTAAAATTAAAAGCAAACAAATTTAGGAAGAGTAAGAGGAAATATAAACAAGTATATTCTTGTTTCAGGGTTACAGGAACTAGGAGTGTCCTGTGTTTCATTTGTTACTTTAACACAATCATCTTACTCATCTTCAGCTCTGTAAGTCTTGTTCTTACTACCCTTCCTGTGTCTCTGTGAGGCATTTCCAGAAGGGTGTTTGTGTGTGTTGAGGTGGAGCAAGACTTCTGGAGCTCTCCTTGCCTACCAAATAAAAAAAGCTAATTTCTTTAGCAGACTTCTCAGTTCTCTTGCCATGAAACAGAGACATTTTGTCTGGCCGTAGTGACAGCTGCATCTTGCTCTTTGGCCTGACCTTCCCCTGGTTCTGGGCTGTACTTTGCAGGCAGAGGTGGAAGCGGGCAGGAGTAGTGTTTTGCAGCTGGGGTTGTGGCTCTCAGGCAGACCTTGTGCTTGGCAAGTCCCGGAGCAGCGCAGCGGTGGTACCACACCTCTCTTGCTTCATGGCCCACATACCACACGCTTGCTCTGTATCACAAACCAACGTTTGGTATCCTGTGTATCAACATTCATTTTCATTGAGGGGTCTGCTCTAGCTGAGTGTGTTGAAAGAATCTCAGGTTTAATTAAAAGAATTTAGGACTAGACAGTTTGAGTTTTTTTCAGAATTGATTTCCCTGCCTGTCCCTACCCTCCTCCCAGGTGGTTCTGGATGAGGGCAGATGCCAGGCCATAAACAATGAATTATAATGGGTGTTTTAAAGAAAAGAGATGGTTTGGGTTTTTTTAAGTATTTGCTCACTGCATGGCTCTAGAGAACCAGCTCTGCAGCATGTGGCAAGCTGATGATGAAGGTGCTGTCTGGCAACTGGGTGCACAAGGGGAAAAAAAACACAACACAAAGGAAGGTGGTGGAAACTTGCCTTTGCAGATAACCCGAAACGCACAGTAATCGATTGCAGGTGCTCTCGACCTGTAGGTTGTAAACAGAAATCAGGAAATTGCAACTGCACTGCCTTTCCTGTGTTGCTCAACAGCAGGGGAGGGGCAGCTGGGGAGGGCGAAACCTGGGAGCCACTGCTTGGTGGCTTCTGCTGCTGGAGAAGGCAGCTGTGTCACCTAGCCATCACTTTGCTAGTAGGTCCGGTGCAGGGCCAAGAGGGCTGTAAGGGTCATCTTTGTTTCTGCAGCTCCCTCACTTCCAGCGTACACAAGCACGTGTGTGCCCATGCACTAGTGGTTAACTCTCCCCACCTGCCCCCTTGCAAAAGAAAAAGCGCGGTGCTTGCCTTGGCCCAAATAGCGTGCCCATTCTTAGAGGCTTTCTTAGGCTTTAGAGGCATGTATTTGGGGATAAATGGTGGTACTGAGTGTCAGGCCTAAAAAAAAAAAATCAATTATTTCAGGAGCTCTCCAGTCTAGATTTCAAGTTGGCAATCTTGGCTTGTTACACAAGAGCCAGTAAAACACAGCTTACTAGTGGTGCTGCTTACTTAAAAGTCCAATAAAACAAAAAACTCGGTTGCTTGGCCGAGTGGTGTAAGCTAGTGATTAGGGGCTCTGAAGAAGTGGAGGGCCATCTTTGTTAATAAAACCCCACTTTGGTAGCTATCATGTGTGGTTTAGAAGCACAACTGGAAATGGAGGGGAAAAAAATTGGAATTTTTTTAATAGTGACTGGATGAGCCCTTCTACCTCTTGTAAAACAGCTGACGACTCATTTGGTACAGTGGAAAGAGTGCATGCCTCTGGCAGAGAAAAAAGACGGTCATGTGGGAATGAGGGCCTTTAAAGACTGTAAACAGCAAATTAATCAGTGCTGGTGAAAGTGAAGGTGGTTGTCAGGTGTCTTGCTGGGTGGTAGGTGCTCCAGAGAGGAGGAGTGCGGGTGGGTGCTCCTGGCGAAGGGATGCCTTACAAAGCAGCAGGAGGCTGTATCAGCAAGAGTCAAACACCGTTGGCAGCTGGCATTGTGCACTTGTTAAAGGTGGAAGCATCTGCAGAATATTGACCTGAATTTGTAATTTGTGTTCTGCTTCCCATAGGGGTTCAGGCCCTTGGTCTTCCTCCTCTGAATAAGTTTTCATGTTCTGAGTAGGGAAATCAAGAGAGTTTTGCGTGGTGGTAAGGTATTGGAAAACCGAGGTGCCTCGTTAGTTACTTCTGATTGATTATGCTATGCAGACATCTGTTTTCTGGCTACTGTTGGATGGAAAGGTAATAAATGCAGTCTTGATCGGCAGTGTATTTGGCAGAAGTTTCCTGGGTTAAATTATTTTCTTCCTTAGACTTGGATGGGATTCAGCAGGTGAGGAGAGTGCTTCACTCCAGAGAAACGGGGATGTTCTCCACCATTTAGTTTCCAGGGACAGCCACAGAGGGCACTAGCTCTTCACAGCTGTGGCAGTACAAATAATGGGATTGTTGCTCAAAAATTGCTGTAAGTGAACTGAATTCCTTGTTTGCCTCTCTCAGATCGCATCATGTCTCACACTGATTTCTTCTTGCCTATGCAAAATGCACCTTTACAGAAATGTACAAAGTTATCCTAAAATTAGAGCAAACTGTGATCTTGCTGTTGAAATGGGAGGCTCTTAAGTTTTTCTGGTTTATGTGTGTGTTTGTGAAAGACACTTGAAACTAAAACTTTCCTTGTTGCTCTTCCAGACACAGTTGAGTCCATGCTTTCAGACTATGACATCCTTTCTCAGTCTAGCATCCAGCAACACTCACTGAAGAAGAGGGACCTCCAGCCTGAGACACACGTAGAGAGGCTCTTAAGTTTTTCAGCCCTGCGAAGGTAATTACATCATCAGCGATGAAATAACATCACATTTTCCTTGAGTTTGTGAAGAATAATGAGCAGTTCCAAACCCAGAAATAGTTATTGTGCTTTCTGTCATGACTGGCCAGTTCTTCTGAGTTAATGATCTGCATGATTACATGACTTCAGACAGGCTCAGAGGAAAGAGAAGAGTAAGTTGCGTTGCATTACTCTGTCTGCTGAAGTGGCTGTGATTTAAGATTTCTTTTGCATTGTTCTTAGCTTTAGTTTCATGTGGATTACCTCCACTGATTGGGTTGGATCCCACTTATACCTCCTCTGGCAATATAGTCATACTTCTTGATTGTCCTCTGGTTCTTGAGAAGCGCTGCCTTCAATCTGGGGAGTGCGTGTGGTGTGTTGCCCAGAAGATTTACTGTATTTTTTTTTTTCATGAAGGTTTAATCATCTTCATTCTGAGTGTAAATTTCCCATTCAATAAAACACTTCTTTTAATCTTTTTTATAAGATAGGAAATAGAAGCACAGGTGAAAGGGGAAGAAGAGGTAGAGTGTCAGAAAAGTGCCTTACAGGTATTTGAGTACCGAAATTGTGAATCTAAATTGGGGCAGCAGGGTGAGAATAATGTTTTGTATAACAAGTGTAGGTTGGTTTTGTTCATCTGATATCTTTGTCTACTGTGTTCTCATGTGCTTTCCCCCATCTGTCATCTGCAGCTACAACTGTCATGCAAGTTATGCATACTTTTTGGAATCTCTAAATGTTTGGAGGGGGTAATTTTTAAGTACCAAGTTTAAACGGTTAATGGGATCAAATGTCTGACTGCCCTTGCTTTGCACTGCCTTGTGCACCCTGACTTTATGGAGAGGTTGTAATACTGCCAGTGATAATTACAGAATAATTGCAGAGGGGCATACCAAAAATCTTTGACCCAAAGCCCACATAAACCAGGAGCTCATGAGGCGTCTTCCAGAGAAGGTTCTCTACTTACTTCTTGGGATAGCCTTTAGTTTTTGTGATAATATATCATAAAAATCTACGGAGTTCAGATTTCTGTGTATGGTCTTCTGACTGTGCTATTTCAGAAAATAAAAACTTTAAGATAATTTAATTTAAAAGAGATGAACAAATTTCTAGGTCTGACTTTCTTTAAATAATTACCAGTAACTGGTTTTGCTTGACTGCAAATGGAGAAAGTGCATCATGAGCAAACCATGACTGTTTTGGATTTTGGGGTTTATTTTTTATTTTTTATTTTTTATTTAAGCACCTTTGACTCTTTAAACATATTTACAGTTATGAGTTATTTACAGTTATGAATTACACAGTATATGTTTTTGTAGCCTGCTTATCAGAATTAATGCTTTCTAATTTCTTTTGGACCCTCAGTAAAATCGAGACTGCATGTATGTTATGTGTATACTTTGCTTAAAAATAAATGGAAGTAAATTCTTTTACAGGCACTTTAAATTATACTTAACTGCAACTGCTGAACACTTTTCAGAAAAATTTCAAGCATTAATTGTGGATGGTGAAGGCAAGGAAAAGGAGTATCGTGTTCAATGGCAAGACTTTTTCACTGGACATGTCGTTGGTTAGTATGGGCTAGACTGTGTGTCAGTGCTGAGAAAGCACAGCTTTGCACGAGTCTCTTGGCCAAAGTAAATGGTGTATTGGCCATATTTTCATCAGATATGTTTAGGATGAACAAGTAAACTTAATTCTTATGCCCCTTGGGTTTTCTGGTTTTGTTTTTGTGGTGGGTTTGGGGATTATTTTTTTTTTTTAGGTTTGGTGGGTGGTGGGGTTTTTTTGAGCTGTTGCACCAAGGTTCTAAGATATGACTCTTCTGTTTAGTTTGGCAGAACACAAAGGTATAATTTACTCCATCAGCAGCTTGTGATTATTTTTTTTTTTTTAAATGATGATGGTAGCTTTAATTCCAACTGGAATGTAGGCCTTGAATGTTTCTTGTCCTAGAACACAAAGCCCAGGTAGTGGTGATGCAGTGTTGCCCAGATTGTTGTATTAAAAGACTTCAAGATGGTTCTTTGCAGGTTACCTTTCTGTAAAGAAAGAGTATCTTGCTCCACTTTAGTCCAGCACTAATGCTTCCGCTAAGTTGTTTTGATTTTTCTGTTGCTTATGTGATGTGGTAAAAGTCTTTTCCACTGGAATGCAGGCTGACGCCGTGAAACTGCTGTGTGGTAGTAGTAAGATGCAAGCTGCTTTTGTTGGCAGAAATATTCTGTGTCCCATTACTAATTGCCAGAGCCACCTCAACACTTTCTGCAAAATTATCAGTTAAATCTGAGTCTTGGCAGCAATGACCATTGGGAAGTTAAGACTGGGAGGAGTGCTGGTTCATTTCTTCTTTTTCATTTAAACTGGACAGTACAGTGTTCTTCAGAGACTGAGAACGGTAATTTGGCATGAAGTTTAGAAACAATTAAAAAATCCAGCAAGCAGTGTGTCTGTGCAGGAGTGCGCGCAAGTAGAGCTGAATTAATTTATTTTTTCCTTGCTTATGTTAAAGGAGAGCATAATTCCAAGGTTGTGGCACATATTGGGGATGAAGATTTTACAGTGAGAATCAATACTGATGGAGAAGAATACAATATTGAGGTATGCTTTACTGTTGAAAGCTAAATTCAAACAATCATCTGTTTTTACTGTGGGTGTTTTTAGTTAGTCACATTGACACCTCTGAAGCTCAAAATAGACTTAGTGGTGGTGTTTGTTTTGGGGTGAGGAGGGAGAGAAATGTGAAACCAATTTGACTTTTGCAAGTGTTGAGTGTTATTTGTGAGTGACATTCTCTGACATTTGCATGTTTTGGATACATCAGGGAGAAGGTATGTTTTAACAGGAAAGGGTTTTAGAAACAGAAATGGATAATGTTAGTAATTAGTGGTGATCACGTCCTTTAGAATAACACACTGTGCAGCCTTCTGAGCCGAGTTGAGGTCTGTTAAGCTTTCTAAAAATTTGGCTTTGTTATGTCTTGGAATTTTTCCCATTCTTAGAGCTTTATTTGAAAATCTGGTATTTTTTCCCTGCTCCCTTGTTTTGTTTTTTTACCATTTTCATTGCTTGTGTTATTTTAAACTATTGGTTTAAAAAACATATTCAACAAATATATAATTAGAGACTGTCCTAATGAGTTGTTCAGTGCAGTATATTCCCAGACACAAGCTGTATTAGAATGGCTGAATAACAGTAATTATGGCTGAGTGTTATATGGATATTGTAATTGTCTCCAAACCCAAGGATATGCAGAATTATGGGTAAACCTGGGAAATCCAGTCATGTTAAAGTATGAAAATGTGATTAGAATACCCAAACCACTGTACTTGTGTTTTACATTAGGAGCATATAGCTGTTTGTGATTTAAAGTATTTTTGTGTTTGTGGTTCAGAGTAATGTAAGCACATCTTGGTTCTCCATGCAGCGAACCCCCTTGCTCCTCACTGGCTGTCTGTACAGATAAATAAAGGCAGGCAGTGGTGTGGAGGCTCCGGCTTGCCCACGCTGCCTAGCTGTTAGCATCCCTGGGTCAGCTTCAGCCCCTAACCAGCCCTGGATGAGATGATACCATGTGCAGTCCGAGATGGTGTGTGCCAGAGACCATTCCCAAAAGGCAGCATGGACAAAGCTGCTCTGCCATTGCCTACCTTTGCTTTCATGGTCCTCCTGTACCATTTGGAAAGGCTGCAGACCTTTGTATAAACCCTGGTGCCTTCACACCTTGCCCTAGGGTGCAAAACATGTGCCCTCAGTTCTGTGCTGCAGACACGTGGCTGCTGAGCTGGCACAGCCTTCACATTTCAGGACCCTTTTGCTGTGAACCCAAAGCATGGTATGCTAAATGATGGTTGTCTGAAGTTGAAAGAGCACTGCCTAAGGGCCAGAGGAGACCCAGACCCAGGTGCTCTGCATTGTGGATGTGGGCAGTCTATGCTACTTGGCTCTGCCCAGAGAACAGGCCCTGTCTGTGTTGTATTTGGTCGTGTTGCTGCAGCTGTTATGTACAGATAATAATAGGAATGTGTTGGTAAAGAAAAAAGATGGTTAGTATGCATCTGCTATGGAAGTGTCTTATGGGGATTTCATAGTTTTCTTGTTTTCTTTGGTTTTGGAGAAATTTTCATGCTTATGAGTGACTTGGGTAGCTGTTGAATGTTGGAGAGCCTACCTTCTGCTGTGCACTTAGATATTCTGTGTTATGTGCCAGCTCCTGTACTTCTGGTCAGCTCATTTGTTAGCACAGTTTAAGCATCTCCTCCCTGGCTGTGCCAGTCTCCATACTGTTATCAGGGAAGTGAAGGAGCCTGAGATGCCTCCTCAGCTTGCTCATATTCTGGAGGGGAAGAAAAATTTTGTCTCTTCTGCAGTTGTATCAGGTGGCTGCCACTGATCTGTCGAGATGATCTTAGACTTTTGGGTGCCTGTGTAGCATAAGAGTTGAATTCTGTTGGCTTTCTTGGGGATATCATTTTATCAGTAGACTTGTTGCTGTGCGTGAAATTATTGTAGTCCAGTGCGTTTGTGTGTGTACGCATAAGGCTGTGGAGATTTGATGGTAGGTACATAAAATTTTTTACTTATATAGATTTAGTCTTTGCATTCACTGTGTTTCTAACTAATTGCATTTCTGTTCTTCTTGTGCTGTCAGCCACTGTGGAGATTTGTAGATAATGTGCAAGATGAAAGACTGCTGGTCTACAGATCTGAAGATATTAAAGATTTCTCAAGATTGCAGTCCCCCAAAGTGTGTGGTTATTTAAAGCTAAACGAAGAAGAACTGTTGCCAAAAGGACTGGAAGTCAAGAAGCAAAATGAAGGTGAGTGTCTGTACCTTGGGAGAGCAGTGTCTTTGAAACAAATGCTTGAATTCCGGCTGTGTCAGCAAGTAAAATCAGAACCTGGGCAGTAATCTGTGTCGCTGCTTCTAGTTTAACTATTAGCTCTTTAAATTCATTGGCAGGAGGGAAAAGCAACACTCTTCCTCATGCCTGCTCCCCATCCAAAAAAGCCCCAACAACTGATGAAAGGAAGAAACTGTCACTCAGGGCATGTTTCTTCCTGTCTTGTTGAAAGGCTGTTTGGCCCTACCAAAGTGTAGGCTAAGGAGAGGAAGCTATTTCATCAGGTCTGAGCAGTGTTTGTGGGGATAGCTGGCAGCAATGTAGGTGTGCTTTCTAAGGTGAACATTAGAACAACTACTTCTGTGCGCTGGGCAGCAGGACCTGTTTGGCCTCCGTGGTCACTCAAAGAATCCGTCTTGAGCTATGATGGTTTTTTGAGAGTTTTCGGTCCCTCTTTTCTCTGTCTTCTGCTGTGTCATCAGAGGTTGGGTTAATGACTAGGAACAGGAGGAGGAGAGGTGTTAAGGCTGAGGTGATGACCATAAAAGATCTACAGGTAAATCTGTTGAATAACTCAATTTCACTACTATACATTCCTTCCCTTACAACAAGTTTGAGGACTGTTATGAAGACAAAATTTAAGAATAGTTATTAAAAAAAAAATCCAACACCCAAAACTAAACATCCCCATCCTCCCCTCAAAAACCCACCTAAACTCACATTCATGTCTTAAATAAGGGTAATAGACACAGCAGTGAAAATTTTACTGAGTGTTTGTTTAATTGTACTTAAAATGTTCATGTTAGCAAACATCCATCGGAAGAAAAGAACCATTCCAGAGAGCTCCAAAAACACATGCAAGATGTTGGTAGTGGCAGATCATCGTTTTTTCAAATATATGGGCCGTGGGGAAGAGAGTACCACTATAAACTATTTGGTAAGTAAATATACTCTGTTACAATTTGCTGGAATAAGTGCAGGAAAAATAGTGATACAGTAGTTAAAACATACAGCTTATACCACTTTTGTACAACATAATGTATTTACATCTTCTGGCTGTGTGTGTTTTTTACCTGGGAAAGTGCTAAATCATGCTTTCAAAGTATTTTATAATGGTGATACTGTAGTTAAATAGTTTTCAAGTTTCACTTATAAACAAATCCCTTCCCTTCACATACTTCTTGTGGCTATACTATTTTCTGCTTAAGAAACTTTCTTTTTCCAGTCAGAACTTCAGAATCTCCTGGCTTTTGAAATCTACTATAAGCAATCCAAGTATCTTTAAAGCTCAAGCATGTTTGGAGCTTATATGAGAGGCAAAAGCAACTTGTATAGATTCCCCCCCCCCCCCCAAAATTCTTCCAGGATCCTCTGATCAGAACAACAAAATTAGAAGCAGGTGCACCAAACAATTCGTTTGGTTGTACGTGGGTGTTGTGGGTTAACCCCTGCAGGCAGCTCAGCCCCACCCAGCCACTTGCTCACTCCTCCCTAATGCAATGGGGAGAGATCGGAAGGGTAAAGGTGAGACAACTTGTGGGTTGAGATAAAAACAGTTTAGTAGGTAAAGCAAAGCTACGCACACAAAGCAAAATAAGGAATTAATTCACTGCTTCCTATCAGCAGGCAGCTGTTTAGCCATCTTCAGGAAAGCCGGGTTCCATCACATGTACTGGTTACCAAGTAACCCAGCCCAAACCAGTACAATACGGTTATCTACCTGACAAGTTTTTGTGAAATACAATGCCTGCCCACAGCCTTTCAGCACAAGTGGAGAGTATTGGTTTGGGGACTAGAGACAAAAATGAATGAAATCACTGAGCCTGAATCTTTGAAATGCTAATCACTCTCTTCCACCTTTGCTGGCTTTTTGACCTTTCTGTCCCCCAAAATGTTTACGTTTGGAGCCTCAATTCCCTGTGTTTGCAGAGATGCTATTATCTCAGCATCTGACATGCTGAGGCTACTCTACTGTTGTGTTTCCTGGGTAGATATATACTGTTAACAATACAGTGATTGGAAAACTAAAACATAAATTATTACTGAGTGGCTCTGAATGTCACTTCTCATTCTGATGAAGTTTGATAGTTTATATTTAGTAGAAGGTGGTTTTTAAGAACATGAGAAGAGCTTGAAAAAGGAGGTATTGATAGCACTGACGAGAGACTTTCTAGAACCTTGTGCTTGAAACATGAGGAAAATAATAGGTTTTTGGCTGGGAGAGGGAAGCAAGCCTCAGGGGTCAGTTAAACTAGTTCAGCATCATGCTAAAACAAAGTGGTAAAAATATCTCCCTCCTCTGCCCTTCCCCTCAAACCTGGAAAACTAGTATATGCACAAAGCGTTTCCCAAGATGTCTTGTTCTTAATGTTATTGCTCTTCCACTACACAAACGAAAGTGGTAAATGGGAAAGTGTACTGCTTTTTTATGATGGAAAATCTTCAAGGATATTTGATAATACTCTCTGGATCCAAGTACTGTTGTTTTTGGATCAATGAGTATGTCTGTTATATGAGGTTCAATTTTAATTTGAAGTGAGTGTTTCTAGATAAGTATGTTGCAACTTCTCTGAGTTTCTTGAACTTTATTGCATGAAAGCCCCAAACTAAATAGCTTGTTTTTCTTTTCTACATAGATTGAATTGATAGACAGAGTAGATGACATCTACCGAAATACTTCCTGGGACAATGGAGCCTTCAATGGGTACGGCATACAGATAGAGCAGGTATTCACAGAACTATGCAAAGGGTTTCCAATTTAGAGGATAAGAGCATGGTTTAGATGTCAGGGTTTCTGATTATTTTATCTGGATTAGAGCTAGAATAATCAAACCCTACATTATTAACTCTAGCCAGGAGCACTCTGAAATAGCATCTTTCCAGTGGTGGTGTTAACGATCTGATACAGCGTGCCCATTTTCAGTTCCTTGTATCGTTAGAGTTTTCAGGTAGAATCTTCCCATATTAATCTCAATTCAAAGGTGATTTTTTTTTCCTGAATATGAGCAATTCTTGTTTTTGTCAGACATACTCTTATATACGTATATAATGTTTGTGTATATGGCTAGTGCTTAGCTTACAAAGCCTGAGTGGGCCTCAAACGCATATGAAAAAACACAAATCCTGCCTGAAGAGCTTTAATGACTCCCTTAGACATCAAATCATGATGGTGGGGAGACTGGTGTAGGATGGACAAGGGAGACAGTGACTTCAATTTATATGATGGCTTCTGAAAGTTAGTGCACAGAAATCTGGAAAAGGGCATTAAAAAGAAGAGGAATCTATCAGCTTAGAGTACTGCAAGAGCTGTGATGTGGAACACAGGGACTAATGGTACTAGCTAGATGCCCATTTACTGGGAGAAGGTCTGCAGGAACAAGGAAGGAGAGTTAATTGGGCGGGGAGCAGGAAAGAACATGATGCACTAATTCTAGGTTACTGAGAAAGTAGCAATCCATTAAAATACATTTTGGTTAGCTAGAACTGAAATGCTTTGGGGTTATTTATACTAGATGTAAATCCTGGTTGTATTTGGTTTTTCTGATAGAGTAACATGCATCCTAAAGCAGAATGTTACAGTGAAAACTGTTGATGTTGCTGTGTAACAGTGGTGGTGTAGTTCCTTATGATGTAGTTGGTGTATCTTAACTAGCAGAGGCTGAAAAGTTAACATTAGAAGCATCTGAGTCTGAATTTTTCTCTTTGCAGATCTATTGAGACATTTAAGATTACATTGAAAGCTTTTCTGTAGCTATAAAATTGACCAAAATTCTTCTACATTGTTGTTGCCCTTTTTGAAATGTAGATTATCATCCACAATGAGCCTGTAAAAACTGGAGAAAAGCATTATAATATGGCAAGAAGTTACCCAGATGATAAGAAAGATGCCTGGGATGTGAAAATGCTGCTAGAGGTAGGTTGTAACCCTTGAAAAATTGTGCCCCTTACAGAGAATTACTCATTCATACAGCTGCTCTGTAGTAACAGATGAAACTAGTCTACTTCCTTCACATGATGTGTAGATGTTGCACAAAGTCGAACTAGCTGATGTGCCCTGTAGCCCAGGATAAAGGGCTCTGTTGCATAATTATAGAGCATGCACCAATTACTGTTATTAATGCGTGGCCTGAGTCAGAAAGGCAATCCTGATATGTCTGGCCCTGAGACTGGCTGCCTTGTGACCTTCATCAAATTATTGTACTTGGTTTTCCCCTCTCTGTGAAAAGGGGAAATGAATAGACAAGTTATGTAAATGAATGCATGCAATGTACTTGGGTATTAATTTAATTTTCTACAGCTCTGTAGGAGAGCTAAACAGCTGATTTTTTCTGACTTAACCAGATCTAGAAGGTGCTTCTCTGGCTTGTCAGATAAATGATCTTATCTATAGACTTTTAATATGTACCATAAAGTGTCTTACAAAGATTTTTTTTTTTTTCTCTTTAAAGCAATTTAGCTTTGATATTGCTGAGAAAGCAGCTCACGTGTGCCTTGCTCATCTCTTCACGTATCAAGATTTTGACATGGGAACACTTGGATTGGCTTATGTTGGCTCTCCCAGACCTAACAGCCATGGTGGCATTTGTCCTAAAGGCAAGGCTTCTTTTTCTTCCATCCCAGTTGTGGGTTGAAAGCTAGTTTGTGTTATTTGTGTTTAATCCTCTTCTCCAACTTTCATGGCGCGTGATGTGTTATTTGCCTAGACTCTAGCCGTTGTTTTTGGGGTAGAATAGATGGCTGTTTTCTTGACTGGAGGTGGAAGAAGAAAGGAGGGAAGGATAAAACTCACTAAGATATCTAGTGTGAACAAACTGGCTAGAACAAACCCTAGACCAAGGGCTGCTTTGTGTCAGTGCATCTTGCAGCAGTTCTGGAATGGCAGATACTGTTGTCTTAGAAACTTTTTATATTTCCCCTTTACTGCAGTACATGAGCTGTTTGTGCTGTGCTTGAAAGGTTCCCCACTCCAAAAACTGGCAAGAGGCATGGTCTCACTGGTGAGCCTGTGAGAACAATAAAGCTGTTCATTTCCCCAAACAAGTATCCCCCTCTCCCCCAAAACCCCCTGAAACCCAAGAAAAATGTTTGTCAACTTGTATTTGTTTCCTCACTTTTGTAGCTTATTATAGTCAAACTGCAAAGAAGGACATCTATCTGAACAGCGGCTTAACCAGCACCAAGAACTATGGCAAGACCATCCTCACAAAGGTAGGAAGGAGAGTATCCTCCCTGCAGAGCACGAACGTTTGGCATACGTACGTGTGTGTTGATGTGTGCCACGGGATTGCGACAAAACTGCTGTGCTCTCTTGGCAACCAACTGCTGGCTTTCTGATGGAGTCAGAACCCTGGGGACAAGGATGTAGGTCACAAAACCAAAATCATCATTTTTGTTCTTGTTGACAAGGAAAGGCAGGACTGAATGGAATTGAAGATTGAATTCACAGTGCAACAGGAATGATTAAACATAGCTAGTGTCTAATAGAAGCTGTAGTTGTCCAGATATAAACAGGATTTTGATATCTAAAGATGAATTTAAATGTGTTTTGCTTTAAAAACAAAACAAAGAATCAACAAACAAATGAAAAACAAACCCTCAAACAGAACAAGCAGTATTGTACAACAAGTAGCCTTACGGTAAGAATAAAATCAGTCTGCGGACTCAAATTAAAAAAACCTGTTTGCTATTACTTACACCTACAATGTGCAGATGGACAATTGTGTATGCTTGGTCTGTTCCATTTGCAAGGTAAAGCAGTGAAAGCAGTACAGGCAAAGTAGAAGGTTTAATTTGGGCCTTTTAATGAAATTCCTCTATCTGCTTTTTGTGTGCCCTGAATAAGTAGAATAGAGAACAGTATAATAGACAGGGCTTATTAGTGCTAATACTAAGCCTAATGTAAATTGATGCTGTCTGGATGGTTTTTTTTTCATACTTGATGAGATAGTAAATACATAAAGGCCTGAATATGAGCTTTGTCTCACTTGTAAAGATACCAGAGCAGTGCCTGTGTTTGCATCTACCAAATCTTTGCAGTTGGGCACATTTCTCTTTTGCTGACTTCTGCTGACTTCAGAGATGTGCTTTTCTGTAGCCTGGTTATAAAGGGAATTCGTAATTGATGTGTGGGCTAAAACTTGGCACAGAAGCTGTCAAGAAGCTAGGGAAAAAAAAAAAAAAAAGACAGTGAAGCTTTGTGTTAGAGGGATGTTGACAAAGAGCTTTAGCCGTTGCCATGCTGTTTGCGTTTGTTCAATCTCCAAGCTGGAGTTCTGCTTTGGATTACAAAGGAAATTGAGTTTTCTGTCTTCCCAGTGGCAGGCACAAAGCTTGCGATGAGGTGTCGGGAGCATTATGGGTTGGTTTCACAGGGAAAGTGCTGCATGGTGTCTACTTGGGTTTAAAAAAAAAAAAAAAAAAAAAAACCAAAAAAAAAAAAACCAACAAAAAACCCCCCAAAAAAACAAACGAAAAACCCCTTTTCCAAATTAAACACAGTGAAGCACAGGAGCGATCTCTGGGCAGCTCTCCTGTCCCTGGCTCTCCCATTAGCTATGCCCAGACATGGACACTGGTGCTGCTCATTGCAGTGCTGCATCCTTCCCGTACCTGCACAGCAGCAGAAATTACAATTGGCTCATCAGACTTGCTTCCATCTCTTCATGAACTGCTCCGTCTCCTTGCGGTTAACTTTAATTTCTGTGCTAGTTTTATTTGTGGCTGTCACCTCATGAGCCTGCCACCATCTGCTGGTCGAGGCACTGCAGGGAGACACGCAGCAAGGCAGAGCCTCAGCAGAGGGAGTCCTGTCTTGCATAAATGATGTTGGAAATCCATCCCTGTTGGGCCACATTTGTAGATGTCTGTCCTAGTAATCGTGCAATAGAAGAGCTTATTCAGCACTCCTAATGTCATCATCCATTTTGAAGAAACAATTCTAGTGGCAAGATATGTTAAACAAGAGATTGACTAATTTTAGTAGCTGGTGTTTGTTTAGATTGGTTTTTGTTTCAACTTTTTATGCCTTCCAGCTATTTAAAAGCAAATTTTCATACTTTAAGTATGAAATAAGCATTGCATTGAAATGCTTCCTATAAGTATTCTAGAACACCATTTTACCTTTAACAGTGATTTAATATTCAAACCTAGTCCTAGAATTGCCTTTGGAAATGGACCATAATTCTACTTGACTTCAGTTCCCCACTTCTTAAAAAAAAAAAACGTTCATAGGGAAATCCTTTTCAATCTCAGTGTATCTTAGAATTGCTGGTGACCTGGAAGTACCTGGGATCTTCTGTCCTGTCCTGTTCAGACTAATTTTCTTCAACATTGCTTTTTTTCATATTCAAAAAAGGAGGCTGACCTGGTTACGACGCATGAACTTGGACATAACTTTGGAGCAGAGCATGATCCTGATAGTCTGCCAGAATGTGCCCCCACTGAAGACCAGGGAGGGAAATATGTTATGTACCCAATTGCTGTCAGTGGAGATCATGAAAACAACAAGGTATAGTTTTGCTTCCACGTACAAGTTTCTGCTATGGTCAGTGACCCTTTGCATGGAAAGTCTATTTAGTTAATGATTCCTGTAGCTTGAAACAGTCAGGAATGTAATGGATTAGCCATAAGAAGAAAACATATTTGCATGCTGTTGGGTGCTCTGCCAGATAAGCTCATCTTTGAATTCTGAGTTTCACTGGAGTTCATAGCATGTCCAGGTGCTTTTTTAATTAGTTGTTTGTAATTAGCTGTGTCCACACGCTTCTGAAAGCAAGTCATCAGCAAGAGTCAGATACAGGACCTTCAGCACCGAATAGGGTTTGGGTGGACCATAGCTGCTATTGTTGGAGAGAGACTGCCAGATGCCACAGCCATGGTGCTCGCCAGTCTCAGAAGCTTGTGTGCCAGTACAGACTTGGCATTGTGCCTGCGCTGCAGATGAGAAACCAGGATTATTGGGGGTATGATTAGTCTGCAGTCTGGTCTGACTTGTGGTTCGTGCCTAGCCTTGCTGCTGAGAGGCAGCGCAGTCTCTTCCCATTGCTAGAGCCTCGCAGCCCTTCCTGGGGATGGTTGCTAGTGTTCCTGAAGCTGTGGGAGAGCTGGAGTTGGCTCTGTGACCCTGAGCCAGACTGTGTGCAGGTGTCCCTGCATTGTAACGCAACAATGTCCTCTATGGACCCAACCATTACTTTCCCATCTTAAAATTTTTCTAAGGTATCAAACTGGCAGTATAGAAGGAATAACTGCTTTCTGAGACACCAGAATTTGGAGGTGTAAGGAGGCTGAGGCTGTCTTAGATGCCACTTGTTGACAGAAAGGTATGCTCCTCAGTGCTGCTCTTTTCCCCTCACGACTCTCTAGATGTTCTCAAGCTGCAGCAAAAAATCCATCCATAGGACCATAGAGATCAAGGCCCAGGAGTGCTTCAAGGAGCGCAACAACAAAGTGTGTGGGAACTCCAGGGTGGATGAAGGGGAGGAATGCGATCCTGGCCTCTTGTACCAACAGGCTGATCCCTGCTGCTCTGCAGACTGTAAACTGAAAGATGGTGCCAAATGCAGGTAAGGGGAAATAAGCTGCAACTTCTTTTAACACAGGAGAGAATGGTGGGCTGGGCTGAAAGCTCCTAAAGCCACCTGCAATGTTACAGACCTGTTTCCTGGCTTTAAGGCTAAACATGTGAGCTGAAGACAATAAAGGATTTCAGAAAAGGCTGCTGTGTGCATGCACTCTTTGCATACATTAATTTTTATAGCATTCTGTTACTTTTTCTGAGAAGTGTCAAGAGCTATGGCTTGAAGATTATTATTATTGTTGTTGTTGTTACTATTATTATTAAGCAAACTTAGGCAATCAAAAAATCAATATTAAAAATTTCCTGTGCAAACATCCTGTGCAAATACAATTTTTGCTTGTATTGCAAGGTGTCTTTAAACTGGGATCACATACTGGTATTTTCAGGACTGCTGCAAAATGTGTTAAAGCAGACGACACAGTGACAGCACTAAATGAGTCCTCTCTCTGTTTTTCTTGCCCTTTGAGGTGTTTGTGGCCCTGTTGCAATGCAGTGTCCAATCTGTTTTTTCAGAGTTCAGCTCTGCAGCACTTAACAGTAGAGGGCTCACACAACTCCTGTTGTTTAGCAAGAAATTCCCTCAATACATGTTTTTGTACTAAGGGCCTTCTTGCATTAGGTGCAAAACAACGAGAATAAAGACAGCATGGAACAAAGAGCAATAAACCTTCAGGACAAACGGAAGGGGGGAAATGCGTGGGGAAGAACAGAGTGGAAGATCTTGTCCAGAGTTGCACAGCAAGTGACAGGAAGAGGATTCAAGTGCCTTGAATAAATATAAGGGTCCCTATGTTGTCTCTTAATATGTTGTACTTCCTATGTGCTTTTATCTTTGGTGAATGAAGAGTGAATGGATGTGTAGAAAGGTGATTGTAGGAGGGGGCAGAGCGGGCAAGGGTTTTGATTCACTGAGACAATCTCCAAGAAGTAGGTTCTTTTTTTCCTAGATATCCTTTTTGCCTGGCTTTGTCATGCTTGTTTTTTAAAAATTGCTTAATATTTTTTCTTTGGTTTTGATCTTTCCACAGCGATCGGAACAGTCCCTGCTGTAAAGGCTGCCAGTTCGAAAGTGCACAAAAGAAATGCCAAGAAGCCATAAATGCCACTTGTAAAGGAGAGTCTTTTTGCACTGGTAGGATGTGGTTCTGCCCCCTTTACGTCAGCTAGCCAAGCGCTTCAGGCTCAGTGTCCTGTTCAATACGCTTTCAGACTAGTGCCCTTTATTCATCCGGTACATGTAATTTTAGAGACCAGTTAAGCATCATGAAATTGCCCTATAATGAGTTTCATTGTAGTTCAGGAGTCACTTGGTGATTTACTGCCCAGAACAACATGAAAGTGTTGATTTTTTTTTTTCTTCCTTAGTTTTTTTTTTTCTTCTTTGTTTCTTTGCCTTAAGAAAAAGCAAAACAGTGTGTGTCACTGGGAGGAGACAAGAATGAGCTGAATCTTGCCATAGAAAGGGTGGAATTACTGCAACTCTGCTTCACTTCCCCACTTGTTTACTTCCTCCTCATAATCTTTCCTGGAGGCAAGGAGTCAAGTCCCAGTGCCTGCTTTGCTGACGGTGCCTCCAGGGTCTGCGACCTACTGCTTGGTTGCCAGAGTGCCACAATGCCCGAGTTACTGAACGCCTCCAGAGCTACTGCTGCCTCTCAGAGGAGCTGGCGAGCAGCCTGCAGATGAAAGCCAAGAACGAGCGATTGGGGTTCACCTCTGGAATGAGACTGGATTTCCTCTATTTTCCTTTTTTTCTTCTCCTGCATGCTTAGATGCTCTGCCCTTTGCTCTAACACAGTTTTCCCAACTCTGTTGACCCCCATCTGCAGGGAACAGCAGCGAGTGCCCCCCTCCAGGGAATGCTCCGGATGACACAGTCTGCGTGGACATGGGGAAGTGCAAAGATGGGGAGTGCGTCCCTTTCTGCGAGAGGGAGAAGAACCTACGGTCGTGTGCGTGCAACGGTGAGTGACACAGGACTGAGCTGAAACATGCTTCAGCGCCGCTCCTTGGAGCGTGCTGGCCTCACTGTGGGGTTGCCTGTTGGGGGGCAGAGTTTCTGGTTTCTGAAAAAGTTTAAACATTGGTTTTTCAGGGCTAGTGTTTTCTGTTTGGAAAAAGAATGTGAATGGCTTCTTGTCCTCTGAAGGTCTGGGTTTGAAGACATTAAGATGAGACTTAGAATCATGGAATTATTTAGGTTGGGAAAGACCTTTAAGATCATTGAGTCCAACCACAAACCTAACACTGCCAAATCCCACTAAACCATGTCCCTAAGCACCACATCTACACATCTTTTAAATACCTCCAGGGATGGTGACTCAAACACTTCCCTGGGCAGCCTGTTCCAATGCTTGACAACCCTTTCGGTGAAGACATTTTTCTTAATATCCAATCTAAACCTCTGCTGGCACAACTTGAGGCCATTTCCTCTTGTCCTATCACTTGCTACTTCGGAAAAGAGACTGACACCCACCTTGCTACGACCTCCTTTCAGGTCATTGTAGAGAGAGATAAGGTCTCCCCTGAGCCTCCTTTTCTCCAGACTAAACAACCCCAGTTCCCTCAGCTGCTCCTCATAAGACTTGTGCTCCAGACCCTTCATCAGCCTCGTTGCCCTTCTCTGGACATGCTCCAGCACCTCAGTGTCTTGTAGTGAGGGACCCAAAACTGAACAGTAATTGAGGTGTGGCCTCACCAGTGGCAAGTACAGGGGCAAGATCACTTCCCTGTCCCTGCTGGCCACGCTATTTCTGATATAAGCCAAGACACCATTTGCCTTCTTAGCCACCTGGGCACACTGCTGGTGCCCAGGCACTTACGGGCTGGCACCCCAGTTAGAGGAGGCACCCTCCCACCCTCTATCTCCTCTGCCACAGGTGAACAGGAGGGAACGTCGGACTGTTCTTTGAGTGTGGGGGGATCCCAGTAAGCCTCTGGACCAGGCATCTGGCAGAGGAGTGGTAACCTTCAGCTAGTGGTTAAAGAAAGATTTCAAAGAGGTTAAAGTGCTTTGAGAACACAGGCTCCCTGAGTCCAGTCCCCTGTGACTGGAAACCTGTGTGTCACACTGCTGTCAATAAGCTGTTTGCTTGCTCTCCATCTCGGCTCTTAAATCTGGTAAAGCAGCTGGGAGCAGGAGGAAAGCTTCACAGGGGCAGTGCAGAGAAGTGCTGTGAGCCCCACCATTTGAGATGGAGGGCATAGCCAAGGAGAAGGGAGCCTAGAGGATCCAAAGTCCAAGAAATATTTAAATCTGTGTCTTGGAGATGTTTGGAACCTCTTCACCTGCCTGTTGATTCCTGCAGTGCTGGGGCATCAGCTTGAAGAGCTTGGTCCCACTGTGTGCCCTTGTACGTTGCACAGGGCATCTGATTTTCAGGCTTGGTCATCAAAGTAACCAAAACTGGGCAACTGGCACAGTCCTGCCTTCCCCGTGGGGAGGCTGGGCAGGAACACGGTCAGCCAGGGGACACGTGGGATTTTGCGTCTGCTGGTTATGGGTTGTGGGTGACTCTTGGTGCTTCTGAGGAATGAGTTTGCTTTATTACAGAAACGGATAATTCCTGCAAGGTGTGCTGCCGGGACGAGCAGGATAGGTGCATACCGTACGTCGACGCTAATGATCAGTTCCTGTTCCTGCGCAAGGGGAAGCCTTGCACTGTGGGCTTCTGCGATACAAATGTAAGTTTTCCCAGATGTCAGTGCACTGCGTGCTCTGCTTCTGTGGGTAGGTGTCTGAGAGTCCTTTCTGATGAGGACTCTGCGGGTAAAGAGAAGCCAAAGCTTGATGTGCTGCTGAGCAGGGTGGGGCTGTGTAAGTACGGCTCCACGGGGTGAATTTTAAAGGGTGTCTGAGGCTGCGGATGGAAGTTAGTGCTGCAGAGACGTGTGCAAGGTGAAGCTGTTACCTTCTACCGTTGTTTATTACCTGCTTCTGCTGCTCCCCACAGCTCAGCCAGCTGGCAGTTCGTGTGGAGGAGGTGAATGAGCGCTGCTCTTAAGCTCAGCTAGGTTTGCAGCGCTTGCAATTGCAGTTGTTCACATCAGCTCAATTAATTTTGACTAAAATAATTCGGGTCAGGGAGCAATCACATGAAAATCTAGCTGGTGGTATCTGACAGAGGTGGTGAGCCCATGGCAAGGAGACTGGTGGGTGACTGGCACTTGGTGACCGTTTCCGTGGTGCAGCTGCATGGACAGTCGTGTCACCTGCAGACCCCAACGGTCGAAGCTAAACTGGGTGTTGGCAGAAGTGAATTTGGCAGGACATGACCCAGCCCTTCTGCTGGCAGATCTGAAAGACCAGTGGTCTGCTGTGTTAAAACAACACAGGCAGATCTGTGAGTCTGTAACTTTGGGCTCCTGAGAGCTGCAGCCTTCTTGGTGGGTAATTGGAACTGAGGCTTGTGGTACTTAAACCTCTCCAGAAATTTCAGTTTTATGTCCCCTAGCATGGGGCGAGGGTAGGGTAGCTTTTGCACATTTCAGATGTTAAAAGTTCATCTGTTTCAGACAATAATAGAATTGAAACTGCTTTGCCAAAAATGAAGGCAATGAAAATGGACTGCTGCTACTGGGCATGAGTGTAAACCTGTATTCAGATGTGAGTCAAGTGCTGCTGTATCTGTAGTTTTCATTTCATTACCGTCTTTTTATCTGCTTCCCTCTTGAAGAAGGCAGTAGATAGCACTTAGTTTAAGATCATTTTGTAAATAAGTGTTTACTTTTGCAGGGCAAATGCGAGAAGCAAGTACAGGATGTGATTGAACGATTTTGGGATTTCATAGACCAACTCAGCATCAATACTTTTGGTAAGATATGTAACCGTATCCTTTGCGGTTTTTTTTAGTTCATGACATGAACCTCTAAAGTCTGGGAAGGAATTAGCTGGCTGGTTTTATTCACCTGTGTGCAAGGGTAGCTAGTAGCTGTGTTTCTGATATAGAGATAGATAGATATAGATACAGATAATTTTTTTTTTGCCTAAAGTTTGACAATACTGATCTTGCCTCTTAAAGCTGAAAGGATGGGGTATCATTTTGCATTTCTCCACTCCATTATATTCCAGGTGTCTTCCAAGTTTGTAAAGGAGATGATAGCTTCTTGTTTCAATACCAAGAAGTAGGTCAATTAGAGAAAAGGAAATAACAGACAGTCTTTTTAGAGGTCAGCTAGATTGAGTGTAGTATAAAGTGAGCCTCTCAGTGGGATTTAAATGTCAACAGACTGGGAGGGGAGAGGAAAACTTAATTTCTCTCATTTAAGAAAACCATTGAGGTCACGCACCTCAAGCTGTGTGCCTGTACTGAGTCACTGCCCAGCGGTTGTGAGTGGGCCTCCTAGGTCTTTATCCCCACCGTGCAATCCAAGCAGGTACCCCCCTGGCATAACCCCCCAGTGTAACGCCCCAGTGTCTCACACTCTGGTACTGGAACCATACAAAACCTGTCAGTAAGCGGGTGCTGGGTCATGGCTGGGTAACGGCGTGTGCTCACGGTAGTGCTGTGCCTACACAGTGTAATTATCTGGCTTTGGGGCTTTCAATCTTGAGTTCTGGGGTCAAAAAATTGTTTCATAGGTAATTGTTAAAGCTATTTAGCCTGCTCAGGTAGAGGCAGTTTGTATATCTTTAACGTTCGAATATTTGTCTGTGGAGGCAGGTATTTATCATGTGACTGTAAAATCAGAATATGGTAACAGACTCACAGTGTCTTGTATAACTGAGAGGGGCAGCTTGGCTAACTCAGTGTAGCCTGTTCCCAGTCAACTCACATTAAATGTTACAGCCTGTCAGCATTTCTCATCAGAGTCAAAAACCTTATTGTTAACATATTGGATACAGTTTTCTAAAACTGTATAACTTCTTTTATCTTTGCCTAGTCCTGCAGCCTGTGCATCTCTGAGCAATTCTGTGGCTTGGCTTGCATGAGCAGTGGCTGCAGAATGGGGATATACATGTATGCTCATGAAACAGTATTTGGTGGGTCACTAACAGATTTGAACTGATTTCACAGGAAAGTTCCTAGCGGATAATATAGTGGGCTCTGTGCTTGTCTTCTCCTTACTTTTTTGGATTCCTCTCAGCATCCTTGTGCATTGCGTGGTGAGTAAGCTGTTTTGGAGATGACTGCTCTGTTGGATTGAGCTGTGAGAGAACACGCTTTGTATATGAAATGGCAGATGTCTGTGGGAGAAGGTAATAGGAAGCTTTTAGCAAACCCCAGGGGGGGAATCCAGCATATGTAAGACTTACTGCTCCTTCAGTAGGCAAAACTCCTGCTAAACTCTGCTGAGCTCTGGAAGAGCCGGTGCTCCCATGGCTATTCCCTGGAGCCCTTCCTGTTCTTTCCTAGGCAGATTTTCTTCCTCTGCCTTCCAAATTCTACCCAAGTATAATTTTGGCAACTTCCATTAGAGTCAAAGTTTTCTGTAGCCCTGCTAAGAAATAAGACACCCACGTTTTGTGGGGAGACCCAGAGTGGGAAGTGGTCTTGGTTGAGCTTGGGTGGATGGGTAAAGAGAGAGAGCTCATGGCAGCTGGGAGCGTGGGCATGTGGCGTGATGCTGACAGCAGCGTGGGGTTAGAGCAGAGGGATGCTGTGCCCACAAGCGCTCCTGGGGTGGGTGGGAAGGTGTGGGAAGTTGGGGAAAGGGAAAAGAGCCCCACGCACTGCTGTGTCCCTGCAGGGAAACAGGGACAGGACCTTGGGTCCGAACTTCCCTGGGAACTAACTTATTTTTTTTGTGCGTGTGTGTATTTTGTTTTGTCTTTTATGTGTTTTCCAACAGGACAAGAAATTGGACAAGCAGTACGAGGAGAACACAAAGTCCCTGTTTTGCCCTAGTGTAAGTTGCTGTCTGGCTGTGAATTGGCAGAAAGCTATCCAATGTGTGTTAGAAAACCTGAACCTGAGGTGTGTGCAGAGTGTTTGTCAAAGGAGTGATAATAGAGAGACCTGGAGCCTCGTGCCTCACGCTGCAGACGGATGAACCAGTCTGAGGGGAAACTGTTTTCTTGAACAAGCACCGCAGCTTGGCGAGGTCTGATTCTTCCTTCCTGTGAGAGCCTTGACCTTGTTGACAAAGCAGCTGTCTTGCAGCAGCCGCAGCTCCCGGGGCAGGAAGCGGCGCTGCTCGGCGGGGCTCCGCTTCGCGCAGCAGGCGCCTGTGTACAGGGTCCCCTCAGCATGGGGTGTGCGGCAGCTTCAACCACAGACCGCCTGTTCCAGCCAAGTGGTGTCAGCGAAGCACGAGGCTCAGTGGGGCAACGCTGCAGGGAAACCCCTGCAAAACGGGGTGTCTTTGCTGCAGAGTGGTTGTTTGCAGGAGTCAGCTTCTAGTGGCCAGATGTGCTAAAGCCTTCCAGCTGCTTACGGGAGAGCTGGCCTCAGGGTGCAGGGACCTGCCAGTGACCCTTCTCACCTTGTAGATAATGAGTTGGAAGAGGGGAAGAGCAAAAAAGTGCCTAGATAAATTTTAATTAGTCCAGCACAGGGTACCTTCTGACATAGATTTTTGGGTATCCTGTCCAGGGCTTTGACAACCCAATTCTTATTAATAACTGAAACTTAGAGTTAAGGAAATGTTGTTTTGTAACAGGAGGGGGGGAAAAAAAGCCTTGCAGAGCTCTTTCTTGTAAGCCACTGGGGGAAGCATACTGAAGTCCCAGAGCACTGAGGCACATTGCCTCTGTCATCTACTCTGATGTGACTGAAGACGATCTTAGTTTGAGTGCCCCATATCTGGTCTTCAGTGCCATAAGAAAAGTCATCCTAGAGCTTTATACCTGAATTCAACCAAGAAAATCCCAGAAGCAGGCGTAGCAACAGAGCACAGGTATAGTTAATGGGCTCCTTGCGCCAGCAAGAGTTTAACAAACATCTTGTGTCTTTTGGATCTACTGAAGATTGAGTGGTTGGGAAATTGTCATGAATGGGTGATTTAGATCGCTTAAAGAATTGCCATCAGAGGTATTAGGAAAAGTGGTTTTAATATGATGTTGTAAAAGTGCGACTTAACGAAGCTCGATGGCAAGGTTCACTCTATTGCTTACTACATGGAAGAAACATAAAAAGGAAAATAAAGTTAGAATCGAGCTCAAATGATTGTTACAGAGACCAAAGATGCAAAAGGGTAAGGAAAGCCCTTGCCCTGAGTCACAAGGTTCAGAATGGACCCCCTTGCTTTCTGAAATACTTCTCAGAGAGGAGTGTAGGTGCAGCTGGATCCAGACTTGGTCAGTGGTTTATGTCTAAAGGATTATACATGCAAAGTTTGTAATAATTGAGTAAGTACATGGATTAGTAATGTTTCATCAGGATTAACTCAGCATGCTATCAGTCACTTACTGAGGACCTGGTGTGAGTAAGGGGTGTCTCTGCCTTGGGCAAGGGAGGATCCCTTATTCTCAGGAGAGGAATCTCAAACCTTGAGAGGCGTCTCTGCTCGAGGGGAAAGTTGCCTGGTGTGCAATCCAGCTGCAGTTCAGGGCGAGCTCACATTGGGCTCATCTGAAGATCTGTTGTTGGTAAAGGTGTCTCTGCCTCAAAGAGCAAGTGTGAGGGGTGTCCCAGCTGGAGGGGAGACCCCCACCATGCAGCCACGCTGCCTAACAGAGAGAGCTCAAAGGTGGCTCACTTGGGCCGTCATATTTATGGGGTGAAGTGGTTGGCTCATAGTCAGATTGCATCCAGTGGGAAAGGTAAGGTGTGCATGAGACTCCTTGTACCCACAGCTTGCTTGTTCCTTGATCAGAAAGGAAAAGCCGCCCACTATTCGTGCATTAATGGCATGATCAGTGTTCCGAGCTCACGTGCATCAGTGCTCACTGTGTCACTGCTCCTCTGTGGGTTTTCTAGAGGGGTTCTTGGCCCGGCTGTGGCTCCTGCCTTTCCCTCCTTTGGAGCCTGTACCAAACCACTGTGAGTTTGGTTAAGGGGTTGAGTGCATCCGTCACAGAAATGTGCTACTAGTACCAGGTAGACATCTCAGCCTGCCTAGTATTAGCATTTACTAAGGTTTCTGGGGATTTTCTTATGGCCAGAAATCTCAGGGTATTTTCCAAACCATGCTCAAATAGAAGCAGAACTCAGTGGACTCTAACTTAATCTGGGTTGCAGAACCTGGGTGTGATCACAGTGGTCCCTCCAGTCTTTGACCCTGTGTTCAGTGCAGCTTCTTGCACATGAAACAGAGAAGTCTTCAGGTTGGAAGAGCAGAATGAGCTGTACTGTAGACTCCCTGCACTGAGCTCTTGGTCTCATCTAGCTTGACCCTGTGTTTCCAGTCCTGGGTTTTGCCAGAGCAGTGTTGGGCCCCAGGGGAGGTGGGGCTGGGGCTCTGTCCCAGTGTGGCTGTCACCTGTGGTGCTTTGTATGGAGAAGGAACAAGCAGAGATAAAGGGCCTCTCTGCCTCTAGTGCTTAGTGTAGCTGCATTTCTGGAGGAAACAGATTACTACTGTTGGATGTTCCCTCGCTCCTATGCAAGTATAAATCTACTGTGAAATTAAAAATCTGACTGTGTTTCCTCCACAGTGCAGTGGGTTCAGCCTGGCTAGCGCAGAGTAACCTGTGGTAGCCCAAGGGCCGTCAGCACATCTCTGCTGGGAGCAGTGGGGAGGATGCAGCAGCCCTTAAACCGTTCTAACAGGAGCACAGGTGCTCCTCAGAAGGTGCCTGTGGCTGTTCCCTTTGAAAATGGTGCAGAAACTGAACCCTGGGCTAGATCCTGGTTGCTTTTCCCAGTGACGTGGCTGCTTGTGTCTTGCAGAACGTGGAGATGCTCAGCAGCCTGGACTCTGCCTCCGTTCGAATCATCAAGCCCTTCCCCGCGGCGCAGTCGACAAGCCGGCACCAGCCGCTTCAGCCCATCGCAGCTGTGCCCGCCGTTGCTGCGGCGCCGAAGCAGGACCACCAAAGAATGGACACTATTCAGGAGGACCCAAGCACTGACTCTCACATTGACGAGGACGGGTTTGAGAAGGACCCTTTCCCAAACAGCAGCTCGGCCGCCAAATCTTTTGAGGACTTGACAGACCATCCTGTCATTAGGAGTGAGAAAGCTTCATCCTTTAAACTACAGCGCCAGAACCGGGTGGACAGCAAAGAAACAGAATGCTAGTGTCTTGCTGCCTTCTACGTGCATGACTTGTGTCTGCAAAATAAGGATCTAAAACCATTTCATTTATATAAATATAAATATATGTATATATTTTTTTGTGAGGGAGTGGGAGAAATAAGGAAGTGACCTACTGCAGATGCTGGTCATGTGTATGACCTTCCTTAAATTACATTTATTAGAGCATTATATCTTTTAAAAAGGAAAATCCAAACTAAAACTGGCTTGTTTTTGAAGCTTTTTGGATTTGTTTTTCTGTTTCCTTGACCTTTAACATTTCCTTCAACCTGTGGTGCAAAACCGAATATCCTGCTGGATATTGGATTGTGTATATCAGCCTTTTTTATAATTTAATATTTTGTAGTCTGACAGCACTGATAGACAAAATTAAAGGGGCTTTTAAAAACAAAATGAAAACACTGCAGTATGTTCCATATAGAGTAGATCATTTAGCGGTTTAAGGTACATGTAAGCAAAAGCCTAAACACATGCCTTGAGAACAGAATGAGAGTAATGAAACAGAGAAAAATAGTCTCATGGCATTAAATGAAGATGCATAATTGGAATCAGGAAGCTCAAGATATACAGCTTTGAAATAAAAGTAAGTCATGCAGAGGCTGTTACACCTTACACGAGGCACGGAAGTGCTCCTCTAGCATGAAACTGCTTTGCCTGTAGGAGTGAGGTTGTCTTCATGTCTTTGTGGCAGAGAAAGGCTTTCATTGTGAGTTCCCCTCTGCACTAGGAGGCTTGTGTGTTGCATGTGTCTGGTAGGAGAAATAAGTGTAAGAGGAGAAATCATTTATGTGCATGAGGACTGTTTTAACCAGCTGTTTACAGCAGTTGTTTTGGTGCAGAAGTGTTTCTCCAAAAGATACTCTGAAATAGGTATTCTCTCTATTGTTGAGATGTTCAAAGAGCTGAGCCTCAATTTTCAGAGTCTGTGTGGCCTTTGGAACTTCCTACTGCAGAAATAAATGAGGGGGGGGGGGGGAAATTCCCTCCATTGCAGGGGAGGCATTTGTTTAAAAACAATTGTGAATTTAATCAAAAAAGAAATAAACCTTTGTTAAACTCACAGGGCTAGTGTAAGGAGGAGACTTCATGAATTCAAATTCCCACACAGGTAACAAAATGTGATGTTAAAGGTTAGTAATTTAATGGTGTCCTCTAATTTGATTCACCTGGAGATCTGTAAGGTGAGCTGGGAATGGCACATGAGCGTTGTTTTAGCTTAGTAGCAGATGGACTGACACAGTGGAGTCACAGAGCAACTGTTGTGATAGTAAAGCAGCATCTGAATTCTGCGTCTGTTTTCTCCCATAATAATCTGTTGATAAAACTGACATAAAATATGACCAATGGTAGAACCCTTTTAACTGTTACAAGCCTGCGCTCAGCTACAGGCCAGCTGCAGCTGCGGAAAGCCTTTGTGTTGTTAAATGTGAGGGAAAGGAACCAAACCTGTGCCCCCCTCCTCCCCACCGAGGATACTTGTTACACAAATACTTGAATATGTGCCTTACGGTATTCCTATCTGACTAGCTATTGTGTTTTATATACTGGTTTTGAACTTTGTTTGGGGTTTTTTGTTTGTTTGGGTTTTCTTTTTTTGATTCAGTGCAAAGTACACATGTGAGGAGTTAATTTAATTCCCAATACAATAAAAGCTTTTTATATTAAAAAAAATAGTGAAATGTGCTGTTTCTGTGCAGTCCTTTTAGAAAAAATCTGAATTCTTCAGTTGTCAAACCCTGCGTTAAGCCTGGCATGCACACTTCTTCTGAGCCTGTTATTTCTTGCTGCTCCCCTCTGAAACTTGGCTGCTGCGGAGGCCAGACCCTGAGCATCTGTGGTGCACACCTGCACCTGTGGGGCTGCCTTGCTCTCTACAGGGTGGAGTTGGCCTTGCCATGCATCACAGACCTTGAAGATCATCCAGTCCAACCATGAACCTAACACTGACAGTTCCCAACTACACCATATCCCTCAGTGCTATGTCAACCTGACTCTTAAACACCTCCAGGGATGGGGACTCCACCACCTCCCTGGGCAGCCCATTCCAACGCCTAACTACCCGTTCTGTAAAGAAATGCTTCCTAATATCCAGTCTAAACCTTCCCTGGCGCAATTTGAGGCCATTACCTTGTTACACTTGTTACTTGGTTAAAGAGACTCATCCCCAGCTCTCTGCAACCTCCTTTCAGGTAGTTGTAGAGGGTGATGAGGTCTCCCCTCAGCCTCCTCTTCTCCAGACTAAACAACTCCAGTTCCCTCAGCTGCTCCTCATAAGACCTGTGCTCCAGACCCTTCACCTGTGAGTTAGGGTTGGTTCTGAGGATGAAATTCCTATCTAAGGTATGGGGGGTGTGCTCAAGTGCCTCTTCAGATAGCAAGTCTGTAACTGTTCTCAGCACTAAGGTCTTGACTTCCCTGATGAAAACCAGGCAGTAGCAGGTGCCTGGGAGCACAAAAATAGAGGTTTGGATCAGGTCTTGGGAAAGATTGAATCCATGCCCCAAGCAGAGCCCTATTCCAGACACGGTGAAAGAGGCACTTGCACAGTTTGTTCGTAACATCTAATGCAGGAAGAGCCACAGCTTCCACAGGGAGCCCCTTCCGCTGTTCAGCTGGTCTTTACTGTAAGCATTTATTACAGAAAGGACAGTCCAGTTTAATAAATATTTATAAATCAAACTAGCTTCTGGTCTAGCTCCAGGCACATGAAAAATAATTATTTATGTTCTAGTTTATAACACTGTTACATCGATGACAGGTCTTGGCCAACTTGTCTTTAGTTATTTAATGAAGCACAGGCAGCCTCACGGCACCAACAACGCTGGACAATTTGATGCCGAGTCTGTCTCACCCAGTGCATAATAAATACATCACTACTGGCCTCATATGTTCTGTGCCAATGCAACTGTTAATACAGCCCCAAATTATGCAGGGGTTTATTTGCAGTGACACACTATTTACTTGTTTTGAATCCATGGTCCAGTAGTATCATCCTTTCTGCTGCTCCGGCTGGCTAGCCAATTATTTCCCAAACCGCTTTTTTCTCCATGCTTGTTGAATTTTGTCTAGGTTTCAGGTAATTTTTTGCAGCTCGTAAAAGTAGTTTTGTAGTTGTGTTCTCTTGACCAAAAACTATATATAGTACGCAGTACTCATCTGTTACATCAGCTGTTAAATTATGGCTGAATACCAACGCTCACTTGAAAGGTCTCCTTAACGTGGTGGCAAATGACATATGGTGCAGCCTTGGCAGCAGAGATGCAGACCCTTTCGAGTAGTTTCTTCAAGCTCCAAGCTTCTCAAAACGAGCATGTGCGTCCCCAGTTTTATACTACCCAAGAACATGCACTGTGTCTATATGCAAAAGCCAGGCGTAAGGAAGCTGGTGCTGGTGCCAAAATAAGTTTTAAAGTTTAAAACCCCCGCTCTGAAATACCTCCCTCTCAAAAGCCTCGCTAAAGCTCAGGTCACAGCTTTTACTGCTGTATTACATCCAAAGAAATTAATCTGAACTGACATTAATGGCTCTTGACAAACTTCATGCTACTGCCTCTTACCAGCTCCTATGTGTTTAAAGCCAGTAGATGGTTTTAATCAAAGCGTAGTCCCCAAAGCTCAGCTAGGCCAGGAACTCTGTGTCTCTTGGTCACAGGGCAGCTGAGACTCTCATCTTCCTCCAAAGAGCTGCTCATCCCCACAGATGTTCAAAGCTACTGGCACAAACAGCATGCAGACAAACCAGCCCGTGACACACCCCGCGTGGTCTCCTCTTTATTCTCCCCCAGACCGAGCGAAAGGGACACAGAAGAGGATTGCCAGGGGACTCCCCACGGCCCCGTTCCCCAAGTATGCAGCGTTTGCTGCGTGGTGCGGGTTACCGGCTGGTCGTAAACAGGCTGGCCTTGTCGGGCTCAGCTGCTTGGGCTTGTTACCACCGGGGCTCTCACAGAAGACTGGCCTCGGGGTTCATGTGGTCCACGTCCCGCCAATAAGGAAGCAGTGAAGGAAGGGCAGACAGTTTTTTCTCCAGGCATGACCAAAGTTGCGCTGCTAGAAAGCTGTTGCCTTTTGTTGATAAATGAAGACCATCAGACAAATAGGAAGAGAAATCCTAAAGGGGAGGTTAAAACCATGTATTAATGTATTTGCTAGTTGCAAATAGAAGGTCTTAAGTAATTTTTAAGTTAGTTCTTCAAAGCCAGCTGGTATATATACTGGTTTTATTTTTCACCGTTTGTAGTAAAATATTAAGAGAATGTCTGATGGCCACAGTCCCGGAAGGAAAAAATCACGGGATTAAGTGATGCAACTAAAATGTTGAGTCTGTTCAACAGTGCAGTAGTCTACTGCACCAGGGAGTGCAGGAGAGAGAAAAGATTCAGCATCCAAACTGGAGTTACCTGCTTACAGGAAAAGTCTGTGATCTGTCACATGGACGAGTTTGGTTATTTGGCCAGAAGCATCAGCAGGGTACCCGTGTGACCTGACCTCACTCTGAAGTTAGCCCAACACCGGGCAGCAGGATGGACAAGGTGCCTCCAGAGGCCCCTTCCAACCTGAAACTATTCCACGGTTCAAAGTGCAAGGAAATGGTTATTTACATGTAATGCACCCAGGGGACATTTGCTAACCAAATATAATGGCCAGGTTGTATTGAGCTTTATTTCTCATAGCCCACTGTGAACCATTCTGGATTATTTTCTTCCTTCCCCAAAATGTAATTTGGATATATTTTGTATCATTTCAGTGACAATGCAGCACTACTGGTTCCTCTACACTAAATGATGTATTTCACAACTAATGACAGTTTCAAACTCCTTCTCATGATATCATACCTGATTTTTTTGCATCAGAGTCCAGAGGTCGAGTACATCTGTTCCACAGTCCCTAGCTACCTGAACACAGGCGTGGGCGTATTCCCCGGTGGTGGCATTGCGGCGATTTAACTTGTCACCTATCAATCAGAAACAAAGAAAACATTGAACAATTGCAACTGATAGAGCTCAATTTCAGTCTACTGTGGTACACACGAGGAATTACACACAAACTAAATCCGAAGCACCTCAGTTTAAGTGGCTGGAAGCTATTGCTCATTTAGGCTCTTTCAGGGCACCTTTTGTTTCTGAAGCATTTGAAAATGTTTAACAGATGTGTAACACCTGAGAGAGGCAAGAGCAACAAGCACACTGCATAATGCTTATTTCTCCTTTGCTCACAGCTTTCACCTTCTGGCAAGCTTCAGGTGAAATCAGTGCATAGATTTAAAACCCTTCATACACTTGCTGCTAGCATGGAGAACAGAGTTAAGTAAATGTAAATCTATTTACAAGCTTGCTTTCCGCTTCCTGGATGACAGTGGATATCTAACATCTCCTTGTGGTATTCTCCTCATTGTAACACACTGGTGAAACCAGGGTACATTTAGGTGCAAAGCTTTATTAGCACTCGCGACTGCTCCATTTGTACGTGCAGGCAGTTACACCAGGAGCTGGATGTTCAGTTCGTGCTCAGTGCCAGCTACTGTAAGCCAGCAGTTCTGCACAGACCACAGTGAAACTCTGGAGCAGGGTATTATTGTTGTTTGGTTGTTTTTTTTATTTTTAATGGGACCTATAATGCAATTTACTGACTCCTACTCTACTCCCTCCATGTATCTCATGATTTCCACTTCTTCACACTGCCACCTCTTTCCTCCCATCACTTTTCATCATAAAAATACCCTTGGCAGCCTCACTGGTCCTTCCCCACCACGGTACATTTCCTAACTCCTGCTTTCTTCAACTTTCTTCCCGATTCAACTCCTGCACAGACTGAGTGGCCCTTCAGCTCATTCGGCCTCCACCATGCAGAGCTCCCTTTGGTGCCAAGTCCCCTGTATCAATCACAACCTCATCTCCCCAGGCAAGGTCCTGCAGTCCTGTCCCTTTCCCCTTCTGTGACTTCTAATCTAGCAGAGTTGGTAATTGCCTCTTCTTTCATCGTTAGGATTACTTCTCCACTGTTTCATTCCCTCTTCCCTTCCGGAGCACACAAACACACGCCTGCTCTCAATGTGCAACTCTACAGGAGCATGTGCTAGGTCTCTGTTTATAAGCTAAGAGCAGCAGCCAAAGGAAGCTCAGGGAACATGGGAGTCTCTGAGGGACCAAGGAGGCAGCCTAGTGATTAATCCCGACCTGCACGTACCCACCCAGCTTGGGAAGGAGGACAGCCAGCAGTGGGGAGCAATGGCTATGGGGATACTCAGAGACGCCACATGCATCTGGGTGTGCGCCACTGACCTGAAGGGGCTGCCTGTTGCATTGGTGAGGTCAATGCCTACCACCTACAAAAATTCACGGCTAATGGGAGACCCATGGTGACTGGAAGAAGGTTAACGTTACAGCATCTTTAAGAAAGGCAAGAAAAAGGACCTGGGAAACTGTCAATTACCCAGCCTCACCTCAGCACTGGGAAAGACAGTGGGATTACCTCCTCTTGGGATTAATTTCCAAACACGTGAAAGACAAGAAGGAACTATCAACACAAATTTAGCAAAGCCAGACAGTGCTTGACCAACCCAATTGCCTTCTGTGATGAAATGATGGCTACGCAGGTGACGAAGACAGCTCTGACTTCAGTACAGGCTTTGACTCTGTCTCCCACAGCACTCTCATTTGGAAGCTGAGTTTCTTTTCACGCCTCTTTTCACACCTGGATGAATGTTCCTGTGACCATCATCATCCTCTTGTTTCACATCTCTCCTTTGCTCTGTTATCTATCTGACAAAACTAGAAATAAGCAAAACATTTCCCCTGGATACTGGTTGAGGGCAGATGATCTGATATTGCTACTTACTGTGCCCACAATACTTTTATCTGTGGTCCATGGTCTGAGATCACTGTCTTTCGTTCCATCCCTAGACTGCAATCTCTTTCAGACAGATGCTGGCAAATTCAACACCATAAATGCAAGTTTCCTCCCTTCCCTACCCCATAAAAAGGATAGCTTTACGACAAAAATGAATTAACAACATTTTAGAAGTGTAACTTGATAGCTAGGAGACCAGTAAGCGGCATTCCCGGTGTACTCACCTAACAGAGCTTCAGAAGGGCAATACAGGTGCATGTTTTGCCAACGACAGCTGTGGCAGCTTTAGTGGGAGCTGGGCACACACACACCGGGACAGGCTGCTCTGCGCCTGACCTGTCCTTACACCCCATCCAAGGATCTACTGCTGTCACGTGTACAGTATTGGCCATGCCTGATGTTTGATCTGACCTGCTACAGCTGCTACTGTCTCACACAATTTGTGAGTATTACTCTAGGACTTCCTCTCCTTTTCCAAACTGAATATAAAAACTACCCTGCTGGATGAGACTGAAAGTCCATATAGTCCAAAATCGGTGTTGCACAGTGATCCCTGACACACACCAAAGCCCTCTAATGCAAAGTCATGCAATGACATAGTCTAATTTAATGCAGTTTAAACATGAGGTCATCTTCAAAATGTTACCACTTTGATTGAGTACACAACTCAGGATGCACAATACCACCTAAATTAGAGAAAACCCTGCAAATACAAAGGCGACAGCTCTGTATTTACCAGAATCTAACTCAAAAGTCTTTTATAAATGTGCAAGAACCGGACAAGCTGTCCCAATGGAAAAGAGGACACGCTCTCAGGAGGTTATAAACTGTCGCTGCTGGGAGTCAGTGGGATTATGGCAATTTCCACCAGCTGAGTAACACAAACTAAGCAGTGCTGTTATGTCTCTATTTTTAGAGTTAGCTTGAACAACATAATGAGAAATCATTTAATCACCTTTTGCGTCTTTTTCAGGTACTTTTATTAGCACGCCTAGAATATGATTTTCTCAGGGGGAGGTGGGGTGGGGGGGTTAAGTTTAAAATAAACCTGGCTAGGATATTACTGCTTATCCAAATAGATGTGAAACATGCTGTGACTATTATAAAATTTTCTAAGGCACAAAATGCCATGATTTTTTCCATTATTCACATTATTTTGGAAGCTGCTAGGACATGACGTAGTCTGCCTAGGACATCTTGGCAAAACCTGTGTTCTCAAAGGGCAGCTACTTCTGCCAGTTTTATGCATGAACAGATCAATCAGCACTTTTGAAAGGATGTCACTAATTAGTTGGTAGTTACTCCACTTATCTAAGCTTATCTAGCTTATCTAAAAGCTGTTTAGCAACACAGCTAGCAGTCCTTTTCCATCAACTCAAAGAACACGACTGCAATCTGGCACAAGCACGAAGCTAATCATCTGTCAGCCTGGGATCAGTAACTTACACTCTGCTGGTAAAATGCAGAAATTCTGCCCTTCTGTATCATTCTTTTACCTTTGGCAAGACACTCCTTTTCCCAAGCTGATTCCTGAAGAGGTGGTGGCGTTATCAAAATAATCCTGTCTTCAGTGATGTCTACTGACTTCAGATACTGTATCATGCTCTTTAAGTTTGCAGCATATTCCTCCAAAGGAACGTGTTGCTTAGGGTTCAGATCTGTTAGGGGATGGAGCACATGCATTAGCGATGTTAAACTGCTTACAGATTTATTACACAACATGCTTTTTACCCAGTGAATGAATGTGGGCACTCATTTTCAGTACACAGTTCACCTCAGCCATTGATTCAGGAGGTATGGTAGAAAATGCCATTCCTCAATATCCAAAGCAGACAAGTCAAGAGTTTAAACACAGCACTTCCAACTAACACAAATAAGGCACAGGGGGGAAAAAATCCACCTTTTTTCTTTTTTAAGATGCTTTTTCTACAACTCCGTATCTTAGTATTTGATCATGTAATCACCTCAAACCTCACCTGAAACAAAAACTAAGATTTTTAAATCTCTTGGATGCAGAGAAAATTTTGGAAAATCACATGGATGTACAGTCATGCACTGATGTTACCACTTTGATTAGACTAGCTCTGTGTGCTGCTATGCTTATCTTAAAGAGAATCCAAGTGCTCCCTTCCCTCATTTCCTCAACCCATCTGCCAAGAACCCATCAGACTGCTTTAAAGGCAGAAAAATCAGCTAGATGCCCAACTCCAATTTTAGGTCATGGATATAAGACTAATTCTTGAACACCTTGAAATCTCCTTTTAATATTAAAACTTGGTGGAAGGGAGAGAAATAGAAGGCACTACATTGTTTAAATACAAATAAAATGATTGAAAACAATCCACTGTAAAAGTGAAAAGAGGGCAACTGGTTCATAGAGAACTGGCCAGAAAAGTCTGTGTAATGTTCTGCATTTTCTGCTAAATTGTCTTAAGAGAACAGGCCACAGAAAAAAACCAGAACAAAACAAAGAAAGCTTCCATACCTTTCAAAGCACTGTCATTAGCTCCAAAGAAAATAGTAACGGCAACAGTACTCTCAGCACTAGTACTTTTAGCGATCAGTCTTGGAAGGATCAATTTAGCCCATCTGGTGTTGTACCCTGAGAGCCCACGGTTCACAACATCACATTTTCTGAAACAGAGACACGTATCAAAAAGAACATCTCCCCTCTGCCCACCAGAGCAAAACCAGGGAAGTTTTGAACCATTCTGTCAGGACACCTGCCTCCAACCCTCTCAGAAACGATGAGATGTAACAAGTTTTCAGTGGGATTATAACTTTATGTTTTGAAAGTGCACGCACAGATTGCATGTGTAGTATTTACCTGTCACAGACTATGAAACCAGAACAATCTTGACAATCACTAAGGACTTTTTTCTTTCCACTCAAGGTCTGAGTGGAAACATCCAGTGAGTATTTCCACCAGTACGGGGCAGGTTACCACTAAGGCAGTTCCACTTCAATAAATAATGTTAATAAATAAATATACATTAATTATTAACTTGTGTTGGTTTTCTTTTAGAAAAGCTGCACAACTTCTTGTATACTAGAAATTACATTTTAAATTTAAGCTCTTACCTGACTAGTCTCTCAGCAAGGGATGCCCCCCAGCCATTCTCCTGGAAGGAGAACTGAAAGCAAGGAAAAGGGTTAGACGGTCACTGGAAAAACTCGCTGCCCAGCAGGTCAGTCCCACCACCGGCACCTTCCCTCCTCAAAAACTTTTTGTGCATGGCTTCTGGCTCCCAGCCCACCCTGACCCTGCAGAGGTCGAAGAGCCCGGGTCTCTATAGACACATGGCTGGCACCAGGGGCAACACGGGATTGTACCTACAGAGGGACGGACCCTCTGGTCCCTTTGTAATCAAAACTGGCTGCTGTCACACTGTAGTTTCATTTTGGCTGGTGAAGCTTTTTTTAAAAAAAATATTTTTGCACTTTATTTCTAAGATCCTTTCACTGTGCCTTCATTCTGAAGAGCACCTCTTAAACAATCCTCTCTCCACATGCTGCTTTGGAGTGCAGTTCAATACCTACCTCTCCTAGTACTGGAAAAAATAATCCCTTCTCCTCGTTCCCACTGTTGCACTACCCTCCCTGTTACAGTGCTCCACAGCAAGTCCGTTTAGACAACCCATCTCTCATTAGGGATAACATCTGTCTTTGGCTAGATCTTTTTTCATCAGAGCAGCTCTGTGAGCCCACTCCACCATGCAACAGAAGGCAGGAACCAAAATGAACACTAAAAAGCTGGTACTGCCTCAAAGGAGACGTTCACCAAGCCATGGTCCGGCCATGCCAACGCAGAACGAGCCTCCAGGGCGGGTGAGCTCGAGGTGGGGAGCTGCAGAAGGGACACGCCAGGAGCCGGGACAGGGAGGAGCGTGGGGGTCAGTACTGACATCAGACTGTCCTCCCTGTCTGGAAAATGCCACTGCCACCGAAGCACCAGAAGCGACACTTTTCCCAGATCACACTTCTAACATAGCAACTTTATCAATTTCTGCAAGAAGGCTCTACATCTCATGGAAGGGAAGACCACCAGGCGTGAGAGCTGCTGGCACTCTGGTGGGAGATCCAGCAGGGTCAGCACTGTGCCGGGCCGCACTCCCATTTCACCGGTCTCCTCCCGCCCGGCGCCGCCAGGCCGGTGGCCTCTGCCGAAGCGGGAGTTTAGAGCAGCCCTCAGGGGACCCCGCTGCCCGCGGCCGCCGGCCCGCAAGCCGCCCCGGAGGAGAGCGGCTCACGGGGCCCCGCCACCGCGACACGCCGGGCAGAGGCCGCTCCTGCGCCGGCCGGGCGGGCCCGGGCCGCCCCACAGCAGGCCGCTGGCCTCCGGCCCCGCTACAGTCGCCGCCTGGGGGCACTGGGGTGTTTACGGGGCTCGGCAGCAACAGGCGGGAACCGCGGCGCCCGCCGCTCCCCCGCGGAGACCCCGCCGGGCCGGCAGCCAGGGCCGGCGGCGCGGCCCCTGAGGGGCTGCCGCAGGGCCGCTACCTCCGTGATGGAGTCTCCGAAGAGGACTACGCGGGGCCAGCGCAGGAGCCGCCCGCCAGCGCCCGCCTCCGCCAGCGCCATGGCCGCCGCCGCCGGACGTCCGCCGGCAGCAGCAGCGGCGGCAGGAGGAGGAGGAGCAGCGGCCTCGCCGCTTCCTCTGGGGCGGGAAACGAGCGGGCGCGGGGCGGGGCGGGGATGGCCCCTGGGAAGACCCGCGTTACTTCTGGCACCGCCCCTGTTTTACCGCTTCCCCCCCACCCCTTTTAAGGGCTTGTTACTGGAAGCGGGAGCTGGACACCCGTTTAAAAAAACATGCGTCATTTAAAAAAATAAGATCTTTATCTGTTCCAAAGAGCAGACATTCAAAGGAAGTAGATTTCCTCCTTTAAAAGACTTGATACTCTTAGTTAGCTAATGACATACAATTTGGAGAGGAAAGCTGCCACTCATTCTGCTAATACTAATAATACACTAATTCTACTAACCAGTAATACTGCTATAAAGATTACCGGGTGCCTATTTAATCAGCTGAGAAAAAGGGAGAAAATGTGTATGTGCAAGAGAAAGTTACTTTGTAGAAAACTCACTTTCAGGGGACATTTTCTGGTATGATTTACCCCAGCTCATGCAGAGTATCACATTTGTATTTGAAATTCTTCCCTACATTCTGCAGTTTCTGGTACCCCATTTCACTTTGCCCAGAAGACCATGTCACCAGCACTGAGTGACAGGGCTCTCAGCGGGAGCAGATGTGTGCTGTCACAGAAATAGTGACAGGAGCCATTTGCACTTGAGACTGTTACAGGTCATAGGTACTGACTTCGCCTGAAGGTGGTTTAAAGCTCCACTTAACCCTGGTATGCAAACACGGATTCCATTTTAAATGTGTTCAAGCCCCCTTTGACTTCAAGCAGATACAAGCATGCAGGTCATTGCTACCTTGACAAGAACAAAATTATATACAAGCTTAATTCTGAGCACATGCAAACCCAAACCATCCAATTTATCTTCCAACTGGTCAATCTTCAAAAATGTAGAACTCTCTCAATTTAATTTTTGTAATTCTACATTTAGATAGGTTAAGATTTTTTTCTTATATGTGCATATAAGAAAAAAGAACATATGCACACTTTGCTGATTTTACTATGATCTATATGCACAAATAGCTATTGTGTATATAGATCATTGCTATATGAGAACCTTGCTATGTAAGGTTGCTCATCCGTTATTTCAAAGAACTCAGCAGTTTCACAGTCACAGAATTGGTACGTTTGACTTGATGAAGAAAAAGGTTTTATTTACTCTTAAAAAATAGTCCAAATATGTAGAAGATTTTTTTGATGTGTCCTAAGTATCTACAGAGGTCAGTACACTGGGCTGAGGGCATCATAAAGCCTCTGTGCAGCCAACTCCACCATTTCACGAAGGGATTCATCATCTTCGCTTCCTGGCTCACAGTCAACTGTCTGGGAACAAAAAATAGAAGTATGTTAGAACAACTAGCACTTCATATTCCTTTTCAGCATGTGAAGAATGCTCACAAGGGGAAAGGAAAAAGTAGTCATGCAAACTGAAAAGAAAGTTATCAAGAGCAGCACTGTATATTTTTAAATGGTCTGCCAACATGTAGAGAAGATTTATGTTCAGAGAAGATTTATGCAAGTCTTGCTGAGGAACAAGAAACTTAATCTTCAGTTTTATGTTTGATTAATAACTCATTTCAAAACTACCATGTAAAATGCATTAAGTTCTATACATTACATTTAATTCAAAATCAAATAAAACCACACAAGGTTCAGTCTTGGAGATTTCATTTTATCTGTGAATTCACCTGCACTGTATTAGGTTAATACTGTAAAACACATGCATTCATCACAGAGGTACAGGCACCTCTACTCAGGGAGTCTCCACACTGATGTTCCCATACCCAGAAGATAACATTTACATCAAAATAAAACCCCAAAGAGATTCATTTATCACTAAAACAAGTCTTCCTAGAGAAGGATGCCCACTCCAAACATACAAGTTGATTAACATTCAAGCCAATTCCCTGACTGACTGCTCTATCTCAAAAACAAAGGGCAGCATTTGCACAGTAATACTATTCTTGATCCTATGGACTTTCAAGGCTTTAAGACTGTACCTTCTCTAATTCAATATTAACTTGATAATCTTCCGAACAAGTAACTCCTTTCAACCATAAAGTGGGCTTTTTTTTTTTTTTGGGGGGGGGGGGGGGGGGGGCGGGGAGGGAAGGCATTTGAAACAGCAAACATGCATTTAATGTTATCTAACAATGCTGTTAAAGGCATGTTAACTGTAAGAGCATTGTGTTAAGACTTAACGTGGAAAAAATAAATCCACGTCTCACCATAGTCAGATTTATACTAAACAGTTTTTTATTTTAAAGCTATTAATGTCTTATAAGAAGATACATATGGACATAAAGAAGGACAGATCCTGTAAAACTTGGTTCACAATGGCACAAGCATGCCATTGACGACACAGTATGTAAAAAAAGTATTACAAAAGATACACACTGTTGTGGTTGAGTTGCCATTAGGGTTTCTGTCAGTACACAAGTCTTTTAACAATTATGTATATCAGTATAACAGTATATGAAAATGAAACCTAACTTCTTGATTAAGCACTATGCATTTTTTCCAGTCTTGTTATTTTTCTCTACTGCAAGAGCTCTTTTCATCAGTCTTGTATTTTTCTGTACTATGTATACATTGAAATGTTGCATGTTTATTAAAAAGCTGAAAAAATATGACACAGCAAGCACTGTCTGTTAACCACAAGACTGTAACTCACAATCCTATTAAGATAATTAACATTCACTTGTTTTGTTTTGATAGGTAACACATTTTGGGCAGGGACCAACCTTTTCTTCTGGGTATGTAGAACACCTAAAATATTTGCTGTGGTCCCTGATGCCAGCATCTGAGAGCCACTCCAGTGGAATATATTACTACTATGGATAGTGGTAATACATTATATATTTTTAATATGTTATTAATAATGACAGAAAGTCAACACATTAAAATGCATAAGGGCATGAAGGGTGTTGTTTTAACCATTCTTTACAGTTCCACATTGTTCGAATAACTAGGTCTGATAGCTTCTTAAAGCATCCTTCTGACATACACGACATCCAATTCTGAACCTAGCTAGTAAATTAATAAAGTATTTCCTTTTGCGAGTATTTCAGGCTTTCAATTTAGCTACAAAAGGATCAAGATGACCAAAATTTTTATTAGCATCATTCCCATTCTATAATTGTTCAATTATTCAGACCAGAGCCTATGTTTTAAGAGCATTTAAAAAAAAATTTCTGGGTTAAATCAGTTTCTCCTCTACAATCTTTCTTTATTCATTTTTATAGAAGTAGAGTCGCTGAAAAATACTGGGTTTTCTTCCAAATTTACTGCAGTTGTTACACAAACATTGTTAGCATTTTTTTAATAAAGAAAACTCTCTAGGAAATGGTTCTGTAACAAACTCAGTACACTCAGCTTGCAGGCCGGGTCAGTATTTCTCTCAGAAAGGCTGGGCACTGATCAACTGATGAGAATGTCAATGAAATTATTGGAAAGTGGATAAGCTTAAGTTGTTTTCATACCAAATACAAAAACAGTTCCTTAGCAAATGGGTACACGATATTCTAGGCAGCACTGTGTACTAGACTGGAGACTCACCTCTGCTTAACACAGTGCACACAAAAGCAAGTGTTTTGCTGTACATACCCGAGTGTCCAGTGAAATGTTTGCAGTCTTTCCATCTACTGTGATGCATAGGACAGAGCCATCTTTTGAACTCACACAGTCTTCTCCAAACATATCCCTAAAACAAAGATCTGTGTGTGTAAGATATGGCCAAACAGCAAACTTACATTTTTCTTTCTATTAACCGTAGGGTTCCAAAAGCATTTTGTCAGCAGGGTATCTCCTTTCAGCAACTATTATTTAACCCACTCACATATAATTAACAAATACCAATCTAAATTATTTGAGAGTGGGAGTCACGTAACAGTAAGTATTTTACTGAAATAAATCTTATAAATGAAGGGAAAGATTCCTTTGATTTCAAAAGAGGCAGGATTTCTATGTAAATAACAGAATATACATCAGAGTAAATTTTAAAAGATACATGATCCAAACCGGTATTTTCATAACCATTCTTAGCGTAATTTTGGGAGGCAACTTTAAAATCTGATTCTGGAAGAAATAACTGGGCCTTGTACTCAAAATTTTAATGATGCTGAGAACTTTTTCTCTGTACTTCTTTCTTTACTTAATTCCTGGCCTTCACAGAAATTAGACTGAAGTAAATTTGCATAAAATACTTTAGACATCTTTAAACTGTATTATACTAAAACTATTGTATTTACATCATTAACAGTGATCATTTTCCTTTAGAAAAATATATGCCAACTTACTGAAGCATGATCTCCATTCTCTTCCTATACACATCCATATCTACTTTTTTGGAAATTTTATGTACTGCAGCTGAAAAAAAAAAAGTAATTTTAATTTCACAGACATTTGCTGGGAGAGAGAATTGGCTAATTGATACATCCTGGTTCCTAATTGACTTTCATGAAAAACAATTCAAATGCTACACGTTTAAACAATTTATAAAGAAAATGTATTAAAAAAAGATGGAAGAATCAAGGAAGTACGTAAATTTAAAATATATGTTCCCTGTACTTACCACATTTAAAATAGAAAACTTTGCAAGTCTAATTCTCACTTTTTATTCTCCTTTTTATTGTTAAGACTCATCACTTCTCACATTTCCTTTACTTAAAAGTGAAAATAATCTACTTTTATCATTTGTTTATAATGCTTCCATTTTCTGTTATTATAGGAAAATACCACATCATGGAAGCTAGGAGCATACAGAGACTACATAAAGTAAAACTGGACAGCAAACGTGAGTAATAGGCATAGACATTCCTGGAATACATTTCAGCATAGAGGTTGAAATAAAAATAATGATACTGTTTTTAGACTTGGTTTTGAAATCAAGAGGTAGTTTAAAACAAGTAATTTTCATCTGAACATAATTATTTAAGTATTTGATCATTAAAGGAGTCAGAAGTCTATAGGAAGAACTAATTGTGAAAATCACTACCTTTTTCACTAATGGATAAACAAAACAGATAAGGCTTTTTAAAAACTAGTTTTAAATACTTTAAATATTTTAAATTTAAATACTTTAAATATTTTAAATACTAAAATCTAAATCAGCTGAAGAATTCAGAGAACTGAACACAATGGTAGTGAGAATAATTTCTTAGAAATTCTTTGAAGAACTTCATAATTGCAAGAGACCAAGCAAGTGTTATCTTAAAAATTTACCATCCCTTAGATAAGATGTGGTAACTGAATGTACTAAGCAAAATAACTTTATACTGGAAATGAGGTAAGTGCATGCAGATGGTCAGCTGAGCAACAATAACTTAAGATATTTTAATTTAATCACTTGTGATCCTGTGTACATACTCTAAAATACACAAGTGCGAGAACTACTTGGAATGTGTTTTTACCCCAAATAAGGGCAAAAAACCCCTGTAAGAAACCACACCTGAGATTATCTGACAGAATCACCACCATGAAACATGAGAAATAACACTAAAAGGCATGTAAAAATACAAAGAGGAATAATTGAGGGGGGCGGGCAGGGAAGCTAGATACTGTCACTAACAAATCACACAGAGAAAGTGCGGACTACCGAAAGTCAGGCCAAATCAGATATTACAATAAGAAATTTAAAAATTTAGCAAAACAGCAAAAGTTTTCTCCAGCCATGTAAAAAAAGATAGGGAAAAAAAAAAGGAGGTCTAAGTACCATCCAGAAATAAAATTCCTATTTTTGGTTAGTTTCAGCAGAGCAGAACATGAAGGCGTGGCTAGAAGGGCTGATATATACTGAAAATGACCACAACCAAGATAAGAAAATTACACTCTGAATTTGCTTAGATCAAGGTGACTGCAGAACCTTTATCCCCAAATAAATTAAGAACTGCTATGTGAATTTATAAACTCAGGAGAAAGGTGTTACAAATGATGAAGACCAAGTTGTAATTCTGTTTTTAAGTAGCAAATCTTACTCCCTAAAATGTTTCATAAAGAGAGGAAGTACAATAGGGGGATTGCAAACTATTGCAAGGCTTTATATCCCTCTAAGCTTGATATAAACAAAAGAAGAAGAAATGCCTCAGTTAAATAAGCATACACTAAACTTACTACCTTTCTGTATTTTGGGATTTGACTGAACTTCCAGTATCACTGTTGTCACGGTGTCTGCATACATATCATTAGCAGGATTTGCCACCCACTGAAAGATAAAAAAAATAAATTCATAATTTGAGCCCATTATTTGGGCTGAGTGAATAACACAACATAAAAACAATGTAACACTCATTGCGTTTTCCTATTTGCTTTTCTCTTGAGTTCTAGCTTCAAATGACTGTCATACATTTTACACCAAATTATTAACTACTAATTTTTAACTTGGTATATTCCAGTAACTTCCTATGAAAAACTCAAGCTGTTGAATGTTTCTGAACACATTTCTGAAATAATTATTAATTACCACAACTATTTTGGGGGGATGGAAGGGGGGAAGAGGAAACACCATTTGACATTATTTCCAATTACTATTTGCCAAATAAAAAAGGGCATCGAATCTGCCATTATACTCTTGATGGCAAAAAAGAAACTAGCAGTGGCTAAATGAAACAACATGCATCAACACAGGACCACAGCTCAAGGACACCTTTGTTCTAGCTTTCATTCTATTTGTCATCAAACAGAAAACAACTTAGAACATTTAATTCTGCATGCCATCTATATGATACTATTTTGCAGAAACTGGAGAACAAAATATTTTTTCTCCCTCACCAATGCCCACCTCAAGGACTACCATGCCTGGTTCCTGGATCACAGTAATATTCTTGAAAACCTTCAGGGCCGGTTTTTGCTGGATTTCTATTTCTTCTACGTCACCTAAGAAATGGCAACAAATGGATAGCAAGAATAAAATTATACTGAAAGCAAGACTAACTTTATCTGCATAAGAAAATAGGTCATTTTAAGAATAAGAGGGGTTGTCTGTTATCATAACTGCTCAGAGCAGCTTGCAAAATGCCTGACAATATTATTTTCTTTGTTCTGGATTGTTTGGGGTTTTTTAGTGTGCAGTATTGGCCATTTAACTTGTTTTGAATTTTCATATTTGACTGGCTTAGTACACTGATGTGAGTACACCAATGAAAAATAAAACAAATGAGAAATGTAGTGCTCCATTTGCAGAATTAACCAGCTCCTCCTGTACCCTTAAAGGATAACCCATTGCTTACAGAAGCATAGAGCTTAAAACAAAAGCATTTGTGTGCCAGGTGGCACTCAGGTTATGAGACATGAACATCAACTGAGTAGAGGTTTTCTCTTTGCTAGTGATATGAATTAGATTCTGACCCTAGAGAAGAAAAATAAATCCTGAGCTTTAAATCTGCGAAGGGATGCTGCAAAGTGTGTGTGCCTTTAATGAACTAGGACAGGAGTTGCCCCTAACCTTTAAGAAAGCTAGACAGAGGCACCAGGGATCACACTAGTGGCAGATTTAAATGGCTTCTGACTCAGAAAAAGCCAACAAGGTCAGATTCTTGCCTCTTGGGGAGGGACAGAAGAGGCTATCTGTCATAAAGGAGGACAGAGCTTTTGTTTTTATTAATTGGATGGCATTACCCATTCTATTTTGGGTCTGGAGATAAAAGATAAATTAATAAATTTTACATCAGACTGGCTATAGCACTCACCTGGGGGCTGACAGGAGACAAAAATCGGCCAAGGCTCTACATTGCTATACGCTCATGATTTTGTAATACAGCTACAGTAGAATCCCCCCAAAAGGATGTGCCATACTCATGAATTGGATCTGGCAAAAGCTGCATAATCTAATGAAAATTGTAAAATACGAAACAAACTGTGGCACTTCAGTTACTTGCTAAGAAATTTCCACTCAGAAGACCTCTGAAGGCTGGAAGTTGTTTTAAAAGTTGACCACTATAAATCATGACCATGTCTTTCCAAATACGCACCAGTAAGCTTTTGTAGCTGATAATAAAGCAGATTAAAAGGGCCTGTATATGGAATGGCTTGTGTCTGTGTTACAGTGCTCATCGCCAAGTCTGTATAATCTGAAAGAATTTTGAAAAGTATGCATTAAAAATTATCCCTTTGAGTTCACTTCCTAAAAAATAAAATTGCCACTACAGATAAATAATGCCATTGATACATTTAAGACAGAGGGCTGAAAAAGACAACTTGTAAAGAGGAGAGTGGAGCGTCTATTGTAAGACAAATAATACATTTGTGGTTAAGAAACCAGCAAGAGCTTGTTTTCATACCCCTTAGAGGCAAGCAATGAACTAAGACACCAGAATTGCTTTCCCCGAAGTTCTTCTGAACTTATATTTATTTATTCTTCTTTTGAGAATAGATCAATTTCTTTAGTAATAAATAGCACAGGAGCAATACACAAATATTTTCACTGCACTGTAGCTTTTTACACCAAAAACTGACATTTTAGAAACTGGCGGGGCAATTGATCAAGGTGCAATTCTGTTCTCACTGGTATGTTTTATGCATATTCATGCAGAGGAAGAAGTTTTAAGTAACCAGAAGGGAAATCGAATTTTGCTTCTTTTCTTTTACAGAAAGAATAAAGATTTTAAACTTCAGTGGACAATAAATTGAATGCCTTTTTTCCTCACTACAGCAGTTCAGGACTTTAGGCAAAACTAAACCCAAATAAACCCAAGATGTTCACTAGTTGCTCATCAAATGTAAAATTACAGATAAAACCCCAGTATAGTATGTGTTTTAATGATAGAAGGAGGATACAGTAAGTTTCAATTACCTACTGAGCACCTCACTGTCTTTACTTACTGGAGAGGTCACATGGTGAAAGGATGTGATAGTTAAAATTCCTTTTAACTAGAATTCCAGAAATTCTCTGTCCTTGCTCTGGTTTCTTATCTGCTAAAGATCCCATCACCTGGAAAGAAAAAACACACATAGTGCAACAAGGCAACCTCAAGTATTCATAGCTTAAAGGTAACTACGAAGATGAAATGTAGTTTTCTCAGGAAAATCAAACACAGTGTAAAATTAACTCTGAAAATAAAAGAAGGTCAGAGTAACCAACAAACATTCTGAGATGTAACACAAGAAGCGGTTGGAATAGTGAAAAGCCAAAAGAACCCCAACAAACCCCACCAAAAAGCCCCCAGAACCAAAACCCAAATACAACACTAAACATTCACATACTTTTAAGTCCCTGGAAAACATACACAATCCAAAACCAATTAAAATCAGAGGCTTGAAGGAAAATGTGTAGTTTTTATCCCCAAGGAAAATACTGTTGTACAGATAATAAAACACTGATTTTATACCTTGGCAAGCTTTTCTCCTCTGAAGTTTAATGTCACAGCTTCAGTATTCCTAGGATTGTGAACTTCTATATGAACTTCATCATTATCCTCATATTCCCGTATCAATGCTGCTTTCAATCTGGCCATTTCATTCTGCTCACCATGAACTAAAATCTATAGGAAAGACAGTTTTCCTTTTATCAGAAGTTACTTGTCCAATGAGACATGTTTAGTAAACAATTAGCCAAGAAAACTGCCATCTTGTATCTCATCTTTATAAAAATGTAATTTCATGACGTCACAATAAACATTAGCTCAATTATATTACTTGGTTCTGTATGTCTTTGAATTCTGTGCATTATTCAAAAGCCTAGATTTCACAACCCTGAGTATTAGTAGAAAAATACATGCAAACAATCAGAATGCATTACAGAGATTCCATTTAACTTTTCATACACAGACACATTGTTATATTGTGAAAGGGAAGCATTAAGTTCAACAATAAAAGTTAGTTAGCTTTACATTTTTGTGTCTGCATGTAGATAAATATACCCATAAAAAACATGCAATTCCAAGAGAATGCTTCATAGTTCACAGTCTTCTTTGCCAATGATTTGTTTTCCTTCTTATCTGTGCTTGCACACTGATTCTCCTCCAGTTTCAGATCCTAGTCCCCATTTTCATATTCTGGTACTTCACAGCTGCTCCCTGTGATTTGCTCATGCTTTTCCCCGCAAGCATTGCCTTTGTCTTGCTGCCTGCTACATACCTTCAATCAATGTTTTGTTTATCTTGGGGCAAATTCCAGTGAATTATTCCAATACCAGTGTCCCCAGCTTAATGTTGTCCTATCCCTTTCTTACTTGTGCAAAACACTGCTGAAACAGGTTATGGACTGTACCACTGTCTTGAAAGTCATCCCCAGATATCCCACATACAGACAGTCAAGAGCAAGTTCATCTTTACTTTGCTAAGGTAACATGACAAAAAATGGTCAAAATCTCCACCTTTTATTATTCAAAGCATAGAGCTGCTGGCTACTGCTAGACACCAGTACCTGCCTTGATGACTCAAGGCTGTGAACTGGTTTGATGAATCCCACTCTGAAGAAATGGGCATCATCTATACTAACCACATGTGGAGGTTTCAGGGCCCGGATAAATTCACTAGTTTGTTGATAATCTGTGTGAGCAGAGAAAGAAATGTAATCCACAGACATCTTCAGTGGGAGTTTTTGCCCTGACATAGTTGTGATCTCTTCAGGCTCAGACATAATGTGCTAGAATAAAAAAAAAGCACTTTAAACAAATGAAAAATTGAAAGCCTCCTACAGACACCATGTAACTGATGCTTTACATTTCAAAAATCAATGAAATAATATTGGCAGCCAGGTTAAATGTGAAGAACTGAAAAAAATATCTCAAATTTCACAAAACACACACTCAAAAATGAAAAAAGCATTCACAACACACACCATTTCACCTTCTTCTTCCAGATACATCTTTCTCAAATTTGCATTGTAACAAGTGTGTGACTTCTATCTCTAAAGGCAAAACTAGATGCTCTGGTTGCCCTTTGCTGCTGGAATCTGGAAGGATGGATTTAATTCTCTACAACCAGACAGTGGCACAACATGCACAAGGCAGTTCAATCTCGGACACACAAGTAGTGTTAGATTTATTATTGACTCCTCTAGAATTAGGGTTATGGCTCCCCTCTCAAAAAATTAAATGAGGGGGGTCTAAAGATGAAGAAAAGTATCAATCATTCTTTCTTATGACAAGATAACTGCTCCTAGAAAAGACTGTTCTGTATAACATCACTGGAAATGGCCATATGCAAATTTTCTGTACTTTTCATTAGCATTAGCCAAAAGCAGTTAGTTTTGACTATGTAAGTATGTGTACCCAACAACAATCTTCTCAGTAAATCCAAATAAAGACACTTGCTATTGGCCAATTCTTTTTAAATATAACATGAATACTACTTCATATTAAGAAGTTGTGGCACATTAGCAACTCACCTTAGCAAGCGTTCCTTCAACACAGTACCCTGCTATAATTACTCCATTTCTCTTATCTGTGCACCAGCTCTCAAACAACTCTCTGGATAAGCCACTCTGCATCATGCCTGGGGAAGCCATCACAACACTTGGGCCAATATCATCAAAATGATCCATACTCTAAATGGACAAACAGCAAGAACATCAGTTACCATAACTCACTTAAATGAAGGACAGCCTAGCTGCACCCTTGAACAACATACAAGTAGAGTCCTATGTTCACAGATTATACCCCATCCTCATAAAAAGTGCCCTTTGCAGGAAAGTTCCTCCTACCGATGCCCATAAGGAGCAAGTTATAAGCACAGGGGGATCTATAGTGGAAGAAGAGTTGGGAATAAGCTCCCCTCAACCAGCCCTCTAAACACCGGGATAGCAGATAACTCAGATATAAACCTGTACCTAATCAATCTATTAGGATAGTAAACATGCAAACTATTCAGCAAATATGAACTCTTCTGTCACCCTTCCTCTTCTATAAGACAGCTTTATCTCAAGCTTACCTTCAGATTACTAATGTGCTTGAAAACAAATGGATTGTTGATGTTAATTTGCTTGCGGATTTTGTCATTCATGGCATTGACATACGTCTGATAAACTGCCATACATTTCTTTGCCAAAGAGGAGGCATAGTATATAGGGATGTCATGAAGTTCAGGATGATTCTGCCAGTATTCATCTAAAAAAGCAAAACCAATGAAAACAAACAAAAAACCCAAGCACCAACCAAAAAACCACACAATCCTGCCCACAGCATTATCTCCAAAATGCATGCTTCTCAGAAATGTTAATACTTCTTGTAAAACAGATTTAGCAGTGGGGTTTTTTTTATTTTTATTACAGAAAATCACAATCATAGACTTTTTTTTTCCACCTGCTCTACTAAGGAAGAAAAAGCAATCCCCAACTAAAAATGTATACAACTAGTAAAAACAAACAGTCAAACAAACAAGAAAAAGATCAATTTCTGGTATTTTTGGCAGGTCAAATTCCAATCAATCACGAACTTCAGCTACAAGGTATGGAGTATACATGATATTACACAGCAATAAATCTACATTTACAACAATGCAAGTTTTACCATACCACTGCAATAAAGCTAAAATGTCTCTGTCAAATATTAATTATACATCTAACAGCTAGGGATATCTGCACATAGATATGTTGGTGAGAATTCACTGTATCAAAGTTCTGTAAAACAGATCCACAGATCTCTGGAGGCATGAAGGGATCACCCAGTTATCAAGCCTGGCTTCCCATATATCACCAACAGTTAGATTTTACAAGCTTAACTGAAACAGAAACAGGAAGAAAGCCTCCACGAACCACAACTTATTTTATCACTGATGACAATAGCCTTTACAAAACACAAGGAAGAGATCTGAATGCAGCTATACAAACATAACTTGTTTTCCCACTTGAATACAGTTCTGCTAGTCTAAAACATATTTATATTGCACAAGTGAGGAACAATCATCCAAAAATAGAGCTGTATTTGTACATTTAAAATGTTACAGCTTTAATCTACCATTTTTAATTTGCAGGCAAAGCTTTTCAGAACATGTCAGAGAGGCTCACTGCCATGACTATCTTAATAAGCTCAAGTCTAAGGTGGAAACAGCCAATAAAAGATAACCAATACCAGGACTTAGAGTGACATTACAAGACTGCACCCATTGTCACAATTTTCTATACCATAATGCCGTATTTTATATTGTCATACACTTATGGAAAGAAGAAAAATACAGAAGTCTGCAGGCTCAATTGTGTAGGCATGCAAGATGCAATTGCATTTTCTACCTAATTAAGCATCCAATTGCATGTCTAGCTTTACTAGATGTATTTTCAAGCTTATTTTTAGAAACTCACTATAATATCTACACACAGTAAAGAGAGGCAAACAAATTACAAACTAACAGCTGTACAAGATTTAAAATGTTCAGGTTTTATCTCCTCTATAAAATAAAAAACCCCCTCAGTCAAGGATCAGAACTAAATAAACCTACAGCATCGAATACTACTCCATGCCTAGATCCAAATTTCTTAACATTTGAATAAACCAGTAACACAATTTGAAAGCAAACTAGTTTCTAATGTTGAGCTAAAATGAAATGGAAAGTGAGAATTTCACGTATTTTAGGTAACACTTTAGATTCAACACCCGTAAAAGTAAGTATTTTAATTTTGACATAGTTATCTTTTGATCTTGCCAGCATTTGCATGAGCAAAAAGACTAGTGAAAAATCATGCAACATAGTACAAATTAAACGTGCTAAAAGGAAGCAAAGAAGCCTGGAATTGACTTATTTAAAAACTGTTTTATCAGAAGTACCTTCTAACAACTACCTCTATGTTTTATGTGAAGTGGCTTGTTATGATCATGTATAATTCCCCCCTCCCCCACATTTTTGCTCTTTTTAACAAAGCCTAATTTGTTTTCATATTATCATTAGGACTTCAGAAATGCTTGAAGTGTCTGCTATGGTCTTCTCAGCTTTTTCTATAAAGACTTTTTCACATAGGTTTGTGAATTAAAGTGTAAAAATAGTGAAATTTTGGAACAAAATACACTTTTTTTTAGCTGTACAATTTAAATAGAAGTTATTGTGATTGTTTCCTTTTCAATATGTAATAATAGTCCATATTTACTGAAATCCTGATTCAACAAGATTCAGAAGTCAAGCACGTATTACCATGCCATTATCCTTTCCTTTCTAGGTCTCCATCCTACCTCACAAAGAAGAACTGCCTTGGTTGGTTTATTCAATTTTTTACATTTGAACAAACATGCATTATACATTCTCAGGTAATTAACACACTGGAAAATGGCTGAAGAGTTGTTTAAAAAATTATTATATCTGGAAGACTGCACACGAAAACGTTCTCATTTAACTTTATATGCCTTTTATTAAGAGGAGCTGGGGAGGTACATACCTAAAATTAAAAGTAGTTCTTGAGCTCGACCCAGGGCAAACACAGGAATAAGACCTCTACCTCCTCTGTTTACAATGTCATGAACAGTATTACAGAATCTTGCCTCTCGCTCTTCCCTTTTTTCGTGAATATGAGTACCATATGTGGATTCCTACATATAGAGAAACCAAATATTAAAAGTACTGACACAGAGACTAATTCTTGATCTACTCCTCTGAATCCAACAAGAAAATGCAGAAAAACATACTGGTGTTAACATGTCGGGGAGGGGAGGGAGAGGGGTGAGGTGAAAGGAAAAATCAAAACCACCCCCAAATCCCCATAACCACCTCCACCAAGATAAATAACCAAAATCTCCCATCCCCCAAACCCCTCCCAGCAATTTGGAAAGACAGATCCTGTTAGAAAAAAAAAAAAAAAAGAAAAGAAAAAAGTTAGAACTATTAATGTTGAAACCTTTTAAGAGGTTTCAAATTTAACATACTTATTTTTGTAACTGGAAATGCTGACACTGCTTTGATGAAGGGGTTATCATGTTAACATGGCTCACTAGCGGTACACATGCCACAGTTTAGAAACACCTAGCCTAAAAGATAGGAATTACACAAAATACAAGATTTTGATGTGACTTAAAATGAAATTATGTTACAGAAAGCAGTTAGAAGGGACACAATAAATATAATCATTTTAAGTGTTACTCTGAAACATATCCCACTGTTCATTTCCAGATAAAACTGTTACTTTTAAAGTTTCTGCTGAGCTGCTGATTTTCCAAACGTGGATTCAGAATAAAACCGTTTTGCTCAGAAAACAAAACAAAACAAAAATACGGAATAGCACTCAGGGCACCTCCACCCAGGACAAATTCTCAGCATAGCTGGAAGTGGGTTAGGATCTACTAAAGAAAGATATCTGGCTAAGTGGAGTTTGTGCAATACATCTAGCAAACACAAGTTGAAACTTAATAAATCTCCCATCTTGAAAATGTTTGTCTAGGGGCTTAAGGAACTTCATCAGAAGAACTATAAACAAAAATTAGACTTTTTAACACAGTGAAAAGAAATGTTGGGAGTGTTCTGAACACCCAAGTGTTTGGATATTTAACACAAATCACATACTACCATTGTCAGACACTACTCCACTGGCTTTCTCATTCCATTTTATCTTTAAGTAAGTAATACTCCTACACATATTTAATTACTAATATAAAGAAATAATTTTGTAAAACTTACAATTATAAGAATATCGGGTTTAATATTGGGAATCTCAGCTGCCATCAGATGTCTGTCTTCCTGTCTTGAGAAATCACCTGTATATAAAAGCTATTGGAGACAAACAGTATTCTGATTACAGGCTCTAACAGATCTGCAGTCTTTAAAAAGCTGTTGTATAGGAATGATATTTTCTAAGCAAAAATGGTTTTAAGGAATTTATGATGAAAAGGTCACTTTAACTAAAGACTTCTGATGTGGACAGTGCTTACAACATTAGGTCAATAGTACTACAATGCGAATATTCTAACCACAATAAGTAAAGGTATTTCAATTAGTACCATAATTCCAACAGAACTAGGTAAACCATTATTAAGATTTTATTTTTCGTTTGGATATAAAGGTGCCATTTTTAGCCTTTTACATACATGCACTGACTGTTAAGAAGTAAAAATTGACATAACAGAAAATACAGCAGGTCTTAAGTGGAAGTAGAAAGTAGATAAAACTGCATTTATATATCAGAATGCAAGTATAATGAATAGTCCAATAAAATTACTTATTAAAAATTCTAAGATTTTCTGATACTAAAAAAAATGGTTGTGATCTAGCAGATTTTCCAAACAGAATGATCATGTTCCCCATTATACCAAGAAGTAATTTGTAACTGTTAGTAATTTTTAATTCAGGGTGGAATGCAGCTCTCTGTGCCCAAAATGATGGTTTCAAAACTGAACATTTTTTACTTAATAATCATTCCATTGATGGAAACATGAATAATAACAAAACATATAGTCAGCAACAGCAGATAACTAGTCTACAGGTAACCTACTATCACATTCCTCATTTCTCAGGAGATTAAAGAAAATAATGGATATTAAAACCCAATTTGTTCAAGTCATGCATAGTAAGAGGGAAATCTCTTTCTCCATCATGCCTTAATCAGAAAACAAATAAACAGAAGGCAGAAAGATATCTAAATTTAACTGCAAACATTGTAAATTCAGTTCTATTTCTATACTTTTTTTTAAATTTTAAACTTTTAAAATTCTCAATCATTATTAAACTATGAACAAAGTCCTACTAGACAGCAAGCCTCAGGACCACCATCTCTTTTCTCTTCAAGGCTATATGAAACTTTCCTTGGGTGGTGATTATCCTGTTGAACCCCAATTCATGAGATAAGTTTAAAGTACCTGGTTTTGACACAGCGCTGCCTGTGATTATAGGATGACTTATCTAACCTCCGTGCCTACAATTAATAATAATCCTATTTCTTTAGGTACTTTAGCATAAGAGTTTTATAAGAAAAATATAACTCACATACTCTGACAAATGCCATTTAATCACTCAAGACAGGCAGACATGGTAAACCAGAATTACAAAAACAAACATCTGGTCATGGATTTTACTAAAATGGAGCTTCTGTAAGACTGCCTCAGCTATCAACTACCTCTGAGCACACTAGCAAGGAAAACTACATGTTTACTGGTTCCATGTCTGAGTCATAATTCACTCTTGTAAAATCCAAACATCCTACCTGGTCCAATACACATGTCACTTGCTAGTTCTAATCAATGAGAAAACACATGCTCTAAGTGAAGGCCTCCCACTTTGACTTGAGTCCAAGTCTATTTGACAGCTCCAGTCACAGTGGTGGGGCTTAACCGACAATAATAAATAATTAATGACTACATTAGAATTTAGGCTTGATTTCAACTTTATAATAAAAATACCTTCACACCAGCTATTTCAATCATAAACATGGCTGCTCCCAGAACGTGGCCTGCGTGGTAACACCAGAATTTGATTCCTGCCACCTCTTTCACTTCATGGAAGTTGATGGTCTCAATCTTGTCCATGCTTTCTTCGAGGTCTGTTTCTGTATATAGCATGTCATCCGCTGATATATTACTGGATATAAGTGAAATGGCTAAATATCAGCTCATTTTACCAGCTTAGATTATTTAACAGTTGGAAAAAACACCCTGGATTTTTCCCCACTGACAATAACACTTCCATTCAGTAATGCTACATCTCCCACGTTACAAATTAAGTCCAGGTACTCTAATGTACTTCAACTAAGCAGAAGTAAAATAGTCTTTTCAGTTCAGGATCTGCTCTGTATTTATCTAAAAGTACCAACAGATTTCCAGCCCTGGACAGAGATCTGCCACTTATCTTGTCCTCAGAAACCTAACTCAACCACATTTTTCTCATCAGCCCAGAACAAACAAGTTAAAAGAAGACTGTTTATCAGATTTCTGACCCAAGCTAGAATCTGCTGATTTGAGATATGTTCAGGACCACTGCATTCACATAGAAAAGATGTGTCAATGCATGTAACAGAAGGAAAAAAAAAAAAAAAAAGACAGAAAACACCCCAACAACATGTAAGTAGCAGAGCACTCCTTGTATATTTAATATTTAATCTGACCTTGTTCTGAAGAGTGATTTTTTATCTTTAGGGGCTTAAAATTCACTACTTCTGTGAAGCTTAAGAAAAAATAAGACATTAAAAAGCATGAGAACAAGAGAGATAGATGGGAAAAAAAGGAGATACTATTAAAGGTCCAAATAAGGCAAATTAAAAGATGAAAGAAGGAAAGATTTTTTTTTTCCTACTGATAGGAAATCGTCTGAGAGACACATTGTCCCTGAGGCAGTAAGATGATTCATTACTTCTAACCTGGTTATAATGTTGATACTTGTGTCAAGATCCAGGTTCATCAGCCACCTTTGGTGGGTTCATCTTAAGTTTCCGATTGGATATACAGGTCAAATAATTGAGGACTTGAAGAGACAACCCACGGGTCAGCTTACCTGACTTTGACATAGTCTGAAAGAAGCCATCTGTAAATAGCTTTTGTGGCATGAGTCATAAATGTCCTTCCTTTAAAACTTGTTTTCTGCAAAAACCATGGTAAAGCCCCACAGTGATCTAAATGGAAACTTGAAAGACACACAATTCCAATTAATACATTAACGTTGCACAACACTAATACATACCGTATAATTCACTACTTCACTGGATTAACATAGCATCATGAAAATCCAGAAACAGAATTTCCAACCTCATTGTTTACTATGCTGGTCTATATTCTGCACACTAGTGACTAGAAACGTAGCCAAGAAAAGGTTAAGAGTAATACAGGAAATTCTCCATTCATTGCAAAGGTTTTCTCCATATAATTTCAGAATTAACTTTTTTGTAATTTACATATAAAGTTTAGAGGGAGACAATAACAGGAACCAGGAACACAATAAATGTCAAAGATACTAAAAGAAAGCAAGCTAACAAATGTGATCCTAAGTTTGTAAGTTGGACATTATGGATTAAAACATGAACTAGTAAAATAAAATTATTTGGCCACACTTCTAGTTTGACCTATCTTAAGAAAGTACTTTTGCAATATAGGTAAGACAAGCACATACCATGAAAACTCAGGATTTTTTAGACCCAGTTATGACTAGTTAAATCATTTAGAAATGGCTCTCCTTGTCTCTCAGCCACTACGCAATATTTAAACCACATTCAAAGCTTGTGTAAGTCTCTGAGAAGCTTTTTCATTCAAAGCCAATAGAGCAAAAACCACAACCAATACTTTTCAGCAGTCTTTATGTAGAAAACTTATCCTAGAAGCTGCCACAATGGTGTTAAAGCAGGCCAGGTTATAAAAAAAGTCAGACATCACAGTGAGCTCTGAGGAGAGTTGTAATGTCAAGTGACTGAACATCCTTAATTTAAAAAAAGTTGGAAACTAGAATTTTGTCATACCATTACCATCTATGTAACACCTATTTTCAGCCTCTCTTAATAACCTACAAGCAAACACAGCTCAGACCATGACCTCAGTATATTTGCTCTTTTAGGTGCAACTTACTGACTAATTAGGAGGAGATCAATCTCAGCAGGATCTATCAAATCAATGTAAGGAAGAGCATCCATTCCTTCCAGTCCAGGATGGATTCCACAGTCAAGCTGAAAAATGAAAGAAACTTAAAAGTTTTTAACAGAACATATAAAAAACCCTCTTCTATTTTGGTCTAACATATAGTGACTAGTGACTGGTAACTTTTACCACCATAAGAAGTATTTTTTCCTTAAACACTGCTTTTAGCATTGGATTTCACATCTTGGACTTCTGTCTAAATGACTTATCTCCATGGGGAAACTGATCATCTTTCAAAAGATCCCAGTCTTTGTTTCTAATTTTGTACTTATGCAAGCCTTCATTCACACTTCAACACCTGACTATACAGAACCAGTGTATGCATGTGATTTCAGCCACCATCTGAGAAGACAACTGGAAAAGGGAAAGAGAACATGTATATGTATACATGACTGTTTACACATAACTGCTGGTAAGCATTAACCTTAGGATCCGCTGAAACCTAATACGTGCAAATTTTAGAATCTACGCTTCACGCACATACATTCTGTTTGGGGATACAGATTTCTTTTACAGGACAGCCCCTGTAATGCCTACAATCATATATGCTATATTGGCTCAGAAACGTACAAAACATGCCTCTTCTAGCACACTGGCTACTTCAGCGCAGAGATCGATTTAACCCATGACATCTTTCTGTGATCTGAACTACCATAATGAGAGGGCATACAAATACATTCATGCAATAATTACCATTATTTTTCTTCCTTTAAACTCCAGAATAATGCATGACCTTCCTACTTCTTGGCCAGCACCTCTGCAAAACAATATCAAAGTCATCAAAACTGAAACAACCTACACCATATAGAGATAACTGTATCCTGGATGCCTTTAGTGGGATTATTTTTCTGTGTAAAATAACGACTGCAAAGTCCTTCTAAACTCAGATATTTAAGTAACTGAACAGTTATATTTATCTCAATGGAAATGAGACCCTATTTAATGCAGCAAAAATAAAAAGAAGCTGTCTGGGGACATTATTTTGGTCTCTTCTGTTTTTTATTGCATGCCTGCAGACTCACCTCTCAAAGTATTGACGTGTATAATAAATGGAAAGTTTACTTAAATAACAAGTTACCTTGGGCTGAATAAGCCTGAAGTAGCATCTTCAAGCTGTCCGGAAGACAACTCTTGCGATGCTACTAGAAACACCTTCAAATTGCATTGGCATCTTTACCAGAGAAAAAACCAAATTAGCTTAAAACACTACAAAACCCGCAATGCTGTCGAAGTGCAAAAGGCAAAAAAGCGGCTTTTTGCTGAGGCAGTGCACGAGGCAAGGACGCACTCCTCCTAGCCCAGGTGACACCAGCCCGGAGACGGCAGGCAGCCCGCTCGCTGGAAAACCGGCCAGCGAAAAACCGGGAGCGGGGGAAAAAAAAAAAAAAAAGCAGGCTACCGACGCCCCGTCCAACGCTTCAGTCGGGTCAGGCCGCCCCGCCCCGCCCCGGCCCCGCTCCCGCCCACCCGTCGCGACGGCACAACCGGTGCCCGGGGGAGGCGCCGGCCGGCGGCGGGGTCAGGTCCCCCCCACCCCGCAGGGGCCCGGCGGCCCCCGGCCCAACGCGTGGCGCGCGCCCGCCCGCCCGCCCGCCCCGGGCGCTCACAGGGGCCGGATGAGCAGCTGATCGCTCTCCTCCGCCGGGATCAGGGCCTCGGCTTTCCGCTTCGCCGACATGCTGGCGCCAGGCGCCCGGCGCGGTGTCCCGCCGCACCCGTCCCCTGCGCGCCTTCCGCTTCCGCCGCGCACGCGCACGCGGCCTCCCGGAAGGGGAAGGGGAGGGGAAGGGGGCGCGCGCGGGCGCACGGGCCGGCGGCGGGCAGAGGTGAGGGGCCGGCGGCGGGCTGGGGTGAGGGGCCGGCGGCGGCGAGCGCGGCCCAGGCGCTGCTGCGTGAGGCCCTCGCTCGGTCGTTGGGGTCGCGGAGGTCCTGGGGGACGGGGTTGGCGCGAAGCGTCCCCGGGAGGCGGGGAGGCCCTCGGCGGGGGGAGCCACACCGCCGCTGGGCGCTGGCTGCTCTGACAGGGGCTGCGCGCCTGCCTCGCTTCCCACACACACACCCCCCTCCCCCCTTTCTGTAGGAAGCAGGTTCACCGTTCTGTCATTTGTCGGGTTATCGTTTGGGGCTAGAGATAAAAACAGGAAGGAGAAAAGCCCGAGGCGGGGTGGCGGGGTGCGGTGCTAGCCTGCCTGGCTTCCCCGGGCCTCGCCCCGCCGCAGAACCCGGGGTCTGAGGCGGGACTCGATGCTTCCTGCATCCGTAGTGGAGAAGATGCGCCGCAGAAAGTGCGTGTGCTAAGTCAGGAGCTGCTAACAGCTCCTTATCATCTCAGGTATTAAAAAAGCTCGTGAAGTAGTAGTGCGCGTTAAGTTGTGCCTTCCTCAGAGACTACCGGCAGAATCAGCAAATCTGCCTGTGTTCTAGCAGCTGCTGCTCCGAAGGAGGGGCTGCTAGATCCGTGCTGGTGGCTGGCGGGACCCCCGAGGGACCACAATGCCTTGCTGCAGCACTTGTCGCTGAGGGTGGCTTTTGGTCTGCCAGGGACCAAGTGTTTGCATGATGACAAACACAGCAGCAGTCTGGGGACTGTAATAATCACAGTCTGCATCACAGATCTAAGTTCCTTCTTATGCATCTTCCATTATTTTATGCTGAGTGATTTTTATTTTATTGCAGGCTGCCTTCCTCCTTTGTCCTCTTTCTTCCACCTGCTCAAAATTTTTGAAGCTTTGTAATTAAAATATTCTCTGAAGCTGGGAAATAGGGTTTCAGCACTCCATGACAGGGAGCCAGCATCCTGCTTCTTGACACTGGCCAGCCAAATGTTAAGTGAAGTATCTGAAGTAGTAGGGCAGATACAGGAAAAATGCTTCTGGAATACTCTCAGAACTTCCAGTAACTCAGTTCTAAGGCAGTAAAAGTAACATGTTTCTTGCTTTAATTTTCAGGAATAAGTAGTAATGGCTGCTTCTAGAAGTACTGCAATCAGTAGTTCTTCAGAAGTAGAATTGTTTGTTTGGGTTTTTTTTTATTTTTTAATGGGAGAATAATCTTTGGAGCAGGGATTGCATTGGATGCACTTTGTAGGGCACTTAGAAATAAAAATCATCTAATGCTTTTAAGTGGGAATATAAATTTTAAATTTTGTTTTGTTTCTAAATCTCTATATATGCATAGATATAGAAACTGGATATGCATATATTAGAAACTGACCTTTGCAACAGTCTGTAAACTGGGTAGCAGCATTTTTTTTGATGAATCGGAAGGATAGGGAAGTTTTAGCAGACAGCTTGAGGGACTTTCCCCAGTCGCACGTGAAGAACACCAGAGGAACATTCTCAGAGTCTTTTACAAGTTTCCAGTTTTTGTCCGTTTTGGACACAAGTCACTGGTGTTTGCCAGGAACTCCTTCCCTTGATATGACAGCTTTAATTTTTATGTTTTCCTACCTAGAAGATCTTCCTCGATCCAATTATGAAAAAATGTTTAGAAAAGGGAAAAAACGACACAGCAGCAGCAGTTCACAAAGCAGTGAAATCAGTACTAAAAGCAAGGTAAGCTGAATTTGGTATGTACTCTGTTTATGGAAGCACTTTCATTCAGTGGTTTGCTTGCACTGATGGTAGGATGTGATTTCTGTAAAATGCCATGTTCCGCAAGGAGAAATTTCTCCTCCTCCTATTCCTCAGGTTGTGTTACGAAAGTTAAAAAAATCTCATCTGTTATAAAGCCCTTGTATTGCAAGATGAATGCTCAATTGCTTCCATAGTGAGGCCCACAAACACATAGTAAGGTTTGGAGGAAAAAGGAGTATGTTTGTTCTGTAGTGATCAATATTGTCTTTAAGAAGGTGCCTGGTGCTAGGTACCAAGAATGAGTTTATTCTTCGGTACTAGTTGGTTACTCAGTATCTCTAAAAATTATTCTTCACTTTGAATAATGTGTCCATTTTGTCTGATAGGTTTTGGAATGATCAGTTGAATATTCTGGATTTTCCAAGGTGCCGTTTCACTTCCCTTGCACTGCTATGTTATTTCAAGCATTGGTGACAAGCATGTAGTTGTCAATTTCTTCAAGTTAAGATGCAGTACCAGAAAAGTCTGGACATAACCTTAAGGTTCATTTTCTCTTTTTCTTTTATTTCCTCCTTATTTCAAAGTATTTGTGGACTTCTCAAGGGTTCCTGCTGAATTTATATCTACACTGAGGCAGAAAGATAGCTTCAGGAAAGGAATCGGTGGTGGTGTTTTTTTCTCCCTGTTTTGCAGTGCTGCTCAAGTAATTAGCATGTAAACACTGTTTTAAAAAAAGAGTTGAGGCAAGGCATCTAAAAGTGAATTGTTAATATGTTCTCAGTAACTTTCTGATTATACTATTTTTTTTCTTAGTCTGTAGATTCCAGTCTTGGAGGACTTTCCAGGTCTAGTACTGTGGCTAGTCTAGATACAGACTCCACGAAAAGCTCAGGTATGTAATCAGAGTTTGAGCAGATATGTATGGAACGGGATTAACTTTATGTGTGTTCCTATAAAAGAGCAGAAAATGGAAGAGGTTAAAATATGTATTTTTAATAATTGTGAGTGAATCTCTTAGCCTGTTGACTAATGCATGCATAGCTCTAGGCTTCTAAGGTGTCATTAATGATTGATCTAGGATTAAGTCACTCTTCAAAGGAAAGTGTCTGAGTAAGAAAAGTTTAGTTGTGTTACCAGTCTGTTACACAGCATAAATCTGGTATAACTTTTTGGAAGCTATGTTTCCTGCTTTTATAAGTTTACATTTGCACTGAAATAATGAGATTAGATTTTACTTGTTCTTGCTCACCAGATTACATGGCATCACTGCTGGACCAAACAGTCCATTTAAAACAAATATATATATAGAAAAGTAGAACCAGCTTTTATATGTTTTCTGATTCAAGGTTGTTAACTCCAAACTTGAATTAGTATAAACAGTGCTGTATCATGGATTCGTATGAAACTGTTCCTTTTACCGAGGGCTGTTCTGAATCAACCCAGGACAGTTCATTAAAGAGAGGAGTTATTATACTGTGGTAAGGTGAAGTCTTTGATGAAAGTCTGCAAAAATTTGGGAATTTAGTAAGTTAGTCCCATTAACACTAATTAGAATAGCACTACTGTTCTGGAATTCTTCAGAATTGCTGTGTTTTATTTTGTTGCAGGACAAAGCAATAGTAATTCTGATACGTGTGCAGAATTCAGAGTTAAATATGTCGGTGCCATTGAAAAATTGAAATATAATGAGAGCAAAAGTCTCGAAGGGCCTTTGGACTTGATAAATTACATAGATGTTGCACAGGTGAGTGGGTTACAAAAGACAATGCCAACAACATCAGAACATCTTAAGCTTAGGTGTATTTCTTTCACATTATCATGTGCTCTGACATCTTTCTTTGTAAATTTTAGACTTACTAGAATAAAATAACTTACTTAAACATACCTTAAGCTATGAGTCTCAAGAGCTGTCACACTCAATTCCATCGTGTTGAGATGATGCACCCAAAAAGCCTCTTTGAAGAAGCAGGCTCAGAGCACAGTCCCTTTTTATGAGTCATTACTGAACAAGTATCCCAACTGAAAGTTGTTACATTGTCTTCAGCACTGTTAGGACTAGTATCCAGGAAAGAATATCTCCTCCAGATTTTCTCAGTTCTGTAGAAGTTTTCCTGTAGAGGAAAATGTCAAGTTTCTGCTTACATGTGTGACCAAAGAATCTGAATAATATTTGGGTCATCCTTGCCAAACTCGGGTTACTTGTACTTATTTTTCTGTAACTGGTTGTTCTCATTAGGTAGCTGACTGTTTGTACCTTTAAAAGCACAGAATGTTTATCTTACAGCAACTTTACATTTAAAGTATCTGAATATTGGCTAAATCTGTTTTTACAGCCAAATAATGAAATTGCTGCCAGTGTGGAACATAGATCACCCAGGGTCAGTGCAGCATGACAGGGCATGCATTATTTTTAAGCCCATCCGATTTGACCACAGAGCCAACCCCCCCTGAGATAATAAATTCCTTTCTGGAATCATGTAATATTTAGAACAGAATAGACTGTTTCAGTTGGAAGGGACCTACAACCATCATCTAGTCCAACTGCCTGACCACTTCAGGGCTGACCAAAAATTAAAGTATGTTGTTAAGGGCATTGTTCAAATAAACACGGACAGGCCTGGGGCCTTGACCACCTCCCTAGGAAGCCTGTTGCAGTGTCTGACCACCGCTCCTGGTAAGGAAATGTTTCCTGCTGTCCAGACTAAACCTCCCCTGAATATATTTCACATAATGTTACGAGATTGGACGAGTGCAAGAGTGGCAGGCAGACTCCACACAGCCAGAGATGGGCAGTGATGTTGCTGATCCAGTGGACTGAAGTACACACAAACACATTTTCTATTATGTATATTCATTGTTCATGTTCTGTCTGCACTAAAGGCTTTTGTTTGTTTCCCTCCAAAGCAAGATGGAAAGTTACCTTTTGTTCCAGGTGAAGAGGAGTTTATTATGGGAGTTTCCAAATACGGCATTAAAGTTTCAACATCTGATCAGTATGTAAGTGATTCACAACAAACTGTCTTTTTGGTGAGAGCTGAAAAGTGCTTTCATTTATTTCTCTGACAGATGATCTGTGTGACCAAAATGTCACTTCTGGCTTTAAGCAAAAGTAAAACAAACAAACAAGCTCTCACAGCAGCACTGCTTCATGTTGTATCTCCTCGGGGGTCTCTTTATTTTCCTGGTTGGATTGGTTGGATTTATGACAAAAATCCATTCCTTTTGAGCTAGAGCACCAGACAGAAGGCAGGCAAGCCTTTATGCTCTTTGGGCACATCTTCCTTTCTCTGTGGCTGTCCTGCCGTTCTCTCATGTGGAGAAGTAGCACAACTGTGGTGGCCAAGACCACAGGTTCCTCAGCCTGAGTTAGTAATGTAATTCCTGTTGATGTTATTGTGGAGAGGAAAAAACAAAGGATGCTTTTTTCAAGAATAACTGAGTTGTCTTCCTCTTTAAAGAAGTTTCAGCCTTGCAATTCTAATCCAAGAGTGTGAGTTCATTCCAGCATTAAAGCCTTACGATTCCACTTTATTGATCAAGCCTATTTTTTGTTTGCATCATTTCCTACATGTAGTTTATTTTCCTTCAGCACACTTAAAGTAGCTTTTTGCTAAAAATAAAAATCCGGTCCGTTCCCCAGGGCCCTCCAGTTGCCTTTGTACTGCAGGCTTGTGGTTTCCTTCTGGTTGCCCTCAGACCCCCAGATACCATAAATACTTGGCCTTATGAAGTCATGACCCACCAACAACCCAGCAATGCCTGTTCACAAAAGCCTCAAGTATGAGGATGGTGAATGGCATTGCTCAATAGCTGAATACTCTGAAGAGAGCCAGAAAGTTTCCTTTGGCCCCTTCAGAAAATAAAACACTTGTTTCTAATGCCTGGGGGAGCTTGTAGTAGTTGGTACTCAAACTTTGAATTCTTTTGGGTCCTGTTTTTGCTGTCCTTCTAAATTCTTAATTCTCAGTAAGAACATGAGTTATGCTGTTATTTAAATTCCTTTGTACTTTGATAAAGATCAAATGGATAAAAGTCTTAAAATTACCTGTCACTCTGTCTTCAAACTGAAAGCATGCACAAGCTGATGAAGCCTCCTGTGATTAAGCTAGCTTACACTGGCTTTTTATTGCATTGCATTGTTTCCCAAATTCTGGCTTTTTGCATCTCTGTCACTGTTGACATTTAATCTGTCCTTTAGTATGTTAGTTCATCTAACTGTTTTCATAGAGTTCCAAGACGGAAAGGTTTTCTCTGCATTTGTACTAAGAATTCAGTCTTTTATGACTTTGGGGGAGAGTTGAGAGTTCTGTGATTTGTAGATACCTTTGCAGGTGAATAGGCAGCTGTTTATTTCAGATGCCAAAAAGAGACTGCAGGATACAAAATTTCTCCTCACAGATTTCAGCCAACATTTGAGAGATTATTCCATTAGTAACTGAAATACATACAGCTATGTAATTCACTGATACATTTCCATTGTTTGTGGATGCAACCACTAGAAACCAAAGGCAAAGTATTTTTAGAAGTCACACAGGCTTTGGTGTCATTCTGTTCGCACTCTGTTTGCCTGTATTTGTACATTATATATACGTACACACACATATGATAGTTTGTCCATCTGTGATCTCATTTCTCTCTCACCTGCAGAATCCCCTCGTAGCCAAATACTGGAAGGAGGGGAGGAAATTAATTTACAGGGGGACAGTGTACTTTAAAGATTTCTATTCTCCCTCTTTTAGTGATAATCCACATGCACATTAGCACTGTAGCAAGGTCCAAGCAAGCAACTCTAAAAAGTTACAAGTGATGTGGAGGGAAACCTTGGCAACTTTCATACAGAGACAGGAGAGTTGATTCAGTAAGTTCCACGTCAGCTCCAGCTGCCTTCGGTGTGGTACGACAGGTGGTGATGGTACGAATAATTGTGAGTGAAGGTCAGGGATGGAGATGTTCTGCAGGGGGATCTTAGGAGTTCTGGTAGAGGGCTGTTCCTTGAGGGTTTCGTAGCTGTCATTAAGCTCACTGTCCATTTTACAGCTTTTGTATCAAAGTGGATGTTTCTTTAGACCCTTCAGCTACTGATGGGGAGAAGGTGTTTGATGCCATGAACATAGAAAAAGAGCTGTCTTGAAGTCGTGAGACCCTAGAGGTGGTATGACTGGAATGAATCAGATGAGTATTAGCAGTTGGGTAGGATGCATTGAGAAGAAAGGCTTTGTGTAGGGTCGGTCTGCAGGGGCCTTCTACTGGACAACATCGACCAGTCCCTTTTTGGAATGGTCAAGGTCAGAACTGTTGGGACTGCGGTGAAACCCTGCGACTGTGGTGGAGAGCAGAAGGCTCCCAGACTAGATCTCTGCAAGAGTTGGGTCCCATGGTGTGGCTCAGGCCCCAAGTAGCTACCCCCCTGCCCCCCAAAGCAAGTAACCTTGTCCATACCCTCTTCCAGGAACAGCTTCTCATGTGTACTGTCCCCAGAACTGAGACAGGGGGTCTGGAAAAATACTGGAAAAGTAAAAACTGGTTTTAAGTTACCTCTGTGCCAGAGGTACGGCACGTGCCACCTGTCCTACTCACAGAGGGCGAGTGGGGATAGGTGGGAAACAAATGTGTGCTTTTGCAGTATGGCCAGGAATACAGTCCACATATGAATGCAATTCTGAAATAGAAGCAAAAATTAAAGCTAAACCACCACTTATTTTTTTTAAATCTTGACTAAACACTCAATTAAAACAATATAATTTTGTCAAGGAATACTTTTTTCCTGTAAATAAATCTGAAGTCTTCTTTCCTAAGAGAGAGTATCAAAATAGGTGGAAAACTGAAATAGCTGTTGCAGTGTTCCAGAGTAACTTTCATTTGCCACATGGTTTCAGGACGTGTTACACAGGCATGCCCTCTATTTAATTGTACGGATGGTCTGCTATGATGATGGTCTGGGAGCAGGAAAAAGTTTACTGGCTTTGAAGACGACAGATGCAGCCTCTGAAGAATGCAGCCTCTGGGTATATCAGTGCAATAGTTTGGTAAGAGTTTGTTTACAGTATTTAATTCAGCTGTCAGTATTTTGATTGTAAAGGGAGATTCTTGAATGCCAGGCCCTTGTGAAAGCTTCTTGGCAGGAGGGGGATTGCTCAGTTAAAAAAAATAAGTATAAATGTGCCCTGGCTGAGGAGGGCAGAAAAGGCCTGCTGACTGCATTTGATCAGCTTTGAGGAAAAATACCTACATTCCATAAAATTGCCAGTGAATGTCATGTCTGAGAAAGCTTTTTACAATCTAAAGAGTGCTACTGTAGCTGCTAGGGACAATTCACTGTTTGTATTTTTGTAGACAAAAACCTCTTAAGATTGGACAGAGAAGGGAGGGATTGAGTAATGATTCTGGGAATAGACCAGGCATTCCTGTTTATAAGCCAGGGAAGTGATCCCTTATTAAGAGTAGGAGAATTCAGTGTCAGGATACTGTGATATGACACACACCCTTAGCAGCACTGGGGGGACACATGAACTGACTTTCTGAATGCTGGTGTCATGCTATGATGTAAGCTAACAACTCTGACTCATTTCGAAAGAGCTCATTTAAAACAGTTTCCCACGTGTCATTGCAGACCACAGAAATCAAATTAAATCTCACTTGTGCCACTCTGTTTTGCACGTCTGCCAAAAGAATGATAAAGGTCACATTCTGCTTTAAATGGGTTTTGAGACATTTAGAAGTTTTTCAGAAAGTGTTAATGTGCATGTTTGGGGCTTTTTTAGGAACAAGCACAAGCTATTTGCAAAGTGTTATCTACAGCCTTTGACTCAGTTTTAATGTTGGAAAAGTCCTGATTTTCTTCAGCAGCACATGACTGTGTAGTACAAGAAGCCTTTGTGTGGGGAGGAAATGGGGCTCCTTGGTGATGCCACAGCCTGGCTGTAGCTACACACAAACCTAGAAAGGACCTGCTGTGCGGAGAAGAGCCGTGCAACCTTGCACATGGTACTCTGTCATTCCCTAAACGTGACTTGAAGACATTATTCCATCTTCAGTTTCCAGGACAATACAGAATTTTATATTTAACATGATTGTTTTTCCTAAATAATGTTTTGTATATTAATGTCCATATTGTAGAAATGTAAAATAAAACTGACACTTGCTTCTATCTCTTTGTCTGAAAAACAATTTGTTAAATTTCAGTTCTGCTTAACCTATATATCAGAATAGAACAAAAGCAAAGCGATTGTAACAGATAGTCATTTGGTGCTTTACACCTCTAATTTAACCTTAGGTGTGCCATCTACACAGTTTCTACATGAAAATAAACTAAAAATCCACAAGATGTATACATTTTTTTGCTTAAATGCTACTCGTTTGTATTTTTCATTTTACACATTGAAAAGAAGAATAGTGCCTAAGCAAGGCAGAGTAACAGAAGAGAAGTAACCAATGTGATTTTAAAAGTAGTTTTATTTTTCCAGACATTTGACTGGTTAACAAGAGTAAAATTTATTAATCATGCTCTAATTATAAATCACTGCATCCAGGACATTGAAAATAAGAGTTGATTTTAGGTTATACAATATATACAGTTGCTCTGCAACTAAACAAAATAAAAACAACTGAATTGAATATTATACATCTCATAGCATTCTAAGCTGCATTTTAAGTGTCACTTGCTCCTTTTTAAACAGTTAACACAGCAACCTAATAGTTTGTCTATTAACAGGTTTTTTGAATCATTATTTTAAATCAGATTTGAAAAGTTGTATGAAATATGCCAAAATTTTGGACTTAAAATTCTTAATTTTATATTATAAATAGATATCTACAGGCTCTAGAATTTCTTTTTCCTCTGCCAGAGGAGCAAACTTTGAGAAACATGAAAAATCAAGGGATAAATTTCACTTAGCTGCTCTTTATTGGTCCTCAAGATTTTAGCTGTCTGCACCGTTAGTGCTATTAAGTTGTATTCTACAAGTTTCCTAGTTTTTCAGTGACCAGTGAAGAAGGTTGTGACATTTTAAAGTGTATTCCTCTTCTAGCAGAACTCAAGGAAAATTTGCATCATTGTTTAACTTTACGAGTTGTTACATATACTATAAGATTCTGTGTTAAAAATACTGTACATTAGGAGATCTGTGCAAAATAATATGCCCATTTACTCTCTAGACTCTATCAGGGATAGAAACATACAAAATAGTGTTGCAAACTGAACATATCAGTAAGTGGATAAAACTGTAGTGCTAAACTATTACTCTCTATCATTTTACTGGGAACTTTGAAAATACAGACTAATTTGCTTCAACTTGCAACAAAAATATCTTGAAACGTTCCAGTTTGTTCCCCATTTATACTGCAGCAACAGCATCTAGGAAGTGAAAGTTCTGCGTATACGTGGCTGTACCCACACGTTTGAGAGGCTGCCAACCAACTGTACCATGTAGGAAAGGCGATACAAGGTAAGATCAGTGTTGCTCTTCCAGCACTAACGCAACGAGATTTTTCTCCCAATAAGCATATAGATGGTGGTGGCCTATTTTCCATTCCGTTCAATATGAAATGGCCAATTTAAACACCATTTGTCAGAAATTCAAAGTTCTCTTGATAAATCTAGAGATACAATATTCACGAAACGTGATCAAAGCCAATGTGACCTAGACATTGATTTTTCTTATCCTATGCCATCAGTTGTCTCCTGTAGCATAAGCAAAACCTGGTACAATTTCACAATATACAAACATCAAAATGACGTCAGATTTGTGTTGGTGTTTTGTATTTCATTAACCAACTGGGAACTATCCATGGCCTAGCCTTTGTTCACAAATCAGTAAAACAAATTTAACAACAGTGTAGCTACCATATATGCGGGTATATTATATAAATACAGAGTGAGTTTGCAAACCATCATTGTTTGCAAGGTAGTGGCACACAAAATTTTATAAACCAGAACATAACGTAGTGTACTGGTGAGGTGTCGGATACCTTATTGACCAAGGATAATTATCTAAGCGTTCCACCAAATATGTTCTCTCTGTGAACACATTGCTGGGTGATTTAAGAAAACTCAAGAATTTAAAAACAAAGTCTAAACACTATAATGAGACAAGTGTAAGAAATGCTCTGCAATCCATCATCATAGTTAAGTACATCTCAGGAAGTGCAGTTTTCATATCCTTGAGTTAATGTAGTAACTCATTAATATTGCCATAGTTTAATTAACCAGCAGTAGTCACATTAAATGACCAAAATGGATGTAACATACATAAAGAACATTCAAAAAACAGGTTCTACACACGTGCAGCATAGAAAAATGAAACAGTCTCAAGCTCACAAAATTAGAACTAGAAAGTTCAACGACTAACACAGATTTCAGATAACTTTAAGCAAATATCTACATCCATTCTGAAAGAAAGAAGTTTCTCCTGTGGTAAACTGAAATACTTTTTCACTTTTACGTGGCCAAAGACACCCGGATTAAGATAATTTCTTCTGTAATTGTTGACATCCTGGATGACAGCCAGTATGGCAAGATGCTGAATGAGTCCAATTTAGAACTACACAGCAGCTTGCATGTTTTGGTTCCAAGGCTTCAAACGGTATCAAGAATTGGATAAATTCACTGCCCTGTTAGATACACACAATTTCTTTTGACTGGGGAAGCAACACTGAACTGTGAGATTGTCATGTTACGAAAGGGAGAATAAAATTACAGTGAATTGATTGAAAAGAACATTTGTGATGTTGTGATGTTCACACACTTAGATGGATTTTGATTGTTAAAGCTTTTCAGTTCACCTTGAAAAATACAGGAAGAGTTGTTTTTTTTAAAGTGTAAACTGCTCATGAGAAGTTTTCACATAGAAAAAAGTTTTAAAAGTCCCAAAATCAGAACAATGGCAATAAAAAAGTAAGCTACAGTACCTAGGACTTGGGCAGTGCTCTGGCAAGGTGTCTGCAGATAGGTAGATGAAATGAAATAGAGCAAAACTTATTTCTGTGACCGCTGGAAATGAGAAATGTCTCCACTTATCAGTAGCAATTTAGTCAACAATAAAGTGCACAAATGATACAGGGAAAGCTCCTTTCCGACTGGGATCTCCATCAATATGACCAATCTGAAAGAGTCCAGATATTTTTCAAGTTAATCTCAAAAAAGGCATTTCAGTATCACCACAATTAATACCAGCGACCTTCCTGCCTGTAGTATGACCAGCCTCTCCCTACATCTTTTCTGCAGTGGTGGTCTTTTGCTTTTGCAAATGGGAGACATCAGAAAATTCAGTCCAACAAGGTGTATTTGTTATTCAGCTATAGACATTTTTTTTTTTGAGTTCTGTTTTATCCAGTTCTTTGAAAGTAACATGTCGTAATGCAGTACCACTGCTACATCATTTCAGTGCATTTTGTGATGCCTGGCAGCCCATATCCTGCCTCTGTTAAGTCGCTTCTGCTTCCCCCCCTCTTAACAATCACTGAAAGGTAAAAGGATGGATCAGGCTTCAACAGTTTTGGGGTTTATATGCATCTATTTGTGTTTATACAGCATTATTGTCAATTTAGATGCAATCTGAAGTTCTATTCTTTGCTAGCTAACAATAAGAGTAAGGCAAGTGTTCTCATGCATAACGATTTTCTCAGACTTTGCTTTAGCTGATGAGACTCTGGAGTGTAAACAGTTGAGACGGTTTCCCAGCTCAAAAAGACCATTTCTCAGTCTCAGTCAGCTAAGAATTAGGACAATACAAAGCTGTCTTCTGAGGCCCGACATACAGCATCTGCAAGGAAGATGAAATAGTAGCAGGTTCTTAAACTGCTAACACCCCCCAATCATTTCCTGAATCAAACAGACCATGTCCCCTGTATACTGTGAACCCTACTAACGAGATTTTTTTTTTATGAATGAGAAAAGACAAAAACTTTTCTGAAGTTTGATTTCTGAACAAAACAAATTTCTGGAATCAGGTTTCTATGAGATGAAACTTTTCTTGTTATTTGGAAACCCAGTGGGGGATTTTCTGAAGTCAATCTCTAGATTTCATTTATTTTTTCCAAATATGTTGATGGAAAATGCAAAATACTCACCCACCACTCCTGATCTTCTTCACCATCGACTACAATAATATCTCCCTCTGAAAACGTTAGCTCATCTGGGTTATCTGCTACACAGTTGTAAATTGCTTTTACTCTCTTGGGTTTAGTTTTTGACTGAAATATAAAAGTAAGTAAATGTAAATAATACAGCATTGAAGAGACAGAATAGAGTTGGGAGTTGATTTAAAGAAAGCTTCAGAACCGCTTCCAACCCTTATTTTTCATAGGTTAGAGTTCAGCTACATCTTTTATGCTGGGTGCTTGTGCTCCAGGCTGAATTTGGCAGGATCCAAAGTCTTTCAGAACCACTGTGCCACAAGCATGGGCCAGGTTTCCCTTAGTCCAGGCTCATCCAAACCTGTCTTCAGAGCTCTACATCACTGCAGCAAGTATGATCTTATTCAGAAGATGGGGTGATCAAGATCAAGTGCTACACAGCAAGTGTAAAAGCACCAGCATTATCAGAAACAGGCCTGAGCCACCGGCCATTACACCCCTTCTTCTTAATTTGCTAAACCCATTTCAGCAGTGTACAAACCCTCTGAAATGTCCTCTGCCCCTCTGTAATGTTTTGAGTACTACAAGCCACAGGAGTGGTTTGGCAACTCTTCCAATAGGAGTTTAGTAAGGAGTTGCAATATTCCAATATTGCAGTGGGACTCCAATCCTAGTTGTGTTCTATTTGAAGCGATGTCAAAATTGTTTTTCTCTGGTATCACTGTATCCACCATCCTAACCTCACACCTCTCCCAGTGCAACCCGGCCTGCATTTGTTTTCAGCCTCCTCATTCTCTGTTGCAGACCAACAATAACACTACCTACACAGTGTTTCCATGTGAGGAGTGGAGAGGCACAGGACCTGGAAGCAGAGCATAAGCCTTCTACCATGAGTCCACCCTCCTCCCCAGTTTGCCCAGCCCTAACCAACAAAAATCTCTCCTTTCTACCCTAAGATGCCAGAGCAGAACTATAAGTGCCATTTAGGTCAAGAGATGTCTATTAATGCAGTGGGTGTTTGGGACAGAGGCTCCAGATGGGATAAGGGAAAGAAGGTCTCATCATCATCCTGGAGTTCCCCAGAGACTGGTCCCAGTCCCTAGTTAGGTCACCCATGGAGCAGGAAGCTTGTGAGGGGAGAAGAGACTCCATCCACAAGTCCACTTCTCTCCCCAGCAAAATGCTCCTCTGTGGACAGTACTGCCCAACAGCCTCTTAATGGGCCGTTTTGTTAGAGCTGAGCACCAGTTCTCCACCTTAGAGAAGTGACATTATCCCCAATTTACAGTCAAGCAGCGGATGGGGAAGGAGGGAGGCAGCATCATCGTTATGCTCCTCTGTAAGCATCCATTTGCACTTCAGTATAAAAAAACCTGACCTGCCCAGACCAGGCATACCCTTAGGCTCCATCTGTGGGGCACACCCCCCAGGGCTGGCAGCCTTGCACAGCATCATAGCAATTCTGCCAGGTGCTCCATCTCAGTCAAGTTACAGTTTGAACCACGGCACCTTTTAGGTCAAGAGGGAAAAGCTTCACATCAGTACAACAGTGACATAATTAACAACTTCAAAGCACAGTAATTACAGGTATTTCTTGTTCTTTAGAAGGCAAAGAAATTAAAATAGATCCCAATCCCAGAAGACTAAAATCTTCCAGGAAGAGTTTCCCATGTATCTACAATATGGTTTCAAAAATCTAAAATACACATTGGAAAAAAAAAAAAAAAAAAAAAGATGCATCAGGAGTTTCCATCTGACAAATAGGCTATTGGGCAAATGCACTGTACGGCAGATAAGCCACTGGCTACATGTGCATGTACAACTAGACCTCTTTTTTCTTTAGTCAAGGAGCCCTTCTGCAATCATTTCCTAAATCTGGGCTGGCCTCTGGATTCTCTGGCAGGGTAAAGACTTAGCAAAAAAGCCTGGAGTATAAGGCTAAATGGAGTGAATTAGCCAAAGTACTTCAGCTAGACTGATCTAGCTAAAGCTCTTTAGCTAAGGGGCCCTTGACTAAATCTCAGCTAAGATGCTTTAGCTAGATTGATTTAGCTAAAGCACCTTAACTAGCACATACTCCCTGAGCCAGGCTTCCCTTACTCTTCTGTACTTTGACAAGAAGAAAATCATCCAGCTGATTCTCTCAGTCTCCCAAAATTCACCTTGCTGAAGCCCTAGAGACATCTGGAGAGTCAGATTTGGTTTTCATACGTGCAATTAATATTAAATTGTGGAGACATTGTGACTGTTCCAAAAAACCAGCCAGGATACCCCATTCACTCATGAGTAAAGCAATTTGTCCTATAAAACAAGGAGGGAGACAACACCACAGAAAACTACTGCAACCTTAATTTATACAGAAAGCCAGGTAAGGAGGTGTTTCAGAACTGACAGATGTGTTGAAAGGATGTATCCAGTGCTCACACTTGAATCCCAGAACACACAACAGAAACTGTGATCAGGGTCCAACAGCTTCACAGAGTAAATATGGCAATTCCCTTGGTGCACGTAAGCAAAAGGGATAGATATTCCATTTTACACTAATCAGACTATTTAATTTTATTGTGGCCTAAAACATGAATGTTATTTTGATGCAAGACAGAGTATCTTGGTTAAACAAGAGTGTGGGAGGCAAGAAAACGTAAGATTTTATACTCCCAACTAGTTCAAGATGAACTCCAGATGTCTCTGTGGCTTTTCAGCATTATCAGATGAAAAACAGCTAATCGGAGTTCTAAGAGCTAAAGACAAATGTGCAAGGCAATGTGCACACAATGAAGTCTGTTCTGGAGAGTTACTATTTCAGTAGACATGGTTAAGGAAAAACGGGTGAAGGGAGACAAGACAGAGGACTGAAGAAGGCAGGTCTTTTCATTACAGCCCATTAATAAGACAATTGCAGATGCAGGAACAGCACATCATCTACCTCTCAGTTCATTATTTACCTACTGAACCACACTCCTACACAGAATGTAAAGCATGTAAAGCCCAGACCTAGTCACATACAGCATCTCAAGAAGTACGGACTCTCCAGATTGTGATTTGCTTACTGCAGAGAAATACTGTCGTGATCAAGCATATGGATGTTTTATGTTTATCACATAAGAGAGCAATATAAAGTCTGAGCAAGGACCAAAGACCCAGCTGAACCACACATAATGCAACAGCTCAACTGGAAATGCATCCCTTTACCTGCACCAGTATAAGAATACAGCTATTGACACTAATATGTGCGCTACCGTTCATGGTCCTAGATGATAAATAACTAAGAGTATGAAAAGGCCACACAATCAGATCAAGAGTCCATGTAAATCCAGTATCTCTTTTCTAATAAGGCTGGTGGCAGGGTAGAGAAGAAGAATATACAATACTTCCAGCCTTCCCCTTCACCCTCCTTCTGGTTAGGGATGTCTCAAGTCTGATGTGGTTTCTGTGTTCTTACCAACAGATTTCTCTCCTGTCATCCAGTGAATGCCTGACAGATATGCAAAGAGAACCAACTGCACAAAGAACCAATTTCTTTTGTTTTGAGCTTGACTCCTACTAGTCTTGTCTGAAGCCAGTTGATCTACCTATGTGAACAACTCTATCTGCTTCCATTCCAAAAGTAAGCACAAAACCTCCCTTAGTACTTACTTCACTGAAGTTTAAGAATGAAGTTACATGTGATCTACAAGTGCCTCACTTATCAAGCTTACCTACCTTCAGTAACTCAAATCATACATTCTGTGGATTGTGTTGGTCACATTTTGACACAAAGAATCCATGCTTCTTTTCTTTGGTATCCCTTTGGTTTTTGTTAGTTTTTTGGGTTTTTTTAATTTAAAATCACATACTATCATATAGGAAATGTAAGAAAAGTTTTCATAAATATTTAGTACAAGTCACACACATATTTAACACAGGATACAGGCTTCGTATTTTCATGATTCTCACGCTTTCTCCGTAACAGGATACACTATTATGTCAACAGCATGTTTGATAGAGTGCGGAAGTTTTTATAAAATCAGAATGCAAATCATCTACTTACTATTTGTGATTTCCTTGGCATTGGTGCTGGTGGTTGGATTTGTGCCAAAGTATTTGTTGTAGAACCAGTTTGTGTTACTGGAATTTCACATACAGACTCTCCTGCTGCTAAAGTAAGTAAAACAAGTAAATTTTAGGCATGTGTTAAAAAAAAGTAAGAGTGATGACACAAATTGAAACCAAATTAATTATTCTTTAAAAGATGCAAATAATTTTATACCCATGAGTATTTCTTTTTAAAAATTATTCTTTCTAAATAACTGAACAGAATTTTTCTATCCTTTTCCTTACCAAAAAGGCCTCTTTTCCCAAAGAAAATTACCTAAGACCTTTAATACTGCAGATACGCTAAAAGAGAAAAAAGCCTATAAAATAGACGAGAGCAGAACCAAATATCCCATTTCCCATTTGTTCACAGCAGACTGTGTACTTTTGGAACCCTTCTTTGCTAGTAAAGACCATCATTATCAAGATGCTGTATCCTTCACAGGAGACTCCCCACGCAGATGGCAGACAGTCATTAGCAAATTCCCCTTGAGTATGTCAAGGGGAAATAAAAAAGAATCACAGCAAGAACCAATGAACATAATATATACAGTGGAAGAGGAAACTGGGTAGGAGAAATTCTGCTACAACCACCACAGAATCCACATAAACTTTACTGTGGACATTTTATTGAAATGACATTATTGTAATGTCCAAAGTGGTAGTAACTTTGAACAATGAAAAGTGCAGAATGAATAATGAACTCTGTTCATTATTATGAAAAGACCAATATCGATTTGCAATTTAATTAAAAGTGACACTATATGTGTTTTAGATTTCCAAACTAGAAACCTTTTTCTGTTCTAAAATGTGTATGTTACCTTGTTTATGACACATGCAAACAAGAGAGTAAACTAACTAAAGCTTTCATAATGCATCCTTTGTTTGAGTGGGATTTAGTAAGGTCAGGAAAGCTAAAGCCCAACTGGAATTGAATCTGGCAAGGGATGTCAAAGACAACAAGAAGGGCTTCTGTAAATATATAGGTAACAAAAGGCAAATCAGGGAAAACGTGGGCCCATTGCTCGGAGATGGGGATGTGTTTACACAGGACATGGAAAAGGCTGAGGTACTAAATGCTTCCTTTGCCTCAGCCTTTATTAGCAAGACCAGTCTTCAGGAATCCCAGGTCCCAGGGACCAGGCAAAAATCTGTAGCAAGGAAGTGCAAAGTCCTGCACCTGGAGACAAACAAGCCCATGCACCAGCTGGAAAGCAGGACCAGAGGCAATGGGCACAAACTGAAACACAGGAGGTACTATCGGAACATCAGGAAACACTTTTTCACTGTGAGGGTGACTGGGCACTGGCACAGGTTGCCCCGAGTGGTTGTGGAGTCTCCATTCTTGGAGATATTCAGAAGCCATCTGGACAGCCTTGGGCAACTGGCTCTGGGTAGCCCTGCTTGAGCAGGAGGGTTGGGCCAGATGACCTCCAGAGGTCCTTCTCAACCTCAACCATTCTGTGACTCTGTTTCTTATTACATGGCCACATTGTTTAGATTAATTGGCCCGTAACTCTGTTTATGCAGAAGAGCTTGAGGCATCAGGGTCTCCGCAATCAAGAAGAGAAACAACAAGAATGCTGGTACTGACTGTATTTAAATGTGTAAGGTAAATAAAAACCCCCCACGCTCTCCCTTAGGCTGTTATAATGATAGCTTAATTACAATAAAATAAATTTCTAAACCACAATTACCAGTTTGTTGTAGAGACCCAAGTCCTCTGGACTGTCCTTTGTTAGTTAAGCCAGATGACTTCTCAGACCTGTGCAGAAAGTTAGAAATTCATCCATTTAAGAAACAACAAGACCTTGAACCTCAACAATACAGAGTATTTTCCAAATTATAAAATTCTCATCACGTCTTCAGTATATTCTGGTGACAGCTATTTTGCTTTTAAAAATACTACTTTGCTTCCGTATTTTTGATTACACCAATCATGAGTTGCACTTAAATTTAAAAACGTAAGGCAGAAGAATAATATAGGTTCAATTACTGCAATTTGTGTAGAGCAGATTTTCTAAGTTCTGAAGTTCCTTTCACTGCTGTTTTAAAATTCTTTGTTAAAATTATGTATCCATATTAATCTGTACATTGTAGCAAGCTTCAGCAAGTTGCTTCTTCCTTTTACTTAGTATGGTATATGCAATCAAAGGACTAGAAAGGGAACTCAAAGGTTGTTTACCTCTTTCATTCACAAAGGATCAACAATTTACGACGATATTTCCCTGTGCTTACTTTTGAAAAGCTATCCCTAGTGTCTAACCAAATTATTCTTCCCACAACTTCCCATTACCTTATTGATCTTCCCTGATTTCTGCCTCATTGTTTCATATCTTTATTTTACTGCAATACCCAAAACTGAACACAGTAGTCCAGCTGAGGCATTACTGATGTTGAGTCAACTGGCAGGATTAATTCATATAGTTTGCAGGCTATAATCAAACAATCCCATTTCTCTTTGACTCTTCCACAACAGCATGAGTCATCTGACTTACTTGTATCTATGATTCACTACGTCCTTGCAGATCCTTCTCTTAAGGACTTTTGCTTAACCTTACTCTGCTTCGTTTCTGTAGCTGATTGTTCTTAAGTACTAAATGTTGCTTACTGAATGACACCCCTCTTCTCCCTTGACTACTGCTCCAGTTTCTCAAGGCTACTTTGGATATAATCCTGTTTTCCCAGACACTGGTTGCTCCTAACTTTGTTTCCTGTAAATTTAAAAATTCTATTTTCTGTTCCACGTCTTTCTACTCCTGCCATGAATGAAAATACTGAATGGAGCTGAACCTACACAAAAAGCATGTGAACAACAAATAACACAATCAGACATAAGATCTGATTATCTCTTCTTTGTTATTAGATGAGAATTAGAAACAGCATATTCTTTGTGGCTTCTTATTTCCACCATGGCTAAGCATTCTGTAGATATTCTGCAAGTCATACAATCTAAAACCACTAGGCTGTCTTGTTTTTATGTGGGAATCCTTGTAATCTGCTCCCTTAAGTGTCTGCCTTCTGTTCCTTCCCATGCTCTAGAACAACATCATTGGCAAAAGTATGCATGCTTTATAGATGACTTGCATGTTATATGCCATAAAATTGAAAAGTTACTAGTAACTACGAAGTATATTAGATACTAAAATGACATCAGTTACCCAGGAATAGGCTTTCTTTGAGAGATTCTACTAGGAGGTTGTGGGGGCAGTGGTGGCGGGACTGGCTTAGTTTGTGGAGGAGCTGGTTGCTGTTTAGATTGCTGGTTCAGAGCTTCTATAATGCTGGCTGTCTTTGCCACTGGAGGCGGTGGTGCTGGAGAAAGTACATCTATAGAAGAAAGTTAGACAGTGAAACGGAATTACATTTCTGTTTACCATTTTGTTTCTTGGGTTCTCATCCACAGGTTTTCCTGTTACAGGATTTACCCCCATCCAAGAAAAATGCTTTACTACATGTAATCAATAACTTAAACAGAAAGCAATCCTTCCACTGGAAGGAGGACCTCTCTGGAAAGAGGTTTACCTTTTGTTTCACCTAGTCAAGGTCAGAGAGCTTACAAGTACTTCAATTTACTCAAGCATCAACAAGCAAAGAAAATTCTTACCAAAGTCAGTCATATTCTTGAAAATAGTAGATCAGAATATATTTAATAAAGTGCTAATATTGTTTGCTCGATCAAGGTCTTCAGTTCGTGTTTTATGGAAAAGTAACTGAGTGAACGCTATCTGAGAAATTTTATTTAGAGGAACGTCTTTTCTTAAAATCCTGTTACAATTAATGTCTAACTAACCACATTAGGTTTAGCAATTAATTAAAATTTCTGTTGAATTCTTGAAACCACCACAACAGCAGCTAGCAATGCATTAAAACATCTTTTTGCATTCCTACAGTCTGCAAGAATCAAGCATAATGTGGAGACATAGCCCCAGGCCTACATGCAACACTCATCTTTACGATTAGTGAGAAATGCAGCATTGAAACTAAAAAGTGAAGAGCTCTTGAGCTCAAGTAATAGATAGTATTTCCTGTTGACTCTGCACTACAGCATACAGTCCTCACTGGAACATCAGAGAAGACAGTTCATACAAAGTTACTGGATGGGAACGATAGGCCAAAGCTACAGTCACCAAAAGAGGAAGTATGAGTTGTGGAAATGGAAAAATAAGCCAACTATGATTAGATACAGCAGAAGGGAAAACAGGGGAAAGTGGAAACATACTTGTAGATGTTACACGCAATGGCGGCACAGGGGGATGAATAGCTGGTGGATCTGATGAAGACCTCTGCCTGCTTATACTTTCCACTCCTAAAGAATTTGTCTTCCACATTGCATTAGATGAAGAAATTGTCTGAATACCACTGCCAAGAACTGAAGGCTGAACTAAAAAGAGAGGAAAATACTGTATTATTATTATTGCTTACCCTAAGCACAAAGTGTTAATATTCACACCTGTGCTTTTAAAAATGGTGCAGCTAGATCACTATATTCAGCAACAGGAACCACTGCCATCCTGCTGGAATGCCAGAGCAGAAATCAGAGTCTGATGTAAAAAATTACATAGAAGTTTCTAGGTGAAGTCTTACTAACGCTTTACCTAAGTAAAATTTGTCTCCAGTCATTACTTTAAAATATGTCAACACTTGAAAAAGCAGAAATTTCTCAACCAGAAGACAGAAGGCAAGTCTTGCTACCTTCTTTAATCCCTGACTGATAGCTGCAATCTTCTCAGGTACTGCAAGAAAAGGACCTCACTCTTGCATGAGCATTAGCAGACATTGCTGACTCAATGTGAAACATCAGTTTTGACTTGGAATTGACACAAAACTGTAATTCTGAATTTCACCCAAACAAGAAGCTATAATAACTAGTCATGAAGCAGTTACAAAGTACGACTTCTTTGGGGCCTCCTAAATGACTCCATTCTTAGGCTGAAAAGCAGCCTCCCCATTTCATAAAAACACCCTACAGGTTTTCTTCATAAAGCCAATATTTTGCATATATCATGCCACTTCTCCCTACTCAGCACATGAGCATTATATTAAGAAAAGATGAAACAGAGTAAGGTATGAATAAATATTAAGTTGCAGGGAAAAGCATAAAAGCCTCAGAAGACTTGGAGAACAGCCTAAAGCTAAGAGGACAAAGGAGTAATAATACACCATAACATCAACATCAGCAATCAACAAGAAGCTAAGATAGATGATACTATTACAGCTTTTAGCCTATTATTTTATATTCTTAGTTAATACATTGCTAGAGTAAAGAATATGAGCTAATAATCTAAGCCAGGCAGCATGATTTCTTGGCGTGAGCTGCACTATACCGGTGCCAAGAAGTCTGGGGTTGGAAATGAAATTAAAATGACACTCTTTGAAAAGTGTCATTTAATCAAGGGCAAACAGTGGGTAAAATAGTATGGTTTGTCATGATTAAAATAATATCAAAGGGTAAAACAGTCTTTTTAACTATCCAATTGTATTACTAGTTTAGAGAGAGAATATAACAGTTAAACAGACTATGCAGGCTCCTTGGGTGAATTTTCCTGTTTGGTGGGGGAAACATTCCTTTCCATCAAGTAAAAAAAGTGTCTAGATATTAAGCTTAGACTTCAAGCAGAAATGCTAGATGAAAGGAATCCCACCTTGGTTAAGTTTTACATGCTGCTAAACTTCCCCCAGTGTCATGTTACCTCTTTTAAGTAACCCGATACCATGCTGTTCTACTGTTTTCAGTTTTTCTGCTCCCAAAATAACATATTTTAACCCAACTTCTATGCTACAGCCGTTCCTGTGAGACCAATAACTGACTTTTCATATTACACATATGTTCAATTCGCCATCTCAGACACAATCACTGGTGTATGGAGTCTTGCGTTCTGACCTCTGCACAATGCTCCCAAAGGCAGAAGCCGCTCACATATGCCTAGAACATTCCCCGCTCGTGTCTCCTCTTATGGAGTCTGAATTACAGCACCATAGAAAATCATGTGTTTATATAGTAATTTTTCTTCAATTGAACTTTATATAAATTTAGCATCCATGAAAGCTGCTTGATTAATAAAGATATTAAAACAATGAAACACACCGAACATGTACTGTACAAGAGGACCTATACAGGTTTCTCTATGCCTCTTTAATATGATCCAAAAAGATTATATATGAAGATAAGAACAAAGTTCACAGCATCAGCTTTAATGGTAGATTTTGCAGGCACAAAAGCCTTCTGAACCAGGATGAGACACGTACGTTTTACATTGTTCTGCTGATCAGGGTATAACCAGTAATTGGTAGTTACATTTTCAGTTGGCTATGAGTTCTCTAAAATCATCCAGTTCTCCACATCATGACACTTAAAGTTTTATTTCAACAACCTTGAAGCATATACTTATTAAGAGAAGACTTTGCAAGGTTAAAATCATGTTCTGCATACACTCTCCATTCTCCCAGGTCTTAAACAATTCTCCACAGCAGCCAAATGCTATTGAAGCTGTACATTTAAACTGAACTCTGACAATGACATCTTCAAGAAACAGAAGTATGAAAAGATGGAATAGAACCAAAAAAAACCCCAAAACTGCTGAACCAAATTGACTGCAGCCCTCCTTTTAATAAATTGTTTACTCTCCTGAGGTTATCTGTGCATTGTTTTCTCAAACGCTATTCTGAAAAATCAAACTCAGATCAGGTTGTGCAGATTCACATCAAGTATGTAAAATAAAGTCTTGAATAAACTGTTCGAATACCTACCTGTGCAAAACAACTGTAAAAGGAAACCTAAAAAATGTAATAATAAAAAACCTATTATGATCATGTTTTTCTAACATACAATGATATTTTCCAGTATTAGTACCTTTGCCAATATTCCTTGGAGGTAGAGGAGGTGCACTACTTGTAACAGGTACTGCAGGCTGAATGGGAGGTGGACTGCCACTGAGTATTGCTCCATATGTTTCATTTTGTAATATACTTGGCATAAATCCTCTTTGCTTATCCTTAGCAATGTTTGCTGCATCTCTTGCCAAGGATGCTACATTAGGCTGAAGTTGGTTTGATCCAAGTTGATAGAAGCTGACCGGCCTGTCCTCTCTCCGATTGGGACTTGGTTGCTTAAACACAATAACAAAAGTACTCACTGATACCACATTAGTTGTACTCATTTTATTAGTTGATAGAAAGTTATTGGCTTCTAGAAAGAAAAAATGTCTTCTAATATGCATTTTTGTTGCCTTTAATATGTAATCTAAAGCCTACATTCCTCCCTCTTCAAGACAAAGTAACTGTGGACATGAAAAAAAAAGATTAAATGTGAATTGCATTTTGAAACAATTATAATTTCCTCATTTTATCCTGTAGTTTAGTCCTATAAGATAATACTGTATCCTTATATGCACAGGACTATACTCCTACAGATAGTCAATACAGACATTCAGATTGAATCAAGCAAAGTTTCCCTGTACCAAAATACCAGGCAGTATTTTCAATAGTAAATAAACAACTGAAGATCCTAAGCCTCAGCAGCATTAGATCTCAAATAGATGATGATGATCTCAAAATCCAGACACAACTGAATCTAAGTGTTTTATCTGTAGCTCAGTATATAATAAATTAGGAGCCAAAACTTCTCATGAACTCTTTTCAGCTCACTAATATCACTGGACAAGTTTGGGAGATTAGTTCAATTGGCAGCTGGGATGGAACATTGCTCATCCCATGCACATTATCAAATGAGATCTAATTAGTTATCTTTGAGATTTACAGCAAGTCATCTGCTTGCTATGCACAGTTCACATTATTTTTCCTGTTTCAACAGCAAGCATAGTAATTATTGTTATCAAATGATAATTAAAATAGCTGGAGTTATAAATTCATGTGGCTACTACAGGAATGGGTTGTAACAATCCACAGCTCAGAGAGCATAAATATGCCTTCAGAAATAGTGTTACATAAACACATCGCTGATGTACTGTCTGTATTAAATTAAAATAACCATTTATAGTAATAGCACGTAGGCAGAATAAAGATTTACACCAATAGTATCACATACAAGCCATCCATTTTCCTCTGAAAATATTCAGTGCTTACTCTGGATTGATCACGTAGGGCCTTTAGACATGTTATAGCACAGCATTATAGTTCAAAGATTTATCAGAATAATGTACATGACAGCCAGATGCATTAATCCCTACCTTTACTTTGGCATAGCAACCTCCCTCCTCACTGGCTGATTCTCTCCATTCCCTGACCTCTCCACTGTCCTGGTTCTGGTATTTGTTTCAGCCCACACTTGCTTCTGCTTTCTAAATCAGCAGAAAATTCTTCTTTGTTTTGTTGATTTAGCTTTTCACTGGTTTACCAAACCGAAAGAGCTCAATACAGGACAGAATGGAGGCAAAAGATGAGGTAGGACCAGGCAGCTGAGGTGTGGAACAGAAGCAGAAACGAGCTAGATTGTCTTAGCCTTCTTTTAGGTTAGTCTCCTGTATGTGAAGTTTTGGGCTAAAAGAACTTCAATTTCAAACATGACCTTTTCTGACAAAGATCACAAAATCTATTCAATTGCTTTACCAGAAAAAGAGACAAGCCTAATAGCTTGACATCTACAAGCAATAGCAGTATTCACCGGTGCATTCAATGTAGTCACAGACACTAGTCTGTGATTAATAGTCCTTAATCTCCTTTGAAAAGTCCCTGTAGTATAAGCCTATTAATAGTGGGCAGTGAAGTAGCAGTTTCATTACTTCAGCCTCATTGCTGAGTAGCAGATAACTTCCTATATGAGATGGGAGCTCAGGGACTAGCCAATGCTGAACTGCAGAAGGCAACTGGCAACAGTGAAGGAAATGAAGGAAAAAAGAGATCAAAAATACAAATTTAGAGTGTTCCAGAAAGGGATTTGCTAGATATCTAGTTGTAAATTACCCAAAAGGTTTTACAGCTGGAAAAAATGAAATCTCTAAAATGTAACAGAAAGTTTCAAGTTGCTTTATCAAAAAGGTCATCACTACTGCTGTTATTATCTGAATGGTGATACAATATATAGGAATACATAAATACTGGGATATAATACGGAAGCTCACCCAGAAGAACTGGATTTAGCAGCTCACAGATTCCAGATTCTTGCACAGATACCAAAATTCTCAAGAAAAATCCTAAGAGAAGTCTCAGAAGGGTAGCAATTGTGCTTTGAAAGGGATGGCTTCTGACACGTTTTTTGCTCTTTGTTGCTAACTAGGTCAAGTCAAGCACCAGAGGTAACAGCTATCTTGGACTAAAGAGACAGGAGCTGGGGAGAAGAATCTTATGCAGACAAGATCTTGCAAAAATGGTATTTTGCCACAGAGGAAACTCACTGATGTGAAAATTAGTCTCCAAGACATTAACGCAATTCAATGGTCTGATGACCTGGCATTTTTTAAGACATTCTGTGAAGGCAAAAAAAATGAACCTATGACTGTCAGGTTTTAATACTTCTGAAAACAAAGCAAAACCCAGCACACAAGATTTGGTTTTATGTTATTAATTATTAGCAATTCATGCCCTGAGATGGGGACTTTGCAATAGAAGTATTGAAATGCTAAAACTTGTAGAAAGAAAAAATTCAAGTTTCATTATCCAGAGGAAAAAGGGTTGTTAGCTACTTTCAAGAGAAAAAAAGGTTGTGCTAACATCTGAAGATTAACTAATACAAAGTCTATTGTGTATTCCTTGCACTTTATGAAGGAAGCAGAAAAGGCATAAGCAATTATAACACCACACACACAAAAAGAAAAAAAACATGTGTTCAATACTTATATGGAATACTTCAAATTATGGAAGTTTCAGAATGTCACCAGTATTTAGGAACCTATACGTCATTTAAAATTACCTGGCCCCTAGAAATCCAAGCCATTTTTAAGTGTTGTTCAAGTATCAAAACATGGTAGTTTGTTCCCTGTCTGTATGTTTAGGTGCTTAAATACTTTTTAAAGTTGGTCCCTAAATTGGGAAATTAAATTTTGAAAATGCAATGAAGTTCCTATGCTACTGGAATACTTCTTAATACTCGTAATATGACCATCCTTGGAGATATTCAAAGCCATCTGGACATGGTCCTGGGCAACTGGCTCTAGATGACCCTGCTTGAGCAGGGGCGTTGGACCAGATGACCTCCAAAGGTCCCTTCCCACCCCAACCATTCCGTGATTCTGGACCCAATAGCACCACAACACCACCAGAAATTTCAGGTATGAAAAGACAGAAAACAAAAACCATTAAGTTTCAGAATTAAGACCCTACCCTGATATTAAGGGATGTAGCTTATTTAATGCACAAATTTAGTGCCACTGAAGAAAAGCCAATGCCTAAACTCTTCCAAAATTAAAGCCATCCGCTGGAGCTGTATCACAAACATGAGGAAATACTATAAGGTGCCTCTCTTTGTAAAGGCAATTTCCCTAGTTACTTTTGTTTCACAATCAGCAGATCTAAATATTCCTGAAAATACTATTGACTCCATTTAAAAAAAGATATCACATCTGGCTAATTGTGATTTGATCATCACCATACAGTTGTATGTTTCACACCTGATATTGAAGAGGAAAAAGAAGACAAACTATAATTTAAGGAACTAAAATTTAAGCTACTACATTTTACTACAGAACTTTATTTCAGTGTCTTCACACCTATAGCAAGAAGTAGCGTTACTGAAATCATTATGAACATCATGCTTACACATATATGTGTACAGAAAAATAGTAACGTATACAAACCTGCAGCTTTTCATCCACATCATCATCACTTTCATCCAGATCTTCATGGAGCAACCTCCATTCGTATTCTACATGAACATGAGAATTAAATCTTCCAGACAGTGCTTGAGTAAGCTAAGGAAAAGAAGATGACTGTTATGGGCAGTACTTATTTTAAAACAATGTATTTAAAAACAAACAAAAACCACATATAGAAGGAAACTTGGTTTCTAATATTACTTTTGTTTTAAAACCAGATTTCAGTAATCTGGAAAGTTATTACACTGGGACAAGTTTAAAGATTTAAGCTCTGTGAACAAATACAACACAAATAAATGAAAAGCAACTAGGCTTTTCATTAACCATTGCAGATCCATTCTCCATTTTCTGATAATAAGCACCACATCCTATTTGCTTTGATTTGGAAATTGCAAGTCAACGAAATTAACTGCAATGGCAGTTTTTTTTTAATCAGACTCACTTATCAAGAAGCCTTGACCCCACTAATCTATTTTCCTTGCTTACTAAAAATAGCAATAGTAGCCAACTTCCCTTCATAGAATCATAGAATGGTTTGGGTTGGAATGGACTTTTAAAGGTCTAGTCCACCCCCCCCACCCCCCACCCCCACCCCCCCGCTATAGGCAGGGACATCTTCCACTGGATCAGGTTGCTCAAAGTACCATCCAACCTCACATTGAGCACTTCCAATGATGGGGCATCCACAGCTTCTCTGGGCAGCAAGAAAATGGCCTTCATCCATGGCCTTCACCCATAAAAAGTACTTCAGTGATTAGATTTCAATAAGATGTCAGACACTTTGAATCATAGAATCATTTAGGTTGGGAAAGACCTTTAAGACCATTGAGTCCAACCATTAACCTAACACTGCCAAGTCCATCACTAAACCATGTCCCTAAGCAGCACATCTACACGTCTTTTAAATACCTCCAGGGATGGTGACTCAAACACTTCCCTGGGCAGCCTGTTCCAATGCTTGACAACCCTTTCAGTGAAGACATTTTTTCCCAATATCCAATCTAAACCTCCCCTGGCACAACTTGGGGCCATTTCCTCTTGTCCTATCACTTGCTACTTGGAAAAAGAGACCAACACCCACCTCACTACAACCTGCTTTCAGGTAGCTGTAAAGAGCAATAAGGTCTCCCCTGAGCCTCCTCTTCTCCAGACTAAACAACCCCAGTTCCCTCAGCTGCTCCTCATAAGACTTGTGCTCCAGACCCTTCACCAGCTTCGTTGCCCTTCTTTGGACACGCTCCAGCACCTCAATGTCTTTCTTGTAGTGAGGGGCCCAAAACTGAGCACAGTATTTGAGGTGCGGCCTCACCAGTGCTGAGTACAGGGGTAAGATCACTTCCTTAGTCCTGCTGGCCACACTATTTCTGATACCACCCAGGACACCATTGGCCTTTTTGGCCACCTGGGCACACTGCCGGCTCATATTCAGCTAGCTGTCAACCACCACTTCCAGTTCCTTTTCTGCCAGGCAGCTTTCCAGCCACTCTTCCCCAAGCCTGTGGCAATGCATGGGGTTGTTGTGACCCCAGTGCAGGACCTAGAACTTGGCCTCGTTGAACCTCATACAGTTGGCCTCAGCCCATCACTCCAGCCTGTCCAGATCCCTCTGCAGAGCCTCCCTACCCTCGAGCAGATCAACACTCCCACCCAAGTTGGTGTCATCTGCAGAGTTACTGAGGGGAATCTTACTTGTGGATCTGGGACTAATAGCTCAAACAGAATCATCCCCTGGCCCCAAGAAGTTTAGCATTTCCAAAGCATGTAGAAAGAAATATAATCTTCTTTTTAAAGGCATATAACTTGATATAAGCATATAATATTTCTAAGCATACAACTATTCCATCTGGAATATATTTGTTGAATATTCAACTGTAAACTGTTAAATATTCAAATATGATTCTGCTTATAAATGCACAAACACGCAAAAAGATGCAACACTTACCAGCTCTTCACAGTGAGTATGTTTCAAACGTTTAGCTATATCAAGTGGCGTCTCTCCTGATTCGTTAGCTGTATTACAGCAAGAAAAGAAAGTTATAATGATAGGTGTCACATTAATATGTCCATTACTAAAGACAAACCTGCAGGTACATAGTGAAGTACTAGACCAACACGCTCTTAAAATTAATTTCTTTCCTTCATATATAGGTCTAACTCATATCAATCCTCTGAGCATGACAAGCAGTAGCAATTCAACATGCCATATATATGGAATGATGGCCATGAAATGGCAGTATATAACTAAGCAACAACATATCAGTTAAAAATCTCAGTACTTACTTATCTAAATATATTTAAAAAACAAGTGAAATGTATAAGTCAATTTTAAATGTGAAATAAACAGTGAATATTGATTTTTTTTTTATAATGAAGATTATATTCACAGAATTATGATAAATAATTGAGGAGAAAATGCACTTATTCCACCTTCACTGTTTCTTATCTGAAGCAGTGACAAACATTAAATTGAAGTACACATTACCCTTTTACCTATTTCAATAGAAGCCTTCCCTCTCAGCAGCAGTTTGAGGCACTCAACGTTGTCTGTCAGACAGCAGTAATGCAGTGCTGTGCTACCTTTACATGTTTGCTTATCTAGATTGCCACTATTGGAGTAAAAGAAAGAAGAAAGCTGATTAAACTTAGTTTCCTACCCTATGTTAATAAACCTCTCCCATTACAAGATTTTCAAAGAATACAATTACATTTGCAAATACTAGAATTAGTTTTAGTGTTTGTATTCATTTCGTCACTTGACATAAAAGCAGTATCAATAACATTTTAATAGTTTTCCATACACTTACCTGTTCTGCACTAAAAAGTCAACTATATGAAGGGATGTTCGATCAACTGACCTAACAGCAAGGTGAAGCGCTGTTTCGTCTTGCTCCTAAGAATAAAACAGAAGAACAAACTTGTTTCTTCTGATTTACAGACAAGCAGAAATTTTATTAAGACGTAAGTTAGATTAATTAAAACATTTATATTTGACATGCTACCATTAAAACATCTCTTAAAGACTTTTATTGCTTCTCTTTCATTCCGTTAAATTAAATAAACAAATGGGTTGAAAATGAATAGATTATTGAATGATTTAATGTTTGATGTTTTAATACCTTTAAAATATGATAGTATTTGGAAACAATTTTAGATCAAACTATTTAATATCTTCTTTTGTTATTGTTAAATTACACCATTAAAAGGACAAGTGTTCAGAACAGTGTTTCAAATCTTATTTTCAAATAAGAAAAAATAGCCCTTTTTAATTAATGAAAGCATATTACACTTACAACAATTTGTCTAATAACATTTACAATACTTACATGGCCATTGGCCAGTGGAATTTTTTCTGTGAGATCCACACCGTCAGCATATACTTGGACTAATCCAAGAATGTCTCTTGATTTGACTGCTTCACAAAGTGCGTGCAATTTAGCTGCATTGTCAGCATGCTTTTTCCTTGCATATTTCCTTTCAATATACTTGGCAGTAATATAATCTTTTCTTGCATTCCTGAAATTGAATATAATTTACTTCCCTAACTTTTAGCAGAAGATACACATTAGAATTTCCATAAATACATGCAAGTCATTTGAAATAAAATCTGGGAAAGACTATTTCTCATTCATTATGGTAATTTTTCTTTTTAAATATGCATGTAAGACATGCAGTCTCGTATTTCCAGTATGAAATGTAACTACAGAAGATTAATCAAATATCCAGTATGAAGACAGACCATGAAATTTTCCCCTCTGAACTCCAGTGTGAAGTTGAGATCAAGATTACCCAGCTCTATATACAGAAGATACATCAAAGCTTCATAATGGTGGTTTGCTAACAGCAGCCTTGCAGGTTTATGTTTACCTGACTTGTATTCATACACATGCTGGAAAGGGATGGAAAGCATGGGATACAAAAATCTGTCTTATACCTCTGCACAGACTATCCAGGCCTTGGATCTGTATTCACAGCAGTGAGTATGTTCTGTAAAGCAACACTTGATCACAACTGTAACAGGGAGGATGTAGTAGTTTTGCCTCTAAACTGAAGCGAAAACTTAGTACACTTGAACCGGCACATGAGTTATCACTTTTGATGTTGATACTAACAAATGACTACTCCTCTTCCCATCACAGCAAGACAGGAGCTTACATGCCTCCCAGAGGCATAACTCCTCACCAGCTCTTGGGATGTACACAACATTGCAGAGAAGATGTTTAACAAAGCCATACTTTATCATCTAGATACTATATAACAGGCAAAAAGAAAAAAATCCAAATAATAAGAAATTGAATCAATAGATAGCTCTTGTTTCTGAAGCATATGACACTGTTCCTTCATAGTTTTTAAAAAGTGTTTGTCTTCAGGTTCTCATTCCACAAAAAAAGCCCCTGACTTGACATGTATCAAACTAAACTATTTTTTAAAAACCATCAATTTTTAGAAGCCTTCTTATGCTACTGATTTAGCATTCAGTAAAATTATCAGTAAATTTAATTATTAATATTAATATTCTGTATTATTATTGATAGTGGTAGTCAACAATTATTTACACTGCATAGTTTAACACTGGTTCTGTCCAAATGGTAAAAGTCCAGTTAACATAAAATCCACTGGTTCTGTCCAAATGGTAAAAGTCCAGTTAACATAAAATCAGCTTCATCCAAAGCCAATTCTTCTGGGTTTGTTTCCACATCGTTTACTAGCTCTTTTATGGTGGAGTAGTATCCAGCCAAGTAGGCAGCTGTCCTTGCTGTGTCTCTGCCATCACTGTTCAGTGTTTTCAAAGAGTTCAATTAAATGTTCTGTCTTTATTCCACATAGTCACAGATTCAAGTTCTAGGTGTAGTTTCTAAATGCTAGGTGTTCAGTATATTTTAGGTAAAATGTGCGCCTTATTCCAATTTCTATTTTGTGTTTAAATAGCACAAAATTAATAGCTTTGTTTTTAATCCTTACCCTTGTGTGTCTTTAAAATTCCCAACAAGTCACGTTTAATTTGTTTCTGTCCCACAAATCATGATTCAGAGAGTTGGTAAAATAATCCTTACTATTAGGGAAGGCACAATCAGATAAAGCTCAATAAAACAGACATGCAAAGCATCAGAAAACAGGTTTATGCCTTGGCTACAGGGCTATATATAGGGCATTATACATCTTTCATGGCCTGCTGGTGCAAGCCATAATGGCACAACCCATTAGCAATATTAAATTAAATGTCTGCCTTTTTCAGAAGTAGTGGCTCTTTACTTACATATCGCTGCTTGGATTAGGTTTGACCATTTCATCAACTGGCAGAGAGAATTCCATAATCTCATTAAACCCAGCGTTCCCAATATTCTTTGCAAGCTGTTAAAAGAAAAAATAATCCACAGCTCACTTAATAAACATGTTCAGTTATTGGCCACACACATACTAGTAGGAAGGGAAAATGGGAGCTTGGACATTTTGTTTCTGATTCGTAGTTCTGCTACTACATCAGTGATCACAAACAGATCGGGCACCGTTTCGGATGTCAGTTTTCAGCTGGGATTTAATACACAAACAAGTAGCTGCAGAATAATCCATCAAGACACCAATTCATACAATAAATGCAAAATACTTTGTGCTGGGTGAGAACACACATATGAACTGTCACAGAGCAGCTGATATGTGGTAACTTCTTTGTGTAGCAAAGCTGAATATGTCTTCTTCCTTTGAGGATTAAAGTTCTCTTCTAAAATAATGCTAAATAATTAATGGAATAATTATTTGTGAAGTCCTTCAATTTTTAATCTGAGAGGTACAGCTGCATTCTTTTAAAAAGCAACCATGGGTAAAAAGACTTGGAAACACAAAAAATATGAAGCCTCTACTAATTTGAATTCTAAGATCAGGCAAAATTTACAGTAAGACACTATGTTCCAGGAGGTTCCCTTAAACTTGAAGAATTAAGCTTCCTTAAACTATGTTTATCCAGAGGCAGCTTTCAGGATTGGAACAACTTATTGTTAAAGTGACAGAAATATACTTGTGTTGGAAGTACTATTTTTAAGTTAATAAAAGCCATTTGATTACCAAAAGTTCAGATGTTCCCAGCACATCTAATGTAAGTGATTGCATTCTGGAATAGTGAACACCAAGTTCTCTGTGAATTCCTGAGCATTCAATGCAAGTTAGAATTCCCAAGTTTGTTGAAAGCCAGGTAGGATCTGAAACAGAAAGCACTCACAGAATTTAAATTTATTCAGGTAATTATTTAATTCTAGAAAATGTAGTATACAGAAATGAAATTCTGTAAAATAAGATTCCTGTACATGAATTATCAGGTTTTTTAATTTATATCTTTACATTTACTCTATCGGGAAATACAAACCAGGATTTTTTTAATGGTGAAAGAAGTGAAGATGCAAATTTAAATTTTTTTTTTTTTTTTTTTTTTCCATAGAGGACATTGCTCTCCAAGAGAGCTGTTCAAACAGTCCAGTTGGTCATTCTCCACACAGCTTTCAGGAACTTCATTTTTCCACCACCAATATAAAATGGTGTCACATTCTCAGCTGGGGGTATAGGTGCAGTTCAAACCATATAACAATGAAACAATGAAATAACAATGCCAACAGTGGGTTTTTTTGTATTTTGCATATAGACTTCAGACTAAGTGAAGCAGCAGTGACTCTGAAGTATACATACAGCACCACACTACAGTGGATTCTCACTCAACTATTTCAAAGGTACTGAGGCTCATCCTTCTCCATCACCCTTGCTTGTCTTCTCCTGGTATTTTGCATGCTTGCTATACCATTCCCTCATCTTCCAGACAAACAATTAATTTCTGAAGATTTAGACAGCTTAGAAATTCATTTATTTGATAAAGGTTTGGTAGTAGTTATTTAGAATCTCCTTTAAAGAGAGCAGGATTGACTCTTCCCATAGTTTTATACAGTATCTACTGCTGGAAGTTACTATTGATTTATAAAGTGCATACAGCTTCAGATCTGATGTTTTCAGCTACAGTTTCAGATCAAAAAAACCTAAGTCCTGCAGTACCTCTGCAACATAAAAGAACACAGGAAACAGCAGGATTTAAAAAATAATTTGAGGAGGATTAAAGTAGAAATTAATCAATCAACAAAACCAACACTACAAACCATAGTCAGCAGGTGCATTCTTTTCCAAATAAGTACAGTCTTAGACATATTCCCTGGCTCACTTTCAAAGTCAAACATAAAAAGTGAAAAAAAAAAAAGAAACTAAAAGATGTATTAAGAAAATGCTTCAAGTATCTTACTGCTGTCCAGTTTTGCCTAAATCTTACGTAAAATATGGGCTAATAAGTGCAATTGATTTATATAAGCAAGTGTTACAATTAGAAAAACACGGGGAGAAAAATAAACTTCTTAGTAACTTTTCTCCCCACTGACAATACGCATATAGCAAATCAATCTTACTAAAGTAGTGCAATTAAACTGTTAGCACATTCTACTACGTGTACAATCTTTGTGAGATAAGGAGTAGAAGTGAAAGCATAAAACATCAGCTTAAATACTCTCATGAGACACAGAATTTTTACCAATTAGAAATATGCTTAATTGAGTCACCTTGTGCTCCACAGTCACAACACACATCATTTCCAGTCATCCTCTGGACTTCAGATATAATTTCTTTTGTCAGTTCCTGGACAATATTATTTTCTCCTGTGTTATCATCTCCTTTGAATGCATTATTTAAAGCTTCCTCTTTGCTGTTTTGTAGCACAGATGTCCATCTAAAATGGCAGTAATATTTTGCTATTAAATGTTTTGGCACTTCTAAAGTTCAAGGTAACGTCTCAGTCGAACAACAGTATCAAAAGTAAAATTAGCAAAGTAACTCACATTTGACATTCCTGTTCATCCTCTGCTTGAAAGTGGTACGTTCTGTCATCTGCACAATAAATAATTCACACACTGATTAAAAAAATGATTGAAAAATGGATTTTGCAGAAATCTCCCCAAAATCTAAAATTGATTGATATATGACTCCTGGGGTCTCTAATCTTATCACTGGAGTGCTGACAGGCAAAAAAGTCTATTTAGCAAGTTTCACTTTTACTACCTACAGTTCATCTAAGTTTACACGTACGTTTACACAAGGTGGCTTGTTGCTCTTTAAACAGAAACTGTTTTCTTCAGTGCTGTGCTTCTATCATAAGCAGCAGGAGAGTGTAGTAATTTTTCCATGTTCTAGATATAACCGCAGTAATCACAAGTCTAAAGTTCTGCTGGGGGGTGGTGGTGGTGTGTGAGTAAAATACAGAGACCATATTTGAGTTTATTTGTATATATAAGAAAGGTTTAAAGCTTCCAAATGAGCTCTTAAAACCACAGCAATCAGAAATGACAACACAAATTTGCCAGACACAAAGTCCAATCAGAATAAGTTCCAAGATGTTTCAATTAAATCAAGATAAAAAATTTCAATTTACTACTACTTCTGTAATTCTAAGCATTGTTATCATAGTGTACTGTTAAAGAAAAAAGCATAATACATTTTAAGTCTATGAAACAAATGAGATATGATACACTTTAATGATGGGAGTTGGAGTTAAAGTTAGAATAGTTGATGAGAAGAACAGAGGTAAAGCTACTAGCAAAAAGATATTCTAGGTTGAAAATTCCTAAAGTTTGAAAAAAGGTATTAAAAGATAGTTTCAAACACGGAAAATATTAAGAGAGCGAGGATACATGACAGGACAGAAAGGGAAGTGCTAGGTAAAGAATAAGAGATTTTATCTTGCCATGATACAGCAATTTGCAGTTTTTAAAAAAAAGGAATGTTTTTAAACTCTATAGTAAAAGTATAAATAGTGTGTATATATATATATAGTATAAAGTATGGAGTATATAGACACTATATAGTATAGAGTGAAAAAGTGATCTGGAGAAGAGGCCGGTTATGCCATGTCATATGTATGATGGGACAAATGATAACGTTGTGATAAGCTGATATTGGGAAAAATGTGATGTTGTCATCAACAAAGAAAGTGCAAAAGTAAACAGGGAAGACCACTTGCTTGTGCAGAAATGGAAAAGCTGTATATTGCATACATGAGTACCAGTCTATTAACATAAGCAGCATATCTTACACTTACAAATACAAAAGCACTTTATGCTCCGATAAAGGAACAAATGAGGAATAGATTTATATTCTTCTCCTCAAATAATCTGAGACATGTATTTTAGTAATGTATTTTTATTGAGTCCATAAATATGATACTAAAATGTCCCACTGAGAAAACAAATGAAACGTTCTGCTATACAATTTCTCATCATTCCATTCAGTTTCGAAAATCATTCTGTTTTAATATGTAGACTCTTTATCTCTCTTATGAGATAATAAAACTAAAAAAGTTTTCAGTATTTTGCTTAAATTTTAAGAAGTTTTGTCATGGTTTAAAAGTTTTGATCTTATACAAAAGTCATAACAAGATGATCAGCTGTGACATTTTCAATATAAAAAGTGATGTCACAGCAAAATATTGTTACTCTATTGTAAGGTAGCACAAAACTATATAGAAAGAAGGAGTAAGGACAGCTTTAAAACCAAGTAGTTTTCCAAAGAAACGGGTACAGTTAGTGGCATTATACTAAAATAAGAGAAATGGTAAATTGTCATAAGAAGGGTATTTTATAAAGGGAAGCATTCTACAATTGTGAAAATGTTTAAGTGTATTCTTCACACATCTACAGAAATAATGCAAAACTCTTTGATATTAGCTGCAAGTAAAAAGACCTAAACAACAAACCTACGTGATATGAGGTCAAAACATTTTTTCTCCTCTGGGTTTGTTTTCACTTGGCAGGTTAACAGATTGAGCTTTGCTGGAGGTCGGTTAGCCTATTTGAAGACAAAACATACACATTTTAGTATATTGATACTGATTGAGCCCTGCAGTCTGAAAATATAGAGTAACATCCCACTGGCCCAAAAGACTTGAGAAATGGCTTATGTTAATTTTTAAGGTACCTGGGTTTTGATTTATGTTTTCTTCTGCATCATGGTTTGTAAACTACATTTTCTTATATTTGGCTATTTTGTTCACTGATAACTAGACAGACACTAGAGTTCTGAAAGGGGAGAGAGGTAAAATCACTTTAATTACCACTACTCTGATCACCCTACCAGTAACACTTATCTGAAGGAATCAGGTATGACAAAGAGACAGATTAATTTTACGTAAGTTTAATCCTCTAACATTTAGACATTAAGTTTAAAAAAATTAGCCTACGTTTTCAATAACCAAATAATTTTGACTTCTGCTAAAGTCTTTAAAGAGAGCCTAGATAACCCGTTTAGAACAAATGCGCAATTTTTAAATCAGTAAAGTTTGCACAGAAAAGTCTTGCAACAAACATATGCAAAACTAAACTGAGATAGTTCATTACTAAAAAATGTAGTGAAACTAAATATATTCTATTATCATATAAATTTCCTAGTCAAGTTCCTCTTGTCTATTTCAGTTCCTTACTGAATAAAAAGGGTCAATGTTTTACTAAAAGCAAAATGCACGAGGAAGCTTCATTTTGAAAAGGCTACAAAGACTTCTCAAATAGCATCTCTGCACTCATCTCTTCCTTCCCTTAACCTGCTTGTCCTACAGACCTGGGGTAACATCTAGAAAGATGTTATGTTTGCAACCTTGACTTGAGGAATGGCTTGCACTTGCTACAATGGATAACTAGTTTTGCTCTTTTAGCATAATTAAATCAGAAAGCAGATTTAACTAGAGATTTAACTAGAGAGACTCCGCTCTAGACAATAATATCTGAAAAATAATAATTTTAATCATTAGAAAATACTATAATAAAGATAGCCATATACATAAACACATTACCACACTTCTTGTTGCGTTCTAACAATTTTAATCTATCAAGTTGCTAAAACAAATTTAATCATCTAAACAAGAACTATTATCAAATGAAGCCGAACTACCACATAATGTAATTAACTTGCAATGAATCATAAGAAGCACAGATCTTCTTGATCTGTTCTAAATTTACTGATGAAAACATTTAATTCAAAAAAGAAGGGAGAACAAGTCTGAAGAATACAGATTTCCTTGAAACAATCTGATAAAACGATGTAGCTGGCCAAAAAAGAAAACCAACATCATTATATCTGAAAACTACCACCAAAAAAAAAAAAAAAATCAATCAAACCCACAGAGAAACATAAGGGAAACAATAATGTATTTTTTTCCTGTTTAAAAGAAAAAGAAGCATGGTGACCTTGAAAAACAGCACGGTCATGCTTTGCCTAACATAAGCAGCAGACAAAGTCATACATGCTTTGAAACAACGCTTGCTGGGCAATGTAAAACAAATTGTACCCAAGAGAGGTTTTGGAGTGAGCAAGATGACAAATAAAAAATTAATTGACAACCACATTGTATTCTCTGCCTAGTAAATAGCTTTTCAAATTCCAGACATTCCTTTTAGCCGTAAAGTGCATACAGCTTTCATTATTTTAGCCTATCAACAAGAGTTCTTTGTAACTAGAAGTGTGCAAGAAAAATCTTGAAAATGCCAGCTTGGCCCATTTTCTCAGTTATATTTAAATATACTTAATATCCATAGCACTAAAGTTTCCAGTGTTTACATTTTTAATGTAACTGTTGTCCAAGAGCGTCCAGAAGCTGCCTATAATGAAAATACAAAATAAATCAAACAAAAATCAAAGTATAAATATTTGGTAAACAAGCCACTGGGCAACTCATATATACCTTTCTCACAGGCTCTATGAGAATGTAAAAATACAAGTAAATTCAGGTTAAGAAAAAATCTACTTGCCCCAGGACTTTGGATCTGAAGTGTATTCAGGACCTAACTAGTTTTCTGTAACTTCTGAAATATGAAGATGTAAACGGATCCCCTAAAATGCCTCAGAGAGGTCTGAAGGACCAATATACACAGAACGCGTCTCTCTGGATAGGAGAATGCAGCATAAGAACTCCGTATCCGGATCTGAGAACCCAAAGAAACGGCTGCAACAATCTAAAACACAAACTGGGCCAATGTGCTGATCTCAGAATCCAAATATATTCCAAGGCTTTTGTTTGAGGACCTTTTAACCTGAAGTCAGCATTAACAGGGCTATTAAAAACCCCTGACATCTTCACATGTGGCTGATACTACCTCATTCATGCTTCTATCCTGTAGCCAAGTAACACCCACCTCCCTGACATGTGCCTGTTACTTGGCAGACAACACGCTTCCATCACATGGCAGATGTTGCCTGGGTAGAAGTTAGAGCCACAAGACAAAGGGAGGTAAGGCTGTATAAATTTCTTAGCCACACTAGGCTGTAGGTGTATCCGCACATTTGGCAGGATTAGGAGACACTAGAAGTAGAAAACGGTAACAAATGTGCAACTGCTATTACATTATTTGTTTGAAACCTCCGAGCTTCACTTTCCTGCTGGAGTCTCTGATTAGACAATTAAATTTCAGACTGCTGCTGAATTTTTGGACACCAATGTTAATACACCAACACCATGAAAAGATATGCTGCCACCTTACATGCCATACATGCAGACTACAGCATCAACTGTCCCTCTATCCAGCAAAACTTACAATCTGTTCTGGCAACAAACAGTAAGTTTAAGAATCAAAAGGCTAGGCCTCTAAGACAATGCCGAGTGCCGTGATACAGAGCTGATTTTTACAAAAGGCACGAGCAAATGTGTTGACTTACTTAACAGACTGGTTGGCTGATTTCATGGTGCATTTTTTCTGGATATCACAGTGATTTACTTAATAATCAAAATAATAAATCTGAATCTTTTGCCTTCAGATTGTCCTGTTAATCACAATAGTAGATTAAAGTTTCCAGCCGTAAAGAAAGAACAACAAACAAGATTCCTTGATAATGAGTCTCTCTTACATTCCTTTTTTGCAGACAACCAGCAAATTCTGTTTAAGCTTTTTAAACACAAACCAACTTTGAAGAATCTGAGGTTCCTCAAAGGTAAGTTTTTCCCTTGTGACTTCTTGATCCAGAACCCACTTAGGAATTCCTATTTACATGGTTCAATCTGCTTCTATCATTGATTTTTCATCCACATGAGTTAAATTGCAGTCACGTAGATGTCAGAAAATTTCCAACTGCTAATAATTAATTACATAAAGGAGCAGTGTCTGTTTTTCCATCAACCATTACTTTGCACATTGCTCTATGAATGCTAATTTCTTTGAAACTTTTAGTTGTCTAAAAGGATAACTTCTGCACATATGCCAATGCAGACGTGTATTCAGTGTTATAGCTGGGTGACTGACAGAGGACCAACCATATTGTCCCCACGCATATCAGGAGAGCACTTGGCAGGCAAGTTTAAGTCAGAATACAGCAACTGCAACTCCTGAAGATAGCTGTTCTAGAAACTAACTGAAGAAATAGTCTGTCATAAAGAGAGGCTACATGACCAAAGAACAGAAATCCATGCAGAATACTTAGCTTTTAAAGCACTGAAAGCTGTAAAGCATTTACAAATTTGTATTTGATAAAGCAAACAAAACTGACGACTGAATTTCTGAGAGATGGTTTATTTTGATGAACAGCTGGGAAGAGAGAATGACACATCATTTTTTAGACACCATGAAATATCAACCCTGAGAAAGCTTGGAAATCAATGTCGTTGCTTCAGAAGTCTCAGAAGACACTCAGCAGCCCAGAAATTTTTAACAAACAGATATCACTTCTACCCACTTCAATGTCTATGAAACGAGCATTATTATTTACACAAAACTTCATCAATACATAAGGAGAAAGTGAGCAAATTAAGTAAAAATACATTTTAGGAGTGTATTTTAAAATAAGAAGGTAGTCTTAATTTTGTAATATAAAAAGATTAAGACCAAACCTGTGAAACCCACATACCTAAACTCACATTTAAGTATCTACCTTAGCAACTGATTTCCAGCTACAGCTCCACTGATTTCAGTGGGAACTTACTGCTTCTAAAAATGTTAGACCATCTGGTAGACAGCTTAGTAAAAGAGAAGAACAACAGTATCTTGATAGACTCAGTAGCTGTACTTGCATGTGAAAGTTTTAACATTCTGCTCCACAAGTGGATTTTGTAGCCTCTGCCAGCTCTGAGCTGCCCTAGCTACACTCCCACTAGTACCACTACAGCATGTCCAACGCCAAGCGCATTTACAGCACACGGAGACACCAGTATAGACACACTAATAGACTTTTCTCTGACAAAGATCCACTGCTTTGCACTTAGATGAAAACAGGGATAAACTGGTGGACAATTCCAAAGCCGTAGTAACAACTCTACTTTGCAGGCCTGGTTCTGCACTCCTCCTTAACTCCTGGTTGTCATTTCAGAAGGCAACAGCTTGTGGTTAGATGCACAAATGAGAGATTGATTCATTTTTGCTGTCAGGGTCAACTTGTAGTCATAGCAACAGGCATAACAGGATGAAGAACAGAACAGTTCATAACAGGATCAAGAACAGGACTGTTTATTAGACCAAGAATGGGAAATACTGTCACTGATTTGATTTCTGCCTTAAGAAACTTTCTTAAAAGTTTTGAGAAAGCAATATAAAAAAGAGAAAAGTTACAGGAAAGCAAAACCAGCTGAGTTCAAAACCAAGTGTAAAAGGTCCAAAATACGAAAGTATAAAGTTTTAAAACTTAAAGTATAAATATTAAAAGTTTGTTAATGTGTTTCAAATATTGATAGCAAAGAAAGAGAGTTAGAAGTCCCTCTATCTCTTGTCATTCTGGTAGCAGTTGCCTTCAGAGTTGATTTTCCTCAATCCCCCAATTCCCAGCTACTCCCCAGGAAAACTACCTTCACAACAGATTACCATATAGCATCAAATCTGAGGGAGAGAAGAGATTCAGCATTCTCTCAGTTTGCCTTGTAAACATAAAAAGTTCTTTAACCCGTATCTAAAAGATGGCTTAACGCCCAACCATATCCCCCCAAAAAATGAAGCTAGAATTTGTGTTTTTAGATAGTCTTGCAAAATATGAACAGTTTACATGAACGGTGTCATTAAAAAAGCCATTTTTTCCCATTAACAGTCATGAGCATTAAAACAGTTGTATTTTTAGATACTGTGTATGTCTTGATATATTTATGAAAGAGTGCCTTAAAAAATGTATCTGTCATATTCAAAATGCTGCATCAGGAATCTAGCTAATTCCAAATTATAAATATAGACCAGCATAGCTTGCCTTTTTGTATTAGCAACCATGTACATAAAATACTGTAAACAAATACTTACTGTACCATGGGAAATTGTAAGAAAACCATTTTTAACTGAGCACTTCCTTTTCTGCCACACTTTTCTGATTCTGGTTTAAAGGGGGGAAAAAAAAAAAAGTAGTGACTCAGTTTTTAATATATTTAGTATTACATTGCTTCAGCTCTTATGACCTAATTTTGTTTCAGTAGAATCCAGCAGTACTTACCCATCACTTTTCTTGTACAGACTACCATTTCGTTCAGTGCCATGTTCCTTGTTTCCCTGAGGCTGATGTAAACTGTAAGCTGTACTCTGGCGAATCTGAGAATCCTGAAGTATTCAGAACACAATTTGTAATGCATTCCACACTTTTGACCAAATATCCCCCTATTAATGAGTTTCAGAGCCTTTCCTTCCTGCTCTAATCCTACAGGGCAAACGAAGCACATTTTCCTTCCTCAGTGAGACAGAACAAGATTCATTTCTTTTTTAAAAGGGCACAAAAAACTTTTGAGAAGTAGTCATTATCACCACCTGCCAATATCCTCTTACTTGCTTTTATTTAGCTTTAATATCAGCCTTAATACGTGGCTTATTAACCCAAAAATTGAGCAGCGTGTTTTCCAATTCATGCAAACACTGCAGTGTACAAACACTAAAGATTATTATTACCTGCAATTCCTAGTGCACCCTTCCATTGTAAAAAAGTTACATACATAAATTTGAAGAAGTGGTTTTCCTTGTGGAAACTGAGTCAAGTTATTGTTTGAAAAGCAGAAGAGACATCCTGGAAACAAGGTTCAGAAGACGTACAGGAAAACTGAAAACTTATTTCCATAAGAAGAATAATTTAAACCAAAATATCTTGAACAAAGTAGAACTCTGGGACAGGATTAACTAAACTCTTCTCATTGCTCTCAGAACTACCCAGAGGCAGGACCCACTGCTGCAAGAGCACAACTTCTTAAAAAATAAGAACCTGATAATAAGGAATCTGATATGTCATGCTATACTAGCGGCAGTAACATGATGGGATGGACTTTTTGATGCATACAGTAACAATGACTACTACTGATAATATTTATTATTTTCTTTTCTACTGTTTTTGCTCTATGAACATAATACACCTCTGTTATATGTGGCAGATAATACAAGTATAGTGAGGAAAAAAACCCACAAAGAAAGCAGCTCACTTAAGTTTTTGCTTACAATAGTTCAGCTAGTCATTTAAGAGCTACTAAGAAATAAACTTACTGATTTGATAAAAAAAATCTCTTTTGTTAAAAAGATGAGATGGTGTGTCTCAGATATACTAGGAGGACGATCACAAAATACATAATTTGGGGTTTTCAGAGTGTACACATAAAAAAAAAATATACAGTGATCTAAATGTATGAATTAAGGAGATAGTTTCTCTCTAATTGCAATTAGCTTCATACACTTTATTAGCCTAAGTATAAGACATCTCTGGATATAAGCGGGGGAAAAAGACCAACTAAAACCAAGAACACACTTGGGACTGTGATTCTCCCCAGTGAATGCCAGCTCAGGTGGAATGCTGCTCCTTTACAAGCTCCAGCAGCACATTCTGCTACCAAAGCTACTAGTGCAGCCAAAGCTTTTCAGGATCCTCAGCAGTAGTGGCAACACACGACAGGTCTGAGATACGATGGTAGGGACAGAGCTACCACCTACATCCCTGTTCAGTGCACTTAGGACTCCACACTTCCAGGCTGCAGGATTTCAGGCTCATCCTGAGTAGAGTGCTGGAGCTCAGTGGTCCTGAGAACCATGACCCGAGCTCAAGGCAGGCTGCAGCATTCCTTGGTGCTCCTTTTCAGCAGAAGCAACCTGTGCCCGCTTCCCTGTCTTTCAGCTAGTGCTCTAGGAAGCTGTATCAGGTAGCTACAACATTCATCCAAGGCTTTTAAAGGCACTACAAAACCACTTAAATATCTGTGTCTGACAGAGCATCCCTTCAGATTTAAACCAGTCTTGTTTATCGTTCCTCTCCAGCCTGTTTACATAGATTTGGTTTTGCACTCTGGCTGCCCAACATAAAAACAGAGCAACATTTAAAAAGAGTTCTCGTCACTCATTAAGAACCACTGCATGCATACATGTACTGACTTCTGAAGAAAATCTGATCTGATACTGCCTATTGTGTCCTACCAACACCTTGATCTCTGCCTCCCATTAGTAAAGGAACACCATTCTCAAGAAGATTAGAGGCTTTACAGGAAATTAGTTTCAGTCTCCACATCCTCAATTATGTAAAGATTTCAGATGACCTCCAACACCTGCCCATAGCACCATTCCCATTACTTGAGATTGTGCTGCTACTTTTTGCACATTATTTTCTGCTGCAGTTCTGCTACCTCTCTTCAGCTGTTGTTTACACTCAGCTGCTGTGTGTGGCCAAACTGGCAAGCCAATAATACAAGCTTCCTGCCTTACTTCAACCAGAGAGGAAGCTGTTGTAGCTGACGTGTATTTCCACACATTCATTACTGTGGAGAGTATCTTTAAAAAATTTAATACTATTTCATGAAAAGAATTTAAGGAAGACAAGGAGATTTTCAGTTTTAAATCCTTGGTGCATGCCACGTCCAAATCAATAGTGTCCAAGGTGATTGCCAGATGATGGTTCTCCACAGCTCTCTGACAAACAAGTTCATGATTTTGATCTAGCTCCTACAGACGGGATGCCATACTGGAACTAACATCCTCCAGGCAATTTCAGCAAGCCCTTTCTATATACAGGCTCCCCAAAGGATCTTCCCTTATTTCTGGTTTGCATATTGCACATAACAGGAGTACAAATCACAAATAACAGGGTCAGACCCAATGGCCTTACTGGAGGAGCAGAAACAATGTACATTACCTATGGGAGGAAACGGATCACCGCAGGATACAGGACATACCTAGTGCAGCATATTGTCATCTTAAATATCTCTTGAACATAACAAGATCAGAGCAGACTGAAGTACACAAGCCTAAGAAACTGAACTCTGTCCACTTTATCAGCTTTGAAATGCAGATAGGCATATAAAAAAAAAAGTTATTTCATTGCAGCATGTTTATAGTGAATCACTTCACTGACCATAAAGAGGTTTGAAATTATTTCTTCCAAAATCTTATAAAGACCAACTGACTTATAAATCAAGCTGAATAGCATAGCTGAAACTGAAAGAAATGTGAAAACAGTATTCTGTAAAGATGGTTTGTGACTACTTGTAAGAGAGATTCTAAAAACCTATTTGAACACAATGGAACTTTCCATACAAGGTGCTTTAATTTACACATGGCAAATTTTGGCTAGCTGTTCCACAGCTCCCATGGAGCAAGACTTTAGACTGTCCAGATCGCTCCGGTGCATAAAGCTGCCAAAAAGCCCTTACAGCTCTCGAAGAGCCTGAGCTTCTCTTGCATTTGCAGGATCATTGCCAAGAGGATGTTTCAGAGATCCATCCCTTATCTATTACAGCCCCACAGAGCCTCCAACAATGTATCTGCCAGTACCCCCTGCAGGCAGCCTCTCCTATAGCACAGCTACAGTAATTTTCATCAAGAAACATAAAATTTATCCTATTTTGCAGTGACCTAGACAGATTAGAGGTTCTACCAAACATGTAGAATAAGCAGAAGCAAAATCTAAACACTACAGTAAAGCTACTTTCAGAGAGGACATGGGAAAGAGAAACTAAGGCAATACGACTCTAAGGTTGACCCTGAAACTTGTAGGAGCCCTACAGTTTGAAAAGTTTGAAAATTAAAAGTTACAGAGGTGTACACACAATGATGTTTCAAAAAGAAGTTTCAATGCAAACCAGGTTTGAGGAAGTTCTGTGCAGGAGAAAATCATGTGTACAGGCACAACAAAAAAGGTTCACTATGAGTGTGTCTTCTTTTTTTTTAAACACAACAGAAACAGTATTTATCCACATTCTATTATTTCATACTTGAAGTCCATTTTAAATAAAAATACATATATGTTCAAAATCTTGCAAGAACATCAAATCAAGCAACTGGATTTAATTCCCAAAAGAGAGTGAAAAAGAAACTACCAATTTGTCTTACAGAAATTTTCTTCCCCAAGAACAATCTGATAACTTTTTTTTTTCTTTTTGGTAATACAGAAAACAGAAGAGGAGAAAAAAAAAAACAACCCAGTCTTTTCATACCAACAGAAAAAAGCTCAGAGGAAAAATCCAGTTTCTTGAAACCTGAATGGAAATCATGCCAACTATTTTCATTAAAACATAGTAACACTTACTCTCCTAGACTTCGGTCACAAAATGTAAATGCGTTTCAGGAAGGAAAAAGAAATCAGTTATAGTAAAGGAAATTACAGTGCAACAAGAATAATATTAGTGGGTTGTACAGCAAATTATACCAGGATCATTTGGCATCCCACTGATTAATTGATGTTTTCAAAAAACTTTAAAAATAATTATAGTACTTCTCATGCTTTGCAAGTAAGAACCTATATCTAAATTTTCAAAATTAATAAATAATGAATATAGCATAATGCATTTTTTACACTTGTATTTTTAAATGCAACAAAAACCAGTACAAGTAATAAATTTACATGTATTATTACATATTTCATTCTGTGAAAAGATGTGTGCTTACCACATCTTCCATATATATTTAATATCAGCATCACTGATAAACAGGTAAACATAGAAAAGCCATTCCCAGCAACCATGAAACCCAGGTGCTTCTATTATCTCTTGAACAAAGACCTGAATAAAATAGGAAACCTGCTAACACACCCTAAACAACAAAGACTCCTTACTGAGAGTGGGCAATCAGTGGTGAATCCAAAGTAGTCACCATTTCCACTAGGATCACTGGTATTTCACTCCACAGAGATCAAATTTTGAAGTTTTTAGCAAACGCGCCCCTCAGTGAGTCCTAAATGCCAGGCAGAACCTAAGAAAGTGCCTGCAAACTGTATGGGACTTTGTAGACAACGGTCATTATCACAAACTTCACACGGTAACAAACAGTACCTCAAAGTGAAGAGCGTTTAAGACTGTTTGAATGCCTATCAGCAAGTCATAGAGTAACAGAATGGTCTGGGTTGGAAGGGACCTTTAAAGATTGTCTAGTCCAACCCCCCTGCCACGGGCAGGGACATCTTTCACTAGATTAGGTTGCTCAACAACCATCATCCGGCCACCGGTAAGAGCTGGGAGTCACCGTAACCTTTATGGGAAGATGAAAGCAAGATCGGAAAAGGTCAAGGAAGTCTGAGCTCTACAGACTAAACTATTTCATTGTGATCCCTCTCAGAAAGAGAATCTGAAAAGGGGGGAGGGAGTTCATTCAGCACTTACTCATGGCCCAGCAGCCACACAAAGGAAACTGGCTGGCATTTATTTATATGAAGAGGAAGCACTAGCAATCTGAAACAAAAGTAGACTCAGTATTTAGGATTAGATTATACAAAAGATACTTGCTTCCAGATCAGAGTTTGCCAAATGAAACTACTCCAGAATTCTTTCAATCTAACAGCCATCACAACCGAAACTCAAAAAAATACTTATTTGTTAGGTTGCCAAACTGGCCCAGCTCTTGCATGTTTGAAAACTGGCAAAACTTAATTGTCATTTTTGCAGATGGTGACAAGAGGTGTTTTTGGATTTGAAGTTCAGTTTTACAAAATCTTTATACAGTTTGGAATATTACTGTGAGGTAAGACTGTACTAATGGGGTCTCCTTGATACTGCCAAAATTCTTCCTTTCTCAGTTTGAACAACATAGACACCATGGTCTGTTAGTTCACAGACAGTGCACCATCTTAAGTATTTTGCAATATTGACAACAAAAAGAAATTATTTCGCAATAAGCCGCATATTTTTAGTGGGAATTCATTTAAAAAAAAACCCACCTTTGTCAGAAACATTCAATATCAGCATCAAAACAAAGATGAACAAACAAAAGAAATTAGATGGCTGATAAAAGTTAAAATAACTCTATTTCAAATACTAATATTACATTAGAAGTAATTAAAATGGGTATTCCAAAGTTAAGCCACCTTATATGCTCACCTCTTTCTGATCAACCTGGAGTGCTGATTTTAAAATATCTCTAAGCTGTGTTAATTGTCTTCTTTCCTCATCTTGTGCTTGTTTAATCTTGAATGAAGAAAAACACAGGTCAAAAATAACATTACTGTTTCTTTTCAACCCAGTTCTTCCAAACTTGCTACTTAATTGGTTCATTTTTCTGAAATATGTTCAGCAAGAATGAAAACACAAAGAAAAAAGAAACGTGATCAATTTATTTTCCTTTACATCTTCAGAAAACTCCATAATGGCTAGGATGTTGCTAGGTTAAGACTTTGATATTGCCTCACACTGTTCCTGCTTCCTTGTGTTCAGTTTGAAACCATATGTTATTTTCCACTTAGTCAGTAAACATTTCTGAGCAAAGGCTGTTTTCCTAGCATTTTACACAGTGGGGTCCTGAACTGAAGCTAAGGCTTCTGAATATGATATTAAAACAAATTTTTACTCAAAAAATCTACTCAAAACCTTAAAATGCTGACTATTAAAATAGTCAGCCAACCTGAACCAAAATGATCATAGTTCTACTGTCAAAAACTAATTTAACAACACAAATGTGAAAGGTTGCTACTCACTGTATAAAGATCTGTCGAGAGTGTCTCAATTGAAGGCTTGAGACTTTCAACTGCTTTTAACCCATCCTGAAAGAAACTTAAAAACAAAAAGCAAACTGTTATTAAACTTTGTGTTTTCTGTTGAAAAAGTTGCCAGAGCAAGATGTGCATATTCTTATGCCATACCATAAACTCAAAACATTAAACATTTATTTTCTATGCATCTTTGTCCGATCCACTTCTTCATTTCCATCATAGCTTATTCTAACATGCAAAATTCCCAGTTAGATTCATAACTGCCACAATCCACCGCCACGTTTTCCTCATTCTCACCTTAAATAAAGGTTCTCACCCCCATTTTGAAGGCCCAGAACAAGCAAGATTCATTTGTAGAACAGCAAAAGCTCTAGTAGATATAAAATAATTGTGACTTCTTACAGCCAAATAATTTCATGTCTGATGCAATCTTCCTACTGAAGGAAAACCCCTTTGTTTCCCAAGCATTAAATATGGCCTATGTGCAAACTGAATATGCTACATCTCACTGTATCATATGTGGTTTTGTATTGGCACAGTAATGTTACCTATGCCAAGTATTCCAGCTCTTTTTTTAAAAAAAGGTGAGATTTAAAAAATAAATTTTGAAAAACCACAATTATATGCACATTTGATTAAATGCTGCACCATTTGCAACAGAAAATATTTTTCACTCTGTGAAGCAGACATGAAAGTGACAATACAACACAGCATTTGTTGAAATGTTATTAAATGGACAGAGCAGGTAAATGACATACTACAAGTCACTTTAAAAGTAACATTGCTATAAAGGGAGAAAACCTAGATAGATGCACACTGGTCTTTTAAGATGAAAATTTACTGATCTGAACAGGTTAACAGCAGTTCTTTCAAGTTTATAGCTATGACTTTATTGCTCTATTATTGATCTGTAAGACTACCATAAGAAAGCATATCATTCTAATGAGAGCTTTGTGTTTTATTACTGAGTCCTCCAATAAATTTGAAAAGGAACAATTCCTTCAATACAGTTTTATCTCACTGCTTATGCAATTTATTTTTCTTGAGCACAGATTTAATTTACATCATTGCCAGATACACTCAAAAACACCTGTCAAAACTAATGGACCACTAACTAACAGACCAAACTAATAGCTCTGTTTCAAGAGTAGTTTATGAAATATGCCAAATTATTGTGCAGCACTCCTTTGGAACAGACAACTACATTCTGTGGGACTAGCTCAACCTTATTACATGTTTCAGAATACAGTAAGAAAAGCAATGACCAATCTATGACAAAAGCAATTTGTCAAAAGACATCACCGAGAACAGTTGAATCTTAAATATATTTTTTAAAATCTAGAAAAGTGTTATGATGTCAAAAGTTTAAAACAAAACATTGGTCCAGTTATTGTGTAGATATAAAGAAAACTAAAACATACTTGCATTGAGCATGAAAATACTTGATCAAGTTCTGAAGCAAGTCCACTCCTTTTTTAATTTTGATTTCATTGACTTTCAGCAGGTACTGTTAAAAAAGTAATTCACAAAAGAAATTAATTATTACTGCTCCAGTATTTTTTTAACATTTTATTTTCAGTTACAGAAGACCTAAAAGAGAATGCATCAAACAGTGGCTTCAAGGGTTAATCACACAAAAACAACTGTTATCACCGCTGATTTTGATACTATGTGGGGATACTTTACAATTATTTCAAACTGTTAAAACATCCTTTATGGCTCCTGTGGAAAGCCTCTGTCAAAGGAAGCATAAAAGGGTTTGTGTGGTAAATTTAGGAATCCATTCTTAAACCTAGCCGCCTGTCTAGGTATCTATATCACTAGCTGTTAAATTAATTGCTAAATAGATGTCATTAGGGAAGAAAGCAGTTTCCTCAAAAAAGTGAGGGATTATTTTAACCAATTTTTAAATCTGCCTTCTGATTTTACTGTTTTCTCTATCAATTCCTTATACATGGTAATTACAGAAAATTACAGTTTAGCAAGAAATTTTTAAAATATACTGTCAAGCTAAAAAAAATTGTAATTAGTGTCCTTTTGCATTAGGCACAGTCAAAGTTCATACTAAGTGACCGCTCCTCCCCTGAATGCCATAGCCAAAAGATGTCAGCCATGCAAGCAGAAGTAAGATTGACCAAATATTTACAGGAGTCCTTAACTGTCTATTAAATGACAACAATTTTTAATGCCTGGTTAGACAGTGACCTCCAAGCAAAGAATGTCTTTTAAGCAATGTTCTAATGCATCTGGTTTTCCCCTCCCCACAGTACACCTTAAGTGTATTAAACCCACTAAAATAAAGTGGTATCCAAGTGCCACCTTCCAATGTCGCAGCTTTTTATGATGGTTCAGGTGAACAGATGATTAGCCTAAATGGACACACATTCACTGAATAGTATTAGTTAGAAGAATCACCTCTCTAGCTCCAGTTAATTTAAAATGGAGCTCTAGGCATCTGGTATTGGGTTCACTTTCACAATTTATAGAGAACTAACCTGTACTTACGACACAACTTCAATATGTCACACTTCTGATTTACTAACAAAACCAAAACAAAAATCACCTTTTATGACTATTCAGAGGTAACCGAGAATAAACTTCTTTTCCCTAAAATCTGAAGAAATACAGGATATACTTCAGCTATTCCACATTTAAGGTAACTTGATTCAATTTCACAGACTTCACCCTGCATTTTATTATCACTACAACTGACTAAAGTGAACTCCTGCTTTACTGTGACACAGGAGGAGAGAAGCATCTGTTCCTGGTTGTTTCTTAGGAAGGATACAGATGGGCAATTAGCTGGAAACATCCATATGCTTACTGGTTACTCAAATCCCTTAATCAGTTTTGAATACTTTAGTCTGACACCTTATAGGAATGTGAAGCTTTTCTACTAAGCATCAGTGCATACGGTTACTGAAAGTGGTATTTAGGACAAGTGCTGTTAGGTTATGTTGGCACATGAGTCAAATTAGCTCTAATCATCATAGTAAAACCAGAAGAAACCACCCATGGTATATTTTTGAGTTAATGCATAGAAAGTACGAACACACCAACTTGAGTTCCCAACCATGGAACCTGACATGACCTTAAATGAATCAAACTAAAAATATTCACATCAGATTTAACATACTGCAAAATCACAAAGATTTCGAAGTAGAAACATTCTGAAACATCTTGAAAGAGAACTGGATTCCATCCTTAGCACTTTTTTTCAGCACCAGCCCACCAGTGTGCTAGACTGGAGTCTCTCCTCAACACAACAGCTGTCAGCACAGGGAACAATTCAGAGAATGATCTAGGGCTTAAAATAACTTTATAGTGAAATAGTAGTGTAAAGGCTTATTTACCATAATCTCTTAGCATTTAATTGAGCTTTGCGTTATTTATTTATTCTACAATTTACTTGTTAAGTGAACTTAGAAAAGATCTAAAGTCCCTGCAAAGTTAGCACATCAGGATAAAATAAAGTGTTTCAGCAAATGGGAGTCCACCAATAACTTGGCATTTCCCTTTAACGTCACAGCTGCCATTAAACAATTGTGTTTTTCAAAATTTTCCTAAAAACATTAACAGAACAATATGAATTTGACGTTGAATCTTACCTCACACATCTGTAACTGGAAGATCCTTCTTTCTTTCTCCATTTCTTCTGCAATTTCAGCTCCACTTATCTCTGTACGGATCATCCCATGCAGCTTAGCATGCTCTTTTTTCTCCTTCTCTATTTTTGTACTATAAGGCAAAGAATCAGTCAATGAGGTGAGAAATCCACAGCCTCTCAGGGAATCTGATTATTCACAAAGTCTACTGACAGATGCAAAGCCAAGCTCTTGTAGCTTTACATATGACTTACTTCCAGATGACATTTCATTTGAAATTTGACAATGACTAAAGATCAGCAATGACATACAGTAGCTGAAATCTAATTCAATCATCTGTTAAAATAATGTCCTGACAGATATTCCAAAAGAAGATACTAAATGAGAAGAAGATACTAAGTTCTTACATTGAAGGAAAAAAATCCAGAAACAAAATAATGAATTTTAATTGAAACGTAGGGGGATCTTCAATCCCAGTTGACCAAACAGTGGTTAACAGAGTTCAGTTATGTCACCAGATTTATTGAGTCTTGCCTGTCATCAAGTCATCTTCTATATATACACGGTTTCCTAAGCCAAAATCACAGTTGCCATCTCTACTTGCTACTGAGCCAGTTGGCACTGGGAATGCCGGCCAGCCAGCCGGCTGTGTTGCAGACTCCAAAGTCTGCTAGACCAGCTGTCCTAATTCCCTAAAAGTTTCCATGAACATTTTCCAGGAGCTCTGAATAAAATGGGTTCTCCTGCAGAATATAAATGATTAACCAATGCCTGCCATACAGTATAACTCCCCTTAACACACTTGTGCATTTGTTACAGCTATTCTCCATATTATTCCTAAAGGCAGTAGCACAATTATACTACGCAGGTTAGACAAGTATGATATGAAAAAAGATATTAATAAAAGAAATACATGAGGGCGATTACTTTTTGGAGAAAGACTTTTAGTTTGCTACTTGTATGATTTAGAAGCTGAAAATTCTGGAAGGAGCTTCCTGAGGAAATGCTATACTGCTTTTGAACAAGAGGAAGCATTACACAGGAATACAGGAAGCAGATGAGAGGAACAAGTGACACACGTACTGTTGTACCTCCTCTCTTGGGCAGTCAAGTGTCTCTCAGCTCTCTCTGAAAAGATGACATGTCTCAAGTGCTCTCTTAACCTGATGTTAACATTACTCTAACAACTTATGGGAAAATGTCCTAGATGGTCTAAGGACTTCCAATCAACAATACATTCTCTACTTAAACTTCTCAAGAATGAGGAATTGCCTCATCTTACACCTCAAGCAGCAAGGGAAAACTAGAATTAATCCCATTAATCCCATTCTGTAATATTCCCAAAGGGAAGCATTTTGAACAGCAATTGAAAAAGCCCCACTGAGCTCTCAGTACTGGCAGCCACAGCAGAGTCAGCCCTGTGTAGTATTCCAGCAGCCAGCCCATCGTGTCCTGCCAGAAGCAGACATTCAGAGGGAAGGAGGTAACTCCTCTCCTTTGAAATAAATATTCTGAAAACCTTCACTCGCCTGAATAAAAACTCGAACGCAGAATGTTCCGTCTGCATCAAAAGCAGTACTCTTACCCACTTACTGCCAATTATGCCATTTTGTAGCCACAAAATGCAGAGTCCAAACACAAAAATTAACCAGAGGTCAACCGTGAACAAGAAACATAAATCCTTACAAAAAGATTCACAGAAAATGACAAATATGCAGCTCCTTTCTAGCACACACTCTAGGAGAATTTACATTATATCATACTTGATAGTTCTAAAAAAGTCAAACCTCAGAGCAAAGATCCAGGATGGTTTTAGTTCTCTCAGCTTCCACATTAATCTAACCATTCTTGAGGCCAGAGAATTCACTGAAATGTGAGTCAAGTCTAATAACTATCAGTTGCTATTATATTGTATTTTCATTGTTTACAGAGAACAATACACAAAGGATGACATAACCACCTCTAAAATGTTAAGAGCTTATTAACATGTCATAAGGTGTCTAAATGCTAGTTAAACCAAAAGACAACTAATACTGCCAAAGAGTCAAACATTATGCACAATATTACAGCATACATTGTTTTAAGAAATCTAATTCCTTTTAAATAAAGAGCTAGATTTTGGTGAAAGAGCCCTTTCTACAATATAACGGATAAATCATACTCCACAGGCAAAAAGTAATTAAACCAAGACTAAACCGACACTGACATCTACCAAATAATTCAAAGAAATAAGACATCCTTGATGCTATTTGATGGAGCTTCAGGCTCCATGGCTTCAAAAACTTTGGAGATGCTTTACAAAACAAACCATCTCTCAGTAACAAGTTCCAGAGATACATGACGGTGTATTTCACATTTACATTTCCTTATTATTTATACTTTTAGTCTCTAACTACATTTTCAGCTTTGTAATCAGAATTTAACCTGTTGTTTTGCTACAGTAATATGCTACTTCCTATCTGACTGATACTACAGGGCACTTTGTTTCTAGGGAAATAAAGAAACCACATATAGCAGTGTTGCAGGCAAATCATCCAAGTCCTAAAGGTTGGCTGTGTTTCCTATCCAAATGCAAGGGTCAACTCAGCTTCAAGTGTCACTCCACTGTGACATTAACCAAATCTTTCTGGCAAAGACAGTTCTATAGTGTACCTCTGTGGGATTTCCAAATATTGCAGGGTATTTTCAGACAGATCAATTAAACAAAATTAAAAAGAAAATGGGAAACTCTACAAAAATCCTCTAGAAGCAATAAGAAGGAAGCAAATGTTTTGTAAAGCCGCTTTTCTTGAAGTTCGTGCAGCACATATCACATATATAGATTTTGCTGACTAAGATTAAAATCTGAGCACACCCCAGTCCATTTACAACACAGCTGCACATGACTAATATACAGTGAGCTCAGATTTGTGTAACAGACAAGTAAAGCTGAAATACAGGATGAAGAATTACACAGAAAAGTAGATCAGATACAAAATAAATGGTCTTGCCTATTCAGTTTCCACTGTATGACTATTTGAACATCTCCAATTTGAAAAGCAACTGGTTTTCAATATAAATTTTAATTTGTGTTTCAAAGAAATCGATTTTGTCACACAGATCATGGTATAAATAAACATCAAAGCAGGCATTTTTATTTTTTTGAACTTTAAAAAGGACAGGACCTATTTTACTGTTTAACATGCCAAAGACTGGTACTTATTTTCAGCCAGTGAACAAGGGTAAACAAAAAGAACACCCTGTGTACATGCAGCAGTAGTGAACTGGCTGGCTGGGCAGCAACTCTGTTTTTTGTCCTCTCCTTCCCTATAGAGCAGTAAGCCTGGCTGAGTCTGGATACACACATGAGAAGGTGCAGAGACTCAGAATAGTGCCTGGGAGGCACAGACTTGAATGAGGAGCACTCTGGAAAATGGAGTGCTTCCAAAGGCTATTTTGTTTGACAAAATAACACTATAAATTTTAATTTCAAAAATCTTTTCTTTGTCTAGTCTTCCTTTTCAGCCTGACTCTCTAACTTCAGCTTTGGCATCCTAGCCTTTCAGCAAAAGAGCCTCCATCTTATTTTATCCTACTGTGTGTCAAGGCTGATGGTAAAGCATGACTCACTCTCTTATTACCCAAGTCCTGAATGAAGAAGTCATCCCTTCTCTCTGGAAATGCTGGAAAGCTTCTCCCTTTCCCTCATCCTGCACTGGAGGATGGGGAAAAAGAGAGCAGAATGAGCAAAAAATGTCCAGATCTTTCCAGTATTTCATAAATAATTTCTGCAGATTCATTGAAAGCTTTTTCACATTCATTTTGCAGGTAATCTTTCAAAATAAAAATACTTAACATGAAATCTCAGGATCAAAGCAGTATGTTGTGGATGTTGTTTACCTGGACTTTAGTAAAACCTTTGACAGTTTCCCACAGCATTCTCCTGGAGAATCTGGCTGCTCATGGCTTCGACAGGCATACTCTTCGCTGGGTAAAAATCTGGCTGGATGGCCGGGCCCAAAATGTTGTGGTGAATGGAATTAAGTCCAGTTGGTGGCTGGTCACAAGTGGTGTTTCCCAGGGCTCAGTACTGGGGCCAGTTCTGTTTATCTTTATCAATGATCTGAATGAGGGGATTGAGTGCACCCTCAGTAAGTTTGCAGATGACACCAAGTTGGGTGGGAGTGCTGATCTGCTTGAGGGAAGGAAGGGATCTGGACAGGCTCGATGGGCTTGATGGACCAAGGCCAACTGTATGAGCTTCAACAAGGCCAAGTTCCAGGTCCTGCACTGGGGTCACAACAACCCCATGCAATGCCACAGGCTTGGGGAAGAGTGGCTGGAAAGCTGCCTGGCAGAAAAGGAACTGGAAGTGGTGGTTGACAGCCAGCTGAATATGAGCCGACAGTGTGCCCAGGTGGCCAAAAAGGCCAATAGCCTCCTGGCTTGTACCAGAAATAGCGTGGGCAGCAGGACTAGGGGAAGTGATCCTCCCCCTGTACTCAGCACTGGTGAGGCCGCACCTCAAATACTGTGCTCAGTTTTGGGCCCCTCACTATAAGAAAGACATTGAGGTGTTGGAGCATGTCCAAAGAAGGGCAACGAAGCTGGTGAAGGGTCTGGAGCACAAGTCTTATGAGGAGCAGCTGAGGGAACTGGGGTTGTTTAGTCTGGAGAAAAGGAGGCTCAGGGGAGACCTTATTGCTCTCTACAACTACCTGAAAGGAGGTTGTAACCGGGTGGGTGTCAGTCTCTTTTCCCAAGCAGCAAGTGATAGGACAAGAGGAAATGGCCCCAAGTTGTGCCAGGGGAGGTTTAGATTGGATATTGGGAAAAAATGTCTTCACTGAAAGGGTTGTCAAGCATTGGAACAGGCTGCCCAGGGAAGTATTTGAGTCACCATCCCTGGAGGTATTTAAAAGATGTGTAGATGTGGTGCTTAGGGACATGGTTTAGTGGTGAACTTGGCAGTGTTAGGTTAATGATTGGACCTGATGATCTTAAAGATCTTTCCCAACCTAAATGATTCTGTGATTCTATTCCATGAGTCTATATTAAGATTACCTTCTTTATCACTTTCATTCTATGCCACTATTTTCAAGATTTATCTCCACTTTGACTTATGTACATGCTTCAAAAGGAAATGTGACAGAAATACCTACAATCTATGAATATCAGTGATCTGCTGAGTCAAGTTAGTGTTCTGAAGAACTAATTTGAGAAAAGCTTGCAGAATTTTCAGATAATTTTTTTAGACATCGTTTAAAAAACAAGTCTACCGAACTGGAAGCATCATCAGTTAATCAACCAGCTACACAAACATCTTCATAGAAGACTGTAATAAGAATTTGTGCGTTCTTGCATTGACTTCAAATGGTTCAGAAAGAAATCATTAATGATAGAGTTATATCCAGACATGAGCACTTGCGTTTCTGCACAGTAACATAATGCACCCTACCTTACAGCCTTGATCTTGTAATCCCATAAGCATATTCAAACAACTTGTCTCTTCGCTCAGTTGTGCATAACAGACCTCATGCCCAGCTTTTAAAAGGAGAATGGCAAACGAGGAGAGAGACCTAGCCTTCCCAGGAAAAGCTTGTTAGTTTTCATTAAGCATTTATGTTTCCTAGCATTAGCACAACACTTATTAGCAAAGGACTTCTGAAGATAATATATATTTACAGGCCTAAAAAGAAGACACCTCTATTAAAAAAATTAACATTTCTTTCTTTTCAGGAAAGACAGGTTTATGTTTGGAATACAGACACTACTATTCAGCTCAAAAATGAGTAAATAATATGCTTCACTAAGTTTATGCTTCTATTTCCTGTGCAAAACTGATACAATGTCTTTACCTCAACATCTACCACAACAGGACCAATTAGACAGAAGAATGTGGATGAAAACTGGCTCACTGCCTTGTTGAATACGGTCTGCCTGCTGGGAGAATGAGCAGTTTTTATGACATGTGTACTCCTTCCCCATATGCTCCCCCGGCGCGTCTGCCATTAGTGTTTAAGTACATGGGGGAAAGCAACTGCCTCATAACAAAAAGAGCCAGTCTGCACCAATTCTACCAAAAGGACAGAGCCAGCCTAGTCCCGCTGTGGTGCTGTAGTGGCAGGCAGCATCACACAGCTCTTCTATGGGAAACAAAGACTGTAACTGAGTTCCTAAGAGAAATGCACTACTTTTAACCACTTTAAAGCTTTAAAAACATTTTAAAATCTTTATGGTTTCAGCTGAAGCATGTTAATGACTGATGGTGAGAAAAGACAAATTATTCATGAATGTCACCTCAGGACATTCCCAATTTTTGATTGAGGTAAACTGGCATAAAAGCTATGGGTTACTTGCTCCTCTTACTCCCTTATTCAAGAACAGTCCCAAGGTATAAAGAAAAATGGATCCAGCCTCCCTCAGTTACTTCAGCTAAGGTGATCTTCAGGAAAATGCTCCAAGAACTTAGGTAGCTACAGGACAAAGAAGTTGCATAGTAATCAACATTGATGGACAGTGATCCAAGATCGTAAGAACAGATCTTAACATCACCCTTCCAAATAAGACGAGATACATAGTAATTTTTAAACACACTTAATATCATACAAAGCTTGAAGTAACAGTTCAGAAATTGTTAAGGGGAAAAGCAAAACAAATGCCATTTTTTAATTAACTGAATTTCTTTTCAAATAGGTCACACTTGGGTATATTAGCACCTGGTATGTCATCACAAAGGTGCAAGTAAGAGAGATGAGATATTGAGGAAAATAAGCTCCAATTCTTCCTTATAAAGACAGACTATCAAGACAGAAATCAGGATGAAGACACTGTCACTTCTCCACAGGCTACAAAAATAACACTTTGATATCTGGCGCTTAGCTTCACAGGTCTGTACTTGTGACTAGGAAATGCAGATGAACGGTATGATTTTAACCATATGATACAGAGGGATATGCAGATAAAGAGCAGTGTAGCAGCCTTAAATGGTTTGTGAACCCAAAGGGAAAAGAAGAAGAAAGAAAAAAAGAAGAATAAAAAGATACTCACATATTTGAAAAAGTATCACTGGAAAAGATAGCTGACTAAGCATAAACCTACAACTGGTTGTAGGCACAGTCCAAACAAGGAGTCATCTAAGGTAACAGATTGAGGAAGGCTGAGCAAACCTCTGGCTATCAACACCTACACCCACCATCCCACTCTGACAACACAAGCTGTAGGCGAGACTGAAGTTAGCTCTCCCAGTCCCTTTGCCCTTTTTGTTAGGCAGAGACTGTGAAGGTATTACAACAAAGAAATTCAATTCATGATTAAGAACTCTGCATCCACTCACAGCTACAGATGACCAAAATGCACAGCTATAAGGAAGTTCAGATCCGTTTGGGACAGCCACAGAATCAAAACAGTTACTATCTCAGGAAACCTCAGTGGCATATATAATAGCAACCCAGCAAAACCTCACTGTTTTCCTATGTCCGAAATGTACTAGATGACAAAGCTGACCTGAACAGATTCAGGCTCAAATTAATATTCTCACCCTAGCTTCAAACTCATATTATTAAACTTCCCATCTCTGATTTGTAAAGACCAACATTCAATAATGACAGCTGGCAAACATCTCAACTCGTCTGTGAACTGATCTTACACACAAGAGCATCTGAGAAATCCCACAGTCCTACTGCAGGGGCGGGGTCTCAGGGAAGTTCCAGTTTGAATTTAACTCAACAGAACTATGGAAAATTGGTCTACAACTTAGCAGAAGTGAGGTGGCTTGCAGTGAAAAACAATATTCCCTGACTGCCAAACTTAAGCCACAGTAAGTAATTAAAACACCCGTTGTTTTAAAGAATTTTCCCGTACATAGAATTCCCAGGCTCTCTATCCCAAGCCTCAAGCAGATGATCCTTTGGTCTTGATCAAAGTGAAGGAGTCCAACAGTTTAAACTAAGAGCTTTGAACTCTAGAATACTGATGCGGAGCTTTCATCTAACCACTTAAAAAAACTACAGCACACAGCAATGGTACCAGCCCACCACCTAGAAATATCACAGAAAATGGTAATGGATCTGAAAGAATTTCCTGATGAACATGTGCTACCTTCAGTTTTTGTGTGTTGAATAACCTGACACATAAATGACTTAGAAATAAGCATTGTCAAGGAGGTGTACTTCATTTGTTAAAAAATCTTGCAGATTTTTTACAAGTTACAGAGGTAACTTGGAAAGGCTTATCTCCTTATAGTGGAAAAAGGAACCTGTTTTGGATCAAAAACCAAGCATCCTAAAACTAAAGTCAAAAAGCAGGCTTTCTAAAGGACTGTTGGTTAAAAGGAAAAAAAAATAAATCTCATGGTATCTTACAAGCAGCATTGGATTCAATCCCACAGATAGAAAATAAACAGAACGTCAACATCACATTTTCAGGTCCTGAATGAAATAACATACACAACAATGTTTCCAGGTATCTACTGTCCTTAAACTCAGATGAAAACCCCAAGTATACATATTCAAATACACTTTCTACGGGCATTTTTACTTCTCAAGTACTTAACTAAGTTAAAAAACAAATAAAATCTGGAGTACCTGACTCTGAAACAGATCACCTGCTCTAACCAAACTGAGGATCAAAGTACAAATTTACATCACTGGAACATACTCATCCTGGTGAATATTCTATCAGAAATTCTAAAAGCATCAGAGATCTTGGTCCAGTAGTAACAGTGTTCTTTGTATATGTCCCAGCACCATGCAAATATACTTAAAATTCTGCACATAAACTTTGTGGGATGTCACTATGAATAAGTTATACATAAGTAAACAAGCTTTCAGATCCAGCAATCAAGCACTAGTAGACAATAGCAGACTAAATTACAGGATTGTTCTTTATGGCCCATCCTCAGAGATCAACTACTGTCATGGGCAGTGATGAGAAATCTTAATTACTTCAACAGCCGGTAACTGGCACAGCACCAAATGACATTGTTCACTGGTATTAAGAACACAAACACTGGAGCCATCACAATCTTCCAAGGATTCAAACTATTAGACTGGAGGTTTATCTCAATATTTCAGAATGTCTTGTTGTGAAAATCTAGCTATAGCTAGGCAGTTTCAAAAACCAAAACCCACTCAGGTCCTCCTCACAAACTGAGCCTAGAAAGCAGTAATTAGACCGTTCTCATTGTTATTCACAAAAGGAATAATGAAATTTAGCTAACTCGCTAAACTTGTTGCTTTTGTGAGTAAACCATGTACAGGAACAATTTCTGAAGACTGTTTGCACACGACTTCAGATGGAGCAACTCGGTGGGCACCAGAGAATCATTATAACTTTGTGCAATTAAAAAAATATTAAAAAATGGTGCTAGATTCTCAGCCAATCTAGGTGGCTGGGGATCCGCAAGTTATTTATGTTAAACAGTGTCATCATATGTTATTCTTCTGGACCTGTATCATCAGAAATGGTCTGATACATGCAGCATTATCTCAGAAGATCAAAGATGCTGGATGTGTGACATGAAACTTAACCGATAGTCACAATCCAAGTTAATACTGGAACAAGGAATAAAACCTCCTACGAAATTCAGTTGTGCTGATACAATTGACTTTGCCAATTCAGGAAACAACTGTTCCTGATGTAGGGCACTAAACCACTTGAAGATTTACAAGGTACCAAAATTAATTATGTTTGATCTTAGGTGCTTTGTTGACTCATTTGATTCATTTAGCTGGATATAAAACTCTGTTATTAAAACTGATTTTATAGCTGTTTATACTGTGCATCAGGTACCTTCAAATAAGTGGGTTATGGTAAATTGGGCTAGACACACAACATGAGACACACTTGACAACTCATCCATTTCTAGTACACAATACACCTGCTGAGAGCATCCAACCTTGGCATTAAATGCAGAGAACATCCATATCTCTAAACAAACTGCACTAATTAAATGTGGTTTACTAAGATCCCTGGCACTGGATCGATCTGGAATCATGTGCAGTTTTGGAATGGTAGCAGCAAACAGCCCCAACAGCCTTACCAGCTCGTTGGTAAGTACCGAAGGCTCAGCATCAAATAAGGTCTTCCTAGAGACCTCAGCACTGGGCACAGTCTCATAAGTTGTGCTAGAGTCAGAGACATACAGAGTGATTACAATGGTTTTAGGCTAACAAATCCAGAACTAAATCTTGACTTGCATACACTTGACACTTTGTAAGACATTGCAAAGCACTCAGGCATGAAGTATATAATTTATTGTGTGCTCTTCAACTAAAGAAACTTGTTAATTATAGTGAATTAGTAATTGATAAGGAGAAGAAAAAAAACCACCAACAACAAATGCTTAAAAGGACATCAAGTACAATTATGTTGGAGTACTTTTGGTAATTAAGGATGAAAACACAGGGTGGCTAAGTTTTTATTTTATACAGTAGTGTCCTCCAAAAGCAGAGGAAAGCAGGAACAAAGTGGACTTTCACATGTAGTAGATTATAGGATATTAATATGGATACTACCAAAAATTTAAAACAATTCTTTCCCAATTAAAGCAAAACTTTCTCAATTGAAGTGGAAGAATATTCAGTGGAAGAACATGCACTTGGAGATTATGCTCATTACTTGGAACTTCATTAAGCAAAGAGGTCTACCACAAACACTGTCACGGCACATACACGCAAGACAATTTACTCATTAAATAAGTTGTATATTACAGAATTTGAAATGACTGTGTCTATGCACTTGTATTTTCACACAGCTCCAGTTTTTAATAAAAAAAAAAACAACAAAAAGCTCAGCTTCCCAGCTAGGACTTCTGGCTGGGACCTTAACATTAAATAATGATCTCTATAGATCTCAGTTATACTTCCCTTTTATTTAAAAGTTTAAAAGATACATACACTTTTGTTTCATAGTCCTTCCAAGCTTTATCAAAGGGTTTTTTTAGGTCCTGTCAAGAAAAAAGAAAAAAATACAGTTAATTTTATGTACATGAAAAATACTGTGGATCTAACAATGAAGACACACCTTGGCTATTTAGAGTTTCTACCAGAATAAGGGACTCCACTCTTGAATAGCTCACCTAAGGATTGCGTAAAAGTAATCTTGCACACAGGAAAAACAATCTTGTACACAGAATTAATACACTCATGTTTTTAAAAGTATCCCTAGGATGCTTTTTACAGCTCCATTTTACTCCTTAAAAGGTATAACCACATGTCATCTGAAGAGCACACTATGTAATTAATCAAATCAGTTATTTTCTCATCATTCCATCTCTGGCCTCACTGGAAAAAAAGTGCCTGTCCTGAGGCGGAGATACAGCCTTGGCTAAGGACTTGATTCATCCCACTAAAGTTAAAGAAATCAATTTCCCACTGACTTAATGGGAACAGTACAGGCCATACGGCTCGACATAACTAAATCTGTGAGAATTCTGAATTACTTACGTGCCAAATTCCTTTATTTTTTCCCCTCTGAAGAAGCCAATTTAGATAAAATAATCTTAACAAGTTGTAAAATTATTTCACTGATGTCTAAGAATCCAGCAGTTAAAATTCTGCTGGAGTTCAAGAGATCAGCCAACTCCAAAAATGTATTGTTAACTGTCAGATACTGGAAACACTTCGCATCTACAGATTAGGAACTAATTCTTACAAATCAGCTAGTTATTCTGACAATTATGAAATTAATTAAAGCAGCATTTGATTATTTTCTCAAGTCAGGAACATGCAGCAACACTGTACTGTAATAAATGTATTTATTCTGACATAGAAAAAGAGAAGAACAAGAGGAGTGGAATGTGGTAAGCAAGCAACACAAAGCT